>NC_060123.1:569892629-572392629 GCF_021461395.2 Schistocerca americana
AACTGGTACAGTATAGTACAGAAGGTAACTGAAAGCATTACGCACTCAGATGAAAAGAAATGATACTTTTATTCAAAGACTATAATTACGTTGAAGCCACCTCGATTCATGATGATCCCCTAGAAGTTAAAAAAGGATGGGTTCGTAATAGAATATGTGGTCACCATCGACGGCAATGCCTGCTTCGCAACGTACTTCCATGCTGGTCACAAGTTTGTTAGGAGTTCCTGTTGTAGGCCGTTCCATTCTTGCACCAGCGCGGATCACAACTGAATGATAGTCATCGGTGCGTGTTGAAGTGCTGGAAGACGTGTCGTCAACGCATCTGACACGTGATCGATGTCATTGAAGTCGGTAGAACGGGAAGGCCAGTCCATTTGACCAAATATCAAAATGGTTCAAATGGTTCTGAGCACTGTGGGACTTAACATCTGTGGTCATCAGTCCCCTAGAACTTAGAACTACAAAACCTAACTAACCCAAGGACGTCACACACATCCATGCCCGAGGCAGGATTCGAACATGCGACCGTAGCAGTCGCGCGGCTCCGGACTCACCAAATATCCTGTTGTTCTAAGAGCTCATTCACCTCAGCAGTTCGTTGTGGTCGCTCATTGTCATCCACAAATGAAGCCAGAGCCGATCACAATAAGTTATTGTGATCGTTTCATAGCCTTTGTTACTGCTAATAACTAGACACCAGTGCCTACGAGCTTTAATTTGTTCGCTAAAGCACTGAAGATGATCATTATGTGATCGAAAATCGCCGGCCGGGGTGGGCGAGCGGTTCTAGGCGCTACAGTCTGGAACCGCGCGATCGCTACGGTCGCAGATTCGAATCCTGCCTCGGGCATGGATGTGTGTGATGTCCTTAGGTTAGTTAGGTGTAAGTAGTTCTAAGTTCTAGGGGACTGATGACCTCAGAAGTTAAGTCCCATAGTGCTCAGAGCCATTTGAACCATTTTTTTGATCTAAAATCGATTTTGCTGTCAATAAATCATCAAAATTACGGCCAACGCTGACCTTCCTTCTAAATGTACCTATCATATATATGCTCGTTGTGCACACAGCACTCTATGGAGTCGCCAATCAACAGAAAATAATTATAGAAAAACGTACCTTTCGCTTTATTGTAAAGACGTATTGATATTAGTGAAAAAATAAAGATGGTAAGCACCGCTGAAGGTTAAACAAATAATGATTAAATTTGAGCATTGTCGAAGCATGCCCTGGGCGCCTGTTAACTCTGTATGATGGATGGTCATAGTAGCTGTGTTTCTCCATTCGGTTATAGGATCAAATGTTTGATGTTCGTTGCAAATGTTAAGGAACGCTAAATGTACACCTTCGTGTCAGCGTAGGAGTTACCAGTGTGACACCGTGAGGCGCGTTCTACTCATACGGCTCTATAGCTGCTGTCAATTAAAAGCCGAACTATTCCTATACAGGCCAGTATCAGTTTCGCAAGAGTAAACAGAGGCAGGGTGAACACAGACACTGAGATGGTCAGTCCGGGGAATTGCGGCATTGTCAATACGCGGACGGGTGGCTGTTGACAGTGGCGGCTGGAATTATTGAGCATTGACCGCTGTTGCTACTGCCACCGGCCCTGACCGCTCGCCGTGTGTGTCCGCCCGTGACGGATACCGCAGCAACACGGCCGCTGCGGTTTCACGCCACTCTGGAACCAGAGCGCAGGCCCTCGCGCGAAAAATACTGCTGGCACGCTAGTACTTTGCCACTCTGCGGCTTCCCTCAGGGACTTCCTGACCGTTTCGCTGATGGTCGTCATTAAAGTGCGAGAGATAGGTTCAGCTGTGTCGGAATAAAGCAGCCTACACCTACCACAGACTCCCTTGATCGATAAAGCGCAAAGCATTTTTGCTGACCGATGTATCACATTCAGAGGCCTTTATGAGTGGGGGGGGCTAATTCGTCACAAGCAACACACCTCAGCAATATTGTATTTTGTTTTGGAGTACACAGGGTATTTTCCCATCAATTTTTCCACTCATCTTTGCTTGCTATTTATTTGCAATCGATTTGGACACCTTTAATGCCTCCATCTTCGGGAACTTAAAGGGATCTTCCCCATCGTTCCCCCCTCAGACTTAGTTATAAGTTGGCACAGTGGATAGGCCTTGAAAAACTGAACACAGATCAATCGAGAAAACAGGAAGAAGTTGTGTGGAACTATGAAAAAAATAAGCAAAATACACAAACTGAGTAGTCCATGCGCAAGATATGCAACATCAAGGAAAATGTGATCTCAGAAGCGCCGTTGTCCCGTGGTTAACGTGAGCAGCTCAGGAACGAGATGTCCTTGGTTCAAGTCTACCCTCGAGTGAAAAGTTTACTTTCTTTATTTTCGGAAAATAATGATCTCTCCGTTCGCTCATTACGTCTCTGTTCACTGTAATAAGTTTAGTGTCTGTGTTTTTCGACCGCACCGCAAAACCGTGCGATAAGTAGACGAAAGGGCGTGCCTCTCCAATGGGACCGAAAACATTTGATCGCAAGGTCATAGGTCAACCGATTCCTCCACAGGAAAACACGTCTGATATATTCTATACGACACTGGTGACGGCATGTGCGTCACATGACAGGAATATGTTGTCGACCCACCTAACTTATACACTTGCCGAATGGGTAAAAAGATTCTTCTACCTTGCCCGATTTAGGTTTTCTTGTGGATGTGATAATCACTCCCAAAAAAGTGATGAAAACATAAGAGTTTGTCACATAAACTGAAAATAAAAATTAAACTTTTCACTCGAAAGAAGACTTGAACCAAGGACCTCTCATTCCGCAGCTGCTCACGCTACCACGGCACCAAGACTCTTCTGAGCTCTCGCTGTCCTTGATGTTGCCTATCTTGCGCATGGACTACTCAGATTGTATATTTTGCTTATTTTTTTCATAGTTCCACACAACTTCTTCCTGTTTTCTCGATAGATCTGTGTTCAATTTTTCAAGGCCTATGGACTGTGCCAACTTATAATTATATCTGAGGGGGGTGCGATGGGGAGGTTCCCTTGTTAGCAACAGATATCGGAATTAAATACATCCGCAAATATTTCTTGTTGCTGTACCAAAGCACCCTCTAATCTAGTAAATATAAGACAAGTGTCTGTAGGAATTTCGACCTTAAACGTCCGATGAATATGTCTGAGCTTTTTCTAGGATTTTTTTTGTCTGCTTCAGGAGAGTAGTTTTCAGTCGTTCCGCGGATGTTTTTGCGGATAAATCTTATTGCTGGGAGTCTATTTATGCGTCTATAAAATTTTAATCCTGTTTTTTTCTTGGATGGTTGTGGCGTGGTTGCCCTTTTTTTCATTCCGCGATTTTAGTCTGCAGCCATCATGTATGATGTTGCAAAGTAACTCAGCTGAAAATGAAAGTGGTAAGTTGTAACGGGATCGCAGTCTTCAGTATGGAGTGTACACACAGTAAGAAAAAGACAATACACGTATGATAGGTCAGCGTACCTCCCGATTTTGTATAGTTTTCGTAATTCACAGCGATTGATTATATTTATCGCATTTGATTGCTTGGGTAGTATCGGTGATTACGACTTGGTGAAATCAACTTAGAACATAACGAAGGAAGTGTAATTTATTTTTTTAAACGTAGTTAAGTGCCTTGTTTACAGAATCTAAAAAGAGCTTTACACAACATTTAAACTGCAGTTAAATTACATTTACTGGCTTGCTAAAGGACACTAATGTCAGAATATTTCTCACTAATGCTTTTTTACCGCTAATTAATCGTCTGTGTTTCATTCTATAATGAGACGACGGCTTGCTTAGGTCGCACGCCGTTATTTGCGCCTGATTCATAATGCACCTTTGTAATGGCTTTGCTTTCCCAGGCTTTCGTTTAACCCTGATTCACATTTCCACAAGTCAGTAAGGAATAACTTGAATTCCTGAATTCGTCAATATTTTACGAAGCGAGCCTAATTTTGCTGGAGGCTTAGTTTAGCTACAAAAAAAAACTGCTACTTATTTAAATTTTTCTTTTAACACAGACCTCCAGCGTCCTTTCCCTTTTTAAATTTTTTGTTGCATTTCATACATATAGATGGAGTTCGTCTGTGATCGAGAGAAGGAGAAACTAGAAATGGTATCATACTTGCGAAAAGCATTAACTTTGACTGCACACAAATTTGAAACATACACAACACGGCGTTCTGAGAAGAACACACAAGTTACTGGATGTGTTTGGCCACTGGTATTTTATTAGAAGGAACGGACTGTGCTGTAACTAAAGGTATCTATTTAACATTTTGGTAAATATAGGGTTATAGTACTTCAGAATCAAATTATTAATTATCGTTTTGATCGCTAAGTCGGAATGTTATATTTCTCTCTGCATAAGTCTAAAATTTGATTAGACTGGTTTAAAGCTGATATTTACTTTTAATTTTTTGGATAGTACTGAGCAGCTTTTATCTTTGTAGCTGAGTGTTACTAGATCACTTAAACTCAAGACAGTCATTTTTATCCGCGGTCTTTTGTAGGTAGTCTTGTGTGCACTCACAGGGCACACTGTTTGTGGTGAGTTGTATTTTTATAGGACGTGAACTCAAACAGTCGCCATTACCTGGCGACAATACAGTCCCTCTTCATAAATAAAATTACTATGATTTCACACTATGTATCATTTCTGGCTGACAGAGATTGAGAGAAACACGTAGGCAGGCGAATTTAGAATATCGCGTCGTGTTTTGCGAATTACGTTCCAATTTCCTTTTTATTTTATTTCTTTTTTAACTTGCAAATTTTGACATGGAAAAGTATTGCTTGTAGTTCGTGATGTGTGTACGGAATACTGCACCAGTGTAGACGGCCAAGCGTAGGATATACCTGCAAAGTGTGTCCAATTTTTTGAACTTTTTAGTACACAACCACATATTTCCAGTATGCTGGAGAGCGGCAACTCCAACGTTCGATTATCCTGCATGAAGAAAATTCAGGCATATTCCTCCGTTAACAAAATGAATTCCGCGGATGTCTGTAGAGAAAAGAACGTAACGACCGCTATGTGTCATTACTGGCATTACGTTATTAGTGTCATCGACGAAAGGTTGAGAAAAGAAACTGTCTATTTATTTCAAGAGTATATTGTCATACCATGGTGACGAAATGGAAGTGTATGAGACCACACAAGTAAGTAATGGTCAGCACATTTGTTTTTAGACCTAGTGATGAGAATGTTATTCCCAAAACGCCACATGATATTGATAAGGAATTGAGTTGCGAATGAAGACACTCATTTATTAAAAGCAGTCGCTTTGAGAAATAATTATAAAAATTAAACATTAAACACCATTCCAACAGATTATTCTATTCCCTGATGTTGCTATTAGTCTAGTGATAAAAGTGTGATAGGTTTTCACAGAACAAGACTCCATTCAGTGTCGTCCCGCTATTCGGCACCGCGACGCAACTGCGCTGTCTTCTGAGTGTCTCGAATCTTTGCAGCCTGCATTCTAAGTCGTTAAGCTTTAGTGACGCGAGAAAATAACCTCCGGTTTCTGCCACCGCTGGAATGGAACAGTGCTGCAACCTCGGGAAGTTTCGCCAGGCGTTCGTGGTCTCTGCGAAACGGCTTCTTGCGCCGTTGACTCCAACTTAGTCGTTCCTTGTGTTTCAGGAACTTTCCGAGTTCCTCGGCAGTAGTAGGTATTCGTTATAGCCTGCCTATTTTCGACTTTTTTACGAAAGTGTTGTCGCTTCAAGTAAGTGCAAATCACGGTAATAAACAAAAATATTATTTGGAGGAAGCTTCCTTTAAAAACAGATGAAAGAGATTGTCATCACCACGTATTATTAAAGCGTGATTTATCTCAGGCATATAACTCGAGCCTTTTTTTTTAAGGATTCTTTACCTTATTCGGTAAAAATGTCTGTCTGTCTGTTAAAAACAATTTTTCTCCGGAACTTGTAGACATATCGTGTTAAAATTTGTCACATAATACAGTCTACGGTCCCTGGGCGGTGTACAAAATTTAAGCTTCTAAATCAATGGAGTCAAAAGACACGGCCATTTTGTCACATATTGTAATACCTTGCCAGTGTCGATATCGGCAACAGGCAAAAATCGGCGAAATTCTCGATGCCACACAGGATGGTCCTCAACTATATGTCAAACACGTAACGGCAAGTAGAGGAGACCAAAACAAGCAGATGTCGTGTAGGAATGTGAGCAGGTAGAGAGCACTGATGACTGTGGCGTATAAAAGCCCTTCGCTAGATCGCTTCGTTATTTCCTGCACGGATCTCGAGCAGCATGCATCGTTTCACCAATCCGGAGCTGGCCGACATGAAATTCATGTACGGGGCCGCACAAGAAAATGGATTAGCTGCTCAAAGGATGGACAGGGAGCGATTCCCGGATAGGAATGAGCCGGATTGCCGAACATTCGAGTGTCTTCATCGTAAGTTACGTATGAGTGGACCGTCTTATACTTCCAGGCGTGGAACTGCCATTGTAAACTATCACAGAACTCCTGCAGTGGAAGAAATAATACTAAACACAATAGGGGATAATCCTTCGACAAGTTCGAGGGCTGTATGTGAGCCATCAAAGTGCTTTGAGGACTTAACATGAAGATGGAATCTATCCGTGCCATTTACAGGTAGTGCAGGCAATGACCCACGTCTCAACTTTGCTCGTTGGTACGTACAGCAGACTGCAGCCAAAGAAAGCTTCCGTATAGCTGTTTTATTTACTGATGAGGCTACCTTTACGCGGTCGGGTATGTTGAACATCCGTAATTCTCACATGCAGGCTCATGGTAGCCCACATGGCACTAGAGCACACGCCTACAGAGAAAGGTTTCCCATTAATGTTTGGCCAGGCATTGTATACAATAACTTAGTAGGACCGTACATTCTATCTAGTCGTTTAACTGGCCACACATACATCATCTTCACCTGTACTTCCGGGCTATGTTCCTGTAGCTGTCCGCTGACGAATGTGTTTCCAGCACGATGGAGCCCCAGCTCACTTCAGTCGAGAAGTTACGAATCGCCTGGACATTATCAACGGCCAAAAATGTATAGGACGAGGCAGTACAGTTCCCTGGCCACTGCATTCTCCCGATTTAACGTCTGTGAAAAAGATCTACTTGCACGCGTGTCTGTTGCTGCTGGACATGCGATCGACGTGCCTGACGTCTTTTCTAATGCACGCCGATCCATGCACCGTCGCTGTGATTCGTGTATTGCTGCTGGTGGCCGCTCTTTCAAGCACCTGTTGTAAACTATTAATAATTTTCTGATGTTATTTGTCTTTACATGCCTTTTCGGTTTCCTACGATTCATACTGCTGGACGAGCTAGAGCGGTAATGTGTCATTACCGCATACACAGGTTCCTATACGAAATCTGCTTATTTAGCTCCCCTCTACCTGCCTTTACATTTTTGACATATAGTTTAGGACCACACTGTATACTGGTACATAATTAAGTCGATGCGGAACCTTCGGTGCGTGAGTCCTATTCGCACTTACCCGGATTTCAAAAATATTGGTTCAAATGGCTCTGAGCATTATGGGACTTAACATCTGAGGTCATCAGTCCCCTAAACTTAGAGCTACTTAAACCTAACTAACCTAAGGACATCACACACATCCATGCCCGAGGCAGGATTCGAACCTGCGACCGTAGTAGCAGCGCGGTTCCGGACTGAAGCGCCTAGAACCGCTCGGCCACCCGGCCACCCGGATTTTTTGACATACTTCTTCATTTAACTGGTATCTTTTGTCATACTACCGTGACTTGGAATTGTGATGGTTTTGCAGTAGCACTTCATTTAATCCGTAACGGAGAGTCGCAGCACCCCTTATAATACTTTATGTTGGATTCAGCTCTGACTAGGACGTGGCGAGAGTGGTTAACGAATACAGAGAAGCATTGGAAGGATCATAACAGTTTGATATAGATCGTACGATTACGTAACAGTCATTCACAGAGACTTTACTTGAAAATCACTGGAAGAACATGACATTTATTCTCGCATACTTTTGTATGATTCATTGCGAGCATCGATATTTGAAGGTACTCTGTGCAAATATTTTGCTGTCTCTGCCTCTGTGCAAATATTCTGTCTCCATCTCATGCCTCATCTAGCAAATGGGACAGTTTAGGACGGCTGTCATTTTCTCTCATTGCATACACAAATGACAAATGGCAGGGAGTAAACGTTTATCTTTTTCTCGTTTACTTTTTACCCTTAAGTCAATAAAACAGTTATTCCTTAGCTGCCGGTTCAGTTTTTTATGTCTGTAATCGGATTGTTTCAATTATCTAGTGTGTGATTGTACTATATCACGTTGAACTAACGGAAAATCGAGGACGTGGTAAGACAGACACCGTAAACACAGTTTTGACTAAGGGGAGAGTGTCAAAGAAATTACGAAAGATTTGAATTCATGAATAGTCAGGAAAAAACTTATAATTCCCGAGAACGCTGTAAATTTCAGGTATTAGTTTTCAAGGATTAATCTAAGGACACTCTTCCCTTACCAATCTAACACATACGATTAAAGTAATAATGTTACAGATGAAATGAAATGTCGTGTGACGAGGGCCTCCCGTCGGGTAGACCGTTCGCCTGGTGCAAGTCTTTCGATTTGACGCCACTTCGGCGACTTGCGCGTCGATGGGGATGAAATGGTGATGATTAGGACAACACAACACCCAGTCGCTGAGCGGAGAAAATCTCCGACCCACCCGGGAATCGAACGCGGGCCCTTAGGATTGACAGTCTGTCGCGCTGACCACTACTTTCTTTTTTTTTTTTTTTTTTTTTTTTTTTTTTTTTTTTTTTTTTTTTTTTCGTTATTGATCGTTGTGTTTGGTCGTTGCGGACGTCGCAAGACATCCTGTTCACGTTCGATGATTGATCCTTCCACTCAGTTTCACTCAGTTTTTTATTACAGCGGCTAACCGGCTCTCTGACCGAACACGCTGAGCTACCGTGCCGGATTCCACTCAGCTACCGGGGGCGGACATGTTACAGATAGAGACGTACAAGCAAGTAATTTTTCCATAGTTAACGTAACATATGCCGCGCATCTAAACAAAACTAAAAGAGCATAGAAGTAGATGCAGGTGGGTATTCGATTAAGGGCAGGTGACGGTCGATAAAGGGGCTAAGTTACATGTGTCTATTTTGAAAGTTCGACCTGTTTTACATTGAGTATCTTACATTCGATTTTTAACCCGATTGCAAGAATCTGAAAATTCCGTTGTACTTTTCACCGTATGCCAAACTCTTGGTAGTGTAGAAAGTAGACTCAACGTTGGCGCAAAGCTTCATGTAATTAATTTTCTCGTACCAACTGAAACTTCCCCTTTGAACAATTATACAAGACTGTGCTTAAACTGACACACAATATTTTGTTAGCGCAACGCAATCTGACTTTCAAAATTCCCTACAAAAGAATGGCCCTGACTAACATTAAACTATACCTTTCACAAATCACTTACCTCACAAAAATCTTCGCTGCTCAAGCTACTGCAATACAGCGAGCGCCACTACTGCCAGCTAAATAAAAGATTCAAACTATGGAAGGCACTAACTACTGATAGGGATAGTTAGCAAATGAAAGATATTAGTAGAGAACAAATAATGTATTTACCTTGATATCATCATATATAAATATAGCAGTTCATGCCAAATTACAAAACTCCGCCATCTCTCTCCCCACATCCACCACTGCTGGCGGCTCACCTCCAACTGCGCAACGCTACGCGCTGTTCACAGCCAGCTGCCTAACACTACAATGGCGAGTATTACAACAATGCAAAGCAGACACAGACTGCCCACAGCACAGCCAGTGATTGTCATACAGAGGTGGCGTTACCAATAAAAAACCTAAACAGCCTACTTACATAGAGAAAACATAAACAGCCTACTTACATAGCCCCCATGCTCCCCACAAAAATTTTTACAAATGGTGTTGGGCACTGGCCAATACAGATTTGACAAAAATTTTTCACAATTACAGTAACAAAGATATAAAATGCACACACTTATTAATATTATGTTGGTCAAAAGATCAAAATTTCTCACAGTCCATAAAGACAGTCCACATTGTTCATCACAGTAAAAATGCAGAGTTTTTCTCAAAGTCCAAGCAGTAAAAGAAAATGCACATAGAAGTAGTGGATTTCCATGCAGTCTTGAAGAAGTAGTGTTGTCCTTCCAATGGAAAGACAGTGCTGACTCTTGATATGCTGACAGATAATGGGCCACAACATAGCAAACCCACAGCAGAGTCATTCGACGTTTTGAAGAACATTGGTAGGTCATCACAGAGCAGACCCACTGTAGTCCTGGTAGAGATTACGGTATTGGTGGGCCACCAGAGGTGCAGACCCACTGCAGTCCCTGTAGAAATAATGGTATTGATGGATCATCAAAGATGTAGACCCACTGTAGTCCTTGTAGAGATAATGGTATTGGTGGGCCACCAGAGGTGCAGACCCACTGTAGTCCTTGTAGAGATGGCCAGCAGCCATCTGTTGCGATTGTGCAGGTGCACATTCACCATTGAAGAGTCTTGCGGAGAATATAGCAAGTCCATAAACCACCACTTGTGCACTCACAAAGTTTTTGGAATTGTCCTTAGAACAAGCAATGCTGTTATCCAGTCCCTTGCTGAATTAGTAACACACGTGCAAACACTAACAGTCCCAACTTCTCACATATTGCCCATATACTATGACCAACAGAAACGTGTGCAGTGAAATGGAACTTACAAGTTAATAATATCATGAATTGGTGACAATTACAATTTTATAACAGAAGAATACAATAACAAAGGTACAAAATACATCATTAAAAACATAGCAATATAGATAACAATTGCAGTAACACAGGCTTTACAAAAGAATAGAAATAGACATATACGTCAGTGTTACAAAAATAGTGACATAAGTACATACATAAAATAATGAGAATAGTTTTCGAAACATTAATTTCACACATGAACATTGAAACAGAACAGAATTGTAAACAACTTTACAAAGAAAATAACATATTATTAATGCAACTTATATTTGAGGATAACAGTATTCCTCCTCATAGTGAATATAGCTTAGTATTAGAAGAGAAAAAAAATTCTATGAAACAGTACACAGAGACAGGAAGAAAACAAATACTCAAGGGTACACAAACACATAGTGGGATAACACCAATAGGAAAGGACAGGGTTCGTTTTCAGTGTAACATTTGGTACTGCAGTCCAACCCAAAACTTCATATATCTTTCCTCTTATTTCATCCTCTGTTTCCACCAAAAAAAATTCTATCTAAGCATGCTTTCTGTATTTAAATGTTCACACATTTCGTACCTCAACATTTATTTCCAAGAAAATCCTACCTAAACCTGTTTTCTCAATGCATTTCTTCCAATTCATCGCAACTCATTCTCTTAGAGGCTACCCCCTCTTAAGCTAACTTAAATCTACTGAGCTCAGATGCTAAACTAAGGGACGAGGCAATGCAGCATCACATAACAAATCAACACAAACAGCAATGCAAAAAATGCAAATTGGCAAAGCTAGCAGCATAAATGAGCAAAAGTCAAATTCAATAACACTATGCCTGGCAAACAGCAGCAACTTATACTGAAACATGACATAGCGCAAGCAGAAAAAATATTACAGTAAACAACAATGCAGATAAGGGAAATGTATATTCACATCTTAATGTCTATGTAATTAAAGTGGTGCACCACAAGAAGTTATTCTACCAAAAAGTTACCTATTACTTGAAAAGAAAATTATGAATGCAGTTACTAGTTCCTTCTT
This sequence comes from Schistocerca americana, assembly GCF_021461395.2. NCBI lineage: Eukaryota > Metazoa > Arthropoda > Insecta > Orthoptera > Acrididae > Schistocerca > Schistocerca americana. The sequence continues at coordinate 569,904,456 of NC_060123.1, forward strand.
ATTGTTCTCTCCATTCCAAGTGCTCCTTTTTTAAAGAATGTGGATCATAAAATAATTATTTAATAGATCTGTTGACAGAAAGTGTTCACATTAGCAAATGCATTTCATTTTATAAAAGCAATGCTGCAACACAGCTGGAAACCAGATATCAAATGAAATAAGCAACTATGAAAAGCAAAGCATAAAAATATCATTCAGTAGTCATGTGACATTTCATAAGTTAGTAGAAATTCTCTCAACTCTCATAGAAAGACGCTTGTCATAATCAGGTGTGCAGATGTACGAATATTTCCCATCAATTCATAAGCATTTCAGTAATTAGCACAAAGTGCGAGTAATCATATGTTTTCAAGTAACGAGGGTGTCGCATTAGCGATGAAAGGCACACCCTAATGGCTTGTTCTCCAGGTGTTTGACACGTCCCACGTCCCCTTTTTTTTTTCTACCTGTGCCGCTGAAAAGGGCTCGCAATAATGGCTTTTTCTCCAGGCGTCTGACACAGCTGGGTGCCCGCGACGCATTACGTGCAGGTGGTCACTTAACTTTCGTACGGAAATATTTACGACAGGAGATTCTGCTACCGTTGCAGTCTCATTTAAAAATATTTCACAGGTCAAGAATTAGCGTTGCAAATCTGTAGAAACAAAATCCTATAAATATAAGTGTCCAAAAAAAAATATTCGTCAGCATTGTGATACAGTCACACATTTCATAACTCTTAAAGTACGTTTCTTGGTTTCCAACATCCTTTTCATAAATCAGAGTCCCTAAACACTACTCATTATTCCTTACCTCATTATACATATACATATTCGTCGACACTTCTTCAATATTTCATCGTGAGAAATACGTAGCATAATAAACATTCCTCAACAACATAATACACATCGTCGTCGTAATAATAACATCATAACACCTCAGTCAAATCTCAAAATCGTCGTAACTTCCTCCAATAATTTCTGAGCCTAAAAAAATTCTCTGCTCATTTCAATAGTGTCATCTACCTCAAACGTACTTTAAAATCATGCTCCCTTACGAAATACGTCATTCAAAGCTCTCATAGTATCACAATGATTCCGAAAAATATGAGCGTTTCTCAAAGTACAGACAAAATACAGTTTCATAAGTGTGAAGTTACCCAACTGTGTATTGCGTAAACATGTGTCACTGATGTAGTAAAAAGAATGTTTGTTTCTCTGTCAAATAATCAGATAGCTGTGTAATTCTGTGTTAGAGAAATATGGTACCGATGTGTAAAGTTGTATAAGCAAATACCATATTAGCTAGGGTTCCTTGTGGTTGCCACACACATGGTACACAAAGTAAGCGTGTACCCCCCTGAGGATTAATGTAATTATACCCTCAGGTGTTACAGATTACAGCAATGGAATGAAATGTATCACGCAAAACTTTCTTTGTAATTCAAAAAATATTTAAAAATAAGTGTTTTAAGTATAAGATTAATCACTCAAATGCGTGTACTGTAGAGCGAAACTGTGCGTCTTGTAACATAATCTCTGTGGAAGTGTCGTAGTTATCGTCCTCCGAAAGCTAAGTTCTGCAGAAGTCAATGTACTTACCTCATGATAAACAAAAGTGAAATGCTTTGCGTATAGATATCATAGTTATTATGGTTATTGGCGTGATGAAGAAAGTACTGTACAGTAACGTATTGTTGTGCCACAAAAAAGGCTGTCTCATTGTTGCTATACCACAAAAGTTACTACTAAAATCTGTTTTACTTTCCAGAAGAATTCAGAAAAACTGTGCAGATATAAAACAGATACACCGCAAAAGCAACATTGTAAATTGTCACTCATTAGTAGCGTCGTGATAAAACCGTGTAGTTGTCACTTAAACTAACCACTGTGCCGTCTGGTATCTCACAGAAAGTACATTAAACCCAGAATGTATTTTCAAGTAAACCAAAATGTTGCATTAAAATCTCATTAGCAGTACTGGTATAGGTTCTTAGTATGTAAGCCTGATAGTCGTTACGTAATCGTGCAACTAACAAGCAAGAATGTACAAATACAATAACACTGTGACGTCTGTTCACTATAACAATGCAATCGTAATTCCTGTTTAAAAATGTTCCCTAGGTTCTAGACTGGATATTTAACTTCAAACATTGTTGCATGTTAACAGTTTCTTAAGTCTGACAAAGCATACTAGTAATGTGAAGTGAAAAGTTTTATGGCAAAAACAAAGTTAAAAAGCAGATTATCTTTCAATAAACGGTTTTACATGTGAAATGTGGTGTAAACCTTTACTCTTCCTAGTACGCAGAGTTTCAACTTCAACGCAATTATCATGTGGTATACGTCGGATTCTGTAAGGTCCATTGTAAACTAGAAAGAATTTGTGACTCAAGTGTTTCTTCTTATGTGACAATGAATGAGCTTTAATGAGAACTTTCTGACCAATGTACAATTTCTTTGTATTTGCTTTACCGTGTAGTTTTCTCCTTTTGTCTGCTGCAGATTTTATATTTTTAAGAGCCAAATCAATTATGTCTTTGTGTCGAAGTTTACGTGTATTTGGGAAAGGTACAAGCTCTCTGATTCTGTTCGGTGGTTCTTCATTCTTTAGTACAAGAGTAGGTGGTAAAGCAGTGGAATCATGAGGCATTTCATTCAGCACATTTTGAAATAAGTGTAAATATCTGTCCCAATGCTGATGCTTTCTGTGACAATAAAGTCTGCAAAGCTTATTGATTTCTTTCATAATCCGTTCAGACGGGTTACAATGTGGTGAGTACAATGAAATAAAAACAGGTTTGATTTTATGGTTGCGAAGCATGCGTGACCAAACAGCAGATCTGAATTGCGGTCCGTTATCTGAAATGACTTTACTAACGTGTCCAACTTCACGTAAGAAATTTTTAACAAAGGCGTTGGATACAGACCGTCCAGTGGCTTTACGTAACGGTGTGAAAGAAACAAATTTTGAAGTAAGTTCAACAGCGACTAGAACGTACGAAAATCCATTAGATGTTCTGACAAGCGGTCCCAAGAGATCAACAGCAGCAAATTCTTTTAATTTAGAAGGAATGATAGGAAACAACGGAGCACGATGTGAGACAGTAGATGGTTTCGCCTTTTGACAAAGTTTACAAATAGACAAGACTCTTCGAATTCGCTTTTCCATATTGTTAAAATAACAAGTCGTTCGAAGAATATGATAACATTTTCGTGGACCAAAATGTGCGTAGCTGAAATGAATGTACCAAATGAGCTTATTAACAAATTCGTCAGGAATGCAAAGTACCCATAGCTTGTCATCAACAGTGCAGCGTTTGAACAGTATGTTGTTTCTAACCAGATAATAATGCCGAATCTGTGTGTGTGTCCTTTCATGCCATTTGCTCTTGATGTCTTTCCAAATCGGATCTTTATCTTGTTCATGAGCAATGTCCTTTAAAGATGTGGTGATGAAGTTTTCAAAGGCGACTTTCTGAATGTAAAGAATACTGAAATTTTTCTCGAGGTTGCCTTCTGTGGTACTTTTCTCAAGCCCAGCCGGTGCGCGTGACAGTGCGTCCGCAACAATGTTCTCCTTGCCGGGAATGTAGACTATTGTGAAGCGGAATTCTTGCAGAAACAATGCCCAACGTTTTAACCTGTCATGATTTAATTTTGAAGACATAAGAAATTGTAATGCACGATGATCACTGTATACTTTTACGTGCTTACCAGAAAGAAAGAAACGGAATTTGTTAAATGCCCAAACGATAGCTAAAGCTTCTAATTCAGTAACGGAATAATTTTTTTCAGATTTGGTTAGCACTCGGCTAGCAAAAGCAATGGTTTTCTGAATGGTAGTGTCATTTTCTATGGCTTCTTGAAATAAATGGGCACCAAGACCGACTTTAGAAGAATCCGTGCTAAGGCAGAAATCTTGTGACAGATCTGGATGAGCTAAGATTGGCCCGTGAAGTAACGCTTCTTTCAAAGAATTGAATTCCAATTGTGCTTGTTCGTCCCAGTTCCAAATAGTATTTTTTCCAGTGAGAGAACAAAGTTTTGGTGTAACAAGAATTTGCATATTCAGAAAACGACGGTAAAAATTTACGAGACCTAGAAAACTGCGGACTTGTCTTTTTGTGGATGGAACTGGAATGGCTCTGATTGCTTCTAACTTTTCAGGATCCGGCTGAATCCCTTCAGAAGAAATAATATGTCCCAAAAACTTCACCTTTGTCCTACCAAATTCAGACTTTTCCAAGTTAACTGTAATTCCAGATTCTGCAAAAATACGTAACAAACTGTTGAGGATGCGATTATGTTGTTCCCATGAAGCTTCTGCTATCAGAATATCGTCCACATACAAGGTGATGTGACGTATTAAGAACTCAGGTAATATGGAATTTAACCCACGAATGAATGCTGCCGAAGAAATGTTCAAACCAAAAGGAAGTTTCCGAAACTGATAACAAACGCCGAAACAAAGGAAAGCTGTGTATTTTCTACATTCTGGATGAAGTTCGATCTGATAAAAGCTGGATCTGAGATCAATGGAAGACAACACTTTTACACCATTAAAATTTTGAAGAAGTTCTTCTAACGTTTGCGGCCTGTCTGTTTCAGGAATAATGATCGTATTGATTTGTCTCGAATCTAAGACAAGCCTGATCGATCCATTTTTCTTCTCAACAACATGTAATGGATTGTTGTATGAGCTTACTGCAGGCTCAATAATGCCCTCATCGAGCATAGATTGTATTTCTGTTCTAACACGGTCCCTATAATGTGCTGGAATTACATATGGTCTAACACAAAATTTAGTATGCTCACGAACACGAAATTGGTATTGAAATCCCTTGATTGTTCCCGTTTTATGAGTAAAAACTGTGGAATGTGCTTGTAAAATCTCAAAAAGGTCCTGCCTATCAGTGTCATTACAATTCTCAATTGTTTGAATTTTATTCTGAATTAACTTATTAGTGTCAAATGCGCCGTCGATATCATCCCTGTCAGTACTTGCAGAGTGATTGTTAGTGTCTAGTTCCGTAGAAAATTCCGAACTGTTGTCTAACAGAACGTAAAGCCGATTAATTTCCTCATCATGGTTTGAGAGCCAATCTTCAAATTTCAAAGCTATTGACTTACCTTCTTTTTCTAAAGTTATTTCAGCATCGTGAAAGTTTAAGATTGCTTTGTATTCATTCAAAAAGTCTACTCCCAGTATAATTTCCGTCGACAATAATGGAACAATAAGGAAGTTCGTAGAGAAGCTGTGGCTTTGACAAAAGAATTCTAGGTTGGTTTGTTGGCGTACATCTACACTTTTTCCAAAGATTGCACCTTGTAATTTAATCTTACGTAACGGAAGTGTGGGGCAATCGTTCGATTTGTTGCATTTGCTAAAGGCTGTTTCACTGATTACTGAAATGGGACTGCCAGAGTCAAGTACTGCCGCAAATTTTACGTCATTTACTGTAATGCAAATCACAGGATATGCAACGTTGTTATGTTTTACGTTGTGTTCTTGGAGTAAGATGTCCCTAATATCTTCCATTTTTACGTAATTACTAGCTACGGCAGCTGCGTCGTTAGTGTCATAAGAACGTTTTGTGGCTGCCAGCGGTGTGAGTCATTGCCTATTGTCTCTTTGTTGGCGCGCGTCGTTATTGGGGTTTGGAGACCTAACTTCTACAAATTCACCGTGACGAGAGGGCCCTGCTCTGTTTGAATCCCGCCAGTTCTGATGCAATTCAGGTCTGTCATTACGATCATATCGTCTGTCGTCATGTCGGTAGATTCCATAGTTTCTTTCTTGTCGGTCACATGGTGGAGAATTTCTCCCTGAATCGTAACTGCGCGCTGGTCCGTTGCGTCTAAAGTTATTCTGTCTCCCTTGATAGTATTTATTTTGGTTCCCATATTGTCTGTTTCTCTTATTGTCTCTGTGATAGTCATTACCACGGAGAGGTGATCTTTCCCTGTAGTTATTACTACTCTGCCAACGGTTGTCATACGGGTGGTGTCTGTTTTGGTCACGATTTGTGTTGTGAGAATAGCCTTGTCGTGTCAAGTTATTACTTCTTTCATCGCGGAATTGCGACGGATGTGACCTGTAATTGTTGTGTTCCTGGTTTCGCGTTCCGCGATTGTCAGTGTCAATTTCTAATTCTTGTAACAGTCCCTGAAATGCTTCAATGTCGTCTTTGCAACGTCCTGCCAAAATAATATGTCGTAAATGTTCAGGCAGTTTGATTAAGCAAATGCGGATGAGTTCTGAGGGGCTGTATGGGTTTGAAAGATACTGATTCTTATGCAACATGTCTTCAAAATATTTCATAAGACTGGAAAATTCAGATTGTTCGAAACGTTTCATCATTATGATGCTATGTTTTACACGGTCTTGTGTGGCTTGAGACCAATATGCTGAGAGGAAGGCATGGTAAAACTCTCCTTCACTGTGGCAATCGTGAATTACCGATCGCATTCTTACAGCTGGTTCATTCTCCAAGTAGCCACACATAAATTCTAATCTGTGTTCCAACGACCAGTTGGGAGGAAAACAATGAGAGAATTGATGGAGCCATGCTTGTGGATGAATGTCGTTGCCAGAATTCTTAAATGTTTTGAATTTACGTGTAGTAATGAACAGCTTATAGTCAAAATCATCATGTCGGCGAGTAGCATATCGGTCATTGTTACGTCGTGTCGGCGGTTCCATCTCAAAATTCGGTGTACCTTGCCAATTTCTTTCATAATTACCGAAATGCCCTGTGTTATTATTTTGCGGCTGTTCCGTATTTCTATGTCCCTCTTCCCTTATTGGGGCGCGAGTGTCCTCTGAAATACGTAATTCTTGTATTACCTGTGTCAGCTGATCTTGTACTTCCCGGATTTCTCTTTGGTGTTGTGTATTAATTTGATTCTGATTTTGTTTGAATTTTCTTATTTGTTCATACTCTTCTGTGTCAGTGAAGGCTACGGGTCTTGTGTCATTCAGATCATCATCTACCTTTGTAGATAAGTTAGTGACCTGATCCGAAAGTTCGGCTACTTTCTCCGATAGTGTACTTATTTCTTCAGTGTGTTTTTCTGAACCAAGTTTCAGAGTATCTACTGTGTCCTTAAAGTTTTCCTGAGTTTTTGCAAGTTGCGTAACCGAATCGGTAGATGCAACTGAGTCAAATTTAGCTTGCAAGGTCTCATGATTTTCATGAACAATAATTTGCAGTTCTTTTATGGCTGCTTCGTGATTCTGTAATGCATTTTCATTCCGCGAAAAAATAGGTTGAAAATGCTCACAAATTTGTGTTTTTACGTCATTACAGACTTTTTGACATTTCGATTCAATGTTATGTAACTCAGTAGTTAAATCTTCACGTGTTTGTTCAAGTGTTTGTTCCAATGAGTCTAACTTTTTAAGATTTTGTTCCACTGTGTCTAACTTTTTGAGATTTTGTTCCACTGTGTCTAACTGTTGCTGTGTTTGTCTCTGATTTTGTTCCAATGTGTCTAACTTTTGCAGCTTTTGCTGTGTTTGTCTCTGATTTTGTTCCATTTGTTGCATTAGTTGTAATAACAATGCATTAGTGTCTGGAATCTGTTCCTCTACTCTTTTCGGCAGTGCATTTGCACCGGCAACATTCACATTTTGACAAGCTGAAAATGTGTCTTGACTTATTTGAGAAAACGGTGAGGACGCAAAACCTGAATCTACAGTATTTGCAATATTGTGTTCTGTCATTCCCGATTCCTGAGGCGAGCTGTTGCCGACCAATTGATCGATAACGCTTCCCTGTTCACTACCTGTTTCACTGTCTACACCATTGTTTGCCGCCCGCTCCATTTCCCTATGCGCAATTACCAAATTACTACTTTGAACATCAGTTAATTCATTACTCGGTGGCGCTAACACACTGCTTTCATTTTCACTGTCATTTCTCAGTTTACTTTGGAGCCTAGTATTACGTTTTTCACACGCCATTATTGTCACAGTATTTCACACGACAACACAGAAAAACACAATTTGAAGAGCAAAAATAAGAGAACACATTAACATAACACTGAAAATAATATCTAGTTAATTACAGCTGCGAAATACTTGGTGCAAATCTATATGCATGCCACAACTGTTTTACTGTACAACAATGAAAGACTGCAACTACAAAGGAGATTTTCTCTACAATTACGCGCTAGCAATAAACAAAATCTACACTAATTACACAAACTACAAGAAAAAATCAGAAGATTCCAGTGAGGTATCCTAGGCTAAGGGTCGACATATGAAACTTCCCCTTTGAACAATTATACAAGACTGTGCTTAAACTGACACACAATATTTTGTTAGCGCAACGCAATCTGACTTTCAAAATTCCCTACAAAAGAATGGCCCTGACTAACATTAAACTATACCTTTCACAAATCACTTACCTCACAAAAATCTTCGCTGCTCAAGCTACTGCAATACAGCGAGCGCCACTACTGCCAGCTAAATAAAAGATTCAAACTATGGAAGGCACTAACTACTGATAGGGATAGTTAGCAAATGAAAGATATTAGTAGAGAACAAATAATGTATTTACCTTGATATCATCATATATAAATATAGCAGTTCATGCCAAATTACAAAACTCCGCCATCTCTCTCCCCACATCCACCACTGCTGGCGGCTCACCTCCAACTGCGCAACGCTACGCGCTGTTCACAGCCAGCTGCCTAACACTACAATGGCGAGTATTACAACAATGCAAAGCAGACACAGACTGCCCACAGCACAGCCAGTGATTGTCATACAGAGGTGGCGTTACCAATAAAAAACCTAAACAGCCTACTTACATAGAGAAAACATAAACAGCCTACTTACACAACGCCACCTAGAGCCTGAGGGATTTATAGCAGCACTTCATTTATATAGTAGTGGAGAGTTTCAGAATCCCGTATCTCTTAATTTTTAATATGAGACACAGTTCTGAGTAGATCGGAAAGTGGCTTCAGCTGAGGATATGGTAACATAAGTAAAGATATTGTAGCCCGAGAGACGAGTGATACGATACGGCACGTGAATAGGAAAGTTTTTGTATATTTGTTTCAAATGCTGCTAGTGACTGGTATTTCTGCTGTGCTAGAAGGTACATGTGGTCGCTGCATACACCACATTAGTATTTAAGGCAAGTAGACGAGTGCAAAAATTATCGCTTAATATCTCGGTCGTTGCTTTTACAGTTCCCGCGTCTCTAGCACCCAGTCCATTTAAACCTTTTTCTGTCTCTGCCCACTTCTCCCCTCCCTCCCTACTCCCTCACAATCTTTTAGGAGATACACAGTTGGTTTCAGCAGTATTTTACGTTGATAACAGCACGTGCTGCAATTCTGCCTCCGAACTCCGTAATGCGACTCAGAAAAAAAAAAAAAAAATATATATGGACCTATATTGCCGCCATGGCTCTCGGTATTAACACAGACCGCTTTCGTGCGTTGCTGTGAAGACGAATGTTTGCGCAGAGTGTGGTGTGTGAATGCGGAATGAATTCACACACCGTTTCGTTCTTGATACATTCGAATGAAGACACTGTAGGGAGACGAAAAAAAATTCTGACGGATGGACGCATATGTTTCATAGCGTCAGTACGGAAAACTGTGCGCGAGATAAAACTGATGGAAGCAACATTCATTTGCGAGTGATATACCACGGAACTGATGGAAGCGGATAATTATTCTGTTCGCACGTAGCAGTGCGGTGCAGCTTAGCATTGGTAACGAAGCGGTCCTACGGAAAATTGCATTTTATGTTTTAAAGCTGTATGTCCGCATTAAAGGAACTCCTAGTGAAACATTGTGTGAGTGCGTTACTGATACGAACCATTTATTAATGTATTGCTACATTACTTTACTTTATTGTTTTGGTTTAGCGTTAGGTGGATCTAGGTGACGTCCTTATTGGTTTGATTGGTTGGTTGGTTGCTTGATTTGGGAGAGGGACCAAACAGTGAGGACATCGGTCCCATCGGATGAGAGAAGGATGAGGAAGAAAATCGGCCGTGCTTTTTCAAAGGAACCATTCCAGCATTCGCCTCAAGTGATTTAGGGAAATCACAGGAAACCTAAATCACGATGATCGGACGCGGGTTTGATCGGTCGTGCTCCCTAATACGAGTATTGTGTGTTAATCATTGCGCCACCTCGCTCAGTCATCGGTATGATTCTTTGAATTACGTTCACATGGCTACCGTTTCTGACACCATGCTCTAGTTAAACATTTGAATGTCTATGTTGTGTGTGTGTGTGTGTGTGTGTGTGTGTGTGTGTGTGTTCAAGAAATGGCTCTGAGCACTATGGGACTTAAGATCTGAGGTCATCAGTCTCTTAGAAGTACTTAAACCTAACTAAACTAAGGACATCACACACATCCATGCACAGGCAGGATTCGAACCTGCGACCGTAGCGGTCGCTCGGTTCCAGACTGAAGCGCCTAGAAACTCTCGGCCACAGCTGCTAGCGTGTATTTGTTAATCTGTGCTCTCGCAACTCGTTGTGGCATTCCGAAGGGTAAAAATGAAATTGTGATTACCACAGCACAAACATTTACTTTCTCTTGCGTACTTTCACAGGAAGCTTTGGGGTATTGCGTCGAGGTGATTTCGAAACAACAGAGTGGCTGAAAAACCTAGACATTCAACTTTCACTTTATCCTTTGTTTGTATTACTACTTGTCTATACATTTTGTTTGTAATTTCTATAGCGTCATAACTGTGTCCTCATTTGTGATTTTCCAAAAGCATAAAATGTTAAATAATCGAAATTATGCTTCAAGAAAGAATCACACTTGAATAAACAATCGTTAACCTCGGAATCTTCATACATGGAATGTATAGGATCTAAACGTATTTTATTCAGAAGGTGCATAATTCTTTCACTATGTCGTGTATGTTATATGTCATTCATTTGAAAGGCCGGAAGGAACAGCAACTGTGCGTGTCAGAGAATTTTAGTTGTATTAAATACTTGGTTATGAGATAAAAGAGAGGTACATCTTCTTTAGAAATTAGTGAAATGGTAAAGTCTCCTAATGTTTGACTTACTGAATTGTTAACTTTGGTAGATTTTTTAGTTTTGTGGGCTGGTACTGGAATTTAAATTCCTTACGAACACAATTTCCACTTGTGTGTATGTTTTCAGTTTCGAAGGATTTATGTTCTTTTGTTAACTGGTCTTCGCTCTGCAGCAAGCACTGATGTTTCGTAATTCCTTTACATTACATCCGCAATTAACAATAACAGTTTTTCGCTAACATACAGAACTCCGTGGAAGTCACTGGACAAAAGAACGTAACTCCAGATGTGAGTGTGCTTAACAGTGTTCGGTTATTATTCTCATCGACATTTCATGAATTTGAGAAAATAAGGGTCTTAATTATTCCAAGAACTGTGAGTCATCCCTTGGTGGCGAAATGAAGGGTTATGGAGGTCAACTACCTTTCTCCTCCAATATTGTGATTATTTAGAAGTTTCTAGTTTTTTTTGAAAACATTTTTAATTTATAATCAATTGACGGATAAGGTTAGGGACTGATAAATGATGCACAAAAAGTGCAGTAATTTTTGTCAGTCTCTCTGTATTAAGATATTATATATTCATTAATTTATCATTTGGATTAATTAACTTTCAGTCGTGAGTAATTTATTTTTTGCCTCAAAGCTACGCGTGAAATGGGTAATATAACTTACTTCTACGCCGTACACTGATACATGAAACCGATGTGAAATAGTCGCAGCAAAATACATTTTTTTTCTCGAAGTAGCTACGAATAAATGTACATGTTGGCAGATGCGCTTTGTGATTAAATTATAAATATCTGCGCTATATTTCTGTTTTCTTTGCAGAAGTGCGACGAGTCAAGACGATCCTGGAACGCCACAGTTACGGGCAGACTTCGTGAAACATTTTTTTTAATCTGTTAGCAAACTTCACTCCAGTTGTTCCACCAGAACATATTCGCTCGTACATTTATTTAAATATTCATAACACGATTGTGATGTTAAGCTGTGTGTTTTGTTCATTTATTTCTTGTAATAGTTCATTACAAATATTTTTTATCACCTTTAGTATTAATTCTTAAATATACCTTAACAGGAAGTATGATTGCGCTTTAATCACTTTTCCATTTGTTACAGTCTTTATTTGACGCACGCACAACGAATTTTTTCTCGAGATTTACTTTCAGATTTCATTTCACTGCAATGTTTTTTTTCCACTGGCCTTTGTTGGTGTTCTTTCATGCGTAATATGGGCTGCTTTTTCCAGGACGGTATATAACGATGTTATTTCTTTGAGAGAGAACACTTTCCGTTGTGTGGAAGCGACGTGCACGAAAGTTTGTCGTCGTGCCGCGGGTGACAAGGGATTAAGCACTGTTCTAGGAATGGTGCTTTTCAAAATGTCAACCTGGGTTAAAGCTTCACCTGAAAATGCTATTAACGATTTCCTGCCTCACGCTGTCCAGTCAGAGATTGCGTTCCGCCTCTAAGGACCTGGTTTTCATTAGGGCACTGAAACTTTCCTGAGTTATCTCTAACTTAATTTTTGGGATCACGCACAAGCGAGCACGTATTACCGAAAATACTAGAGTCTTCTGTATAAACGTGGACATGACTTAATAAAGCTCATCCTGTTTGTCATCGGCAGTCTGTTCCGTTAATATTCCAAGTAATTTCGTAAACTTTTATGCGTTAATGCAACGTTTTCTCAATTAATTAATGAAATTAAGAAAGATGTGACGTACTTTTATTGAAAAAATTGGATATGAAAAAATTTGTAAGATGCACAGTGGGAATTTCCAGCTTTTTATCCATAAAGTATTTCCTTCTTTTTTTGCCCTGTCTTGTTGAGAGAGTACACTGAAGATTGCACAGGGATGATTTGGATAATTTTGCTGTAATTCTGAAAATTTCGCCAGTACCTGCTTGTGTTTGACAGTGAAATAAGGGAAGTGTGCGCAAGTTTGCAAGGAAGTGCAATGCGCTGCATTTTCGCTTATAACGACGCGATGAAGCCACTTGAAAACCGGCAAGCAAGCAACAGCTTACTGAAACAAGGGCAACAATTAATCGTCTCTGACAATGCTTCCGCAAGAAGGGACTAAATGCGTTTGACTCAGAACGAAGTACATTTATTCCAGAATGGAAGACAAATACAGCGACGCGAGCAGTGTCTTGCGCTTTTATTCTCTTTTTGTCTATTTAGATATTCTAAAACGTACTTCTGGAAGACTATAAGTCAGTAAATGAAAACAAATCTCTTATTTTTGCTCCTCTGCTGCTGTGTTTAGTTACGACTGCTCCGAATAGTTGTCTCACGTCTACCAGTTGCGTGAACTCCAACCAGACATTTAAGGCCACTAGGTGAAAAATCAAAAGACTGCACTCATACAAAAGTCGATAAACAAACTATCACTCAGTCAGACAGAGAAAATCTCAAAAATAACATGTTCTGTTATAACTTTTTGCTGCTCGTTGCAGACCAATATTTTTACCGTGCCAGTAGCGTTCAGGTGTGCGTCTGAGGCGTTCTCATCGTCCGATATTTCAGCTATGAACTGTTTAGCCGTTGTTAGCGATAGTGGTTAAGTGATCTGTGAATGGTACGCTGTGACTGTGTATTCCTTGAGACATGAACATGATTTTTATATACACTCCTGGAAATTGAAATAAGAACACCGTGAATTCATTGTCCCAGGAAGGGGAAACTTTATTGACACATTCCTGGGGTCAGATACATCACATGATCACACTGACAGAACCACAGGCACATAGACACAGGCAACAGAGCATGCACAATGTCGGCACTAGTACAGTGTATATCCACCTTTCGCAGCAATGCAGGCTGCTATTCTCCCATGGAGACGATCGTAGAGATGCTGGATGTAGTCCTGTGGAACGGCTTGCCATGCCATTTCCACCTGGCGCCTCAGTTGGACCAGCGTTCGTGCTGGACGTGCAGACCGCCTGAGACGACGCTTCATCCAGTCCCAAACATGCTCAATGGGGGACAGATCCGGAGATCTTGCTGGCCAGGGTGGTTGACTTACACCTTCTAGAGCACGTTGGGTGGCACGGGATACATGCGGACGTGCATTGTCCTGTTGGAACAGCAAGTTCCCTTGCCGGTCTAGGAATGGTAGAACGATGGGTTCGATGACGGTTTGGATGTACCGTGCACTATTCAGTGTCCCCTCGACGATCACCAGTGGTGTACGGCCAGTGTAGGAGATCGCTCCCCACACCATGATGCCGGGTGTTGGCCCTGTGTGCCTCGGTCGTATGGAGTCTTGATTGTGGCGCTCACCTGCACGGCGCCAAACACGAATACGACCATCATTGGCACCAAGGCAGAAGCGACTCTCATCACTGAAGGCGACACGTCTCCATTCGTCCCTCCATTCACGCCTGTCGCGACACCACTGGAGGCGGGCTGCACGATGTTGGGGCGTGAGCGGAAGACGGCCTAACGGTGTGCGGGACCGTAGCCCAGCTTCATGGAGACGGTTGCGAATGGTCCTCGCCGATACCCCAGGAGCAACAGTGTCCCTAATTTGCAGGGGAGGTGGCGGTGCGGTCCCCTACGGCACTGCGTAGGATCCTACGGTCTTGGCGTGCATCCGTGCGTCGCTGCGGTCCGGTCCCAGGTCGACGGGCACGTGCACCTTCCGCCGACCACTGGCGACAACATCGATGTACTGTGGAGACCTCACGCCCCACGTGTTGAGCAATTCGGCGGTACGTCCACCCGGCCTCCCGCATGCCCACTATACGGCCTCGCTCAAAGTCCGTCAACTGCACATACGGTTCACGTCCACGCTGTCGCGGCATGCTACCAGTGTTAAAGACTGCGATGGAGCTCCGTATGCCACGGCAAACTGGCTGACACTGACGGCGGCGGTGCACAAATGCTGCGCAGCTAGCGCCATTCGACGGCCAACACCGCGGTTCCTGGTGTGTCCGCTGTGCCGTGCGTGTGATCATTGCTTGTACAGCCCTCTCGCAGTGTCTGGAGCAAGTATGGTGGGTCTGACACACCGGTGTCAATGTGTTCTTTTTTCCATTTCCAGGAGTGTATTAGCATTACAGACCTGTACATGCACTGTGACTGTGGAAATTCAGTACGGAGCAGCTCCATGACGTGTTGCAATCAGAGCCGCTAGATATCGTGGTGTGGAATCAAAGAGCTCCTGGATATGCTGCTCGAGAATACTCTGCTAAGCGCTCTAGCGCATCAGCTTCGGGTGCCAAAGGATCTGAAGGAACAAGTTGCCGACCGACCATTTTCCTGACATGTTTGATAGGTGACATGTCAGGCGAACGGGGAGGCCAGGGAAGCAGTGGTACTCGTCGTTCTTCGAAGAAGATTTGCACATTCCTCGTCGCATATGGTCGAGCGTTGTCCTGCTGAAATATGGCATGTCGAGCTGCCAGCAGCAAGCGTATTGCCTCGTTCTGTAAAACCTCCCTGGTATAGCGGTAACTTTTCAGATTGCCCTCGAGACGTAGGAGGCGAGAACGCGTGTTATACGCATTGGAGCCCCAAACCATCACACTTGGCGTTTTTCCAACACGCCGCTCAACATTGTAGTCTGCTGGATAGCGTTCCTCACGGCAGCGTCGAATGCGTATGCGGCCATTACTGTTGGACAAGTCAAAGCGGAACTCGTCCGAGAACATTACATTTTGCCACTCGGCGCTCCAGTGTTGGCCTTCTCGTGCCCATTGCAGTCTGCGGCGTTGGTGGGTTCTGTCACTGGAAGCCGACACAGTGGCATGCGTGCCACCAGTCCAGCCCACAGAAGACGACGTCGAACCGTTCAAAATGGCTCTGAGCACTATGGGACTTAACTTCTGAGGTCGTCAGTCCCGTAGAACTTAGAACTACTTAAACCTAACTAACCTATGGACATCAGACACATCCATGCCCGAGGCAGGATTCGAACCTGCGACCGTAGCGATCGCGCGGTTCCAGACTGTAGCGCCTAGAACCGCTCGGCCACTCAGGCCGGCGTCGAACCGTCGAACCAGACGTGTCCACATCTGTCGTACGCTCCAACTTTGCACCAAAACTGTGGACGAAACTGTTCCGTCCGTTATGCGCAAGCGGACTAGATGGCGGTCATCTAGCGCTGTATCGTCCAGTACACGGTCGGCGTTGTGTACGACCCACTTCTCTCTACTGTTCTATATACTTCTGTTCTCTGTTGTAGCAGAGTGCCCTGTCCGAGTTGTAGTGTCACGAGACGACAAACCCGCATCCTGTTCTGTTCGGACGCACTAACATGCCGATATTCCACTCTGTGATGTTGACTGACTGAGCGTTGCCCTATCATTGACCTGCCCGGTCACACAAAAGAGGCAGCTGTTAGGTCTCTACGCATGCCACCTCTCTGCCATTCAAATCACTTATTATGGTTCCTCTGATCTACACGTCAGCTTTTCGTGCCGTGCTGCTGAGTGTTCAGCTTTTTACTGACATTAGCCGGCCGCTGTGGTCGTGCGGTGTTAGGCGCTTCAGTCCGGAAAATCGCTGCTGCTACGGTCGCAGTTTCGAATCCTACCTTGGGCATGGGTGTGTGTGATGTCCTTAGGTTAGTTAGGTTTAAGTAGTTCTAAGTCTAGGGGACTGATGACCTCAGATGTTATGTCCCATACTGCTTAGAGCCATTTGAATCATTTTTGAACTGACAGTAGTATATTAGGAGTCGTGAAAAACGCAGGTTGAATTTACAAACCTACAATCAATATGTGCCAGACTCTTTTTTTCATTCATATTGTCAGGAGATTACGACTCGGAATGCAAATCCGTATGATTAGCCCTTATCACTGTGATTCGTCTAGTTCTAGTATTTCCACCGCTTTTTTTTAACGTAACAGTCCTAAAATGATGTACTTATTTTCGTTATCAAACATCTATTATCGAATCATGTCTTGAAATGTATGTAAGCTAAAGCTGTCATCACCCCGAAGCGTGGTTCAGATGCCGCAATGGTGTACTAGACACGGTCTTATTCGAGATAGTAAGCCGTTGCCCTTCTCCAACCTTCGAACAGACTTACGCAACCATTTATTGGGGGACCTACATTTGAATGTCGATTCCAAACCGCGGTGCGCTGACTCAATCAAAATAAGTGATAAGCGACAGATGAAAATCATAGCATCGATCAGAGATCGAACCTGAACCCGTAGCCGCTGAGCCACCACCCACTCTTGAACTATGCAAACATTTTCCTCAAACTCTTATTTTTCTCAGTTGTTTCTCTTATTGTGTTTTCATTGTATCAGCTCATATCCTCTCGAAGACATTGCTGAATAATCTGGTTCTTTTTTTTCTCCTGTGGCTTTGTTCCGATTCCTCCCCGATAGCTGAGTGGTCAGCGCGGCGGTCTGTCAGGCCAGGGGGGGGCCGAGTTCGATTCCCGGCTGGGTCGGAGATCTTCCCCGCTCGGGGACTGGGTGTTGTGTTGTCCTCATTATCATTTCATCATCATCATCAGTGGAAGGCAACTGGAAACCACCACTGGAATCACTGCCCTAGACGCTCATGCGATGGACCTCTCTGACGAGGTTTCCCCCATGACAAGACCACACAAAGCGTTTTTTTTTCGAATCTGTGTAGGGTCGCAATCTTTACTTAAGGATGTGGTATGGTTAGTTTAAGGGGTGGCCAGGTGCCTTCTTGTCTCCACCCTGTTACCCCTTGTAGGCAATAAGTGTACCCCAATTGTCTGGTGTAATGTTGTTCGCCTGAAAGTGAGCGAAAGTGTTCGAATGCTTGCAAATCGTGTTAACTGAGGTGGGATTTGGGTACCAGCCCGGTACACCTGGTAGGAATTTGGATGACCGCCTAGAAACCACATCCAGCCTGGAAGGCCACCAACACTCCATGTTATTCTGCCTGCTAGAGTTTTTTTTTTGCCTATAAATTCTGAAACGGAAAAAATACAAATTTAAAAAAAAACTGCAGAGTGGGACTGGGAATCGAGCATAAAGGGGTTAGGCAAAATAATTTGAACAGTGATAGTAATGGGATAGTTGTGTTGGACGGTCGACAACTAAAGTAAGGCACGTGTCGCGCTGGACTGTGCGTGTTCAGTACGGACTAGGCATCAGTGCAGGTTGTTCACGAGTAGAGCACACTTCGTATTTGCATTCAGAGGCGAGGTCGACGTGCAGTGAAAGACCCAACTGAGTTCCAAAGAGAGCAGATTGTGGGGGCCCAATTAGCTGGAGCATCATTAACAAAGACAGCCAACTTATTGACTGTTTCAAGAGCAACTGTTTCAACAGTCATGACAGCCTACACAAGACATGCAAAGACCCCATCGTGTAAACGTAGTGGTGGACGCAAATCAAAACTAAATGACAGAGACCGTCGTACGCTAAGACGAATTGTGTCGAAACAACACAAAGCTACGTCAGCTTAAGTGACTGCAGAGCTCAATAGCTATCTTCGAGACCACGTATTTATCGACACTGTCCGCCGAGAACTCCATGAAGACAACATTCGTGGACGAGCTGCTATACTGAAATCGTTAGTGACGACAACGAACGCAAGGAAACGTAAAACACGGTATCAGGAGCATAAAACCTGCACGAATGATCAATGGAAACACGTCACAAGGTCCGACAAGCCAACGTTTTCGTTATTTTCAACATCTGGCCGGGGTTACGTCTGGAGGATGCCAAAAGAAGCCTACAATCCTGATTGCTTGATTCCAACTGTTAAGCATGGAGGTGGAAGTGTGATGGTGTGGGCAGCCATATCGTGATACTAAGATCGTCCCATCATTACTCTCAAAGGCCGTGCTACAGCAAACGATTACGTGAGCATTTTAGGTGATCAGGTGCAACCCATGATTCAAATATTGTTCCCCAACAATTATGTCATGTTTCAGGATGGTCGTGCACCCATTCCCTGAGCCAGGACAGTAGGACAGTACAATCACGGTATGAGGAGCATGCAACTGAACTGCAGCGCCTTCCCTGGCCAGCACAGTTTCCGGATTTGAACATTCAAATGGTTCAAACGGCTCTAAGCGCTATGGGACTTAACATCTGAGGTCATCAGTCCCCTAGACTTAAAACTACTTAAACCTGACTAACCTAAGGACATCACACACATCCATGCCCGAGGCAGGATTCGAACCTGCGACCGTAGCACCTAGAACCGCTCGCCCACAACGGCCGACAGTTGAACATTATCGAAACATTGTGGGTGATATTGAAGTGCAGACTCCGGAGCAGATTTCCCCCTCCCTCGTCACTGCGGGAGTTAGGTGGTGTTCTGGTCGAAGAGTGGCATAATATTCCACTGGAGACTATACAAACATTATATGCCAGCATTCCAAGAAGAATCGCAGCTGTATTACGGGCAAGTGGGGGTCCATCCCGTTATGAATGAACCACTCGCAGGTGTTCACATTATTTTGCCTGTCCCCTATAGGTTCTCCGCTCCGCATCCACACCCCTTCTTTTATATTTTAATTTTTTTTTTACAGTAAAGCCTCTGCTCTCTCGAGAGCTGTTTACGGTAAACTTTTACAATGTCATCATATTTTTTTCCGATTTCTTGATCAAGGAAACTGACCATCTAAAATGTTTCGCCCAAACAGCAACTTGAACCCAGGACCCTTAGATTAAAAACCTAATGTCCTACCAACTATATATATATATTTTTAATAAAGTTTCATTGCTGAGAGGGGGGTGGGGGCAACAACCCGACACCTGGCCGAGATATTCCATTTTCCACCTCAGAACGAAGGAGCGTGGAGTGCTTAGGATCAAAGAGGGCCACAGTGCATCGAGGGAAAGGAGAAAAGAATGTTTTTGCTGCACGTATATACATGGACTGCAAAAGATCGTGCTCATAATGCCGAAGGGAAGATAAATGGAAGCTCATCCCCTGAAACTTCCTGGCTGATTAAAACAGTGTGCCGGACCAAGACTCGAACTCGGGACCTTTGCCTTTCGCAGGCAAGTGCTCTACCAACTGAGCTACCCAATCACGACTCACGCCTGTCCTCACAGCTTTACTTCTGCCAGTACCTAGTCTCTATCTTCCAAGCTTTTACAGAAGCTTCCCAGCGCACACTGCGCTGCAGAGTGAAAATCTCATTCTGGAAACATCCCCTAGACTGTGGCTAAGCCATGTCTCCGCAATATCCTTTCTTTCAGGAGTGCTAGTCCTGCATGGTTTCGCAGGAGAGCTACTGTAAAGTTTGAAAGGTAGGAGACGTACTGGCGGAAGTAGAGCTGTGAGGACGGGGCGTGAGTCGTGCTTGGGTAGCTCAGTGGTAGAGCACTTGCCCGCGAAAGGCAAAGGTCCCGAGTTCGAGTCTCGGTCCGGCACACAGTTTTAATCTGCCAGGAAGTTTCATATCAGCGCACACTCCGCTGCAGAGTGAAAATCTCATTCTAGCTCGTCACCTATCAAACAGGAAGAAAAACAAGAGGTGGTCTTAATACGACTTGAGGACGCTCCATGTTGCTGTTCGCTGCGGAATTATCGACGCATGTCTTCTCGTATCAATGTGGTTCCCATTGGTAGTTCAATCCTTACAAAAAGTAAGTTTCATGATTCGGCTTCTCCTGTCATGGATGGATTCGATTATGGACCGACGTACCTCCCAATCCCGGAAACGGCGCCTTAACGCCCACGGCTATCCAGGCGAGATTAGTTCATCCTATTGTAACATAGCTACTATTCATTGTATTATACATAACACTATTGAATATATTAGTACACGGGCGCATCTTTTCTGTGCTGCTTTCTGGGTTTGTCCTTGTGTTACCTGACATATTGGAAACGAGGAAGGCAATAATACGCGATTCGTTCGGGCAAGCATTTAAAGCGGGTGGCTTTTGTCCGGAAGTGAGGTCCTTGACTGCGGTAAATATCGCTGCCTTTCTGCGCGCAGCGGCCGATTCGTAATGAAATGGCGGCATTACGCTTTTGACGTATTGCCTCCATAGCGGCCCCAGGATTGAGAACAGCCCGGTCGTATTGCGGCGATTAATCCCGCAGGCAGCTGATTTATTGACGGAGACCGAGCTGACGCCGTGCGCAAGTGAAATCGACTGCTAGCCCCTCCTCGTACGTCGGCCAGCCAACTAGGCGGACACTCAACCTCGTCACCTAGCAACACAGCGCAGTGTTCTTCATTTTGAACCTACGAGTGTGTGTGTGTGTGTGTGTGTGTGTGTGTGTGTGTGTGTGGTGGGGGGAGGGGGGCGGCAGACACACACCACGTGACACTATCGGCCGAGTCGCTGCATTAAGTAGAACAACCGCCCTTCTCAAAGGAAGCAAGATTGACCGGCCAGTGTGGCCGAGCGGTTCTAGGCGCTTCAGTCTGGAACCGCACGACCGCTATGGTCGCAGGTTCGAATCCTGCCTCGGGCATGGATGTGTGTGATGTCCTTAGGTTAGTTAGGTTTAAGTAGTTCTAAGTTCTAGGCGACTGATGACCTTAGAAGTTAAGTCCCATAATGCTCAGAGCCACTTTTTTAAATATTCGAGTTCGAGGCTCGGTCCGGCACACAGTTTTAATCTGCCAGGAAGTTTCATATCAGTTTCATATCAGCCATACACCTTATCAGGAAACACCAGTACAGCACTCAGGATCTTCTTTGTCTTCATCTACATCTACATTTACATCGACATTCCGCAGTCCACCTTACGGCGCTTGGCGGAGGGCACCCCGTGCACTGCCAGTCATTTCCTTTTCTGTTCCACTCGCAAATAGAAAGATTGTCTATATGTCTCCGTATGAGCCCCAACTTCTCGTATCTTCTCTTCGTGGTCCTTACGCACAGTGTACGGTGGAGGCAACAGAATCGTTCTGCATTCAGTTTCAAATGCCGGTTCTCTAAATTTTCTCAATAGTGTTACTCGAAGAGAACGCCGCCTTCGCTCCAGGGATTCCAGTTTGAGTTCCCAAAGCATCTCCGTTACGCTTACGTTTTGTTTGAACCTAACACTAACAGATTTAACAGCCTACCTCTGAATTGCCTCGATGTATTCCTTTAACACGACCTGGTACGGATCCGAAACATTCGAGCATTACTAAAGAATAGGTCGTACTAGCGCCCTATATGCGGTCTCCTTTACGGATGAACCAGACTTCACTAGAATTCGCCGGCTTGTGTGGCCGAGCGGTTCTAGGCGCTTCAGTCTGGAACCGCGCGACCGCTACGGTCGCAGGTTCGAATAGGTTAGTTAGGTTTAAGTATTTCTGAGTTCTAGGGGACTGATGACCTCAGATGTTAAGTCCCATAGTGCTCAGAGCCATTTGAACTTTTTTTGAACCCTAGAATTCTCCCAGTAAACAGAAGTCCTCAGGACTTCTTTCAACTTATTTTCTTTCGTCTTGTTTCCTTTGCTAGGACGTGAATAAAAATTTCAGATGTAGACACATGTGTCACAACAACAGAAACAGTTTAAAATGCCGGAAACTGCTTAATGGTTGTCTCTGGTGTGCGTTCGTCCATGCTTTTCTAAAATCTATCACTATGTTGTAACACAGACCAGAAAATATCATGTGTTTCTGGTTACACTATCCTCTATGAGCATCAGCTCCCCTACTGTTACCCTTAGGCACAATTTTTAAGTCTTGTTTATGGTATTTCAGCTAAAACAAGAAAAACAACGTCTTTGTGTAATACGCAGTCGCTGCCACTTTATCCTCCCGTAGTTTTCTGATTAGCCTTTTCCTGACGCCTGTCTCGTGTTGCACTTTTTTTAAAAAATACGTTCTCTTAAATTAAAAATCACTTTTCTAAATGACTGGTAGATGCCTTTTGACCAGATATTTTCCTTGTTTGTTAAAGATCATCTGTATGAGTTTGGATACACTGATAATATGGAAAGCAGCAATTACTTTGTTTCATGACCTAAACATGGACAATATTCCTAATACAACTTTCTCTGTTTCAGGTAAGTGCCTCCACTAGCCAACATCCGTGCTATGGTGAGTTCAGAACTAATTAGTCGCTAATTCCAGTGTGTAATAATCTTGGATAAATATTTCCATATTTCGCATGAATACTTCTGACATTGGGTTATATCATTTGGGCACGAGCTCATGAATTAAACTGTACATCTGTAGTCACCCATTGCAACAGCGGATTTTATTTCTTATGCTTTTAGACTGAGGTACAACGCAGGTGATAAGTTTTTCTTGTTTGTACTCAGACAGGAAAAAGAAACTTTTCATGTTTATTGCGCCATCTTGTCGCTCGCCGTCTTACGCCAGACACCCACCACTGAGTGAGAACAAGATAAATAAGCCCTCTAATTTAAGTCTCTAAGATTCACAATCTACTTTTAATATTTAAATGTAATCATACGTCAGCCTTCACGCAGGTGCTAAAAATGTCGAATTGGTGAAGTGACAGACATAGCACTTCATTAACTTTAGATTTCTGCGCTTCATATGTGGAAAAGCGTGAATGGACAAAATTAAACAAAAACAATACGCAACCTAAATTGATGCTCTACAATTCGTCGAATCCATACTTGAATATTTCTCGGAGCTTTATCAGATAGTCCTAACAGAAAGCACAGAGAGTGTATAATGAAGGTCGCTGCAAATGGTTCGAGGCTTGTATGACCAGCGAGAATGTGTAATAGAAATGTTGAAAAATCTAAACTGGCGGGCAGCCGAAGAAATATGTCGAACATCTGCTAAGAAAATTCCAAGAAACAACTTTCAGGGCAGAAACTATGAGTAATCATTCGTCCTCTGCGCATTGATCCTGGAGAGGTCGTGCACATAAAATTAGGCAAATATCAGATTGCACAGAGACGTACAAGCAGTCAGTCTTGCACCGCCTGAAAGAAACGTCAGTATATGTTACAACAGAAAGTACCCTCTACCACGCACTTCAGAGTGATTGCTGAGGTACAGACATATATGAATAGAACTGTGTGGTTGCTGCTGTGACAAGCTTTATCAAAACTGATCGACTAAGGGGCAGAGGGAAAGCAGTTTACTACTTGCGCTCAGACGAAAAGGTCGTACACAAAGTTTGACAAAATAATTGAGATGGATTTCTTTGGCTTAACCAGATTTGTTCAGTTAATGCCAGTTGGCTTAATAAGAGAACTCGTCTGAGTACACATACGTCAGCATTCCTTCCATCCAATATTACAGACATGTATGCACATCGTTTTGCGTGATACTGCGCAGGAAAACCTCACGGTGTTTTTGCTGTCCATCGAAGCCCAAGATTACGCCTCAAGTTCACCACTCAGTTAATCGATTTTGACAACACTCATCACAGCGTAGGGACACAATTAGACTATAAAACTGGTGACACACAAATACTAACGACAAATTTATAATGCTATCAGTTTTAACACATTCTGATAAGCAAGTGAACTGAATATTAAAAATATTACCTCATGCTCTGGACGACAACAGTCTGAAAATCAACATAAACAAGATTAAAATAGTGGTGATAGATTAATCGAACAGAGAACGAAGGGCAACCTTCAAAAAATCATAATGCAAGAAAATGGATGTTGTAACGTGGGAAGTACAAAACCAGATAACAACCGAAGGAGCCGGCCGCGGTGGTCTCGCGGTTCTAGGCGCTCAGTCCGGAACCTCGGGACTGCTACGGTCGCAGGTTCGAATCCTGCCTCGGGCATGGATGTGTGTGATGTCGTTAGGTGCGTTAGGTTTAAGTAGTTCTAAATCTAGGGGACTGATGACCTCAGATGCTAAGTCCCATAGTGCTTAGTGCCATTCGAACCATTTGAAAAAGAAAGTAAACTGTTTATTATTTCAAAAGTAATCTCCACAACAGTTAATATATTTATCCCACTGTGAGACAAGTCAGTCGATGCTTTCATGGAAAAACTTTTGCGGTTGCCTACGGAACCATAATTGTAGATTGGTTGGTTGGTTGATTTTGGGGATGGGACCTAACAGTGAGGTCATCAGTGCCATCGGATTAGGGAAGGATGGGAAAGGAAGTCGGCCGTGCCCCTTTCAAACGAACCATCCCAGCATATGACCGAAGCGATGTAGGGAAATCACGGAAAAACCAAATCAGGATAGCTGGACGCCGGATTGAACCATCGTCCTCCCGAATGTGAATGCAGTGTGCTAAGTACTACGCACCTCGATCGGTACCATGATTGTACCCATACGCAGAGATTAAAGAGAAAATGACATTGATTACCATGATACAGAGGAGAAAAACTGAATGAAGTGAACATCTAATTCGACATAACAGCTTCATGAAGAACACCGTAGAAATAAAAATCCTTAGAAAAAACAGGCTGGCCCGGAACACCGTATCACAAAGCTTTATCGGTGGAATGAATTGCGTCAATTACAACCAGCTAGTACTAATCGTGAACGGCTGGCAGAGGGGGGGGGGGGGCGGCAACATCAACACCAACAAAGCGTTGCCTGTTGTGTCTGATGATGATAATGATGATAATGATGATGATGATGATGATGATGTTGACAGGTAGTCGGATCTTTTATGTGAAAAATGAATCAGAGTGATTAATTATCTTGTGTAAAACTGATTACTAAACAGTTTTCTTTTTGAAGGCGTAGGAAAGAGCAACGACTTGTCTATTCATAATTTTAGTATGTTCGGTGCAGTGGTGATGGCTGAAGTAGCGAGTTGTATGCACTCAGTGGATATTGCTCATATATCGGACGCTGCGTCAGCGCTTTTCACCGTTCAGCACGCCAGGAAACATTAGTTATTAATGGATGTGGCGGGCTCCAGTTGTCTGTTTAAATATTAACGTGAGGTCTTGTCACTAATGTGTACCAGCAGACATAGGGCTGACAAAGCGAAATGCGTCCGACACATATGAACTTTGTTTTGAGCGCAACATGATTGCGTTCGCGTCCTCGTTTTCTGTATACCGAGATCCGAAATACCTGGCTACCGTACCTTTATTAATAAGCATTCCCATTTTGATTTTTGTCCCACATAGGCCTATTCAGATTTTTAAAAATCGTTTGTATTGGACTTCAGTTAACATCAAAACTCCAGCACTTTGGTGAGCGGTTTGCGGAGACTGCAAGGATGAAGGGCAAATGTGCTTGCCTCATGTTGATCAGTTATAATAGTAGAAACAGAAGCAATCAGGAACACTTAAATTGACCATTCTTCCAAGAAATATCGATCCCTAATATAGCTGCGGTAGGTCTCACACACATCGTCGTTCTTATTTTGTTGATTACACTGTCTTAACAAACCTAACCTCAGAATCGGCTTTCTTAATACGTGTTACCTAACCTCAGAATCGCCGGCCGGTGTGGCCGAGCGGTTCTACACGCTTCAGTCTGGAACCGCGCGACCGCTACGGTCACAGGTTCGAATCCTGCCTCGGGCATGGGTGTGTGTGATGTCCTTAGGTTAGTTAGGTTTAAGTAGTTCTAAGTTCTAGGGGACTGATGACCTCAGATGTTAAGTCCCATAGTGCTCACAGCCATTTTAACCTCAGAATCGGCTTTCATAATACGTGTTTAAAATGGAACAATATGGTTTCTTGAACAGTAATTTAAAGCTAGAATGAAAGAATAATAATTTTATCACTTTCAGGAACCGAAACGGGTCCAAAAATGGTACAAATGGCTCTGAGCACTATGGGACTTAACTTCTGAGGTCATCAGTCCCCTAGAACTTGCTAACTAACCTAAGGACATCACACACATCCATGCCCGAGGCAGGATTCGAACCTCCGACCGTAGCGGCCGACCGAACCGGGGCCACGTACATTATAGGCGAGCATTCTACCACAGAGCCCCTTTTTTTACTGTTTCTTTTATCATAATGACCTTACAACAAAAGCATATTTTAATAAGACATAAAGTATTTATAACACCAGCTTGCCCAGATCGTCATGAGTTAGTAAGATACTACACAATTTTTTAATAAAAATGGTCTGTAACTATATATGTGCAGTCCTGTGTCATACTCAAATAGCATTACAGTACTTCCACAAAAATATGGAAATGTGGGAGTGTGAATTGACACATTACAAAGCCCAGTTAACAAAATATTGTGCCACTATATCATCAATAAAATTTTGTCTTCTCAAATCTAAGGATTATCTTGGGAAAAGCAGAAAAATGCGGGCATTAACAAGTGCGCAAAAAAATGGCTCTGAGCACTATGGGACTTAACATCTGTGGTCATCAGTCCCCTAGAACTTAGAACTATTTAAAGCTAACCAACCTAAGGACATCTCACACATCCATGCCCGAGGCAGGATTCGAACCTGCGACCGTAGCAGTCCCGCGCTTCCGGACTGAGCGCCTAGAACCGCTAGACCACCGGGGCCGGCCAACAGGTACGCAGTTCTGCAGTATAACAAGTATTTCATCTTTAGATCTGTGTGGCGCTGAATCTAGGTAGGGACTGACATATGATGCATAATTTTCTTAAGTTTTTCTTACTGATTTGATATTAACGACGCTTGGCAAACTTCAAAATCGATGTTTTCGAGAATGTTTGAGAGTTTAATCTAATTGATTTTGCTGATTGATATTTGAGTTTTGAACTTCACGTTTC
Organism: Schistocerca americana; assembly: GCF_021461395.2. NCBI lineage: Eukaryota > Metazoa > Arthropoda > Insecta > Orthoptera > Acrididae > Schistocerca > Schistocerca americana. The sequence goes on from NC_060123.1 coordinate 569,932,008, forward strand.
GTAAATATAAAGAAACACAAAAATCCGATTGCCGTGTGGTCTTCTTGTCAGTTTTTTTATTACAGAGGTGTGCCAATGTCCTGAGCAAACACGCGAAGCTACGGCTCCAGCGCCAGGCACATCTCATGACCCGTGTTTACAGCCTCTGTTCGCCGGCCGGGATGGCCGAGCGGTTCTATACGCTACAGTCTGGAACCGCGAGACCGCTACGGTCGCAGGTTCGAATCCTGCCCCGGGCATGGATATGTGTGATGTCCTTAGGTTAGTTAGGTCTAAGTAGTTCTAAGTTTTAGGGGACTGATGACCTCAGATGTTAAGTCCCATAGTGCTCAGAGCCATTTGAACCATTTTGAACAGCTTCTGTTCTGTCAGTTCCTCTCTCCTACTTTCCAATCTCCACAGAAGCTGTGCTGCACACCTAGCCGAATTAGCACTCCTGGAATAAAGGTTCCGAGGAAACTGGCTTGTCCACAGCGCAGGGGATTCTTTCCACAGTAAACTACGCCAGTGAAGCGGGTGGACGTTGGTACGGAACTTCCTGGCAGTGTGCGTTTCACTGTGGGTCTTGGACCCCGTGGTTAAAAAAATGTCGTGTGACTATTTAATATTTTTTGTGGTATTTAAAAAATTTAAAAACCTCTCTCATATCGGCCTGATTTAGATTCACTGATCAGGATAGTAAAAAAAAAAAAAACATGCGTATATTAAGGGAATTTTCATTCTCAAAGCAGGCTTATCACATTCACACAGTTCAATGCTGTTCTATCCTGATTAAATTGAGCTTAACTTAAATTCCATAAGGCCATGAAGCAATTTCGAAGTCTCGGTGCGACGAAAATTGTCAGTCGACCTCCTGAAAACATTTGTAATGATTATTAACTTTCGGTGATCACATGGGGAAGACCGGAGATCTGCTGGTAAGACCGTGTTAGCCTATTTATTTTAAGTAACTGGATATCTTGAGCATACAAAACGGCAGGTTCGTCCAGTGTAAATCAGACGTTCCCCACTGATCCCGTGCAACACAGCGTAGTAAGCAGACACTGTCAATAATAATCAGTTAAATAATACGCGAACACACTTATTTTAGTTTAGTTCATGTATTATATTCCTTCTCACACAGAATCTCATCAAGATGGCGACTAGCTCAACAATACATACATATACATCCTCCTTCTTTCACGGCTAATCGGCAATATCTGAATCATTCTTTCCATAAGAGAAAACATAGATAGCAGAGAAGCTATTCCATGGAGTAAATGGACGCTCCAAGGAATAATAGGGCTTGGAACTACTTTGCATTGATAATTATCGTATATTAAAGTTTAGGAATCGGTAAGATAAGAAGAGATATTTCGAGATATGTACTGAGTTATATAATTTACAAAATTTCTGAAAATATCGCGGAGAGACTGCTGCAAGAGACATTAAAACTAGGGCCTCCCGTCGGGTAGACCGTTCACCGGGTGCAAGTCTTTCGATTTGACCCCACTTCGGCGACTTGCGCGTGGATGAGGATGAAATGAGTATTAGGACAATACAACACTCAGTCCGTGAGCGGAGAAAATCTCCGACCCGGCTAGGAATCAAACCCGGGTCCTTAGGATTGACATTCTGTCGCGCTGACCACTCAGCTACCGGGGGTGGACAAACCGTTAGTTAGCCTTTGTGTATCGTTTATCAGTGTAAGACGAAGTTGAGAAATGTTACCACATGAAACGCTCAATATTATGTCTGCTGAAATGATGGTTGCTCTACTTCACTTTTCGGGCCGCAAAAAGCATTAGGAAACTAGCTTCCTCAGCGGTCGCGGCGCCTTCCTCTTCCGCCGGGACGTAAATCAGCGAGGGCGTTAATAAAGCGGTAATTCAGGTGAAGTAAGCTCGGCTAATGCAGCCGTTTGTAGTCGCACCGGCTGTGACCCTCGGCCGGCCGTAATACCTGTGCTGCCGCCTTTCACCCTCCAACCATCCGTTTCAGCGCCGTTCCCTAAACTGCGGTAGCGAAGAAGCCACCCCGTCCAGGTAGGGGTGGGGAAAGGGGACCGAGGGGTGAGGGAGGACACCCGCCTCCTCCCCCCCCACCGCCCCCTCCCTGCCCGTGAGACCCTAGCCGGGTTTGCTCACATGATCGATCCGATCCCATCCCATCTCGTCGTCGAGTCGCTGTAAACACATCAAACAAGTTACGCTGAAGGAACTACCTCTCTCTTTCGCATTGTGATCGCGAGGCGAAATCCTTTAGCATATTCACTGCGAACGACTGCCGAGTTCGTGCGTTGTAAACTCGAATGCCCGGAAAGAGAACCGACTGCCGTCTTTGGCCTGAATACTTGACTCTTGTAGTACAAACGGCAACTCGAGACGGGGTGTGGTAACTCGTGGGAGGAGTTTTCTGCTGCAAGTAGGGGGTCGACGTCGCCTTACAGATGGTGACTTCTTCTTACGTGTTTTCTACATACGTCAGAGACGCACCTGGTTATCACACATTTCGCACCGCCTTCACGATCACAGTGGTAACGTTTCAACTTTGGTTAAAGAGGTAATATTCAGAAAGCTACAGAATTATGAGGTTTTCTCGCAAATACTTATGAGGATACTGAAATACCGCTAGATGTCTCCACATACCTTCTTGTTGAATTAATGTGGCAATTTACTGTTAGCTGTGTGGTTTGGTTATTTGATGTTAGTGAGCAGATTCCCACTGTCGTGTTTCAGCGAGTTTGCAGTTTTGCGACAGCTGACCTGAAGAGTAGCGTGTTCGTATAAAGTTTTGTGTTATGCTTGGGAAAACCGCCACAGAAACGCACCGAAAGTTGAAGCCGATCGGCCGCAAGCTGGCACCGGAAAATGTTGAAAAAGTGAGGGTTCTGCTACTGCAAGATCATATTCAAACAATAAAAGACTTCTGTAACATCTTCGGAGGATGTTTTTATTGCTTGTGAACGTATTATTTTTGCAACGTGAGAAGGACTGTGGCGAAGTTTGTACACGACTGATGATCAGACGCAAGATCACGTGGAAGTCTGTAGGAAACTGAAACAAATCCGTCAGGACTATCCAATTCTGTACCAAAGGTTGTCACTAGTGACAGAAGTTGGGTTTATGTCTGTGACCTGAAACTAAGTTGCAGTCGTTGTAACGGTAGAGTGTTTCTTCACCCCAGCCAAAAAATACTCGGCAAGTCTACATCTACGTGATTACTCTGCTATTCACAATAAAATGCCTGGCAGAGGGTTCAATGAACCACCTTCATTCTGTCTCTCTACCGTTCCACTCTCGAACAGCACGCGGGAAAAACGAGCACTTAATTTTTTCTTATTTTATCGTGATCATTTCTCCCTGTGTAGGTGGGCGCCAACAGAATGTTTTCGCAATCGGAGGAGAAAACTGGTGATTGAAATTTCATGAGAAGATCCCGTCGCAAAGAAAATCGCCTTTGTTTTAATGATTGCCACTCTAATTCACGTATCATGTCTCTGACACTATCTCCCCGATTTCGCGATAATACAAAACGAGCTGCCCTTCTTTGTACTTTTTCGGTGTCATCCGTCAGTCCCACCTGATGCGGATCCCACACCGCACAGCAATACTCCAGAATAGGGCGGAGAAGCGTAGTGTAAGCAGTCTCTTTGGTAGTCCTGTTGCACGTTTTAAGTGTTCTGCCAATGAATCGCAGTCTTTGGTTTGCTCTACCCACAATATTATCTATGTGATCGTTCCAATTTAGGTTATTTGTAATCGTAATCCCTAAGTATTTAGTTGAATTTACAGCCTTCAGATTTTTGTGGCTTATCGCGTAATCAAACTTTAACTGATATCTTTTAGTACTCATGTGAATAACTTCACATTTTTCTTTATTCAGGGTCAATTGCCACATTTCGCACCATACAGATATCTTATCTAAATCATTTTGCATCTGATGACTTTACAAGACGGTAAATGACAGCATCATCTGCAAACAATCTAAGACGGATACTCAGATTGTCTCCTATGTCGTTAATATAGATCAGGAACAGAGTAAAATTAAAAACTTGCTGATATTTTTTTTGTATTAACGGATTTGCTCCTAAAGAGCTCGTCCCTCGTGCTCACACGATGAGAGCAGAGTTGTACTTAGGTGTCAGAGGGGTGACAAGGGAAGTCCACTGCAGTGGCGTCTGAACGACTGGGTGCTCGACCAAGACAAAGCACGATCACATACAGCCCACATAGTTCAGGTATTTTTGACCAAATACAGACGACAGTTGTTCCTCACTCGCCGTGTTCACTAGACTTAGCTCCGTGCGACTTCTTTCTCTTCGCCAAGATTAAAGTGAAGTTGATGGGGCGAAGAAACAATGGCGAAAATTCAAGCACTATCACGGGGAGTACTGAAGATCCATAACAAAGAACAACTTCTACGACACATAGCAAAAGTGTCAGAAAGATCCGGATCGGTGTGTTCGCTCTTAGCGGGACTTCTCTGAAGATAATGCTTCTGAATACGATTTAGGCAAGGCGTAATACTTTTAATTAATACGAGGGTAATCTCAAAAGTAAGGCCTCCTATTTTTTTATAAGTACTAGACCTGTTTATTTCTACAATGGTTTACAAATGGTTCAAATGGCTCTGAGCGCTATGGGACTCAACTGCTGTGGTCATAAGTCCCCTAGAACTTAGAACTACTTAAACCTAACTAACCTAAGGACAGCACACAACACTCAGCCATCACGAGGCAGAGAAAATCCCTGACCCCGCCGGGAATCGAACCCGGGAACCCGGGCGTGGGAAGCGAGAACGCTACCGCACGACCACGAGATGCGGGCACAATGGTTTACATCTTTACATCAGTTTACAGCTTGAACATTTAGCTCAAAAATGGTTCAAATGGTTCTGAGCACTATGGGACTTAACATCTGTGGTCATCAGTCCCCTAGAACTTAGAACTACTTAAACCTAACTAACCTAAGGACATCACACACATCCATGCCCGAGGCAGGATTCGAACCTGCGACCGTAGCAGTCGCGCGGTTCCGGACTGAGCGCCTAGAACCGCTAGACCACCGCGGCCGGCGAACATTTAGCTATTTTCCGACATAATCAGCATTTCCGTCGATGCATTTCGGTAGACGCTGTGGCAGTTTTTGTATGCCCATGACTTACCAGCTCGCCGCCATGCTGTTTAGAAAGTTATGAACCTCTTCTTTCACCCCGTCGTCGGAGCTGAATCGCTGGGACCACAATTAACGCTGACAGGTACTGTGAGACTCTGAAGAAACTCAATTGCGCAATTCAGAACCGGAGAAGAGGAATGTTGAGCGAGGGCGTACACATTCTCCATGACAACGCTCGCCCACACATCGCTCGGCAAACCGTTGCTCTCCCGCAACAGTTTCAGTGGAACATAATCACCCACCCACCCTATAGTCCTCACTTGGCGCCCAGTGACTATCACCTGTTCCCTAGGTTAAAAGAACATTTGGCCGGAAAGCGATTCAGCTCTGACGACGAGGTGAAAGAAGAGGTTCATAACTTTCCGAACAGCATGGCGGCGAGCTGGTATGACATGGGCGTACAAAAACTGCCACAGCGTCTACAAAAATGCAGCGACAGAAATGGTGATTATGTCGGAAAATAGCTAAATGTTCAAGCTGTAAACTGATGTAAACCATTGTAGAAATAAACAGGTCTATGTACTTATAAAATATAGGAGGCCTTACTTTTGGGATTACCCTCGTTACGTGTGGGGAACTTTTGAATACAACCTCGTATACTTATTTGAAAGCACCGTCACCAAAAACTTTTGCAGCATCTTTAACCCTGGAAAACTAAAGTGGGAAAAACAATCGTAAATTGTACTAGTCTAATTTTATTCGAAATAAGTCATAATTTATAGGTTATGCATTAGTTAATTACAATTATTTGGTCTCCAGTGATTTGTTACATTCCAAATTAAGTACAAAATGTTCTGTTTTATACCCTACTGCAATCGTAATTTTTACGAGGGCTTAGTAATCTGGGGTATTCGACTGCTGGGAACTCATCTTAAAGTACCGCGAATAGCCACGGCTGTAACTTTATCGGAATCGGTAACAATAATTTTTTGAACATGCTACCAAAATGACGCTCCCGTTGTACGAGGGCTGTCCAGAAAGTAAGTTAAGATTGACCGCGAAATGAAAATCACAGTGAAAATCAGAAATGTTTTATTTGTAACAGTTAGCTACACCTTTCAGCTACTTCTCTACGTAGTCGCTGTTCTGACTCAGACATTCGTCGTAGCGTTGTACCAACTTTCCAATACCCTCATCATAGAAGGCAGCCGCCAGTGCTTTCCACCAATTCTCTACGCTGGCCTAAAGCTCGTTGTCTGTGCCAAAATGTTGTCTTCATAGCCAGCGGTTCGTTTGAGCAGAGATGAAACTCAGTGGGAGACAATTACGGGCTGTATTGTGGGTAACCAAACATTTCCAATTGAAACGATGCAGGAACATCTTCATTGCCCCTGCAGAATGAGGCTGAGAATTGTCTTGAAGAAGAAACCGCACGACAGTTATGTAATGTTGGTTGCATAGCTTCAGGGGAAAATTCTCACCGGGCCCTCGTACTTGGCGGGAGACACTATTTTCTATAACATCTTTACGCGCTCACTAAGAGCTCAGGAATGAAAAGAGCGACAGTTCTACCTAGAGTCATACAGAGACACTGCCCAACACATCTTTGCAAAGCTTTATTGGATTTTCGTAGTCGTTTCCATTTCGCGACCGATCGCAACTTACTTTCTGGACAGCCCTCGTATATAAAGCCTCATCCCACTACTGGTGGCTCCTGCCTTGGTGCGAGCCCTTCTAGTTGACGTTGCACGTGGCCGACTTAGGTGCAGGTGTGTCGTGTAACTGATTGTGATAAGTGCGTGTATATGGCAGTGTCGTGTTGCCGTTGTTGTTGATGACGCTGAAAAAGAAGGGCGAGGGTGAAAAACAGAGTCCAGAGCGTACTCGCCTCGAAGATTACCAAGGCATCGGGCGAGCTTAACTTCCTCATTCGGTGGACGGATACCCATCAAGAGTGTCAACATTCCATCACTTCGTGATACATTGCAGAGAGGTTTAATATTCGAGTCCAGGACATTGGCATAAATCCTGTCCATCAAAAATTTTACACCGTGATTTCTCCTCTTCCTGTCCAAACAATTGTACGCGAATTGTTCGCTGAAGGAAGCAGTCGTCTGTTAAGGAAGGAAACGCTATATATTTTAATTGGTCCGCATTAATTTGCTTGTTACTTCTACTGTACCTCCATGGACCAGATACCGTGTGTAGCAGTGCAACCTTCATTTGCTCTTCAAAGGAACACTGTCCCCAACATTTTTAGCCCTCTCTACCTGCTAACGAGATACCAGTTAGAGAATACAGAATCGATTATCGACAGATAGTGACTTGCACGGTCCAGATTCGGAACTACAAATATACACTTTCTTTTGACTGACTTCGATGACTGACATGAGGAATTGTTTGGCTATGTTTTATAAATACTTATAGCAGTACTAAATTACATTTCCTTTATTTGTAACTTTGTATTGATATAGCACATTTAAAAATTACCATAGTCTCTCCTTTCGTGTAAAGTATGCCCAAATGAAAAGGAGACTGCAGTTGTATGTAAAGAAATTTTAATAACAGTATTATAATTGCAGTTCGTGTGGAACAGGCCAACTATACTTAATTCCCATTGATACTGAGACAACGATCCCAGCGCTCAGGAACCTTTCCTGGGTGGCTTTAGTCCAGAGACTCTCAGGTTGCTGTTGTATCAGTTCTCCACTGTGTGCTGACCTTCCTTGTGAGAGGTAAACGTCTTATCTTGCAGAGATTGTTTTAAGGGACCGAAGATATGCGAGTCAAATGAACATATCGGTACTCTAAGAAGAATGTTTCACAACTCCCATCGAAATTTTTGAACGAGCTCGATAGTCTTGGCTTGGTTACACATCAGCCTCATAACCTTTGACACCGCTGGAATATTGTGCGCCATGCGAGACACTGCTCTCTGTACACCTCCTTCATATTGCGATAAATCTGTAAAGCATGATCTCCTCCTACACGGAGAAACTGGATAACTGCTTTTTGTGCTGACCAGGAGGAATCCATCATGCAACGAACTGTGGAAACAACTCTTTAGGTATGAGGAAACAGCTGCGAAGCCGTTAATTCTGCTTGTACAACTGCGGATCTCACCAACATTCACCCACTGCAATTACGTATAACGCCGCTACAGCGAAGGCCCATTTCACTAGGGCACACCATATACCAAACTGTCTCCCTCTCCACTCTGCTGTAAGCGTGTGAACCTTTCAGTATGTGAATAACTGCTTGCAATTGATACAAAATTTTATTCTCTGATAGTGAAATCATAGGGTAATATTTTCTTCTATGCGTATCGGCGTAAAGGGAGGAAGATACCTGCATAAAGTTTTTTTTGCGCTAAAATATCTATTCCGACTCTCCACAACAGTAATAGTGATTACGGTCAAAATTTCGAAGTATTCATTTACTGTTAATACTCTGCATTTTAATCGTTTTGTCCGTGTCTGCAGTCTTGTCATATCAGTGGGCTCTGTGTGTCTAATGGGAGAGAAAAAAGATTGTTCTTATGGACAGCGTCATTTGCCCCGGTTTCAAAGCTCACTGCGGGGAAAAGAACGTGTAAGTGGATCTGGCGCGGAGATACCATTTCTTTGTTTCTCGTCTGGGGAGAGAGATGTCTGACAATCAGCTAAAAGCCAATGGTCCGAAGTAAAGTGAACGGAAGATCAAGTGGAGCTCGCAACTTTTACTGTGCAAAGTGCTCGCTCCCTAAAAGTCACAACACTTAGAGCTAATCCTCGGCATTTTACATTTATCAGTTGGTGTAGTGTTTCCGTTGATACAACACACATATCGATTGTCGTCCAGTCCAAATTACATTTCGACCACTCGATACAGATTCGAATACAGATACAGACCGTTTGAAGTCATAGTGCGATACCAAGCCGAGTTGTTCTGATAGTAATCTTTCCTGTATCTCCATCTACAAATATACTCCACAAGCCATTGTGAGTGCATGAGGTGGGGGGGGGGGGTACTTCGTACTAATAGCAGCGATTTTTCTGTCCTGTCCTGATCCATTCGTGCCGGCCGGGCGTGGCCGAGCGGTTCTAGGCGCTTCAGTCCGGAACCGCGCGACTGCTACGGTCGCAGGCTAGAATCCTGCCTCGGGCATGAATGTGTGTGATGTCCTTAGGTTAGTTAGGTTTAAGTAGTTCTAAGTTCTAGGGGACTGATGACCTCAGATGTTAAGTCCCATAGTGCTCAGAGCCCTTTGAACCATTTTGATCCATTCGTATCGTGACTCGAGGAAAAATGACTGACTGTACGCATCTGTACGCGCCCTTTTTCCTCTTGTCTTATTCTTATGACCTCGACGCAAGATTTGCGACGGTTGCAGCCGAATGGTCTGACCTTGGTTAATAGTCGATGATCCCTGACCCCGCCGGGAATCGAACCCGGGACCCACGAGCTGCGGACCGTTTACGTGTGGGGCATGTTTACGCAGAGCACTTTTCTCGGGAACCATTCTTGCTAGAGCGCTGCCGACAGCGGAAGATTAATACTGCCACATACAGGGTACTTTTTCAACCATCGCAGCATCAGTTAAGTGAACGCATTAGTGCGAAGAACATATTTGTGTTTTTGCGCAAGGTGAGTAAATTTTGTTACTTAGGTATCGAAGCTCCAAAGGAACATACCTTTTAGAATTGAGATTAGATTAATGTATGTTCATTTACAGGAGATTATTCCACTGTACCAGGTACATTTGTATAACTGAAAAGCATGAAAGCTACTACTGTTGTTTCGAAGCTAATTCAGACACGACGATCGCACTATTTTGCATTGCCATCCTAAGTCATACACTAGTAAAAAAAAAACTGTAAAACAACAGCAGTTGGGAACGCAATCTAAAATAAATGAAGACATAGGAGGAAAAAAGTTAGAATTTGCTAAACGAGCTGTTTGAATCCAATGAATCTTATGCGGAAAGAATTAATTCAATGAGAACTAGAATAGACGAGGGCAAGAAACTGCTAAAACAAGAACAAGAAAAAATGTCCATAGGCCTAATTCTGATGTCCTCATTAGTGTTCTGCCAAAAGACAGGTTTTCACATGGTAACTCTTCGTGCTCTCATGTCTTCTGCCATCCAGGTCCGTGTAAATTCCCCCCTTCCCTTTATGTCCTCTATCAACTTGCGTCTCTTCCTCTCAATCTTCTCGCACAAACTAATGCTTCCGAAGCGACTATTATCAAGCATTCCTTTCTCAACAAATGTCCCATCCGGTTCTTATTCCTTTCTGGTAGAACCTGCAGCACTCTGATGATGAGGATGAAAACAGCCTTTGTTATTTACTGCCAAAAAACCAGTCAGGAAGAATTCAAGAATTGGGCCAGCGCCTTCGACGTAAAAAAAAAAAAAAAAACACGTTACTTTTTGTGAACATATATTGCAATTCGGACAGTGATGATGAACAGGTCTTTAATTAATATGCGAACTTCTATGTAGCCCGTATTACGCTAATATTTTTCAACAAAAATTTGTTAATTGCTCGTAAATTTTTTATATTGTAACATGTTCATTGGTGTAAATAAGCCAGTAATTTGGGTTACTGCCAGTAAAACATATTTTTAAAATTTAGCTGTGTGTTTTGTTTAATTACTACTGTGTTTTGTTATATACATAAAAAGTGCCCCATATCCTATATAAAATTATTTTGCAGTCATACATGTAATGCTGAATTAGAAGACTATGTACCAAGTTGTACTTTAATAACCGTATTTTAAGAATGAACAAGGAAAAATTTTAAAAATTCCGAAAAGAAATCGGCGTATATGTGCCCTGGTCTTCCCCACCTCTTTATTATGGTACACATACGCTTTCTTCTGAATGTCCGTAAGTCATTACATGTTAACGAACTAGTCTTCTGCGAAGCAGATTGCTGTAATTACACACTTCCATGGGATATTTCCTTAGATTCTTCCGAAACTGCTTGCGTACAACGAAAATCACTGCTCCTTAGTGGGAATTGCGAATTCAACTAAATAAATCTCGCACACAGAACCTATTATAATTCTTAGGAAGAATCGAATATTAAATTCCATTCTACGTAGAAGCCACTCGAGAGCTACTGATAATATGAGAATAATTGTTGCGTATGATGAAGTTTTGCATTCGAAAATACAACAGTTTCTTTCCTGTAAAAATTAACTGAGACCCTGAACTTGCATTCAGAAACAATGGGACTAAAATACCCCTTGACGCTCGTGTCGGTTAACTAAAGCTTATTGATTATGTTCTCCCCGTATTTAATTTCTGTCGTAAACTGCAAGTTCCAATGTTCGGCAGCAGCAGATGTGGCCGAAGTAGGCATCACTGCTAAAACGCCGCATTAAACATCCGCCGCACGCACCAATTTAACCAAATGTGCGCTGAATTTTTATGAGGAGATCGCTGTACGTGGAGTGCGTGAATGTAAAAAGTGTCACGAAATATCGTATAACTAATGCGTGACATTATCTTTCTCTGTATTTTTTTCCGGTTCGCTAACGGATCTCTGTTACATTCGTACTGAAGTAATGAGATCAACGTGAAAATTTTATGCTGCAGAGATAAGACTAAAGAACCAGCAAATCATAGCTTGAGCACTGGTCGTCTAGAACAGTGGTTTGTTTGTACGTGTTATCTTCCTACAATTATATTTTTTAATATTCTGTAATGTAATTTTTCCTCCTATCTATGTAATTATGTAGTTCTCAAAAATGGTTCAAATGGCTCTGAGCACTATGGTATTTAACTTCTGAGGTCATCAGTCCCCTAGAACTTAGAACTACTTAAACCTAACTAACCTAAGGACATCACACACATCCATGCCCGAGGCAGGATTCGAACCTGCGACCGTAGCGGTCGCGCGGTTCCAGACTGTCGCGCCTAGAACCGCTCGGCCACTCCGGCCGGCTTATGTAGTTCTCAATTCGTTCGAGCAATCAATTATTCATAATAGGAAACACAGTCATAACTTAGTCACTCAAAATGATTCAGAAATTTTACTTGTTAGAATGAAATCAGGCGATGATTCTTCTTGTCTTCAGGCTCGTGCTTTGAAGCAGTCTGCTAAGCTGTACAAATAAAATGCCTCGTATTTTGGGAGCGTTGTATAATCAGTCCGGAAACCTCAGATCCAGCGGATATTTGGCTTTGATGAAGTTTAACCTTCCGAAGAAGTAATGGAGCTCTTGGATTATTAAATGCAGGTTCGTATCCAGTCTTTCGGAAGTTCCCTTCTGATTAACAACTACGCAATTTATCGATGAATATCTTTAATTCTCAAATGTCAAATAATGTAAATTGTTACACACCTTCTGTATGAAGGAGCAATATATATATTTCCGTTTTAATCGTACAGTTTCGTATCAGTTATCTTTTGTCATAAATCTCAATATTCACATTACAGTTCCTCAAACAATGCTCAGACTAATCGGCACGAAGACAATCTCGGAAGCTTTTTTCTAACAACCACCAGAGAGAGTACTACAAAGAATAATTATGCGCTCATGGCATAGCTATTGTATGAAAGTACTTTGCGCATGGATTCTGCGAGACTACTTTGCGCATGGATTCTGCGATTATGAAGATAGAAAATTAGTAAACGTTGTTCAAGGGTAGAATTGTATCAGAATAATTCATCGAATATAAAGAGATATTACAGTGAGAAAACTCAGAGAAATATCTTAAAGTCAAAGGCAACTCAGATTGTAACTTGGCATGCATTGTAGAGATTATACACTCCTGGAAATTGAAATAAGAACACCGTGAATTCATTGTCCCAGGAAGGGGAAACTTTATTGACACATTCCTGGGGTCAGATACATCACATGATCACACTGACAGAACCACAGGCACATAGACACAGGCAACAGAGCATGCACAATGTCGGCACTAGTACAGTGTATATCAACCCTTCGCAGCAATGCAGGCTGCTATTCTCCCATGGAGACGATCGTAGAGATGCTGGATGTAGTCCTGTGGAACGGCTTGCCATGCCATTTCCACCTGGCGCCTCAGTTGGACCAGCGTTCGTGCTGGACGTGCAGACCGCGTGAGACGACGCTTCATCCAGTCCCAAACATGCTCAATGGGGGACAGATCCGGAGATCTTGCTGGCCAGGGTAGTTGACTTACACCTTCTAGAGCACGTTGGGTGGCACGGGATACATGCGGACGTGCATTGTCCTGTTGGAACAGCAAGTTCCCTTGCCGGTCTAGGAATGGTAGAACGATGGGTTCGATGACGGTTTGGATGTACCGTGCACTATTCAGTGTCCCCTCGACGATCACCAGTGGTGTACGGCCAGTGTAGGAGATCGCTCCCCACACCATGATGCCGGGTGTTGGCCCTGTGTGCCTCGGTCGTATGCAGTCCTGATTGTGGCGCTCACCTGCACGGCGCCAAACACGCATACGACCATCATTGGCACCAAGGCAGAAGCGACTCTCATCGCTGAAGACGACACGTCTCCATTCGTCCCTCCATTCACGCCTGTCGCGACACCACTGGAGGCGGGCTGCACGATGTTGGGGCGTGAGCGGAAGACGGCCTAACGGTGTGCGGGACCGTAGCCCAGCTTCATGGAGACGGTTGCGAATGGTCCTCGCCGATACCCCAGGAGCAACAGTGTCCCTAATTTGCTGGGAAGTGGCAGTGCGGTCCCCTACGGCACTGCGTAGGATCCTACGGTCTTGGCGTGCATCCGTGCGTCGCTGCGGTCCGGTCCCAGGTCGACGGGCACGTGCACCTTCCGCCGACCACTGGCGACAACATCGATGTACTGTGGAGACCTCACGCCCCACGTGTTGAGCAATTCGGCGGTACGTCCACCCGGCCTCCCGCATGCCCACTATACGCCCTCGCTCAAAGTCCGTCAACTGCACATACGGTTCACGTCCACGCTGTCGCGGCATGCTACTAGTGTTAAAGACTGCGATGGAGCTCCGTATGCCACGGCCAACTGGCTGACACTGACGGCGGCGGTGCACAAATGCTGCGCAGCTAGCGCCATTCGACGGCCAACACCGCGGTTCCTGGTGTGTCCGCTGTGCCGTGCGTGTGATCATTGCTTGTACAGCCCTCTCGCAGTGTCCGGAGCAAGTATGGTGGGTCTGACACACCGGTGTCAATGTGTTCTTTTTTCCATTTCCAGGAGTGTATTTCTCAGATATCATGCACATTGGAGGTACTTAAAAAGTCAATATTTGAATCTTGAGAAATCTTGTTTTCTTTTATAATCTCATTAATAGCACGTCTTTACCGTAAAGTATAAAATAATTTATGTAGACAACAAATTCGGAGGTAGGAATTTCCAAACACTGCTTTACTTTCTGGGGTTTTCAGCAGTCGTCATATTGATTTCCTCTTACGTCTTTTGCACCGGCCGTTATTTTGTTCTCCCAATTCCCTCCCAGCACCCTCGCTAGCCTTCCCTTCTATCCCCTTGTACGGTAGAGGCTAAAAATTGTTCGTCTGCTTCCAAGAGGTTAGTTAGTTCTGCTGAATTGAAATGCACCATTGAAATACAGTTGAAAATGGAAATAAAAGCGGTGTCTTAGATATAAGAGGAAAACAAACCTTTGACGGGGGAAACCGTAGCGAAAATACAAAGCGACAGGAAATGTATCATGAATTTTGTCGTAATCAGACAACTTTGGGTTCAAAATGGTTTAAGTGGCTCTGAGCACCATGGAACTTAACATGTGAGGTCATCAGTCCCCTAGGTCTTAGAACTTCTTAAACCTAACGAACCTAAGGACATCACACACATCCATGCCCGAGGCAGGATTCGAACTTGCGACCGTAGCGGTCGCGCGGTTCCAGACTGAAGCGCCTAGAACCGCTCGTCCACACCGGCCGGCCAACTTTGGGAAGTAAGTATGTAGTATGCCCTACATTATTCAGCTGCTTTAGTTTCTAGATCTCGTTTCGAACGCTCTTGAATAAATTATGTTCTGGAAGACAATGTTCCTAATTTTCATCTTTTATTGAAAATTGCCATTAACAACTGAACACACTTCAACTTACCGTAAATTTACAATGGAGCATTTAACCCTCCAAGACAGTCACGTGTCGTAAGAGTTGGGTACGACGCACATTACTGTCTAGGAGTGATTTTGATTCAGGTGATGACGCTATCGCTGTCCGCTGACGCAGTTAGGTCGCGTAGTGGAATCGCGTAAGTCGTAAAGGCATAAGGTTCGATGCACACGGGCGCATAACAGCCGCGCGTGCTTGCAGCGCAGAAATCGTTTCAGAACACACACGACGGCATCGCAGCGATAATCCTGTAGCAGTACTAGATTCGAAGGCGACCAGTATGGACATAGGCAAAAGAAAGCAGGCATTGTGTTGGTTTATGAACACATTAAGAAATGCAACTGGGAGTATTGGACACATCCGCTGGTTAGTTCACAAATGCTGAAAGGTGCGTTGGTGATACTTTTTATGCAGGGTGGTTATGATTAAACTTCCGCTAGTTGTGCCAGTGTAGGCAAAGAAAAAAAAATACTGTATGGGTTCGCAGCCTTATAGGAATGAAATGATATTTAAATCAAGACCCTCCCCTGCCGACAGGCGTTGATATACTTCAACGGGGACAGTTGAAAGTATGTGCCCCGATCGGGAGTCGAACCCGGGATCTTGTGTTTACGTGGCAGACGCTCTATCCATCTTTTTTCCATTTTGTTCGGTATTGTTCGTTGCGTTTGGTCTGGGCGGACGTCACAAGACATCCGATCAAGTTGATCATTGATTCCTTTACTCAGTTCTTTTTTCATTACAGAGGGCGAGCAGCCCTCTCACCGCATACAATGAGCCACCGTGCCAGCATCCATCTGAGCCACCGAGGGCACAGACTATAGTGCAACTCCTGGGACTTATCCCTTGCACGCACATACCCACATTCCCAACTTAATGTCCGCACACTACATTCGTAGTGCCCCTGCCCACTACACTCATTACTCGCGGCAGACAATCTTACTGAGTCCCGTAAGAGTTCGGGCAATACGTGTGCATCCGCACAGAAGAAGGAGGTCAATGGCCGACTAGCCTTTACTATGTGTGAAGATGATATCTGTGTGTGGACATAAAGTTGGGAATGTGGGTCTCACGGGGAGCGTGCAAGGGATAAGTCCGTGCGGTCGCACTATCCTCTGTGCCCTCGGTGGCACAGATGGATAGAGGGTCTGCCATGTAAGCAGGAGATCTCGGGTTCGAGACCCGGTCGGGGCACACATTTTCAACTGTCCCCGTTGATGTACATCAACGCCTGTCGGCAGCGTAGGGTCTTGATTTAATTATCATTTCATTCTAGAGCGCTTCGTTTATAGGAATGATGTTCAGACTGTACACTGCAGAATTTGCGTTGTTTGTAGTGGTTGTGTCAGGACTTACCGTTATGCGCCGGTGCTGATATGGTGACGTAGGATTGAAACACAGACATCACTGTGCATTACATGTGCAGACAGTCAGCATGAGTCTGGAAAAGGGGAGCTGGGCCTCACTCGCGAAGCCGTTTTATCAAAACAGCTCCAATAGTGCTGCTCCTCTTCGGGACTATCGACACATTAAACGAATACGGAGGGGTCCTCTCTCCGCATCAGGGTTGAAGATCATGATTCGGAATCACTGGCCGATCATTTCAGACTGCGCGTCAGCCAAAATCACCAGATTTCAACCCGTGTGATTTCTGGCTGTGGGGTTACCTGGAGGACTGGGTTTATCGACGAGACACTTAACACATGTTGGCGGTCGAAGATGAGCATAGGGAGGAAGGTAGTCAACATCCCACCTGAGATGTTTCCGGGCAGCAGTAGAGAAATCACTACTGTGGTTCCAGGCGGTCGTGGATGCAGATGTCGATACATTGAGCAACTTCTGTAACCTGGACCGGAATCAACCAGTGTTACCCTCTTATCTGAAAATTAAAACGTGTCTCTTCCTAGGGTTCATTCTTTATTTCTCTTCCACATGTTCCCACGAAGTTTCGTTGTCCTACGATCACTCCTTTTTCGTGGGGGCCCTCGCAAGTAGCGAAAGTTTCATTATAACCACCCTGTAGATTTAAGATGATGATGTCCCATACTCCGTGACAGAGCAAAGGGGACGATGCGGGAGACCCGCACCGCTCTACTAGGCAAGGTCCCAGCGGAGGTGGTTTGCCATTGCGTTCCTCCGACCGTAATGGGGATGAATGATAGTGATGGAGACGACACAACAACACCCAGTCATTTCGAAGCGGGTAAAAATCCCTGACCCCGCCGGGAATCGAACCCGGGACCCCGTGCTCGGGAAGCGAGAACTCTACCGCGAGACCACTAGCTGCGGACGTAGGTTTAAGAGGGGATGAAAATAAAGTTTTGCAGCAGTGCCCTCACAAAATTTTCCACGCACTTAAAACCGCGCGGCTTTCATGTTAATGTTATGGCCCCTAGCGAGATGAGTCCAGTTTTCAGGGTATTTCTTCACCTCGTCCATGAACAACTGCACATCCAGACCGCATGCGTCCGTGGCAGGCTGACGGCAGTTGTTGCTAGGGTTGCGAACAACCTATGCACTGTCCAATTCTGTCACGACGACTGCTGTTTTCGCTGCGATCGACAAGATCGCAGACCGAGTCAGTTGGTGCAGTGGTTAGCACACTGGACCCCCATTCGGGAGGACAACGGCTCAAACCCTCGTCTGGCCATCCTAATTTAATGGTTCAAATGGCTCTGAGCACTATGGGACTTAACTACTGTGGTCATCAGTCCCCTAGAACTTAGAACTACTTAAAGCTAACTAACCTTAGGACATCACACACATCCATGCCCGAGGCAGGATTCGAACCTGCGACCGTAGCAGTCGCGCGGTTCCAGACTGCGCGCCTAGATCCGCTAGACCACCGCGGCCGGCCATCCTAATTTAGGCTTTCCGTGATTTTCCTAAATCGCTCCAGGCAAATGCCGAGATGGTTCCTTTGAAAGGGCACGGCCGATTTCCTTCGCCATCCTTCCTTAATCTGATGGGACCGATGACCTGTATGTTTGGTTCCCCCCCCCACACACAAATCAACCAGCCAACCAAGCTCGCAGCTTCACTGCCGTAGGGCGCGTGTCTTCATTGTTTCGCCATGTACTGCAAATACGCGCGAGAAAATGACGATGCGAGAGCTCGCGGTAACAAATCGCGCAGATGCATCGAACGTAAGACGTGTGGTCAGTGGTTCTATAGTGTTCTGCGATTTCGCAGTCCAAAGAAATAAAACTGACTTGCACAAGGTAGCCGAACTCCCGACAAAAATGCCAGATGCACATTGCATTTCAGTGCAGAGAAAGGAGAAGCGGGTTCCTGAAGTTGTTTGTTCCCTTATAGCTAACTAGGTTAGCGCCCGTTGCTTCACTCGCGTAGACTGTATGGTCAGCACAGACTTTTTTCTTTTCTGTTTTTTTAAATCGAATTTTTATGTTGTTCATAAATTGCCACACCTGCTAAACTCTCCACGCTAATTATGGTCATTGAAGCACGGTTTTGTCGGCCGCGGTGGCTGAGCGGTTCTAGGCGCTTCAGTCCGGAACCGCGCGACTGCTACGGTCGCAAGTTCGAATCCTGCCTCGGCCATGGATGTGTGTGATGTCCTTTTGTTAGTTAGATTTAAGTAGTTCTAAGTTTTAGGGGACTGATGACCTCAGATGTTAAGTCCTATAGTGCTCAGAGCCGTTTGAACCATTTGAAGCATGGTCTTGTCCAAATGTACTTCTGATCAAAATGCGATTCTGGTAGCCGGAGTTCGAGGTTTTTGTCAATCATGCCTTTTACGTTATTGTGGTGATATTTCCATAGAAACTTTCATTTCGAAACATACATTTCTTTGTATCTAACCCGCAAGTGAACATCAGTTTTCATAGATGTAGCTTTAAAACATTTTTAATATAATGAAATACTTTCATAAAAAAATTTATCCCCTTTTCACTACCTTAGAGGTTGAATTACCAAAAACAATAAAACACATGTTTTTTTTTAAATTTCTAACAAAGAAGCCAAATTCAGATTTTCATAAAGAAATAATTTCATAAAAATTTTCATCCCCTGTTTCACTCCCTTAGTGGCTGAATTTCCAAAAACACTGAAATAATGATTTTTTTGCTTCCAAGCGAAAAGTCAAATATCAATTTCGTACATGTAACTTTAAAAATGGTTTAGTACTTCTTCAACGATGATTTAGTTTGAAAAAACTTTCACCCTCTATTTTACCCACTTCGTGGCTGCATTTCCGAAAATGCTGAAATGGTTTGTTTTTTATTTCTGACAGAAGTAAAATACCAATTTTCGTAGTTCTAGCTTCAAAATTGTCGTAATAGCGACACATTTTCATAAAGCTTTCATCACCTATTTCACCCCCTTAGAGACGAAATTTCGGAAAATCCCTTCTTAAATGACGCCTACTGTACAAGACCAACACCCTCTGCAAATTTCAAGTTTCAGTCCTTTGTGATTAGGGCTGGGCGATGATGAGTCAGTGAGTGAGTCACTCAGTCGCGACGTTGCCTTTTATATATACGTATTGGTCAAAGCAGTTAACAGATCGGAGAATTGCAAGGGCATACCACATCCAGTAGGATTACACTTAATAGTACGCTATGACTTTGAGGGATGTTTCACTTTTTAAGGGAAAAAATGAGAGTGTTCAACGTGGAACGGACGCCAGTATATGCGTTGGTGGGCTAGTTAGCGGAGGCTTGTGTTGGCTGTGTGCAGTGGCGGCGAGTGTTCCCGTTGCAGCCCTTCACCAGCACGCACCAACTTCTCCCCAAGTCGCAGGCTGGCCCTGTTTACCACCTGTCAAATGGCGCCGAGCCAAGTTTGCACGTTACGCCTCCGCCCTGTCCTTGACAACACACTGTAGGCCGCTGGTACGGCGATAGCACAACAGGACCAGAGCGTAAACCGCAACTCAGTGTTCTTCGTCAATCTTCCGTCTAACCCACTCGGAACTCCAATCTATTGCAGACAAGCAAGTGCTTTCGAACATGAACCGTTTCAAAAGACAAAGTGTTTATGACGTACCGTGTCAGCGCAGTATATCCAATACAGATCCTCTGGACTACAGATTCAGCTTGCATTTCTATCTGTAGAAGTGATGGAGAAGAAACAAACTATCCAACAAAGCCTGGTCATCTTGCCCTACGTTGTCCGTATTTGATCATGTGCTCATGAGGTGCTAAAAAGATACATCTGTAGACTTTCAGAATAGATTGGGATAAAGTTGCGTTACAGATGTTGTGTGATTATTTTTGTTTCTAACCAGCTCATCCAGCAATGTTTCGCAATTGGTAAAGATGTATGGGAATTGGATGTACATCCTAATCTTTTTCTCTGCCCCCCTCTGTCCAATTCCTCCTCTCTCTGTCCATCTGCTCCTCCGCTTGTTTGGCAGACTCTTCGTCATTCCTCTCTCTCTTCTCTCTCTCTCTCTCTCTCTCTCTCTCTCTCTCTCTCTCTCCTGCTTTCCCCTCCCCCACGTCCATTTCCTCACCACCCCTTCTGCCCAGTTACTCTTGCACCCGTTTCTAACCAGCTCATCCAGCACTCGTCATTCCTCTCTCTCTCTCTCTCCTGCTTTCCCCTCCCCCACGTCCATTTCCTCACCACCCCTTCTGCCCAGTTACTCTTGCACCCGTTTCTAACCAGCTCATCCAACAATGTTTCGCAATTGGCAAAGATGTATGGGAATTGGATGTACATCCTAATCTTTTTCTCTGCCCCCCTCTGTCCAATTTCTCCTCTCTCTGTCCATCTGCTCCTCCGCTTGTTTCGCAGACTCCTCGTCATTCCTCTCTCTCTCTCTCTCTCTGTCTCTCTCTCTCTCTCTCTCCTGCTTTCCCCTCCCCCACGTCCATTTCCTCACCACCCCTTCTGCCCAGTTACTCTTGCACCTGCAAATTCAGATTCTTTAGTAATAGTATTCCAATTACAAGCGTTAAAAACGACTGCGAGAAAGGAACAAATCCGTGTATTTTCAAAGCAGAACACAACAGTGTTTTCTTTCTCGCAGTCGGTTTTAACGACGAACATGTATATTATTGTATTACTGTCCAAAGTGACTTACAACTGGTTATATTCAAGTAATAGCGAAGTATTTACTCCAGCCTTCACGCAATACAGGACTTTTAACTCCAATCAATTCTACATTCAAAGGTATGGTATTGCCCAGAGATGGCGGTGTCATACCAAAGTCGGCAACAAGTAAATAGGAAGAAAGAGAGAAGGGGAAAATATTATTGTATAAATGCTCAATAGATTTACAGTTTAAAATGGATGATTTTCAAATTACTATTATCACGTGCCGTAATGGGTTGGGTTAGGAACTATATGAGCCCCGTGTTTATTTTATTCCTGCAGACTGGGCTGATTAAACACCAAGAGATGTGCCACAGGAGGTTAAGACACCGGTCTCGCATTTGGAATAAACTGGATTCAAAGCGCCGTTCTGGCATCCAGTTCTATACTTTCCGTGGTTTCCCAAAATGTTTTGTGGCAGTAACGTTAAGTTCCTTGAAGGAAGACGCTACGGATTTGCTTCCCCATATTTGCCGTGTTCAACCATGTGCTGTGCTTTCAGTGTCTAGGTTTCGTCAGAAAGTCATCATTCTTCCTTCCTTCTGTTTACATCGAAAAAACGTACCACTGTATTAAGGACAGGTGGAATAAAACAGGCGCTATAAAGGGCAGGACAGCTGACTAAATCAGCAGTTATCGATCATTGGTTGAATGCAGAGCATGGGATGGAATACAGAAGCACGAAGATTCCGCTATTGACTCCTCTTTCTGGGAGTATGATGTCCAATCGCGCACGAATTAGTTGGAGTCGCCGTATACAACTTCACCAAGGTATAAAAACACGTCACCTACCCGGTAAGAAACATGCTAACCAAGAAACGTTGCTTTTTCGTTTTCGGATCCGACAGCTCACTCAACGACCTATTTCTACATCATTTCTGTATAATGAGCTGTTAGCAATGTGCGAGCACTTTGGTTTGTTGCTTGGTGAGTGTGTTAGTCGTGTATCGTCACGATAATAACAGCATGTCGGGATCTACGCAGGCAGTCAACATCATTGTCCGAAGATAGCGAGAAACTGATTCATGAATATACTGCAAAGGTTTTTTGCGACGCCATCAGATGCGACGTTCGGCAGCACCTGCGTCAATTATTAACTTTGAACACAACTGGTGCTGTGCAAGGGGTCAACTGTAATATTTCATAAACGGCTCCGCGCATCGAACCTCCAGTTTCTGCAAATAGTAGTAAGACTCAAGTGTTTTGCTGTAGAGTTTATACCCGTGAGCCTTTTTTTATTTTTGTATGGTAACGGGCTATTGCAGGCAACAATACGCTTTTGTTTTCCTCAGAGCGAGAGAATCTGCGTTCTCTGAGCCGTTCATACATCATCAAGAGAGGCAAAAACTGATATAAAGCTTGTTAGATGTGACTATTCGTAACCTTAGGCGTCCGTTGCCACTTAACTATCACACAGCACTGCGGAAATTACGCTGAGACTATACATTTTACATTAACTTTTAGCCTTTTAATTGTCTGTTTCTACCAAAGCATTTAGTGATAACTAAAAAGAATTGCGTCACTACATATCTCTTTTACAAGAGAAAGCTTAAACTTCCATTGGACAAAAAGAACATTTTATTTCATTGAAGCAATTTAAATTTGAGAATATTAACGGTACACCAAAGCAATAGTTCTTTTGAGTTGTGTCCCTCCTCGAAAAGACTGTTTTGGTATCTTAAGCTGTTTATTAGGTGCACACTGTGTGTGTATGAGTTACCTGCTGCATCCTTTAAACGTCCCGATTTCACTTTTAAGAGCTCCCTACCATGTTTTCCCCTTCTCTCTTTCTTCCTATTTCGTGTTGCCGCCATCTCTGGGCGATACCATTCTTTTGAATATAGAGTTGTTCGGAGTTAAAGCCCTGTCGTGTCTGAAAGCTGTTGTATTTACTTGGCTATTCCTTGAATATAACAGATTTTACCGAGTGTCGCCTTTATTTAGCATTATCATTACTTCCTATCAGTTTTACTTAAAGCTTATGTATTTCCCTACAACGCTTCAGTCTGGAATGAAATTACACTTGATGTTCTGTTTCGCTAATTAACTAAGTAAAGACGGCGGTTCTTTTTAATATACGTCCACACAGCTCAGTTTTTGTTGAAAATAAAGGGTGTTCAGCAAGTATCGTGGATGGAGACTAAAAAAAAAAAATTCTCGCTTGAGGGCATATCGTTAAAACAGAGTCCGACATCACTCTTCAGTGGATTTCGGCGAACGAAAACATCAATTTGAGAATATTTTTCCGCTTTACTTTCAGGTCCATTATACAGCAAACCACGGACTAAAAATGTTTGTTCACTTCCTCGTGGTTGTGATTTAGCCTTGGGCAAATAAGGCGGTGTGTGCTTTGAGAACTCCAGTAGCCTACGGCGATTTAATTCTTCAGATGTTAAATTTGATTCCGGTCAGTATTTCTGTTCTGATTCATCGGTGTGGCAATCGGCGACAACGGCAGATTCTTGAAATCGGACCGCTGGGGGGAAATACTCACTGCCCGTATCGGCAGTAGTGATTTACGGTTTCGCTGGTGTCCCTTTCACTCCATTTCTCCAGGAAAGCCCACTGGCGATCGTTCTCCGTTTGCTATAACAGCGGATTTCGCATCTTCCAGAAAATATACACCGCTGACACTGTTAACATTTGCTCTTTTCTCGCTGAATTTATCAGGCGGAACGTTGAGGCATTTCTTTGGTGAGTTGCCACACCCGATGATGGCGTGGAGGGATGAAAACGGCTTTATAGGCGTATTATACACAACAAAGTGCAAGTAACTCTCTTGTTCGCCATATTATTTACTGCTAGAACTACTTATAAGAACATTATGACTTCTCATGGGCTGGCACCATAAACTGCAAAGTTCCCAGCATCAAATATTGTCTTTACTGTTGTATAATGTAAATTCGTTGACAAAGGAAAGCTTTTAAAACGGACATATGGCAGAAAGTGCCGTTTTGTATCAATAAAAAATTTCGTAGTAATTAGTCGTTTTTCATATTGTGCGCTATTAAAACAATGGAGTTTGATCGATTGCCGCAATAGGTTTTGTCAAGAAATTTCTCAAGTGTTCAGCGGATACCAACTTTTAACTTTCGGAGTAGTTATATCAGAGGTCTTCCTGTTATGACAGCTTGGGAAATAATATAGCTTTGAAAATATTTGTGATATTGTAGGTATTCTCATTTCTTTAGATCAGTGACTGTTGACCTGAAAAACTATACAATAAAGAGTAACTGCCTCTATCTACCTTTCTTTGGTGTTCTCACTCTGTTTCGAGAGATGGATTTGTAGAAGCTTTTCAGAAATTTACAGAGCGGAAAACTACATTAAGACAGTGTTTGTCTTTCCTTACTCACGGATTTTCCCTAACGAATGAGCGTTTTCCTGACATCGTAGCCAAGCAAATACTTCCCCCGTTTTTTAAAATTTTGTATTTACTTAAGCAGAAACTGTACATGTTATGTGAGACTTGTTCTCCACGTTGAATACGGATTTGAATGTCTTTAACTTGCAGCAAATTTCCCAAGAAAGTACGGACGCGATCATGTGACACGGTGAAGAAAGCGTGGGTCAGAATTACGTCTGTGACGACGGAATCTTACAAGCGTCATACGTTTATTAGATTTAGGCAGTTGTTTACACTTTGAAGTGGGTAAAATATACACACATGGAAGCGCGCTTGTTATGAGTCAAGCGTAACTTGATGGTAGTTACGAAATTCAGGAGTGTACTTTCCTTCAGTTTCTCTCAAGTGTTAGACGTCAGGGGTGGGCTTGAAATGTGACTGCTACGATCCCTATAGACCATAACTGTAATCTAAAGAAAACTGAAAACTGCCAAAACTGCCAAAAATGTACACTTTGTCTTCTAATCTCGCAAAAATCGATGTCTCTAACCCACCTTTCATGAGCGCCTACGCCGACTCCTCGATTTTTTGATGCGACAGAAATGTTTTCACATTAAACCTTACGCCGTATAAGCACTGTGTTTAGATATTTATTGTATTTAGATACGACTAACTTTATGGGTTTAGATATTGAGATGGTTGTTCTGTCCTGCCCACTCGTCTAATGTAGGGTGCCTATCTAAACAACAATTCAAGCAAATCATACTAATGGAGTTTAGTACAGTAAATTAAATTGACAATACTTAACTTTGCCTTTTTACAAAGAGGTGTCGCAATCAGTTGGCGACATGCAAATAATTAAAAATATATTCAATTAAGACAGATCACAAGACACGGCCAAATCGTTTGCATCGCGGTTCGTCTTCTAGTGCGGCTCTTCTAGTGCGGCCGCTGCTACTTTTTTTTTTCCTTTATTGAATTTCGATTCCCCCCGAAGGGGGCGGGCTGGCAGCAGCTTAGTACGCTGCTCTTCAGCCTACAGACTTTTTTAAAACGCAAGAAGAAGATAAGAAACAATAAAAGCAGGCGATAAAACGGTGACTTAAATTGTAAAACGGCGGAAAATTGTGGAAAGTTAAAACATAAAACAAAGGGTTGGCAATGCGAATAAAATACACAGGAAGCAGACAGGTAACATAGTAGACAGACAATTAAAAAAACATGGCGACAGTCTGGTTTCTGTTCGCAAGAGATATAAAAATCACACCCAGCGACAGTATGATGTCCGTTCGCAACACTTCGGAAAAGACACACACAACACTGAACACTGCCGGCCAGTGTGGCCGTGCGGTTCTAAGCGCTTCAGTTTGGAACCGCGTGACCGCTACGGTCGCAGGTTCGAATCCTGCCTCGGGCTTGGATGTGTGTGATGTCTTTAGGTTAGTTAGGTTTAAGTAGTTCTAAGTTCTAGGGGACTGATGACCTCAGATGTTAAGTCCCATAGTGCTCAGAGCCCTTTTTTGAACACTGAACACTGAACACTAACTGTAAACACTGCACTAAAATATCGGCACAAAGATGACACACCATAGCCAAGGGCTGTTGGGGGGGGGGGGGGGGGGGACCTGGACAGATGAGGGAGAAAACAAGGAGGGAGGAGAGGAAAAACGAAAAGGGGGGGGGGACGGAAGGAGGTAGAGGACTCATAGAGGGGGGCGGGGGGGGGGGGGGGGGGAGCCGCGGCTAGCTGGAGCGGTGCTAATATTCTCCTCGTATAGTGGTCACTCCTGTCATCGTGTCGTCCTAGTCAGCATTGTATTGGTTGACGTCGTCTCACTGCCTTCTCTGCTGTATCGTTCCAGGCCGACGCGCCGGTGCTTGATGTTACGCCGGAACAATGGTAACAAGGAAGACGTTTCCGAAAGCGTTCGTTTCGATCGTAGCATACTACGGAACTGAAACTTGCACCATCCGAAATCCTGAAAAGTAGAAGCTGGAAGCATTTGAAATGTGATGCTATCGAAGAATGCAGTAATTAAGCGCTCAGACAAAAATACGTTACGAATAAGTGCTACAAGGGAAAGGAGAGAAACCAAGACTGTGGAAGGCAAAGGGACAAGTTAGTGGAGCAGTTGTTACGGTACTATGAATAAACTTAACGCTGGAGTGAAGAGTAGAGGGATAATACTAGGCCGGCCGGGGTGGCCGAGCGGTTCTAGGCGCTACAGTCTGGAACCGCGCGAACGGTACGGTCGCAGGTTCGAATCCTGCCTAGGGCATGGATGTGTGTGATGTCCTTAGGTTAGTTAGATTTAAGTATTTCTAAGTTCTAGGGGATTGATGACCTCAGAAGTTAAGTCCCATAGTGCTCAGAGCCATTTAAACCATTTGATAATACTAGGCGCAGGCAAAGGCTAGGGTATGCTAAACGGATTATGAAGGATATAGGTTGGAGGGGGCGGGGGGGGGGGGGATATGTTGATTTGGGGGAGGAGATCAAACTGCGAGGTCATCGGTCTCATGGGATTAGGGAAGGATGGGGAAGGAAGTCGGCCGTGCCCTTTCAAAGGAACCATCCCAGCATTTGCCTGAAGCGATTTAGGGAAAACACGGAAAACCTAAATCAGTATGGCCGGACGCGCGATTGAACCGTCGTCCTCCCGAATGCGAGTCCAGTGTGCTAACCACTGCGCCACCTCGCTCGATAGAGGTGATGGAGTTTAACGTTTATGCAGTGACAAAAAGTTTAGCACAAGGTCGGAAGAGATGGAGGAAAGAATGGAATCATTTGGAAGAATGGTGTCTTTAATAAATGTCAAAGGAGATCGTCTGACATACAGGGCAGATCAGGAAACTCTTTAACGAGCAATCTGGGAGACTCGAAATAGCAGTGTGCCACATTATACAGAATTTTTCAGGAACATGATCCCGACATACTGTCGATTAGAACAGCGACCAACACAATATAAAAAATATTGGCATATGTCTACAGCCACAGTTCATATTTTGCCTGCTGGCCATCGGTTTCAGTACCATCAGGCCATCCTTAAAATATAGGCAGTCCCTTATACCTGGCGCGCAGTCCTCATAGTGGTAAAAGATTGCCGGTATTTTAAGGTTGGCCTGATGATGGTGATTGCTACTGTAACCGGTAGACAGTAGGAAAAATAAAAATTGCAGTGTAGCCTAAAGCACATTATTTTTTTCTTCGCGTTTCAGAGAGATTCAGCCGATTCCATAAAATTATAGTTCTGCATAAATTAAGACAGGAACTTAAAGTAAATTTACACAGGGCTACGAAGTTTTTGTTCTCAAAAGGACTATATACTTTTCCAAGGATATATCCCTCGGGGTACCTTTAACAATTACGTTTAGGATCAAAGTTCTCATTTACCTTTCACAAATGTTCAGTGTGCCGTCCACGGCACGAAGGACAAACAGCCCTGCGGTAGTCAGGTTCGTCCCGTGGCGAAACCCCAGATCACGTTCTCACGTCTTCGCCACCACAGTCATCAAATCTCATTATTATTGAGTCTTTGTAGTTTAGTTTGAGGAGAAGGGTGCATGATCGCTATTCACGTCCATTGTTGTTACACAAGAACTTACCACCATTGTGCAGGAATTAGAACGTTCCCTTGAAAACCATACATGAGCTTTACATATCCATTCCGAGACGACTTGAAGCTTCTTCGAGTGGCAACGAGTTTTCCACGCCTGATCAGGCTTGGTAATTTTTTGTGTTCCGATGTTTCCATATTTTCATCCAGTCCCTGAAAAACATTTATGCTGAGTCTTCACTACTGAGCATAGGAGCGCTTATGTTTGTCTACATAGCAATGGCGGGACTGTTCAGGAAACAGAAACTGCCGGTACATACCACTTGAACATATCTCGACTATGACTGAAACATCACGGCACATGTCTTTTGCTTCTAAGTCACTGGTGCTATCGTATTAACCAATAATCTTAATTGAAAACTATAAATAATCTTTGTAAATAAACGCGAGTTAGCCGTGGTTCGGAGCTTATACTAAAGTGGGGCTCCCACTATCACTGACTGGGGAAGTCAGTTCAAAGGTCTGAGGGAGGAAACAGCATACGATCTCAGATAGGACCAGTCTTAGTAAAGCAATGTGCGGTCAAACTAATCTTCGGATTGATAACGTCTTCACCTTACCAAGTAGTCGTAAAAGGCACAGTAAATAGCAAATCTATAGTTATTCGTGTCTGGAATGCTGTTAACAGGCATTGTATCAATCGAGGAGACAATCCCATGTTCATGCTGCCTGTTAGAAACTTGATATTATTAACTGGACGCTTAATACTCAGAAATTTGCGTATCTTTTTATGAAATCTTTAAGTATTCATAATTAGGCCTACACCGTCCGTCGAAAACGTTCTGAGACTGATTTTTTTCCTGACTTATAATCTATCTCGCTTAGTAACTAAGGTGGCAGCGTCACTCAACAACCGTAACATGCTTTTATTCGTCCAGTCAACTTGGAGCAGGCAGTCTTATGTAGTGAACATGGGGCAGTAGTGTGTTAATCTTGTCATGGAGGAACATCTGTAAATCAAGTGTTCAAGACAGTCTCCAGAGAGACTTGAAGAAGCGGAAAATGTGCGTGTAGTTTATGCCGTACGCTTTGACTCCTAAACAAAAAGCCTGCTGCAACTTAAACGAAAAACTCGGAGAGTCTTTTTCTGGGAAAAATCGTCACGCGTGAGTAGACTCGGTGTTATCAGTACGACCCTAAACCAGAACGACAAAGTACAGAATTGCCCTTTCATGGTTCGCTCAGAACGAAGAAGATACTAATGTGACGCGGAAGTTGAACAGTATCCCAAAGATACATGCACATTATACTTAAGTGTGGAGAGACTACATAGAACACCTAATGCATTAAAACCACTATCTTAATTTTTCTTTATTTTTTATCAATACAGCCTCGAAAGTTTTTGGACTGGCGCGGGTATGTTCACTCTAATTCCCCAACTATAACTTACTTATGAGTACAGACCAAATCCGATCAACGATTTGATATTTTCCCTTACGATGTCATATACCGAATACATTAATTAGAGTTGTTATTCTTCTCAATGTGTTATATTAATCGTCGAATTGCATAGAAAAGGGCGAAAAGAACATTCGAGCAGTGATCCCATAACGCAAACTTTTCCATCATAACGAAAAATCAGATGCATCGTGCCAGGGAAGAAGATTACTGTAGCTTATAATTTCTTAACGGGCCTGAAATGCAGTGTCCCGGAGTTCAAGTTCGCGATCAATAACCTCAGCTCAACACTTACATCTCACCAGAAGTCAAAAACATTTGTACAATGGCCGTATTACCGAACAAACTTGAAACATTCGCCTTTATGCTGTTTCCAACAGCGTTTTCTGCAGGACGGCGTGTAAAGCCAGTGAGGCTCCACAGGTTCACAAGTTATCCCAGAGAAGCTGTTTCAGAGCAGAACGCGAGTTACATTAAACATAATGTTAGCGAGGGAATGCGGTCCGCTCTGCGGAACTAACGTGTTCATTATTTTCTGCTGCAGCTGGTCGTACTGTACGTTCAGTACGGTCGGCAAACATCGGTAGACCTGACTCGGAAAATACAAACAAGATGCGTACAACACATATCGCCATTTTACGCGCCGTCCCCATCTGTACACCAGGACAAAAATAGAGCCTTGTTACTCAAATATACCATGAGAATACAATTTTAGACTTTTTAAAGACGCTAAACATTATACAACACATAATGCAAATTTGTTTAAGGCCTCTGAGGGAACAGTCCTTTCCGAACACTAGGAAGCAATTAAAAGATGCTCAGTCTTCAAAATGATTCTAGACATAATTTGTGATGATTTTTTTGTCGTGGGAAGATTATGGTCGAAATGCGTTGTTCATATTTTTATGATGCAAGTTTACAACTGGGGTTACATTAAGTAAGAAATCTCAAACACAGAAATAAGAAAATCAGCAACAGCTATAGCAGAAAAAATACTGATTGTATTTGATTGTAGCAAAGGAGAAGAAGAGAGATAATCCGCTTGCGGGTAGACTGTGGCAGCAATGGACGCAACAGAAGGCATGAGAGCGGGAGAGAAAGGCAGGAGCAGGAAAGTTATATAATTGACTGATAGAGGAAAGTAGGCGTTTGCTTCATTGTTTGAGAGAGATAAATGGTGTACGTACTAAATTTTTTAGGGTGACGAAAGAGATTGTTTAAGATTTCTAATACATCCTAGAGGACATGGAGTAGACTACCGGGTAACTTATTCCAGAAGCAGAGCAGATGTGGAGTACGGTACTTGGCTTACGTGGTCACAACTATTCTATTTTATAGGCGTATGAGGCACTAGCCTACTCAAATAGGTGGATGTTGAAGACGTAACGCACACAAGCATGGATGGTTAACTGTGTACATAGTTTTCATTGCTCGTGTCGTTTTGGACTGTATTGCAATAGCGAAAGTGACCATACAACTTTCCGCGTCACATGATGCGGAATATCTTCAGAAATGATTGGGCATAAGACAAGCTGCAGCGTTGAACTAGTGTCGGTAGCGTCTCTGTTTGGTCTCTGGGGTGCTCACGGAAAACTGCTACCAATTTTTTCTGTATTGTGGCCAAAAATAGGGCACAAGTGTTCAAGGTTCAAATGGCTCCAAGCACTATGGGACTTAGCATCTGTGATCAGTCCCCTAGACTTAGAACTGCTTAAACCTAACCAACCTAAGGACATCACACACATCCATTCCCAGGATTCGAACCTGGTACCGTAGCAGCCTCGTGGTTCCGGACTGAAGCGCCTAGAATCGCTCGGCCACAGCGGACGGCCGAAGTGTTCAAGGGATTCAAGACTTATCAACTACATTTGGAATATCACAGGCATTTGGTCTGGATACTGAAGACAGATTGTCGTTCATTTCGGCGCTGGCAGTAAGATATATTTTCGATACTTTAACAATAAATTACGTTCTGTCTACGGCCGGAGAGGTTACCTCACGCTGGTAAAAATTACCATGTTGACAAGATATTTTCGTTTGCATTTGTCCAATTACTTCTGCTACAGTGGTGTATTCGTAACGGGTGTGGAAATTTGTTCGCAACAGCGAACACGATCTCTCTCTCTCTCTCTCTCTCTCTCTCTCTCTCTCTCTCTCTCTCTCTCTCTCCCCCCTTCCTCCGACCTGTGTCACCGTGGACGTCACTTTGAAAATGGTTGAAGTACTGACTTACGTATGTCCTATGCTAGTGGCTAAATGTAGGAGGTAGTGGTTTTTACAGCGCTGAGGTGGATGTCCTTACACAACAGCGGAAATAGCTCCCGAAAAGGCAAGAGATTATAGAAATGAGTGAACAATTGTACAGGGTGTAAATTTTAAGTTGACAAACCAGAATAACTCGAAAAATAAGCGTCACACGAAAAAAATGTGTAGAATCCAAAGTTGATTCTTTTCGAGGGTGACATCTGCTGGTGCTAAAATTAGCCCGCTACCCCAGCCCCCTAGGTGTGGGGCTGGAGGCAACTTTAAAATTTCAAATGGGAACCCCCATTTCTTATTGCAGATTCTACATAAAAAACGACGTACATTTTGTCTTAAACATTTGTTTTGATTCTTGCTATTTGGCACTGTAATTGAAGAAAATGCATGTTCTCATTTTTGCATGGCCGTCGTGAATACTTGCTGCGCAATTTCACTTTGTTTTCGCACAAATTAGAGAGAGAAATAAATTAACATCACTTTCTTGTTGACAGTTGCTGTTTGTGATAGTTTCAACACGAAATTAATGTTATCTAATTTATTTATCTCTCTAAGTTACGAGAAAATAAAGTGAAATAACGCAGCATGTACTCAAAACTCTTATGTGTAATTGCTCACTCTTCTGTATAACTTCTCACCCTTCCAACTAATTTTATCCACCGTTCAGTTAGGACATCGACCCCCTCGCTTTAAAAGCCACTAGCTCCCCTCTTTAACAATGAAAAGCGCCCTCCGAGTTGTCGCGTACCGTGCAGCGGTTCCGCCGAGCGTGAGCGACGCGTTGGTGCGCCGGTCAGTAATTTGGAGCGGCGATGTAATACTTGGCGACTCGAGCGTCCGAGTACGACAAACCGGCCGGGCGAACAATGCGACCGCACCGGCGTCTCGTTCATTATGCTCGCTAATCCACCGCCCGGCCAAATTGGAGTTTCGGAGAGCGCCTGTCGCATTACCGACGCGATGCAAGCCAAACGTTATGGTTGGGAACCGGGAGCACAGTGTTTGCTTTATCGCAAGGCGCCATCTCCAGTGCCACGCTTTCAGGCTAACGAAACAGCCGTCGTGTTGTAACGTGCGGTTTCGGAGCCTGTAGTAAATTGCCCAACAAATGCTTTATTTCGGGAAATCGGTTTTACGAACATCATGTGCAGCTCGAGAGACACCCGCAGCAAGGGTGGATTTTTTCATAAAGGTGCTGCATCCAGTCCACACAATTTCACGAGACACCTCCTTTGTTAACATCCGTTGCGGGTAAGGTCAACTTTTATTCTTTAGAGCATATGGTCTATCAAAAATATTCATCCAATATCACAAGACTGCATCTTTGACAGGTAAATCTTAACTTGGGCATCGAAACTAAAAGTTTACTTCTGCGCCTGTTGTAAGTCGCCGATGAGCGTCTCCCTGGTGCAGCTCACTGGCTCGTTCATTACACAATATGCATGGAATCGAGATGGCAATAACACAGAAACAAATTCTTTTTGTGTTTTCTGTTCCCATAGGTGTAATTCAGACGAGAGGGAGGAGTGTGTGATGATATTAGTCGCTAGTGCAGCACTGCACTTCTAAAAGTGTAACCGAAGGGTTATAGGTGCGAATCTCGCATTGCACCGGTGGCCACCAAGGTCGATCTCGTGTTACATTTTTGATGACTGCAGTGCTTTCGCCTGCAACATCTGCTATCCGCGTTACAGGCATGGTCTGCAAGTTACCCGCGCTCCGGCTCCCCAGGGGACACTCCCTTGGCAGACGCACACTTCAACAGTGCATTAGGCACGGCGTATCAACCATAAGAAGCTGGACTGTGTCCAAAACCGGCCGGTCTGTTGGATTAGAACTCCAGTCGGCAGCATAACAACATGCAGCGCTAGCTTCGCTCATGAGGTGTCAACCTCGACACCAGTGATGCATGCACCGCCGACAACAGTGCTGGAATTGCGAGAACCACTTCTCGTCTGCAAACAGCCGTCGTGTCTACCTCTGCCGTACAAGTGCCCAGCATTTATCACTACCGAGCGAGGCGGCGCGGTGGTTAGCACACTGGACTCGCACTCGGGAGGAGACGATTCAAAGCCGCGTCCGGCCATCCCCGCATCTCGTGGTCGTGCGGTAGCGTTCTCGCTTCCCACGCCCGGGTTCCCGGGTTCGATTCCCGGCGGGGTCAGGGATTTTCCCTGCCTCGTGATGGCTGGGTGTTGTGTGCTGTCCTTAGGTTAGTTAGGTTTAAGTAGTTCTAAGTTCTAGGGGACTGATGACCATAGATGTTAAGTCCCATAGTGCTCAGAGCCATTTTGAACCGGCCATCCTGATTTAGGTTTTCTGTGATTTTCCTATAACGCTCAAGCCAAATTCTGGGATGGTTCCTTTGACAGGGCAGGGCCGACTTCCTTCCCCATCTCTCCCTAATCCGATGGGACCGATGACCTAGCTGTTTGGTCCCCTCCCCCGAACCAACCAACCAACCAACCATTTGTCACTCTGCCTGCTGTGCATTTAGGACGTCACACGGCTGCTCTCCGCAGTTCAATTCGTCGTGCTCACAAAACCAGTTCTGGACAGCGCGAGCTGTATCAACAGGAGCCCTGTCGTCTTGAAACACAGCATTGTGGAGCAAACATTGTTGCATGGGATAGACACGATCACCCAAAATAGTCACTAAATCCTTGACGGTAACGCGGCGTTGCAGAGTAAATGGAGCTAATGCAATATCACTGTATGGCTGCGCAGATCATCAGCGAACCCTTGCCATATTTCGCTGTTAGGGACGTAAACTCTGTCAGAAGTTAGTAACATTGCGAAACAATACTCATCTGACCAAATGACTTTCTTCCATTGCTCCATACTCCACGTTTCATGGCTTCGGTAGCACGTGTTGATGTTGCATCACTAATGAGCAGTTTTGGAATTCCAGCTCGCCGTGGAATTCCGTGCTTATGGAGCCCCCTTGGTGTTGTTTTAGTGCTGACAGGTTTCGCGAGTAGAACATATAGTTCTGCAGTGACTTTTTCAGCTGTCGACCGCTTATTTTTCATGACAGTCCTCATCAATGACCATCCGTCACAATCGCTCAACACACACGTTCGTCATGGTTGCGACTTTGAGGATGATGTTTTTCCGCTTTCCGCTGTATGTGGTATAAATCATCAATACTATGCCTCTTGAAACACTAAACAGATCGGTTCTCTTGGTTAAGGAAGCACTGTCCATACGGGGATTAATGGTTTGCCCACGTTCTCATTCACAAAGCTCAGACGTAAAGCTCACACAGCTACGCAGAACACTCTTCTGATCACGACAGACATTTGCAACGCACTGCGGACATTACACAGGTGCTGTGCATGGTCAAACAGAACAGCACAGTCTTCAGGCTTGGCCCACATCTGCATTTATGTTCAAGCATACATTTCTCATGGTGTTTCCGAATTTTTGGCCAGCCCTCTACCTTGCTTGTGTAAAGACTTCGTCAATAATGTATGTGGAGAATCTCCAGTGTCGCAAGGACAGTATTCCCACACTCGTAAACGGTTGCACAGGACGATGAAAAGTGTATGACGAATGGACATTACTTCGCCTTCGGGGCGATCGAGCGTGTGCTGCGGGTAAGATAGCCGCAGAATTGGATGTGGGGCGTGAGAAACCCATTTCTGCCAGGACCGTACTGATGAGACAAATGCACCGCATAGCTTCAATATCACATGTTCGGCGCCACCTTAAGTTCGTTTCCGTGACTTTCGGCCACTCACAAGTAGAACACACGGCAGTCGAATTTTATTAATTTTTTTGTGTTTAAGGTACGTGGAGCTCAGAATGCAGATATAAATTCCTTCAAAGCAATCGACCATGTAGTTTTCCGACCGTCTTCAATTTCTTAAACAAGTCTCAATTTTTTTTCGACAGGTAGCGTGGCTCTCTAGGAGAAAACTCACCAGTCACGTAGGGACGCTGTATTAGATTACTGGCCGATGCAACTTTTTAAAGAAAGGCGCATGTTCGGCGAGCATTTCTGTGAAACGTAGAATACACGGAGATGGGAAAAAATCAGTAGCGCTCGAGGCTGGATTGCTGGTTAGAGTCTCGTTTCGGTCATTAATACTTCAGGTTTTTTTTTCATTTAGTTCGAATGCCCACGTCAGTTAAGTATAAAATTCATCAAATGTACAGTAATTAGCACATATATAATTGCCTTTGTTATGAAAATGCACGTATTCTTATTTCTGATTATACATCGCATACAGATGCCTAGTTTTCATTGCAAATACAAATTTTTAAATACCGATTTTTTGTAAAAGATGGTTAGTAAAGATTATTGAAATTGAAGAAAAGTACAGATTACGATTTCTTGTTGTTGTTGTGGTCTTCAGCCCTGAGAGTGGTTTGATGCAGCTCTCCATGCTACTCTATCCTGTGCAAGCTTCTTCATCTCCCAGTACCTACTGTAGCCTACATTCTTCTGAATCTGCTTAGTGTATTTATCTCTTGGTCTCCCTCTACGATTTTTACCCTCCACGCTGCCCTCCAATGCTAACTTTGCGATCCCTCGATGTTTCAGAACATGTCCTACAAATCGATCCCTTCTTCTAGTCAAGTTGTGCCACAAGCTCCTCTTCTCCCCAATTCTATTCAATACCTCCTCATTAGTTATGTGATCTACCCATCAAATCTCCAGCATTCTTCTGTAGCACCACATTTCGAAAGCTTCTATTCTCATCCTGTCTAAACTATTTATCGTCCATGTTTCCCTTCCATACATGGCTACACTCCATACAAATACTTTCAGAAACGACTTCATGACATTTAAATCTATACTCGATGTTAACAAATTTCTCTTCTTCAGAAACGCTTTCCTTCCCATTGCCAGTCTACATTTTATATCCTCTCTATTTCGACCATCATCAGTTATTTTGCTCCCCAAATAGCAAAACTCCTTTGCCTCTGCTACTTTAAGTGTCTCATTTCCTAATCTAATTCCCTCAGCATCGCCCGACTTAATTCGACTACATTCCATTATCCTCTCTTATCGTTATGTAATTTACGCTTCACGGAAAAACTCATGGGACATGTACCATTGTTTAAAAATTTACAACACCTGGGAATCTAACTTGTTCCGCGCACATGGTAGTCGAGCATTCTACCACAGAGCCTGTAAAAAAAAAACCGACCTCGCTTTAGGGTATTATTGGCGCTTGTAAAATTCCAAAGTCGATTTTCTCCAGAATTTTTGAGAGTTGCTTCGAGCTGCTTTGGAGTATCCAGATTTGAGTTCTCAAGTTTACGAACCATTCATAAAAATAAATACAAAAATTCGATTGCCGTGCCCTGCACTACGCTACAGAACCTGCTGCGGCATGTGAAGTATCCCTGTAGATGCAGAGCAGTCACGCGAAATGGACATCAAGAGGTTTCTTCGTTTTCTATTACAGGCCGGCCGGAGTGGCCGAGCGGCTCTAGGCGCTACAGTCTGGAGCCGCACGAACACTACGGTCGCAGGTTCGAATCCTGCCTCGGGCATGGATGTGTGTGATGTCCTTAGGTTAGTTAGGTTTAAGTAGTTCTAAGTTCTAGGGGACTGATGACCTCAGCAGTTAAGTCCCATAGTGCTCAGAGCCATTTGAACCATTTTTCTATTACCAGACCGACCAGAGCGAAAGTCTTCTGCATAAGATGCCGCCGAAGGTTGCATTATTAGGATTAATGAAAGCCCTCGACCCAGTTGCCAGTGCCGACCATTTCATCTCCCCCACCTACACCCCACTCTCCCCAGGTTCTCTCGTCCCTGCCGAGGAAGGCCGTCCTTTTGAGGCCAAGCCCCATCCATCCGGCCTTGCGACCAGAGGAACAGTTAAAAGTCCCTGCTTAACTCCGGGGACAAACACTGCCAACTTTCTGGCTTCCATTACCCCGAGGTGTGGATATCTTTTGTGGCCGCGCTGACACACGCGGGATTATTTCCCAGCGCGCTTCTCCAGTCCGCTACAGCATACTTGAGCCGCCTTTTCTCTCTTTCTTTTTTTCCCCGGAACTGCAGATCGAGGCGGGTCGGCCATTTCCATAAAGTTTAATGAGCGCATATCGCCGAAGTCGGCACTGGAGAACCGCCCCGCCATTACTACTCGATCTTCTCTGTTCTTACTTGGAGAATCTCTCAAAGAACTACTGCTGTTCTATTTATATCCATTAACTTGGCCATTAGAGCAGTCTTTTCGTACTTATTCCAATATTAGAAGCAGAACGGCGTGCTCTTCAGATTGCTTAAAGAAGAGATACGAAAGTGGCCACGCCTAGTTCCGGCACCTCAAATATCTTTTGCCACATTTAAGATACTGTTGGTCTGTTTTCAACCGGACCAGTGATAATAGGCGCATCATACTGCGATGACGAACATACTTTCGCTATCTTTTCACCTGATGGAATCAGCAGCTGAACTATAATGACATATTAATCACAACTACTTTCGTGACATTATAGTCACATCTTCTAGCATTAATTAATGTCTCATCCCAATATGAAACTCATTCCATACAAATATAGCTAAACCACGATTCCTAGACCAGGTTTTTTTTATCATTTACAGTCACCGGCCTCCCTTCGGCAATACGATTCTAGTCAAATTCCTCAAATAAAATGACTCTGAAGCCGCGAATTATATCGTCCAAAACCAAATTCAGAGTAATACGACACATACACGGCTTGCTTTCTACTTATAAATTTCTCAGTTAATTTAGATTTGCCTGCATTTGTACCGCCATATAAACAAAATTGTCGACGATTGAAAACGTACATTATACCACATGACGACATCAAGCGTCCAGCCAACATGCGATAAATCACGCTTCGAAAGAGCTGTATGGCGCTTCAGTATCTCCCTAACATTCTCGAAGTACTTCTCAAAAAACCATGCCTTTCTCCAATCATTAACAATGAAAGGGTCTGTATAATTCAGTTCTACAGTACGGATAGCCTATGAACAGTAAACGACAAATTGCTTCCATTGCAGTTAGTTATAGGCTCCGAATCATACTTTGCACAATATGTCTAACTAGATTTCCGCCTATGAACGTCAAAGACACCGTTGACGTAAAGAAGATACAAGACTATCTTAAACCACCATATACCGAGCTGATGCAGTGTTGATTAGCAGGTGAAGAATGCGGACCTCTCAACACTTAATTTCCTTCAAAGCTCTGTTATGATAAATGATAGAAGTTTCCCATCTTTCTGCATAAAATTGGCGTCTTGAAGCACGCAACCGTCATCAGTAGAATAACCAGAGGAACACGAGCAGAAGGTATACCTAGAAACAAATCGAAATAAGTGTCCAAGGAATAGAAAAGCAACTGGAATCACTAAACAGAGGAAAGTCCACTGGACCTGACGGGATACCAATTCGATTCTACACAGAGTACTCGAAAGAACTTGCCCGCCTTCTAACAGCCGTGTACCGCAAGTCTCTAGAGGGACGGAAAGTTCCAAATGATTGGAAAAGAGCACAGGTAGTCCCAGTCTCCAAGAAGGGTCGTCAAGCAGATGCGCAAAACTATAGACCTATATCTCTGACGTAGATCTGTTGTAGAATTTTAGAACATGTTTTTTGCTCGAGTATCATGTCGTTTTTGGAAACCCAGAATCTACTCTGTACGAATCAACATGGATTCCGGAAACAGCGATCGTGTGAGACCCAACTCGCTTTATTTGTTCATGAGACCCAGAAAATATTAGATACAGGCTCCCAGGTAGATGCTATTTTTCTTGACTTCCGGAAGGCGTTCGATACAGTTCCGCACTGTCGCCTGATAAACAAAGTAAGAGCCTACGGAATATCAGACCAGCTGTGTGGCTGGATTGAAGAGTTTTTAGCAAACAGAACACAGCATGTTGTTCTCAATGGAGAGACGTCTACAGACGTTAAAGTAACCTCTGGCGTGCCACAGTGGAGTGTTATGGGACCATTGCTTTTCACAATATATATAAATGGCCTAGTAGATAGTGTCGAAAGTTCCATGCGACTTTTCGCGGATGATGCTGTAGTATACAGAGAAGTTGCATCATTAGAAAATTGTAGCGAAATGCAGGAAGATCTGCAGCGGATAGGCACTTGGTGCAGGAAGTGGCAACTAACCCTTAACATAGACAAATGTAATGTATTGCGAATACATAGAAAGAAGGATCCTTTATTGTATGATTACGTGATAGCGGAACAAACACTGGTAGCAGTTACTT
This sequence comes from Schistocerca americana, assembly GCF_021461395.2. Classification (NCBI taxonomy): domain Eukaryota; kingdom Metazoa; phylum Arthropoda; class Insecta; order Orthoptera; family Acrididae; genus Schistocerca; species Schistocerca americana. The sequence continues at coordinate 569,972,065 of NC_060123.1, forward strand.
CCGTAAAATATCTGGGAGTATGCGTGCGGAACGATTTGAAGTGGAATGATCATATAAAATTAATTGTTGGTAAGGCGGGTGCCAGGTTGAGATTCATTGGGAGAGTCCTTAGAAAATGTAGTCCATCAACAAAGGAGGTGGCTTACAAAACACTCGTTCGACCTATACTTGAGTATTGCTCATCAGTGTGGGATCCGTACCAGATCTGGTTGACGGAGGAGATAGAGAAGATCCAAAGAAGAGCGGCGCGTTTCGTCACAGAGTTATTTGGTAACCGTGATAACGTTACGGAGATGTTTAACAAACTCAAGTGGCAGACTCTGCAAGAGAGGCGCTCTGCATCGCGGTGTAGCTTGCTGTCCAGGTTTCGAGAGGGTGCGTTTCTGGATGAGGTATCGAATATATTGCTTCCCCCTATTTATATCTCCCGAGGAGATCACGAATGTAAAATTAGAGAGATTCGAGCGCGCACGGAGGCTTTCAGACAGTCGTTCTTCCCGCGAACCATACGCGACTGGAACAGAAAAGGGAGGTAATGACAGTGGCACGTAAAGTGCCCTCCGCCACACACCGGTGAGTGGCTTGCGGAGTATAAATGTAGGCGTAGTTGTAAAACCGGCATCATGAATGTGGAAAAGAACCCCGAATCTAAACCAGTTTAGAGTTTCTGAATATATCTGATATTGTCAGAATAGGAGAAAGCGTTTGTAAGCAGAAAATCAGTTGTAATACTACAAAAATTTTAAAAATGTTCTGTAAAAATTTCTAAAATTGTCCAAAGATTTTCTGTATATTGCCTCAACCGCATTTCACAATAAAACATTTTTGTTACGCTGACTGTTACCTGAGGTATAGTTATATGACGCTAAAGAAGCGTTCATCGTATTTTTAACCGACGCAAATGTCATCATCCATACTTCGCTAAATCATTGCGAACTGAAGACGTGTGCTTCGTTCAGTTTCGAGTCATTACGATAGTTGATTGTAAGTAATTTTGTGGAGAATGTACTATTGTGTTACAACTCATACGTCACAGGTGTTGGTACAGACTTCTTTGATGCGCGCGATTCACCCTGCCGCAGGAGCAAACGTACCCCAAAATCAACTGCAGTTTTACTGCGCTACGTCTTGTCAGGACTACGAAATCGATGAATTTGTCATTATTATGGAGCCAATGCAAAAATGCCGCTGATGATTATATCTCAAAGGTTAATAAAAACCACGAAAACAATTAGATTACTATTTTATGTGCTCTCTTGAGTCCGTTCGTATATGTGAAAATCAATCAGGAATATTTGTGACCTACCGATTATTATGGGGTGAAAGATTTAAGGAGGCATACGGTACGTTCAAGGACGTTACGAAGTATCCACACATCCGCTGCTCATTGAGGTATATGCAGTAACCTCCCGATTGAGCGATAGGAAAAGTGATGGCACATACCATAAGAAATTCTTGTTTTAAAAATCTATTTAATTAAATCTTAATTCGTGTTAAGTGTAGTGATAAATGGTTCGAAGTCTTGAACCAACTGAAAATATTAGAGGATTGACTGCATTTCGTAGAGAGAATTCTTTAATTGAAAATTTCACTTTTTGTCGTTCCCTGTCCAATTGCAATGGCGTTACGAATAATGTGGACAGGATAAGCTCGTGAACGGAAGGGTTGCTAGCTCATCAAGAGGTTTTAATTGTCCGCCTTTCATTAACGTGGCGGTGACACTAACACTAAACTTTGTGGGACACGGTGTCCTGTCTTCGGAAAATCGTTTCCTGCTTTAATGAACGGGGTACTATGATAAACGCCTGTCCAGCTTCAGATTGGTTAATCTAAAGTTACCGTGGAGTTACAAAACAAGGCAGCGCCGAAAATTGAGTGACTGACAGTGACTGCAGAAACATATTCGTGCGAAGTGTAATAACAAGTGACGATCTGGATATTAACGGGGAACAAAGAACGAATTAGTTGCTTTGTGTTGTCCTATAACGGATATTCAAACAGCCATTCGTTTACGTTTACAATTTTCTGTTGCAGTGGTTTCAAACGCCTTGCATTCTGTTCAGTATAAATAAGAACGAAATACTGTCGTTGGACAGTCTCATTAAATTCAAATCATACGATACAAAAACGAATCGCAGATTAAGGAGAACGGTCTGAGTAACTCAGACTGCGTAGCTTAGTGCGGCAGCAGTAATTTTTATTTTTTTTCTGCGCCTCATCTCTACATAGGAAAAAATGGTTACTGTTCGCTAACCCAGAATAGGTTTCTTTTCGTTCTGGAACATGGGAATTGAATTACTCTCGAATGAGGATATTACCCCTGGAAACGTTTTGGGACATCTTTTATTGTTGTTTTTGTTGGCTTGACTCACAATCCTGGTCTGATCAAAATCCCCACGCTAATCTATCTAGTGCAAAATGTGCAAAAAAATCGGCATAAAAACCTGCATCCACCCGAAGTTGCTTACTGTATTCCAGCGTAGTTCTCCCTCTATGGTATTGACCACTAACACTTCTCTCCTTAGCCGGCCGGAGAGGCCGTGCGGCTCTGGCCGCTGCAGTCTGGAACCGAGCGAACGCTACGGTTGCAGGTTCGAATCCTGCCTCGGGCATGTATGTGTGTGATGTCCTTAGGTTAATTAGGTTTAATTAGTTCTAAGTTCTGCGCGACTGATGACCTCAGAAGTTAAGTCGCATAGTGCTCAGAGCCGCTTCTATCCTTAAACAAAGAGAATGTTCTTTGATGCGTCAGGATGTGAGCTGTGAACTGATCTCCTCGAACTGTCATAAGTTCCTTTTCTCCTCGATTGGATGCAGTATCTTCTCATTAGTAATCCGTTCTATCCATGTAATTTTAACATTATTCTGTAGCATAACGTTCCAAATGATTCTATTCTCTTCATGTATGTACTGTGCATTGTTTTTGTTTGTAGTATCCTATCCTTGTCGTCACTGTGGTAAGCAAGAGAGAGGATGTTGTTATGGGTGGCCAGTATCCTCTTTTTACAACACAAATTAACACATGGATTGATACCGTTCTATATTTACAAGAAGCTTGAATGGAGTCTATGTTCGTGGTACAAGCTCATCAGTAATATTCCTCTTGCAGACAATATCGGCAATCTTGCTATTGCACTAATCTTGTCGCTATGTGCCGGCGTAGTCTGTGATGAGCTATGCCACTCAGCCAATGAATGACAGATGCCAACCTGGAGTCGGGACAGTGAGGCTGTCCGGTCAGCGGCTGCGGCCTAAATACTTGCTGTCGAGAGGGCGTTGGTGGAATGTTGCTTGTCGGTGTGTCTCTGGCCTCTCTCGTGATAGGTGCGCTTCATCTAGCGCATACTATCGATCTTCACGCTATATCTTTATCGACCAGTGTGCTGGTGACAGCTTACGCTAGCATACTGTTCCATATAAGACTACACTACAGATGAATGCTTTCCGAATGTCTTCTGAACATTCAAGTTTATGTTGTGTTGCAACAAAATTTTCATATTCAGAAATGATTTTCTTGGTATTGCCAGTATGTTTATTATATGTTCTATAGTTCTGCCATCGTCAGTTATTTTTCTGCAAACCTCATTTCTTCCTTTTAGGGTCTCATTTCGTAATTTTATTCCCTCAGCATCATCTGTCTTAATTCCACTATATTCCATTACTTTTGTTTTACTTTTCTTTATATTAACGTTAAAAGCCCACCTTAAAGACTACATTGATTTCATTCAAATGATCTTACAAGTATTATGCGTTCTCTGACAAAACTGCGTAGTCTTCAGTAAACCTCAAAGTTCTTGTTTCTTCCCTCTGAACATCCGAAAAAATGACGTTTTGCCATTCGTGCACCCAGGTTCGTCGTTGAGTACACCATCGCAGGCGCTCCTGTCTGAGATGCAGCATCAAGGGTAGCCGCAGCCATGGTCTCCGAGCTGTTAGTCCATGCTGCTGCAAACGTCGTCGAACTGTTCGTGCAGATGGTTGTTGTCTTGCAAACGTCCCCATCTGTTGACTCAGGGATTGAGACGTGGCTGCACTATCCGTTATAGCCATGCGGATAAGATGCCTGTCATCTCGACTACTAGTGATACGAGGCCGTTGGGATCCAGCACGGCGTTCCGTATTACCCTCCTGTACCCACCGATTCCATATTCTGCTAACAATCATTGGATCTCGACCAACGCGAACTGCAATGTCGCGATACGATAAACCGCAATGGCGATAGACTACAATCCGACCTTTATCAAAGTCGGAAACGTGATGGTACGCATTTCTCCTCCTTAGACGAGGTATCACAACAACGTTTCACCAGGCAACGCGGGTCAACTGCTGTTTGTGTATGAGAAATCGGTTGGAAACTTTTCTGATGTCAGCACGTTGTAGGTGTCGCCACCGGTGCTAACCTTGTGTGAATGCTCTGAAAAGCTACTCATTTGCATATCACAGCATCTTCTTCCTGTCGGTTAAATTTCTCGTCTGTAACACGTCACATTCGTGGTGTATCAGTTTTAATGGCCAGTAGTGTAGTTGTCCGAATTACTATAACAGAGTCCCAGCTCCGCGGGCGAAAGTTTTTTCTACCATTCTCTGAATACTGTAGGGAAGAGTACCTTTTTTTGGTAGGGTCATTCCAGTTCTTGAAATATTAACGTGGCATCCACTGCAGATAAGCTCGCTTTTAGTACGGAACTCCCCGCGGTAACCTTTGCCGGGTTCGCGACAGTGTCTGCCCGAAACGCGTCGGAACACCGGAGACAGGCATAAGCATTGCCCTCCATCACGCCACGCAGCCCTTTCTTCGCCAACGGCGTCTGACACGAGGCGGCGTGCAGCGATTTCTCCCAGAGGGGCAGTTTCGCGAGTGCCCTCGGCCGCGGCGGAATACATTGAGGCGCCCGCGTAACCATTTGCACTTAAATAGGCTGTTGAAAAGGGGCACCCCTTTTCGCTGTAGCCACATTTCTGATGATCGCAAGAAAGCGCATAAGGTGTGTCTAGAGGTGCACTGGTGGGGGCTCGTGTTCTGCGGCATACAGAGAATACAGCTATTACGTTACTCGTACCTAAAAAGGTTCATCCAAATGGCTCAAGTAGTTGCCACAGCTATTCGTGATAGGAATTCATGAAGTGCAGTTTGTACTGGTTTGGTACCAACATCCGTCCTCTAGTTGCTTAAGCAGAAATGACTCGTACATTAAAGAAATCTCGTGTGCAACAATGTTGTTTGTTTATTACAATGTTACACAATGGTATACATGTTCGAAATTGTAGCTTTCTTTACGGTTCAGTATAGTGGCTCATTATATCTTAATCAAAAAGTTTCAATTAAAGTGAGAGGAGAAAGTACAAACTGGATCGGACTAGGAAAAGGAGTAAGGCAAGGATGCTGTCAATCACCTACTCTATGCAACCTCTACTTGGAAAAAATGATTGACCAATGCTCATCAGATGACAAAGGCGTAGAAATTGGAGGAAGAAGAGTAGGGTGTTTGAGGTTTGCTGATGACATGGTCCTTCTAGCCACAGGGGAAAAAGAATTACAGGATTTGGTGGACACCGTTGAAACTAATGGAAAAAATATGGAATGAAAATTAACACAAATAAAACAAAAGTATTGGCACTAGGTGGAAATAAGGAAATAAAAATTATACTGAATGGAGAAATACTAGAACAGGTGCAAAATTTTAAGTATCTTGGAAGCAGGATAGACACCGACTGGAAGTGCACCATAGAAATTAAAACAAGGATAGCAATGGCAAAAGAGGCGTTTTATAAGAAAAGGAGAATTTTATGCAGCTGTCTGGACAGAGAACTCAGGAAGAGACTCATAAAATGTCTTGTATGGAGTGTTGTTCTATACGGCGCTGAAACATGGACTATGAGGAAGAAAGACAGAGAAGGGCTGGAGGCTATTGAGATCTGGACTTGGCGGAGGATGGAAAGAATAAGTTGGATGGACAGAGTAAAAAATGAAGAGGTACTGAGAGGAGTGGGAGAGAAAAGACAGTTACTAGATGCAATAAAGAGAAGAAAAGGATATTGGATTGGGCGTATATTAAGAACGAATGACGGACTGATAAAAACAGTTTTAGAAGGTTACGTAGAAGGGAAAAGGAAGCGAGGAAGGAAGAGATTCCAGATACTGGATGACATGATGGATGTACAACATACAGCAGCCTTAAGAAGGAAGCAATGGATCGCAGAAAATGGAAAGGCAAAGGACCTGCTAATACAGCAGATAACTGATGATTATGATCGTGGCTTCTAAGAGGAAACACGCTGTACTGGCTCTCAAGAAAAGTCTCGAATTTAGCTGGTGAGTACAATATTGGACCAGCTGCTATTTATGACAAAAATTTAACATATGGACATATCATCAAAAGCTTACAGGAAAGTTAAGATGAAAGTGCTGAAGGAAAGGACAAAAGAGTGAAGAACATGAAGCTACCTCACATTGTTGGTGTTGAAGCTGCAGACATCTTCCTGGAGTACAATCACATACATGCAGTAACGATGAAATGCTTGTAAAACCGTTCTGTGATACGGCATATTGGCGTCGCATATCATCACTGCGACAAATAAAAATTTGGAATATGTTTCGTAGTGAATGATACTATTGTATATGTACGCACTCAAAGACTAAGTGTTCTATAAAAATGTATTTGTCTTTGGTTGTAGTGAAGTACAATAACTATGTGTTTACACTAAATTTAAGACACTCATATTAATCGGGCCATTACGCCACCCATATGTGCAAAGAATGGCCGGATTAACAAGAGTGTAGTAAAGGGCACCGGCCTTGCCGCAGTGGATAAACCGGTTCCCCTGAAATCACCGAAGTTAAGTGCTCTCGGGCGTGGTCGGCGCTTGGATGGGTGACCATCCAGGCCGCCATGCGCTGTTGCCATTTTTCGGGGTGCACTCAGCCTCGTGATGCCAATTGAGGAGCTATTCGACCGAATAGTAGCGGCTTCGGTCAAGAATACCTTCATAACGACCGGGAGAACAGTGTGCTGACCACACGCTCCTCCTATCCACATCCTCCTCTGAGGATGACACGGCGGTCGGATTGTCCCGGTAGGCCACTCGTGGCCTGAAAACGGAGTGCTAGTGTAATAAAAAAAGTAGTCACATCACACAGGTCTCAGGAAAAGGGAAAACATAATTTTTTTATTTTAGGCTAAGATTCATGTGAAATTCTAATAACAATATACGTAAGGGAAGTAGGCAAAGAAAGCGTTCCTCATCAAAAGACCTTTTTAGTATCAAAAATAGGCGTTAACTTGAGGAAGAAATTTCTGAGAAAAGACGTCTCGAGCACAGCGTTTTATGAAGTCTGGGAAAACCGTGAAAGAAGAGAATCGAGCCGTTTTGTGTGTGGTGCTACGGAAGAGTATTTGAAAATAAGTGGACTGATAAGATAAGGAACGAGGCTCCGGAGAATCTACGGCGGAAGTAACGTATGCACAACACTGACTGAAGGAAGGGATATAATGCCGACACGCGATAGCAGCGAAAAACTTCCTTGTTACTGGAGGGGGACGTAGAGCAAAAGTTGGAGAGAAGTAATTGAGGACTTTGCTTAAAGTGGTACTCTGAGATATGGAGATCGACACAGGAGAGGAAGTTATTAGTAAAAAATTAAACAGTGGTGAACATTTCAGCCGATAGAACTATGACAAGATCGGCTTGGAGCATGAACAAAATTAGAAGACTTTTTGTTTAGTAATATGCACACGTCTTAAATAGCGCAGTAGAAAAAGTGACAGCTGTGCCTAATGTTCAGATTATTGTAATGCTCATTATTAACGTACTTATAATACATTTACTCTGAGTCAGCTCAGAATTTGACTACGATAATCCATTATGTGAACCGTCTTCTGAAACTGGCCACGTGCGCAATAGTTATGCTCATCCATCTCATCCGTCTTCCAACGTGCTAGTTCACAGTCTATTGAGAGATTCACACAGTGCAGGATTCTTAATGAGCAAGGCCCAATCTCTCATCAACGGCAGCTCCCTAGATCGACCTTCTTTGCTTCCGCGTTTTGTAGCGAATCATAGGACACTGAACCTTGATTGCAGTCAACGTGGTAGAGGAAAATGCCCATGAAAGAGCTGAAGTGGACAACTTAGGCTCTCTCCACTAGAAACAAATCCATATCGGATGTCAAGTGGAGCTACGTTGGGAACTGAACGTAATTCTGCCTTTCGGGGTTGGTTTGAAATTCCTCGATACGTACTGATACTTCACAGAACGTGGAAACTCTGCCAAGGTCTTTATGTTTTTATGTTACTACAGTTGCCAGCTGAGTTATCTATTGACGCCACACGTCCCAGTTCGAAGTTTCAATATGTCAGGACACCTCGGCTACGTTGAAAACTCCACGGACGCTCTACTGCATATCTTGCTAGACCACCACGTCTGGGAGGCGGAATGTGACGGAGAAATGGCTTTGTTATAGCCTGTGTGTATTTACCCTGCAAAGGAGAACACGAAGTAACTAACCTTCTTAACTGTGCGACGTACCAAAGCTCTTAAAGTTGGCACAGCGGATAAAGACACTGCACTCGTATTGCAAAGACTTTCATTTAATACAATTTCTCTTACAGCAAGCGTAACAAGTCTACAGGTATGACGCCTTACCGTAATTCTGCTGTCGAATATGACCTACTTTACTAACAACGGTTGTTAAAATGGTGGCTGAATACGTCGAAGGGGCTATCATCTTTACACGTAGATCGAAATCTTGATTCGCAGGGAGACTGTTTATCAAAAGTTTCTTTAAGTTGTTCTCCGCAGTTTTTATAAAATAGAATTTGGTGTGAAACCATCGCAAAGCTGTTAACATTCCTCATTATTCTGATACTAGTTTCGATGTCTTCGTACTGTATTCCAATAATCACCTACATTCTTGGTGCTAAATAGATACTGAACATATTTTAGAGTCATACACTCGTAATAATATCATTTTACAATTTTAAAGCCGGCCGGAGTGGCCGAGTGGTTCTAGGCGCTACAATCTGGAACTGCGCGGCAGCTACGGTCGCAGGTTCGAATCCTGCCTCGGGCATGGATGTGTGTGATGTCCTTAGGTTAGTTAGGTTTACGTAGTTCTAAGTTCTAGAGGACTGATGACCTCAGAATTTAAGTCCCATAGTGCCCAGAGCCATTTGGACCATTTGATCAATTTTAAAGTCTGCCAGACGATGTCATCAATCTAGAAACAAGTTGCAGCATAATTAAAATTCTGGCAGCATTGTGACGGTTTTGTACAAAAATGTGTGATTACTTATTCTGTTTCTCGATTCTCAGAATCGCAAAAAGCGTTATTTCAGCTGTTAGGAGACTTCATGTCAGCACGCACTACGCTGCAGAGTGGAAGGTTGTGTCTGCAAGATAAGTACTGTTTCTGAGAGGACAGCGATGACCTGCTGCCCACTTGACGTAATTTGGAATATTATTCACCACTGAGCTCTCTGCGCTCGAAACACTCTTTACACTTTCACGGATATCTCTGTATAATTGCTTCGCGTCGTCCGTGTGCGGCTACAAAGGTCCGTGTGCTTTGATACGCCTGTGACCAAAGCAACTGTTGCTTCAGAGATAAGCCAGCCCATTAGTTCCAGGAAACGGTCAAAGCTCTTTAGTGCATGCTAAATCAAGTTACTTAGTTAATTAGCTCGCCAGTACTGAATATGAAGTCCTAAAGGAGAAGGCCTGCCACACTTCAAGGGTGTTGCGTGACTTCCCAAAATTACAGTTCCTCTGGCTGCGATGTGCTGGATGCGTGTAATTGTGACCTTACCGCGGCAGGCTGGTGCGTTTCAAAAATTCTGTAAAGGGACCATTTAAGATGGTTCAAATGGCTCTGAGCACTATGGGACTCAACTGCTGTGGTCATAAGTCCCCTAGAACTTAGAACTACTTAAACCTAACTAACCTAAGGACATCACACACATCCATGCCCGAGGCAGGATTCGAACCTGCGACCGTAGCAGTCGCACGGTTCCGGACTGCGCGCCTAGAACCGCGAGACCACCGCGGCCGGCGGACCATTTAAGAGTATTGCGTTCTAACGACCCTGTACTCGTATGTGCGCGTATAAGTTATTGCTGACGAAATAATACTTACAGTGAATAATTTTTTTCTACATTTAACGACATGTGAGGTGACTCAGCATGAGAATCGCTTAGGACATAAATTCAAATTCCCGTCATGCCATCCAGAGTTAGATCACCCATGGTTTTTCTAAACCGTTCAACGCCAGTTCCAGGATGGCTCCTCTGAAAAAAGGGCGCAACATTTCCTTCCCCATCATAGTTCTCTCCGACCTTGTGCTCCATCTGTAGTAACCTACATCAGTGCAACTTTCAACGCTATCTTTGTTCATTTCCTTACAGTTCTTGTGAATTCGAGCCGTGAAACGCCCTTGCTAAATATTTACTTGGTTAGTTTCCGCGAAACTCATTGCCGAGTGCAAGCCTTTAGTTCTGGACGCTTGCGTGTACCGGTATTGAGCAAGAGATTGATGAGTAGCGTCGCCTTTCAGTTTAGCTATTAACTCTCGCAGTACCAGGGTGGGGTTACTTTATACCAACCTTTACAAAATATTCTAATCTAGTCTTGTACTTCATATTTTAAAGTAAATTTATTTTTTAGTGATTACTTTACACCAGATTACGTAATTATTTTAAAATTTTCTGTAAAACTAACCCAAAAATGTTTGTAATGGATATGACTTTTTACGCTAAATATCATATTCATATATTCAGATGCAGCACCCTTCTTACAAATCAGCATGTCTTTAAAAAGTATATTTTGAATAAAAGCCAACGACAGTTAACGTAATTTGTATTTGTTTTAATTTTTTTTTTTTTTTTTTTTTTTTTGGTGGTCTTCATAAAGTTCCCCATCCATGGCAGTACACGTTATGAAAATTACGATGGTACTGCTGAGATTGCGCTAAAACACATTTTCAGGTTCTTGGCCCTATTTACACATCAGTACCCACTTAAAAAATATTTTATTCATAAAAGTTAACGACAATTAAAAAAAATTGTTTTTATTCAAATTTTGTGTGCTGAGCATAAAGTATGCCCCCCCCCCTCCTCTCCTTGGTAGTACACGTCATGGAAAATGCGTTGGTATTAGCACTCCGTCTTCAGGCCACGAGTGGCCTACCGGGATCATCCGACCGCCGTGTCATCCTCAGTGGAGGATGCGGATAGGAGGGGCGTGGGGTCAGCACACCACACTCCCGGTCGTTATGAAGGTATTCTTGACCGAAGCCGCTACTATTCCGTCGAGTAGCTCCTCAGTTGGCATCACGAGGCTGAGTGCACCCCGAAAAATGGCAACAGCGCATGGCAGCCTGGACGGTCACCCATCCAAGTGCCGACCACGCCCGACAGCGCTTGACTTCGGTGATCTCATGGGAACCGGTGTATCCACTGCGGCAAGTCCGTTGCCAAATGCATTGGTATTACAAGGGTTAATGTTGCAAGTGGACAAGATGGATGATAAGATGTGAGTTTACTCCTTTAGAATGTCCCTAGGGATCCGCCGAGCTTAACTCCTTATCAACATTGTTCCATGTTCTAACGCTATGAGAATCTGCGCTGAGATTTCATGTTCAACGCAGGACATTGGCGCAGAATCTGGTGTTGATTGTCTTTGCGCCAGCACCTCTCGTATTCTTTCTGGCCAAATACGTACAGAATTCAAAGCCGCTAATTCACAGTCGAACACCACAACACTGACATGCGTTAGTGATCTCTGGCCACGGAAAACGCGATCACTGATTAAATAATAGCGTATTGTCGGTGTCCTCTAAGAGCAGAAGCGAAAGTGTCCCCGAATGCCTGTATCTATTAATGAAACGTTGGTGCAGGCGGTTGAAATGGTTGAACTGCTACCTTTAAAAACAGCTGTGGTGGAAAAAATTATTTGAAGCTAAAAGTCGTATTCGTTAATTTCGTCAGTCCAAGTGCGTTAATGTTGCATCAATACCTAGGCTGATTGTACAGGACTGTCAAACAATTGCATACGTGTGACTCGATCCAATTATAAAACTAGAGCATGCAAACATGACATTCTGGCCAAGAGATAACAGAGGAGCGTAGTTTGCTGTGCCTGATATTGCACGATAAGCTGCAAGGGATATGTTTTCGGCCTTCCACTTCACACATCACCCCACCCCTCCTATCCCACTTCCCCCTTGCCCGCACCACCACCACCACCACTATGCTATTCATCCTTTGTTTCCACTAAGCGCGTTATCTCGGAGGATGACCCACATACGATATCGGCCAGTAGCAGAAGCCCACTTTGCATCCAACCAGTAAACTGTGGAACCTCGTAAATGCATTGTTCCTGCTACACACTAAAAGTTACTTTGTTTAAGTTTATTTTGGTTTTATGATGATACGGCGTAGGAGATAAGAGCTCAACAAAACATTGCGTTGTTTTGGGAAACTTTGGTTGTTGTTAAAAGTGCTAAAGTAACTTATCAACTCATAATTATTTCGTTATCTTCGTTCAAATTACTATAAACACCAGCACGAGGAAAAATCTGGCGTGATACTCCCTTGGGTGATGAACAGAGTAGCTAGCAAGAAAAAAAGTCATAATCAGCATCATGGCTACATAACTTCTTCTTCTTCTTCTTCATTATTGCAAGATGTAGACGTCTCACCAGTTTCGGTCTCAGCATAGTTATCTCTACCGTGGGCTCTCCAGGCATCGTTTTTCACGTAGTTTGTAGTTCAGTACTTTGTCTGTCTACCTTTTGACATCGTATCAGTATTTTCGACCGATATTATTGTCTTTTTTTTTAATTCGTTAAAGGAATAAATTTCCAACTCACTCTGACACCTTCGTTCCTTATTCGATAGGAGCAATCCCCTGAATTACCGCTTCACACCACTGTGGTCAGTTTGCAGAAGGATTTTACGATATAAGCTGTCTTCGAACATTATGGATAACCTCGAATAAAATTATCTATTGACACAGTATGGACGGATAGAGAAAATAACTTTCTTGTGGAACACATCTAGCTCTTTAGTCTCATGAAGACGTGAGTGCTATCGACAGGGCATCTCAAATCGATCAAATATTTCTATATTTCCAGAATGACTGCATGTGTCCTTATTCTGCTATATTCGCTTAACAGGCTGTTGAATGTTGTCAGTTCTTCGCTATCTGCATGTTGTCAGTTCCTCGCTATCTGCTCTTGTGAAAGAGATAGTGTTCCTCGCATCATCTCTGACGAGTTACCAAACAAGCTTGTCTCGCTTCCTTTGGTTCTCTGTTGCAGTCTCCTTTCTGCTGAATGCATATCCTCACTCAACAGACGGTGTCTAATGTGTCGACGACCTGACCAAGCTGGGACGTAGTGACTGTCTTCATGTTTTCACCTTTATCTCTGACACGACTTGAGTTCGCCTGTGGCAGTGTGACTGAGTCTTAACAATTTTTTTTATAATTTCTACCTCTTACTATTCTGTGCCTTAACAATTTATTGTCCTTTCGAGACCGTTCTCGCTCTCTTGTAACCGAGCGACATGGCTCACTGGTAAGACACTGGAGTCGCATGCGGGAGAAAGGCAGTTCGAAATCCTGTCCAGGCAGCCAGATTTAAGTTTTCAGTGATTTCCCTAAAGGCTGAAAGGAATGTCGGGGTGATTCCTTTGCAGGGGCACGACCAGTTTCCTTCCGAACCGTTCAGCAAAGCGAGCTTGTGCTCCGTCTAAAATTACCTGGTTGTCGACGAAACGTTGAATCCTTATCTGCTTTCCTTCTATTTTTTCCTCTCGCTTGTAAAATTATTTGCTCGTCAGCGAACATCGTGGTGTTGGTCTAATATACACTCTCTCTTCCGTGTTTGAAGCTACTGCGATATATAAAGCAGCAGCTTTCCATAGGCCTTTACTCCTGAACACTTTCCGGATCGTGGCAAGCATCTCCGTAGCAGACTTCCCGAATCTCACAGGTAATTCGACAGAACATTCTATTTTTAAGCTCCGACGCATCCTATGGTAAGAGATGTACTAAAACGACGATACGAATCGAAAGGAATGTAGAAGACATAGACGAACGACGTCAGGTGCATCTTGAAGTAACTTCCCCCTATATCGGACCCTCCTAGACCGAGAGCGAGAAAAAGTGTGTCTCATTACTTATTATACAAACCCTGAACGAACAGGGCAAGACAACTCGCGTGCTGTTTTAATGCCCCAGCGTTACTCTACACTGTACAAGCACTTGTAATAGTCATCCACACGACACAGGTATAATGGTTCAAATAGCTCAAAGCACTATGGGACTTAACATCGGAGGTCGTCAGTCCCCTAGACTTAGAACGACTTAAACCTGACTAACCTAAGGACATCACACACATGCATGCCCAAGGCAGGATTCGAACCTGCGACCGTAGCGGTCGCGCTGTTCCGGACTGAAGCGCCTAGAACCGCTCGGCCACTGCGGCCGGCTGATACACAGTTGACACTTCAGATATACACTTGGCACTTCATAACAGTTCGGAGGAACGCAATGGCGAAACACCACCAGGAGACCAGCAGGATTGCTTCATGTGCTCCACTACACTCATTCCTTTCGTATGGGATCATTTTAATTGTGATTACTCTCTTGTTCAAAAATGGTTCAAATGGCTCTGAGCACTATGGGACTCAACTGCTGAGGTCATTAGTCCCCTAGAACTTAGAACTAGTTAAACCTAACTAACCTAAGGACATCACAAACATCCATGCCCGAGGCAGGATTCGAACCTGCGACCGTTACTCTCTTGTTGGTCTGGATGATTTCGTCAAGTTCTAGCCAGCCGTTAAGAGCATCCATTGGAGTCTCTAACGGTTATTCCAAATCATGATAATATACGGGTAAAGGAAGGGAAAAAAAGGATATGGTTTGGTACTGTTCACGCTTCTAGTGATTGGTTTTAATTATTTGCGGCTAGTATCCTGGAAACCATTTGTGCAGGCCGTCACGGTCCTTGCGCCTCCACCCGTCAGAGATTCGAGTTCTCCCTCGGGCAGGGGTGTGTGTTAGTTTAACTTTGGTTAAGTAGTGTGTAAGCTTAGGGACCGATGACCTCAGCAGTTTGGTCCCATAATATCTCACCACAAATTTCATTTCTGCAGCTTTAATTCCAACTGCATTAATAGTAACTATTTTCGTGAAAACAACTGAGATTAGTAGTGTGTTGGTAGCGACTATGAGATATAAGTGCGACTGATTATCCGTTACGCAACATAACCGATTCTTCTCGAGAATCACGCACTGGGATGTCAAAGGAGGGAATATCCAATTAACTTAGGCCCCTGCGACGCCTTAAGATCCTGGGAAGAGATTCGTGATTGAACCCAGGATACTAACTAATAGTCAGGAATATTAACCACAGGCCTGCTCCTCTTAAAGCCAAAATATTAATGATGGAATTTTTTCCTCTAAAAAGGTTCGAAGCGGCAACCTCGCGTCGATCAGCGTCGCACGACGGAGGCTTAACGAACTTGACTAGGGATGCGATTAGATTCCCAATGAAAAATATCTCGGCAGTTAACTGGACTTCGCGTATCACTTTGGGGGTGTCTAGTTCAATTGCTGGTTAGTATTTAGTTTGTGGACAATGTGGAACTTAAGGGTAATATGTTAAGTGGTTTTCGCTAGAAGAGTAGGAAACAGGACAATTGAGGAGAAAGGTTCTATTTGTCACCAAATCCACGTGGCTGATTGACGTACATTGAACACAGTACTGATGAACGCTAGCCCTTGATTTGTTGGGGATTTCGCGCGCTGCCCAAAGTTTCCAGGCAGCGCGTAGTTTCCGCCCGTCCGTTCAGCTTCATGTGGGCCGTAATCAGAGTGGGATTTCATTTTTCAGTGGCCCATGCCGCGAGCCCAAGTTAACGGCCACTGGCGGCTTTGTTTAGTCGGCTTTCCCTCGGCGCTGCCGCCGCCGCAGCCACCACCACCACCACCACCACCACCACCACCATCAACGGCATCCTCCTGCTCCTCCCTGGCGACGGGTCAGTGCACCCCACCCATTCCATATTCATTTCCCGTTTTTGCCCGCGTGCCTTGATTTAGCTACGTTTGACCTGCGCAGCGGCGATAGGCCCCCGAGAAGGGAATCTGCGGCCCCGGGAATGTACGGGCTGAAAGAATAATTACCATACTCGAGCCACCCCTCGGCGCCCATGGCGCGCGTTCATCGTACTGCTCGTTAAGCGTGCAGAAATTGTTAAAATTCGTAGCGGCCCCCGTCCGCAGGGCGCTACATTTCGGCCGGCAGCAGCGGGTCATACTGCAGGAAAAGGTCACCCGTGTTTACGCTAGAGGGGATCTCGATGTTTTCTTTGTGCTACCTCCAGTTTGGTTCTATTGTATGGAGAAACTAAGTTGTGTGTAAATAGGGCTCATTGAGAAGTAAAAAAGAGTAATTCAGTTTTTCTGTAAACTGTTGTAGAACAGTGGCGGTTAATGAATATCTTCATTCGTTTCAACTCGGTTATTAATATTCTTCTATTAAATTTAATAATCCAGTCCGTAATACCCTGATGTGTAAAACTTAAGGGAAGGTTTACTACCCTACTGGTCATTAAAATTGCTACACCAAGAATAAATGCAAATGATAAACGCGACAAATATATTAGCTAGAACTGACATGCGATTACATTTTCACGCAATTTGGGTGTATAGATCCTGCGAAATCAGTACCCAGAACAACCACCTCTGGCCGTAATAACGGCCTTCAGACGCCTGGGCATTGAGTCAAACACAGCTTCGATGGCGTGTACAGGTACAGCTGCCCATGCAGCTTCAACACGATACCACAGTTTATCAAGAGTAGTGACTGGCGTATTGTGACGAGCCAGTTGCTCGGCCACCATTGACCAGACGTTTTCAATTGGTGAGAGATCTGAATGTGCTGGCTAGGGCAGCAGTCGAACATTTTCTGTATCCAGAAAGGCCCGTACAGGACCTGCAACATGCGGTGGTGCATTATCTTGCTGAAATGTAGGGTTTCACAGGGAACGAATGAAGGGTAGAGCCACGGGTCGTAACACATCAGAAATATAACGTCCACTGTTGAAAGTGCCGTCAATGCGAACAAGAGGTGTCCGAGACGTGTAACCAATGGCACCCCATACCATCACGCCGGGTGATACGCCAGTATGGCGATTACAAGTACACGCTTCCAATGTGCGTTCACCGCGATGTCGCCAAACACGGATGCGAGCATCATGATGCTGTAAACAGAACCTGGATTCATCCGAAAAAATGACGTTTTGCCATTCGTGCACCCAGGTTCGTCGTTGAGTACACCATCGCAGGCGCTCCTGTCTGTGATGCAGCCATGGTCTCCCAGTTGATAGTCCATGCTGCTGCAAACGTCCTCGAACTGTTCGTGCAGATGGTTGTTGTCTTGGAAATGTCCCCATCTGTTGACTCAGGGATCGAGACGTGGCTGCACGATCCGTTACAGCCATGCGGATAAGATGCGCGTCATCTCGACTGCTAGTGATACGAGGCCGTTGGGATCCAGCACGGCGTTCCGTATTACCCTCCTGAGCCCACCGATTCCGTGTTCTGCTAACAGTCATTGGATCTCGACCAACGCGAGTAGCAATGTCGCGATACGATAAACCGCAATCGCGATAGGCTACAATCCGACCTTTATCAAAGTCGGAAACTTGATGGTACGCATTTCTCCTCCTTACTTGAGGCATCTCAACAACGCTTCACCAGGCAACGCCGGTCAACTGCTGTTTTGCATATGAGAAATCGGTTGGAAACTTTGCTCATGTCAGCACGTTGTAGGTGTCGCTACAGGGCCAACCTTGTGTGAATGCTAATCATTTGCACATCACAGCATCTTCTTCCTGTCGGCTCAATTCCACGTCTGTAACACGCCATCTTCGTGGTGTAGCAATTTTAATGGCCAGTAGTGTATATTTGGCCCGAAAAAAACATGTTCTTTGAGAATTTTTTTCTCGGGATGTGTTATAGATATCAACGTCAAATTCAGTCACACTGTTTATTGATATTTCCTCTACAAACTGGATTTTTTATGGACCGGAAATGTCGAAGAGTAAAGGCGAAAGTGCCGTCGGAACGAAACAAAATTTCGATGTAGACCTCCACGCGCGGCATGTCACAGGTCAGCCGGCTCGTCTGAAATCAAAATTGAGGAGTTGTACCTCGCTTAAGTTATTTGGACCGTAGGAAACAAAATGGCGGCCATTTGAAAAAAATAGGGTGTTTTAATCGATTTTTCGACTTCGTCGGCCAAGTAAAACTAATCATAGTTGATGGATCGGAATAAAATTGGTACAGCCCCTAGACAATTTAGTTAGCTTCGTTGGAAACAAAGAATCATGCCAATCGGTTCAGTAGATTTGAAGTTACCATACCGCGCGATGATAAAAAAACGCCATTTCGAGAAAAACGCGTTTGAAGTTTTAACTACGTATAAATGCAATATTATGTAATTTACGTTCAACCTGCTATTCCGGGTCCATAAACTAGTCCTTCCTCTTCCTCATTGAGGGCGTTCTGCTCGATGTGGTCCATACTGCGCTGCTCCAGAGCCGCTTGAATCCGGTGGTCGTCAGAATGGTTAGCGAACTGCGTCGAATAGAGTCCCAGGGTGACGTCCATCGTTGTCATGGTCTTCAGAATTGCTGTATACCCTTCGCTGAAGCTGCTCACTGCCAGGAAACGTGCAATCTCCACAGTGTTCGCACCAGAATGCAAATGCTTGGGGGATAACTTCCAAACAGACGCGTTCAAACTTTCATTTGAATTTTGTGTGTTTCCTCCCAAGCACCGGTTCAATAACTCGTCCTCCGAAAGAAAAAAACGGGTGCGTGAAAAAGGCCGTTTTCTGGCAGGTGCATTTTTTTTTTTCAACCGCGAATAACAAACATTTCCGTTCCGTATTCGGAAAAACCGTTTCAGTGCTGGATTCTAAATACTTTTATTGATCCAAAAATGCAATTAAAAAATCGATTTTTTTAACTAAGAGATAGTAGACCTTCCCTTACGGATGAAAGCACCCTGTGCACGATCTACCACAGCAAAGTAACGTAGCTCGACGAAACTTGGACCACACACATGAAGAACTACAACAGTATAGTACACAAGGTAACTGAAAAAATACGCTATGAGACGAACAGAAATGACACGTTTATTCGAAGATAATAATAAACCACCGCGATTGATGATGGTCTCCTGAAATTACAAAAGGCGGGACGTGATTCGTAATACGATGTATGGTCAGCATGGATTGCAATGCATTCTCTGCAACGTACTCCCATGGTGTCCATGGGTTTGGTAAGGGGTTCCTGAGGTAGGGCGTTCCATTCTTCCAGCAGCGCGGTTGACAAATGGTGGATAGCCGCTGGTGCATATGGACGTCCTGCTGTACGTCTTTCCAACGCACTCCACACGTGCTCGTAGGATTTAAGCCTGGGGAACTAGCAGGGTAGTCCATTCGCTTAATATCCTCGCGTTCCCAGAGCTCCTTCCTCTGTGTTGTTTGATGCGGTCGTGCATTGTCATCCCTAAAAATGAAATATGGCCGAATGGATCCCTAAAAAAAAAGCTTATGGGGAAGGAGTGGAGTGTCCCAATATCGTTGACCGGTGAGTGTACCTTGTTCAAGGATTTGGATGTCAGCACGCCCATGCAACATTATGCGTCCCTGGATGCAGTACATGTTCCCGCCTCTCACCATATGACGGTACGTCCAGAGTCACTGCTCAGACTAAATCTGCTCTAATCTGAGAAGAGCACGCGACCCCACCTCCGACGGGGGAAGCTGCGAGAACCGTGGCAACGCGCATAAGACCGCGCGGCTTGCATATAGTGTGTATTTTCATAGTTTAGTGAGAACTTCATTAACCAGTTTTCCGAAACTGTACTTGATTTACTGTTTATTGCAATGTTTGTATCGCCAGAAAAGAAAAGAAACCTGCAATCTTTTAATGTTACTATGTAAAGGTCATTAATATACACCAGAAAACTAAGCGCCCTAACTTATGGGACACTACATGTAATTAGTTCCGAGTTGGATGATGCTTAATGCGGGGCTCTTTCGTATTGACACCCTTTGTTTTCTGTGAGATAATATTGTTAAATCGAATTTGCGACATTTTCTGTTGTACTGTAAGACTAATATTGTGATTTGCACTATCGAACAACTTTGACAAATCACAGAGTATACCAGAATCTTTTATTTTCTATCTAATTAAGTATGTTATCGTCGTATATGCAAATAGATTTGTCAGTGTTGCAAGTAAAATAATATAATGAGGAAATAAAAACTGCGTAAATTATGTTACGCTGTCCTCCTCTCTCTCTCTCTCTCTCTCTCTCTCTCTCTCTCTCTCTCTCTCGGGTTCCCACGGGGCGTGACACGCTAGCGTGAGACATGCTGTCGTGGAACACTACCCGTGTGAACGAAGAGACGTGAGGTTGACTGCCAGCCGGTGTGGCCGAGTGGTTCTCGGTGCTTCAGTCTGGAACCGTGCGACCGCTACGGTCGCAGGTTCGAATCCTGCCTCGGGCATGGATGTGTTTGATGTCCTTAGGTTAGTTAGGTTTAAGTAGTTCTAAGTTCTAGGGGACTGATGACCTCAGATGTTGAGTCCCATAGTGCTCAGAGCCATTTGAACCATTTTTGAGTTTGTCTGTGACGTCACGGGCAGGCGTGAGGGCTCACGCTTCATACCAAACGTATTGGGCCTCCAATTGCCATGAGGCTTCAAGAGTCAATTACGTCACAAATAACAAATGCGATGTGCCCACCACCAACTCCCTCCAACCAATCAACACTACCAGGTGAGAAAGAATCAAATATTAGTGCTGATTTCTCAGATGACTATTTATTTACAAATTTATAAGTCGATCTTATTTTATTACTCAAACTATTAGTTTCTTTCTATGCTGGTAACATTTTTAATGATCAATATTATTATGCTGATCAACCATTTTCGTATTATTGTTTCTTTCTATTCCTTAAATACTTACATCTAGAATACTCGTACATTACTATGTTGAAAATTCAAATAAAATAATAAACGGAAACGTTGTATACTATATGTTGTTATAATTACCTGTATGTATTCCATAAATGCCTTGTGGCCCGCTTCGCAGGTTTCAGGTATAAATTTGCTAATTGTGTTCTTTGGAGCACGAAATAAATATTCCAGGCTTTTAAAAGAGTCCCCTGTGGCTAAATAGCGTAAAGTTACTTGAAGTTTAATTTTTGCTTTTACTGCTTTTCTCATATTAGTATCTGATTTTGAAATCAGAGGTGAAACGCGTTCCAAAAGGTAATCAAACTGCGCCTGAGACATTCGTAATAAGTTTTTGAAATTTTCAGGGTAATGGTTTCTTAGTTCCATGTCAACCAAATTATGTGCCCTCGATGTTCTTTGAAGTATCCAGTTCCTGACCCACCATCGTCTTTTCTTCCGTTTTTCTTGAGGTTTCACCAACCGATTCATTCTGTGTGCCAAAACAGTAGCAAAAACCGAACTCACCACAGCACAACTCTCGATAAGGAGCTCGTCCTTGGCCGGCTTCGCGCGATCAACTGAATCACTCCAGTCCGTGTGAACTGTCCACGCCCCCCGACTGATGGTTTCACTCCTGTCATGGCACGAATTCAAGCACGAAAGCGTGGCACACATTCGTGCTCACGCCCCGTGGGAACCCAGCTGAGCGCGCGCTACGGGTCTGTGTGGGTGGGGGGTGGGGGGGATGATAAAAGGTTGCCTACTTTCTCATTTCTACATCTACATCTACATGATCGCTCTGCAATTCACATTTAAGCGCTTGGCAGAGGGTTCATCGAACAACAATCATACTATCTCTCTACCATTCCACTGCCGAACAGCGCGCGGGAAAAACGAACACCTAAGCCTTTCTGTTCGAGCTCTGATTTCTCTTATTTTATTTTGATGATCATTCCTACCTATGTAGGTTGAGCTCAACAAAATATTTTCGCATTCGGAAGAGAAAGTTGGTGACTGAAATTTCGTAAATAGATCTCGCCGCGACGAAAAACGTATTTGCTTTAATGATTTCCATCCCAACTCGCGTATCATACCTGCCACACTCTCTCCCCTATTACGTGATAATACAAAACGAGCTGCCCTTTTTTGCACCCTTTCGATGTCCTCCGTCTATATCCCACCTGGTAAGTATCCCACACCGCGCAGCAATATTCTAACAGAGGACGAACGAGTGTAGTGTAAGCTGTCTCTTTAGTGGACTTGTTTCATCTTCTAAGTGTCCTGCCAATGAAACGCAACCTTTGGCTCGCCTTCCCCACAATATTATCTATGTGGTCTTTCCAACTGAAGTTGTTCGTAATTTTAACACCCAGGTACTTAGTTGAATTGACAGCCTTGAGAATTGTACTATTTATCGAGTAATCGAATTCCAACGGATTTCTTTTGGAACTCATGTGGATCACCTCACACTTTTCGTTATTAAGTGTCAACTGCCACCTGCCACACCATACAGCAATCTTTTCTAAATCGCTTTGCAACTGATACTGGCCTTCGGATGACCTTACTAGACGGTAAATTACAGCATCATCTGCGAACAACCTAAGAGAACTGCTCAGATTGTCACCCAGGTCATTTATGTAGACCAGGAACAGCAGAGGTCCCAGGACGCTTCCCTGGGGAACACCTGATATCACTTCAGTTTTACTCGATGATTTGCCGTCTATTACTACGAACTGCGATCTTCCTGACAGGAAATCACGAATCCAGTCGCACAACTGAGACGATACCCCATAGGCCCGCAGCTTTATTAGAAGTCGCTTGTGAGGAACGGTGTCAAAAGCTTTCCGGAAATCTAGAAATACGGAATCAACTTGAGATCCCCAGTAGATAGCGGCCATTACTTCGTGCGAATAAGGAGCTAGATGTGTTGCACAAGAACGATGTTTTCTGAAACCATGCTGATTACGTATCAATAGATCGTTCCCTTCGAGGTGATTCATAATGTTTGAAGTACCATTGTACTTGACAATAAAACTTTGTACAATAAATGTATTCACAGTTGCGAATATGGATAACCATCAGCTGTACGAGGTGCGGCTAGAAAAAAACCGGACTGATGCTGGAAAAAACATTTATTTACAATTATTTACAATTTCATGTTATCTCCTTCAATGTACTCTCCTCCTCGGTCTCTACACCGCTCCATACGAATTTTCCTCTGTTCATAGCAATGCTGCAGATCATTTTCGGTAAGTCCATACATTACTTCCGTCGCTTTTTCTTTTACGGCTTCAACAGTCTCAAATCTAGTTCCTTGCAAAGCTGACTTGACTTTAGGGAAAAGAAAAATGTCACAGGGGGCCAAATCAGGTGAGTATGGTGGATGATCTAAGATGGGAATGTTGTGTTTTGCCAAAAACGTCTTCACTGACAACGCACTGTGAGCTGGGGCATTGTCTTTGTGAAGGATCCATGACTTTTTTCTCCACATATCGTTCCGTTTTCTCCGTACTCGCTCACGTAGGGTAGCCAGGACGCTAATGTAGTAATGCTGATTCACTGTTTGTCCCTCTGGTACCCAATCAATGTGCACAATCCCTTTGATGTCAAAAAAAACAATCATCATTGCCTTGAATTTCGATTTTGACATTCGTGCTTTTTTTTGTCGTGGAGAACCAGGAGTTTTCCAATGCATCGATTGGCGTTTAGTTTCGGGATCGTAAGTAAAAAACCACGATTCATCGCAAGTAATAACATTTTGTAAGAAGGTGGGATCACTTTCAATGTTTTCAAGGATGTCAGAACAAATCATTCTTCGGCGTTCCTTCTGTTCAATTGTGAGACACTTTGGAACCATTTTTGAACACACTTTGTTCATGTTGAAACTTTCATGAAGAATCTGCCTAACACTTTCCTTGTCAACTCCTGTTAACTCAGACACTGCTCTGATTGTTAAACGGCGATCTTATCGAACAAGTTTACCGATTTTTTCAATGTTTGCATCAGTTTTTGCTGACAATGGTCTGCCAGTGCGAGTGTCATCACTGGTGTCTTCGCGGCCATCTTTAAATCGTTTAAACCACTCAAACACTTGTGTTCGCGATAAACAATCATCGCCGTACACTTGTTGTAACATTACAAACGTTTCACTTGCAGATTTTCCTAGTTTGAAACAAAATTTGATGTTAACACGCTGTTCTTTCTGTACACTCAACATTTTCCGACGCACAGACAAAACGTCAACTACTTAAAACAGACGCCACGGGCAGACTGAGTGCAGGAGGCAGATGAAACTCGAGCAGTAGGCGGAGCGAGAGTCACGTGACGGGCAACGCGACTTTCAGCCTTATTGCATTCGTTTTATTGTTTCATCAGTACTAGTCCGGTTTTTTTCTAGCCACACCTCGTATAATGGAATGACGACAGTGAAAATTCGTGCCTGACCGGGACTCGAACCCGGGTTACCCGGTTATCTCGAGCAGTCGCCTGACCTTTTATTTTTTATTATTATTTTTTTTTAAATCTCATTTTGTTCGCTTTCGTTCGTTGCATCTGCTCGGGGCGGACGTCGTAAGACATCCGTTTAAGTTCGTTGTTGATCGATTAACTCAGTTTACTTTATTACAGAGGGCAGCTAACCCTCTGACCGAACACGCTGAGCTACCGTGCCGGCAGACCATTAGGCTATCCGAGCACGTCTCACGGCCGGACCCAAACTTCGATATGTGGTCAACCATGCGTCTGCGACCTGCATGCATGCGTGCATGCATGCGCGTCCGAAGGAGCGTTGCATCGTATTTCGGAAGAAAACAGGCACTGCAGTAGTGTTTAAAACACTATATCCAACTTTTTGCTAATGAAGTACAGCAAATCGTCAAAAACATAGACGTAGCTACAACGTTGCGAGGGCAGAATTTCTAGCTTTATTCTCCAATTATGTGGCTTCTGGTCTGCAGAGTTTCTGAACCCAGACATCGGTACGTATCTGCTCCGGAAACGGGTTTGCCATTTCAAGTAGTTCACGTAGCCACACTCGGATTAGAGGAAGTAAAAAAAGCAGTTGTAACGCTACGAGGGAGGTTAGCACGTTAAACACGTATCGCCGGGTCAATTAGTCCAAGAGTTCCGTCGTAATGAAGCGCAGTAGTTCTGGCGAACAGTGCGGGCGCGAACTGGTGGTGGTGTTCAGAGCTTGGGGGCTCGCCTGTTTCGTAATAAGGCGGTCGTCGTTGCGTGCCGCCTCGCAGTTTCTGCTCAAGTTGGTGCTCGCGCGACGTAATTGGCGGGGAGACGGGGCTGTTGGCGCGTCGCACTGTGTGCTGCCCTTCGCCCCCAAACCCCACCCCACCCACGCAGTTCATCAGGAGTTAAATACAACGCCGCGACGCCGCCACACACACGCTTATTGCGCGACAGGACGCGGGGAAGCCAAAAGGGGCCGCCGATGGTGATTCTGCCACACCGCCACTAATCCCACTTATCATCCTTTGCTGCAGGTCAAAATCTGTCCTCAATATTCCACTGTTAGGGCGATCTTCCGCCACTATATTGCCACTGTTCTGTCACTGCAGGTGTCTGTAGATAAATGTATGCTGCTTGTATCTACATCTACATCGATACTCCGCAAGCCACCTGACGGTATGTGGCGGAGGGTACCTTGAGTACCTCTATCGGTTCTCCCTTCTTTTCCAGTCTCGCATTGTTCGTGGAAAGAAAGCTTGTCGGTACGCCTCTGTGTGGGCTCTAATCTCTCTGATTTTGTCCTCATGGTCTCTTCGCGAGATATACGTAGAAAGGAGCAATATACTGCTTGAGTCCTCGGTAAAGGTATGCTCTCGAAACTTCAACAAAAGCCCGTACCGAGCTACTGAACTCTTGCAGAGTCTTCCACTGGAGTTTATCTATCATCTCTGTAACGCTTTCGCGATTACTAAATGATCCTGTAATGAAGCGCCCCGCTCTCCGTTGGACCTTCTCTATCTCTTCTACCAACCCAATCTGATACGGATCCCACAACGGTGAGCACTGTTCAAGCAGTGGGCGAACAAGTGTAGTGTAACCCACTTTCTTTGTTTACGGACTACATTTCCTTACGATTCTGCCAATGAATCTCAGTCTGGCAGCTGCTTTACCGACGACTGATTTTATTTGGTCATTCAATTTTAAAGCACTCCTAATGCCTACTCCCAGATAATTTATGGAATTAACTGCTTCCAGTTGCTGACCTGCTATATTGTAGCTAAATGATAAAGGACCTTTCTTTCTATGTATTCGCAGCACATTACGCTTGTCTACATTGAGATTCAATTGCCATTCCCTGCACGATGCGTCAATTCGTTGCAGATCCTCCAGCATTTCAGTACAATTTTCCATTGTTACAACCTCTCGGTATACTACAGCATCACCCGCAAAAAGCCTCAGTGAACTTCCAATGTTATCCACAAGGTCATTTATATATATTGTGAATAGCAACGGTCCTACAAATCTCTCCTGCGACACACCTGAAATCACTCTTACTTCGGAAGACTTCTCTCCATTGAGAATGACACGCTGCGTTCTGTTATCTAGGAACTCTTCAATCCAATCCTACTTTCCAGGTGGCAGCACCAGTCCCGAAAATTTTGGATTTCACCTCGTATATACTGTTTCTAAGCTCCAGTACATTGAATGTCTCCGGAACGAATTATTATTGGAACGATTTGGTGTGATAAAATATCGGGAAATGTCATATTGGTGGTTAAAGAATTTTCGTACTCACTTTTTTTCGTTTGATTTGCATGTTATGTGTGTTAGCGTTTTAAGCAACGACTCATTCTGTAGTTTCATGAAAACTTGTTGTTTTGGTTTGGATTTAATGTCAATAAGATTTCGGCGTTAAAGCCTTCAGGCTATTGTAACATAAAATAGGGGCCGACAGAAGACCAGTTCCTGCATGGAGTAGTTGACTGAGGCGCGGGTATTCGGAACCGCCGGCGTATCGATGGAGGGTTCGCGTCCCTTTGTATCAGACTCTTTTTTATCACCTTCGCGTTTTCTAAATTTCGAATTATTTGATATTATTTAAATGTAAGTGCTCTCTCTGTCAGAACTGAGTTCGTTCGATTTGGTGAACTTTTTTACGCTGATGTCCTTCCTGAGTGGGCGTGTATCTTTCATTTTTGTATTATTACACCTTCTCGCATATTGAAGTTTTTGTTTGCGTGTGCCACAGACAGAACAACATGACTAGCGTATGGTTAAGAAGGAAAAGTGCGTTTTAATAAAGGTAACGTACGTATTCTACGCGCGAACATTTTCGTAGACAAACAGAACAGTTTGCGAGATAAAGGCTACAATTGCCACTGGATGGCGTTTACCAGCTGGTGCTGTGTGCCGTCGGCGCTGTGTCATGTGACGTGGGATACCCCGACATCGTACACGTCAGCCCTAGCTGCCTCGTCCCGTGCGCCGAAGGCTTTACCCGCTGCTCTACACTGGCTCGGTCGGAAACTGACTAGCTTTACGGGTGTGAGGGATAAGCATTAAAATTCAATATCGAGTTTCTCGGAGAGTAGGGGCCGTCGCATGAAAAGCCGCTAGCCGCGTACTTAGGACACGTCCCTATACAACACCCGTAAGCCTCATCAAAATCCGTGGTTAACAGGTCAGCTGATGGTTCACTCGTGAGCCGCAGACGCTTGCGTTGGCCGTTGCCGTGAATGGCTGAGCCTCTGCTGGCGTTCTTAAGTCTTGAGCTGCAACGCCTCCAAGCCGCTATCGATATCGTCCGGAACCTCCCGTCGGGTAGACCGTTCGCCGGGTGCAAGTCTTTCGATTTGACGCCACTTCGGCGACTTGCGCGTCGATAGGGATGAAATGTGATGATTAGGACAACGCAACACCCGGTCGCTGAGCGGAGAAAATCTCCGACCCAGCCGGGAATCGAACCCGGGTTCTTAAGATTGACATTCTGTCGCGCTGACCACTCAGCTACCGGGAGTGGACGATATCGTCCGCTGACTGGGATATTAAAGAGTATAATACTGCCGACCGCGGTGGCCACGTGGTTCTAGGCGCTGCAGTCGGGAACCGTGCGATTGCTACGGTCGCAGATTCGAATCCTGCCTCGGGCATGGATGTGTGTGATGCCCTTCGGTTAGTTGGGTTTAAGTAGTTCTAAGTTCTAGGGGAGTGATGACCTCAAAGTCCCATAGTGCTCAGAGCCATTTGAACCATTTGAAGTATAATACTGTAAACACTCTTTAAAATCCCAGAATAACGAATTACGTCCGTTTTTTCAGTTTCTTGGCATCCGGTCCGTGCCTATCTCAATAGTAATGTCAATTTTGACTATACGAAAGCAGGGACAACACGACACTCAGTCCCTGAGGGAAGAAAATCTACGACCCGGCCAAAAATCGAACCTGGACCCTTTCGCTTAGAATCCGCCGCGCTGATCGCACAGCTGCCGAGGTGCACTGTCGTTTGTTTAGAAACACGATATCCATTGTAGCTGTAAGATTATGATTACAACGCAGAACAGACTGCAGTGATATGCGCGGGCTAATAATGCGTGCCGGCCGGTGTGGCCGTGCGGTTCTAAGCGCGTCAGTTTGGAACCGCGTGACCGCTACGGTCGCAGGTTCGAATCCTGCCTCGGGCATGTATGTGTGTGATGTCGTTACGTTAGTTAGGTTTAATTCTAAGTCTAGAGAACTGATGACCTCAGTAGTTAAGTCCCATAGTGCTCAGAGCCATTTGAACCATTTTTTTTTAATAATGCTTCGGATGTTGGAGATACGCACAAAGGGCTTCTGTAATAACACGCGGACACAGGCTTTGTGTGCATAAGGTAATAAAGTACACACATTTCCATCTATGACGCACTCAAATCGCGGAAAATCGGATCGTGAGGTAAGGGACGATGCGCAGCAGTAGGTGTAAATAGGAAAACTGAGAAGTTAAGTACTGACTGGACATATTGTGTCGGCAGACATGAAATATAGCTATAAGACAAATATTACTAAATAGCCCTCTCAGTCTTTAAGGATTCCTCGACAGATTTTTGACCTTTGCCGGCAAAATAAATTTGCCTACGAACTCCTTTTTTTCCCTCCTGAGAAAACTCACTCTAAGAAGTGCCGCACCTGTCTGGTATGTGGTGTTCCCTGATCCCATTATCAAAATGTTATTTCTCCTGGCACTCTTATGAAATGAATACAGCGTCTACACTGCAGACGTACAGACCGTCTTTAGGACAACGAAGCAGGTGAAACGTTGTGGAGTTGTGAAATTCCCCGAGTGCTCTTCAGGACTTAAGTGCATGTACCAAGGATTTCTTCGTTTGCCTGTTACAGCTTTGCGCAGAAGTGAGAATGTGGTAACGCCTCTGTCATAATGAAACTATGGTGAAATGTGTCATTTCCTACATGCACAAGGTTATGTTACTATAACAATATGTCTGACAGTGAAGGATAAATAGTTGTGACCAACGGAGGCAGCAACTTGGACAACCCCTAAACACTCCACCGCATCGACGAAGCTCCTTTCTGTTCGGATAGCGCAGTGTGTACATAAAAAATTGTTCAAATGGCTCTGAGCACTATGGGACTTAACTTCTGAGGTCCTACTTAAACCTTACTAACCTAAGGACATCACACACATCCATGCCCGAGCCAGGATTCGAACCTGCGACCGTAGCGGTCCCGCGGTTCCAGACTGTAGCGCCTAGAACCGCTCGGTCATCCTGGCCGGCAGTGTGTACATCAGTCCGCGGCATTTTGCAAGAATGTACATTGTATTCTAATGACACTGCGGCCCATTTTTTATCTGAGTATGTCTGTTGCAAATTAGTTAAGACCAACTGAGGGTGACGGCCGGGTGGACGTAAGTATATGCAGAAGAATAAAAGAGAATTTCAGTGATTTTTGCATCGTAAACAGTTTTTAAAACGAAGATTCTAGTGTATGTGAAATAACAAGGTTAAAATATATGTGTGTGTATTACCAAGTTTGACTTGCGTCAGATATTGACTTAAGCGGGCTGTGGAATGATGCATTTGGGAATTACTTTGAGAGACAAAAAACAAACGGATCTGGGAATGATTGTGAATAAATGAAATAGACGTTGGAAGACATGACAGTCTGGTGACAGGACGCTATATAGTAAAACGAGCTTTAATTTCTCTATAGAGCTGAACAAAATTCTTCGTTTGTTCTTCTATAGCCCTTTATGGGTACGAGTAGAGTGGAAGAAGGTGAGGGTTTAACGTTCAGTCGACCTCCAGCCCCTTGGAGACAACGAACTAGCTGAGTTTGTAACTGCCGTTTCTCTCCCAGGCGTTGACACAGTTCCTAAAGTATTTGATTACAGTTCTCCAGTCCCGCTGTGTCCCACGAGACAGGACACATACATCTAAATAGCTTTCATACCGACGCTTCCAGAAAATTGCTTTTTTCGTTCCTCGGATCGCATGTTTGTCAACACTTCTACGGAACACAGCAACTTTCACAACACCTAGTTTAATTCACGGAGAATGATGTACTCAAATGAGTTTATACGTACATGTATTTAGAGGTAGAAACCATTACATTTTCGTCACTTTAAGCAGTTTCATTATTAAACGGAAACATGGTCCGTAGTGGGCTGTAATGTGATTTTTACCTAATCGCGCGATTAGCTAATTTCGACTAATACTACAACATGATTTCCATGTTGGTTTTACAGGTACATGACAATGACAAGTCGAAATTAGCCAATCACACTGTTAAATGAAAATCACATTACAGCCTACTACGGATCATGTCCACGTTTATTAAAAATTTGGAGGCTGTAGATCCCCACAAATTTTAGTTTCTTTAGTGTTGCCTGTCCTCTTTAAAACCGTCTCTTAGCAGTGTTACTACAGGTATGTAAACTTTCCTGAAGCCCTAACGCTTACCCAATCACAAACCCTAATTCCCTCTCCTACTATCGTCAATCGTAACTATCGCATTCCACTGTTGATCAAAAAGTCACCAGGTTGAAATTCATATTAGTATGGCGCACAGGGTGGTGATTCTTCTGTAAAACCAGGAATTCTCGGGGAAGTACATTTTAACCGTAAAAGTCAGGAAAATCACAGGGAATTTCGGGATTTTCATAAAATCTTAGGGAATATCTATATAGCGCGGGCCTTCTTTTGATAAGAAAGCGATTCGATGTCAGTTCTTGAACAAGTTTTCTGTCACCCAGTTGTTGATCCTTCAGATAATCTGTAACAAATGGATCAAGGACGTGAACCAGTATCAACGTGACTTTGATGGAGTTGCGATTATTTTTTCTCGAGAGGTGTTAGCTTTGTTTTCCTCATTATAATGAGAAACACGAGACTTTCATAGATGTTATACTCTCTGGCGTTTACTACGCAGACCTATGTATAAAAAGGGGAAAAATGAAGGAGTTGAGAAAGATTAATACATCTAATAGAAATTATCGAGGGTCTTGTGGGCAATAGATGTGTGGCGTGAAACGATCTGTATAAGACGAACGGGAGAGGGGTATCAAATCAGTCGACAGAAAAATGAGTTGGGAAAAAAACGACGAAGTCATATCAAGAATTGCGAAGTGTGACGTATGAGGCGCGCTGAGAATTTCTCAGACGTCATATCCTCCGTCTAACTTGATACAGCGTTCTCTCTGCTTTCGGTATTTGTCAACGTCAATCATGTGAGGTCAAGCTACTCTGACGTCATGGACTTCTTCGATTTCATTTTGCGGCGCTGCCAGAGTCCTTTCTGCAGTGATCGGGCCGATGGAGCTGTTGTAATTGGCTGCTGTGCTCCGGACAGGCTTTGTCAATGTCCAGGATTCGTTGTGAGGCATTTTCCCGTTATAGAGACTAGCTCTGTATAACCTCCGTTTGTTAGTCAGCACAGGGGCATATATTTTGGCACTATCGAGATTCTGTTATTGTAATCACACTTTAGACATAAGAATACGAAAGATCACGTTTGTTATTACTTCATATTAACGTAGGAAAAATAATTATTTAATGATTACTGAATTGTACAGATATTACTTTAAAGCTCATTGCAAAAATGTTTGTCTCAGTTATAGCTTCAAGTAGCTGCAATAAGTCACATAATGAAATACATGTTTATTTCCATTACGATCTTTGAGTTATTACCGGCTCATACTTATAATTATGATTTAAAGCATTTTCGAGAAATCTCGATCCAAAACACACGTACTTCTTAGGCACAGTGCATATGATGGCTCTTAATTTTCCCAAACCTCGTCAGTTGTGTAACACATAATCGAAGTGTTGATCTTTCATCGGTTTTGCGCCTGTTCTGAGTGACGAATCTTACGTCTATCATATGTCGGTACTTGCATGTATCATATAACCACACTCGTGTAATCTGATACCGAGTGAGTGTAGGCTGTTGTATAGAAGGTCTTCGTGTAATTGCTGAGATCCCGATTGAAATTACAGACCGAATACCCACTATTATGTATACCATGCTTCCCCGAAATATCTTAACCAAATGTTGGGATCGGTTCGCGGAAAAATGTGCACCAAAACATTTCTCGTCTGTTAGCATTTACAGCCAACGTATGTTTTATGGCGCAAGACCCGTAGTCTACGTACATACTGAAATGCATCGTCGTGGAAACGTCTAGATGTTTGATGACTGTGACTTTATTTCAAAGACTGATGTGATGTGCTGAAAGAGTGTCTAATCTTCTTGCATTTAGCTGCTAGTTTCTTACGGTGCCATCCATCTGCAAACAATGACCTCAGAGAGCGAACTATGGTTATCTACGTGGCCGTTTATATAATATCGTAAAAGTAACGGTCCTATCATATATCCTTGAGGCACAACCGGAGATGCTTTAGTTTCTAACGGTGCCTCGTCAGTAAGAAAGTATTGTGGAAAGAGAGAATGAAATAGTTTTTGAACAAACATTTAATAAACTTCTCAGGGACCGGAATAAATGGTGTGTAGCCAGTTTGTCATTAAACCTAGAAAACACTGTTATCCAGAATGTGAACGAAGTATTCGCTAATAGAAGCTATTGCCAACGTTAAATGCATGGTATTATAGCTGATAATTCAATTCTGAAGAGACTGTCGCGGAACCGTCGAAGGTGCTAAACAAGTCTTTGTCTGCAATTCAAATGTTATCACACGTAAGCGACAGGTTTTAAAATAACAATAATAATAATAATAATAATAATAATAACGATAATAATAATAATAATAATAAATAAAAAAGCGAACTTGGCTTTCTTTCACTTTATAATGTCATATGGTCCAAATTACCGAATCCAGAAGCGTGTATACGAATTCTTTTCAATATGAGAATTACTGCTGCTTCCAAGTACATTTATTCCTTAAAGAAATTTGTCGTAAAATAACATTTTCCTTTGTGTAAGAAATAGCTCACTTCTCTGCATCAGTAGCAGGAACAAGAAAAGTTGTAAGTGAATATTTAAAAGCGCTTACTTCGGTTCAAAAAATTTGCTCATTACCAACACTTTCAGTAGCTTTTCAACAATTATAAAATGTTTTGCTAATATTAAACTTGCAGTAATCTGATGAAATTTGCTTACAGTGGCCCTCCTATTGTTTAATTCGCTTTAATTCATACCTATAATATGTTTAGGACAATAATTGTATTAATGTTTAAAAATTACTAAGATCTTTTGACTCGTTTAAATCTTTAGGGCCCACACTTGGTATCATTGGACTGGTCATAAAATCCAGTCACATTCGCTTTCCTGTGAAAACATGGGCCGGCCAGTGCGGCCGAGCGGTTCTAGGCGCTTCAGTCTAGAACTGCGCTGCTCCTACGGTCGCAGGTTCGAATCCTGCCTCGGGCATGGATGTGTGTGATGTCCTTAGGTTAGTTAGGTTTACGTAGTTCTAAGTCTAGGGGACTGATGACCTCAGAAGTTAAACCCCATAGTGCTCAGTGCCATTTTTTTTTTTTTTTTTTTTTTTTTTTGCTTGCTCCGCCCCTCCACCGACACAGGTGCACATATGTAAGCAGTCGGTACGTGTTATTTACCGCTGTGCGTATTGGTATCGCGAGTGTGAATCGCAACACGTAAGGCAACTACAGCCTGCGTGGTTGAGTCATTAAGCCGATCGTCGGCAGTCGTCGAGTTAACTCTACAGACGTTTTGGCAACTCTGTTAAACGTTAGGATGGAAGGTAGATTTACTATCGCCGAACTATTTGATATTCATTTAATTTAAGGTGAGGCGAAAGGCATTGCGTGGGTATCTGTGCGAATTCATCGAGAACGCTTCCCACAACGAAGACTTCCTGCACGACCGACTTTTCTTGCTGTTCAGCAAAGGTTTGTATCATCATAATTCTCAACTTTTACTCAATAATTTTGTAGTTCATTCATAACTAAGTGCAATATTACCTTTACCTTTTTACGTTTAATTCTGTATGCGAAACGTAAATCTTCATCTACATCTACGTGATTACTCTACTATTCACAATAAAGTGCCTAGCTGAGGGTCCAATGCACCACCTTCAAGCTGTCTCTCTACCGTTCCACTCTCGAACGGCACGCGGGAAAAGCGAGCACTTAAATTTTTCTGTGCGAGCCCCGATTTCTCTTATTTTATCGTTATGATCATTTCTCCCTATGTAAGCGGGTGCCAACAGAATGTTTTCGCAATCGGTTGAGAAAACTGGTGATTGAAATTTCATGAGAAGATCCCGTCGCAACGAAAAACGCGTTTGTTCCAGTGATTGCCACTTCAATTCACGTATCATGTCTGTGACACTATCTCCCCTATTTCGCGATAATACAAAACGAGCTGCCCTTCTTTGCACTTTTTCGATGTCATCCGTCAGTCCCACCTGATGCGGATCCCACACCGCACAGCAATGCTCCAGAATACGGCGGACAAGCGCGATGTAAGAAGTCTCTTTAGTAGACCTGTTGCACCTTCTAAGTTATCTGCCGATGAATCGCATCTTTGGGTTGCTCTACCCACAACATTATCTATGTCATCGTTCCAATTTAGGTTATTTGTAATTGTAATCCATAAGTATTTAGTTGAATTTGCAGCCTTCAGATTTGTGTGACTTATCGCGTAATCGAAATTTAGCTGATTTCTTTTAGTACTCATGTGAATAACTTCGCACTTTTCCTTATTCAGGGTCAATTGCCACTTTTCGCACCATACAGATACCTTATCTAAATCATTCTGCAAGTCGTTTTGATCATCTGATGACTTTAAAAGACAGTAAGTGACAGCATCATTTTCGGTTCTAATACGCTTTCATTTTATTATTAAATTAATCATGACAGGATACAATTTTCGAGCACGTACTTAACTTGCATAGCTTGAGAGCTACTGGAACTTCACTGCCATGCGCAGAAAGCACAGGCCCACAACGCGAAGAACGTACATTGGAAGCTGAGGAACAAGTTCTGGACCGCATTTACGAAGACCCTATTCGTCACAGGTGAAGCGTATTTCACTCGCGAACAACAGATTTCCATTAACATGCGTACGTGAAGTGTGCACAATCCGCGCCATAGTAGCAAGACATTTTCAGCGCCGCTTTTCCATAAAAGTATGGGCGGGTACAATCGATGATTAATTTTTCGGTCTTACGTTTTACCTGCACGATTCTCT
Organism: Schistocerca americana; assembly: GCF_021461395.2. Taxonomy (NCBI): domain Eukaryota; kingdom Metazoa; phylum Arthropoda; class Insecta; order Orthoptera; family Acrididae; genus Schistocerca; species Schistocerca americana. The sequence continues at coordinate 570,007,741 of NC_060123.1, forward strand.
GGTAACAATTACCGATCCTTTCTAGAAAAACATTGCTACCAACTTTATTAGAAGATATTTCGTCAGTCGTATGTCATAACATGTGGTTCCTTCACAATGGTACTCCATCCCACATTGGTCACAGAGTACGAATATTCTGGAATAGATAGTTTCCAGGACGATTGATAGGTCGTTTGGGTCCACGTCGACGGCTAGCACGCAGTCCTGATTTAAATCCACTGGATTCTTGGCTGGCTCTGAGCACTATGCGACTCAACTGCTGAGGTCATCAGTCGCCTAGAACTTAGAACTAATTAAACCTAACTAACCTAAGGACAGCACACAACACCCAGCCATCACGAGGCAGAGAAAATCCCTGACCCCGCCGGGAATCGAACCCGGGAACCACTGAATTCTTACTTTTGGGGCCATATGAAGGAACTTATTTGTGCTCAGCAAGTAAATAACGTGGACGAACTTAAGGAGAGGATTTTCGATGCTGCAAACACCATAAAGGTAAATGCGTATGTCTGTGAACGAGTGCGACGAAACTGGGTTCGCCGTAATGAAGTACCGTTATCTATGGAAACAAGCGGTGGGTATTTTGATGACTTATTACAGTATCGGTGTAAGATGAAACGAAGTAACTAGGGTTCCGTTTTCGTTACGGTCCTGTTGTACAAAAGGAAAATAATCTTAAGTTAATTTTCGTTATGGTAGTGTTGCAAAAAGAGGAAACAACTGATTGTAATTAATGCACAACGAATTTTTTTTACGTGTGATTAGTTGAATTTGTAATAAGGGAAACACATTTTATTTGATATTGGCTTTTCTTTACTACCACGACCATCGTTATGGTAATGTTCTAAAAGAGAAAACGTATTGCTTGTTTTGGTAGCTCATGACTGCCGCGCAGCGTCGTTGGACACGTCCGATGCGTATATTCTTCTGGTTCGTCCGTTGCATTTTTCTGACCGCCGCATCGGTGTCTGTAATACACAAGCAAGGTTGTGTACCGTCAGTTGACGATGTAAACGCAAATGCATCTACTATCGGTTCCACAAATATCTGTCTTTTGGGAATACAAAAATAAAGAACATGAAACAGCGGCCGGCCGCAGTGGCCGAGCGGTTCTATGCGCTTCAGTCTGGAACCGCGTGACCGCTACGGTCGCACGTTCGAATCCTGCCTCGGTCATGGATGTGTGTGATGTACTTAGGTTAGTTAGGTTTAAGTAGTTCTAAGTTCTAGGGGACTGATGACCTCAGCTGTTAAGTCTCATAGTGCTCAGAGCCATTTGAACCATTTTTGAAACAACGATATTTCATTAGACCTTTTTTACCAATCGAAATGTACCATCTTAATAACTTTGGCAGCTTATTCCGGTTACACTCCGTATAGTTTAAGTAAAGAATCGGTAGACTAAGAAGTTGACATGTTTATGTTTTCTTGGTATTAGTTGTTTACAAGGAAATGGGCTTACAATCCGAAACCGAGGTCGCATAGTAATAATAAAGTTTGTGAAACAAGGTTGAAAACGTGTTTCGTTTAGTTAACAATAACGTATTTCTTGTTTCCCTGCAGGATACTGTGGCCAACGGCCAACTTATCATCGTACGAGTCTGAGAAAATAATACGATATGATCGAGATGTCTGGGGTTTTGGAAGTCTTTGTCCGAGCCCAGCAATTTAAATGATTGCAAGCCTACACTGTATTAGCGTAACTTAGCATCATCTTCATTTCGTCAGCTGCCTTGCACACGGGTTAACGACGTTTTGGAATTCGCTTGTGCGCCATTATGAAGAAAGTGAAAATTAAGGTAGGTAATGTGGTGGTGAGGTACGATTGGTGCGAGCGGTAGTGCGCATGCGCGCTGCGGCGGCGGGCAGAGTCGGCGTCGCGGGCAGAGCCCGCCTCAGTAGCGACGCGACGCGCCCGCGGACCACGTGGTCAGCAGCTGTCAGTGTCGGAGTGCCGCGCTCGTAGTGCCGTGCCATGTCGTGCGTGTAGCGTGCCAGCGGGCGCTCAGCCGGCGGGATGCCGACGCCGATGCCGTGATGGTCGACCCGCTCAAGGTCTTTTGGGTGTTGACCAACAGCACCTACCTGGGTAACACTCGCTCTCTGTGGCCGCTCTCTAGCCCTCTGCCTGACGCGGCTTCAGCAGCCTGTGCTAAAGATACAAGTGTAGTATGCGAATTTGAGATTTAATCCTCGCACAGAGTCGTTTATCTCGTCGACACGCCTGGGGATATATGCACTCAAAAATAATACGTGAGCCCGAGCTCAAATGACACAGCAAACAGCATTAACGAGACACAATGATCGCCTTCTACATCTTTTATTATATGTTTCAGCCGCAGATCAAACAAATGGTACCATCACCCGTATCAAGTTAATTATCAAATCGTCATCAGAGGATCTGTTTAAGAAGAAAGGAAAAAAATAAGGTTATCTACAGTAATTTTTTTTACCAGTTTTCCCTTTGAGAAGACTTTCTCTTGCAGTCAATTGTGTAGTACGAAAACTCTTAATCTTAAATTCGCAATTCTGGACTAGATATGCAGTCTGTTGGGTTAAAAAGTGTGGGGCTAAAATCCTACGTGAAGATCTCAAGTTTTCTTTAATGATTGTCGGTTTTGGGTGATTGCTGGGTTATCTTCAGATCAATCTAAACTGTTGTTGGCTGTGTGACATTCATTACACGTCGCCCCTCCCCCCCCCCCCCCCCCCAGCTAAGTCGACCTAGTTAAATAAAAAATCCTAAAGTGAAAATCTTAGTTAGTTATGTAATTGATTATGTTAACCACTAACTAAATATTTTTACAGTGCCCATTTTGCCACAGACATGTACAAACGATCGACAGCAATCGTAATTCCATCGCCCATGACTGGTGTATACAGTATATAATTTCTGACATTCACATCAGTGACAAGGAAATGTCTGTCTGACAGTTGTCAGCCAACTTTTCACATTAGGATTTTTTTTTTAAACCAGGGCGACATAGCTCTAAAAAATACGACGATGTGTTATGAGTGTCACACACTGAACAACATTTTAGATTGATCTGAGGATGGCCAGATAAAGAGCCGAAACCGGTAATTAGTAAAAAAAAAAAAAAAAAAAAAAAAGAATTGCCGTCTTGACGTAAGATTTTTATCCACACAGGTTTTAAATCAGGTTTATTATACTACTTCGTTAAATTTAGCATTCGGCTCCTACAATGACAGTGCAGATATATTTACAGTGTCACCGCCTGCCGAGCCTGTTCTTATGACGAGTTACTATGCAGTTGTATTCAGGTGCGTGTAGTTGTGTATAGAAGTTAGATTGATTTGTAATATAGTTACCTACTATTATACCAGCCCCGTTTTCTTCCTTTTTAAGTAGATCATCTGATAATGAGTTGGTAATAAGTCGAAATAGGTATTGCTACCGTTTATGTCACTTGAGGCTGAAATATGTAAAAAAAAAAAAAAATTAAAAAAAGGGCGAAAATCCACCAGAAGTGTTTTGATGCAAGGAACCCAGTAAGAGTAACAGTAATTCACTCGGTTTCTTATACCCGGTCGTCGCCATTTTATTGCGCTGGAAGCATCGGCAACGTTGTAAAAATATGTGTGACACTGAATAATAGTCGTGTTTATGAAGGAAACTTTTCTATTATCTCACGGTTGTCACTTTTGACAATACAGCTAAATACACTTCGTCCCAAAGGTTCAACCATGTCTCAGATTTTTGTTCCCTGCAGTGCTATTTTCTATAAATATTGATAGTATGTATGGGTTTATGTATACCCTGGTACTTACTGGTCAGCATGTAAAGCAGGCCATGTAACTGAGATCACATTTCTCCGATCTATGAATAATTGTGACATTTAAAGTTGTTTGCCGGGTCGGGACTCAAACCTGAGTCCTCAACTTTCACGAGCAGTCTGCAAGAAACTGCGTTGTCCGAGCAAAGGTCACCAGTGCCCTTGATGTTTCAAATTGTCTCTTGTTTCCCTTCATATCTTGCACTTTAACCCTGAGGCTAGCCATGGGATGCAGGTACGTCGAACTTCCCGCTGTGTACTTCCTGTCATAGGTGCTAATCCCAGCAGAATAACACACACCCTCTATGTAGGCTGGAAGGTGTGGATGATCGGTGAAGTGCGCGCAAATAACAGAATTGGTATCTCACTGCCCTCGAACGCCAGGGATCCGTGATCGATTACCGGTCCGGCAAATAATTTTTACTTGTTGCAAATGTTTAGTCTAAGGCGTGCAATCTCTGTTGATAATTTCAGCCGAAATTTTAAACAGTTTCCTTAAATAAATAGTTCTTTGTTACTGTGAGATGTGCTTTAGAGGAATTGGACTGTTACTTTATTGTTTGTTACGTAAAATTACATGTTTTTCCCTGTAGAAAAGTACTGTTATCAGATTCCAGACTTAACTAAGAAAAAAAGGTGGCAATAGGACATTCAACTGTGTTATCGAAAGTGAACCCTGGGATTCGATGCTAATTTTTTCATTACAAACACAAGTGTGCAAATATTATTAGTGCAGCTCAGTTACGAAGGTAACTGGAGTAACAAACCGAACGAATTACTCCGCAGCAGATCCTTATATCCCAAACATTCTGTAAGGGAATTCCTGTGACAAAATCCCGGCAAAAACCGATTACGAGATTAGTCATTGTCTGGAGTACTCTGTATCGTATCAGTTTGTACGAGTAATATTAAATAGCGATGTGAAATGGGACCAACAAGTAAAATCAAATACAGGGAAAGTAAATGGAGGACTTGTGGAGAATGCGTGATGCAACTGCTACGGAAACCGCAAACAAGACGCATATGCGACCGATTCAAAGAGTACAGCATTTGGTATACTAGGCATCGAATCCCCATCCAGTTCTGAGACTTAAGTATTCCATTTTTACCTCAGTTACAAAAAGTTGGCATTTATCCATGTTCCTTATATTACTCTTAAGGAAGGTTGTGATAATCGAAGGGCAACAGACTTTTGGAAATATATTGGTAATTTTGTCGCATACAAAAGGTTTGTGTAACGAAAATATAGGTTACTGTAAACAGTCACATTTATTGTTGTATGGTCGATAAATGTGGTTGGTTAAAATTCTTTGTATTTGTGGTTGATATGTATATCAGTGACGTATCCATGCTGACACTCCTACAGGAATTGATCTTGAGTATTGAAAGATCTAATTCGTAATAGTCAGTCGGTGAGAAACATCAACAACATGAAGATCTTCAAGGAAGAATACTTATGTTTAATGCGTCTGCAAAAGCCGTTTGGAGAGATCCCATGATTATGTTCTATTTAAACCTCTCCCAGTAACCGACCTGAAGCAGTCCCTCTGTTTCGGAAAATGTATGGAGAGTTGCTGTGTAATTTCCGCGAACGTGTCAGCAATGCAGCTGAAGTGTTTGCGTTAGCAGAAACAGAAAGCGTTGTTAATCTGAGTGAGAGGTTGTGTAATATTGCTGCTACTTAGAATGAATTCGATTCAGACATAACAGAGCGAGATTGGTCTTCATTGTTTTCTCCATTCACATTAACTGATTCTCAGAATGATAAAAGATGGGCTCTTCCTTGTGCCAAAACTGGACATTGTTAAATAATTACCTTACTGTGAGACGGGAACTGAACTATACCAAGAACAATGATACTGTCAAAAGGTGTGTTTTGATTTTAAAACTGCATATGCCAGAACTTCCAGAGGCTCTGTAATGTAAGGGCACCAGTACGGCTCGAAATTTAACACATTTTCTGCCCGGTCGGGACACAAGTAGAATCGTAGATCGTAATTCTGAGTGTTCAATGCGTTTTCTCCTAATTTGATTCGAAGTCTTCCACAGTGGAATGAAATAGTCACGCTTCGACTGCATCCTCCAATTTTGATAAAATTTCCGAGTGCTCAGCGATCGCCCCAATCGACGTACTAAACAACTGTGTAGACTCCACAAGGATCAACATGTTACTGGCCAGCGTACTTCATAATGACGTCGCGAAGATAACGGGAATTTGTGTGTAACGTATTCTGAAGACAGCAATCATCAATGTAAATTATTTCCTCCACCTGATACTATTGTACTATAATCCTTGACAATCGCTTATCGAACTCGAAGATACGGACGTAATCTAAAGAACATCTTTTGTCTTGAGTAGTCTTGAGTCACGTGAATTTAACATGTACGGTTCAAGTGCTAAAATTCTTGTATGTTTACTTATTCTTTGTCAGCAATAATTCTCTAGAATTTGAGCGTCCCTTCTCCCTTATTTACTTGGTGCCTAGCCATCAAGACCGCTTCTGATTTTGACGAGATTTTTATAACTTTACATAGCTGGAGTTCCTGAACTATTGTCTCCCCCCCCCCCTCCCTCCCTCCCTCCCCTACCCATTTCACCCAACAGAAGGTGTAAAAGATGTACTACATTACATTTAATTGAAATTATGTTGGAAAAGTTTAACGATTCAAACGCGAAGTACAAACTGTATTACATACGTCTTACATCTCCTTCGTTTCGACGACGTGAACAGGGTATACACTAGAATGAAATTGCAAAACGGTATTGAAGTTAGGTATAAACCTTCGCAACTAGTAGTGTGATACCATAAAGTGTTACTCTTAATTTGCAGTAGTAATTTTATTGTTGCACCATACATAAAAAGGCACAAATGTTACATTGTCAGGAATTCAGGTTTGCGCCGTACAAGAGCTTCGCAACTTATTGTGTAGTACCATTACTCTTTATTTCGAGTAGTAATTTCATTAGTCCACTACCTACAAAAAAACGCATGTATTGCATTAGCAAAATTTCAAGTTTTCTTCAAATAAGAGCGATTTTAAACTTTTTTTTATGAAAAGACTAATTTACAGTTGTACGAACATCTCGCCTCCCCTCTAGAACTGGAGGGAAAATCCTGTGAGGGTTACTCCTCTCCGATTGAGAATCTCTGTCTTCAAGGTATCTTTTACATTTATTTAGCACTTCCCTTTTGTCAATGAGTCATCGCATAATAGATATGCCTCATATACTTTGTCCTATAAAATTCATTTAAGTTTCCCGAAATTTGTAGATGTATTATTTTTCTCAGTTCGTTTTGTTCTTACACTTGGTTTGAGTCGGTTCCTACCCTACGAACTGATGTCCTTAGCTTTATCTCCCATAATCCAATTCCCCCTTTCCTTGTCTGAAAGCACTCTATATCTCTGCGTTTGTGAGTTAAATGCGCAATAAATTTTCCTTCTTCAGAAATATTCCTTTTGCTGAAGATGTTATTCTTTCGACTTTTTGCGGGTTCTCTTGTTTGTAGGCCGTGCAGGGCTCTCATTCCTTTTACAGTCACAAACGAAATAAATACTTTTGTCTCTTTGGGCAAATGCTGTGTGTGAGTAATCTTTGGCTGGCTGGAAGGCTGGTATTCACGGTAGCGCACGCAAATGAAGAGGCCTGATACTTCATAAACTGTTTGCTAGTTAAAAATAATGTTTTAGACCGGTTGCAGGACGTGAAAGGCGGTGTATTTCGAAGAGGTAACGATGTTCATAACTTTTTTTACCCTTGCAGCTTTTTTAATGATGGGGTTTATTTTTTAAAAATCATTCTACAGCTATCGCGAAGGGAAACTCTGTTGCGTAACATTTATTGTTCGCAGTCGAACATTTCGCAAAATTATGCGGGAAGTGTGTTACACATAAGACTGAAGTGTGCCACCTCAGTGAATACAAGTTGGATTATTGTGGCCTAATGCTGAAAGTAGCAGAGGAGCGGATGCAAATTCACATCAGGCCATGAAGTCATAGTGTGGGTGTGTCCTTTGGCGTAGTGTTACTTTCAGTTGGATCCCCTAACCGGAGCATTTAATGAGTGCTAAAACAGACTTGGAGTCTGTTTAGCTCTGCTAACACGTTTTTGACTTTATGGTGTTTTGCGGTTTTTATGGTTTTCCGACATTTATCCAGAGCAGAGTCTGCGCTACTCAGTGGTCATTTATAACTTGTTCAGTTGGTGTCAGGAAACTGAAATACAGTATACTGTAAAACAGCAATGCTTGATACAGTAGACTGCTGTATTTTCCCGTACTTTTGATGTCAACGAAACGTCCTCTCGTGTTATGTTGACAACATTTGTCGAAATGATGAGGATTTAATATTGAAACTCGTCGAAAATTGTTAGTATTTACAGCCTTTGGCACTACCTAAAGTCTCTTTCTGAATCATGTGAGAGCTGTGAAACACTATCCTCTCAAAGTATTTCCACTCTATCATGTTTCGTTAATTGGTTACATATTCCATAGATCACCTGAACGATTGTTTTACTGAAATGAATTGGAACGAGCCAGTTTACAGGATTTGTGCACATGATCGTTGTTAAATGAACACATCATTTTTTACTTATGATGATATGGAGTCTGATATAAGTATATAGTTCTGGCAATACCGGCCATGACCTCCTCCTTCTGTGCGGATGCACACACATTACCCGAGCTCTTACGGGATTTAGTAAGAATGTTTTCCACGAGTAATGAGTGTGTTGGGGTGGGACACTACGAATGTAGTGTGTGGACATACAACGTGGGAATGTGGGTTTTACGGGAGGCGTGCGCGAGATAGTTCCTGCAGTTGCACTATCCTCTGTGCCTTCGGTGGCTCAGATGGATAGAGCGTCCACCATGTAAGCACTTTCCCGGGTTCGAGATCCGGTCGGGGCACACATTTTCACCTGTCTCCGTTGATATATATCAACGCCCGTCAACAGCTGAAGGTATTAATATAATTCTAATTTCATTATTTTTTAGTCCTATTCATGCAACTGAACTTAAAAACTAGGGTTTTTACAGGTTGCCTGTTTCTAAATAGAAATTCGTCATGGAATAGGAGGAGTTGTCCAGCAGAAATGATTTTAGCCTAGATTTAAAACTTACTTTGCTACCTGTCGGACATTTTATGTGTTGTGTCTAGACAAGACAGCCCAGACACAATGAGAGGAAGCCGAAAGGCACGCGCTAAGCTAAAACAGGATGGCGTGAGGTCTGAAACAGGATACGTAATGAATGCTATAAAGAAAAGTACGTAGCTTCGGGAATACTTAACTTTAATCCATCCTTTTGGTACATCTGGAGATTGTGGCGATACAAGTGAGACTCTTTAGATACATGCAATGTTACTAATGGCGCCTTGCTAGGTCGTAGCCATTGACTTAGCTGAAGGCTATTCTAACTATTGGCTCGGCTAATGAGCGAGGCTTCGACAGTGTACATCGCTAGCTACGTCGTCCGTACAACTGGGGCGAGTGCTATCCCGTATCTCGAGACCTGCCTTGTGGTGGCGCTCGGTCTGCGATCACACAGTGGCGACACGCGGGTCCGACATGTACTAAATGGACCGCGGCCGATTTAAAACTACCACCTAGCAAGTGTGGTGTCTGGCGGTGACACCACATTATGTTGCTGGGAAAATGATAAAAAATTTTCGTTGCTGCATATTGATCTTCTTTCTGAGCCACTAACAGCTTTAATAATGAGTAATACAGGTCATTTTTTCCTGTAGTGTTGTATCTGTGGACATCATTAGTCTTCTCAAATTGTGATCGATTATTTATGACAGAATTTCATTTTGTATAATCGTTCGCGTCACCCTCTCGTAGTTGCCTGGACCTGAATCTTATTAAGTCGAATCTGATGGTTTCCCGGCCCCAAAGGATATTCTTCAACAGCTGATCACTCCGTTCCTCCCCTTATAGAGTTGCCTTTGTTTTCTGCCAGTCGGCTGTTACAATAAGCTATGTGGAGGGGGGGGGGGTAAAGATTGTTATACTAGCCGAGAATTTTAACCGGAAGGAAGAAGATGTAAAACTGAATGGTATTCGGATTCTGGTGCACCAGTGTTCCACCGTAGGGCAGCAGCACTATCGGATGATAGCAACCGATATCGCCTGCTGTACTCTAGTTCTGAAAACGTGTGACGCCACGTCTCCAAGCCGAAGCATTCGGAAACGAACTTTACGACAGCCAGTATCAAATGAGGAAGTAACTTGCCCGCGAAAGGCAAAGGTCCCGAGTGCGAGTCTCGGTCTGGCACACAGTTTTAATTTGCCAGGAAGTTTGACATCAGCGCATACTCCGCTGCAGAGTGAAAATCTCATTCTGGAAACATCCCCCCAGGCTGTGGCTAAGCCATGTCTCCGCAATATCCTTCCTTCCAGGAGTGCTAGTTCTGCAAGGTTCGCAGGAGAGCTTCTGTGAAGTTTGGAAGGTAGGAGACGGGGTACTGGCAGAAGTAAAGCTGTGAGGAGAGGCGTGAGTCGTGCTCTGATAGAGCACTTGCCCGCGAAAGGCAAAGGTCCCGAATTCGAGTCTCGGTCCGGCACACAGTTTTAATATGCCAGGAAGTTTCACATCAGCGCACACTCCGCTGCAGAGCGAAAATCTCATTCAAGGAAGTAACAACTCCCTCTCCCTTGAAGATATACTCCGCAGATGGGGGCGGAACATCAAGAAATACATTCAACCACGGCATAATAGTCAAGAATATTTTAACAAGTGTCACATTTCCAGCAGTGTAAGTTTACATTTTACAGAAAGGATTTTGGGTATACAGGGTGTTACAAAAAGCTACGGCCAAACGTTCAGGAAACATTCCTCACACACAAAGACATAAAATATGTTATGTGGACATGTGTCCGGAAACGTTTACTTTCCATGTTAGAGCTCATTTTATTACTTCTCTTCAAATCACATTAATCATGGAGTGGAAACACACAGCAACAGAACGTACCAGCGTGACTTCAAACACTTTTTTACAGGAAATGTTCCAAATGTCCTCCGTTAGCGAGGATACATGCATCCACCCTCCGTCGCATGGAATCCCTGACGCGCTGATGCAGCCGTGGAGAATGGCGTATTGTATCACAGCCGTCCACAATACGAGCACGAAGAGTCTCTACATTTGGTACCAGGGTTGCGTAGACAAGAGCTTTCAAATGACCCCATAAACGAAAGTCAAGAGGGTTGAGGTCAGGAGATCGTGGAGGCCATGGAATTGATCCGCCTCTACCAATCCATCGGTCACCGAATCTGTTGTTGAGAAGCGTACGAACACTTCAACTGAAATGAGCAGGAGCTCCATCGTGCATGAACCACATGTTGTGTCGTACTTGTAAAGGCACATGCTCTAGCAACACAGATATGGTACCCCGTATGAAATCATGATAATGTGCTCCATTGAGCGCAGGTGGAAGAACATGGGGCCCAATCAAGACATCAGCAACAACGCCTGCCCAAACGTTCACAGAAAATCTGTGTTGATGACGTGACTGCAAAATTGCGTGCGGATTCTCGTCAGCCCACACATGTTGATTGTGAAAATTTACAATTTGATCACGTTGGAATGAAGCCTCATCCGTAAAGAGAAAATTTGCACTAAAATGAGGGTTGACACATTGTTGGATGAACCATTCGCAGAAGTGTACCCGTGGAGGCCAATCAGCTGCTGATAGTGCCTGCACACGCTGTACATGGTACGGAAACAACTGGTTCTCCCGTAGCACTCTCCATACAGTGACGTGGTCAACGTTACCTTGTACAGCAGCAACTTCTCTGACGCTGACATTAGGGTTATCGTCAACTGCACGAAGAATTGCCTCGTCCGTTGCAAGTGTCCTCGTCGTTCTGGGTCTTCCCCAGTCGCGAGTCATAGGTTGGAATGTTCCGTGCTCCCTAAGACGCCGATCAATTGCTTCGAACGTCTTCCTGTCGGGGCACCTTCGTTCTGGAAATCTGTCTCGGTACAAACGTACCGCGCCACGGCTCTTGCCCCGTGCTAATCCATACATCAAATGGGCATATGCCAACTCCGCATTTGTAAACATTGCACTGACTGCAAAACCACGTTCGTGATGAACACTAACCTGTTGATGCTACGTACTGATGCGCTTGATGCTAGTATTGTAGAACAATGAGTCACATGTCAACACAAGCACCAAAATCAACACTACTTTCCTTCAGTTGGGCCAACTGGCGGTCAATCGAGGAAGTTAAGTACGTACTGACGAAACTAAAATGAGCTCTAACATGGAAATTAAGCGTTTCCGGACACATGTCCACATAACATATTTTCTTTCCTTGTGTGTGAGGAATGTTTCCTGAAAGTTTGGCAGTACCTTTTTGTAACACCCTGTATAAACGTTTCTGAGTCACACTTGGCTTTCGGCCCTGGCACTTGCATTTCAGTTACTAATCAAGCAAGGATGCACTGGAGCTATGGCAAGGCTTTCACTTACTTGCCCTTAATGCGTACAGGCTCGTAATCTGGAACAGTTTATCAGGCAGTGCCTGGGTCGGCGTAATCCCTAAGAGATTAGCTACTCCTCTTTACGATAGGCAGCGTCCGACAGTTAATTCGCAGAGGCGGCATCTGCATCTCTGCGCTCTTTTGGACCGTTGCCAGCTGTATCGCCCCGGCCAGGGAGTCCTGCTGAGGCAAAAGTACGGCACGAGGGGGGTGCTCACCTCCCCCCTCTCCGCCATTTTAAAGCTCTTGCAGAACTGCTTGTCATATCCAGGAGTTGGTGAAAAATCTGCGCTCTTCACGTCGAGACGATATTGCGGGCTCACCGGCGAAGTTGGCTTTCCACCCCGGGACGCACAGTGGCGTCCTGGCGAGGTCGAAGCGACGCTGCCCATTTCCGGGCCAATAAATTGCGTCCCCGCGCGCTGTTGCCGTGCATTTGGCAATTATTGCAAGCCTCCCACGGACCTCCGCTGGATGCACCCGCCAAATTTATCGGCTCGCATTTCAGGTCCGCGGAGCCAAAAATGTCGTATTTCGTTCCGCGGCGCGCTCATACACTGTCGGGGACCGCTTTCCTTCGTAACTTGTCCTAATGTCTGGCTGATTGTCAGACTCCCTGTGTGGCGTCCTGTCCTCGTATATCTGCGGCAAACGCCAGAAATATTGCAATATGCGCCTCGCATGTCGCTGTTAAGTGGTGCGCGTATTTCGTCGTTCCAATCCGACAGTTTGAGTGCCCATTCATTGTCCTTTTTGGCGACGATATTCCCATTTAATGCCGTAGCTCTTCGTGCACATTTTGTTGCTGTCATCCGTGTCCTCGATGTATGACCACTTTTCTGACACCTTGTCGCTAGAGAAAGAAACTGTTGTCGCTCACTGTGAGAGACATAGCCTTCTGTATGGTGTACCCCATGTTACGGACAAACGTCTAGATGTTGCAGGCAGTGTCTCGAGGAACAAGTTGAGAATAGGACCTCATGCCCGGAAACGTCAGCCAGTACCACTCCAGAGCATAGAAACTGCAAGTAGACTACTGGCCATTAAAATTCCTACACCAAGAAGAAATGCAGATGATAAACGGGTATTCATTGGATAAATATATTATACTAGAACTGACATGTGATTACATTTTCACGCAATTGGGGTGCATTGATCCTGAGAAATCAGTACCCAGAAAAACCATCTCTGGCCGTAATAACGGCCTTCATACGCCTGGGCATTGAGTCAAACAGAGCTTGGATGCTGTGTACAGGTACAGCTGCCCATGCAGCTTCAACACGATTACACAGTTCATCAAGAGTAGTGACTGGCGTATTGTGACGAGCCAGTTGCTCGGCCACCATTGACCGGACGTTTTCAATTGGTGAGAGATCTGGAGAATGTGCTGGCCAGGCCCGTACAGGACCTGCAACATGCGGTCGTGCATTATCCTGCTGAAATGTAGGGTTTCGCAGGGATGGAATGAAGGGTAGAGCCACGGGTCGTAACACATCTGAAATGTAACGTCCACTGTTCAAAGTGCCGTCAATGCGAACAAGAGGTGACCAAGACGTGTAACCAATGGCACCCCATACCATCACGCCGGGTGATACGCCAGTATGGCGATGACGAATACACGCTTCGAATGTGCGTTCACCGCGATGTCGCCACACACAGATGCGACCATCATGATGCTGCAAACAGAACCTGAATTCATCCGAAAAAATGACGTTTTGCCACTCGTGCACCCAGGTTCATCGTTGAGTACACAGTCTGTGATGCAGCATCAAGGGTAACCGCAGCCATGGTCTTCGAGCTGATAGTCCATGCTGCTGCAAACGTCGAACTGTTCCGTATTACCCTCCTGAACCCACCGATTCCATATTCTGCTAACAGTCATTGGATCTCGACCAACGCGAGCATCAATGTCGCGATACGATAAAACATAATCGCGACAGGCTACAATCTGACCTTTATCAAAGGCGGAAACGTGATGGTACGCATTTCTCCTCCTTACACGAGGCATCACAACAACATTTCACCAGGCAACGCCGGTCAACTGCTGTTTGTGTATGAGAAATCGGTGGGAAACTTTCCTGATGTCAGCGCGTTGTAGGTGTCGCCACCGGCGCCAACCTTGTGTGAATGCTCTGAAAAGCTAATCATTTGCATATCACAGCATCTTCTTCTTGTCGGTTAAATTTCGCGTCTGTAGCACATCATCTTCGTGGTGTAGCAATTTTAATGGCCAGTAGTGTACATTTACAGCGGTGAGAGTGGGCTGGGTGAAACCTGCTTCTGAGTGCGTGCTAAACTGCAGGTTTTCTTATCTACAGATAAGTTTTTCACTGGTCGGAGGAATGTAGCTCTGTACCGTACGTTTCGTGGGGCCTTCAAAGCATGTTGAGCACAAACTTACGATAAAGGCTTTATGCAGTGTCTTAACTATTGTGCAACCTTGCGCGATGATTTTTGTGGAGTGAGAATCTCTATAAACTCGCCCTCTGGCGCTAAGCGGCAAGGTCCTTTACGTCAACTTACCTGACTGTATTCAGGAAGAAAGATATTCCTTGCATTTCTTCCGGTAATTGAACAACCAAATCTTATGTTGCAGCCACAGTAAGAAGTTAGTCTTCCCGGCGTTCTCTGACTTGTTTTTCTCAAATCTCCAACCCCGTATTTTGTTCTCTCGTTACAACTTCATTTATCGTCTTAATCAGCGGAGGGGGAACAATGAGAGCATGAAATGAGTTGCGCTGCTGGAGTAAGATGATTACAAGAACTCCAATCTGAAAGGGAGTCGGGGAAGTCCAGGAAGAGAGTTAATAACGGCGAGGGAGAGGGGTGAGGCGATAATTATTCCCTGGCGGAGCCGAAGCCACAGCCACGGTAACAGGTGCTTCAGACGCCAATCCTAAGAGCACGTTTTTCTGTCGGAAGCGCGCCGCACTGGTTTTCAGCTTTCGGACTTTCATTTGCTCGCACGTACGAGGCCTTACTTTTCTTCACTGCAAGAAGCTGAGGCAATGGAAAAGGGTGTGAAGCAAAACATTTTATTTACTTTTTGTGTCCTTCTGTTAGCTGTAGACATCTAGTATGTAACACATGCAATTTAATCCTTATAGCATTTTCGAAAATGAATGCAAAAGCACCTTCTCTACATCTCAAACATATTTCTGTGCCTATACTATGGCAAACCTAAGTCTAGTGTAACTGGTGAAAATATTATAGTACCGTCTAATATAATACACTCTAAGACATAAAAAAGAGAAAAAAAGACGTACCAAGATGAAATTATCCAAATGGGACGTAAATCGGCAGATGTGATGTACGTATACAGACAAACAAATTATTACAGTGCCAGGGAAGTTGGCTTATTTATTCAATAAAAATTCGTGAATGCCGCGTTGTCCACTGAGCCCACGAGGCTCTCAACTTATTATTCTTTTAACACGACCCATTTGCATGGAGTGTTGCTATAAATTCCCGTTAGCGACAACAAGGTCAGAGACTGCCGATCTCGCCTCCCCTCACGTGTCACTGTTTCACAGCGGAGCCATCTTTTGAGCTCTTTGTTACCGTGACCCCCTGCCCTTTCCCAGTTTCCCTCCCTTCTCCACGTTCAGCGACGATTAAAACGTTTCACGTGGTTTCCGTTTAATTATAACATAACTTTTCGCTTTAATCGGATGACAGGCGAACAGGCATATGCGCTAAGAGCCATTTTCCACTTATTCCTTCACAAAACGCACGCGCGCGCGCACACACACACACACACACACACACACACACACGCACACACACACACACACACACACACGTAGGTTTATTTCATTTGTTTCTGTGGCCGTGGACAACATTTTCCTAGAAGTAAATTAAAATAGTGTGAACTCGCCAATTTTCCTTGGTTATCAGGCGAATGTCGGTGCGGAACCCCCCCCCCCCCCTCCCCTCCCCGAATTACTCATAGTTAGGAATTATACAGCCCCATTCCCAGTCTCCTGGGATGTTTGGCTAAAAACAACGAAGTTCTACAACGACTTGCCTCACTCTAATGTGTCGCGAATGAGCAAAAATTGCCTTCATTAATGTGTGGCGAATCAACAAAATATGGCATTGAAACTTCCTGGCAGATTAAAACTGTGTGCCGGAGCGCTACTCGAACTCGGGACCTTTGCCTTTCGCGGGCAAGTGCTCTACCAAATGAGCTACCCAAGCACGACTCACCAACCGTCCTCGCAGCTTTAATTCCGCCAGTACCTCGTCTCCTATCTTCCAAACTTCGCAGAAGCTCTCCTGCATACCTTGCAGAACCAGCACTCCCGAAAGAAAGGATGTTGCGGGGACATGGCTTAGTTTGTAAGTTTGGAAGGTAGGGGACGAACGAGGTACTGGCGGAATAAAAGCTGTGAGGACAGGTCGTGAGTCGAGCTTGGGTAGCTCAGTTGGTAGAGCACTTGCCTGCGAAAGGCAAAGGTCCCGAGTTCAAGTCTCGGTCCGGCACACAGTTTTAATATGCCAGGAAGTTTAATATCAGCGCACACTCCGCTGCAGAGTGAAAATTTCATTGTCAAAATATGGCATTGTTAAGTTGCTTGTTTCACGCCTTCCTCGCACTTAGCCTGGTATATGCGTTGTTGTGAATAACGTATAACATAGTGAGATACACAAATAATAAAATTAACGCCAATATCGGATTCAGGCTGTGTTTCTGTTAGATTGAATCTTTGAGGCAGGCCGTAAAAAAGTGTTGATATGACCAAGTGGATAGAGCGTTGGCGGAGAAAAGGCAAGGGGAAGGGATTCAGACCTTGAACTGGCAACACTTTTAATTCGTCAGAAAAGTCCACTAACACACCAACTCCGTCACAGAGTTTAATTCTGTATCAGCTGACTACAACAGCGAGACGTCCCACGCTTTCGCGCGCACTGTGGGTAGAACCCCGTATCACCCTTGTATACATAAACCATATTTACAACACCCAGACAACAGACGAAGGAAAATGTAGTTGCTGAGCATTCAAAACGTTACCCTCTTTCATGCATTTACTGTCCTCAGTCAGTCGACTATACGGTCGGACTGTTTAACAATTGTTAATACTGTGAACATAAATAATGACAATAGTTGAATGCAATAATAATATTACAATACAAGAATACAAAATATTGTAGAAACATGGTGTCACCATTAGCAGTGCAAGTCACTGTTTTGCAACATTGTCTCTGAATGTTAATCACGTTAGGCAACTTACTATGAATGTATACATGGCCCTTGGGCAGCATCCGAGCCACTGTTGTATGCTGCGCTGCCTTCTATATCTTGAAGAAGCGGCCTGCATTTTATAATGCAACACGATACGACTCAGAGATGGCAATTCCTCGACTTCTCTGGCACAAAGACGACCAAAGAAATTCCTTTTCCGATCGGGGACTTTATTCTGTCCCTGTCTGCGCCTCTCCGTGCTTCAGGCTGTGTAAGACTTTCTTTGTGCCAAGTTCGAGCTGGATAAGAAACAAACGTCTCTGTCCAGAAATATGAAAAGCCACTCTCAGCCGCTGCGGGTGTTTACAACTCTCATTGTACTGAAGTCAAATTGTCGTTCCAGCTCTTCCAAGAGTACACCGCAGCTTTCATAAATGCTTCTTGCCGTTTGCTTTCAAATCTGTTGATTATTATTACTATTATTATTGCGAGACCATGTAAAATAAGGAAATAGAATTATACAACTTCCTAGGTAGTAAGATAAATGAAGATGGAAGAAGCAGAGAACTTACAAAGCAAATAACTGGCGAAGCAAAATTAATAAATAAATGGAATATGTTCTGCTTAAAACAAACAAAAAAACTGAAGTGAGCAAAAAAATTAGTAAAATGTTGCATCTTGGGTATAGCACTTTGTGTGTGTGAAACATAGGCCATAATCAATTTCTTGAAATGCTTGTGTTATGCTATTGGGGGTGCCTTTTAAAATATACGGAACCACAGTCTAGGAAGCCTTTGAAAGAAGGAATTGAAAGAACTGATAAGTAAAGAACATTAAGGGAAAACATCGAATGAAGATGACATGGGTGGATTTGTCACTGAATACACCACAACCAGAACGAAACAATCCCCAGAATGAAACAATCCCCTAGGCTCTGGCTAAGACGTTTCTGGGCAACATCTTTTCTTCCAAGAATGCTAGTCCGGCAAGGTATGCAACCGAAACTTCCACGTATTTGGGAAGTAGCAGGGAGGTTTTGGTGCAAGTAAAGCCGTGAGAGCGGGCCACGAACAGTGTCTGGATAGGTCAGGCAGTAACAACATTGCCCGCAAAAGGCGAGGTTCCGGGTCTGTTGTGTACGTCATTGGGACGAGGTGGATGAACACCGTAGAACACTTCAAACCATATAGAATGAATAAACCGTAAACGTATTTAATTACAATATATTCGATATAAAGCATACATAACTTTGTATCATTGAGTCTCTCTCACCGTGCTACTAATACTGGATTTACAACATTCACTAGCAGTCGTAGTAGCACTAACGTCATGCTAGGTTCGTGAAGTTCTCACTGCACTGTCGTCCGTACGCTCAGTGTAATCTGATGATAAGTTGAGAATCGTCGAAGGACAATCTGAGGGGCAGCTATTTTTTTTTTTTCCTGGTTTCAAAGCGGGCCCATCGCCCTTGAGACTTGGCACGCGTTGTTAGAACGGGGTAAGTGGGTTTATATATTTCTTTATTCATTCATTATCACATTCCCCTGGAGGGGAGAGGCTGTGTGGGCCTATAGAGCCGGTACCCGACCTTCATGGTTGGCCCGTCAACTTAGACCTAGCCTAAAAAACGTAGCATCTACGTCTAAACCATGTTGGCCGAGTGGCAGAGATGGGGACTTTGAACCGGTCCCGGCTTTGGGTTCGCGGTCCCTAACTCTCTGAACTGCTACAAAGTGTGCCGTAATTCGTCTGTTTTCCTGAAGGGAATGACCACTTTCTTCTGGATGGCTTTCTTGATCTTGTCTATTTGCGTAGCGTTGTGCATGTCGTATATTCGTTCCAGGGGGAGGAGGTAGGTGAGGGGGAGGGTGGGGGGCAGAGGATCCAACGAAGAACCCTTTTCTGCAGGATTTGTAGGTCGCTGAGTTACGTGTCTCGTACAGTCCGCCAGGCAGTGCTGCCTTAGAGAACTGCAGGGAAGAACAGTTGCCTGGTACAGCCGTATAGTAGTGCGTTGACGTAGATCGTGGCTAGGCAGGAAGGGAGAGAGGGCATGCACCAGTTTTAGACGATATCGCCGTTTGGTGAAGTATAATTTGGATCTCAAAGTGACCCCCACGTATTTAACGCTGGAGAGCCAAGGTATCGCGTGGCCCTAGGTAGGCCTTTGAGTGCGGTGGCTTAGAGACGTGCTGACCAATCACAATCGCAGACAGTGAGCTGATGCGAATCCGGCGTCGTCTGGTGGCTTGTGTAGCGACACATGGCGAGCCCTCTATGGCAGCGGCTCTTGGCGGCTGAATAAATGTTTCTCCTACGGAGATGAGAGCGGCGCGAGACACGCAGAGTGCTGTCGGCGAAGACACCGTCAATGCCGCAGTTTCGAGTAGGCCTACCGTTTCCAGCACGCAGTTTTTGTCTGCCAAGAAGTGTAACGCCTCACCCAGTGAAGCAAGCTTGAGGGACAACTGACCCCGATTGGCATTTTTAAAACAAGGCATATACTATCCTTAAGTCAACACGTATGCTCAACTGAACGGCTTACATTGTAACAGAAGCAAGTGGAGAGCTGCCGACCAATTGACAGGTTTATTAAGGAAAAAAAGATGTAAGCGTCTTGATGTTCACAGATATAATACGCTTTAGGTAAAACTCATGGGTATGAAAAACAGTCGCGAGTAATCTGGCCTCATCAGGGGAGATTCCCTTTTCAGCGTAGCAGAAATATTTCAAGCACTCAGTTTGTCTGAAAAAATCAATCTAGCTTCAGCGAATAATGTTTTTGACGCTATTTTTGAACTAGTAACGAAAGTCGTACACCTGACTGCGGCGCGAAATTAATGCTACGAAGCGTGTTTTTTAAGTAAGTACCGTTTTGAAATTTAAAAAAGACGTGCTAAGATATCTCAATAGTTTTATTTTTACATGAAAGCCTGTACCTTAATCTACGCACTGACGCCATTACAGTCTGATTCTTCCTTGTTTACGTTGTGTACTGAGTGTTTAAGATGCCTCCGATAATAGTGAGTCCCGCCGACTGTGAAGTACGAGATTTCTTAGTGCTAAAGGCCTAAAAGCGATAGATATTCATCGTGAGATCTGTGCAGTTTACGGAGAAACCATTATGAGTGATGGAATGGTAAGAAAGTGGATGAGAGCATTTAAAGATGGGCGCACAAATTTGCACGATGAACAACGGAGTGGGCGTCCTTCGGACGTTAATGAAAGTTTGGTGCAGGAAGTGGGCAATAAGGTGAGAGAAAACAGACGCTTTATGATTTCCTCCTTGCGGGATGACTTTCCTAATCTTTTTCGTAGTGTTTTGTATGGCATTGTGACCGAGGACTTGAATTACCGAAAATTGTGTGCACGTTGGGTACAGAAAATATTGACGGATGTGCACAAAACCAAACGTTTGGACAGTGCATTGAGTTTCCTTGAGCGGTAGCACAACGACGGTGATGATTTCTTAAGCCAAATTGTTACGGGTGATGAAACATGGGTGGCCTACGTCACACCAGAACCAAAGCAATAGTCCATGGAAGTTGAGTTAGGGCATCGTTTTGCTGCAAGACAGTGCCCGTCCGCATCTGGAGAATCAGACGAAACATCTCATCATATTTTTTCGATGGGAAACTCTAGATCATCCTCCGTACAGCCCCGATCTTACGCCCAGTGACTCCCATCTGTTCCTGCACTTGATGAAACACCTGGGCGGTCAACGTCTTAAAAGACAAGTCAAAACAGTGGTGATGCAGTTGTTAGCAAGCCAGGCGGCAGACTTCTATGAAGAGGGTAATCAAAAACTGGTACAACGTTATGACAAGTTGGGGGGCGGCGGGTGGTATAATTGTTAATGTTCCTATTATTTATTTAATGCTGTTGTTCGCCGTTCTCAACACTGGCTCTCTAACTACAATATTGGCAACCAGAAAGTGATTAGCAAAACGTGAAGCCTGTAATTAGAATTCCTAGTGCCCACTTCATCTGAGAAATACATTTATAGCTACAGCTTATAGCTCTGAGGAATTAGGAGATTGTCTGGGATTCATAATCAAAAACCATTCTCTCTAAAATGCTCACTATATTCTGAAAGTCACAGACCAAAAAGAATCCACACAATCCAACTACCAGAGCAGTTCAAAGTCTAATGCGCTGATGCAACTATAACTGTTCAAATTAAATGTTTAAGTGAATGCTCGCCATAATTTGATGATAATGTTCATCAAACGCCACGCTAATAATGGTAGAATGTCTGTCCTGCGGCGGCACGTGAAAATACGACATACGAAAACTAAAGATAGATCATTAACGTCATCCCAAAATTAACACCTCACTCGAAAACGATTTCATGGTTACGCGTATCCCGAGTAACTTATTACTGCATCCGAGGCTGTTTATATCAACGATACCGACGCGACCGGACTCCCGGCACAGGTGGTGTGCTAATCAGCGTCTGGAGAGAACTGGGGCCTTCTTTTTTCTCGCGCTGCGTTCTTAGATATAAAGCCGCGGTGCGGACGGCTAAGGGAACGCCTGATCAAATCTACTCTCCCGACTAGCCGCTGGGCTAGTAATGCACCACTTCAAGTTATCAAATAAACCATTGCTTCCTTTGCTGATGGCCGATGCAGCTCTCAATTTAAATATGCAATGAGCACACAGGTAAGTAATCATAATAAAAGTCTGACGTGGCTAAGTCAAATATTTTCGGCGAGAGAATTAATTTAATTACACTACACGCAGTAGACGAGCTCTGAACTTGCCCTTTGGAGATACGCTATCGCTATAATTTTATATTTATTCAGTTGAAACTTCTCACATCTTTATGATTATAGCGGATCTCCCTTCTACTTAAATTTAAACATCCTAACTTTATTTATTCACCTACTTAATCTATCTTGCTTCCTTAATTTTTAAGATAAAAACCAGAAAATCATGAATTTCAACTAAAATTTTGATTTGTGAGATCCAGAATACTGTTTCTACTAAATTATTATGCAAAAGGAATCTAAATATAAATTTTTAAGTTTCTAGCTCTTTTCTGTTGCGCCAATGATTTTTACAGAAAAAGTCCAAATTTCGAAAATGGTTAAAGTTATTGAACTAATATTCAACACATATTGATTTAGTATTACTCCTGACATGCTAGAAACGTTTCACGTTATTTACTTGATTTTTAAAGTATTGCGCAATATTTATGACGTCAGAGCTAGTTACAGCGGACTGGGCTGGCACACAATGAAAAGACTGATGAGAATTTTATAAGGCGTGAGTATGCTGCTCCCTACAAAGTGCCTCAATATTGACGGAAATTATGTAAAAAGTAGATTAAGGTACAGGCATTCATGTAAAAAAAAGTATTGAGATATCTTAGCACGTCTTTTTTTAATTTCAAAACGGCACTTACTTAAAAAAACACGCCTCGTAGAATCCTCTAGCTCTTTTTTTAAATGAGATGGCGCCATTTGAATGCCACGGAGCCTTCATTCGTACGTTTCCTACGAACTTTTGTGTGTGTAACACTAACGGTAAAGTTATCCATGCCGAAGCGGAAAGCACTTACACAACCCGGACATTTCGCAGTTTTACCACGCGCACAGCCGCTGGTAACCTGCAAGGTGTCGTCCACACAAGGTTGCCTCGCTCCGGGGCATACGCTGCTCGTGCACCGGCGTGACTACGGGGCTGAAGGCGCTGGCAACGATCCGCCATTTGTCGAGGCGGGTGGGGCGGATTTCCCGAGCGCAAATTTCAATCCCGGAAGACACCTGCGCTTCCGCTGCCGACACCCTTTCTCCCTCACCCCCACCCAGCATACCTTTCCCTCGCGGCATCGCGCTGTACGCCTCCTTTCAGGCGGCTCTTTGATGGTGGGAAACACGTATTGTGTACAGTGCCAGAAGAGAAGCAAAAACAAATACTGGAACAACAGCACTTAAACAAATGCACCTGCTGCTCAGAAACACTGCTCTAGTACGAACGTAGTCTTCCGCGGACGGCCCTCTTCTGACATCTCACCACCTTTTGTATAATCCCTATTTCTGCGTAGCCCGTTCAGTCGTTTAGTGTGGCAAACATGGCTTTAATATGAAATGAAGGGTATCCACAACTCATTTTTTTGTGATTGACATACTTCAAGACACAAGACAACAAGCAGCCCAGAGTCGCATTGTTTGCAATAAAAACGCAAACTCTTTGCATTATTTCAATTCTGATCAGTGGCGAACACTAACAAACAAAATTACAAATACAGACGTACTTATTACGCTTATGTTGGCCCTTTTGGCATGACGAGCAATCGAGCACAAGACACAAGCTTTTTCGAACGAGAAGTAGGTAGGCTCAACACCCACCATTCCAAATTTCCGAAACATTTCAATTCATACATCTCCGCCCCCTTCCTTTTTCTTCCTCTGCAGCTTCCCTTTTCTAATTTGCTCTGCCTATACCCTTTCCTAATGTTGTTCTCCCTTCTTCCCCCCACGGAATCGGGGCCCTCGGCACGCGCCATGTTGCCATACCGTATTTATCCTATTGAATTTGACCTCATCATGATACTGACAAGGGAACCTCCCCATCGCACCCCCCTCAGATTTAGTTATAAGTTGGCACAGTGGAAAGGCCTCGAAAAACTGAACACAGATCAATCGAGAAAACAGGAAGAAGTTGTGTGGAACTATGAAAAAAAATAAGCAAAATATACAACCTGAGTAGTCCATGCGCAAGATAGGCATCATCAAGGATAGTGTGAGCTCAGGATCGCCGTGGTCCCGTGGTTAGCGTGAGCAACTGCGGAACGAGAGGTCCTTGGTTCAAGTCTTCTCTTGAGTGTAAAGTTTAATTTTTTTATTTTCAGACAATTATTATCTGTCTATCCGTCCGTCCGATGCGAGGTAACTGCGCCGTAATATGGGGACGCTACACCTAAACAAACATCGAAACACACGACGTCAGTCGACTACAGCGCACGGAAGAGAGAGTATTCCTGCTAAAGAGGCTCCCTGGCTGGCAGTTGACTGTTCGCTACTTTGGACGAGAGTGCATTAAATACGTGAGATGTATTTCGTGGGCAATATGAATCCAGCAAATATAGCTGGCGACTTCAATAACAGGGTCAATGAATATTTTCCGAACTGTAAGGAATCGGAAAGTTCCTTAAGGGATCGAACGTAGAGAATATATGACTTTGTTTCCTGTGGACGAATCGGTTGACCTATGACCTTGCGATCAAATGTTTTCGGTTCCCGTTGGAAAGGCACGTCCTTTCGTCTACTAATCGCACGGTTTTGCGGTGCGGTCGCAAAACACAGACACTAAACTTATTACAGTGAACAGAGACGTCAATGAACGAACGGACAGATCATAAATTTGCGAGAAGAAAGAAAGTAAACTTTTCACTCGAGGAAAGACTTGAACCAAAGACCTCTAGTTCCGCAGGTGCTCACGCTAACCTCGGGACCACGGCGCACCTGAAGTCAGACTACCCTTGATGTTGCCTATCTTGCGCATGGACTACTCAGTTTGTATATTTTGCTTATATTTTTCATAGTTCCGCACAACTTCTTCCTGTTTTCTCGATTGATCTGTGTTCAGTTTTTCAAGGCCTATCCACTGTGCCAAATTATAACAAAATCTGGGGGGGGGGGGGGGGGGATGCGATGGGGAGGTTCCCTTGTGAGCAACGTTTCGGCCAGTATTGCCTTTCATGACAACCTGTTTATACCTTAGCTTATGTGGATTTCTCCTTTCGTTACCTCTTTCTTATGGATCTGGTGATGGCTCAGGCCGATACATGTCATAATAAGAATTAATATGTATATGCGATGTAAAAAATTCTGTGCATAAATGATCTGAGAAGAATTGATTAGTTCGGTAAGGCCATGTACATATTGTTCTCTCGTAATCATCCAGTTAGAATTCTTTCAATTTTTGTTTGCATGCGTTTTCTATATTTTAAAGATGTAGCGCTATGTTGCTGGTGGGTAGTAATTTTCTGACATTCCGGCTGTCTGCTACGACGATTTTGGTGACTTCATCAGCAACGACAGTGAAAAGGCAATGTATTTGTTATAAGTCCAAATTTCTACATATACAAATAGGATACAACTAGTATTTTACAGACTGGTATTACAAAGAGTTAATGAGATTACGACAGCGCCTGAAGTAATATATGAGCACTTGGTGTCTCTGTGGTAATTGGCGCGGAAGGAATATCTGTGCCGAGAGATTAACTGCGTCGAAGTTTAGTAATATTTGTTAAAATCTATTACAACCTGGAAATTACTACGTAGTTAATTTGATCAGGTTGATGAGTTTATTGCGAGCAACCAGTTGCATTCAGATATAAATCCGGAAACCCAGAGAGTTAATTTCGTCCGATAGCCATCTCTATCAGTAATCAGCCACATGGAAAAGATCTTCTTTAACTCACATTGAGCAAACTGAATTAATGCTGTCGCTACAGTGTCCACCGTTCGTGTTCTGTTGTCACACTGTATGTTGACAGAGACAGCAAACATGGCATCGACAGGAGATATTAGTTTCGCAGCAGAAAGAGCGGTCTGGACCCGGTTTTCGGAATCGGCTCATAATTATACGCTGTATATGAGGATTCTGACCCTGCATAACTTTAGTCGGAGGTATTCGCGCGGAATGCGCTTGAAAGCTCCCTGTGGCGTCCTGTGTTCACAACTCGCGCGAAATGTCGTCGTATTACAAGCCAAATGGAGAACAATTTGTCGCACAGCTTGATGGTCTGAGCTGACAGTTGCATCCAAGTTGCCAGTTACGTAGCCAATCCCCATTGTTTTCTTGTACCACGAACACAGGGTGTGTTAAGAGTTTTAACAGGTATTTTGCGCGAAATCCCTATTCTACCGCCACAGTACAGCTGATACACTGGTTTGCAAAACTTAAAAGGTAAGACAGATAAAGTAAAGTGACATATTAACTACCAGGTGGAAACGAATGAAAATGCGAGGACATGTTACTTGAGGTCTCAAGAGTCAGGCAAATAAAGTGGTGAAGTCAGCACGAATATAGCCCCAAATGGGGCTGGCCCCTCAATGCCAGGCAGTTAAAGGAACGGAGAAAGGTAGTGTGTCTTCATCAGCGGGCAGTTACGTTGCACTGTGATGGTATTCTTCATAACAACATGGCCCAGAGGTGACATCTGGTGGATGACTTCACACGCCGACGAATCATGGGGAAACTGGAAGGAGGACAAAGTGTGACGAGTGTACTCCAGGAGTTTAGTATTTCTCGCGGCATTGTTTCACGTGCACGTGGAGTATTCCGAACCACAGGAGAAGTGGTCTACCGCAGTCAAGTACAACAGCAGATGGCCGCTACATTGTGCAACGGGCAAGACAGGATTCATGTCAAACAGCAAGTGTACTCGGGTCCGAGCCGCCGGAGATGGTGGTCATGCTTGGGAAAGAGGCTGAGAAGATTATCCTTCCACAGAGTGTAATAGTTTTTGTGTTGAAAATATAGTTACAGTCCAGGTAAAGAAAGTCGTTCTTAAAGAAGGTTTCTCAGGAGGAATAGTGAAGCTGAAACTTCTGTTTCTAATTTCAGCTTCTTCTTGATGCATAATCTCCACTGACACTTGAAATAACCGCATGAAATCTGTTTTTCGTATGGAGTTATAGCAGAATCCGTGTGCCGTTGATGATATACCATGTGTAGTAACTCAATGACAGAATCGCAGATCTCGACCGAAACGTCTGATTTTAATTACAAGAAATTAAATGCAAGTGAGTCCTAGGAATAGTCTTTTACAAGGAGCATACAGAAGAGGCAAACGATCCATATTTTGTTCCAAATGACAGAAACTGCATGTGTTGACAATTGGAGGTACAGTGTAACAAGACCTATCTCCATAATTATCGTTTTGTAACTCGCTCAACAGGTGGTAAATATACTGATACGATGTGTGGCTTCTTCGTCGAGCAAAATAGATCAGTATGCACGTTTTCCCTTCCACCATATTTACAATACTTTCCGCATTTCTGGTCAAAGCTAAAGAGGGCACGTACATTGACGTTATGAAGCATTCATCGGACCGTTCGCCCCGTTGTGAATTCAAACAGTGGGAACTGGAAGCTTAAATTATAAATATTGCTTATCATGATCAGCATCATCTCTTGCTTTCAAGAAGAAGAGCTTACTTAGTGGGTTGCTGTGAATATCGTTGCTTTGTATGGCAGAGCGTCGGATATTTTGGTAGAAATTGCGGTCGTAAACTCAGAAAAATCAGAAATACAGCTTACAAAATAATAACCGTATTGGAGTTTCTTGAACTGGTGGTGAGTACTGGGAATCTACTAGTTTTAGATTTGTTTTTATTGAAGGCTGCACTACACAGTAATGAAAATGTTGTACTCTGGACGGACTGCTTCATGAAGAAGCTTACGTTTCCGATGTCTGATTCTCGTAGTGTTCAGCACAGTTTCATCTATGATGTCGTGGTCTGCAGTGTTATGTATTCCGCTGTTCCTACTGGTTGCGCCATAGAACTTTTCATTGCTGATTGCCGCATTACGATTAGCATATTTCCAAAATGAAATTTTGTGGAAATTGTCATCCCCTTCCTCGCCCTCCTCCTCCTCCTCCTCCTCCTCCTCCTCCTCCCCCTCCTCATCATCATCATCATCAGCAGCAGCAGCAGCATCATTATCATCATCATCTCCACCATCAGTCATTTTTATCCAGTGGTGGTCAGTGGTCCATCTCCAGACTGCTCCACACTTTACGATCTCTAGCTTAACTTGTCCTGCTATGTTCTGATGCCGTTTACCTATCTCCCATTGTCATGAGAAATCCAACAAAGAGTCTCTCAGCTCCTCTGGCTCCATGCCTAGCAAGTCGCCATTCCAGTTTCGTAATACTTATTGTGATATTCTTCGCTTCCCCCTTTTCTATGCATTTATCCATCATTTTGTCCCTTCTGGTTACTCCCGACGTGTTTCTTTTGGGTGCGTTTTTATGAGGGATTTAAAGACAATTCCAAAAATCTCACTTTACGCAGTTATCGTCCTCGGCACCCCTATGAACTGACAGCAGAGTAAGCTACAGATCTCCTATGCTGTATCCCGGAAATGTTGCGAAACGTCAAATTCGCAACTCTTAGACCGAACGAAAGAGCAGGGGAGTTTAGACATGACTGCCAGCGCTAGATTTGTTTGCAGTTCTTCCGTGACTGTCAATTCTTCAGGCACTCACCCTTCGTTCAGTCTCACGCGAATTGCCTCACAGAGCGCATTCATTCAGCTGCCCTCACTGTTCCTACGAGGGGAAATGGTTTGATTGAGAGTGCGTTACCCTCGGCAGGAGAGTTTTCTCCAGCTCTTGTCTTCGTCGCAGAGGAATCAGGCAGAGTAAACGGGCCAGTCTCTAGAGCTTCTCCGTCCTGTATTTATCTCCCGACACAGCGTCACGTCAGCGCGCAAGGTAGCCTCCTTGATTGTTCGCGACACAATCATCTTCGCGACTCGGCTTGTACCCTCCCATCCGAAATGACGCGGTGATCAATATGCGCCAAGAAGGCCTACTGCTACCCGAGTTTAACTTAAGATGAATTCACATTAGTTACTCCTGAAAGGAAGCCCTATTGTCGCAGCAGGCGCGTTATCTATAGAGAAGACTGCGTCTCCAGTCTGTCATTCGTTGGCTTGTCCCAGCCTGTTGTACTGTGCTCAGTTATTATTACCTGCTATTCAGAAGCGCTCGTGAGCCGTACAACACAATCACATTAATCAGCGAGCGTAGGTAGAAATAACGCTGTTCTTCACTAGAGTACAGCCAGTCTATAGAGGAAAAATACCAGGGTAAATCAAAAAGAAATTACGATTACCTTCCAACATTGATAGTTCAAGCTCCATTCCACCGATAAGGATTTAATTTTCCCTTCGTGGTCCCTACTCGCCTCAGCCGAATCTCTCCCTCGACTTTTTTTATGCTAAGTGTTTCACAATTCCTGTTGTAGACTTCTAAGGATTGTATTGGGGTTCTAGGCGCTACAGTCTGGAACCGCGCGACCGCTACGGTCGCAGGTTCGAATCCTGCCTCGGGCATGGAGGTGTGTGATGTCCTTAGGTTAGTTAGGTTTAAGTAGTTCTGAGTTCTAGGGGACTGATGACCTTAGAAGTTAAGTTCCATAGTGCTCAGAGCCATTTTTGTATTGGGGAGTTAATACGTAAATACTGGATAAGGACCCCGTGTCCGGAAGTATAGCGTTTGGAAGTAAAATAAGTTTGAAGGTCGGAGCACTTTCAAATCTCCCGCTTGACGGTACGCACGGAGCGGCGACAATGAGTTCTGACCTGTGTGCTCAACAGACATGTGGCGATCCTGTTGTTTGTGCCACAAGCTGTATCTGCGACGCCATACTCTCATAAGCGCAGTCCTCAAGCCCTGATGCGCGTCCGTGGCGCAACCAGTCAACCCTCGTTGTTGCGCACGCATCAGTTTCTTACAGCCGTAGTAGTAGTCTGACGAAAATACACTACTGGCCATTAAAATTGCTACACCACGAAGATGACGAGATACAGACGCGAAATTTAACCTACAGGAAGATATGCAAATGATTAGCTTTTCAGAGCTTTCACACAAGGTTGGCGCCGGTGGCGAAACCTACAACGTGCTGACATGAAGAAAGTTTCCAACCGATTTCTCATACACAAACAGCAGTTGACCGGCGTTGCCTGGTAAAACGTTGTTGTGATGCCTCGTGTAAGGAGAAATGCGTACCATCACGTTACCTACATTGATAAAGGTCGGTTTGTAGCCTGTCGCGATTGCGGTTTATTGTATCGCGACACTGCTGCTCTCGTTGGTCGAGATCCAATGACTGTGAGCATAATATGGAATCGGTGGGTTCAGGAGGCTAATACGGAACGCCGTGCTGGATCCCAACGGCCTCGTATCACTAGCAGTCGAGATGACAGGCATCTTATCCGCATGGCTGTAACGGATCGTGCAGCAACGCCTCGATCCCTGAGTCAACAAAAATGGCTCTGAGCACTATGGGACTTAACATCTGAGGTCATCAGTCCCCTAGAACTTAGAACTACTTAAACCTAACTAACCTAAGGACATCACACACATCCATGCCCGAGGCAGGATTCGAACCTGCGACCGTAGCAGTCGCGCGGTTCCAGACTGAAGCGCCTAGAACCGCTCGGCCACCGCGGCGGGCCCTGAGTCAACAGATGGGACGTTTGCAAGACAACAACCATCTGCACGAACAGTTCGACGACGTTTGCAACAGCATGGACTATCAGCTCGGAGATAATAGCTGCGGTTACCCTTAACGCTGCATCACAGACAGGAGCGCCTGCGATGGTGTACTCAACGACGAACCTGGGTGCACGAATGGCAAAACGTCATTTTTTCCGATGAATCCAGGTTCTGTTTACAGCATCAAGATTGTCGCATCCGTGTTTGGCGACATCGCGGTGAACGCACATTGGAAGTATGTATTCGTCATCGCCATACTGGCGTATCACCCGGCGTGATGGCATGGCGTGCCATTGGTTACACGTCTCGACACCTCTTGTTCTCATTGACGGCACTTTGAACAGTGGACGTTACATTTCAGATGTGTTACGACCCGTGGCTCTACCCTTCATTCGATCCCTGCGATACCCTAAATTTCAGCAGGATAATGCACGACCGCATGTTGCAGGTCCTGTACGGGCCTTTCTGGATACAGAAAATGTTCGACTGCTGCCCAGGCCAGCACATTCTCCAGATCTCTCACCAATTGAAAACGTCCGGTCAATGGTGGCCGAGCAACTGGCTCGTCACAATACGCCATTCACTACTCTTGATGAACTGTGGTATCGTATTGAAGTTGCATGGGCAGCTGTACCTGTACACGCCATCCAAGTTCTGTTTGACTCAATGCCCAGGCGTCTGAAGGCCGTTATTACGGCCAGAGGTGGCTGTTCTGGGTACTTATTTCTCAGGATCTGTGCACCCAAATTGCGTGAAAATGTAATCACATGTCAGTTCTAGTATAATATATTTGTCCAATGAATACCCGTTTATCATCAGCATTTCTTCTTGGTGTAGCAATTTTAATGTCCAGTAGTGTAACTTAAACTAACTTACGCTAACGACAACACATACACACCCACTCCGGAGGGAGGACTCGACCTTCCGACGGGGATAGCCACGCGAACCGCGGCAAGACGCCCAAGACCTCGCTGCTACCCCGCGCTGCAACATGAGTTCCTTAACAAAACTTTTCTACTAAGTCCGATCTACAACCCCTAGAAGCCTGTGATGGAAAACATGAGACACCGGTAGTTACATTTTATTGGCTTCGATTTATGCAGTCATACAGGCATCTACAGTACACGAACGATCTCGTTTACCCCAAAGTCACAATATTACATATTCAAGTCACACATACATCGTTCCATTCCGAGATCCGAATGCCAAATTTGCCACGACGTACTTGAAGAACACGGGCTAGGTTTATGCCATCTCGTGCAAACATACAGCACAGCAGCAGCACTCCGTCTTCGGGCCACAAGTGGCCCATCGGGACCATCCGACCGCCGTATCATCCTCAGTTAAGGATGCGGATAGGAGGGGCGTGTGGTCAGCACACCGCTCTCCCGGTCGTTATGATGGTTTTCTTTGACCGGAGCCGCTCCTCAGTTGACATCACGAGGCTGAGTGCACCCCGAAAAATGGCAACAGCGCGTGACGGCTGGATGGTCACCCATCCAAGTGGCGGCCACGCCCGACAGCGCTTAACTTCGGTGATCGCACGGGAACCGGTGTATCCACTGTGGCAAGGCCGTTGCCTTCGTGCAAACATAGCACATACAAGTTAGATAAACATACAGTACCATAAACAAAAAACAGTTAATTAATAAACTAATGGATGAATTTTATAAGGGGGACTATACTCCAGACTGAACGGTGAACTGATGATGAAGTTCCTTTAAAATCTTGTCTCTCTGCTTAAGTGCTATGCACCGTGAAAGTTCCACTTCCACCGCCGCAAGGGAATTTGTCAGTAACTTGAAAATCTTGACGTCCGCTGTTGCCAGCAGCATTTCTCGCTGAATCGTCCGCTATGCTCCATGTTCCTGAACAGCAAGACTAGGGCTTCCTCTCTTGTTTCCGTCGTCGACCCAGCAAGTAACACAGACTTACGATCTTCTTCTTCTCCACTTTCACAGTATAGCAAGACCGTCTCTGAAGAGACGTTGCAGGTTGTTTTTTTTAAGCACCCGTGGCTAAAGTTCAGGTCTGTCACGGTCACATAAAATTTTCGTACGATGTTTTCTTTGGAGTACCGCTTTGCCTCGGACGCAGTTCATCAGTCTCATCGAGGCAGATGTCTTGTGTCAGTTAGTCTCGGTTACAAGAGCACTTTCAGAGGATTACAACTATTATGAGAAAGACGATGTTACAAAACACTGTAATTTACAAGTGGAAGAGAGCGTATTTGCAGCATAGGCCATTCTCCGTCAGTGTTGCTAGAGAGATTTCTTTTCAAGATTTCCGAGCGCTTGCATAATTCGTGAGTTATTAAGGTTGATTGATTCCTGACTCTAGGTACAAAACCCACTCGTGTTCTTGGTAAAACGGACTCAGATCCCAAGGGACCATTCAGATTTCAGTTTAAGTTTTCCAGGCTTTTGCCAAATTACGTCAGACATGCTGTGATGATTACTTTACAGTTAAATGTCCGCCCCATTTGCACTATTCCATACTGAGACAGTGTCCCGTGTCGATGATTTTGCTTTCGTAAGTCCATAGAATCGATAAAAGAAAACAAGGTAGGGGAAGAGTAAAAAAGAAAGTTCTCTGATCCCCAAGGTGCAGCAGGTACCCGCTGACTCCATTACTCGATTCTGCGTCGTGTTCATTAACACAGTTTGGAAACTCCAGTTGGATGAAATACAATTTATTAACATTTTTACGAACTTTGACGTAGATAGGGCCCATTGGATTAGGATTTGAAGCCGAAACACGGCCGTGTAGCATGAAATACGAGAGCGTGATGGCCTCGCGCTGGGAAGGACAGAATGTCTGCATTTGGATCCCGGTGGTCTGCAATTGAATTACGATATGGCGCAGCGGAACGGACTTGCGTCGCGAGCAGTTGTTCCGCTGCTAATTAAACGTCAACAGTGCCGGCTGTGGTGCGTTGCTGTTTGCCGACCAACCAGCACCCACTGAAGTCTGCCGGGTGTGTGAGTGGCCGGCCGAACAGCTATAGGACAGGTCTTGTCGTCCGCAAGCAACTGCTCGTGTCCAGCATTAATACGGCACCCTTACTGAAGCTGCCCTAGAGTGCCGTAACGCTTTAATGTATTCCACGTAAACAGGCGGAATTACCCATTATTGTGTGACTACGCAAGCAGTCACACCGATTAGATATCTGGCAGTATGAGTACGGAGGGATTTAAAAGCAACGACCACACAATAGTAACCATAGGAAAGTCAGATGCCAGACTGACACCTATTGGAAGACTCCCGAGAATGTGCAACTAGGAGCAAGGTAGCTTAAAAAACTCCCGTTCGACCAATACTTGAATACTGCTCGTTACCCTGGGACCCGTACCAGAAAGGACTGAAAATCCAAAGAAGAGCCGCACGTTTCGCAACATGTTTACGCGCGAGGGAATCACGGAGATGCTCACCCAACCTCAGTGGCAGACTTTACAAGAGAGGCATTGTGTATCATGGTCTGGTTTACTGTTAATATTCCGTCTGTTTGCTTTCCGAAGAGTCAGCTAATGTACTGCTTCCTCCTACGTATACCTCACGAAAGACCATGAGAGAGATTCGAGCTCGCACGAAGATCTACAAGTAATCATTCTTTCCGCTCAACATTCACGATTGGAACGGGAAAGAAAACGATAGTGGTACCATACACGAAATACCTCTGACACACGTCATCAGATGGCATCCGGAGTGTAGGTGTAGATGTACAGATGCCAGCATGACGGCGGTCTCACATCCCAGTTTCCTGTTGCAACTGGCGTCAACCCGGTTTTTGTTAGGCGTCGCGCTCTTTTAACCATTTACCTCGCTATTGTGATGACTGATGTGACGTGCACACAAGAACTGCAGTTAAGAAACTGCCTTGAATGTTTGGTCTGAAGAAGAAGTATTTGACATACCACACCGAGCCGAATGCAAAATCCTTCGTCGAATTATTGTTGAGATCATTTTTTTCGAAATATCTGCCTAGCGGCTGACGTAATGCGGTCACATGGCAGTATTAATACGAGGGCCATTCAGTGAACAATGCAACACAATCTTTCTCGGCCAGTTTCGAGTGAAAAAATACGGAGTTCGGTGAGGGACATTGTGAAATATTCCCACTTCAGCTCCTATACAGAGTTATTACAAATGATTGAAGCGATTTCACAGCTCTACAATAACTTTATTATTTGAGATATTTTCACAATGCTTTGCACACACATACAAAAACTCCCAAAGTTTTTTTAGGCCTTCACAAATGTTCGATATGTGCCCCTTTAGTGATTCGGCAGACATCAAGCCGATAATCAGGTTCCTCCCACACTCGGCGCAGCATGTCCCCATCAATGAGTTCGAAAGCATCGTTGATGCGAGCTCGCAGTTCTGGCACGTTTCTTGGTAGAGGAGGTTTAAACACTGAATCTTTCACATAACCCCACAGAAAGAAATCGCATGGGGTTAAGTCGGGAGAGCGTGGAGGCCATGACATGAATTGCTGATCATGATCTCCACCACGACCGATCGATCGGTTTTCCAATCTCCTGTTTAAGAAATGCCGAACATCACGATGGAAGTCCGGTGGAGCACCATCCTGTTGAAAGATAAAGTCGGCGTTGTCGGTCTCCAGTTGTGGCATGAGCCAATTTTCCAGCATGTCCAGATACACATGTCCTGTAACGTTTTTTTCGCAGAAGAAAAAGGGGCCATAAACTTTAAACCGTGAGATTGCACAAAACACGTAAACTTTTGGTGAATTGCGAATTTGCTGCACGAATGTGTGAGGATTCTCTACCGCCCAGATTCGCACATTGTGTCTGTTCACTTCACCATTAAGAAAAAATGTTGCTTCATCACTGAAAACAAGTTTCGCACTGAACGCATCCTCTTCCATGAGCTGTTGCAACCGCGCCGAAAATTCAAAGCGTTTGACTTTGTCATCGGGTGTCAGCGCTTGTAGCAATTGTAAACGGTAAGGCTTCTGCTTTAGCCTTTTCCGTAAGATTTTCCAAACCGTCGGCTGTGGTACGTTTAGCTCCCTGCTTGCTTCATTCGTCGACTTCCGCGGGCTACGCGTGAAACTTGCCCGCACGCGTTCAACCGCTCACTGCAGGCCGACCCGTTGATTTCCCCTTACAGAGGCATCCAGAAGCTTTAAACTGCGCATACCATCGCCGAATGGAGTTGGCAGTTGGTGGATCTTTGTTGAACGTCGTCCTGAAGTGTCGTTGCACTGTTACGACTGACTGATGTGAGTGCATTTCAAGCACGACATACGCTTTCTCGGCTCCTGTCGCCATTTTGTCTCACTGCGCTCTCGAGCGCTCTGGCGGCAGAAACCTGAAGTGCGGCTTCAGCCGAACAAAACTTTATGAGTTTTTCTACGTATCTGTAGTGTGTCGTGACCCTATGTCAATGAATGGAGCTACAGTGAATTTAGGAAGTCGCTTCAATCATTTGTAATAGTCCTGTAGTTTCATGAAGGTCCGATAGGTGGCGGCGCTGCACTTAACCTTCAAACTGGCGTCTGTTACAGAGGTGCGTTGCACGCAAAGAGCTGACAATCATGGTCTTCCTTTTGGCGGAAAACCAGAGCATCGCAGATATTCATAGGCGCTTGCAGAATATCTACGGAGACCTGACAGTGAACAAAAGCACGACGAGTCGTTAAGTGAGGTGTCTGTCATCATCTTAACAACGTCGCGCAAATCTGACTTATTTCTCCCTTGCGTACTCTTGGAACGTGCGGACACTCTCATTTGATATATTAAATGTATTCGCAATTGCGAATAAGCACAGCCATCAGCTGTAGAATAGTACAGTGTGTGAAATCTTAAGGGACTTAACTGCTAAGGTCATCAGTCCCTAAGCTTACACACTACTCAACCTAAACTATCCTAAGGACAAACACACACACCCATGCCCGAGGGAGGACTCGAACCTCTGCCGGGATCAGCAGCACAGTCCATGACTGCAGCGCCATCAGAGCGCTCGGCTAATCCCGCGCGGCTATTCCCGTACAGGTCAGACGCTGTACTTGATAGTCGCTTGCCCAGTATCGGCAGAGAAATGCGATATTGCAGTGCGTGTGCTATTCTGACTACGATGCAAAGTTCCTTTGGACAGGCATGCATGTCGAGAAAACAAATCGAAATTGTGATGATTTTTAATTAAAAATAAAGTTTTGCTATAACATTTTCTAAATCGGTTAAAAAGTGTAGAATAATTTCTCCCAGCCTCGTATAGATTCTCCTAAGCTCATACAGTCAGTGGTAAACGCATATGTCGTGTGACTAGGGCCTCCCGGCGGGTAGACCGTTCGCCGGGTGCAAGTCTTTCGATTTGACGACACTTCGGCGACTTGCGCGTCAATTGGGATGAAATGATGATGATTAGGACAACAAAACATCCAGTCCCTGAGCGGAGAAAATCTCCGACCCAGCCGGGAATCGAACCCGGGCCCTGAGGATTGACATCCTGCCGCGCTGACCACTCAGCTCCCGGGGGCGGACACAGTCAGTGGTGAAAATTTTTTCTTGTGAATATTTAGTTGTTGTAACGAAAAATGTGGTATGCTTGCATTACATAAATGATGAATGAATAGTTCACCTTCTAACTATTACGTATTG
Organism: Schistocerca americana; assembly: GCF_021461395.2. NCBI lineage: Eukaryota > Metazoa > Arthropoda > Insecta > Orthoptera > Acrididae > Schistocerca > Schistocerca americana. The sequence continues at coordinate 570,045,075 of NC_060123.1, forward strand.
CATACTTCCCAAGTTTTTCGCTATAGGTTTTGCAAGTGTTGCCATAGTTATTAAAATTCACAAGCACACATTTTCAGGACTATGTGTAAGGGGTTAGAAATCTGTACAGGGCTAAGAAAAAGAATTTTACACATTGCAGACTTATTTAAAAATGTATATATTAAAAATTAATTTTTATTTTAATAATTATTATCTGCTTTTTAGTTTTGTATGTGTGAAATTTCTGAATAGTTTGAAACATTTTGATGATATACTAGCTTTTTAGCTGCAGCTTCGCTGGTGTATGTGGATGTTGCATATATTGCAGAGGTCTCCTCCTCTCCTTTTCTTCTTTCCATGTCCTCTTTCCCTCTCTCTGCCCGTTGGCTCGCTTACCGCCTGGAACGCATTCCGTTACTTCCAACATAACACATCGGTCCTGGAGGACAGCCGAGGTGTCAAGACTTTACCAACGTATATCGCCCCCACCGTATCCTATCGAGCAGACCGGCAAGAAAGCGAGTTAATATTGCATGGGCAACCTGTTCTGAGTTGTGTTTGAAATGTCAGATGTGTAGCTATCGGGAAGTTACAGTATCAGTTGCGAAATTTGTACGAATAGACTGACAAAGGGACCTAATAAACGTGTCAAAAGCATTTCATTAAATACTACTACAAATTTTTAGACCAATAAAACAAAACGCGTTTAGGGTATGATAAAAACACATTTTTTTGTAGATGCAAAAAACTGATTTTAAATACTTAAATAGTTATAAAGCAACTACAGACACTATGGCCACACAAATGAAGCATTTACTGTTAATATCATCTTGCAGGAATCCCACACTTGCACTAAACCTTCAGATATATCTCAATTTAGCCAGTGAGTCTGTAGAGGATAATATAAAAGGCGTTCGGAATGACAGGCTTTGCTCTTCCATCCGAGTTTTGCGGAGATATCCTTGGACTACCTTAGAGAGCCGTCGTGTGGGAGTCTTTCTACCTGTTTTGCCGAGAAGCTCTTGACGTTTATGTCCCTCGTAGAAGCAGGTTTCGGGCTTGCAAAAAGTCTCTAGCGCGCGCTCGGCCACTCTTGCTCTGGACCTCAAGTAGGAAAGTAGTATAGCCTTCAGCTGATACGAAGCAACCTCTAACAAGGCGCTTAGTTAAAGTGAGGCCTATGTGGTGCCTCTATAGCTCTCTGTTTGTAATTGTTCCTGACTATGAAGACTCCTATACCACCAGTTAAGTACAATACATTATTTTTTACCAACGACTTCTAATTATTTTAGTCGTTGTAGACCCAGACCATGCAACCAGCTCAATATCGACTGCTCTGACAAACCTACTGTACATGCAAAGAAGAGAGCTGTATGTTCCTATTTAGCACTGGCCACCAGTAATTCACATTGGCGACGATTCGTTCGTCATGATAATATCAGATATTATTCGGAATATAGGCGCAGTTAATAATGATTAACTGAAAAACAACAATTTCCCGAGAGCATGATCTTACAGCGCGCAGCTTGTACCTCGTACTTACTTTCTTGATATTTCATAGCTGTTCGTACATTTTCGTTAGTTCAAACATTATTCATTGTTTTATTAAGGTGATAGATTTCCGGCGTTGTAGTACTGTTGTAAGAAAGTATCTCTACGTCTGCATTTACATCCATATTCCGCAAGCCACCTGACGGTGTGTGGCGGAGGGTACCTTGAGTACCTCTATCGGTTCTCCCTTCTATTCCAGTCTCTTATTGTTCGTGGAAAGAAGGATTGTCGGTATGCCTCTGTGTGGGTTCTAATCTCGCTGATTTTATCCTCACGGTCTCTTCGCGAGATATACGTAGGAGGGAGCAATATACTGCTTGACTCCTCGGTGAAGGTATGTTCTCGAAGCTTCAACAAAAGCCCGTACCGAGCTACTGAGCGCCTCTCTCGCAGAGTCTTCCACTGGAGTTTATCTATCATCTCCGTAACGCAGGCTGTTCCAACCGAGCTTCAGGGAGCCGGAGCGCTCCGGAGCGCTCACAGCGGCAGCTCGGAGCCCGCGTGGAGGGGGAAAGCGAACTCACTGCCCCCTGGCCGCATGCAGCCGTAATAATCCGTGCTCAATGACAGCTACGACTAGCCGCGGGAGCTCTGTACCTCTATTGGAGGATACCTTTCTATTCATTGAGAGGGATGGTCGACCGCAGTGTTTTGTATGTCATAAAGTATTTAATTCTGCGAAGAGGTACAATATACAGAATTAAATACAGTCAGGTAGAAGGCGTTGCACGCAGAGAACTGGTAGCCAGGATTAAGAACGACATACCAGTAGACGTATGTTTAAAAACGGATTCGTAATACGGAGGGTATCAAAACATGCAACATAGTTCGTGTTCTGTAATGCACCAAGAGGCACTGTGTGCTGAAACAGTAGAGCTAGGTGGCGTAATGAAAGATGTCGTGAACTGTGTGAATTTTGTGCGTCGTCAAAGGATTCCTGAAAGATGTGGAAGCGGAGTATGGGGATATATCTTACCACAGTACAGTTCGTTGGCTGGGCCGGGGAAAAGTTCTTGATGTTTTCTTTGCCATTAGTGAGGAAATATCCATTTTCTCGAAATGAAAGGGGAAGAAATGCGTTGTCTGAAAGATATAAAATGGATATCAGACCTGGCGTTCCTAGCTGACATAACTATGCATCTGAATAATTTAAATTTGTCATTGCAGGGCAAAGGGCAGCTAATCGTTCACATGCACGACCAGATCAAAGTGTTCATGGAAAAGTTACGTTTATTTGAGAGACAGATGAGTAATGGACATCTAACGTTCTTCAATCATCTTGCTTCTTTAAAACTACCTGATGGTACTACTTTCGGCGATTACCAAGCAAAGTTAAAGCAGCTCATCACGTCGTTTGAAACACGTTTCCGAGACCTCACTAGTTTGGAAATGGAACTTAAGGTATTCAGCACTCTTTTTTCAGTTTCCACCGATGACTTGTCATCGTCGCTTCAATTGGAGATTATTGATTTGCAAAATTCAACTTTGTTGAAAGAGAGGTACTACATCACGTTGTATTTGTCACGATGGTAGTGTTCATTACAGAAAAAACATTTCCCAAACTTCACAACAATGCCGCTCAGATCATGTGCATGTTTGGATTCACGTTTTGATGTGAGCAGCTTTTCTGAGCAATGAAAACAGTTATAAAGTAAGGAACGATCGTTTCTTCAGGATGCAACAATGAAGGCCATCCTCCGCATTAACGCTGCGAATACTTTGACGCCTGGTATTTCCGATCTTGCAATGAAAAGAAAATTTCAAACTACAGAGGCCCAATAAATTTAGTATGCAATTTCTTGTAAAACATTTGTTTCTTATTTATTTCCTGAAGATCGTATTTCCTGGTGTAGCACGTCACCACGTCTTAGCAGCTAAGAGTGTGAGGTTTTCGATCTTGTAAGACGCAGCTGGCACATCAAAACCCTTGCCTTGCCGCCTGCCTCAGCCAGCCATGCGACTTCCCGGCCCACTTGACTGGTCACAGCGAGCGACGCGGCCCCCTGGAGCAGGGAGCGCTCCGCGGCTCACAGCGGAGCCCACGAGCTGGAACAGCCTGCCGTAACGCATTCGCGATTACTAAATGATCCTGTAACGAAGCGCGCTGCTCTCCGTTGGATTTTCTCTATCTCTTCTATCAACCCTATCTGGTACGGATCCCACACCGGTGAGCAGTACTCAAGCAGAGGGCGAACAAGTGTACTGTGACCTATCTCCTTTGTTTTCGGACTGCATTTCTTTAGGATTCTTCCAATTAATCTCAGTCTGGCATCTGCTTTACCGACGATTAATTTTATATGGTCATTCCAGTTTAAATCACTCCTAATGCCTACTCCCAGATAATTTATGGAATTAACTGCTTCCAGTTGCTGACCTGCTATATTGTAACTAAATGATACTTACGACCTGTGGGCTTCTCCTAATGTCTTACTGGAAAAAGCGACTTTTATCAGGAAATATTATTAAGCAAGGATACTTGCTTCGTGCCAGAATAACTGTGCTTCCCCTACGTACCTCGCTGCTGATGTAACGGTCGTTCTGATGTGAGCCACAGCGCTTCACAACATATAATGGCTACACCATATGGTACACAGCCTCCTGCGCAACGTGGGAACTGAAATCTTACTCCCGACTGTGTGGGTTCTGTGGCCCGCGTTACTCACTGAATGCTACATGATATACACAAACGCGACACAAAATTGTAGAACTGGAAAATAAGCAAATACACTACTGGCCATTAAAATTGCTACACCACGAAGATGACGTACCACAGACGCGAAATTTAACCGACAGGAAGAAGATGCTGTGATATGCAAATGATTAGCTTTCCAGAGCATTCACGCATCAGTTTCTTACAGCCGTAGTAGTAGTCTGACGAAAATACACTACTGGCCATTAAAATTGCTACACCACGAAGATGACGAGATACAGACTCGAAATTTAACCTACAGGAAGATATACAAATGATTAGCTTTTCAGAGCTTTCACACAAGGTTGGCGCCGGTGGCGACATCTACAACGTGCTGACATGAAGAAAATTTCCAACCGATTTCTCATACACAAACAGCAGTTGACCGGCGTTGCCTGGTAAAACGTTGTTGTGATGCCTCGTGTAAGGAGGAGAAATGCGTACCATCACGTTTCCGACTTTGATAAAGGTCGGATTGTAGCCTGTCGCCATATTGCTGCTCGCGTTGGTCGAGATCCAATGTCTGTTAGCAGAATATGGAATCGATGTGTTCAGGAGGCTAATACGTAACGCCGTGCTGGATCCCAACGGCCTCGTATCACTAGCAGTCGAGATGAGAGGCATGTTATCCGCATGGCTGTAACGGGTCCTGCAGCCACGTCTCGATACCTGAGTCAACAGATGGGGACGTTTGCAAGACAACAACCATCTGCACGAACAGTTCGACGACGTTTGCAGCAGCATGGACTATCAGCTCGGAGACCATGGCTGCGGTTACCCTTGGCGCTGCATCGCAGACAGGAGCGCCTGCGATGGTGTACTCAACGACGAACCTGGGTGCCCGAATGGGAAAACGTCATTTTTTCGAATGAATCCAGGTTCTCTTTACATAATCATTATGGTCGCATCCGTGTTTGGCGACATCGCGGTGAACGCACATTGGAAGCGTGTACTCGTGATCGCCACACAGGCGTATCACCCGGCGTGATGATATGGGATCCCATTGGTTACACGTCTCGGTCACCTCTTGTTCGAATTGACGGCACTTTGAACAGTGGACGTTACATTTCAGATATGTTACGACCCGTGGCTCTACCCTTCATTCGATCCCTGCGAAACCCTACATTTCAGCAGGATAATGCACGACCGCATGTTGCAGGTCCTGTACGGGCCTTTCTGGATACAGAAAATGTTCGACTGCTGCCCTGGACAGCACATTCTCCAGATCTCTCACCAATTGAGAACGCCTGGTCAGTGGTGGCCGAGCAGCTGGGTCGTCGCAATACGCCATTCACTACTCTTGATGAACTGTGGTGTCGTGTTGAAGCTGTATGGGCAGCTGTACCTGTACACGCCATCCAAGCTCTGTTTGACTCAATGCCCAGGCCAGAAGTGGTTGTTCTGGGTATTGATTTCTCAGGATCTATTCACCCAAATTGCGTGAAAATGTAATCACATGTCAGTTCTAGTATATTTTTCCAATGAATACCCGTTTATCATCTGCATTTGTTCTTGGTGTAGCAATTGTAATGGCCTGTAGTTTAAAATGTGGCTCGAACAGACTGGGTACCTTACGCACTTCGTCTCTCCCGGTATTAGTATAAAATCGAGCGTCGCAGTGTTCTGTTAACAGCGGAGAAGCGAGGAACGCCACTAGTAGCTTCAGCGACGCTATACACGCCGTATAGCGTGGAGCAGGTGGGTGCTGTCGCGGTAGAGGCCGGGTCCTGTTTGGAGTAATCGCCGTGTGCAGTTATCGGCGCTGTGCCAACTCCCGTTCTTCAGCGAGCCATCTGCGCGGTGATGAATTGCAGCAGCGGCGCGCGCCGTTATTATGTGACGCGGCGCGGGCGCGAGCAGATTGGCGAGAAGCGGAGCAGTTGCTGGCTGTCAGTCGGGCGCGGCCGAAATAATTAGGGCTCGCCGTGTCAGGCCGGCGCCACCCGTCACCGGCACGCCGCTTCAGATTTCACTCTCCCCGGCCGGTGCAGAGTGATTTGTTCGTGTGCAGGTGCACGTCGGGGGTGGACACTTCCAGCGGCGCCGTGTACCAGCGCTGCAGACGCATTTCGCGCCATGCGCACTTCGCTTCGGAGCGTTTATATGTAAGCTGCTGCAATGTGGTAGGACTGTTGAAATTTTTAAGAAAATATCGTGAATCTAATGTATCGATATTTAATAAATTATCGACCATCGATACATCGTTAAATGTGCCAACATATCGACGGAAAAAATATTGATGCACCGGCCAAAAAAAATACCGGCTGCACATTGTAAATATACTGCCAGTTTCTGAGCTGCTTCTGCCATTTTTTTCTCGAAGTTCGGGGCTTTATTGTGAAAAACTTACAAAAAAATTATGATTCATAGTATTGCCCATCGCCGGCCACTACATTCTCCCATCTTCCGGATAGCATACGAATCCCGTGGCGGAAGAACTGGGCGCCTTTTGTGGGGATCCACGAATCCATTCAATTTTGCACTTGTTTCATATGATCGGAAGCGCTGGTCAGCCAGACTGTATGCCACTGATGGAAAAAGGTGGTAGTCAAGAGAGAGCAACGCACGGACTATACGGCGGGACGGATAGGATTTCTCATTTCAACGTTTCCATGTATATTTTTACGGATTTTGCGACATGGGGTCGAGCACTGACCTGCTGCATAATTACCTTTACGTGTCTATAGATGTATTGTGGCCGTTTGTGTTTCAGTGCTTGGCTCGAACGCATCTATTGCTTTCGATAACGATGTCCTGTGACTGTCTTCGTCTGTTTCAGTAGGTACGAAAACCTTCTGTCTTCCACTGCCCTTCCGGTCTTCGACATGAAAATCGGCGTTCTTAAGGCGTTGAAAACATTCTCTGTACGTTCTTCCACTAATAGTTTCCTCACCATTGGTCTTACCCAGCATTTTAAGAGCCACAGCCGCAGATTTCTTCGTGTTAATGCAGAAAATTGAAACTTCCCGCAAATGGCGAGAAATGGGTACGTAAGTTGACGTACTTAATCAAGAATAACCTTATGATGCAGTCACAAATCGACTAATATTTTATGGCATTATGTTTACAGATGCCTAAGCTTATTGTATTACATCTATGGCCAAACACCTGAACCCCACTTGCCGCCACTGCCGTCTGTTGCAAAATGGCGGAAGCAGAGTTGTAGACCTAATATTATTAGAGATTAAGTACATCAACAAGCTAGCAGCCTGCTTATCGCTTTTAGAGCGAGAATTGGAAGGAAAATGATGCATGTCCACCATTGGCGATAACCACATTGCTGGCGTAAGCTATCGCCAGCACATCGGTCGGCGAAGAGGTTGCAAGAAGATCGATAATAGGCGCTGAATCAAGCGCACATATCAGGAATGACAAGTCCGAAAGAACAGAAGCCATCTTCATATATATTTATATGCACTCTTGCTCATAAATTAGGGATGATTTCAGAATGTGGTGCCACACAACGTGGAACTACACGCTAACAGCATAGGCACGTAGGGAACACACACGACACAGATCTGTAAGTCCACAGTATTGGTGATAAGTTGAGAAAACCGTCCCGAAACACATGTGCTACAAAACGCCACTGTTTCCTGCGCATGTACCCCGGCATCAATATGGGATATAATCACCATGCACACGTACACAGGTCGCACAACGGGTTCGCATACTCTGGATCAGGTGGTCGAGCAGCTGCTGTGGTATAGCCTCCCATTCTTGCACCACTGCCTGTCGCAGCTCCTGAAGTGTCGTAGGGGTTTGAAGACGTGCAGAAATATGTCAACCGAGAGCATCCCAGACGTGCTCGATGGGGTTTAGGCCTGGAGGTCAGGCAGGCAACTCCATTTGCCTGATATCGTCTGTTTCAATGTACTCCTCCACGATGGCAGCTCGGTGGGGCTGTGCGTTATCACCCATCAGCAGGAAGGTGGGACCCACTGCACCTCTTAAAAGGCGGCCATACTTGTGCAAAATGACGTCCCGATACACCTGACCTGTTACAGTTCCTCTGTCAAGGACATGCAGGGGTGTACGTGCACCAATCATAATCCCACCACACACCATTAAACCACGACCTACATACAAGTCCCTTTCAAGGTCATTAAGGGGTCGGTATCTGGTTTGTGGTTCACGCCAGATGAAAACCTGGCGAGAATCACTGTTCTGACCATACCTGGACTCGTTCGTGAACGTAACCTTGGACCACCGTTCCAATGACCATGTACTGTGTCCTTGACACAAGGCTTTACGGGCTCTCCTGTGACCAGGGGTCATTGGAATGCACCTTGCAGGTCTCTAAGCGAATAAACCATGTCTGTTCAGTCGTCTGTAGACTGTGTCTGGAGACAACTGTTCCAGTTACTGCGGTAAGGTCCCGACCGAGGCTACCCGCAGTGCTCTGTGGCTGTCTGCGGGCACTGATGGTGAGATATCGGTCTTCTTGTGGTGTTGTACGCTGTAAACGTCCTGTACTGTAGAGCCTGGACACGTTTCCTGTCTGCTGGAATCGCTGCCATAATCTTGAGATTCTCGAGATCACACTTTGTGGCACACGAAGGGCCCGTGCTACGACGTGCTATGTTTGACCAGCCTCCAGTCGCCCTAGTATTCTACCCCTCATAACGTCGTCAATGTGTGTTCTTTGAGCCATTGTCGACACACACACACACACACACACACACACACACACACACACACCATTAGCACGTCTGAAAACGTCTGCGCACTTACTCGCTGCACCGTACTCTGACATGCACCAACACACCTCTGCGTATGTGGACTGCTGCCTGCGCCACCGTGTGAAGACCACAGGTCAAATGCACCGCATGGTCATACCCCGAGGTGATTTAAACCCGGAAACCGCTCTCCAGAGCGTTGTTTCGCCATGTATCAGCGTTATCCTTAATTTATGAGCGGGAGTGTAGTTAAGGCTCACCGACCATTTGACCACCTTCTTCCGTGCGGACACACAAGCACTCTTACGGCAAAAAGCCGCGAGTAATGAGTATAGTGGGCAGGGGCACTATGAATATATTTTGCAGGACAATAAGTTGGGAATGTGGATCTCACTGGAGGCGTGCCAGAGAAGTCCCTGCCATGTAAGCAGGAGATCCCGGCTTGGAGTCCCGGTCGGGGCACACATTTTCAACCGTCCCCGTTGACTTATATCAACGCCTGTATGCAGCTAGGGGTATTCATTTCATTGTAATTTCATGAAGGTTCCTATTTACGATTGTGAAATTGGTTATCCACAACACGTAAAATTTTGAAGGAAGTCATATTTGAGCTCCACTAGCAGCTGATGATGGAATTATCCTATAATCACTTCCACTTTCGATTATCACCAGGTAACATAAAATTTATTACATCTGCCTGTCGGGTAAGTTTTTACTCTGGCGTCAAGAAATAAAAACCATCTTGTGTCACTGAAACCGACGTCCACATTAAAACGCATGAATATTGAGAAGAATCTTAGTACACTGCTTAGCTTTCCGTAAACAGGAACGTGTAACCTGTATAAAGATATTGCATTCAAATTTATTAACTGTATTAATGCATTTTACTGCTGACGGCAGTTTCGATAACGCAGGACGGTTTTTTATTCTGCGTTTTCAGGCCACAGTAAGAACGGTACGATACAGCTTGATAAAATAATTTTAGGTTACCTGATGACCTTTTTATCGAAACTGGAGTGAATATAGATCTATTTCATTGGCCACTCTTGGTGGCTCTTAAATATATCTCTTTCAAATATTTATTTCTGTGCGCGCACATACGTGACTGTGCAACCATATTAACATGGCACTGGAACATCGCCCTTGGCCTCTCGAAGCACGGGAAAAGGTATCCTGGAATGATGAGTCTCCGTACTTGTTAATATACACTGATGGGAAGTTTGGAGTACATTTGTAAGATCACGAGGCGATGTTTGCCGCATGGCAACAGGGCACTCTTCAGGCATATGGTGGAGGTATCCTTATGCTGCGGATGTTGACATGGCATGAAATGAGGTCTTTCGTAAGTGTGCCATCGTGTCTCTTCTCTTTGATTCCTCTACACCACTCTGCTGGTGACCTGCACTTTTCAGTAAAACAAAGGACCCTCACATCACTCATGAGAGGATGTTCACGTATGATTCAGTGGTGTCTTTGTACGTCTACCATCGTCTCTCTGCTCACCAATAATGTGCATTCGTTTGTTGCCCGACAAAACTGTTACACTAATCTGCAGTTTTCAGTAGGACAATACACTGTCACCACGCTACGTCGCTACAGGTACCCTCATGTAGGGAACGTTTGCATGGTACGAACGCAGTCTCTGAAACGTCTCTCTTCGTCTCGCTATGTACTGATCGTGTGCAGCCTTTCTTTCCCCTTTAGCACTTCTTTGCAGACCTATACATCTCAGTAAGATAATGCGCCACCATGTCGCTGCCGATTTGTCACGGATTGTAAATGTGGTATCTGGTGTCTGTATGTAATTAAGGTAAAGACGGCCAATGATATCTCCAGTGTGGATGGACAGCAGGCTCAAACTCTTACGGGAATCAGCGAAAAGCCGCGAGTAAAGAGGACAGTGGGCAAGGGGCACTACATTAACAGTGTGTGGATAAGTTGAGAATTTGGGTCTGATGGGAGGCGTGCTGGGGTAGTCCGCTCATTTGCGACGACTACTGTGTGTAGATTGCTTAGTGGTCTGTGCATCTGCTTAATAAGCAGGAGACCCACGTTTGAATCCCAGTCCGGCACAACTTTTCAAATTTCCCTATTGATTTAAATCAACTCCCACTCACAGCGAACGTCTGGAATTCCCTTGTGTCTTGTGGCTGATTGGCTGTGGAATCTGTTGTGGCGTAGGTTAACAGCCACGCCACTCGGAAGTAGCCGAAAGGCACGCGTTAACTCACGCAGGCTAGAGATAGGTCTGAAACAGGATACGTAATGAATGCTGTAAAGAAAAGTACGTAGCTGCTGGAGTACTTAACTTTAATCCATCCTTGTTGTACATCGCTATTGACGATACAAGTGAGACTCTGTAGATTCAGGCAATAAACTACTAATGGCGCCTTGCTAGGTCGTAGCCATTGACTTAGCTGAAGGCTATTCAAACTATCTGCTCTGCAAATGAGCGAGGCTTCGTCAGTGTGCATCGCTAGCTACGTCGTCCGTACAACTGGGGCGAGTGCTAGTCCGTATCTCGAGACCTGCCTTGTGGTGACGCTCGGTCTGCGATCACTGACAGTGGCGACACGCGGGTCCGACATGTACTAATGGACCGCGGCCGATTTAAAGCTACCACCTAGCAAGTGTGGTGTCTGGCGGTGACACCACAGCATCACTGTATGAACGCCAGATGTTTGTGTGGCTCGTCATGCTACCTGACTTCAGACATATTATAGTGCATGTGGTATGACACTGAGCGAGCCATGAACAATCTCTGTGAATTGTGAAGGCGGTCGTGAGCAACAATGGTTCCCCAATGCTTTGTGTCTCTCGTGGAGTCCATGGTTCGAAGGACGCTACGCGCTACTAGATAGACGTCTCTTACTCAGGTGCAGGTGCCTGTGAACGTACTTACGCCGAGTGTCATCACAATTGCTTGAGCGCATGTTCCTTCGTCCATCGTTGTCCATATGAAGTCACGCTTTGGTGATTCTCTAACATTTCTACGTTCCCTTTTTTCAGGTTTTCTTACGTTGCTGGTTGCGCTTGTGTGTGTACCGAATCTGATATCGCATAAATCTGAGTGAACGTCGCGATAGTAAAAGACTGTCTCAGTGACGCTGCGCAGCCATTATTTTTACATCCTGTATAAAGCGCGCTCAATTTTCCCAGGTCTGTAGCATGATACTATGCGGGGAGGGGTGGAAACTACTCTGGTCCCACACATTGCATGTGGAGAGGAGTGATCCACAGGGAATAAGCTCTCTCAAGCATTGTAGCTACTAGATCTGTCCTTTGTTCTTCGTTCCCACTGTCCACGTACTTCGACTACGCTGTGCATTCGTTTCCTTTCTCGATAATGAGCCGCCACGATTGACTAGAAACCGTTTCAGCACTCAGTTCTCCGCTAAGAAAATGATTTTCAGTAGCGGTTACTACAGTCCAAATGCTCACAGTAGGCCTGTTGTTTAATCGTCAAAATATTAGATTCTCAAAGTCTTCCGCCTTGTACCAACCCAGGACTAGCTCAACCAGACGTGTCGAATCTGCCGAAGATATTATTCTTACTTCCCGACAGTGAATTGCTCCTGTTAGCTGTGCTCTCCAAGACAAGAGTCATTGTTTTCAATGTGTGTCCTGTGAACAAGGCGAATTTAATCTTTACGTCGTCTGCCTGTTTGCTTTCCCTGTCTACGGCTGTGCTTGAAAATGAAAAAACTTGTGTGGTGTTATACCTCGCAGAATGGCAGGGCGACATTAATATCGTCTTGAGGGGCCTGAAGTTTAACGGCATCAGAAACTATCTACTTTGTCATTGGCTCTACCTGCTGCAGAAAATTTGTAATTAGTTTGCTTATGTTATTAGCAAGGGAGATATTTCGTGCACTAGTCGAATTTATTTCCAGTCTGTCGCTGATGCGTTTACTAATTGGCTCGCTCGCCGATGGAGTAGATCTGCAGTTACCGCAAGTAAATTGCAGTTCGTAAATATTGGGAGTACGTGTAGTCCCCGTACATTTTAATTAAATTGAATCGACGTATAGAGATGGAGCTACAGTGATTGCATTCCGTAGTAGGTATCGCTGACAATGGAAACATGACACTGAAATTTGACATTTCGAATCAGGCTGTTCGAGCTAAAAGCTACTGTATGGAATGACGTGTCACTGTGGCCTCCTCCTTTTTTGTCACACACACACACACACACACACACAATGGTTCTTCTCCGCTTTTGCGTGAAGCTTCAAATAGTTTCCCTTTTCCCTTATAAAATGTCAGCCTGTTTAGAGTTTCAAGACGAAGCATTTTTAAAGTACGAGGTGCATTCAAGTTCTAAGGCCTCCGATGTTTTTTCTCCGGACTGGAAAGAGATAGAAACATGCGCATTGTTTTAAAATGAGGCCGCGTTCAATGTCAATACGTCCCAGAGATGGCAGCACCGTACGGCAGATGGAATTTTACCGCGAGCGGCGAGAATGAGAACTGTTTTAAATACTTAAAATGGCGACGTTTTCCTTACTTGAACAGCGTGCAATCATTCGTTTTCTGAATTTGCGTGGTGTGAAACCAATTGAAATTCATCGACAGCTGAAGGAGGCATGTGGTGATGGAGTTATAGACGTGTCGAAAGTGCGTTCGTGGGTGCGGCAGTTTAATGAAGGCAGAACATCGTGTGACAACAAACCGAAACAACCTCGGGCTCGCACAAGCCGGTCGGACGACATGATCGAGAAAGTGGAGAGAATTGTTTTGGGGGATCACCGAATGACTGTTGAACAGATCGCCTCCAGAGTTGACATTTCTGTGAGTTCTGTGCACACAATCCTGCATGACAACCTGAAAATGCGAAAAGCGTCATCCAGGTGGGTGCCACGAATGCTGACGGACGACCACACGACTGCCCGTGTGGCATGTTGCCAAGCAATGTTGACGCGCAACGACAGCATGAATGGGACTTTCTTTTCGTCAGTTGTGACAATGGATGAGACGTGGATGCCATTTTTCTATCCAGAAACAAAGCGCCAGTCAGCTCAATAGAAGCACACAGATTCACCGCCACCAAAAAAATTTCGGGTAACCGCCAGTGCTGAAAAAATGATGGTGTCCATGTTCTGGGACAGCGAGGGCGTAATCCTTACCCATTGCTTTCCAAAGGACACTACGGTAACAGGTGCATCCTACGAAAATGTTTTGAAGAACAAATTCCTTCCTGCACTGCAACAAAAACGTCCGGGAAGGGCTGCGCGTGTGCTGTTTCATCAAGACAACGCACCCGCACATCGAGCTAACGTTACGCAACAGTTTCTTCGTGATAACAACTTTGAAGTGATTCCTCATGCTCCCTATTCACCTGACCTGGCTCCTAGTGACTTTTTCCAACAATGAAAGACACTCTCCGTGGCCGTACATTCACCAGCCGTGCTGCTATTGCCTCAGCGATTTTCCAGTGGTCAAAACTAGACTCCTAAAGAAGCCTTCACCGCTGCCATGGAATCATGGCGTCAGCGTTGTGAAAAATGTATACGTCTGCAGGGCGATTACGTCGAGAAGTAACGCCAGTTTCATCGATTTCGGGTGAGTAGTTAATTAGAAAAAAAATCGGAGGCCTTAGAACTTGAATGCACCTCGTATAGTCGCACCTGACATATAAGCTGACGAAGGGTACAACGTAGCACTTATTTTACTGTCGTAGTGCACTTATTTTACTGTCGTAACCTTTTTTTTTTCATGGAGTGCTTATAGTTTAAATCACGTGTGTGCATCTTTTTGTTAAGACGTAGCATAGAGGAAAACGGAAAACGATTCGAAATTTACCAGTGTTGATGTGCAAAGTTCGCAGGAATCTTTCGGGTTTAGCATTCTGTCGACAACTAGGCCATTAGAGACAGAACCAAATCTCCCATTGAACAAGTATGGGGAAGCAAACAGAGTGCGTCCATTTGCTATAACTGGCTCAGGGAAAAAAAGACCAGAAAAGTGTTACTTCCTGGCTGCTGGAAGAAGATCTGGACGCCTTTTCTCCCGAATGTGGGACCTTCACAGTAACTACTGCTCCACGTCGCTCCGTATGGGTGTGGAAAATCGCCTAAAAACGCTAATGCGCCTTGCTGACGTGCCTGATCGTGCTGCTTAATTCGAATGGGGAGAAGAGGGGGTCTGTAAATGGCCATTATTCTCCGTTCATTAAGAGGATTAAGTGTACAGCGTAATATGGCATCCTCTCATTTACCGAACAGATTCTTGCCAGTACGTTCCGTGGTTACCCATGTATTTAGCAGTGCCAAAGCGGATGTTGTATTTAGTATCTTGCGCAGATCCTCTAACACAGTTCGACACTCGTTTATGAAGCCGTGCTTGTGCTTATGGAAATCTTGCCAGCTAACTGACTGCGCTGATAATTGACAAAACGAGCAGTGTGACTCTCGCTAAAAAGTTGTGAACGACACAGCCAGAAATAGACCTCGGCTACGTGTGGTTCTGCCAAAGCTCGCAAGTCTGGCATAGTATACTAAAAATGGTTCTATCACAATTACTTTCGGTTGATCCTAAGGATGATGAATACGGTTTATGTAATATGGACGGGTGTTTTTCACATGCAGCTACAGAGAGTGAACATTTATCTTAAGGGGGGGTAGGACGTCGAACGGGCCGACTTGGAGCAGGAGAGGCATCACAATACATTTTAATTTCCAGTGTCTATACTTTTACAAATAAATTCATAAAACTTTGTCAGCATCACCAGGAAGGATTCAGAAGTCACACTCATTGCAGTGGAAGTTCGAAAACATAACGAAGTAATTTTTTTTACGTGTGAAATTTCGTCATTTTTTCACTTACTAATGGCTGCATTTGTTGCTCGTTTGACATCCAACCCCCCTTAACGCTCCACAAAGCAAATAAGAGTCCATTTGTTTGCTGGAGTAACTCTCATTTACGTTTTTCTCCTTGACAGTGTCTGCTCAGAATTCGTTCTTTCTTGAGGAGGGGGAGGTGAGGGTGATGCGTCCTGCCATGACTTCTTCCTCTGTGCCATACTTTTTATCCAAGAGTGGCAGTCACACCAAATGACCTCGGTTTTTTTTTTTTTTTTTTTTTCTTTTTTTGTATGTCCCAATCTGTATTCACCTACTTTGCTTTCCTCGACGTTCTGCGGGAAACCACATTTCGTTCTTTATCAGTCCAATTATTTTCAGCATCCTTCTGTAAAACAACATCTCAAACGCTTCGATTATCTTCCCTTACGATTTTCCCTAGTATCCATGACTCACTTCCACATACTACTGTGCCTCAGGGGAAGTTACTTCCTCCAGTGAATATTTGTGTTCGATATTTACGGAGTGCTTGTAGCGTGGAACATCGTCTTTGCCTGTGTTATTCTGTATCCTATACCCTCCTGGCATCGCCCGTGATGCATTATTTTGCCTCCAAGGTAGCAAAATTCCATTACTTCGTCTACTTCGTCGTCTCCAGTTACGATGTTGAGTTTATCGCTAATCCCTCTACTGCTACTCTAAATTCGTATTCTGTGCTCATTAGACTGTTCATTCCATCCAAAAGGTCCTATAATTCTTCCTCAGTTTCACAGAAGACAGCAATGCCATCAGCGAATTTCACCATTGATGTCCTCTCACCCAGAACTTTAATCCAGAATTTTAATTTCCGTCAATGCTTCTTCGATATAGAGGTTAAGCAGGAGAGTGGAAATATTGGATCTGTTTCGTGCCTTTTTTAAACTGAGCACTTCTCTTTTAGACTTACTCTTCCATCTTGGGTCTTGTAATTATTGCACGTGCCCTCGGAGTATTTCGCGACGGCATACATGAATAAAACGTTCTCGGTTTTCCAGCCGCGTCAATTCGAATAAAATCCTCGAGCTTTCGATGGCCATCTCCGCCATCGTCGTCAGGAGTTCACTGACTGCTGACGGTTTGTCGCTTATAACATCATCAGCAGCCTATCAGATCGATCCAATGTGGCGCGCGCGCGTAAGTCGACCCGGGCAGCTAGCGGAGCTATTGCCCGTGACGTCAGGTGGCGACAGGGGCAGGCGCCACGTTTGAAACTGCCGCTCCCGCGTCGCGAATCTGTCTCTGCTTTCTTTCGATGTCCAACGCCCGTCCCCATGTCATGCTGAGTGTGTATCCCTAGTCTCTGTTGAAATTGTTGTTTCAACGAATCTCGGCCGCTTCCTTTATAACGGAGTCCCAACATGTAGACGCATGAGCCAACACTTTTGTATTTTCGAACTGTATCTATGTCCGTTTTCCAGGGAATGCTCCGCTATGGCCGACTTGTCAAGCTCCCTTTGTTTTACATGTCGCTTGTGCTCAGTACAACGCTCAGCAACCGTGCGAATTGTTTGTCCAATATACATGCTGCCACATTCACGGGGTACACCATACACACCGGACACTCGAAGAGCAATGTCGTCTTTAACAGGGCGCAACATATCTCGTATCTTGGGGGCGGGCCGGAACACTGGTCTTAGCCCATGTTTCTGCAGCAGACGTCCTAACTTACTGGACCGAGCGAGGTGGCGCAGTGGTTAGCACACTGGACTCGCATTCGGGAGGACGACGGTTCAATCCCGTCTCCGGCCATCCTGATTTAGGTTTTCCGTGATTTCCCTAAATCGTTTCAGGCAAATGCCGGGATGGTTCCTTTGAAAGGGCACGGCCGATTTCCTTCCCCATCCTTCCCTCACCCGAGCTTGCGCTCCGTCTCTAATGACCTCGTTGTCGACGGGACGTTAAACACTAATCTCCTCCTCCTCCTCCTCCTCCTAACTTACTGCTGGTTGCTCCACAGTGTTGTGGCAGGAATACACCAGGTGTCTTTCGTCGGCGGCCCTTGAAAGCGTTTGCGATTTCTCTTTTGCCGTATCCATTTTCCCTGAAAACACGTTTTAAGTTCTGCAATTCAGACTGTAGGTGGTCGTCGTCAGAGATAATCTTGGCTCTATGAACCAACGTGTTCAGGACAGCTTTCTTGTGTGTAGGGCGGTGGAAACTATTGGCGTTCAAGTACCGATCAGTGTGTGTTGGTTTCCGGTACATGACGATGGGGGAGATGGCCATCGAGAGCTCGAGGATTTTATTCGAATTGCCGCTGCTGGAAAACCGAGAACGTTTCATTCAATTATTGCCGTATTACAAGTCAGCCAACAGCTTTACTTCGTTTGGATCCTAGACGACTGGAAAACCATGGCCTTGTCATATGAATCCAGATTTCAGTTGGTGAGCGGTGAATGAAGAGCTCGAGTATGGCGCAGACCCCGTGAAGCCATGGTCCCAAGCTTTCAACAAAGCACTGTGCAAGCTAGTGGTGGCTCCATAATTGCGTGGGCTGTGTTTACATGGAATAGACTGGGTCCTCTGGTCCAACTGAGCTGATCATTGAATGGAATAGGTTATATTCGGCTACCTGAAGACCATTTGCATTCATTTATGGACTTCATGTTCCCAAACAACGATATTATGTCACCGGGACACAATTGTTCACTATTGTTGGACAACATGGTTGTGGAGATGAAGCAGCGATTAGTATGATTAATCAATTATTCAAAAACAGTCTTAATCGCATTTATTATTATTATTATTATATCACCAGCTGGTTTCAACCCGACGTAGGGGTCATCTTCTGGGCGTTTACACCATTGGTCGGATGCTGGTGGTGTCACTCCTGTCTACATAACGGCAGGAAACTAAACCGATTGGCGGTATAATAATAATAAATGCGATTAAGACTGTTTTTGAATAATTGTTCACGATTGGTTTGATGAAGTAAGACTGTACTTTATGTACTGTTACAGGTATGCACTGGTTGCTAATTTAACTCTTTTCGTTAATTCACAAGCTCATTCTTCGACCCGCTACAACTGACTATAGCATTCCTACATCTGACGTCTTTTATCCTGGCAGTAATCTACTCCATCTCATTCCACTACGGCCTGCTACCGCTGTGTTGACAGCGATACTTAACAGAAGGCCGTCGAATTACAAGCTCGCACTTTCGCGCGGCGAGCGAATAAAATTAGCCTTTCTGTCGCTCGCATTCCTTTCTTTACTAGTCTATGTTTTCCCGCCATTCAAAGAGCGAGGTAAATATTAACTAGATCAAACAATACACAATAAAACGCCAAACAGCCGCTGTTATGCCGTTAACAAACACAGTCGCTGTTATACTGTACTGTTAAAGTTGTGAAACGCAGCCCTTTATCGTGATACTGACTTTCATGTTTATTGCGTGAACTGGCTTTACTCTTTGCGTGCTGAAACATAAATTAAAGCGTATTTATAAGTAGAATGTTGTTTTAGGTCATCAAATTTACAGACTTCTTTATAACCTTGAACGTTTTAGCTGAAAGACTATTGGGGCGGTGTGCCATTCGTTTTCTCTGATTTTTGAACTGCCTTGCACAGCAGCTGTTGGAGTGATCCGTAGTTCAACATAGACGTTGAACCACAGAGCAGCTTGGTATTTACCACATACTCAAATCATTTCCATGGGTGAAAGAAGTAATAAATGACAGAAAAATCGCAAGGCGTACAGAGGTCTGGATCTTGGACCTTCGGATTGGCAATCTTACAATCGGTAACCTGGGGTGGCCACAAAATAACTTAGCCCATACTTGCACAGGTGGGGGTAGACGACAGTGGTAGCGTAGGGGGTCCGTCGAGCAGTAAAGGAGCTGCATTCGGCACTTCGAGTCGTCGCACGAACTAGGACTGTCGATAAAAAAAACGATTCATTTCCCAAAAAAAGATATATATCAGCGATGTTTTTCACTGATATATCGATATCGAAATAGCAATATCGGGTGCCTTTATTTTTATTTTATACTACACTCCTGGAAATGGAAAAAAGAACACATTGACACCGGTGTGTCAGACACACCATACTTGCTCCGGACACTGCGAGAGGGCTGTACAAGCAATGATCACACGCACGGCACAGCGGACACACCAGGAACCGCGGTGTTGGCCGTCGAATGGCGCTAGCTGCGCAGCATTTGTGCACCGCCGCCGTCAGTGTCAGCCAGTTTGCCGTGGCATACGGAGCTCCATCGCAGTCTTTAACACTGGTAGCATGCCGCGACAGCGTGGACGTGAACCGTATGTGCAGTCGACGGACTTTGAGCGAGGGCGTATAGTGGGCATGCGGGAGGCCGGGTGGACGTACCGCCGAATTGCTCAACACGTGGGGCGTGAGGTCTCCACAGTACATCGATGTTGTCGCCAGTGGTCGGCGGAAGGTGCACGTGCCCGTCGACCTGGGACCGGACCGCAGCGACGCACGGATGCACGCCAAGACCGTAGGATCCTACGCAGTGCCGTAGGGGACCGCACCGCCACTTCCCAGCAAATTAGGGACACTGTTGCTCCTGGGGTATCGGCGAGGACCATTCGCAACCGTCTCCATGAAGCTGGGCTACGGTCCCGCACAGCGTTAGGCCGTCTTCCGCTCACGCCCCAACATCGTGCAGCCCGCCTCCAGTGGTGTCGCGACAGGCGTGAATGGAGGGACGAATGGAGACGTGTCGTCTTCAGCGATGAGAGTCGCTTCTGCCTTGGTGCCAATGATGGTCGTATGCGTGTTTGGCGCCGTGCAGGTGAGCGCCACAATCAGGACTGCATACGACCGAGGCACACAGGGCCAACACCCGGCATCATGGTGTGGGGAGCGATCTCCTACACTGGCCGTACACCACTGGTGATCGTCGAGGGGACACTGAATAGTGCACGGTACGTCCAAACCGTCATCGAACCCATCGTTCTACCATTCCTAGACCGGCAAGGGAACTTGCTGTTCCAACAGGACAATGCACGTCCGCATGTATCCCGTGCCACCCAACGTGCTCTAGAAGGTGTAAGTCAACTACCCTGGCCAGCAAGATCTCCGGATCTGTCCCCCATTGAGCATGTTTGGGACTGGATGAAGCGTCGTCTCACGCGGTCTGCACGTCCAGCACGAACGCTGGTCCAACTGAGGCGCCAGGTGGAAATGGCATGGCAAGCCGTTCCACAGGACTACATCCAGCATCTCTACGATCGTCTCCATGGGAGAATAGCAGCCTGCATTGCTGCGAAAGGTGGATATACACTGTACTAGTGCCGACATTGTGCATGCTCTGTTGCCTGTGTCTATGTGCCTGTGGTTCTGTCAGTGTGATCATGTGATGTATCTGACCCCAGGAATGTGTCAATAAAGTTTCCCCTTCCTGGGACAATGAATTCACGGTGTTCTTATTTCAATTTCCAGGAGTGTATATTTTTTCGCAATTTTCGATCAATACTTGAACTGTTCTTTTGAAATTGTAATAGAACATAATTTTACTTTCATTGTGTAAAGGAGTCATACTACTTTTTGAGCTTTCAGCACATCCAGTCTTACTTTTGACTGTGTTAAGCAAGTATATGTCCACAAAAGTAGTCCAGAGTGGCGGTGTGAATAAAATAACAAGATTTGCGATGTGAAGATATTGCTCACCAGCGGCGTTAAAAAACAATTTTTAATGCATTTAGTGTGCTACTTCTTTATATCGACATTCTTCAAAATTATTTGCTGAAAATAATGAATGAAAATCTAAATGCCAAGATGGGTCTTTGCGGTGGGCGGAGACGTTTGAGGGGAAATACCGACGTTATCGGCGCTCGGCGCTGCCAATACAGACTTCAACATTTAACTTCATCACGCAATTTTGACATTACTATTGGTAGGTCGCTGGCGTTTATAGAAATGAAAGAACAGGGAAGTTGACATGAAGTGTTCCGGACAAATCCGATACGTGAACGACGTATCCATCGGACACTTTCAGTTCAGATGTGTAACACAACCACGTCTGCTGAGGGAAAGAGAAAAGTGTCAGAGTTGCTTGTCCTGGTATGCAATAGGGTAGGAGGTCAACGTCTGCTTTGCTACGACTCTTCAATACATGTGCGTCTCCAATACAGTAAACATGGTTCGGTACACGTTTTCAGAATAGACAGACATGCTCCTTGTGTACAGTGAAGCTCGAAATAACTGAAGACCTGCTAACCGACCGTATCACGAACGTTTTCATGAAAATAACTTTTTGCCCTAGTTTACACAGTGGCCCCGAGAACTGGTACCTTCAACCTGCGGAGGCAGGACTGTGCTGTTCCATGGCATCATCGCACGTCCGAATTTGAAGAAGATGTACAGCATCGCGTTGAGAAGAAGACCTCACCCAGTTCTAGAACAATTGCGGGGTCAATGAGTGTTAGTCACAGTATCGTCTGGGACCCTCTGTGTGAGCGACAGTTACATCTGTACCACTTATGAAAGTTACATGCTATGAGTCCATCTGAATTTCCACAACGCATTGCCTACTGCACATGGTTCTTGCACCGCTGCATCGACACACCCCTGTTTCTACGTCGAGCTCTGTTCACTAGGGACTGTGTTCTGAATTCGAGATACGGCCATGTCTGGGTAGACGAAAACCCTCTTGCCACGCATGTTCAGGGATTTCTGTGGTGGTGTAAGCTGCCACCAGCACACCGGTAGGCAAAAATGTAGCAAGAAGATCGATAGTAGGCGCAGTAGCAGGTGCGCCACCATGAAGGAAGCCAAAGACAGACTCACAAGCAACAGGCCGCCAATGGCCTCTCGACCGCAAGTATACATATTGCCGCGGCGGAGCGGAGGGCTATAAGGCTCAGTCACTAGCTGAGTTAATGACGCACCAACTCGCACTCCAGTTTGTGGTGTGTCATTCATCGCATAGTGGGACTTGTACGTCACCAGTAGTGAGGCTAATGTGTACTATTATGGAAGAGCTTGTACCACAACACATGGACGCTGTTAAAGATAAGTAGCTTCCTTTTCTTGCAAATAAAGAACACTGTTAATACACGTGTGCACTTGTGTTGTAGAAAGAGGATGCCAGCCACCAAACAACATCCTATAAAACGTTTTGGACTCTTTCTTGGAAGCTGTACCACTGAAAGTCCGCCAGTGAATATGGTTTCAGCCCGATGGTGCACCACCTCACTTCTCACGTGCGTTTCGGAGACGTCTCAACAGACAATGTGGTGACAGGTGGATAAGCCGAGACGCCTTCAACGGCGTGGCTGTTGCAGTCGCCGGATTAAAACCCTATACACTTCGATTTACGGGAGTCCTGTAAAGACAGAGGAAAATCTATTGGCACGAGTTGTGGCCGCTACACTAGAAATTGAAGAAACACCAGATGAGATGGAGAATGTGTACCTGAACACGCTTCGTAGGTACAATGTCTGTAACAACTTTGGTGGTTGCTACGTCGAGCCGCTGTTGTAATACATCGGTACTGTTCTGCACGTACAGTTCGCTGGGTTCTTTTTTGTTTTGGAATAATGTAAACGCGTAATGTTCAATTATTGATGCAAACAAATGTGGTTAAGTGATGAGTGGAGGTTTCCATTCAAATTGTTACCTATTGATCGTACTGCGTCACGCCTAATTCAGTTCTTCAAGTAGAAGTGGATGAGTTAAACATTTGAATTGAAACCGACGTAGAAACGGTACATTTCCGGACATGGGTTCCTGTTCAAGATGTTACGTACTCACTCCCCTATATAAGTCCTAGAAGTCTGTAACGGGGATTTCCGAACGCTCTGTATTATTAGAGCCTCTTAGTACAACTAATAATTGGACAAATACAGACGTTCGAAATCATTTTTCTGAGTAGTGTATAAGGGAAAAAGATAAAAAAAAAACAGGCGCATAAGCGAAAGATTAACCAGTTCTAAACAGATCTGTCCATGTACTACCAGAAGAAAGTCTTATGAAACAAAAAAGGGAAAAAATGCAGTGCAGTGGACAATTTCACTTATTATGATACTGACAATGTAACATAAAGTACACGTGTAATGTGGACACCGTGTTAAGTCCCCTGACAACCTATTTGGCAATGTTACCTCAAATATAATCTTCTTCTTTCCCTTCTTCTTTCTAAAGTGGGGAAGGCTTAGCAAGTACTTGTAACTATATTCATTCCGCGAATGGACTAGCTAGCGGTTCCTACAACCCCCTCAAGCATAGTATTAATGAGATTTTTGCTTTCTCGTTTGTTCTGACTAAAAGTTTAATAGTACAGCATATAATTTCACATGCCTGATTATGAAGAAATTTCCCTGCATCTATGCAACCGTGTTACGTAGAGATACCAATGAGAACTTTCGAAGTGTGCATATCGGCAGGCGAAAGTCAAATGAGGACAATAGGTTTCAGCGCAAATGGTACGTTGTTTTGCGAGGTCTCTACCAGTCTATACAATAAATAAATCGCGGAGTGGCTGATGCGTTTTTCCAAACTGAGCTAATGGAAGTAGTGACAGGTTACTGTAAAATCCCTGCTCGCCGATATAATATATGGGAGGGAGAGGCATAGCACTTGACGCTTTTATCGCAAGGAACCCGCCGTATGCGTCACTGGCCTGAATAATTCATACGGGCCTCTCACGCTGTCGATGGCACCGACGCGAGGGGTGACAGTTGGCGAGAGGGAGCGACGCTCTGTCCCGCTTATACTAGAGGCGGCGGAGGCAGCAGCAGCGCGCATGCGCAGTTGCGGAGCACAGTGGCGTTCCCCCCCCCCCCCCCCCCCCCCTACCACCAGTTGGCGCCCTTGTAATTTGTCGGACAAAAGACGCGCGGACTGCGGGCCGCGGCTAAATAATGGCCGCCCTCGCGCACGCCGTGTCCGGCATCTGCAGACGCGGCTGCCTTTGTCCGGCGCCGGCAGCCGAGGCGCAGGTAGCAAAGTGAGTACGCAGGGCCGGCCGGCTGAGCTGCGTGTCTGGTTGAGCCCGGGCAGTGCGCGCGGACACGGGCGGGTCCTAATCACGTGCACTGCGGTAATGCCGCACGCCACCCTCCGTAACCTTCCCCTCTACCACTACCACCACCGCCATCTCCCTCTTCTGCCTCCTCCTCTCATCCAGTTCTCGTTTGCTCGGTATAAACAGTCGGATTATGTGGACTCTTCGGTTATCAAAATGTTCCTAATAGCTGACAGAGAAAACACACTGAGGGGCGATTGTATAAAGCATTTGATCTTAACCCTTTATTTGGCAGTGTAGCTCTCAAGCAACATCAAATTTACGTTGGCCTTATGGGACAACAAACACTTCCCAGTGCCTTTTAGTGGCATTGTTGCCTCCACGCAACGTTCCTTTACACACTGCGAATGCTAGTTGTTGTAATAGTTCAAGGTTTTCCACACCAGATGGCAATTTGTGCAGTGGTGTTAGAGAGGGTGTCTTATTTTGGTTCTGAAAGAGTGGATTTCAGTAAATTGGCAGTAATCTTAGCAGATTTTCTTCAAGAAATACCCAGAGGTGAGTTTACAGCAGGAATATTTCAATCCAATCTTGTTTTGAATTACGTAAACAGTATAAAACTTTTATGTTGCCTGTGAGCAACATTGCCCATAGTTGGGACATGTGCCTTTAGTATATTACACATGCTTACGGCGGACATTCAAAACAATAAAATCGTGACACTTGCAAGCTCATTTTGTGGTATCCAACAACTCTCAACAGTAAAATGTTGGGACAGCAATGAAAAGAGGAGAATTGATTTGTCCTGTCCCAGTATTGTACGTCAGTACAACAAGCATACCGTATGGGAGGAGTTGATCTTGCTGGTATGCTGATACAGCTCTACAGAGTACCAATGAAAACTAGGTGTTGGTACATGAGATTGTTTGGATTTATGCTAGATCTGAGTGCTGTAAATGCCTGCCTGATATTTCGAAGAGAATCTCTGGGCAAGAAGACCTCACTGAAGCCATTCAGGGCAGATATTGCCAATGGTTTGATGTTTTCAGGGAAAAGGAAAGTAGGAAGGCCCTCAATAGACATAACACTACCAAAAAAGTCCGGAGCCGCGCGACTGCTATGGTCGCAGGTTCGAATCCTTCCTCGGGCGTGGATGTGTGTGATGTCCTTAGGTTAGTTAGGTTTAAGTAGTTCTAAGTTCTAGGGCACTGATAACCTCAGATGTTAAGTCCCATAGTGCTCAGAGCCATTTGAACCACTACCACAAAAGAGGAGGAGGAAGCCAAGAGCTCCGACTGTTACACAAGATGTCCGATTTGATAATATGGAGCATTGGCCTGTATACGGTCCCAAAGGTCGTTGTCGTTATTGTCCATCTGGATTTTCTACAGTCATGTGTTCGAAATGCAATCTAGTATTGTGCTTCGTTCCAAAGAGGAACTGTTTCCAAGAATTCCATTGCAAGAAGAACTAGTAGGGAAAATGAAACAGCAGCAATGCATAAATGTGTTTATAAATTAAGTTATTCATGTACAGGAAACCTTTTGCTTGAGGTCATTGGCAAACACTTTTTTTCTATAATATGTATAAATGTGGTCTACTGTAAGCAGTAAGCAACATTTCATAATTTTTGTCAAAAATTTCTAAAACTGACTGAATTGTATTCCTTTAAGCATAATACATAAACATAAGCACTGAAAATTTTTTTGTTTTTATTTTCACCATTTGCCAAATAAAGCGTTAAATTAACACAGGAAATGACTTCAGAGCAAGCTTAAATTGGATATCTGCAATGTAAAAACGATAATCACAGATTATATCGGCTTGAGGTAGGACCAACTTTGAGTGGCGAAAATTCGCGGATCAAACTAAAGTTCACAGTTTACAATGTAGTGACACTACAAAACGACGCTTTTGTTAATGTAGGTTAATTCTTACAAAGAAGAAGACAGCAACCAGCCACTATTAATACTGCTATTTATTTAGGTAAATAGCGCCGTTACCGGTTTCGAACTGGCTAGTTCAACATCAGACGGCTGTTCACATGATTTTAAAGATACACTTTACATTATCGTCCGTTTTTGATTTTTTATTCTTCCACTGTGGCGAAGTATTTTTGGTGTGTTGTTGCCCTACAGTAGAAAACATTGTTAGAAGCGCCCTATGTGAAAATAACTAACCCCCAAATGTTGAAATACAGAGTAAATAAATATGTGAGGTTAAGTGGTTATGGTACTTACTTTTGTTCTGTGCAAATACAAATTGAAATGATAGAAAAGTTATTATTAACACGTAAGCACGAGACCACGCCACTCCAATTCTGCCGAAGCTCGAAATATATTTTTCCAGCTCTAAGGTTGGGTTAAGGAAATTATCAGTTGTGTACGTAATGAGTGCAGAAAATAATTGACCTCATTAAAATTCTTGGAGACATCTCGTAATTTTTGTGATTAGTTTAAAAGCATTTTATAGACACTCAGCGGCGTGGTAAGAAAGAAAAATTCGAATTTTTTTCTGTGAACTGTTGTGTTGATTTTGACAGCAGCCAATGATGACTGAACTTTTCTTTCGCTTACGCCACAGTCCCACAGCGATCGCAGGGTCGGCGTAGTTACAACGGATTTGGCAACCTTAGTGTTAGGGGTGGCCGGATCCCCTTCCTGCCGCCACCCCGTACCCCCCAGGACGGAATCAGTGTACCCTAACTGTCTGCATCTAGTGTAATCGTGAAATAGTGCGGACGTGTTGCAAATGTCTGCGACGCGTGTAACTGAGGCGGAACGTAGGGATCAGCCCGGTATTCACCTAGCGGGATGTGGAAAACCGCCGAAAAACCGCATCCAGGCTGGCCGGCACGCCGGCCCTCGTCGTTAATCCGCTGGGCGGATTCGATCCGGGGCCGGCGCGCCTACCCGAGTCCAGGAAGCAGCGTGTTAGCGCTCTCGGCTACCCTGGCGGGTTCAATAATGACTGGACATCTGTTATAAAGGTGTTCTCGCTCTCTCATGTTAAGTAGTAAAACTATACAATGGGTATTATTTTTTTTTAACCATGGAACACGTCAGTAAACTGCTATGAGAACTCCACGCACGTTGATGAATGAAACGTAAGCAAGTATAAGTGAAGTTGTAACGTCCCCTTAGAAAAATTAATGAATTACTGTGCTGATAAACCTTTTACATTATTTGATTTTCAAACAGCTGAGCAGAACTGAACGTACTCAGACATTTCGCTCTTTACCTATTCTGATCAACACTAAACTGACACACAATATTTTTAGCGCAACACAATCTGACTTTTAATAATTCCTACAAAAGAATGGCCCTAACAATAACCTATACATTTCATGAATCACTTACCTCATAAAAATCTTCGTTACAAGAACTACTGCAATACAGCGAGCGCCAATGCTGCCAGCTAAATAAAAGATTCTAACTTCTGATAGGCATAGTTAGCAAATGAAAGATTTTGATAGAGAACAAACAATGTATTTACCTTAATAGTGTTCAAATGTCATATATATATATCAGTTCATGACATCCAGTCTTACAAATTTACTGTCTCTGTCCAGATCATTCGCTCTCAAAACTCCGCCATCTCACTCCCCACGCCCACCACTGCTGGCGGCTCACTTCCAACTGCGCAACGCTACGCGCTGTTCACATCCAGCTGCCCAACACTACAATAGCAAACAATAATGCAAAGCAGCCACAAACTGCACACAGCACAGCCAGTAATTTTCATACAGAGCGCTACGTTACCAATATAAAAACCTAAACAGCCTACTTACAAAGAAACATGTTTCAGGAGCCGAATATTCTTTTATTGTCTCAGTAGCAGGGAGATTACAGTGTGGCGTACCGTGCAGAGGATCTCAAATTCGAACTTCGGTCCGTACTTTCCGTTTTCCGAGCGTTTCGGACCATGTGCTGGGCAACATTCTGTTCGCTTGCACGATGTGAATTATATTGTTTCCTTTGGCTTATGCAAAGGTAAAACCTATCGTTACAGATATCTGAGTATTCCGATGTGTCTGCTGACGACGACGAAGAGCAGAACGATTTTCTGAATTTAATGATAAATTATTTCAGCTGAGGTTTCACATGGACAAAAATACCGTGCAGCAGACAGAACTCAGTTTGAGAACACAGAACGAGAGAGTACCTGCTCAAACCAAGCGAAAGAATCCAGCCACTGACTTCAATGTGCATATTACCTTTAACATTAAAATTTTATTCCGCAGGAAGCTTTCAGGTGGTGTTCGGTGATTTCTTTAGAATAGACGTAGCAAAAGCTTGCAGTGCTGTCCACAAGATATCCGTCTGTATTGCGTCACTGAATAAAGAATTCGTCAAAATTCCTTCTGAAGAAAATGTGAGACAACTCAGTGTGATTGCATTACAAGTCTATAGTGATTTTTGTCAAATAACAGTAACGGATTTGCCTGGTGATTTAGATGCTATTTACTGCACCCTTATCACCATGAAAACTCCTGGTTGCGAAAGTGCAGTGATATTTGGGACTAGCCACGGGTGGTTTTCGTTAAACGTACAAGCAACCTCTGTCGCTAAGCTTAATTAGAGTGTACTGAATAGTGTACAAGGCACCACATATAAATTCGAGGTGAAAATCTGTCTACGAAGAAACTTTAGTACCAACAGCAAATGAAGCTAACAGGAGTCACAATGCAATGATTGCGGAATGGTATTTACATAAAAAGAGTTGCGACTTTTTTGTTGGCAGTAGTAACATTATCAGTTTTTCGCATTCTGTTGTGTATTTATATTGACCAGTACAATTTCCAGCAACAAATCTTCGTAGTACGGGGAGAAGTTTGCAGATTTCTCCTTTTTATTTTTACTTCCCCGCTATAGTAAATACTGTTTATCTACGAAGCACGATTAATGTCTTCGATCAGGGCGCGATAATCGTGTCGATAGTCGATTTCAGCGGTGTTGCCACTCATGTTTCACACAAATATAGGTCAATAGTGAACCTCCTTCGATGGATCCAAGGTCTAGTGTTATTCAATAGAGCGAAGACCTGAATAGAATTCAGTTTACGAACTAACGTCAAAATTGACCTCTGGTCAGCGATATTTACTAAGTCAGCCGTATGTATGAGAACTAAATACTTCATCATTCTCTGTCCCGCTGCTTAGAGCGGACTGGTCGAGGTAGGATCATTGTAGAGGCCATTTCTCAAGGCCCTCTGGTAGTGGGGAGGACGAATCTCAATAGGGAATATTTGGCAGAGGGTATCTAGTTCGAATATTTGGCTTACAACACAGGAAACCCTCCCGAAAACCTTCCTCGGAGCAGGGTGGGGGTGGCAGTGGAGCTGATTTTATTTCCGAGAAGTTACGCTCCAGCCAGCAATAAGTCGTGTTAGCGTGTTTCGTCTACCTTTTCGAGTGTGTAATAGAGTAACTTCCACGATTTTCCAGACGTGTGCAGTGTGTTTGTACATGTACGGTCACCGGACAACATATTAGTCACTCTCCTTATAAGTGCAAGTTGGTCGCTTTCGAGCGATATAAATGGTGTAGAACTGTTACATGGCATTCGTGTGATCCTTCACCCTTCGTCGTTTGCTTAATAGGTTTATGACTGTTTTCTGGGGATCGTCTTAAGTGGTTAATTACGGCATTTTATGCTCATAAGATGCTTTATTTCCTCATGAATCTGGGTATTAAAAAAATTCAAATGCCTTGAAAGCCCTCTAACACACTCCATTTGAGTCATGTGATGCCTGTGAAGCAACTTGCTAGCACGCTGCTCTTACTGCCATAAAGCTCATTCACAGTGATATCCCGTTTTGGAACATGTTTTGGAAAACGGGTTACAAACGGTGTTCAGCAGCATATTGTACAAGTACCTCTATGAACAAATTCCTGCAAAATTGCTTTCGAGTGATACAAAGAATGTGCAAATGTGGTTGCAACTCGTTCGTAGAGATCCAAATGAGATAGTGGTCACTACGTCTGTTCATTTCTGGATAATGTACATAAACACTCCATACAGAAACGTTGTCGCTCTTACCGTAATAGTTACCGCACTGGACTTCTAGTGCAATGTTCAAAAGATTGATCCTTATTCACATAATACTACTGTCTTCGTAAGTTTACTTTATTCGTAATACAGTTATTTAAGAGCTTTAAATTCTGTATCATATTACATTTTAATCTCTGTTTTCATTTGTAAGCTTCATTTTACACCTGATCACTTTGAGATGAATTGCAAGTGTGGTGTTAAGAAGCTGCGTTTCAAACCTGAAGTAGCTCCTGTTCTGGAGAATTTGAGAAACCATTTAAAAATTTACAACTATATTTTTCTTCCCAAACAAGTAGTTGAAGACAATAATTTGGAACTTCCAGCTGTCTTCATTGAACATTGCTTGGAACGTTCAAGGAAATGTAGTAACAAAATGGTTCAAATGGCTCTAAGCACTATGGGAGTTAACATCAGAGGTCATCAGTCCCCTAGACTTAGAACTACTTAAACCTAACTAAGGACATCACACACATCCATGCCCGAGGCAGGATTCGAACCTGCGACAGTAGCAGCAGCACAGTTCCGGACGGAAGCACCTAGAACCGCTCGGCCACAGCGGCCGGCGAAATGTAGTAACGCAAGGGTATTACGATAAAATGAAAGTTTGTCCTTCTTAATAACTCGTACGTCATGGTGTTTCTGCAGCATTTAAGCATGCTGTAGAAAAACAGATACTGTATGATTCTACTGCGTGAGCTGTATGTTTCATAGCCATAATTTTCCCGTGGTTTAAATTAACGAACTGGAGAACCAGGAAAACTGTAATGTGTAAAGTTGTTGAAGGCAAACACGATGAAGCCCTGCAGTTCCCCACGAGTGTTATTACGATTCCTGAAAATTCGAAAATTGAGAAAAGAGATACCTGGAAAACAGTAGTAGTTCTGGCAACAACCACTGCAATTAGCAGTCGGAATTATCTTCTGAATGAGAAAGTTTCCATTGTGTTTCATTGTACAGGTTTTCACAAGTTACCCTGCAAAACGTTTTCAGCATGGTTGGGGCAAATAATCCAGTTCTAGATGCACTCAGTTTGAAGACAATTCCGCGAATTATTGCTGTTTCACAATGCTTGCGTCCCAGCCACCTTGCAGTGAACTTTTCACATTTCTTACTTCCGGAACATAAAAATATAGTTTGTTATTGAAGAACGAAGAGGTCAGAAAACGCGTCAACTTTCGAAAGATTTCCACAGTGAGTCTTGAAAAAATTCGTTACCATTGTCACTTAAAAGTTGTTAATGCGTTTTCCATCAGTAAGTAACCAAACTGATTTAAAAAAAAGTACGTAAAACACTAGTAACCGTAGCCAGTTTATGGTAATTATTAATTATTCTTCACCGAAACTGTACAAACAGATTGTTTCATTTAGAATAGCTCGTTCAGATGTTGCTATAATCAGTCTCACGTAACAAAAAGTTCACGTTCGCGGGTAAACAACACGTCACACGGAATTTAGATATTTAAAATGTCACCAAATGTTTAGAATTTCACACAGTGCATTACATCGAACTCTTTTCCACACTTTACGGCACTTCTCAAACATTTTGGCACCGAAATATCACAAAATCAATCTTTTTCATTGGAGCACCTATCAACAGGTCTGATCACTACGAGATCCTAGCCTACACAAAAGAAATTTCTAGTTCCCAAAGTATGCGCGAATATGCTTCTGATTGGCAGAGAAACATCGCAGCCCATCGGAAAGCAGCGTCAAACTCGTTCAGTCCTGCGCGTATATACAGAACCAATCAAAATTTGCCACTGAATCACAACAGTAAATTAACATAAATAAATTTTAAAAACCCACAAATATAAAATTAAGTCCCTCGTAACAAAACTACTTTAGCAAAATCATAATCTCATTTCCCCAATATCATAAACTGACGAAGTAATTTGTAACAAATTGTACGGATTACTAACACGCACGTCAGTCTCGAACATTTCTCACGAGACCGGATGCTTCAGTGCACAGCATACAAATTTTACATAAAACATTATTTCACATCCACACTTTCATTCACCCTCATAACCAAGCACAAGTATAATAGTAATTGATAAACAGAAAATGAAACAAACTGAGCCCCACCTAAAGTGACAGTATTTTGACTGCAGCTGAAACAGTTTCCGTCAGCTTAGTGGCCTCTACCAGATCGCATAGAAACTACATTCTCTCGGGCATCTTACGCCACCTGTGCTGTGCGAGACCATACTGTACATCTGTTCACTGCTGTTACAACTTAATAGGCACGATGTAAGGCGCTACGCCTCAGCGCGTAAACAAGAGCGTTTAAAAAACGAAGCGAAGAACTGCTAGATAAATTTTATTCTTCAATGAAAGAAAATATAGGGAGGCTACAATTTTCTCTATTCCAGATCCGATGAAAAAAACCTTGTTCTGAAGATGTATTGTGGCCTCGACGTAACGGGGTTAAACGGTCACAGCAAGCAGTTTTGCAGAGCAGCAACGAAGAATAATGTAGTTTTTTAGTAATTGATGTTTACTGACATGTCCCCTTGATATTGTACGTATAAACGTTCACTGCATATTTATACGCAAGTACAAAGTTGCATTTGCAAAACTGCAACTGCCTGAGTGTCTCGGTAAACAAACAAAAACAGTGGCACTAGCCTACAGCAAAATATTTGCGCTTGGAAGACCATGTTTTGATATCTCGGAGTGGCTTATAAGACCTTTGATGTTACGTGTATATCTTGAGTACGGCATAACATAACTTTGTGTGTGTGTGCTCTCACTAGCGGACACCAATCACGTTCCTGGTTAGAACTGGAAATAGAACCACATACTTTTATATTGTATTGGATTGCCCGTTGAAATATTTTATCTCAGGACTGTCATTAGGACATACTGAAAGCGTATGTTTTAGAAAGTTGAGATTCACTAATACAAAATAAATGAAATATGGGCGACAAACAACAAGCAGGACGAAATTTTCACCCGTGTGACCCTTGCGAATACCTCCAGAATTCAAGATATAACGCGATGTGAAACTTATATTAGAATTCGACGTAACGTTTTGTTCGTAAGACCCGCCGATAAAAGTAGGTGCCTATTAGTCGGTGATTCTACGAAAGCTGTGTACATCATTGCTGACCTTTTAGTGAAATCCTTGTTCTTGCTGTGTTTGCGTTCTCTGATGAAAAAACACATGGGAAAAATTTCTTGCTATAGCACGCTTTGTTAACACTGTAGTGTGTACTCGGCGCTCGAAATCACCTGCACGAAAATAAAACACTCGCGAGGCGGGCAACATTTCTACGATGAATTCTAAAATGAAATATCGCTGATGACATGAAATTTACAAATTAACCCCATCTTTGCGAGCTGTCCTGTATTTCGAAATGGCCGTCAATATTGTATAACTGTCCATGTTGGGTTTCGTACACGTTTCCAAATGGTCAGCTGCAGCGAACAATTAATTTCTACAAGCAACGGTATTTTAATGCTTTTCTGTCGTACTACGTGGTACATAGACATTCTGTCACGCGGCATATCGGCTTATGACACTGCCTGAGTGCAGAAAAGTGCTGTTGCGTTCAAATATTCACTGAATCTATTTTAAATATTTATGTACGCGTATTTCTAATTGTGAACCGAACTCTACCGTCGGAAGCACCACTCTTAGAGATCACGTGGCCGCCCCGTGACTTTTTGCCAAAAATAAAAGTGTGCAAAACCTAAGGACGAAAGTAAGTTTGCCATAATGTGTCACTACCGAGTAACTTCGACCGAACAGAGAAACAACTGCTACAATATAGTAAAGCAAGTAGCTGAAAGAAATACGGAATTTGACGAACAGAAAAGAAACTTTTATTGAACGACAATCATTACACTGAACAGCCATAGGAAACCATTGTTGGACCATTATAGCTGTGTTTAGTACCAAAGCAAAACAAACGCGCTATAGGATGGGTCGTGGAGGAATTCTGGAGACTCAGTGGCCGTAGAGATGCAAGCAAACGGCTGGACAAGCTTCCACCCGGCTTTCTGCGGAAAGTAAACTTCGCGAGAAGGCAAATTAGGAGGTTCACTAAAGGGACAAAGCGTGAATGAGATCCACCATCATGACGGAAGCAGACATATCTGCGAGGCACGGACTGGACCGCTTTGAGCGAAGCCTGCAAAAGCGAGCTACTTGAGTGCTGGACCGTTTGGGCGTGTTGCAGTAACCAAAGCGAGGCGGACAGCAAAACGGTGTTTCTCTGCAGCGGATGTATCAGTTCCACCGGAGCCAAAGCTTTCGGGAGGGTTGGGACGATGCAGCAGTGAGGCCGTGGGGTATCAGAAAATTCGGAAAATGTCACTGTACCTCCTTCATCTGCTGTTTACACAACCAGTTTCTGTCGACTGACCATCGTCAGCTACATAAAAGTATTCACAGCATAATGTTATGCGAAATACAGCAAGATCAACGTCAGCAGAAAGAACCATGAATTAGACACTGTTATGATATCGTAATACACTGAGATAACAAAAGTCATGCGATAGCGACGTGCATACGAAGGGCGTTTGAAAAGTCCGTGCAAAATTAAAAACTACTTACGTGTTTGGGGTAAACATTTTTTAATTTTTCGACATAGTCTCCTTTTAGACTTATACACTTCGTCCAGCGCTGTTCTAATTTGATTCCTTCCAAATAATAGAAATTGTCCAAGTCTGCAAAATAGCTATTAGTTACTGCAATCCTATTTCCAACAATTTTGCGACCACAACTGCTGAGGTATGTGCTGGTGCATTGTCGTGATGGAAAATGACTTTTTTGCGGTCCAATCGCCGGTGTTTTTCTTGCAGCTCGATTTTCAAACTGTCCAATAGAGATGAATAATATTCATCTGTAATAGTTTTACCCTTTTCCAGGTAGTTGATGAGGATTATCCCTTGCGAATCCCAAAAGACAATCGCCATAACCTTCCGGCCAAAGGAATGGTCTTCGCCTGTTTTGGTGCAGATTCTCCCATGGTAACGCATTGTTTAGATTGTTGTTTGGTCTCAGGAGTACAGCAATGTATCCATGTTTCATCCACAGTGACGAAACGACGCCCAAAGTCCTGCGGATTCTTCCAGAACAGCTGCAAACCATCCTTGCAACATTTCACACGATTCCGTTTTTGGTCAAGTGTGAGCAGTCGCCGAACTCATCTTGCGGATAGTTTTGTCATGTCCAAATCTGTATGCAAAATATTATGTACCCGTTCATTCGAGATGCCCACAGCACTAGCAATCTCACGCACCTTAACTCTTCTCTCATCCATCACCATATCATGGATTTTACCAATGATTTCTGGAGTCGTAACCTCCACAGGGCGTCCAGAACGTTCAAAATTACTGGTGCCCATATGGCCACTCCGAAAATTTTGAAAACACTTATAAACTGTTCTAATCGAAGGTGTAGAGTCACCGTAATGTTTAGCAAGCTTCTCTTTAGTCTCCTGAGGCGTTTTGCCTTTCATAAAGTTCAATCACCACAAGAAATTCTTTTTCGTCCATTTTTTGACAGTCACTCGACTTCCTTGATTCACACGAATGCCAGACACAAAGAAATAGACCAATATGGCTGAAACCTGGTGGGCATTCTTTCCGAAGATGCTACTAACTAAACATGACCTCGATACGCGCCGGTGGTGCCATCCCTCGGACTTTGCACGGACTTTCCAAACGCCCCTCGTATATACGGATGGTGCTAGTATCGCGTGCATAAGGTATAAAAGGACAGTACATTGGCGGAGCTGTCGTTTGTACCCGGTGATTCATGTGAAAGGGTATCCGACGTGATGATGGCTGCACGGCAGTAATTAGCCGACTTTGAACGCGGAAAAGTACGAGTAGTTAGAGCTAGACGCATGGGACTTTCGATTTCGGAAATTGTTAGGGAATTCAGTATTAAAAGTTCAGAAGTGTCAAGAGTGTGCCGAAAATACCAAATTTGGACGACAAGTGGTCGACGGGCTTCACTTAACGACTGAGAGCAGCGGCGTTTGTGTTGTCAGTGCTAACATACAAGCAGTACTGAGTGAAAACACAGCAGAAATCAATGTGCGACGTACGACGAACGTATGTATTAGGATAGTGCGGTGAAATTTGGCGTTAATGGTGAATGGCAGCAGGTGACCGACTCGAGTGCCTTTACCAACAGCACATCACATGCGGCGCTTCTCCAGGCCTCGTGACCACATGCGTTGGGCCTTTGATCTCTGGAGACTAGTGGTCTGGTCATATAAGTCACGATTTCAGCTGGTAAAAACTGGTGGTAGCGTTAGAGCGTGGCGCTGACCCCACGAAGCCATGGACCCAAGTTGTCTGCAAGCACTGAGCATTGTGGCTCTACAATGCAGTCGGCCCAGTTTACGGGAAAGGGGAATGGACTGGGTGCTCTGGTCCAACTGAACCGATCACTGACGATTTGCAGTCATTCGTGGACTTCATGTTCCCAATCAACGATGGAATTTTTATTGATGACAATGCTCCATGCCACCGAGCCACAATTGTTCTCGATTGGTTTGAAGAGCGCTCTGGACAGTTCGAGCGAATGATTTGGCGACCCAGACAGCCCGACATGGGTCCCGTCGAACATTCATGGGACATAACTGAGAGGTCAGTTCGTGAAGAAAATCTTGTACCAGCAACACTTTCACAATTGAGGATGCCTATGGAGGCAGAATGGCTCAGTGCTTATGTAGGGGACTTCCAGTGACTTCTTGACGTCATGCCACGTCGAATTACTACACTACGCCGGGCAAAACGAGGTCAGACACGATATGAGGAGATATCCAATGACTTTTGTCATCTCAGTGTATAAATTCCGTCGTCAGTTTATTAAAACTGTGCTCGGTAGTACTCTCATTCACGTTATAGCTGCAGTCGGCGTTAACGCTGTAAACAGATTCATACCACACAGAGGCGACTGCACAGCGGATGACTGCGATAAATT
Source organism: Schistocerca americana (assembly GCF_021461395.2). Classification (NCBI taxonomy): domain Eukaryota; kingdom Metazoa; phylum Arthropoda; class Insecta; order Orthoptera; family Acrididae; genus Schistocerca; species Schistocerca americana. The sequence continues at coordinate 570,082,744 of NC_060123.1, forward strand.
AGTACATTACCTAATATACTTTTTATAGAGTGACGATGTAATTTATATTACGTTGTGATAATAATGTCTAATTCAAGGTTTTATCGTCTGACGTTAAAGTTTTTACATTTACCTTAACATGATGCTGAGAATACTTTTATGGACCTAATGATGGCACTCGACCGAAACTGGTAGTGTAAATTAAGGACAGCAGCTTGAGGCGTAACGCGACATTTTTCAAATATTTACGAGCTGTGAGGCACCAACTCCTGAAAATGTTTCAGAGAGTATTGAGTATTTAATCATCCAACAGCACAGTAGAACGCACAGAACAGCCGCACTTATCGGCAGAGATAAATCGCCGTTAAGGCTCTAGTGCTGTGTGTAAACAGCATGAAGACTGCGCAGTGAATTGCCTGTGTCTGGAACATCTGCGCGACAGGTTAAAGAAGTCTACTGCTGCAGAACAAACAGGCCACGCCATCAAATAGCTCTGCGAGCCATGTATAGGAGAGCTTCTGAGGAGTTGGTTCCCATTAGGGAGGTGGCTTGCATGACGAAACGCAACGCTTCAACTTTCGTTGATTTCCCTCAGTCCCATTCTGCAATGAGTCTACCACGTTCTGGAGAGTTTGAACAGCAGAGAGGGTATTGGTTTACTCTCGGCAGACTATACATTGCGTTCATTTCATTTGGAAGGGCCTGAGAGGAGAGAACAATTTGCAAACGTTTCTGAACTAGGCTACAAGTCTTTTATCACAAGTATTCGAATTAGGTTAGTGTTTGCGTATGTTGCATTCCAGACCTTCATACTGCTGCGCTGTGTACACAGGGCCAAGTAGAGAACAATGAAACAAGCAACTAATCCTACGAAACATAGATCCGGGACCAAACTGTTACCCCGACTCGAGTGCATGAACACTTTGTAATAGAGTCTGCGAGGATGCGAACTCCAGACATGCACTTCACGTCTAACACATAACATCTAGTGTTCCACATTGTCGCCGTTTATGTGAAGGCATGCTTCGACACGTTTCCTCATTAATGCCGGTACACGCTCAAAAATGCCAGGCGTCTTGCTGAGGAATTTGCAGCCACACATTATGCGTTCCCTTGAGTTCATCGGCACTATCAACAGAGCTGGAATACACCAAAGCTTCTAAACATCCCCACAGAAAAAAATCCAACTACTTCAAGTAGGGAGACCTGTCAGATCACGGTACGGGTGGCCCACACCGATACATCTGTTGTCGAGACGCTGTTTACTATTGCTAAGGTATCCAGGAAGGTGATAAAATCAAACTAGGGCAGTTTATCACGTTGCAATTTACGCCTCAGTTGCGGCGTTTCAAAAAACGTTGCATGAAGTCCCATTTACACCGAAGCGAATACTAGCGAATGCGCATTCGCGAACAATGCGCAGGGAATTTGCTACTGCACATCATCATTGACTTGTACCAGCGAAAAAACAACATTAACACTGAGGCGAAAAGAAGAAAATCTACATCTACATCTACATTTATACTCCGCAAGCCACCCAAAAGGTGTGTGGCGGAGGGCACTTTACGTGCCACTGTCATTACCTCCCTTTCCTGTTCCAGTCGCGTATGGTTCGCGGGAAGAACGACTGTCTGAAAACCTCCGTGCGCGCTCTAATCTCTCTAATTTTACATTCGTGATCTCCTCGGGAGGTATAAGTAGGGGGAAGCAATATATTCGATACCTCATCCAGAAACGCACCCTCTCGAAACCTGGCGAGCAATCTACACCGCGATGCAGAGCGCCTCTCTTGCAGAGTCTGCCACTTGAGTTTATTAAACATCTCCGTAACGCTATCACGGTTACCAAATAACCTTTGACGAAACCCGCCGCTCTTCTTTGGATCTTCTCTATCTCCTCCGTCAAACCGATCTGGTACGGATCCCACACTGATGAGCAATACTCAAGTATAGGTCGAACGAGAGTTTTGTAAGCCACCTCCTTTGTTGATGGACTACATTTTCTAAGCACTCTCCCAATGAATCTCGACCTGGTACCCGCCTTACCAACAATTAATTTTATATGATCATTCCACTTCAAATCGTTCCGCACGCATACTCCCAGATATTTTACAGAAGTAACTGCTACTAGTGTTTGTTCCGCTATCATATAATCATACAATAAAGGATCCTTCTTTCTATGTATTCGCAATACATTACATTTGTAATGCGAGGTAACCAACATCGAAGCATACGCTGTGTATTGTTTTTTTGGCACCAACGCTGCCGTGCTAAAGTTGCTTAATTTATATTTCATACAGCGCATTGTGGTCGCTACGGCGTGCGAAAGGAAGAATTTAGGTGTTTCAGTTTGTATGTAAACGTGGAATGTGTGGAAGTAATGCACTTAACACTGATGTGCAGCCCGAGATCCCTTTAGCATTAGTCCAAAACTTTGCACGTATGTCGGTTGGCGCTTTTCGCTGATTTCTCACTTCAGTTGAGGAGGGAATTTAAAAGCAGGATACTAATTACCGAATACCAACATAAACAAGGAAAGGCTAGCATTTACACTCTGGTTATCAGAAACTAGACACACTTACGTTAGTGATTGTTTCGCGTTTCCGTAGCTGTTTTATATCGGACAATTGCCGGCCGCGGTGGTCTAGCGGTTCTGGCGCTGCAGTCCGGAACCGCGGGACTGCTACGGTCGCAAGTTCGAATCCTGCCTCGGGCATGGGTGTGTGTGATGTCCTTAGGTTAGTTAGGTTTAAGTAGTTCTAAGTTCTAGGGGACTTATGACCTAAGATGTTGAGTCCCATAGTGCTCAGAGCCATTTGAACCATTTTTCGGACAATTTCTGATGTCTGCAGTGACATAACCGTAGCACTTAAAACTTGTATTTAATTAGTTAATAATTAATAAAAATACGTATAAAAATAATATCCATAAAATATGATTAATGAAATGTGAAGTGCACATACGGCTGGTTGCATAGAGGCCAGACAGCGCGAGCCCGGTTTAAGTATTTTTATTCACAATCAAAAATCTCTAACGTAACAGTGTTATCTGAGCCATGTAATTATAGATGCCACGAACGTAAGCAACGAGAAAGATCAGGCGCAGGTCTTTCGCATATTTCTCTTTCTAATCAACAAAGTTGATACATATTCACGAGAGTTTACTTTCAAGCTAATTTATTGTGCTTTTTGTTTTTAATAAAAATAATTACGAGGTTTTCGGTTATTCTCTCCGTTCTGATGCAAGCATCTGTGAATTTATCGCCTTCCTCACGTCTACAGTAGTACATTTGAGTGCTTCGACAATTTTCTACTAATTGTATTTCTTTTCCTTTGGTATCTGTGCCGTGGTTCTTACATACATCATTTAACTGATCATATTTTTTAAACAGTATCTTTCGATTGTCCCGTGGTCTCTCCCGCTGGAAAACATTTTCGATGGTAAGATGGTAGCGAAATGGCTCTGAGCACTATGCGACTTAACTTCTGAGGTCATCAGTCGCCTAGAACTTAGAACCAATTAAACCTAACTAACCTAAGGACATCACACACAGCCATGTCCGAGGCAGGATTCGAACCTGCGACCGTAGTGGTCGCTCGGTTCCAGACTGTAGCGCCTAGAACCGCACGGCCAATCCGGCCGGCATGGTAGCGAAGAAAACGAGTGCACGATCTAGAGTATCCTATGTAAAAAATGCGATATGACGTTCTTCATACATGGAGATGAAAAGGACCGCCGAAGAAGGGAAACTGTGGTTGCAGAGACGCGGTTTAGCCTTTTGAAACAAGCAGAAAGCGTGTGTGCTGTGGATCTCTTGGATTCCAGAAGCACTATGGCATCTATATTCCTGTATCAGCAACATTACATTACATTCTCGTCGGAGTAGACGGAAGTTGGCGAAAGAATTCTGTACTGCTAACTCCGAAACGGAGAGGACGCGAAGTTCCTTTGATGATTCGCTGGAAAATCGCCTAGCAACGGAACACGAGCGAACAGCACGACCGAATGCCGTTTTAACACGCGCGGCTAGCGTTTGACCCAGAGAGATCATTGTCATTCGCTGTTGCACTTTCACTGATGTTCGCTCCGGAGTAAAGAAGGTTTTAGCTGCGGTCAATAGTTTTAAATTTTTTTAAGAACGACGTCATGCCACAAAATCTAGTGTTTTAGCGAAGTTTGTCAGTAAGGAACTGCCACCTAGCTGAACGTGTTATAATGTTGTTTTTAACTGTAATACGTTGTGACTCATAATGGTCCCTTTAAACCGAAACTAGTCCCAAAGATAGATAATACTAACGAACCTAGCAACGCTTTGCAATTGCTAAATATGTATGTAAATTTGATATACGCCCGAATCTCTTTTTTTTCCCGCTCTCTCTGTCCATCTTCTCCTTCCCGTTCTCATGTTTGTTTCTCTCCCTGCCCCTCCTCTCTCACCTATCTGTTCACTTCCTCTTCCTCCCCTCTCTGACACTGAGCTTTGATTATTGTTACTGCCGATTTGACTGTTACAGGGAACTCGGCTCACTAAAGCGAATGGGATCATTGGTGTACGTGGTATGAGACACCTCTACTAATGCTGGATATGTGTAGATAGTAGCTTCACTGACAGTATTTCACATAATTTTAACCTGTAAATGGGTAGCACTGCAAAGTTCCGGACGATTCAGGTTGTATAGTGGTAGTCTAAACATAAGCCGAAAAGCCATAAATACAGCTTTCCGGGTTTTCTGTTAAAAACGAGTGCGAGGGAAAACGAAACAGCTCATAGTTGTGTATACAATTTTCATTTAAAATTGTGTGTGTGTGTGTGTGTGTGTGTGTGTGTGTGTGTGTGTGTGTGTAAGGAGAAGATATATGACAGAGTTTGTAAAACGGTTTAAATGCCCTGGCAGTTAAAACTGTACATTGTCGAGTATACAGGGTGGTCCATCTGAAGTTTCGGATGAGATTATCTCTAAAACTATACATCGCGTAAAAATAGTGGGAAAGACAAGTTCGTAAGCTCAAAGTGGGACATCAAATGATACTACACGTGACCTACAGCCCCCCCCTCCCCCCGCCCCCTTGAGTGGGGCGGGGGGGCATCTTTTAAATCTTAAATGGAAACACCTAATTTTTATTGCAGATTCGGATTCTCCATAAAAAAAGTAATCAAGTTTTGTCTGAAATATTGTTTTAAACCATTGACAGATGGCGCTGAAATCGAGAAAAAAGTGAAATTGGGGAAGAATGCTGATTTATTTAGAATTATCAGAGAAAGACGCATCAAATCGCTACGCCAAATTAAGCTGAGTTGAGTTACGACTCAGCTCCCGCGGCCCACCTGTCTGGCCCGTTTGTGTGGCCTATCGGCAAAACGTTAGTAGAAGCGATGTACTATAGTACTAAAATTTTATGAGTTTGATAAAGCCAATATCTGGCGTGTTTTAATTTTATGTTGTGACATTTCTGAAGAAGGCTACATTATTATAGCCGAAACCTAGGTAAAGTTTCACTGCTTATGCAACTGTAGGCTGAAATTTAATATAATTACATTTTACAGTTGCTGACTCTGCTGCACCATGCTAAAAATATTCACACTTTTTTTCTTGTGTTTGGTGTAAGGAACAGATCCCTAAAGTTTCTCGCTGTTTTTTGGGACACTCTGTCGATACTCTGTCAGTTTAATAGTTGATAGCTGCATCACAAAAACTCATAACAAAGTTTCATGCTTTTTTTTTTCAAGCGCGTGGTATTTAGAGCATGGCAGTACACGTTTTCACTTTTTAATATTTTTGTTGGATCTAAAATTTAAAAACCTCTCTCACAGCGGCCTGATTTAGCTTCACTGATCAGGATGGTAAAAAACATGCGTATATTAAGGGAATTTTCATTAAGGAAGCAGGCTTATCACATTCACACAGTTCAATACTGTTCTATCCTGATTAAATTGAGCTTAACTTAAATTCCATAAGGCAGTGAAGCAATTTCGAAGTCTCGGTGCGACGAAAATTGTCAGTCGATCTCCTGAAAACATTTGTAATAATTATTAACTTGCGGTGATCACATGGGGAAGACCAGAGATATGCTGGTAAGACCGTGTTAGCCTATTTATTGGAAGTCATAAACTGGATATCTTGAGCATACAAAACGGCAGGTTCGTCCAGTGTAAATCAGATGTTCCTCACTGATCCCGTGCAACACAGCGTAGTAAGTAGGCACTGTCAATAAAAATCAGTTAAATAATACGCGAACACACTTAGTTTAGTTCATGTATTAAATTCCTTCTCATACAGAATCTCATCAAGATGGCTACTAGCTCAACAATACATACATAGATAACAGAGAAGCTATTCCATGGGGTAAATGCACGCTCCAAGGAATAATAGGGCTTGAAACTAATTTGCATTGATAATCATCGTATTTAGTTTAGGAATCGGTAAGATAAGAAGAGATATTTCGAGATACGTACTGAGTTATATAATTTATAAAATTTCTGAATATATCGCGGAGAGACCGCTGCAAGAGACATTACAACTTGTAGGCGAAACATTCCCAGTGGACAGCACCATGTTTTCTCACGACTATAACGAGAGAAGAAATGCAATCATTGGAAAAGCATATTAGAAAGCACAATCATTTCTCTTGGCCGTCTAATATCCCCAGACGTATTTCTACTAAAATCGGACCGATACAAAAAATGAATGTTGGGCAACAAAACTTGTGTGTGTTATTGGTTTCAGATGGCCCATACGTTTGGCGCGGTTTTTTTTTATTTTTTTATAGAAACGTCCCCTTTTTCATTAAAGGCAACGGTCCACAGAACGGTTGTCATTCAGAGGCAGGCAGGGAGATTGCAGACGTGACTCGCAGGACGCGTACGTGGGCGCTGATGCGATGCGCTGGAGGTAGCGGTGAGCCGAAAGTCGATCCTGGACAGCTTCCGCTTCCCCCTCCCCCCCCCCCCCCCCCCCCCCCCCCCGCTCAGCAAATTCGTTCGGCGACGCTGATATGAAGGGAAGGCCGGGGATGTGGGAGAGGCGATACACCTGCGTGCTCCCAAGAATAACACGCCTCTAACCGATACGGGGAATCACTGCACACGATCTGTTTTGCATCACTTGATTAACCGATACCTTCTCTTTCCACCTTTAGTGCTGCTTCCCGATATTGTGCCACTTGGGTTAGTATAAGAACACGGGAAATGGGGGCATTCTACTGACGATTTTGCAATGTGGAACGAGGAATCATTGACGCAGTTTCAGATGCTATTAGGATTTGCAATTTTCTTTCCCCTTGAGGTTTTTCGTCGTATTACTACGTTTCTGTTAATATTTAAAGTACTAAGTTCTATTAACATGAGAGCTGCACAGCTGTACAGTAGTGCAAAAATGACAAAAAGACACAGCCTTTAGCCATAATTTAGACCAAAAAATTTTTCCTGTGTCTGATTTCGTATAATAGACTATATGCATACGGGGGCACACATTTCTTATTGCTACAGTAAAACAACGACCATTCGCTTTATGCTTTTTAGACACTTCCATTTTCTCGTTAGCTAAAGTCCAAGCGAGTCCATGTTCGCCATGAAATTGTGGGTGTTCGTACCTCGTGAAGCTAGTCGCTGGGATCATGATGCCGGAAAATACTTAGTTTTAAATTAGAATTATATTAATACCTCCAGCTGCTGACGAGCGTTGATATATATCAACGGGGACAGGTGAAAATGTGTGCCTCGACCGGGACTCGAACCCGGGATTTTCTGCTTACATGGCAGACGCTCTATCCATCTTTTTTTAATTTTTTTTATATATTATTTTTAGTCTCATTTTGTTCGTTTTCTTTCGTAGTATCTGCTCGGTGCGGACGTCGCAAGACACCCGTTTCAGTTCTTCGTTGATCCATTAACTCAGTTTTTTTTTTTTATTACAGAGGGCAGCTAACCCTCTGACCGAACACGCTGAGTTACCGTGCCGGCGTGAGCCACCGAGGACACAGAGGATAGCGCGACTGCAGGGACTATCTCACGCACGCCGCCTGCGAGGCCCACATTCTCACCTTGTATGTCCACACACTACAATCGTAGTGTCCCACCCCAACACACTCATTACTCGTGGAAGACATTCTTACCAAGTCCCGTAAGAGTTCGGGGAATGTGTGTGGCCGGCCGCTGGTGGCCGAGCGGTTATAGGCGCTTCAGCCAGGAACCGCGCTGCTGCTACGGTCGCAGGTTCGAATCCTGCCTCGGGCATGGATGTGTGTGATGTCCTTAGATTAGTTACGTTTAAGTAGTTCTAAGTTCTAGGGGACTGATGACCTCAGAAGTTAAGTCCCATAGTGCTCAGAGCCATTTGAACCATTTTTGAATGTGTGTGCATCCACACAGAAGGAGGAGATCATGGCCGGTATTGCCAGAACTATATACTTATATATGGATACGGTGTCTTTGCTACAGGGCAAAGGTCGTGTGTGTGTTTCACAGATACAGTTCATTTAAGCACTACAGTTATGTTATGGATAAAGAGGTAAAAAGCGCAAGATGTGCAAAACTTGAGGACGAAAGTACCTTTCGCATGTGTGACCACCGGTAACATACCTTTATGAAACTTAGGCAAAACACAAAGAAGTGCTGTAGTATTCGACAGAACATAACACGAAGAAATACACAGAAAAAAAAATCCGCTATTAAACCCAGTTGCAGGTTCAAAGCCTGCAATGAATAAAATAAATAAAAGTTCTGACATTCTATACCCTTTTTTTGTGTCTTGGTGATTGAAGAAAGTCCTCAGTTGTTGTTAGAAAATTCTTGCTACTTTTTCCAACTCTGATGAGCAAATGAAAAAAAAGTTTCTGATACTTTTTTTCACTTTTAGTGCTTAATACATAGTAGCTAGTTTGGCCAAATATACGAATTTTATCTTACGTCTCATAGACAGTCACTTGTAATTGACTCACAACGATCTGTGTCAACGTGTTGCAAAATATCCTGAAGGTATACATATGCTGCAGGATGAGATGTCCCATGTTCCGTACTCGATGGCCGCGTAATAATGAATATGGGTCTTGGGATCCATTGTTATTGTCATGTATGATATCAGTTAACAGTAATGATCGATGTAATGTTTACGCTCCTAACCGCATTAGGATCATTACCGCAAATTGCTAGGAATACTTAATAAGATGGAGCAATGTTCCACGGGCTTTATTATGTAATGAAGCGTGCATTTGCTCGGAGCTAATCATCTGAGTGAGGTAACGACAGGTCGCTACCGGTCGCTCATCACACGCAGAGCCGAAGCGTCATGTCAGGGGTTATTGAGCTTTTGTAATGCAACACAGTATTTCGCAGTCGCTTAGTGCCGCTGACACAAGATAATGCTCAAGTCCAGCGATGTACTATTCCAGGAGGAAACTGATATTCGTCAACAGATGACAAACGGTCGACCATTATGAAGGGGAAGTGTCAGATAGGAGCATAGTCTATATTCAGTGGCTTACGAGACGCAGAGGTTTTGAAACTGTCAAGAAGAATTAATGTGTGAATATGGTAAAATAAAAGCAACCCATCTGTTCATTGAAATTATTCTTTTACGTGCAAACAAAAATTTATAACGCAAAGACGTGTTTCCTCTCTTTTTCCCGTTGGCGGTAACGTTTTTGAGCGTGCATTGTTAGGGGTAGCTGACAAAAAGAACCTTTATCGTCGTATAATCTTATCTTGTAAAACATGTTTATACAGATTTCCCTCAAAAACATCAGTACCACAATCTCTTGACAAATGTCGGGTACTCTAGAAACAACTTTTCTTTTGTAGGATAGAGTCGTTTGCTATCTGCGATGCTCAGATTGGCTAGTTCATATGTTCCCTATGAGTACCGTCTCAAAGATACTATGCCATGCGTTCATTTCAGACCTCAGTAATGCCACCATCAACTCTGAATATGAGGCTTACGAGGACAATAATATTATATAGAGAACAGAGATTAATTACTCCGTAGTTATCATACAGGCACGCTGTCGCAATACAGTTTTATGACGGACTTCCGCAAGCTCACTTTGATTATTGATATAACATACATCAACGATTTCGGAATATACATTCTGTCTTCAGACGCATATGGGAAATCAATGACATCTACACCTAACTTGCGCAGAGAAGGGCGGTGAAACTGATCTGTTCGCGAACTTCATGTCGGCCGCTGGTCAGGTGTCTCGAAATGCTAACTCTCCCACCCCTGTACGTATATTCTGTCTTGGGATTTGTTGTTCACAGTATTGATACATCTGTAAGGAACTGCAACATTAATTCAGTGGTTGCGAGACTGGAAAACGATGTACACTTGGATAACACTGCCTTAACCCAATGGCATCATGTCTAGATACCCTACTGGTTGCTGTGAAATGAGATTTAATACATATAAGCTAGTATGATTGTTCTACGTATCTGCAAAAAATGGAAACTCCGTCCTGACGCCCTGGGGGGGGGGGGGGGGGGGCATCCGTACCGACCAACCGCCGTGTCATCCCGTGCCGGTGACGTCATGAGATGCGGTGTGGAGGAGCCGGGGGGGGGGGGGGGAATCTGCATTCTCCCGACTTTTGCCAGAAGTAAAACATATACAATCAAAAAGCACCATGACCATGTGCAGAAGGTGCGTTTTGAATGTAAATGTTTTGTTTCTAACAAACCTTTGTATAATGCTCTACAGTTAATCTACTAAGATGACGATTTGTCACGAGGTTCAAACTCACAGTGAACACGTTTTGTAACAAAAATTTTGAAGACCTGAAAATGACAGCAAAGTCTGTCGAAACCGGCTGTTGAAAGTAAGGAAATATTTATACGATCTTGGCTTTAGTTTTTACCACACTTTTCACACTGTCTACATCTACATGGATACTCCGCAAATTACATTTTAGTGCCTGGCAGAGGGTCCATCGAACCACCTTCACAATTATCTATTATTCCAATCTCGTATAGCGCGCGGAAAGAACGGACAGCTATATCTTTCCGTACGAGCTCTGATTTCCCTTATTTTATCATGGTGATAGTTTCTCGGTATGTAAGTCGGCGTCAACAAAATATTTTTGCATTCGGAGGAGAAAGTTGGTGATTGTAATTCCGTGAGAAGATTCCTTCGCAACGAAAAACGCCTTTGTTTTAATGATGTCCATCACAAATCCTGTATCACTTCAGTAACACTCTCTCCCCTATTTCGCGATAATACAAAACGAGCTGCCCGTATTTGAACTTTTTCGATGTACTCCGTCAATCCTCTCTGGTAAGGATCCCACACCGCGCAGCATTATTCTAAAAGATGACGGACAAGCGTAGTGTCGACAGTCTCATTAGTATTTCATGCAGTTTCACTTCTTTTTCCTCTGCGACTACAGCTCGGAATTTGATGCGATTGGATTAAACACTGTAAAGAAAGGCGTGCAGTGGAACTGAAAAGAATTATATGATGAACTCGAAATATTCATATCAAAGTTGAAAGGTTTCATTGTAGCATAGCATACTCTTCCTATTCTGTACAGGAGTTACTCGCACTAGTTGAGTATTTTTCTCTGTAATGTGTTAGGCATTCCTGTAGTCTCTCACAGTTTTCTGCGTTTTATTAATTCTTTAGTGTATACATTATGTAATCAGCATTCCTTAAATTATGTTCAGGTCGTTCCCTGGTCCATAATCATTGGCTCGCATCGTTACACTGAAAATAAATAATTAAATAAACGAAATACGTCCACGCATAAATAGGCGATGACCTCCGGTATCGTACTATAGCACTTTACCATGTAGGGAAATCTCGTAAATTTATGCGAAAACTTTCTCTTTTTTGCATTTTACAACTTGTATGGTATCCGGTCTGACCGTGGAAACCAGTTGGAGAATTATAGCGCTGTCTGTTTTCCTGTCAACGGCAACGGCCTTGCCGCAATGGATACACCGGTTCCCGTGAGATCACCGAAGTTAAGCGCTGTCGGGCGTGGCCGGCACTTGGATGGGTGACCATCCAGCCGCCATGCGCTGTTGCCATTTTTCGGGGTGCACTCAGCCTCGTGACGCCAACTGAGGAGCTACTCGACCGAATAGTAGCGGCTCCGGTCAAAGAAAACCATCATAACGACCGGGAGAGCGGTGTGCTGACAACGCGCCCCTCCTATCCGCATCCTCATTTGAGGATGACACGGCGGTCGGACGGTCTCGATGGGTCACTTGTGGCCTGAAGACGGAGTGCTTACGTTTCCTGTCAAGTGGTCTGATCTTGGAATCAACTGGTCTGGTCTTGGAATTTCTCTGCGTACAATCAGATACTTGCAGGGCGGTGACCAGTTGTCAGATTTGTGAGTTTTTCTTAACCTTTTTGCACTTTATGTCACTTACCCAAAATAAAACGTGCGCCACACACCATAAAGTGGCGTACAAAGCTCGTATGTACAAGCAAACGCGCTACTTTTCGTATTGCCCTCACTCCTTTGTCACTGTGGCCTTCGGTTTGTTGTTTCCGGGACAAAATTTCCCCGGCCGCTGTACGGTACGCGACGTTTCAGGTCCGGCGGTGTGGAGTGAGCCCTCGGTGGGTCCTCAGGAAGCCACAGGAGAAGGTCCGAGGCCGCCGGCGAGTGCTTGTTAATGGAGTGCCGGCCGCGCCCCGGGGCGCTGGACACACCGAGTGTGTCGCCCCGGGGCGGCCTCGTTCCATCAGCTTAGTACACCGCAGCGGCGGGCGCGGGCGCCGGGGCCGGGCTGATGCATTGCCGTCCCGGAGTGGCCCAACAGCAAACACGGCTCCCATCCGCAATCGCCTCGCCAATTGCCGGCTGGAGGCTCTCTCGGCGCGGGACGAGCACCCTCCGCTGGAGGTTCTCCTTGTCTGCCGCCCGCGCGATTAGCAGCCGCAGTCAGTACACTGGAGGCGCTTCCTGTCGTATAACACACCAATGCTGTCTTGTGCAAGAAAGGAAGAAATCTCATTGCTTGTGCCGGACAATGATACAACGACTTGGCTCATGAAGGTTGGTTGTAGAAAAATATCCGCTACCAGTCACAATAAAAGATTATTTATTTGTCACACGACCGGTTTCGGCCGTACGTCCATCCTCAGGTTCAAAAATGGCTCTGAGCACTATGGGACTCAACTGCTGTGGTCATAAGTCCCCTAGAACTTAGAACTACGTAAACCTAACTAACCTAAGGACAGCACACAACACCCAGCTATCACGAGGCAGAGAAAATCCCTGACCCCGCCGGGAATCGAACCCGGGAACCCGGGCGTGGGAAGCGAGAACGCTACCACACGGCCACGAGATGCGGGCCATCCTCAGGTGTTTATACATTCATTTACATGTTTATACCGTTGGAGATCACTGCATAAATACTAAAAATTATTTGCTGGTGACTACACACATACAAGTGGGACAATTGTAAGTGATAAGGCAGCATTTGACGAAAATACACTACTGGCCATTAAAATTGCTACACCACGAAGATGACGTGCTACAGACGCGAAATTTAACCGACAGGAAGAAGATGCTGTGATATGCAAATGATTAGCTTTTCAGAGCATTCACACAAAGTTGGCGCCGGTGGCGACACTTACAACGTGCTGACATGAGGAAAGTTTCCAACCGATTTCTCATACACAAACGGCAGTTGACCGGCGTTGCCTGGTGAAACGTTGTTGTGATGCCTCGTGTAAGGAGGAGAAATGCGTACCATCACGTTTCTGACTTAGATAAAGGTCTGACTGTAGCCTATCGCGATTGCGGTTTACAGTATCGCGACATTGCTGCTCGCGTTAGTCGAGATCCAATGACTGTTAGCAGAATATGGAATCGGTGGGTTCAGGAGGGTAATTCGGAACGCCATGCTGGACCCCAACGGCCTTCGTATCCCTAGCAGTCGAGATGACAGGCATCTTATCCGCATGGCTGTAACGATTCGTGCAGCCACATCTCGATCCCTGAGTCAAGAGATAGGGACGTTTGCAAGACAACAACCAACTGCACGAACAGTTCGACGACGTTTGCAGCAGCATGGACTACCAGCTCGGAGACCATGGCTGCGGTTACCCTTTCTGCATCACAGACAGGAGCGCCTGCGACGGTGTACTCAACGACGAACCTGGGTGCACGAATAGCAAAACGTCATTTTTTCGGATGAATCTAGGTTATGTTTACAGCACCATGATGACCGCATCCGTATTTGGCGACATCGCGGTGAACGCACATTGGAAGCGTGTATTCGTCATCGCCATACTGGCGTATCATCCGGCGTGATGGTATGGGGTGCCATTGGTTACACGTCTCGGTCACCTCTTGTTCGCATTGACGGCACTTTGAACAGTGGACGTTACATTTCAGATGTTTTACGACCCGTGGCTCTACCCTTCATTTGATCCCTGCAAAACCCTGCATTTCAGCAGGATAATGCACGACCGCATGTTACAGGTCCTGTACGGGCCGTTCTGGATACAGAAAATGTTCTACTGCTACCCTGGCCAGGACATTCTCCAGATCTCTCACCAATTGAAAACGTCTGGTCAATGGTGGCCGAGTAACTGGCTCGTCACCATACGCCAGTCACTACTCTTGATGAACTGTGGTATCGTGTTGAAGTTGCATGGGCAGCTGTACCTGTACACGCCATCCAAGCTCTGTTTGATTCAATGCCCAGGCGTATCAAGGCTGTTATTACGGCCCGAGGTGGTTGTTCTGGGTACTGATTTCTCAGGATCTATGCACCCAAATTGCGTGAAAATGTAATCACATGTCAGTTCTAGTATAATATATTTGTCCAATTAATACCCGTTTATCATCTGCGTTTCTTCTTGGTGTAGCAATTTTAATGGCCAGTAGTGTATATCTGTACTTACATAAAGATGAAGCACCATTATTACAGTCATTCTGTGGTGACAGTTTTGCCACTTAGTTACACACTTATTGTCATTTTCACGTGCGTATTTCAGTTTTACCAAGTATAGCTTCATATTTCACTATTACATTGTGCACTCGTGAAATAAACTATATTTATGTACAAACATGTGGGTTGTGGTCAAAGAACTTAAATGTAGCAGATGTAAGACATGGTTCTTCATCTTTATGTAAGTACTGATATATTTTCGTCAGTTGCTGCCTTACCACTTACAATTGTGCTACTTGTATCTGTGTAGTCACCAGCAAATAATTTTTTTGTGTTTATTCAGTGATCTCCAACAGTGTAAACATGAAAATGAATGTATAAGCACGTGAGGATGGGCGCACGCCCGAAACCGATCGTGTGACAAATAAATAACCTTTTATTGTGACTGGTGGCGGATATTTTTCTACAGCCGATAAAGGAACAGCATCCACTATGGAGAAAATACATTTCATGAAAATTGGTTGAAGGAACGAATGAAAACTTTGGTTTAACTTCCCTGCTCACACAACTCCTCACACCAGTGCCATCCAGTTTTGTTAGACATGCGACTGTAAAAAATGGAAGTCACGGATTATGTTCACATTGTATATACTCAAAATGGTGTCTACACCCCTTTTTTGGAATTACGTTTAGTACTGCTCTACAGTTTTCTTGGATGTCCTCAGTTGCATCATAATATCGTAATTGTGTTCTTTCATCGCTAGCTTCAATGTGGGGAGCAACTAGAAGTCGGCTGGTGCCAAATGGCGAATGCGGTGGGTGATCCAAAGCTATGGTCCGTTTGCTGGCCGGAAACTCGCACACAGGCTTCACTTTCTGGGCTGGGTCGTTTGTCATGGAGGAGCGACCAGGAACCGGCCTCTCGGTATTCGGGTCGAATTCGATGAATTCTCGCCGATAAACGATGGACAGCTCCAAAAACCTGATGTTGCTGTGGTGTCACCGCCAGACACCACACTTGCTAGGTGGTAGCTTTAAATCGGCCGCGGTCCATTAGTACATGTCGGACCAGCGTGTCGCCACTGTTAGTGATCGCAGACCGAGCGCCACCACACGGCAGGTCTCGAGAGACGGACTAGCACTCGCCCCAGTTGTACGGACGACTTTGCTAGCGACTACACTGACGAAGCCTCGCTCCTTTGCCGAGCAGATAGTTAGAATAGCCTTCAGCTAAGTCCATGGCTACGACCTAGCAAGGCGCCATTAGCCTTACATAGCAATTGATACTTATCGTATAAAGCATGTCTCATCAAGAACGATGTATACAGCAAGGATGGATTAAAGTTAAGTATTCCAAAAGCTACGTACTTTTCTTTATAGTATTCATTACGTATCCTGTTTCAGACCTCACGCCATCCTTCGTGTGTTTATAGCGTGCATTGCGGTCCCCTCAAATCACACTGTGTCGGCACTTCTGTCGACACATCAGTTGCCTCGCTGCCCCACCGCCGTTTGCCGGCAAGTGTCAGACACGTATTGTTACATCCGTGGTCAGGACGCCAGCTGCAGTGATGACCTTCTGCACAACATTTGTTGAAACTTCAAGAATCTTTAACGTCACAGCTAGCTAGGAGATAGCATAGCAGTTTGGAATTTCACGCAAGCAGTCCTAACAGAACTGGGACACATTCCGTTTATAGGGTGAACCACGGGAAATAGAACATTTCCAGTTGAGCACCCTTTTATGGCGTAGACGTGCTCGCGCCATCTACCGCATCAACTCGGATCCACACAATATGGCATTCAGTTCTGTATGGAACATTGGCCAGATTAGGTGCGTTTGGAGGGGTCAGTGTGTGCAAATTCCGAACGGTATGCGACTGTGATTAATTATTTATTCGCCCCACAGCTGCAGGGGCGGTGCCGCGAAAATGCGAAATTATTACGTAGAGATGCGGCTACAGCCCGTATGACCCGTTATTCTGTGACTACACTGACGAAGGATACTAGCCATTGCACCTCCCTCAAAGCCCAGTGGATAATCCGTCAAAAATTGAACGCAGATCAAGCGCGAAAACAGAAAGGAGGTGTACTGAACTGTGAAAAGAAATCAAAGTGGAAACAGTGAACGGTTCTAGCACAGAAAGTGCAATGCAGCGGAGGGCAGCGTAGCAACGTCGTCGTGGGTAAGTGGTTACGTTGTTGGACTGCCAAACTGACGAGCCAAGTTCAAAACTCTCACTTCTCAATTTTTTTTTCGCTTTATTCAGTTTTGTGTTTGTGTCGTAGTGTAACGTCCGTTTGCAACAGCGAGGTGTAAGGTAGAAACCTATAGTGAAAGATGATTCTGCACAGCGCGACCGCTACGGTCGCAGGTTCGAATCCTGCCTCGGGCATGGATGTGTGTGATGTCTTTAGGTTAGTTAGGTTTAAGTAGTTGTAAGTTCTAGGGGACTGATGACCTCAGAAGTTAAGTCCCATAGTGCTCAGAGCCATTTGAACTATTTGGTTCTGCACAGCTGCTCAGTTAGCAGCCGAAAGGAACTGGCTTTCGCAAGGAAACTGCAAACATTTGATGACAAGGCGATAATTCAACAGAATCTTCCACTGGAAAACACATCTGGTGTGTCATACACGGAATTAGTGACAACATGTGTGTCCTATGGTAGGGAATCTCTTACCGACGCACCTAATTTGTATGCCTGGTAAGAGAGTGAGATATGCCTCCTTGCCCGATATAAATGTTCGTATGAGTGTCAATGTGATCACTCCCGAGGAAATTAAGTAAACATAATAGTTTGTCACATAAGCAGCAACAAATGACGCGACAGTTTGACAATCACACGGTTTGTCTGTGTTCTGTCAAAACATATGTTTTTAACGTTGTGTTACGTTTTGATTCTTTAATTCCTTTGTTGTGACACAGTCGACGCCAGTTCATTTGTTGTTTCTCGCTTGCCCTCGCTATTTATCAAAAAAATGGTTCAAATGGCTCTGAGCACTATGGGACTCAACTGCTGTGGTCATAAGTCCCCTAGAACTTAGAACTACTTAAACCTAACTAACCTAAGGACATCACACACATCCATGCCCGAGGCAGGATTCGAACCTGCGACCGTAGCGGTCGTGCGGTTCCAGACTGTAGCGCCTTTAACCGCTCGGCCACTCCGGCCGGCCGCTATTTATCGCATTTACTTGCAACGGCAGTGCATTCGCACCACATTACTCATATTCTATACCCAATTTATAATATGAAAAGTGCCAAGACTACAGAAAGAGAACAAATATTTCAATGACCAGACGGACAGTTCATAATGTTGTGAAAAAAATTAAAGGCACGAGGTAGTTTTGAACCGGGCTCATCCGCCTTGCTGTCTAACACCGTGACCACTTACCCCCAATACCGCGGCCGTCCCATTATGTCAACTTTGCCCTTCTTCAGTTAAGACCGATCACTGTTTCTATTTTGCTTTCTTTCACATACCAGTAAACCTTTTTCCTGTGTTCATACTTGATCACTGTTCAGCTTTTGATGGGCTATCCTCTGGGCCATCTTACCACTAAAACTGAGGAGGGAGTTTCCCTTGTGAGTTACCACTTTCCACATCGACTACTCTCACGTTTCGGTGATATTCGATGGCCAGCGGAATCACCTGATCTTTCTTCCCCTTATGTTTTTATGTGGGCTCATCTCAAGAGCAAAGTTTATTAACGGCAACTTCACAATACTGGTAAGTTGAAAGTCGCATTGCGGCAAGAGATAGATGCCATTCCCCCAAGAAATGATTCAGAGAGTATGAGGAGCTTCTACGGACGTCTTCAGTTACCTATCTTCAGAGACAGAAGCCATTTGTGTCATGCACTTTTTAAGAAATAAAATAGTTTTTGACTTTAAAGTAATGGTAATGTGCGAAGAATATTTGCTTACGTGTTAAATTGGCGTAAATACGCGCTAAACTTTATAACAACCAAGTGAAAATACACTGCCCATGGGCCACACTGAAATAGGCCTATAAATCGTATGCTGTAAGTATACTAAGTTTTGACCATGATCGTGCTACTAATGGATTGTGTTGGCAAAGAGACTATGTTGTGTATTCCTCTCGGAAACGCAGGGTAAAAAAATACCCGTTGTAAATCGTGTTTGTTAGGTCAGACATATCTGTAGTTATGAGTTACTGAATGGTAATATTACGGTGGCTACTGGAAATCGGTCATGCATTTCAATCGGCAAGGAAACTGTTATAATTAAACGCAGAATTTCAGTAAGGAAGTCTCTTCAGTAATTATTTCACGATAGAGCAACTGAACCAACTTTTTAGCGTAGTGTTGATTGTGCTTTTTGCTGTAAAACACAAAGTAACCAGAAAAACACCCCCACGGATTAATGGCTTTGAAAATAACCTGGGCACCTTTGAGTAGAGCAGCATATGAAACATTCCGTCTTCAGGCCACAAGTGGCCCATTGGGACCATCCGACCACCGTGTCATCCCCAGCTGAGGATGCGGATAGGAGGGGCGTGTGGTCAGCACACCGCTCTCCTTGTAGCATATGAAGGATCCATGGAAATTGATCTGCAGCCGTACTTTCTTTACATAGATGTCCCATACTCACAGCCGGCCGCTGTGGCCGAGCGGTTCTAGGCGCTTCAGTCCGGAACCACGCTGCTGCTACTGTCGCCGGTTCGAATCCTGCCTCGGCCATGGATGTGTGTAATGTCCTTAGGTTAGTTAGGTTTAAGTAGTTCTAAGACTAGGGCACTGATGACCGCAGAGCCATTTGAACCATTTAAACCCATACTCACAAATACACGCAAATGAACACACACTTGGCACAATGTTGTAAACAGTCAAATACAAAATACTATTTAATCATTTATCATGAATGTTTGTCGGATATTACTGAGGACTTTGAGACATTTTTAGATTAGTGGTTACCTCTTCATGAAATTTAGATTCTATCACAACACTGCGCAACAGCCAAATTTGGAACCTTTTTCAACTGACTGTCGGTAAAGATGAGACAAGTCTTTTTCAAGAAAATATGACGGTTTGTCATTATAATAATGATATTTTTAGGATTCGGACCGTGAACCTATCATATGTAACTTGACTTGGGTCAATGACATCCTCTATGCATATGTAAATCGAACTTCCTACTGTATTGACAAAATACTATAGAAAACACTACATTCTTTGGAAGTGGCGATGCGAAGCGCTGCATCAATTTGGGCGAGTGTTACGTAAAAATAGCCTCAGCATTTGCGTAGCCCACTCATGGCTCTTCGAATTTCCAATGACAAGGAGGTCAAAATGATCATTTCACATCTGCGTAATCGGACCCAGCATCCATCTGAGGCTCTGACACCGTGTGACTACCTAGATTTTAGCTTCGTATCTAAGGCAGTATGTGCACAACCTAATAGCTGACGAGTGAGAGTTATTTTGTTTTCAGTTCGTGCACACTCTCTTCGCAGCCACTATATTTTTCCATAGGCGCGGTTTTGCCTCCTTTACTGAATGGGATCTACCCTCCTGCTTTTCCTAGCCCGTCGTTGCAATTGCAACTGTCGTCCCAACACGTGTGCCAGTAAACTATACAATAATTTCCATGTTGTATACACTAAACATGTGTAAAACAAATTTTGTAAACAGTTTAATATTACGAATTACATATAGTGTTGGTGTTACACCGTCGACGGCCAGATTATTGGAGATGAAGCAAAAGATGCAATTAAGGAAGAATGAGAAAG
Source organism: Schistocerca americana (assembly GCF_021461395.2). Classification (NCBI taxonomy): domain Eukaryota; kingdom Metazoa; phylum Arthropoda; class Insecta; order Orthoptera; family Acrididae; genus Schistocerca; species Schistocerca americana. The sequence goes on from NC_060123.1 coordinate 570,103,320, forward strand.
TAAATCGCCGTACCCTTTCAAAGGAACCGTTCCAACATCCGACTTACGTGATTTCGGAAACTCTCAGAAAACATAAATCTGGATGGCTGGACGAAGATTTTTAAGCGCCATCCTCCAGAATACGAGTCCAGTGTCTTACCACTGCGCCACTCAGCAGGGTATATATTTATCGAGGACGTTTCAGATCTTTAGCGCCGAGGTTGGGAGCCTGGGTATCACGATTGGCCTTACACTCCACGTACAGCTGATGCGCTGCTAATTATGCTATGGTTTTAGTGGCATGATGGCTGTGACGGAAGCGTAGTTTAGACAGCGGTCTGATCCTTTTCAGGATGACCCTGTCACTCAATATCATCAGTTATTTAACCTCTGTTCTCAGCGCCCGACGTGACTTTTTTAATGATCCTATATCTGATTTAAGAACTTTCAGCATTGCAGCGCGTCAGCAATCTTAAGTATCGAAATAATTATGAAAAATCCGCCTCGATTGCACGAACTACCTGGTGTTTACCTAGGTTTCAGCGAGGGTAACCACGCCTTCTTCAGAACAAATATAAAACAGCTTGCCTAAATGGGCATGTTGTTGTTGTTGTTGTTGTCTTCAGTCCTGAGACTGGTTTGATGCAGCTCTCCATGCTACTCTAACCTGTGCAAGCTTCTTCATCTCCCAGTACTTACTGCATCCTACATCCTTCTGAATCTGCTTAGTGTATTCATCTCTTGGTCTCCCTCTACGATTTTTACCCTCCACACTGCCCCCCAATGCTAAATCTGTGATCCCTTGATGCCTCAGAACATGTCCTATCAACCGGTCCCTTCTTCTAGTCAAGTTGTGCCACAAACTCCTCTTCCTCCCAATTCTATTCAATACCTCCTCATTAGTTATGTGATCTACCCAGCTAATCTTCAGCATTCTTCTGTAGCACCACATTTCGAAAGCTTCTATTCTCTTCTTGTCTAAACTATTTATCGTCCGCGTTTCACATCCATACATGGCTGCACTCCATACAAATACCTTCAGAAACGACTTCCTGACACTTAAATCTGCACTCGATGTTAACAAATTTCTCTTCTTCAGAAACGCTTTCCTTGCCATTGCCAGTCTACATTTTATATCTTCTCTACTTCGACCATCATCAGTTATTTTGCTCCCCAAATAGCAAAACTCCTTTACTACTTTAAGTGTCTCATTTCCTAATCTAATTCCCTCAGCATCACCCGACTTAATTCGACTACATTCCATTATCCTCGTTTTGCTTTTGTTGCTGTTCATCTTATATCCTCCTTTCAAGACACTGTCCATTCCGGCATAGTCAAAGGCTAAAATCAATACCTACATCGGCAAGACTCCATAAAGTTCGGTGGAGAACCAGTGACCATCGTTCGTTGGCTGGGGCGAGGCAGCGCACACAGGGTTGAGATAAGTAATTTTATTGACTTGGTACATATGTACCGCGTATTTATAAAAAAAATTTTATTGGGTCTTGCCGCTGTAAGTGTTGATTTTAGCCTTTGAGTAAGACCATTTAGGTAAGCTGTTTTATATTTGTTCTGAAGAAAGCGTTGTTACCCACGCTGAAACCTAGGTAAACACCAAGTAGTTTGTGCAATCGAGGCTGATTTTTCATAATTACTTCTATATCTGATTCCACTGAAGGGGAGGATTCCATTTAGATATACGGTGGTGAACGAGGTGGCACAATGGTAAGATACTGGACTCAAATCCTCGTTCCACCATCTATAGCTATATCACATCAGGCAAATGCCGATAGGGCCCGTTTGATAAAACTGCTGCTCTGTGACATCCTACTAAGCTTCCTCAAGAGCACTAAACGGCTAACCCGGTTCATGGTTGGTGATGCCTGTTGCAGTTGCCTATGTAATGGCTTGATTTTCAGTATTCTGCGTCATTATTTACCGAATCTAAAAATCTAAAATGCTGTCATAATCTATTCGTTAAGAGATGTAGTGTGTAGTCTTTCGTTAAAGATTTAACGCAATAAGTTAGGTATTACAGTTACAAAATTGTGTACGTGTCTTGAGGCACTGTAACTGACGGGCGCGGAAATACGCGGACTGTATTCATATTCATCTTGTGTTTGAGAATGAAAGCACTTAGCGACTACCAAAAAGGTTTGCACCTAATTTTATACCTTACGAAATATTTCTCGCTGACACGCGTCACAATATGGTGAAAGGAAAAAAAATATTACTTACTTGTTGTCAGTGATCATGTAGTAGAACTGCTGCATCGAGCATGACGTTTTAATTTAGCACTTCCTCACTACTTGCGCTATTCACAATGCATTTTCCAGACAGTGTCCACATGTATTCTATCATTGTACGACGCATAGTTCAGGAGATACATTATAATCATTGACATGCGTGAAAAACTAGCTTTTGTGCTTTTGTTTGAAACACAGCGGAAATTACGCATACTGTACTAACCCAGTCTTCGATAATGAGAGTACTTAGCGACGGCCAGCTAACTTCAAACATAATTTCAAACTTTTTCTCAACTTTTTTCCTCGCTTACACGCTTAAAGGGAAATATTTAAACGTAAACTAATTAAAGTAACCAGACATTTGAAGTTTTTCGTTCGTGCTAGTTCGATTCCTTAAAGAATCGGGGGTGGAAGTTTACTGGTCTTATCTAATATCGTGTACAAACTTAATTAAATGCACTATTCGGAGCCGTGTTAATTCACTGAGCGAGATATTAATCTGTTTTAGGGATTTTTGTTTGCTACTCACTTTGCCCTAGGATTTCATCTGCAACGGTAGGTGACTGTCGCGTCCTGAAATGCCTTGCACGCATGCGAAGTACGAGCATTGTGGTTCAAAATTAGCGATGCCACCTCCCACCCCCCTCCCCGCATGTGAATGGCCGGTGTATTCGTTTTTAATCTCTTGGTAGTGGATTTAGTTGGGCCCCAAGTTTATCTGTTAATTAATGCACATCACAGTTATTAAAAACAAAATAACTCACTAGAATGCACCATTGGCAATTAATAATAAATGATGGGTTTATTTATTAATTAACTCCTTCCAAACTTAATACATCACTACACATTCGTAATTGGCGCCCAGAGTGAGGCTTGAGACAAATTCAATTACTAAATCTATCTGGCTGATAAAGTGCTGTTTACTATTCGACTGGTTGTGAATCATTGTTTTGTGGATTCCCTAAAAATGCAGGCTGTGGTGTAGTATAGCAGACTAATGGAACGATACAAGGTGTAATACACTACTGGCCACTAAAATTGCTACACCAAGAAGAAATTCATTGGACAAATATACTAGAACTGACATGTGATTACATTTTCACGCAATTTGGGTGCATAGATCCTGAGAAATCAGTACCCAGAACAACCACCTCTGGCCGTAATAACAGCCTTGATACGCCTGGGCATTGAGTCAAACAGAGCTTGGATGGCGTGTACAGGTACAGCTGCCCATGCAGCTTCAACTCGATACCACAGTTCATCAAGAGTAGTGACTGGCGTATGGTGACGAGCCAGTTACTCGGCCACCATTAACCAGACGTTTTCAGTTGTTGAGAGACCTGGAGAATGTGCTGGCCAGGGCAGCAGTCGAACATTTTCTGTTTCCAGAAAGCCCGTACAGGACCTGCAACATGCGGTCGTGCATTATCCTGCTGAAATGTAGGCTTTTGCAGGGATCGAATGAAGGGTAGAGCAACGGGTCGTAACACATCTGAAATGTAACGTCCACTGTTCATAGTGCCGTCAATGCGAACAAGAGGTGACCGAGACGTGTAACCAATGGCACCCCATTCCATCACGCCGGGTGATACGCCAGTATGGCGATGACGAATACACGCTTCCAATGTGCGTTCACCGCGATGTCGCCAAACACGGATGCTACCATAATGATGCTGTAAACAGAACCTGGATTCATCCGAAAAAATTACGTTTTGCCATTCGTTCAAAATGTTCAAATGTGTGTGAAATCTTATGGGACTTAACTGCTCACGTCATGAGTCCCTAAGCTTACACACTACTTAACCTAAATTATCCTAAGGACAAACACACACACCCATGCCCGAGGGAGGACTCGAACCTCCACCGGAACCAGCCGCACAGTCCACGATTGCACCTCCTAAGACCGCTCGGCTAATCCCGCGCGGCTTTGCCATTCGTGCACCCAGGTTCGCCGTTGGGTACACCATCGCAGGCGCTCATGTCTGTGATGCAGCGTCGATGGTAACCGCAGCCATGGTCTCCGAGCTGATAGTCCATGCTGCTGCAAACGTCGTCGAACTGTTGGTGCGTATGGTTGTTGTCTTGCAAACGTCCCCATCTGTTGACTCAGGGATCGATACGTGGCTGCACGATCCGTTACAGCCATGCGGATAAGATGCCTGCCATCTCGGCTGCTAGTGATACGAGGCCGTTGGGATCCAGCACGGCGTTCCGTATTACCCTCCTGAACCCACCGATTCCATATTCTGCTAACAGTCATTGGATCTCGACCAACGCGAGCAGCAATGTCGCGATACGATAAACCGCAATCGCGGTAGGCTACAGTCCGACCTTTATCATAGTCGGAAACGTGATGGTACGCATTTCTCCTTCTTACACGAGGCATCACAACAACGTTTCACCAGGCAACGCCGGTCAACTGTTGTTAGTGTATGAGAAATCGATTGTAAACTTTCCTCTTGTCAGCATGTTGTAGGTGTCGCCACCGGCGCCAACCTTGTGTGATTGCTCTGAAAAGCTTATTATTTGCATATCAGAGCATCTTCTTCCTGTCGGTTAAATTTCGCGTCTGTAGCACGTCATCTTCGTGGTGTAGCAATTTTAATGCCCAGTAGTGTAGGTATAAGTATAGATGTATTTATATATGCTACCTTAATATATAAACACGTGTGTGTTGGTTGTTTTTTGCTGTTTTGAACAGTCTTCTTGCAAACATGTCACTTAATTTACTACATGATGTTCTCTGCATGGTCGTAAGTGCACCACTAAGTGGACTACACCTGTCGGTATAGACTAGCCGTTTTGCTTCCATACTTCAACAGCTGGCCTGCAGCTCAGGAAAAGTAAGCATTAATGGCTCGCTCTAATACTTTGAGGTACTAACCAACCTAAAAACATAAGACTTGTAATAGCTGTAATTATTAGTCTGCAAATAACGTAAATACTTATATCATCCCGTTACACCCTGTATATAAAGTGTTGTACAATTCAGGTTTTCTACACCTGTGTTTTTGATAATACTCACACAGGTGCAACACAGGAAGAACCCTTATAATTACAATATTGAGCTACGTTATTACGTATCGAAAGCTCATAACGAGTAAGAAAATAGCATAAATGAGGGGAGGTATCGCTCCAGCAGATTCATTGCAATTACGGGCGGGGAAATGCTAGGACAGAAAGGAGGGAAAAAATACAGCAGTCGCGTTTAGATATCGCTTTGCATCCGTTCTTCAGCGTGGCGCAATCGTTTTCCGATAAGCAGAATGCGATACAGCTTTCGGCAGATGCTTGTTCACTGCATCGCAGCAATTTCCCTGGGGCAGCAACGTATTATTTTTGCATCTTCTTAGATAACGGAAATTACGGTAGTATAAACAAGCGGAAGTTCGCATAGCGGGATGGCTGGCAATACGCAATGTGTATCTATTCAACCAGGCCCCGTTTAAAAAAAAATTAAAAAAAAAAGTTTTGTTTAAGATTCGTATGTCGAGTGAAACTGGTAGTACATTGACATTTTAAGCGGCTCTCTTTCCAAATAGTTCTGGTCTGAGAGCTATGTATCTTTATTCACAAATATGAGCGACGTAATTCACATTTTAGGAAAAGGTTGATGATCAGCATAAAATGTAATTTTACTCAATAGGGGAAGACAAAAACATTATGTTTCATCAGTTTTCCAGCAAGGTACAATGCGTGTTTAAAAAGTCGGATGAACTGATCATTTCTAATTAGCAACGTGCATGAGCATGAAGAAAGGCTATGACGCATCAGATACTCTAATCCGAAGATTTGTTCGCTGCGACCAGTCGACCTTATTTAGAGTAAAATATCTTGTCAGCTGCGATGGAGAAACGCGAGGACACAAAGTTCAGTTACAAACTGCAAGAAATGGCGAGCAGAAAATGTGTTTACTAATCGTTGAACGCTGTTTTGCGACGTAAATGATTCTGGAATTAATATAGCATGGTTTGGCTCGACCGCCAATAAGCAAGATGACGCGTGTAACTGAGGCGGAACGTGGGGACCAGCCCAGTATTCACCTAGCGGGATGTGGAAAACCGCCTAAAAACCACATCCGTTTTAGCAGGAGCTATTACCATATTATTACTGTTAAGTCTCATGAATGTTGTCCTGTTTCTGCATCTCTGTCCTCATAAATACAATTTTAAAAAGAGGTAGTAAACAACGCCAGAATTTACACGATTCGTAGAACATTCATCTCGTTGTATTGTACTGGCGATGTGATGCGAGGACAGCACGTGCCTACCAGAACAAGTAAAAGATTAAAAATGAGTAAAATATCATTAGATGAAAATTTTAACAAGATAAAGGACCGACAGCAACCATGTGAGATTGAATCTGCTTCGAAATTATTATTTGCCAAAAAATGGCTTGCTTTTAAACGAAGCCATACCTTTGAAATTAATTGAAACTGCAACATGATTGATGTTTCGTCAATTTACGAAGCTTTGGCCTGACATGTCTGATACCTCGCCAGTTGTCGGTGCTGGGCGGGAAGGATTGCTTTGTTAGCTATTTCCGCTGGCGACCTCGCTCGAATGTTTCGTTCATATATTTAAAAAAAAAAACATTTATTTCATATGCGACGGTAGGTACAGAAAATTTAAATTCGTTAAACTTGAGTTCTTTATTGAAATAACAGACGAAGGAAAACTGCGTCCTTGTGAAGAGACTCACTAGACGCAGACATTAGAAAAATTAAAGTGGTTGTTTTCATATGAAGTTACAAAAAACCGGAAACAGTTTTAACTGTACTTGGTACTCATGTGGATAAAAATACAATTGTAGTAAAACACACTTATCATGATTAGAGGTAGCGTGAAAAGTCTGGAACGACTGGAAAAATTTCAGCCAAACCTGATATTTATACGAGTTGTTATCTGAAAAAAGGATCTTAGAGTGTGATAGACACCTGTAAGTTAGGCTTGAGGATCAGTAGGAGTGACAGGTGAAAATAACGCAACTGGATCACCTGAAAAAATCGCATCGTACGCAATTGATGTTCTATCTGGAAAAATAATGTAGTGATAAGGCACTCATAGTAACCTATGGAGGGTGACGGGGGTCCCTTTTAAAATTAATCATAGGCCACCAATAGTTACATGAGTGGCTTGCAAGATCGCTGACAGTGTAGGCATTTCAGCCAACGTGTAGTGGAACAGAACGATTAGAACTGTGTACAAGTACATTAATTAAACGTACACGTATTCATTTCCCTATAACTTCATGTTTTTGTAAAATGGGGTAAGAATAACAGGGCAATAGTGGGTACTCAATTCATTTTCAATATAATATAAATTGAAATTAACGTCTGCATAATTAAACTCTGCTTTATTTTATATATATTTTTATAATTATCTTCTACAGAATTAAAGCTTTTGAAAAAATAGAATATTAGAAAATACGTTTCTCCACTCACCTGCCACTGACTGGGAATATCTGTGTGAACTTGCAACATTCACTGAAGGGTGTGTTGTGGCGTTTAATAGAATCATGATCTCTACGTGTAAATTACGTAGTCGTTTGTAAATAGTACAAACACTTCTCATCTTTTTTTCATTCTTCAAATAAATACAACATTCCTCATCTTGCCTCTTAATGCATTTACGAATTGATGTATTGTGACGTTAACTAGAGTCCTTGATTAGTACTTATAGGTAGCGTACTCACCTGGAAATAATAAAAATAACTATCTCCACATTCTTCATTTGACAAAAAGAATAAAGAAGTCCTTATTTGGCCATTTTTCTGAATTGGTAGATGAGCTCATTGCATATTATATTTTCTTCTTTTCTTTATACGTCTATGCATGAATATACAGTATAATAAGTGAAGCACTCTACTGGTCTATACAAGCGAGCTGGCACAATGGTTAAAATACTGGACAAATCTTTGGCCATTGTTTTCCCCTACCTGCTTCTAAAGGGCGTTAGGGATATAAATGCAAATATTTTTATTGGTGATTAAGAAGTGTACTGAACAACATTACATCTGTAAATACTTCATTTGCAGACTAATAATTATAGGTATTAGGAGTAGTATGTTTTTAAGTTGGTTAGTACCCCCCAAGTACATGTCGCAAGAGCTAGCCATGAATGCTTATTTTCCACGGGGCAGCAGGTCAGATGATGAAGTGTGGCGGCAAAACGGTTAGTATATACTCATAGGCGTAGACGTCTTAGTTGTGCAGTTACGGCTGTGGTGAAAACATCAGGTCCACACTTTGTGATGTGTTTGTGAGAAGACTGATCGATGCAGAGAGAAAAAAAAGGCAATACACTGAGGTGAGTACGTATTAAGGTACCCATATACAAGTGTCTTCACTTATACCGTGTGTTTGCAAATGATTATCCTTTCACTGCACGTGCAGAAAATAGGTAAAAGTAATGCCATTTATGTTCTGCGGATAAGGAAAGATCATGTGAATGGTTCCTTATTAAAAAATCGCACTTGAATGTTGGTTTTTTATGAGAATGTTGTATTGTGCGTCTTGTAGGAAGCAAAACTTCTACCAGTACGTTTCGTAAATTTGACAGCGGCAGGATCGTGGCCTATAGAGAGTGTGGTTTATCGTTCTGTGATATTACTGTTCGCGTTTATCTGGTTCACACGACAGTCAAGCTAATACAGGATCATTGGTTTAAGAAAGCTCATATTCAACGCCACGCAGGATCCCAGCGACACCACGTGACTAGTGCCAGAGATGACAGACACATTGTTCGGTCGACGGTGTGGGATCGTACAGTCAGTTCACCTTAGGGATGGCGGTAATCGCTGAAACAACCGATTTTCAATTATATCGGCTTTTTCCACGCGAGTTTAACCTAATATTAACACCATTAAAAAACCTGTTTCTGAAATAACCGATTTTCGGTTTTTTATTCCTATTATCTCCTGTAATAAACGTAGAAATCGAATAAATTGAAAAATTCTCTCTCTTTGAGTTTCAAGATAAATTGAACCAAATATTAAATTAAATAGACAAATAAAAGAAAACTTAGTCCATCCACAGTTGACTGCTTTTCTCGAAAAGTGATAAGTGGTTGAATACTACAAAAGATCACCAGCATTCTCGTATTGATTCTAATTTTTTGAATTTCTGCTGAAAAATCATTTTGTTATATGGGATGTTACCACTCTTTGGACAAATCTTTAATCTTCTAAAGCAAAAGAAGCATTGCACTTCATTGCTACATCACTTCATAAAAATATTTCTATACTATAGCTGGTGTAAGCCTACGCTTACATATAGCTGGTGTATTCTGCATTACAAAGGAGATCAGGCGATGACAGCGGGAAACTATAGCATAGACGATGTGGGAGCAAGTCTTGCTGACTACACATACGTGTGTACGATACACAACAGGAACGTCATTGTCTCAGGAGTGCTCCAGTTCTGATGTCGTATGTTTGTTCCTCTTTTGTTGGCATTGTTATTAAAACAGAACTGATTTTCTCATTTTCTGTAATGTTTCAGAGCAATGAAAATTTTACGAATAGAGATTACTTCTCTTTTGAAAAAGCTTTATTTAAAAACGTAAAACCTTACCGCTGCTGCTACGGCTCATTGATTTTTCGGTTTTTTATTTAGTTATTAGTAAAAAATAAAATACGTTTATTATAACCGAGACCAAACAAATATCGAAATATACCGGTTATTCAGAACTAAAATATCGGTATCCGTTTTAATCGGTCGCTTTTTCCCATCCGCAGTTCATGTAGCTTGAGTCAGGAAAGGGCCAGTGAAGTGTGTTGAAAGACGGACGCCTGCTTGTTGCGGAACGCATGGGAAAAATGTTGTCGTAGTCTTCAATCCAGAGACTGGTTTGAAGCAGTTCTCCATGCTACTCCATCGTGAGCAAGCTTCTTCATCTCCCAGTACCTACTACCTACTGCAACCTACATCCTTCTGAATCTGTTTAGTGTATCTCTTGGTCTCCCTCTACGATTTTTACCCTCCACGCTGCCCTCCAGTACTAAATTGGTGATCCCTTGATGCCTCAGAATATGTCCTACCAACCGATCCCTTCTTCTAGTCAAGTTGTGCTACAAATTTCTCTTCTCCCCAATTCTATTCAATACCTCTTCATTAGTTATGTGATCTACCCATCTAATCTTCAGCATTCTTCTGTAGCACCACATTTCGAAAGCTTCTATTCTCTTCTGTCTAAACTATTTATCGTCCGCGTTTCACATCCATACATGGCTGCACTCCATACAAATACCTTCAGAAACGACTTCCTGACACTTAAATCTGTACTCGATGTTAACAAATTTCTCTTCTTCAGAAACGCTTTCCTTGCCATTGCCAGTCTACATTTTATATCCTCTCTACTTCGACCATCATCATTTATTTTGCTCCCCAAATAGCAAAACTCATTTACTACTTTAAGCGTCTTCTTTCCTAATCTAATCCCCTGAGCATCACCCGGTTTAATTCGACTACATTCCATTATCCTCGTTTTGCTTTTGTTGATGTTCATCTTATGTCCTCCTTTCAAGACACTGTCCATTCTGTTGAGCTGCTCTTCCAGGTCCTTTGCTGTCTGTGACAGAATTACAATTTCATCGGCGAACCTCAAAGTTTTTATTTCTTCTCCATGGATTTTAATTCCTACTCCGAATTTTTCTTTTGTTTCCTTTACTGCTTGCTCGATATACAGATTGAATAGCATCGGGGAGAGGCTACAACCCTGTCTCACTCCCTTCCCAACCACTGCTCCCTTTCATGTCCCTCGACTCTTATAACAACCAGCTGCTTTCTGTAGAAATTGTAAATAGCCTTTCGCTCCCTGTATTTTACCCCTGCCACATTCAGAATTTGAAAGAGAGTATTCCAGTCAACATTGTCAAAAGCTTTCTCGAAGTCTACAAATGCTAGAAACGTAGGTTTGCCTTTCCTTAATCTATTACATAGATAAGCTGTAGGGTCAGTATTGCCTCACGGGCTCCAACATTTCTACGGAATCCAAACAGATCTTCCCCGAGGTCGGCTTCTACCAGTTTTTCCATTCGTCTGTAAAGAATTCGTGTTAGTATTTTGCAGCCCTGGCTTATTAAACTGATAGTTCGGTAATGTAGTTCGGTAATGTTCACATCTGTCAACACCTGCTTTCTTTGGCATAAGGAGCAAAAATAAATTGACCACTGATGATAGTTTTACGTAAAGCGAAATGCGTTTGGTCTGTAGCCCACAAAACCCCAGTTGCGGAAGAGGAGCCTCAAAAACGAAAATACGATACATAAAAATTTAGTTATTTCCTTTCTGGTGTGGCCAGCGGTGTATTATGACAGCGCTCCTCCGAGCCTACAGGTTGTTCTTGGACGGAGAGCTAACACCCAGGCAGCTCCTGTAATGAACGCAGGGATTCCTCTGAGTCTGTAGTGCAACTTTCGTACTGCGCCACGAAGTGACACGTTCTGTGTATGTATGCAGGCCACCTCTGCGCGCTGTGGCGCCTGCTGGCTGCAGTGGTCCCCTGGAGTAATCTGCGGATGTGCCCTGGGAGGTAAGCCGGCGGGTTTCTTGCAAGTGTTATCCGGCGCCGAGTCAGGGCGGGCTTTTTGCTGCCTTATCTCCGGCGCTGGCGCCTGGGGTGGTATTACTGTGGCCCTCGCGGGCGCGCGCGCGTGCCTTCCCCCGCAGTCCTAATGGCGACACTGCACTGTGCGTTTGCTGCCCAAGAGGGCCGGAGCCTCGGACGTACTACGAGGGTCACTCCAAAAGAAATGTTGTTGTTGTGGCCTTCAGTCCTGAGACTGGTTTGATGCAGCTCTCCATGCTACTCTATCCTGTGCACGCTTCTTCATCTCCCAGTACCTACTGCAACCTACATCCTTCTGAAACTGCTTAGTGTATTCATCTATTGATCTCCCTCTACGATTTTTACCCTCTACGCTGCCCTCCAATACTAAATTGGTGATCCCTTGATGCCTCAGAACATGTCCCACCAACCGATCCCTTCTTCTGGTCAAGTTGTGCCACAAACTTCTCTTCTCCCCAATCCTATTCAATACTTCCTCATTAGTTATGTGATCTACCCATCTAATCTTCAGCATTCTTCTGTAGCACCACATATCGAAAGCTTCTATTCTCTTCTTGTCCAAACTATTTATCGTCCATGTTTCACTTCCATACATGGCTACACTATACAAATACTTTGAGAAATGACTTCCTGACACTTAAATCTATATTCGATGTAAACAAATTTCTCTTCTTCAGAAACGCTTTCCTTGCCATTGCCAGTCTACATTTCATATCCTCTCTACTTCGACCATCATCAGTTATTTTGCTCCCCAAATAGCAAAACTCCTTTACCACTTTAAGTGTCTCATTTCCTAATCTAATTCCCTCAGCATCACCCGACTTAATTTAACTACATTCCATTATCCTCGTTTTGCTTTTGTTGATGTTCATCTTATATCCTCATTTCAAGACACTGTCCATTCCATTCAACTGCTCTTCCAAGTCCTTTGCTGTCTCTGTCAGAATTACAATGTCATCGGCGAACCTCAAAGTTTTTATTTCTTCTCCATGGATTTTAATACCTACTCCGAACTTTTGTTTCCTTTACTGCTTCCTCAATGTACAGATTGTATAGCATGGGGGAAGGGCTACAACCCTGTCTCAGTCCCTTCCCAACCACTGCTTCCATGTCCCTCGACTCTTATAACTGCCATCTGGTTTCTGTACAAATTGTAAATAGCCTTTCGCTCCCTGTATTTTACCCCTGCCACCTTTAGAATTTGAAAGAGAGTATTCCAGTCAACATTGTCAAAAGCTTTCTCTAAGTCTACAAATGCTAGAAACGTAGGTTTGCCTTTCCTTAATCTAGCTCCTAAGATAAGTCGTAGTATTGCAGTATTGCCTCACGTGTTCCAACATTTCTACGGAATCCAAACTGATCTTCCCCGAGGTCGGCTTCTACCAGTTTTTTCATTCGTCTGTAATGAATTCGTGTTAGTATTTTGCAGCTGTGGCTTATTAAACTGATTGTTCGGTAATTTTCACATCTGTCAACACCAGCTTTCTTTGGGATTGGAATTATTATATTCTTCTTGAAGTCTGAGGGTATTTCGCCTGTTTCATACATCTTGCTCACCAGATGGTAGAGTTTTGTCAGGACTGGCTTTCCCAAGGCCGTCAGTAGTTCCAATGGAATGTTGTCTACTCCCGGGGCCTTGTTTCGACTCAGGTCTTTCAGTGCTCTGTCAAACTCTTCACGCAGTATCGTATCTCCCATTTCATCTTCATCTACATCCTCTTCCATTTCCATAATATTGTCCTTAAGTAAATCGCCCTTGTATAGACCCTCTATATACTCCTTCCACCTTTCTGCTTTCCCTTCTTTGCTTAGAACTGGGTTTCCATCTGAGCTCTTGATGTTCATGCAAGTGGTTCTCTTATCTCCAGAGGTCTCTTTAAAGAAGAAATACACACTATTTTTTTTAAATCCATCTTTTATTCTACATGTTTGAAGGTTTTACAGTATATAGATACATCCTTTAGGAGCAATATTTTCATTTCTCCACATAATTTCCATCCCTCTCAACTGCCTTACGCCATCTTGGAACCAGCGCCTGTATACGCGCAACGGTAAAATTCTGGACCAACCTGTTGGAGCCACTGTTTGGCAGCGTGCACAAGGGAGTCATCATCTTCAAACCTTGTTCCACGAAGAGAGTCTTTCAGTTTCCCAAAGAGATGATAGTCACGTGGAGCCAGGTCAGGACTGTAAGGCAGGTGTTTCAGTGTTGTCCATCCGAGTTTTGTGATCGCTTCCATGGTTTTTTGACTGACATGTGGCCGTGCATTGTCATGCAACACAAAACATCCTGCTTTTGCCGATGTGGTCGAACACGACTCAGTCGAGCTTGAAGTTTCTTCATTGTCGTCGCATAAGCATCAGAATTTATGGTGGTTCCACTTGGCGTGATGTCCACAAGCAAGAGTCCTTCGGAATCGAAAAACACCGTAGCCATAACTTTCCCAGCAGAGGGTGTGGTTTTTTTTTTTTTTTTTTTTTTTTTTTCCTTGGGTGAATTTGCGTGATGCCATCCCATTGATTGCCTCTTCGTCTCTGATGAAAAATGATGGAGCCCTGTTTCATCACCTGTCACAATTCTTCCAAGGAATTCATCTCCACCATTCTCGTACTGTTCCAAACGTTCGCTGCATACCGTTTTTCTTGTTTCTTTGTGACCCACTGTCAACATCTTGGGAACCCACCTGGCACAAACCTTTTTTAACGCCAACACTTTCAGTATTCTGCAAACACTTCCTTCCCGTATCCCAACGTAGCGTGACAATTCGTTCTCTGTGATGCGTCTGTCAGCAGTCACAATTCGTTAACTCTCTGCACATTGTCAGGAGTGCGTGCAGTACGAGGCCTGCCACTGCGAGGACAAATGGGTTCAAATGGCTCTGAGCACAATGGGACTTAACTTCTGAGGTCATCAGTCCCCTAGAACATAGAACTACTTAAACCTAACTAACCTAAGGACATCACACACATCCATGCCCCAGGCAGGATTCGAACCTGCGACCGTAGCGGTCACGCGGTTCCAGACTGAAGCGCCTAGAACCCCACGGCCACACCGGCCTGCTCTGCGAGGACAGTCCTCAATATTGCCGTGCCCGCTTTCATCACGTAACCTGCTTGCCCACCGACTAACTGTACTGCGATCGACAGCAGCATCTCCATACAGCTTTTTCAACCTCTCGTTGATTTTTCCCTCTGTCTCGTTTTCACAGCACAGGAATTCTATGACAGCACGTTGCTTCTGACGAACGTCAAGTGTAGCAGCCATCTTGAAGACATGCTGTGACGGCGCCACTCACGGGAACAGGTTGAACTAAGTTTAAAAACAAGCGGGAAGGATGTATCTACACACTGTAAAACTTTCACAAATGCAGAACGAAAACTGTATTTTTACAAAAATAGTGTGCAATTCTTTTGGAGTGACCCTCGTACTTTCTAAGACTATATTTTTTGCAGGCAAACAACAAGCTCGGCCAAGACGAGAAAGAGGAACGAAGTCGTCCGTGTCATTTTTCATGCATCTCCGTAGTCAGATTAACTGATTTCGGCAAACCACGAAAAACCTGGTTCCGGAAGGCCAACTGAGTACTTGAAACGCTTCTCTACCCGCTCATTATGTACGATCTCTGAGATAGGCAGACACGACCTGGCCGCTGTGCGTCTCTTACCCATCCCGCGCTCCACTGTCGCCCCGACGGCCAGCACAGGGCTTAATGATACTACAGTACGTGACGTGCAGAGCGATCTGATCTCTCTCCGACTCAGCAGATGCCTGTAACTCAATTGCTCATGAGTGTATGTCGTCTGAAGAAGAGTAAAGCACTCCGTGTTCAGGCCACGAGTGGCCTACCGGAACCATCCGACCGCCGTGTCATCCTCGGTGGAGGATGCTGATAGGAGGGGCGTTGGGTCAGCACACCGCTCTCCTGGTCGTGAGATGGTATTCTTGACCGAAGCCGCTACTGTTCTATCGAGTAGCTCCTCAATTGGCATCACGAGGCTGAGTCCACCCCGAAAAATGGAAACATCGCATGGCGGCCTGGATGGTCACCCATCCAAGTGCCGACCACGCCCGAGAGCACTTACCTTCGGTGATCGCACGGAAACCGGCGTATCCACTGCGGCAAGGCCATTGCATCAAAAGAGTAAAGCAGCTTTAACTATTTGAACAAGTCTCTATTGACCACACAGACCGCCTCAAATCTAGCAAAGAGTGACAGGATTAATTTGTGGAACAAAATCGAAGCTCGGGTGAGGAAGCATTGAACATTTCTGCCAGCCAACCGGCGGCCGAGCCGGAATGAATTTTTTCAACAGATTACTGATCCGCCTGCCACAGGCCTGCGCCCCGGGAGGCTGATTCGTGGCGAGGGTTAAGAGAATGGCCGAGACGTGCGCCGCAGCCCGAGCGGAGCGAGCTTAACAGAGTTATTCGTCACGAGGCTGATGAAGCGGCCGGGGTGAGCTTTAACATTCCGGCCGCGCGGTCGTGGGGCCATGGTCACGACGCCCCCCCCCCCCTCCCCGCCCCCCCACCCCCACCCTACGGCGTGGCCAGAGCCGTCCAGGGACCGCAGAGCTCAGGCGGTGACTTACGACTGCTGTAAAAGTAATGACACGATATAGGAGGCACGCATCAATGCGTTAAAAACTTCCCAGAATTTCATCTCGGCGCTCTTCCCGAAGAGAAACGCTGGACTCCTTAATATCAGTAAAAACATTATGTTCACACGCTGATCAGCCAGGACATTATGACCTTGCCGCGCGGGGTAGCCGCTCGGTCTCAGGCGTCTTGTCCCGATCCGCGCGGCTCCCCGCCGTCGGAAGTTCGAGTCCTCCCTCTGGCATGGGTGCGTGTGCGTGTTGTTCATAGCGTAAAGCCGTCGGCACACGGACCGTGCTGTTGAACGTTGACGTTGAGCGTGCTAGGTTCAGCGCGCTGCTGAACGCTCAGAAATGATGCGACTTGCGCATACAGTACGTGGGCCCCAGCGTGGTATACACGATCACAACGCACTGCAGCGGCAGTTGCGGGAAGTTTCTAGTTCTTAAATCACACTGTTTACTAAACGGGCGCGCGTGAAATTCCCACGTTAGCTCTATTAAATCGCACAGTTCCTCCATAGTGCATGAAAAGGGAAGTACAATGTCCAATCAATAAGGATACAGGTTTATAAAAGTTCCATTACAAACGGTGCGATACAAAATATAAAATACTTTCCACGTAAGATAAACATTATTTCATTATTCCCACATTTTAGTAAAACCCCAAGGTCAGTCTTACTTGATCACTGTTCCTACCCAGTGGCAGAATCTTTGCAACATGTGAATTACGAAGCGTAAAAGAAAAGGAAGCAAAATATCTTTACACAAGTAGCGCAAGCTGACCTGTAGATTAAGCCAATCGAACAAACTCACCCCTCGGAAAAAGGTGAACTTATATTTAGATAACATCAAATATTACAGTATATACTTACATTTAACTAATAAGAAAGTACCTCATGCAAATAATAAAATACACAGAACAGGACTTGTCCCCTAATAAATCTTCTTATATAATAATTAAAATTTTATATTCTGAACGATCATCCTGGATAACAAGAATCCTGCTAATATAACTTGCTCATTTATCTTCAAAATTTGTACGAGATTTCACTTCCACTCAACGAAATTATTTATTTCCGAACTTTGACTACAAAAATCTTGAAAATATTGTACCCTCACAGCATGCGTGCGTCACAGCGAGACGTTATGACATCGAAAAAGGAAAAAAAAGCTCTTACAAATAGATCGTAAACTTTAACACGGTGTTTCGTCGTAACCTGCTCAGTAAGAAACATTCGTCCTCTGAGTTGACCACGGCAGGAATACACCGACTGCAGGGTGTCACCGCCTCGTTGCTCGCTGTACGTGTCGACTGTTTGTTCCCCGGCGGGAACACGGGCTGGATGTACCTCCCTCCCTCATCGATCTTCCGAAGGCCGCGGACTGCTGCAGCGGATGCACGTAATAGATTGCTTTCCCTCTTCTCTCCCCCGCGCCGGCCGCGCGTACCGACAGAAAGAATGGAAGTTCGTCCGGGCCCGATTTTACGCACCTCCGGCGGCCGCGCAGGAAGTCCGTCGTACGAAGGCGGGTAGGTAGGGAGGCGGAGCGGTCACTTCCTACCTTGTGGAATATCGACCGCTGCCCACCTGTCGGAAACACCGCGCGCTGGTTCGCCTTTTACTCGGCTCCTGCCTGCACCCATTTGCTAATTGGTGGCGAAGCTTCAGTAGCTCTGTTCGCCGGCGCGTTAAGTGCCTGCGGCGAACAGAAAGTGGCGCCGAATTACTCGGCATAATACCTACCTACTGAACGTGTTTTCTTAATATTCCCTCCTGTGTTCCTTAGCGCCGCAAAATTATCCTAACCATTTTTTTAAAATGAGTAATTTTTTTTTCTTCAGAGGAGAAATGCTAATGGTTCCGTTTTACTTTAGTTTCGTTACCGCTTTCCACTTAATGGTTGAAAGCGTTTTTTATTCTGGTCGTTGAACTCTTCGGAGCTTTGCACAGAACTCAACAGTTTCATACTATCCATTTTAACAAACGGGACAAATTACAATCTTCTGCTCTGATAACACAACTTATAGGTTCCGCATCAGTAGTTTCGTTGTTGACGTTGCTGGAGACATGCACGCTTCGTTTGGTGTAATTACTTTAAGAAGTACTGAAAGTGCATACGGCTACGGAATCGTTCGCGAACAGAGGAGGATTCGCCTACATCTCCATCTACACTGAAGCGCCAAAGGAACTGGTATAGGCATGCGTATTCATATACAGAGATATGCAAACAAGCGGTCGGTAATACCTATATGAGACAACAAGTGTCTGGTGCGGTTGTTAGATCGATTACTGCTGATTCAATAGCAGGTTACCAAGATTTAACACAGTTTGAACGCTGTGTTACAGTCGACGCACGAGCGGTGGGAAACAGCATACCTCGGAAGTAGCGATGAGGTGGGTTTTTTTCTCGTACGACCGTATCACGAAAGTACCGTGAATATCAGGAATCCGCTAAAACATCAAATCTCCGACATCGCTGCGGCCGGAAAAAGATCCTGTAACGACGACTGAAGAGAATCTTTCAGTGTGTCAGAAGTGCAACCCTTCCGCAAATTGCTACAGATTTCAATTATGGGGCATCAAATAGTGGCAGAGTAAGAACCAGTAAACAAAACATCATCGATATGGGCTTTCGGGGCCGAAAGCCCATTCGTGTACCTATGATGACTGCACGACACGAATCTTTACGCTTCTCTTCGGCTCGTCAACACCGACATTGCACTGTTGAAAACTGGAAACATGTTGCCTGGTCGGATGAGTCTCAAATTGTATTGAGTGGATGAACGTGTGCGGATATGGAGACAACGTCATGAATCCATAGTTCAAGCTGGTGGAGACTCTGTAGCGGTGTGAGGCTGTGCACTTGGAGTGATATGGAACCCCTGATATGTCTAGATACGACTCTGACAGGTGACAAGTACGTAAGCATCCTATCTAATCACTTGCATCCATTCATGTCCGTTGTGAATTCCGACAGACTTGGGCAATTCCAGCAGGACAATGCGACACCCCACACGTCCAGAATTGATACAGAGTGGCTCCAGCAACACTCTTCTGAGTTTAAACACTTCCGCTTGCCACCCAACTCCCCAGACGTGAACATTATTGAGCATATCTGGGATGCCTTGCAACGGCCTGTTCAGAACAGATCTCCACCGTCTCGTATTCTTACAGACTTACGGACCGCCCTGCAGGATTCATGGTGTCAGTTCTCTCCAGCACTACTTTAGACACGAGTAGAGCCTATGGAACGTCGTGTTGCTGCATTTCTGCCTGTTCGCGGGGGCCCTACACGGTATTAGGCAGGTATGCAAGTTTTTTTCTCTCTTCAGTGTACATCTACATCGATATTCTACAAACTGCTGTGAAGTGGGTGCTGGACAGTACCTCCCATTGTTCTCGTTTTAGTATTTCTTCTCGTAGAATTCACGTATGGACTGCGGGAAAAATTACTTTTTAGATTTCTCTGTCCGCTCCATAATTGCTCTAACATCCTCCTCGTTGTCTCTAGTAGAACGTTACCTGGGGGCTGTACGTAGGCGCTCTCTCAAGTGTGATGTCCTTGCTGCCCTTTTTACGATTACGCGCGTTAATCGGTCAAAATGGAACCCTTGTACGATCGCTTTGTTGTCTGTCTGTCTGTCCTACTGTTACGAACACTTTTTCTCATGAACGGTAAGACGTATCAAGTTGTAAATCACGCCACATACTAAGGTGTACGCTCCCTTGGCGGTGTAAAAGATTTAGGCTTCTGAGATACTGCAGTGTCACATATTTTTACACTCGCAAACTCTCTAATCAGATCGTATAGAACAACTACATATACTGCGTACATGGCGGGCCCGATAGTCTATCGATCTCCTTGTCTCTGGCCTACCAGCGGCCAGTGGTACCTACCGTAAAAATGGTTCAAATGGTTCTAATCACTATGGGACTTAACATCTGAGGTCATTAGTCCCCTAGAACTTAGAACTACTTAAACCTAACTAACCTAAGGACAGCACACACAACCATGCCCGAGGCAGGTTCGCAGTCTCCTAGACTTAGAACTACTTAAACCTAACTAACCTAAGGACAGCACACACAACCATGCCCGAGGCAGGATTCGAACCTGCGACCGTAGCAGAAGTGCGGTTCCGAACTTAAGCGCCTAGAACCGCTCGCCCACAGCGGCCGGCGGTATCTACCGTACCCTATTTCGCCGCCAGTCGCCTAATGTCGTCGAACTGACATAGCCTACCGTGCACTGGAATGTAGTATGGCGCACTGTCACCGCATTAACGGTAGATTCAGGCGTAAGTTAGACCCGGTAAGTGATGGTGAACAAATAAGATTACTCGAAAGAGACTCCATAGTATCCGTCTTGCCGATTCGCCTTTATGTATGAACTGCAACGTTCACGATACACAGAACATCGGCTACATTGTGGACCGGAGGAAGAAATATGGTATTTTGTGCAAATTTTGGCTTTCTTTTAATGGATGTCACCAGATTACGTCGATTCACGCGCTCTCCTCCACTCGGACGCTGTTTATTATCCGACACACAACTGTCGCATGGGTCAGAGGTGACACGATTCATTATATGTTTGGAGGCAGTGTCACAGGACTCAATGGTTTATTGGAAGTACATACTTCAAAAAAAGTTTTGGGTCACCTCGGTTCCGAGAGTTCCGGAACCTGTACAGAAAATTGGAATAGAGACCAACATAAACATCATTTCCGCCCTTTTAATTGCTCATGAAAACCACACATTGTATATTGTACCACCATACAGCGAGACCGTCAGAGGTGGTGGTCCAGGTTACTGTACACACCGGTACCTCTAATACCTAGTAGCACGTCTTCTTGCTTTGAGGCATGCTTGTATTCGTCATGGCATACTATCCAGAAGTTCGTCAAGGGACTGTTGGTCCAGATTGTCCATTCCTCAACGGCGATTCGGCGTGGATCCCTCAGAGTGGTTGGTGGGTCACGTCGTCCATAAAAGGCTCTATTCAGTCTATCCCAGGCATGTTTGATAGGGTTCATGTCTGGAGAACGTACTGGCTACTGTAGCCGAGCGATGTCGTTATCCTGAAGGAAGTCATTCACAAGATGTGCACGATGCGGGCGCGAATTGTCGTCCATGAAGACGAATGCCTCGCCAATATGCTGCCAATGTTTTGCAGTAACGGTCGGAGTATGGCATTCACGTATCGTACATCCGTTACGGCGCCTTCCATGACCACCATCGGCGTACGTCGGCCCCACATAATGCCACCCCAAAACGACAGGGAACCTCCACCTTGCTGCACTCACTGTACAGTGTGTCTAAGGCGTTCAGCCTGACCGGGTTGCCTCCAAACACCGTCTCCGACGATTATCTGGTTGAAGACATATGCGACGCTCATCGGTGAAGAGAACGTGATGCTAATCCTGAGCGGTCCATTCCGCATGTTGTCGGGCCCATCTGTACTGCGCTGCTTGGTGTAATGGTTGTTAAGATGGACCTCGCCATGGACGTCGGGAGTGAAGTTGCGCATCATGCAGCCTACTGGGCACAGTCGGAGTCGTAAGACGACGTCCTGTGGCTGCTCGAAAAGCATTATTCAACATGGTGGCGTTGCTGTCAGGGTTTCTCCGAGCCATAATCCGTAGGTAGTGGTCATCCACTGCAGTAGTATCCCTTGGGCGGCCTGAGCGAGGCATGCCATCGACAGTTCCGGTCTCTCCGTACCTCCTCCATGTCCGAACAACATCGCTTTTAGAATGAGATTTTCACTCTGCAGCGGAGTGTGCACTGATATGAAACTTCAACATCGCTTTGGTTCACTCCGGGACGCCTGGACACTTCCCTTGTGGAGAGCCCTTCCTGGCACAAAGTAACAACGCGGACGCCATCGAACCGCGGTATTGGTCGTCTAGGCATGGTTGAACTACAGACAACACGAGCCGTGTACCTCCTTCCTGATGAAATGACTGGAGTTGATCGGCTGTCGGACCCCCTTCGTTTAATAGTCGCTGCTCATGCATGGTTGTTTCATCTTTGGGCGGGTTAGTGTCATTTCTAAACAGTCAAAGGGACTGTGTCTGTGATACAATATCCACAGTCAACGCGTATCTTCAGGAGTTCTGGGAACCGGGGTGATACAAAACTTTTTTGATGTGTGTATTTAAACGGTCGTCTCTGTGCTATTGTCTGTTGTGAAGAACCGTAAGTACAGCCAATACTTTGCGAGCTTATTGCGGAGTATCTTCCGCGATCCGCTCCGTAGCTGGATCATTCATCGCAGGATAAATTCACACGTAGGAGACTTACCAGGTAACGGTACCTATACGACATTACGAAAAGATATGCCATGAAGATGGGTGGTGGCGTCCGTAGAGTATCGATGCCGCATGTGAGTGTTCCAGAAGTGTTATTTTGTGTTTGGTTTTCTTTTTTACTTTTTCAAGCAAGTAGTACGTATCCTTTCCTCTTGTAAAATTTTGGCCGCAGAGACAAGACAGAAAAGGTGAATTTAATTTTTGTCAATAAATAAATGAATATTCTACTGTGGGCATTTATCCCGCGGCATGGCCTCGTAAAATAATCGCTGTCCACTTTTCCCTGGCGCCATTCCCCTCCCCTTCCACTCCTTTCTACAAAAAAGGTGATAAAGCGCGTACTACGCAATCGAGAGGTCGCGGGATGGAATCCCATTCAGACCAGGGATTTTTAGATCTTCGTTTTAACCTAGTCTCCATCTCTCTACGATGTAGTGGGTCACCAGAAACAACACGTGTTTCGGATTTTACGTTAAACTCTAGTTTCCCTAAAATCAACAAACTGCAAACGATCTCTAACAAAATTAAGAAGGAAAATCTAGCAAGAGGAAGTGCGACACGTTCCCTGCACAAACCTTAGTAAAACAATAGTAGCTAGCGAAAATAGCGAAACCCCTTCAACAAACTCTGCTCACTAAATGTCATCAGTTTTGTATAGAAATCGGTAGGGAAAGCCAGAGCAAAAGAAACTTTTGCTGCATTGAATGTATCGTTAATATGTAACAGTGTAGACTGCTGTTGGGTTGGTACACAAGTTCGTAACGTTTTTCCATAAGTTTAATAAACACAACAAATATATGTAACACAGAGTCAAATCATCAAAATATATTCTCCTTTGCTATTAACAATAGACTGCTAACGCTGAGGATGTCTTCTCGATTCCATGAGTGTAGAAATCACGTGGTTCTGAGGCGAGGAACTAGTCCAGCCATATTCAGAGGACATTTTCATCCGGAAAGGAAGTTTCTTGAAGGCTGAACGATAGAGATCGGAAAAGATGAAAATCTGAGGGCGCAAGGTCAGGTGAATAAGGTTGGTGCGGGATGGCTTCCCAGCCCAGCTCCTGTGTACCGCTTTTTGTCAGCCTAGCAGAATGCCTACGAGCGTTTTCGAGGAGTACCACCACTTCACGGAATTCATGCTTGCAGATTTCTGTACGGGGAGTTGCTGCTTTGTTTGGTATCAGCCACTCCTTTCTTTTCCTTATGTTAGCATAAAGACGCCGTTTCTCATCACCAGTAACGATACAGGATAGGACTGGTCGGTGTTGCTCATGAGCCGGTTGATGAAGAGCAAGCAGAGATGGATATATGACCACACACAGATTTTTTTGGTTTTGGCTTAAAGCCTGCGGGACCCATACACCCGACTTTTGAACATTTCCTATTGCGTGCAAATGTCGCACGATGGTAGAATGATCACCGCTCATCACGTTTGCCAGTCTTGGAGTACACTGATATGGGTCATTGTGGACAAATGCGTTTAACCAATCTACATGAAACCCTGAAGGTCTTCCTGAACGTGGAGAGTCACTAGTGTCAAAATTATTCCCCTTGAAACGAGAAAACCATTTTCTTGCCTTGCTCTGTTCAATGGCATTATCCCCACACACGGCGCAAATGTTTCTTTTAGCCTCCGCTGCTGTCACCCCTCTACTGAACTGTCCAAAGGAACTTTACATCGTAATCAGAATAACACAGGCACTGCAATATCCTATTTATCTGCCGATACCGGGCAAGCTACTTTCGAATACAACGTTTAACCTTACGGGGATATACATAATTGGTGCACGAGTACTGGTCGTAGACGCATGGTTGACAACGTATGGAAGTTTGTACCCGGCCGCGAGTCATGCATCGATAGCCAAATTGTCCGAACGAATGACAGAAAGTACGCAATACATATGGCGGATCCGCCCGTGTGTCAGCAATGCGGCGTACTGGATACTGACGACCACCGGCTGGTCTGCGGCGAGGCGTTATCTGTCTGTACTCTAGCAAGGAAGATCATAGCGTTCATGCGGCGCACTAATATATACAGCAATATCTTCCGACATAGTATTTCTTAGAGAGGAAATGCATTTTCCGCATCATAGGACGAACGTCGTGGCTTGGATCACAGGTGTGACGGTCCATTACGTAAATAGTGATGCACATCTGAACGCACTGGATTACTGCCAATAGCTGCAAGACGGACACACAAAACTGTTACAGCTGCGGAAGTACGAGGATTTGTACCCAAATTTTCTAGGAACGGTTTTTGGGGACCTGCCATATACTTGGGGTGTGTCGGGTGCACGAAGGTGAGCGGCGGTGCTGTCGTTTGTGGAACCGATCAAGTAAAGTGATCAGCTAAGGAAAACTATGCGAGCATGTAACCCAGCAGCCCGCCCGGTTAGTCGTGCGGTCTAATACACTGCTTTCCCGGCGGATTAGTGTCGGGGTCCGGTGAGCCACCAGTACGCGGATCGTTTTTAAGGCGGTTTTCCATCTGCCTCGGCGAATGCGGGCTGGTTCTCCTTATTCCGCCTCTGTTACACTATGTCGGCGACTGCTGCGCAAACACTTTCTCCGCGTACGCGTACACCATAATTGCTCTACCACGCATACATTGGGGTTGCACTCGGCGGTGGGGTGACTGGACTGCTGTAGCCTGTTGTGGGGTTGTGAACCACTGAGGGCTACGGCGGGTACGAAGCCTCTCTATCGTTTCTAGGTCCCCGGTTCCATGCAATACAATGCAACCCAGCAGGAACTACCACTTGCACAGTTAGCAGTGGAATGTTTCTTTTAATTTTGTTTATATATATATATATATATATATATATAATATTAGTAATGTTATTTGCTCCTGTCAACGTGTACGCGTTATGCAGGTCTTGGAGTCACTTACGTCCATCTAGAAAGTATTTACTGAGGTTAACGAAGGCGATGTTGGCCTGATATACTCCACGATGTCCTTTAGCTGCACTGTCTAAAGGATCGTCCTAAGAACAACAAAATTAATATCAACCTGAAGATGCCTAAGTAAGGTGAAACGCGTAGTTGATAAATAAAAAATGTAAAATTGCAAGCAAGAGTGTTTTCAACTACTACTATTAAACACTGGTTGCTGATTCATGCCACACATGGATTGGAAGAATTTCTATAATATACATAAATATTTTTTAACAGTGCCTTAGGTGGCCCCTCTTTGACTTTGTTGTTATTTCCCGTTGCATGGTAGGACGACAGCGAGGTTCCTTCCCGGATAGTTACGTTGTTATAAGGATGTACTATGGTTTTGTAAGTAATAAAGGTTTCTGTTTCTCCAAAAAAATAAAAATAAAAATGCTAAGGCGACAGACCGCTCGCGATAAGCGGGAAATCCGGGTTCGAATCCCGGTTCAGCAGAAATTTTCACTGTCGTCATTCCATTCTACAGATGATGGTAGTTCTTAATCGCAATTGCGAATTCATTTCATGTGTATGTTGGAAATGTTCCAATTTCTTCACTTCTAGCGTCCAAGCTCCACTCGACATCTCCAAACGTGAAAACGACAACTTGTAGACTCAAACGGTAACAGCAGTGAACTATAAATGAAAAATGACAATCAATAAATAAACATGTAGCAACCGAAATACCAAAAAACAAAATGAAAACGCTACGAACTTACGCGCCAATCGAATATCATCAGATTCGTATAGAAATCGGTAGAGGAAAACACGAAAAAGGAATGTTTAATAAACTGCAGTAAATGTATCGCTATTACGTAGCACCGTTGACAACTAGGTATCAAAACTGCATGTATACACCGCAAATGGTCACTTGAGTTTTTCTGCGATCGAGAAATTAAAGAAAGTGTGTGTCAGTGTGTCTGATATTTATTTAAGGTCGTACAGGAGACAGAGAATGGAGAACCAAAGCATTCGTGAGGTGAGTCACAACCTAAATTGCGAAATTTCCAGACCGCGGACCATTTTCCGAGTACGTGTAATGAAATTCTCTTGGGTGGACAGTACTTTTGCTCGAGAGCAAATTTCCGGTTCGAAATGGTAACGGCCCCTTTGGAACTGGACGGGACGGGACGGGGCGCAACGCAGCGTTTCCTTTTCCCGGAATGAAATCCGTTCCGGCGAGTGCGTGCCGCAGTTTATGAGGCAGGGAAGGTGCTGGCGAGCACAGAGGCGCGGGCTGCTGGCTGGGCCAGCCGCAGGCCGGACGGTATAACCGCGCCGTGATGCGGCGGCAGCTCGCGGCGCTGCAATTACTGCGACGCGGCCAGTGCGGCAGAGTCAGTCGCGCCGGCACTCCGTCACCGCGCCGCCGACGTCACAGAGTGCAGCCTGCGACGCGAGGACGAATTCCGTCCTACCTCCGTCGCACGCTCGCGACGTCGCCTCTAAGCGAGGCGCACGCTACACCACACCCGTTGACCTAGCTGCGATTTTTCTTGTTTGCAAAAGCGCGATTAGTGCCACAGATATTGCGTAACATAGTGTCCACACCAGTCATGGAAAAATGAATTAAAATAAATCCGCATGCCGCTGTTATTTGATGATTTATCAACAAAATGGTTTCGCCCACAGCGTCATCACATCGTTCTACATAAAAAGGAAAGCATCCTTGAAATCTGTTCATTTAAAAAAAAATCAAGGACATCCAATAAGAGTAAACCTAAATAAAAGCACCTGTGGTGTTTTTTCTATAGCCACCGTCCGCCCTCGGTAGCTGAGTGGTCAGCGCCACAGACTGTCAATCCAAAGGGCCCGGGTCCGATTCCCGGCTGGGTCGGAGATTTTCTCCGCTCAGGGACTGGGTGTTGTGTTGTCCTAATCATCATTATTTCATCCCCATCGACGCGCAAGTAGCCGAAGTGGCGTCAAATCGAAAGACTTGCACCAGGCGAACGGTCTACCCGGCGGGAGGCCCTCGTCACACGACATTTCATTTCATTTCTATAGCCACCATGAATCAAGACACAAAGGAATTAAAGACGTTAGCCGCCGCCGGCCTTTGATTTACACTGAAGAGCCGAAGAAACTGGTACACCTGCCTAACATCGTGTAGGTTCCCGCGAGCACGCAGATGTGCCGCAACACGACGTGGCATGGACTCGACTAATGTCTGAAGTAGTGCTGGAGGCAACTGACACCATGAATGCTGCAGGGCTGTCCATAAATCTGTAAGAGTACAAAGGGGTGGAGATGTCTTCTGAACAGCGCGTTGCAAGGCATCCCAGATACGCTCAATAATGTTCATATCTGGGGAGTCTGGTGGGCAGCGGAAGTGTTTAAACTCAGAAGAGTGTTCCTAGAGCCACTCTGCAGCAATTCTGAAAGTGTGGGGTGTCGCATTGTCCTGCTGGAACTGCCCAAGTCTGTCGTCATGCACAATCGACATGAATAGATGTAGGTGATCAGACGAGATGCTTACGTACCGGGTGATCAAAAAGTCTGTATAAATTTGAAAACTTAATAAACCACGGAATAATGTAGATATAGAGGTAAAAAAAATTGACACACATGCTTATAATGGCATGGGGTTTTATTAGAACCAAAAAAAAACTCCATATTGCTAAACGCGTGAAAGATCTCTTGCGCGCCTCGTTTGGTGATGATCGTGTGCTCAGCCGCCACTTTCGTCATGCTTGGCCTCCCAGGTCCCCAGGCCTCAAAAAAATGGTTCAAATGGCTCTGAGCACTATGGGACTCAACTGCTGAGGTCATTAGTCCCCTAGAACTTAGAACTAGTTAAACCTAACTAACCTAAGGACATCACAAACATCCATGCCCGAGGCAGGATTCGAACCTGCGACCGTAGCGGTCTTGCGGTTGCAGACTGCAGCGCCTTTAACCGCACGGCCACTTCGGCCGGCCCCAGGCCTCAGTCCGTACGATTATTAGCTTTGGGGTTACCTGAAGTCGCAAGTGTATCGTGATCGACCGACATCTCTAGGGATGCTGAAAGACAACATCCGACGCCAATGCCTCACCATAACTCCGGACATGCGTTACAGTGCTGTTCACAACATTATTCCTCGACTACAGCTATTGTTGAGGAATGATGGTGGTCATATTGAGCGTTTCCTGTAAAGAACATCATCTTTGCTTTGTCTTACTTTGTTATGCTAAGTATTGCTATTCTGATCAGATGAAGCGCCATCTGTCGGACATTTTTTGAACGTTTGTATTTGTTTGGTTCTAATAAAACGCCATGTCATTCCAAGCATGTGTGTCAATTTGTACCTCTCTGTGTACATTATTCCGTGATTTATTCAGTTTTTAAATTTATACTGACTTTTTGATCACTCAGTACTAGCCGCCTATCACATTCGTATCTAGACGTATCAGGGGTCCCGTATCACTCCAAGTGTAGACGCCTCACAACATTACAGAGCCTGCACCAGCTTCAACAGTTCCCTGCTGACATGCAGGTTCCGTTGATTCGTGAGCTTGTCTCCATACCCGTACACGTCCGTCCGCTCGGTACAATTTGAAACGAGGCTCGTCCGACCAGGCAACATGTTTCCAGTCACCGACTGTCCAATGTCGGTGTTGATGGGCACAATTGAAGGGCAAAGCTTTGTGTCGTGCAGTCATCAAGGGTACGTTAGTGGGCCTTCGGCTCCAAAAGCCCATGTAGATGATCGTCGAATGGTTCGCACGCTGACACTTGTTGACGTCCCAGCATTGAAATCTGCAGCAGTGTGCGGGAGGATTGCACTTCTGACATTTTGAACGGTTCTCTTCAGCCGTCGTTGGTCCCGTTGTTGCAAGATCTTTTTCCGTGCCGAGTGCTGTCGTAGTTTTGATGTTTTACTGCATTCCTGATAGCCACGGTATACTCGTGCGGGAAAATCCCCACTTCATCGCTACTTCAGAGATGGTGTGTCCCATCGCTTGTATGTGGACTATAACACCACGTTCAGACTCACTTAAATCTTGATAACCTGCCATTTTAGCAGAGCAGTAACCGATCTAACAACTGCGCCAGACACTTGTCTTATATGGGCGTTGCCGACCGCAGCGCCGTATTCTGCCTCTTTACATATCTACGTATTTGAATACGTATGCCTATAGCAGTTTCTTTGGCACTTCAGTGTATATCAATGGAACAAGTTGAAAATATTTTACCGGTTGGGATTCGAGGA
Organism: Schistocerca americana; assembly: GCF_021461395.2. NCBI lineage: Eukaryota > Metazoa > Arthropoda > Insecta > Orthoptera > Acrididae > Schistocerca > Schistocerca americana. The sequence continues at coordinate 570,133,158 of NC_060123.1, forward strand.
GGAGGAGGAGATTATTGTTTAACGTCCAGTCGACAACAAGTTCATTAGAGACAGAAGACAAACTCGTATTAGGGAAGGGTTGGGAAGGATCGCGCGCCGCACCCTTTCAAAGGAACCACCCCGACATTTGCCTGAAGCGATTTCAAGGAAATCACGGAAAACCTACATTAGTAGGGCCGGGTGCGCGTTAGAACGGCCATCTTCGAATGCGAGTTCAATGTGCTAACCACTGCGCCACCTCGCTCGGTGACATGGATTCGAAATCGAGTCCCCCGCTTACTAGGCAGATGCGCTGAACACTACGCCGTACAGACACAATGCTCACCACAACCACTCGGACTATCATAGCACGCCTCCCTTCAGGTCCAAATTGTCAGCTTATACCACGGAACTCCTGTTTAGCAATATCCTCCAGCTTTTAAATTTGTTGCTTTACTTCCATACAAAATTTGAAAACTAAGTCTGATTACATTTTATTTCATTAATTCAACCACTAGCTTGCCTTTATGAATCATAAAACTGAAATAAAACTTTTGGGCCACTACCTACGTAGCAGGCTTTGGTTTTTTTAAGGGGTGGGTGGGCACAGTGTTACTGTCTCCGCCTCCCCCCCCCCCCCCCATCGCCCCGAAATATACCTTTCTGTCCGTCATTTTTAATGTGCAACAAATGCCTACGATTTTAATAATAATAACAATAAAATATATGAAATGTTTTCATATGGCAATAATAATTTTTTTACGTCAGTACTTACAAGGGAAACTCGCCGTCACACACCCCTCAGATTTAGTGGTAAGGTGGCTCAGTAGATAGCCCGTCAAACATTGAACACAGATCAAGCATCAAAACAGGAAGAAGGTGTACTGAACTGTGAGAAAAAAGCAAGACAGAAACAGCGAACAGTCCAAGAATAAGAAGTGCACATAAATAGCAGCTTTGAACGGCAACGGTGTCTAGGGTAAGTAGTCTTGATGTTGGACGGCCAAGCGAGCGAGCCGTGAAATAGCTCGTATTGTTACCAACAGTTACAGCTGTTCTTTAATAGCAATAACCCCTACCGTAGATTCTTTAAAGAATGACACTACGTTTTAAGAAAAGCTAGGAAACGTGATGGTACGCATTTCTCCTCCTCACACGAGACATCACAACAACGTTTCACCAGGCAACGCCGGTCAACTGCTGTTTGTGTATGAGAAATCGGTTCGAAACTTTCCTCAGGTTAGCACGTTGTAGGTGTCGCCACCGGCGCCAACCTTGTGTGAATGCTCTGAAAAGCTAATCATTTGCATATCACAGCATCTTCGTCCTGTCGGTTAAATTTCGCATCTGTAGCACGTCATCTTCGTTGTGTATCAATTTTAATGTCCAGTAGTCTAGTATCGAATAGTGGGAAAATATTTAGATTTCGATAAAGCAACTGGTGAGGTCTGGATCTTATTGCAAACTCTTTGAAATTTACGTAACTAATTCCACCCAGCTTATGGAAAGGTTACTTCTTTAAGACAATGATAGGATGTGCTTCGACTATAATAAACCAGTATAATGTGAATTTACCGTATTGGACATTTAGTTTTTCACGCGTCCCAAAGTATATGACGTCATATACCCTGAACTACGTGTCGTACAACGATATAATTTTGCAGATATGTTCAGATGGATATGTAGATACTGTGTGCAATATGTGTGTGAAATTTATTTTCCCCTAATTCTGATTTAGTAACTCCTAATTGGTTATCAGATCTACCTATGAAATCTTCTGCAATCTCCTGTAGCACCACTGCACCACATTTCAAAAGCTTCTGTTTTCTTCTTGCCTTAACTCATCTTCCAGGTTTCATTTGCGTACAAGTCTACACTCAAGACAAATACCTTCAGAAAAAAACTTCCTTAAGTTTAAATATACATGTTAAAAATTTCTCTTTTTCAGAAAAACTTTTCCTGCTGTTCCTAATCCTGGATTTTATAGCCTCTGTACTTCGACCGTAATTAGTTATCTTGCTGCCCAGATGGCGAAATCCATCTCCTGCCTTTACTGTCTCATTTGTTAATCCCATTCAAATGGTTCAAATGGCTCTGAGCACTATGGGACTCATCTTCCGAGGTCATTAGTCCCCTAGAACTTAGAACTAGTTAAACGTAACTAACCTAAGGACATCACAAACATCCATGCCCGAGTCAGGATTCGAACCTGCGACCGTAGCGGTCTTGCGGTTCCAGACTGCAGCGCCTTTAACCGCACGGCCAATTCGGCCGGCCTCCCTCAGCATCACCTGATTTAATTCGACTGCATTCCGTTACCCTTGTCTTTCATTGATTGATGTTCAACTTGTAATCTCTTTTGAAGACGGTATCCATTCCGTTCAACAGATCCTCAGGTCCTTTCATAGAATTGCGGCGTCTTCTGGAAACCGGAGTACGTTTGGAATTAGTGCATTTTTTGGCCTAAAAGACGTTTGTACACTGCCTGGGTGAGAAATTTTCACCGTACCATTGAAAATAATATTACGAATCTCGACGAATTTAGTTTTTGCGGTGTTTACTGTGAATGCGTTTTTGCCTGTGGTGCGGAGGCTGAGTCAGAACACTCGCCCTTTTCATTAATTAAAAGCGTAGCATAGGACTTCCAACTTCCGTGGCGAACTCAGTACGAGAAGAGCACACCCAGATATTAGTACCGTTCCATTCCTTAATTAAGAAAGCAGTACATCAACCGTGTTAACGGCTGAACGGGTGTGTGACGCTGAGTGTTTTCAATACCAGAGCGTACGAGTTTCAGGACTCTCACTCTTTTCCGAAGTTCTGCACTTTAGAAAGACGGCGACTGCCGTGCCACCAGCAGTTCTCATTCGCGTCTGCTGCAAAGTTGTGATTTACAGATACGTTTTGTGTTTCGTTTGGGAGGGCAGAAGTAAAATCAATGGAAAACAATTCGAATCGTCGACAGTGTTGCATTTTCTGTTTTCTGACAGCACAATGCGAACGGCAAGGCAGACTTAATTCTGAAGTTCAGATCGCATTTCGCGCGACAGAATATTGGGAATAAGATACGGCACTGAACCTGCAGGTTCTGTTTATACCAGACGGCAGCTGGCAGCTGTTCGGCGTTTTTCGCTACATTCTTCTAGAAAATTATTCTACTGCAAGCTGTAGTTTTCATTCGCCATTTCTTTTGCAACATTTAACAACAAACTGCCTTCTTTCGCGTCTGTAAGTATGAGGACAATTAAGAGACATTACTTTGAAAAGCCTTAGGTCGAAAATTGTGCGGAGAATGTCCACCCTTGCGAGTAAAATCACTGAGGAGTTTTCATAAAGGCACTGTTATATTTTAATGGCTGACATTTACGGAAAATAGGAGGCCTATAAAATTTAGATTCAGTATAGCTAGTAGTTTGGCTATTAAGAAAAAATTAAACCTTATAAAAGTTAAGAATTGAAACTGTTCCCTCATGTGACAATATTTTATATTTCTGTCAGATGAACTCATATGTTTGTTTATTGATGATTGTGCAATTTCTGTTTCATCACTCTACACTTGGAACAGTTGTAATGTGGTTCTGTGGTACACACATCACAAACACTGTGGAGTTATGATTTCCTCTATAGCCGGAGTAGAAGCCATCTGTAAAGCATTGACTAATGGATCTACTGGTACAGAGCGAAAATTCCATTTACCTTGAATGCAGTTTAAGTGTAGAAATACCAGTGAGGTAACAATTATCTGTTGTGTCGCATCCGGCCCTTTGTGTTTGTTTGATAGTGTCAGTAAAGTACTTCTCCTTCTCCACAAAATTTCTCTTTAACAGTGTGATGGTGTTATACAACAACACAGTTGTTGATCAGAAATAGCTTTGTGAATAAAGAAAAATGTAAAATGTCATAGCTGAGCAGCTGTAGTTCAGGTTTCTGGGGAGTCCTATATTACAGAGGGCATGCGTAGTGTCATGTGTTTGATGACAATACTTCCAATCCTTCACTCAGACGGTGACTTAATCATCATTGTCAAACTATTTCATACGCTGCGCTACCGTGCGCCCTATAAAAGTTTTTCTAAATGATAATTGTATTTGGATGCCTGATGATATTACCCAAACGAGAAAGTGGTTGATCTGTGACATTTTGTTGGTTTCGAGTAAAACAGTACTGACGAAGTTATTGGGCGGTGTCGGTTGTATAAAGATGGACGATACATTCATCCAATTTCCATTGTGCAGAAGTAAACACAAACATCGGGTGTTTCTCCTGAGCCGGCTGGTGTGGCCAAGCGGTTCTAGGCGCTTCAGTCTGGTAACAATTATCTGTTGTGTAACCATGCCTCGGGCATGGATGTGTGTGATGTCCTTAGGTTATTTAGGTTTAAGTAGTTCTAAGTTCTAGGGGACTGATGACCTCAGATGTTAAGTCCCATAGTGCTCAGAGCCATTTGAACCATTTTTTTGTTTCTCCTGAGAATCGTCTGGCGCCTTTTACACGACAGCTTCTAACGACAATAGTATTAAACAGGACAGTGTGTGTTTCGGCACTTAAAACTAAGGTATCTCGTAATTTGATTAATTTCACGTATTTTCAGTAGGGTCATCTTTCTGGTTTTCGTAACAGTACGTAAAACTTTACAGTCTGCATAGTGTATGTGGTTTCCTTTCATATAAAAGTTGACACTTTCCTTTGTAAACGCTTTACATCTCATCATTTTTTTTGTGTCTCCTGTACCTGGATGAGTAACAGTTGATGTAAGTCGCACGTTATTGAATCTGTGACTGACATTCAGTTGTCGCCTCACGATGGGCTAAGAAGCAGAAATTCAGTTCGTGACCAAGTAACTAATACATTGCAAAACATCAGGATAGTGCTTTCTATTTAATGTTGTGCCGTCTTTTGTTAATCATCGACGGGAAATTAATGATAATGTTTTTAAAAGTATTTTCAATTATTTTTCATGTCTAACGGCGTCACGAGATTTTCCATGATATCAAGCGCCAATGGAATCGCCAATTGCTTCATTTCTTGCGTAAAATGTCATTTGAGATGCAATTTTATCCATTAAAATGATAGATCGTTTGAGGAAACAGCTGAAGACCGAACATAATCAATGTTTCAAGCAATGACTGAGTAAGATGTCTATAACGACGTCTCTTCGATTGGACTTTTTAAACACTTCACCCCGAGTAAGATGCATGCCGCGTGTGCTGTCTTCACATTACGGACAAAAAGGATTTGATGTCAGTCACTTCTGAAAGTACCAATTATTGTCCGTGATTTTCTGTCACAATTAAGAGGTACTTCTGAATGAATACCTGACAAATCTGTTAAGACCGCTTTACTGATGCGGCACACGAAATTACACTTTAAGCAACAATTTATCAGTGAGAGCGGAAACAAGTGTGTACGTTGTCTCTGGTTGTCTGTCAGTCTGAGTTTGAACCAGTTCCACCTTTCCATCACAATAAGAAAAAACATCAGAAAGACCTTCATAAACACAATTGCAGGAGTACCTGACGAATCTGAAGGAGAGACGCTTCATCTCTCTCCAAATTTTCCGAAGTTAATTGGTTCAAATGGCTCTGAGCACTATGGGACTCAACTGCTGTGGTCATAAGTCCCCTAGAACTTAGAACTACTTAAACCTAACTAACCTAAGGACAGCACACAACACCCAGCCATCACGAGGCAGAGAAAATCCCTGACCCCGCCGGGAATCGAACCCGGGAACCCGGGCGCGAAGTTAATTATTCGATACTTCTCGTACCACCAGTACAATAATCATATGTTACAGAACTGTGTTCAACACGTCCATAAAATGCTACGGATATCATGCGACTATCATCAGTTTTTCTCTGAGGTATCCGTTTTAGGGTTCCGAGTACACAGGAGATGGAAGAAAAGCTCTTCTTCACAAACATGGGGGTATGTAGTCAACATTGAAGGAAACAGCGCAGCAGTTCGCAGCTGGAAACAATAAAAATCTGAAGCGGTGTTGCATGCCACAACTTATACCCGAATTGCTTAAATACGGTTCCCAACATTTTACTACTGCCCTAACTCGTTTAATTTTTGTATACTGAAACCAGGAGTTGACATACATTTAACAACGGTATCCATATTCTTTTGTACTAAAAGCAATATAGAAATCCTAATGTACCACGTTAGTTATACATGTTTATTGAAAGATTTTTTTAATGAACGTTTGAATTGTTAATTTTTTAGAGTGGGTCGTTAATTCTCTGTTTACGTCGCCATAAGCGCCTTTATTTCCACCCCGATAGGGAAGTACAATTGGCTCGCGATCGACGAGAGCAGAGGTCGACACAAAGGGCGGCAATCTCTTAATGGCAGCGGCCGTAGAAAAGCTCTGGGTACGCCCGCCTCTATAGCTCTCACTACGGCCTGCTTTTGTGTCGCGGGTGGCATAATAGCAGGCGCTGCCTTCTGGCCCCAGGAACGCTTCGACCACAAGGACGCCAATGCCGCCGGGGACGGCCGTTACTGACCTGGAATCTCTCGTTGCTGCTGGCACTCCGATCTCCACGTTCTTCCATTATAAAAATATTCCGACCACATCATCGAAACTGCAGAAGGAGATTTTCTTCTGTTTGATTGTGTGTGGTATGCCTCTATAAGAGTGAGGGTCACAACCAGTAATTTTCGTAGTAATTTAGTTAACAACCAGTAAAACCTCGAATCTAATTGCTATGTATAAAACAGCTTCAAACGTTTCATTACTTTACTATTGAGTTAACGTGTTAAATATGTAAGTAGGCTGTTTAGGTTTTTTTATTGGTAACGCCACGTAGCGCTCTGTATGAAAATCACTGGCTGTGCTGTGTGCAGTCTGTGGCTGGTTTGCATTGTTGTTTGCTATTGTAGTGTTGGGCAGCTGGATGTTAACAGCGCGTAGCGTTGCGCAGTTGGAGGTGAGTCGCCAGCAGGGGTGGATGTGGGGAGAGAGATGGCGGAGTTTTGAGAGCGGATGATCTGGACGTGTGTCCATCAGAGATAGTAAATTTGTAAGACTCGATGTCATGAACTGATATATATATATACTATGACTTCTGAACATTGTTAAGGTAAATACATTTTTTGTTCTTTATCAAAATCTTTCATTTGCTAACTATGCCTATCAGTAGCTAGTGTCTTCAGTAGTTAGAATCTTTTATTTAGCTGACAGTATTGGCGCTCGCTGTATTGCAGTAGTTCGAGTAATGAAGATTTTTGTGAGGTAAGTGACTCGTGAAAGGTATAGATCATTGTTAGTCAGGGCCATTCTTTTTTGGGATTATTAAAAGTCAGATTGCGTTGCGCTAAAAATATTGTGTGTCACTTTAAGCACAGTCATTTATAATTTTTCTAAGGGGACGTTTCAAATATTTGCCTTTAAGCATGTAAGCGAGAACAAGCTTGGAAAAGGTTTGAAATTGAGTTGAAAGTTTATTGGGAGTGGCTAAGTGCCCCCAGTATCAAACACTGGACGAATATAAACTAAGTAATTTGCGCTCCATCTGAAGCAAAAGCTAGTTTCTCATGCATATAAATTTTATGACGTCATATCTTCTGAACTGTGTGTCTTACCGTGGTACAACATTGCAGGTACATTCAGTGATACATGTAAATACTGTCTACAAAGTATGTTACGAGTTGAGTTAGCAGTAAAGAAGGAATGAATCAAAACGTCATGCCCCATACTGAAGTATGACAGCATGCACAGCGAAAGTGTAGTAATATTAAGCGTGTTTTTCCGTGCATCATTTTGTGGGGGGGTCAGCGAGAAAAAGTTTCTTAAAGGTTCGAAATTGTATGTACAGTTCATTGGAAGTCGCTAAGTGCTCTCGCACTCCAATACTGGATGAATAAATTCCGGGTATTTGCGCGACGTCAGTTACACTGCGTCAAGACAAAGTCACCGTTTCTAACTGTAATACTTGTCTCATTGCATTAAACTTTTAACATAAGATCATACTTATTAACGGGAAGATTATGACAGAATTTTGGATTTTTAAATTCGCTCAACAAGTACGCGCAGTACTGAAAGTAATTTATGTTGCCTTTACACTGCAACTGGTACGGTGTTCCGTGATAGTGCTTAAAATAGATTTTGCTAATGGGAATACTGAACTCGATAAATTCAAATGCAAGACTGCAATAAGACCAGAGAATATCAAATGTTGTAAGCACGCTAACTTCCGCTGTTCAGAAGGAAGTTCAGAGCCGGCCGCTGTGGCCAAGCGGTTGTAGGCGCTTCAGTCCGGAACCGCGCTGCTTCTACGATCGCAGGTTCGAATCCTGCGTAAGGCGTGGATGTGTCTGCTGTCCTTAGGCTAGTTAGGTTTAAGTAGTTCTAAGTCTAGGGGACTGATGACCTCACATGTTAAGTCCCATAGTGCTTAGAGCCATTTTGAGGAAGTTCAGACAAACGTAAGCTGCAGGTCTTTTTCCGAGTGTGATCGGGAAAATTTTCCTCCTACCGGTAGAAATTTATTACGAAAGTGCGTGTAATTAGAATTCTTCGCTACTTGATTTGGCCACTTTGAGGCTAAGCGTTTTTTTTTTTTTGTACTGCTTTCTAAATCACTGGCCAATATTACAACGTGGGTTTTACGTGTTTTCCATAAATCTCTTCGGGTTAAATGCCTTGATGGTACGTTTTAAAAGTATGCAGCCAGTTTCAAATGTCACCCTTGTCCGTTCTGATGTTCTTTTTCATCTCTGATCGTCTCAGTATCAACTGGATATAAACAAGCAATCGTCCCTTCTGATGGCCAAACAGTTATTTTAAACGTTATCAATAAAGAACGCTGCCGAGCATGTGTTCATACGTGTATACCACGCAAGCCAGATTAAGATGGTTAAAAAAAATGGCTCTGAGCACTATGGGACTCAACTGCTGAGGTCATAAGTCCCCTAGAACTTAGAACTACTTAAACCTAACTAACCTAAGGACATCACACACATCCATGCCCGAGGCAGGATTCGAACCTGCGACCGTAGCGGTCCCGCGGTTCCAGACTGAAGCGCCTATAACCGCACGGCCACTCCGGCCGACCCAGATTAAGATGTTCGATGAAGATTATTTCGTGTTCCACTAACATTCCGCGTCTTCCCTCTTCCATTCGTAGATGGTGGATGGGAAGAACGACTGTTGGTAAGGTCCGTAATATATGGAATGTACCTTATATTTTACTGTCACTGGCATTTCACGAGATACGTCTAATATTTAGTATAAAGTGCGACCCGACCAAAACGTTCCCGTGACAACTTATATGTAACGTAGCGCGAGTGCAAAGCGCCGACATGAAGGTAGTAGATTAGATTGGCATTCATGTCTTTCCGACATGTATGCGGTAAATGCGAAAACACGGACAATGGCAATTTTATAACCGATCCAAAGAAGACCAACGTGATGTTATTCTTTTCTTGCCTACCGAAGGACAAACATCGGTAGACATCATCGGATAACGGAGAATGTGCATGGGGCAGCATGTCTGTCGAAAACGACAATTGAGGAATGGTGCTTCATGCTAATGCACGACCCCATGCCAACTCAGATGGGAGACACTCAAAACACCGACACTATAGCACTGATCTCTCCCCATGACATTATCATGCCTTCGGTTCCTTAGTAAAGGCCTTGGAGGGTCGAGGATCTGCAGCAAGCAGCTACGGACCTCTTGACGCATCAGGACACTGTGCTCTACCAAACGGATATCTTCAGCGTGATACATCGGTGGGAATATTGCCTAAGTGCTTATGGCGATTTTGCCCGAGTGGCATATCGATTCTGGACTATAGGACCTTCGTACGGAAACTATTTGATTGCATCTTATAATACCTGACGGCTATAATTAAACTTTCCCTATTTAACACGTTATAACACAGAAGCTAATTACCGTACGAGTACCAAACTTGGTAGCATTAATGTCCAGAGCATAGAGTGCATGATTTCCATGCGTCACAGCGCTACCGTCCAGTTCCAGCTGCCGTGATCAGTCATTGTGATTCATAGTATCACAAACCTGAGCACTCGCAGTGCACTTTTTGACGTCTCAACATGAACTTGGACACAAGGAGCAGGGCATTATTGGTTAAACTGTATTACCAAAAGAACATTGATGCTGCAGCTGCACTTCGAGAATATCACCGGCTGAATGGATTACGGAAGGCTCCTCTCTCTCCCCTGCTAGGCGGAAGATGACGAAGAAATTCGAATCAACTGGAGAACCGGGCGTCGCTCCGGGAAGCGGCCGACGACCAATTGCACCACAGGTGGTTGACGAAATCACTGTTGCTATGGCAGACAACGCTGCACGAAATTCCCGATCGTCAGGCAGTGCCCATGCTGTGTCACGACAGTTGAACATCCTGTGGTCCACTGTACGGAAGGTGCTTCCAACAATTCTCCGTAAAAGATCCATAACGTACAGCAGCTTGCACCACAGGACACACAACGATGTGTTGACTTCGCTCTCCACTTTCTCGCAAGGATTGAAGTTGACGAGGGCTGCTCCTAGACCATCCTATGGACAGAAGGAGCTCATTTTTCTATGACGGGTGAGGTGAAAACACAGAATTGCCGAGTGTGGTAATCTTCACCCCCAGCCACTGTGGATGAAGTTCCTCTGTATGGTGCTTCACTGCTACGTTCACCATTGGCCCATTCTTTTTTGAACAGGTTGTCGCTGAAGGACCAAAGACGTGCAGTGTGACTATTTCGTTTTGTAGCCCATACTACCCAACACTTTTCTTAACATCTCGACTTGTAACTTAAAAAATATTTTCTTTCTGTGAGTCGTTTTCTGGTTAGCAAGCGTTTTTCACCATTTACACAAAAAATGTTCAGATAATGGTTTTATGCAGTTATACGGGGCGTACCCTTTTTGAAATTAAAAAAAGACCTTCTAAGATATCTCAATAATTTTATTTTTACACGAAAACCTATACCTTAATCTACTTTTCTACATAATTTCCCGCAGTATTGAGGCACTTGTCATAACATTGTACCAGTTTTTGAATACCCTCCTCATAGAAGTCTGCCGCCTGACTTGTTAACCACTGCATCACCACTGTTTTGACTTCGTCATCGTCTTGACGACGCTGACCGCCCAGGTGTTTCTTCAAGTGCAGGAACAGATGGTAGTCACTGGGCGCAAGGTCGGGGCTGTACGAAGGATGATCTAAAGTTTCCCATCGAAAAGATGTGATGAGATCTTTAGTCTGATTCGCTACATGCGGACGGGCATTGTCTTGCGGCAAAACGATGCCCTTGCTCAACTTCCATGGACTGTTGCTTTGATTCTGGTGTGACGTAGGCCACCCATGTTTCATTGCCCGTAACCATTTTGGCTTAAGAAATCACCACCGTCGTTGTGGTACCGCTGAAGGAAACTCAATGCACTGTCTAAACGTTTGGTTTTGTGCACATTCGTCAACATTTTCGGTACCCAACGTGCGCACAATTTTTTGCAATTCAAGTGCTCGGTGACAATGCCATACAAAACACTACGAGAACCATTAGGAAAGTCATCCTGCAAGGAGGAAATCGTAAAGCGTCTGTTTTCAAATGGTTCAAATGGCTCTGAGCATTATGGCACTTAACATCTGACGTCATAAGTCCCCTAGGACTTAGAACTACTTAAACCTAACTAACCTAAGGACATCACACACATCCATGCCCGAGGCAGGATTCGAACCTGCGACCGTAGCAGTCGCGCGGCTCCGGACTGAAGCGCCTAAAACCGCTCGGCCACCGCGGCCGGCGTTTGTTTTCTCTCACCTTATTGTCCACTTCCTGCACCAAATTTTCATTAACGACCGAAGGACGCCCACTCCGTTGTTCATCATGCACATTTGTGCGGCCATCGTTAAATGCTCTCACCCACTTTCTGACCATTCCATCACTCATCATATTTTCTCCGTAAACTGCACAGATCTGACGATGCATATCGATCGCTTTTAGGCCTTTAGCGCTAAGAAATCTTATAACAGCCCGTACTTCACAGTCGGCGGGACTCACGATCATCGGGGGCATCTTAAACACTCGGCACACAACGTAAACAAGGAAGAATCAGACGGCAATGGCGTCAGTGCGTAGATTAAGGTACAGGCTTTCATGTAAAAATAAAATTATTGAGTTATCTTAGCACGTCTTTTTTATATTTCAAAACGGTACTTACTTAAACACGCCTCCTACCTCATTTGAAAACAACAAAAGTTTTATACCAGTGTTGGCTTATCTGGCCCATACCAGCCACCGCTTCTTCGCCATCTCTGTACCTGTGTTGTACTGCTTCTCCGATTTACATTAAGAGCAGTATGTAATCTGTGAAAAGGTGATATTCGTTAAACGTTTGTGCTGTGTGGTAATGTGTAATCACTTTCGTTTTCCGATAACGGCGTGCGTGTGTTACAGGCTGTCCTGTCTGCACCATTTCGGTAATTCCGTACAGTTCGACCCACATTCCAGTCAGAAAGTTAAATGCGCGTTCCATTAACGGCCAGGCAGTTTTCATGAGCCCACGTTAATTGCGTTAGCGCAATATGGCGTGTCCGGCGTTGCTAGGTCGCTCCATAAATTCGACGCCCCGCCTTTGAGGGAAGGCTGTCTGTCGCCCTGTCCTATAAACAACGCCCTCACCCACGGGCGTCGGCTTTTTCCACTTCACGTTGAATTAGGTGCAGTTTACTACAAGCGGTAACAAGCAACGGTAGTTTTAGTGCCGCTGTACAAGCGCTGTTGCAGGTCACAGTGGCACTAAAACTACCTTTGTTCTCATTTTTGCAAAATGAGGAAATCACCAGCATGAAAGTAATTGTAATATCTCAGTGTGATATCTCTTGCTTCCGAGGTAAAAAGTATTGAAATGAGTGGATTTATGAAATTAAAATGTTTGGTTAATAAATTATTCGTATAGTGGATCAACAGGACTATAATATTATGTACCTACATACATCATCGTGAGCGAGCCACGTTGAAAATCATAATCTTTCAAGATGATGGTAGTAATGAAAGCGAATGGCAAGTTGCATTAGTCAAAACCGCATCAAAAGCTCGAATTTGCAATTCAAAAATATTCAAATGTGTGTGAAATCTTATGGGAGTTAACTGCTAAGGTCATCAGTCCCTAAGCTTACACACTACTTAACCTAAATTATCCTAAGCACAAACACACACACCCATGCCCGAGGGAGGACTCGAGCCTCCGCCGGGACCAGCCCCACAGTCCATGACTGCAGCACCTTAGACCGCTCGGAATTTGCAATTGTACGGCAGGTATTAGAGTGAGGAAAAGAATTGTTACAAGAACTGCAGTTGTTCCATAGCCTGGCTTCCGCAGGAGTGACCTACCTTGGCGTATCAAACAGTCATCTTTACAAAATTTGGACAAGTTGAAGGATAAAACTAAAACACCAAAAACCCACCCAGCCAAAATTTGACTAAACAGGAACCTTCTGATGAGAAATTTGTGGTGGATAATGGCGTGTCATTTGAAGAAATGAAAAACTGAGGGTTCTAATGTCCTGATACATCACTCTTTTGCAGTTTTTCATCATCACACAATACGGAAAGCCTTTTCGGACCAGTTCTATTTTAGTCATTCTGTTACGTGACAGTTTAAATTGGGTGCCGACTAGGTTTTGAATCCTGATGGGTGCTTTATGTGGGCGGTGCAGTTCTAATTGCTCTTCCTGAGCAAGATACCCGAAGTCCCAACTTGTTTCCAGTTTCTCGCCGTACCTTCCAAACTCCTCCCTGTCTTTCCCTCGGCGTTGAGACCAACGGCTCCTTGAGAAACGTTTCGGTCTGACGTTTGGCTTTAACTTGTTGCATATAGTATCCTCTTTTTTAACATTTGCGAGCAGCTGATGATTTGCAGTGCTTAATGGCTGCTATTCCATACCGTCTTCAGTCTTTTTTACCGCGATCAACTTGTTATAAAATTAGAACAGGAGTCCTAAACAACACTACTCCATATCGACACCGAGAAATCGAGTGTAAGAGGGGTCTGAGAAATTTTGGGAGTTCCTCACAACTATCAGTAAATTATGTGTGCGCATTCTTTTTTAATCTACACTAGAGTGATGGAAAGGAATGTTATCATAACAACGTGAGTGATGCTGAAACATAGGTTGCGTACGTCATTGAGTTAAAACAGCAAAATGTTTATGCTAAGAAAGTGGTGACATGTTTTCGTGCTAAGAAATTTATTTCATCTTTGAGCCTGAACTGAAATGGGTTGTGGTTAGAGTTGTAAAGCTACCGGAGGCTACCGTAGTCTACCTTAAGTGAGCACAGACTACGGTAGTTTTCTTAGTAGCTTTCGTCAGCTAAGGTTGTATCCTCATTACCTGTGCGTTAGCTGTGTTGCATACCTATCCAGTGTTACCTCATATCGATCGCTTTGATTACATATGCGATCAGTTTCTTCCTAGTTTCCCCCAGAAACGGGAAGCTGTGAAACGTCTTGAAACTTAGTGAGGAATGTATAAGTCTGTGTAACCAATGGAACATTTTTGTTGTACACAGATATACTCATATCTTATTTAAAAGTAAACAGAGTGGAAACGGTCAATGTTTAATTCAGGTTTTATTCTGAAATTGTTGATTCATAAGTTACTAAGAGCAGCGTAATAATCACCTTGTGGTGCAGTTCTTCTTGTTGTTTCCGTGCTTGCTAAGAAATGGGATGAGAAGTTCCACCTTATGCAAGACACCTTTTTTGTTTTGCTTCACCCACACATGTTTCAGCACTTTTGTGCAATCCTCATTGGGTTCAATTTTTTATTTTTGACTGTAAAATTGTTGTTACATATTAACATATGTGTTGTTTACAACATTATGTAGAAGCTGCATTCATAATTTAATTGGCGAAAAGAGGGTGTAACCATTAGTGAACATATCTTACATGATGTTATTGTCCATTTATTTTGGTAGCTATTCTGGTACACAATATACGATTTGTCAAATGCAAACACCAAAACGTAATTTATTTTTCTGTTTGTTATGCATTTACGAGCGGAAATAAGACTGTATCGCGTTTTCTGTCTGTAACTTACAGTTCTGAAGTTGTGGTGCGTTCTCCTGTGTTGTTGGCGAAGTAAATAGGCTTACTTCTTAGGCTATGGTCGCGTGGAAATGCACACACAAACCACACACCCCTGACGCCAAATACAATTCAAACTGCGCGCCTCACCCAGCAAACTACGCTGCGAAACGAATGAACACCACACAGCCACAACAACACGTAATGGCAAAAAGCGAAAATTCCGCGTATGTTTTGAGTAATCGGAAAAAGTGCATTGCCATGCCACCATAGCCTAAGAAGTAAGCCTATTTACTTCGCCAACAACACAGGAAGACGCACCGCAACTTCAGAACTGTAAGTTACAGACAGAAAACGCGATACAGTCTTATTTCCGTTCGTAAATGCCTAACAAACAGAAAAATAATTTACGTTTTGGTGTTTGCAGATGGCAAATCGTATATTGTGTACCAGAATAGCTACCAAAATAAATGGACAATAACATCATGTAAGGTATTTTAACTAATGGTTACACCCACTTTTCGACAGTTAAATTATAAATGCAACTTCTACATAATGTTGTAAACAACACAAATGTTAATATTAACAACAATTTTACAGTCAAAAATAAAAAATTGAACCCACTGAGGGTAGCCCAAAAATACTGAAACATGTATCGGTGAAACAAAACAAAAAAGGTGTCTTGCATACGGCGGAACTTCTCATCCCATAACAGCAGCGTGTTTGCTGGCTTGAATGCTCGTAAACTGTTTAAACCAGACCCCGGAACGTAACTCCATCACAGACCCTTCCCTTTCGTGGGTAGGGCTTTTCCGATAGAGCCCTGTGAAAGTGGTGCAGACACCAACTGGAAGTTTTAGCCTGTTACTGTTACTCCCTGCCTCCCAGCCTACGCACGGCCACAGGATTAGCATTTCTGGGAGGAAGCGAGTGGCTTAGAGATCGCCATCTCAACAGAGTCAGCGTCTAACTAAATCAATTTCTGTTACTAAAGTCATAGTATTTTTCTAGCGTTGACCCAAGACAGACTTTCAGTTAAATTAAATCATCGGTTGTCACCATTCATCTCGAATCTCTGCTTGAGTTTCTGATACTGCTTCTCATGACGGTAACAAGTCAGCCAAGTACACTCCTAAACAGCACATATTCAAAAGATGCCCCCAGATGTGTGAGGAGACTGTATCAAATACACTCCTGGAAATTGAAATAAGAACACCGTGAATTCATTGTCCCAGGAAGGGGAAACTTTATTGACACATTCCTGGGGTCAGATACATCACATGATCACACTGACAGAACCACAGGCACATAGACACAGGCAACAGAGCATGCACAATGTCGGCACTAGTACAATCTATATCCACCTTTCGCAGCAATGCAGGCTGCTATTCTCCCATTGAGACGATCGTAGAGATGCTGGATGTAGTCCTGTGGAACGGCATGCCATGCCATTTCCACCTGGCGCCTCAGTTGGACCAGCGTTCGTGCTGGACGTGCAGACCGCGTGAGATGACGCTTCATCCAGTCCCAAACATGCTCAATGGGGGACAGATCCGGAGATCTTGCTGGCCGGGGTAGTTGACTTACACCTTCTAGAGCACGTTGGGTGGCACGGGATACATGCGGACGTGCATTGTCCTGTTGGAACAGCAAGTTCCCTTGCCGGTCTAGGAATGGTAGAACGATGGGTTCGATGACGGTTTGGATGTACCGTGCACTATTCAGTGTCCCCTCGACGATCACCAGTGGTGTACGGCCAGTGTAGGAGATCGCTCCCCTCACCATGATGCCGGGTGTTGGCCCTGTGTGCCTCGGTCGTATGCAGTCCTGATTGTGGCGCTCACCTGCACGGCGCCAAACACGCATACGACCATCATTGGCACCAAGGCAGAAGCGACTCTCATCGCTGAAGACGACACGTCTCCATTCGTCCCTCCATTCACGCCTGTCGCGACACCACTGGAGGCGGGCTGCACGATGTTGGGGCGTGAGCGGAAGACGGCCTAACGGTGTGCGGGACCGTAGCCCAGCTTCATGCAGACGGTTGCGAATGGTCCTCGCCGATACCCCAGGAGCAACAGTGTCCCTAATTTGCTGGGAAGTGGCGGTGCGGTCCCCTACGGCACTGCGTAGGATCCTACGGTCTTGGCGTGCATCCGTGCGTCGCTGCGGTCCGGTCCCAGGTCGACGGGCACGTGCACCTTCCGCCGACAACTGGCGACAACATCGATGTACTGTGGAGACCTCACGCCCCACGTGTTGAGCAATTCGGCGGTACGTCCACCCGGCCTCCCGCATGCCCACTATACGCCCTCGCTCAAAGTCCGTCAACTGCACATACGGTTCACGTCCACGCTGTCGCGGCATCCTACCAGTGTTAAAGACTGCGATGGAGCTCCGTATGCCACGGCAAACTGGCTGACACTGACGGCGGTGGTGCACAAATGCTGCGCAGCTAGCGCCATTCGACGGCCAACACCGCGGTTCCTGGTGTGTCTGCTGTGCCGTGCGTGTGATCATTGCTTGTACAGCCCTCTCGCAGTGTCCGGAGCAAGTATGGTGGGTCTGACACACCGGTGTCAATGTGTTCTTTTTTCCATTTCCAGGAGTGTATAAGGCAGCCAGCGACCTACGTAAGACACCGAACACGCTTTCATGGGAGGAGCGGAGCTAGGAACCCTATCTGATCATCTTGGTTTAGTTTTTCCGTGGTCGCTCTAGAGGAGATACAGGTGAGGTCCGGAATGTTTCCTTTGAAATGGGCTACCGTTGTGCGATCCGAGAACTTGCTCTGTTTGTAACGATCTAGTTATCTACGGTAAGGCTTACCGATACATACATTCTCCAGAAGCAGCTGCACACTAAGTTGCGGAATATTAGCGAATTTATGTCGTATTTCATTCACCTACTCAGCCAAGGAAACATTACTATTTATATGCTATTGGCGCCTGCTGTGTTCTGTTGCTTGTCATATCACCCTTGTGGGAACACATGTGTCGCACGGCTAACTGTAGCGTCGCGTTATCTTCATTGCAATGTCGTATCACCTCTATGACGTGCTTAAGATATTCACCATAAATCTCGTATCCTCACTCTTTGTTGTAAGCATTATCTTGAATTTAAAGAAGGCTGCCATTCATTCAACAGCTACATCCACATCTACATGACTACTCTTCAGCTCATACATAAAATGACTGGCAGAAGGTTCATCGAACCACCTTCACAATAATTCTGCTATTCCACTCTCGGCAGCGCACAGAAAAAACGAACAGCTACATCTTTCCGTGCGGGCTCTGATTCTCCTTATTTTATTGCGGTGGCCGTTTCTTCCAATGTAGGTCGGCGTCAACAACATATTTTGATTACAGTAAATGGAAATTTTGTCCAAGTCTTTCTACATTTTGTTACGATCGGCCAACAACGATACGTTCATGCAGACTGCAGCATTGTCAGCAAACAATCTGATATTACTATTGATCGTATGTAATAAATCGTATATGTATGATGAGAATATTGGGGGTCACATGACGTATCCTTGGATCACACCCTATGTTGTACGTTGTATGTTAACCGGGGACCTAGAAGCGACGGAGAGGCTCCGTCCCCGCCGCAGCCACAGTGGTCCACAACCCCACGACGACTACCGCAGTCCACTTCACCCCTCCGCCGCCCCACACCGAACCCAGAGTTATTGTGCGGTTCGGCCCCTGGTAGACCCCCCCCCCCTTCCCCCTTCCTCTCCCCTCCCCCCCCCCCCCTCCCAGGGAACGTCTCACACCATACGAGTGTAACCCCTATGTTTGCATGGTAGAGTAATGGTGGTGTACGCGTACGTGGAGAACTTGGTTGCGCAGCAGTCGCCGACATAGTGTACCTGAGGCGGAATTAGGGGAACCAGCCCGCATTCGCCGAGGCAGATGGAAAACCGCCTAAAAATCATCCACAGACTGGCCGGCTCACCGGACCTCGACACAAATCCGCCGGGCGGATTCGTGCCGGGGACCAGGCGCTCCTTTCCGCTCTGGAAAGCCGTGCGTTATATA
Organism: Schistocerca americana; assembly: GCF_021461395.2. Taxonomy (NCBI): domain Eukaryota; kingdom Metazoa; phylum Arthropoda; class Insecta; order Orthoptera; family Acrididae; genus Schistocerca; species Schistocerca americana. Next base: position 570,152,233 of record NC_060123.1, read on the forward strand.
GCTCGGCCAACCGGGAGGGCTCACCCTATGTTAGTTCCATTTCTGCGGAACATTCGTCGACGTGTATACCATACTGTGTTCTGTTTGTCAGATATTCCACGACCCAATCAAATAAATGCGAAGATACTCCATATGATGATATCTTGGATAGCAGCTGACGAAGTGGTACAATGTCGATTGTTTTTTGGGCATTTAAGACATACCCGTTTACACACGTCCACTGTTTACAAGATAATGTGTTTGAATACAGTAAACAATATGTAAAACCATAAATTTATTTCTTTTCTTATAGTCCTTACTATTACAGGAACCCAGTGTTGACAACATAAAGAACAAAACAAAACGAACTACAAAAAGCACAATAATTTAACCAGAAAAATATAATAAATTCTTTAAAAGACGGCTGAAGTGAAGGAAAGCGGAAACGTTTTAATTTATTCAAAAATACCACAGCAATGTTAATTCGTCAAATTAACGGAATTCCAGACGCATTACTCTTACGTTCCATAAACGGACAGCCCGCAAATATCCCAGCATTTCACACCGTCGGGCGAGTAGAATCTAAAACCACTAAAAATTGCTGGATGAAAAAGCTATGTCAATTTTCTGCTGGTGCGTGGGAATAGCAGCTAACATTAAAAATTTCTCGTGGCTGTTGGACGCTAAATGAACGAAAACAAGAAAAAAACTGCTAACAAATATTTTCAGTTTGTCATAAATGCTGAGTCTGCGGAATATTCTTCCGGGAAAGTAATAAAAGGACTCCCCATGTTCTCTAGGTAGTAATGATTCACGCAACAACCAAATAATTTCCAGTCTCTTTCGCGTAATACAAATTAACAGCGTATGCGCTGTGATTATCACAGTTGCTTCGTTGTCACCGTGAATGGAGTGTACAAAATGGCTGTAAGCATGTAGGTAAAGAAATTCAGTAAATGAGAGTTGGAACAGATGCGGGAGTCCCACATTTCTCTGATGCCTTGTTCCCATTTGTTACGAAGTGTCAACTGTATATGTGTCTTGTTTGGATGACTGTAACGAATGCTTGTAGAATGTGCTATGGAGGAAGATAAGGAGAGGGTGAAACCCATTGTCAACACGTAGCCTGCTTCTTTAGAAGAGCACCAAAGTGCCCGCCAAACATAACGTCCCCATCCAGTGGACGGATCAGTTTGAACAGTACCACATCCCATGTACAGTGAGACTTCAGAGACGTTTAACGCTGTACCTTCCCACAGATTCATAAATAACAGGGACCTTAATCTTATAACAACTCCTCCCTTGGCCAACCATAGACTGGCATCTCCGAGTTGAGCGTCTCCAAGTCACGAACGCAGAATTGGCTGTTAGCATAAAATCATCATAAGCAACAACACCATCATCCCCAAAGATGTGACCTATTTTCCTAATCCGCCTCAGAACCAATCACGCCATCTTTTTAAAGCGTGGCCAGTATTTCGTTTTCCTTGTTCTACAGCAAAGCAGTTTTAGTGTTGTCTTCCGATGTTGAACGTGATCCCTCCACTTTACTCTGTATTTTTTGTTATAACATCTGTAATTCACTTTACATTTAATTTCTATCTAGCATCAGTAATCTTCTTATGACTCAAGAATGAATATCCCGCTATACAGCGGAGAAACGTCGTTTCGGAAGATTCCAATTGTGTTAATTGGTCAGAATTGTTACTTGTAGCTTTCGTTTTCCTTCAACAGTAAGGGGAGCGCTATAATTTGTACAGTTGTTGTAATCAGGTTATTGAAACTCCCCTCCCTATATGACCTGCGAAAAATGCTGGGAAGCCGACCGCTGTGGCCGAGCGGTTCTAGGCGCTTCAGACAGGAACCACGCGGCTGTTACGGTCGCAGGTTCGAATCCTGCCTCGGGCATGGATGTTTGTGATGTCCTTAGGTTAGTTAGGTTTACGTAGTCCTAAGTCTAGGGGACTGATGACATCACATGTTAAGTCCCATAATGCTTAGAGGCATTTGAATGCTGGGAAGGAAGGAAGAAAAGAAGGAAAATTAATAGGCAAACTGCACTTCGTACGAGTATGTACTGATGTTTTAAGGTATCTGATTCGATGATGACAGCCGAAACGCTCTGTCAGAATCAGAAACAATCTCATTAGAGACGGGATACAAGTTCGGATTGGGGACGAATAGAGGAATGAGTAACCACCCTGGCGTACACCCTAAGCGATTTAGGCAGTTCTCGGAAAACTAAATCTGGATCGCCTAACGGGTATTAGAACCACCATTCTCCTGATTGCTGGGATGTTTCCTTCGAGTACGTGATGATAGCCAGCCTTCCGCGTCACCTTTGCCCACAATCACGTCCTGCTTTCCTACTGCTCTGCCGCTAACGACATCGGCATCTAGGGAACAGTAAATTCTATTCCTCCTTTTGCTGCCCTTCCATACGAATGTGCATATCACAGTGGATTTTGCCACTGTGATCTTTCTGAGTGCGTGTATTAATAAATGCGTTCTCAATTACAACTCCTTTGTCTTAAAGAACTTTCGTTGCCGAACAGTAGCGGTTCTGAAAGAATGGGCTACAGAATTTCTAAGTTATCGATATAGCTGTGCTTGCGCAAGGTCAGCTGAATATACACTGAAGTACCAAAATAACTGGGACACCTGCCTAATATCGTGTGGGGTCCCCGCGAGCACGTGGAAGTGCCGCAACGCGACGTGGCATGGACTCGGCTAATGTCTGAAATAGTGCTGCAGGGAATTGACACAATGAATCCTGCAGGGTTGTCCCTAAATCCGTAATAGTACGAGGGAGTGGAGATCTCTTCTTAACAGCTCGTTGCAACGCATCCCAGATTGGCTCAATAACGTTCATGTTCGGGAATTTGGTGGCCAGCGGAAGTGTTTAAACTAAGAATAGTGTTCCTGGAGCCACTCTGTAGCAATTCCGAACGGGTGGGGTATCGCGTTGCTCTGCTGGAATTGCCCAAGTCCGTCGGACTGTGTTATTTGTCGTGTTATACGTTCTAGACGTGACTGAAACAGAAAACAATGTTGATCGTAATCATTCCTGAGAGCTACAGTAGTTGCAGCGTCGAACGTATGGTGCATGTCACAATTGTGTTTTTGAGCAAGCGGACAAGAATGAGCGCCCCGGGGTCCAGCTTTCGGCCGCTGCCACCCGAACGAGTCGAGGCCACCAGCCTGTCGCTCGGGAAGAGGCGGGGGCGTTAATTTGCCGGTCGAGGAGGCGGCCGTTAGGCGGTGCATTGTTTCGCTAAATTACTCCGCGAGAATGCCTGGCTGCCCCCTCAATTAAAACGAGTGCCTTTTATCGCACGTCCCGCTATGTAGCGGCCGTCTTTGCTCCTAGCTGCTCCTTGCGCTACGGAAGTCTAGTTTCTCCTACGCGCGTCCTGCGTTTCATAATTTATTTACACATATCAGACGTTTTAACACCCATTTACGGAAAAGAGGTTCCTCCAGTCTTGCTATGCATTACGACCTTCAGCGAGATACATTTATGGTGCTCTTGGGTATTTCCTAATGTCACCTTACCACCTTAATCACCGGAAGTTGGAAAGATATAATAATATATTACACAAATCAGGTATTTCTATCGTAACAAAACGTATCACGGCACTTCCAAAGAATCACGGTATTTGCTTAACAGATGTGTGTGGAGATAACCTCATTATTGCCTTAGAATACAGCCTCTCAAAGAGTGCTAAAAAATGCCTTACGACTAAGCTGAAACCTTTCCGGGGCAAGCGCTAGGTAAATTCGGTAACGAGGAGATGTGCTGCCAACCAGTCCGTTGAGTGTATATGCACTGCTAGTTGTGTTCACCCGCAGATAATTTTCGTACAGTTTGTGCCAGGAGGAGTGGTGAGTATTCAGGGATATCACAGGAACAAAAATGTCCAATAAACATGGGCTCTAAAATGCATACCTTAAAAGTTGTGAGCACTTGTTCAGTAGATGAGATCTGTTTCGTAGTACCGAAGATCAGCAATTGTTCATAGCTCCTAACGTATGCACTTTAGAGCCTAGTTTACTAGACTTTTTTGCTTAGATTGATCCTCCCCATCACATCCCTGAATATTGCCCTTCTGGGACAAGCTGTATGTGAGAGGCTGGGTCGTATACTTCGTATTAATCAGGTGTCCAAACTATTTCACTCATTTTACAGTAGTTACAAAGAATACTGATTCAAATAATAGAACATTGTACCAGTTACGTTCTTTCACGCATAGCATGACCAGTTTCAGGAATTTAATCCCATTTTCAAATGCTGTTGACGTATTGTATGTTGTGTATGCGTCTGTATGGTTCTGCTTCTTGCTTTTCAACCACCTTTTTGTGGTCGTTCTGCAAACGGAAAATATGAATCATGTTTTTAGATGCTAATGCAAGAAGTTAGTGTATTTTTGTGTATCAACGTACAGGTATTGTGCATCCGTAACATCAAGTATTATGAATGAAATGAAGTCATTTTTTATACCTTTGATATGGTGAATAATTATATATGATTAGTATTTTAGTCTCATCCCTAAGAATGAACGAAAATGAAAAAGATTGCAGGAGAAAATAAAAACGTAAGACTTTCGTCCCTAAGAATATTTCACAGTGTGATAAATCGGTAATTTGTTACGTGTATTAGCTCCGAATTTGAAGTTTTTCGGAACACTTTGATTGTGGCGTCATAGGGTGCCAACGCTGCCGCAGCGTATTTTGTTAAAATAGTGACTCGGAAATCCGATAAAATGTAGTAGAAACCTAGAAAGTGAGTGGTTATCTTTTTTTTTGTCTAATATAAAAAAATAATAAAATAGCTATATATGAGGTGTGCAATGAGATTGACGGCAGTGAGAGCGATATGGCAACGCTGTGTTGTTCAGCTTGTTTAGGCCGGTGTGTTTACCCCTTTCAGGTACTCAGTCAGAGTTTCAGGACCCTACAGCTATCACGTGAGATTTGAGAACTCCGTCAGTGAAATTGTCTTTTTGTTGCTTGTTACAAAAATGGAATATCGGAGCTTATAACAACGTAACGCTATCAATTTTTGTGTTAAGATTGCGGAATCCGCGAGTGTGACCTTTGGAAACGCCTGTGGGCAACATTCCTTATCAGGAGCGCTAGTTTTTCGCTGGCACAAATCATTTTTCGAAGGCCGAGAACACGCTGAAGATGAACCTCGTTCAGGGATACCAACTTCAAAAACCGATGAAAACGTCGAACGTGTGCGTGCTGTTGTGAGACTGTTCTTCCAGGACAAACTATCAACCAAGTGTTTTACAAAGACGTCCTTGAAGGGGTCAGGGAAAGGGTGAATCGAGTGAGACCGGATGTTGCAGACAAGTGGACATTGAATGATGACAACGCCCCATGTCACACGGCCACTTCCATCATGGGGTTTTTGCCCTCAAAAGGCATTCCTGTTGTTCTACAGTCCTTCTATTCACGTGATCTGAGTCCTTGTGCTATTTCTTTAGCTGAAATTGAAGAATGTCGTAAAAAGACGTCGTTTTAGGACTCTGGAGAGCATTCAGTAGTGCTCGACATGTTAAAGGTCGTACTAGTTGAAGCCTTTCAGTACTTCTACCAAGACTGGGAACAACGACACTACCGGCGTATCGCTGCTGAAGGGAACTGCTTTGAAGGGGATAATTGTGTTGCTTGAAAAAAAAAAAAAAAATTCGGTAGATTAAAAATAAGTCTCGTTAGCTTCGTTCCGCATCTTGTATGAACCGCGACACTTGATGCAAACAAGTGAAATGCCCCTGCGTTTATCTCTTCAAAGTTCTAACCAATGTTCATTCCAGATATCTAATGGAAATTGTTAAGATGTATGTGAACTACTTGTACAGAATCCATGATGCTCTCGAACGGTATCTGTAAGTACTAGCGATGTAATGATGTTCAAAATCTGCGGGGCACATACGGGCGAAATGTATGTGGTACCATTGTCACTTTGACGGCTTGTGTGCTGGGACAAAAATTGTGTTCTGCGTATCTGAAAGCTCACTCCATAGGTATTTCTACTCCGCGGTCTGTTTCTGTGATGCTGTTCCCACCGCAGAACAGTCGGTACCAACGTCACCAGAGGCAGCTGGCATCGCCCAGTCCGCTACCCCTACCCCTCTACCCCCCCTACTCCTACCCCCCACCACACTTCCACGCAACGCCGGCCAGCGCAGGCGTCCTTCTATCGGCTCATAGAGCCTCTCATCCGTTATGTACGCTCCGCTCGCCAGTAATCCCCAGCGCTTACTAATGCCGAGGGATCGCTGCCGATACGGTTCTGCCATCCGCCGCGTTGGGCGCCGAGACGATTCGGCGACGCCTGCTGTCGGGTTTGGCCGACAGTGGCAGCACAAGTGACGGACGCTCATTTACCTAAAAGCACCGCCGCCGCAACTGCTAATACTACCAGCTCTGTTGGCCAGCTCCAGAATTCATGCCGCGCTGAAGCATCTGCCACGCTTCCATTTCCACTCCCTCCCCATGTTCTGATGTCGTCTCGTAGCGACTTTGACTAGAGTCAACATTTCATTTACCTTCCGCTTCCCACTCCTCTGGCTCTGATACGGAACTTGGTGTTTGGTCCGGTGCCTCAGAAAGCGTCTTTTTTTTTAGGCGTAGCTCGTACTGCAGCCTACATCCCTCTGAATCTGCTTAGTGTATTCATCTCTTGGTCTCCCTCTATGATTTTTACCCTCCACGCTACCCTCCAGTACCAAATTGGTGATCCCTTGATGCCTCAGAACATGTCCTACCAACCGATTCCTTCTTCTAGTCAACTTGTGCCACAAACTCCTCCCCAATTCTATTCAATACCTCATCATTAGTTATGTGATCTACCCATCTAATCTTCAGCATTCTTCTGTAGCACCACATTTCGAAAGCTTCTATTCTCTTCTTGTCTAAACTATTTATCGTCCATGTTTCACTTCCATACATGGCTACACTCCATACAAATACTTTCAGAAACGACTTCCTGACAGTTAAATCTATACTCGATGTTAACAAATTTCTCTCCTTCAGAAACGCTTTCCTTGCCATTGCCAGTCTACATTTTATATCCTCTCTACTTCGACCATCATCAGTTATTTTGTTCCCCAAATAGCAAAACTCCTTTACTACTTTAAGTGTCTCATTTCCTAATCTAATTCCCTCAGCATCACCCGAGTTAACTCGACTACATTCCATTATCCTCGTTTTGCTTTTGTTGATGTTCATCTTATATCCTCCTTTCAAGACACTGTCCATTCCTTTCAACTGCTCTTGCAAGTCCTTTGCTGTCTTTGACAGAATTACAATGTCATAGGCGAACCTCAAACTTTTTATTTCTTCTACGTGGATTTTAATACCTACTCCGAACTTTTCATTTGTTTCCTTTACTGCTTGCTCAATATACAGATTGAATAGCATCGGGGAGAGGCTACAACCCTGTCTCACTCCCTTCCCAACCACTGCTTCCCTTTCGTGCCCCTCGACTTTTATAACTGCCATCTGGTTTCTGTACAAATTGTAAATAGCCTTTCGCTCCCTGTATTTTACCCCTGCCACCTTTAGAATTTGAAAAAGAGTATTCGAGTCAACATTGTCAAAAGTTTTCTCTGAGTCTACAAATGCTAGAAACGTAGGTTTGCCTTTCCTTAATCTATTTTCTAAGATAAGTCGTAGGGTCAGTATTGCCTCACGTGTTCCAACATTTCTACGGAATCCAAACTGATCTTCCCCGAGGTCGGCTTCTACCAGTTTTTCCATTCGTCCGTAAAGAATTCGCGTTAGTATTTTGCAGCTGTGACTTATTAAACTGATAGTTCGGTAATTTTCACATCTGTCAACACTTGCTTTAAAAAAAAAATGGTTCAAATGGCTCTGAGCACTATGGGACTTAACTTCTAAGGTCATCAGTCCCCTAGAACTTAGAACTACTTAAACCTAATTAACCTAAGGACATCACATACATCCATGCCCGAGGCAGGATTCGAACCTGTGACCGTAGCGGTCGCGCGGTTCCAGACTGTAGCGCCTAGAACCGCTCGGCCACCCCGGCCGGCAACACCTGCTTTCTTTGGGATTGGGATTACTATATTCTTCTTGAAGTCTGAGGGAATTTCGCCTGTCTCATACATCCTGCTCACCAGATGATAGAGTTTTGTTAGGCCTGGCTCTCCCAAGGCTGTCAGTAGTCCTCAATAGCTACCTATCTGTCTATAATTATATGTATGCCGCCAAGAAGAATCCTGTACAACCAGTTAAGTACAATATATATTATTTTTTACCAACGACTTGTAATTATTTTAGTCGTTACAGATACAAACCACGTAGCCAGCACCGTATCGACGTTACTAAGAAACCTGCTGTGATTTATATGTTTCTATTTAGCACTGGCAACCAGTCAACATTGGCGACAACTCGTTCGTCGTCGTCATAACACTCTCTCTCTCTCTCTCACACACACACACGTACAAACGTTTACGCATTAGACTAGAAGGCTAAGTCGTTAATAAAGTGGTAACGCTATAGTTCTGTCAGGAAGACACTTTGAAATATAGCTCTGATAATGAAAATGAGGGCCCTTGATTCGTAGTTATCCATAAATCCTTGCCACTTCATGGGTTCTTTTGCTGCTGGCGCTTTCACGACTACACAGTACTCACACCCGAACCTCCAGGTGTCAGACACTCAGATCGGTACCAAACGTTGTGTGTCGACAGAGTATCAACCAAAATACCGATTTAGTTTGTGCTGTGTGCTGTCGTCTTGTAGAACATGCGTATACGCGCAGTACAGGCAAATCATATCTGTGAGCTCTAAGTCTTATGATCACTGGTAGGTGAGTTGTTAGAGTTTCAGATCATTGTGCTAAAGGTCCCGAGTTCGGAACCCACTGATGGTGAATTTTTTTAACAGATTACACAATGAAATTGTTATATGGGAGAACATTTTTCTGCCATGTAGAACGACATTTCAGAGTTTGAAGCAATGTTCTTTTGGCAGTCTGCATTCGCTTCGTTAGTTGAAAGTGGCAAACTGTTCCGTACATTTGTGCAGATAACACCACAGCTACCTATACAAAAGTAGTCTGTAGGTTTGCTACTTTCAACTGACGAAGCGAAAGCAGGCTGCCCAAACAACAATGCTACGAACTCTGAAACGTCCTTTTACATGGCAGAAAAATGTTCTCTCGTATAATAAATTCACGCGTAATCTATTTAAAAAAATCGCCATCGGTGGATTTCGAACTCGTGATCTTTAGTACTGCGATCTGACGCTGTACCAACTTTTTTTCCCCTTCTGATCTCATTTTGTTCGTTGCACTTGTTCGGGGCGCATCCCATGACACCTGTTCAAGTTCATTGTTGTTCCGTTCACTTAGTTTTTTATTACAGAGGGCAGCTAACCCTCTGACCGAACACGATGAGCTGCAATGCCGGCAACCAACTCAGCTGCATACCAGACATTTTCACATTTAAAGCTCACAGCTACGTTTTTCGTATAATCCGTTGTTATGGTGTTACTTTTAATTACCGTTTACTCATCTTCTGATGGATGACAGCACACAGCACGAACTAAATCGGTGTTTTGGTTGATACTCTATCGACATACAACGTTTGGTACCGACTAAGTGTCTGGCATCTGGAGGTTTGGGTGGCAGCGTCTTTAATTGAGTTCCACACAACTGTTTGCGGACGAAGCTGTTGTGTTCAGAGAAAATACAATGCCAGAATATTCTAGAGAAGGAAATGATACACAGAGGATCGATGCTTGATGGAATGAAGATCAAAGAAGAGCAGCGCGTTTCGTCGCAGTTCGTTTACTCAGCGTGAGAGCTTCGCGCATATGCTCAAGGAACTACAGCGGCAGACGCAGCAGGGGGAGATTTGTGCGAAATCAAACGTAAGAGATGTTGGTTGTTTAATACATCACGCGATGGAGATTTATTTAGACAATAAGAAATAAGTTGATGTGATGGAAGAACAATTAATACTTAAATTATGGAAGGAGAAAGTGTTTATTTTTATGAACTAGTAACTGATACCAGTGACAGATTTTAGGAGAATGAACGGAGAGCTACAATGGGAAGAATGATGCACTGGCAAAATTTTACACTGATTTCCTGGATTTCATTGTTTGTACGGATGTAATAGTAATTAGGTGTCTCGTATCTCGTTGAATGTGAGATTTGATATTAAAGTCTCTTTGATGTTTTTATCATTCTGCGAAAATGGAAATCTGAGATAATAAAGAGAAAGCTTTCCTAACCCTTTTATTCGCCTTTCTAGCATTATAAACTGTCAGTTGCCAACATGGACTCATATACGCTACTTTTATGTACCAAATACGTTTGAAGCCGGAGTAATAATTAATCATATTGTTCTTCTACAGAATGGTGGCTGAGCTTATTACGAAAAGCATCAGTCTGCCAGGAATAATTACCCAGAACTAATTTCTGACAATGTCCGCGCCTTCGCGGAAAGGAAGACAATTGCTCGATCAGAAAGTAACAAATATGTACAGCGTTGCCTTACTGAGAATCGCAGAGGGCAGCTTATTAAAATATTTCGCGTTAAAATTACTTTTCCAACGTTGGAGTCTCGAAATTAAATATGAGATGTTATTAGCTATCAGAACATACAGGCCAATCGTCATTCTGCTGGGAATCCAGTAAGGGGTTATTATGAACGGAGGTCATTTTGTGTACCGGGGAAAAAAAATCACGACAGTAATGATAACTTAATGATACGTAAATAATCATATCAAAAGAATACATTAATAATAATAATAAGAAGAAGAAGTTTTAACAAGTGTTGCACGTCTGGGAATACTGTCATAGGGAACCAATATAAACTGTTGAATGGACAGTAGTTTGTTTGCTACGAGTTTCGACCAACATGATCACCGTCCTATGGCGTATAGAGTACTTCAACCTCTATGTGATAAATGTCTAGGGATGACAGATTGCGTCATGGGAGACAACTGTAGCTAGAGACGAATTATTCATTGACGCTGTCCTGCGATTCTGGACGTCGTTCAGTGCCCCTCAGAGGCGTCAAAAGGTAGACACCCAACGGTGTTCGTATGCAATGTGTGTTGTCTATCAGCCAGTCATCTGTTCTACATTACAGGCGGTATGCTGAGCAATATTCAAAGTTCTGAGTCGCTTCTCTGCTTAGAGACACTCACTTTTGTGGTTTTAATGGTTTCCTTGTCGAAAAGTTCTCTCTCAAGTTACTGGGCTTGATAATATGCTGCACATCTGGTTAGCAGACCCTGCTAATTCGGTGACCGACCAATACTAAATGATGCCTAGCGTTGCTGGGAAATGTCATCGAATATTTTGTCCCTAGGAAAAGTTGTTCCCATGGCATCTGTCTCCCTTAGACGTTTGTCGCAAAGACTTTGAAACACCCTGTGTGATGACGTCATAACATACACTAAGGTGACGCAAGTCATGAGATAGCGATACGTAGATATAAAAAATGGCAGTAGTAATGCGTACGAAGTTATAAAAGAGGAGTACATTGCCGGAGCTATCATTTGTACCCAGGTGATTCATTTGAAGCGGTTCCCGACGTGATTATGGCCGCACGACGGGAAAAAAACAGACTTTGAACGCGGAATGGTAAATGGAGCTGGACGCATGGGACACTCCATTTCGGAAATCGTTAAGGAATTCAGTATTCCGAGGTCCACAGTGTGAATAGCGTGCAGAGAATAACAAATTTCAGGCATTACTTCTCACCAAGGACAACGCAGTGGCCGATGGCCTACACTGAACAAGCAAGAGCACAGCGTTTGCTTAGAGCCATCGGTGCTGACAGACAAGCAACAGTGCTTGAAATAAACTCGGAAATCATAGTGGTACGTACGATGAGAGTATTCGTTCGGACATTGCCGCGAAATGTGGCGTTAATGGGGTATGGCAGCAGACGACCGACGCGAGTGCCTTTGCCAATACATCGCCTCTCCTGGGCACCTGACCATATCGGTTGGACTCTAGACGACTGGAAAACCGTGGCCTGATCAGAAGAGACCCGATTTCAGTTCGTGGTGCAGACCCCACTAAGCCTTGGACCTAACTTGTCAACAAGGCACTGTGCAAGTTGGTAGGTGACTTCGTAATGGTGCGAACTGTTTTCACGTAGAATGGACTGGGTCCTCTGGTCCAACTGAGACAATTCGAGGCCATTTGCTGCCATTCATGGACTTCGTGTTCCAAACCAACGACAGGGTTTTTATGGACGACCATTTGCCTTGTCACCAGGCCACAGTTTTCCGCGATTGGTCTGAAGATTATTCTGGACAGTTCGAACGAAAGATTTGCCCATCGAGATCGCCCAACGCCGAACGCTCAGGGGACATAATCGAGAGGTCAGTTCGTGCATAAATTCTTGCACCGGCAACACTTTGTCAGTTATGGACGGCTATAAAAAAAGGCAGGATGGCTCATTATCTTTTCAGGCGACTTCTAACGACTTGTTGAGTCCATGCCACGCCAAGTCTCTGCACTACGCCGGGCAAAAGGAGGTCCGACACGCTATCAGGAGGTATGCCATGCCGGCCGGAGAGACCGAGCGGTTCTAGGTGCTTCAGTCTGGAACCGCGCGACCGCTACGGTCGCAGGTTCGAATCCTGCCTCGGGCATGGATGTGTGTGATGTCCTTAGGTTAGTTAGGTTTAAGTAGTTCTACGTTCTAGGGGATTGATGACCTCAGATGTTAAGCCCCATAGTCCTCAGAGCCAATTGAATCAAGGTATGCCATGACTATGGTCACTTCAGTTATGGAAAATGAAAAAACTTCAGTTATACGACACAGTTAATACTGCGGTGCCAGGTCTGAAACTTAAAATCATGCTTCATTTGCTATTAATTTGAGTCAAGATAGTCAGTATTTGGCACAGATGCGCAAGCGTTATAATTCCCTGCAGCGTACGGTCACAAGTATTCTCATTTGAATAGAAAATAAAACAAAGTCCACTTGTCACCGTTACAGGTATACTAAATAACTTTACTATTAGCATAGAGCGGTAGTGCCGAGCCAGTCGCTTAAACATATTCTCGATCGCCAAGTGCTTGATTTGTTACCTGGTCTGTAGCTATATGCGTGACTAGCTGCAAGCCGGCAACGTTGTCCCCCAGCGCTGCTGTTAACCAGAAACTTATTTAATTCTGGCTATACGAGGTGCTATCCAAAATTTTCTGGACTGGTGCTGCCATCTGTTGAAAACCTTACCTTTGGACTGATGGTCACCATCAGGCTCGAAGTTGTTCCCATCTGCACGAACACACCAGTCCCAGCGCTTCTGCCACTGGTCAGACGTTTTCTGGAAGTCCTGTTCTTTGAGGGTGTTTATCACAGCCAGCGATGCTTCTTGAATCCTCTCTAGAGTGTCGAACCGACGGCCTTTCAACTTGAGTTTCAGTTTTGGGAATAGCGCGAAGTCGTAAGGTGCCAAATCTGGCGAGTACGATGGGTGGTGTACAACCGCCATGCTGTTTATTGCCAAAAAGGTCCTGGTGAGCAAAGACGTGTGACAGGGCGCGTTGTCCTGATGCAGCAGCCAGTTCCCTTGACGCCAAAGTTCGGGCCGTCGTCGCCGCACGTTTTCACGGAGCCGTCGCAAAACGTCACAGTAGTACACGGAAATCACTGTTTGGTTGGGTGGGGCGAATTCTTTGTGCACAATTCCCTTGGTATCAAAGAAAACTATGATCACGTTCTTCACTTTGCTCTTCACCTGTCTCGCTTTTTTGGTTCTTGGAGAGCCTGGACTCTTCCACTGGGACGATTGTTGCTTTGTCTCTGGCTCATAACCGTAAATCTAGCTCTCGTCGCCGGTGATAACCCGCGACAATAAGGTTGGATCATCAGATGCGGTCTGACGAAGGTCCTTGCACACTTGAACACATCGTAAAATCGCCACACACCAAACACAGAGTATTACAGAAATCACTGTGTGTTGTGTTGGCAGAAGAGCCAACACCGTGTTACTAGAGGAGGGCGAAATGCACGCTTTTTAGCTCACGCAGACTGGCGGGAGGAGGGAAGGACTATACTGACGTGAGGTCTGGAACATGACAAGGAATTGGAATTCAGAAAGCGGACGTAATTAGTTTGATACTTAACTTTAATCCATTAATGATGAACGTCGCTCTTGACGGTACATGATTCACAATATTATCTGTTAGTAACTGAATATGGCGCCTTGCTAGGTCGTAGCAAATGACGTAGCTGAAGGCTATGCTAAACTGTCGTCTCGGCAAATGAGAGCGTAATTTGTCAGTGAACCATCGCTAGCAAAGTCGGCTGTACAACTGGGGCGAGTGCTAGGGAGTCTCTCTAGACCTGCCGTGTGGCGGCGCTCGGTCTGCAATCACTGATAGTGGCGACACGCGGGTCCGACGTATACTACCGGACCGCGGCCGATTTAAAGGCTACCCCCTAGCAAGTGTGGTGTCTGGCGGTGACACCACACTGTGGAGACGCAACATGTCCTCCCAGCTGATTGCCACTCCGCACACTGACTCGTCAGATATGCAGGCATCGCCACCTAGCGGTGCAAGGATCTACTACTCCTACTTTCCAGATGACAGCACCAGTCCCGAAAATTTTGGATTCCACCTCGTATCAGTCCTCACTCATTCCTTAGTGCACTTCTTGTGTTCGACTGGTGGAGGACACGAACCATACTGAATAGTAAATGGGCTGTTGAAGAAAAGGATACCTTAGCATGCGAATGTTGGTCGTCGTCGGTTGAAGGCACAAAGGAGTATTACGGTGCTGTACGAAAATTGATGTCGTCTTACTTCGCCTGTGTTTCGCAAGAGTGCTGGTTGACTCGAGACTCAGACTAGCATCATTGAGGCCTCGTTTTTGCTGTGATTTGCCCGCTGGCTAATCAGGAGCAGGTAGACGCAGACCTTGGATTATTAGCGACGCGACGGTCTCGCGGCTGTCGCCGATCGGTCGTTTAATTAACAGGGGAGGGGGTGGGGGTAGGGGGAGGCGCCACACCGGGACGCAAGCAGCACTTAACCGTAATTGGCGGTGGGGGGGAGCAACAGAGGGCCTGCGTTGGTAGCAAGTGCGGTGCTGGCCACGTTACGCCGGACGCCGCGCACATAGCGCGGGCTCTCAACTGCCCGCCTGGGAACTAGTGCCGATTAGCATTCGCTCTAATGGGCGTCAGCTACCGCGTGCACTGGCCGAGCTACGTCCGGAACTAGGCCCGTTGCAAAGCGTAAGTATTTGCTGCCACGTAACAGTGCTCGAAACTCTTGTTATCGCCCAATTTCCTTACTGGCATTTTTTTTCCAAATATATTCGAAAATAAATGTACGCAACATTTGTCTCACAAGGAGACGGCACGACCGTGGGGTCGGGGATTTGTCCGAAATTTTGTGTGGTGAAAGACGACCCATAACTCGTCACGTGGTTAAAATACGAGGGCTATCCACAAAGTACATTACGTTTTGGAATTAAAAATAAATAAAGTATTGGAAATTTTTTTTATTATATACAGATGAAAGTCACACTTAAATACTACTTTTCTACATAGTTGCCATTTAAATTAAGGCACTTATCGTAGCGATGGACGATCTTGGAAATTCCTTCGTCGTAAAATTCGGCCGCCTGCGCCTTCAACCACGTGGTTACCTCTTCTTGAAGCTGTGCGTCGTCATCAAAACGCTGCATAGCCAACCACTTCTTCATTTCTGGGAATAAGTGGAAGTCGCTCGGTGCCAGGTCGGGACTGTACGGCGGATGAGGAAACAACTCCCACTTAAAAGATTCGAGAACTTCACGAGTGGCATTTGCCGTGTGGGCCCGGGCGTTGTCGTGAATCAGCAAGATCTTTGAGCCCAACTTTCCCCTGCGCTTGTTTTGTATTGCTCTTGTGAGGTTGTGCAGAGTTTGGCAATACCTTTGAGAGTTTATTGTAGTGCCTCTTTCCAGGAAATCCACAAAAATCGTATTTCTACCGGGTTACTGATTAACCACGTGGTTGAAGGCGCAGGCGGCCGAATTTTACGACGAATGAATTTCCAAGCTCGTCCATCGCTACGATAAGCGCCTTAATTTAAATGGCAACTATGTAGAAAAGTAGTATTTAAGTGTGGCTTTCATCTGTATATAATAAAAAATTTCAATTATTTATTTTTAATTCCAAAACGTAATGTACTTTGTGGATAGCCCTCGTATTAGGACGCACTACCCAGAAAATCCCGGGGAAAATCGATCCAAAGTCTCTTAGGTGCCTTATGAGTATAAAATCTTAGTCCGTTGCCGAGCCGCCGTCTAGCCCAGATGTTTAGAGCCCAAATTCTTACGCTAGTGGTCTCGGGTTCGATTCCTCATCTGGCACTTTTTTTTTCCTTCTGTTTCATTTTCTTCGGTTGTTCCACCAATTATTCAGAAAGTTTCCCAAACGTGCATTATCTTTAACAAATTAGTTACATTAATGAATAAAAAGTATTTTCTTTTTGTCCAACAACACAATTCATGGCGGTGGGTTTTCCGTTTTTCATTGTAAAGTATATGAGGAGAAACATTGCCTTTTTAATCGGAATAACAAAGTCAATTGGAAAACATTCAATTTTTATACATATAATAATTATAAACAAGAACCACAGTGGTAATTATCGTAAAAACAAACAAAGCAAAAATTTTTGCTACGTCTTGCGCAGCAAATAAAAGCGGATTTTTTACAATCACAGGGCGTTTGCGACAAATCTGTACAAAAACATGCACCATTAACATTTACGAAAATGTTTTGAGTTTCTGATGATTTTGAGGCAAACCAGGCATATTGAGTCATGTCTCGGAATATTTGTGACGATAATTTGTGGTGAACTATAGAATGAATTTTTATACAGTCTTCCTGGGAATTAATTTCATGATTCTCCTGTAACAATGCGCTGCAATTTTGCAAGCAACAGAAGGAAAAAAAAAGTGTGAGAGGAGGAATCGAACTCGAGACCTCTGGCGTGAGGGACCGAGCGCTAACCACGTAGCCCAGACGGCGGTTCGGCAGTGGACAAACATTTTATACTCATAGGGCACCTAAGAAACTTTGGATCGATTTTTCTCTGGATTTTCCGAGTAGTGCGTCCTAATATTTTAACCACGTGAGGTGTTAGTGGTCCTCTTTCACCACACAAAATTGCGGACTAATCCCCGACCCCAAGGTCGGCCGTCTCCTTGTCAGATTGAAATAGAAACGGTTTACTTAGCATATCACAGTCTGGATTTCAGACAGATCCTTGTCGATAAAAAGTGTTAACCCATGGATAAATGGTCAGCCGCAACGATTTGTAAGTATGGAAAAACGTGAACTACGGAGAAATGCTTATTATAATACTATAGAATTTTACATCGATTCTCAAACTCAGTGGTGGCTGCTGTGTAAGAGCACAAGAGGACATGAACGCCGTAACTTTTGACATATACCGATTAATTGGTCGTTTTTCTTCGAGTTCTCTTAAACGTAACATAGATGCAGTAATCTGAAATGTAAGGCACTAAATCTACCGCGCTGTGCTGCATTGCCACTCCTCTAGACTCTGTGAAACTTGGCATCAGGGTCGCGAGCACACCTTCAGTTGTGCTCGTTATAAGGAGCTTTTGCGCGTGCGCAACTGGCATGACATAGTTGCCTTACGGGTCAAGTACATAAGAATTTCACAAACAGTGTGCACGGTTCATGGCGAGCACAGCTAACCCTTACCACTCAAAGTTCACGGCGTTGCCTCCAGGTGGTAGCACACTGCAGCAGACGTATATCCCCGTTCGCTTGGCATAAATGCCGCTACATGATAGCACATTCCTCAGATGTGCCAGTTCATTCACTATATCGTAAAATTAGATCGGACGCCAGTATGAGTTGCCGGCCGGGGTGGCCGAGCGGTTCTAGGCGCTACAGTCTGGAACTGCGCGACCGCTATGTTCGCAGGTTCGAATCTTGCCTCGGACATGGATGTGTGTGATGTCCTTAGGTTAGATAGTTTAAGTAGTTCCAAGTACTAGGGGACCGATGACCTAAGAAGTAAAGTCCCATAGTGCTCAGAACCATTTGAACCATTTTTTTGAGCCAGTATGAGGTATAGCTGGGAATACCGAAACCTATTTTGTGGGTTTCTGAATGTGTCATAGTATATTAAGATTTGTATTTTTTCATACATTGTTTCTCAGTATTGAAAAGGATAAAAACCTATCTTTTAAGTACAATGACGGTGAATAGGCTTTCGGAATTGGCAATCCTTGCAATTGAGGAAAAAGGGTGTCAATTGTACTAAATACTTCAGTCGTATCGTGATCGAGACAATTTTGCGATTTAAAAATAGATACGTGGGTTTTCTTTATAAATATGCAGTGTTAGTCAAGCGGCAGTATCGTTTTCTCTATTTAATGTGCACCTGCAGTGCAGTATAACGTGTATTAACATTGGCTTTTGTGTGGACTACATGGAAGGACAGGAAATTTCAGAAGAGGAAATTTTGTTATTTTTCTGCTTCAGAAAGTGAGCTTGGTTCAAATGGTTCAAATGGCTCTAAGCACTATGCGACTTAACTTCTGAGGTCATCAGTCGCCTAGAACTTAGAACTAATTAAACCTAACTAACCTAAGGACATCACACACATCCATGCCCGAGGCAGGATTCGAACCTGCGACCGTAGCGGTCACGCGGTTCCAGACTGAAGCGCCTTTAACCGCACGGCCACACCGGCCGGCTGTGAGCTTGGTGAGAGATAATACTTTAGTAATACCGTGTTAATATTTGACTGACGAAACAGAGTAGCGAAAGCTTCACATTATGTCGTTCTTTCCCAAAACTGTAATTAATTATGTAAAAATCAACAAAACTCCACAAAACCAATTTTTTCTTTCGTCAGACAAGTTATGCACATTATTATTATTGGCAGCGGGTGCAGCTGTATAAATTTATTCACATCATACGTGCGATACGGCGTATATTTCACAATTCCGAGTTTATTTTAATATAAAAGTTTATGAACACCCAAAATGTATACTAACGAGCCGCCACTGCTCCAACTGAAGAAATTTTTCAGAAATTTAACTGTTTCTGAAACCTCATTTAAAACGTTATTGTTACACTGAAAAAGTTGGGTTTTTTTCGTTTTTTTTTTTTTTTCCAGACGGAGTCTTGATCGGGGGTTGACGAATCTGTCATCACATTCCCTCAGTTACTTGTTTCGTTTGATCTTCCTCTGCGCAACACCTCTTGCAGCACAGAAACAGCAAATAAGCTTCGAATTTTGCAGACAGGGAGCACGGGGCTATTTAAAAACGTTCCTTTACAAATTTTATTCTTAATGGTGCCGTGACAAGTTTTGTTATTGGAACTACCTTGTTATCGCGTCTTTAAGAACAGGGTCCCGCTATAGACGATGTACGCAAACCAAGACTTAAACTATGTCCGCTGATTATTTTCGCAACAGGAAACACAACTTGATGTTGGCACTTGAATGCGGGAAATAGCAACTACGAAAACAACCGCTTCTACAAAACTGACGGTACCCCCGGCCTGCCGCCCCCCCCCCCCCCCCCGCCACCCGTCCGCTGGGAGTAAATTCTAGTTTTTTGGGGGGGTCTCCGTTAGTAAATCGCTGTAGTGCTATGACGGCCGACATGAGCATTCTCTGAAGAATTACCTGGTATGTACGAGGGTTGTTTTTAAAGTATGGGCCGTTTTTATTTTTTTAAAAAGATACAAATACTTTTGTAAAAAAACTTTTATTTTCTGATTCTACACACTTTACCTATTTTTCTACATAGTTGCCCTGTTTATTCAAGCACTTGTCATACCGTACAACTAAGTTTTTAATTCCCTCTTCAAAGAATTCGGCCGCCTGCTCCGACAGCCAAGAGTTCACGGCCGCTTTCACTTCATCGTCGTCATTGAAGCGTTGCCCGCCAAGATGGTGTTTCAGGTACCGGAAAAGGTAAAAATCGCTAGGAGCATCCAAAAGAATCAATCAAATTCCGAGCCTTTTGAGAGGTGTGAGGCCTAGCGTTATCGTGCAGGAGCAAAACTCCTTTTGTCAGCATGCCGCGTCTTTTGTTTTGAATTGCCCTGCGGAGCTTCTTTAGAGTTGCACAGTAGGCATCTGAGTTGATTGTCGTTCCTCGTGGCATAAAGTCCACTAGCAAAACACCGCGCTGGTCTCAGAACACAGTTGCCATAATCTTGCGCTTTGACAGCGTCTGTTTGGCTTTGACCTTGACGGGTGAGGTTGTGTGTCGCCATTCCATCGATTGTCGCTTGCTTTCGGGAGTGAAATGGGATACCCATGTTTCATCTCCAGTGACAATTTGACTCAACATGTCATCCCCTTCTTCCTCGTAACGAATCAAAAAGTCCAATGAAGTGGCAAATCCCTTCCCTTTGTGGTCCTCTGTGAGGAGTCTGGGTACCCACCGAGAACACAGTTTCTTAAAGTTTAGGTTTTCAGACACAATTTTGTACAAAACCGATCTTGAAACTTGTGGAAATTCCAAAGAAGGAGTGGAAATTGTGAACCTTCTGTCCTCACGAATCTTTGTTTCGACTGCAGCCACCAAATCATCACAGACCACAGAGGGCCGCCCTGAGCGTTCTTCGTCATGGGCGTTTTCACGGCCATTTTTAAACTCTCTAACCCATTGACGCACTTTACCTTCACTCATTGTATTCAAGCCATAAACTTCTGTTAACTGACGATGAATTTCTGCAGCTGATAGGCTTCTCGCGGTCAAAAAACGTATCACTGACCGTATCTCACACGCGGCGGGCAGTTCGATAATCGTAAACATTATAAAGTAGCACAGCGATGCGTACACGTCTGCTACAGAGCTGCAACTTGCATCAGTGTGAACGGGAAGGATGCCGGCAAGTGGCACGGTGGCTTGTTGCGGCGTCCGCGCGAACTAAGGGACTATACGGCGAACGGCCCTTACTTAAAAAACAACCCTCGTAATAATGTAATGTGTCTACAGTCGGCAAAAGACCGCACGCACTTCCAAGAGTTTCGGACGAAAGACTTAACTCTCTTCCTCCGAGAGCATCTTTCTTTTCGAAATAATCGTCCCCCGCTCTTTCCCTTTGTGGAATTGTTTTCTTTCTGCATTAAACAATACTAGAAATTATCACACAGTTTTATTCCAACTTTAACATAGCTCAAGGGTCGCATTTTACCTAATACGCCGTAAGTCTTGCTGTTTAATTTGCGTTAAAAATTATCATTTAAGGATGTACTTTTCATTGACAGAAGTCTGTATTCATTTTCGCTACATTGGTTTCCTTGGTCAAAAGTATTACATATAAAATATGAGAGATGTGTTATTCCATATGAAAATTCTTACATTAGTTGGTTTTGTTAAAACGTTCAAAACACTCGTCGAATTCTCTGGTAACTGCGTTTAGAGGATGACCAAGTTATTTACAGCATACGCTCCTACTACGCACACACTACATGGGATCTCCCTGTTTCTTTGCATCATCATCATCATCATCATCATCTTAATTTCCTCTTTCCAGAAAGATTCGGCACACTTGGCGCACATCACTTCCGACGCTTCAGGACAAGGATAGAAACTATAATTCTACAGATAATACTGTCTTGAGTGTGTACATTGGAAGCGTAACTGGTCCCTTGTCTATATGAATGTATTTGACGACTTTATCTAGTTACAGGCAGCCAGCAAGAAAAATCGACTTAATTCGGAAAAAATGAATGCACTCTACAAAAACATCGAATATTCTCAGTGAGAACTAAGTCTAGGACATGCTGCAGTGCTGCGTGTTTCAAGCTTAAGATTTAATATGTGTGTTTCAAGGTGCAGAAAATGCCGTGTCGCAGAAAACCAACAGAACAATTCAACAGGTTAATTATACCGTCTTGCGATGTAACATATGTTGCCCACGTGACGTACCGTTGATGCTGATAATGTGTATTTTTCTTAGCTCGAGACCATGAGTTGCGAAACTTCATACTTATTCCAAACCTACATTCTACAGATAACGTACTAACACCATTCCACGTTGGTCTGATACATGTAATCTCTGTAAGCAAGCCTATGCGCCTTATTCACATACGTAAACGTATTCGTGAATGAAAAACAGCTCCCGATAGAATTTAACGGAACAACTACATGCCGATCATTGTGGTCAGATTCTGAAACAGACGGTTACAAATAAATCAGTCACTGAACGTCGTGAAATAACGAAGCCTCAGCGAACTATGCATTGAAAATAGCCTGTTCGTAGCTGCTTGAACAAATTAATCGCGTGCATGATGTTCCTTAGTAGATTGAAACCAACACTAATTTGCTGTATTCTGTAGAATGCACCGAAAGGAAATACTGTTACACTTTCGAAAGCAAAGTGAAAAAGACAGGATTACAGACTTACGCGTGGTATCAAACGTATTCTGTTTTGGAAAAAAATTTGTGAATGAAATTCCGATGAAATGTCCGTTCCAGCGGACGCTAGGAGGTATGTCATAGCTCTGACGATGCAGTTTCAATCTCTAACGGATGTTCAAATGTATTCAAATCAATATGAACATATAATACGCATGGCCTCAACCACGTAGAAGTGATGGGGCGGGGGGGTTGCGGGAAAAGGCATCAGCTGGAGCTAATTGAAAACGAATCTCCTCTCTTTTTAAATCTCGCCGTAAGTGATATTCGTTGTAAACCAAAAAGCCATTGCATTATAGTATAATTAAATGAAGTACTGGTGTTTCCAGCGAACACGAACGCAATTGGTTTTAAAGCAAAGTTGTAATGTTTAAATAAAAGAGATGAGAACTGTTCACCGACGTTGTGGGAAGTAGAGTTACATGTAAATTTAAAAGATCTACACATTTAACTTTGGACACGAAAGACTCTTATTAACGTTTGTCAAGAAATATAACTGTAGGTGCCAGGCTCAGTATATGCTTCTGTCACCAACAATCTGTACACTCAACTTTGGTAGAGGTACGGTTCACCATGCCATGGATGCTACATTTCCTTCATGTCTGCAAAGTGTTAGATGGCATTACATGTGCGTGAACGGGACATGTTTAATTCGAATCGACAGCAAGCTAGTTACGTTAGAACATGGCCACTAGGCCCCGCTTATCAAAGTTTTTGATGACACTGTAAGAGAAAAATAAACATGATCCATGTAGGTGTTCAACACCACTATACGTCCTTCAAATACGCGGAACTGATTAAACAGCCATCTTGGCGAAGCATTAACGTCTAGGTACTGCGTCAGATAGCCCACCGCAAGGATAGTAAAACTTTATTTTAAGTGCATTTTTATTCTACAATTTGTTGTCAGAGCTACTAAATACCAGTATAGTCGAATTTGTCCCAACGTCAACTTCCCCTCATTATTTAAGACTTCATTACTAGCAGATTCGAATCTCCAAAAAACTAATTTTACGGACATGTGTGTAGTATCCAACAACAAAGAGAGAGTATAAGACATATTCGGAAAATTTATCATGTGATAAGTTTGCTAAAACGAAACGAAACCTTCCGTTTGCTTTTTGTGAAAAGTATTAGATATCGTGGTATAATTATCATTTCCAGTCTAACTCTTAATATTAAATTTCAGTTTTATTATCCGTTACAGGATTCGTTCTTTTTTGTATTTTGTCTGAATACAGCGATGATTTGAGTTCTGGTGTAACTTGCACATCACAAAATATGGTACCAGTTACTTAATTGCTTAATAAATGCATTACATATTATTATTATTATTATCTCCTTCACTTTCTCAGACGTTAAGTCCGGTTAAAAATGGAGTGACGCGGACCTTGATCAAGCGTCACTTCCTTTTAACTGTGCGGTATGTGTTATATTGCATTTAGGAAGTTTTGGGTAATTGAACATGTATCAATAATTACGGATTTCTGTAGTTGTATATATATGTTTGGATGTAGCTGTATTGCATTGATGTACTGGTGGATATTGTGTGGTATGACTCCTGTAGTTGATAGTATAATTGGTATGATGTCAACTTTATCCTGATGCCACATGTCTTTGACTTCCTCAGCCAGTTGGATGTATTTTTCAATTTTTTCTCCTGTTTTCTTTTGTATATTTGTTGTATTGGGCATGGATATTTCGATTAGTTGTGTTAATTTCTTCTTGTTATTGGTGAGTATGATGTCAGGTTTGTTATGTGGCGTTGTTTTATCTGTTATAATGGTTCTGTTCCAGTATAATTTGTATTCATCATTCTCCAGTACATTTTGTGGTGTATACTTGTATGTAGGAACGTGTTGTTTTAAAAGTTTATGTTGTAAGGCAAGCTGTTGATGTATTATTTTTGCGACATTGTCATGTCTTCTGGGGTATTCTGTATTTGCTAGTATTGTACATCCGCTTGTGATGTGATCTACTGTTTCTATTTGTTGTTTACAAAGTCTGCATTTATCCGTTGTGGTATTGGGATCTTTAATAATATGCTTGCTGTAATACCTGGTGTTTATTGTTTGATCCTGTATTGCAATCATGGACCCTTCTGTCTCACTGTATATATTGCCTTTTCTTAGCCATGTGTTGGATGCGTCTTGATCGATGTGTGGCTGTGTTAGATGATACGGGTGCTTGCCATGAAGTGTTTTCTTTTTCCAATATACTTTCTTCGTATCTGTTGATGTTATGTGATCTAAAGGGTTGTAGAAGTGGTTATGAAATTGCAGTGGTGTAGCCGATGTATTTATATGAGTGATTGCCTTGTGTATTTTGCTAGTTTCTGCTCGTTCTAGAAAGAATTTTCTTAAATTGTCTACCTGTCCGTAATGTAGGTTTTTTATGTCGATAAATCCCCTTCCTCCTTCCTTTCTGCTTAATGTGAATCTTTCTGTTGCTGAATGTATGTGATGTATTCTACATTTGTGGCATTGTGATCGTGTAAGTGTATTGAGTGCTTCTAGGTCTGTGTTACTCCACTTCACTACTCCAAATGAGTAGGTCAATATTGGTATGGCATAAGTATTTATAGCTTTTGTCTTGTTTCTTGCTGTCAATTCTGTTTTCAGTATTTTTGTTAGTCTTTGTCTATATTTTTCTTTTAGTTCTTCTTTAATAGTATTTGTATTATCTATTCCTATTTTTTGTCTGTATCCTAGATATTTATAGGCATCCGTTTTTTCCATCGCTTCTATGCAGTCGCTGTGGTTTCCAATATGTAATCTTCTTGTTTAGTGTGTTTTCCCTTGACTATGCTATTTTTCTTACATTTGTCTGTTCCAAAAGCCATACTTATATCAT
Source organism: Schistocerca americana (assembly GCF_021461395.2). NCBI lineage: Eukaryota > Metazoa > Arthropoda > Insecta > Orthoptera > Acrididae > Schistocerca > Schistocerca americana. Next base: position 570,177,501 of record NC_060123.1, read on the forward strand.
TGTTGAATCCTTCTGTTATCTTTAGTAATTGGTTGAGTTGTTGATTTGTTGCTGCCAGTAGTTTTAGATCATCCATGTATAGCAAATGTGTGATTTTGTGTGGGTATGTTCCAGTAATATTGTATCCATAATTTGTATTATTTAGCATGTTGGATAGTGGGTTCAGAGTAAAGCAGAACCAGAAAGGACTTAATGAGTCTCCTTGGTATATTCCAGGCTTAATCTGTATTGGCTGTGATGTGATATTATTTGAATCTGTTTGGATGTTAAGTGTGGTTTTCCAATTTTTCATTACTATGTTTAGGAACTGTATCAATTTAGGATCTACTTTGTATATTTCCAATATTTGTAGTAACCATTATTATTATTATTATTATTGGAAATATAAGCATGTTGTATCTCGCAGGGTTGAATGAGGCAAGGATTTTTTCGAACCCCACCCGAATCGCTAAAATTAAGCACGGGCGTTTCCGGACGAGTATTTTAAGTCTTCTTCTTCTGGATCCAAGTCCAGTATCTTAATCACTATGACACCTTCTTCAATAGCGAAATTACAAATTGAGTGCACTGACGAGGAACAAAATGAGGAGGTACTAGAAAGATCAGGCGAAGAATAAAGTAAATTTAAAGTAACCGTAGAAGGAAAGGTCAAATTAACTGAGGCTCTGAGAACCATAAGAGCGTAAAGTATACCGTAGTCAATTTTGAGATTGTAGCATGTACACATGCTCCTGACATCTGTTGATCTTACGGGGAACCAACTTTATCTTTACTGCATATATATGAACGTTTGTGAAAAGCTGTCTTTCTGCTTTCTCTGACACTCACTTCCATATTGGCCCAGAGCACAAATTTTCATTGCTGCACGAACGCTCACTGGCTGCACTGACGTCCAGTTCTTCATAAATACTGGAAGCTCTTGAAGGAATTCCCGAACCCCACCACCACCATCCCACGGTCCGTGGTTTCAGCGCTCTAATCTGTAACATTTAAGTGTTACTGACCTAGTCTGTAACATTTAAGTGTTACTGACCTCACTACCAAAAGTTGATACTTATGGTAACAAAGTACGTTTCAGAAATTTTACAATGATGAAATTTTCAACAGGTTGCCATGAACTTCATTGGAGTCGTGGGAGGCAACCATCTTCTTCAAGTCACATGGAGGGAGACCAAAATTTACTTCCCCGCAGTTTGTAAATATCTTGCAAAATCTAGCACCCATATACTTAGGTGGAAGCCAAACACCACCCTTGAAACACAAAGACTTAACAGAACTATTAGATCAAATTTGAAGCACACAGAGTTAATAAAATTACTAGATTTCATGCCTGATGTGAACAAAGTTTTATATGAACCTCAAGCCAGAGAATTTGCTTAATGAAAATGAGTATAGCGAGGACCATGAAGTGTTGGGATAGGTCATAATTTTGTGTGTGGTGCATTTTGCGTATTTTCTATACGTTTTGATCCCAGTTATACTTTAATTACAATCCACATAACAGTCAAAAAGACATTGACACTAGCCTATGTACGAAAATTTTCTAAATTAACATTAATACAGTAATAACAATCCTAAATTTTAGTTAAAATTATGTAACATAAAGTGGGTAAATTATTTTTATAGGAAATATAATATAAAGGTACTTGCTTAAAAAAATCAAACTTATGAGACTGGTGGTTGCCTACAAATTTGATATACACAAACACCTATTTTTCTCAAAACTTTTTGTCTGTCCTGTTGGTCCTTATCCTCTCAGCGCCTCAGTTGAACGTGTACGAAGATGTACTGAAACAGTTGGCTTGGCGGCAGAAGAGAGAAATTTGTAATGACAGAAGATCATAACACTAAGCACAGATTGTTAGCGTCGAGGGGCCTTGTGAAGATTTCCGATGACGGGAGCTGTTCTACGACGCCCTCAAGCGAGTTGAAAAAACAGGTTGCGTCTAAAACGATTGATGACAAGAGATAACTATCTTCGTAATTCAGTGGTAAACATCAGAGAATGGAAATGCATTCTGTTACACTTAAGCAGAGTGTGAGTTTGCAGTCGTTCTGTGTTTGTAGAGTGCAGAGCCCTCGTGCAACATGATGCACAGAGATAGTTGAGAGGTGGCATGAGCCCCCTCTCATATTTCTATCTTACGATTTTCCTCTCTAATTGCATGCAGTGAAAAGTCGCTATTCCTTCACATGCGGACTTCCCACGCAGCGTCTCTCGTCACCCGGGTGGTCCGGTGACAGGCGGGCTCTGCTGCATCTGGAAAGGGTTAAGCCGACGGGTGTGAGGAAGTCGAGTGAATGCTTTGCAGACGCCGACATTGTCAAAAGACACGCCCGGAGGGGTCTGAAGTAGCAGCTGGGCTAGAGGTTCCGTTACTTCGCAGAATCTTAGCGAAAACACTTTCTGGCGGGCTACCAGCGAGGCGTGAGAATGACTTGTGTACCCAGGCAGTTGTGGCGGGAAAATTCCCGCGCTTTCTGCAAAATAGTAACTGTGATTGGCTTGCTCAGGGCATAGCTCCGTGACGTAGCAAAATCAGCGCAGAAATTGGCGCCAAGAATCTCCATTGGTGGAATGGTAGTGCTCCGGCAATAGAGTGGAATTTTCCGCCGGTTTTCGAGTTGCTAATTGGAACGTTTAACCAAGGCCACTGTCGTGGGGGCGGGAATGTTGTGTGTTCGGCCTGTACGGGTGTTCTAGGTAGTCGGCTCTCGCCTTTCGGTCGAGGACGTCGAAGCAACCAGCCATCGCCTCCGGTACGCCAGATCGTATGCTGGCAGTTAAGAAGACAGTTTGGTAATGTATGTCCGCAGCACCGGCAGATAGGGATTTTCCTAGGTGATAATCAGAGCTCAGCAGAGCGCGCCTGTTCGTCTTTTTCTAACTTTGTTCTGTCTTGAGTAGCAGCAATTAATGTTGGGTTAGCTGTGTGTCTCTCTGAAGATTTGAGTGGCAAGGAATTGGCTCCACATACCACTTCATCATAAACCTCACAATCTAGTTTAGGGACAACTTCACCTTCACAGCGTTTGTTTGAGTATCCAATTTGAGCCAATTTGATGTATTATAAATGTTTCATGTGTTTTTGTTTATTATTTTGTGTTTAGTCTTAATAAATCATATTGTTATTTTGGACAGAACTTTCATTCTGTTAATCGGTAGAGCAACCCATCATTTCTCACTACGTTAATGAAACCTTCCTTTATTTAACTTATTTATCAAATTAAATTATTGCAGGTGCCAAACTCTTTTCTACTCCACTTGCAGGGTTGATTACAGTCAATTCGCGTATATTTTTTAATCCTTGTGCAACAGCAAAAGTCGGAGTTTGAAAAGGGGGGCTTAGAGCATCATTTACATATGTAGATTCTAGAATTTAGTGTTAAATACACTGCTAGCCGCGGCACCTCGCATAGTTACAGAAGAGTAAACATAGTTTCACGCAGATACAGGCACATATTGGTCGTTGGTGCTTACTTCGTTCTTAATTCAGAGGTAAACATCGAAAACAAGAAATCTCACTCGATTCGGATAGGCAGATTGTGTACCGGTTGTGGTTCTGTGTTAGGTGCGCTGTGGGCGGCCACATAGAGGTCAGCTTGTGTGCGTGTTCGCCTATTGTGATTTCCTTCTCTCGCCCACGCTGGGACAGTCGGCTTTGTCTAGACATCTCATCCCTGATAGTGCGCGGCTGCCATGTTGGCCGCTTTATGAGAACCGCGTCACAGAGTATCGCCCGAAATCCTTTGATGCAGTTTTCCGCCTCCGGCGCGCAGTCGCGTTATTAGAAGGGCGGCCGACGTACAGTAGAAGTCTTTGCAGTTTCGTTACGGTGGCCGAAGAAACCTCTCTCGACCCGCTGCGTTTTCCAGATATTATCTCCTGAAGGCTTCCCCTACTGGCGATAGTGTATACTGCTTGTTTTCTACCCAATTTCATTTTCTTCCTGCACATATGCTCCGCGTTTCTTCCGTGGAATGTACAGTCTCTTACGTGCCTGCACTCATAAAATAATTGTTTAGAAGAAGTCTCTTACATCGCCGGATAAATTTTGAAAACCGTAAAAACGAACAAGGTGACGCTGTTAAGAGCAGCCCGCCTCCCCTTTGAATGAGAGTGCAATATTTCGACTTCTGAAATAAGGTACACAGCTATAACAATGGACAGTTTTCTGCAATAATCGATTTTTAGCATTCTTCTGTTAGCTTTTCAGTTTTATTACGTCAGTGAAGTTAGATTTTTCATTCTCTATAGAAGAAAGAATTGAAATTGTGGAAGTGTATGTGGAAACAGGTTCGATTAAGGAAACACGCGAAATTTTCGTGGTCAGCTATCCATATAGAGGACTACCAGCAAAGAGAGAAATACAGAGTCTGTATAAAAAATTGGCGCAACTGCGGATCTGTGCAATATGTAAAACGACAAAGAATTACTTCAGTTCGCGCAACAGAAGTTATTGCAGACATTCGCCGAACAATTATTTATTCAGAGCTCAAACACTTAAATTATACTTATATGGATATGGTGTCTGTTCTTTCGCCGGCCGGTGTGGCCGTGCGGTTCTAGGCGCTTCAGTCTGGAACCGCGTGACCGCTACGGTCGCAGGTTCGAATCCTGCCTCGGGCATGGATGTGTGTGATGTCCTTAGGTTAGTTAGGTTTAATTAGTTCTAAGTTCTAGGCGACTGATGACCTCAGAAGTTAAGTCGCATAGTGCTCAGAGCCATTTTTTTCTGTTCTTTCGGACATGTCCGGAAGAACAGACATCATATCCATATATGTATATAGTTGTGTCAATACCGGCCATGACCTGTGCGGATCCACACATATTCCCGGAACTCTCACAGGACTTGGTAAGAATGCCTTCCACGAGTAATGAGTGCGTTGGGGAGGGGCACTACGATTGTAGTGTGAGGACATACAAGGTGAGAATGTGGATCTCGCGGGAGGCATGGGCGAGATAGTCCCTGCAGTCGCATTATCGTCTTTGCTCTCGGTGGCTCAGATGGATAGAGCGTCTGCCATGTAAGCAGGAGATCCCGGGTTCGAGTCCCGGTCGGGGCACACATTTTCACTTGTCCCCGTTGATATAGATCAACGCCCGTTAGCTGCTGATGCTATTAATATAATTCTAATTTCATACACGTAAATTGGCCTAACAGTCGCATGTACGTAAAAGAGGTTGCCAGCTGGTATTGAAAAAGTCTTAATTTGAAGCCGTATCGTGTAACGGTTGTGCAGTAATTACGGGAGGGTGAGAGTCGGAAACTTGTAGATTACTGCGCGTTGCTTATGAGTAACATCAACGATGGTTTGTGAGACCCGTTTAGTTACAGCATGGCTGATGAAGCATGGTTTCGTCTTTCCGATCATGCGAATTCACAGTACACAAGGTACTGGGTAACGGATAACCCCAAAATTGTCAGTCAGCAGTCACTCCATGATGAAAAAATCAGCATTTCGTGCGGCGTAACAGCAACGCGCATTATTAGACGGATATTTTTTGACACTACACTCAACGCGGTTGCATACATGGAATTTTTTTATACATATTGTGCTGAACTCACTGAATATAAAGGCAATACTATTCCTTCCAGCAAGATGGGCCAACATGGTACACGTGTAAGGTGTCCCAGGAACGGGTCCGTGATGTCTTCTCTGAGGAACGAACTGTCAGCAAACATTTATGGCCACCACGTCCGCCGGGTGTGATAACACGTCATTTTTTTGCTGTGGGGACTCTCGAAGAGCAAGGTCTTTGAAGCAGATCCACACACAATACAGAAACTGAAAGATGCCATCAGCCGTGAAGTTGCCGCTACCGATATCCGAACTTTACGCCGGGTTTGTCTGAATATGCGTAGACTTGCACATCTATGTATTGATGTTGGAGAGGGTCACTTTCAGCATCTTCTACACACGTATTTTTACTGTATTTTTTGTAGTAAATAAGTGGTAAGTCCATTTCAGCTATTCTTTTCTGTAATTTCACAGAGTTCCTTCATACTTACACGGGCTTCTTTTATCTGCGTCACCTTAGAATATGGCAGACTTCCATTTAAGGGTGGATTAGGGGGTAAAGCAAGTTTTTTTTGCGAAAGAGATTGCCTACGAAGCACTTTTACCGCTCATAGAACAACACTCCCCTGTAATCCGATCCATACCCGATCAGACTAAAAAGAAATGATGAACTTGTAGCAAGAAGCACAGTACGAAAGCTCATCGCCTTTCTTACCTAAGGCGGCAGACATAAAAAAAAAGCCGAATTTCTTGGAAGAATCTGATTAAATAATTACAGTTACCGATTTTCAGGATAGAGATTACAAACATTGCTCGATTATGTTTGGGCCTTTCTTTCCCTCGACCTTCGGCATCGCTCGTGGAGAAACCGTGAAGATAAAATTAGAACAGCAATAAGAGTACACACGTAACACATATGCCGACATTCGTCTCATCCTCCATCGTAAATCGAACGGGAAGAAACGCAAATATATCGTGCGGTAAGAAGTACCTTCTGCCATCCACTTTATAGTGATTGGCAGAGTGTAGTTATAGCTGTATGTTGACCAACTTTAATGTTCACAATTTACAGTCGCACAGACCAAAAATTATATCGGTACGGAGCACAGATCGCAAATTGTACTCAACGTTATATAACATTGGTTTCAAGTAAACGCAGAGCGTACGTGATAAAGCACGTGTGTGACATGCCCACTGGCCCCAAGGGGCACGTGTCTGTTTCAGTTCTGGTCCAGCAGTTTTCGCACAGATATTCAGATATATGCTTCGGAGCACACAGCGACTGTTTGATCTGCAAACAGTCAACGGAATCATGTATTTTCCTCAATAAGCGACACAACGGTACTGGATATACAGCTTTTTGGTAGTTCGAGGAACATACGTGGTTACGTAGATCCATAGGTTGTAGGATTCATTAGTACTTACCGTCTATCTTATGAAAAAACGGGTCATCAAATATACTTTGTTACTGGATCGGAGTGCTCTTATCAGACAGAATATAGAATGCCATTCTTAATGGAGAGGAATTGTCAACGTGAAAGTAGTTTCTCGTGTACCCCAAGCCAGTGTTATAAGACCATCACTGTGCAGCAATCTAGTTTATAGTGCCGGCAGCTCCACAAGGCTATCCGTGATCCGTGCTGCGGTTTGTTGAGAAATAACAACGTTGGAAAATTGTAGCGAAATGCAGGAAAACCTACAGAGGACCAACGCTCGTCGCAGGGATTAGCAGTTGACCGTCAGCATAAACAGAATTAACAGGTTGTAAATAAATAGGCTGACATAGTGGTTATGGTTCGATATCTCAGTTACCGAATAATCACTGGAAACAGTCACATGCAAGGGGCAAAGATCTGGGAGTGTGCGTATGGAGCAATGTAAAGGTGAATTACCGTATAAAACTTATCGTAGGAAAGGCAATGTCGTATTGAGATTCTTTAGAAGAATTCTGAGGAAGAGCAAAACATCAACGAAGGAGATACCTTATGAAACCCTCCTTCGACTAACATTTGTGTGTTGCTTCTCAGGCTTGGCCTGACCAGGTATGATTGACAGAAAAAGCAGAGCATATTCAGAGAAGAGAGACGCGTTTCGCCACAGGTTGGTTCAGTATTAGCGGAAGCCAATTCCAATGGCAGACGATACAAAAGAAACATCGTGGTGTGTTTTACTGTTGCCAGCCGGTGTGGCCGTGCGGTTCTAGGCGCTTCAGCCTGGAACCGCGAGACCGCTATGGTCGCAGGTTCGGATCCTGCCCCGGGTATGGATGTGTGTGATGTCTTTAGGTTAGTTAGGTTTAAGTAGTTCTAAGTTCTAGGGGACTGATGACCACAGATGTTTAGTCCCATAGTGCTCAGAGCCATTTGAACCATTTTTTTTTTGTTTTACTATTAGAACTCCGAAAACTTACATTTGTAGAAGAGTCAAACAGCGTATTGCTTCCTCCTATATACATCTCGCAAAAACACTCGCATCAGTCGCCGCTGTAAAAAGGGGGAAATAGCAATACACGAATTGTCCTCCGCCACACAACGTGAAATGTTTGCAAAGAATAGATGTAAATGTAACGTCCCTATCCAATAAACGAAGCCATGTGTCCAAAAATGTTTTTCCATTCTCGTGGATAACCTCAGTGTGGAACCTGGAATATACTTAGTATTCTGCGGCAAATGCTGTAAATGTCAGTTTCACATGGCAGTGAAGTTGACGGTAAAAAAAAAAAAAAATGGTTCAAATGGCTCTGAGCACTATGGGACTTAACATCTGTGGTCATCAGTCCCCTAGAACTTAGAACTACTTAAATCTGAGGACATCACGCACATCCATGCCCGAGGCAGGATTCGAACCTGCGACCGTAGCGGTCACGCGGTTCCAGACTGAAGCGCGCCTAGAACCGCATGGCCACACCGGCCGGCTAGTTGACGGTCAGTTCGTACGTCCTTCTCTTTGTTGTTTTCCACTCTCTGAGTCCAAATTTCATCCCAAGTTACTGTATAAATTGTGCAGCAAATTCAGTACGGAATATAATACACTATTCAGTTCACCCAATTTGTTCAGCTGTAGCGACTTCATCCGTTTCCCTTCAAAACAGCTACTGATTCTTACACATACATCACACACTTTCAGCGATTCGACAATTATGTGGCGGCAGTATTTTATTAATTGCTCTATTGTAAAGATCATCTGAGAACTAAGTTTAACATTACATCATTTTTAATGTTGTCATTAACAGTTCGGTGCGATCTTCGAATGTGAGGTCATAATTAGTTTGTTCTCCTTGGCTCCTTACCACCACTACCACTACCACCACCACCATCGTCATGTGGACGGTGATGGTAAGGATGCTAGTGGTAGAAAGTACTTGTGAACCATAGAACAATTATTTCTTAGGATTCTGTTTGAAATCTGCGAATCGTACTGCAGTATGATATTGCCAAATCCTTCACACATCGTGCGTTTGATAGCATAGCGTTATTCTGGTAATATGTACAGTACGTATCTGCAACTCAAAATGTTCAAATGTGTGTGAAATCTTATGGGACTTAACTGCTAAGGTCATCAGTCCCTAAGCTTACACACTACTTACCTAAATTATCCTAAGGACAAAAACACACACACACACACACACCCATGCCCGAGGGAGGACTCGAACCTCCGCCGGGAACAGCCGCACAGTCCATGACTGCAGCGCCTGAGACCGCTCGGCTAATCCCGTGCGGCTATCTGCAACTCTACGATGTATTTTAAATATGTTGTGCATCATTAGCTGATTCTTTTTAGGTTCGGAAATGTTGTACATATGCCACTTACGTTCACTTCAGTCTCTCCCAGTTCCACTAGGGACATGAGGTTTTTTTAAATTGGATTATCGACTCTCCAGAATTTGAACTATAATTTCCCTACATCCACTTTAGTTGCACAAAATGTTTGTAAGTCCTCTTTACGTATTTAAGAGAATGAAGTTTTATCAGGTGCAGACCTTTTCACGAGACTTGCAATTGACATTTAATTTCAGATATCAACGTTTAATTAACTCGCATCGCTAATTCAACGTAATTCCATAATTACAATATACGAACGGCGTTTTTGAATTCCCTCTCGTCTCTAGAGTGTGGACGCTAATGTGTAAGCACAGTTCCACGTTAATTTATACTGCTTGCAAGTGGCGTAGTAAAGTCCGTGAACACCGGAGTCGGCGGAAGCACTGAAGTCAAAAAAATGGCTCTGAGCACTATGGGACTTAACATCTATGGTCATCAGTCCCCTAGAACTTAGAACTACTTAAACCTAGCTAACCTAAGGACATCACACACATCCATGCCCGATGCAGGATTCGAACCTGCGACCGTAGCAGTCGCGCGGTTCCGGACTGAGCGCCTAGAACCGCTAGACCACCGCTGCCGGCGCACTGAAGTCACATAAACCATGAGGAACCTTAAGTGTGTGATCCGTGCAGAACTTGTCATAAATCCGTTTGCTGAATCGTCGCCATACCAAGCTATGGTTTGCAATAAGCAAACTGTTGACTGTGACATTCCGGAGTGTGTGTGCACGAATGTCGACTGCATTCTGCCCACGGAATTACTTCTAAGATTTCGCTCCACAATAGTTACTGCTCTTATGGTTACTGTTACACCGCCTAACTAAAAAAGTATGTTGGTAGCTTGGATCAGTTTTTTCTTCAGTATCTATGAAGCTCCTTCCTAATCATATGATGACAGAAAAACATGGGTAAAATAAATAGCAAATAACTTTTTTGCTGTGACGAAACCTAGAAGGATTTCTCATTATATAAGGACCAGTCACATGAAAACGAGGCAGATGGAAAAATGTAAGTACATTGTTTAATATTTTAAAAGTAATTGCTGAAATGCCTGGGCTAGCAGGACAGAGCGGATTAGGTTGTGGAAAGGGGCCAAAATGAGTTCCTGTCAATTGCACTCGACATACAAACTTTACTTATTAACACACAATATTACAAAAACTTTAATCGACCTCCTTCGATTAACTTTAGATCGGCTGAAGGCCACATTCAAAATCCAAGACGCAAGGCCTAAGCTCAATTGAAATCCAAGATTCTTCTGGAGGTTTCACCCAAGAATATTTTCTAAATCTTCAATCTAATCGGCTGAAGGCCTTAGCAATTTAATTTTAATGGAACTAGGCTGGAGGCTGCATATTAAGCAATAAGATGAGTTTCAATCAAAAGGCAGAAGGTCTTATCTTAAAACATTTCATATAAAATAAAGAATAACAATCTCATGCCTTAAGGGCAAGAAAAGGACATTAATTTAAGAGATATTAATACTCGGTTTAAGGCCACACATCAACACAATAATTTAACGGATTAAGGCCATAAAAGATTTGATCTAAAATTCGGCTGAAAGTCCAATATAAAAATATAACAATCTTATGTCTAAAGGGCAAGACAGGAACATTAATTCAGGATATATAAAAACTCGGCTGAAGGCCACACGTCAACCAAATAACTAAAACTCAAACAAGTTCATTGTCAAAAATGGTTCAAATGGCTCTGAGCACTATGGGACTCAACTGCTGTGGTCATCAGTCCCCTAGAACTTAGAACTACTTAAACCTAACTAACCTAAGGACATCACACACATCCATGCCCGAGGCAGGATTCGAACCTGCGACCGTAGCAGTCGCACGGTTCCGGACTGCGCGCCTAGAACCGCGAGACCACCGCGGCCGGCAGTTCCTTGTCCTCAGATTCCATTGATTCAATCATTTTCTGACGACGTCGATTGAAAAAAACTTTAGGCTGCCGCCCTGATTTCTCCTCACAGCTGCTTCCGCAAGAGGAACGATTGCTGCAGCCGTTTTCGGTAGCTACCTGGCCACCAGCTGTTCCATCTGCGCGACTGTTTTCTTTGAAGTACAAACAGACAATAATTAAAGCCATGAATAACCCGAAGAATTTACATTAAGACGAGGTGGTTTTAATTTACGCTCAATGCTGCTCTCCATAGGAGGTCGTAAATTTTGTGCTATATTTGCTCCGTTCGGATCCGGCCGTTACGTAAACAATGTATAATTAAATTTGAGAGCCTGAGAATAAATCAGTCATTCCGATAGTTAGTAATAAGGAGTGCTGATCATGACGCAGAGATAACGCTCCGCCGTGTTGGCTTGGCGTTTGTGGAGCTGTATTAGGAGATGCAAAGCAGTTAAAACTTGTTATATATATTTAAGACAATATTTCACTCCTTTCTGTGCCACACTGAGTAACGAGCAGTTTAACTTATATCTCCTTTTAATGAATTTTACGGTTTTTTCCCAACTGTGAGTGATTTTTGGCATGAAGGAAGAAATACATTGTGATGCCGGCAAACAGAAGTATCGTGAAACGCCTTATCTGTTCTCTAATTCCTCAGGCACTCTTGATGGGTACCTGATCTACTCGTCATCGTGTACACCTTCGAACGACTGATACAATCACTTCCTCGCGCCAGTTATCGCCACACGCTTGGTGTCATAGGGTTTGTCGCGTGACTAGTCTAGTTCCAGGAGCTGCAGCTCTCCTCGTTTTGCTCATCTACATCTACATCTACATCTACATCTATACTCCGCAAGCTACCTGACGGTGTGTGGCGGAGGGTACCTTGAGTACCTCTATCGGTTCCCCCTTCTATTCCAGTCTCGTATTGTTCGTGGAAAGAAGGATTGTCGGTATGCCTCTGTGTGGACTCCAATCTCTCCGATTTTATCCTCATGCTGTCTTCGCGAGATATACGTAGGAGGGAGCAATATACTGCTTGACTCCTCGGTGAAGGTGTGTTCTCGAAGCTTCAACAAAAGCCCGTACCGAGCTACAGAGCGTCTCTCCTGCAGCGTCTTCCACGGGAGTTTACCATCATCTCCGTAACGCTTTCGCGATTACTAAATGATCCTGTAACGAAGCGCGCTGCTCTCCGTTGGATCTTCTCTATCTCTTCTATCAACCCTATCTGGTACGGATCCCACACTGCTGAGCAGTATTCAAGCAGCGGGCGAACAAGCGTTCTGTAACCTACTTCCTTTGTTTTCGTATTGCATTTCCTTAGGATTCTTCCAATGAATCTCAGTCTGGCATCTGCTTTACCGACGATCAACGTTATATGATCATTCCATTTTAAATCACTCCTAATGCGTACGCCCAGATAATTTATGGAATTAACTGCTTCCAGTTGCTGACCTGCTATATCGTAGTTAAATGATAAGGGATCTTTCCTTCTATGTATTCGCAGCACATTACACTTGTCTACATTGAGATTCAATTGCCATTCCCTGCAGATCCTCCTGCATTTCAGTACAATTTTCCATTGTTACAACCTCTCGATATACCACAGCATCATCCGCAAAAAGCCTCAGTGAACTTCCAATGTTATCCACAAGGTCATTTATGTATATTGTGAATAACAACGGTCCTACGACACTGCCCTGCGGCACACCTGAAGTCACTCTTACTTCGGAAGACTTCTCTCCATTGAGAATGGCATGCTGCGTTCTGTTATCTAGTAACTCTTCAATCCAATCACACAATTGGTCTAATATAAACGACTGTGGGGAACTGTACCGAACGCCTTCCGGAAGTCAAGAAACACGGCATCTACCTGGGAACCCGTGTCTGTGGCCCACTGAGTCTCTTGGACGAATAGCGCGAGCTGGGTTTCACACGATGGTCTTTTTCGAAACCCATGCTGATTCCTACAGAGTAGATTTCTAGTCTCCAGAAAAGTCATTATACTCGAACATAATACGTGTTCCAAAATTCTACAACTGATTGACGTTAGAGATATAGGTCTATAGTTCTGCACATCCGTTCGACGTCCCTTCTTGAAACACCCGCTGCCAGTATCACACAACTTCCAACCAAATACAACTTCCTAGGCAACACAACAAGCCATGCAAGTCCGATTACCTCCGGCATTCGAAGGGTGAATCACCATAACTTAGCTTGCCAATGTTCGTTTAAAGTATCTTTATAAATGCTATGCAGAAACTAATCATTGTCACAAACCAACTAGAAAGGCACGGTCGCAGGGTATCCATCTACTGGATTAAATCGCACAATAATGTTCTGGACAACGAGATCGCTGATGCCCTTGCTAAGGAAGTGGTGACCTCAGGTCACAGGAGACCATACGCACATTCCATCGGAGGATCTATTACCGATTTACAGAAAGAGGGTTCGTATTGAATGGGTCAAAGAATGGCACAGACAACTAAACGAAAATGCTACACGCAAATATCTCCAGCACGGGCAAGCATTGGCTGGCTGTATCGTAACTTTTCTAAAAATTTTAAGGGTTTTGGAAATCTGGAAATTCGTAGTAAGAGCTTATGGAACAAAACTGCTGAGGTCATCGGTCCCTAATCCTCAACACTACTTAATCTAATTTAAGGGGGTAGGACGTCAAACGGGCCGACTTGGAGCAGAGAGGCACCACAGGACATTTTAATCTCCACTGTCTATACTTTTACAAATAAATTTATAAAACTTTGTCAGCATGACCAGGAAGGATTCAGAAATTCACACTCTTAGCAGTGGAAGTTGTAGAACATAATGAAGTAATTTTTTTTTTTACATGTGAAATTTCATCATTTTTTTCACTTACTAATGGCAGCATTTGTTGCTATAGGAACACTTTTCTTCATAAATAAGAGAGATTCTTCGATGAATTTTGCACAGCATAAAAACCATACTTCAAGGTGCATGAAACTCTAGAATTTTCCAAATCTATTAAAAACTGTGTTAAAAATTGAGGTAATTAACTACAAAATTTGTGTTTTTTCTAAACATGAAGTGTAAAATACAACAGCTCATTCCTTTTTTCATAAATCAAATAAATTCTAGAGTTTTATGCACCTGTAAGTATGGTATGTATGATGTGCAAAATTCATCGAAGAATCTCTCTAAATTATGAAGAAAAGTGTACCTATAGCAACAAATGCAGCCATTAGTAAGTGAAAAAATTATGAATTTTCACACACAAAAAAATTAATTTTGTTATGTTTTCGAACTTCCACCGCAATGAGTGTGAATTCTGAATCCTTACTGGTGATGTTGACAAAGTTTTATGAATTTATTTGTAAAAGTATAGACACTGGAAATTAAAATGTCGTGTGATGCCTCTCCTGCTCCAAGTCGGCCCGTTTGACGTCCTACCCCCCTTAAACTAACTTACGTTAAGGACAAGACACACACCCATGCCCGAGGGAGAACTCGAACCTCCGACGGGAGGAGCCACGCGAACAGTGACAGGTCGTCCCAGACCGCGCGGCTAAATGGTTTTATGGTATTATTTTGGAAACAACTCTGCTAACGACTTCATCCTACTCATGTTGGGGGGGGAAGCTACAGTCGACATGTGAAGCTCTGTCCATTCATCCTGGTTTACCCCTTTCGTGGACTTCCAAATCACTTCACTCGAATCTCAGCACAGTTTCTTCAACAAGCCTACATCCAATATCTTTCCCACTCTTCCAATCTTTCGTGACGTTTATTAAGAACAAATATTAGTGATACTTTTTGTAGCAAAAACGAAGCAGTAAAAGTAAATTGTAGAATCCACACAGAGAAAGATGAGTTGGAAGCGGAATGGTAGATTAGTGCTGTGACGAATGGGTGGAGTTGGGGTAATTTAGGTTATGAATTGGTAAGTGGGGAGTGAGAAGAGGCGGCAGACATGGAATTTGGGATGGAAGCTATGCCATGGTACGTGGTGAAGGAAGAAAGACTAAGATTGGAAGGAGGAAGAAACTCTGATAAGATAGTTCAAATGGCTCTGAGCATCATGGGACAACATCTGAGGTCATCAATCCCCTAGACTTAGAACAACTTAAACCTAACTAACCCAAGGACAGCATACACATCCATACCCGAGGCAGGATTCCAACCTGCGAGAGTAGCAGCAACGCGGTTCCGGTTGATAAGAGAAGGATTAGGAAGGGATAAGCTCGATCTGATAGAAGCAAATAAATTTCATGGCGTATTTCGCTGTTCAGAAGGGGAAGGGCTATGGGTGCTGTGTTGGGTGAGAGTATGGAGAGAGAGAGTGGGTGTAGAGTTGGTGATGTGTGTTAGAATAGGTTCGTCACATACCGGGAGGGGGGGTTCAAATGGCTCTGAGCACTATGGGAATCAACTGCTGAGGTCATTAGTCCCCTAGAACTTAGAACTAGTTAAACCTAACTAACCTAAGGACATCACAAACAACCATGCCCGAGGCAGGATTCGAACCTGCGACCGTAGCGGTCTTGCGGTTCCAGACTGCAGCGCCTTTAACCGCACGGCCACTTCGGCCGGCGGGAGGGGGAGGGGTGGGGGGGGGGGGGAAGGGGAGAGAATAATAGAGTTATTGGGAAAGGAATATTAGAGTTTAACGTCCTGTCAACGACGATATTATTAGAGACGTTTCAAAAGCTCTGACTGGGGCAGGAAATACGACCGTATCCTTCTCAAATGTACCATCCTGATATTTGCCTTCAACTTTTTAGGGAAGAAACTCAAAAACTCAATCGCCGTACTCCGGAATACGATTCCAGTGTATTACCACTTCGCCACCTCGCTCGACGAGATTATTGCACTCAATTTTGCGGGTTATGTAGAATTTACGAGCATGTGTCAGCGGAAAGTCGTTGATCCGGAATGATAAAATAGTACAACGGATGAAGATGATAAAGAGAGATCGTTCTAGCATCGTGTGCCACGAACTGAACTGCTGTGCGAGAGGCTTTACTCAATCAGCATAGGTACGTGCAGCAATAAATCAGCTCCCTGCGTTTGGCAGGTTCGAGGACGTCCTCCGGCCGACGTTGACGAATGTTTGGACGGCTCAGCTCGCCGAAGCATGTGGCGCATGCAGGCCTGCAACAAATCACACGCATTCTTCCGGATCAGTCGGCCAGGTGCAGGCCTAACTTCTCGTACATTTTACTGTTCTCCAGAAAAGCTTGAAATGCGAGTATAACAGCTCACTGTTAGATTGGAACAACGCTGCAGTGGTTGGAATTATACGAATATAGACGCCGTTTCTGTAAAACGATTTTGGAGCCGTATGCAAATATTATTTCATAATTGTCCGCGGCTCGTGGTCTTGCGGTAGCGTTCTCGCTTCCCGCGCACGGGACCCCGGGTTCGATTCCCGGCGGGGTCAGGGATTTTCTGTGCCTCGAGATGACAGGGTGTTGTGTGTCTTTCATCATCATTTCATCCTCATTCACTCGCAAGTCGCCGTAGTGGCGTTAAAGAAATTATGGAGCGGCGGCCGAACCGCCCCGCGACAGGTCTCCCGGCCACCAATGCCATACGCTCATTATTATTATTTTATAATTTTGTTCCTGTCTCGCTGACTATAAAAATTTGTCAGTACTTTCCATCACCACATAATGTGACCGTTACATTATTTAATGCTGAGCTGCTTTTATGTTCAACAGTTAATTACGTTCCACATGCAAACTGTGCTCCGTTTACTGTCGTTGTGATATCATTGTACTAGGTCAGGCAATACTCCATTACGCCATATTAATTGGTCATAATTGGTCATCTGAACCATCCTATCATGCATTGCTCCTATGTTACTCGACAATTACATATTTCTTGTGCTGCAGTGTTGGTTCTTAATTAACGTAATGAATAGCCGTTAGAAAGCAGTAAAGTTCTTTATACCCTGAAAAGTCTGCGGTTGTCAATAATGTTGGAACAGATATTGATAGCTGGTGTATCTTGCTCACAGAATTCCTTAGCAACTTTAATGTTAGGCCCCACCGGTTGATGCATCCCAAGAATATGCGATTTGTCTTCCACCTCGCCGGAGACACAACGTGGAACTGGTACTTTGCGTATCCGGTGTACATGCTATAGAAACCGACAGTGGTTGAACTTCAGCCTCGCTATGGTAACTGCAGTTTTCAGTTAACACAGAAGTTCATGGTGCCACGGCGTGGCTGGTAGTACTGGAGTTATTTGCGTGTAGCATTTTCCTTTAGTTGTCTGGGAAGCTTGCCATTCTTTGTCCCATTCAATACGAACCCTCTTTCTGTAAATTATCCGATGGATCACGGCGTCCTTAGCAAGGGCATCAGCGACCTCGTTGGCAGAACATTTGTTCTGCGCTTTAATGCAATTCATGGATACCCTGTGACCGTGCCTTTCTAGTTGGATGGTGACAATGTTTAGTTGTTGCATAACATTTATAAAGATACGTTTAGCGGACATCTTTGCATTGTTCCTTAATTTTCTTTTGTCTCAGAAGTAATGTCCAAAAAGCAAATAGGTTTCTCCGCAACTAAAGTTTCAAACCACTGCACTTAGTGCGTGTTGATTTGGGTAACACCCGTCTTGCTGTTTAGCCATTTGTCGTCTTAGATGTAAAAAAAAAATCAGCTCTATTGCGTTGAACTCCCTGATTATACTAATAATGTTTCATGATTAAATAGATAGCCAACAGTCAGTTTTATTCAATCGTTACTTAGTTCGGTTCAACTATGGGCCATTTCAGATGGCTACATATACGTCTGCACTTCGCAAGATCCCCTTAGGCTGTGTGGCGGAGGGTACTTCGTGCAAGACTACCACCCCCTTCCTCTCCCGTTTTAACCTTTTCTGTTTCTCAAAGTAATAATCTCATATAACGAAACAACAAATAGTCTTTCCGCCAGCCGTGCGTGATTAGCCGAGCGGTCAATGCCGACACGGTAGCTCAGCGTGTTCGGTCAGAGGGTTAGCTGTCCTCTGTAATAAAGAAACTGAGTTAATCGATCAACAGCGAACTTAAACGGCTCTCTTACGACGTCCGCCCCGAACAGATGCAACGAACGCAAGCGAACAAAAAATGAGATTAAAAAAAAAAAAAAAAGCGGTCTAGGGCGTTGCAGTCATGGACTGTGCGGCTGGTCCCGGCGGAGGTTCGAGTCCTCCCTCGGGCATGGGTGTGTGTGTGTGTGTGTGTGTGTGTGTGTGTGTGTTTGTCCTTAGGATAATTTAAGTTAAGTAATGTGTAAGCTTAGGGACTGATGACCTTAGCAGTTAAGTCCCATAAGATTTCACACACATGTGAACATTTTTTTATTTCCTGCTACAGACGGGAAATAAGTTCCTCTTGATAATATTGAGAACCAACTGACAGTCCCTTCAAGAAACATCGATTAGCAATAATTCTTCCCTTACTTCCGCTATTACTTCCTGGATAGAGGATTTTACACCTGCGAAAAGCCTTAGAAAGCTATAAACGATATCCACATTGTCACTGATAAATTTCGCGGATAATAACGAACGGCCTTATAGCACTTTGGAAAAGCATGATGTACTTGTTAACATGATTACCGCATTATGCTTTTCCGTATTTGTACATGCACAGTAATGGTCCATTTGGTTTTTAAATCTCTCAGCTACGAATGTCGAGTTGAGAATAATGCTATGACAAACTAATGCTCAACAGACGTAGTATATCTAATCCATTTTACAGGTTAGAAGACGTCGTATTTCAGGTCTGCTAAGAACAGCTGATAAAATAAATCTTATGTGATGACCAGTTTCTACCAACCAGTCATCATCATCTGGCATAATTTTAACATCTGCCTGCATGGTAGCATTCTTACTGTGGCGTCAAAGAAATGATAATAATAAACCACTCTGCGCCTCTGAAACTGGCATTAAGAGTAAAGTGCGTATTTATTGACGCAGGGTTTTCATTTTACACTGTCTGACAGAAAATGTGACGCATCAGAAGGCATGATCGGATGTCAGTGTAACTTTGCGCACTTAACACCATCGGCGGTGTGGAAGTGATGAGTTGCAGTTCTCAATGGTAGCGAGAAGTTGTGTTGTTCGTGCTTAGCGTTGCTGCCAGGCCTGTAGGGTGTATACCCGCGTGAACAGCGTCAGTTGTTGAGTGATCACTGTGAGGAACAAGGGGACCAACTCGTGTGAGACTGCGGTATCAGAACTTTACAAAGTTTGATAGGGCCCTCATTATGCGTGTTCATGGCTCGCTGATCGATTCGTTCAATATCTCGGTTTGTGGAGCATTGGAATGTGACGGTAGGCCCCTGTTGGACCTCATGGAAACGTGAGGTTGGGTGTGGTGTGCGTACTGTAAGACCTTCAGTACACACACCATCAGATTATTTGACTTGTCGCTCTAACGAAGTAGGCGAGTGTCAGCAATATGTCTCGTGGTCTTATCGTGGCGTGTTTATCTTCTGCCGTTAGGTCAGACGATAGAAATGCCACTTGCACGCTTAGAGTAGCAGATTGACGGTGACCAACTTTAAACAGAACTTGATTAATTTTCACACACATTTATTAAAATAATAAAAAGCATACATATTATGTAAATTGATTCTGGATGCTATTTACAATTGACAATCTGAAGTTCCTTTAGTCTTGGTACGTTAATCTTATTCTCACATATCTCTGATACTTGACAAAGTGTCTATACATTTCTCTTCGTGGCTATGTACAGGAATCTGATAATCTTATTAGGCGCAGACTGAAACTTGACTATAGACTGGTACAGACAAATGCAGACTGGTACAGACAAATGCAAACTGACTGATCGGAGGTCTGTACACTCGTTATAATACCTCGCGCGTTCGTGTATCACTGCGCGAGTCTGATCCGCGAGGAGAAAAGGTTCTACGTTAGCAGCAATCTCATTGGCTGCGTTACATATTAATACGTGGATCGGCGGAAGCAGAATTTGGTCCGTCTCTAAGGCAGCGCCATCTCGTAGTGCGGAGACGGACGAGCGCTGCGCCTGCGCTGTTGTGCTGCGCGGGGCGCGCTCTGGTGGGAAAGTTGTGTACGCGCTGACTACGCGGAACTATGTACACAACATTAGGCATACGCCTGATTAAATAAGGGAGGATCTCTGCACAATGCACCAGGCACATTTTAACCACTTCATGTCTGCATCTGCCATACGAGAACGAGTAATGGACTCCCTGCAACAGTCTGTCACATCCCGCACCATTGGTTGGAGACAAGTAGCAGCCGGGCTGGGGGAATTAACGTCCTATGCGTAGCCTGAGGGTAACACCACATCAAAGATGGCTGCGATTGAAATGGTACCGTGACCTGCGGACGTGGACTACAAAGGAATGGCATCACAATGCGTTCAGCGATGTATCGCAACTATGCTCTCCCCTGCTGACCACCGCCGGCGAGTGCAGCAGCGACCTGGGGAAAGATCCCAGTCTTCCAATATTTTGGTTAGCTACAGCGACGTTGTTGGTGGGGTCAAGGTGTGTGCAGGAGTTGGATGTGCTTCAGTCGCGGCTAGTAGTTACTGAGGGAACTCTGACGGCACATGTCATTTTTCAGCAGGACAATGCTCAGCCACCCATGACGCGTGTCTCTTTGAACTGTCCGCGGGATGTTGCGGTACTCCCGTAGCCAGCAAGATCTCCAGATAGAATATGTCTCCGACCAGCTCTAACTTAAACTCCGTCTCGGTTTAGGCTATCAGTGACCATTTATACAACAGTTGTGGGCTAACTTGCCTCAGAAGAGCATATAACGGATTTATGGCACCATTCCCTAAAGAATGGGGCCCCTCCACGCCCGCACCGACGTGGTGGCCAAACCAAAAGTTCTACTGTCGCCTCCATATAACATGTTAGTTTCCAAATCAGGAGGCACAGAATGCGGGCTGTGATGTTACCCATCTCTGCGACAGTAGGGCGGGTAGTAAGGGCAGTAGCGGATTGCTAGCTGTGACAGTGTATGTAAGGTGTGGTTATGTTAGTGCGAGGTATCGTGCATCGTTCCCTTTCTCGTTGCGGGTGCTCGTTGTAGGGCCAGCTGCAGCTGCTGCGTCCCTGTAACAGTACCAGGTCGTCATACATTACTGGGCGATCGGCCATAGATCAGCTCACAGTGTAGGGGGTGTGTGCGGCTGTTTTGCGTATTGTGTAGAGTACGGTTTCCCTGCGATTGCCTGTTTCTCGGCGGGTCGAGCATCTGGAGTTGCCAGTAGTAGCTGTGTTGTAGGGGCTCGCCAGTACTGTCGTGTTAGCGTGGTATGGAACATAGATGTTTAGTTTCTTGCTAACAGTGTCTTTGGTCTATTATGCTTCCTTATATGGTTGTGGTCGTAGTTCCCCCAGAGAACGATAAATGGGTTACGCGAGTGTCTCGTGTTTCTGTACAGTCGTGTGGAGAGTTTTTGGAATACCTGCAAGATAGTATCTAGCCCATATTCCCGGTGAAGATCCGCAGTGCGTGTGTAACGTGGTGCATCGCTTATGATTCTGAGTACTTTGTTCTGTATGAGGTGCAGACGGCGCAGGCGTGTGGGCGCAGCGTACCCCCAGACGGGAGCAGCATTCGTCATCAGAGGTCTGATAAGTGTGGTGTACATAGACCTGGACACCCTCCTATTCAGTGTGCTACGCCTGTTAAGGATAGGGTAGAGTTGTTTGAGCCTCGCGTTTGCATTGTTGGTCACGTGTTGAATGTGTTCCCCCCAGAGTGGTTTCCGGTCCAGCCAGACACCGAGGTATTCGACTTTCTCACGGAAACGCATTGGGCGTGCATGTACATCTACATCTACATCTATACTCCGCAAGCCACCCAACGGTGTGTGGCGGAGGGCACTTTACGTGCCACTGTCATTACCTCCCTTTCCCGTTCCAGTCGCGTATGGTTCGCGGGAAGAACGACTGTCTGAAAGCCTCCGTGCGCGCTCTAATCTCTCTAATTTTACATTCGTGATCTCCTCGGGAGGTATAAGTAGGGGGAAGCAATATATTCGATACCTCATCCAGAAACGCACCCTCTCGAAACCTGGCGAGCAATCTACACCGCGATGCAGAGCGCCTCTCTTGCAGAGTCTGCCACTTGAGTTTGTTAAACATCTCCGTAACGCTATCACGGTTACCAAATAACCCTGTGACGAAACGCGCCGCTCTTCTTTGGATCTTCTCTATCTCCTCCGTCAAACCGATCTGGTACGGATCCCACACTGATGAGCAATACTCAAGTATAGGTCGAACGAGTATTTTGTAAGCCACCTCCTTTGTTGATGGACTACATTTTCTAAGCACTCTCCCAATGAATCTCAACCTGGTACCCGCCTTACCAACAATTAATTTTATATGATCATTCCACTTCAAATCATTCCGCACGCATACTCCCAGATATTTTACAGAAGTAACTGCTACCAGTGTTTGTGCTGCTATCATATAATCATACAATAAAGGATCCTTCTTTCTATGTATTCGCAATACATTACATTTGTCTATGTTAAGGGTCAGTTGCCACTCCCTGCACCAAGTGCCTATCCGCTGCAGATCTTCCTGCATTTCGCTACAATTTTCTAATGCTGCAACTTCTCTGTATACTACAGCATCATCCGCGAAAATCCGCATGGAACTTCCGACACTATCTACTAGGTGATTTATATATATTGTGAAAAGCATTGGTCCCATAACACTCCCCTGTGGCACGCCAGAGGTTACTTTAACGTCTGTAGACGTCTCTTCATTGATAACAACATGCTGTGTTCTGTTTGCTAAAAACTCTTCAATCCAGCCACACAGCTGGTCTGATATTCCGTAGGCTCTTACTTTGTTTATCAGGCGACAGTGCGGAACTGTATCGAACGCCTTCCGGAAGTCAAGAAAAATAGCATCTACCTGGGAGCCTGTATCTAATATTTTCTGGGTCTCATGAACAAATAAAGCGAGTTGGGTCTCACACGATCGCTGTTTCAGGAATCCATGTTGATTCCTACATAGTAGATTCTGGGTTTCCAAAAACGACACGATACTCGAGCAAAAAACATGTTCTAAAATTCTACCACAGATCGACGTCAGAGAAGTTATGTAGTGTTATTGGGTTGCAGTGTGGATGTTTGTGCAGTAGTTTCAGTCTTCTAGTGAACAGAACGGCTTCGCACTTGTCGGCGTTTACTCTAACATGTCATTTCACCAGCCAAGGCTCTACCGCTCTGAGTGCAGTCTGTGGTCGTGAGTTAATGTTAGACGGCTTCCAGCCTTGCACGAGGATGGCAGTGTCATCCGTGTAGATTGCCACCGTCGTGTTGTGTGTAGCTGGGAGGTCGTTAATGTAGAGGTTAAACAGTAAGGGCCCTAGGATGCTTCCTTGGTGTACTCCAGCCGGTCCGTGAGATATGGGTGTATGAGACGCACGAGCCCGTCGGGGAACCCTGCGTCGTTGAGTCTGTGTATGAGGCCGTTGTGCCACAGACGATCGAAGGCCTTTCCGATGTCCAGGAACACTGCCCCAGTTGCTTTGTTTCTGTTTTATCCGTGTGTTATGTATTCAACGACGCGGAGGAGTAGTTGTGTTGTCGAGTGGTGAGTCCTGAAGCCAAATTGCTCCGGCCCCAGGGTGTCGTTTGTAATGCAGTGCCTGGTGAGTCGTTTTAGTATTACCTTCTCAACGATCTTGCTGAGCGCGCTCAGCAGACTGATGGGTCGGTAATTTTGTGGGAGGGAGTGGTCTTTTTCCCCAGCTTCCTGAACATCAGGACCTTGACCGTCTTCCAAAAGGCGGCGAAGTGTTGGTGCTTAATTCCCATCTGAATCAGTGCATGTATACAGGCGGTAGCGAGTGTAACGTCATGTAAGTCAGTGGACTCATATTGCCGAGTTTTTTGAATTTGACTCGATTTTGTAATTAGTGTAATATCATCACATACCCTCTCAACCCGTGAAGTTTCGTCTCGTTTCCTCATCTCCTTCTGGATGCTTCACTTTCTTTTCTCAAGGAGTGTACTTGGGATTGCCATAGAAGGAATGTTGTAATGCAGGCTGATGTAATATTTTATATTACCTGGTGGTGATCGGCTGATGCTAAATGGTGGTAAATAAAGGCTTATTTCACCAGCAGCTGTTGGTGATACTTAAATAAGACTTTTCCCAAACATATACGAACTATGGGACACCACTGGCTGAAAATACGAAACTTGTTGGTCGTCCAGAAATGAATTTCTTTCAATATGTAGGTATGCTAAAAATATGCCTGGCATGTTGTCAGAGACTGGCTTGATGTTTGGTCGTAGTGCTAGTAATCTTCCCTTTCTGTACCAGTGACAGAAAAATCGGCCGGCCGGAGTGGTCGTGCGGTTCTAGGCGCTACAGTCTGGAGCTGAGCTACCGCAACGGTCGCAGGCTCGAATCCTGCCTCGGGAATGGATGTGTGTGATGTCCTTAGGTTAGTTAGGTTTAATTAGTTCTAAGTTGTAGGCGACTGACGACCTCAGAAGTTAAGTCGCATAGTGCTCAGAGCCATTTGAACCATTTTTGAACAGAAAAATCGCAAGAGTAATAACTTGATAATAATTATTAATAACACAGTTGTGTTCATAAATACATGAGCGTAGTCTTCTCGGAGATACTTTTCAAATATTCACTGTATGACAGAAATAATAACTAATTCGCTTTTCTCTATCGGATCTCGTTTTACGTTTAGTGTTTCATTTGTCATGTTATTTCCGAACCATACACTGTATGAGATGGCGCTGCTACTATACAGTGACAATCGGGTACACTCACCGTTAAAATTACAGGTCGCACGATATTGGATAGCAAACAGTGGCGTAGATATACAGATTAGCCTCCCAAATTACTCCAACATATGGAGAAAATTTGAGGGTTGTTATTGGCTTTATAATGAATTAACGTTCCACTTACCGGTACAATGTACAGTTTGAATGTGGTACTAGAGATTGAATGCGCAATCGAATCACGACTAATTCAATAATGTGTGTGTGTGTGTTGCAGTGACGAAGTTCATCCGCATTGGAATCGCGGACAAGAATGACAACCCGCCGTACTTCGACAAGGCGCTGTACGAGGCAGAGGTGGACGAGAACGAGGACATCCAGCATACGGTGCTCACCGTCACCGCCAAGGACCACGACGAGTGTGAGTACCCCTCCAAAGTATAACTGGACACATAAAAAACCTACTAAGGAAGCGGTTGCGGGAGAAAACACTTAACAAAGTTGTGGAAATGTGCAAGCTTCCGGAACTACTGGCTTCTTCTTCTTCTTCTTCTGCCAAAAGGGTTGAAGAGGAGAGAAGAAGGACAAAGGAAAAAGACTAGCGAGGTTTAGGAAATAGGGAGAGTTACGGAAAAATCGCATAGTTCCCAGGGTCAGGTAAGACTTAACCGGACGCGTTGAGAAATAACGGCTGATTGTTGGGGCTGAACCGGACGATACTTGAAAACCTGAGAGCTTGAAGTAGGAAGCCAAGGTAATAAGCAAAAAAGAGATTACTGACAAGACATAGTACAAGGGTTAATAAGAGCGGATAGCTAAGTGCATTATATGTGGTAGACATTGGACCAGGAGGGGGGGGGGGGGCAGTGGTGGGTATTGACAGGTCAGGAAATAAAAGATTTAGAAAACTGGAAAGGAGGGAAGAAAGGGATAGTTACTGAAAAGAAATCTTGATTCGGAAGAAATTAACGTAAACTAAGGCCAGGTGGGTGGTGAGAACGAAGGACATATTGTAACGCCGGATCCCACATGGGTGGTTCTTAGAAACGGCTGTCAGGGCAGAGAATCCAGATGGCAAATGTCGTGTAACAAGTACCGAAGTCAATACTGTCATGTTGTAGAGCATGCTTTGCTACAGAATAGAGCCTATCTCTATGGCCATTCATCCCAACTGATAACTACGCAAGTGGGTCCTGGCGTTACATGTCCTCTATTCTCGCCACCCACCTGGCTTTAATTTAAATAAATTTCTTCAGCCTCAACCTTTCTTTTCAGTAACTAAGTAACTATTCCTTTCTTCGCTCACTTCCAGCTTGTTGTATCTTTCATTTTTGACCTACTTCTTTCTCTACCTTCCCCATTCCGCTCCCCCTCCCCTCCACGTACATGTCTACCACATGCATTTTCACACTTACTAACTCGTTCACAGTGTTTGATCAGTAATCTCTATCTTTATTATTACCATATCTTCCACCTCTAAACTCTCAGGTTTTCAACTGTTGTCCAGTGCAGCCCCAGCAGTCAGTCGTTGTTACTCATCACGCCCCCGGATTTTGGGCGACTTTTCTGTGACTCCCTTCGTTTCGTAAACCTCACCAGTCTTTTTGCTTCATCCCTGTTCCTTCCCCTCCAACCCTTCTCCCAGATGAAGGAGCCACTGGCTCCGAAAGCGTGCATATTTTGTTAACATTTCTCTGTGTTTTCTCGTGCTGCCACCGGTTGAGTATATTTTTTAATCCGTCCAATTATATTTTCCATTTTTTTAAATTTTCGTTGATATGCAAAAACAGTTTGCACGACGCTGCGCTAGCCAAGAGATGCTGCCATGCCTTCAACTTCCTGGCGCAAGGGGCGCGGTTGGAGATGTTCCACACACAACATAGATAAATCTCAACCAGTGGGACTGTAGCTGACAAGCAAAGGCTCGGAGCGTGGTCTGACACACGTAGAGGACCACCGAAGCAGCATTTCTGCAAAATTGAAAGAGTTTTCCCATCAGTGCTATGTTGACAGAATGCATTTCATTCTCTACATTTAGACCTGATCGTGTAACTTAATGCGCAACACACTGCATTGTGAGACAGAAATGTTAGCCAAAGCAGGGTCGAACAATAATTAATTCTGAACAAGGGGTGGAAATCAGAAAAGTCTACCTTTTTGAAATGGACACATGTAATTGTGGAAGAAGACTCTAAAACAGTACACCTGAAACATTTTATTGTGCGAATTTTAGAAGCCAACTGACGCTGAAAAAGAACTGGAAGCATTTGAAATTATGTACAGCAGAGGAACGTAAAAATTTAGTGGACACACGAAGTATCAAATAGTCATCATAGGAACCATACGAGAAAATTGGAAATTTGTGGTAAATTCCTATGGGATCAAACTGCGGAGTTCATCGGTCCCTAGGCTTACACACTACTTAATCTAACTTAAACTAACTTAACTCTAAGGACAACACACACACACACACACACACACACACACACACACACACACACACACACACACACACACACATGCCAGAGGGAAGTCTCGAACCTTCGACGGGGGAAGCCGCGCGAACCGTAGCAAGGCGCCTAGGACCGCGCAGCTATCCCGCGCGGCACCGTACGAGAGGAAAGAATATTGCGAACAACTGTTTCCATAGCAATGGATATGGATTAGTGCGATATCTGGTAAGTCATCCAGTATTATTCAGCTTGCGAATGTAAGATGAAGTCGCCCACGCCGGTTTTGGCCCAGAGAAACTAAGGCCTAGATAAAAAAATAAAATGTATATTTATTGAAAATAACACAAAATTCCGCCCTCCTTTCTCGAAGCGCATTTACGCAGCACAAATAGCAGTTAACAGTTAAGTCCCAAACTTTGAAGTGAAAAAAGTCCGGTGGACTAAGCCAAGGAAAATTAAATAGCAATTTCTCGTGTCGGCGCAATTGCCTAGAGAGCATTATACCTCAGCACGGCATTCAGGCGCGTGACCACTCGGCGTATGAGGCGGTTATGTGGAGGTAATTATCATTAAATAAGAATAACTTGTATTACGGATGATGTTTAATTACATAAATGTTTGTGATATGAATGCCTAGGGACACAATGTTTTGTATGGTAAATGCGTTTTTTTTTTTTTCTTTCTTATAGACAGGGTGTTGTTAAGTTGCTTTATTGTGACCAACCTGAATCGTTTGTTAAATTCGTATATGACAGTCTACGAAATGCATCGTGGAATACGTTTGAAGAACTATAGTTTTACAGGCTCTCATGCCTACTTTCTTTCCTTCAAATGAAAAGGTATTTCAGTTGTTCACCTACTTATGATCAAGCGCGGTGTGAAAAAGGAGAGCAAAAGCTTGCAGATGGATTCATGCAGGTAGAGGATCTAAAAAGAGCGTTCATCTGTGATTGGTTTTCTCAAGAACTCTGGAATAAAGATAAGTTATTGGTTTTGTGAAGAACTCTGGAATAAAGATGAGTTCAGTTTAGAAAATAGCGCGCAGCTTTAGACAGAAACCGCAATCTATCTCGGAATATAGAAAGACGAAATCTGTTGAAGGCATATTGTATATCATGTGAGCTATCTTCTTTAATACCCTCTGTACGTGTCGTCTTGTGTGCGTTTTCTTTTTCCTGCTCCCTATTCTGCTCTCTTCAGTTAACATCCGAACCTGATAGTCGACGAAAAATAAGCGAAAGCGGGGAGTAATCATCTAGTACTGAATGATCATGGTGAGCATTTGGAAGACGTTCGTCTTAAGATGGAATCGATATCCCATTATAGTGCAGCGCGTCGAGTGTTATTGCCTCTGAAATGCACTTTCCAATTTCCTGGAGGTTTTTTTTTTTCAGAATCCTAAATAGACTGTTAACAACCGTCGACCGGAGTGGTGTGTAAATTAAATAAATAAATTCAGACCAAGTGTTCTGTTACTATCCACAAGACACGTTATATTTTGTTTAAACGCGTAAGGTGACGTTAACCCACCACAAATCTTTTCTTGTGTGAACTCACAAGTTGCATCTTGATTCGGAAACCATGGAAAGCTGTGAGGAGCTGTTCATAGTAGCCCGGTTCATAGCTCAGACTAATACAGTAGCGTATTTCCTGTGGCGAGACCGCCAAGCGAGTTGACGCGATTTTAAGGGAGTGGACTCATAGTACAGTGTTGCATGTCGCAACTTTAAACCCAGGCCTTCCGACAAGTTTATTCGTGTTTATGGAATGAGGATAGGTATAAGAGTGAATCTCATGATAAACATCATTGATATAGAACAAGGAAAGCCGTGGACCAAGGCATTATGACATTACGCAGTATTGTTCACATCTTTATGAGCTAGAATCAGCTTTAATGTTGAGTAACAGTAGCATTTATCTTCTAGTTCTGTAATATGGACACGGTTTTCCTTCTAAATTTAAATGGATTATTTACAAAATTGTTAGTGATAGATCATATATGCAATGGTGCCTTATTTAAAATTTTTCACTCCATGTCTCTCCACATATTTCATTTCAGCACACTTTTATGCAATGAAACTTTTCTTGGTAATGAAGCAACCCGTAATATAATGGTAACAGGCGTCACTAAACACAAAACAACATGTGCTAACTTGTTTCTCTCCGTAGCTTTCAGAGATAGTGCAGAAATGGCTCAGTTGAATGGTTTAAGTAGCTATAGTATGTGTTTAACGAATTAATTAAATAAATTAATGAAATTACTGCCGTATGTCATATGAATAAAATTTCTGACTGGGTTAAAGATTTCTCGGCAGGGGAGATACAACATGTTAACCTAGATTGATAGTCGTGGAAGGATTTGGATGTAACTTGAGGTTTGCCCTAGGGAACTTTGGTGAGCTTCTTTCGGGTGCACAGACGTGTGTAAGGCCTGGCGCTGTCAAATAGAACGAGAGCTTCGTTTGCGTTTTTGTGGCGACGAATGAGAGTGTCCGCACGTTTCAACACTGCAGGAGTCACAGCTGTGTGTGGCCGGCCGGCACGTGGTAGGTCGGACAGGTCTGCGCGGCATTACTGCGTCGATGACAGACGCCTCGCCCTACGACTCACCGTGCTTTTGTTCACTACCAAATCTCCATAGACATTCTGCAGCGCCTATGAATATCTGCGATGCCAAAGAAACTGAATGACATCTCACTGCATGGAAATCCCATTTTGAAGGACACGAATAGCGCCGCCAAATATCGGAACTTCATGAAACTTCATTACTGGCCATTAAAATTGCTACACCACAAAGATCACGTGCTACAGACGCGAAATTTAACCGACGGGAAGAAGATGCCGTGATATGCAAATGATTAACTTTTCAGAGCATTCACACAAGGTTGGCGCCGGTGGCGACACCTACAACGTGCTGACATGAGGAAAGTTTCCAATCGATTTCTCATACGCAAACAGCAGTTGACCGGCATTGCCTGGTGAAACGTTGTTGTGATGCCTCGTGTAAAGAGGAGAAATGCGTACCATCACAATCAGGAGCGCCTGCGATGGTGTACTCAACGACGAACCTGGGTGCACGAATGGCAAAACGTCATTTTTTCGGATGAATCCAGGTTCTGTTTACAGCATCATGATGGTCGCATCCGTCTATAGCGACATCACGGTGAACGCACATTGGAAGCGTGTATTCGTCATCGCCATACTGGCGTATCACCCGGCATGATGGTATGGGGAGCCGTTGGTTACACGTCTCGGTCAGTTCTTGTTCGCGTTAACGGCACTTCCGACAGTGGACGTTACATTTCGGATGTGTTACGACCCGTGGCTCTACCCTTCATTCGATCCCTGCGAAACCCTACATTTCAGCAGGATAATGCACGACCGCATGTTGCAGGTCCTGTACGGGCCTTTCTGGATACAGATAGGCCTGCCCTGGCCAGCACATTCTCCAGATCTCTCACTAACTACACCAGCGAGGTGGCGCAGTGGTTAGACACTGGACTCGTATTCGAGAGGACGACGGTTCAATCCCGCGTCCGGCCATCCTGATTTAGGTTTTCCGTGATTTCCGTAAATCTCTCCAGGCAAATGCCGAGATGGTTCCTTTGAAAGGGGCACGGCTGACTTCCTTCCCCAATCCGATGTGACCGATGACCTCGCTGTTTGGTCTCCTTCCCCAAAACAACCCAACTCTCACCAACTGAAAACGTCTGGTCAATGGTGGCCGAGCAACTGGCTCGTCAAATTACGCCAGTCGCTAGTCTTGATGAACTGTGGTATCGTGTGGACGCTGCATGGGCAGCTGTACCTGTACACGCCATCCAAGCTCTGTTTGACTCAATGCCCAGGAGTATCAAGGCCGTTATTACGACCAGAGGTGGTTGTTCTGAGTATTGATTTCTCAGGGTCTAAGCACCCAAATTGCGTGAAAATGTACTCACATGTCACTTCTAGTATAATACATCTGTCCAATGAATACCCGTTTATCATCTGCATTTCTTCTTGGTGTAGCAATTTTAATGGCCAGTAGTGTGTAAGGGCTGAAGCGGGAATATTCCACAATGTCCCACAACAAATTACGCATTTTTTGCAGCGGAAATTGGCCGAGGAAAAGATATTATAATGTTTATATTTGGTGGTGTTCCCTCTGTTGCTGAGGATTAAAATATGATTTCACATTTTGCCCCACTCTCTACGGTACAGGTGTAGTGGAAAATGTTGGTACTGTAGGTAAGAAGTACCCTACGCCACGCACTGTATTGCCAGCGAATTACACATGAAGATGTGCTTCGCATGCAGCCGCTCCCCTGAACTGCCCAATTTCTGCACCCGCAGTGGAGCACGCGATTTTTCCCAGCGGTCGTTCCTGCGTGAGCCGCCCCCAGGGGGCCTGAAGTGGGACTGGCGACGCTGTTGTGCCCGAGGCAGCCGCGCTTAACCGGTCTCAAATAACTTCTCCACGGCTCGAGGGCGTCGCGAGCGCCGCACTGCGACGGCTTTAGCGTCGTCACCAGGCGTCGCCGCGATGTAATATGTTACCACTCTCACCTCGCCAGGTCTACCCTACTATACTCCAGTCTCGTTTTCCTCGCCGTCCACCACTGCGCACCAGGTACGGATGCCGCTCCCGTCAATACTTAATGGACAGTTGCATTAACTCGGAATTATTAACGCGCGCCCGGCAGTCGCGTTTTGCGAGGCAGCAAATTAGCGTCGATGCAGCATTATATTGCGTCCCCACGCCGGTGGTCATTATCGAGTCGGCCCCAAATGTTTCCCAGTAATACGCCCCCGTAAGCGAAAATTATACGACCTTCACTTTCCAATGCGGCGTCGGCTTTTTTCGTTGGTCTGTGCGAACAGTCTTTCTGCAATAGGTGCCTGCTTTTCGTTGTATGCGTTTGCGGGCATCACGGGACAGGGATACGAACGGAGTGAAGATTGCCTCGGACACAGAACTTACTGTGTCCTTTCAGATAGGTAAACAGCGTCATAAACGGAAGTACCGTTAGTTGAACCTTGCGGTGTGGCCATACTGCATCTAAACATCCCAGCGATTAACGCATGTTGCACTCTGACGCCCTACACAGACATCGTAATTGTCTGCGGGGATGTCACACCGTTACGAAGTTGTTTTACGAGGGTTCAATAAAAAGTAATCCCTCCACCTTCGTTAATTGGGTTAGGATGGGAATACACTACTGACCATTAAAATTGCTACACCAAGAAGAAATGCAGATGATAGACGGGTATTCATTGGACAAATATGTTATACTAGAACTGACATGTGATTACAGTTTCACGCAGTTTGGGTGCATAGATCCTGAGAAATCAGTACCCAGGTCAAACACCTCTGGCCGTAATAACGGCCTTGATACGGCTGGGCATTGAGTCAAACAGAGCTTGGATGGCGTGTACAGGTACAGCTGCCCATGCAGCTTCAACAGATACCACAGTTGATCAACAGTAGTGACTGGCGTATTGTGACGAGCCAGCTGCTCGGCCACCATTGACCAGACATTTTCAGTTGGTGAGAGATCTGGAGAATGTGCTGGCCAGGGCAGCAGTCGAACATTTTCTGTGTCCAGGAAGGCCCGTATAAGACCTGTAACATGCGGTCGTGCATTATCCTGCTGAAACGTAGGGTTTCGCAGGGATCGAATGAAGGGTAGAGCCACGGGTCGTAACACATATGAAATGTAACGTCCACTGTTCACAGCGCCATCAATGCGAACAAGAGGTGACCGAGACGTGTAACCAATGGCACCCCATACCATCATGGCGGGTGATACGCCATTACAGCGATGACGAATACACGCTTCCAATGTGCGTTCACCGCGATGACGCCAAACACGGATGCGACCATCATGATGCTGTAAACAGAACCTGGATTCATCCGAACAAATGACGTTCTGCCATTCGTGCACCCAGGTTCGTCGTTGAGTACACCATCGCAGGCGCTCCTGTCTGTGATGCAGCGTCAAGGGTAACCGCAGCCATGGTTTCCGAGCTGATAGTCCATACTGCTAACGTCGTCGTACTGTTCGTGCAGATTGTTTGTCTTGGAAACGTTCCAATCTGTTGACTCAGGGATCGAGACGTGACTGCACGATCCGTTACAGCCATGCGGATAAGATGCCTGTCAAAAAATGGCCCAAATGGCTCTCAGCATTATGGGACTTAACATCTGAGGTCATCAGTCCCCTAGAGCTTAGAACTACTTAAACCTAACTAACCTAAGGACATCACACACATCCATGCCCGAGGCAGGATTCGAACCTGCGACCGTAGCGGTCACGCGGTTCCAGAGTGAAGCGCCTAGAACCGCTCGGCCAGAATGGCCGGCAGATGCCTGTCATCTCGACTGCTAATGATACGAGGCCGTTGTGGATCCAGCACGGAGTTCCGTATTACCCTCCTCATCCCATCAATTCCATATTCTGCTAACAGTCATTGGATCTCGACCATCGCGAGCAGCAATGTCGCTATACGATAAACCGCAATCGCGATAGGCTACAATCCGACTTTTATCACAGTCGGAAACGTGATGGTACGCATTTCTCCTCCTTACGCGAGGCATCACAACAACGTTTCAGCAGGCAATGCCGGTCCACTGCTGTTTGTGTATGAAAAATCGGTTGGAAATTTTCCTCATGTCAGCACGTTGTAGGTGATGCCACTGGCGCCAACATTGTGTGAATGCTGTGAAAAGCTAATGATTTGCATATCACAGATTCTTCTTCCTGTCGCTTAAATTTAGGGTCTGTAGCACGTCATCTTCGTGTTGTAGCAATTTTAATGGCCAGTAGTGTATTTTAATAAATCAGACGCAGAAATATTCCTTAGAATGTGATCTTTAATTACCAATATTAACTTTTCCACATAATCAGCAGCCAATTGCATGCATTTCTGATAACGATAAACAAATTTTCTGGAGCCGTCACTCAGTTTCCGCAAAAACACACAGTCTCACAGTTCACTCAACGTCTCCATCAGAAGCATAATGATGTCCCATGATTGAATGGAGAAAAGCGTCACGTTCATTCTCGTAACGCGAGAGGAGTTCCTGTTAAAAAGTCAAGTTTGTGCGCTTTCGTATCAGGAGTCAGCATCAGGGGTACCCATCGTGCACAGAAATAATGTGACCCACACGTTCTTGTCAAATGCCGATTGTGCTTGCAATTTCTCTCTGAGTGATACGACGATCGTCCTGAACCAATCTGTCGACATTTTGCTTGTGAAACTCGGTGGTTGCTGTCACAGGACGTCAAACTCTTCGTCATGCAGGTCAGATGTTACCGCCTCAACATATTTAAACTCATTCCCCCAAAGACGCACAGTACTCACATCAACACAGCCACCATAAACTGCTTTCATTCTCTGATGAACCTCCTTCGAGGTGACACCTTCGGCTGTCAAGAACTCAATGACTGCACGTTGATTAAATAGCATTGACCGACCGTCTCCGCACGGTTCCATACTTTACACTGCAACAACAACAACCGTTCAATGCTAAGGCTTCCCGCCAACTGGAACTGTAGAGAAGAGGCTACGGAACAAGCCAGTACCTGCCGTATACCAATGCTGCCAACTGTTGAGTTACGAAGGTGGAGGCATTACTTTTCAATCAACCCTCGTAAATGCAGGAAGACTGGAAAATGATCTGACCTACACATGATGTGTATTTTCGACTGGTCATTAATTTCGGTCGTCTCTCGGATGTTTATAGTACATCCCGAGATGTAACAAATGCTGCTCTAGTTGATGCACTTCCCAAGAGTCTTCAAGACATCGAGTTTCGAAGTTTTATAATGCTGGTGGAATAAAGTGCACTTACAGAGTCCGCGGTTCCACCGTTGCGTTTTGCTGTTGGCTGTTCGTTACCGTTGGTCGCAGCCAATCGGATGGTAGTGTGCGGTAGTCAACAAAAATCGCTGTCATAGTCTAGGTTGTCACAAATATTTGGCTGTTCTCCCTGAATGTGTCACGATTTTCGAGTTTGTGCCTAGGTTGGGACCTAACAGTGTAGCTGAAAATGCTGCACGAGAAACAAAATAACAGCTAACTTCATTTACAAAATTACGAACGACCAGTGTGTTTGGCAAAACACGTCTGACTCATGATTCGTCGTGATCGCCTATCATTATTCATTACGCGAACTGTTACCAACAGCACCAACCAACAGAAAAGCCGCAGACCTGTAAGCAAAGTTGTACCACCCAGATGAATACCATACAAAAGCGAGAGTTCTGTAGCAGCGGTGATAGCACAACCGGCTAAGGCGGCAGACTAGAATACTGCCAGTACTGCGATCGAGCATATTTATTTTCATTTCTTTCCTCTCTGGCATCCCACCAAACATTTGTGTCGTTGTAAGGAATAATGTTTCTTCGAAAAGGCACATCATCATCATCCTCACACATTCGTGGTGAGGTATGAAAAGGAGTCGCCCTGAAATAAACACTCATCAGCTAGTGTCCCACACCAGCTTCGCGCAGTTACTTATGGCCGAGCTACTTGCCTTGCACTAATGCATACAACTATATAAGGACAAGGCGTTGCCGGCCGCTGTGGCATTTGAACCATTTCTGCTTGTATGTAATTTAAACAATATTAGCATATACAACAATATACTCTTTCGTTTTATTCCTCGCAGTCGGTTTAAAAGATTACATGTAAGTTGCTGTACGGCTTATCTGCTTGTGATTACAATACTACCACGGATTCTGACTCGTCCCAGACATTTAAATCCGACCCGTTAACAGATTAAAACCATGCGAAATACTGTTGTTGAAACTACTATTTTTACAGATTAAGCAGCTGGACAGGTCTTACTCACATCCCATATGCCAATGATCCAACCAATTTACCCATTCATTTTAAGCTACTTCAGTTCCCAGTCAAGGATTCGTTTGTTTCGTTTGCAATAAAAACAAACAAGGCTCATGGTGAGAGAAAGGGGGCAAAATGAGGTGGACAGAGAGAGGGAAGAAATGAACGTAGAGATGGGGAAGGAGGAGATGGAGAACGAGATGGGGGGAGGAGGAGAACAACAGAGAGAGAGAGAGAGAGAGAGAGAGAGAGAGAGAGAGAGAGAGAGAGGAAGAAGTGATGGAGAGAGAAAGGGGGGAGGAAGAAGTGATAGAGAGGGGGGAGGAAGAGGTGATGGACAGAGAAAGGAGGGAGGAGGAGGGGGTGGATAAAGATGGTGGCGAGGAGATGGACATGGAGAGAGGAGAAGGCTGAGATTAGGACGCACATCCAATTCCCATGCATATTTAGCAGTTGCGAAACATTTCTGGGCTCACCAGTAAATCACGTAAACAGACCTTTCTCGTAAATCAGTCTAGATATGTATCTTTTCTGGTAATAATGATTTCGTGTGGCTCAATGGCCTGATGCAAGTCTTTCAATTGGACGCCACTTCGGCGACTTGCGTGTCGCTAAACTGCCTCACTTAACCAACCGGCCGGACGAGCGGTTCTAGGCGCTTCAGTCTGGAACCGCGTGACCGCTACGGTCGCTGGTTCGAATCCTGCCTCGGGTATGGACGTTTGTGATATCCATCGGTTAGTTACGTTTAAGTAGTTCTAAGTTCTAGAGGACCGATGACCTCAGATGTTAAGTTTCCATAGTGCTCAGATCCATTTGAACCATGTCCTTATTTAACTGGCGCACAGAGAGACATCTCGTGGCAACGGTGGGATCTACGAGCTGGCCAGTTACAGAGGAGGCGGTATCTGGCGGCAAAAGTAATAAAGTAAACAGCCGCCGCAACTCATAGGAGTTGGAGAATGTCCTCATGGTTGAGAGGTAAATCCTAGGGTTAAAAGCCAGACAGAAAAACCGTGGTCCGACCGCGAGTCGATCCTGTTTCCAGGTACGAACTTTACCACTTTTTTTCGCTTGTTTATCTGTATCTTCGTCATCACTTCTTCACTCTTTTTTTTATTACAGAGGGTGGCGAGCCCCTAACCGAACACGTTGTGTTACATGCTTGTGCTAGACCATCAGCCCCGTCATAGACTCTTTTCAAGATTTGCTGCTCCCAGGAGTTGTGGCGACTGTTTACTTCTCCCGCCTGATACCGCCCACTCTGTAGCTGACCAGCTCGTAGATCCCACCATTGCCACGGGATGTCTCTCTGTACGCCAGTTAAATATGGAACAGATAATGATACATGTATTACACACTCATCATTACGTAGTAGTTATAAATTATAAACCTTCCTCGTGAATCATTCTATCTATTACTGAAAATCGCATCAATATCCCTATTGTAGTTCCCGAGCCAGCCATAATATACAGAGAGAAAAATGCGGCGGTGGACTTTTAATTTATAATATGCGCAAATACAATGACACACGTATCGCAAATTCGATCTCCATTATTCAGAACAGATGCAGTCTGATATGACTTCATTGCAGTACTCACATGACTGTATGGACAAGTAAATGATAATCTCATCACCATCTCTTGTTATATCTTAATTTTACCTTTTCACGAATATAGCACAAGGATTATTATTATTATTATTATTGTCATTACTGTTACTTTCCGAAGAAACATGATTTACTGTAGCGTACAAGTGTCTAGAAAAAAAAAGAAAGAAAGGCAAGTTACTATATAGTTCACGGCAGAAAGTACGTAGGTCGCAGAAAACCTTTTTACCTCCTACCTATTCGATTCGCGGATGGTCCAACAATCAGGAATTTCTCCCTGCTTACCCTCGAGGCTATAATACGAGATGTATGTTAAAGGAGTAGAATTTGAATTGACTCTTCCACGAATATTACAAATAAAGGTCAACATAACGCAGAACGTCACTCTTAAAGCGTGTGCCACAGGAGTTGGATCAGCAACCACGAACCACTCACGCGCATCCTAGACGAAAAATGGATATGTATGATGTCCTTAGGTTAGTTAGGATTAAGTAGTTCTAAGTTCTAGGGGACTGATGACCTCAGATGTTAAGTCCCATAGTGCTCAGAGCCATTTGAACCATTTTTGCTCATCTCCTCCCTGCAGACTGCTGGATATTTATGACAGAAAACTGTAGAAAATAGCAACGGCGAATTAGACAGTATATTTAGTGAGCATTCGTCCTAATATTCGCAGATGGGCAGTTTTCATAGCTTCTTAAGCTGAAATACTTTCCAGGAATGAGGAGAACACAACTGAAAAAGGTACTGGTAGTTGACTGTCCAAAACAATGAAAACCTACACGGAATACTACTACAGACAATACTCAGTATTCGTCGATTTATTACAGACGATGGAGCATCAACGAAGCGTTTGCTTCTCCGTTGGAATTAGTTATCTAATTAATTTTTAGCGAGCTAAAATGTAGCGTTCAAACTACGATGTCACTTGGCGCTTATCAAATACAGGAATTTTTGCCAAAAGCGAAATTCACATATAATGACAAAAAAATTTCGAAGTATACTAGGGAAAGACATGTCTCTGTATTACTACCCTAATGTAGAACGAACTGTGTAATCAAGCTTCCTATTTTCGGAATACCGCCTTGCAGAACATCATCTCCTGCAGTCTGCAGTTCGAACGTCAATGTAAAATCCTTGAGTAATCCGTTCCCTAATTGGGAACAGCACAATTAGTACCCTCCTGTCATTTTACGCAGTTCCCTTTATTCTTTAATGAGTTCACTAATTAGAACATCCTTTTCTCTTCCCTCTCAGCGACCTAAAGACTCGTCTGCGTGGCTACAGTTCTTTTCTCGGCTTTTTGTCGAACTTAATAAAACTCCTTATTTATGTGTGTTGCCGACCCGGAATGCAAGATGCGGAACTTCTTTATTGAGCCCTTGTCTTTTCTTGAAGGTGAATTTTCTGTCTTCTCTTCTCCGTAACCAAAATACAACTACTGTCTTAGGTATATGTGGCAATGATATATATTTTTTAGATTGAGCCTTCTGTCCTGATTTTTCGATTGCCAGATCGTGTTTTTATTGTAGCTTATTCCTTCCGAAGTTGTTACCGACAGAAACGGCGTAGTAGTGAAGACGCAGGACACATTTGGGTCAAAAAAACTTTTCAAACTCTCGTAATTGAGATTTCCCGAGTCTGGCCTAAATAACATTACAATTCCGGAATTGTTCCTTTCAAAAAGTCAGTAGCCGGGTGCCCCTCGTACCTTTGTCATACCGAGCCGGGTCTGCGTCTCTGATGAATGGTTCAAATGGCTCTGAGCACTATGGGACTTAACATCTGAGGTCATCAGTCCCCTAGAACTTAGAACTACTTAAACCTAACTAACCTAAGGACATCACACACACCCATGCCCGAGGCAGGATTCGAACCTGCGACCGTAGCGGTCGCGCAGTTGCAGATTGTAGCGCCTAGAACCGCTCGGCCACCCTGCCCGGCGTCTCTGATGACCTCGATGTTGACGAGATGTTAGTTTTATTATTTCGTGGGCTATTAGTACCATAAATCGTGATGATGTGAAACGAGGCAGTTCAAATCTGTCTGGTTACCAATTACAACTGAGCTTAGGCAGTGAAAAATATTTAATTCAATAATGGGAGGATTTCAGCAATTCTTTTGCTGTACGTTTGTTACAAGTTTCAAAATATAAATTCTCCTGTTGCAGAGAACGAGCTGACCATTGAAAATTTTCTGAACTTTGTTTCATATGTATCACTAAATAAGCGACAGGGATTTTATCCCATTTCACAGGTCACCTTAGTTGCTGGTAGAAACATTGTTCACCTCTTTCTGAGCGAAAATCAGTTCAAATGTGAAGTAAAGGTGACTGTCTTCTAACACTGGAATAATGAACATTGTTGTTTAGTCTGAACAACAACGGGTATTTACAACAAAGATCATGGCAGGTAGTGTATTTCTGTGTTTTAAATATTTCACTGCACGTCTTAACTGAGATTACCGTAAACGAGCTGCACATGTATCATTAAAGCACGCGTTTATGCAGTGAAAACTTCCTTTCTTCATGATCAGGTACCCAACAATCTCTGTCTCTCTTTGGTGTTAAGCACTGAGGTTGGTTTGTAGTAGCACGCCATTCCCCTCTTCTGTCTGCCTTCCTCTTCGTCTCCTCGTATCTAGTACCTCGCACGTCATTCATAACCTGGCTCGTCCCCGGCGGTTCTTTCCCCCAGTAGCTCTTGCTGCTATTGTTCCAATAATATCCTTGTACCTTAAAATGTGTCTTACGAATTTGCCCCTTCTTGTTTGAACGTGCCTCAACAGAGATCTGGCTCCTGTACTATTCTCAGCACCTCTTCATTGGCAACCATGTCCCTCCATCTGATTTTCATCATCCTCTTGTAGCAAAAAATCTCCAGGGCTTCTAGTCGTCTTCTCTCTTACTTTCCTACTGTCCAAGTTACATGCTCCAAACAAATGCTATCATGATCAGTTTCCATCTTTCGAGAGTGAAGATATTGCCGACGAGTAAGTTCTTTCTCAAATGTGCAACCAAAAAGCATCAAAAAAATGTTCAAATGTGTGTGAAATCTTATGGGACTTAACTGCTAAGGTCAACAGTCCCTAAGCTTACACACTACATAACCTAAATTATCCTACGGACAAACACGCATACCCACGCCCGAGGGAGGACTCTAACCTCCGCCGGGACCAGCCGCACAGTCCATGACAAAGCATCATTGAATAGAAAGTAAGCAAGAGCCCTACTAAGTTGTTTCTTTCCACTGGATACAGTGACACTGAGTTCTAAAGTGACTGAGTGCGGCGTTTGGTATTAATTCTACTGATGTACCCTTTATTGTGTATAGTTAAAATATATGTTTAAAGAAACTGAATAGAGGCCATTCGCAGCAAACCAATCAGTTTTCCTTTCTGAAGATATTATTTACAGTATCGTCTGATGCTTTAAGTCCATTGGGGCTGATTATAGGTACTGTGTGATGTACGAAGAGAGATTACTCTGCTCACTGCGTATTAAAGTAGACTTTTAACTTCTTTCTAATCAGCTGTCGCTCATAGGTAACTGCTGTTCTCTACCAGATTGTCTCTGGTGCACAAATATTTTTTATGCCTCATTGTAGAACAACGAAAATTCCATCAATTGCTACTCTGAAATAATTAAATACCTTCAGATTTTCTCTAGTCCTGTCCTATCTCTGTCTCCGGTTTACACGATGTACAAGTAGAACCTAAAGCAATGGCGTAGCATTGCGTTTCTGAATTCGGTAAGTTTCGTGCTACTTACAGAGAGGCTATATCTACAGCTAAACTCCGCAAATCTCTGTGAGGTGCATGGCAATGGGTAGTATGGAGCACTGGAGGAATAATAGCTTGGACACT
This sequence comes from Schistocerca americana, assembly GCF_021461395.2. Taxonomy (NCBI): domain Eukaryota; kingdom Metazoa; phylum Arthropoda; class Insecta; order Orthoptera; family Acrididae; genus Schistocerca; species Schistocerca americana. The sequence goes on from NC_060123.1 coordinate 570,219,260, forward strand.
TCTATGCAAGCTGTGGCTAGTCTAATTTTGTCTTCACCGGACTTACGGGACCGATGCGCGTTGGACTGTAGTATATTGCTATATTTATCAATTAAACCTGCTTCTTGAAATACTGCAGCCGGCCGCTGTGGCCGAGCAGTTCTAGGCGCTTCAGTCCGGAACCGCGCTGCTGCTACGGTGGCAGGTTCGAATCCTACGTCGGGCATGGATGTGTGTGATGTCCTTAGGTTAGTTAGGTTTAAGTAGTTCTGAGTCTAGGGGACTGATGACCTCAGATGTTAACTCCCATAGTGCTTAGAGCCATCTGAACCATTTTGAAATAATGCAAGTAGGCTATCACGGGATAGTTTGCGTCTATCTTCGGGCGTGTGCCAGACCGGTTTTATGAGAACGCCAGAGACCCCATCGATAGGTAAAACAAACCTGTCACCATTCGTACTTCTTTGTATACATTCTATACGCTCTGTTTGTCCTATTTTTACGGGTCCACACTAGAATAGGTCGCACGAGTGTTCAAGAAATTTCGTTTGTAGATTGGTTGCACTTTCGTAGTATCCTACCAATGAAGCGAAGTTTTCCACTATCTGTAACTACAACTTTGGTGTCTAGAAAAACTGCGTACTCGGTTCGCTAGACTAACAATTCAAACAAATCGTATTAATGAGTTTTATTACAAAAAAGTAAATGATAATACTTAATTTTGACGATTCAGAAGTGTCGCAAGTAAAGGACAACATACAAAATAAGCAGTCTCCTTCAGTATAGAGAATTCCCAAGTCTGTGCTACATAGACAGTATGAAACGTCCCCTTAGAAAAATTTATGAATTGCTGTGCTGGTAAACCTCTGACGTTATTTGATTTTCAAACAGCTGAGCAAAACTGAACGTACTCAGACATTTCTCTCTTTCCTTATTCTGATCATCACTAAACTGACACACAATATTTTTAGCGCAACGCAATCTGACTTGCAAAAATCGCTACAAAAGAATGGCCCTGACTAACAATAACCTATACCTTTCATGAATCACTTACCTCACAAAAATCTTCGTTACTCGAACTACCGCAGTACAGCGAGCGCCAATACTGCCAGCTAAATAAAAGATTCTAACTACTGAAGGCACTAACTACTGATAGGCATAATTAGCAAATGAGAGATTTTGATCGAGAACAAACAATGTATTATTAAGGTAAATAAATATATATATATATATATATATATATATATATATATATATATATATATATTTATTTGAACGCTATTAAGGTAAATACATTGTTTATATATATATACTCTCAATTCATGACATCCAGTCTTACAAATTTACTCTCGCTGATGGACACACGTCCAGATCATCCGCTCTCAAAACTCCGCCATCTCTCTTCCCACATCCACCACTACTGGCGGCTCACCTCCAACTGCGCAACGCTACGCGCTGTTAACAGCCAACTGCCCAACACTACAATAGCAAATTCCAACAATGCAAACCAGCCACAGACTGCACACAGCACAGTCAGTGATTTTCATACAGAGCGCTACGTGACGTTACCAACATAAAAACCTAAACAGCCTACTTACAAGTACAAGCGAAATAACTAGCGTTAACGCTGCTATACAAGTGCCTAATCTTGAAGCTACTATTCAACTGGGCCGCCACCAACCAGTCACGGCGCTTATGTCTTCATCGCATAGGGGCCGCTGCTGTCGTGTTGTCGTCCTGGAAAGGGGTCCGTCAGCGTGCGATTGGCTGACGTCTTCTCACAGCCATCTCTTCTCTATCGTTCCCGACTAGCGTGCCGGCTCTTGACTTTACGCCGTAACAACAACTGACCCTATGTTATCGCCCCTTTTCTTATTCCTACAAATTATTACACCCAGGTGTTTGTGAGAGTTGAGTGACGCCAGTTGTGATAAAATCGTTCAAATGGCTCTGAGCCCTTTGGGACTTAACTTCTGAGGCCATCAGTCCCCTAGAACTTAGAACCACTTAAACCTAACTAACCTAAGGACATCACACACACCCATGCCCGAGGCAGGATTCGAACCTGCGACTGTAGCGGTCACGCGGTTCCAGACTGAAGCGCCTAGAACCGCACGGCCACACCGGCCGGCCCGAAAGTCTCAAGTAACTATCAATATTGTCTACAACGTCGTACACACAACACGAACAGCAAGCGTTTCAACAGACCTTGCTGGGGCACACCTGAAGTGTCTAACGCACAGCTTTCCAGGCGGGAAGGAGCGCCGGTCCCCGGCACGAATCCGTCCGGTGAGCCGGCCAGTCTGTGGATGGTTTTTAGGCAGTTTTCCATCTGCCTCGGCAAATGCGGGCTGGTTCCCCTTATTCCGCCTCAGCTACACTATGTCGGCGCAAACAAGTTCTCCACGTACGCGTACACCACCATTATTCTACCACGCAAACATAGGGGGTTACACTCGTCTGGTGTGAAACGTTCCCTGGGGGGTCCACTGGGGGCCGAACAGCACAATAACCCTGGGTTCGGTGTGGGGCGGCGGAGGAGTGAAGTCTCCGTCGTTTGTAGGTCCCCAGTTAACATAACATAACATATTTCTGTATCTGCCTATGACTCCCCACCGCAGGTAACATACTGCATTTTCCCTACCAAGGAATTCTCAACCAACTCACAGATTTCGCTTAATACCACATACAATCGTACTTTCTACCATAAACCTGCCGACCGTGTGGCCGAGCCGTTCTATGCGCTTCAGTCTGGAACCGCGCGACCGCTACGGGCGCAGGTTCGAATCCTGCCTCGGGCGTGGATGTGTGTGATGTCATTAGGTTAGTTAGGTTCAAAAACGACTCTGAGCACTATGCGACTTAACTTCTGAGGTCATCAGTCACCTAGAACTTAGAACTAATTAAACCTAACTAACCTAAGGACATCACAAACATCCATGCCCGAGGCAGGATTCGAACTTGCGACCGTAGCGGTCGCTCGGTTCCGGAATGTAGCACCTAGAACCGCACGGCCACTCCGGCCGGCGGTTAGTTAGGTTTAAGTAGTTCTATGTTCTAGGGCACTGATGAACTCTGATGTTAAGTCCCATAGTGCTCAGAGCCATTTGAACCATATACAATAAACGTAGGTTTGGTTCTGTATTAAACGCGTTTTGGAAGTCAAGAAATATCGTCTCTACCTGTCAGACGTCATCTGAGAAAATCGCGAGTTATGCTGTTTATGATAGGAGTTTCCTGAACCCTTGCTGATTGGTATGGCGGAGGTCGTTGTGTTCCAAATGCCTCATGGCGACGGAGCTTCAGAACGTGTAGTAACACTCTAAACAGACGATGACTTGAACTGGACAGTACCTGTAATAACCTTTAGACACAATGAATAGCAAGTGACATTAAAATTGTTTTCAACATGGTTTCCCTCCGCAGTCTTTACGTGAAGCAACTATCGTCTCAGCGAGATTGATTTGCGTTCGTGATCGCAGAGACGGGGAGCACGGGAGAGAAACTTGGAAAAAATATCTTCGCTAATGAGATTCGACGATTTCTGGAAATTTTCGTTTTCCTTTCGGTAGCCGCCCTTTTGGACGGTGCGCACTCATGAATTATGCAGCATCGGCGCATCGAGGAATAATTCCCTTTTGAGGGGCGCGGCGTCGATACGGGCTGGTCCCGGACGGTTCTAGTTGCGTTGGCCGGTCGCACTCGGGCACGCGGATTTGCCACGAATGATGCGTGCTGATGCGTTCCCCAGGGCACTGTCTGTCCGCCCCAGCCTCGCTGCCTCCTCCCCAGAGCCGCCGGAACCGCCTCCCGGCCTCATTAATCCTCAGCCTTCGGCAAAGCTCTTTAATTGCGTTTCCCTCCTGAGAGTAATCGATTATGGTCAGTGCAGCTAATGAACCGCGCCGACGACCAAGAAAACCCGGATTACCCTTTATTTTTCTGCTCTATGTTTTCGCACCTTTTTTGTTTTTCTTACGAGAGGAGAAAAAAATAGCCCTCGCTTCAGTAAGTAGGAACAAGGCATTTTTTTTCGGAAAGTGGGTCGTAATATCTACATAACAAATCTAATGTATGAATAACGTGATCACAACTATATATCTTTCTCACATGTTTTCATCTAAGCCTACTGTCGGCCCCCGGTAGCTGAATGGTCAGCGTGACGGATTGTCAATACTCTGGGCCCGGGTTCGATTCCCGGCTGGGCCGGGAAATTTTCTCCGCCCCGGGACTGGATGTTGTGCTGTCATCATCATCATCATCATCATCCTATCATCCTCATCGACTGCAGGTCGCCGAAGTGGCGTCAAATTGAAAGACCTTCACCCGGCGAACGGTCTGCCCGGCGGGGGGCCCTAGCCATACGATTAAATAGATAAATCTAAGCCTACTGGGCGATTTGCACAGAAGTTAAGACACTGGACTCTCATTTGGATTTGCAGTAGTTCAGATTTAGCTCTTCCAAGTTTACTCTTGTCTTACAAGGGGATCACACAGCAATCGTTTTTTTTTTTTTTTTTAATTTATATTTGTGCTAATTGAAAGTCAGAACTGCAAAGCAATTCGATGTAGTTCTCAAAAAACTAGAGAAAATCGGCTTTGAAGATTTCCAACCATGTTTAATATGTTAAAGTAGGATTCATATTTTTGGACAAGCACTGTGGCTCTGTGTGGTAGGGTCTCGATTCTAGGTGGAATCAAATTTTTAAACAAAAGTGCACGTTCTACGAGCATTTCCGTGAAACGCAGAATACATAAAGCGTACGAAACTGGTGAACAAGTCTCGTTTCCGTGATTAATTTTTCGGTTTTTCCGTTCAGTTGGAATACCTACGTCATTTAAATATAAACTTCATCAAATAAAAACAAAAACAAAAAATGTTGCTTGACTAGGGCCTTCCGTCGAGTAGACCGTTCGACGGGGGCAAGTCCTTAGATTCGACGTTACTTCGGCGACTTGCGCGTCGATGGGGATGAAATAATGATGATGATGATGATGATGATGATGATGATTAGGACAACGCAACACCCAGTCCCTGATCGCAGAAAAATCTCCAACCCAGCCATGAATCCCGTGAATCGAACCCAGGCCCTTAGGATTCACAGTCTGTCGCGCTAACCACTCAGATACCGCGCGCGGACAACTTCATCATATGTGTGCAGAATCGTCATTTTTATGAAGTATGTAGTGAAACCAGATCAAGCTGTAATCAGTTTCGGAAATTTTAACCCCCCCCCCCCCCACACACACACACACACACACACACACACTTTATCCACCCGAAAAAAGGCCGTTGTCTTAATCAGTAAGCACCATGAATCTATTCAAAAGTTGGGTGTATGATAGCTTTATTTTGTTTTTAGTCTGCTTCAGGTTACTAACGGTTACAAAAGAACCATTTGTCAATGTTGCCATTTCATCCATTTAGTCGTCGCAAATTAACAAACGTGAGTCACTTCATTTCTACAAGGAATTTTTTAAAGAAAACGCTTGTCGCCCTCCGCAGATGAGGAAAATAACGTCACAGTTTTTGGGATGGAGTTGGCCGAATATGGGCGACGGAGAACTGCGATGACAGCTGTAATTATCGGTTTGTGTAAACACGAGCATCTTTGCCTCTGTCTAGATAATTACGCCATACAAAATATTGAACGTTTGAGGCAGTAGAAACTGCTGTTAAATTGTTTTTTCCTTTAATCATGGATAGTAGGAAAACGCCCTGGTGTGTTTGCATAGTTTTTTAATTTATTATCGCTTGCCTAGCGCGAAGGCTGCAGCTCTACGTTTGCCTAGCGAAATAAAGAAAGCGCCAATAAAAAAGGTCATCGCAATATCGGTATTTTAATTACTAGATACGCAGTGCTTTCATGACACTATCCGGCTAGGAATGAGGTCACGTATCTAGCGGGTTCTTACAGATGAACGAATAAAGCATATTTTAATCACTGTCTGTGGTTCCCGTAAAAACTGCTCGATGAACACAGTTCTAGAAAGGACGGGCCCTCAATGGTTTTAAATACCCATACTAACTTCTGTGCGTATAATTTCTATTTAATACTGGAATATCGTTCCGAAATGAAGCAGTTAAGTAAATTTCGAGAACGAGGCTGGCATCGTTGAGTACTTTCGCGTCATCCGTTATTAAAGACCACTCGTCAGATACTTAATTACACACTGGCAGCCATCCCTATGCTGGACGTTCGAGGAAAATGGAGATCAGAGAAAGTTTAGTTCTCGGAACCGTGACGGTAGAGCAGCTGCTTGCTCGTGTAATTGAGTCAAATTACATGCAATCTATAACCCGTTATACTACCTCTTGTACTTGAAAACTTTTCATTTTTCTTTCTATTTTATTGAAATTTTTATGTTAGGTTTTAAACTTTAATTCGTGGTACTCTGACAGAAACCAGAATAAGTGTTTTCAGAGTGGCATGATCCGCACTTTCTCATGCATAGAAAAGAGATTGATCATTAGTCACCTATCAGAAGTACTCTAATCCTTTAGCCTTTTAATGAAATTTTAAAAAAAATAATGTAAATAGTTACTTTTTAAAAAATTTTTTTTGTTATTAGTTATTTGCTCTTTCTTTCAGTCAGTACGAACTTTGTTGTAGAACCCCTTATTTACGTGTGGTAATAAAAATTCATTTAGACAGAATTAAGTACATTTAAAATTACGTGAACTTAGTCAACCCTCTCATGCTGATAAATTCATATTAACTGATTAAGAATATTTAGTTGAGAATTATATCTTTTACATAATTCGGCCTTGGCACACATTTTCTAAATGCAGTGGTTTATTTTTTTTTTTTTTTACTGAATTCCTTCCCGGCGTTAGGTATGGAACACAAGACTGTCTCTATTAGCAGAAAATGGTTAAATATTGCCAAGCCGACGTTTAGTTATCATTGATAAAACACACTTCACTATACATTTAAGTTATTTGAAAGAACCAACAAATCGTTAAATTTCAACGTTAACTATCCGCCTATGAATGCACAAATGTGAAACTAGTAATAAATTCCGTCAGTCTCTGGATCGCTGTAAAAGAAAAACATTTTCTTAATTCACTGCTAATTTTTATCTGCTCCCGATTTACGGGTTTGGTTAATTTTTCTTAGCGGAACAATTTTTTAAATGTGCCGCCGCTGCATATCGTTCGGTCGCGGCACAGCCCAGCAACACCGCTAAAAATGCTGAAAATTCGTTAAAGAAATATTATAGATGACATGGGCAAGCTAATTTACATTAGTAATACACACTTTTGATAAATTATAATGTATTTAGACCACAACAATAATTCAACTTACATTAGTTTGTAATTTCTCCTCGAATGGCGGCTAAATCTAGATACAGACAAATGAAGTCTACCCATTCATAAAATGCTACGTCACAGGTTCCTCTCTCTCTCTCAGCTCTCGAGGCAGACGACAAAGACTGCACACTACGTATTCCTATTTATATCACCATCAACCGTTAATGTCTCTTTGCAATCTGCGGCTGTATTTTACATTTTTGTTACCGCAGATATTGACACATTTCGTAATTACATTATGAGTGTAGAAATATTACAATCATAAATACATCGAGAATATTACTACAGAAAATATTACAATAATAACGAATGTCCTTTACACAAAATTAAATAATATTTTTTGTTTAATAATTACAGTATATACAAATTGCTTCATAGCGGCGTATATAGTACAATTAAATTTAAGTTTATTAATAGTGTGTGTGTTGCCAGGGAACGTTACAGCCTGCAACCAAAACTATTCTCAGGTGCGCATAATTTACTTGTTCAGAGACAGTGAAGTACTACTCTACTGTAAATATAAACTCAACGTCTCCTCTGTCGATTAATCATGTTTAGCCTTGCGTGATAATGGGAAACAATTCTAATTGTTAATAGGGACGCGCCATATCTTGTAATAACTGTATAGAATGGAGCTGTCCACTTTTTCAAAAAATTGTGGCCACGAATGTAGGTGTGCTTGCGTCCATAGGTGCAATAGTCGTAATACGGGCGAAGCAGTAGGGCTTTCCTAGCTTAAATTCCCATTCGTGAGTATTTGGGCTTGTTAGAATACCAAGAATAGCGTGCTTCTAGTAGGTGAGGCCTTTCCTTGTCATTTATCTTTATATTTTATTGAATCACTCTGTCAGCCATTTTTACAGCACGTACTACACAAAGAGTCAAATACAGGGCATGCCTTCTAAACCGTCTCCTTTTCTCGAAATCGGCTGAAATTCATTCCAGGCGAACCTTGAAGGACGAATTTAACTCTCGACTCTCACGTCATCATACGCTCTCATTCTATGGAACACTGCACAAAGATTTGAGTTTAAACCTAGATGCTGGTGCGTAGTGTAGCGGTGCCGAGCAGAACACCGCTATCTCACTTCCTCATTGCTTTGTTGGGAGGTTGCAGATCTACCTTGATAACCTTCAGGTTCGCCCAGTGTGTCGTCCATAGCACATATCTGGGACGTTGTTGGTCGGTATCTTGTTTCTTATGTTCTTACAACAATCGCTGTTGCTGTTCTGTTCACTCGAATATAATCAGTCTGGAGCGTATTTAGCAAGAACAAGAACCATCTTCGGGTTCATACAACGAAATGTAGAAGTGAATGCCATACGTGTCAGAGATCATAATATACAGATGTTTAATCCTAACCACTTCTAATTATAATTAATTTCATGTTATGTACCAAATTTGTGGTCCCAGATTCTTTTCAAAAATTGGTTCTTCTCATTGTTCTAATTTTCGCAAACATTAGAATAACAGGTACAAATTCTTGTGTATTAAGAATACGTAACTTTTAATTTCGTCAGAGAGTTGAACTTCTCTTAGGCCCGACTCGCCACCCGGATATAATGATTTAGCTTTTCCAATGTTGTACTTCATCCCTAATAACCTCTACGTTGATGGGGACATATTTTTGGCCTTTCTTCCTTTAACGTGGTGTCCTTGGCAAATGTGTTGACGTCATGCGCTTGATCTTCCGCTGGGTTTCACGTGTGGCTGTTACAGTATAGAATCGGAAACAAAGCGTCTGCATCCTTTCAACAAATGAAGTGGAAACATCGTGCATGGCCTCGTGATTTATATCGACAGATTTATGACGTATTTGGCGTAATTCATTGTGGTTAAAGCTTGTTAACATCACGTGTTTGCATGCAATTTGAATTATGGATTGTAAACAGCCTGCGGGCTATATTTCATTTCACCAGTGACATTCTGTCGGTATCCGCATCACTAAACTGCGCAGAGACCATGGTTTTACATTTTATTGGAACTTCGTTACTCGGTCTTATATTTGTACAGTACGCTTTGCTTTCTGACGATCTCCTGCACATCGACAATAAACCACCTTCGGAAACGCGTTTTCCCTTAAGTTTCACCGAGGTCCAACTATATTATCACTTTCAAACGGCTGTTACCTCGAGACAGTGTACAATAAACTTTTCGTATCTTTTGAAAACATTCGGAACCCCTTACTAATTACTAGAAGCCAGATGCTTTCGATCGTATTGCATCATCCATGGCAACTACGCGAAAAAGTAACAAGTTTTATAAGACGTGGGTCCGTAAATAGATACATGCAGATCAAATAGTCCAGTGAAATTAAACAGAGAAAGGGAGTGGTGGAAAAGAGAGACGCTGTCACAAATTAGTGCGTTTTTCAATGTTCTTGGAGATCTGTGTATATTCATTTGCTGGAAACTGCTGTTGGTTGTATAACTTTGGCTACAGTCATGGAATTTACCGTAGAATAATCTATAGAAAATTTAAGACTTCTTTTCTACTAATTAGTGTGCCGGCCGCGGTGGCCGAGCGGTTCTAGGCGTTTCAGTCCGGAACCGCAGGTTCGAATCCTGCCTCGGGCATGGATGTGTGTGATGTCCTTAGGTTGGTTAGGTTTAAGTAGTTCTAAGTTCTAGGGGACTGATGACCTAAGATGTTAAGTCCCATAGTGCTCAGAGCCATTTGAACCATACTAATCAGTGCACATTTTTAGTTAACCTCCAGTGGTTTTCATTCGGGAGGAAATATCGATGTATCGTTACTAACAATGCGAATTATGTTTTCTGTATCGTTTTACTTCTTGCGAGACTGAAAATAACAAAGAATTATACAAGTTTTTCATTTTTAACGAATTTTTAAATTGGATTCCTGGTCTCCTTAAAAAGGCATTGGATGCAGTTCTAGCTGAATGTAAAATTACCTTTGTTATACTTTGCCAATCATTAAAAATACGCTTTCAGACAATTCTGGGTACTGATAATACATAAAGCGAGAATAATATTGTCTATATGATGATGAAAGTTTAGCAGTAGCACCTCAGTCCTGTTCACAATCATGTTGGGAACTCGCATCGTGTTAATGTCAAATTTAAATTCGAAAAACAGTGTCAGTTTCGCATTTTCAGATCTTACGTAATTTACAAAATAGACGATTAGTTTGATCAGCAACAAGTAAATGACACTGTGTTTCAGTCAACAGTTCGTAGCATTATTGGAAAAAGAAACTAGGCTTTATGAGGTTTTTGTATGACAGAAATAAATGGCTTGCCTAATTTTTCCTTCTGTTATGGCTCGGTTGCAGGGGTATCAAGTAAAGTATAAAGTTCAAAGTGGAGTGAATTCGAGTTCATTATAAAATTGCAAACTCGGAATATCAGCGCTTTTTTCCCTAAGCTGTTGTAAATATTTTACGTTTCGTTGGGCCTGCGTCATAGTATACGTCATTATAAGACACAATGAAAATGATAATTCCAAAACTAGCTGCAGTAAGAGCATATATTTAATATTTTACACACAGACCTGTTTCGGAATAATTGCCGTTATCAAGTGACCTGCGAAAATAACATTGGTAAGACTGTCTATACGTAAATCGTGACTGTTTTGTGTTTTCGTTTCCTTTGGTACTTACGTCTGGTTTGAAGTGACAACCATATTGTATCTATAGTTAATTCTTTGTTAGGTCTTGGTATGCACAATATTTTCTGTAGTTACAAAATGCAAAAATATGTTTTTGACAGATATTTTCAGAGTTCAGTATTTTGAAATTTTTTTTTTTCCTACGATTCTGTATTCTTCATATATAAAAACAACATCTGTAATATTATCTCTGGTAAGCTGTCCATACGTTGTAAAATATAGCATCGTATAAAGAACTGTAAGAATATTGAACAGTCAAAATATCGATCAAAAACGTATTTTTACATTTTGTAACTACAAAAAACATTATATTCACCACGATTTGAGAGAAAAAATTGACTATAGGTGCAGTATGGTCGCTACTTCCAAGTACACGTGAGTACCAACGCATACGAAAACGCAGAACAGCCACTGGATGGAAGCCTTAGCACAGCTTAGCGATTTTACACAGGTTATTTTCGCAGGTCACGTAATAATTGCAGTTAAGCCACAACAGGCCTGTCGGGAAAAATAGCGAACATTATGTTATTGCAACTAGCTTTGGAGCTTTCATTTTTATTATTTCTTTGACCTGTTGTGGTCTTCAGTCTGGATTTGACGCAGCTGTGTACCCTGCTTTACCTGCTGCAAGTCTCTTCATCTTGCATAACTATTGCGCCCTACGTTCATTAGAACGTACGTACTTTACTCAAGCCTTCATCTCTGTACCACCAACACTCTCTTCCGTTGCTGAATTAATTAATTCTTTGGTGCCTCAACCTGAGTTCTATCAACCGATCAGTTTTTTTAGTCAGTCGTGATCAAACCACTCAAAAGAGGTGCATGCCATCGGGAAATATAATGAGTGTATTTCCCACTTGCTTTCAGCCGTTCACAGTACCAATAGCACGGCCATGTCGAATAATGATACACAGCTAAGTCGGTCGATCATCCAGGCTGTTGCCCCAGGAACTACTGAAAAGGCTGGTGCCCCTGTTCACGAATAATAGTGTGGCCTCTATATGATTGTACCAAAAGCACAGGAATGTATTGTTGAGACATGCAAGCCACAGCACCGTAGTACTGTTCATAGTTCGTTCGGGGATTTCTCAGAGAATTTTTTAAAAAACTTTTATCCTTAGATGTGGGTGGTTCATACGGGACTAAAGGTTGATACCTCTATATTGATTGCTTTTGTTTAAATACTTCTTCCATGGATACTCTGTTTTAGATTGAACAAATGGGCAGTCGGAAAATGCTGAGGAAGCAAAGGCTGTTGCACTATCTCTTTATAAAAAAGACAGGCAATGGTTAGCAGATATTTGTGCGTCTGTGAAAAGATTTACGCGCGAAGCATACGACGAGTACCACCATCATACCTTAGCAAAAGATCTGGTCGGGAACCCAAGAAAATTCTCGACCTGTGTAAAATCGCTAAGGTGTGCTAAGGCTTCCACATAGGAATGCCTTGACCAGTCTGGTGTGGGAGTAGAAGATAGCAAAACGAAAACCTAAGTTTTAAATCTTGCGTTCAAGAAATCTTTCACCCAGGAGAATTGTACAGACGTACCGTCGTCTGACCATCCCGTAAGGACGACGGAGTAATAAGCAACCCTGGCGTAGAGAAACAAGTGGAAGAGTTGAAAGCAAATCATTTGTCAGGTTCGCAAGGAACCCCAGTTCGGTTTTACAAAGAGTACTCCACGACATTAATCCCTTACATTAACCCTCGCATTTATCGCGAATCTCTAGCCCAGCGCAAAGACCCAAGCGACTGAAAAAAAAACGCAGGTGATTCCTGTATATAACAGGGGTACAAGAATGGACCCGAAAAATTACAGACCTATACCCTTAACATCGGTTTGCTGCAGTATTCTTGCATCGATATTGAGTTCGAATATACGAGAAGGTGATGAAGTTGAGTGACTGTAGGGAGATACAAAAAAATGGTTCAAATGGCCCTGAGCACTATGGAGGGAGATACAAGAGGACGTGACAAAATTTCTGGCTGGTCTGATGAATGGCTACTAGCTCTAAATGTACGAAAACAGTAAGTTAATGCGAATAAGTCGGAAAAACACTGAGGCGCGTTGCCACGTTTCGCGCTGCTCCCCCCGTCCAAGGTTCGAGTCCTCCGTCGGGTAAGGGTGTGTGTGTTGTCCTTAGTTTAAGTTAGCTTAAAGTTACAAGGTGTACAACTTTGCTTCCGCCGTATTTTCCCCAACATTTGAGGCTTCAATGAAACAAATTGGTTACACATGCATCATTCAAAGTATTTTCCATCGCTGGCCACTACTTTCTCCCATCTTCCGGACAGTGTACGAATCCCGCGTCGAAAACATTGTTCATCTTTTGAAGCGATCCATGAATCGATCCAATTTGTCATTTCTTCGTGAGATTGGAAGTGTTGGTCATCCAGGCCTTGCGCCATTGATCTAAACAGGTGATAGAGGGACCACTGTCTGGAGAATACGGCGGGTGGGGTAGGACTTCCCACTTTAACGTTTCCAAGTACGTTTTGACCTCTTTTGCAACGTGGGCTCGAGTGTTATCGTGCTGAAAAATCACTTTATCGTGCCTCTCGCTGTATTGCGGCCGTTTGTATTTTAATGCTCTGCTCAAACGCATTAACTGCGTTCGATAAGGAGCACCTGTGATTGTTTCACTTGTTTTTAACACATCATAGTACACGGCGCCGAGCTGGTCCCTCCAAATGCAGAGCATGATCTTGGAGCCGTGAATATTCGGTTTGGCCGTCGACGTGGAAGCATGGCCTGGATATCCCCATGACTTTTTTGCATTTAGCGTTATCGTAATGAACCCATTTTTCGTCCCCGGCCACAATGCGACGCAGAAATCCCTTCCGTTTTTGCCTCTGAAGCAACTGTTCATAAACACACAAACGCCGTTCAACGTCTCTTGGATTCAACTCACACGGGGCCCAATTTCCTTCTTTCTGAATCGTAGCCTTGAGACGTTTTGAAATAGATTGCCGCGTCACTGCAACTAATCGTGCCAATTCTTCTTGAGCTTGACGCGAGTCTTCACCCAGCAATGACTCCAGTTCTGCGTCTTCGAAAACATTCTCTCTTCCACCACTATGCCGGTCTGTGACGTTAAAATCACCGTTCTTGAAGCGTTGAAACCACTGACGACACGTTCTTTCACTTACAGCGTCCTTACCAAACATACTTGAGAGCATTCGATGAGACTCAGCCGCTGTTTTCTTCATATTGAAACAAAACAGTAACACCTCCCGCAAATGACGAGAGTTAGGCTCGTAAAATGGCATTTTCAATCAAGAACAAGTTTATGATGCAGGCACATATGGACTAATGTTTGAATGAGATTATGTTAACCGAGGTCCAAGTTAACTGCCTGACGTCTGCGATCTGTTTCTTTCGACCGCTACTTACCGTTGTCGGCACGTATCGGCAAACGGCGGAAGCAAAGTTGTACATCTTATAGATTAATTCGTGTGTAAGCCTAGGGACCAATGACCTCAACAGTTTGCTCTCATAGAACCTTACCACAAATTTCCAAAAAATTTCGGAAAAACAAAACCATAATGTTCGGATAAAGCATTAGTAGCTTGCTACTTAACACAGTCACCTCGTTTAAATATCGTGGTGTAACGTTGCAATGCGATATGAAATGGAACTAGCATGTGAAGATTGTGGTAGGGAAAGCGAATGTTTAGGAAAGCGTGATTGATCTGTAAAGGAGTCCGCACGTAGGACAGTAGTGCGACCTGTTATTGAGTAATGTTCGAGTATTTGGGATCCGCACCAGGTCAGATTACAGGAAGATATCGAAGCAGTTCAGGGGTGGGCTGCTAGATTTGTTACTGGTAGGTTCGAACAAACGCAAGTGTTACGAAGATGCTTCGGGAGCTCAAATGGGAATCCCTAGAAGGAAGAGGACGTTCTTTTCGAGGAACCGGCATTTGGAGCTGACTGGAGAACGCTTCTACTGCCGCCAACATACATTTCGCGTAAGGACCATGAAGAAAAGAAAAGAGAAATTAGGGCTTATGGATGCATTGACAGTTGTTTTTCCCTCGCTCTCTTTTCGTGTGGAACAGAAAGGAAAGTGATTAATAGAGCTACAGGACATAATTGCACCACGCACCGTGCCGGCCGGTGTGGCCGAGCGGTTCTAGGCGCTACAGTCTGGTTCAAATGGCTCTGAGCACCATGGGACTTAACTTCTGAGGTCATCGGTCCCCTAGAACTTAGCACTACTTAAACCTAACTAACCTAAGGACATCACACACATCCATGCCCGAGGCAGGATCTACAGTCTGGAACCGCGCGACCGCTACGGTCGCAGGTTCGAATCCTGCCTCGGGTATGGATGTGTGTGCTGTCCTTAGGTTAGTTAGGTTTAAGTGGTTCTAAGTTCTAGGGGACTGATGACCTTAGAAGATGAGTCCCATAGTGCTCAGAGCCATTTGAACCACGCACCGTATGGTCTCATGCGCAGTATGTATTTAGATGTAGACTTTTCGGCTTTTTTTTTTGCTGTTCTTATAACTGTTGTGAAGTATGAGCAGAGGATAAGTTGTAACATCTTCGTTACTCGCACATAATTCTCACTTTGCCAGAAGCGTTCACAGCCAAAGTAAAGCGAAGGCAGTGGCTCAGACTGTGTGTTTTGCGCAATACACGTGTCTCGCCTCTTCGTCTAGAGCGAGAAAGTCGAAAAGACTACGAAATCAGCGTACTAGGTGGGTCAGCGTGAACATGACGAGTGAAAGAAGTAGGGCCCCGGTAACGCGCGCAGCCGTGCGCTGGTCGCGAGTTAATTTTTGATGCGTCCGCGCCGTGCCGGACTGAGCTGGCTGCCGTGGTGACGTCAGACCCCGCGTAACGCTGCGTCGTTGGTCTTTGTGGGCTGTTGCGCTGTGGGCAGGCGGGCAGCCAGCCAGCGAGCTACCCTGCCTGTGTCACACCGGTGTCCGTCGAACTTCCCAAAACTTGCTGCTCCGGACTCCTGTGTGGGCGCACACGTCCTCATTCATCACCAATACAGTTGCGCCAAAGACTCTTGAGAACCTTCGATTACGGTGGGGTCGTTCCTGTTGAACTGATACACAGCGAAAGGCCATTTTAGATAGCTCGTGCAAATGTCGTGATGAATCTTCTTCTGAGTGAGGAAAAATTCTGTTACCACTGCTGTTCCAAACAAACACCGACTGGCAGCCGTGTCATATTCAGCCGAGCCCCACCAGAAAGACAGGTCGCAGCGCGTGACCCTTCAGGTCTTACGAATGCCAGCAGCTGTCTCTGGCGGGGAGCGAATAACTACTTCAGATGAAATTACAATGAAATGAATACCCCTAGCTGCATACAGGCGTTGATATAAGTCAACGGGGAAAGTTGAAAATGTGTGCCCCGACCGGGACTCGAACCCGGGATCTCCTGCTTACATGGCAGACGGTCTGTCCATCTGAGCCACCGAGGACACAGTGGATAGTGCGACTGCAGGTACTTACTTCTGGCACGCCTCCCGTGAGACTCACATTCCCAACTTATTGTCCCACACTACATTCATAGTGCCCCTGCCCATTATACTCTTTTTGCCAACAATTCTTTCCTCGATAGCACATGAAACATTAAGACCTTTACTGTGTACCTTTTCAATTAAATATTGATTTCCCGTGTTCTCTACATGGAGCCGAGAGTTCACGAAGTATGGCGGACAAGCTGAATAGTGTGACGTCACAAATTCGTTGCAGGCACCGTATATTTCCTTGGCCCCATCCTCAACCTATAGGCGTCACCAGATGCGGATGCGGAGGGGCATGTGGTCAGCACACCGCCCTCTCGGCCGTTGTCAGTTTTCGTGACCGGTGCCGATACTTCTCACTGAACTAGCTCCTCAGTTGGCCTCACAAGGGCTGAGTACATCCAGCTTGACTACAGCACTCGGCAAACCCGGACGGTGACCCAAGTGAAACTTCCTGGCAGATTAAAACTGTGTGCCCGACCGAGACTCGAAATCGGGACCTTTGCCTTTCGCGGGCAAGTGCTCTACCATCTGAGCTACCGAAGCACGACCACGCCCGGTCCTCACAGCTTTACTTCTGCCAGTATCTCGTCTCCTACCTTCCAAACTTCACAGAAGCTCTCCTGCGAAACTTGCAGAACTAGCACTCCTGAAAGAAAGGATATTGTGGTGACATGGCTTAGCCACAGCCTGGGGGATGTTTCCAGAATGAGATTTTCACTCTGCAGCGGAGTGTGCGCTGATATGAAACTTCCTGGTAGATTAAAACTGTGTGCCCGACCGAGACTCGAACTCGGGACCTTTGCCTTTCGCGGGCAAGTGCTCTACCATCTGAGATACTGGCAGAAGTAAAGCTGTGAGGACCGGCAGAAGTAAAGCTGTGAGGACCGGGCGTGAGTCGTGCTTCGGTAGCTCAGATTGTAGAGCACTTGCCCGCGAAAGGCAAAGGTCCCGAGTTCGAGTCTCGGTCGGGCACACAGTTTTAATCTGCCAGGAAGTTTCATATCAGCGCACACTCCGCTGCAGAGTGAAAATCTCATTCTGATGACCCAAGTGCTAGCCAAGCCCGGCAGCGCTTAACTCCGGTGACCTGACGGGAACCGGTGTTACCTCTGCGGAAAGTCCATACAGTTAATATTCCAGCTTCAGAACGCTGTAAACAACGAACCACTGCTTATAATCACGTCCAATTTGAACGGAATATTATCGAAGAAGATGGAAATAATATGTAAACAAAAAAATATCACGTAAATTTTGCTTCAAGATGGCCCTATGAGCGGCAGACTATGCAAAATGAAGGACGTGAGATGCACAGCTGTTTCTTAGTTTGTGTCTAAGACGCTCGGCGAGACTGTCTCAATGCAGGATTACACGCCGCTGGTAAAGCACTTCTGCAAGATTAGTGTCTGTGCATCAGTAGCTCTGCGGAAGTTCCAAACATTCAAGATTATGAAAAAAGGCGTTGGTCTCATGTCGCCAAGGGGCTGAAGGAAATAATTACGAAATTCGAAAAGATTGGTTCTTTTGACGTGCAGTGTTGCAGTGGGAGGAAAGCAACTGCTCCGTCGTATGTAGATCTTGTGGCCACAGCGTTGCACATGTCAGTGAGCACGGTGCATAAAATTCTACGAAATATTTTGCATAGCTGTCCATAAAAAATTACCCAGGTTTAGGAGATGCTTCTGGCTGATCTGCCAGTAAGACAAACATCTGCTGTAGAATTCCTCGCTCGCATGGAAGTGGGATCTGATCACGGTCATGGAACAAAAAATGGTTCAAATGACTCTGAGCACTATGGGACTTAACTTCTGAGGTCATCAGTCCCCTAGAACTTAGAACTACTTAAACCTAACTAACCTAAGGACATCACACACATCAATGCCCGAGGCAGGATTCGAACCTGCGATCGTAGCAGCAGCACGGTTCCAGACTGCAGCGCCTAGAACCGCTCGGCCACCCCGGCCGGCCTGGTCATGGAACATTCTGTGGACATACGAAGCCCATTTCCATCTCCCGGAACACGTCAATACACAGAATTGCAACAACTGGGAAAGGGAAAATCCGCTCACACGTCAACCGCTAACGCTTCATTCTGCAATGGTAACTGCGTAGTGCAGGCTGACGGCATTGTTGCCGGCCGATGTGGCAGAGCGGTTCTAGGTGCTTCAGTCCGGAACCGTGCGACTGCTACGGTCTCTGGTTCGAATCCTGCCTCTGGCATGGATGTATGTGATGTCCTTAGGTTAGTTAGGTTTAAGTAGTTCTAGCCGACTGATGACCTCAGATGTTAAGTCCCATAGTGCTGAGAGCGATTTGAACCATTTGAACGGCATTGCTTATCGCAAGGACATATTTTTTCGAGGAGGTGCGTTCTGCGGGTCCTCTATCGTTAATGGTAAACACTATGAGAGAGTATCGCGCACGGTCATTGCAACCCTACAACAGCGTAAAAGCGTGGGCAGGATCGTTTGTATGCAACATGGCCCTCCGCACACACACAGCCAGTGAAGCAGTCTGGTGCAGAGGAATTTTGGAAATGCTAGAATTATCATCCGTCAATCCTCTACAGCCAGGCCGTCCGATCACCTGATCTTAATCTGAGTGACTTTTAAAATGTTCAAATGTGTGTGAAATCTTATGGGACTTAGCTGCTAAGGTCATCAGTCCCTAAGCTTACACACTACTTAACCTAAATTATCCTAAGGGCAAACACACACACACACACACATATCCGAGGGAGGACTCGAACCTCCGCCGGGACCAGCTGCACGGTCCATGACTCTAGCGCCGTAGACCGCTCGGCTAATCCCGCGCGGCTGAGTGACATGGCCGTGGAAATATCTGAAAATACTGTGTTAAGTGTTCCGATTACAAGCTTGGCTGAACTGCAGGCACGCATTGCACAAGGAATTCTGAACGTGTCCCCTGAGACACTACGCCGGCCGGAGTGGCCGTGCAGTTCTAGGCGCTGCAGTCTGGAACCGCGTGACCGCTACGGTCGCAGGTTCGAATCCTGCCTCGGGCATGGATGTGTGTGATGTCCTTAGGTTAGTTAGGTTTAAGTAGTTCTAAGTTCTAGGGGACTGATGACCACAGCAGTTAAGTCCCATAGTGCTCAGAGCCATTTGAACCTGAGACACTCCGATCTGTTGCGGAACACACTGTTCCTCTATTTCAGCTACTGGCAGAAAACGGTGGGCAGCGTATGGAATATGTCTTGCGACCGTCTCACGACAGTTAAAAACCGATTTCATTGTTTCTTTTTACGCGACTTTTGGTCTTATGACAATTAAAAATCGATTTGACCCTTCCGATGTGCTACGACCTTCCCGTGGTGGACAGGCTAACCTAACAGCGCTACAACTGTTGAATGTCAAACTAGTGCAGTCATCAACATTACACGGTATGGTTGGTTTAATGTGGAATTCACACCATACCATCGCAGTGCGGGTCATCTGTCATTTGTAGCAGAACACTTTCACGTTACGACGCGTACAGAGCCATCTAATAGAGAAATTTTCGTTAATTTTTTTCTTACCATAACGTTTCCCCCTTCTTCAATAATATTCCGTTCAAATTGAATGTCATTTGCTCTGTATAGTTTTCCCAACTGTTGCTATGTGCTTTTCATTCGTGCTTTGTTTGTGATATGGTATCTGTATGTACTAGTCGACCACAATATTATTCCACCTGGGAGTGAAAGTGATTCGGTCCGCTTATCGTGTGTCAGCGTGTAATTGGATTGTAGTATACACACAACTGTCCTGAAAACATTGATAGTGCGATGCGTTTTCGTTAGTCACCTCTGTACTTGTTTGCTGTAACGTCATCACGTGTGTCCAGTAAAGGCTAGGTGCAATAATATCGCGGATGAGTAGTAGTACGGTATTCGTCTGTTATATGTGTGCGTTTCTTACTGTTTTCTGTCTAACATCATCTGTGAGTTGTTATGTATATTGATTTGGTCATGCAACACTTTCTTGTTCGTTGCGAAGGCTCTTTGTGCGTGGAAGTTTTCCTGTAACACTTGATAGGGCTTGCGCATAAACCACCTAATGTGTAACAGGGTATGAAAATTTTTAGAGTGAACAATTACAGCTGCAAACTCCATTACAGGAAAACTTCCACTTACAAAGCGCCCTCTCAGTAAACAAGAAAGTAATAAATCACCAAATAAATATGTAACAACTCATGATATTAGACACTAAAACAACAAGAATCAGAGATACAGAACATAACCAGACTAAATATTAACTTCATGTCTCTCTCTCTCGCACACACATGTGAACTACACATGGACACCACAACACAAACAAAAGATTAATTAAAAACAGCTAACGACAATTGGGAACATTATATACAGCAAACACTTGCAACCAACAAACAGTGAGAGTGAAATGCTCAATTAAAAACGGACACCGTTGTGTACGCAGATTAACTAAGTGCAACTCTAATTACTATATAACTTCATTATTGTGTACATAAGACATGTATTACAGAGCTCTGAAGAATGCGTGTGGCACAAAACTTCAGCATTACATCTAGTTGCAAAGACGGAGCACACCTCTAAGAACATAGAAGCAACTAAGGAACGACGGAAAACATAAAAAATTACAAAGAGAATATTATTGTATGATGTAAGATATGTTTAAAATATCCGCTTTTTGATTTCGTTTATTCCTGTTAATTTAATTGCATACAGGCAGTTTTATGATTCAGAGAATAAGTGAAACAACATTGCAGTACTCGTTTATTTATCAAGACTTAAGTTCTTAGAACATCCAGAATTAAATAATGGCGAACCATTTTATTTTATTGTCATGTTGTTGTTGTTGTTGTTGTTGTTGTTGTTGTCTTCAGTCCTGAGACTGGTTTGATGCAGCTCTCCATGCTACTCTATCCTGTGCAAGCTTCTTCATCTCCCAGTACCTACTGCAACCTACATCCTTCTGAATCTGCTTAGTGTATTCATCTCTTGGTCTCGCTCTACGATTTTTACCCTCCACGCTGCCCTCCAATACTAAATTGGTGATCCCTTGATGCCTCAGAACATGTCCTACCAACCGATCCCTTCATCGAGTCAAGTTGTGCCACAAACTCCTCTTCTCCCCAATTCTATTCAATACCTCCTCATTAGTTATGTGATCTTCCCATCTAATCTTCAGCATTCTTCTGTAGCACCACATTTCGAAAGCTTCTATTCTCTTCTTGTCTAAACTATTTATCGTCCATGTTTCACTTCCATACATGGCAACTCTCCATACAAATACTTTCAGGAACGACTTCCTGACACTTAAATAAATACTCGATGTTAACAAATTTCTCTTCTTCGGAAACGCTTTCCTTGCCATTGCCAGTCTACATTTTATATCCTCTCTACTTCGACCATCATCAGTTATTTTGCTCCCCAAATAGAAAAACTCCTTTACTACTCTAAGTGTCTCATTTTACTGTCGTACCATATTGAAATTTTGATGATACGAATATATCTGTTATCCTGGACGACGTCCAGCAAACTTTGGTTCGGAGTAATAATATTTACGCCAGAGCACGTTTTAAAAAGCAAGCGCATTCCTCGCTACAATGACTGGGATAACATCATCTCGGCACAGACCTTCCATTTTGAGTATTAAAGGGATTTGTCAAATACGTTTTAGACCTCTGGAAGAATTGTAATTCTGGATTAACCCTCCCCCTACTCCTCCGTCCAGGGAGACCTTCGCACCTCCCTCTCTCCTCCTGCACTCACCCCCACGCCCTCGGACTTAAAGAGTTCTGCTTCCACATTTCTCTCAGTCAAGCCCCTTTATTTCCCCTCATTCACTTCGTATTTTGATCTTATCCATGAACAGTCAGTACCGTTATGAATTTTGTGAGTCGTGAAAACACGACACGCAAAGGTCCGTTTATTCTAACTTGTCACAAAGGTATTTTAGAAAAAAAAATCGCACTGTAGCATCATCAAGGATGTGAAAGAATGTCAGACTTCGACTGGTACGGTCTGAAGCTATTTTGCATAACTCCCAGAACTGACACCACTTACTGATAAGTATTTTCTGGGGCAATCACATTCATGACTGTATCAACATCTGTTCCACACATTTCGTACTGGGCTGTTATTGTTCATTAATTATCTGCCGAAAATGAAGAAGAATCCAGGCAAACTGGCTCTTTTTTTGTTAGCAGTTCCTGAGTGTTTTCTTCTTCGTTAATGACGTTTAACATTCCTTGAATTAATGATGTTATTTTCTCATTACAGTACTGCTCGAGAGATGTACTTTGGAGACTGAATGAAATGTAAACGATCTGTTATCAGTTTTTCTAGATATCACACGGAGCGGTGCGTCGGTAGTAGAATCTCGGTGTTGGTGTAGCGTGGGAACAGAGTTCGCAAGCTCAGCTAACGTAGAACTCAATTAACGGGACTTCGGCGCTAGAGGCTCTCGAAAGTTCTTTAGTGCTGAAGTCGAATGCAAACTAATCGCTGCCACACGAGCTCCTAGCAAGCGACCAAGTTACAAGGTAAAAGAGGGCTGGAACCCCTAAGACTGTTATGTAAATTCTTTTTAACTTTTCGATGTCGCGTCTAGAACGTTGTTACGCTCATAAACATTGTTTGTTGTTCACAAAATTGGAGAAGTTTGTTTGTTTGAGAGAACTTTTTGCCTTACAACTGTGGCTGGTGATGTTTGCCGTTTTTATTCGGGCCTGAGACCGCCGTTATGAGCTAATGCTTAACTTCAGGTGTTATTGCATACAGCGTATAAACCAATTGTTTTGTTAATAGTAGGGAGTCGCAACACGTCTGCCGACGAGCAGGAAGAAAAGTAGATTAAACAAAAATGTCATCGTGTTATATCATCCACGTTTTCTGATAGATCCCTTAGGTTTTATATGTCTGAAATATTTCTCTCAGCTGTGTGGAAAATACTAAAATCGCCTACCTATACAGTTAGCTTGCACATGGAATCTATGTGTACACTATTTGAATTACTCGATGGAGTAATGGTCGCTTGGCTTCTACAGCGATATAAACTTCTGAGAACAAACTTACATGCCTCCGAAATTGATAACATAATGTAAACATGAACATCATGAAAAGTTAGTTCAGCAGAATATTCTAAACTTACGGTATAGGCCACCCTCCTTCATTTGACGTTCGTCCGAGATTTCGCTGTATAATCCGAGATTTTTCTGTATTCCAAGCCAACAAAGAAGGGAATAGATCTTTTCATTTTCTTCATCGCTTCCTGTCGATCGGTATATTTCTCAACAGCAGCGGAAAGATGAACTGTCGGTTCATCGTAACTGCCGTTACAGCGTGTAGCAGATGATATTGTTTAGTGCAAAAAAAGTCTGCTTGAATCCAAACTGAAATGATATACCTCTCCATCTATCTTGCATGTGTAACTTGTATCTAGCACTCTATTTGGGAGTGTTATTGACTCACTAAAAATCAAATGGTGCATTAATATCTCACTGAAATGAACCTCATCCTCTATAAGTAACATTCGTAGCATATAGCCTCAGTCCAAGTTGAAAGATTTTCCGCGCGGAAAATGCCCACAGCGAGTGCGAAATACCAGGGTAGAGTAATTCTTTCGATTGAAATTGGCATAATTTGAAAGAATAATTAAAATAAAATAATAGTAGCTGATATCGTGGTACAAAATAAAATCAGTCTAATTTAAAAATAACTGGATGCGCAAAAATTCAGAAAACTGTATTCGCTGACGGAAGACTCACTTACATGGGCCGGCCGAAGTGGCCGTGCGGTTAAAGGCGCTGCAGTCTGGAACCGCAAGACCGCTACGGTCGCAGGTTCGAATCCTGCCTCGGGCATGGATGTTTGTGATGTCCTTAGGTTAGTTAGGTTTAACTAGTTCTAAGTTCTAGGGGACTAATGACCTCAGCAGTTGAGTCCCATGGTGCTCAGAGCCATTTGAACCATTTTGAACTTACATGGAAAAGATGTATGAAAGTCTACGGTCATTAGCACGAATGGACGACTCTCTCTTGACCAAGAAAAACTTCCACATCATCCGACAATCCAAAATTCAGTGGCTGGCAGGCACCCAAAGTGTCCTCAGAGAAATCAGTTTTGACCCACTGGCAACTATGAACTACATACAGGCGGAAAATCAATACAGATAACTTTAAGGCCAAGATCCCCACAGGAGGGAGTCTGAAACTTAAAAACGCATGCGTGGACTCAGGAAAGAAGACCGGCCCAAAATGAAACGATGACGAAGTTTTGGGAAGATGAGAGTAACAAGAAATCCAGTGCTAGCAAGGGGAACTCTCCGTTGCACCCTTTCAGATTCAGTGTAAACTGGCCCATTGGACAACCCGTCATAAACTGTAAACATATCGAGCATGAAAACAGGAAGAAGGTGTACTGAACTGTGAACCAGTAAGCAATATAGAAACAGTGAACGGTCCAAGCTCAAGAGGTGCAACATAGAGCGAATCGCAAGAACCACCGTGTCGTGTTGTGTGGTCATGGTGATGGACTTCAAAGCGGGAGATACGTGTTCAAATATCGCTCCTGTCCCATTTTTTCCACAAAATTATGAACTTTCCCTCCGGTTATTGACGTGTCTGGTCTCCTTCTGTAGTCTTGGCAACTGTCATACTATACGAGGTTTGTCCGGAAAATTCGTATAAAAGTTGAATAATGTCTTTGTTACAAGTTGCAGTCACCGCCAGGTGGGACTGCTGCTGTAATCAATCCCATGAACGCTCAGTTCGAGTCAGAGCACTCTGCATGAAGGTGGGAGTGTGCGGCAGCTTGTTGACACTCACCCTTTTTCACCTGCCGTCGGCACGGAGCTCTCTCTGACTGAGGAACAGCGCGTCAACATAAAGTTTCTTGCAAAGGTAGGCAAGAATGGCCGTGAGATTTTTGAGTGTTTGAAACAGGTTTACGGAGACCTGAAGGAACCAACCGTGAACAAGTGGTTAAAAATTTCCGGGATGGCCGAGAAGAAGTGAACGATGACCCTCGCCCAGGACGCCCGTCGACATCGAGTTCCGATGCAAATGTTGAACGAATTCGGGCTTGTGTTCTTAAAGACCGTAGATTGACAGTCAGAATGATTGCTGATGAGCTGTCAATCCCCAAAACAATCGTTCACGAAATCCTGACACAAAAACGAAGCTCTTGATGCTAGAACAGGAAGCAAAGAGGGTTGAGTGCTGCGAGGATTGGTTGGAAGCAGAGGAATGAGGGGACTTTCTCAACCGAGTCATCACTGGAGACGAGTCCTGGTTTTACGAATTCGATGTGGAGCTCAAATCTCAAAGCAAGGAATGGAAACTAGCAGGAGAACCGAGAACAAAAAAGTCGCGAAAATCAAGGTCCAATGTGAAGACAATGTTGGTTGTTTTCTTTGATTCTAGGGGCATTGTTCACAAGCAATTTGTCTCTCCCGGCCAGAGAGTGAACGGAAATATTTACGTTGAAGTTCTGACACGTATCAGAGCTCGTGTGGCCCGAGTTCGACCAGAGTTGGCAAAAGGGAGCAGGTGGATCCTTCATCATGACAATGCGCCCGCTCACACGTCGCTCGTTGTGCGCGGATTTTTGGCCCGAAGCTCCATCACCGTGACATGACAGACCACATGCCTTTTTCACCCGATTTAGCCCCGTGTGACTTCTTCATGTTCCCGAAATGCGAAATGGTGCTTCGGGGGTGACACTTGGGAGATGTGGAAGCCATCAAGGCGGAAACGACATGGCAACTGAACAACACCACAACTGAAGACTTTCAACAATGTTATCAACAGTGGAAACTGCGTTGGCAGAAGTGTATCGCGTCTCAGGGCGAGTACTTTGAAGGAGACCATATTGTAATACCTAAATAATTGTAAAATAAAGTTATTATTCAACTTTTATACGTATTTTCCAGACAAACCTCGTACATTGGTTACAGAGATGAGTCATGTGGTAAGAATTTATTGCCGTCGCAAGTAAATGCGATGAATAGTGAGAGCGGGTTAAATGCCGCATAGACCTCTCACAGAACTGAAGACAACAAATGATCAGGAGTGAATTATGTTACAACAAAGGAATTCAAGAGGTAAAACTTCCAAAACGTAACGCAAAAGTCACAACATGTGGTAATTGTGTAGAACAAATAAGAGATACGTATGTCTGGAGGTCCCTTCCTTATACCTCGCTGTTGCAAACGGGCGTTATACCACGACACAGACACAAATTTGAATGCGGGGAACAGACACGTTAATGACTGGACGGCAAATTCGTAATTTTGCGAGGAAAAAAATATGAGGGAGGTTTGAAGACGGCTCTCGCACTTCGCAGTCCAACACCGTGACCACGTGCACGGCCTTAGCACGTGGAGCTCTGGATTCGAGTCTTGCGCCTTCAGGCAGTATTTTTCCCCAATGCGTTAGGCAATTATGTGCTTAGATTGATGTATGGTTTATTATTTATTGTTTACCGGTCTCCCTGTCTCTGCTGGTTTATGGCAAAGTCCAGTACAACGAAAAACCTACCATACTGCGTCACATGTAGATGAGTATAAGCTTCCGAATTCCGCTGTTACCAGTAAATTATCAACGTTTTCTTTACTAAAAAATGTCTATAACAAAACAAAGAAGGAACGAAAAGAACGAAAACAAAATAAGAACTGCTATTACTAGGTTACTGTGATGACAATAATTTTGTAACTTCTACGTTTAAAACAGATCACATTTACAAAACGTGTTCGGAATTGGCACAGTTTGCTGGAACGTTTAAGTTTTGCATCGCTCAGTCACCCCCCCCCCCCCCCCCCACCCCACCCCCCCTCCAAGCTCAAGCCTAACCATTGCACGCGCTGCTAGGTAAGTCACCTGGTGACATGTTCAACATTTATCACCCATTTTTGGGATATTTCCCGACTACGACTGCTGATATTTTTCAAAAATATCGGGTATCCGATGTATCGATACCTAAAAATACACCGTTTTTGATTATAGATATATCGATAGGGAGAATAGATATATCGACGGAAAAAATATCGACGAACCTGCTTGTAAAAATATTGGTTGCACATTGCAAATATAGCTGTACTGCCGGTTTTAGAGCTGTATATTTAACTATTGATTTATTTTTCGATATTGTGTACATCAACAAGCTATGTCTGCGTATCTCCTTTAGATCAATATTCGAAAGGAAAACGATGCATGCTCACGCTTGGCAATAACCACTTTGCTAGGAATGGTAACTTCATGTAAATGGCACGATAAACTTATCCGATAGGTCCATCATTCGATTTCGTCACTTATGGGATTTGATGGGAATACTTCATGTTCGACATCCCCGTTTTTCTTTTCATCCCTGAAAACGCCAGCGATCTTGTAGCTGTAGTGTCAAAATTGCCTGGTCAAGTTAAACGTTGCAGTTTATCAGTTTCTGTTGGTAGCAACGAGCACCGACTACCTCAGCATTTCCCCTCACACGTCCCCGCTAACCGCAAAGACCAGTCTGGTCATTTAGGCTGTTTTTGAAAAATGCCGATGTGAATAGCACACTAGCTGCGTTAAAAATTGTTTTTTTTTTACGCAACTGGTGTGGTATTTCTTCAGACCGGATATCTGGCTATTCTATTCCCCCCCCTCCCCCCCACCAGTGTCATCGGACTACTTCTTTTGTGCCACATATACTTGCTTCACACAGCCAAAGAATAACATTGGACGTGATGAAAGGCAAAAAGTAGTAAGACTCCTTCACACAGTGAAAGTAAAATAGGGGTCCACTACAGTTTCAGAAGAACAACTTCAAATATTTACCGAAAATTATGAAAAAAATATAATATGAAATAAAAATATCGCACTCGATATTGCCATTTTGATATCGATTTATCGAGCAAAATTATATGGGGTGATCAAAAAGTCAGTATAAATTTGAAAACTGAATAAATCACGGAATAATGTAGATAGAGAGGTACAAATTGACACATATGCTTGGAATGACATGGAGTCTTATTAGAACCAAAAAAATACAAACCTTCAAAAAATGTCCGACAGATGGCACTTCATCTGATCAGAATAACAATAATTAGCATAACAAAGTAAGACAAAGCAAATATGATGTTCTTTACAGGAAATGCTCAATATGTCCACCATCATTCCTCAACAATAGCTGTAGTCGAGGAATAATGTTGTGAACAACACTGTAAAGCATGTCCGGAGTTATGATGAGGCATTGGCGTCGGATGTTGTCTTTCAGCATCCCCAGAGATGTCGGTCGATCACATTACACTTGCGACTTTAGGTAACCCCAAAGCCAATAATCGCACGGACTGAAGTCTGGGGACCTGGGAGGCCAAGCATGACGAAAGTGTCGGCTGAGCACACGATCATCACCAAACGACGCGCGCAAGAGATCTTTCACGCGTCTAGCAATTGGGGTGTTTTTTTTTCTAATAAAACCCCTTGTCATTCCAAGTATGTGTGTCAATTTTTACCTCTCTGTACATTATTCCGTGGTTTATTAAGTTTTCAAATTTATACTGACTTTTTGATCACCCGGTATATTTTGAAAAAGCTTTCGATATTTCACCAGCAGCCCTATTCCCGACATCTCCGACCCCATGTGTATAAATTACTTGTTTCAACCTCATCTACGTCGCTCCAGGAGTTTTTAAACGTCAATAGGGATTGCCTTGCAGCTGCGCGGAGCAACCAGCACTCTGCGCCGGGAGATACGTACGACGTAGAAACAGCTGTCATCCCACTGTGAACCAGTTAAGTCGCTTGAACTTCGTGTCTACGCTCACGGCCAATGTGGGCTGCTGCTGCGTCGTATCGCGAGTTGCATCGCGTATCGTATACCAAATCGTATTGCCTCGGCGAGAACAGCGCCTAAGGCTGTCAGGCGATAAATTCAGTTTGCTGTCGCGTGCTCGCGGAGGCCTGGGCTCACTTGTGCAGAGCGGCCACACCCGGTTGCGAACCCCTCACCCCGCAGGTTCCGCCGCCGCCCCACTCCTGGTACGGCCCCCGCTACGGGCGAGACCTATTTATTTATCGCTGCCGTCGGCACAATGGCCCCGCGCCTTTCGCCCAATTGAGCAGCGCGCGCGGATCCGGTGCGCGTGACTTCCGCTTATAGAAAATAATTGCCGCTCTCCATCACTGGGGTCGGGCGCGTTCGCTCACGTCCGATGTGCCGAAGGCAGCCCGCCGAATGCAGTGGCTGATAGGGTGGCGGAGATGGACCGAGCTTCCACAAGGCTCCGATTTGATGAATGTGACTGACTGCTGATGCAGGAATAACACCGGCATTGAATACAGATAAAAAAAAACGGTGCAGAGTGAAATGTGTAATCTTATAGGACAAATATCGTATGAGTTCCACCTAATAATATTCCAACAGCAGACTCTGTGCACAATTTATTAAATTGCCAATACTAAACTCTTAAATAACAAATTCATCTATCTTACAAAACTTAAATGGTTAAGGAGTTAGCTTTAAATACAATAACAGCGGCTGGCCACCACAAAACCACGAACCTTTTACAATAGTGCTTTTAGAGTCTATCCAAAAGACAAAATCCAATAATACGTTAACTTGGCATTACAATTTAAAATGATTTATATAAAAAACATTGAGAAATATAATGACGCTTGGCACCATAAAATGAAAGAAACGCAACGCACAACCAATAAATATAATGTGATTCTTGAGTTTCTCCCGGGGTATTTGATAATCAAAATATCCACGGGTGTACCGGCGATCATACATGTCGCCATTATCAGGTGAACTGACGGACTGAGCTCCTGTGAAACTGCCGGTACGGAGATCCGTACGCTATGGCTGCTCAGAGGGAACTGGGTTCGGTCGCGGCGGCGGCCGATTTAAATACCCTCCGCCCGCGGCGCGCTACCGCCGCTGTTGTGACGATCACGGCGGACGCTGTCGCAGTCTGTTCCACCGCGCGACCGTGGCGCGGGGCGCGGACAGCGGAGAGAGCGCGCCGCGGGCGGAGGGTATTTAAATCGGCCGCCGCCGCGACCGAACCCAGTTCCCTCTGAGCAGCCATAGCGTACGGATCTCCGTACCGGCGCGTTTCACAGGAGCTCAGTCTGTTAGTTCACCTGATGACGGCGACATGTATGATCGCCGAAATATTGTGCCCGTTGGACACTGTAGACCGGTAGTACACCCGTGGATATTTTGATTAATAAATATAATAACAAAATAATAATTTGATACAACCAAAGGGCGAGGACAACTCCAAACGAAATCAAAGACGAGCGATTTCTCAACACTTCGGAGCCTTCCCACTAGAAACGGTCCCCGAAATAAACCGCTGAGAGCTCCTCGACATGCCTCCCACAACTGCCCGTCACTTACGCACCTTGATTATGTTCTGTAACACACGACAGATAATATCAACACAAGATAAAATTCAAAAATACAGTATAACATCCAGACAGCATATGATAACCACGGCGCCGTTAACTCTGGCGCTCTTAAGTGCCGGAAGCCAACTCACATAAATGTCAAACTATTATCGCTTCCTAAAAGGAAACTATAAAAGTCAAGCGCGCATGAATAGTCAGACCACAGTCTTAGTAGTGCCTTAACGACACCAGACGCGATTATTCCACCAAGTTAACAATAACACAGTAAAAAAAATACAGAACATACCACTAAATGCTGTTACACAACCAAATTGACTAGATCGTGTTGTTCAGGTCCTAGAAGACCCCATATACCAAGCAGCAGTAATTCACTATGTATACACTGTATAAAACCGCCCTTCTTAGGCAAATTAGTACCAACAAATATCGTAACGAGCCACACGCGCGCGCGCACACACACACACACACACACACACACACACACACACACACACACACACACACACACACACACCAAAAAGTTCCAACAACACCGTCCCACATCAGAAAAGTCTAGAAACCGCTACTGGAGCCTCTAGGGCAAAATCTGAAGAGCCAACCGAGCCCACACCCTAACCTGGCAGACGACTCCAAAATTCAGCAGCTAGTTGTCTCCGGGCCAGAGTATCACAGGACCCCACCGGACCTCCACATCAGACAGGCAGGCAGAACAAGTACGCTGACTCCAATTAATCACCACCGCATGGCCAGCACAGCGGCGAGTCGCCTCCGCTCCAGACCACTCTGCTCATATTGCGAGGCACAACCACCTTAGCGCTAGTCACTAGCCGGTCAGGCAGAGCGAACCTCACGCTCCGTGCAGTACCCGGAAAACCAACTACCCTCTCGCTTTCCGCCGGCCACCGCAAACACAGCCAGCGACGTCATAGCAAATCGCCACCGGAGCGCCACCCGCACCAGGACAGCGAACTATAATCGATTACAGTGCGCGCTCTGAACAAGATCACAGGTTAGCGGCGCGCGCCATATCACAAAGTTTCCTCAATACAGAAGGATGCAACTCGAATGTAACAAGCCGATCTAAACTCCAACTGCAAAATTTTGGAAGTTATTCAGAAATGCACTGCCGGAAATAAATTAGTACACCTGGAAAGACGATGTCGATTTTGATCTGATGACAGTAGATGTTTTCAGCGTCGTCCGCGGATGGCGTAGTGGCATAGCTACCAGAGCACCATGTATGTGTGTCCTTTAATAGGGAATGCTCACAGTGTGAGCACAGGTTCAGTGTGACGCAAACGTGTGAAGCAAACACGCAACTATGCCACGGAGACGCACTCGTACTTCCTACAGCCAACTGAACGACTATGAAAGGGATCAAATTGTGGCTTTCCGAGTCAGTCGTTTGTGGAATCATATTTTCATTCATGGATCGCGTGGTCCCCGGTGATGTTATTGTGATTTTCTCGGTTACTTAGCTCGGTAACCTCTGTTTCTAACAAAATACAGGGTGGCGCACGAAATGTGTTACCAATTGTTCCTTTCACAATTTACGACGCACATTAGATATCCCGCTGCGATCTCTACAGCAATACCAGCAGAGCTTGGAAAAACAAATGAGTCACGATATAACGTGTAATTCACGATACTGCCGCTAGGAGATTAGTAAGCAGCAATGGCTGACAATGGAAGACTGACGACACGGCAACGATCGGCAATTGTGTTACTTTTTCATGAAACGATAAGACTTGTTGTGACTCAGAGGCGTTTTCGACAACAGTTTAACACACGATGGGTCCCTTGCAAGAAGACCATCCACAGGCTGTGCGATAAATTTGTACAGGAAGGAACAGTATTGGAAGCGAAGCGACTTCGGCCTAAGCCTGTTTGTTCGCCGGAGAATATTGAAGCGGTACGAGTTGCTGTACAGAGAAGTCCCGGGAAATCGTGTAGAAAGGCAGAAGTGCAACTGGGAATATCCACCCGCTCCGTTCAACGAATTCTTAAAAGTGACCTCCATATGTACCCATACAAGGTAACCTGTGCACAGAAGCTCACTGAAAAACACAAGCAGCACAGACTACTGTTTGCTCAGTGGGCGGAGGATAGGGAAGAAACTCTCAACAACGTTTGGTTTTCAGACGAGGCGTATTCACATTTAGACGGTCTGGTTAACAAACAAAACGTATGCTTTTGGCCACTGAAAACCCACAAGTGCTTCATGAACAAGCCGCGTGGGCATCAATTTTCAGTCACGGACTTATTGGACCCTTTTTCTTTGAAGAAACTGTGAACAGCGAGCGTTATTTGAGCATGCTTCGCAATACCTTCAT
The DNA here is from genome assembly GCF_021461395.2 of Schistocerca americana. Lineage (NCBI taxonomy): Eukaryota > Metazoa > Arthropoda > Insecta > Orthoptera > Acrididae > Schistocerca > Schistocerca americana. Next base: position 570,252,383 of record NC_060123.1, read on the forward strand.
TCCACAGCTTCTTGCTACTGCCTTGCCCTTCAACACGCAGTGGTTCATGCAAGATGGAGCAAGGCCACATACTGCAAACACTGTGTTGGAGTTTTTACACGAGCATTTCGACATGCGGATCATTTCACTCAGGTTTCCAGGTCGCTTCAATGACGGACAAAATCCCCCCCCCCCCCCCCCCAATAGTCCAGACCTCAATCCATGTGACTTTTTTGCTTTGGGGTTACCCAAAGGAAAAATTTTTCCGAAATGTTCACGTGATTTAGTGGAGCTCAGAAGAGTTATTCTTCAAGCTTGCAGTGAAATTACGGAAGACATGTGCCGTAGGGTGATCACTAACTTCAGTGTTCGTTTGAAGGAAGTTGGGAAGCGAAATGGTGGACATATTGAGCATGTGCTGAGTTAAAACAAATCTCCATGGACAGTTCTTCATTGTAGTATATGTTCCTTTCAGATTGTATGGACAATAAAGTTTATATTCAAAAACAAAGTGGTAACACATTTCGTGCGCCACTCTGTACATTGACTGAAAAACCCTGTTAATATGTAATCACCTACAAACGTAAAATGTAGAATGCTTAGCAAGTTGCTTGGCTTGTGTTCAGAGCTCGTGCAGCACGCCGACAATTCGCGTCCACGATTCCCTTAAGTCGGGTGCGAAACATTTCCTTTTAGATCGGGTGGGCTGGCATACTCCACACGGCCACTATCTTCCATTGTAACATGCAACGACCCTATTTCTCGCACGCGGCGTTGTAGAGATGCAGAAGTACTGTGACGCGGACGCCGTCGCTGCGAGAGCAACTCAGCGGAGCTTATTCGTGCCGCTCCTCCATTGCATTTTGCGAGCCCACACGCGAGGTGCATACTCGCAAACCCCCCAACAGTGGGTCTGTCCATACTGTCATGTATCACTGTTAGTGTGCAACCAGCACTGCCGGAGAAATGAACTCGAGACCGAGCAGAACAGTACTCAACGCAGGCTTGAGGATGAGGAGTAAAATGGGCGTTGCAGTTGTCAAACAGTTTCCAAACAACGAGCACAGCACATACGAGGTCTTCTCAAAAAATACGGGCACTTTGTCCACAAAAACGCGTACGTTTTACGAGGGTAAACCCAAAAGTAAGGTCTCCTGTTTTTTATAAGTACATAGACCTGTTTATTTCTACAATGGTTTACATCAGTTTACAGCTTGAACATTTAGCTATTTTTCGACATAATCACCATTTCTGTCGTTGCATTTTTGTATACGGTGTGGCAGTTTTTGTATGCCTGTGTCATACCAGCTCGCCGCCATGCTGTTCAGAAATTTATGAACATCTTCCTTCACCTCGTCGTCGGAGCTGAATCGCTGGGACCACAATTAACGCTGACAGGTACTGTGAGACTCTGAAAAAACTCAAACTGTCAATTCAGAACCGGGGAAGAGGAATGTTGAGCAAGGGCGTACACATTCTCCATGACAACGCTCGCCCACACATCGCTCGGCAAACCGTTGCTCTCCTGCAACAGTTTCAGTGGAACATAATCACCCACCCACCCCATAGTCCAGTGACTATCACCTGTTCCCTAGGTTAAAAGAACATTTGGCCGGAAAGCGATTCAGCTCCGGCGACGAGGTGAAAGAAGAGGTTCATAACTTTCTGAACAACATGGCGGCGAGCTGGTATGACATGGTCATACAAAAACTGCCTCAGCGTCTACAAAAATGCGTCGACAGAAATGGTGATTATGTCGAAAAATAGCTAAATGTTTAAGCTGTAAACTGATGTAAACCATTGTAGAAATAAAGAGGTCTATGTACTTATAAAAAATAGGAGACTGTACTTTTGGGATTACCCTCGTACTTATTGTACTTGGTGTCCTTTGAAATACTCTCTTCCGCAATTTGCTGAATCGCGCGAAGTGCCGTCTGCGAATTTTCTTTTATCTCGTCTATCGTTGCAAATCTTCGTCCTTTCAACGGGGTTTTCGACTCTGGAAATAAGTACAAGTCCGCAGGGGCCAGGACTGGAGAGTTCGGACGGTGAGGCAGCACAGTGATTTTCGGTTTTTGTGCAACAGTCGTGCACCATCAGGGATGAATGTGCGGGTGAGTTGTTGCGCTACAAGAAACGTGACTTGTCTCGCCACATTTCAGGTCATTTCCTCCTCACATTTTCACACAGGCGTCGCAACACGTCCCGATAGTACCATCCATTAACACTTCGTCTTTGTGACACGAATTCTTATGAACTGATCCTTCAAAGTCAAAGAAAACTATCAGCATGACTTTGATATTTTACCTGACTCGACTAGCTTTTTCTGACCTTGAAGAAACTTTTCCGACCCATTGTGAAGACTGAACTTTCGTCTTCACTTCACAATCGTTGTCCCACGTCTCATCACCAGTTATGATTCTCTTAAGGAACATTTCGTTCATATTTGCGCGATCCAAAAGCTCTTGACAGACTGCGAGGCGGAAGTCTTTCTGTTCTTGACTCATGAGGCGTGAGGCGAACTTGTCGGCAACACGAAGCAGTCCAAGATGCTGTGTCTGGATTCTATAGCATGATCCAACTGGAAGGTTACATTCTGCTGCAATCTCTCGGACAGTCAGTCTTCGATTGGCACGCACAATTTCGTTGACGTCCCTGACATGAGCGTCGCCGGTAGATGTCGAAGGGCGTCCTGAACGAGAGCCATCATTTGCTTACGTCCAGCCATTTTTAAACCTTGTGAATCATTCGTAGCACCGATTACGGCTTGAGCACTCAACACCGTAAGCTTCCTGCATCATTTGGTGTGTGTCTGTAAAGGTTTTCTTGAGTTTCAGGTAACATTTAATGCAGAAGCGTTGCTCTTCTAATTCTGCCATCTCGAAATTCGCCAACTGCGCGATACAACGTTCTACCCAATACAGCACTGAACAACAACTGACTTACAACAGTGAAACTTCCGGCAGTTACACATTAAACACAGGTGTGTGCAGGGATGCCAACCGCATTTCGCTTGAACGCACCATTGGCGCGAAATTACGAATGTTCCGGAATTTTTTGAACAGACCTCGTGTCATCGACGTTTGCGCTGTTGTGCAGGTATTTTCAGTGAGATACAGATACAAAGACAAATGGCGGTAAAAAATTAAACGGAATGCGATTACGTTGTAAAAATTCACGGGTTCGAAATACAGAAAAACTAGTGTGAACAACCGCCAAACTTTTTCTCTGTTATTCCGCTTTATTAATGCATTTTACGTTAACTTTATTAGCATAATTTGCTGTTGACGGAAGTTCCAGTGACGGAGTATGATTTTTTTGACGCCGTGGTCAGAAAACTGCCACGTAGGCATATGTAAATAATTCTTTGGTGCCTTATGATGATGGACTAACCGAACCTGGTAGCTAATGAAAGTTTATTACGTCAGTAGCCTCCGATGGTCCGGAAACTGAAATACATGTTACAAAAAAACAAGGGGTGCTGGGAACAGTCAGAGGCGCCGCATACATCGAACTACACACACACACACACACACACACACACACACACACACACACACACACCAAATATTGGAAAGTGTTTGTGAATAAGCCACACGTTTGATTTCCTCTCAAAATATTATTTTTTAGGTAATTATTCTACCGGGCAAGCAGTAAATGGAGAAAAATATCCCGGGGTGTCAGCTGCGTGTACCAATGAGGCAAACACAATTTTAATTTTCAGATTTTTGTTCCTGGCCGTATTTCGTGGAGTAGTGTGTGTTCCGTCGAAAAAAAATTAATTGGAAAAAGGGGGAAACCTTGTTAGAAGACATTATCCTCTTGTACAAGCCTTGTAAACAACGCACTTTTCGTAATTAACGGCGACCGGTGTCCGCGACGTAATAGTAAGCGGTTGAATAAGATGTCTCCGCTATGAAATAACTGTGCTACATACCACGCAGTACGCCGTTTTGATTGTACTGTTGACTTGTATAGAAGCAACGGCACATTCCAATTTAATTTTCCTACTAGTCAGTTATGCCATCTTCGATGTGATAATATAATGGACTGCAGTTTCAAACATCTCAGTTCAGATAAAGAGCAGTGGAGACAGAATAATTCCTTGTGACATCCGATAATTTCATAGCTGACTAAATGCTACAATTACCTCATTGCAGAGGATGCCAAACCGAAAGAAATGAAAAGCTGGTAGCTATTGGCTACATTCCTCTCAATATTAGCGACGATGCTATATTATTCTTCCTCTTCTCTCCAGCTCCGTTTCTCGGCAATTAAATGCCAGTCGACCAATCATAATTAATTAATTGACATGATTTATTAACTTAGTACATTGGTGATTTACGAGATAATTAAGAAGCGAATTTTGGTACGGTCAATAAATGCAAATGGAGGCGAACGCTAGTGAATACTTCTACACAGGGTCTAACAGAAAGATGTTTTAAAATGTGGGAGACTGTAGATGATGAAATTTTAAACTTTTGGGATAAGGAACCTATAGCCGGAAATGTGAAATAAAGTTTTTCCAGAACTATGAACTTTCTAGGCATTCGGTAGGCTGAATGAAACAGCAGAATACTGTAGTTTGAAAAATGTTTATTGACAGTAGAGAACAGTCAAATAAAATGCTGTGAACCGCCTCTATGGCTGCACTACTGTATAGTATTGTTCAGTATGAAGACCATCAACTCCATTACATAAGACGTTTGATTGTGTTGATCACAGAATATTGCTCCAGAAGTTGGACCATTACGGAATACGGGGAGTAGCTCACAACTAGTTCACCTCTTACTTTAGCAACAGACAGCAAAAGGCCATTAATCACAGTGTTGTGGATGGCTGTGATGTGGGCTCTGAGTGGGGCACGGTCAAGTGGGGGGTGCCGCAGGGATCAGTGTTGGGGCCACTCCTGTTCCTTATTTATATAAATGATATGCCCTCTAGTATTACGGGTAACTCTAAAATATTTCCGTTTGCTGATGACAGTTGCCTGGTAGTTAAGGACGTTGTTTGCAACATTGGCTCGGTTTCAAATAGTGCAGTTCATGACCTAAGATCATAGCTTGTAGAAAATAAACCAACGCAAAAACACAGTAAGAACCAGTTTTTACAGTCTCTAACACACAATTTAACAAAACCTGACGTTTATTTTCACAGAATGGGCATATGCTTAGTGAAACTGACCATTTCAAATTTCTAGGTATTCGGTAGATAAAACTGTCGGGGAAAGCCCACGTTCAGGATCTTGTTCAAAGACTTAACGCTGCCATTTTTATTATTCGAACGGTGTCTGAAGTGAGTGATGGTTCGACACGAAAATTGGTCTACTTTGCTTATTTTCATTCGCTTATGTCGTATGGTATTATGTTTTGGGGTAACACTTCCCATTCGAAAAGGATATTTTTAGCTCTGAAACGGGCGGTTCGGGCAAGAACTGGTGTAAGTTCACGAACCTCTTGTCGCCCCTGTTTTCGAGTCTGCGTATTTTGACATTGGCTTCTCAATATGTATATTCCTTATTGTCGTTTCTTGTTAACAATATTGGCTTATTCCCAATAATAAGCAGCTTTCACTCAGTTAATACTCGGCAGAAATCAAGCCTGCATTTGGATCGGACTTCCTCAACCCTTGCACAGTAAGGTGTGCAGTATACTGCTGCATCAATTTTGAATAAGCTACCACGAGAATGCAAAAATCTTAGCAGTAATCCACCCGCTTTCAAACAGAAACTGAAGAGTTTCCTCATGGATCACTCCTATTCCGTCGAGGTGTTCCGTCAAAAATTAAACTGATTCTTGTTGTTATTGTTGATTGCGTTTACTTAAACTTAATGCTTGACCATTTTCAGGTTCATAAACATTTTATTTTTATCTGTTGTTACTTTTATGTTGTAATTTCATATACTGACACACTCCTTGACCTTGGAGATTTTCTTCTCAGTTTGGTCCTTGACGTGTAAATAATTGCTGCTGAATGCAAAAACTGTGGTGATTCCTAAAAAAAATCCGCATGATGCCTCATAGAAACTGTCTTTTGCTACTGCCTTAATCCCCCATTGTGCACAGGGTCGGCAGGGTGAAGTACGGAGTTGGCATGGTTAATTTTAAGGGTGACCGGATGCCCTTCCTGCCGCCACCCCATACCCCCCCCCCTTCCCCCCCGGACGGAATTAGTGTACCCCAGCTGTCTGTATGTAGAGTCAATCGTGAAATAGTGTGAACATGTTTCAAATGTCTGCGAGTCGTGTAACAGAGGCGGGACGTGGGACCAGCCCGGTATTCACCTAGTAGGATGTGGAAAACCGCCTAAAAACCACATCCAGGCTGGCCGGCACACCGGCCGTCGAGCTGGGTGCTGGGAACAGCCGAGCGGATTCGACCCGGGGCCGGCGCGCCTACCCGAGTCCAGGAAGCAGCGCGTTAGCGCTTTCGGCTCTCCCGGCGGGAGCCGTCATAACTAAAAGAATATCCCGTGGTTGTCCACAGGGATCGGTGTGTGGTCCCATTTTCTGGGATATCAACATGGAAACACTGTTGAACGTCCTGCAGGGAGATACTGCAGTTCTGGGTGTCGTTGCATATGCGGATGATCTCGTAAATCTAGTAGAAGGTGACACTCGCAATGTGATTGAAGATCGCTCGCGACTGGCTATTGGTCTGTTAACAGGCTGGTGTCAGAAGACTAAAATGTCTATTGCGCCACAGAAATCGCTATATATGCTCTTAAAAGGCGGGTTAAATAGGGACCCAATAGTCAGAATTAATGGCCAGATAGTGACGCGACAGAGATATGCCCGTTACTTAGGGGTATATCTAGATGAGAATTGGAGTTTCATTCCGCATATCGAGCAAATAACGACAAAGTCCTTAGCTCTGTTCAACAATATAATAACAATTGGACAAAGAAGTTTTCATTTGACGTCAAAAGCAATAAATATCTATCATAACAGTACACTGGCGCCAGTAGTAGGGCACGCATCCAGTGTGTGGGCCCACAAGTTAGCTCTGGTGCGGCCTGCCGCTGCTGTCAGGCGAATACAGAGGAACGTTTTGTTGAGATGGATTGGAGCATTCAACACAAGTCCCACAGATGCACTATTGGTAATCATGGGTCTGCCTGATAATAAGGTAGCATACAGCCTTCTACTGGCTGCACAAACAGAACATCGACAAGGTGCAAAATATAATGGGCAGTGCTCTGATAAGCCTTAAAGCTATTAGAGAAAAAATGCTTGCCATCTGGCAGGACGATTGAGATGGGTTCAGTACAGGCCGTAGAGTCCATGGGTTTCTACCCACAGTAAGGGAAAGATTAAAGAACAAGATAATGAAGCCCTCACAGGGCCTAGTTCACTTGCTTACAGATCACAGTCCCTATCCCACGTACCTGCATAGAATAGGAAAAAGGCCAACACCGGAGTGTGACTGTGGTACCCACGAATGATCACCAGAACACACAGTGTTTGAGTGTCCAACATACGAACAGGCTGTCTCAGTTGAGAGACAGCTTCTGCAAACAAGGAATGTCAATGAAATATTGACGGATGGCGAATTGTTCAGCAATTTCGCAAAATTGGTAAATAAAATCTCAAGGGAGGCCCAGCGAGCCTACCTTGGGAGAGGGTAAAGGCGCTTCAGATCTAATGCGCAATTGTAAATACAATGTTTGTGTAAGTCTCTGACTAGTAGCTAATAGTTGTAGTTAGCTCAGTATGTTGGTGGAGGGAATAAAAGAGTAGTATAAATGGAGTGGTTTCTTCTAGTGGTAGCGGCCCGCCTCCACGTGGCTAGGGACGGGCAACTCTCTGGGAGGAGTCCAGAGAGGCTAAGAGGCCGATCATCCACATACAGCACAATGTTGTTTATTTGTTAGATAGTGTGCATGCATTAATAAACCATTTCTGTAGAACTAATAGCACAGTTAGTCTTAATACACCCACTCAAAAGTGTCAGACAGTGGGTTATGTATGTTTCATAAAACTCTGAAAAAAAAACTGTCCCGGCGGGTGATGCCTCATAGCGACTCTTCGTACCAAATTAATTTGACACAGGCATGCCTCTAACTTCCTGAAAATTCTAATAGCGTCACATTTCTTGATCTCACTGCGATAAATAGGAAAGAAACGAAAAGAAAGCCGAACCAAGCAGTCCTTCGTGGTGCGTATCGGGTGACCGACGTACGAAACCGCGCCCCAGAGCACCACCAAATGAACCGTCCGTCCTTGGCGCCTTCCTTTTTCGCGTCTGTTTTGTTTCTCCCCCCGTCCCACGCTGTGGTTTTTGCTTTTCTTTATTTTTATTTTTTTCCGCGACGCATATTTTCCGGCGATCTGGCGTTCGCAATAAATCTCGGCCGCGCTAAAGCCGGCAAGCAGACAGTAGCGTAGGCTGCCGCGGATTGCAATCAGCGGCCGCGTCGGCTGTGCCTCCATCAGACCCTGTGCTCGTCAGCTACCACGGCCGAACCGAACCGAACCGACCCGACCCGAACATAAGCGAGGCGCGCAGCCGGTGCGATTAGTCAGGCCGCCGGCCTGCCCGCTTTTTCCCGTCCCGCCGTTGATGCCACCTGTCACCTCCCTGATGCCGAGTCTCACTGCACCTCCAATCAATTCCCTGCCTCTCAACTCCACACGTGCACAACCCGATTTTCGAGCGCAGCGCGTAATGGGCGCCAGTCGTCTGCGGGCAAGCTAACGTAAGGTATAGGGCAGGGCTTCCCAACCTTTTCAGCTGGTGGACCCCTTCTTCAGTCGAAAATCCATGGTGGACTCCTATAGTTCAATTCTTTTATCTTGGCGGTTCGCGCATGCCCGCCCAGACGCGGGAGATTGCTGCGTTGCCAGTTGTACGCGCCAAGAGAAGCAGCGCCATAGTATAGTTCACAAACTTACGTTTAGGGGGGAGCGCGCTGTTTATGAAGTAAAGCCACCACGGCCGCATTAACCCTTTCGCTGCTGCAGAGACGTTCTCCCCGCATTCCGCGATGTGCGCGATTTTGTCGTCATTGCACTGCTCGCCTGTGCAGACACATGGTGTTTCGACTGCTTTGACTCACTTTATCATTCGATTCCACAAAAACTATTTGGCCCAAAAAATTGATTTTTACACGTATTCTTGACTGATACCTTCACCCCCATAAATGACTTAATTTTGTTTCGAAGTTCAACGCAGTTACTGTGCAGCATTAGATGTAGTAAACCATTGCAGGAAATTTTGAAGACTTGGCAGAGGTAAAAGTCCATAGCAAGTACTTTCCGCATGGTCGATTTTAGTGTCCACTAGAAATTTCAAAAAATTACATTCAAACGAATAAAATTCATGAAGTAGGATACTTCGATATTGTTTTTAAATAAAAAAAATATTAAGCACTGAACAAGGCTTGAACTCTGAACCTTTCACTTAGCAGCCATACACTTTAACCATTACGCTAACGCATGTCGTCATTTAAGATATGTCCCGGAGGACTTTAAAATCTGACGCAAAATACCGACAAACACTATTGGTATGTCTATGAATTACTCATGTTCCGTCGAAGTACAATAGGAAATAAACAATTACCGCTGTTCTTTATTGCGAAAAAGCGGTTAGTGAGAATGATACAAACACCTTTCTTTGCTATCGCCTGAATTAGAAGGCTTATTGCTTGTTTGGCTTAATTAATTAATACAATATGAAGCAATTGGTATAAAGAATGCTTTTTCCAAACTTTCTATAAAAGAAAGTCTGCTATCAAGACACTGCTTTTGTTCAGTTACTTTATTTATGACTGAACGTTTCTAAAACTGAAGACACTCGTCCGTGCTCTACACTGCAGTCGAGCTCTGGCAACGTCGTTCTCTGTTCATTGGCTGACTGTGTTTTGTGACGTCAGATGCGCAGAACGAACCTAAACTCGGCCGCCGTCATAAATGACGCACACTTCAGTCAGTCAAGAGCACAGTAACTTTAAATTACAAAGCGAAACCCATGTTCCCAATAATCCCCCCCCCCCCAAAGTATCAATAGTCTTTGGTTTAGAGATGAATGAAAACAACTTGAAGGTCAAAAATCGACTTATGAAATAGGTAGTGCACTGACAAAGCAAGTTTAACATTTAATGATGCCTGGGACCACATACGTGCCAGCGAGCACTGTGATTGGTTGACAAAGCTCGCTCCGCGCATGCGTCAAAGGTTTCAGCGCATCTACCGCCGTGAGCCGGCGCACAAACGACCCCCATATTGTTGCGAAACAGTCCATCATAGAAGCCTTATTCTCCGGCACTAAACTGTGTATGCGTTCTCACTTAGGAACCGCAAAGACTGCTTGGGTATACGACCTGAAGTACGAAAAAAAATAGTGATGAATTTGATTTTCAAATTTTTATTCAATAATTTTACTCATTATTTTACACGATTTGGTGAAGGGCGACCGCGGACCCCCCAGAAAGAGCCGGCGGACCCCGTACGGGTCCGCGGACCACACATTGGGAAGCCCTGGCATAGGGTGTCCCACATAAAACCGTAGTCGAATTGCTTATGAAGTGACAACACAGTCTGGAAAGGTAGCTGCACTGAATTTCATCGAAAAGTTGAGTACAGCTGTGTGTTCGTGCATCAGTTGTTGCGACAAACTCAAATTATTGAGTTGTTACAGAAATGGGGCAGTTTGCATTAAAAGGGCGGATTGATATCGTGGAGTGTTACATAACGACGCGCTCCAGATAGCAGCAATCTGTATTTTATTACATAATGTCTCTAAGCGGTAACTACACTGCAGAGCCAAAGAAATTGGTACACTTGCCTAATATCGTGTGGGGCGAGCACGTAGAAGTGCCGCAACACGACGTGGCATGGACTCGACTGATATCTGAAGCAGTGTTGGAGGGAACTGACACCATGAATCCTGTAGGGCTGTCCATAAATCAGTAAGAGTGCAAGAGGGCTGAGATTTCTTCTGAACAGCACGTTGCAAGGCATCTCAGATATGCTCAACAATGTTCATGTCTGGGAAGTCTGGTGGACAGCGTAGGTGTTTAAACTCAGAACAGTGTTCCTGGGGCCGGCCGTTGTGGCCGAGCGGTTCTAGGCGCTTCAGTCCGGGACCGCGCTACTGCTACGGTCGCAGGTTCGAATACTGCCTCGGGCATGGATGTGTGTGCTGCCCCTAAGTAAAGGGGACTGATGACCTCAGATGTTAAGTCCCATAGTGCTCAGAGCCATTAGAATTTGAGTGCTCCGGGAGCCACTCTGTAGCAACTCTGGTCGTGTTGGGTATCGCATTGTCCTGCTGAAATTGCCCAAGTCCGTCGGAATGCACAATGGACATGGTTGGATGCTGGCGATCGGACAGGATGCTTACGTGCGTCTCACCTGTCAGAGTCACATCTAGACGTATCAGAAGTCTCATATAACTACAAGCCTCCACCAGCTTGAACCGTCCTCTGGTGACATGCAGGGTCCATGGAAAATTTGAAAATTTATGATAAGTTCTATGGGACCAAACTGCTGGCGTCATCGGTCCCTGGGTTTACACACTACTTACTCTAACTTAAATTAACTTACTCTTATGCCCGTGGGAGGACTTGAACCTCCGACGGGGGGAGCCGTGCGAACCGTGGCAAGACGCCCTTGACCGTGCGGCTACACCGCGCAGCCAGGCTCCATGGATTCATGAGATTGTCTGCACACCCGTACACGCCCATCCGCTCGATACAATTTGAAATGACACTCGTCCGACCACGCAACGTGTTTCCAGCCATCAACAGTCCAATTTCGGTTTTACCGGGCCAGACGAGACATAAATCTTTGTGTCGTGCAGTCATCAACGATACACGGGTGGCCCTTCGGCTCCGAAAGCCCATATCGATGATGTCTCGTTGAATGGTGCGCATGCTGAAACTTATTTATGGCCCAGCATTGAAATCCGCAGCAATTTGCGAAAGGGTTGAACTTCCTGTCAGGTTGATCGATTCTCTCCTGTTTTTGCAGGATCTTCTTCCAGCCGCAGCGACGTCGGAGATTTGACGTTACCGGATTCCTCATATTCACGGTACACTCGTGAGATGGTCGTACGGGAAAATCCCCACTTCATCGCTACCTCTGAGATACTGTTCCCCATCGCTCGTCCGCTGACTATACCACCACGTTCAGACTAACTCAAGTGTCTGTTAGTAGCCTGCCATTGTATCAGCAGTAAACGATGTAACAACTGCGCCAGACACTTGTTGTCTTACGTAGGCGTTGCTGACTGCAGCTCCCTATTCTGCCTGTTTACATATCTCAGATTTTGAATGCCCATGCGTATACCAGTTTCTTTGGCGCTTCAGTGTAGTGTGTTGAATATGAAAATATCTGACATGTAACCCATACAGACCATTGGAGAGAATCTGAAGAGTAATGTCATAATAAGTGAAACTTAAAATCACCTGCTACCAACTGAATATGTTTATACACACATCAAAAAAAGTTTTGCATCACCTCGGTTCCGAGAGTTCCGGAACCTGTACAAAAAATTCGAATAGAGATCAACACAAACGTCATTTCCGCCCTTTTTATTGCTCATGAAAACCACACATTGCATGTTGTACCACCATACAGCGAGACCTTCAGAGTTGCTGGTCCAGATTGCTGTACACGCCGGTATCTGTTATACCCAGTAGCACGTCCTCTTGCATTGCCCGCCATTGTGTCCGAGCGGTTCTACGCACTTCAGTCTGGAACCGCGTTGCTGCTACGGTCACAGGTTCGAATCCTGCCTCGGGCATGGACGTGTGTGCCGTCCTTTGGTTAGTTAGGTTTAAGTAGTTCTAAATCTAGGGGACTGATGACCTCAGATGTTATGTCCCATAGTACTCAGAGCCTATGAACCTCTTGAATTGATGCATGCCTGTATTCGTCGTGGCATACTATGCGCAATTTATCAAGGCACTGTTGGTCCAGATTGTCCCACTCCTCAACGGCGATTCGGCGTAAATCCCTCAGAGTGGTTGGTGGGTCATGTCGTCGATAAAAAGCCCTTTTCAGTCTATCTCTCTATGTTCGATAGGGTTCATGTCTGGAGACATGCTGGCCACTCAAGTCGAGCGATGTCGTTATCCTGAAGAAAGTCATTCACAAGATGTGCACGATGGGAGCGCGAATTGTCGTCCATGAAGACGAATGCCTCGCCAATATGCTGCCAAAGTGGTTGCATTCACGGTCGGAGGATGGCATTCACTTATCGTACATCAGTTACGGCACCTTCCATGACCACCAGCGGCGTACATCGCCCCACATAAAGCCACCCCAAAACAGCAGGGAACCTCCATCTTGCTGCACTCACTGGACAGTGTGTCTAAGGCGTTCAGCCTGACCGGTTTGCCCTCAAACACGTCTCCGACGATTGTCTGGTGGGAGGCATATGCGACACTCATCGGTGAAGTGAATGTGATGTCAATCCTGAGCGGTCCATTCGGCATGTTGTTGGGCCCATCTGTATAGCGCTGCATGGTGTCGTCGTTGCAAAGATAGACGTCGCCATGGACGTCGGGAGTGAAGGTGCGCATCATGCAGCCTATTGCGCCCAGTTTGAGTCGTAACACGACATCCTGTGGCTACACTTACCGCATTATTCAACATGGTTGCTGTCAGGCTTTCTCCGAGCCATAATCCTTAAGTAGCGGTCATCCACTGCAGTATTAGCCCTTGGGCGACCTGAGCGAGGCATGTCATCGACAGTTCCTGTCTCTCTGTATCTCCTTCATGTCCGAACAACATCGCTTTGGTTCACTCCGAGACGCCTGGACACTTCCCTTGTTGATAGCCCTTCCTGGCACAAAGTAACAATGCGGACGCGATGGAACTGCGGTATTGACCGTCTAGGCATGGTTGAACTACAGATAACACGAGCCGTGTACCTTCTTTCTGGTGGAATGACTGGAACTGATAGGCTGTCATACCACTTCCGTCTAATAGGTGCTGCTCATGCATGGTTGTTTACATCTTTGGGGGGGATTTAGTGACACCTCTGAACAGTCAAAGGAACTGTGTCTGTGATACAGTATCCACAGTCGACGTCTATCTTCAGAGGTTCTGGGAACTGGGGTGATACAAAACTTTTTTTGATGTGTGTATATTAGCCATATCAACATATATCCTGGATAGAAGAAGATACTCTCAAGATACTTTAACACGTTCAATGGGAATCAGAAACATGAATGATTTGTTTGCAGGTACTCAAACGGCTGTTAGTGAGGATGTGCGGCACATTATTGCCTGTGAAGATGTCAACATTAGCAGACGATGTGTCCCGCATATTAACACTTCTTACTCCGCGACCATCTCTCCATACAACTAAAATCAGCTAGGATCTAAGAGTCGCTGAGTACCACCACATCACATATTGCCGTACTGAATGTTTACAAGATAGTGAATTATGTTTTACAAGTACTGTTTGTCCGTCTAATTCCGATCGCGAACACAGCGCGAGGGAAACGAATTTTCTCTGTCGGCGCACAAGTAACGTAATGTATTTCCTTCTACCTTACCGCGGCGAACTTTCCACGAAAGATGCATGGGGTATTTATCGAACCCGCGCCGAAGCGTGGTTCTCGAAACTTTGCGAAGCTCCTCCCGCAAGATGAACAGCTTTCTTTTCTTCAAAGGTCGTCGGCCCCTTGGGAGTAGACAGCTCTCCCGTGGGGCTCGTGTGCAGACTAAACAAAAACTTCATGTAGGAACGTAGAACATTTTATCAGCCACGCGAACTTTTCGTTCAGTAAGACTTGGGAAGAATACTTAGCCTCCGAGTTGAGCTGGTACATGTGGTGGTTTTCACTCCTCTCCGTGGATCTTCAGCAAATACAGAGTGAACTCTCCAAATATTAATTCGTGGAGCCATACAATGGGATTTATGTTTCTTATAATCACACCAATGTGCCCCTTCTCTTTGCTGTTAAAACCAAACTGACCGCTGTCCTTTAAAAAATACCGTTTAGTCGATATTACGTATATATACTCCCTGATTCATATTAATGTATCTAATTTCCGTGCGTACCTAGTAATTTGTGTGGTCCTTATTTTTCCTCTTTTCGTGTTTCTTCACGCAATCCCCCTAGTTCTTTTCCTTTTCTTGTAGGAGTAATTTTAAGACCTATTTTGGTGAAGCTGAAGACGATGAACGCATGCTGCAGTGGTCGAGAAGTTGAGTCATGTCATTACATGTTGTTTATTACTGCTCATTTGTATACTTGGCTCTACTTTCAGGGTGACCCTTATAAGAGATTACAAAAAAATAACATGTGATTTGAGCACCCCACATCCAATATTTTTTTACTTCTGGCATGTTTTGATAATGTGCCAAATTTCATTACAATCAGTTAATATTAACCAATGCAGCAACGGACTTCACCGTTTAAATAAGTCTTGTACACTGAAATAAAAGTATTTTCCTGTGGAATAAACAACTGAAATCAATCGATATACGTACGTCTTGCAAATGTGCTTAAGTATATATCAATGGGAGACTTTTTAAGTACTAATTTGTACTCGGAGATACAAATCTGTGAGTGCAGCATAAATCAGTAAGTATAAATTTACTATATAGGTTTGCTACTGTCAACTAGAATATAAAATGTAGACTGGCAATGGCAAGGAAAGCGTTTCTGAAGAAGAGAAATTTGTTAACATCGAGTATAGATTTAAGTTTTAGGAAGTCGTTTCTGAAAGTATTTATATGGAGTGTAGCCACGTATGGAAGTGAAAAATGGACGATAAATAGTTTAGACGAGAAGAGAATAGAAGTTTTCGAAATGTGGTGCTACAGAAGAATACTGAAGATTAGATGGGTACATCACATAACTAATGAGGAGGTATTCAATAGAATTGGAGAGAAGAGAAAATTGTGGCACAACTTGACTAGAAGAAGGGATCGGTTGGTAGACATATTCTGAGGCATCAAGGGATCACCAATTTAATATTGGAGGGCAGTGTGGAGGGCAAAAATCGCAGAGGGAGACCAAGAGATGAATACACTAAACAGATTCAGAAGGATGTAGGTTGCAGTAGGTACTGGGAGATGAAGAACCTTGCACAGGATAGAGTAGCATGGAGAGCTGCATCAAACCAGTCTCTGGACTGAAGACCACAATAGCAACAATTGTGAACTAACGAAGCGAAAGCAGACTTGCAAAAGAACAGTGCTACAGTCTCCGAAACATCCTTTTGATGTCAGAAAAATGTTCTTCCATATAACAATTTCACGCGTAAACCATTAAGAAAATTCGTCATCAGTGGATTACGAACTCGGGATATTCAGTACGACGATCTGATGATGTACCAGCTCACCTGCAGGATGTCTATCTCATTCCGATCTCACAGATTCGCTGTTCCGATAATATGTAGTTCTGGTGTTACCTCTTTTATTACCATTTACACATGTTCTACTGGACAATAGCAGACAGCACGAACTAAATCGGTGTTTCAGTGGATTACGAACTCGGGACATTCAGTACGAGGATTTGGTTTCGATCTGTGTCTGACATTTGGAGATTTGGGTGTGAGCTATCCAAGGACGACTCACGACCTCTCCTCATAGCTTTACATCCGCCTGTACCTCCTCTCCTGTAGTCCAAACTTCAGAAGGTTCTCCTGCATAGCTTGCGGAACTAGCACTCCTGGAAGAAAGGCTATTGCAGAGACATGGCTTAGCCACAGCCTGGGGGATTGTTTCCAGACTGAATTTTCACTCCGCAACGGATTGTGCGCTGATCCGAATCTTCTGGACTGAGGTACTAACCCCGCAAGGCATGCAGAAAATCTTTTCAAGTTTGGACGGTAGGAGATGAGATACTGGCGGATGTAAAGTTGTTAGTATCAATTAAATTCTCCAGCAGCTGTGTGCCTAGATGTTATTTTGTTTCGGTTCAAATGGCTCTGAGCACTATGGGACTCAACTTCTGAGGTCATAAGTCTCCTAGAACTTAGAACTACTTAAACCTAACTAACCTAAGGACAACACACACATCCATGCCCGAGGCAGGATTCGAACCTGCGACCGTAGCGGTCGCGCGGTTCCAGACTGTGGCGCCAGAACCGCTCGGCCACCAGCTGCCGGCCTTTGTTTCGGCATTCCACTATGCCATCTTCAGGCCCCATATGTATCTCTCAAAATAAACGATAATAGCATACAGTGCCGTATACCCTGGATTTCGTGAATTCAAACTGTTTCACAAGTGACATGCGAAAGGGTTTGAATTCACCAAAGCCAGGGATATATGGCACTGTATGGCATCATCTTTTATTTTGAGGGATGCATATGGGGCCTGAAAATGGCATCATGGAATGCCGAAACCGGTTATCGTCAAAATAAAAGTGTCGTCAAAATAAAATAACATCTTAGGCACACGGCTATTGGAGAATTTCATTGATACTGACAATTAATTACTTAACCAGCTGATGCCCCCTGTCCGTGATAGACCAACAGAGATTAAAGTTCTTAGGGCGGAACGTGAGTCCTGCTTGTATAGCTGAGACGGTAGAGCACTTTTCCGGAAAAGGCAGAGGTCCCAGATTCGAGTCCCTGTCCGACATACAGTTTCCATCTCCATGAAGGCTTGCCTTCACTTCGTCCTTGCCAGGTAAGCTCTGGTCATACGAGGATGTGGCATAGTCTGGAACAGGCGACCGCTACGGTCGCAGGTTCGAATCCTGTCTCTGGAGTGGATGTGTGTGATGTCCTTAAGTTAGTTAGGTTTAAGTAGTTCCAATTCAAGGGGATTGATGACCTCAGATGTTAAGTCCCATACTGCTCCGAGCCATTTGAACCATTTTGATGTGTCATAAATATCACGGTTAAGATAGTTCTTTGATTCTACTGTGTTCTTTGCGATTGTACTTGTTTTGTTGGCCTGTCTTTTCTTCAGACAGTGGCCCGCACAGCGAGCGTTGTGACACTCGGTCCACTTCGGGAGAATCGCCTAATTTAGGGTTTCCGCTGATCACCTGAATAATAGGTTGCTTCCCCTTTCGCCATCCTTGTGCAATTGACGGAATTTACCTTTCCGATGTCGATGAGATGTCAAGTCCTCATTACCCTTCACTCCTTATAAAGCACTTTAAATTCCTGATGAATATATGATACCTGTTCGTCCACGACAGTTTACTTTTCTGCTCTGATACTGAAACCGCTCTGAAATTAGGGAAGATGTGCCCCTAAATTCTCTCTCGTCGAAATCCGTTCCTTGCTTTCATCATGCTTCGAGCTTACTTGTAACACAACCCCGAAAGCAAGCGGCCGAATACGGAAGCGTCCGAAACTTGTGTGAAGGAGGGCCCCGTGTTGTCTTGTCGCCGAGCTGGGTCCTCACTAATTACCGCATCCAGCTCGTGCGACCGGAGTTCGTTTGCAGAAGGGACGGTTGTTTCTTGTCCTCGCGGTCCTTTTTTTCCCGCCTGTGATAAATGAGCCTCCCGCACCCGGCGGCCACGCGTTTCTCTACGCCCGGCGTCGTGCTCTCTGTCCGCTGACGTCACACAGCGATGTGCACAAGTGTAGAGACACTGCTTGCTGCTTGCGGTTTTGCATTACCGGGAAAGGAAACGTCGTACCTCGCCCAGAAACGCTTAAAAATGGGCTGCAGGCTGTAGGCGCGCCGCTGTATAAACAATGTTGGTCTTAATCATACAATGTAGGCTTTCACGGCCGGTGTTGTCTTCGGTTGAAACTTCTGTGCTGAGAGGCCGTGGTCAATGTGGGAAGCCCTCTCAGCCCACCTGTTGCCAATTTATTTATGGAGATCTTCGAACAGCGAGCGCTGCAGACTGCCAGTAAAAAGCCTGCTAAATGGTACCGCTATGTTGATGACACATTTGTCGTGTGGACTCATGGTAAAGAAGAGATGGATATCTTCTTGGAGCACCTGAACAGCATTAACCCGAAGATACAGTTTACGATGGAGAAAGAGAGCAACGGTCAACTCAATTTCCTGGATGTGTCGGTAATTAAACGGGTGGATGGGACGCTAGGCCTCAAGGTATATGGAAAGAACACCCACAAGGATCGATACCTCCACAAGGAATCTAACCATCATCCTAGGCAAGAAAGAGGTGTCATGAAAACCTTTGTTGGACAGAGCCAGCAAAATCTGCGAGCCGGCGTACAAGATGAACTGAATCACCTACGGTCAGCCTTCATCAAAAACGGATATACCAGCAAGGAAATTGATCGAGCCCTCCATCAAAGAAGGAAAGAAGCCAGAAGTCCAGAGCAACAACGGTCACCTACTGGAAAAGTTTTCCTACCGTTCATTGATAAGGTCACGGACCGTATCGGGAAAGTTCTGGCCAAGTATGGGATCGATACAATCTTCAGACCCACCAAGAAGATTAAAGAATATTTAAGAACTGCAAAAGACGCCCGACATCCCCTAGCAACACCTGGGATATACAAAATTCCATGCAGTTGTGGACAAATATGTATTGGAACAACGAAAATAAGTGTAAACACCCGCTTAGCCGAACATAAAAGGAACTGTCGCTTAGAACACATCGAAAAATCGGCCATAGCTGAGCATGTTTTTCGAGGTTGGAATCACGAAATTAAATTTAATGAGACAAGCGTTCTAGCACGAACATCCCATTATCATGCGCTCATGTATAGAGAAGCAATAGAAATTCACAAACACCATAACAATTTTAACAGAAAAGAGGAAGTTTTAAAGTTGGACAAAATATGGATGTCGACGTTGCGCCAGCAGAACGACAATCGATTACTCTTAATCGAGAATGATGACGCCTTCCAAAGATAGGCATACCGTCGGCATCACGTGACGAATGGTGGTGCCCTCTATGCGCTCTATAAATGCGAGAGTACATGGAGCCTCAGTGGCAGTAGCCGGACGACCTCAGAAGATGTCTCCCGCAGATGGAGACGAAACGTCAGGTGGAAATTTTATACATCGGCCACGGCCTCTCAGCCCGGAAGTTTCAACTGAAGAATGTTGGTCTTAATAGCTGCACAGGACTCAGATGGTTTCAAGTAGGGCTCTCAGCGTACTGGCTTCTGACGATAAGATACAGCCTACAAGTTTTCCTAAGGCACAAGTGTTCGGCCAGGAAGCCTTGGTTGATGCTTCTTCGACGTATACTTCGTCCGTGGGCGTCCTTGCGGTAAATTACCTTACTTCGTTCAAGTGAACGGATAAATTTACAGGAAGCCGGTGCACACAGCTAATATGGCTTCGATACTGATCATGTTCTGTAGTAGTGTGCATGTTTTCCACTTTTCACCCCTTCAGTATCCGCCGCCTTTATTTATAATTAGTATAACTTTGTTTTTCATAATTATAAGCTGGCATGCCAAACTTAAGGACGAAAGTAACTTTCGCAAGACGTCTCACTACCAAGTAAATAGATCGATAAAACTTGGACCATAGATAAAAAAACTGCAGCAAAATAAGTATTGTTGCACGATAAGACGAACAGAAATAACACTATCATTGAAAGACACCAATTACACCGACACATCGCGATTCATGATGGCTTCCTGAATAGTACAAAAGGTGTGTATGATCAACATGGACGACAATGCATGCTCCGCAATGTGCCCCCATGCTGGCCACAAGATTGGAAAGGAGTTGTTGTGGTAGGGCCTTCCAGTCGTCCATTGTAGAATTTATGAAGGAAAAAGGGGTGCATTGCAGACCTTGCACTTTAAGTGGACTGTACTGCACAGTACGATATTGCAGGGTGAGAAACAACCTGTTTCTGATCTAGTAGGGATGCAAGTCTGACAAGTAACACCGTCCATTATCCTAAGCCCACTGGCATTAAAGAAAACGCAAGGTTTGAAGAATAAATTGTGGCCTTGAACGAATTACGAGGCTAGTTTCAAACATTACGTGCTGAGGAAAGTGCCAGTATTACATCTGTTGTAGAATTATTTTCGAGACCATTTTCTGTTCCAGTTGCAAGTGCCCCTGTGCGTGTGAAGATGTAACTGATTGATCTGCAAAGTAGTTCCCATTCTAGTGACAATGATAATGACGAAGTCTGTTACTTTAAAACTGTCTAGATGTCTACATAGCTTTGATCAGGTTTCACAGTATATCGATTGGACCTTTTTTCGAGTGTGAAACTAAATAATTCACGATTACGTGGGAAGCTGAGCGCGAAAATTGTGAAGCTTTCTGCATCTCTTCATATGTCAAAATTATGTCTTCAGCGCACCTAAAGTAATTAAATAACACTGAAAATTTGATTCATCATCTATGTCGCTGCAAAATGTGGAACATACAGTAAAGAGCGAAAGAAACTGGTACACTTGTCTAATCTCGCATAGGGTCCACGTGACCCCGCAGAAGTGCCGCAACACGACGTGGCATGGACCCGACTAATGTCTGAAGTAGTGCTGGAGGGAACTGATACCATGAATCCTGCATTGCTGTCCATAAGCCAGTAAGTGCACGAGGGGTTGGAGATCTCTTTGTGAACAGCAGGGTTGCATGGCATCCCAGATATGCTCAGTAATGTTCATGTCTGGGGAGTTTGGCGGCCAGCGGAAGTGTTTAAATTCAGAAGAGTGCTCCTGGAGCCACTCTGTGGCAGTTCTGTACTTGTGGGGTGTCGAGTTGTCCTGCTGGAATTCCCTAAGTCCGTCGGAATGCGCAGTGGGCATGAATGGATGCAGGTGTTCAGATGGGATGCGTACGTACGTGTCACCTGTCAGAGTCGTGTCTAGACGTATCAGAGGTCCAAATGTTCAAATGTGTGTGAATTCCTATGAGATCAAACTACTGAGATCATCGGTCCCTAGACTTACACACTACGTAAACTAACTTATGCTAAGAACAACACGTACGCCCATGCCCGAGGGACGACTCGAACCTCCGGCGGGAGGGGCCGCGCAATCCGTGCAAGGCGCCTCAAACCAAGCTGTCACTCCGCGCGCATCAGAGGTCCCATATCGTTCCAACTGCACACGCCCCACACCATTACAGAGCCTTCACCAGCTTGAATAGTCTCCTGATGACATGCAAGTTCCATGGATACATGAGGTTGTCGCCATATCCGTACACGTGCATGAGCTCGATATTATTTGATGCGAGACTCTTCCGACGACGCAATGTGTTTCTAGTAACCAACAGTCCATTGACGGTGTTGACGGACCCAGACGAGACGTAAAACGTCGTTTCGTGCAGTGATCAAGGGTACACGAGTGTGCCTTCGGCTTCGAAAGTCCATATCGATGATGTTTCGTTGAATGGTGCGCAAGCTGGCACTTGCTGATAGCCCAGCATTGAAATCCGCAGCAATTTGCAGAAGGGTTGAACTTCTGTCACGTTGAACAATTATTCAGTCGTCGTTGGTCCCGTTTTTGCAGGATCTTTTTCCAGCCGCAGCTGTATCGCATATTTAATGTTTTACCGGATTCCTGATATTCACGGTACACTCTTGAAATGGTCGTACTGGAAAATCCCCACTTCATCGTTGTCTTATATAGACGTTGCCGACCGCAACGCCGTATTTTGCCTGTTTACATATATCTGTATTTGAATACGCATGCCTATACCAGTTTCTTTGGCGCTTCAGTATAAAATCAAGTCGTATGCGTTGCCACTGCATTGCCATGTAAACGCTTTTGTGATTTCCTCCACTCTTCGTTGTCCTCGTTCTCAGACAGTGTAGTGTGGCAGTGGAGGAAACGTGCAGCGAGACTGAACGCAATGGCACTGGTACCACGTTACGACCGGCGAGCCGATATCTTGGCCAACCTTTCTCTAGCGGATGTTGCCGTGAGTGAGTGGCCGAAGCTGGTTATGTCATCCCTGAATGAGCTCTGTTCCTCGTCAAAACTACGACAGCGACAGCTTACTTGTGGTGGCGCTCTGCTGTGCCCTTCTTCAGCCCAGGGTGTAGGTAATTGGGCGTTGTGGGCGCATTCATGCCGTAATCGGGTGGGGGAGAGGGGGTTGGGATTCCGGTGGGTGGCGCGCTGCACCTTCGCTTATCGCGGAGCAACGTCAGGTGGGTCATTAGATTTGCATCGGCGCGTCCCTGTCCCGGCTGGACGTGATCAGGCGCGCGTTATCGCTAGTGCGCCGGCCTGATTGTGGGCCGGAGGCAGTGTAGAGGTGCAGCGGAGTCCTCTAGCTCCCCGGCTGGAATTCCTCTCGGCTGCTACTCGCCCGCTTTCCTCGCAGCCAGCCACGCGGATGCCTGCATATACTGGCGCGAAACAGGACGTGTTTCAGAGTACCCTGTTACGGTTGCTGCCGGAGGGCTTCCGACCGTAGTCGCAGTTGCGTCTCCACTCTGCCCGTCTCTGCCTGTAATTGAAATACCAGAGGTTTAAAGTGGAAAATCGCTGTTCGGAAGCTATGCTAATTAACTCCGACTTACGAGAGTGGTTCTGCAAGTAAGGTAACAAGGACTCCCACGGGTGTCTAAATATCTTTTACAGTTTACGCTGTCCAGTCACATTAATGTGACTACTGCTTTTGTTCGACGTGTACGAGCTATAACTACTGACAGGCGGCAGCACTAGCAGGGATTGTATATATACTGAGGAAACAAGTCACTGAACATCGATCGGTATGCACATATTCAGATGGAGGTAGTATCTCCTGCACAAAGTACGAGGGCTATTTCGAAAGTAAGGAACGATAGAGCACGAAATGGAAACGACAGTGAAAATCAAAACTGATTTATTTGCAACAGTTAGCTACAACTTCAAGCTACTTATCTCCATAGTCGCCGATCGGACGGAGACGTTTGTCGTAGCGTTGTATCGTCTTTCTAATACCCTCGTTATAGAAGGCAGCCGCCAGTGCTTTCCGCCAATTCTCTAGGCTGGCCTACAACTCGTTGTCTGTGGCAAAATGTTGTCGTCATAGCCAGCGGTTCATGTGAGCAGAGATGCAACTCAGAGAGAGACAATTACGGACTGTATGGTGGGTAATCAAATATTTCCAACTGAAAACGACGCAGGAGCATCTTCATTGCCCCTGCAGAATGCGGTTCAAAAATGGTTCAAATGGCACTGATCACTATGGGACTTAACATCTGAGGTCATCAGTCCCCTCGAACTTAGAACTACTTAAATCTAACTAACCTAAGGACATGACACACATCCATGCCCGAGGCAGGATTCGAACCTGCGACCGCAGCAGTCGCGCAGTTCCGAACTGAGCGCCTAGAACCGGCTCGGCCACGCAGAATGCGGCTGAGCTTTATCTTGAAGAAGGAAATGCACGACAGTTATGTAATGTTGGCTGCACAGCTTCAGGCGAACTTTCTCACCAGGCCCTCGTACTTGGCGGGAGACACTATTGTTCTAGGTATCCTTATGTGCTCCCTGTGTGCTCAGAATTAAAAAGAACGACGTAACGCAATCGATGGGCATACTAGAGACACTGCCCAACCTACCTGTGCAAAACTTCATCGGATTTTCACTGTGGTTTCCATTTCGCGACCTATAGTTCCTTACTTTACGAATAACCCTCGTATAAAAGGGCAGTGCGTTCGCAGAGCTGTCATTTGTACTCAGGTGATTCGTGTGAAAAGGTTTCCGACGTGACTGTGGCTGCACGACGAGAATTAACAGACTTTGAACGCGGAATGGTAGTCGGAGAAAGACTCAAGGGACATTCCATTTCGGAAATCGTTAGGGAATTCAATATTCCGAGATCCACAGTGTCAAGAGCGTGCCGAGAATATCAAATTTCAAGCATTACCTCTCACCACGGAAAACACAATGGCCGACGGCCTTTACTTAACGACTGAGAGCAGCGGCGTGCGTTAGAATTGTCAGTGCTATCGGACAAGCAACACTGCGTGAAATGACCGCAGAAATAAATACGCGACGTGCGACGAACGTATTCGTTTGGACAGTGCGGCGAAATTTAGCTTTAATGGGGTATGGCAGCAGACGACCGATGCGAATGGCTTTGCTAAGAGCACGATATCGCCAGCAGCACCTCTCCTGGGCTCACAAACAATCGGTTGCACCTTAGACCGTGGCATGGTCAGATCAGTCCCCGATTTCAGTTGGTAAGAACTGATGGTAGGGTTCGAGTGTGGCGCAGACCACACTAAACCATGGACCCAATTTCTCAACAAGGCGCAGAGCAAGCTGGTGTTGGCTCCATAATAGTGTGGGCTGTCTCTACACGGAATGGAGCGGGGTCTCTGGTCGAACTGAACCGATCATTGACAGGAAATGGTCATGTTTGCCTGCCTGGACACCATCTGCAGCTATTCATAGACTTAATGTTCCCAAAAAACGATGGAATTTTTATACATAATAATGCGCCATGTCACCGGGCCGTAATGCTTCGCGATATGTTTGAAGAACATTCTGGATATTTCGAGTGAATGATTTGGCCAACCGGATCGGCCGACGTGAATACCATCGAACATTTGTGGGGCACAATCGAAAGGTCTGTTCGGCCACAATTCAGCAACACTTTCGCAATAATGGACGGGTACAGAGGCAGCATAGCTCGATATTTCTGCAGTCGACTTCCAATGACTTGTTGAGTCCATACTACGCCTGGCAAAAAGAGATCCGATGCGATATTAGGAGATATCCTATGACCTTTGTCACCTCAACTTAAATAAAGTGATGACAGAAGTAAAATCCACCACTTGTTCAACTTATAAGTACACAAGAAGCTGCAATAGCGATGAACCTCACAAAAACCTAAACGAAAATCTCTGTATGGAAGAGACGATCACAGCCTCGAAACGCCGCCATTTGATGGAGCTATCTGTGTTCAGGTGCTCCTAAATCAATCTGAAGAATGAAACGTCGACGAGTATGTGGCCGGCGAAGTGCAATACTGTTTATATGTTTATAGATAAACCTCTCCACTTCCAACTGATCTCGGTGGTTTTCGTGCCAAAAATTTCATAAATGGAGAATAGTTGTGCGACACAAGCAAAGGCGGTGACGACCAAGCACGCACACTCCTGATGTCTGCGTCAGAAGTTTCTCGGCGGCCGAAGTGGCCGTGCCGTTAAAGGCGCTGCAGTCTGGAACCGCAAGACCGCTACGGTCGCAGGTTCGAATCCTGCCTCGGGCATGGATGTTTGTGATGTCCTTAGGTTAGTTAGGTTTAACTAGTTCTAAGTTCTAGGGGACTAATGACCTCATCAGTTGAGTCCCATAGTGCTCAGAGCCATTTGAACCATTTTTTTCAGAAGTTTCTCATTCTGTTCAGAACGAGTATTGACGGCATAGACCAAGAAAATTCTTTTCTGAATTCCAAGAGATGAAGAAAGACTGAGATAATGACCTAATGGAATATAGGAACACAGCGATAGGGGACATGCAGGAGCAGCATAGATGTGTAGATCTTAAGGTCTTTGTTCTGCAGTGGTTCTCACATGGATGATAATGATGGTGGTGGTGATGATGATGAGGATGGTGATGATGAGGATGGTGATGATGAGGATGGTGATGATGAGGATGGTGATGATGAGGATGGTGATGATGAGGGTGGTGATGATGAGGGTGGTGATGATGAGGATGGTGATGATGAGGATGGTGATGATGATGAAGCTGATGATGGTGATGATGGTGACAGTGATGGTGGTGATGATGGTGACAGTGATGGTGGTGATGATGGTGATGGTGATGATGTTGATGATGATGATTGTTTTAAAAACTTTGCGTCCTATTTTTGCTTTAAAACTCCCAAGTTGGCAGTTGATGGTTGGAGTGCTGACACATTATATGCGTATCCAGTAATGCTGACAACAGATGCCGGCCGGTGTGTCTGTGCGGTTCTAGGCGCTACAGTCTGGAGCCGAGCGACCGCTACGGTCGCAGGTTCGAATCCTGCCTCGGGCATGGATGTGTGTGATGTCCTTGGGTTAGTTAGGCTTAATTAGTTCTGAGTTCTAGGCGACTGATGACCTCAGACGTTAAGTCGCATAGTGCTCAGAGCCACTGGAACCATTTGACAATAGATGTTGTCTGCATGGGGATCATATCAACCTGTATCGCATCAAAAACAGCACGAAGATGACGCACTGAAGCGTTGAAACTAGTAGCGACAAAATAAAATAAAATCATAAGGACGGCTGCAGGTGTTTTTATTTACTTGTCACGGTCCAATGTCGGTGTTAACGGGCCCAGGCGAGGCGTAAAGCTTTGTGTAATGCAGTCATCAAGGGTACACGAGTGGGCCTTCGGTTCCGAAAGCCCATATTGGTAATGTTTCGTTGACTGGTTCGCAAGCTGACACTGTTTACGGTCCCCAGCAATGAAATCTCCAGCAATTGTGGAATGGTTGCTCTTCTGTCAGGTCGAACGATTCTCCTCAGTCTCGTTGGTCCCATTCTTGCAGGATTTTCCGCCGCAGCTATGTCGGCGATTTGATCTTTTACACGATTCTTGATATTCACGGTACACTCGTGAAATGGTCGTACATGAATATCTCTACTTCATCGATACCTCGGAGATGCTGTGCCCCACCACTCGTGCGCCGACTATAACACCACGTTCAAAGTCATGTCCGAGGTGCATTCAAGTTCTAAGGCCTCCGATTTTTTTTCTCCGGACTGGAAAGAGATAGAAACATGCACATTGTTTTAAAATGAGGCCGCGTTCATTGTCAATACGTCCCAGAGATGGCAACACTATACGGCAGATGGAATTTTACCGCCAGCGGCGAGAATTAGAACTGTTTTAAATACTTAAAATGGCGACGTTTTCCTTACTTGAACAGCGTGCAATCATTCGTTTTCTGAATTTGCATGGTGTGAAACCAACTGAAATTCATCGACGGTTGAAGGAGACATGTGGTGATGGAGTTATGGATGTGTCGAAAGTGCGTTCGTGGGTGCAACAGTTTAATGAAGGCAGAACATCGTGTGACAGCAAACCGAAACAACCTCGGGCTCGCACAAGCCGGTCTGACGACATGATCGATAAAATGGAGAGAATTGTTTTGGGGGATCGCCGAATGACTGTTGAACAGATCGCCTCCAGAGTTGGCATTTCTGTGGGTTCTGTGCACACAATCCTGCATGAGGACCTGAAAATGCGAAAAGTGTCATCCAGGTGGGTGCCACGAATGCTGACGGACGACCACATGGCTGCCCGTGTGGCATGTTGCCAAGTAATGTTGACGCGCAACGACAGCATGAATGGGACTTTCTTTTCGTCGGTTGTGACGATGGATGAGACGTGGATGCCATTTTTCAATCCAGAAACAAAGCGCCAGTCAGCTCAATGGAAGCACACAGATTCACCGCCACCAAAAAAATTTCGGGTAACGGCCAGTGCTGAAAAAATGATGGTGTCCATGTTCTGGGTCAGCGAGGGCCTAATCCTTACCCATTGCGTTCCAAGGGGCACTACGGTAACAGGTGCATCCTACGAAAATGTTTTGAAGAACAAATTCTTTCCTGCACTGCAACAAAAACGTCCGGGAAGGGCTGCGGGTGTGCTGTTTCACCAAGACAAGGCACCCGCACATCGAGCTAACGTTACGCAACAGTTTCTTCGTGATAACAACTTTGAAATGATTCCTCATGCTCCCTACTCACCTGACCTGGCTCCTAGTGACTTTTGGCTTTTTCCAACAATGAAAGATACTCTCCGTGGCCGCACATTCACCAGCCATGCTGCTATTGCCTCAGCTATTTTCCAGTGGTCAAAACAACTCCTAAAGAAGCCTTCGCCGCTGCCATGGAATCATGGCGTCAGCGTTGTGAAAAATGTGTACGTCTGCAGGGCGATTACGTCGAGAAGTAACGCCAGTTTCATCGATTTCGGGTGAGTAGTTAATTAGAAAAAAAATCGGAGGCCTTAGAACTTGAATGCACCTCGTAAATCTTCGTAACCTGCCATTATAGCGGCAGTAACCTATCTAACAACTGCGCCCGGCACTTGTTATCTTATATATGTGTTGCCGAACGCAGCGCCGTATTCTGCCTGTTTACGTGTCTGTGTATTTGAATACGTATGCTATACTAGTTTCTTTGGCGCTTCAGCGTACTTTGTCTCTAGTGATCTAAACGTCTCGAGGTTGATAAACTCGAATCATCCTTCGTTCCTTGGAGAGGAGGTGAACTGTGTACTTGACCATGTGCGACCTCTTATGCCCTGGGGGCAATAGCCTCTGCTACTCTTCGCACGCGTGGGTCCTCCGTAGCTCGCAGCTGTGTACTGTAGAGAGGCAGGGGGGATTCGCCTCCTTGCTGCCAAATCTGCTCTCTTTATCTGTGTTTTGATCTCCCTAGGGGAAAGGCCTTCGGAAGCAGATACTGCCGATATTGCATGAGGCGCTTCCTTCACTCGCCCGCTATCCCGAGACGCGTTTCCGAGTCTTCAGAGGAAACCTTCCTAACTCCCTCCAGGCGACTGCCCCCTTCAGATTGCAAGCAATTGCTTCTCTCACTACCCAACACGAAGTGTTTCGTGGACAAAGCTGTGAAGTATGCTTGCCGCTGTGTGCGATGCCCTTGTCTTCGATTGTCCTCGCAACCAAATGTTCAGCCCTTTGCTCTTCATCGATTTCAGTTACTAGTTCCGAAATAGCGATACGTATACGG
This sequence comes from Schistocerca americana, assembly GCF_021461395.2. Taxonomy (NCBI): domain Eukaryota; kingdom Metazoa; phylum Arthropoda; class Insecta; order Orthoptera; family Acrididae; genus Schistocerca; species Schistocerca americana. The sequence goes on from NC_060123.1 coordinate 570,281,886, forward strand.
TGCTTGCAATTTGTCAATCATTTTTACGATTCATTGTAGTTTTCGACGGGAGTACACTAACAATATTAACTATCTCGCGGATCCTATAGGGAAAGACATGGAAAATGTAGATCTATGAAGAAAAAAGAGTTACTGATTCTTCGTTATGATGGCCTTGGTTTTGGGCGCATAACAGCGAATGCGTCAGCACCCTTACTCGGTATAGTGTTACGAATAGTCTAAAACGTACCACACGCCTCTGCTCGTACTGTTGTCATACAGTTAAAGTATCGATAAAACTGTTTACTGCGTAAATACGGTTGGATGATCGCGTAATAAATAGGGTGAACCAGCCGTGCAGGAACACACTAAAATCTCTGTCTAATCAAGTTGAGCAAGAGCTCTGACGCCACACAAAATTTCAGCAGTTTTGTAGCTCTCGTCTCATTATCGCTTAAAACTGAGGGTAAGTCTGTTATTAACCAAAGGCTTCCGTCTTGTCAGCATATAAAACTAAAGATGTTGAACTATGATGTGCTGTGGGTGTTTGCACAGACACTGCATGCCAGTGGATCTTTTTGTCGAAAGAGATAAGTGTGTGTCAGCAGGTAGTGTCCTATAGGAAGGCGACTATACGTCGTCCCTCCTTTGAGACTAGAAAGAAGTGCGCCATGGTCATATCGTCTGTTTGACAGAAGGCAGCATCTACTTCTTCATACGTACATACTCCACAAGTCACCTAAAGCGCATGGCGGGGGGTACCTTGTACCATTGCTAGACATTCCCTTTCCTGTTCCTCTCGCAAATGGAGAGAGGCAGAAAACTATCCTCTATATGCTCCAGCACGAGCCCTAATTTCTTTTAACTTTCCTTAGAGGTACTTAAGAGAAATGTAAATTACCGGCGATAGAATCGCTTTGCAGTCAGCTTCAGATGCTGGGTCTCTAAATTTTCTCAATAGTTTTACGCAGAAAGAACGTTTTCTTCAGTCCAGTGATTTCCATTTTAGTCTGCTGAGGATTTCCGTAACACTCGCATGTTGATCGAACCTACCGGTAACAACTCCACCAACATGCGTCTTGAATTACTTGGGTGTTCTAAATAGCCTCATTTGGTCTTCACTTATATCTAGATCATTCTTCGCAGCGTTTGTGCGTATTATCATACGTGAATTATTCTTAAGATACATGATCAAACCTAACATAATTGTATACGGACATAGTATCTCTAGTAATCACAGCAACAGTAACAATGCTGATGGGGCAACAGCATCAGTATTATAGCAATTAAATCGACAGTACATTATACTGATGATAATGATTTCGACAGCAATGATAAATTATGTGTAATTATAGACAAAAACGTGTTAAAAGACAAACGTCGTTAAAGCGAGCTTAGAAGTTATCTTGATCCAGATCCAGTGTGGAAAAAATCTGAATAGTTAACTTTCTGTGAGTGAGGAATGCGGATTTTGGTAACAGGGGATATGAGGGAAGAGAGACAATATGGAAAAGCAAAAATCTTTAGCGAACAGAAAGGGTGTTTGGAGGAACAGGAAGAGAAAGAGGAGGAGATAGATGGGATCACCAACTGAGTAGGAGAATCTTTGATGGGATAAGAAAAAGAAAATTAGTTATGTACATATACATAGTTAGGCTGAAAACCTAGAAGAGAAGGCTGCTGTGCCCTTACGTAAAGTAATATCGAGTCACTGTAGCAAAAAATTTTTAATAGTGTCAGTGAATGTAACATGGTGCTGGGTCTTAACGAAACAGCCAGAAGTTTTCAGCAATAGGGCCAATTTGGCTGTAGAAAAAGACTGAAAGAGAGCCAAAACGAGTTGTAGCGAAACAGCTCTGCCCGATGATTCGAAGATTGTTACAAGTAGCGTCTTTTAAGAAATTACGAGAATATTAAAAACAAAATGGCTCTGAGCACTATGCGACTTAAATTCTGAGGTCATCAGTCGCCTAGAACTTAGAACTAATTAAACCTAACTAACCTAAGGACATCACACACATCCATGCCCGAGGCAGGATTCGAACCTGCGACCGTAGAGGTCGCTCGGCTCCAGACTGTAGCTCCTAGAACCGCACGGCCACTCCGGCCGGCGAGTGAGAATATTACAGCGTACAATAGTTTTAGCAGAAAAGACTCTAGATCGCCCAAAATTGTGTGTTACAACGTATCCAGTAATTAAAGAAAAAACTCTAGCAAGACAATGGAAGCCGGCCGCTGTGACCGAGCGGTTCTAGGCACTTCAGTCCGGAACCGCGCTGCTGCTACGGTCGCAGCTTCGAATCCTGCTTGTGTGTGATGTCCTTAGGTTAGTTAGGTTTAAGTAGTTCTAAGTCTAGGGGACTGATGACCTCAGATGTTAAGTCCCATAATGCTTAAAGCCATTTGAATTTTGAAGACAATGGAAGACGAAAAATTACAGCAGTGAAAGAATTTCTTTTTAATTAAAAGAATAAGTTTTGTTTTTGAGGCAGCCGCTTTTTTGGTCAATAAACTTTATTCAACGTTCCTCCAGTGACGTCACAGATAGTTTCAGTTTTGGCTTTAGTACCAGCAATCAGTTGCAGTTTTCGCCTTACCTCCCTCCTTCCAAATAATCCAGTCTTTTACGGTATGTCCTTATGCATTTGGCCCTCCATGTTTCTGAAGCCCGCGGCTGTTCTGCATAGCGAAACGACGGCGCATGAAAAATTAACGGGAGGCGCAGGCGGAGCCGAGCTTCGCCTGCCCCAGGCGATGACTTAATTAGAGTCCGTTAGCCGTGTCTGCGGTCCCCAGCACGGGCCATTACAGAATTCATGCGTCGCCTAACACACTGCAAGCAGAAAACCAATTATTTCACGTTCGCCAGCTTCAACAAGGGAGCGGTATTCAAGTGCCGCGCGAGAATTTAACTTCTCCCCCGTCATTCTGACAGACCCTTCCCGGCGTCCCGTTAGTGAAGACTGTATAGGTCGTCGTAAAGTACTCTCTTTCGATTTAATTATCGCTACTCGTGCAGTAGAGCCAACTACGCCAATAGGAACTACATACACCAGGAGAAAACTTGAAACAACAGGATGAAATTGGACATGTTACTGTTACCTACGTGTGTTTGCTGCAAAATTACAATCTTTAGTATCCCAAAGCTGACTCTGTAACTTACACAAGTGTATTCTGTCTCCTGGAATAATTCCGAGACTGAACTTACACTGTTACGATGGACGTTTTAAAGACACTTGACCGAACACAGAAATGGCACGAATGTGGAAAAGTAATAAGAGCACTGGAAAATACCCCTCTTTATACAACTGACAGAGAAGTTCCAGAGACGTGATTTGGTCACGTATTAGTGGTGATTTTGCTAAAAATCATGTGTTGCGTTATCGTGTAAAATAGATAAAACTGAATTATGAATTAGCTGCTGATGAGTGTTACAGGCTGTATGGGCGTGGTCGAAAGAACTTTTCGGTTTCTGACGTTTCGTCCAGAATTACGCTGGACATCTTCGGAGGTGCTCCTGGCGACGCCGAGTCTCGCCCATTGACGAGTCGGACGTCTCAGAGCGACATAAATACTGTGTAAAGTGGGAGTGCTCGAGTTTACATGTGACCAGCAGAGATAATCTTTGTCAGAGATACAACTTAACTGTCGAGGTTAAAAGCTAGCCGATGCTGCAGAGCAACTGTCCATATTGTAGTTGTTGTGGTCTTCAGTCCTGAGACTGGTTTGATGCAGCTCTCCATGCTACTATATCCTGTGCAAGCTTCTTCATCTCCCAGTACCTACTGCAACCTACATCCTTCTGAATCTGCTTAGTGTATTGATCTCTTGGTCTCCCTCTACGATTTTTGCCCTCCACGCTGCCCTCCAATGCTAAATTGGTGATCCCTTGATGCCTCAAAACATGTCCTACCAACCGATCCCTTCTTCTAGTCAAGTTGTGCCACAAACTTCTCTTCTCCCCAATCCTATTCAATACCTCCTCATTAGTTACGTGATCTACCCACCTTATCTTCAGCATTCTTCTGTAGCACCACATTTCGAAAGCTTCTATTCTCTTCTTGTCCAAACTGGTTATCGTCCATGTTTCACTTCCATACATGGCTACACTCCATACAAATACTTCCAGAAACGACTTACTGACACTTAAATCTATATTCGATGTTAACAAATTTCTCTTCTTCAGAAACGATTTCCTTGCCATTGCCAGTCTACATTTTATATCCTCTCTACTTCGACCATCATCAGTTATTTTACTCCCTAAATAGCAAAACTCCTTCACTACTTTAAGTGTCTCATTTCCTAATCTAATCCCCTCAGCATCACCCGATTTAATTTGACTACATTCCATTATCCTCGTTTTGCTTTTGTTGATGTTCATCTTATATCCTCCTTTCAAGACACTGTCCATTCCGTTCAACTGCTCTTCCAAGTCCTTTGCTGTCTCTGACAGAATTACAATGTCATCGGCGAAGCTCAAAGTTTTTATTTCTTCTCCATGGATTTTAATACCTACTCCGAATGTTTCTTTTGTTTCCTTTACTGCTTGCTCAATATACAGATTGAATAACATCGGGGAGAGGCTACAACCCTGTCTCACTCCTTTCCCAACCACTGCTTCCCTTTCATGCCCCTCGACTCTTATAACTGCCATCTGGTTTCTGTACAAATTGTAAATAGCCTTTCGATCCCTGTATTTTACACCTGCCACCTTTAGAATTTGAAAGAGAGTATTCCAGTTAACGTTGTCAAAAGCTTTCTCTAAGTCTACAAATGCTAGAAACGTAGGTTTGCCTTTTGTTAATCTTTCTTCTAAGATAAGTCGTAAGGTTAGTATTGCCTCACGTGTTCCAACATTTCTACGGAATCCAAACTGATCTTCCCCGAGGTCCGCTTCTACCAGTTTTTCCATTCGTCTGTAAAGAATTCGCGTTAGTATTTTGCAGCTGTGACTTATTAAACTGATAGTTCGGTAATTTTCGCATCTGTCAACACCTGCTTTCTTTGGGATTGGAATTATTATATTCTTCTTGAAGTCTGTGGGTATTTCGCCTGTCTCATACATCTTGCTCACCAGATGGTAGAGTTTTGTCATGACTGACTCTCCCAAGCCCACCAGTAGTTCTAATGGAATGTTGTCTACTCCCGGGGCCTTGTTTCGACTCAGGTCTTTCAGTGCTCTGTCAAACTCTTCACGCAGTATCTTATCTCCCATTTCATCTTCATCTACATCCTCTTCCATTTCCATAATATTGTCCTCAAGTACATCGCCCTTGTATAAACCCTCTATATACTCCTTCCACCTTTCTGCCTTCGCTTCTTTGCTTAGAACTGGGTTGCCATCTGAGCTCTTGATATTCATACAAGTGGTTCTCTTCTCTCCAAAGGTCTCTTTAATTTTCCTGTAGGCAGTATCTATCTTACCCCTAGTGAGACAAGCCTCTACATCCTTAGATTTGTCCTCTAGCCATCCCTGCTTAGCCATTTTGCACTTCCTGTCGATCTCATTTTTGAGACGTTTGTATTCCTTTTTGCCTGTTTCATTTACTGCATTTTTATATTTTCTCCTTTCATCAATTAAATTCAATATTTCTTCTGTCCATATATCATGATATATCCTTTGACCACGGCCATACATCCTGGAAGATCATCAGCAAACATTCATTGCATGATGAATTACGAAGTGTGGTAAAGTACTTAGATTAAGAAAGTTCAGCCACCGCGAATGTAAAACAAGAGTTAGATTTAATATTAAATTACGATTTTCTTGCGTTTCCGATAGTTGTTTAGTTGGCTGTAGAATTTAAATGTGGACGTGCATCCAGAGAAGATGGTAAGCGCTTTAGACGTCCAAACACCTATGGCCGATCAAATTGTTACAAAAATTCGCAAAGCAACACTAAATTATCGCTGTTCGAAGGTACGCGAGTTTGCTGATGTTGCGAACGTCTGGACAAGCGGTCTCCGCCGCATTCTCCACCCAGTTCTGGATGTTTTAAAAGCCTTCACCATCTGCAGGCTATCTACAAAAAACACTTTCGTATGAATATTACTCCAAAATAGAGCTATTTAAACGCAATTCGAAAGGGTTGCGCCGACGTTTTAAAAGAGTAGGTAAAAAATAGACTCATCAGTAAGGGCCAGAGACGAAGGAGTACTCGTAACGATGGGTATCAAAATATGGTAGAGCTAAATGGTTTCATCTGCAGGTAACGTCATGGCTGTCATTTTGTGGAAGTGTCATTATGCTGCGCTCGTCCACTACCACCTCAAAAACAAAGTGACGAGACAATCCCATAGAGAACTAACACGTGGGATCCACGGTAGCGAGGCAGTACCTCTCGTTACCTTTCATTCGTCCTGTGGAAATAATTGCTACAGGGGAGTTGCTTTCATTGATCCTTGGGAACAGAAAGTTACCCCCATGCATTTCCTTGACTTCTTTCTTACGTCGACTTACGGACTGCCATCAGAAAGCGACGCAAGTCCTTCTCGGTAAAGAGTTGTTGCAGACAATAATGGAGGTGTAAAGCCAGCTGTGTCTCTAAGGCCCGTCCACAACCCTTGCTGGTAGGTTCCACTTTAATAAGCGTAGACCCATTAGAGTAGCATGTTGCACTACCCTTTGACGTTTGACGTGACAATCAGCGAACGGTTAATCCAAATGGGGAGGGCAGGCTATAACTTAACACATAATCTGACTATCTATACCGATTGATGTACTTTGTCTCTTTCATCTCTTTGCGATGCATGGAGGAGGCTACTTCGTGCACAATTAATCATTATTCTCTGTTCGTGTCCCATTAGCGAATTTTTCCCGGGAAGAAAGGCTTTTAGTAAGTCCCTAAACCAGTGGTTTCCAGCATTTCTTAGAACCATTACCCCTGAGTGCAACCGGACATTAGCTTGTTCCCCGTCCCCCTACCCCCCGCCATCCGTTGCTCCCCCCACCCCTCCCCCACATTATCACCAACTTTAGCACCTAACTAAAACTACAGAATGAAAGACTTGTTTTGGAAACCTTCTTTTTTAAAATGATGAAACAATATCATTTTATCCCTCGGGGGGTAATTACCCCAGGCTGGGAAACACTGCTCTAAACGAACGCGAATTTCGTTGATTTTACCGTGATTTTCATTTCGCAAGATGTTCGCGTGAGATAATAATACGAGTACATTGCTTGATACTTTTCGGAACGTATGCTCCCATAATTTTAGCTCCAAATGTCTGTGTGATGCAGAACACCTCTCTCATAGCATCTGTCAGTTGAGATGATACGAATCTCCTATCACGGTTACCAAACGAACCCGTGCGGAAATGCACCGCTAATATTTGGATTTTGTTTCTACCTCCTCTATAAACCCCATCGGGTTACGATAGCGGGATAGATTCGGTCGAAAGACGGTTCTGTAAGCTACCTCCTTCGTGGGTGGGTGATTTTGTATTTTCTTGGAATTGAATCTACATCTACATCTACATCTACATGGTTACTCTCCAATTCACACTTAAGTGCCTGGCAGAGGGTTTATCGAACCATTTTCATACCACTTCTCTACCAGTCCACTCTCGAATGGTGCGTGGGAAAAAGGAACATCTAAATCTTTCCGTTCGAACTCTGAATTCTCTTATTTTATTATGATGATCATTTCTCCCTACGTAGGTGGCCCGCAGCTCGTGGTCGTGCGGTAGCGTTCTCGCTTCCCACGCCCGGGTTCCCGGGTTCGATTCCCGGCGGGGTCAGGGATTTTCTCTGCCTCGTGATGGCTGGGTGTTGTGTGATGTCCTTAGGTTAGTTAGGTTTAAGTAGTTCTAAGTTCTAGGGGACTGATGACCGTAGATGTTAATTCCCATAGTGCTCAGAGCCCTACGTAGGTGGGTGTCAACAAAATATTTTCGCATTCGGAAGGAAAGTTGGTGATTGAAATTTCGTAAATAGCTCTCGCCGCAAAGAAAACCGCCTTTGTTTCAGTGACTGCCAGCCCAACTCGCGTATCATATCTGTGACGCTCTCACCCCTATTGCGCGATAACACGAAACGGGCTGCCCTTCTTTGCACTTTTTTGATGCCCACCGTGAATCCTACCTGGTAAGGATACCACACAGCGCAGCAATATTCCAGCAGAGGACGGACAATTGTAATGTAGGCTGTCTCTTTAGTGGGTTTGTCGCATCTTCTAGTGTTCTGCCAACAAAGCGAATCTGTCTGGCTTGTGCCTTTCCTAGGTACAACTAGCTTCGTGCGTCACTTGCACTATAACTCATTCCAGACGCCTGCTGCCAGATACTGTACGGCTGTCGTTGATTGCAATGACTGATCACAAATCGTATAGTCAGCGTATTGATGTGACCGCCACGATCTGAAGCGAATGCCCGCAATCGGATATTCCGCCTTAAAACTCCCGGACTGTAATCCGCAGAGCTCGTTTTAACACAACTGATATACGGATGCCTTCTTTCTCTTACTTTATTAATTAATTATTCCCTCTGGATGGTTAATCCTGCCGTTTTTCGTGGGCTTTTAGCGAAACAGGATTTAACTGCTGCAGTGTCATGAAATATCCCGCGAAGAAGTCAGTTGTGAGTTACCGAGAACTCTTTGCTGCTCCAAGTTTCTCGTGAAGCTGGACGCTGTCCAAATAGCCTCAGAATATTTTCTTCTGTTTCCTTAGGCTTCCGTGCTACCGCTGGTATTTGATCCGAGGCGCATAAAATACTCGGGCGGAAGACTGATGTTGACAAGTAGTAATCTCTTGATTACTAGTAACAGGACAGTGTGGAGTAGGAATGAGTATCAGTAAACGCGAAATAGCTGTCCAATTTGATGCTCAAGTCATGTAACCGACTGCTGAAATAGTCATTGAAAAATGGCTCTGAGCACTATGGGACTTAACTTCTGAGGTCATCAGTCCCCTCGAACTTAGAACTACTTAAACCTAACTAACCTAAGGACATCACACACATCCATGCCCGAGGCAGGATTCGAACCTGCGACCGTGGCGGTTGCGAGGTTAGACTGAAGCGCCTAGAACCGCTCGGCCACTCCGGCTGGCAAATAGTCATTGACCACGAAATGTTAAGCTGCGACATATTAATTTCATGGTTTGTATCAGGCTCGTAGGTGACGCAGTTTTGCTACAAACTTGTGAGTCAGTCTTTGAAGCATATTATTATTATTATATGTCCCAAGTTGTTATAGTGGTCTAGGTCCTTTACAAGTTTGGGTTGGGCAAACGATACTCGCGTTCAAACGGGTTCGAGATTTTCCAATACGCTGCTGCGTTCGACACAATATTGAGCTTGTTCGAACAGTCACGTAACATTTGAATCGCGCGGCACACGTGCAAGGGTTACGCAAGAAACGACGAAATAGCCACAACAATAAGCTGTGGCTCTGCATAAATTTGACAGTTCTGTGAAACAGCGTAGGAAATAGCATTAAATGCTACCTAAGCACAAACTCCTGTTGTCGCTGAACAGATTTACGAGTACTCATGCAATAACAGTATGCATGACTGTATAAACTTTTATGCTGATTTTAAAGTAAAGGTAACAGGCATAGACGAAAATGTCGTCCTCCAAAAAACATTGCTTGACTGAACCCAGTGTAATATTTCATTCGTTTGTGCGAGGCGGTAATAATTTACCAAGAAGATTTTAAATGAGCAATTCAACCTTGGAATAATATATAAAACCTTCGCCAGATTTTAATCAGTTTGAAAACAAGGCAACAACATTCAGATGAAACAATCAAGACAATTAATCAAGTATTATATGCCGAACCAGCGAAATGTATCGAAGTGGCTGTAATTTGTATCGCGAGAATAAATTACAGAGGAATTACCCGTCTTGGAGATGGTACGATGAGACATCATTAGATCATGGGACGAGCGAAACCTTGAGAATTGGGCAGGATCACGATTGCGATATTTTATTTATGTATTAGTTGGCGTTGTTACGCGTAACCTGCATCCCGGAAGATATTTCAGTCCGTGTTTCATTTATTTTTATTGTTAAAATCTATAGTGTATTAATAACGGCAAGACAGGTGGTTGTGATAGTACGCACAAAGCCCACTAGATCACCGGCCGACGTAAACTGTTCCAACAGTTCGAGTCGTGTTCAAACACAGCCCTAGTACAAGTCACTTCATCTGCCACCTGCGTATATTTGAACCCGTTTACTTTAATGAGGCCTGGTCTCCTATAACTTTCACCCCCTCAGTTTCCCCTCCACCAAATTAACTATTCCTTGATGTCCCAAGCGTGTCCTATCAACCTGTCACTTATTTTCGCAACGTTGTGCCATGAAGCTTTGCAGTACGTATTGATCAGTTAACCGATCTACCCATCTAACTTTTAGAATTCTTCTGCAACACCACATTTCAAAAGTTTCTATTCTCTTCTTGTAATGTTTTTCACAACTACGCACATGCATACCTGTCGATGATTCCCGTCACGCAACAGTCCAAACATTTTCAACTGGCGTGTTACACGATTACTGCGGCATCAACACATATATGTGCAATCGTGATCTCAATTTGAAAAATACTAAACTCTCTTTGTACCGATCTTTGAACAGCTACTCTCGCGTAAACACGATGGCGGCTTGATGTAAACAGATGAAGGCAAGAGTATAAAGGAGAAATTGAGCGCAATAGGATATTTTCATTTAAGATGGCTTAACTTGGATTGACGACCTTTTTTCTGTTTCGACAGCCTTTACCAGTTCCGTAAAAACAAAATCCCCGATGATGTAGTGCGGATTCCGTCCATGACGTAAACGCAGTTTGCACTAAAAGTAGCTGAGCGTTCGAGGGGTGTTAGAGAGTCTGGTGGTAAGAGATGAACCTTATGAATGCTGTTGAGTTTGAACGGACATAACTTCGGTTGGGTTCAGACCTATCCTAATGAATATCGAGTATCGATTGTCGATGCGGACACCGCAATTATTAAGAGAAATTAAGTTCTCTTATAATTGCTTGTGGATATCGAAAGAATTTCCAAATTGCGCGAACAGTCAATTAGAGTACAATAGCGCAGAAATAATTAGCGAACTATGCCTTTCGGGATCTCGGTAAGACATCCGTAGCAGACCTGCTACCGTTAACGACCGCAGCTTCTCGTTATTTTTGTCTCCGGCACATTTTTATCTCTAAATGTTTATTTTTCTTACTTAAACTCGTGACAGTATTAGTCGTATGTTCGCATCTTTCCAGGCTTTCTAATCCTTCATTGCCTGGTTCTAAAACATTTGCCTTTGTTGTAATAACTATTTTAGTCTTTAGAACGTTAGATCCTGCAGGACTTTTCATTATTATATAGCATGTCATTTGGAATGAAAACACTTATTGTGGGGTTGGTTGGCGAGTTAACAAATCTTTATCTATGAAGCAATTTTGTTCATTGCGTGAAAATATTTTACAGTTTAGGGTGTGCGATAACTTGCAGTTGCTTTCGTGGTACTTGTCCTCATCTGCATGCCCATCTGTTGTAGAGGTACGCACAGAAAACCGGTAAATGTTTTTGATGAACCACACTTGCATGTTACAGCCTCTAGCTTCACAAAACACAATGTTTATGCTGCTCCTCTGTGTTTTGTCCCTGTTGATGTTCGTCTGTTTTCATGCTTGTTCTAACGCCCAATTTGAACTTTGTTTACTCTCTCTCCCTCCCTCCCACCAATCCTACCCCAATTCCCCTCTCTTTCTGTTACGCTGTCCCTCCCAGAGTGTTTTTTTTAAATGTACGGTATGTCCGTTTTCTTGTATCTTTTGTTGGAACCTTTAATCAATCCAACAGTGTGTCGTTGCATAGTGCTGTGTAGTCATCTTCTTTCTTTCTGCTATTGTCTTTTATATGCGTATGTTTTCTTCCGTAGTAAGCCTTTCATGTAGACTGTACTTAGGTTTTAGTATTTTTAAATCTGTGTCTATGTTAGCTGGATTTGTATCATCGTTTGACAACAACCAACGCCCAGCTAAAATCGACATAGATGTAAAAATATTAAAATCCAGCCACAGTCCACATTTGCAGCCGGCCGGTGTGGCCGAGCGGTTCTAGGTGCTACAGTCTGAAACCGCGCGATCGCTAAGTCGCAGGTTCGAATCCTGCCTTGGGCATGGATGTGTGTGCTGTCCTTAGGTTAGTTAGGTTTAAGTAGTTCTAAGTTCTAGAGGACTGATGACCTCAGAAGTTAAGTCCCATAGCGCTCAGAGCTATTTGAACCTCATTTGCAAAACGTTTGAGATTGCTATTAATGTAGCCCGCCAGCTCTTCAATATATAACACGCGCAGCAAGTGTCCCAATACGCTTTTCTGGAATGCGACTAAAGTTATTTCTGCATCGATATATCTTCTTCCTTCCTGCCCAGAAATCCTCATTCCGACCTCAAATTTCAATTGATATCCCGTACGATCGTACTTTCGTCAGTAAATGCTGGCGTAGTACTGTGCCTTGAGAAGTCTGGAGATGCTGTATTTATTCTTCCGATTGCTATGATCCACTGTCTTCAGGACGCCACATGAGAAAAGCTGTGGACAGTGGGAAAACAGGAACAGAAGAGAATAGAAACATTGGAGATACAGTGTTACAGAAGAATGTTGAAAATTGGGTGGACTGATAAGGTAAGGAATAAGGAGGTTCTCCGAAGAATCGGCGACAAAAGGCGTGTATGGAAAACACTGACAAGTGGAAGAGACAGGGCATATAACATATGATAAGACATCAGGGAGTACTTTCCGTGGTACTACATGAAGCTGTAGAGGGTAAAAACTGAAGAGAAAGACAGAGACAGGAATGCAACCAAATTTTACTTGTTTCGAAAAAAAAAAAAGAACTGTGATCTTATCCAAAATAGAACATGTTACTGACATACTGAAAGACACCATAGACAATTGCACCATATTTGAATTTCAGAATTTTTGACGTATTTTCGTAAGAGATCGAGACTTCAAAGCGATTTTTTACGGTGCGAAGAGGAGAGCGCTTAAGTGGCTGTTTGCAGACGGTACCTTACTTGTCGGAGAAATGTTGCAGTTTTAGTAAATTTATAATTGGGGGGGGGGGGAGGAAGATAGAAAACGAAAGGGAATGAACTGACGACATCAGCTGCATCGGGCCTTTATGCGGAATCAGCGGCGATGAGTGAAAACGTGTGCCGGACCAGGACTCGAACTCAGGATCTCCTGATTACTAGGCACTTGGGTTAACCACTTCGGCACCCGGATACAGTGTTAATAGCAAAAGCGCAGACTATGTCGGCATGCTGCTTGGCCAACCCACATTCCCAGGTCCTCCTTGCTCACATATTTTAGATTTTGGATGGAGGTCTACCGAAAATGTGTGTCTGCACTGTTGGTTCTGTGTTCATACTCCATCGAGGTGTATCAGCTATATGGATGCGTGGTGTCTGTTTTTTCGGACATGTCCAAAAGAACAGACACAGTGCGCAATCCGCTGCTGTAATACAAATTATGTTAATTGAAGGTGGAAGGAAGAAGAAAGGGAAGGAACTGATGATATCATCTGCGTCGCGACTTAAGGTTAGTTAGAACGGGAATAATATTTTTCACATTTTCGGATTTTTATTTTTTATCTCATTATAAAATTTGCATATATATATATCACTTATAAACTCGAATGGGAAGTATTTTATTTTATTTTTTTAAATATATTCTACACCAGTTGAAAATGTTAAAATTTTTACGTGCGTTACTTCAAGATCTAATAAAATCGGTGATTTTTTTCACATAGAAGGCTATGGAATGCTGTGTTATAAACGTCATGTCCAAGAGGATGGGCACCAGGTTGAGGAAGTTGAAACAAAGTTTCACAGACAAGTAACTTTGTGATGGTAAAACCATAAGAGGCAGTCTGACAGACAAAATTATTGATGAACTACAGCAGTATTATGGGACAGCCATTAGTAATAATACTGAGGATTTGTTGAAAACGAAGCAGGCAGTATAGGCTACCTTCTTCCACAGACTGTCAACTGATGAAAAACCAGTGCACCACCTTTGTCCTCCTGGACCTGATTCACGGTGCAATTACCGCAATGCCCAGTACTCAAACAGTTCATACAGCTATAAACGTTCCATCCCAGCAGCAGTCATGGATATCATAAAGCCGCGCGGGATTAGCCGAGCGGTCTAGGCGCTGCTGTCATGGACTGTGCGGCTGGTCCCAGCGGAGGTTCGAGTCCTCCCTCGGTCATGGGTGTGTGTTTTTGTCCTTAGAATAATTTAGGTTAAGTAGTTTTTAAGCTTAGGGACTGATGACCTTAGCAGTTAAGTCCCATAACATTTCACACACATTTGAACATTTGATGTCATAAAACTTATTTACAGAGACCTGGCAAATCCTGAATTACTGAAGAAGTGTCTGCATGGTCAGACTCAAAATCCCAATGAGTCGTTCAGTAAACTTATATGGACTCGCTTACCAAAAAATGTTTCTGCTGGAATGAAGACACTAAAGTGGGAGGTCAGTGCTGCTGTTATTGCTTTTAATGATGGCAGCATTGGTAGGGTGAAAGTGCTACAGCATATAGGTATTAATCCTCTCGAACTGATGAAGCAGAGTAGATCCATGCAGCACAGTTGACCACTAAGGAGTCCAGGAAGTAGAAAAGAACAGGATGATATATAGTATGGTACAGGGTGCTGAGTGACTAAAACTAAAAAATCAAGCATATATTGAGTTACAGTATTTTGTAACTATATAAGCCGTTCCTGAAAATTTACATTTTCTGATGCATTTTTCCCAAAATCTCAGAAACCACTTGGAGTACGGTATTCAAATTTTCAGGGAGTAATAACATACATATCCTGAGTCTATTGAACGAAAAGAAGAACATAATGTTATGTATAATTAAAATTATTTACGATAACGTACAAAAAAGTACGCAAAATTTTAACCGTGTAGGCAAAAAAATTGTATTTGCGAAAGTAGTGGCTGAAATGCATTTATTGTAGTTCAGTAGACTCAGAACATACAGTTTAATGTCCTGTAAAAGTTTCACGTCAATGGCTACAGTGGTTCCTGCAGTACAGGGAAGCCAAGTTACTAAATTTAACATGGCCGGGATGTGGCGTTTCAACTCCCCTTAAGGGGGGTAGGACGTCAAACGGGCTGACTTGGAGCAGGAGAGGCACCACAGGGCATTATATTTTCTACAATCTATACTTTTACAAATAAATTCATAAAACTTTGTCAGCATGACCAGGAAGGATTCAGGATTCACACTCATAGCAGTGGAAGTGCAGAAACATAACAAATTAATTTTTTTTTAGATGTGAAATTTCATCACTTTTTCACTTACTGTTGGCTGCATTTGTTGCTATAGGTACATTTTTCTTCGCAAGTAAGAGAGATTCTTTGATGAATTTTGCACAGCATGCAAACGATACTTACAGGTGTATGAAACTCTATAATTTTCCAAATCTATTAAAAACTGTGGTAAAAATTGAGATAATTAACTACAAAATATGATTTTTTTTTCTAAACACAAAGTTTAAAACGTAACAGCTCATTCATTTTTTTCCTAAATTAAATAGATTCTAGAGTTTCAGACACCTGTAAGTATGGTTTGTATGCTGTGCAAAATTCATAGAACAGTCTCTCTTACTTATGAAGAAATGTGTACCTATAGCAACAAATGTAGCCAATAGTAAGTGAAAAAATGATGAAATTTCACATGTAAAAAAAAAATTTGTTATGTTTTTGAACTTCCGCTGCTACGAGTGTGAATCCTGAATCCTTCCCGGTCATGCTGACAAAGTTTTGTGAATTTACTTGTAAAAGTATAGACAGTGGAAATTAAAATGTCCTGTGGCGCCTCTCCTGCTCCAAGTCAGCCCGTTTGACGTCCTACCCCCCTTAATGCGAGTATTACGGCTGCGGATTCCGCAGGGTGTCTATTCTTCCTCATTCATATAAAAAATGATGCAGCTTTGGACGACGTCAGACGCCAACTAATTTAAATCGGACGATAGTGTGCGATGTCTATCACTGTTGCAGCCGTCCACCCCCTTTCCAGAATTCATTACCCGCTCCACACCATACAGACATACCACCACTACCACCACCGCCAACCAACACTCTCTTTTCTCTCTCTCTCTCTCTCTCTCTCTCTCTCTCTCTCTATCTCTCTCTCTCCCTCTTTCCAAGCGACGCAGGCGCTAGCGCTCACGGGGAGGCCCAGCCGCGTCTATGCCACAGAACAAATCGGAGTAAACAATTTAGCATATAATTTACGAGCCCGGCGTCGGGCGGGCGTCCCGCTAATATATTTTTTTGCCCCTCGCGGCGCAGTTAATTCCGGCGGAGCGCTCCACCATAAATCGGCCGCGGGCCTTTGTGCCCGCTGGGACGCGGCGTCACTCATTTTTATGAGCGCGGGCCAGCCTGCGATTTGTTTCGGAAGCGGCCGATACGGCGCCACGGCTCATAGACCGGCCTAATAACTCGTCCCAGGGGCCGAACGGCCAACGCGAAAAAAGGAGGAGGCGGGGGCGGGTGGCTCTGCAAAATATAACTGTGTCCGCCGCGCCGTCGCTGAAAGCGAACACGTCCCTTCTGGGAGGCGGCGCAGCGGCGGCCGATGCTGGTATATAGAGGTCCCCACAGGGGCGGCTGGACCCCACCTTTCAGTCCGGCAGTTTCTCTCAGGATCTCGGCGGCAGTATTCACAGACTCCCGTGCGAACCAGAGATATGCCGCCGGAGGGGAAGGAGCAGTCAGGTCGATAGCTCTGCAGGCGGGGCGTTTTATCCTCCCAGTCTACTTGGGTGCACAGGCACCGCCAACGCAAGCAGGTAGCAAGCGACGTACAAGTCGATTCTGCAGCCAATTCGGTCTCCGGTGGTGTTACTGTGAACTCGATCCTCTTACAGTCACTATCTCTCTCTCTATCTCTCTCTCTCTCTTTACTTCTTACTTCTTCAGGTGTCACACCGGCCGTTCCTGATATTCTGTACTAGCCTGTGTGGCAGAGCTATTCGCCTGCTGAATAGCATTTTTCTTAAACGTTTATTTTCTCCTTTTCCGGATTCTAACAACCCTACCACAACAAAAGTCAAAATTTAATAATGATTATGTTGTTGCTCACGCTGCTAAACACTGCACTTTCGGGCAACAACAAAGTTATTAAGTGGCAGGTGTCATTAGAGCACAGTTAATAAAGTCATTTCATGTAATAATGAATAAACTAGGCACTCATCTTTTCGTGTTTCCCACGATGGTCTCATTGTATATCATGCCTCAATCGTCGAAAATCTAGGTGGTTATGATTCCAAGCTCGGATACAAAGAGGCCTAGGTTTTATTATGCGATATTCAAAAGTTTTATAGATGTGTTTCACAAACCATTCTTGAAGATTACACTTTTGCAGGACAATGGTGATGTAAAAAAGTAATCAGCACTCCGAATTTAAGTTACACTTCTTTTTTTATTACTTTTGTTGCAATGGCACGTAACACACAAAACATCACTTCACAATACAAAACATACTTGAAAACATCTTCCTCACTGTTAAAGTTTACATTTTATAAACTGACTACAATATGCGTCTTTCCAACATGACGTCCAAGACTTGACCTTACAGTCTCTAACTCTCTAATTCTAATAACCACTTACGCGCCCAAAAATCAAGAGTTACAAGTACGTCAAAGATCATAGTGACAAAAGAAAGAATACACATAAGAATAATATCATTGCAATATAAACATATCGATGTATCAAAGTACCTTTACATTAATGAAGCTTTCGAAATGTGGTGCTACAGAAGAATGCTGAAGATTAGATGGGAAGATCACATAACTAATGAGGAGGTATTGAATAGAATTGGGGAGAAGAGGAGTTTGTGGCACAACTTGACAAGAAGAAGGGATCGGTTGGTAGGACATGTTCTGAGGCATCAAGGGATCACCAATTTAGTATTGTAGGGCAGCGGGGAGGGTAAAAATCGTAGAGGGAGACCAAGAGATGAATACACTAAGCAGATGCAGAAGGATGTAGGCTGCAGTACGTACTGGGAGATGAAGAAGCTTGCACAGGATAGAGTAGCATGGAGAGCTGCATCAAACCAGTCTCAGGACTGAAGACAACAACAACAATGTCGTCAAGGTGATGTCCATCATTTCGAATGCACGACTCAAGTCTCTTCTCAAAATCCTCCATCACACGGACTGAGATCTCTGCAGGAATGGCAGCAATTACTTGAATGATTGCATTCTTCAACTCGTCCAAATTTCGTTGTTTGTGGTTATAGACACAGGTTCTTAAGGTACCCCCATAGAAAAAAAGTCACATACTGACAAGTCGGGAGACCTGGGAGGCCAAGGAACATTGCCAAAACGTGAGATAATCCGGCCAGGAAACCTGTGTCTAAGAACTGTCATTGAAGCGTTTGCAGTGTGCAATGTTGCCCCATCCTGTTGGAACCAAACGCGTTTTAAAGCTATTCGTCGTCTTCTTAGTTCTGGTTTCAAGAATGTTTCAAGCATACGAGTGTAACGAGCCGAATTAACAGTAACTGTGGCCCCGACCCCTTCAAAAAAATAAAGTCCAAAATGCCAACAGAGCCAAGAGCACACCAGACTGTTACTTTTTCTGAGTGTAGAGGACGCTGGTGGATAAAGTGTGGATGCTCTGGAGCCCAGTAACGAAGGTTTTGCTTTTTAAATGAAAATGAGCTTCATCGCTCATCAATAAAATTTCATTTTTATTCCATCCCAAAATCACTTGCATTCTGTAAGCGAAGTCTTCTCGTACAGCAAAATCAGTTTCCTTAAGTTGTTGGACAATGAGCATTTTGTTTGGATGGAATTTTAATTCTTTTTGCTAAATTCGTCTAACCGATTCACGATTGATTCGTAACTCACTAGCATGACGTCTAGCTGACCGTCCTGGGCTTCTGACTGCCGCTTGCCTTACCCTTTCAACATTTTCTGGTGTCGTTACTCTGCGTCTCGGGCCAGGATGATTCTTATCCAGTATGTTTCCAGTTGATCTGAAGTTTTCCACCCATCTGAGGATTGTGTTACGGCTCGGAACAGCTCCATGTCGACCGACATTAAACCGCGCACGAAACAATCGCTGCGTAGCAATAACAGACTCACCACTTTTCACGGAACTGTCATAGACAAACGCTCGACGTTGCAAGTCCCACTGCTCCGTAGTGACTGAGTAAATGCACTGGCGTCTTGTGTGGATCAGAACTATCCCCACCACGACCACCTCCCACCACCGCGCCCTCAGTGCTACGCAGTTCAAAACCGTCCGTCCCCCGTGTGTCACCGTGTATAAGCTGCCAATGGGCATTGATTTAAATCGACGGGAAAGTTGAAAATTTGTGCCACACTGGGGTTCGAACCGGGGTCTGCTGCTTACTAGGCCATGCACTGACCGCTGCGCCATCCAGGCAAATGGCCAGCTCATCTACATAGAAGCAGGAGACCCATGTTCGAATCTCAGTTGGCACAAATTTCAACTTTCCCCATTGATTTAAGTCAATGCCTATTGGAAGTTAATACCTTCAATTCCTTTGTGTCTTGATCCATAGTGGCTGCAGGATCGAAATGGTGTCTATTCTTTCGGGCATGTGAGAAAGAACAAATACCACATATATAATTGAGGCGAGGACCACAGTCATCACTTCAGTGCGGATGCACATCACGTTCAAACTCTAAGGTAATTGGCAAAATGCCGCGAGTAATGAGGATAATGGACAAGGGGCACTGCCTCAGCACTATGTGGAAAAGTTGAGAAATTGGGTGTGACGGGAGGCGTACTATGATACTCCTTGCAGTTGCATTGACCACTGTGTCTGTATGGCGCAGTGGTCAGCGCTTGTACCCAGTAAGCAGGAGATGCGGGTTAGAATCCTGGACGGCACAAACGCGATCTACGGGCATACTGGAGACACTGCCCAATATACCTGTGTAGAACTTCATCGGATTTTCACTGTGGTTTCCATGTCGCGACCGATCGTTCCTTACTTTCCGAATAACCCTCGTACATAACGTGTAATTTACTTTCGTCGTTAAGTTTCGCACACCAGTGCGTTGTTTAGGTCTTTGCAAACACATTTTTGAAACACTCCCGTTCACATGTTTAATACGTCACACAAACCCCAAACCGTCAGGAGTTCTGAATAATACAATCTTACTGTTTCAGAATACTTGTCATATCACACCACACATTAACACACTGATGAAATGTGTAAGATCGTTGTTAGAGATTGCAGTTATCTTAAGAGTGTTATACAGTGTTTAAGATAGACAGTTTCCGCTGGGTTTTGTCTATTGTATATATCGAAAAAAGTTAGGTAGGTGAGTAGCAAACCAATTGACATATTGGAAACGAACCGAATTCGGACGGGGGAAGGAAATCGGCTGTACCCTTTTCAAGGCAACTGTGCGGGAATTTGCTTTAAATGATTGAAGCAAACTACGGAAAACTAAAGCTAGCCGACCGGATGGCCACTTAATCCGCAGTTTTCCCGAATACGAGTGTAGTCTGTGATAAGTGCGCTTCATCGCTGTGTCGCAGTTTTGCTTACGTTAGTAGTCATGAGAGCGAAATAGGAGAGATTATTACACGTTCTAGACCGAGCGATTTGACTCTGGGCCAGCACTGGAGAGGACGCAGGGTGATCCTTCGGAAAAGGATACGGCCAACTTTTCCGCCACCCTTCCCCACATCGCATTTGTGCTCTAGCTCTAATAATTAGACATTAATATTCGCTCTTATGTCGCTTACTGGGGTGTACAAATGCTCATTCCCCACTCGCTTCTTACGCGACTGGATCAGAACACGATGAGTTGATTTTAGTATAAAAGACCCTCCACCACGCACTGTAATCCGCTTGTGATGTGTGTATTCAGAAGTTTCGGGTCAGTTTTATTGTCGGAGTCATCTCTGGGGCTTGGAGGTGGGGAGCTCTTGGATCTGCAGCCTCGCACGCTATCCAGCGGCCTCTGATAGTAGTCACTGACGTCCGCTACCGTAATCGTAAAACGGAACGGCGTTGGCTCCCACGTGCACGGCTGATAGTATCTTCCTGTGTAGGGACGAACGTTAACGGATTTTAGCACGCCCATGCCAAATGAAGTGCCGGACGTATTTGGAGACGCTAATGGAAAAGGCGTGTTGCAAATTACTGACAGCGGCAATTTCTCACTGTTTGCAATGACGTCGCTGCCGGAAAGCTGTTTCAGATTCCCCCACAAATTTCCATAAAGCACTAAATGAATGTAAACATCCATGCTTTACGTTCCAGAAAAAGTGATGATACTGCCGAGAATTAATTCAAAGCGTTGCTTTAATCTGAGAAGTACGAAGAAAGAAATAAGTTTCCTAATTCGTAAATAGTAATTTCCCATAAAATTTTGGGAACGTCAAATGACAAACGAATAAGTAAGATAGACTGCTTTTGTGGCTCCATCGATCAAGTGACGTGTCTTAAAAATATGCTTTAAAAGAAAGCATTCATTTTTTCCGTGTTCAGTTTTAGACTACCTGTGCTTTTCTATCTACATCATACAATAGCCATCTTTTTACACGACATCCTCTTCAACACAATGCCATCCATTTGTAAAGGGTGCTCAGAAACAGTCTGAAAAGTTTGTAAGGGTGTTGCTGGGTAGGTTGCGCTGGGAAATAATTGTTAAGAAATAAATTCGGTACGTTGCACCGTCTGTTTCAATTAGCATTGAAGCTGGCGAATTAGGTCGTTGCGCGCGCAAATTCAAGCAGCCTGCCAGAGACAACGTTGCCAGACCTTTTCTTCGATTGGTTGCCTCAAACCGAACAGACGTAACTTTGCCTCACCTAGCTTAAATTTGTCACCTCCGAAAAAGGCACTTTTTAACTGGTAATGAGCATCTGAACAGGTGGAGCCACAACCGTCTATGCATTACTGCAGTCTAGCTCGTGCAAGTACTTAAATTTGCGCGCGCAACGACCTGTTTGGCTAACGTCAATGCTAATTGAATCGGAAACGGCGCAACGTATCACGTTTTTTTCTTGACAATTATGTCTCAGCACGACCTACCCTGCAACAGGCTTACAAGTTTTTCAGATTGTTTCTAGTCATGAAAATGTTCAAATGTATATGAAATCTTATGGGACTTAACTGCTAAGGTCATCAGTCCCTAAGCTTACACACTACGTAACCTAAATTATCCAAAGGACAAACACACACACACCCATGCCCGAGGGAGAACTCGAACCTCCGCCGGGACCAGCCGCACAATCCATGACTGCAGCGCCCAAGACCGCTCGGCTAATCCCGCGCGGCTCTAGTCATCCTGTGCCACGTTTAGCGTACAGGCTGTTGGGTAAGGATCAGAACAAACTGTGACTGAGACGAAATTTAAATACACTTTTCCTTTATTTCCACAGTGACGCTTATTTTTACGAGTAATTTTTTGACAAATTATTAAAAAAACAATTGCACCAAAGTTCTCGAATTTTAACTTATATGTTATGTCCAATATTTACACCTCATAAAACTCTCGAGGCGTGAATGGATGTTGTTAAATTTTCGGCATTTTTTTGCCAGTTTTCTCTGATAATAATATTTGCTTCTGAGTTTTAATTAATTTATTGCTCCGTTCTTCTAGTGAAGGATAAAAGCGAATTCGCTGCGTGAAAGCGCGCCGTTGCCCAATTGTGGTTAAAAGAATGTTCAACCTTCCAGGAACGAATCAATTTAAGTCCAGCGGCGTTTGCCATTATTTACAGCGTGCTTTGCTTTTATCTTTTGATTGAGATTTACAGAAATTAATCCTATGTTTCCAATACTGAACTTTTCAGCATGAGTGGCAAACGTTCAACACGTAACTGAGGAGACTGAAATATTTTTTTGGGTTTTATATTAAAACTGTGCACGCGAAAAAAACAGTACTGTATTTCTATTTCGTAAAATGTGGTTTATGGAACAGTTATTGGATTTCTTGTAAAAATGTACTCTTTTAGGTACATATGGAACATTGAAATCTATATACAGTGTATATCTGGTTTCTGGGCAATAATGGATTATTTTCTTGCACTGTACCTTTCAGTATCAAATGTTTAATAAATTGTTAGATATCACCCAGCATCTTGTTCATTTCGGCCCCATTCGAATGCTTTAGGTTCAAAATGGTTCAAATGACTCTGAGCACTATGGGACTTAACATCTGAGGTCATTAGTCCCCTAGAACTTAGAACTACTTAAACCTAACTAACCTAAGGACATCACACACATCCATGCCCGAGGCAGGATTCGAACCTGCGGCCGTAGCTATAATATTGAATGTATAGTCAAATTCGTCGTCATTGACGTTGTCTGTGTCGATGCAATTTTTGAGCTCTGAACGATATTGAAATTTTCTTCGTCTGTCATATTCGGCGCTGTACACGCATAGACTACAACAAAATCATCCGATGGTACTGTCTAGTAATGTAGAAACTTCTCCAGAAATTTTATTAACTGTATTATTCTTGAGGAACCTGAGCATCTGGTACTTTTAAAGAATTCCTCATAGCAAAAACAATTTTCAGTCGTCTTTGGCGTCCCCAAATATTCTGCAGAATGCAACATACGTAATGCACATGATAACTTGGTGAAGGGGGATCTTTTGCTTCGGTTGCCAGTAAACATGTTCGAATCGGTTGTATTCTATATTGAAATTTTAAGTTTTGTATAACGCCTCGAACAGACAGCTGCAAAATTCTTACCGTCATCGGAGGGGAAGAAATGAGCTTTATAGCTTTTAGTACAGGAAGGAGCAGTGCCGGATGGTTTTCAATAATAATTAAGACTTTAGTCTTTTCTCGTAAAAATTACTTATCCGATTTGAGATCTAATCGCCGAACATATTGGCTACCATCCACATTTTTATATTCTTGGTATATTCGATTGTTATCGTGCGTACATTTTAGAACCTCTAGCGCAACAGGTCTACTAAAGAGACTGCTTACACCACGCTTGTCCGCCCTGTTCTGGAGGTGCGGTGTGGGATCCGCATCAGGTGGGACTGATGAATGACATCGAAAAAGTACAAAGAAGGGCAGCTCGTTTCGTCTTATAGCGAAGTAGGGGTGATAGTGCCACAGACATGATACGTGAATTGGAGTGGCAATCATTGAAACAAAGGCGTTTTTCGTTGCGACGGGACCTTCTCATGAAATTTCAATCACCAGTTTTCTCCTTCGATTGCGAAAACATTCTGTTGCCACCCACCTACATGGGGAGAAATGATCATCACGACAAAATAAGAGAAATCAAGGCTCGCACAGAAAAATTTAAGTGCTCGTTTTTCCCGCGCGCCTTTCGGAAGTGGAACGGTAGAGAGAAGCTTGAAGGTGGTGCATTGAACCCTCTACCAGGCACTTTATTGTGAATAGCAGAGTAATCACGTAGATGTCGACGTAGATGTAGAAATGTATTACTTTGTCATGAGTGACAATTTCTGTAGTTATTTCAGACCTACTATTTATTATTCTTGCGTACAGCTCAAACAACGCATGACATAATCTACAATTATGGGGTAGAACCTTTTTGATACTTACAAAAGCTTAGCTGCACTTACTTATCAGGCGATGGCGTGGCATTGGCTCAAACTTCATACGGCCATCGAGCGATGTGGCTTAATTTTTGAAGGAATTGGAGGAGTGGAATTCAAATCGGCCTATGCCCATTTGATTTCTTTTCTCGGTGCTTTCTTTAAATAATTTCTGACGACCGCAGGGATGGTTCGTTGAACATCCCCCGTGCCTGTCTAGTGGATCTTTCGCCGCCGTTCGCATCGAAGTCTGCGGGACGTCCACCTCTGTCCTGCCTTCTCACATGTCAAAGGATAGCAAGTCTGTCTTCATAGTCAGGGTTCTCCATTTTCGTTAAGAGCAAGATCCTCACGTTTCTGCTTGCGAAACATCAGGCTGTGTAGTCGACTGCAGAGCCCCTTCCGCTTTCGATTTCTTATGGTTAATGTGGAGACAGTTAACAGTATGAAAGTACTGGAATAGGAGTTTGGATGACCGAGCGAGACGAAAACCCCTCTATTGGTTGCTGTACTCTGTAGTGTGCAGTCTAAAAATTATGTCCAAGCCGCATTGTGGGAAGACAAAGGATGCAGGAGGGGAACAACGGAAGGGGGTGGAGGAGGACAGCCTAATTACGTCATTATACGAGATTACCAGGAGTTTTTTTAAACCACGCTTGGCCTGCCGCCGTTATTTCCTAGTTGTAAAGCACTGCATACAATGCTTTGTTTTTTAACGCTTGGTCAAGTTATTAAAATTTCTAAAATTAGTTTTTAACAATAATTATCTGTTGATTACAGCAGACGGTGAAGCTCATCACGTGAAACTATTATGTGATACATTAACGCAGCTCTCTGTAAGTACATTTTCCTACCGCCCTCTCGCTACAGCACGCGTGGATGTCAGGCTGCATTAGATAATGTAGTCACCTTCTGCGTAGGGACTAGTTCGCGAACATCGCGCAGTTAAACTTCCTTCTTCGATATTGGTGGAAGGTACAGTGATGTATAGTCGAAAGGCATTTTTCCCTCCTGTATGCAGTAGTATTTATTGCATTAAGTTTTACTCGCTACCGATTTCGAAGATAGATGGCTTCATATTCAGCCACTTTGACAGGACGGTTGAATCATTCGAACTCCAAAAAACTTGTCCTATCTCATAAAAACCCTGAATATACACTTCCTGTCTGCATGTAACAACTTTACTTGAAGAAGGAAAAAAAAAGTCTTTCGCATCATTTCGGCATAATTTGTTTGAAAATTGGCCGACAGTTTAATAGTTATGTTCTTCTTCAAGTGAAAGAGTGTCGTAGGTGTAGTTGAATGTTCCTTCTCTTCCTGAATGTTCTCCATAGCTGTGAAATGACGCTTTTGGATGTTTTAAAATCCCTATGACTCGAATACTGTGTGCCAAACACACGGTCAGAAACATTGTAGCCAAGATTTCTGCCCACACGCACTGTCGCCATCTCGTATTGGCGTCCCATGACAGCCATTTCTTGTTTCATTGTCCCGCCACAATTTAGTTCACACAGTGTCACCATGATGCAACCCTTAATTTGTTAAATGAATAATTGAACGAAGTAACCGAAGTCCTCTCAACTTTGATGTAAACTTTAGTAGTGCTTGTTGCTTTACTGGCACTGTAACAGGTCATATGCTTTCTATATCGTGCTTCATCTAGTATACGTTTTCGTTGCAATATATTTTTTTCTGACATACAGAGTTTTAGGGTTATAAGTGCAGACATTGCAGTAACTGGTACCTTAATATGTACCCATTTCCGCCCGCATCTCGTGGTCGTGCGGTAGCGTTCTCGCTTCCCACGCCCGGGTCCCCGGGTTCGATTCCCGGCGGGGTCAGGGATTTTCTCTGCCTCGTGATAACTGGGTGTTGTGTGCTGTCCTTAGGTTAGTTAGGTTTAAGTAGTTCTAAGTTCTAGGGGACTAATGACCATAGATGTTAAGTCCCATAGTGCTCAGAGCCATTTGAACCATTTGTACCCATTTCAGTGTGTTATTTGTTCTTTCTCTGCGTCTAGCAGCATTCCCACAAACAACAATTTACTACCTTATGTTTTCTGCACAGTTGTAATTTCACCACTAAGTGAACTGCCCTTGTCAGTATACACTAACACTTTTGTGTCCAAGCGTCCACACTTCAACACCAGACCTTCGGTCCAGGGGAAAAAAAAAAACATTAATGGCTTGCTCTTGTCATATTTACTTGGAGGTACTACCCAACCTAAAAACATATTACTACGAGGTGTGATGCGAAAGTTTTAAGAACGGATCCGCTACTGCTTACTGGTTTGGTGGGCAGGTACAGGGAGGGTGGAGAGTGAGTCGTTGCGTTGTCCTTGAACGCCCTCTGACAGGAAACAGCGTTTATTCTGTTAGGGCTTGTTGCCAGATACTGTCTGCGTAAAAATGGGCGTGAAAACGGAGCACCGAGTTCGTGTGAAATTTTGTTTTAAAACCGGGAAATCAGCTTCTGAGACTTACGAACTATTAAAATCAGCTTTTGGAGATAATGGTATGAGCCAGTCAAATGTTTTTGTGTGGTTCAACAGTTTTAAAAATAGCCGCGAATCCTTTTCACATGAACCACGGTCCAGCCGTCCTTGCACCTCAAGAACGAGTGAAAATGTTGTGAAAGTTCGCGACTTAGTGCGCTCTGATTATAGACTTACAATTATGGAGGTGGCTGATGAACTTAATTTATGTTTCTATGCAGTTCAAAAAAATGGTTCAAATGGCTCTGAGCACTATGGGACTTAACGTCTTAGGTCATCAGTCCCCTAGAACTTAGAACTACTTAAAGCTAACTAACCTAAGGACATAACACACACCCATGCCCGAGGCAGGTGTTACACCATGACAATGCTCGGGCCCATCTTACCTTCTCCATCGTTGAATTTTTGACCAAATTCAAAATTCCTGTGCTCCCACGACCACCATATTCCCCTGATTTGGCCCCTGCGGACTTCTACCTGTTTCCTGAACTGAAAAATGGTTCAAATGGCTCTGAGCACTATGGGACTTAACATCTGAGGTACCGAGCGAGGTGGTGCAGTGGCTAGCACACTGGACTCGCATTCGGGAGGACGACGGTTCAATCCCGCGTCTGGCCATCCTGATTTAGGTTTTCCGTGATTTCCCTAAATCGCTCCAGGCAAATGCCGGGATGGTTCCTCTGAAAGGGCACGGCCGACTTCCTTCCCTAATCCGATGAGACCGATGGCCTCGCTGTCTGGTCTCCTTCCCCAAAAACAACCCAACCCAACAACATCTGAGGTCATCAGTCCCCTACACTTAGAACTACTTAAACCTGACTAACCTAAGGACATCACATACATCCATGCCCGAGGCAGGATTCGAACCTGCGACCGCTGCAGCAGCGCGGTTCCAGACTGAAGCGCCTAGAACCGCTCGGCCACAGCGGCCGGCTTCCTGAACTGAAATTTTCATTGAAAGGGAAGCGGTTTGACACGATTGAAGACGTCCAGGCAAATACGGAGAGCGTCCTTTATACACTTCCGGGAAAAAAATCCAAGAATGTTTCCAAAAGTGGACACACTGTTATAGTTAGTGTGTTCAGTCAAAAGGGCTATTTTGAAGGAGATGCATCACAGTAGCAAATGGCTCAAATGGCCCTGAGTACTATGCGACTTAACTTCTGAGGTCATCAGTCGCCTAGAACTTAGAACTAATTAAACCTAACTAACCTAAGGACAGCACACACATCCATGCCCGAGGCAGGATTCGAACCTGCGACCGTAGCAGTCCTGCGGTTCCGGACTGACCGCCTAGAACCGCTAGACCACCGCGGCCGGCATCACAGTAGCATGTAAGAAACTTTTCAATCACACCTCGTATTATTAGCTACAATTATTAGTCTGCAAATGAAGTAAATACTGATGTAAATGTTGTTCAGTACCTTGTCCTCAGCCACCAGTAAAAAATCAGTGCTTGTACCCGTAATACCCTGTATTTTCTGCACTCGTATATTTACCTTTTGTCTGATACTAGTTTATTGAGAACCTTGTTTGTAACTACTGAATTGTTGGTATAAAAGCGTCTTAGAGTCCCAATCATGTCAATCTGTGGGGAAAAAAGTCTATCTTAGATACAATAATCTTTTGCGGCAAATATTCCACGAGCACATACATTTGTGCACTTAAATACAGGACTTAGAAATAAAGCCTGCGGGTTTAATATTGAAAACTTCTTTAGATTTTTGTGCAGATGGTGCTGCGCCGCTTGCGATTATTTGAAAAAGGAAGACATGGCTGCAGGGACACTGTAACATGGCTTCTCTCTATCCAGCGACTAGTTGGCACAGCGTTGTCATCGTCAGGTAGCGCAATTGTGTCATCTGGCTAACTATGGCGATTCGCTGTCATGTGCCATGAATAATTTAAACATTATAAGCAATGTCAATTGCACTGGCCCAAGTACAGCTGCGTACAGTGCTTCATTATGCATGGCACACGATGACAGCGGTTCGCCAGTTTGGCGACATGACTCTGTTACGGTGACCTTGATAGGACAATGCTATCAAAACTAGTCATTCAATGAAGTAAAGTCATATTACAGCTTCCCAACAGTCTTATCTTATCTTTTTTCAGATCTTTAAATTAGGCGATAAGTAGAATTATTTCATATAGTGGAAAATTTCTGAAAAATTTTAGATTTCCAAAATGTCTCATCACAGTGAAATTTTTATGCAGGAATGAGAAATCGTACAAAGTTGTTTAGCATAAGATGCTGAACCAACGGGCGGCCATATAAATCTCATTATTACAGAAACTACATCTACATCTGCACGGATACTCTGCAAATCACATTTAAGTGCCTGGCAGAGGGTTCGTCGAACCACCTTCACAATTCTCTATTATTGCAATCTCATATAGCACGCGGAAAGAATGAACACCTATATCTTTCCGTACGAGCTCTGATTTCCCTTATTTTATCTTGGTCATCATTCCTCCCTATGTAAGTCGGTGTCAACAAAATATTTTCGCATTCGGAGGAGAAAGTTGGTGATTGGAATTACGTGACAAGATTCCGTCGCAACGAAAAACGCCTTTCTTTTAATGATGTCCATCCCAAATCTGTGACACTCTCTCCCATATTTCGCGATAATACAAAACGTGCTGCCCTTCTTTGAACTTTTTCGATGTACTCTGTCATTCTTATCTGGTAAGGATCCCACACCGCGCAGTAGTATTCTAAAAGAGGACGGACAATCGTAGTGTAGGCAGTCTCCTTAGTAGGTCTGTTACATTTTCTAAGTGTCATGCCAATAAAACGCAGTCTTTGATTAGCCTTCCCCACAACATTTTCTATGTGTACCTTCCAATTTAAGTTGTTCGTAATTGTAATACCTAGGAATTTAGTTGAATTTACGGCTTTTAGATTTGACTGATTTATCGTGTAACCGAAGTTTAGCGAGTTCCCTTCAGCACTCATGTGGATGACCTCACACTTTTCGTTATTTAAGGTCAATCTGTGGCCATTTAAATGCAGTTGGATGAGTGATTTTCTGAGTCATATTTAAAGTAGATTTTGACAGCCTACGTATGTTACATAAAATGATTATATCGCTCAGAAATGGTTTAACAGTGTCTTCATGATTAATCGAGAATCGTCACTCTGTTCCCGACACTCGTCCAGACGACCAAGCGACTGCCGAAGGATAGCTGTTTACAGACAACACCCAGTGTTTCGCCTTAATTATATTTTAATGTTCACTACTCTACCACTTTATGCGTCCACTCCAGTTTGTAACAGAACTGCGTTGGTGCGCACCCATAGTACATATCGTCGCGGTTTCAGAAGAAAAGTTCTGTCCAGAGGCTTATGATCCATTGATTGCCGATTTCACTTCACAGACATTCATCTGTGGAGGAATAAGATTTTTAGAGCATCACGATGATACCCACACTGTAATTGCTAAAAACAGAAATCTCATGTCATGCATTACAGGCGTAGGCAGTTCAACAAGAAATCTTCAACCGGTATATGACACTGAAAATGTATTAAACTTGTCTGAAATGAATTTAATAATTTTGAGGTTTTAGATTAATATCTCGGGAGAAGAGGTATTTCCGTACATATGTTTTGAATTTACCTACATTTTATTAACACTAAGAAGAGCTGGCGGAATCAAAAAATTGTCAGCTGTCGTCACATATCAACCAAAACTATGCGTTCTGCTTTGGTACATGGTCCAGGTACTGCCTTCATTAGCTGAACGTGATTTGGTGTGGATTACTGTACCGTAATGGCTCCGCCACCGACAGGTATTGTATTAAGCGGTGTTTCCACCGACTTTCTGTGTTATTGCCTTGTGCTCCGTGGTTCCGAGAGAAATATGGTAATGTCCACATTTGCTGCGGACAACGCGACCCGCTGCTGCTGTTCGTTCGCACGAGACACGCATCGCCCGCTGCAAATACTGAATTGCATTTGTGTAACATGTTTATAAATGTGATTGTAAAACGGCCAGTATAGTTCATGCAATTTATGCTAATGAAGTTTTATGGCCACAGAACTTATTTAGCCATTCTACGTATCCGATAGGCCCGAAAATGAAATCACTGCAGCGAGTGGCATTTCGTATGTTTAAGACTGTGTAATGCAGTGTGCGGGTCAGGTCGGTTTTGCTGCAGGAATTAATTTGGGAAATGAGGGTCCCACAGCTTTCTCGAATAAATACCTTTAATAATTCCAAGATTTTCTTCTTTTTTCCCTAAAACTTAGAACTACTTAAACCTAACTTAACCTAAGGACATCACACACATCCATGCCCGAGGCAGGATTCGAACCTGCGACCGCAGCGGTCGCGCGGTTCCAGACTGAAGCGCCTAGAACCGCTCGGCCACACCGGCCGGTTTCACTTATGACTTGAACTATAGGAACTACAGTGGAAAATATAAAATCCAAATTACAAACACGAAATTTAAAAGTCGTGTCTCGTCTACTCGACATATCGTGCACTATCTGATCGAAAGTATCTGGACAGCTATTAGTGGACATTAATACGTGATGGCGGTAGCGTTCTCGCTTCCCGCGCCCGAGTTCCCGGGTTCGATTCCTGGGCGGGGTCAGGGATTTTCTCTGCCTCGAGATGACTGGGTGTTGTGTGATGTCCTTAGGTTAGTTAGGTTTAAGTAGTTCTAAGTTCTAGGGGACTGATGACCATAGCTGTTAAGTCCCACTTGCGACTTGCACCAGGGAAGAACAGCGTTCTGTTATTCGGTTTTTGATTAGTGAAGGTGTGAAACCTGTTGAAATTTATCGGCGAATGAAGGTTCAGTACGGTGATGCATGTTTGTCACAGCAGCAAGTCTACGAATGGAGCAGGAAGCTCGCAAATGGCGTGACTTCAGTGGAAGATGCTCCTCGTCCAGGTCAGGCACAAGGAGTTGTGACTCCACAGAACATTGCAGCAGTTGAAGCCATAGTGAAGGAAAACCACCGAGTCACACTGAATGACACTGCAGCATGTTTACAGATTAGTCATGGGTCAGCACACCACACTGTCCACGATGTGCTCCAGTTTCACAAAGTGTCTGCAAGATGGGTGCCACGGCAGCTGACTCCTGAAATGAGAGATCGACGTGTTGATGCTTGTGAAAAACGTCTTTGGCGCTTTGAACGAGAAGGTGATGGCTTCGTTGCAAGAATCGTTACTGGGGACGAAATCTGGGTTCACTTCCACCGACTGGAAATGAAGAGAGCGAGCATGGAATGGCGTCATTCGTTATCATCCAAACCAAAGAAGTTTCGAACAGAACCATCAGCAGGGAAGGTTATGTTGACACTCTTTTGGGAAAAAAAGGCGTCATTACATGCCTAGACGGACCACTGTCACCAATGCATCATACACAGATCTCCTAAAAAATCATATGCGGCCTGCAATCAAATCAAAGCGACGTGGATTTCTGTCAGCAGGTGTCCTTTTGTAACATGACAATGCAAGGCCTCACACTGCCCGTACAACAGTTGCAACAATCACAGACCTGCATTTTGAGTGTCTTCCCACATCCAACATACTCGCCAGACCTTGCCCCAAGTGATTTCCATATGTTTGGACCACTCAAAGACGCAATGGGAGGAAAGAAGTTCCGTTCTGAAGAAGAGGTACGTCACGCAGTGCATGAGTGGTTCTACGGACTACCAAAAGAATTTTTTTCTAAAGGAATTTATGCACTTTGTAAGCGCTGGAGGACTTGCATTGAGCGTGGGGGAGATTGTGTTGAAAAGTGATACAGCTTTGTACCACTTCTGCACAATAAATAATATTTTTAAAAAATATTTAAAGTTTTCATTTGACTCATTGTGGGGCGGCGGGTGGAATAATTGTTAATGTTCCTATTATTTATTTAATGCTGTTGTTTGCCGTTCTCAACACTGGCTCTCTAACTACAATATTGGCAACCAGAAAGTGAATAGCAAAACGTGAAGCCTGTAATTAGAATTCCTAGTGCCCACTTCATCTGAGAAATACATTTATAGCTACAGCTTATAGCTCTGAGGAATTAGGAGATTTTCTGGGATTCATAATCAAAAACCATTCTCTCTAAAATGTTCACTATATTCTGAAAGTCACAGACCAAAAGAATCCACACAATCCAACTACCAGAGCAGTTCACAGTCTAATGCGCTGATGCAACTATAACTGTTCAAATTAAATGGTTAAATGAATTCTCGCCATAATTTGATGATAATGTTCATCAAACGCCATGCTAATAATGGTAGAATGTCTGCCCTGCAGCGGCACGTGAAAATACGACATACGCAAACTAAAGATAGATCATTAACGTCATCCCAAAATTAACACTTCACTCGAAAACGATTTCATGGTTACGCGTATCCCGAGTAACTTATTACTGCATCCGAGGCTGTTTATATCAACGATACCGACGCGACGCGACTCCCTGCACAGGTGGTGCGCTAATCAGCGTCTGGAGAGAACTGTGGCCTACTTACTTTCGCGCAGCGTTCTTACATATAAAGCCTCGGTGCCGACGGCTAAGGGAACGCCTGATCAAAACTGCTCTCCCGACTAGCCGCTGGGCTATTTTTTTTTTTTTTTTTTAGTAATGCACCACTTTAAGTTATCGAATAAATCATTGCTTCCTTTGCTGATGGCCGATGAAGCTCTCAATTTAAATGTGCAATCAGCACACAGGTAAGTAATCATAATAAAAGTCTGACGTGGCTAAGTCAAATATTTTGGGCGAGAGAATTAATTTAGTTACACTACACGCAGTAGACGAGCTCTGAACTTGCCCTTTGGAGATACGCTATCGCTATAGTTTTATAGTTATTTAGTTGAAACTTCTCACATCTTTATGATTATAGCGGATCTCCCTTCTACTTAAATTTAAACATCCTAGCTTTATTTATTCGCCTACTTACTCTATCTTGCTTCGTTAATTTTTAAGACAAAAACCAGAAAACCATGAATTTCAACTAAAATTTTAATTTGTGAGATACAGAATTCTCTTTCTACTAAATTATTATGCAAAAGGAATCTAAATATAAATTTTTAAGTTTCTATCTCTTTTCTGTTGCGCCAATGATTTTTACAGAAAAACGTCCAAATTTCGAAAATGGTTAAAGTTATTGAACTGATTACAACACATATTGATTTAGTATTACTCCTGACATGCTAGAAACGTTTTCGGTTATTTACTTGATTTTTAAAGTATTGCGCAAGATTTATGACGTCAGAGCCAGTTACAGCGGACTGGCTGGCACACAATGGAAAGACTGATGTGAATTTTATAAGGCGTGAGTAGGCTGCTTCCCTACATCACCCTCGTAGCGTGTTTACCCACTACTACCGCCATCTGCATATGTGCATATCGCTACCCTATGACTTTGTCAGCTTATTGTAATAGTTCTTTTCGTAGACACACGTTAAGATGCTGTCATTATAGACTGTTCGGCATCCATTCCAAACGTTGCAGTGTTAATTATCTATCGAGACTCGCCACGGGATTTAGTTTGATCATCATCATCGGTAGGTGGATGAAGCAGTTAGTGTCACTTTAATCCAGTCCGTTTCGTACGCGAGACAGCGTTGGCAGCGGTTGCAGCTACGGCCGCTTCTGTAATAAGCGGCTGCCTGTTATTAGCGCCGGCAGTTCGCTCTCTCCATTTGAGCGCGATTCGCAAAAATCACGGAGGGCAAGCAGCGGTGCACTGCATTCTAATGGCGCCTGCAACGAGGCTGCCGTGACCGCCGGCGTTTCTTGCGCTGCGTATTTAAATGAAGGCGGCGTGCCGGCAAGGCGCAGTGTCTTTGGCAATTAAGGCTCGGGGCCGAGTTGGAGGTTCTTGCGAACCGGAGTTGGCGCCAGCCGTCGACCCACTGGCCCCCTGAGAACTCCTCCACTCTGCTCGTCCCCAGGGGCCCTCAAGTAGTCTCGCGGGGGAACCTCCCGACTCGCTTCAGGGAGCAACTTGACGCGAACCGTCACATTCCAGTCTGCAAACTTTGGCAGAAGTATCAAACTAAAGGAAAGGGAACTAGGCTAACACTTGATGGAACACGGGACCGTATCGTTGGAGCGTTAAGAGTATATGGCAGAGGCAGCTCCCGACCGAATAATTTTGTACAGGGCGATAACAAGATATTACTGCACTGGCTGTGCATACGTAGACTCCGCCTCGGAAGATAGGGTACGATATAACCTCTGGCTTTCTGGCGCCTCCTTTAGAATCGTTGTATAATGTAAGAGAGATTCTCATTCTTAGCCGGCACGGAGTGGTACGTTGCGATGTCATCTGGTGTTACTGTTGCATGTTTGTTGACGCCGAAGCTTTTACTATAGAAACGGAATAATCACTCATGTACGTAAGGAAACTGACTGTGCAGGCTTGAAGGAATTATTCGGCTTTCGCCTGAAGTGAACTAGGAAGACCCACTAAAAACTGAAATACCATCTGCAATTCTTACAAACCTAATCCGGCCGGGGTGGCCGAGCGGTTCTAGGCGCTACAGTCTGGAACGCGCTACCGCTACGGTCGCAGGTTCGAATCCTGCCTCGGGCATGGATGTGTGTGATGCCCTTAGGTTAGTTAGGTTTAAGTAGTTCTAAGTTCTAGGGGCCTGATGACCTCAGAAGTTCAAATGGTTCAAATGGCTCTGAGCACTATGGGACTTAACATCTGAGGTCATCAGTCCCCTAGAACTTAGAACTACGCAAACCTAACTAACCTAAGGACATCACACACATCCACGCCCGAGGCAGGATTCGAACCTGCGACCGTAGCAGCAGCGCGGTTCCGGACTGAAGCGCCTAGAACCGCTCGGCCACATCGGCCGGCTGACCTCAGAAGTTAAGTCCCATAGTGCTCAGAGCCATTCGAACCATTCTCATTCTTAGATTTATTTTAAGTACATATTAAGAAAATAGTCCGCAGCTCGTGGTCGTGCGGTAGCGTTCTCGCTTCCCGCGCCCGGGTTCCCGGGTTCGATTCCCGGCGGGGTCAGGGATTTTTTCTGCCGCGTGATGACTGGGTGTTGTGTGCTGTCCTTAGGTTAGTTAGGTTTAAGTAGTTCTAAGTTTTAGGGGACTGATGACCATAGATGTTAAGTCCCATAGTGGTCAGAGCGATTTGAACCATTAATAATGTAGCTTTCAGTCTTAATAATTTGTGTAAAGCATCATATTTGCCCAAGAATAAACATACAGGCAGCGCTCCTGTTTCGTTGCATTTTTTGTGATACACGAGGTGCGACAATAAAGTAATGAGGCTGATTTTCTTTGCAAGATGTGGCAACCGTGCAGGCTTGTGCAGGCACAATATCTTTGACCTTGGTCTATAAGCTGCTTCTAGTCCAAGCGGCGCATCGATGCAGCTTCAGGCTTTCCCGGCGGATATATAGTAAACAGTCTTCACGGGTGTGCCGCCGGATGACGTTGTACAAATCCCACAATATTTCCTCGGAGCAACTGTCCGACATCATCAGGTGGTTGAACCTCGCTGGTGGCTGGGTAGAATCAGCGAGGTTCAACCACCTGATGATGTCGGACAGTTGCTCCGAGGAAATATTGTGGGATTTGTACAACGTCATCCGGCGGCAGACCCGTGAGGACTATTTACAAGTTAACATGTGTTTGTGCCTCTCGTCATGGAAATGAAATCGCATAATATAGCGCAACGGTATGCCATTTCTTTTTGCGTTAAATTGGGTGAAAACGCGACAACCACTTACGGTAAGCTTCAGAAAGCTTTTGGAGAGGACGTTACGTCAAGAGCTCAAGTTTTTCCTTGGCAGAAATTGTTTAGTAAATGCAGAACGAATGTTGAAGATGGATACCGCAGTGGACGACCATCAACGTCACGGACAGATGTCAACTTGGCCAGGCTGCGTGAACTCGTACGATCTGATCGAAGATTATCCGTGAAAATGATTGCAGAAGAACTGAACATCAATCGAGAAACGGTTCGTCTAATAATAACTGAAGATCTTGGTATGAGAAAGATTTGTGCAAAAATGGTCCCCAAAAATCTCGCACCATAACAGCGAGAAACACAGAAAAATGTGGCAGCCGATCAGTTAGAGCAAACGGAAATCAATCCAGAATTGTTGATCCGTGTTATCACTGGTGGTGAAAGTTGTTTTTTTAAGTACAATCTAGAGACAAAACGCCAAAGTTCGCAGCGGTTCCCAAAGGGATCACCAGACCAAAAAAAGCTCGCTTGTCAAAGTCAGAAGTGAAATGCATGCTTGTGTGCTTCTTTGATTCCAAGGGAATTGTTCATAAAGAGTGGGTGCCTCCCGGACAAACAGGTAACCAATATTACTACAAATAAATTTTAGAAAGACTTCGTAAAAGAGTTCTTCGCGTCTGTGCCAACATTGCTGATAATTGGATTCTGCATCACGATAATGCGCCATTCCATACTGCTCTGTCAGTACAGCAATTTATAACGTCAAAACAAATTTCAGTACTACCACAGCCACCTTATTCACCAGATATCGCTCCGTTCGCCTTTTTTCTATTTCCAAGAGTCAAAACGGCGGTCAAGGGACACCATTTTCAAACAACACAAGATGTCCAAAAAGCTGTGACGAGGGTATTGGAGGATATTACAGAAGATGAGTTCCAGAAATGTTAACATCAATGGTAGAAGCGCTGAAAAAAGTGTGCGCAATCAGAAAGGAACTGCTTTGAAGGAGACAACACTAAACTTTACTAAAACGGTAAGCAACATTTTTTTCTCACATCAGTCTCATTACTTTATTGTCGGACCTCGTATACTAATACACGACAATGAGTCGTTCAGTATCTATTATTTTGCCTTGTCTGATCTTAAGTTGGTCTGTGCGATTACTGTCTTTGTTCTAATGAATGTAAGTGAAACTTCTAATTTAAATAGTAATTACTGTAAGGATTCAACAGTCTTTCTTTACGTCAGTTCCTATGAATCCTTTACTATCCTGCAGAAACTAAAGTTAAATGTGGCCACTGTAATTGCACTAGCCGAAACTAGCGTGGGTTTGTAGACTGATACTAAATTACTTCCAGTCTTAATAGTCATTACTTGTACCTTCCGTTTAATAGAACCCGAAGAGATCTTATTTATGTTACGTCCGATATTTTATTAGATTACGCGTTGTAGATAATTCAGTCACTAAAGATATTTTAAATGCAAAAACACAAACGGAGGCTACTCAGTACTTTGGCTTCATCAGAATTCAGTGTGTTACCTCGAGAGACGTGCTGTCTTTGCCCATAGTTCAAGAAAGCGCAAAGATATTGTTTAATGCTGAATCACATTTCTCTGTGTTGCAACGGATATGTAGCTGACTCATGGAATATTAATCCTGCCAAGAAAACAAAGATTCCGTGATCTTCTCGTTTTGAAATAAGTTATAATATTAGAGGTCAGTTATAGTTTAAAAATCACGAGGAGGGGTCGTCCCGTTTGAAGATGAACCGTGAATTACACCCGAATGTTGCTCCTAGATGTGATGTATGTCGCTACCGTATACAGGATTCCGAAAAATCTGTTACAGACAGTATGTAATTATCCCTAATCCTTCCTAACTGATTAATTAATTAGCACGCGATATGGATTCTTCTGCCGTGACACTTTATTGCCTCGGACACGTTAGTGGTAGGAGTTGTTTCTCGCCGATTGTGGCGTATGGAGTGTTACATTGATCAGCTCGTAAAGATAAGAACAAGCGCACCTGCAAGTTCCCTGGTATGCCGTTAAGAAGTTTCCTTACTCCCCGTCTTGTAAAGTTGTATCGATGGTCCCGTGCACATGTTGCCAGGGTTGTTTCTAGTACGCTGCAGAAGTTCCGCTATGAAACTCAAACATAGGTTCCATACGGTCCCGATCTCTCCCATGTTTTTGGAGCCGTGAAGAAAGACGTTTATGAACGCGTGTTTACAATCATGGTTCCATAGGCAAGCGCCAACATCTTTCCCTGGAGGCACTTACCCTCTTGTCTCGCACTTGATAGTCACAGTTATGGCGACTACTTTTGAAATAATAACGTTTAATTGCGTTTTCCCACCTGTCTCGTTTTCATTTGACTGCCCATTATATCTTTATTTCTATGTCTCTTTTACTCTCATAATCCCTGTGTATGATTAACAATGCTGGCAGGATAGTCATATAGTCCTCGAATGCAGGTTCTTTAAATTTACTTAACAATGCCTGGTGAGGTCTAGGTCGTCTTTCATACTGTCATAATACGAACGCAGTAGCAGGTCGCTAAATTCGTTCGATGTCTACTGTCATGTCTACTAGATAAGGGCTCCACTCATTGTAACAATGCTTTAGGATTAGTCGTACTACCGTACTGTAAGCAATTTCCGTTACAGAATCATGGCACTTTCCCAGAAACCTTCCAGTGAATTTTAATCCTCTACTCGCTTTGCGTAATGCTGATGTAAGTGGTCGTCCCAATTCATATTGCTTCTTTGTATTACTCACTAAATACTTATACGATCTCTTATGCTAAAGATGTTCACCACTAATTGACGAAGCCCTTGATGCTGTGAGCATAGTCGATGTGTTTACTGTAGATCCATCTACAACTGGGTTTTGCGCGGTTTCTCTAAATCGTTTAAGAGAAATGATGCAGTGGTTCCGCTACTAGGAGACAGCCTTCTTCGTTCATTCTTTTCCTGTTGAGGTTAGTTTTCCGTCTGTAATGGCATCACAGTCAACGAGACTTAAGTCATATAACCTTCGCTAACAGGAAAAGCGAAAATACTTGTATCGCTTAAACGTCTGCAGTGAGCCTCCTCTCTAGCGGAGGTCGCCAACGCACTATCCAGAGGTAGCGAGTTCGAATCCTTGCAGTG
Organism: Schistocerca americana; assembly: GCF_021461395.2. NCBI lineage: Eukaryota > Metazoa > Arthropoda > Insecta > Orthoptera > Acrididae > Schistocerca > Schistocerca americana. Next base: position 570,321,753 of record NC_060123.1, read on the forward strand.
TGAGAAATTTTAATCAGCATTTGGCCGGCAAAGGGAGGAGAGTTAGTAGCTTTCCTTCTCGATTGCCAGGCTAGTGCCACAGTCTTTGGTAGCTGTGCAGCACCATCCAGAGTAAAGTTTTACTGTAGGGTACCACTCATTTCTCCGAAATACTTGACCAAGTCAGACTGAGATGTACCTTCACCACGTGGTCCTTGCGAAGGCGCCAGAATTGCATCAGTTTCCAGTGAACGGGTGACAGCTAGCACGGGAACCGTCGCCTTGTATAACTACTTTAGTTGTTGCCTTGCAGCGGCGCTTGGCCTCAGGCGGCCGTAATTAACGCCTCGGCCGGGCTTCGCTTTGAAGCTGTCAGACACCGTGAAGCCGCACTCCCACCCCTCCTCCTCCTCCCCTCCCCTCCCACCACTCCTTTAAACTCTCCTCCCACACCCTTCCCTGTTTACTTACCGCAAAGCTGGCTCCTTAAAGCGGTTACGGTCTAATGCCTTCTTCCCTTGACACCACACCGGCAGACAATAATCACCGACGTCTTGCAGATGACCCAGTTATCTATATTGAAGGACCGTATGAAAATGAAAATGACTGCCCAAATATCGAGTTACATATTGACGAAATTCCAAAGTGGAGCAAAGATTGTCAAATTACTTACACATAAAAAGTAGCGTAAATGAACCATTCGTCGCAATTCATTATGGGTACATACGCACCGTAAAAAGAATTAAAGTTATTCTCATGACACCAAATTCGTTGATTTCGCCAACTCATAATAGAACAGTGACCTTTCGTCATGACTTACACTTCGAGCTAAGATACCACCGCAGCTACTCTGAAGAGTCAAAGAAACTGCTATACGTGCCTGATGTCGTGTAGGTTCCTGCGAGCAGGCAGAAGTGCCGCAACACGACGTGACATGGATACGACTAATGTCTGAAGTAATGCTGGAGGGAATTGAGACCATGAATCGTGCAGGGCTGTCCATAAATCCGTAAGAGCACGAGTGGGTGGACATCTCTTCTGAACACCACGTTGCAAGATATCCCAGATATCCTCAATGATGCTCATGTCTGGGGAGTTCAGTGGCCAGCTGAAGTGTTTAAACTCAGAAGAGCGTTCCTGGAGCTACTCTGTAGCAATTCGGGACTTGTGGGGTGTCGCATTGTCGTGCTGGAATTGTCCAAGTCCGTCGGAATTCACAATGGACAGGAATGGATGCAGGTGATCAGACAGGATATTTATGTACGTGTCACCTCTCAGAGTCGTATCTAGACCTATCAGGGGGTCCTGTATCAGTCCAACTGCACACCCCCCACACCATTACAGAGCCTCGACCAGCTTGAACAGACCCTGCTGACATGGGGTTGTCTGATTCACGAGGTTGTCTCCGTACCCGTACATCTACATCTACATCTACATCTATACTCCGCGAGCCACCTTACGGTGTGTGGCGGAGGGTACTTATTGTACCACTATCTGATCCCCCCTTCCCTGTTCCATTCACGAATTGTGCGTGGGAAGAACGACTGCTTGTAAGTCTCCGTATTTGCTCTAATTTCTCGGATCTTTTCGTTGTGATCATTACGCGAGATATATGTGGGCGGTAGTAATATGTTGCCCATCTCTTCCCGGAATGTGCTCTCTCGTAATTTCGATAATAAACCTCTCCGTATTGCGTAACGCCTTTCTTGAAGTGTCCGCCACTGGAGCTTGTTCAGCATCTCCGTAACGCTCTCGCGCTGACTAAATGTCCCCATGACGAATCGCGCTGCTTTTCGCTGGATCATGTCTATCTCTTCTATTAATCCAACCTGGTAAGGGTCCCATACTGATGAGCAATACTCAAGAATCGGACGAACAAGCGTTTTGTAAGCTACTTCTTTCGTCGATGAGTCACATTTTCTTAGAATTCTTCCTATGAATCTCAACCTGGCGCCTGCTTTTCCCACTATTTGTTTTATGTGATCATTCCACTTCAGATCGCTCCGGATAGTAACTCCTAAGTATTTTACGGTCGTTACCGCTTCCAATGATTTACCACCTATGGCATAATCGTACTGGAATGGATTTCTGCCCCTATGTATGCGCATTATATTACATTTATCTACGTTTAGGGAAAGCTGCCAGCTGTCGCACCATGCATTAATCCTCTGCAGGTCTTCTTGGAGTACGTACGAGTCTTCTGATGTTGCTACTTTCTTGTAGACAACCGTGTCATCTGCAAATAGCCTCACGGAGCTACCGATGTTGTCAACTAAGTCATTTATGTATATTGTAAACAATAAAGGTCCTATCACGCTTCCTTGCGGTACTCCCGAAATTACCTCTACATCTGCAGATTTTGAACCGTTAAGAATGACATGTTGTGTTCTTTCTTCTAGGAAATCCTGAATCCAATCACAAACCTGGTCCGATATTCCGTAAGCTCGTATTTTTTTCACTAAACGTAAGTGCGGAACCGTATCAAATGCCTTCCTGAAGTCCAGGAATACGGCATCAATCTGCTCGCCAGTGTCTACGGCATTGTGAATTTCTTGGGTAAATAGGGCGAGCTGAGTTTCACATGATCTCTGTACACGTCCATCCGCTCCATACAATTTGAAACGAGACTCGTCCGACCAGACATCATGTTTCCAGTCATCAACAGTCCAAAGTCGGTGTTGACGGACCCAGGTGAGGCGTATGACTTTGTGTCGTGCAGTCATCAAGGGTACACGAGTGGGCCTTCGGCTCCGAAAGCCCATATCGATGATATTTCGTTGAATGGTTGGCACGCTGACACTTGTAGATGGTGTAATCATAGGGCTACATTAACACCCATTGAGAGTTACCTTTGAGGATATCAAAGCATGTACGTACTCTCTCGTGGCACCGTAGCTTCGCATGGATACAGGGAAGCCTTCGATCGTCTCTTTGATGATACGCCAAAGGCTTAGATGGTGTGCCGTTCTCCATTGTGACAACACCTGACAACACACAGCACGTCTATTCAGCAAGCATTTCCCGTATCGGAACTGGCAACAAGATGAGTTGGGCTCTCTTCCTCTCTTGTATCGAATACTTTTGGAATAACTGAAATTTTATAATGTTCGCGAACGAATCATATACTCAGCTGAGTCGTTAAGTAAGAATTAATCCCACTGTCTTGACAGTGGGGTAAGCAGAGCAGTTTACAAATTTCAGGAATGGCTTAGCCCCGTACTGGATGAAAAATGGCGATGATAATTTCTGAAACACAGGAGCGACTTCAATCTGTGTCATAGATTACTACTTGTTGTGAAATAAAATTATGTGCACGTGGTTACGAATAAAAATGGTGTGGATATCATTAAATGACAACCATCGGGCGAACAACACCGCAATACACTCATGGCGCTCATCATTTGCTTAGCTTTCATGAAGCACTTGTCAGTTATAATTGGGCACTTCTCTCTGTTTACGAAATGTTTAATAAAGCAAAATACTGTGGGAAAGGGTAATTCGCCACAGCGCTTGCCCAACTGAAGCGGAAGGGTTTGACTTTTTTTGTATCGGACAGATGGTAGAAAAGTTAAAAGCTAATATAACATGCACCTGGTACCCGGATATATAAACCATTAGTTCTCTTTTTAATGACAACCATTCGAAAATACGAGCGAAATGAAAATTTCTTTTTTCGGTTGTATCTACATTGTTCATTTAACCAGCCCTGTGCAATATATCGATTCAGTCATGAAACGTTCAACATAGAACTGCCCTTACTGTACCTCAGTATATTCTCTCTAAGGGCTGCTACACACTGTGCCATTTTCTCTATTAATTTAATCAACTGGTGAGTCATTTAGTAACTAAATTTCTTCTATGACATAATTATTTAGTGGACTTGGTCCAGTGAAGTGGATAATAGGCGGCAGAGTCTATATTTTGTCAGTCATCACTGTTTATCGTGAATAGGCGATATGGATCGTTGGAGTGACGACCCATTAGTCTAATTTATTGTTGCTCATGTGGGGTAACAGTGCTAGTGTACTGTGGACGTCCCTGTACAGTTGCCTTCTCAAGTCCAAACGGATGTAGTAGTGTCATTAAACAGTATTCTTTTCTAACACTGCTTGGTCTTGCAGGTAGCCTTCCAGTTAATGAGTATCGGCAAGCAGCATTCAAACCTGCACTTTTCTATTCGGAAATTTTCCGACAGAGTTGTACAGGAGTAGTGTGCCCGGGTGGATTCTGGCAAAAATCGCTGATGTCAACGCTTGTTGGTTTCAGCATTTCCGGTACAGAGGCAACTGTGCGTGTTATATTCAACATCACTGACCTACCTTCCCCGTTTTGCTCCCGGCCAGTTGCGAAACGTCGACATCATCATGCTGTCAACCAATCGCCGTGGCGCCCTACTGCTTTCCATTCTAGGTCTGTCTTCTGAGAGGACCATAACTAATTTAGCTATACGTATGGTGTGAGATACGGAAATTGGTGAAACTGGCAGTAAAAGTAGGTAGGAAACTGCCTAATTGGTAGGACGCAAAATTCGGAATTGGTTAACTTCGCTGCAAAATTGGCAAATTGGTAGGATATCAAATCCAGAAATTGGTAACGTGGACATATTAGTGGGACACCATATCTGGAAATTGGTAAAATTGGCTGCACAGTTGGCAAAATGGCAGGATAGGTCATAAAATTGGCCATAAAAGTGGAAAACTGACAGGACGGGCTGTGAGCTTGGGAAATTTGTAGGCTAGGCCGAAATGCAGATGTATCACCCAAAACAAATTTAACACTTTATGTAGGTATGTATCTGTCTACTGCATTGAGATTTAAATGCATAGGTCTTCATGTTTCAACACGTACAATATCGTACAGCAAATTAATTCCAACTCCTGTTGAGCAGCTGATGAAACTAATCATCTGTACTCTGTAGTGTAGGGATCAGATAATCTGTAAGAAATAACAATGATAAAACAAAACAACTGATGGTTTTATTAGCAATAAATATTTCTTATGAGCAATAATTTTCGATAATCATTTGTTTGTACTTTAGAAGATGAGTTATAAACATATATATACACCAGCGAAATAGCACCTTTTTTGAAAGACAATAATTTGTATTTTAATGAAGAATATATGTATTTTTTTGTAAACTAATATTATCGGATATGGAGATGCAATTTATTTACACTAAAATTAATTAATCCATACAAAACGTTTCCCAATGAATTTTTATAAAATAAAATTAAACTTTCTCCATCTCTCTCTCTCTCTTTCTCTCTCTCTCTCTCTCTCTCTCTACAGTGCATGGGAAACGGATTAACCAACAGCAAAAAGTGAAGAGAAACTACACACACATACCTGTATAGACGCAACCATAGTGTGCAATCGTGTACATAGTACAAACCTACTCCGCATACACTCATGCACACGTTCATTACTTACAAATAACGACACATTTACACAGTCATTCAAGCAAATAGTGTGAGAACCAGAGGGTCCCTGTCTCACCCGCAGAGAAGAGTCGTTTATCGGTTATGACGCGACACACACACTTTCGGCTGCAGTGCAGTACGTACCACGTGACCTCGCGATTGCAGGCTACTTAGCAAACTATCTGAGGAGTACTGACAACGCCCTCGAGAAAGCACTTGCTGCAATCTCTGATTATGAGAGCGTTTGAGGCCATACGGTACACATCTTTACCCCTCCTTTGGATACCACCTGCAATTGTACAGACTGCATCCATTTTAGATTTGAGTCCCCACAAACTCCACAATCTGCGACACACTCGACACGTCTGGATATGCGGCCGATGATCCTAACAGCATAACACTTCAAAACAAGGAGGTTATTTACTGATGAAATAAAATATTGTTGGGATCCTATTAATTCGTCCTTTTTAAAAGAAAAGCTAAAGAAGGAAGCTGGTAAAAAAATCGCTGTAAAACGTAAACAATTTAAGCGGAATGATGTATAATGCAAGATAAAAGCTATACAGACGGAGAATGAAAGAAAAAAGTCGCGTCATGAGCCCTCCTCCACGGAAACAATAACCTTTTGCACTGAAGAGCAAGAGGAACTGCTACACCTGCCTAAAATCGTGTAAGGCGCCCGCGAACACGCAGAAGTGCCGCAACACGACGTGGCATGGACTCGACTAATGACTGAAGTATTGCTGGAAGGAACTGACACCATGAATCCTGCAGGGCTGTCCATAAGCTCTTAAGAGTAGTACGAGGTCGTGGAGATCTCTTCTGAACATCACGTTGCAAGGCATCCCAGATATACTCGGTAATGTTCATGTCTGAGGAGTCTGGTGGCCAGCGGAAGTGCTTAAACGGGAGAGTGTTCCTGGAGCCACTCTGTAGCAATTCTGGACGTCTGGGGTGTCGCATTGTCCTGCTGGAATTGCCCAAGTCCATCGGAATGCACAATGGACATGAATGGATGCAGGTGATCAGACAAGGTGCTTGCGTACGTCACACCTGTCAAAGTAGTATCTAGAAGTATCAGGGGTCCAATATCACTCCAGCTGCACACGCCCCACTCCGTTAAGGAGCCTCTACCAGTTTGAACAGGGTCCAAGGATTCATGAGGTTGTCTCCATACCCGTACATGTTCATCCGCTCGGTTCAATTTGAAACGAGACTCATCCGACCGGGCAACATGTTTCCTGTCATCGGCAGTCCAATGTCGGTGTTGACGGGCCTAGGCAAGGCATAAAGCTTTGTGTTGTGCAGTCATCAAGGGTCCATAAGTGGGCCTTCGGCTCCGAAAGCCCATGTTGATAATATTTCGTTGAATGGTTCGAACGCTGGCACTTGTTGATGGCCCAGCATTGAAATCTGCAGCAATTTGCGGAAGGGTTGCACTTTCTTTCACGCTGAAAGATTCTCTTCAGTCGTCGTTGGTAACGTTCTTGCAGGATCTCTTTCCGGCCGCAGCGATGTCGGAGATATGATGTTTTACCGGAGTCCTGATATTCACGGTACACTCGTGAAATGGTCGTACGGCAAAATCCCCCCTTCATCGCTACCTCGTAGATGCCGTGTCCCATCGCTCTCGCAAGGACTAGTTTTCTCATCACGTTCAAACTCACTGCATTACAGACGAAGGGCGGTGAGGAGTGAACAGGCGAGGTTGGGCGTCCCTTCGTTTTGAAGCAAAATTTCAAGTTAAACCATAATGAAAACTTCAGCGTCGATGTACAACAGCGTCAACAGGAGGACGCTGCCAGTTCAGAGGTGTTGGGTCTGAGAGGAAGCCAAGTGGGAGACGAGAGTAGATACATCTTTTCGTTTCGGTAGCCAGCAGAGAAGAGAGCGTCGCCTTCGTGTCTACGTCTCCTTGCCGATCGCACCACGGCAGTACGTTATACTCGTACATACCTTGCACACTATTGGCTACCTCTGAGCGGACCGCGGAAGCAGGGGCGCCATGCGCTCAGCATTTTTACCCATAGCTAGCTGAGTGTTATTCTCGCGAACAGCTCGTGGTGTGAGCTGGGAGTTAGCCAGGCCAAGCCAGCTCAGAGCAGGGCTTCTACGTTAATGGAAGTTGAAAGGAAGATAAATTTTTTAAAAAAATTGTTTGTTCCCTACCAGAGTCCCTTCTGAACTAGCGGCCCTGCACAGCATCTTATTACTTAATACTGTGATTAATGAGTACAGATGGTACGAGTAAGAGGAATCAGAGATTGACAGAGTTCGAGAGACGACCATCCCGCGACTTGCAAATCAGTTCCAACTGCAACTAACGAGCTGAAAAAAAAATCAATCTCTTTTCATCCCGTCATGAAGGCTGTTTTTCTTTTGAAACGTCACAGGCTCAGGTGTCGGAGACGCCCTAACGTGGAGTGGACGCCACCTGGCACTCTGCGGTATCGCCGCCAAGTCGGACGCTTCCTTTGAGTGAACTGTTGCGCGCGTGCTCAGATCGGCGCTTAGCCTGGAAAGGGCGAAGAGGGCAGTCGCTGAATAAAACGGGTCGGCACTTTCTTTGTTCTGTTCATATCAAACGCTTTCCCTCCCCCTTTTTTCCCCCCCATGAGCCGCCTTTCCGAGCCTTTGAATATGGAAACGCAATTAAAATTTAAACCGGTGCAACGTACGCCGGCAGTTTATACATTCACTTGGCAAAAGTCTGTAGAGGAACACGGCAAAATTTCAACTCTCATTTCCTACCCCCTGCACGTCTCTGTGTATGCTCTCTCTCTCGTACGCACACACACACACACACACACACACACACACACACACACACACACACACAAGCGCGCCCGTGCGCTTTCAACGGCAGCCTCGGAATCAAAATAATCGAACCACATTAGCATATTGCATTTCCTGGTCAAAGTAATCACATAACTGCCATGGTCGCGGCAGTATTATGCGTGAGCCCATCAGCTGGAAAGGTTGCAGCTGCGAGCACTACGCATCAGTTCATTCAGTGCCCCTGGCAAGACCTCAGAACAGAGTCCTCCACCCGTTTCACCGTTAACTGCACGAATCCTCAAATTAGGACAGGCGGAAGAGGTGGTATAAAATGACAACATTACGATTTCAGCGGAATCGCTGAAAATACGAATGCATACGAAAGTTGCTCATAAAGCCGTTCTACGAACTCCACTTCCTGATCCCCCAGATTTTACCACTCACGGCAGAACGGGCAATTACTGATATAGAAATAAGAGGAATTAGTCGGAAAATAGGAGAAATTGTTTGATTCCGTATTTAAATATAGTGACATTGGGTGCTTATTTTGTTATGGACTGTGGAAAAGGCTAAATTTGTTTAGGTACACTCAGAGATTTTTAAGTTGGTGAAAAACTGAACGGAGAATTTGCATTCATTTCAGCTGTAAGACTAGAATAAAATGAAGTACCGCATTGGGAATGCTGAGTATTGCTTTTGGTACTTATGAATGATACAAATGTTTGCAAATGATAGAAACTTTTCGAAGACGTTGGCGAAGACTTTCAAAATGACGAATACTTTGAATACTCAATCAGTCAGCAACCGATGAGAATGTAGAAAAAAAGGTGAGGATAATGGTTATTGATAATCGTGGAATCATATCAGAGAGGTTGCTTGAGGATGTTGGATAATCATTAATGACATACCAAACTTGAAACGCGTAGCAGCAAACTTCGTTTGTAAGTTTTTGAGTTTCGACTGATAGAAGGGCATAATGAACAGTACTCATGGCTTTCTGGTTGAAATTTAAAATAGGATAACTGTTCAGATAGCTCGTAACCGATGTCGAAACATTGGTGTTTGCGGATGATGCCAAAACAAAGGTCCAGTCATACCAATGAAAGCTTCTTGAAGAACCAAGACCTATTGAAGCTCGTAAAGTTCAGTTGAATGTTATGCTAATTTCTTAGAGTTCAACGGTGTCACATTGTGAATAAGAAGTACATGCTTGACAAAATAAGATTGTTGAATATATTTATGAGCGAGAACGGCTATAGGTATTTTCAATGTGAGCACCATTTGTCACACGGCACACATCAAGTCTACAGCCGAGTTCTTCCCTAACGTTGATAAGTGCGTCTTCAGGGAGTGTAGCAACAGCTGCTTCAATCCGGTTTCTTAATTCAAGGAGGTCTGCTGGTAGCAGAGGCACGTACACACGATTCTTGACGAAGCTCCAAAGGAAAAAATCGCATGGCCTTAGGTCGGGTGAACGTGGATGCCATGCAAAGCAAGCCCTGTCATTGGGCACCTTGCAGCCTATCCTGCGCTTGGGTACAGTGAAGTTCAACCAATCGCGTACTTCGCTATGCCAGAGAACATTTATAAGGTTCTTGGTAAAACTGTATTAGTTGCTCTTTGATTTGACATATCATTTATAACTGTAAGTTTAATGTAATAAATATTATAAAGCGTTAAAACCCCGATATTCATTTATAAATGTATATGTTAAACAGTGTCAGTCTGAAAAGGAAACGCTATGGGACTCAGGCGCTTAATGGACACAAGTAGCAATAGTCTTCCATTTATACACCACGTGTTTCAAAGTCTTTGCATCCAAGAACTAGTATTTGTAGGCCCTGGGACCAAACTAGCAGGCTCTACTTAAGCAGGTACACTTCGTACCACCTACCCTAGTGACTAGGCAGAGTGATTTTCAACAATATATATGTCCGAAAGAACAGACACCATCTTCATATATATAGTTAAGTATTGGTTAAAAACAGTCTTCGTTGCAATTTTTTTTTCAACGACGCGTTTCTCCTTATTTAGGCATATTCAGGTTATCTACATAGAAAACAGAGCATCTATTTGAGAATCGCGATCGCGTTGTGCAGACTTGGATAACCTGTAAGCATGTATAAACAGATCAGCTATTGAAAGAGCATATACCTTAATTTGGTATTTCTTAGAAGAATCCTTTAGTCAGTGTAGCCAAAGGGCGTCGTCGAATATATCAGGCCAACATCGCCTTCGATAATATAGTTAAGGCTCACCGGCCATTTGACCATCTTCTGTGCGGATGCACACACATTGCCCGAACTCTTACGGGAATCGGTAAAACCGCGAGGAACGAGTGTAATGCGCAGGGGCACTACGAATATAGTGCGGGACAATAAGTTGGGAATGTGGGTCTCACGGCAGGCGTGCCAGAGATCAGTCCTTGCAGTCGCACTATCCTCTGTGTCCTCGGTGGCTCAGATGGATGTACTCGCTTCGGCAGATACATATACTAAAATTAGAACGATACAGTGAAGATTAGCACGGATCCTGCACAAGGATGACACAAAAAAAGAAGAAAAAAGTTGGACAGAGCGTTTGTCATGTAAGCAGGAGATCTCAGGTTCGAGTCCCGGTCGGGGCACACATTATCAACTGTCCCTGTTGACGTATATCAACGGCTGAATGCAGCTAAGGGTATTCATTTCACTGTATTGGTTTTAATTGTAGATTTGCAACAAGAAAACCTTAAGAATGAGAGTCTCCAAATGGAGAAATATTTTTTAGAAGCGGATCAGTAACTTCAAATTTGCTCGGCGTTTTCCCTTTCCACGTGGAGCAGATGACTGAATTACAGGCAACACACTTTGCATATGCAAGCCACAGAATGAGTTTGCCGTGCCACCCCTTAGGGGCATAACTAATACAAAATGATGCCCGAAAGCATCAGAAAATACACTACTGGCCGTTAAAATTGCTACACCACGAAGATGACGTGCTACAGACGCGAAATTTAACCGACAGGAAGAAGATGCTGTGATATGCAAATGATTAGCTTTTCAGAGCATTCACACAAGGTTGGCGCCGGTGGCGACACCTACAACGTGCTGACATGAGGAAAGTTTCCAACCGATATCTCATACACAAACAGCAGTTGATCGGTGTTGCCTGGTGAAACGTTGTTGTGATGCCTCGTGTAAGGAGGAGAAATGCGAACCATCACGTTTCCGACTTTGATAAAGGTCAGATTGTAGCCTATGGCGATTGCAATTTATCGTATTGCTGCTCGTGTTGGTCGAGATCCAATGACTGTTAGCAGAATATGGAATCGGTGGGTTCAGGAGGATAATACGGAACGCCGTGTTGGATCCCGACGGTCTCGTATCTCCAGCAGTCGAGATGACAGGCATCTTATCCGCATGGCTGTAACGGATCGTGCAGTCACGTCTATCCCTGAGTCAACAGATAGGGACGTTTGCAAGACAACAACCATCTGCACGAACAGTTCGGCGACATTTACAGCAGCATGGACTATCAGCTCGGAGACTATGGCTGCGGTTACCTTTGACGCTGCATCACAGACAGGAGCTCCTGCGATGGTGTACTCAACGACGAACCTGGGTGCACGAATGGCAAAACGTCATTTTTTCGGATGAATACAGGTTCTGTTTACAGCATCGTGACGGTCGCATCCGTGTTTGGCGACATCGCGGTGAACGCACATTGGAAGCGTGTATTCGTCATCGCCATACTGTCGTATCACCCGGCGTGACGGTATGGGGGTGCCATTGGTTACACGTCTCGGTCACCTCTTGTTCGCATTGACGGCACTTTGAACAGTGGACGTTACATTTCAGATGTGTTACGACCCGTGGCTCTACCCTTCATTCGTTCCCTGTGAAACCCTACATTTCAGCAGGATAATGCACCGCCGCATGTTGCAAGTCCTGTACGGGCCTTTCTGGATACAGAAAATGTTCGACTGCTGCCCTGGCCAGCACATTCTCCAGATCTCTCACCAATTGAAAAGGTCTGGTCAATGGTGGCCGAGCAACTGGCTCGTCACAATACGCCAGTCACTACTCTTGATGAACTGTGGTATCGTGTTGAAGCTGCATGGGCAGCTGTACCTGTACACGCCATCCAAGCTCTGTTTCACTCAATGCCCAGGCGTATCAAGGCCGTTATTACGGCCAGAGGTGGTGGTTCTGGGTACTGATTTCTCAGGATCTATGCACCAAAATTGCGTGAAAATGTAATCACATGTCAGTTCTAGTATATTTGTCCAATGAATACCCGTTTATCATCTGCATTTCTTCTTGGTGTAGCAGTTTTAATGGCCAGTAGCGTATTTTGTCTTTAACGAAAGGCGTTCCCCATGATGTGATCTATCGCCCCTAAATGTTTGACGCAAAGACTTCGAAATATCCTGTGTAATGCTCAGCCGGTTATTATTTTGTGCACTACTGCGGACTTTCTTTTGGGTAATTAAGTCTACATAGATTTTTAGTTCAAGGTATTTTAGTGTTTTAGTTGAATGGATTGACTGTCGTGCACTGGTTTTATTCTGTTGTGTTTGTGTGTTGCAGCGTCCCGTATTCGATATGAGATTACGAGCGGGAACATAGGCGGCTCGTTCGCGGTGAAGAACATGACGGGTGCCATCTACGTGGCGGGCCCGCTGGACTACGAGACCAGGAAGCGGGTGAGTGCGGCGAAGTGCATGCGCGCGCGCCTGCAGTCTGCCTCCGTGGCTCCCAGCGGAGCGGGGTGGGCCCGGGCCGGCAGCGGAGGACGTGTCGCGTAATTGGCCGTCCGTCGGCCTGCGACAGGCGAACGGGAAGGGGCGGGGCACACCGCGGCTGCCAGAAAGCCCGCCACTCCACCGGACATCACTTGCTGACGCCTGCACTCACTTCTAAGGGATGCGTGCGCGGTGGATAGACATGAAGTTTTAATTATCACATCGGAAACTACAACGTTACATCACCAATTGTTTCTTTGTTTGTTTACATGTACTCTACAGTCCCCACACGACCGTACCGCGTCGCTAGAGGGCCGAAACAAAATGTAGCCCATTGATAAGATGGCGTATCGTGAAGTAATTTATTTACGGCAGCAGCGGAACCACCGCATCTGTGTCGGGCCTATCGACATGACTTCTTTATCCGTCTGAGTTGCCCTGACACAGAAGCAATAGTTCCGCTGCAGCCGAAAATAAATTACTTAATGACACGCCACTTCATCAGTGGGTTCTTCCATTTTGCTTTCGACCCTTTAGCGAAGCGCTACGGGGTTTTCAATGTGTACCAGGGCTGCAGACTGTACCTGCAAACACACACACAAAAGCCGGCCGGTGTGGCCGTGCGGTTAAAGGCGCTTCAGTCTGGAACCGCGTGACCGCTACGGTCGCAGGTTCGAATCCTGCCTCGGGCATGGATGTGTGTGATGTCCTTAGGTTAGTTAGGTTTAATTAGTTCTAAGTTCTAGGCGACTGATGACCTCAGAAGTTAAGTCGCATAGTGCTCAGAGCCACACACACAAAAAAAAAATCAGTCCTCTTTTCTATGCGACTAACCCTCAATTGCGTATCTACAGAGAATGAAACAGGATGTGTACGACCCGGGACAACCGGGAGATCCGGAAAAAACCCAGGAATTTTTTCATCCGGGAGAAAACCGGGATAAACCCGGGAATTTTTCGGAACTCCAGAATTTTTCATTTTTTTAGTTTTCAGTTAATTTTTTGTGATTTTGATGGGTAAGAACCAATCCTCTAACAAAGGATATTACTGTATCCCGCTTCTGCAGAATAATACTGCAGCAAAAACAAAAAAAAAAAAACAAAAAAAAAGCCTGCGGTGTGGCCGTGCGGTTCTAAGCGCTTCAGTTTGGAACCGCGTGACCGCTACGGTCGCAGGTTCGAATCCTGCCTCGGGCATGGATGTGTGTGATGTCCTTAGGTTAGTTAGGTTTAAGTAGTTCTGAGTTCTAGGGGACTGATGACCTCAGATGTTGAGTCCCATAGTGCTCAGAGCCATTTTTGAAAGAAAAAATACGAAAATAAAACTTAAGTCGCAAAAGAAATACACCATATACAACAATAAAACACAGTGCTCATACAAGCGTTTGGCAACTGCAAAGTGTGTCAAAGGCTTTGCGAAGAGTGTTCCTTGCTTCCTAACAACAAATTGTCTCCGATGAGCGTGACGCCACAACTGTTTACTTTAGATTCGTTTAAGCAGTTGCGGGCGGGCTCTTGTGCACGTGCAGTTGGGTCGCGTATGATAAGTACCTTCTCCCGCTTCTGGCTACAGACGTGTGGTTGGGCGCCACTATCTAATATTGCCCCTGTTCGGAAATATCGGAGATCCGGGGCTGATCCACAGAGCAGTCTGAGTTGTAGTGGGGGAGTCTCCACGTGACTCGTGTTCACGTTTAGTGATGTTGCTGTTTCCTCTTCGTTTATTGCTCTCTCATTAAACGAAAACAAAACTGATATCTATGGTCGTGAGCTATCAAATGAATTAAAATACGTTCGCATAATTACGGAAGGCTAAAATATGTTATTAGTTTCATGTTTTATCTCCGCCTTTCTGACAGTCAAGCATTAGTCGCCTTGCTGCAGAACAATGAAGTTATTTTTGTCGGTTTGCTAAAGAAATTTGGCTTTTATTAATATTTTCCACTGGGTCAGTCAATTTATTTGAAACGAAGCGTTCAATTCCATACTACGGGCTAGTTTCAACTGTTCGCTGCATTTCCAAAGTGCATGTTTTTATCTTCTAGCACGTATGGCATTATGCCACAGTAAAGAACCAAACATGAGATAATACAGTACCGGTACTCGAGAAAATTTACATACGAATGTGCACTTTAATCCGAATTACGCGTTGTAGTATGGATCACGAAATTCCGATGATCTTGGAGTGTCCTCTGATGTCTTGTTTCTTTTATGACATAGTGTAAGATCTTTTAATGTTTTGCACCTACGAACATACGGGCTTCCTGCATCATCGTAGCTGCGCAAGCGTGGTGACGCCTGTTTCTCGCGCTCTCTGGCAACTACTGAAACGAACCTATTTCTAACAGGTCACGGGAAAATATTGCGAATGGTTGTTTGAAAAGCGTTATTTTCAAAGTAAATTTCCTTTTATGCAAGATGAATTATGTGCGAGAATGTAAGATGAATTTCTTAAATCACAGAGCGTTTGACTCTCATTTAAAAATCAAGTCTTTGAGGACGTACATTTAGAAAAACTTCGAGCTCAGAAGATCAGACATTTATGTCTTTATTAAAAATTTTGCTGACACATTTGTGTGATGTACCTTAACGTGTAACACGCGCAAAAAAGTTCAACATTATATGTGAGAGCTTAGCATCGCTTGCAGCTTATTAATCTTCGAGGCCAATATTGTATGTGAATGCTTTGTTTTTCTTGTAGTAACGCTGTGTATGTTAATTTAAACCATTAACTTTTCCTATTTGTGTGTACGCGCTACTTAACAGTGATATTGCTATTGGCTGACTACATACCGTATCCTACGCTAGAAGATCCGCTGTCATCAGCTGGCGAGATTACGTGACGAGCTATGAATGGTACAAAAGCGCATTGCAATCTTGATTTCAATGCTTGGGAAAGTAACATGCGGCGTTTGGTGGAATTTAAATTTACATTTTCGTAGTACGAAAGTATGCAGCGTACATGTTGCTGCACATCAAAGATCTTTCCAAAACGTGTCTTTATTTTTTTTTACTGAGTTTGGTTTTCTAAAGGTCCAGGGAAGTACTTCGCCGGTGTATAAAACCACAAGCATTCAAAGGATTGATAAGTTTTACAGTTCAGAGGAAAATTATACTGTCACTTAACACGGAAAAAGTGTATTTTCACTCGGGAAAAAGTGTAATTTTAACTCTGCTAGCCAATTCCAGAGGAAGTATAGTGTTTCCAAAGCTACGACCCACATTGGCTTGGTTCACCACTAAAATGTTTCGTGCACTTTGTGACAGATGTGCGATGTTTACAAGAAACAGCTTCTTGAGATCTTTAAAATGTGGTCATTTTATGTGCTAATTAATTAGTTTTACTTTCTGTCGACTTCTCATTTTAGAGCTACAGTAAAATGAAGGCTCTACAAATAATGCTTTGTGTGAAATATGACACTTCACTTTTCCATTCGTTTGAGTATTATCTGTAGGTCATTTGAGTTTCCGTACACATCGAAGTGTCACCCAGCCGAAGTTGAGATTAATAAAGCGTAGTAATTTCAACCAAATTGTACTGCTGGCAGTCAACAAAACAACATGCAGTGACTGCACAGCCATTTCTTTAAGTTGGTTGAGGAGGAATGCTTCATATTTCAAGAGGTAGTGCAATCAACAGTTCGTATTAGATAGTTCATTTAAACACGTATACACCTATCTGTAAGTGTAATATTACATGTGTTACCTTTTTATACAAAAAAGAAGCATCGAAAAATCAGCAAGAGTCCAAAAATAAAATAGTGATGCAATATGTTGTTTCAAAAATACTGAAACAAATTACAGCAGTCAAGATTAAAAATTCAAAAAACCATTCCCTCGCCCTCTGTAAACATTGCACCCCTCGTCGCAAAACTGCTTGCAGTTCAACGGTGATCGTCACTTTTTGTATTTCTATGAGGGCAGCGTTGTTCGTAACGCCATGAACTAAGAAGACGTTCTCTGTGTTTCCTTTTACTTTGCAGACATTTTCGGGTGTGCAGCCGCAAGAAATCTCCTTCTTCTTCTAATATTTCGGCTGTATAACGTTCAGCCATCTTCAGAGTGAGCCGCAAGACTGCCGCTCCAGTGCTCGCTTTGTCTCTTTATACTGTCGTACCGTGCGACTGCGCATGCGGCCACAGATGCAAATGCGCCAGAGACGTTGGTCGGCGGCAGAGACGTGCATAATGCGCGAGATGTATCTATGACTCCGCAGTTGATCTGTGTTGGCATATCGATATATCATTGTGAGCTGCACTGTGTAGACGTCTTTGCGAGTTTATTACAGCAAGTGCCGGATTCCACGATTTATCAAGATTGAAACCACTATCTCTATTAATAAAAATTCGTCGTCAAGCGAATGTCAATAGCCTCCTTCACTATCGAGTCCCAAAAGGATGATGTAGTTGCCAAAATTTCGACGTTGTCATGCAACATACTGTGACCATTATCAATATAGTACTCTGCCACTGCCGACTTGTTAGATTGTAAAAGTCGTGTGTACCTCCAGTGTTCTGTACATCTTTCTTGGACAGTGCGAGTTGTTTGTCCGATGTAAGAAAGGCCACATTCACATGGAATTTTGTAGACTCCAGATTTTCGGAGCAGCAAATCATCTTTGACGGAGCCCACGAGTGTAGCTGTCTTGGGTGGAGGACGAAAAATCACTTTTACTTTGTGTCTGCCGAAAATGCGTCCTATTTTTGATGAGAGGCTACCCACATATGGCAGGAAGGCCACCGATTTAAAGGTTTCTTCATCTTCTTCTGCTTTCTTTGTGGCCTCTTTCGGTTTCATTTTCAGAGCCCTCTGTATTTGTTGTGGAGAGTACCCATTGTCTTCAAACACTCTTTGTAAGTGGGAAAGTTCGTCTTGCAGACTGCTTTCGTCAGAAATAACATGCGCTCTGTGAGTCAAAGTTCGGAGAACACTCATTGTCTGGGCAGGTGATGGCAGCTATTTGCACGTAAATACAGATCGGTGTGCGTGGGCTTCCTATACAATTCATGTCCCAAAGTGCTATCCTCTCTGCGCCGAACCAAAACATCCAAGAATGGAGGGCATCCCTCCTTTTCTATTTCCATTGTGAACTTTATTTGATCGTGAGGGAGTTCAGATGTCTTAAGAAGTCTTGCAAGTTGTCTTCACTATGGGGCCAAACTACAAAGGTGTCATCAACATACCTCCAGAATACCGTGGGTTTAAAGTCAGCAGATTCAAGCGCCTTCTCCTCGAAGTCCTCCATAAATAAATTGGCCACCAGAGGGGATAAGGGACTACCTATGGCGACTCCGTCTGTCTGTTCAAAAAATTCGTTGTTAAATAAGAAATATGTGGAGGTCAGAACATGTTTAAATAAAGCTGAAATCTCTTTGTCAAAACTTCTTTCAATAAGCTGTAGAGATTCTGGAAGGGGAACCTTCGTAAATAGCCACCACGTCAAAACTAACCAATATATCAGACGGGTTCATTTTCAATGATTTCAGTTTACTAATGAAGTCAGCCGAGTTTCTTATGTGATTTGATTCGCCATCACAGACCACGGTGACCAAGGAATGTGTCCTGTGTGGACGATTTTACCTTTTACTTCGAGTATGCTGGAGCATCGTTATGACGAGACAATGGGCCTAGTCGTACAGTTAACAACAGTGACATCTCATTATGCACAAAGTTCCCATGTGTGAGACTTTAAACACGATTCTCTTAAGACTAAAAGATCCTTTTAGGCTACTACTTGATCCTACCGCGACACACATTTACAGAGAAACTGTGTTCTTTAAGTGAATACACAAAGGTGTATGGATTTTTGTGTGAGCTATTTCTATTGCTTACGGGGTTTCTCTTTAAAATAGCTTCATCAGTGAACAGCATGGATTGCAGTAATCTGCGGTTAAGGGTTACCCATACATAAAACGGCATCCACCGGACTTCGTCGACTACGTGGAGATGTTGCGCGCGCTGCTACGTCTCTCATGACCACGTCATCGACGGACGTTAAACCTTCCTTTGTTTCCAAAGAAAACGGGGCAGGCAAACACAGTACGTTCTTTCTGTCTCATCAAAGTCCAGCTGTGAACCTTAACGACACTTACTGGCTGTATCTGTTTGCAAACATCCGAGAACAGCAGATCTTCCCTGCCCCGCTTTTTTTTTCTGTTACGGGTAGCAGAACGCGTGTACTGCCGGAACCGATTCGTTCCTCTAAATGAATTTTGATGCCGCCTGTTTCCTCCGTGTTTTATTAACTTCGTATCCTATGTCAGTAGCGATTCCATTAAATCAGTACTGATGCGACATGCTCGTCTCTTGTAACTGTTTTCCCAGCACCCGTGACATATGGTAATCCTGAACCTATTTACGAATGCAAAACGCCAACCATTCGCAGCACATATGGCTGCAAAAATAATTAAATGAAATAAAAGTGAGGCATACATAATACATTGTTATTTCGTTATTGCATTTCGTTAATGCACTGCGCACTTTTTGCAGTACGGTTATACCCGCGAAAACAGGTAGCTGTTCCCTCTCGTAGTAGATGACAGACCAACGCGAACTAGCAATTGCCTTCCCGCACCCCCTCCCCACCCACCGTCCCTACACCTCTCCCCTGCTCTCTAAGAGGACCCATACCTCAACGGGCGTATCTTTCATCATCCAAGTCAGACGAGATCTCTGCTGGAGACCTTAATATCCAAAGCCAGGACTATACCTGCACCGAGATTAATCATCAGAAGCATCAAGTGTTCTATCCGTGATATTAGGTCAGCGTTGTCGAGGAAACCAAGACTCGACGCCGTTCAACCAAGCCAGAAGGAACAACATTGCGCGTATTCCATTCTGCGGTGCAACAACTAGTAAGATAGGCCGAGTCCTAATCAGGCAGGGAATCAGACCAGTCTTCTGGTCACCCAGACAAATTTAAGAAATTGTTGCGACCTGAATCTTGGCGTGAGAGTATCAGGGATTTATATAATATTCCTTGCGAGTGGTGGTGGTGGTTAGTGTTTAACGTCCCGTCGACAACGAGGTCATTAGAGACGGAGCGCAAGCTCGGGTTAGGGAAGGATTGGGAAGGAAATCGGCCGTGCCCTTTCAAAGGAACCATCTCGGCATTCGCCTGAAACGATTTAGGGAAATCACGGAAAACCTAAATCAGGATGGCCGGAGACGGGATTGAACCGTCGTCCTCCCGAATGCGAGTCCAGTGTGCTAACCACTGCGCCACCTCGCTCGGTTTTCCTTGCGAGTGCGGCAGCAGTTACGTTAAGTTGTCTGTTCGAACTATGAGCGATTGCTGTATTGAACGTAACCATCACCTCAAGTATAGGAATCTTGAGAAATGATCGGTGGCCGATCACAGCCTGTTAAATAAACACCAGAATATGATTGAAAATATAAGAATTGTGGCCCTCGCACCGAACTATTGGGGCTCTGTGATTAGGGAGGCAATGGAAATTGGACTGTGTTATATCGACTGCACCACCAACGTAATTTTTGGACGTAGGGGACGCCACCACAACAAAAGCCTTCACCGTGACGTAATCTAGCCAATCAGGCGCCGTGCTCTGGGCATGGAAGTAAATACCTCGCCAATTTGACAACGGTCAGACTGAGCCCCTGAAGACGACGAGGGAAAACATTCTCGGCAGCTTGTAATTTTATCGGTATTCGAGCGGCAAGTTAAGTAAGAGTCTTTTATCCATCAGTTTCGTTCTGTTAGAGATGTGCCCTCCAAAAGACGACGTCGGATCAGATGCTACTCTTAAAATGAAGGTTATTTCAGAACGTATCTACAGGAGTCAACTGGTGTTTGCGCAATCTGCAGCTCTCTTACGTCCACCTTTAAATTCATTCATCCAGTGACGAACAGTGGCAGGGGTGTGTTCAAATGAACTTCCCAGACACTCTCTCTCCATTCTCTCCACTGTTCTGGAATGAAAATGTTTATATCTAAACCCGTACTGTTCAAGCCAATGGTGGCGGAGTGTACTTCGGCTATATATACTACCACTGAAATTTCTCTCATTCCTGTTCTATAGTGCATGGGGAAAAAAAACTGTTTGTAAACCTCTTATAGAGCTCGAATTTGTCATTTTATCGTCTTTATCATTTCACGAAACCTCCTCTATCTCGTCTTTTAATTTACCTGCTAAAATTCCATGACTCACGAGCAGTAGTCAAGAATTAGTCGGGTGATGGTTTTGTGTGCTACCTCTACGCTGTATAGGATTCTTCCAGTGAATCTTACTAAATATACACACCTACTTTTGCTACATGTAGTTTTATCTTGTAGTTCCACTTTCAAGCCGGCCGCTGTGGCCGAGCGCTTCTTGGCGCTTCAGTCCGGAACCGCGCGACCGCTACGGTCGCAGGTTCGAATCCTGCCTGGGGCATGGATGTGTGTTATGTCCTTAGGTTAGTTAGGTTTAAGTAGTTCTAAGTTCTAGGGGACTGATAACCTCAGATGTTAAGTCCCATAGTGCTCAGAGCCATTTGAACCATCCATTTTAAAGCACCCAGAACGCATGCACTAACTTGCGCAGAGAGAGGGAATGAATGGTCCCCACAGCACGAGAGCAGTGAAGTACCTGTCCGATGTTGCAACGTAGTATCATGCGCGCAGTCTAGCAAAGAAAGCACTGAATATGTTAGGAATAAATGACTATCGAATACCGAAATGATGTCCTACAGTTGTAACCTCCCCGGAGAAATGAAAGAAAATGTTTAAAAATGTGAATATTCATTCTGTTAAGTCTAACCTCCCCGTAATTATTATTAAATGATATGAATTGAATGAAAATGCAATGGGAGCCAAATGTTAGCTTCCCACAGTCGTAAAACTCAATGATAATAACAATGTACAAAAATATTAAGTCCCCACAAAATTAACGTTATGATCAACCTGATAAATTTTATAAGGTCATCTGCGCTGACCTTAGGCCCTGTGCAAATCTGATAAATTGATTCTGGCAGGAAAAGCATAGGAAGTATTGTTTCAATTGTAATGATTATTTTCTTAAAAAATTGCTTTCAGAACAAAATTATTATTGGGGCGATTCTTGAACAAATTAATTACTGTTAAGATACATTACATTATCAGATGAGCGCAATGCTGCTTCATTACCTTATTTAAAAATACACCTCGTCCTGAACCTTAACCAGAGCCCCATGTCGACGCCCGCCGACTCCTCACACACAACTGCGACTGTCTCTCGCGCGCTACTACGTGCTCTCGCGACTCGCTACGTACAACAACTGAACTGTCGCGCGGTCAAGCGCAGACTAGCAACGATAAATAACTCTCTGGTCAGAGATTCTGTCATGCCTCGCCATCGCTGCTACCGAGTACATACGCGTTTCACAGTTAAACGTCGTTCTAAAATTAGGAACAGATTAAGCGGTAGTTTTCAGCAGAGAAGGGAGTAAGCTTAGTGTTTAATGGCTCGTTGACGACGAAGCCATTAGAAACGGGACGCAAGTTAGGCTTTTCCGATAATGGGAACGGTAATAGGCCGTGTCGTTTGGAAAGGAACGATCCCAGAATTTGCCTAAAGTAATTTATGGAAAGTACTGAAAGCTCAAAACCCCTCCGAAATTCGAGTCGAGTGTCTTGCCACTGTTCCATCTCTCTTGTTCTTGAGCTGGTCGTCGACGGAGCGGTAAGTCCCAATCCTCGTTTCTTGCATAGTGGCGGCAATAATTCGTTACCGTCATTTTAATGTTGCAACACATTCTTCGTAAAAACAGCAGACTATGCAGATATTTTAGACAGCCAGTTACTTCTTCGTTGCATTCGGAAAGCAGCTCCCACGATCCACCTTTATTTACACCACACTGTCAGAAATGTTTTATTCAGCTAGGCGCTGATAACATGGTCAGGTGGCAGTTTACTCGCTTGGCAAAACATCGCGGAAGTGAGCCGCACATAAAGTTCGCCTGTATACGGGGGCTCCCAATTTATTATGCACGCGGGGACACTGAATTGACGTGCGGAATTTTCGAAACATGAGCGGAGCGTAATATGCTACGGCTTTGTCGGCTTTGATCCCGCAGGAAGCGCGCCGTTCCCAGCCGGTGTAGGGCACGTACTTCCTCAAGCTTTGTACCGTGCAATCCGGTTCTGTCCCTTCCGTGATTTATCCGCAGCGAACGATTTCAGCGGCGATTTTTTTCCACCGCTTGTCGCAGAGAATGGGGCCGATGTGCAGAACGGAAGTCTGTGTGTGTGTGTGTGTGTGTGTGTGTGTGTGTGTAAAGCACTTTGTTTGCCGCTTGGAGTGGATTATATTGCTACCCCCGTCATTACTGGTCCGTAACTTAATTGTTTATTCATTGGAGCCTTTTTAATGCTCGCCAGGATGGAGTGGGGGAGCCTTGTCCATTGAGTACAGAGCCAGCGATTTCGAACCGGTTACGGTTGTTTATCGGCGGTAATGAATAGCCAGTGCTGGCGATAGCGGCGACAGTGCGGTAGTAGCAGCCGTAGCCCGGTCGGGCGCCACAGTACAGCACCCGCCTACATCTCTCCCCCCACCCTCTTCAATTCCCCTCCGTGTTCCAAACAACCCGCACACACGCCTATGCGGTTCCCGCGCGCGCTGATGGACGGAAAACGTCACTATCCCTCTCTCATCGCCAGCGTTAATTACAACCTTGTAGGCTGTGATGGATTGATGCGTCACTCGTTCACACTGTGTAATAATGTTTTTAGCACCCCCGGCCAACCTTTTCTTTCACTGTGCGGGCTCTTGATTAAGACCCCGTGCTCGTGTTCTGAAAGAGCTAAAAATCGGTGCTTTGCCGATCCCATCCAGTTATTATGCGGTTCCTCAGAAATCCTAATAGACTAGTACGCCGTCCTAACGACGTAGTTGTTGTTGTTGTGGTCTTCAGTCCTGAGCCTGGTCTGATGCAGCTCTCCATGCTACTCTATCCTGTGCAAGCTTCTTCATCTCCCAGTACCTACTGCAACCTACATCTTCTGAATCTGCTTAGTGTATTCATTTCTTGGTCGCCCTCTACGATTTTTACCCTCCACGCTGCCCTCCAATGCTAAATTTGTGATCCCTTGATGCCTCAGAACATGTCCTACCAACCGATCCCTTCTTCTAGTTAAGTTGTGCCACAAACTCCTCTTCTCCCCAATTCTGTTCAATACTTCCTCATTAGGTATGTGATCTACCCATCTAATCTTCAGCATTCTTCTGTAACACCACATTTCGAAAGCTTCTATTCTCTTCTTGTCCAAACTATTTATCGTCCACGTTTCACTTCCATACATGGCTACGCTCCATACAAATACTTTCAGAAACGACTTCCTGACACTTAAATGTATACTCGATGTTAACAAATTTCTCTTCTCGAGAAACGCTTCCCTTGTCATTGCCAGTCCACATTTTACATCCTCTCTACTTCGACCATCATCAATTATTTTGCTCCCCAAATAGCAAAACTCATTTACTACTTTAAGTGTCTCATTTCCTAATCTAATTCCCTCAGCATCACCCGACTTAATTCGACTACATTCCATTATTCTCGTTTTGCTTTTGTTGATGTTCATATTATATTCTCCTTTCAAGACACTGTCCATTACATTCAACTGCTCTTCCAAGTCCTTTGCTGTCTTTCACAGAATTACAATGTCATCGGCGAACCTCGAAGTTTTTATTTCTTCCCCATGGATTTTAATACCTACTCCTAATTTTTCTTTCGTTTCGTTCACTGATTGCTCAATATACAGATTGAACAACATCGGGGAGAGGCTACAACCCTGTCTCACACCGGGGAGATGCTACAACCCTGTCTCACAACCTTCCCAACCACTGCTTCCCTTTCATGCCCCTCGAGTCTTATAACTGCCATCTGGTTTTTGTACAAATTGTTAATAGCCTTTCGCTCCCTGTATTTTACCCCTGCCACCCTCATAATTTGAAAGAGAGTATTCCAGTCATCATTGTCAAAAGCTTTCTCCAAGTCTACAAATCCTAGAAATGTAGTCGGCTACAATATATCAGTTACCTTTCTTTGTATCAACTAACTGAAAATAATTATTTTCGTTTCGTATTTTCAGAACGACAGGTGGTCGAACATGAATATAATAGCTTTTGTGGCTGCATCTGCATCATACTCTGCAAGCAACCTAATGGTGCGTGGCGGAGGGTACTTTCTGTACCACTATCCCCTCCAGCCCTGTTCCACTCGCGAATAGTGCGTGGTAAGACTGGTTGTCGGTAAGTCTCTGTATTGGCTCTAATTTCACGAATTTTCTCCTCGTGGTCAATACGAGAGATGTATATGTATGTGTTGGGGGGGGGGGAGGGGGGGAGAAGTAATATGTTGCCGACTCCTCCTGAAAAATGCTGTCCCGAAATTTCAATTGTAACTCTCTCCGTGATGCACAACGCCCCTCGTGTAACGACTGCCAGTGAAGTTTGTTTAGCATCTCCGTAACTCTCTCTCGCCAGCTAAACTATCAAATTCAAATTCAAATGGCTCCAAGCACTACGGGACTTAACATCTGAGGTCATCAGTCCCCTAGACTTACAACTACTTAAACCTAACTAACCTAAGGACATCACACACATCCATGCCCGAAGCAGGATTCGAACCTGCCACTGTTGCAGCAGCGCGATTCCGGACTGAAACGCCTGAAACAGCTCGGCTACAGCGGCCGGCAGCTAAACGATCCCGTGACGTTGGTTCTTCTCTATCTCCTCTATCAGTTTTTGGACCCGATGGTCTGATTCTAGACCGAAATCGATCGTCTCTTAATTGAGCGCGCCGTTACAGCTGTGTATTCCATAGTGCAGTTCTTAATAGGTGTCCTTTCAGTTTGACTTCTCTGGCAGAAGGTCTCTATTGAAAGGTATCCGAATTATAGTGGAGCTTCATGGGAGTCCTTAGCATAATTTGATGATGCATTCCACTGGTAAGAAATTCAGCTACTAAAGTGGTGGATGTGTTGCGTGTGCTTGAAAGTCGGCAGCCTGTCACGCTCCAGTAAACTCTCAACGAGGCAATTGGAAGTTACTGGAGAGCGCAACCCGACATCATGAACTTCCAGTTCGTGTAACTTCAGTGAACTAATTCAGCGTTTTGTCGCTAACAGACTCACGGAATATGCCTCACTCTTCAGGCAGATCCTCGGTTTCCTTCCTGAAACGTTACCATACTAGTCAGCAAATGTTACTGAAGTTATGTACAGAAGGCGTAACTCAGTTTTTCTCAGGTTTTTCATACAGATATTTGACTTACGTGTGTACTAGCTCTGCCTCTCGAGTCCTGTCATAACGGTGTCCTATTGTTTCTCATTTGAAGTGAAACGTCGTCTGCCTCTTCACTTAAACTCCACAGAAATGTAAAAATCTCTTAGTGCCAAATCCGACACCACTCGAGCAAATAGTGTAGTAATTCAGGTCACTGTCGTGCACAGACCGTCCCATAATAACAACATTCATCTTTATTTCTATTTGAATGCATCTGTGTATGTTTCACAATGTCTCAATATGCGCAGCAGTATTGATTGTAGGCTCTGGTTGGCATGAATGGAACAACACTTGTCCCCAAAGACCACAACCAGAAACTTTTTTCTCTTCAATGTTTCTACAGCCACATACACGGATTGGGCAAATGTATGGAAACACTGCGAGAAATGCGCGCTTCAATGTACGAGGGTCACTCCAAAAGAAATCACACTATTTTTTTAAATCCATCCTTTATTCTACATGTTACAAAGTTTTACAGTGTGTAGATACATCCTTTAGGAACAATATTTTCATTTCTCCACATAGTTTCCATCCCTCTCAACTGCCTTACGCCATCTTGGAACCAGCGCCTGTATACCCGTAATGTAAAATTCTGGACCAATCTGTTGGAGCTAGATTTTGGCAGCGTGCACAAGGGAGTCATCATCTTCAAACCTTGTTCCACTAAGAGAGTCTTTCAGTTTCCCAAAGAGATGATAGTCACATGGAGCCAGCTCAGGACTGTAAGGCGGATGTTTCAGTGTTGTCCATCAGAGGTTTGTGGTCGCTGCCATGGTTTTTTGACTGACATGTGACCGTGCATTGTTGTGCAACAGCAAAACATCCTGCTTTTGCCGATGTGGTCGAACACGACTCAATCGAGCTTGAAGTTTCTTCAGTGTCGTCACATATGCATCAGAATTTGTGGTGGTTCCACTTGGCATGATGTCCACAAGCAAGAGTCCTTCTGAATCGCAAAACACTGTAGCCATAACTTTTTCTTGGGTGAATTTGCATGATGCCACTCCATTACTTGCCTCTTCGTCTCTGGTGAAAAATGATGGAGCCATGTTTTAATCACCTGTCACAATTCTTCCAAGAAATTCATCTCCACCGTTCCCGTACTGTTCCAAAAGTTCGCTGCATACCGTTTTTCTTGTTTCTTTGTGAGCCACTGTCAACATCCTGGGAACCCACCGGGCACAAACCTTTTTTAACGCCAACACTTTCAGTATTCTGCAAACACTTCCTTCCCCTATCCCAACGTAGCGTGGCAATTCGTTCACTGTGATGCGTCTGTCAGCAGTCACCAATTCGTCAACTCTCTGCACATTGTCTGGAGTGTGTGCAGTACGAGGCCTGCGGCTGCGAGGACAGTCCTCAATATTGCCGTGCCCGCTTTCATCACGTAACCTGCTTGCCCACCAACTAACTGTACTACGATCGACAGCAGAATCTCTATACACCTTTTTCAACCTCTTGTGGATGTTTCCCACTGTCTCGTTTTCACAGCACAGGAATTCTGTGACAGCACGTTGCTTCTGACGAACGTCAAGTGTAGCAGCCATCTTGAAGACATGCTGTGACGGCGCCACTCACGCGAACAGGTTGAACTAAGTTTGAAAACAAGCGGGAAGGATATATCTACAAACTGTAAAACTTTCACACATGCAGAATGAAAACTGTGTTTTTTACAAAAATAGGGTGCATTTCTTTTGGAGTGACCCTCGTAAATATTGATGCTAGCCAAGACTGTTGGTTGTGGTACTGTATTTGCCCATCAACGGCATTTGTGCAATGTCCTCAATAAGTTGCAAGGTTCAGTCGTTGTCAGAACAGTGTTCTGTCAATCGTGGGCACATTATGTGGGAGCTAAGTGAATTCTCCCTTGGGCTAATCGTTGATGCTTGCAAGATGGCTGCTTTCGTAACCAAGGTATCAGAAGTGTTTGTGTTTCAAGAGGCACAGTATCGAAGATCTGTACCGCGTACAGGTCAAGATGGAAAATATCATCCGCTAAGTCGCAACACGGACGAAAGTGTGTGTTGAGTGATCGTGACAGGCGGCCATTGAAGGGGATTGTGGTGAAAAATAAGAGGACGACATATCACTGATGCAAATGCCCTCGACAGGAAAGCGGGGCGCCAAAGCTACAAAACCTGGACCACGGAGCAATGGAATTTGGTCGGACGAGCCTTGTTCCACTTCGTTTTAACATCTGGTCCAACTTACTTCCCAAGAATGAAACACAGTGGGGGTACGGTGACGATTTGGGCAAACATATCGTGATGTTCTCTGGGCCCCATGCATGCATTCTGCAAGGTCGCATTACTGCCAAGAATTATGTGACCATTTTGGCTGATCAGGTCCTTCCTATGGTACAGTGCTTGTTCCCCGATGGTGATGCTGTGTTCTAAGACGACATGGCTCCTGATCACACAGCTCGCATCTTCCAGGACTGGTTTAGTGAGCGCGACTATGAGCTGTCACTTCTCTCCTGGCCACGACGGTCACCAGATCTCAGTGTTATTGAGCTTTTGTGGTCTACTTTGCAGAAAAGGGTGCGTAATAACTATCCACTTTGACCGCCGGCCGCTGTGGCCGAGCGGTTCTACGCGCATCAGTCCGTAACCGCGCGACTACTATGGTCGCAGGTTCGAATCCTGTCTCGGGCGTGGATGTGTGTGATGTCCTTAGGTTAGTTAGGTTTAAGTAGTTCTAAGTTCTAGGGGACTGATGACCTAAGATGTTAAATACCATAGTGCTCAGAGCCATTTATCCACTTTCAGCATCGTTACGTGGACCAGCCGCTATTTTGTGGGAAGAATTGTATAAGATTCCCTTGAAAACCGTGCAGGATTTGTTTGTATCCATTCCGATACGACAACAAACTGTTTTGAATTCCAACCTTTTCCTACATTGTATGAGGCGTGGTAATGTGCTGTGTTTTTGGTATTTCTGTATTTTTCTCACCATGTACACCACCTGTTTAGACTCAGCAAACCTGTCCCTTGATTTTCTTCCCAGGAGTTTTCATTAAGAAATGGTTTTGCTTAATCAGACGCACAGGCAGTTTTTTGTATGGTTTTTGTCCATTTATTTTGACAGTGCTCATTGTTTTCTTTTTCTATCCCGGATGTGTCTATTATTTTCATCCTTACCCGCTTCTCTGCTACTGCTGTTCCTTTCTTGCTTCCCAAGAATCCACGATCCACGGGCATTCCTCAAAACACGCAAAATAAATTATTCGACATCTTTCCCCTTGTTTTTGTACTGAGATGGTTGTTTGTGAGTGGACTACTTTCTGAAGGTTTGATTGGTCACTGAGATTCCAAAAAAAAGAAAAGATACTTGAAAAATTCAGCAACTAACCACATTTCTGTAACTTTATTTCTACTAAGGCGCATTTTGGGTTTTTACGCATCGCCAGTTTAGGCAGTACAGTAGTCCTGTATTCATGATTTTTGTGCTTTTGTCGATTACATTTGGAATTCTGCAGTTGCCTTTTAATTTGTTTCCTGTAGCCTTGCTTCAGTATTAGGTAATTAGCTCACCCTTTCTTTATGTACACTGGTATTCTGTTACTGTACGTAATGCGGTAACAATGAGCTACAGAATACAGAATGAAAACCAGCTGCTTCGTTAAAAGTGCAGTCTATACAAACAAAACGGTGATGAACATGCAGGGCGACTTTTCCCTGTGAACGGAAACTCACACGCATCACAGTTAATACTAAAAGGAACCGAAAAGTTATACATATACTTCTTTCATTTTAACAGAAGCCAACATATGCAGTGCTTCACTAATTTCTGAACATTAAAAGTGACAAGTTGGATGAACATAAAACTACATAATTCACACGTAAAATGATCATATTATAAAGATTTCATGGAGCTTCTGGTCACAAAATGCCCAAAACATTTCAGTAGTAACCGAGCGTGAAGGGTTCGTAGCTTTGGAAAAATTGTTCTTCAGCCGGCCATGGCTGGCAAATCTACTTGTGAACGTCGTCAAGAGACTGTGACTTAGTTTCTGTTGAATGTATCCATGGGATATATAAATTGGTTGACAGCTGTAGTTTTTTAACTAATTTAATCTTCATTTACATCGACATTCCGCAAGTCACCTCATGCTGCATGGCGACTGGCACTTTAAACCACTACTAGTCATTTCCTTTCCTGTTCCACTCGCAAACAGAGCAATGGAAAACGACTGTCTGTATGCCTCCGAGCCCTAATTTCTCACGCGAAATGTATGTTGGTGGCAGTACAATCGTTCTGCAGTCAGCTTCAAATGCCGACTCTCTAAATTTTCTCAAAATCGTTTCGTGAAAAGACCGTCGTCTTCCCCCTAGGGATTCCCATTTGAGTTCACGAGGCATCTCCGTAATACGCACGTGCTGATCGAACCTTCCGGTGGCAGATTTAGTTGCTCGCCTTTGCTCTGCCTCGTCGTCTTCCTTTAATGCGACATGGTGAGCATCCCAGGCACTCGAGCAGTACTGAAGTATGGGTTTCACTAGTGTTCTATACGTGGTGTCCGTTATGGTGATCTACACTTTGCTGAATGTCTTCCAATAAGCCGAAGTTGTCCATTCGCTTACGTGCTCTTTCCATTTCAAATCGCTTTCCAACGTTACTCCCAGATTTTTAATCGACTAGACTGTGTCAGGCAGCACACTACTAATGCTGTACACGAATATTATGGGTTTGTTTTTCCTACTCATCTGCATTAACTTACATTTTTCTACATTTAAGGTGAGGTTTACTATCTATGGGCCGAGAAAAGCATGTTCTTTGAGAATTTTTTTCTCGGGATGCGTTATAGATATCAATGTAAAATTCCCTCTAAATGTTTATTGATATTTCCTCTACAACCTGGAATTTTTTCGACCGGAAATGTCGAAAAGCAAAGGCGGAAGTGCCGTTGGAACGAAACAAAATTTCGATGTAGACCTCCACGCGCGGTATGTCACAGGTCAGCCGGCTCCTCTGAAGTCAAAATTGAGTTGACCTTAGCGAAGTATATAAGATTCTTTAGGAGTTGTATCTCGCTTAAGTTGTTTGGACCATAGAAAACAAAATGGCGGCCATTTGAAAAAAAAATAGGTTTTTTTTTCGTCGACTTTTCGAATTCGTCGGCCAAGTAAAAATCTTTATAGTTGATGGATCGGAATAAAAGTGATACAACTCATAGTCAAATTAGTTAGCTTCGTCGGAAACAAAGAATCATGCAAATCGTTTCAGTAGATTTGAAGTTACCATACCGCGCGATAAAAGAAAGTCATTTCGAGAAAAACGCGTTTGAAGTTTTAACTACGTATAAATGCAATATTATGCAATTTACGTTCAATCTGCTATTCCGGGTCCATAAACTAGTCCTTCCTCTTCCTCATAGAGAGCGTTGTGCTCGATCTGGGCCATCCTGCTCTGCTCCAGAGCCGCTCGTACGGCCGGTGACAAGCGGTTTTCGGCTGCTCGAATCCGGTGGTCGTGCGAATGTTTGGCGAACTGCTTCGAATAGAGTTCCAGGGTGACGTCCATCGTTGTCATGGTCTTCAGAATTGCTGAATACCCTTCGTTGAAGCTGCTCACTGCCAGGAAAGTTGCAATCTCCACAGTCTTCGCATCAGAATGCGAATGCTTGGGGGTTAACATCCAAACACACGCGTTCAAAGTTTCATTTGAATTTTGTGTGTTTCCTCCTAAGCACCGGTATAATAACTCGTCCTCCGAAAGAAAACAACTGGTGCGTGAAAAAGGCCGATTTCAGGCAGGTGCATTTTTTTGTTCAGCCGCGAATAACAAACATTTCCGTTCCGTATTCGGAAAAACCGTTTCGGGGATGGATTCTAAACACTTTTATAGATCCTAAAATGCAATTAAAAAATTCGATTTTTTGAACCAAAAGGTAGTAAACCTCCCCTTAAGTCTACCATAAAGCTTTTAAATTCTGATTCTAGTGCTGGATGCCTAATCTCTTCCCGATACATTCCTGTTCCTTCTTTTGTCACATCATCGAGACAAGTCCTGCCCTTCGCAAAGGCCTTCAAAGAACTAACTGGTCTCTCCTTTGCACTTGACAGTGGTATACCCAATGCACTCTGAATGTTACTGCCCTTACATTTAATTTCACCGAATGGTTGTTTTGTATACAACGAATACATGATAGTCCGACTGGAAAGGAGAGGCGGGTCGCACCAACGCAGCAACAAGACTGTTGACTAGTAGTAAATAAAAGGTCTGAGCAGAAGCGGTAGGCCTACGCGACAAGCTTTCAGTGTCACGTCCCCGCATTGAAATGTGATAGATGCCGCCATTTGCAGGGAAATAGTGCGTAAACATGGTTCGTTCGTGTGCTGCTTTAATTGTAATAGTATAATGGAAGCAAAGACGAAGACAGAAACAATGTTACATTTCACCGGTCAGTCATTTCTGGTTGTTTGTTACTTAATATTACTTGTATATAGTATTTTCATGGATAAATAATACATCATGAGCGTTTGTTTTTGTTTAGGTTTCCCCTTACAAATGATTTTCTAAATCGGAAATGGGTAGTTGCTACTCGGAGAGAGAAATTCCAACTGACAGCAAATCATTTGCTGTGCTCTCTTCATTTTGGAGAGAATTGTTACATGGAAAATTATTGGATTGGATTTGGATTTCCAACTCATTTGATAAAGGTATAGTGTCCTGGAAATCGTGCAATATAGGCCTAGGTTAAATAGTGTGGAAATACTGTCAGTGTGTATAATTTTGAATGTTCCTTTTCCAGGTTGCCAAGGCAATCAAATATATATTAAGTATGAATCAGAGGTTGTTGTTGTTGTTGTCTTCAGTCCTGAGACTGGTTTGATGCAGCTCTCCATGCTACTCTATCCTGTGCAAGCTTCTTCATCTCCCAGTACTTACTGCAACCTACATCCTTCTGAATCTGCTTAGTGTATTCATCTCTTGGTCTCCCTCTACGATTTTTACCCTCCACGCTGCCCTCCAATGCTAAATTTGTGATCCCTTGATGCCTCAGAACATGTCCTACCAACCGGTCCCTTCTTCTTGTCAAGTTGTGCCACA
Source organism: Schistocerca americana (assembly GCF_021461395.2). Classification (NCBI taxonomy): domain Eukaryota; kingdom Metazoa; phylum Arthropoda; class Insecta; order Orthoptera; family Acrididae; genus Schistocerca; species Schistocerca americana. The sequence goes on from NC_060123.1 coordinate 570,354,973, forward strand.
GACTCCTCTTCTCCCCAATTCTATTCAAAACCTCTTCATTAGTTATGTGATCTACCCATCTAATCTTCAGCATTCTTCTGTAGCACCACATTTCGAAAGCATCTATTCTCTTCTTGTCTAAACTATTTATCGTCCATGTTTCACTTCCATACATGGCTACAATCCATATGAATACTTTCAGAAACGATTTCCTGACACTTAAATGTATACTCGATGTTAACAAATTTCTCTTCTTCAGAAACGCTTTCCTTGCCATTGCCAGTCTACATTTTATATCCTCTCTACTTCGACCATCATCAGTTATTTTGCTCCCCAAATAGCAAAACTCCTTTACTACTTTAAGTGTCTCATTCCCTAATCTAATTCCCTCAGCATTACCCGACTTAATTCGACAATATTCCATTATCCTCGTTTTGCTTTTGTTGATGTTCATCTTATTTCCTCCTTTCAAGACACTGTTCTTCCAAGTCCTTTGCTGTCTCTGACAGAATTACAATATCATCGGCGAACCTCAAAGTTTTTATTTTTTCTCCATGCACTTTAATACCTACTCCGAATTTTTCTTTTGTTTCCTTTACTGCTTGCTCAATATACAGATTGAATAACATCGGGGACAGGCTACAACCCTGTCTCACTTCCTTCCCAACCACTGCTTCCCTTTCATGCCCCTCGACTCTTATAACTGCCATCTGGTTTCTGTACAAATTGTTAATAGCCTTTCGCTCCCTGTATTTTATCCCTGCCACCTTCAGAATCTGAAAGAGAGTATTCCAGTCAACATTGTCAAAAGCTTTGTCTAAGTGTACAAATGCTAGAAATGTAGGTTTGCCTTTCCTTAATTTATTTTCTAAGGTAAGTCGTAAGGGCAGTATTGCCTCACGTGTTGCAACATTTCTGCGGAATCCAAACTGATCTTCGCCGAGGTCGGCTTCTACCAGTTTTTCCATTCGTCTGTAAAGAATCCGCGTTAGTATTTTGCAGCTGTGACCTATTAAACTGACAGTTCGGTAATTTTCACATCTGTCAACACCTGCTTTCTTTGGGATTGGAATTATTATATTCTTCTTGAAGTCTGAGGGTATTTCAGAGGTAGGTCGAATAATTGCGTTTAGATACTTAACAAGTGTTGTCTGGTGGTGATTATACTTCGTAAATGGTCAAATATTTGATCAAATGTTGCAAACTCGACCACTTTCAGAGGTGCTGTCAGTGTTAAAAACTAACGTGCGAATGAAATTCCTACGGTATTTAAACTGATATGGGTTGTTACAATTAATAATACCAAAATTCGAGTGTAGACAATACTGTGCTAAACAAAAGTAAGCGTGCAAAATGTACACAGTAGTCGGCAAAATGCAATCAGCACCTGAGAGGAAAATTACGTGAATTAAATAATAATCGTACTGTCTGCTACTTTAAAAGTTTCATGTAATTATCTAATGCAAATTACTCGATGTAAACTCGCTGCACCTTGTCAGGAAAGAGCCTTACATTCTTAAATTTCGCGTCTCTGTGCAGACGTATCTCGGAAATTAGGAAACTTCATGCATTTAAGTATACTTTTAAAATAGACTCGAATACTCAGTACTTTTTTAAACGAACATGTGTTTAATTTGTGCTTCAATTTGCTCTTGTTGCGTCTCATATTCTGAAATTTCGCGTCTCTATGCAGACGTATGCTGGAAATTAGGAAACTTCATTCATTTAAGTATACTTTTCAAATAGACTCGAATACTCAGTACTTTTTTAAACGAACATGTGTTTAATTTGTGCTTCAATTTGCTCTTGTTGCGTCTCGTATTCTTAAATTTCGCGTCTCTATGCAGACGTACGTCGGAAATTAGGAAACTTCATTCATTTAAGTATACTTTTAAAATAGACTCGAATACTCAGTACTTTTTTAAACGAACATGTGTTTAATTTGTGCTTCAATTTGCTCTTGTTGCGTCTCATATTCTGAAATTTCGCGTCTCTATGCAGACGTATGCCGGAAATTAGGAAACTTCATTCATTTAAGTATACTTTTAAAGTAGACTCGAATACTCAGTACTTTTTTAAACGAACATGTGTTTAATTTGTGCCTCAATTTGCTCTTGTTGCGTCTCATATTCTTAAATTTCGCGTCTCTATGCAGACGTACGTCGGAAATTAGGAAACTTCATTCATTTAAGTATACTTTTAAAATAGACTCGAATACTCAGTACTTTTATAAACGAACATGTGTTTAATTTGTGCTTCAATTTGCTCTTGTTGCATCTCATATTCTTAAATATCGCGTCTCTATGCAGACGAACGTCGGAAATTAGGAAACTTCATTCATTGAAGTATACTTTTAAAATAGACTCGAATACTCAGTAGTTTTATAAACGAACATGTGTTTAATTTGTGCTTCAATTTGCTCTTGTTGCGTCTCATATACTTCAAATCACAACCCCAGCACTAGGATTCATCCCTGCAAATGGCGGCGATCAGCTGCTTCAATTGGCGGACGGTCGCCTCGCTTCTCCGCTACGGCGTGGTAGTGGGCTTGGTTGTAGCGCGGCGCCCGTCCGCCACGAGTGGCTGGAGAGGCGGTGCCAGGTGATGAATGTCGGCGAGTACGCCTCAGCCGCCTAGCACTGAGTAACTGTGGCGCGGCGCCGGGCGGAAGCTTCCGCAGCGCAGCGCAGATCCGGCGCGCGGGAAACTTGCCCCGCAGCGAGCCGTGAGGCGGCCGTGCGGCACGAACAACCGCCCGCTAAATTTAAGAAGTTGCACGCGTGGTCCAAGTTTGAGCGGAGCAGCAGCGCTTTACGTGGACGCGCCACGCGAGCCGTTCCCAGGGCCGCCGCCGCCGACGACGCCGCCGCGTGGGTGGCTGGGAAGAGGACGCGGGGGCGGAGGCGGGAGACAAATAGCTGCTAACTTCGTATTGGCCGTCCCGCCGGCACCTCCTGGAGCGGACACAAAACGACAGCTACAACCGCGCGTCCGTCGGAAGCGACGTGCGCAGTTTCACGAACGAACCGAACGAAACAGGACGTTGAAAGCTTCCGTATAGCTCCGGGCGGACATCTTTTTACATCCCATCTCCCGAGCTGGGTCGCGAAATTCAATTCGCACGACGGTGTCTCTCAAGAATCCCTCCTTCCTTCTCAGAGTCGTAATTTTCATCCGCAATAAAAAATGGTTCAAATGGCTCTGAGCACCGACTTAGCTTCTGAGGTCATCAGTCACCTAGAACTTAACAACTAATTAAACCTAACTAACCTAAGGACATCACACACATCCATGCCCGAGGCATGATTCGAAACCTGCGACCGTAGCGGTCGCTCGGCTCCAGACTGCAGCGCCTAGAACCTCACGGCCACTCCGGCCGGCTTCATCCGCAATAGATCTCTATAAAGCATAGTTTTCAGCCAAGTTTCTTATCATTAATCTACCCGCGATAAAGGTGGTTGAGCTCGGTAGTTGTGGACTAAATTCATCGAAATACTACAGCAATCGACCACGCCGGTTGGGTTCATTACTTTGCGAGTCTCTGCAGTGAGTCTTGTAGATCCTGTACACTAAATTGAATAATTTTTCGTTTGAAACTTCCTTCGAATGATTTTAGAATCCGGAGAAATGTTTTCTATCTTTTTTTTTTGCTTCTTCTTCAAATTGCTACCTATTTCTTTCAGTGTCTTTCTGTCTGCTCTTTACCCTCTTCAGTAAGAAAAACATAATATCTAGAGAGCTTCAGTAACCCGTACTTTGTTAATGACAACGTATCTGCAGTCCCAGTTTTACATGTCGTTTAAGAGATGACAGGTTTTAGTCTGTGCGACCATCTTTGCTCAAGCTTCTTCGCACTAGTTGTTTAATCATACATATCTGACAAGAGCCGGCCGATGTGGCCGAGCGGTTCTAGGCGCTTAAAAAAAAAAAAATTAAATGGCTCTGAGCACTATGGGACTTAACTTCTGAGGTCATCAGTCCCCTAGAACTTAGAACTACTTAAACCTAACTAACATAAGGACATCACACACATCCATGCCCGAGGCAGGATTCGAACCTGCGACGGTAGCGGTCGCGCGGCTCCAGACTGTAGCGCCTAGAACCGCTCGGCCACCCCCCCCCCGGCTTCTAGGCGCTTCAGTCCGGAACCGCGCTGCTACTACGGTCGCAAGTTCGAATCCTGCGTCGGGCGTGGATGTGTATGATGTCCTTAGGTTAGTTAGGTTTAAGTAGTTCTAAGTCTAGGAGACTGATGACCTCAGATGTTAAGTCCCATAGGGCACAGAGCCATTTTTATCTGACAAGCTTGTAGTGAAGTAATCTGGAAATAATGTGTAGTTACCGTGTGACTGACATATGCACAAACTATTTCCTTTTCCTAGATCCGAGGTCATTCCAAGCAACTAGTTATGAGATTAAATATTAGCGTTGGGTTTCACCTCGGCCAGTGATCGGATCAGGAATTCTCCAACAATAGGATAGTTGTACAGGAATTGTGACAAACCAAACTGATCTCACGGGTCAGAGGCTCTTACTGATAAAGTTTCATGGCTACAGGAGACCATAATGTGGTTCAGAGCCACCCGATAAAATGTGTGTTACTGAAAGGCTACCACTATCTTTTGTCGTACATAGTATCTAGTTTGTTAAACTAATAGTCCTTATATGTTAAAACTGAGTGTAGAACAACTACAGCAAAATTTTTAATTAAGGTCACGCAGTAAGATTGTTGGCAAATTGGAAAAAAAACCGTGACGTTTTATTTGGCCTATTAAAGGGGTTATCAGGGCGGAAGATCGTTTGCTGTTAGAAATTTGCGAAGCTCCCAACGTAGCCCCTCTTGGAAATACTGAGAGAAATGTTTTAGAGCCGGTGGACTAATCACTGGTAGAAAATCTGCCCAATTATCAATCGAAAACCAAACATGAATCCGCATTAATACTGTTGTCTCGAAAATTTAAATAAATATCTCCGACACTCGTTCATAAACCAAAGCATCTGCATTTCACGTTTTCAAAATCGTAGCAAATGCATGCAAAGAAGTGTTATAGGCCCTCTGTTGTTCCTGATCTATATTAACGACATAGGAGACAATCTCAGTAGCCGTCTTAGATTGTTTGCAGATGATGCTGTCATTTACCGTGTCGTAAGGTCATCAGATGATGAAAACGACTTACAAAATGATTTAGATAAGGTATCTGTATGGTGCGAAAAGTGGCAATTGACCCTGAATAAGGAAAATTTGAAGTTATACACATGAGTACTAAAAGAAATCAGCTAAATGTCGATAACGCGATAAGTCACACAATTCTGAAGGCTGTAAATTCAACTAAATACTTAGGGATTACAATTACAAATAACCTAAATTGGAACGATTACATAGATAATATTGTGAGTATAGCAAACCAAAGACTTCGATTCATTGGCAGAACACTTAGAAGGTGCAACAGGTCTACTAAAGAGACTGCTTACACCACGCTTGTCCGCCCTATTCTGGAGTATTGCTGTGCGGTGTGGGATCCGCGTCAGGTGGGACTGACGGATGACATCGAAAAAGTACAAGGAAGGGCACCTCGTTTTGTATTATCGCGAAATAGGGGAGACAGTGTCACAGACATGATACGTGAACTGGAGTGGCAATCATTAAAACAAGTTTTCTCCTCCGATTGCGAAAACATTCTGTTGGCACCCACCTACACAGGGAGAAATGAACATCACGATAAAATAAGAAAAAATTAAGTGCTCGTTTTTCCCGCGTGCTGTTCGAGAGTGGAACGGTAAAGAGACAGCTTGAAGGTGGTTCACTGAATCATCTGCCTGGCACCTTGTTGTGAATAGCAGAGTAATCACGTAGATGTAGACATCCTGTCGTAGTTTACAGGCGTCCCTGCACAACTCTTTTAAAAAAATAAAAAAATAATAAAAAACTTTGGCAACGAAAAGGGATACAGTTACAATATGTACATTAAACTCCAATTTAACGTGCCCCTAAGAAGCTCTACTGTAATCTGACAGCAGTTAAGAGGAAACGAAAAATAAAATAGTAGTCAGCGAGTGCGCTCTCTGGCCGCTATTAAAACAAACAAGTCTAAAGCATTTCCTTTTAGTCTGTGCGAAAGCACGCAGTAACTCGGTTTTCCGTGCATAATAGGCCCTGCTGACGACGTTAAATCATTTGAATGGAGAGAGATGAGGATAAAATGAACCGCAGCTGTAATCCACGAAACTACAAGAACATGAAAGAGAGAAGAGCATGAAGATGAATCCAAATGAGAGCACTTGGACGACATAAGAATGAGCGCCATTATAGTCGGTTTGAAAAACGGGGATTAGCGAGGAAATGTAGAAAAAAGAATATGCGGATTAAAGTCTTCTGTACCGTCGGCCGGCTTTTCCCTGTGTTGCACTTTGTGCAGCATATGACGGCTATGGAACTTGAAACGAAGCTTACGTAGTTCAAACCTCTAGCGGCAAGCTGGAGTACCGCCCGTTAATTCAGAGATGGAATGCGATCTCATGGGAAGGAAGATTAAAGTTGAAATTCCCGTCGCTGTCGCGATTATTTAAGACGGAGTGCTCCGACTATATAGTGATGGGAAAGGGCATTTTTTAATAAAATATTCCAACTCTCGCATTAAATGTTCTGGGGAAACTGCAGATCAAAATCTGCATGGTCCAATGGAAATTGATCACAACCCGTCACGTATACCGGTCGACAATCTTAAAATGTGCGGCGTTTCTCTCTCGGTTTAATGCGATACGTAAATGCCCCACTGAGAAGTGAGGCTCCATCATTGATATCAGTCCATTCTTGTAGCTTTACGCAAGAATGTACGCTCTAGTAATTGTAGCAGTTAGAATGCCACTTCATTCCGCTGCAAACATCAAACTTTCGTCTCGAACTATGTGCGATACCGAATGTGCAGGTGGGTACAACTTAGCGAGCAGTAGCACAAAACCGAAGTCTGTACCATAAATAGCACAAATGTAACTCCTCATGAAAAGGAGTCAGGTCACCTGTAGTAGCTAGACGAGGACGCCTACCCAGTATTAGTTATTTATTAGTTATATAGTTTTTTAGGCTACGTTGTAGCCTAAAACCTAACATACTACTGCAGGCATATTTCTGTCTACAATTATATTCCTCCGTTCACTTGAAATATAGTAACAACGACTCTAACAGTTAAATTCATAGCTAAATTTATTATTGCTGTTATTTTCAGTTCAAAAAAATGGCTCTGAGCACAATGGGACTTAACTTCTGAGGTCATCAGTCCCCTAGAACTTAGAACTACTTAAACCTAACTAACCTAAGGACATCACACACATCCATGCCCGAGGCAGGACTCGAACCTGCGACCGTAGCGGTCGCACGGTTCCAGACTGTAGCGCCTAGAACCGCTCGGTCACCCTGGCCGGCTACTGTCAGTATTCCTACTAAACTACCACCATTATTACTACATCTCACTCCACGACTATTATCTCTACCACTACTTTGATATGTAACTACTTGGGCGCTGATGACCACGCTGTTTAGCGCCCGAAAACCTCAAACCACACATATGTAACTACAGAAAACTATCTACCTACTCGTATTTAACTGCTTTTGCATCGTAGGATCCTCACAGTTACTCGTTCGCACCCGTTTCTGTAGTTTCATTGCTGGCCCGTACGAACTTCAGAAGTGTGTCTGTGAAGGGATCTGAAACTTTTATCCATTCGAGCATAGAAGGCAGTCTTTGTTCAGATTTCACCAGGCTGCAAAAAAAAAATTCCTTGATCTTTGGGCGCACTGCCATGTTCAGTGTCAATTTTTGCTACATGACGACCAGCGTCACCCCAATTTCTACAGTTTCTTGTGCGCAAAGATCTGTACTTCAGCTGAGCTGCTGTTGCAGTAGTACAAGTGGAGAGGTCTTGGTCCAGTTCAGATGACGATGTACCTACCACGCATTTTTGGATACAGCGTCAACAAAGTCATATAGGATCTACTAGTTTGCAATATAGTACAGGATCTCCTTCAGTATCTGGTACTCCGTCCCGAGCCGGCCGTTGTGGCCGAGCGGTTCTAGGCGCTGCAGTCGGGAGCCGCGCGACCGCTACGGTCGCAGGTTCGAATCCTGCTTCGGGCATGGATGTATGTGATGTCCTTAGGTTAGTTAGGTTTAAGTAGTTCTAAGTTCTAGGGGACTGATGACCTCAGAAGTTAAGTCCCATAGAGCTCAGACCCATTTGAACCAACTCCGCGCCGAGTCGATTGTTGCCGCCCATCAGCAGCCATATTCGCATAAAGATTTAATTCCCAGATGGAGGCTGGCCGCTGTGGTTGAACGGTTATAGGCGCTTCTGTCCGGAACGGCGCTGTTGCTACGGTCGCAGGTTCGAATCCTGCCTCGGGCATGGGTGTCCGTGATGTCCTTAAGTTAGTTCGGTTTAAGTAGTTCTAAGTTCTATGGGACTGATGACTTCAGAAGTTAAGTCAGGTTGTGGTCAGAGCCATTTGAACCCAGATCGAGTACCCTAGGGTGCCTTCTTATGCGCCGGCCGAGGTGGCCGAGCGGTTCTAGTCGCTACAGTCTGGAACCGCGCGACCGCTGCGGTCGCAGATTCGAATCCTGCCTCGGGCATGGATGTGTGATGTCCTTAGGTTAGTTAAGTTTAATTAGTTCTAAGTTCTAGGGCACTGATGACCTTAGCAGTTAAGTCCCATAGTGCTCAGAGCCATTTTTTTGAACCTTCTTAAGCGCAGCGATGTTCGTTTGTTTATTTCCTTCTGATTCGGTGCAAGTACGTGCCATATTGACAGTAGCTGGTAAGAAAATGAAGCAGCCGTCTAGGGGGCTTCAGATGTCGTAACCGGAGCCTTCATTTGATTGGGAAGTAATCGTATTTTCGTCTCTCTTTTTCGCCGTCATCTCAGCGTTCCTGCCAAAGAAATGGAGTACGTAATTTGATTGTTGCTGTAGAAATATAAGGGGCAGTCAAATGAAAACGAGACAGGTGGAAAAAAGAAAGTAAACTGTTTACTATTTCACTAGTAATTACCATAACTGTCAATTTATTAATCCCACTGTAAGACAAGACAGACAATGCCTTCACGCAAAAATGTATGAGTTCGCCTACGCAACCATGAGTATACTCAGACTTGCACCCCTTCATCCGAAGCGAATCGACGTCCACGACTGTATGGAGTATGTGTAAGTGTAGTTGACACAACCTTGATAATATGTGGGAGGGCCCACATCTTGGCAAGGCAGTAACCAGTACGCTGCAGAAGTTTCGCTACATAGCCCTTACACGTCCTCCATACTGTCCCCATCTCTCCCCATGCGATGCTCATATTTTTTAAGCCCTGAAAAACAGACATTTGTGGTCATCTATTTTCTTCAGGCGAAGAGGTGCATTTGTCGGTACATAGTTCCATAGGCAACCGCAAACATTTTTTCCATGAAGGTATTGACCGTCCTGTCTGACAATGGGATGAATGTATTAACAGTTGTAGCGATTGCTTTTGAAATAATATACAATTTACTTACTTTTTTTTTTTTTGCATCTGCCTCGTTTTTGTTTGACTACCCTTTATACAGGGTGAGTCACCTAACGTTACCGCTGGATATATTTCGTAAACCACATCAAATACTAACGAATCGATTCCACAGACTGAACGTGAGGAGAGGGGCTAGTGTAATTGGTTAATACAAACCATAAAAAAATGCACGGAAGTATGTTTTTTAACACAAACCTACGTTTTTTTAAATGGAACCCCGTTAGTTTTGTTAGCACATCTGAACATATAAACAAATACGTAATCAGTGCCGTTTGTTGCATTGTAAAATGTTAATTACATCCGGAGATATTGTAACCTAAAGTTGACGCTTGAGTACCACTCCTCCGCTGTTCGATCGTGTGTATCGGAGAGCACCGAATTACGTAGGGATCCAAAGGGAGCGGTGATGGACCTTAGGTACAGAAGAGACTGGAACAGCACATTACGTCCACATGCTAACACCTTTTTATTGGTCTTTTTCACTGACGCACATGTACATTACCATGAGGGGTGAGGTACACGTACACACGTGGTTTCCGTTTTCAATTACGGAGTGGAATAGAGTGTGTCCCGACGTGTCAGGCCAATAGATGTTCAATGTGGTGGCCATCATTTGCTGCACACAATTGCAATCTCTGGCGTAATGAATGTCGTACACGCCGCAGTACACCTGGTGTAATGTCGCCGCAGGCTGTCACAATACGTTGTTTCATATCCTCTGGGGTTGTAGGCACATCACGGTACACATTCTCCTTTAACGTACCCCACAGAAAGAAGTCCAGAGGTGTAAGATCAGGAGAAGGGGCTGGCCAATTTATGCGTCCTCCACGTCCTATGAAACGCCCGTCGAACGTGTAACTCACCCCTCATGGTAATGTACATGTGCGTCAGTGAAAAAGACCAATAAAAAGGTGTTAGCATGTGGACGTAATGTGCTGTTCCAGTCTCTTCTGTACCTAAGGTCCATCACCGCTCCCTTTGGATCCCTACGTAATTCGGTGCTTTCCGATATACACGATCGAACAACGGAGGAGTGGTACTCAAGCGTCAACTTTAGGTTTCAACATCTCCGGTTGTAATTAACATTTTACAATGCAACAAACGGCACTGATTACGTATTTGTTTATATGTTCAGATGTGCTAACAAGACTAACGAGGTTCCATTTAAAAAAACGTAGGTTTGTGTTAAAAAACATACTTCCGTGCATTTTTTTATGGTTTGTATTAACCAATTACACTAACCCCTCTCCTCACGTTCAGTCTGTGGAATCGATTCGTCAGTATTTGATGTGGTTTACGAAATGCATCCAGCGGTAATGTTAGGTGACTCACCCTGTATATTAACAGCGCTCCAGACAATATGTTTACACTTTTCATTCCCTGACCAAACAGTCAGGTCTGTTAGAGATCCGACAACCCGTTTTACAGTTCCTGTTGTTTCCGTCAAATCTTAGCCATCCGGGAGTGGCGCACATGTGTTACCAATTGCGAACACTTGGCAGAAGATTCCCATTTCACTTTTTTTCTGCCCGGCAGGGCACATCCCAGACTGCTGGCAAAGCTGTTTCCTGATATTCTCCATTACCTTTGACAAAGAATTTCGCAGGTCCGTAGCGTATTTGTTTTGGAAACAGACATTCTGCAGCTACACTTTGTTTTTATTTTTATTTCCTACATACATATTTCCTACATACGTATTTCGTTCTTTGCGACTAGTTGTGGAGTCACAGCCCTACTCCACAACAGGGGTTCCCAAACTTTTCCTCTGTCGGACACATTGAAGGTCCAAGTACTCTAATGGAACACTTCGTTTATTTTGAAGGTTAATAATTTTTTTAAAAAATCAGCAAAACTTGTTTTATTCGGTGTTCACTTTTCACTTTTAAATCGTAACTTGTACCGGTAACACAGAAATCATAACAAAAATTTTAAAAAATGATTATTATCGGCAAAGTGTCGAAAGAACGCCATGTTATTAACAGTTTTCCGCGGAGCACTTTGTCACGTGCCGCTGGACAGCTGTGTTCCACGGAGCACAGTTTGGCAGCTTCGGAAACCCTGCTGTAGAGGCAACCATTCCCACTATCATTCAAGCCGTCAGTCTGGAGTCCGACATCGCTTCTGGTCGCAGCTACTTTGGCTGGTTAAACGAGTCGATGCGGCGAAATGAGATTTGCGAGCCTGCGTCACAAACGTAGCATAACAATCGTACGCGGCTTTATTCATCACGACATGATTTACTTTCTAGGAGATGGACAATTCGTTGAAGCCGCAACAGTCGCTGAGGAGTACAGAGTTATTTATAAGTACATCCAGGGTTTCAGAACATGACTACACTTACAGAAAAGTGACTCGTATCGCTGGACAGAGCATGTCTTCAAATTTCGATCGTAATATGCGCCATGACATGGTTCCACTAAGTTACAGCCATGTCAGAATACACTGAGGTGACAAAAGTCATCGGGTACTTCCCAATATCGTGTCGGACCTCAGACCTCCTTTTTCCGTCGAAGTGCAGCAGTTCGACGTGCACAGACTCAACAAGTCGTTGAAGTCCCCTGTAGAAATACTGCGCTACGCTACCTGTACAGCCGTCCACAATTGCGGAAGTTTTACGGGTGCAGCATTTTGTGCACGAACTAACCTCTCGATTATGTCCCATAAATGATTGATGGGATTCATGTCGTGCCACCTCGGTGGCCAAATCATCCAAATCGTCCAGAATGTTCTTCACACCAGTCCCGAACCGGTGCCATGGCGCATTGTCATCCATAAAAATGTCATCGGTTTTTTTGGGACGAGAAGTCCACGAACAACCATTTCCAGTTAATGATCGGTTCAGTTGGACTAGAGGACCCAGTCCATTCCGTGTAAACACAGCCCACATCATTATGGAGCCACCATCAGTTTGCACAGTGCCTTGTCGACAATCGAGGTCCATGACTTTGTTGGGTCTGTGCCACACTTAAACCTTACCGCCAGCTCTTACCAAATGAAATCGGGACTCATCTGACCAGGCCATGGTTTTCTAGTCATTTAGGGTCCAACCGATATCTGACGAGTACGGGAGAGGCGCTGCTGGTGAGCTCAAGATGATGTCGTGCTGTTAGCAACGGCACTCGCACTGGTCCTCTGCTGCTGTAGCCGATTAACGCCAGATTTCGCCGCGCTGTCCTAACCGATACGTTCGTCGTTAGTTCCACATTGATTCCTGCGGTTATTTCACGTAGTGTTGTTAACTGTTAGCACTGACTACTGTACGCCAACACCATTGCTTTCGGTCGTTAAGTGAAGGTCACTGAGTTGTCCGTGGTGAGATGTAATGCCCGAAATTGGGTATTCTCAGCATAATTCTGACACCGTGGATCTCGGAATATTGCATCCCCTAACGTTTTCCGAAATGGAATGTTCCATGCTTCTAGCTCCAACAACCGTTTCGCGTTCAGAGTCTCCTAATTTCTGTCATGCGGTCATAATCACGTCGCAAACCTTTTCACATTAATCGCCTGGACATAACTGACAGCTGCGCCAGTGCGCTGCCGCTTTACCGAGCGAGGTGGCGCAGTGGTTAGCACACTGGACTCGCATCCGGGGGACAACGGTTCAATCCCGCGTCCAGCCATCCTGATTTAGGTTTTCCGTGATTTTCCTAAATCGCTCCAGGCAAATGCCGGCATGGTTCCTTTGAAAGGTCACGGCCGACTTCCTTCCCAATCCTTACCTAATCCGATGAGACCGATGACCTCGCAGTTTGGTCTCCTCCAACAAATCAGCCAACCACTGCCGCTTTATAGCCCGTGTGCGCGGTACTAGCACCATTTGTATAAGTGCATATTGCTATCCCATGAGTGTTGTCGCCTCGGTGCATGTAGACAAATCATCCACTGCGGACTTTCGAATCGAATTAGTTCGCAACTGTAGGCGTACAACCCAGTGAACAGATTCCCAGTAGGGGCTGTTGTCATCGCTCCTTCTCGAGCAGCAGCAACAGCAGTGACTTCAGTGAATTGCACGCATGTATTGTCGTTTCTCCATCACAAACCGTACCCGTATTGAGCACCTGTAATGTGAGTTAAAAACGTGGAGTGATTCGCTATCCACTGATATGTGTCTACTTTCCGTATGTCTTGTAGTTTCCCGGCCGCGGTGGCCGTGCGGTTCTAGACACTTCAGTCCGGAACCGCGTGACTGCTACGGTCGCAGGTTCGAATCCTGCCTCGGGCATGGATGTGTGTGATGTCCTTAGGTTAGTTAGGTTTAAGTAGTTCTAAGTTCTAGGGGACTGATGACCTCAGATGTTGAGTCCCATAGTGCTCAGAGCCATTTGAACCATTTGTCTTGTAGTTTTTGAGCCAACAGCGTTGCCACAGTGGTAACACCATTCGCCGTCGCATCACCGAAGTTAAGTGCTGTCTGGCTTAGCTAGCACTTGGATGGGTTACAGGCCGGGTCTGCCGAAGGCTGCTGGCAAACGAGGTGCACTCAGCCATTGTGAAGCCAGTTGAGGAGCTCCTTGATTGAGAAGTAGCGGCTCTGGTGACGAAAACTGACAACGGCGGGGAGAGAGGTGTGCTGACCACATGGCCATCGATGTCCGCATCCAGTGACGCCTATTGTCAGAGGACGACACGGCGGTCGGTCGGTACCGTTGGGCCTTCCGAAACCTGTCTGGATGGAGTTAGTTGTAATATTTGTACACTCATCTCTTGAAACCCCAGAGGTACTTATGAATAGCACTGTACGTAGTAGCATGTTTACTTCGCGTTAACCGTACGGTGGACAGAGTATGGAAAATACGTATATGTTACAGCGGCCTCACTAATCACAATTAATGTTTACGAAATCACTGTACTAAAAGAATTTCGGTGTAGGTCTGTGTAAGCCCGTTGCCTGTAGGCTCAAAAATTAAATATTATTATTTTTCGTTTCCACCCTTTTCGAGCCCCTTTTCGTCCACAACTCATCGCTGTCAGACGACCGTTACCAGCATTGCAACAATCACAGAAATCGTATGTTTTTGCAGGGCATAACACGGAAACTATCCTTTTATTTGGAAGGGAAGTGTGGACAGAGTATGGAAAATACGTGTATGTTACAGCGGCCTCACTGATCACAACAAATGTTTATGAAATCACTGTACTAAATGAATTTCGGTGCAGGACTGTGTGAGTCCGTTGCATGTAGGCTCAAAAATTAAATATTATAATTTTTCGTTTGAACCCTTTTCGAGGCCCTTTTCGTCCACACTTCATCTCTGTCAGACGACCATTACCAATCAGCATAGCAACCACCAAGGAAATCGTATGTTTTTGCAGGGCATAACATGGAAACTATCCTTTAAAGTGGAAGGGAAGAGGCGGTCCCCGCCGCCTCTGCTTCCGCCGTGGTCTTTTTTTTTATTATTTTTAGACTAGAACGGCCGACCCCGCAGCTCCGCGAGCGGTTGGCCGCGGCCGTGAAATAATTCACGGATTACGAGGGCTCCGTGCGCCCTCGGCGCGGCCCCATTGTGCTCCACGGCTGTGCCGCGGCAGCCTCCAGCAGTGCGTACAGCACGCCATGCCACGCCACGAGCCAGCACATGCTGCCGAGGTGCTGCACAATGAGCGCGGATGCGACCATCACGATGCTGTAAACAGAACCTGGATTCATCCGAAAAAATGACGTTTTGCCATTCGTGCATCCAGGTTCGTCGTTGAGCACGCGACGACACGGCTGGCACCTCATTTGCTGCACTGACGGAAAAAATCGCAACGTCAAAAAATAATCAATACAGAGTAAAGAAATTTCTGGAATACATTTGTCTAGGTAACATACACTACTGGCCATTAAAATTGTTACATCAATAAGAAATGCAGATGATAAACGGGTATCCATTGGACAAATATACTAGAACTGACATGTGATTACATTTTCACGCAGTTTGGGTGCATAGATCCTGAGAAATCAGTACCCAGAACAACCACCTCTGGCCGTAATAACGGCTTTGATACGCCTGGGCATTGAGGCAAACACAGTTTGGATGGCGTGTACAGGTACAGCTGCCCATCCAGCTTCAACTCGATGTCACAGTTCATCAACAGTAGTGACTGGTGTATTGTGACGAGCCAGTTGCCCGGCCACCATTGACCAGACTTTTTCAATTGGTGAGAGATCTGGAGAATGTGCTGGCCAGGGCAGCAGTCGAACATTTTCTGTATCCAGAATGACCCGTACAGGACCTGCAACATGCGGTCGTGCGTTATCCTGCTGAAATGTAGGGTTTCGCAGGGATCGAATGAAGGGCAGAGCCATAACGTAACACATCTGAAATGTAACGTCCACTGTTGAAAGTGCCGTCAATAACAAGAGCTGACCGAGACGTGTAACCAATGGCACCCCATACCATCACGCCGGGTGATACGCCAGTATGGCGATGACGAATACACGCTTTCAAAGTGCGCTCACCGCGATGTCGCCAAACACGGATGCGACCATCACGATGCTGTAAACAGAACCTGGATTCATCCGAAAAAATGACGTTTTGCCATTCGTGCACCCAGGTTCGTCGTTGAGCACACCGTCGCAGGCGCTCCTGTCTGTGATGCAGCGTCAAGGGTAATCGCAGCCACGGTCTCCGAGCTGATAGTCCATGCTGCTGCAAACGTCGTCTTCGTGGTGTAGCAATTTTAATGGCCAGTAGTGTAGATACGAATTCCACGGATGACATCTTTCAACGAGATGGAGCACATACAAATTGGGGTATGAGGGTTCGAACAGTTTTAAATCAGCGGCTTCCAAATCGTGCCACAAATATGCGGGGAATCTTCTCAAATTTATTTTATCAGTCTACCTAATTTTCATCGTCCTTCTATAGCAAGACATCTCAGACGCTTAGATTCTCTTCTTTTCCATTTTCCCCACAACCCATGATCCACTTCCGGTAAATGCTGAGCTCCAGAAGTATATTCTCAGAAATTTTCCCCTCAAATTAAATTCGATAATACGAGGGTTGGAACTTAAATAGTGGCAACTATTTATTCACAACCAATATAAAAGAGTAACATGTTTGCACCTGTTCCTGTCCTTCAGAGTAGCCACCAGCGTTGTGTAGAGCCCGTTGCCAGCGATGTGGAAGGCGTAGTATACCGTTAGCAGTGCCTGTTCTCTTGATGGTGCGAATGGAGCGGTCTACTGCCTGTCGAATCTCTGGAACAGTTCCGAAGCGAATACCACGAAGTGGTTTCTTCATCTTCGGAATCAAATCAAAATCACAAGGACTTACGTCCGGTGAGTATGGTGGATGGTACAGTACTTCCCAGTCCCA
Source organism: Schistocerca americana (assembly GCF_021461395.2). Taxonomy (NCBI): domain Eukaryota; kingdom Metazoa; phylum Arthropoda; class Insecta; order Orthoptera; family Acrididae; genus Schistocerca; species Schistocerca americana. The sequence continues at coordinate 570,371,805 of NC_060123.1, forward strand.
TCGACCGAACAGAGCAGCCACAGCTTGCGCTGTATGCGCCCGCGCATTGTCGTGCAAAATGATGGGTGGATTGGGCAGAAAGTGTCGCCGCTTCTTTCGCAAAGCTGGTCGCAGGTGATGCTCCAAAAACGAACAGTAATACTGTTCATTGATGGTCTTCGTGGAGGAACGTAATGCGTTAGGATAACATCATCACACTCGTACACGAGAATCACCATAACTTTAGACCGCTCCATTCGCACCATCAACAAAACAGGCTCTGCTAACGGTATATGACGCCTTCTACATCGCTGGCAACGGGTTCTACACAACGCTGGTGACTGCTTTGAAGGACAGGAACAGGTGCAAACATGTAACTCTTTTGTATCGGTTGTGAATAAATAGATGCCACTATTTAAGTTCCAATCCTCGTAGTAAACTTCATTTGTCAATGAATACTCTCTTTGCCGTATTAGTCACTGGAGTACACTCTTTGACATTCTGGAGACAACGAGGGTGAAATATAGGGGGGAAAAGTTATGTGCAGCTTGTACGGAAACCAGACTGCAGTTATAAGATTCGAATACTATGAACGGAAAACAGTTGTTGAGTAGGGCGTAGGACGGGGTTGTAACCTGTCGCCAAGTTAATTGATCTCTACACTGAACAAGCTATGAAGTAAACAAAGGATATATTTGGAAACATAATTAAAACGCTGTAAAAATGGCCGATTATGTTGCTCTTCACTCAGGTACAGCAAAGGACTTGGAAGAGCAGTTAAGTGGAATGGATAGTGTTTTGAAACGAGGTTATCTGATGAACATCAACAAAAGTAAAACATAGGCAATGAGCAGTAGTCGAATTAAATCAGATGATACTGACGGCATTAGATGAGGAAATGAGAAGCAAAATAACTAACGATGGCAGATGTAAAGACTTGCAATAATAAGAGAGAGGATAGTGAAAGAGATAAATATGTTAATTTCAAATCCGCCTGAAACCCAGGCATTGGAGCTTTAATCAAATGGTGTTGTTCCAGTACAGTTGGAGTTTAGGGGGAATACCAAATGGTCTGAGGTGTGAATGGCAATGTAGACTGAGGAGGGAGGGGTACTAGAGTAGTCGGTGCAGTTGTGGAAAGCCACAAATATTTAAATTTCTGGCCAGGGGATCGAAATTTTCAAACATACGGTTTCGTGAGGTAGGCAAAGGCTTCGACAATGTCAGATTCAAATGAAATGATATAAAATAATCGGACAGCGCTGAAAGACACCTTGAAAACTGCCGTAAAGAGGGAAAGTAGATCTGCAGCTTGTAGGAGGATAGATACGTAATTAGGGAAAAATGCTGCGAGCGTGGGCAGAAAAGCCGTATCCAATAACATTTAAATACGTGCTAGAAGATGCATGACGTTATCTCTAATGGCCTAGTACGACAAAAAAAAAAAAAACTGTCGGTGCTTGACTGACCAGCCGCTGTGTCATCTTTTGCAAGATGACCTCGTTTGGATACATCGGGTCAGTACACCACACTTCCGGCCGTTGTTTTCTTCCCAGGCGTTGAAGCCGTTTCTGCTCATTCAAGTAGATGGTCACTCGTTTTTCAGGGAGGTCCTGTCAAGTAGTAAAGGTTTAATTGTGAACACCTTGTACTACAATACGCCGTTACGTATTTGTCCTAGAATTCCAAAACATTAATTGTTTAGAGAATAATCATTAGCCATATATACTTTTCCTCATTCAAGTAAATCGTCAACTTCCCTCACGAAGCTGAGGGCACCCTGTTCCAGTCCTCCAACCGAGCAAAAATCTCTAGTCGACGATGTCTCTCGGCACCAAGCTAGACATACTGAATGAAGTGACTCATATGTTGAAAACTGCATTCCTAATTGCCATTGCCTATATTGTTTCTTTTGTACTTTTACGCAAGAAAACAGTGTAAATGATAATTAGAATGTGAGTTTCTACGCAAGTGGTCACCCAAAATTCCAAGTTCTATATGTTTTATACTTCGTGGCACTGAAATAACGAGGAACGCTACTATCGAAAATTTACGCTTGTTTTCGTCAAAGGGAAGTTACCGAAGCGCAGAAACCGTTCAGAACAAACGTCGTATTTAAAATATCACATGGTAAAAAAAACCGCACTTATGAATTGGGGTTGTAAATAAAGAAGTCATGACCGACAGTAAGAAATTTCTTTAATGCAGTAAAATAATAATAGTTATGAGTAATTACTCCTAAATTTAGATGGAACAAAATGTAAAGCAAAAAGTTTGAAAGGAAAAGTAAATAAGTCTGCCTGAGCTTTATTAAGACAAAGACCTGTTCGTAAAGTAAAGACGTAGGAGTTTAACATTTTTACGTTTTCTCCCTTAAATACGAACATAATGTTCAAAAAAGTAATGGAATATCTATTTGCCAGAAAAACAAAAAATGTCTGTATTTTGTTCCCTGTAAACTCAAAAAAAATTATATGAAAATAAAGAAGTAATTACATTTCCTGTAATTATAGATTAGTGCATACAAGACAATGAATGTTCGTCTTTGGCAACCTGAATAGTAACAAAATCATTAAGTCGCCTCTCGGAAGCAAATATTGCGAGAAAAAGCGGAAATTCCAGTTAAATTTTCAATGCATGGCAAATGATGGACGTTTAGCTGTCGGAGCATTGGTGGCAAAAACAGTGGGGGTATATTTAAGTCAAATAGTTTGTAAATTCTGTATGATGTCAATAATCTGAGTAACATCTGCCGTGAAATTTCACAATCCCTGAGTGCTTCACAGAGTTGCATTACTTTGTTTTACTTGAAGTAAACTGAACACTGCCAACTTTCTCTATGAACAGTGCAATTTAGTAGCTGCAGCTGGTAAAGCCTCTCGTTATTTCGATTTTGTATTTGTGGTAGGCAACCACTACTTCGTGTTAGAATGCTCCCGGAAAACGAGGTTATCGCGATCACAGGAGTGAAACTTATTCATGATGAAGACATTGTTTAGGCATATCGCGGACATAATATCTGCGTGCAATGATGAGCGTTTTTCAATTTGATCACAGTTTCATTTTCATGTACACCCGACTACCTGTGCAGTCTTATTGTTAGTGTCGCTGACTGCAAATGTGGAGATGCCGGTTTCGATATCTAGGGAAAATATCGGGTGTTTCTAAGGTAGAGAGGTCTGGACCGGCTAAACTTCAGAGAAAAGAGAAGCTGCTTAAATACAAACAAGCAAAGCAATTAACACTCAAGCCTCCGAAGTGGCGTCAGATTGAAAAGCTTGCACTCGTTGGCTTCTCAGATCAAGCTTGTTAATTTCTTTTCCCAGAGGTACTAGAAGATCTGTTTGCCGATCTCGTTTCCTTCACCCTGTGAAAATGTGGAAAGAATATTAGTCTTTTTCTCACTGTTTGTCATTCGCTCCCTCTCTTCCCCCCTCTCTCCCCCTCTCTCTTCCCCCTCTCACTCTCTCTTTCTCTCTCTCTCTCTCTCTCTCTCTCTCTCTCTCTCTCTCTCTCTGTCTCTCTCTCTCTCTCCCTCCCCTAAAAGTCCCCAGACGCATTTTCTCTGGTGTCTCGGCAGATATTTGCAAGCTCTTTTATGCAGTGTTTAGATGGAGTCGACCCAAACAACTAATGCTCATCACATGTTTCATGCTTCGCGCATTTACAAAGGAAAACGTCAGTTTATTCCCTGTTACGTTCAAAATTATTTTTAAAGTGGAATTTTACGTGCCCATTCGCTACGGCGGTACCAAATTAGTCTAGTGCGTTATTCGTTTTATCAATACGTATTAACACGGACAGTAAAACGAAGAACTCAGCAGCGCTACTAAGCCGCTGCTGGAGTATTGATTACTCTTCCCGTTTTATTGTTCCTGCTATTAAATATCGATAACACGAATATCGCTCCAAACTCTCGTTTTTAATTATTTTGATTGTAAACGAGAAACAAACCAACACTTTGCACTGACACAGGACTCGCTTGAAAGATTTAATGAGCAGTATTTGTTTGGGCTGACTCCAGCTAAACGAAATTGCAAATATATGCCGAAACACAAGATGAAATGCACCTGACGGCTTTCAGGAGAGACACCCAGGACCTAAAATTTTTCTTGTGGTTTTTCTTTCAAAGTTCTCTGCCTTTGTCGCGTGGCATTTATTTTTTTGTGATATTTACTTTTATTACATTTACTTTTTTTGACATTTACTTTTTTCATTAATTTTCGTAATTTTTACAGACTGATTGTCGTAAGAAGACATACGAGTGATTTTTTCCCTCCTGTATAATTCTCAAAACCTAATTTAAATTTTATTTATCTGTATATTACTTACAGTTCTGTCGTCTTCGCCGACTCCATGGCGACGATATTTTCGTTCCTACTAATTGAGCTCATTAAAGATAATATCGATGCGATCTCGTGAGCCTATTATTCTTCCTTTACTAGTATTTTACCGCTACATATGAGATTTGCTGTTAAGGTCATAGTCCTTAATCTTGTGGTTGGTCTGTACTTGTTGCTGGCACTTTAATTTTGTGCTAGTGGTGCGGTCGTTAAATCACGTTTTCTATTATATTTAGAATAGTTACAGTGGGAGAGTAGTACAAAAGAATCAGTAATATTGTCTTAATGACTGCAGAAGTTACACCATTGCTGTGTGACAAGTACAGCAACAACAGTAGTTTAGCAACGACGTGAACACGCCTCCGCTGCCGCAGCCTATTCGGTCACTGTATCAGTTCATATGTGTGTGAGTTGTGTATAGAATGCTGTTGTAATGTTTGGCACGCAGCGCTAGCTAGCGCAGCTTGGCAGCGGGGGAACCCCCGCCGGCGGCCCGCGCTCACACTTGCTTTGCCGACAGTATGAGCTGCGCCTGGCGGCCTCGGACAACCTCAAGGAGAATTACACGACGGTGGTGATCCACGTGAAGGACGTCAACGACAATCCGCCGGCCTTCGAGAGGCCGACCTACCGCACGCAGATCACCGAGGAGGACGACCGCAACCTGCCAAAGCGCGTGCTGCAGGTCCTGCCCATCGCACCCCCCGACCACCGCCATTACTCAGCAAGCGTCACTGCATGCCATGCACCGCCGGAGCTGTTTTTAAACTACTCTTTTTTTTCAGTAGTAGCCACAAGCAGGCTTTCTTCTGCAGCAGGGTTGTTTCACCTACCAACTACCTTAGAGAAACGTACTTCCTTTTTTACGCTTACCTAATTCACCACCCAGAGTTGCCCATCCCAAGCTTCTAATAGGCAAGAACAGGAATTTGATATATTTGGGGTGACCTATTTTAACTTATGCAGAAGAATACCTTGAGAAATACGAGTGCTATTCGAAAAGTAGGGTCTGAATGGGCGCTAAATGGAAACCACAGTGAAAATACGATGAAGCTTTGTACAGATGTGTTCGACAGTGTCTCTAGTACGCCCGTCGATTGGGTCACGCCGCTCTTTTCAGTTCTGAGCGCCCAGTGTGCACGAAAAGAAGACTAGAAAATAATGTCTCCCGCCAAGCATGGCCTGCCTGCCGAGAGATTTCGCCTGATTTCATGCAACCTCACATAACGTAATTATCACGCATTTCTTTCTTCATGCCAATTGTCGCCCGCACTCTGAAGGGAAGTGAAGATATAACAAGGCGAAAATCCCCATTCATGTATGAGTACAAAATAAATGATCAGTCTTTGGAAGCGGTAACATCAGTCAAGTATCTGTGTGTGACTATTCGAAATGATCTCAAATGGAATGGATTACACAAGTAACGGGTAAGGCGAACTCTAGATTGCGATTTATTGGTAGAATCCTCAAGCGATGCAGTCCTTCAACAAAGGAAATAGCTTACAATACGTTAGTTCGTCCAGTCTTATTGTTCGTCTGTATGGGACCCTTACCAGATTGAGAAGGTCCAAAGAAGGGCGGCAAGATTCGTGACTGGTACATTTAGCCATCGCGAGAGCGTTACAAATCTCATAGAAAGTTTGAAGTGGGACACACTTGCAGATAGACGACGCGCTAAACAGAAGGGGCTGCTCACTAATTCCGAAATCCAATCTTCCCCGGATGCAGAGCATATATTATTACCATCAACTTTCAAATCGCGTAATGATCATCATTCAAAGATAAGGGAAATAAGAGCTCGTACTGAAGCGTTCAGACAGTCGTTTTTCCCCCGCGCGATCCGCGAGTGGAGCAGGGGGGAGGGGGGGGGGATATGACTTTGGCGCGAATTGTGCCCTCCGCCACACACCGCTTGGTGGCTAGTGGAGTACAGATGTAGATGTAGATGTAGAAGATACTCCTGCAGCGTTTTCGATGGGAAGTGTTTGATCAACGGCAACACAGCACGTAATTGGTTTCCCCTGAGTTTCATCTATGCCCATGTGAACCGCTTTCTATGAAGATAACATTTTGGCACAGACAACGAGCTGTAGACCAGCGTACAGAATTGGGGGAAAAGCACAGGCGGCTGCTTTCTATGACGAGGGTGTTGGATAGTTGGAACAACGGTACGAGAAATGTCTGTCTCTTAGCGGCGACTATGTAGAGAATTAGCTGGAAGGTGTAGCTAACTATTGCAAATAAAACATTTTTTATTTTTACAGTGGTATCCATTTCGTGACAGACCGGGCTTTGCTTTCCGAAAAGCTCTCGCATAAACACATTCACAGGAAACATCACGCCAGTATCGAGTAATACCGACTCTAGCTCTGATGGCCCCAATTTGCCAAGGAAGAGTGTCACAAGTTCAGGTAGTCCATATCCAGTTGAGGGCACTCATTCATGATTAGGTCCTGCAGGGCTACCTGATTGTAAGGATGTTGACTGATAGGTTTCACCCGCTGTCGCAGATAGTCCCAGACATTTTCTATGCGACTGAGATGGGGTGACCTAGAGGGCCAAACGAGGTACGATACGGTATCAGAGTTTTCGTCGGACCAGAAATGTTTACTTACAGCCTTGTGAACACGACTGTTGTCATCTTACAATGCGGAAGTGTCCACACCATACTCATCGTAAAGATGAAGGAAAAAAGTTCGAACAGGACTCACACTCCGACGATTCTGGACGAACTTAATTACGTGTATACTGGGTTGCTGTATAAGTTTAATAAACACAGCAGATACAGGCAACAGAGACTCTTGTCATCAATAATGTATTCTCCTGGACACTATTTACAGCGGTCTGTTAATTCTGGAGTAACTTTTCAATACCGCGACTGTAGAAATCACTTGGTTTTGAGGCAAAGTATTCCTCGAGCTATGTTTTGCCATCGTATTTTAATCCGGAGAGGAAGTTCCTTAAAGGCTGTTCGATAGCGAGCAGAAAAGGTGAAAATCTGAGGGCGCAAGAACAGGTGAATAAGTTGGGTGCGGAATGACTTCTCATCCCAACTTCAGTATAGCGTTTTTTTGTCAGCCCAGCAGAATGCAAGCGGCCGTTACCGTGGAGCAGCAGCACTTCGAGCAGTCTTCCTGGTCATTGTTGTAACTCTGCGTCTGCAAGACGTCTCAGTTGTTGACAATAAATGTCAGCAGTGATCGTTACCTTTCGGGGAAGCAATTCGTAATACACCACACAGCCGCTGTTCCACCAGATACATAACATTATCTTTTGCGGACGCGCGCAGGTCTTTGTACGGAAAGTTGCTGCTTGTTTCGCTTCAATCATTCCTTTCTCTTCCTTAACTTAGCATAAAGCCACCACTTCTCGTCAGCCGTAAGAGCACGGGACAGGAATGGTCGGTGTTGTTCATGAGTTAATTGATCACGAGCAAGCAGAAATGCTCCTATAGGCCACCCGCTGATTTTTGTGATTTTGGCTTACAGCACGCGGTACCCATGCACCAGATTTTTGAAGCTTCCACGTTGCTTGCAAATGTCACACGACTGTGGAATAATCACAGTTTATTACATCTGCCAGTTACCGAGTACTGTGACGTGGATCATTGTGGATTAATGCGTTTAAATGGTATTCATCAAACGCCGAAGATCTTCCTGAACGTGGAGAGTCACTAACGTCAAAACTGTCTTCCTTAAAACGAGAAAACCACTTTTTTGCCGTGCTCTGTCCAGTGGCATTCTCTCCATACACGGCGCTAATGATCCTAACTGCCTTCGCTGCTGTCACCCCTCTGCTGAACTCCAACAGGAGAATATGTTGGAACTGTTCCAATTTCTCCACTTGGTACTCCATTTTCTACCTCCATAGCTCTGCTCAATGTGTCAAAATGACATTTTAATATCTGTTCTAGGAGAAAGAAAAAGTTATTCTTGAGTGAACCCACTCTAGAGTAAGCAACGCAAAGTTACGTGTGAGAGAAACAATCGTTTTCAAATCCGCTAATAACGTCCTCATAAACTAGTTTTCAAAAAATTACACACAGTTTGTTCGTTCTATTCGACGAAAATAGTAGTGACACATGGAAACAATGGATTCAATATCAGTAGCGGTCATTTTAGATTACACCGGGCGATCAAAAAGTCAATATAAATTTGAAAACTGAATAAATCACAGAATAATGTAGATAGAGAGGTACAAATTGACACACATGCTTGGAATGACATGGGGTTTTATTATAACCAAAAAAAAATACAAAATTCAAAAAAGTATATTGCTAGACGCGTGAAAGATCTCTTGCGCGCGTCGTTTGGTGATGATCGTGTGCTCAGCCGCCACTTTCGTCATGCGTGTGCTCAGCCGCCATTTTCGTCATGCTTGGCCTCCCAGGTCCCCAGACCTCAGTCCGTGCGATTATTGGCTTTGGGGTTACCTGAAGTCGCAAGTGTATCGTGATCGACCGACGTCTGTAGGGATGCTGAAAGACAACGTCCGACGACAATGCCTCACCATAACTCCGGACATGCTTTACAGTGCTGTTCACAACATTATTCCTCGACTACAGCTATTGTTGAGGAATGATCGTGCACATATTGAGCATTTCCTGTAAAGAACATCATCTTTGCTTTGTCTTACTTTGTTATGCTAATTATTGTTATTCTGATCTGATGAAGTACCATCTGTCGGACATTTTTTGAAATTTTGTATTTTTTTGGTTCTAATAAAACCCCGTGTCATTCCAAGCATGTGTGTCAATTTGTACCTCTCTATCTACATTATTCCGTGGTTTATTCAGTTTTCAAATTTATACTGACTTTTTGATCACCCTGTATTTGCACGTCACTGCCTTCCTATTCCTACCGCTTCACCTAGGGTAGCTAGGCTGTTTCATCTCTGCAGCGTCATTTGCGAATCAGATAATGTTGGGACAGACACACGCGTCCATTAACATACATCAACTTTTCTCTGAACACAGTGTAACAAAATGACATCGATAACCTTTGAGGGATTATGGAGGGTATTATGAGGAAGAAACTAATAACAGGAACCTGGTCCAGAAAGTCGCCCAGTTGTTTTAACATATACGGAGGACGCGAAGCCGTCTAACGTAATGAGTACTGTACTGTCACGCCCATCGCGAGCAGTTACGCCTGAGGGTCCGTCAGCACGTAAACTCACGCTTGCTGCTGCCTGGGTGGCGTTAATTTAGGCGACTTAACCCGCTATAGCCCTTAGTGTATTCCTCAAGACTCGTTCTGCAGTCCATCGACGTTTGTGTGTATCCTTTGTTAGAATCTATGTGTAGGTCGTATCATAACTGTCGTAAATGCATGCAGTTGAAAGTACACAATACTAGAAGCAAAAGGCACAGTAAACATGGTCTCTGAAACGCATATCTAAGGAGCTATGAAAACTTCTTCTTCATCTTCGATACTGTGAAACAAATATCTTCTACTACAAGCTGTCTACTTTTCATATTTTGAGAGGTGGTAGATTGGACCAAAACAAGACATTGGCTCTGAAATCCATACCTTCAGAGGCATGAGCACTTCATTATCTTCGCTATTGTGAAACACATCTCTTCAACTGAACAAATGTTCGTAGCTCTTAAGATATGCACTTTAGAACCCATGTTTACTGGACATTTTTTCTTGTTTTGGTTCGTACTACGTCTTCCCAAAAAATGTAAAGTAAAGAGTTTGCAGTAAAAGAGATTTGTTTCACAGTATCGACGATGAGGAAGTGCTCATAGCTCTTCAGGTACGCATTTTGCAGCCCATGTTTACTGAGAGTGGCAGCTAACTCTAAATATAGGTAAATGTAAATTAATGCAGATGAATAGGAAAAGGAATCCCGTAATGTTTGAATACTTCATTAGCAGCGTAGCGCTTGACAGTCACGTCCATTAAATATTTGGGCGTAACATTGCAGAGCGATATGAAGTGGGAGAAGAATGTAATGGCGGTTGTGGGGAAGGCCGATAGTCGTCTTCGGTTCATTGGTAGAATTTTGGGAAGATGTGGTTCATCTGTAAAGGAGACCGCTTATAAAACATTAATACGACCTATTCATGAGTACTGCTCGAGCGTTTGGGATCCCTATGAGGTCGGATTGAGGGAGGACATAGAAGGAATTCAGAGGCGGGCTGCTAGATTTGTTACTGGTAGGTTTGATCATCACGCGAGTGTTACGGAAATGCTTCAGGAACTCGGGTGGGAGTCTCTAGAGGAAAGGAGGCGTTCTTTTCGTGAATCGCTATTGAGGAAATTTAGAGAACCAGCACTTAAGGCTGACTGCAGTACAATTTTACTGCCGCCAACTTATATTTCGCAGAAAGACCACAATGATAAGAGAGATTAGCGCTCGTACAGAGACATATAGGCAGTCATTTTTCCCTCGTTCTGTTTGGGAGTGGAACAGGGAGAGAAGATGCTAGTTGTGGTACGAGGTTTCCTCCGCCACGCACTGTATGGTGGATTGCGGAGTATGTACGTAGATGTAGATGCTTCTGGTATCATGTACTTCCAGTTGTCGACATTTACGCAATTAATTATGGTGTACTATAGATATTCTTTGAGAAATATGCCTCCCCTATTGAATAGCGCGATATGAAACTCTTCCACTGGGAATTGCGTCTGCATCAAAATGAAGTTTAATGTTTTTGTTTAAAGGTAGGTACTGAGCGAATATCAGATGTTACGTGCGTATAGTAACGATATAAAATTAATAACAGAGGTATAAATGGCAATCGGTGACCCTTGCTGAGTAATGCACCTTACTTTTGCCCTTATGCCTGCGTTTGTTATTTTTTTTCCTTTGTTTTCATGTCAGAAACGCTAAGCAGCATGTATCCTGCCTGTCCCAGCATGACAGAGATACCATACGGCATATTTGAATGCTGCATGTATGACTTTTGTTTATTGGCATGGCTTCATTTGATTTGTTTGTAGTACGAACTGACTCTGGTGGCGTCTGACAGCCTAAATGAGCAATCGACTAAGGTGGTAATCCACGTGAACGACGTCAACGACCTCCCGCCGGTGTTCAATGCGACACTGTACCAGGCATCCCTGCAGGAGGAGTTCTCGGGCCCGCATCCCTACAGACTGCTGCAGGTCAGGCATCTGGCGCCGCCGCCGTCTCGTTAGCTGGTGGTGGAGTAATCTGCGGGCGCGGCCGCTGGGTGTTGGATACCGTAGTACAGTAGCTACACGCCGAGGGAATAGCTGGTGCTTCAGCCAGCACCGTTCTACGCATTTATTCATACATTCCAACTATACCGTGGTCGAGTCTCCCGCTTACATAAGTAGACACGCAACTCCACAACTCCTGTTGATGTACTTACCTTCGTTGATTTCGTTGTGCCCAGAATTAGAGGTTGAAGCCTTCATTTGCTGCCGAAAGTCAAACTGTTTGACAACAAAGAAGAAACTTGTTTATTCCGTTAACTTCCAGCTCAAATATATACAGTGTGACTCAGCTGCTCCTACCACTGGGTTTTATGCAGCCCGCAGCACCTTCGAATGCCACTCGCAAGATTTTCATATTATCTCGCTCTCAATGCGCGAACCGGTATTCTTATGTTGTTGTTGTGGTCTTCAGTCCTGAGACTGGTTTGATGCAGCTCTCCATGATATACAGTAAAGCTGTATGCCCTCGGGAAAAATTACGGCTGTAGTTTCCCCTTGCTTTCAGCCGTTCGCAGTACCAGCACAGCAAGGCCGTTTTGGTTAGTGTTACAAGGGCAGATCAGTCAATCATCCAGACTGTTGCCCCTGCAACTACTGAAAAGGCTGCTGCCCCTCTTCAGGAACCACGCGTTTGTCTGGCCTCTCAACAGATACCCCTCCGTTGTGGCTGCACCTACGGTACGGCTATCTGTATCGCTGAGACACGCAAGCCTCCCCACCAACTGCAAGGTCCATGGTTCTTATAGAAAAAATAAATAAGACCTTATTGTACGAAATTTAATGTTAAATTTTGTACTGGGATTCGTTTTCGCTGAAGGCCATAGTTTTTCGAGTTATTCAACAAAAACACATTTGATGGTCACTTTTGTTCATTTTTCTTGAATAATTCGAAAACTACAGCCTCTAGCGAAAAAAATCCAAGTAAAAAGTTTAACTACATTGATGATGATGAGGTCCCATAATCCGAGGAGCGTAGGGGACGACGCGGGAGACCCGCACCGCCGACTAGGCAAGGTCTTAGTCATTGCTAGGACATACAATGCCATTGCCTTAAACCGACCGGTGTGCCCGAGCGGTTCTAGGCGCTTCAGTCTGGAACCGCGAGACTGCTAGGTCGCAGGCTTGAATCCTGCCTCGGGCATGAACGTGTGTGATGTTCTTAGGTTAGTTAGGTTTAAGTACAGGGTGATTCAAAAAGAATACCACAACTTTAAAAATGTGTATTTAATGAAAGAAACATAATATAACCTTCTGTTATACATCATTACAAAGAGTATTTAAAAAGGTTTTTTTTTCACTCAAAAACAAGTTCAGAGATGTTCAATATGGCCCCCTCCAGACACACGAGCAATATCAACCCGATACTCCAACTCGTTCCACACTCTCTGTAGCATATCAGGCGTAACAGTTTGAATAGCTGCTGTTATTTCTCGTTTCAAATCATCAATGGTGGCTGGGAGAGGTGGCCGAAACACCATATCCTTAACATACCCCCATAAGAAAAAATCGCAGGGGGTAAGATCAGGGCTTCTTGGAGGCCAGTGATGAAGTGCTCTGTCACGGGCTGCCTTGCGGCCGATCCATCGCCTCGGGTAGTTGACGTTCAGGTAGTTACGGACAGATAAGTGCCAATGTGGTGGCGCTCCATCCTGCTGAAATTGTGGAATTTGCAACTCTCTGCTAGCTCTGCGAGTCGATTTTCCTGGGCTGCGAACAAATGCTTGCTGGATGCGTGCTACATTTTCATCACTCGTTCTCGGCCGTCCAGAACTTTTCCCTTTGCACAAACACCCATTCTCTGAAAACTGTTTATGCCAACGTTTAATACACCACCTATCAGGAGGTTTAACACCATACTTCGTTCGAAATGCACGCTGAACAACTGTCGTCGATTCACTTCTGCCGTACTCAATAACACAAAAAGCTTTCTGTTGAGCGGTCGCCATCTTAGCATCAACTGACGCTGACGCCTAGTCAACAGCGCCTCAAGCGAAGAAGTGTACAACTAAATGAAACTTTATAGCTCCCTTAATTCGCCGACAGATAGTGCTTAGCTCTGCCTTTTGTCGTTGCAGAGTTTTAAATTCCTAAAGTTGTGGTATTCTTTTTGAATCACCCTGTAGTTCTAAGTTCTAGGGGACTGATGACCTCAGATGTTAAGTCACATAGTGCTCAGAGCCATTTGAATTTTTGCCATTGCCTTACTGCGACCGTAATGGGGATGAATGATGATGATGAAGAGGACACAACAACACTCAGTCATCTCGAGGCAGTGAAAATCCCTAACCCCGCCGGGAATCGAACCCGGGACCCCGTGCGCGGGAAGCGAGAACGCAACCGCAAGACCACGAGCTTAAATAAATTAAATTTCCCAAAAAAAAGTCCTGTTCATTTTTTTCTGTAGGACTAACAGTTTGTGTGCAGCGAACATGAGAACATGAAAATCTTGCATGTGGTATTTGAAGCTAATGCAGGTTGTATAATAACCGTATCAGTCCACCTAATTTTGAACATTCTTCCGTAGCACCACATCTCAAATGCTTCAACTCTCTTCCATTCCAGTTTTCCCACAGTCCATGTTTCACTAGCATACACCCGAAACGTACATTTTCAAAAATTTTTCCTCAAATTGAGGACTATGTTTGACGCTAGTAGATTTCTCTTGGTCGGGAATGCCCAGTTTTGCCTTTACTAGGCTGCTTTTTATACCCTCCTTGCTCCGTCCCTGATGGGTTATTTTGCTGCCTAGGTAGCAGATTTCGTTAACTACTTCCTGATCAGCAATTTTGATGTTAAGTTTCTCACTGTTCACATCTGCTTCTCATTACTTTCGTCTTTCTTCGATTTACTCTCAATTTATACGCCATATCCTTTACTAGTAGTATTCCCGCCTTCGCAGTGGAAGTTATAGAAGGGCGTTAGGTGTAGTATAGCTGTATTTATCACTGTTATCATCATGTGATGTAACAGAAAATTCATTACAATTTTTTGAAACCAAACTGGCCGTCCATGCACAACCCCAGCCATTTTGTGAATGCGAAACTTTTCAAAGGAAAGGGATAACCAGGCAGTTTTCCACTTGAAGTTACTTCACCACGAGAGTCAGCTCTTCTTATTCCGTTTCCACCGGCTGTTTACGTTTGTTGTTACGTAAATCATTTTCCTCTAATGAGACACAGTGTAGCTCGCACTGTTATTTCTCTGTCACGAGAGCTGTGGAATGGAATTTTTGGTTTGCATTCCGTACCCATCTTACCACCTTATCGGTTGAATTTTGAAAAATTCTTTTGCTGTGGATCCGAATTCATATGCCTACCTGACGGTGGCTCCAAACTTCATGTTTATAGGACCGGTGGTTTGGGCTTGGCATCGGGTTGCCAAATCCAAGACACGTCACCCCCCCCCCCCCCAACCTCTCCACTCCTCCCGGCACACACAAATATTGAATACTGATTTCACCTCATTAGGAACTGAATTTTTCAAAATAGTTTCTTACTCGAAACCAATGGCATTTGTGTAGCATAAATATTTATTTGTTCACTGAAGTGTTCAAATTTTTCATCTGTGACAAAAAGTCCATAAAAATCTTCGCGGCGACGTTTACGTGGGACAAATAACGCACTCGGTAAATCACTGACTTCTCTCGAGATTTTTGCTATTATGGGCAACAAAGCTTTTAAAGGATAATCTCTGTGAAACTAGCCCCTTATTACACAATAGTTACTTTCCCATACTTGTCGTGCCTTGGATTTTGTCTTCTTACCCTACCACTCCCGTTTACATTCCAACTTAAG
Source organism: Schistocerca americana (assembly GCF_021461395.2). Taxonomy (NCBI): domain Eukaryota; kingdom Metazoa; phylum Arthropoda; class Insecta; order Orthoptera; family Acrididae; genus Schistocerca; species Schistocerca americana. The sequence continues at coordinate 570,387,111 of NC_060123.1, forward strand.
AACCATCAAGCAATGTACATCCATTTTGTTTACTTAGCGCAGCTCGGCGGCAGCAGCCGAACGAAATTTTTCCGTGCTAACGCCTGTGTGGTGGGGCATACACTGCGCGACAGTCGGATGCGTTCCAGGTCAACAGGCATGCCATTATGCTAGACTTGGCCACTGTTTCTATGTTTCGATACAGTGTATCGATACGTGGAACTGTTTCAGTGTTTCGGAACGGCTACGGTTCACTGTTTCGAAACAGTGGTGTTTCATTCCACCCCTGTCTCGGATAACTGGGCCACATTCGGTCTCGAGCCAGACACAGAAACTGTATCGTTGTTTCAGAATAAGGCTGTTTCAGTCCACCAGTGCTTGGAACGGACTAATTGTATCGAAACAGTGATGTTTCATTCCCCTCTGTGTCGGACGAGATTCGGGCTCGGCACAGGTACTGAAACACATTTAACATACCACTTCATGAAACACTTTCAAGAGTGTCAAAATCTTTGTGACAAACAATAGCATGAAGCTTAAGATATCCGAAAATAAAGCTTCGTTTCTAGCTGCCTGTCATATTCCGAAATGGCGTAATATCAGCTTTATAAACACTAACCAAGCAATGAAACAACGCATGCTATTCACATTCAAAATAATAAATATGTGAAAATCATTCAGTTAAATTACACTTTTTGATAACATACGCTTCTCTGTTCATGTACACTAATCATATTAAGAAACGTAAGTAAGCCTACAACATTTTGAATAAAAAAAGGCGTAGAGTGACAGTTATTAGACATATACATAAATCTGATGTAGGTATAATTGCAAGCAATCTGTTTCACATATCACTGATAGTGTAATGGTGAACGGGAAGGACTAGGGAGCATGGTGAATTTATAGTAACGGTTCGAAACACCTTGAAAGACAAAATTTTTTTCTGTTATATTTTGTTATTTATTCGAATTATTTGGCGTTATTTGTGAGTCTATAGTCACTGTGCCTATTATCCTCAATGATTCCCTTTGTGTGCATGGCAATTAGCAGGATGGGTATATTACCCATACTAACGGAATGTGGGAATTCCAGTAGCATATCCGTTGTTTCTGCAGTTTGCTCCCACCTCCAGTTCCGTCCGTGGTGGCCTTTCTGTCTTCAGCTATGGCTGTCCTCAGCCAATTGAAAAGTATGAAAGCCACACGACACGAAAGCAGCGCATTTTCTGCAGAAATACGAAACTGCCAAGACGCCTAAGTGATAATTTCGTACTTTCTGGGATATGATTAGCGCTCTCGCAACTCATTTGTGTTTATGTGGACATACTTATACAGTAGACATTCAAGATGATAAAATGTGTAGGTTTATTAGATTACAAAACACAAACTGTTTCACTGTTTCGAAACAGCGTATCGAAACATTACATTGTACTTTTTCATTTGTTTCGAAACAGTTACGTGTTTCAGTTTGCCCATCTCTACATTATGCGCCCCTTTAACCCAACACACGTCACGTGATCGCCTGCACCCAGGATTGCCACCACAATGGAAAGCCAAACAAAATCGACTCAGCGCTCCACGAGTTGATACCCGTTCTTGCCCTTTAGGGGTACAATTTTACAGCGTTTTATCATTGGGCGGATAAGTTAAAGAACAAATATTCCATCTAAATTTCAGATCTCTAGGACCACTGCTTTAGGTTGTGCATAAATCCCGCAAAAATCTTTGAACTCGTGTTTCATCTCTTAAGAGTTCGAATTTTCCATAAATCCTTTCATAGCGATCACCTACTTCACACAGAGAATATTCCCTCTTAAGTTCTTGTTTCCACGTCCAGTGGTCTAGGCTGAAGTTGTTAAGCCAATCAATCAGTTTCCCCTGTTATACATTTATATATTTTTTATTTAAATTCCTAGAACCTCGTTTGTCAGTACCTCCAGGTAGAATTTGCATTATACAGCGTGATTCAAAAAGAGTACCACAACTTTAGGAATTTAAAACTCTGCAACGACAAAAGGCAGAGCTAAGCACTATCTGTCGGCGAATTAAGGGAGCTATAAAGTTTCATTTAGTTGTACATTTGTTCGCTTGAGGCGCTGTTGACTAGGCGTCAGCGTCAGTTGATGCTAAGATGGCGACCGCTCAACAGAAAGCTTTTTGTGTTATTGAGTACGGCAGAAGTGAATCGACGACAGTTGTTCAGCGTGCATTTCGAACGAAGTATGGTGTTAAACCTCCTGATAGGTGGTGTATTAAACGTTTGTATAAACAGCTTACAGAGAATGGGTGTTTGTGCAAAGGGAAAAGTTCTGGACGGCCGAGAATGAGTGATGAAAATGTAGCACGCATCCAGCAAGCATTTGTTCGCAGCCCAGGAAAATCGACTCGCAGAGCTAGCAGAGAGCTGCAAATTCCACAATCAACTGTATGGAGAGTCCTACGAAAAAGGTTAGTTATGAAACCTGAACGTCAACTACCCGAGGCGATGGATCGGCCGCCAGGCAGCCCGTGACAGAGCACTTCATCACTGGCCTCCAAGAAGCCCTGATCTTACCCCCTGCGATTTTTTCTTATGGGGGTATGTTAAGGATATGGTGTTTCGGCCACCTCTCCCAGCCACCATTGATGATTTGAAACGAGAAATAACAGCAGCTATCCAAACTGTTACGCCTGATATGCTACAGAGAGTGTGGAACGAGTTGGAGTATCGGGTTGATATTGCTCGAGTGTCTGGAGGGGGACTTATTGAACATCTTTGAACTTGTTTTTGAGTGAAAAAAAAACCTTTTTAAATACTCTTTGTAATGATGTATAACAGAAGGTTATATTATGTTTCTTTCATTAAATACAAATTTTTAAAGTTGTGGTATTCTTTTTGAATCACCCTGTATATTAGACATAACTAACTCTCAAATACCTCATGTGATATATTAAAACGATGTACCACTCTGATCCGAATCCATATGCCTACCTGACGGTGGGCGCATTTCTTATCTTTCGAGCTCCTCCCCTCTGCGCGCGCGTTATTAATTAGGAGCAACTTCCTTCCCCCTCCCCCGCCCCCTCGCCATCCCGAACCCCTTTAAAAGGTCTATAAGAGTACTGGGATTGAAGAGTGGTGGACTGTGTAGGTAAGACAAAATAATTGGACGTTGAGAAACTTGTATGAAAGCAAGGAATGAAGAGAACAAGATATTTGGAACGGCCAAACATCTGATTCCAGTAATTTTAGAAGAAATGTTTCTTATGCAAGAGAGTGGATGATGGAATGTGTGTCACTGTATTATAAGTCATTCCATGACTTGCATGTGGAGAGTAATTACTTTTTAGGTTATTAGAGAAGACCAAAGAAAATTTTCTTAGAAATACAAAACGAATATAATTACGACATTACAGGCATTATCCGTATCACTGAATACAGAAAAAACAGGAAAATATGTATGTTCAAGTAACTACAACACCTCTCGTAGAGATGCTGTAGTTGATAGAGATGGCAAGGATGGAATACAATTTCGCAAGAAAACTAGAAGCAGAAAAAGTAGATAGCCAGGAAATAAGGAAATTACAAATGAAAAGGCTTTGAAGTTCTACAAGTAAAATGATAAATGAAAACCGAGGCCAACTTCTTACGTTACTGAACAAAGCTACACTAACGGGCGTAGGCGATTGAATTCAGTATGTAATATGTAAAACGTAGGCGTAATAAAAAAAATGGCTTATTTAAACTCCTGACTAATCGGAACAAGTTTCTCTAGAGAACACCTAAGGCTGCTATAGGCTGCACAGAAAGCACACTTATTCTAAAAGAAATTCCAAGAAAGAAAATAAAATCAAACGAGGCACTTGACGATATCAGTGCACTGGGAAATTTCAAATAAAACTAATGCACACGTCGCTAGAGAAACGCCCCTGGTAAAAAAATTCATGGTATTTAAAAAACCCATGAAAGGACACAGAATGCAAACTTATATGATTCATATAATCAGTTCTTAATTTGTGTGTTCAGAACCTCGGGATACGCGGACAATGGACTAACAAAATATTCTTATTGCCTTAACAGACACAAGTGTTTTCAGAAATTAATATTCACAAGTGATAACACTATAATTGCCAATACAGGTGATTTACAGACGAACTTCGTGAAGCAGAGCAATGTGAAATATGCAGATCTGGGCAGAAAGGAAAGATTCTGCTTCCTGGTAAATACTTCGTTTGATGTGGAGTAACTACGCGGACGACATCATGCAATAAATAAAGAGTGTTTACTGTTGAGTATTTTCACCAGTATCAATGTGATGTAATAAGGAAAACAAAATGACTGTATTAAAACAGGCTTACATAATGTTGGATACGACTTATTTACCTTGATAAATACAGAAAAAAAGGAAATTAAAGAAAGAACAGCAAGCAAGTTAAATGAAATTCCTTTCAAGCGAAGGAAGAGTATGGGCTTAAGAAGGAAGTTAATTAAAAAGGCTCCCGAAATAAAAAGTCGGGGAGAAAAGAAACGTAGAACTGATACCGCTCATAGACAACATATATTTTTCTCGTTTACGACGAAAACAGAATGAGGTACATTGAGTACACCAGATCAAACGTAATTGATTGCACTATGAATGTTCGTAATGATTATGTGACGACCCAAAATTAAAAGAACTTCAGGTCCAGTCTGCGGCTCAGATTAACACTTCCTGGTAAGTTAAGCAATCGTTCACATCAGTCCTTATTGTACTAATCCTACACGGTAAGAAATCTGTACGACGAATGCGTCAGTCCCTCAAAGGAGTGATATCTTGGACTTACCTTTGCTACAGGTTACATGTTTTCTGCACAACTTCAAGATCTTATGAGAACGTGGAGAAAAAGCGATGATACTTTCATTGTGGGTCATTAAATTAATGACTGTGCTGACAGAATCGTGGAGGGCGTATTCACGCACCAGAGAAAGAACAAAGTCAGTTCGATAAGGGAGTAATTACAGTAGTTTCATGTCGAGATCTTATCAAAGGTGAGATGTCCTCTGGAACACATGAAACGTATTGTGATACCGTCACGGAATATAAAAGAACAAATGGTATTATTACAAAGGTGTAATGTTTCCACAAAAGAAAACTAAAACTCACTTCCGATTTTCCCCCCATACATTTACATACTAGGTAAGTGCCAGGCTGCAAAAACTAAAGATTTGCAGTTCGAGCCTCACTCGGTCCTGAGATGTTTTCTGTAAGCTATCGCATCTTTTGCTTCTGGTAATGATGTGTTAATACGAAAATTGCGGAGCTGCAGTGTGGTTCAGAGTCCATTTCAAACTGTAGTTCCCCAACAACGGGGCGGGTAAGTTAGTCTGTAGATTGGAGGAAGGACAAAGACTAGGAAAACACTGTAGTTACCAAACTTCGGATTGATGATAGCTTTACTTTGCTACCTGTATAGTACTGACAGAAGTTCAAAATAATTTTGGTAAAATCCAATTCAGTGTTGATGAAAAAGCCAGACAGCGTCTACCAGTAAGTGCTTACCTGCGATTCTTTAAAGAATAGAACTCCAGTGTATAAAACAGTTTCAAACGTCTAGTTACAAATGAGTTTATGTGTTCAAATATTTGAAGTTATCCACTTAATACCTTTTGCGCCTTAGACGCAAAACCATAATTTTATATCATCAACAACGAACGTTTAGTTAGCTATAAATTCCTTTCCTTTCATTACCTTAAGCGGTTGTTAGCGAGAAAACACGTAAAAAAGTTTGAAATGCTGTTTAAAGCTTGTTGGAAGTCACCAATTGCTCTTATTGCCAAATACGGGATGAGTGGGCTTTCGGTAAAATGCGCTCCGTTTTAAGTAAAAGCTAGTCTTTCATGCGTGCGTCAGTGAACCGCGAAAGTCAACAGAGTACTATCAGTAACATCAAATATATCAACCGATATTGCGAACATAACAAAAAAAAATTCAGAGGCAGTACTTCTCACCACGCCCTCGTACATTTTCGCTGTTCAGGAAGTCAAACTGTTGCATGAGGCATAAAATTTTAGTTTATTACTTCTTCGCTACTAACTGTATTTGCAGCACGTTTTGCAGACAATATCCACGTATACCACTGGATATACCTGCAAAATTACATTATATGACCCACAGCTCAGGGCATGCATGAAAAACCAGCTTTTGCTTAAAATGGAGCACAAATTACCTAGACTATACTCAATCAGTGTTTGATAATGAGAGCAGTTAGCATCTTCTTTGTCACTTGATTGCTTAAGGACAGATTTTTAGGATGGTATAGCATTTGTAAAATATTCAGAGGTTTGAAGCTGTTTTATACATGTATGCTCTATTCTTTACAGAATCAGGAGTTTACTCATTTGAAACTATTCCGCAAACCTTCTATTGAAAGGTAGGATGCATTTGCACATGAAAAATAATAACTTACTTCATGTGTTCTTTTCACTTTCTGTTTGAGTATCGTTGTTTTATTTGAGAATGTAGGACACAGCGGCAGTGCCAGTTCTAAAATATATGGATGTAAACGTAGGTTGTTGCAAAGATACAAAAATACAAGCTGCTGAAATACCGTTTTGAGAGCCATGAAGGGATATATAAGAAGAAGTGGCAATAGGAATGAAGAAATTTGCAAGACATTTAATGTTGGATCATTGTTAAGATACTACAAAGCAGTACAGCAGAAATGGTACCCCTATTTTCAGCAAATGAATGACGTAAGAATCCCAAAATCTTTGATGCAATACTGACCAAGAGACAATAGAGATGGACTAAGAAAGTAATGGAGACTGGGTCAGGCAGTTTTGTGTAGCCTGTGACTGGAAATTAATGGTAGTTTCATGTTATAAAGTATTCATGATGAAATGAAAATTCCTTCACGTATTTCAACACTAAATTACTGTAAATAGCTCTCTTGACCTATCCAATATCATATGTACAGCTGTACAATACTATGATTGCCTGGATCAATAAAAATACAATACAATACAATACATAAGCCATTATAAATTTCACTTGTTGTCAACAAGGTGCTCATATTCTGATATTCTGCAGTAACCTCTGAAGCAAATACTGGTATGCTGCAAATAAAAATGCAAGATTTTTAATAATAAAATTTGTAAATAACTTTTGAATATGACCACTTATTACCAAAAACCAGCCAATATTTGTATCCTCTGTATAGTTATTGGAAAAACACTACATGACTGAAAAGTTCAGAGAGGGAATTCTTATTTTTTAAAATGTCGTATGTGTGCAGTGGTCTTCAATCTGAAGACTGATTTGATTCATTTCTCTATGCAAGCCTCATCTGTGCACAATCACCACAACTTACATCCTCTTCAATCTGTTTAATGTAGTCAAGCCATGATCTCTCTCTACAATTTTGACCTCCTGAACTTCCTTCCATTGCTAAATTAACTATGATATACCTTGATGGCTCAGAAGATATCCTATCACCGTATCCCGTCTTTTAGTCAAGTTGTGCCATGAAGATCTTTGCCCGTCAGCTTGATTCAGCATCTCTACGTGAGGTATCTGATCTATTCCTCCAGTCTTCATCATTATTCTGTACCACTGCATTACAAAAGCTTCTGTTCTTCTTTTGTCTGTGTCATTTCCCTACCATCTTTCTTTCTTTTTCCTATTTTCATTTTAAATTATATCTGTGGAGGAGTAAATGAAAAATAATAATTCTGATACGAAATGATAAATCTGAGAAAGAACACACAAGATGAGAAGAGGGGAAAATAGAATGTGTAATATAACATATAAGACTTCCTATTTAATATTTAGCTGCAGACTTCTTCTCAGAAACAGTAATTGATAAATACATTAACTTTTCGGACTAGAGGCCTTTAATTTTCCAAGGAAAGAAAATATATGACAACGAGACCATAAATTCTTTACACCAGAAAGTCGCCAATCACTTGAAAAGTGTTTTTACTCTCCTGCAGTCCCTCCTTTGATCCACCATCCAGGGTGGCACTTTGTGTAATCCATGAATATTATTATTTCTTCCAACCTTTTATTATCTTTTTTTGAAATGAAAGAACCGCTAGTTGCAGATTCCCCCAAGTCTTGTTTTTCCATGCATTCTGAGTGATGTTCCAACTTAATGTTCATATATTCCTAACTACCCCACCTTTGTCCTGTTTTTCACTACACGAGGAAGGCCCTGGTTTCTATCAACTAGGTACTGTTGTCTGTGAGGGTCAATTTTTGTCACACAACAATTAGAAGTTTTTCTACCTTTCTTTTGTTATTGTTAATTTCAGAGCTTATCTGCAGATTTTAATACAGATTGGGAATACTATAAGTCATACTCATCATTAAATAGAAAGAATCTGCATATGATTAATCAGTAATTATTTCACTTAAAATTGGCTTTCCTGTTTAGAGCTTCATTGGTTTGACTATACAATACACTTGGAATGGAATGTGCCTAATATAATTCATACATTCATCACTTTTCAGAATTCATGCTAAAAAATGAGGTATATGCATATTTGCATGTTCTTGATAGCATAAATGTTGTATCATTGGGGGAATGTTTTTGTAGAATATTGCTCTTCATATCTGTAAATTAAAATTGAATGATTTCTGTAGTGGTTATACATATATTCTTGTTAGGATATTTAGCATGAATCAGCCTGATTTTGAAATTTTTGTCACCCATAAAACCTGCAAAAATAAGTTCTTTTGTATCATTAAGTTGGCAGAGCATGTGCAGCATGATATAATTTAAATTCATTTGCTGCATGCTTCCTGTGTTTCATCAACACAGAAACAACACCAGTAAAATTTCTTTATTTTGTTTAAAAGCATGGTCCAGCTAACAATGTGTGTTGTTAACATTTTACACTAGTATAATTAATGTAGCTAAGATTTTCTCATTTTACCTGGGTAAATTTTTAACAATAATTCTTTCTGTATTAATTCATTTTTTTTATTTTCCTGCTGCTGTAAATGTAATTTTGAGGGAAATATTTTGAGCATAATATAAAATCTAAAACCCGTTCCGAAAAACAATTTAGATTGGACTGCCATGGAGTCAGCTTAATGACTTCAAAGCAAGGAATTAAGAACAAAACTTTAGGTGTGTTTTTAATCCAGTGTGTTTGTTGTGTTGTTTCATCACTGAGGCAGAGATAAATAAGATGGGAAGTAAGACAAACGATGATTTTTATAGTTGCTCAATGAAATGTAGGAATAATTCAATGTACATGTGTTTTCAATTCATCAGAAGTGTCCACTGTGATCATAGTTATAGAACAAAAACAAATAATGCTGTAAAATGGAAGTTTTTAAACTGAATATAAAACCAATAGTTTACAGGTAACAGGAAAATAACATACATCAAAGATAAATACTGGCACATGATAAAGTACCAAAAGCACCATTTATTGACTAGAAGTAACAATATAATAGCTGATTATATAACTTCTGAAGAGACTCTCAGTTTAACATTTCTGAAAAAAATGTGTTTTTGATGTGATAACTGTTTCTTCTGTAGTCTTTATTGGTCACATTCATTTACCAGTCTGGTATTTCAACAGGTCACAGCAACTGATGGTGATAAAGATCGACCACAGAATATTGTCTACTTCTTGACAGGTCAAGGAATTGATCCTGACAATCCAGCCAACAGCAAATTTGATATAAATAGGACAACAGGAGAAATCTTTGTTCTTAAGGTACTGATAGTTTTATAAATGTACATTCTGACACACGTCTGTGTACTCGTATGCAAGTCCACACTAATCTATCCTGTACATGTAACTACTGCAAACTGTATCCATTTGAATCTGCTTACTGTATACACCCCTTGGTCCTCCTCTGCAATTTTTACCTGCCTCTGTTCCCTCCAATAACAAACTGACAATTCCTTGATGGCTCAGAATGTGTCCTATCAACCAACCCAATCAAGCAGCACCATATTTTTTTTTCTCTCCTATTGTATTTACGACCTCCTCATTAGTTACATGATATAACCGCCAAATCTTTAATATTCTTCTGTAGTTCCACCAAGCAATGTGGCGCAGTGGTTAGCACACTAGACTTGCACTCAGGAGGATGACAGTTCAAACTGACATCTGGCCATCCAGATTTAGATTTTCTGTGATTTTCCTAAATCACTCCAGGCAAACACTGGGATGGTTCCTTTGAAATGGCATGGCCGATATCCCTCCCCATTCTTGATGCAATCCGAGCTTGTGCTTTGTCTCTAGAGACCTCGATGTCAATGGGATGTTAAAACCAATCTTCCTTCCTTCCTTCTTCTATAGTACCACATTTCAAAAGCTTCTATTCTCATCTCGTCTGAGCTGCTAATTGCCCCCATTTCACTATTCTACAAAGCTACAGTCCAGACAAATACATTCAGAAAACACTTCCTGAAACTCAAATTTCTAGTAGAGGTTAACAAATTACTCATTTTCAGAAACGCTTTCCTTGTGATAGCTAGTCTACATTTTATATCCTCAGTTACTTTCCTGTCCAAATAGCAAACCTCATCTGCGATATTTAGTGTCTGATTTCCTAATATAAATCTCTCAGTACTGCCTAAGTTAATTCAGTTACATTCCATTACCCATCACAGCTCAACTACAATAAAGACTGAAACTTATTAATAATGCAAACATACAGCAAACTTCCAAACTCTTGGACAAAAGGAAGTTCAAGAAATAAGTCATATGTATTCATCTCTGTGTTTGTGATAGAATATGTAACTTTTAACTGATGCTTATATACTTTCCACCATATATTGTAAACAATTGTTATCATAATCTCATAAAAACAATATGGAAATGACAGTTGCACTGTTTCTGAGAGAGATGCCCAAGCATTCACCTTGCATTTCATTACATGCAAACCTGTGTAGTTGAACTAACTTTTAGTAATAAATACTTGGTTAAATTATTGCACTACTATCTCTTATTTTGCGTATAACTGATTTAATATCAGTTCTGTTGTTGAACTGATCAGTGTAAATATTTCCTGAATCATTGCCTTTGATTTAAATAAAACTTTCATCAGCTGACAGTTTTTCACATAAAGACAAATGAAAAAGAAAGAAATATTGCACAGACCTGTTATGAATGAGCACTTTCTAGAAAAGTCCATTTTGAAGAAAATGTAGATGTACTGAAATCTCACATAAGGTTATTAGTTTACATATACTGTGATGCATGGATATAAATTTGCCTTATGAACAGTGTTAACTTCACAGATAATTTCCGGTATCTGTCATTTTTAATTTTAATTTTTTTAATTCCTAGCCATTGGACAGGGACCAGCCAAATGGCCGTCCTCAGTGGAGGTTTACAGTTTTTGCTCAAGATGAAGGTGGAGAAGGTCTTGTTGGTTATGCTGATGTACAAGTAAATCTAAAAGATATCAATGATAATGCACCAGTTTTCCCCCAAGGGATATATTTTGGAAATGTCACAGAGAATGGGACTGCTGGTGAGTACTTGTGATTACCAGATATAAGAGGATAAAATTGTGTAAAGATGTTTACCTATTATAGTTGTATTTTCTTGCAGGAATGGTTGTTATGACAATGACAGCAGTAGACTATGATGATCCAAGTGAAGGCACAAATGCAAGGCTTATCTATTCTATTGAAAAGAATGTCATAGAAGAAGAGACTGGCTCACCAATATTTGAAATTGAATCAGAAACAGGTGTAATTAAGACAGCTGTGTGTTGTCTTGACCGTGAACGCACACCAGATTATTCAATACAGGTTGTTGCCATGGATGGTGGAGGGCTTAAAGGTGAGTTGTGTGATCAAAACATTCAGGCAAGTAAAAATTAAAACTCTTTCTGTATTAGTCGCACTGCTTAATAAATAGCTTGTGATGTCTAAAATTTTGGATCAGTGCTTTCTTATTGTTTGTGTATTGCTATCATGAGTAGCATATCTGGATTGAACAGTGGAAAGATTAAATAAAAATGGAAACTGAGATTTGTATTTCATGTTTCAGCACCACAAGTTAACCTTTCTGATATAACAACATAATGTAAAACCAAAAGCTTTAAAAGTACCTTCAGTTTTCTCGTGAAACCCATGAACAATTATTCAAAATTTCCTTTTCGATCTGCAAATATAGTGGCATACATTGTAATGTATGGAAAGGAGCTGTAGAGTTTGCTAATAGTTATTCATTTTTTAAGAAATTATTTTTGAAGTTTAAAAGGTTCATAGAAAGAGCAAAATAGAGAAAAAGTTCCTGTGTTCCTAGTTAAAAAAAAAAGTCTAGGTGTTGCATACATGCAACGCATCATGTACTCATGCACTTTCCAGTCAAGAAAGCATACAATACAATATGGAAAAACATCAGTTATTTTATTTTTGTTTCCAAGATATTTATTAAAATAACTTCCACTGATATTCTATCATTGTTATGCCATATTTATGAATATATAACTAACACAATCTGCTATAGTAACATCATATCTGAATTTTGATCAATCTTGTAGTAATGATAAGGGCACTAAGAGTAATTTTCCAGCTATTGGTGGAAATTGGTGTAACAATTCTTAAGACAGAAAACAAAGGTACATCTCATATTTTGCACAAGTAACAAATGTATACCCACCAGATCCAATATCTCTGCATTGATTTCTTCTGGCATTCCAATTAGGCCAGGGGTCAGAACATTCACTTGGTACATATTGTTGTGGGATGACAGCCCTGAGACAATTTTTCTTTCTTGTCTCAAGTTGCTGCAGAATGCCATTGCTGGGTCTACCTCTTTTCTGTCCAGATCTTCCTATGTTAAAAAGACACTGCACCACCTCAGTCCCAAACTATTCTGATTCAGGGGTTGCTCAGAAAGTTTCTTCTTTAATAGCACTTCCTCACAAAGGATCCAAGCATTTATGACTGAAAGCTCACGCTTATGGTAAAACAGTCTGCAATACCACCTCTTGCATGTTAGTATTATGTAGTAATGACCTAGATTATTGTCCATCAAATCTACTCTTCCCAAGTGGTTGTTATACACTGTTAAAATTTTATGACGGTCAATTTCTTCATATGATTTTGAACTTTTAATAGCACCTCAGTTTCTTTTCAGCAGTTTACCTGCGAATGTTGACAGGAAAGTTGTCCTTCCATATCACAGAAGATACACCAACACTATCCACACTGGACATGAATTCATCTGATGTACCTGCCGATGACTTACTTGGTTCTTTTTCTGCACATAATTTGCAATCAGGAATTCTGTTTGTATGTAATTTTTCTAAAGACAGCGTGCCCTGTTGACACAAATACACCATAAGTGGAGCTCATGTGCAGAAGCTGCCAAAGTAAAGTTTAAGGCTGATATGTTTCAGGATGTGTCTAGTAATTCTGTTGACAACATTCCAGTTAGCACTCAAATCTGGCTCTGAAGGAAATTGAAAAACAGGATCATTCTCTTGCCATGTATAGATCTCAAATCTGCAGGCAAATTCTGATTTAGAACAAAGAACAAATAACTTGTAACCTCACAGTTCATTCTGAATGCAATTCCACAGATGATGTCTGATTTTCATTGCTCACATTTGCTCATCAAGTCACCAACTCTCATCCATTGGAATTGATGAAAAGCTTTTCAGTAGAGAATCAACAGTTGGTATGATTTTATACAATTTATCATGATCTTTCTCACCTATAGGTATTTGTTGAAAGTTGACATTAAAATGTAGACTTCCCCAAATTTTTACAAATATATTCAAGGCATATGTTAGTACTATAAGTGACAAACATCAGTAAACAGATTTTAATCACTTCTCCCCACAAGACTTTGTTATTTGGAGAACTTTAGCTAGATCTGTACAGGAAATATACAACATTCTTTCATCTGTTATTTTTTGGAGCGGTTCACATTTGAAGAAATATTTGCAAAAGTAGTATGGTGTCTTCAGCTGTGTTATTTCATCAGAATAATCTAAGTTTCTTTTAAAGTTCTGCAGGAATAGTTCTTTCTTTCCAACATAGACTGGATGCTTTTTAAGTTGCTTTGACACTTTTAGGTTCACCTTTCTTGTTCATCGTCTTGTGAGCACAACCAATGGTTTTGCTGTTATGATGCTGAGTTAGTGGTATAACATAATGAGAAACATTTTCAGTTTCAGCCTTTTGAGACACATGTACATTTTCAACACTTTGTGGGGTACTTGGAGGAAAATGGGATAAATCAAAAGTTTCTGTTTTGTTTTCAGCTGAGAAATCATTTTCAGAACTTGTGTCACCGTTTAATTCATTTGGATTTACTGTGAGATCATCATCAATATCACTGTCGAAGCCACTGAGTTCATCATCACTCACAGAAGGTATATCCAGCTGACCCTGGCAGCAGTGTCTTTCAACAAAAAACCACATACTGAATAATTGATCCACAACCTAAAAGACAATGTTAAAAATTAACATAACAATAACTATACCTCCCTAGAAAATAACATCCAAACACAAAAAGCAGACCATTGAATGAGAATATTCACAAAAATTATGATAAGGCAAAGTAGCTTCACCTATACTGTATGTCAGTATCCACACAGTGTTTCATATGTGCAATATACACAAACAATAATATACAATTTTAAACTGAATAATTTGCACACCTTGTCTTCTCAATTATTGTTCTACATACCTGCTTTAGTTTGTGTGAATTTTGCTTCTTTCTAAACTGGTTCTTACCGAGGCAAACTCAATTTGATATTAAGCAAAATTCACACTCAACAACTTTATCTGCAGTCATACAAAGAAGTTACCAGGAGTCTGCAATGCAGCCAATTACTACACACATAGTATCAGAGATACTAACTACGAACTTTGTTGCATCTGTGAAACTTGGTTTAGTTCATTAAATTCCCACTAGGCATGCGAAAAACAATTTTTCAATCTATGTTGCAGATATGCAACACTGTACATTTAAGGGATAAAAAAGATGAGAAAGGTAAGAAGAACATGTTCCATAATGCAGAAGATTACCTAAAAGTCATTTCAAGTTTAATTATTTCTGAGAAATGTTCATTGTCATATATAATTGCTGTGTCATAATTAAAAAGTCTTTATAAAACATGCACCTACATGTGCTCACCGAATTAGACCCAAGGCATAATTTATGAGGCACCACAGTAACGAATTTTTGGAGTATCATATCAGTGTATGTTATTTGTGCATTCTAAATAACATAAAAGTTCACATTTAAATAGTATCACATCTGGGACCTCAGCAGTTTGGTCCCATGGGAGCTTACCACCACAAGTACCATGTTTCATCTGAAAAATGTTGTATATGTGATATGCTTTACAATAATTTTCTGATGATGGAAGATCATACCACAGAATTCTCCATGTGGGAATGAGCACCAAGACCTACGAGTTAGTGGTTACAACAAACCAAATACATTGGTGACCATAATGTGTCATTACAAAATATCTACTGCAAGTGGGGACATCAACAGGAAATGAGAATCACATGAGTCAGCTCCTCTGTTGTCAGAATAATTTTTTAAAGATCTTTCACAAACCAAGATGAGTTCATGGGGGCACATAAGATACTCATTTTTCTCATTTATCTCTCTTTTTGTCCTCTGTGCTTTGTACATTTATGGTGTTTCTTCTGTACATTGTTCCATTACCATGTCGAATCATCTCTTACCTGGATGTTCCACAACACTGTGTCCATCAAACAAGTCACCAACATATATGCTTCTCCTCAATACACCTATGACACACTTCTCTCATTCACTTTGGCTTTGGTCTTCATCCACTGTATTCTTTCACGTTTTAAAAATATTTTGAAGAATGTTTATTTAGCCATACAGTTTTCCATTTTTTGTCACTTTTATTTACCTTACATTAAGTGACAGCATTCGTTTTTGCTCAGTTTTTAAACACTTTAAGTAGCTGATATTTGATCTCACTCAGCAGATTTCTTTGTTGCATTCCACATTGCAGGACGAGCAAAAGGGGGGATGGGCAACATTAGAGGCAGGTAAGAAGGAGAAAGAGAAAATACAAAGTGTTAAGAGGCAAGTGAATGGGTTGTAGGATGATCAGGTATGATTGGAAGCTGAAGCAACAGGAGGAAATAGAAAGAAAGAAAGAAAGGAAACAAATAGATTTTAACACAAAATTCAATTAATACAATTAGAGAAACAACTTCCTTCTCAAGGCAAAGGTCTTGTGTGATACCAAGAAGATAGAAGTTCCTGCTGTTGCATTAACAGTGCATGAGAGACTTTCTGTAGAATATACCAAAACTGTTATTTGCTTCTTCTTCCTGCTTCTCGTTCTATCTGTTGTCCTTTCTTCTTATGTATTGTCTACTCCTTCTGCCCTTCTCTTACATGTTGTCATACATGTAATCATATCTCTCTCTCTCTCTCTCTCTCTCTCTCTCTCTCTCTCTCTCTCACTTTCTCTCTCTCTCTGCTCTTGTAGTATATGTTAGTATATGATGCTGTTTAGTACTTGACTTTCTGTTCTTTTTATTGGTTAAAAATCATTTAACTCATATGGTTATAGTAAATAAACTGTTGTTCCTACACTCTCTCTTTGTTATTGCCCCATTTTTTCATCAGCTACAAAATCAGTTTGTAATTTTCTTCCTTTTATGTTTCATTGTCTGTAAAAAGCCATAAGAGTTGAAAGCTGTAATGTATATATTTTTCTGTATGATAATTATTTAATATAGAGATGAAAGTACTATGTTGAATTTGTAGTATATTAGATGTTTGAGTAGTTTATCAGAACTGACAACTGATTCCATCCCATTTATTCGTTTGTAGGAACTGGAACAGCTTCTATAAGAGTAAAAGATATTAATGATATGCCACCTCAGTTTACAAAGGATGAATGGTTTACTGAAGTTGATGAAACAGATGGAACTAACTTGCCTGATACTCCCATATTAACTGTAACTGTTCATGATGAAGATGAGACAAATAAATTCCAGTATAAAGTGAGTCTATTCTAAATAGCAGCCATGCTTATTTACATATCTGTTATCTTAATGAAAAATAAGGAACATTTGAGCAGAAATACTAATACAAGACTATTTTAGGTTATCGAAAACAGTGGTTATGGTGCTGATAAGTTCACTATGGTAAGAAACAATGATGGAACAGGATCACTAAAGATAGTCCAACCACTGGATTATGAAGATCAGCTTCAGAGTAATGGATTCCGTTTCCGGATACAAGTCAATGATAAGGTATGTTACAGTCATCTTTTAACAATTCTCTTGAAAAACAGTCAGTCATCTGACAAACACACTTAACACGCCATGATGCCGTGGCAAAATATATGATAAAATCTTTCACGCATCAGAAATAAATTTTGTAGATTTTCAGATTAACAAATATTATGTTTACAGGTTATGCCAAAAATTTAGTAACTGATTACTTTGAAAATGAGAAAAATTTATCTTGAACCTTTCTTGAAAAATTACCTTATTTTTCTTAAAAAATCACTAGTTGCAGGTTTTGTTACCACATTAATTTCGTTTGACATTTAATATCCTAGTAATATGAAATGTTATCATCTGTATTACAATTGATTGTGTAATATCCAAATCATACAAATTTTAAAAATGAATTTTACAAGACAGTTGCAAACTGAAACATAAGCATTATCTGTGTCTTTGTTTTTCAAGTGTTCCATGTATTCCCTTTAGAATTTATAAGACAGACATTTCTGCAAGACATGAATATTGTTCATCTCCATTTGCTATGTTTTAATGAGTGGCAATAGTGCCTCAGTATGCAGTATATAGCAAATGCCCATATTTGAACCTCAGTGTGAAAGGGCTCAGGCATATATAATACAGAAAACAATCTCTTGTTGCACATGTGTGTTTGTGTATACATTTGTGCCTAATATTTATAAGTAAATGATGCATTACAATCTAGCAAGGTATTTCAATGACTGGGCCCAAAAAAATCCATATGGTAATGTGAACAAACATTTGTGGTATTCGTACAGCCTCACTAGATGACCATGTCATCATAAGATACTGTATGTAACATGAACAAGCAATTTGCTTAATCCACAATTTCATAGAATTTCCAATTTCAGAAACAGAAAGTGCAAAAAGTTTTAGGTATTATCCAGCACTTAAAGTTAAGGTTCTGGTAGTATTGAGATGATCTTGGGCTTAAATAGTGTGATTTTAGACACTGAAAGTGAACTGAATGCCACTCATGGATTAGGCTTTAAGCCTGTTCTAATAGGCCAACTGTTGCTTACAAGGTAGTTTGAGAAGTTACCTATGAACATAGGACATGTGATTAATGAACATAGGACATGTGATAAGCATGTTGCCAATCCCTCCAGCCATTATTGCGAGTAGGTGAGTCCTGATGATGCTTCTGTTTCTTTATTCAAACAGCTTCTCATTTGGCCTCATGGTCCTCATTCCAGACCTGTCTGTGTTCCACATGGAAGGCAGAGCTGCTAACAATTTGGCTACTGAGAAGTGATTGACTGTAGTAGTGAGAGTTACTCCTCTATGATCCACATTAGATCATACTATTAATGTGACTGTGCTACCAGAAGATTCTGTCATTCATTGCAATGAGCATGTTTCAAGCTTTTCATTGGACTGTACAATGGTAACTTTCACAAAAAGTTGGATTTTGTGTCTCTCTGGTTCTGCAGACAACATTAATAAGTTTGAATTATGCTTCTGATTTCTTTAGATGTAGAATACTGCTTCTAACTTGTCCTAAATTTCTCTGACATACATTTCTTTTCAGGGAGAAGACAATGATAATGATAAGTACCATGTGGCATACTCTTGGGTCGTTGTAAAACTGAGGGACATCAATGACAATAAGCCACAATTTGAGCGTCCAAACATTGAAGTGTCTGTATTTGAAAGTGCTGAATTGGGGAAAACCCTTGAAACCTTTAAGGCCAGTGATCCAGATCAAGGAGGCAAAAGTAAAGTAAAATATGCCATTGATCGGACATCAGACAGAAAGCGACAGTTTTCTATTAATCAAGAGGGCACTGTATCTATTCAGAGGAAGCTTGACAGAGAAGAGACACCGAGGCATCAGGTAACACAGATAAAAGTTCTTGATAGATCTTAACTTAGAGTATAGTATAATTTAAACTTACTTCTAGCAAGCTCATAAAATCTCCTGGTTGTGTAATTATTTTCCCTTAAGAATGCCTTCTATTAATTTAATCCCATAATAGCCTTTCTTAGGTACAGTGTAATCAAAGAAACTTGTAAACTGTATTTATATTCAAAACAATTCTCATGTATACTTTAGTCTTGAACACAGTGCATGTGGGATTGAAGAATAAATGAGAATTGTTTTAAGATACACATTTTGTTAGACTTTGCTGTGAGAAATAGTAGTACATAAATTCTTCATTAATGGGAAATATTTTTTGGAAAGTAACTAATATTAAGAGTTAATTATAAAAGTCCACCCATATTTTTATTTAAAAAGATGTTATTTCCATAGCCATTTCTCACCTTGATAATTGTACATGTATGTTTCTTCCAACTGAGGCTTTGGTTCTTGCCAGTAAAAAATAAATGCAGTAAGAAAGTGGTTGTACTGGATGATACTAATCTATAGTACATGCTGTGAT
Source organism: Schistocerca americana (assembly GCF_021461395.2). Classification (NCBI taxonomy): domain Eukaryota; kingdom Metazoa; phylum Arthropoda; class Insecta; order Orthoptera; family Acrididae; genus Schistocerca; species Schistocerca americana. The sequence continues at coordinate 570,406,696 of NC_060123.1, forward strand.
TTGAGTTATCAGAAGAATATAATAGATGGAAATGAATTGTGGTAAGGCAAGGACAGACTTGAAACAAAGAAATGCAAAAGATGGAATCTGAAGCAGAAGAAGTATTTGAAACTTGGTATAAGCATTTCTTCGTATGTCACATTTCATGTAAACTGCTGGAGTAATGTCTCATCCACTTCCCTTTGTGGTGATAACAGATAAGAGGGCATCACAAAATGTAACTGAATTATCTGAAACAGCACATCCCGGAACATCAACACCGTTAGAGGTGACAGTGTTCAATTACTGAACTGACAATATTCTGATCCAGGTCCTATAAATTTACTGTGCCCACAAATTATAAGTTAACTGGAATCAAGAATACTCTGCATTACCTCAATTTTGCTGAGCATTATGTTCATACATGCAAATAATTACCCAAAAACTATAACATTATGAATGATCACCCATTATCCCAAATCAAACAGATGACCACTGATAAAATATTCTCCTAAAAAAACTAAACAAGCTGTAATGTGTGGTTAATGCATAGCACGTAAGATAAATCAGCAGAGCACAATAATTCAAAAAAGATCAAATGCAGAACAAAAAAACATGGAAATGCAGATAAAACACTTACATAATACATAAACAAAGAAGCATTGGCAATTAAAAGCAAATAAAAGGGACTGAAACTGTTTAACTATTGAAACTTCCTAGCAGATTAAAACTGTGTGTCGGACCGAGACTCGAACTCGGGACCTTTGCCTTTTGTGGGCAAGTGCTCTACTAACTGAGCTACCCAAGCACGACTCACACCCCGTCCTCACAGCTTTACTTCTGCCAGTACCTCGTCTCCTACTTTCCAAACTTTACAGAAGCTCTCCTGCGAACTTTGCAGAACTAGCACTCCTGAAAGAAAGGATATTGCAGAGACATGGCTTAGCCACAGCCTAGGGGATGTTTCCAGAATGAGATTTTCACTCAGCAGTGGAGTGTGCGCTGATATGAAACTTCCTAGCAGGCAAAGGTCCCGAGTTCGAGTCTCAGTCTGGCACACAGTTTTAATCTGCTAGGAAGTTTCATATCAGCGTACACTCCGCTGCAGAGTGAAAATCTCATTTTGTTTAACTATTACCTAAACTAGAACGAGATTTTCACTCTGCAGTGGAGTGTGCACTGATATGAAACTTCCTGGCAGATTAAAACTGTGTGCCGGACTGAGACTCGAACTCGGGACCACTTGGTAGAGCACTTGCCCGTGAAAGGCAGAGGTCTCGAGTTCGAGTCTCGGTCTGGCACACAGTTTTAATCTGCCAGGAAGTTTTATTACCTAAACTGTTTAACTTTTACCTTGTTAGTATTTATAGCAATACTTGCAATAATGCGGACTGTGCCATAAGTCAGTGAGTTTGCAAAATTGTTATGATTATAGAAAGAAATAAGTTAATGGACAAAATCAGGTTTTAACTACTATTCTGAATGTTACTATTAAAAAGAAACCAAAATTTACAGTTATATAAAATTAATCACCATGAAAAGCTACTCTTGCTTATGCATATTGAGCTTTTACATCACTGATTAGAACAATACAGTTCACGGTGTCTCTTAGTCAGTGTTCCTTCAAAACAGTTTCCATTTATCTGATGCTTTTGGTGAGTTGTCGACGTCCACCTCATTAGTCCATAATCCTTCAGCACGTAATCCAGTAATTGGATTGGCATTGTCTTCCTGAGCTGCTTGATCAGGGGTACCTGTTACAAGTCTAACAGGAATGCTCAATGTTTTCAGAATTAATTCCATTTTGCAGATGTGTCTGCAACGACAAATATAAGGCAAATTCCAAATTAACTTGTGATCAGCAAAATTCTGTTTCCTACACTGATACACATTTGAGGACATGAAAGTTATTTAAAAGGTAGTTTACAGCTGTTTGTGAAAATGACTGTAAAGCAAATAACTTTACATATTGACATGGTATACAAATGATTTTAAGGTTTAAAAGTAACCAATCACTAAATAGATAGTATGCCACGTCATTGAAAGGCAAGCCCAGTTGAGCTGCTGTGCTGTCACAGTAGAGTCAGCCAGAACAATGTGGCCATGCAGATGTATGTGAATATATGTGTTTATCATACGTGTATGTGACTATAATGAAAGCTAGCAACATTCTGATTCTTGTTTATGTGCCTGTTGATGACTCAGAACCCCAACTATTTCATGAGTTGTGTCTTCACTGCTTAAATTGTTCAAATTTACACATACAACTATCATTTTTAAATTCCAGGTAAGTGTATTTATTTGCTGATTTGCTAAGTTCTGTATTATATTAATTAATCTCTGTTTCTTTAAATCTGTTATTTTCTTCATGTATGATAGATCTAAGCTTCCTCTGTTAAGGCACATTATTAAATAAGTTTCATCAAATGAAGTTCACTTTTCTTTTTCTTCTTCTACAGCTTATTTTTATGAATTATTATTATTGCAAGCATGCTTATTGTAAAAACATATTTTGAAATTGTACTGATTTTTCCTATGTCTTTAGGTAAAAGTCTTAGCTATTGATGACGGAGTGCCACCGAAAACAGCAACAGCTACACTCACTGTTATAGTTCAAGACATAAATGACAATGCTCCCACATTCTTGAAGGATTATAGACCTGTATTACCTGAGCATGTACCGCCTCGGAAGGTAGTAGAAATACTTGCAACAGATGATGATGACAGATCAAAAAGCAATGGACCACCATTCACATTCAGGATGGACCCCAATGCAGATGATGTTATACGTGCATCATTCAAAGTCGAACATGATCAAAGTAAGTAAATATATCCTGGTTTTTGCAAAATAAAATTTAGAATTTTACACAGTAGTAAAATCAGAGAACAAGGAACAGCTTGAAGAGCAAATGAATGTTAGACAAGAAAGAGAGGAATATTTAGAAATCTGATACAAGTAGCACAGATAGGAATTACTAGATGCTGTGCTATGGCTTTGTTTTAATTTAATTTTTTTTAACAGAATGGTGCATCTGTGTAATTATATATTGTTTTGTTCACACTTTATGTAATATCTGTTTATTGTGTCAGCTGTTGAGTGAGTGACAGCTGTTAAAATGTGTAGTGGTCATGTGGCTATCAAAATTTGCATTCTGATAAATTTAATAAATTATGAGACAGAACTGCTCACTAGTATTTTCCTCCAGGAGAAAAAATATGTAGTGCTGCTGATAGACACATATAAAAGTAAAAGAGGCACATTACATAGCTTTTGGAATTGTTAGTTCCTTCCTTATGGAGGAAACAGGGATAGTCTGGGGAAGGTTAAAAAGGAAGGACAGATTGCTTAGACCTCAGGGTGAGAGAGACCCACCTGCAGTGAGGATGAGGTACACAAAGATGTAGGCTGAGGTGTCAAAGACCAAAATTGTGCTCTCGATTTTCACTTAACGTCATATCACAGGTGGTGTTGGAAGTATGACTGTACCCATGTGTTTATGATTTTATATAGCTTATTAGGTGTTTCTCTTTTATTCCTTGGAGAAATGCCAAAGACTCCTCATTTTTTAATACATCCAAAAAACATTTGTATTTATACTGTTTTAATTACAGTTTAAGCTTTAACAAATGTGAACTTGTAATGCACTGTGGAAAGACATAATCTAATCACAGATGTGACCACAATGTTATGGATAAGACACAGAAAAATGAATGAGAAAATATGATCTATCAAAAGTTTAGGACTATTTCAGGATAGAAAATGAAATGTATAAGCAGTGAGCAACATTATTATAACTTATCACCGAATTTTTGCACGTCTTCACATTATTAGTGGACAAATCACATCTGTGAACATGAAAATTTTGGAATTTGAACATTTGGAATAATCATAATACAGTCAAACCTGGATAAATGACAGTTCAAGGAACCACTTATTGAAATTTCTCACTAATTGAAGTTCAGATATAGACTCTCTCATATTTAGAAGTTTTTCTTAGTCATGGTTTAGCAGTTACATGTCTGACCTGGAGAAGTTTAAGAAAAGGGTGTAAGTTATACTGTATTAAGTTATAATGAAATTTTTAATGTCATTTACTGTGTACCTGGCTACATTTACTGAAAGATGTCTGTCAGCTTTCTTTGTATTTCCAGTTTGTTATTCCAAATATGGTTTTCAACCTCTCATATCTTTTCAAAAACTGACTCACCTGTCGAAAAATCAAAAACATATGCGGACGTCTTCTAATCTATTTGAAGCATATTGCTTTTTGGGAATAGCATTTATTCCTCTTCAAAACAGGCATTTGTGTGATAGAGTCTATTATTGTTACTTTTTCTGTCTTTGGATATGTTGACATAATGAGTAACAACATTGTCATCCGTATATTGTCCAACACATGTCATTGTTATTTGTTGTTGCTAGGCCTAATTTCAGTATTTTTTCCTCTGGCTCTAAATATTGGCTGCCTTACAGATCTAAATCCAGGTTCCTTGAAACAGTTCTTGATAATACCGTCATTTGCTGGCGACTGGGCTTTCGCAGCAAATTTCATACCAAGAACTATATTTATCTCGGGATCAGTGTCATTGTCCAGACTAGTCAGAATGTTTCTGATGATGTCTTTGTGATAATGATACCACAAGTGTTGAACCAACTGATGGCATTGGGAGGTAAAGAAATGAATTTCACATTTATGAGTGTTGATACTTCTGTGTGGGTAGAACAGTTGTCAACAAAAAGAATGATTTTTCTTCTGTTGTTCTTACTTTCTCCTTCACCTTTATTCAACAATACCTTAAATATTTCCCTTATCCACCAAGCCTTCATGTTTCAGGTAGTAAGTTTAAAGCTGCGAATATTTAAATTACCATACCATAAATTTAACCCCTCTCTTCATGCACTATCATCCAAAGCAGCTGGAAATTAAAATTACTAGAGAGGAATTATTAAGCGTCCCATTCAGTACAAGACTAGTGATGGCTATAATTGCTCTCCTTCAGTTTGGGCTGCCACCGACATTCACAATAGTTGACTCTTATATCTGTTCGTATGTGTGTGTGACCCACTCTACACAGAAGTTGAACTGCAATTGTTCCACAGGTACAACGATTATAATCTCAGCACAAACAGTGTTGTGTGTGACCTGAACATTGCCTGTTCTTATAATAAAAGCATCAGAAAAAAGATTCACATAAAACTTTCAAATTGAGAGATTAACTGATTAGCTAGTACTTACCTGCCAATAGACACATATAAAAATACAAGAAACTATCTTAGCTTTTGGAACTATTAGTACCTTCTTCTGGGAGGAAAAATGGGTAGGTTAAGGAAAGCAATAAAGGAGGGGCAGGTCCCTCTGACTCCAGGATGGGGATCCACCAGTCATGAGGATGAGAGGAGACAAAGTTCTAAAAACTAGGATACTTCCTTGTACTTTTATATGACTTTATTGACAATAATAAATATTTTGCCTCCTGAAATACAGCAACAGTGAGGTCCTACAAGTATGCTGTTTTTGATACAGCTACAAACTTCAATTCAATATACACACCAGGCATAGAAAAGAATAGTGAGGTGCTCTGCACTTTGTTTGCATTTTCTCCTCAAATGTGAATGTTTTAGCTGGGAGGTGCTTGGCAACTTGTAAAAGGATTATCAGATTTCAATTCCGTTGAGTACACACATCTTGATCTGCAGGTTTGCATTCCCCAGCTGCTTTCTTAAAAACTGAATAATTACATCTTTTAAAAGCCTTTAACCAACAATTACCAGCTGTAAAAGTTTTGTGGTAAACTTTTCTGTCCAACAGTAGTCCAAACACAGGAATATTTTTATGGAGGGTTTGTTTGACCCATTTCGTAAGCCATTTTTCTATTGTAGAAAATTCGCTACTTAAGTTTATCTCTGTATTTCCATATGCCTCAGAATGCAGAGACATTATGGGATCTTTCTCATTCACAATCTTACAAAGGGTGGATTGAGGCAAGACATTTCACTCTGAAACACACTCACAATTCTATGTTTATTATTTGATGGAGGTGTTGTAATATATGCCTGAACATACTGAGAATATCATGCATCTTCCTCAGCAACTAATGCCTGCTTAGTTTTTCTTTGTTTCCTAAAACACTGGTGCTGTGTAACGAGGGGAAAAAGGCAATGTGTATATGTCTGATGTATGGAAATGTGATTTATACACACACTTGCAATTCATCCAAATTCAGAAAAATATAGCAATAGACATATTTGAATGTATGGATAATGTGACTGTAGGTAAAGCGAGCGTTTCCTGGATATCAGTCTCTCTTATGAAGATGTCTGGTGGTTTCACTTATTGAGTTATCTCACTTATTCAAGTCCGAATATGTTCATAATAATAATAATAGTATCAAGTGGTTTAACAAAAAAACTTGTGTGGAAACATTTACTTTTATTCTTGTAGAGGGTGCTAATGGAGATGGAATGGCAGTTGTTTCGTCACTCCGATCATTTGACCGAGAACAGCAGAAGGAGTACTTGATTCCCATTGTTATAAAGGATGCTGGTAATCCTGCAATGTCTGGCACTAGCACACTCACTGTAGTCATTGGTGATGTCAATGACAACAAAATGCAACCTGGTTCAAAGGAAATATTTGTCTACAATTACATGGTATGAGAATTATAATAATATGCTTGGCATCACAAATTACTAAACATGTTCAGTTTCCTAAAACATTTTCACACTACTTTTACACTTGTACATTTTTAATTATATATAAAATAATGGTTACCAATGTTCTCTGTGGGTCGTGTATTTACAAAAGAAAATATTCAAAAGCTATGATTTTTTTTTGTGTAAGATGGAATTCATTGACAAATTTTTGAAGCAAGATATTTTGAATTAGCGGGCTAAAAATAAATGTAACTGTTTGTTGTTTGTTAAAATTACTTCATGTTTTTGTATTAATTGTTTACATATTTCATTCTTATCTTTTAAATTAGGGGCAGGCTCCGGACACAGAAATTGGACGTGTTTATGTTTATGATCTGGATGATTGGGATTTGCCAGACAAGAAGTTTTACTGGGAAGGAATAGATCATCCCAGATTTAAACTGAATGAAGATTCAGGCATGATAATCATGAGACATGGCACACAGGATGGCAGGTAATTCTAAAAGTTTCAAAATGTCAATAATGAAATTCATTTTAAGAGATGGGTTATAAAGACCACAGAATTTCTGGAATTTTTCAAGGATGGCATTTTGTGGAATAGAGGTAATTCTTTAAAGAAGGGTTAGAGGTCAATGTCCTGTAAACCTGAAGGTTGTTAGAAACAGACTTTAAGAAAATAATTTGATCATTCAGCTGAAGATATTTCTGAAAAATCACAGAAAACCTAAATCTGTCAAACTGAAATGTGTCTATTGTTGTAGTGCATGAAGCACTAGTAACCTCTCTTCATCTCCTCCTCAAACACACTCTTCAAATTAGAATCAAATACTTCTGATTCGTTCACAAATTTGAAACAGTTGCAGTAGATATTGTCATTTTTGTGGTTGATACTTTGCCCATCTAGTACAAATTTGTGCCCTATAATATGATGTGACTGGAAAAGGTAGAAAGGCTATTGACAATATTTTGATACTGCATCTACATCTAAGTTTATACACTGCAAACCACATAAAGTGAATTGCAGAGGGTACATCCCATTGTACCATTTCTAAGGTTATTTTTGTGTTTCGTTCTCATATGGAGTGCAAGAAGAATGGTTGGCTGGATGCCTCTGTGCTCACCATAATTAGTCTAATATTGTCTTCATGATCCCTGTGGAGCTTTTAGCGCATTCCTAGGTTTGTCACATATAGTTGGTTCCAGAAACTTTCTTAGTAGGCTTTCAGAAGATAATTTGCATCCTTCTTCAAGCATGTGCCAGTTCATTTCTTTCAGAATCACTATGACACTCTCCCATGGGTCAGACAAACCTATTACCAGTCATGCTGCCCTTTTTTGTATACATTTAATATCCTCTATTAGTCCTGTTTGGTATGGTTCTTACATACTTGAGGAATATTCAAATATTCAAGGATGGGTTGTATGAGTGTTTTGTATGCTATTTGGTTTATAGGCTGATTCCCTTTTATTATACCAATGGAATGCAGTCTGCCACCTGCTTTACTTATGACTGAACTTATGTGATCATTCTATTTAATATCCCTATAAATTGTTACACCCAAATTTTTTTATGAGTTGACTGATTCAAACTGTGACTCATTGATATTGCGGTCATAAGATGATGCTGTATTTTCATTTTGTGAAGGGCAAAATTTTATATTTCTGAACATTTAAGGCATATTGCCAATCTTTGCACCACTTTGAAATCTCATCAAGACTTGACTGAGTATTTATGCACCTTTACGCAAACAGTGCTTTGTTATAGGTAACTGCAGCATCTACAAAAAATTTGTCTGCTAGGTCATTAATATGCCTAACTAAACTTAACAACCTCATTTTCATCTTACAGATATTCTGGGATTTTCACTGAAGTGACTACACCTTGATGTATTTGCAATTGCATTTTTGATCAATTATTGATTAAATCAAATCCAGTTATCCCACAAACATTCATTGTTGTAGCACTTCATTCTGTATTATGATGAAAGTTCTTGTCACTTGTTTGATAGAGTGTGATTTGAAGACACTAGTATTATATCTTGTAGGGCTGGTCAAGGTATAAGCTCCCTTTAAATATGTAAAGGAGCAGTGAAGCAAAGGTACTGGTAATGAATTAAAGAAACTCTGGAAAACCACGTTAAGGATAACTGCATCTGAATCTGACTTGGGCTTCTCATGAAACTTACAATAGAGAGAGATGTGATAGAGAACAATAACAAAGTGACAAGGAGATGTGCAAGAATTAGGACAAAAGAAGGAAACAGAGATGGAGAACACAGGCTGTCCAAGAATCTGACAGAATCCACTTGCTGTTTTGGCCTATAACTAAGAGGCTTCTTCTCACATAATATCCAACTCAGCTTTTTCACTGAGGTGACAAACAGTCCTGGGTAGCAATATGCTCATATAAAGGTGGTGATAGCATCCTGTACACAAGGTATAAAAGGGCAGTGCATTGGCAGATCTGTTTTTTCTACTCAGATATTTCATGTGAAAAGATTTCTCACATGTTTACGGCCACCCAATGGAATGAACAGACTTTGAATGAGGAGTGGTGGTTAGAACTAGATGCCTGGAACATTCCATTTCAGAAATCATTAGGGAATTCAGTATTCCAAGATCGACAGTGTCAAGAGTGTGCCGAAAATACCAAATTTCAGGCATTGCCTCTCACCATGGACAACACAGTGGCCAACTGCCTTCACTTAGTGACAGAGAGCACCAGTGTTTGCGTAGAGTTGTCAGTGCTAACAGAATAGTGACAATGCATGAAATAACCATTGAAGTCATTGTGGGATGTATGACAAACATACCTATGAGGACAGTGCAACGAAATTTGGCGGTAATGGGCTACAGCAGCAGATGACCAATGCATGTGCCTTTGCTAACAGCATTACCTCATCTACAGCAACTTTCCTGGTCTCATGACCATTATGGTTGGATCCTAGGTGAGTGGAAAACCATGGCCTGGTCAGATAAAAACCAGATTCCAGTTGACAAGAGTTGATGATAGGGTTCATTTGTGATGTAGACGTTACGAAGCCATGGAACCAAGTTGGCAACAAGGCAAGCTGGTGGTCGCTCCATAATGGTGTGCGGTGCGTTTACATGGAACGGTCTAACTGAACTGATCATTAAATGAAAAAGATTACTTTCGGATTCGTGGAGACTATTTAATCCATTGATGGACTTTTTTTATGGATGATAGTGCATCTTGTCACCAGGCCATAATTTTTAATGTCTGGTTTGAAGAATATTGGAGACAGTTTGAGTAAGTGATCTGGCCACCTAGAGCATCTGACATGAATCCCTTCAAACATTTATGGGAGATAACCGAGAGGTCAGTTAATGCAGAAACACCTGAACCAGCAACACTTTCACAATTATGGATGGCTGTAGAGGTAGCATGGCTCAGTATCTGGGCAGGGGACTTCCAATGACTTATTGAGTCCATGTCATGTCAAGTTTTTGTTCTATTCTGAGCAAAAGGAGGTCCATCATGATATTAGGAGGTATCCCATGACTTTTATAACTCAGTGTATTGCTTAATGTCACATATAAGCTATTCATTAAATATGGTATTATTATATCTTTCTAGGTATAATTTGAGGTTCAAGGTGTATGACCGTAAACACACTCAGACTGATGTACAAGCAAACGTAACAGTCATTGTCAGAGAGATTCCTCATGATGCTGTTATTAACTCTGGCTCTATAAGAATAGCTGGTATTACAGATGAAGATTTCATTAGAGTGTGGAACTACAGGGTATGTAGACTGGCTGTGATTTATTTTTTTATTTGACATATATTTTTATACCAACTTCAACACACTATCTTTGTTCTTGTAGACACAAAGTCTTCAGAGGAGCAAAGCTGATCGATTCAGAGACAAACTAGCCGAATTGCTCGATACAGAAAGGGAGAATGTTGATGTTTTTAGTGTACAGTTACGAAAAAAGCATCCACCTGTCACAGATATTAGATTTGCAGCCCATGGCTCCCCATACTACAAACCTGTGAGACTGAATGGACTTGTGCTTATGCACAGAGAGGAGGTAGGCTATACATAACGTTTTTTTTTTTTTTTTTTTTGAGAGTTCTTATGGTGAAAAATGCATTTTTGTTTGGTTTCTTGATTTATGGCTTATTTTTTCTGTTGCAGATTGAAAAAGATGTTGGTATAAATATAACTATGGTAGGAATTGATGAGTGCCTTTATGAAAATGTGATGTGTGAAGGAAGTTGTACAAATATACTAGACATTAGTAATTTACCATACATGGTTAATGCGAACAAGACTGCACTGGTAGGAGTGCGTGTTGATGTCATAGCAGAATGTACTTGTGGTGCACGTAATTTCAGTAAAGGAGAGAGCTGTAGATTGAGTCCATGTTATAATGGAGGACGTTGTATGGAGGGCAGATTTGGACTGAGGTATGTGTACTGAGTTAATGTGTTCCTTTAAATTGTATTTCATGAATCTGAAGATCTTCTAACATTGTTCATTTCCCATTATTGTGTTATTTCCCACCATAATTTCAGATGTTTCTTCTTTTTTAAGGTTTTTCATATCAAACAACTCTTAAGTCTGGTTTTAATGAAACACTATGTTAGTTGGCATGAAAAAAGAGAGTGTTGTTAGCTATTACCTCTTTTCCTGTCGCTAAACACCTTAGTAACCACTAGTTTTTAAAAAAAGAAACCTTATTTTTTACATTTTAATTGGTCAATCACGTTCTTCCAGGTGGCTAAGCGGAGGACAATACAGCAAATGTCCTTCGAATTAAAGACATAGCTCAAATTAAATATTAAGTATATATCTATTTAAATCTTAAATAACTATTGAGACAGGAAAAAAACTAATTAATTCATTCTGAATCTTTTACAGTTGCTCATGTCCAACTGGTTATAGTGGTCCAAGGTGTCAGCAGACAGGTCGTAGTTTCAGAGGAAATGGATGGGCATGGTATCCTCCTCTGGAAATGTGTGATAGTTCTCATCTCAGCCTTGAGTTTATAACTAAAAAGAAAGATGGAATGCTGCTTTATAATGGACCTATTGTGCCTCCAGAGTCTAATGAAATTATTGTGTCAGGTATGTGCAGCATGAAACAGAAAGCTGTAAGTTTTGGTAGGCAAAGTAGTGTAATGGATAGAAAGCTAGTTAGATAGAAATTGTGTCATTATTATTATTATTATTATTATTATTAATAGATTATAAATTCCACTACACACTTTCATTTAGAACAATACATTGATGTAAATCAAGTAGTACTGAATTGGTTATTGTTTGTATGTTTCAGATTTTATTTCCTTAGAGCTTGAAAGTGGAATGCCTAAGCTTTTAATTGATTTTGGGTCAGGCACTCTGGAACTACGTGTGAAAACAAAAAAGAGTTTAGATGATGGAGAATGGCACAGAGTTGATATATTTTGGGATACTGAGGTAAAATCTGATGTGTCTGTAGTTGTTTTATTAAGTTAATCATATTTAATAATCTGTAAAATAAGGAGGAGGAAACTACTCGCCTATAACAGACTAATGTGTCCTGCATACACATATGTAAAATAAGACAGCATTCACAGCAGCTTTTGAGCTTACTAGCAAAAGTACCCAGATTCGCACCCAAACACACACACCCATGGCCAAAGGATTGATTAGTCTTGCCTTACCCGCGTGTGTATGTGTGTGTGTGTTTGGGTTTCTGTGTTATTGTGTGTGTGAATGTGTGTACTTTTGCTGGGAAAATAGCAAAAGCTCTGGAGCTACTATGAATACTGTTTTCTGTTGCATGTATTTGTACACTACACATCAGTCCACTAATCTTTGTTCCATGTTACAGTATTTTGATAAATGTAGACTCCAGTTTAATTTGTAACCCAAGAAATGTATTTGCTGGAAATATAATGAAACATTTTTTCTTTAATGCAGAGTGTTCGCATGGTAATAGATTACTGCAAATCTGCTGATGTAGTTGAACTGGAAGATGGAACTCCACCAGATTTTGATGATTCAAGCTGTCAGGCGCATGGTACCATTCCACCATTTAACGAATACCTGAATGTGAATGCGCCATTGCAACTTGGGGGTTGGTTTGTGGAAGCTATTAACCCAGAATTGTACCACTGGCATGCAGCACCATCCGGAAAAGGTTTTGATGGTTGTATTAAAAATGTCTTCCACAACAGCAAGGTAAGGTGCTATGTCAAATTTTAAAGTTCTTTGGTGTGGTTTTAATTAATATGGTGAAATTCATTAGAAATTAATAACCAATACGTAATGTACAGCTCCTAAATTTCTTTTCTGTCACTTCTCATACCAAATGATACATCTGTACTTGCAGCTTACAGCCTAATAGTAACTAACAAAATGAATTTTGATAAATATACTTAAATGAGGATGAGAACTGTATTTGCTGTTGTTATTTTGCTTTCAATGTGTGTATGTATTTGTGCCTTCTATGTATCACATCTACTGAAAACTTAAGTACAGTCACATCTCTAATTAAAAATTTGGATTTTTTTAATATGCATATATGTGTATGTATATAAAGATTTCAAAATATAGTCTATTCTGGTTTCTCTCTGTTAATTCTACTTGATGTTAACTAGTGCAGCACTGCAATTTGACACACCAGCTCCACAAAACCCATCATCTTTAAGTTTTTATGATCATCATTTTCTTGCAAATTAAGAAAAGACTATTTGTTTCATCATCACTCTATTTACTGATGTGCAGGGCTTCTTTATATGATCTGTGGAAAGAGCTGCACTGTTTCTATAATTTTCATTATCTTGTTTGATGATGTTTTGTGTGTGAGCAAGATAGAATCAGCAGTAAATCTTGTCCATTATTTTGACAAGTATTTTTCTCCACATTATAAGTGTATATTGAGATATCTTAGCAGATCAGAGTTTTTCTTGTTTTTGCTTGCTTTTTTAATCCCTTTATCCTGTTCTTTCTTTGCAGCTTTATGACCTTGCTCATCCTGGCCATCATCGCAACAGTGTAGCTGGTTGCCCTCAGACAGAGGAAATATGCAACACACAGGACTCTACCATTCGCTGTTGGGAACATGGTACTTGTGTAGGTAGTTTCTCAGAGGGGCGTTGCGAGTGCAAACCTGGATGGACAGGTCCCAGCTGTACTCTGCCTACTGTGCCCACTATGTTCAAGACACAGAGCTATGTCAAGTATGCTTTGTCCTTTGAGCCCGATCGCTTCTCTACTCAGATGCAGCTTAGGTTTCGCACAAGAGAGCAACATGGTGAACTATTCCGTGTCAGTGACCAGCACAACCGGGAATATGGAATTCTTGAGGTAAGTGCTTTCAACTGTTCTGTCCGTTGTTACAGGAACTCAACGGCTGCCATACCTTAACATTTGTTGCTTTAGTTTTCTCCATTCTAATATGACACTCAGTTTTGTTCTGCATTCCCATGTCTCTACTTCCAAAATACATCATTTCCTTCAGTCTTGATCTCACATCATATCTTTCCATTGTCTTTATTTGCATCTGAATATGTATTTCCCAATATGTACTACAGTTTTATTTCTGAATTCTCTGCCCTTTACTTCTACATTATTATGATATCAAATCTATCTATCAATTGAATTTCATTCATTGACTTCTGAAACTACTTTATTAATTGTGACATGTTCTGAGATCTCAGTATTCAGAAATAAGTGCTTGTAGTATAGTACAAGCTGACATTTAATATCAGTCTGGCCACTTCCAGCCAAAATTGTGAATTGTGAGGCATAAAATTGTAGTTACAAATGTCTACATCTACATGACTAATCTTGAATTGACACTAAGTGCTTGGCAGAATGTTCATGGAACCACTTTTACACTATTTCACAGTGGTTTCGCACAAGAACAGCACATGAGAAAAATGAACACTTAAATCCTTCCATGCAAGCTCTGATTTCTGTTATTTTCTTATGATGGTCATTTCTCTCTACATAGGTGGGAGTCAAAATAACATTTTCACAATTGGAAGAGAAAGTTGGTGATTGAAATTTCATGAAAGAATTTTGCCACAAAGAGAAATGCCCTTGTTTTAATGACTGTCACACCAACTTGTGTATCATGTACTTGACACTCTCTTCTCTATTTCACGATAATGCAAAATAAACTTTCCTTCATTGAGCTATTTGGATGTACTCCATGAGTCCTGTGGGATAAGGATCCTGTGTGGTGTAGCAATGCTGCAGGAGAGGATGCACATCATAAGGAGATTCATAAGTAGATTTGCTGCATCTTCCAAATGTTCCACCAGTAAAATGCAATCTTTGGTTCACATTCCCTGCAAAAATTTTTTGTGCGGTAGTTTCAATGTAAATTGTTTGTAATTGTAATCCTTAGGTATTTGGTTGAATTGACAACCTTTAAATTTGTTTATTGTGTGACCAAAATTTAACAGTGTTTTTAGTATTTGTATGTAGGACATTACACTTTTTATTGTTCAGGGTCAATTGTCACTTTTCATAGAATACAGATTTCGTGTCTAACTCTTTTTGCAGTTCATTTTGTTACAGTAAGTAGCAATCTGTCTTTTCTTACATTGTTGATATTCCTACCTGGAGTTTCCATTGTTTGATAAACAAATTATTACTATCTCAAAAAAATTGGATGATGTGTTCAGGAGAAAGAGCTTCATGGATTGAGCTAATCAGTAATGCATTGGTCCATATCTGGCCCTTATGCAAGCATTTATTCAGCTTGGCATTGACTGAAAGTTGTTGGATGTCCTCCTGAGGGATATTGTGCCAAATTCTGTCCAATTGGCACATTATATCATCAAAATCCTGAGCTAGTTGGAGGGTCCTGCCCATAATGCTCCAAGAATTCTCAATTGGGGAGAGATCTGGCGAGCTTGCTGGCCAAGGTTGGGTTTGGCAAGCAGTAGAAACTCTCACTGTGTGCAGGAAGGTGTTATCTTGCTGAAATGTAAGTCCAGGATCTCTCGGCTTGAAGGGCATAGAATATCATCAATGTACTGCTGTGCTGTAAGAGTTCTATGGATGACAACCAAAGGGTCCTGCTATGAAAAAATGGCACTCCAGGCCTTGACTCCTGGTTGTCAGGCTGTATGGTGGGTGGAAGTTAGGTTGATGTGCCACCACTATCAGGAGCATCTCCAGGCATGTCTTGAACTTGGAACCTTATCGGCTGGAGTAGAATTGTCTTTAGTGAAGAGTCTCGTATCGAAATGAGCTCTATGACCAGTGCAGATGTGTTTGTACATGCTCTGGGCAGTGATGGGATATCAGCCTAAGTGCCGCCCACCATATGGCCTGACAGCAAGGAGTGATAGTCTGGTGTGCCATTTCCACAGCACAGCGAGACATAAGTGATGTTCTACGCCTTGTTTTGTTGCCCTTCATGGCACACCATCCTGGCCTTAAATTTAAGCAAGGTAATGCCCGCCTGCACGCAGTGAGCATTTCTACTGGTTGTCTTCATGCTTGCCAAACCCCTATCTTTCCCAACAAGGTCGCTGGATCTCTCCTCAGTTAGAATTATTGGGGCATTATGGGCAGGATCCCCCAACTAGCTTGCTAGTTTGACAATCTAACATACCATTTGGACAGAATTTGGCCCGATATCCTCTATGAATCAGTGCCAAGCCAAATAACTGGTTGCATAAGGGCCAGAGGTGGACCAATGTGTTGTTGAAATACTCAGTTTGTGAAGCTTTTCCTCTTGAATAACTCATCCAGTTTTTCTGAAATTGTAATCATTTGTTGTCTGTACAAATACATCTCATCTACTGATTTCCATCCCATTTTGATGATTTTTTGATGGTGTTCTTTTTTTACTGGGAAAAGCAGAGGATCTGTAACACTTCCTTAGGAAATGTCAAATGTCGCTCAGTGTCTTCCTGTCAACTACTATAAACTGTCATATTTCTGACAGGAAATCACAAATACACTCACAAAGTTCAGACAATACTCATAGGAATGCAATTTGGTTAGAAACCACCTGTGAGGAATTATGTCAAAAGGCTTCTGGATATCTACAAATATGGAATCAACTTGAGATCCCCTTTCAGTGGCAGTCATTACTTCACGTGAATAAAGAGCTAGTTTTGTTTCATAGGAATAACTTTTTCTGAATCTATGCTGGCTATCTGTCAGGGGATCATAAGTTTCATGTAATTACTGTTTCTGCAACTGGAAAAACTGGCACAGTGTTGGCAGCTTGATAAATGAGTCTTAAGCCATCACATTCAGATTCACTTCATTGGAAAGATGAAAATGAGAAAACTTGACAGAGAGAATGAAGAACTTCTGAACATAACTGATCAGAAGAAAGGAAAGTAACTATAGACTTCTATAATTACAGTTCCATCATTACTCTGTTATAGTGAGTCTTGGTACATATCTAGTAAGCCTCAGATGAGCTACAATCATTAATGACTTATGCTAGCTTTCTCTGTTCACATCTCTGCCCTGTATTTTATTTTTCCTTTATCTTCATGTCTATTACAGTTAATAACATAATTTTGAAATGAAAGTGCAACATTTGAAACTAAATGCAAAAGTAAATAATTCAGCCCTGCAGTGGGTAGATATTCAATACTCAAGTAGAAACAAACCAGTGCTGGCAGTCACACAGATAGAACAAATTTAAGATATGTACATTACAATTTGAACAACAAACCTTTCTTGCTCATTCCATTTGACCTACTCAACATAATTAAGTTACTGATCTAATACTTGTGTTTAGTGTTATATGATATGTATCATTAATTGTTCATGGGTTTTCAAGATCTGATAACTATTTGAAACATATATACTTTCAGATTAAAGATAGCAGATTACATTTCCGCTATAATCTTAATAGTCTTCGTACTGAGGAGAAAGATCTCTGGTTAAGTGCAGTTGCAGTGGATGATGGACAATGGCATACAGCTAAGGTATTTCTGAGCATTGTTTGTTCAACTTTTATTTGTGGATATAATGGTAAAAATTGTGTACGGTTGCCAAACAGCTATTAATCTGCTTTTGTCACGTCAGGTTTCACGACATGGTTCAGCTGCAACTTTGGAACTCGATGGTGGCGAAGGCCGTAGATACAACGAAACCTTCACCTTTGAGGGACACCAGCTTTTACTGGTAGATAAGCAGGAAGGTGTTTACGCTGGAGGAAAAGCAGAATATACAGGAGTTCGAACATTTGAAGTTTATGCTGATTACCAGAAAGGTAACTTCCACTTCATCTTCTATTCTCAAACAACGTTATCGAAAGAAACTCTGAAAGCTTTGTGTTGCTGTTTTCTGTAATGTAATGTTGTTGTCCTTATAGTTTATTCAGTTTTATGAATATAATTTTGTAATGATGGTTTTTACCTTTGATCTGTCAGTTACCTATGTTTCTGAAACCATGTACAGTTCAGTGCTTCATGTGTATAAATTTCAACATTTACTTCAATTTCCTGCCTGTAGGAACTATAAACAATAGGAATATATGTGTAGATCTTGTACATCTTCATCCATACTTGCAAAGCACTATGAAGTGCATGACAGGGAGTACTTCTCATTAGAGTTTCTTCCCATTTCATTCCCATATATAGCTTGGGGGAAGTTCCCACTTGTGTTTGCCATCTGAGTTATTGGCTGTTTTAGCAAACGACCCATGGACTGTTGACCGCAATATACTTTTTATCCGTTGTAGCAATATGGTGAAGGGCATTTAAATTTTAGTTCTGGACCTCCGTTTCTCTATGGTGTATTTTACAGACCTTCCTTCACATCCCTGTTTTTAGCTGTTTTCTCTTACATTGATTGGGATTGACATGCGGTCATTTTTTAACTCCTCTCTGTCTTCGTGTCCTACAGTTTTGACATGGGTGCATATGACCCTAGTTGTTTTTGCACCCTAAAACAAAACAAACAAACTGTGGAATGCCTCTGTATGTGTGGCAATTGGTGCACTCTTGTCTTTACAGGTCCTACGGTGAAAACACACAGGTGACTGTAGTATATTCCTAGAGAATTCACTTAATAGTTCTTGAAACTTTGTAAGTAGACTTCCACAGCATAGTTGGCATCAGATGTATGACAACATATTGCATTCTTTCTCAGATAATGCCCAAATGAATGACATGGTGGACAGAGAGTTTGTTTCATTCCTGGAGAAACTGTTGAGTGTAAACAGTCCTTTCACAATGGGCAACATGTATAACAACAAGAGTTAATACAAGAAAATTTTCAAATTTTGATGAGAAATCTTATTCACATTGCTGAAAACAGAGTGTAAATTTTTGCAGTGTCTGCTTCTCTACAAGCAAAGATTCTGCATATAGTTAATGTTGCAGAAGTATTTGTTACTAAATAATATAATCCGAAACTCGGCAAAATACATATTTTAGTATATCAAGACCTGTTGGAAAAATTGGTAAAGTCACACTTGAAATTGTGCAAAGATAGAAATTTTAAGAGCTGCATATTTTTTAGGCTGCCTGGATGACATCAGACTGGAAGGGAAGCATCTGCCTCTGCCTCCTGCAATGAACGGGACTCAATGGGGACAGGCAACAATGGCTAGAAACTTAGAGCGTAACTGCCCTTCTAATAAACCATGTGCTAATGTCATCTGTCCTGATCCATTTGAGTGTGTTGATCTGTGGAATGAATATGAATGCACGTAAGTATTTAATTCAGTTTCTTCTTCAATTTTTATTTAAATTTACTCAATTTATCATAGGACAATGAAACTTCAAACTTGACCCAAACTTCGCATGTTTCTACATTTTACGAGGTGTGATTGGAAAGTTTTAATAATGGGCTTGTAATTGTACAATGGTGGTACTTACATGCTACTGTGATCCATCTCCTTCAAAATAGTCCCCTTCTGACTGAACACACTGACTCCAACAGTGTTTCCACTTTTGGAAACATTCCTGGAAATTTTTTTCCTGAAGTATGTTAAGGACGCTTTCTGTATTTGCCTGGATTACTTCAATCAAGTCAAATTGCTTTCCTTTTAGTGAAAATTTCAGTTTAGGAAACAGGTAGAAGTCCGCAGGGGCCAAAGTAGTGGAGTATTGAATTTTGAATTTGGTCAAAAATTCAACAATGGAGAAGTCATGATGAGCCGGAGCATTGTCATGGTGTAACACCCAACTCCTGTCTTTCCACAATACAGGCCTTTTCTTCCGTACCTTTTCACGCAAACGCTCAAGGACACATTTGTAGTAGTCCTGATTAATTGTCTGTCGTCCAGGTGTAAATTCAAGGTGCACATTACTGGTAGAATAAAAAAAAAAAAAAATCACCATCATTGTCTACACCTTCGACCAACTTTGCCATGCTTTCTTTGGTCGTGGTGAACCTGGAGTCTTCCACTCCAAAGACTGCCCTTTGGTTTTAGGATCATATCCATTAACCCATGATTTATCACCTATAATTACCCTATTTATTAAATATGGGTCATTTTTAGTCTGATTAATCACTTCTTGCCACACTTCAAATTGGTACTGTCTCTGGTCACTTGATAACACTTTTGGAATGAATTTTGCAGACACTCAATTCATGTTCAGATCTTCAGTTAAAATTGACTGAACTGCATAGAAACTTAAATTAAGTTCATCAGCCATCTCTGTAATTATAAGTCTATGCTCAGAGCACACTAAGTCGCAAACTTTCACAAAATTTCCATTCATTTTTGAGGTGGAAGGATGGCTGGAACGTCTTCATCTTCAAATGATTCGCGGCCATTTTTAAATCTGTTGAACCAGAAAAAACATTTGACTGGCTGATACAATTATCTCCAAAAGCTGTTTTTAATAGTTTGTAAGTCTTGGAAGCTGATTTCTCAGTTTTAAAACAAAATTTCTCACAAACTTGTTGTTCCATTTTTACATCCATTTTCACGCAGACAGAATCTGGCAGTAAGCCCTAACAGACCCAAACTCAACCAGCTGCCACAACGAACTGAATAAAGGAAATGCAGTTTCCTGTCAGAGGGCGTTCAAGTACAAGGCAATGACTCACTCCCCACCTTCCATGTACCTTCGCACCAAACCAGTAAGCAGTAGCGGATCCATTCTTAAAACTTTCCAATCACACTTCGTATGACTTTGTAGATCACCAAATTAAACTTCATTTCTCCTTTACATCCTCCTACTGTCCACTACCTTGATAAATGGTAAACGTGTGCTCAACTTGAAATTTGATTTAAATACTGCAGTACATTACTAGGTGTTGTCCTATCAGAGGTAGTGTTTCTTTGTCTTCCTCCAATTTGTAAACTGACTGACTTATTCAGCGAATTGTAGGGATACCTATAGTTCAATGTAGACTTCAAACCTCTATGCAGTATGTGGTTTTTAACATAAACAAAGAAATGTCGGTTGTGGAAGGGGTTAGTGCCTATACATGGGAGGAAGAAAATCCTAGGATTTTGTAGGGATTAAACATTTGAACCCTTGTATTTACAATCTGACACTTATCCACAAAGTCACTTTCTGTCCTTAAGATACTCATATGAGGGGAAAAAAGTCTTTCAGCTGAAGCTTAATCTACTGTTAAGGTGTAGTGCTCCAGTTTATATGCAGAGGGATGATGAATAATCATACAACACAGATACAGTATAGAACACTTTTATTAATGCAAGGAGCATACACATCAGAAGCATCCAAACTCAATGAAGTCAAAATGGACTAACAGTCAGAGAGTTCTGTGCATTTGTCAACACAGTGTTCCTGTTCTCACAGAGCTGGGGGAGGAATAATACCGCATATCGATCCACATAGTGCACCCAAGTGACCAAGCAGATTGGCGAATTTCATACCACCTCTAATGATGTCACTCAAAGCAAAAACACTGTCTGCAGTGGTGAAGTACAAAGTTGGTTGATGTGGTTGAATAGGAGGCAGCTTGAGATTTGTGATGTGGCCATCAGGTTGTCAAGGCAATGTTCATGGTGGAAGAGCAGCCAAATAGGCATTATCCATAAGAGGCATGATATGATGCACTGTAGGCAATGTGGAAGACAATGCAGCCAGCTGCGCGAGGTCCGGAAATATCAGATTTATGCGTGGCATGGTCGCGCGTGAATCCAACTGGTTGGATTTCTGTGGCTCATGAGTAGCCTGCCTTGCAAGCAAAACTGGATCACATGCAAGACCTCATAGTGCATTGTCTGTTACACTGAATTGTCTAGCAGTGTTGTGCACTGTCATAGCATTGTCCAGAAGATTGTCACTGTCATTTTTTATCACACAAGATGCAAGCAGAGTGTTGTCCATAGCATCTGACATTGTGACACAAGAA
The DNA here is from genome assembly GCF_021461395.2 of Schistocerca americana. Lineage (NCBI taxonomy): Eukaryota > Metazoa > Arthropoda > Insecta > Orthoptera > Acrididae > Schistocerca > Schistocerca americana. The sequence continues at coordinate 570,428,616 of NC_060123.1, forward strand.
TTGTTGTCCAATGGTGTAAACTGCATGACACAATGAGGGCAGGACAGCAGCATTGTAGTTGCAAAATAGTTGGAAATGTTCAAGTTATATGCAAACACGGTGATCGGAATAATCAGTGTAGTGCTACAGTGTATGGACAGTGGTGATGATGAATACTCACGCAACACAGATACAATGTAGCATATTAACACAAGGATCATAAATGTCAGAAGCAATTGAACTCGACTAAGTCAGTCAGAGAGTTTTGTATGAGGTCAACAATGATGTTTGCCATACAGTGTTCCCACAAAGGCTTCAACAATCGGTACTTCAGTTTCTGAGATTAGCAGAAGAACTAATTTCATGATTAGGTGAGGAAGAGTTCTTATAAGTAAATCACTTCATGAGCAAAATCAGTTAACTGCAGACTCATAGAAGTATGTCCCTGTATAAATGATTTCTTACAGAATATCCAATTTAATGATATAAATAAAATAGAAAGAAACATTCCAGATGGGAAAAATATATTAAAAACAAAGGTTCCATGACTTACCAAATGGGAAAGTGCTGGTAGATAGGCACAATAAAAAAACCACACAAACACACACACACACAATTTCAAGCTTTCGCAACCCACGGTTGCTTCATCAGGAAAGAGGGAAGGAGAGCGAAAGATGAAAGGATGTGGGTTTTAAGGGAGAGGGTAAGGAGTCATTCCAATCCCAGGAGTGGAAAGACTTGCCTTAGGGGGAAAAAAGGACAGGTATACACTCGCACACACACACATATCCATCCACACATATACAGATACAAGCAGACATACAGGGTTATTACAAATGATTGAAGCGATTTCACAGCTCTACAATAACTTTATTATTTGAGATATTTTCACAATGCTTTGCACACACATACAAAAACTCAAAAAGTTTTTTTAGGCATTCACAAATGTTCGATATGTGCCCCTTTAGTGATTCGGCAGACATCAAGCCGATAATCAAGTTCTTCCCACACTCGGCGCAGCATGTCCCCATCAATGAGTTCGAAAGCATCGTTGATGCGAGCTCGCAGTTCTGGCATGTTTCTTGGTAGAGGAGGTTTAAACACTTCACCATTAAGAAAAAATGTTGCTTCATCACTGAAAACAAGTTTCGCACTGAACGCATCCTCTTCCATGAGCTGTTGCAACCGCGCCGAAAATTCAAAGCGTTTGACTTTGTCATCGGGTGTCAGGGCTTGTAGCAATTGTGAACGGTAAGGCTTCTGCTTTAGCCTTTTCCGTAAGATTTTCCAAACCGTTGGCTGTGGTACATTTAGCACCCTGCTTGCTTTATTCGTAGACTTCCGCGGGCTACGCATGAAACTTGCCCGCACGCGTTCAACCGTTTCTTCGCTCACTGCAGACCGACCCGTTGATTTCCCCTTACAGAGGCATCCAGAAGCTTTAAACTGCGCATACCATCTCCGAATGGGGTTAGCAGTTGGTGGATCTTTGTTGAACTTCGTCCTGAAGTGTCATTGCACTGTTATGACTGATTGATGTGAGTGCATTTCAAGCACGACATACACTTTCTCGGCTCCTGTCGCCATTTTGTCTCACTGCACTCTCGAGCGCTCTGGCAGCAGAAACCTGAAGTGCGGCTTCAGCAGAACAAAACTTTATGAGTTTTTCTACGTATCTGTAGTATGTCGTGACCATATGTCAATGAATGGAGCTACAGTGAATTTATGAAATCGCTTCAATCATTTGTAATAGCCCTGTATTTAGAGGCAGCCTCTAAATATGTCTGCTTGTGTCTGTATATGTGTGGATGGATATGTGTGTGTGTGTGTGTGCGAGTGTAGCCGGCCGGAGTGGCCGAGCAGTTCTAGGCGCTACAGTCTGGAACCACGCGACCGCTACGGTCGCAGGTTCGAATCCTGCCTCGGGCATGGATGTGTGTGATGTCCTTAGGTTAGTTAGGTTTAAGTAGTTCTAAGTTACAGGGGACTGATGACCTCAGCAGTTAAGTCCCATAGTGCTCAGAGCCATTTGAACCATTTTTTGTGTGTGAGTGTATACCTGTCCTTTTTTTCCCCCTAAGGTAAGTCTTTCCGCTCCCGGGATTGGAATGACTCCTTACCCTCTCCCTTAAAACCCACATCCTTTCATCTTTCCCTCTCCTTCCCTCTTTCCTGACGAAGCAACCGTGGGTTGCGAAAGCTTGAAATTTTGTGTGTGTGTTTGTGTGTTTTTTTATTGTGCGTATCTACCAGTGCTTTCCCGTTTGGTAAGTCATGGAATCTTTGTTTTAGAATATCCAATTTGTAACACCTAAGAAATATATGTTTATGAACTTTTTCTAACTTTGATATTTGCTGAATATGAATGTGCCAGAAATGTCACTTGCAAGCACTCATCTGACATTAGTGAATAGCAATCAATTATTTTAACTACTGTAAATATATGGAGTTCCCTGCATTGTAAGCACTGTGGTCGTAGTTTTAGATAATCTAATTTTCCTTTTACTTCTGGAACCACACTCTTATTTCTCACAAAGAAAGAAGCATGTGGTGACCAGAGAAGGAGGAGTAAAGATGGAATCTTAGTGCACCATTGTCTGTTATACGCAATAATGGAAACAGAATAGAAAAAAAGCAGTGACACAATCTCTCAATTCAGTATCAATGTCATCTTCCACTTTATTATTTATTGACCATTATCCTTGAATTGTATTGATCTTTAAAATTTATTTTTCTAATCCACATTATTCTTTCATATTCCTTGGAGGAGAAATTGCTACTTATGAAAAATCAAGTCTATCAACTTCTCACATTTGTATTCCATGCTTAGACAATATGTCATACTCAATGCCAGTATATTTACTCCACTGAGAATTTGCAAGAAATTAAAACTTGTACCAGCTCAGGACTCAAATCAAGACACTATGATTTAGTGCATAGTACTTTTATATTTATGTGATGCAAGCATGTGCCTTAGTCTGTGGACTAGCCCTTTAATACAGGAACTTGTGATTTCCTCTCAACCCATCATTGGCAGAATGAAGCTTTGAATCAGTCAGTGGGGCATGGTTAGGTGTCTCAGTTGGAAGGAAGATATTCTGGTTTGAGTTCTGATGCAACATAAAGTTTATTTGTCATAAATGTTTGTGCATTAATAATAAAGATATTTGGCAATGCAGATGTAATATATTTACATTGTTACTAACAGTGCAAATTTTGTTTTTAGAAATAACCAATTAATTATCATTTTTGTGTAAATGTTTCATTTTGGAAATGTTGTGTTTTTATTCCCTTTCTAGTTATTAATATACTATCCCCTTAAGGAGCTGTAGAGACAAGCTGTTTGTTGATAGCTAGTGAAACAGGAGAAATTATTGTGCGAAAAAAATCATTGTTTATATGTTATATACGAAGACGTAAATCAGCATGTACAAAAATACTGTAAAAATCTTTGACAACTGATGATAAATGCAAGTAGCATTAACAATGATCAAACAAAATTATTGTGAAAGGGAAGCTACTTTTAGAAAGTGTCAACCATTAATTTTACATGTACATAGTGTGGTCCATACATTCCTGGACTTACGTAATAACAAATTCAAAATAAGATGTATATATGTTTCTTAGCTATCTCTTTGCTCAAAACAGAATCAATTTCACATAATACATTTCTCAGTATGAATTTTTAATGTCTTTGTTGCCCCATAAAAATATTCTTTGGCTGTTGTCTCTGCGATTCACTGCTGCTGATTAGCTGAAGCATAGTTGTTCATCATAAAGAATCACCAAAATTGAAAAGAACTGAAAAAGCTCTTATGATTCAAATTAGAAAACATTAAAACAATTCTTAATAGAATTTCTTATGCACTGTTGTAGTTGGAGCTCTCATTCTTTGCGAACAGTGCCACTGTATCTGCAAAGTACAATCAACATTTTCTTCACCTCCTATTTTTGAAAGAACAGCTTTATCAGTGTTGGTGATGTTTCATTGAACCATGCAGAACTCGCAACTTATATTTCAGCATCTTTATGTGTTGGTGTCAGATAAGCCTTCCACTGATGTCAAATTGGTGCCCACTGTTCTTCCTATACCTCCATCTCCCAACTCTGACATATGCATAATGGGAGATCATTTCAGACATGAGAGAGAGAGAGAGAGAGAGAGAGAGAGAGAGAGAGAGAGAGAGAGAGAGAGATCTGTCTGGGAACTCCTGGACTGCACTGTGTATCCCACAAAGCATTAAAAGCCACAAAAAAAACTAAAAATGGAATGCTGCAGCCATAGTCAGTAGTCGACATTTCTTGTACATTTTCTGAGATAAGTGTACGTAAAAGCTACTGCAGATTGCTCAGTTAAATATATTTCAAATTGATACTGACTCAGGAAATTAATTGTAACAAGAATTCAAAAGTAATTTCTAGTGTCAGTCTCTGTTAATGGTGATAAATATTCTACTGAACAAATTCTGACTTTTAAGTAAACAATTTCTTTCAAGTATTCAAATACAGTATACTCCCAATTATTTAATTAGTGTGTAAGCGTCGGTGAAGCAAGTTAAAAGAAATCTGTAAAAGAAATGAAAGAAACATGTTGACATTAAAATAAAAATTAGAATTAATTAAAAGATTTAATAAGGGGAAAACCTGCTGCAAAACTAAGTGCTGATTATGATATTGGAATGCACACTGTTTGGTACATTAAAAGGAATAAGCAGAAAAAAAGGATGTCAGGAAATGTGATTCTAGTTCTGGACCACCTGTACAAAAAGCATGAGGTGATCTACTTTGATGAATTAGATGCTGCTCTTTTGCAATGATTTAGCTGAAACTGAGCAGAAGGTGCCATTGTCTCAGGTGCTATGTTTTCCAAAAAAACTAAATTTTTTTGTGAGTCTTTAGACTTAGATGGAGAATTTAATCTGGATGGCTAACCAGATTCAAGCAACGTCATTCATAAACTTACTGTGCTTTTGAAGATGTTTATGAAGAAACATCAGATGCGTGGCTGAAGGTAGACACATGAACGCAGCTGTCACCTTATAGTTACACTGAAACTGTGACTGCAGCTTCACAATAAGCCAAAGAAGAGAATAGTGAATGTGAAATTGGGATGAAGACAGTGTCCTTGTCAGTCATTGTACCACATTGCAATGTGTTGATACTCTTATAGATTCTATGGGCCAGAGGGGGTTTCAGTACAGTGACATTATTGCTGCAGGAAAAATTCAATTGCAATGTGTTGATACTCTTACAGATTCTATGGGCCAGAGGGGGTTTCAGTACAGTGACATTATTGCTGCAGGAAAAATTCAAATTGCTGTGAAAAAAAAGTCAACTCCTTTCAGATTCAGACCAACATCATAGACTGTTTTAAGAAACGAAAAGCCCTACAGTACCTTTGCACAGAAATTGGATAAACTTTTGTAGAAATAACAAATGTTTGAAAAGATCTCTATTTTTCATGTTTTTCAATTACAGTGCACTTCCTTCCCCACATTACCCCAAATAATCAGGAGTATACTGTACTCAGTAATAGGAGTAGCAAACTGTGCATGTGTTAAATAAAATGCTGATAAAAATTTTAAAATCAAGCAAATACTGTCAATGGAAGAAACACACTCAAGTTGTCTAGTAACATGTAGTTTTATATGCTGTTTTATGGTAAACTACTCTTTCATAGCAATAATGATATCTTGCAACATTTCTCAGCTGTGGTGAAGGCAAGGTAGTGTCCGCTGACCAAAAGGGGTGTGAGGATAAAAACGAATGCCTGGACAGACCATGTCAAAATGGTGGCACATGCATCAATGAAGAGCCAAAACTTCGTTATCAGTGCTTGTGTCCCGAGGGATACTGGGGGGAAAATTGCGAATTGGTGCAGGAAGGGCGAACTTTGAAACTTAGTATGGGGGCACTTGCAGCCATCTTGGTCTGTCTGCTCATCATCCTTAGTAAGTCACAAAATATTTGGTGATGAGAAATGTAGGAAAGTCCTTTTTCTTTTGCTCATGCGCATGGAAAGTACGTACTCATGTAACAGCCAGCAAATAATTTTGCTTGAATATTGGGAACTGTTTGAATGTCAGATTTGCTCAGCAACTTTAATGGAATTAAATGCCTTTATGTCTTGCACTGACTTTTTGTATGTTTATGTAGAGGTCATTGCTTATTTCTGTACAGCTTCTTACATTTGTTTCACTATTTTTTATTTTTCTTAAACGGTGTTTAGATCTTGCATTTCAGTACTTTTGACTGCAAAGGTCAGTAAGGTTCTTTGTGCATGTAGTTATATTTTTTAATGTTTGTATGTGCTTGCTAGCTGTCCCACTGGATTCCGAATTCAGGGCAGAGATTGTGTAAACGAAGATGAATGTGAATGGAGGCCCTGCCTCAATGGAGGCCGTTGTGTTGACTTTGCTGATGAACGTCATTACGCCTGTCTTTGTCCTCCTGGTTTCAAGGGAATACATTGTGAACTGGAACAGCTTGAATCAGGAATAATTAAACCATCCACAAATTTCATCATAGCCATCATATCTTGTGTGATTCTCTTAATAAGTAAGTTTTAAACAATTTATTTTTATGTATCTTTGTAGATCATTCATGCATGAAAAATATCAGTTAATCTCTTGTCCCACATTTTGTTTTTATTTGTGCAGTGCATTGGTATTTTTCTATTCTATATTATTCTTAGGCAGTTGTTCATATTTGGATTCTATGTTGATGTAATGAATATCTAGAGTGAGCCATTATATAGTAATAATTATAGTAATAATTAATGCATGATTACTGTTATCCATTGCTGAATCCAATTGACATTCATAAATTTTGTGCATATTTGCTTAGAAAACGTTCAGTAATATCTTTTGTAGTTACTAGCTGTAAAGGTGTTGCTAATTGCATTCAGTTTTTCTATATTTTTATATTTATCCATTTGTTTGTTCAAAACTGCAACAGATTTCTTTCTTTTTGGGTTATTTATCTTTTAAAAAGATAAAAGACAGAATTGTAAATGAAAAATTTTCTGTCACTACTTTTCTGTTTTCACAATTAATTTCGGAGTGTGATTCACTGATAACGAATTGTTTAAAGTTAAGTTATGTGACAACTGCAACTTCTAGGACCAGTGAGATTTGTATGTCTAAGCATAAGAGTAAGCTGTGTTGTGGATTGCTGGTGCTACAATAATACTTCAGTAAGGAGACTGTCCTTACTTACTTAATAGGTGGGAGATAATAAGCATAAAATCCAATAACAATACAAAATGACATTAATCTACCATTTGAATGTGTTCCTCATTCCACAATACATTTATATTGCAAGTTTCTGTCATTAATTGTATGTATTTGCTCCCCAAAAGTGATATATTTTGTGACGTAAAGCTCTGGACACATCATCATCAGTTTGAAGGACTGAATTATCTCTGATTTGTTCACTGCTGATTTATTTTGCTCTGGGATCCCCCCCCCCCCCCTTTTTCCCTATGGAAAGCAATATTTTTGCCAGGTGACTATCTGAGGCATGATAATTTATTCCACTATCAGTTTCAACCTAAGTAGCCATTTTAAGCAGGTCTGTGACACCTTGATAAATTAATTAGTAAAGTTAAAAAAGTCAAAAATGAATTTCAAGAACATGTAATCCACACACTAAGAATGATATTAAACTTACGAGCAGTAAGGCATCCTATGAAAGTTTAACACGATTCTTATTGTGAGAATTGTACACTTGATTAAATTCATTTTTAAAAAATTGGTGTATTAATTTGTCATGGGATTGCAGAACCAGTTGAAAATAGCCCTTTAGGCTGAAGTCATCAGTGAAAGAGATTATCATACTTCAGGCAGATGGTTAGCTAAATTTTTATCTGTCCATAATATATGATGACTAAAGTGAAAATATTTGCTTTGGTTGATCACTTTTCCTTCTCCTTATTTTGGGATCTTGTTCAGCAGTGAGTATGGTGTTCTGCTTTCTTCATTTTGATTAAATATGTTTAATTCCTTCCCAATATTTTCATTTCTCTTCCTATCTAGTAATGTGTAGCCAGCTGCTGTTCTCAGAAATCTCATCTCTGTATGTTCTGTGCTTTTGATCTGTAATTTAATAACCCATATACCAAAATAGAGGGTCTATACAAGGGCGATGTACTTGAGGACAATATTATGGAAATGGAAGAGGATGTAGATGAAGATGAAATGGCAGATACGATACTGCGTGAAGAGTTTGACAGAGCACTAAAAGACCTGAGTCGAAACAAGGCCCCCGGAGTAGACAACATTCCACTAGAACTACTGATAACCTTGGGAGAGCCAGTCCTGACAAAACTTTACCATCTGGTGAGCAAGATGTATGAAACAGGCGAAATACCCTCAGACTTCAAGAAGAATATAATAATTCCAATCCCAAAGAAAGCAGGTGTTGACAGATGTGAAAATTACTGAACTATCAGTTTAATAAGTCACAGCTGCAAAATACTAACACGAATTCTTTACAGACAAATGGAAAAACTAGTAGAAGCCAACCTCGGGGAAGATCTGTTTGGATTCCGTAGAAACACTGGAACACGTGAGGCAATACTGACCTTACGACTTATCTTAGAAGAAAGATTAAGGAAAGGCAAACCTACGTTTCTAGCATTTGTAGACTTAGAGAAAGCTTTTGACAATGTTGACTGGAATACTCTCTTTCAAATTCTAAAGGTGGCAGGGGTGAAATACAGGGAGCGAAAGGCTATTTACAATTTATACAGAAACCAGATGGCAGTTATAAGAGTCGAGGGACATGAAAGGGAAGCAGTGGTTGGGAAGGGAGTAAGACAGGGTTGTAGCCTCTCCCCGATGTTGTTCAATCTGTATATTGAGCAAGCAGTAAAGGAAATAAAAGAAAAATTCGGAGTAGGTATTAAAATTCATGGAGAAGAAATAAAAACTTTGAGGTTTGCCGATGACATTGTAATTCTGTCAGAGACAGCAAAGGACTTGGAAGAGCAGTTGAATGGAATGGACAGTGTCTTGAAAGGAGGATATAAGATGAACATCAACAAAAGCAAAACGAGGATCATGGAATGTAGTCGAATTAAGTCGGGTGATGCTGAGGGAATTAGATTAGGAAATGAGACACTTAAAGTAGTAAAGGAGTTTTGCTATTTGGGGAGCAAAATAACTGATGATGGTCGAAGTAGAGAGGATATAAAATGTAGACTGGCAATGGCAAGGAAAGCGTTTCTGAAGAAGAGAAATTTGTTAACATCGAGTATAGATTTAAGTGTCAGGAAGTCATTTCTGAAAGTATTTGTATGGATTGTAGCCATGTATGGAAGTGAAACATGGACGATAAATAGTTTGGACAAGAAGAGAATAGAAGCTTTTGAAATGTGGTGCTACAGAAGAATGCTGAAGATTAGATGGGTAGATCACATAACTAATGAGGAAGTATTGAATAGGATTGGGGAGAAGAGAAGTTTGTGGCACAACTTGACCAGAAGAAGGGATCGGTTGGTAGGACATGTTCTGAGGCATCAAGGGATCACCAATTTAGTATTGGAGGGCAGCGTGGAGGGTAAAAATCATAGAGGGAGACCAAGAGATGAATACACTAAGCAGATTCAGAAGGATGTAGGTTGCAGTAGGTACTGGGAGATGAAGAAGCTTGCACAGGATAGAGTAGAATGGAGAGCTGCATCAAACCAGTCTCAGGACTGAAGACCACAACAACAACATACCAACATTGGTACTCCATCACTTTATTGTTTAAGCAATATATTTTTATGCTATTTTTAAAATTCTATATTTCAATAGTTTAAGCAAAGTATTTTTCTGCTACTTCTAAAATGCCATTTATTTGTGTTACATACAAACTGGAATTACTTTAGTTATCACTTGATACACAAGTGAGACAATGTTTAAGTTCAGGCTTATCCTCTGAGCTACTTGTGCGAGTGCGAGTGAGCTGGCTCGCACTCATGCCTTGGCAGTGAACAACCTGCTGGCTCATGGTGAGAAATGGGGAGGGGGGGAGGGCAGAGTCGGAACAAAGTAGCTCGACACCTGAAACTACAATTACCAATTACTAATGTTAGTTCTATGGAGATGTATTGCTTCACTGTGGCTAATTAATGCTGTTAGTGGCAGATTGATTTCCCAGGACTGATGCATTGATGAGAAATGACAATAGAATGAAACCATTTCTTTTAATTGATGAGCCGGCCGAAGTGGCCGTGCGGTTAAAGGCGCTGCAGTCTGGAACCGCAGGACCGCTACGGTCGCAGGTTCGAATCCTGCCTCGGGCATGGATGTTTGTGATGTCCTTAGGTTAGTTAGGTTTAACTAGTTCTAAGTTCTAGGGGACTAATGACCTCAGCAGTTGAGTCCCATAGTGCTCAGAGCCATTTAATTGATGAGGTGAAGAACATGTGACAGCTAAATATGAGACATGTATTTCTTGAGATTGTTGCAGCCTTATGATGAATGTCATTTTTGGACAAAGTAAATTGACATCATCTTTATTCACATGTTAAAAATAAAAACACTAGGTGTCAATGAATTCTACTTCTTTAGCTTTTCTCTAAAGCATCAATGCCTGGCACCACTTTCTGAGCACATCTAATTTGAAGATAGGTGAGCTTCTGTCGGTGAGTTTTGTTCTCCTCACTGCAAAAAGAAGTTGCTCGCACAAGTATGTAGGGCCAAACATTGATATAATCATGTAAATTTACAATGAGAAAAAATTTTATATGAACTTACAAACTTATTTTATTATGAGATGTATCATGCAACTGATTTTCACACTGTTGGTTTATAAGTAATAACTGTAATTAGCCATCCCACAATGATGTCAGGTAGATACTGATGTGTCTGACCTTTGCTATGAAGTTCCTAATTCAGCCATAATGCTCCTTTTCACCAATTTCCAAAGAGCTGACTCCACTTTAAGCACCACGCCATTAAAGATGAGTATAAAGGTTGCATCTGTGGCTATGGTGAATGTAACACATGGGCATTCCTGTGAAGACAGTGGCACAGTTTGCACTTCCCCTGCACTACACAATGACATCTGACTAGCACACATTACCACATGCGCTCACATCCCAAACTGCAAGCGAATGTAATAACCCATGGAGAGGGTAAAGCAGCAGAAGGGCGAGAGAGTGAGTCTGGAGGAGAAGATAGAGAGAGGTAGGAGGAGGAAGAGGAGGTGGATGGAGAAAGGGAAGAGGAGCTGATAACCATATTTAGCAATTATGAATCATTGCCAGCTTTGCTAGTAAATATATAAAATCACTGTCACCGTTAATCTGGCCTGCACCCATTAATATAGTCCCTTTTAAATGATATTCATTCCCAAAATCTAGTTCAGTGGTAGACGTGTGGTATGTGGATAAAAATATTTCTTAACTCTAAGACATGCCAGTGTCAAAGAATGAAGTCGTAAGTTGCCTCCTTGAGAAAAAGGTTTCACTGTACCGCCTCTCCATTCAACTACCTTGTAATATCACACCGTATGCAGTGTGGAATCAAGGATAGTTGTTAATCACCATATAGTCTAGAAACATGACAGTCTCTGGCTGCCAAAGCCAGACTGCTGAGATGGGCAGTCTGGTCTTGGCAGCAAGAGACTGTTGTCCTGTTTGTGTGGGCTGCATTTGTGTGAGTGTTATATCTATTCTGATGAAGACCTGTCTGGTCAAAAGCTTTGCTTGACAGTCTTTTTGTTGTTCCTATCTGCAACTCAGCATCTCCGCTATATGGTGAGTAGTAACAATCCTTTTCATAATATTGTGTACAATGTGACATAGTTCGTAGTAGTCATTAACCTTCATTATGCAGTTTGGTGCGTTGCTACTTGGACAAGAAAACTATGATCACAGAGAAGACACTGAAAACCTGTAGTGGTAGGAAAGGAGACAGTTACATTGCGTAGTTGCTTCATTTGTGCTCATGGTACACTACTGGCCGTTAAAATTGCTACACCCTGAAGATGATGTGTTACAGACGCGAAATTTAACTGACAGGAAGAAGATGCTGTGATATGCAAATGATTAGCTTTTCAGAGCATTCACACAAGGTTGGCGCCGTGGCGACACCTACAACATGAGGAAAGTTTCCAACCGATTTCTCACACACAAACAGCAGTTGACCAGTGTTGCCTGGGGAAATGTTGTTGTGATGCCTCGTGTAAGGAGGAGAAATGCGTACCATCACATTTCCAACTTTGATAAAGGTCAGATTGTAGCCTATCGTGATTGCAGTTTATCGTATCGCGACATTGGTGCTCATGTTGGTCAAGATCCAATGACTGTTAGCAGAATATGGAATTGGTGGGTTCAGGAGGGTAATACGGAACACAGTGCTGGATCCCAACGGCCTCCTATCACTAGCAGTCGAGATGACAGACATCTAATCCGCATGACTGTAACAGATCGTGCAGCCACATCTCAATCCCTGAGTCAACAGATGGGGACGTTTGCAAGACAAAAACAATCTGCATGAACAGTTCGACGACGTTTGCAGCAGCATGGACTATCGGCTCGGAGACCATGGCTGCGGTTACCCTTGATGCTGCATCACAGACAAGAGTGCCTGTGATGGTGTACTCAATGACGAACCTGGGTGCAAGAATGGCAAAACGTCATTTTTTTGGATGAATCCAGGTTCTGTTTACAGCATCATGATGGTCGCATCCGTGTCTGGCGACATTGCGGTGAATGCACATTGGAAGTGTGTATTCGTCATCGCCATACTGGCGTATCACTGGTGTGATGGTATGGGATGCCATTGGTTACATGTCTCGGTCGCCTCTTGTTCGCATTGATGGGACTTTGAACAGTGGACGTTACATTTCAGATGTGTTACGACCCGTGGCTCCACCCTTCATTCGATCCCTGCCAAACCCTACATTTCAGCAGGATAATGCACGACCGCATGTTGCAGGTCCTGTATGTGCCTTTCTGGATACAGAAAATGTTCAACTGCTGCTATGGCCAGCACATTATCCAGATCTCTCACCAATTGAAAAGGTCTGGTCAATGGTGGCCGAGCAACTGGCTCGTCACAATACGCCAGTCACTACTCATGATGAACTGTGGTATCGTGTAGAAGCTGCATGGGTAGCAGTACCTGTACACGCCACCCAAGCTCTGTTTGACTCACCTACATCTACATCTACATTTATACTCCGCAAGCCAGCCAATGGTGTGTGGCGGAGGGCACTCAATGCCCGGGCGTATCAAGGCTGTTATTACGGCCTGAGGTGGTTGTTCTGGGTATTGATTTCTCAGGATCTATGCACCCAAATTGCGTGAAAGTGTAATAACATGTCAGTTCTAGTATAATATATTTGTCCAATGAATACCCGTTTATCATCTGCATTTCTTCTTGGTGTAGCAATTTTAATGGCCAGTAGTGTAGAGTACTGATTTGACAGAATAACCTTTTCAATATAATTTTGCTTTTTTAAAACTTTTTGGTGCTTGCAGTCTTAGGGAGTAAAAATGAATGATCTGTCTGGTTAGTTGTAGGATGTGGACATTCCAGCTGCTTACTGGTTCCACTGGTTCCCCATGAAAATAGCAAACAGTTTATGTTAAAATTACAGTGATTTGAAGTTTGGTTCATGTACTTGTTACAGCTATGTCACGGAATCTTCTGATTAAGTTGGAGATCTGGGAATTCTGCAGAGTAACCAATCTGGTCTTCATAAAATTACAAAGAGATAGAATGTACCTTTAAGAGATGAAATTCTGACATCACAAATAGACACACTTAAAAACAGAAAAAGTATTTCTAATTTTCAGAACTGTAAGTTCCCTCCAAGGGAGGGGGGGCGGGAGACTAAATGATCTGCTCATCCCTTCCAATCTTCTGACATCCCCCTTTCATTCCCAAGAAAAGGAATTAACAATTCAAAAAACTAGGAATAGTTTTTTAAGCTTTTATGTTTGCCTATTATTGGTACCAGAATTTTGTCACCTGAAGGCACTCTGGCTTCCACTAATTCTACAGTTTCTCAAGTGAATTCTCTTACTGATGCAATTCTGGCCTCACCTATTTCAAACAGAAGACCTATTTATATGTGTGATGAAGTAGGTGGTATCAAATGGTGTACAACATCATTGTCAAGTGGTACACATGTACTTTTTATTACGTACCGTGTCTCCCTTCCTCTTTTTCAGAACAGATATTTGTGGTCTGATTTTGTTGGTTATTTATAGAAAGATTAAGAGATAAGGTATGAAAAACATTTGTTATTATGTGTTAGAACTGCTCAGCTGTGAATATTACTGCAAATAAGCTTTGGTAACATGAAGGTATGTATGTATTGAAGGGCAGTATCTCATATGCTGCAGCTGTCCGTTCATTTTTTGCATTGTAATTACTCACTTTATTCTTCCATCACAGTGTAAGATTTATCCAAGTCTTTCAATCAAGAATTTGCAATATTTGGATAGTCTGTTATTCTGACTAATAATCATACCACTTATCTCTCCTATTTCAGTATTGGTCCTAGTCTTTGTAGTATACAACAGACGCCGTGAAGCCCACATAAAGTATCCAGGACCAGACGATGATGTCCGTGAAAATATTATTAATTATGATGATGAGGGTGGTGGAGAAGATGACATGACAGCTTTTGACATCACACCCCTGCAGATCCCTATTGGAGGGCCAATACCTGAGATGACTGGAAAGATGCCATGTAAGTAATAGACTGAAACTTTCTCTCTTCTTTCTGTTGCACAACAATTAAGGTAATTGTTGCTGCATACACCCCAAAACAATTAATAATGTGTTACAGTAATGTAGATGAATATAAATTTTATGCAATAAATTGATGTCATGATGAAACAGAGAGCAGCTGATGAACTGTGGATATTGTTGCAAATATCTGAAGCAGGAATAGTTCAGAGTACTCTGATATACCACTGATTTTGTTGTAGGTTCTAAGAAGATTTGACAATACTCTGCTGCCTTTTCTTTTTTAGCTTTTACATTTTTTTACTGTATTTCACTGTTCAGAGTAATGAAACAAAGAAGTATGTTAGTTAAAGGCTCTATGGGTGGTACTACAGAATGTATTCATTTAACATGATGAAGTAAAATAAAGCATCACAGGTATAACATTCAGGTTAACACTCTTTCTAAGGATATCAAAAGTGGTGACTGAAATATCGTAATATGGATATGCTTTATCTACGGCTTTTAATCTAATCATCAAGAGTACTGTATGCTAGAGGCAGTGAACATTGCCATTATTACAATGTAAGTACAACTGGCAAGCCTGAAGTCAGACAGAAGTGAATGTTTCTCAATAAAAAGTCAGCAGTACCATGTGATGATAATTTTTGTTGGAATCAAATTTTCATAGTCAGGCAGTTTGTTAGTTATTCACATGTTCCACATGAATCATAATTGCAGTCTCAATATGGTGTGGAACATGACAATTTAAACCATAATACACTTTATCTGTGAAAAATATAGCAACATTCAGAATGTTTGTCCTCCTTTACATTAAATGTAAGCATATAGTCTCACACACACACACACACACACACACACACACACACACACACACAATGTTTTATACTTAACCATGTTCAATCACACACATGTTGCTGCACATTCAGAGTTCTCCTATGGGGATGAAGGGGTGTGACATAGTTTGTTTGACATTAATTTAAGCATCTTTTACATTTTTGTCATCACAGGGCAGATGATCTGGTATTTTTATGTCTAAATACTACATTTTTTCTACCTGTTATTATGGATAAGTGATGGACTGTGTAGGTCATTTGTCCTTCTAGTAATATATTTATGAACTTTACAGTTCTTTTTGAATACTGAGTGTTGACAACAAAGTTATAAGGAAGTAAATGTGTGAGCCTATTGTCAATATGCCCAACTGTTTACAAAGTTGTCTATTAGATGTTCTAGAGTGGACACCACATATGTTTCTAATAAAACACTTTTTGGGCCAGTTTTTTCCAAATATTGATGACATTACAGTCACAAAACTCAGAGATAGTGAACAATGCTGAAAATACAGTCATCATTAACTGGACTGTACTGAACAGCTACCAGTGCAGAATAATAAAGATAATGGTTTACAGAATATTTAAATATGAACACCCTTGCACTGAATAATAATAAGACAGTTGTGATGAAATTCTTCTTACAATACAATATGGCATAAATATTAAATCACTGTCTAAAGTTGAAACATCTGATAACCATAAATTTTTAAGTATTGTCAAGGATGAACATCTTACACAAACAGAGCACATTAGCTATAACTGTGAAAACATTAACTGTCATGTTTACATGTTAAAATACCTCACACATAAGTACTCTGGTCCTAGAACAAATCACCTACAGATTAATCCACTCACATTTGCAATATAGGATGAAATGTATCATGAGGCACCCACAGTTTATATGCACAGGGTATTCAGGCTTTAGAAGAAAACAGCTAGAAAAACTGCTATTATAAGTAAACATCCATCCTATAGCAACTATTTCATGAAGCATAATTTACTGACTGGTACTCTTTCTATGTTCATAAGACAATTATGTTAGTACAAGAGACTGTAGAAAAGGGCATACTGAATGGAGGTGTTCACCTTTCCAACATGCAAGCCAGATATCATCATCATAGGATACTGATGAATAAAATAGCAACAGATAACAGCCCACTTGCTGCTAGAAGATAATTCTGTAACAGGTTGCAAAATGGTCAAAAGCAACTCTGTGGGAATCTTTTTAAGAGTAGAGTGAAACAGTTGTTAATTTGAAGAGATTTTTACTCTCTCAAATATTTCTGAGCTCCATTATCTGTAGTTCTATTTTTGTGTATTTTCAGTTGCAGCGACCCTATATCAGAGGTGGTTAATATTTATTTAATAGTATCTACTGTCTTGCTCTTTGTGTATATTTATTATATTTAGGGAATGATATTGTTGTTATAAATGTACAAAAATGATTATGACCAAGACTGTAAAGTTAAAATGGGCATATTAAAATTATATTATGAATCTCAGCATTTTGGTCATGTAACATGTTATTAAAATATATTACCAGTTACTTCTTTGTAGCCATCATCAGATCTAAAAATTTAGCAGCAACATATTGGAATGTAGTCATACTTGCTACTCACCTGTGTGTTGCTGCTAATTTTTTAGACCTGATGATAGGTGCAAAATCAAAACTGTTAATCAGTTTTAACAGAATATAATACGACCAAGACACTGACATTTATAGGGTCACAGATCTTCGCAGAAGGTGCAGAAGGTCTCATTTCATGAAAAATTATTACTCCTCAATCCAGAGTTTTCTGATAATGTGACACCATAAGACATTAGTAAAATGTAAATAGTAAAAGTAAGACAATTTTTTGTCATTTTCAACTCCAAAGTCTGCTATTACCTTAACACAAAAGCTGCAGAGCCTAGACATTTAAGAAAAGCTATAACATGTGATTATCAACTGAGGACAACCCAGGAGAATTGCCCCAGTTTAATCCATGTACCACTGAAAAGATGAGTGAAATAAGTGTAAATGTCAGCAGTATTGAGAAACAGCTTAAATTGTTTAAACTGAACAAAGCTCCAGGACCTGATGGAATCCCTGTTTGATTCTATACTGAATTTGTGGCTTAGTTAGCCCCTCTTCAA
This sequence comes from Schistocerca americana, assembly GCF_021461395.2. Lineage (NCBI taxonomy): Eukaryota > Metazoa > Arthropoda > Insecta > Orthoptera > Acrididae > Schistocerca > Schistocerca americana. The sequence continues at coordinate 570,446,263 of NC_060123.1, forward strand.
ACTATAACCTATCATAGATCCTTTGAACAAAAAACTATGCTCTGTCCTTGGAAAAAAGCTCAAGTCTCACCTGTCTACAAGAAGTGTAATAGAAGTGATCCACAAAACTACCATCCAATATCCTTCACATCGATTTGTTGTAGAATCTTAGAACATATTCTGAGCTCAGACATAATGAGATACCTAGAACTGAGTGATCTCCTCAGTGCCAACCAGCATGGATTGTGGTAACATCCATCTTGTGAAACCCAACTTGTAATTTTCTCACATGACATACTGAAAGCTTTGGATCAAAGCAGTCAGGTAGTTGCAGTATTTCTTTATTTCTGAAAAGCATTTGACTCGGTACCACATCTACTCTTACTGTCAAAAGTTTGATCATATGGAGTATCAAGTGAAATTTGTGACTGGACTGAGGACTTTTTGGTAGGGAGAACACAGCATGTTATCTTGGATGGAGAGTCATCATCAGATGTAGAAGTAACTTCGGATGTACCCCAGGAAAGAGTGTTGGAACCCTTTCTGTTCATGCTTTAAGTTACTGACCTCTTTAATTGTAACATGAGGCTTTTTGCAGATGATGCAGTTATCTATAATGAAGTACTCTACCTTAAAAAAAGCTGCATAAATATTCAGTCAGAATTTCTAAGATTTCAAAGTGGTGCAAAGATTGTGACACTTGCTTTAAATGTTCAGATATGTAAAATTGTGCACTTCACAAAATGAAAAGCATAGTAGCCTGTGACTATAATATCAATGCGTCACTGTTGGAATCAGCCAACTCATACAAGTACCTGGATGTAACAGTCTGTAGGGATATGAAATGGAATGATCACATAGGCTCAGTCATGGATAAAGCAGGTGGTAGACTTTGATTAATTGGTAGAATACTGGGGAAGTGCAATCAGTCTCCAAAGGAGATTGCTTACAGACCACTCATGCGACTCAACCTATAATATTGCTCTAGTGTGTGGGATCTGTACCAAATGGGACAACAGGGATATTGTACATATACAGAGAAGGGCAGCCAAAATGGTCACAGGTTTGTTTAATCCGAGGTAGAGTGTCAACAGAGACACTGAAGGAACTGAACTGGCACACTCTTGAAGACAGACATAAATTATCCCATGCAAGTCTATTAACAAAATTTCAAGAGCCGGCTTTAAATGGTGACTCTAGGAATGTACTACAATCGCCTACCTGTTGGTCACGTGGGAATTGTGAGGATAAGATAAGATTAATTACTAGCAGACACAGGGGCATTCAGATAATCATACTTCATGTGCACCTTCGTACATGAATGGAATGGGAAAAAACCTAATAACTGGTACTACAGGATGTATCCTCTGCCATGCACCTCATGATGGTTTGAATAGTGTAGTTTTAGTTGGAGATATAGGTTCTTATTAATATAAGTGACCAGGATTTTAGAACATTCTATTTCATCTACAACATTATGGAAAGGATAAATTGTTACTCACCAAATGGTGAAGATGTTGAGTTGCAGATAGGCACAACAAAAAGACTGCAGATAAAGTACACTTTCGGCTGACACATGGCCATTGTCTCTGGCTGCTGTGGCATACTCAGTGAGCCAGAGACAGTGATCATGTGTGTGTGAGTAGTGTTTGCATGAATGTATGTGTGTATGCTGTCTGATTCATAAGAAGGCCTTTTGGCTGAAAGCTTATTTGTTTAGCAGTCTTTTTATTGTGCTTGTGTGTGACACAGCATCTCCACTATGTAGTGACTAGCAGTCTATCCTTTTCATAATACTGTCATTATTCCATCCTGGATGTACCATTGTTCTATTTCATCTACAGGTTTTGTGCCAATCCATTATTCTAACAGTGTGGTCAGTCCTAGTATATTACAGGACTTCATGAATGTGCTTAATCTAAGTTCCATAACAGCTCATTTGCAGAGAAACAGTTACTAATTTTCAAGATATTTTAAAGTAATGAAGTATCTCAGTTAGGCTTGATTATAATACTTGCATGATCACCAAAGAGATCTATATCTGCTTCTTTGATGTACAGTGGCAGATCATTTACCTATAACAAGAATGAGAACAAAAGCAGACCCTGTAGTGTACACCTACAGAGATCATTCCTCATTCTGTAAAAGCTGTTTCTTTGCTTACATACTGAATTTTCTTAGCATCACACCAATGAACCGAAGTCTGGCACCTGCTTTACCTATAACAGAGCTGGTGTGATCGTACCACTTCGTATCTACACAGAATGCTGCACAAAGGAGTTTGTTTGTATCAGATGACTGATTCCTGTTATAACTCGCCGATACTGTAGTCATGAAGTATGACATTTCTGCTTTTTGTGAAGTGTATAATTTTACATTTGTGAACATTTAAAGCTAGTTGCCAATCTTTGCACCACCATGAAACCTTATCATAATGGCTGTATATTTGTGCACTTTTTTCAAATAGTATGTCATTATAGATAATTACATCATTTACAGAATTTCTGAAGTCAATGTTAACATTATCTGTCAGGTCATCAATATACATCATGAACAACCAGGGTCCAATTTATTTTCATGGGACACCCCGAAGTTACTTCTACATCTGTTGATGACTCTCCAACCAAGATTACATGCTGCATTGACCCCACCAAAAAATCCTCAAGCCTGCCACAACTTTTGTTCGATACCCATAGGATCACACATTCATAAATAAGCTTTGGTGTGGTACTGAGACAAATGCTTCTCGAAGGTCAAGAAATACTGCATCTACCTTGATCTATAACTTTCAGGATGTCATGTGGAAAGAGCACGAGTTTTTGGGATCCTTGCTGGGTGGCATGGATTTGTTCATTCTGTTTGAGATATATTGTTTGTTTAAGCTCAGAATATACTCTAAGATTTTACAACAGATAGATGTTAATGAAATCTGCAAATAGTTTTGTGAACCACTTCTGTAGCCCTTCTCATGGGGTTGGCTTCTGCCTATGTTCCACCCCCCCCCCCCCCCACCCCCTCCCTCTTGGAATTCGCAGTATACTATCATTAGAAGGGGAGCTAATAAATGAGTCAGAAATTCATGATCATCATGCCCTGGTGCCACCCTCAGTTTAATCAATTTCAGCGCTCAATGCCACTGACCCTAATATTCAATATCCTCATCTTTGCAGTAGTGTGAGAGTAAGCTGGGGCAGTTCTCGTGAATCCTGCTTTGTGTAGGACTACTTGAATGCAGAGTTATGCATTTCTGCTTTTGCATTTTTATTCTCAATTTCAGTTCATGTGTCATTACTGAGTGTCAGGGCACTAACGCTGATGTCAGTAACAGCGATTACATATGACCAGAATTTCTTTGGGTTTTGAGGTAGGTCTATTCTTGGCAAACAGAAGACATTTAATGATAAATTGTTATTAAACACTGATAACAACTCATTATTCAAATGTTATATGTAGAGATACATCGCAGATTTTCTATGACTGCTTATATAATAGATTTTCAGTCATTTACTTAAAAGTTATTCAGTTAAAATATTTTGCTTATATTAATGGTATCTCAAACCAGTTCATGAGCATTTTATTAAATTTTCCTTGCAGATTCACATTTTCCAGTGCCTCCTTTGGGGTCTGAGCCAAATGTCGGTGTCTTTATTGAAGAACACAAGAAGCGTGCTGATGCAGATCCTAATGCTCCTCCATTTGATGACTTGAGGAACTATGCATATGAGGGAGGCGGTAGTACGGCAGGCTCTTTATCATCTTTAGCATCTGGTTTGTATCAGTTTATTCTGTTGTTATTATCCAATATTCTGCTAAATGATGTATATCTTGGCTTATACTAGTTAATGTGAATACTGAGCAATTGTTTTGAATGAAGAAGCCAACAATTTACTTCTAGTTACAGCTGCAAGATTACATTCACAATTTTTTACTGTCACACAGTTTCCGTTGCTGACAGCAACGGAAACTGTATGAGTTCAGATCTTCATGCATCTTCCATGTAGTATATATGAAGTGTTAACAAGGCAGCTTGTCCCTTTGACTACTAGACGTGTAGCTACAAATTGAAACACTGAAACTCTTGCTACAAGTTTCCTATGAGAAACTGGGAAGAGGGGGCGGTGGGACAATATGCAGTTAAGAGCTTTTTGTTGTTGTGGGCAATGGAGAGGCACCAACAGCACCAAAGGACTGTTATTTCAAGTGTGGAAATGGAAGCAGGTTTAGAGAAACAATTTTATGTGGGACACATTAATATCTTATAGGAAACAACCAGATGGTGACAAATGTGTTGATTGTTCCAAATACATACATCTTCATTTCATTCACACTTATGATATCATGAAAGGAGCCATTTTGAACCCATCAAATGCAGTTATGACTCATGGTAATTCAGTAAGTTTACTACTCCATTTCTCGGATCCCCAGATTCTGTGATTATTTTTAGATGTAAACCAGCTCTTGTAGAGGAGCAAGACAATAAAGTAGACACCATGAGTTTAACAACAATTTGCACACTCAGTGGACCAGTTGAAGTTACTCAAAATTGATGATGGAGTTAGTACGTGAATTTGTAGTCTATTGATATGAGAACAAATGGTGTTTGGGTTCACGGAGAGAGCAGTCAACAATGAAGTTATTCTAAGAAATTACCTACTACACATTCCACATTTGCTGTGTTTTTTTGCAGTAGCTTGGTAGGATGTACTTTGTCTGAAAACACGTTATGGTTTATGTTTGACATCTGGATTGTATGTTGCTTGGTGGACTACTGTTGGAGTACAAATTCTCAGTTAATCCTAGGATATTTTCTGACACCTATCACTGCTTTCACAACTAGCAGTAATGCGTATACGTGTATAGTCCCATCTGCATCATCGTTTGAAGTCTGTATCAAACTTAGATCCTCCTATAACAGGCTGGGCAAGTCAGTTCAGAATTCAGAGGTGAGAGGAAGGCAAGGACTTTCCACCTCCAATTGAGCCACACCTAGTAAAACACTGTCATATTCAAATGTACATTTGGGTTGAGGGCAGCTTAATCATCTTACTAGCTGACAAACGTGGCATTGCTTGGGTATTCATTTTGCCAATTTGCTATTAGAAATGAAAACTGAACTTTATTTGTAATGTAATATAAAAAAAATCATTATTATGTATTCATGAAAACACCTATGAGATCATGCAGTAGATATGATGTGAGACAATACCAGGCAGTTTCTGTATGCTGGGCACAGCTGCTTTGTGTGTCTACAATGTGATTTTTGTAAACGTCTCTATGCAAACGCCTTTCTATTGCTCTATACATGGTTGCTGTTTTTGCCTACAGTTGTTTGTGCTTCACAGTTGAAAGCTGTCAGAAGTTCTGCCAGGTGTCAGGGATTTCCTTAAGGGATTTCCTTAAGTGAACTCAACTGTAGGATCATCTTAGTGGTAAAGAATACATGTATTAAAACTTAATGCACAAGGCAGCAGTTTTCACAATCACAACATTGATGATGTCATATCTCCCAAACTGTAATAAGTAGGAGGTTCTTACCCCAACAGCAATTGTTGCCTAATAGTAAGGGATTTGTACACAAGATTTGGTTGGAATCAGTCCACTGGTTTAGGAGGAGATGTGAAACATATATACATGTTTATAATATGTATGGGTCTGCATCTTGGTTCTAAGTGGGCAGTTTCACCTAGTTTTGGGATACTACATTCAGAGGTTCAGCCTTATTAATGAACATTCAGAGGTTCAGCCTTATTAATGATCACCACTAAATTGTCTGTGTGCATATAAGGGTGTAGAAGAACTGTCTGCCTTGAAGATGCCCACTATTCATGTGTACCTGAGTACCTGCTATTATGGTTAACATTGAAACTTTAAGTAAGCATTAGCACAAAGCAAACTGCGTGGATATAGGTAGTTTTTAAATGACTTGCTGAATTGTCCCTGTATTAATTCATTTGATTAAGTACCTTAGTAATTAAAAACTTGCCATTATAAATAAGTTTAAGAAGGCCTCATTCATCATGTAATTCTTATAGGAATTGGTTAAGTTTTGTAAATTTGGATCCATATATTTGTAAGTGGAAGGAGTATTAAAAATTTAGCAAATAGGCTGAATCATAGGACCAAGCTTATGTAATGTCATCAGTTATGGTCTTCAGATACATGAGCAAGAGACAAAAATATTAAGATATTTTATAATGTTATATATACTTACTTCCATTAAGCATCTAAAGCAGACTTGTAAATTATTTGTTTCAGGCACTGATGACAATGAGCAGGACTTTGATTATTTGGGTACATGGGGTCCACGGTTTGACAAACTGGCTGATATGTATGGACAAGAAGGTGAAGAAAGTGAAGAAGAACAGTAAAGGGAAGCTACAGTCCTCCACCAGTCATTTTTAGCAGAGTCTGTTAGATATTTACTGCAGTGCAGGTGGTTTGAACACCTCATTTTGAGGTGAGTCGAAACAGAAGCATTTATCATGTGCTGTAGACAAGAACTGTGTTGGCACTAATCTGATCTCGTTGGTAGGGAGAATCTGAAGCCCTAGTCTATCCCTGGCACTCTATTCCTTTTACATGGACCTGCCCTGTGCCAGATATTTACCTCAACTCAGGATTTGCAGATTAACTCACACTGTTATAGTATCTTATATGAAGCAAAGAATTTGTTCATGTAGAGGTAAGCTTCCTCTTACTGAACAACATGGACTGTCTAATTCCTGTTCCTCATAGGTCACTATCCCAGAAACTGGCCTAAAAATTCATACTTTTGATATAAGAAGAAGAAAAAGATGAAGTCAATTACTTCGGGCATATAGAAGAACTGATTTCAGGGGGATAAAGTTTCAGTCTCAAAGTTCGTGATGCAGGCCACAGGCCTTTTTCTTGGTAGTATACCTATGATGCTCCTAGGCCTTTTTAAGTGAGATTATGTGAAAGTAATTTTAAGACAAATAAGACTGTAAAGGCCCACAATCAACGTGAGTCTCACTATGCTGTGTTCTTGAGTATAGGATGAGCACGATGCCAGTATTTATAAACAAGTGTACATGTATTGTTCTCTTAATGTGAATCAATTGTAACTGTGAATGTTTTGTACATAGTTGTCATAGAGTAGAGATGAGTTATGTAACTGTGAAAAAGTTTGTCCTGTACTGTAGATTATGAACTGTAAATAGGTTGTCATTGTGTTGTAATGTTTAAAGTACAGTATACCAAGCCAAGGATTAGTAATTTATTTCATGTTTACATTGTAATATTATGGGCTCAACTTGAAAGAAGGCTACTGTGCTCATCTTTCCTCCAAGGCCACAGTTTCTGTGACATTTCTGTATGTGTATGATTTGTATTTGTTCCTGTTCATATGAGCGTGGATGTTTGAGAGTGTGTGTCAGTTAAAAAAAGTCGCAAGTGGCTGTTGAGCGTTGTGCCATTCCTCAAGTAAGAAAGGACTGGATAATTGAGTGTAGTATGAAAGATATATATAGTTTGATTGTCAGCATACTAGCTGGAAATAAATCAAAAAGGTAGCTTGGAGAATGTATTTATTATTCTTTTACCCTTCTTCTTTTGGCATGAAATTATGTCAATTATGAGAATGTGTAGTGTAAACTCACAGAAAAATCACATTAATGTTTTGCACTTGTGTATCAATTTGTAGTGTTAGTCATATTTTAATACATGTACAATGTAAAATACTTTGGTCTTCATTCAAAATGTATAATTCTGTGCATCATCATACTTACGTTGCGAAGGTGTGATTGTTTGAGTAAAGTGTGTAACTTATTTGTGTGTTCAAGACCTTAGTAAGGAGATTTATTTGTACTTTAGTTAATTAATTGTTCTAGTATATTTTAAGCTCTGTAGCCAAAGTAATCATTTCAGTTTTGTATTTCTTTTTGTGAGTCATGCCATCCTGATAATTGTTTGTGGTTTTTTTTTTTATTTTTTTTTTTTATTACTGTATCAGATTTTGTCATATTGAATAATTAATTGCACCAGTTCATAAAATGGTAATTTTTTTTCTTTTTTCATTTCTGCTATTGAAGTAGTACTCTTATGTAACTGCAAGCAGTAAACTGCCTCATACATTCAGTGTAGCAGCTGAACAAAATGAATGGTAAAATCTGTATGTGATAAATATTGTGACTGTGCTGTTGATGAGTTCATCAACAGAAAGTGGCCACAGGACAGTTCTCCTGTTGGAGATCTGGTACGTGTTTTCAATTTCTTATACTAAACAGGACTGACAGTTTTTTAAGAGTTAATTTTTCTATCTTTATGGTGATGAATGGGATACTTTGTACATGTTAAAGATAATGCTCAAAAACAAAAGCTCTCCAGGACTCTGTAACTTATGTTGCAAACTCTAATGGGGTAAACTTTTTTTGTTCAGAATAGTGGTGTAATAATAATTTGTACATGTAGTATCTGAATATTTCTATTGTCTTGCATTGTTGCTTCTACAATCGTTTTTTTTTTATTTTGTCAACTTTTTACTGATATCGCTTTTGTTTATAAGATTCCAAGAAATTAACATATACAGCTTCAGTAAGCACAAAATTGGGAAAATTATATTAAAAAAGCATTTGGGATTATTGACCATATGTTAATTAAATATAATTTCACATAATAAATAAAAATCCTGTAACTGAAACAGGCAATCAGTTGTCTGAGGCAATTAGTAATAAGAGAATACGTAACTGAAAACCCTGATATCTAGATATTGTGTCAGGCTGTGACAATTGGCTCAAATTTCTAGAGAAGTTACATCAGTATTAGTGCTCATGAAAGCCTTCTGCATGGCATGGTGTGTAAAATAATGTGTGAGAAAGCAAGTAACTGTGGTTCATTTTCATGACGATATAATGTAAAACTGCAGTTAAAGGCATGTAATCTAAAAGCTCAAATTGTCACTGCCATTACAGAATTTAATGAACATTTCTACCACTTTGATTCAAAACACAGTGTAAAGATCGAAATGAAAAAGAAGTACATCTATGTAAATTTTTGGGCATAGTTCAGCATGAGATATTCAGATATTTTTTAATCACTGAGAGAAGTAAGGAGGCAGTACTCTGCCTACATAGTGACAAGAAAAGGAGATTTTGTACAATTTTGAACTAATAGGGAAGCCACATTACACTCCTCATTATCACCATTATCACATCAGACATTATGATTGTTTCTTACATGAACCATGATACACTGACTGTGGGTTAATTAAAAACCACTAAATTCTGTCTTTAATGACTTTTGAGACATATTTGTTGTTTTATTTTTATTATATTTATATAACTGTAAAATGTGTTTCAGTAGTGCATATTGAAAAAATGATAGATTTGTGACTAATGTGAACTCAGAGGTTGTGGTAGCTTGCTGATAGTTTTCTGAAAATATTTTATTTATGGACATACATTTTTGCATATTGTTTAAATATTAATATTGAAAATCAGCAGTTGGACCAAAAATGACACTCATCCTCTAAAACTAGCACCGGAGAGTTGGAAAAAGTTTTTTTGTATCTGAAGTCATTGAAACTTTAATTGTATTCCAAAGCATAAATTGCAATGTGTGAAACTGAAAATTAACCCAGAGAAGTGGTTCAGTGTGCGGTTACAGTATTTGTACCTTCATCTACATTGTTATGTATTGGATGTGCATGATATTTTTTGAATTTCATTTCTAGAACTGTATGCTGTAATTTCATTATGTGAGCAAGGTGCAAGCCAACATGACAGAACCTTAATCCCTGAGCTTGCTATGTTAATTGTGTAATTTTTCATTGCCAACTGAAATCTTGGAATAATAAAGTGTAATTTATAATTTTGATTGTTTCATTTAACCTTAGATTTCTCTCGATTTTTGAGAGTGCAGTACTTCATATTATAACAGAATTATTTGTGTTCATGAGTGAGTAATTATCAGCATCTCCTTTGATGTCTTTTTCATCCATTTGAGTTAGCAGTCCTTGATGTTAAGTAACTTAATCCATGCTCCCTTGTTTTTAAGTTTTCTGTATAGTTTTATGGTACAAGCAGTACCATCAGTGTCAATTCAGTGCAGAGAAACGATTAGTAAATTTGGTTTTTATCTGATTATTGGTAGACTTGGTCAGTACAACTTGAATCACAGTAAAAGTATGATGTGGAAGGTAACAGGATGACACCACATTACTTTCGAAGTATTACAACGTGGAGAATACTGAGAATAATGTTGACATTACTGACCATGGGGCTCAAACCGTGAGATTCGTCAGGTGTATGAGTGAGGTGCCCCAGGTTGATACCTGAGAAAAGCCTCTCATTATGAAGAAAATTATTATCAGCAATAATGACAAAATGACTCTAAGAAATATAATTGTAAGGGCAATAAAATGAATCAGAAAGTATTTGCCCCCTCCTGGTTTTTTAATGCGAACTAAACATATTCATTCCCACCGGCAGACCTTTCTTAGACTGGGTTAGTCTAAGCTGGGAGGTCCACTACATGGAGTTGCTGTCAGCTGTTGAAGATGGTGATTGTGCTTCACACTTCCATGACGTACGAACAACCAAGTGTGATGAATTTTCTGCAGAGTAAGGGACAAGCATCCATAAAAATCCACAGGGAAATGCAGCCAACATAGGGGGGGAAATGTGCTGCATTGAGAAGTGTGAGGTGGTTGTGCTGTGAGTCTGCAAAAAGCCATGAAGGCTTACAAGATGTTGAATGTTTAGGAAGGCTGCGTTTGTCATTGACTGACGACAACATTCCCCACCTGCATGCTATGGTGAAAGTGGATTGTATATGGGAGTGTTAACATTGTCATTCACACATCCTTAAGATATTGGAAGGTTTCATGTCCGTTGGTGGGTGCCTAAGCAGTTGGATGACATGATGAAAAGCAAGCAAATGATTCCTTCACAGTGGTGTATTGAGGAGGGCAACAGTTTTCTGAACCGTATCGTGACTGGCAATGAAATGTGGAAACTGCATTTCATGCCAGAATTGAAGTAGCAAAGCATGATGTGGAAATACCCAGGTTTGCATGTGGCAAAAAATTCTGGTTTTTTTTTTTTATTTTATTTTTTTAAATGTCAATTTCCATAGGACCAAATTGAGGAGCAAATCCTCAAGGTCACGGAACATGTCAGTACAAGAAATTACTTTATGAATCTGAAAAAAGTCAAGTCATAAGTATAAGTAAACGCAATCAACAATACGACAAGAAACAGCTTACTTTTTCACCCGAGGTCGCCTTCTACTAGTTTTTCCATTCGTCTGTAAAGAATCCACATTAGTATTTTGCAGCCGTGACTTATTAAACTGATAGTTCAGTAATTTTCACATTTGTCAACACCTGCTTTCTTTGGGACTGGAATTATTATATTCTTCTTGAAGTCTGAGGGTATTTCGCCTGTTTCATACATCTTGCTCACCAGATGGTAGAGTTTCGTCAGGACTGGCTCTCCCAAGGCTGTCATTAGTTCTAATGGTATGTTGTCTACTCCTGGGGCCTTGTTTCGACTCAGGTCTTTCAGTGCTCTGTCAAACTCCTCATGCAGTATTATATCTCCCATTTCATCTTCATCTACATCCTCTTCCATTTCCATAATATTGTCCTCAAGTACATCGTCCTTGTATAGACCCTCTATATACTCCTTCCACCTTTCTGCTTTCCCTTCTTTGCTTAGAACTGGGTTTCCATCTGAGCTTTTGATGTTCATACAAGTGGTTCTCTTTTCTCCAAAGGTCTCTTTAATTTTCCTGTAGGCTGTATCTATCTTACCCCTAGTGAGATAAGCCTCTACATCCTTACATTTGTCCTCTAGCCATCCCTGCTTAGCCATTTTGCACTTCCTGTCAATCTCATTTTTGAGACGTTTGTATTCCTTTTTGCCTGCTTCATTTACTGCATTTTTATATTTTCTCCTTTCATCAATTAAATTCAGTATTTCTTCTATCACCCAAGGATTTCTACTAGCCTTCGTCTTTTTACCTACTTGATCCTCTGCTGCCTTCACTACTTCATCCCTCAAAGCTACCCATTATTCTTCTACTGTATTTCTTTCCCCCATTCCAGTCAATTGTTCCCTTATGCTCTCCCTGAAACTCTGTACAACTTCTGGTTTAGTCAGTTTATCCAGGTCCCATCTCCTTAAATTCCCACCTTTTTGCAGTTTCTTCAATTTTAATCTACAGGTCATAACCAATAGATTGTGGTCAGAATCCACATCTGCCCTTGGAAATGTCTTACAATTTAAAACCTGGTTCCTAAATCTCTGTCTTACCATTATATAATCTATCTGAAACCTGTCATGATCATTATAGCTAACAGAAATTGCTAATTTTACTGATCTTATAGAGATTAATGTCAGTAAGATAGGGATGTAGTCTTTCACCCCTGCTATTCAATCTACACATCGAAGAAGCAAGGATGGAAATAAAAAAAAAGGTTCAGAAGTGGAATTAAAATTCAAAGTGGAAGGATATCAATGTTGGTGAAAGTGAAAAAAAAATTACACAGACTGGTGAATGGTATGAACAACCTAAGGAGTACAGAATATGAATTGAGAGTAAATCGAAGAAAGACAAAAGTTATGAGAAGTAGAAGAAATGACAACAGTGAGAAACTTAACATCAGGACTGATGGTCATGAAGTTAAGGTATTCTACTACCCATGCAGAAAAATATCCAATGATGGATGGAGTAAGGATGACATCAAAAGCAGACTTGCACTGTCAAAAAGGGTATTCCTGGCTAAGAGAAGTGTACTAGTATCAAACATGGGCCTTAATTTGAGGAAGAGCTTTCTGAGAATGTATATTTGGAGCACAGAATTGTATGGTAGTGAAACATGGACTGTGGGAAAACTGGAACAGGTGAGTGTTGAAGCATTTGAGATGTGGTGCTACAGACAAATGTTGAAAATTGGACTGATAAGGTAAGGAATGAGGTGGTTCTCCAGAGAATTGTTGAGGAAAGGAACATATGCAAAATACTGACAAGAAGAAGGGTCAGAGTGATAGGACATCTGTTTAGGCATCAGGGAATAACTACCATGGTCCTAGAGGGAGCTGTAGAGGAAGACAGAGACTGGAATACATCTAGCAAATGATAAGAGAACATAGGTTGCAAGTGCTACTCTGAGATTAAGAGGTTGACACGGAAGAGGAATTCGTGGTGGGCTGGATCAAGCTGTTGATACACACACAATTATTCATTATAGCAACCCTATGAATTTTGTAACCTTGTTAGGCCCATTTTTTAATCTAATTCCCGTTGATAATGCATGCAGTGTCTTCACAAGTAACTCTAATGCACATATATTCAGTTGTTTATTAGTAGGTGCATATTTACTGCTGCTATGAGAAAGTAATCTGTGAACTTACCGGTAATGGCCAATGATTTGGAAGTGCAATTTCCATCAAGGCTGATTTTGGCAGCTAGATATCATAGGATCACTGTGTGTTTCTTTTTTATAATGTTCCAAATGGTTTTTGCCTTATTCTTGGAGTGTTATAGTTATTTTTGGAGTGTTATATTTATTGAATAAGGTATGTGAGTTTTACTTTTTTAATGACATATTGAAGGATTTTACAAAACTGGTAGGTGGTAATGGCATTTTGGCTCTTGACTACAACATATCTTCTGAGTTAGGTAGAGCTCTGTCTTCCTAGCACAAGATAGTTCAACATCATGAGTGACCCATCCCTTAGCATTGCTTCTGTTCAGTTTTGCCCTTATTTGTTTTAGGGGAAAACAAGAACCAAAGTGCTGTGAGAATATGGTTCAGAAATTGTTAAATTTTCCACCAGCACTGTTTGATTTATGTATTTCTTCCCAGCATTCTTCACATAATTTGTTCCTAAGCACTGTAATTGAGTTACTGTTTATTATTATTCAACACATTACTTTTGTTTTATAATCTGTATGTAACTGAAATGTTAACACTGAGCCGGCCGGAATGGCCGTGCGGTTCTAGGTGCTACAGCCTGAAACCGCGAGACTGCTACAGTCGCAGGTTCGAATCCTGCTTCGGGCATGGATGTGTGTGATGTTCTTAGGTTAGTTAGGTTTAAGTAGTTCTAAGTTCTAGGGGACTGATGACCACAGTAGTTAAGTCCCATAGTGCTCAGAGCCATTTGAACCATTTGTTAACACTGACCACAGTGGTCAGATAAGCCATAGACCATTGGTTTTGCAGATGGTCACTGCAGGCTATTGGGTCTAAATACAAATTTTCAATAGCTGTTACACTTGATCTTTCAATCCTTGTTGGGAATCACACTGTGTAAAATAATATAAAGACAGATAACAATTATTCCGTGTCTCCTCCGTCAATATTATAAAACTGTCAATGGTACAAGCTTGTGTATTTCCTGATCCATTACAGTGGCAAAGCTGCAAAAAGCTGTTCATGATATTCATTAATCTTAAGGGTCTGGAACTTAGCTCGAATTTTTGCTTAGGTAGCCACTCTCCCTTCCTTCTTATTAGTTGGATGATTGATTGACATTAGCTTGTATCCATCAAGACAAATCACCTCTATTTCAATTATTTTTCTATTTGCTATGACATGCACAGTTTGTATGCTGAATTTCTGTCAGTTCCTTCATTTTCCTGTGCAAATATGAGATTATTAATTGTTAGTTAACACAGAATGAGTGCACAAAAACACTGGCAAAAATAATGTTATCAGAATGTTATGCTCATAGTGTTCTGCCATTATTTTGTAACAGCCAGTGTCTTGTGCTGATGTACTATTCTTACATGAACTCAATTCTTAGGTATGGGTTTCTTCTCTGTGGACAAACAGGCACAAAACATGGACACAGTTTTTAAACTGCATAAATGGGCTGTAAGAATAATAACTAAAAGTAGCACTCAGGCTCACTGTAAAGAGCTGTTTTAAAAACTGAATTTCCTTACTGCATCAATCAAGTACATCTACGAATCTGTTGTGCATATCAAGGAAAACATTATTTCACTAATAGTTCTACATGTAATCATGGAACAAGAGCTACTGTCAGGGAATGAAATTGTATAACAAATTGCCAAAGGAGATAAAAAAGATTACTAAATCATATGAATATAATAGAGGGAAACATTCCACGTGGGAAAAATATATCTAAAAACAAAGAAGATGTGACTTACCAAACGAAAGCGCTGACAGGTTGATAGACACACAAACAAACACAAACATACACACAAAATTCTAGCTTTCGCAACTAATGGCTGCTTCATCAGGAAAGAGGGAAAGAGAGGGAAAGACAAAAGGATGTGGGTTTTAAGGGAGAGGGTAAGGAGTCATTCCAATCCCGGGAGCGGAAAGACTTACCCTAGGGGGAAAAAAGGACAGGTATACACTCGCATACACACACATATCCATCCGCACATACACAGACACAAGCAGACATTTGTAAAGGCAAAGACAACACACCACCATATTACAATAAATATCAAAATGTAATGCTTTGACAAGAAAATGATATGGCAAGATGTACAGTGCATATTGAAAACATCTCGTCATTCTCCTGAGCTCAATCAATATCTCAGTCACCATGTGGGATGCTGACTTAGTTTTCCATGTGGATTGAAGGGAGAGCATGGAGACATGCATAATACCATGTTTATGGATCTGGAAGCTGTTTTCTGGAAAGACTCAATAGAATGGAATGGAGACAGCAGCATGTCTGTAGGCTCGGAACTGCCAATGACTGTCTATAGTGTTGCACTGGTAATATAGAGAGATGTGAAGAACAGTGTAACACCACATTTATATTATTTTTGTGTGGTACAAATTGTGTATACTCAAAAGAACATTGTATAATATAGGATACCAAATGACACAGGGCAGTTGTTAAAACGCTGACTCAGTATTTGGGAGGATGGAGTTTGTCTGGTCATCATAATTCGGTTTTCTAAAATCATTTCAGACAAATGATGGGATTGGTTTTTTCAGAAGACCACAATCTGCCACCTGGCCTATCTCTATAAAAACATTTTATGTACGTTGTGTTTATAAATTTGAGCTATTTATTTCCACTGCATAGTGATGAGAAATCCCATATCACTGTTAAATGACACAAAGATCATTCAATAAATGAATGAAGTTTCGTGGGCAAGTGCTCTACCACATGGTCCCGAGTTTGAGTCTCAGTCCAGCACACAGTTTTAATCTGCCAGGAAGTTTCATATCAGTGCACACTCCACTGCAGAATGAAAATCTCATTCTAGTTTAGGTAATAGTTAAACAGTTTTAGTCCCTTCTATTTGCTTTTAATTTCTAATGCTTCTTTGTTTATGTATTATGTAAGTGTTTATCTGCATTTCCATGTTTTTTTTGTTCTGCGTTTGATCTTGTTTGAATTATTGTGCTCTGCTGATTTATCTTACGTGCTATGCGTTAACCACACATCACGGGTTGTTCAGTTTTTTTAGGAGAATATTTTATCAGTGGTTATCAGTTTGATTTGGGATAATGGGTGATCATTCATAATGTTATAGTTTTTGCATAATGTTCAGCAAAATTGAGGTAATTCAGAGTATTCTTGATTCTAGTTAACTTAAAATTTGTGGGCACAGTAAATTTAAGGGATCTGTATCAGAATATTGTCAGTTCAGTAATGTGACATTCGAAGAAATGCTTATACCAAGTTTAAAATTCTTCTTCTGCTTCAGATTCCATCTTTTGCATTTCTTTGTTTCAAGTCTGTTCTTGCCTTACCACAGTTCATTTCCATCTATTATATTCTTCTGATAATTCAAATCACAGTGTGTACTATAGATTAGTATCATCCAATACAACCACTTTCTTACTGCATTTGTTTTTTACTGGCAAGAACCAAAGCCTCAGTTGGAAGAAACACACATGTACAATTATTAAGGTGAGAAATGGCTAAGGAAATAACATCTTTTTAATTAAAAATATGGGTGGACTTTTATAATTAACTCTTAATATTAGTTACTTTCCAAAAAAATATTCCCCATTAATGAAGAATTTGTGTACTACTAGTTCTCACAGCAAAGTCTAACAAAATGTGTATCTTAAAACAATTCTGATTTATTCTTCAATCCCACATGCACCGTTTTCAATACTGAAGTATATATGAGAATTGTTTTAAATGTAAATACAGTTTATAAGTTTCTTTGATTACACTGTACCTAAGAGAGGCTATTATGGAATTAAATTAATAGATGGTATTCTTAGGGGAAAATAATTACACAACCAGGAGAATTTATGAGCTTCAAACTGATACAAAAACCATTTCATATCACAAATGAGTGCACAGCTATACCACCTCTAGAAGTAAGTTTAAATTATACTATACTCTAAGTTAAGATCTATCAAGAACTTTTATCTGTGTTACCTGATGCCTTGGTGTCTCTTCTCTGTCAAGCTTCCTCTGAATAGATACAGTGCCCTCTTGATTAATAGAAAACTGTTGCTTTCTGTCTGATGTCCGATCAATGGCGTATTTTACTTTACTTTTGCCTCCTTGATCTGGATCACTGGCTTTAAGGGTTTCAAGGGTTTTCCCCAGTTCAGCACTTTCAAATACAGACACTTCAATGTCTGGACGCTCAAATTGTGGCTTATTGTCATTGATGTCCCTCAGTTTTATGACAACCCAAGAGTATGCCACATGGTACTTATCATTATCATTGTCTTCTCCCTGAAAAGAAATGTATGTCAGAGAAATTTAGGACAAGTTAGAAGTAGCATTCTACATCTAAAGAAATCAGAAGCTTAATTCAAACTTATTAATGTTGTCTGCAGAACCAAAGAGACACGAAATCCAACTTTTCATGAAAGTTACCATTGTACAATCCAATGAAAAGCATGAAACATGCTCACTGTAATGAATGGTGGAATCTTCTGATAGCACAGTCACATTAACAGTACGATCTAATGTGGCTCATAGAGGAGTAAATGCATTTTCTTTAATGTCCTTGGGCTTCTACAAACGACAATAGTCTGTTTTCCAACAGCAATTACATTTATTTTGCAGCTCTGTGTTTTGGACAAATTTATATAAAAAAAGATGTACAGAACATAAAATTGAGGTAGGATGAATACTGTTTCTGGCAATTAGCCATGCAAGTAGCCTCATGCCATAAACATTCATATGCAAACCATGTTGTGTATGATGTATGATGTGATTGAGTGGGGGGGGGGGGGGGGGCTATGAACAAGTCATTCTCATATGTGAATGTACTTCTGTCCTGAGTTATTTCGCAAGCTCTGCATTAACATGTTCCGAGAATGCCTCATCAGGTCTTATCAAACTGCTCAAGGAATGGCAGAACCTTCACAATAGTGTGGGGAGCATTCTCAGCAATGTGCTGATGTCATCCTCAATTGTGGTATCAAGGTTACAGTCAATGTGCAGGAAAAATGATCTGCATTACCCTTTAATGAATCTAATTGTGACACAGAAAAGGGTGAAATATGCAGCTACAAAACTCTGACAACCTACCCACAGAAATAAAATGTCTGGTAGAAAGCAGAAGTGTTTTCAAATGTAAGTTAAAGAGGTCTTTCCTTAACAACTTGTATACAACAAGAAAATTCTTGAGTAGAGATAATCAGACATAAAAAATTAATAAAAAAGCACCCGTAAATGACCAGCAGGCAGCCATATATATTTTATTTTTTATTTCTTTTATTTAGTTGTATATACATATAGTCCAGTCACATTAATGTGACCAGCACCTATGTTTGAAGTCAATGTGCAATAACCAATGACAGACGGCAGATGACAGCACTAGCATGTCAGGGGAATGTGGAAAACAGTACAGTCAGTATTGTAATATGGAAATGGAGTGATTTATCTGTTGTCCAAAAGGGCATGAACATTGGCTTTCGGGACAAGGGTGGAAGCATTTTGGAAATGGCTAAGTTTGTAAACTGTTTGTGTGCTGCTGCAGTTAAAGTATACCGTGCATATCAAAACATAGCTGTCAAAAACTGATGCTGATGTGGTGGAAACAGGCCATGAATGACAAGGGTGAGTGACAGCTAAGGAGATATGTACAATCAAACAGACATGCAACTGTTGAACAGCCCACATGAACCAAGAGGCTATCAACTCTTTAATGACTGGTCAGTGAACATTGCTGCTTATGGGCCTCTACGGGAGTTGACTGGTTCATTCACCCATGCTGACTGTTGTTCATCGGCAACAAAGTCTAAAATCTTCACACCAATACCACAACTAGATACCTTTTCAGATAAAAATTTGTACAGAGGCCAGACTGCACTTAAAAGAGTTAAAGGACAGAAAAGGGAGGCAGTATTTGAGAAGTGTGTGGGATACTGTGCCAACGGCCTTGCCGCAGTCGTAACACCAGTTACCATCAGATCACCGAAGTTAAGTTCTGTTGGCTGGGCTAGCACTTGGATTGGTGACATCTGGTCTGCTGAGTGCTGTTGGCAAGCGGGGTGTGCTCAGTCCTTGTGAGGCAAACTGAGGAGCTACTGGATTGAGAAGCTGCAGCTTCAGTCTCATAAACTGACATAAGGCTGAAGAGCAATGTGCTGACCACATGCCCCTCCATATCTGCATCCAGTGACGCCAGTGGGCTGAGGATGACACGGCGGCTGGTCGGTACTGTTGGGCCTTCCAAGTCCTGTTCGGATGGAATTGAGAGTTTAATTAGATATTGTTGTAGCCTGTCTTATATGCTATTCAGTTGGTATGTTAAAGAACCAGGGAAGAAAACAAAAGGAAATGGGGAAAGCGAGAAAGTTCAGAGTGAAGAAGTGAATACTTTGAGAATTGCTGATGACATTCATTGTAATCCTCCCTTTAGGGCAAACAACATTTACTGAAAACAAACTGGTCTAGTCCAGAAAACTTGAGGCTGCAGTGGATGGGCATCACTGTTGTGGGCTGGCCGTGATAATCCAACACACGTCCAGCATGACCCATGAGCTCACCAATTGGCCCTCATCAATGGCCAGCCCATTTACTGCTTGCACTGAGATTGACCCATCACCTGTGGTCAAGTGGGAGGTCGTCTCAGGGCATGACAGGCTACATAAGGCATCCCCAATTAGCCTGACACACGAGTTCCAGGTGCTGTCTGTGGCTGATAGTGTCCCTCAGCGAGATACAGTCGCTTGTCCTGTTTCAGAGGAAACTCTTAAGTCTGCAAGATCAAGGCAGTCATAGAGAGTGGGATTATTGGTAGCTGAGAGATCCAATGTTAGGCATGTTGTGGATCTCCTTAGGAATATGGCTGCCAAGGAGGGTAAGAAAGCCACATTCTGTGTGCACAACAGGTGGAGTCATTCCAGATGTGGAATGGATCATTGCGGATGCCATGACGAGCACAGGTTGCAGCCAACTGCAGGTGGTGGCTCACGTAGGTACCAATGGCCTGTGTTACTTTGGATAGGAAGAGATACTCTCTGGTTTCGAGTGGTTATCAGAAGTGGTAAAGGCTGCCAGTCTTACCCACAAGATGAAAGCAGGGCTCACTATTTGCAGCATAGTCAACAAGACCAACTCTGAATCTCTGGTACTCGTGAATCAAGAGGCTCACAAAGTTTCCCGCGACCATGTAGACTGCAGATTCCTCGACTTGCACCATAGGGTGGTGGGGTTTCAGGTTTTGCTAAATAGATCAGGAGTCCATTAAATGGGTAGTGGGGGCTGTGTGACGTGGACTGGGCAGGTCTTTAGATTAGAGGCTCTCAGGGAAGCACAAAAAGGGCTTAGTCTCAAAAGGAGCAGATCAGACACAGGAAGAATGTAGATCTAGGAACCATTGGTATAACAGTTGTAAATTGTTGGAGCTGTGCTGGGAAAGTACCAGAGCTCCAAGTGTTAATAGAAAGTACTGATGCTCAAATCATTATAGACACTGAAAGCTGGCTACAGCCCGAGATAGGTTCAGCTGAAATTTTGGCGAAGGGCATAATGATGTTCAGAAAAGACAGGCTAAATATGTTGACGGTGGCGTTTGTTGCTGTTAGAAGTACCTAGTTTATTTCACGGCGAAATTGAAGGCTAAATATGTTGACGGTGGCGTTTTCTGCTGTTAGAAGTACCTACTTTATTTCACTGCGAAATTGGAATAGATAGTTCCCCCTGAGTCAGAAGCAGGTAGAGATCATTCTTGGCAACTGGAATAATATAATAATTGGACCCTTTTACCGACTACCAAACTCAGATCATATAATTGCTCGAATGTTCAAAGAAAACTTCACTGCAATGTCCATACTTAATGTAATATGATTGTAATATTCCCGCTGCGAGTACCAGCGGTGATGCACTACCGGAATTTGATACGACACTGCCTGATTTAATTTGACTATATGCTTTTTACCTACTTCATCCTCTGCTGCCTTCACTACTTCACCCCTCAGAGCTACCCATTCTTCTACTGTATTTCTTTCCCCCATTCGTGAGAATTGTTCCCTTTCAGGGAGAGCATAAGGGAACAATTGTCACAAATGGGGGAAAGAAATACAGTAGAAGAAGAATGGGTGGCTCTGTGGGATGAAGTAGTGAAGGCAGCAGAGGATCAAGTAGGTAAAAAGCATATAGTCAAATTAAATCAGGCAGTGCTGAGGAAATTAAATGAGGAAATGAGACACTAAAAGTACTGAAGGAGTTTTGATACTTTGGGAGCAAAGTAAAGATTGATGGTCAAAGTATAAGAGATATAAAATGTAGACAGGCAAAGGCAAGAAAAGCTTTCCTCATAAAGAGAAATGCATTATCAATGAATTTAAATCTTAGTGTTAAGAAGTAGTTTTTTTATATTCATATGGAGGGCAGTGGTACGTGGAAGTAAAATGTGGCTGGCCGGGTTGACTGAGTGGTTCTAAGCACTTTAGACTGGAACTGCGCGACCTCTACGGTCGCAGATTCGAATCCTGCCTCGGGCATGAATGTGTGTGATGTCCTTAGGTTAGTTAGGTTTTAGTAGTTCTAAGTTCTAGGGGACTGATGACCTGAGATGTTAAGTCCCATAGTGCTCAGAGCCATCTGAACCATTTTTGGAAGTAAAATGTGGATGATAACATGTGAACAAGAAGAGAATAGAAGCATTTTAAATGCTGTGCTACAGAAAAAATGGTGGAGATGGGTGGATTGAATAACTAATGAAGGGATACTAAGTCAAACTGTGAAGAAAAATTTTATGGCATAACTTGATCTAAAGAAAAGATCAGTTGATAGGATACATCCTGAGATGTGCTAGGGAAGGGAAGTGTGGGAATTAAAAATTGTACAGGTAGATCAGGTATGCAGGTTCAAGTGGTTGTACCTTACAGTAGTTGTGCAAATATGAAGAGTCATGCACAGGGTACACAACTATGGAGGGCTGCATCAAACTAGTCTTCTGGTTCAAGTCGTCCCTCAGGCATGAGTGTGTGTGTTCTTCCTTAGGATTATTTAAGTTAGGTAGTGTGTAAGCTTGGGGACTGATGACCTTAGCAGTTAAGTCCCATAAGATTTCACACACACAGACTAGTCTTCTGACAGAAGACTACAACAGGAAAAATGGAACAAGGGATGAAGTATACAGAAAGATTAAGAACTTACAGTTTGAGACAAGCACATAATCATCTGCCATAAAACATAAAATGTGAAACATATTACTGGAAGCCAATGAAGTAGTCAACAGATAAGAGTAATGTTTTGAATTACTTTCTGAAGGAAAATACATCATCATGGCAGATGATACGTCAAAGAAAGAGAAGCAGTGCAAGAAGAAGATGAAGCTGGTCCTCAAATCATGAAAATTTAATTTGAAACTGCATTGTAAGAACTGAGACCAAATAAAACTCTTGAAATATACTCTCTTAGACTCTAAAACTATACATATGAAATCATATAATAAACAAAACCTTAAGTGTGAGGACAGAGATTAATGGAGAGCAATGTAAAGCTAAAGTTAGAAAAAGTGGTAAGACAAGGATACTCATTGTCATCATGTTAGTGTAACTAAATCCCTGAGTGATCTATAAAGATTTTTGGTGCAAAACTACGTGTAGTTAACGTTTACTGAACAAAATTTGAAGATGAAATTCACTTAATAGCTGATTCAAAAGAACAAAACTGTGAAAGTAAGCAAATCAAAAATGACAAGGAAACCTTGCATAAAAACTGAAAGAAATAAACTAGAAAAAATTGTTTTCTAGGCATCTTAATTACAAAAGACAACAGAAGCAGAAAAGAAATCAAGAAAACGATGGTAACAGGAAACACGCTTAAAGTGAAAGAAACAACTATTAATGAAATATTTATCTAGTACTGGGGAAAACAAAGAAAAAAACCTTGTTAAGATGTTCACATACAGTGGGCCTCTACAGCTGTGAAGCTGGGCACTTTTGGAGAAAACGCTTAGAAGCGATGAAAATATTTTTTTGGAGAACGCTGATGAGGAGCAAGAAGACTGATTTTTTTTTGAAAGAGATCGATTACAAAAGAAACTTCATAGACTCTGCAATAACTAAAAAGAATACTTTTAGACATTTATTTAGACACAGCAAGCATCTAAAAACATGTTGGAAGGAAACGTTTTTGGAAAGGAAACCAAGAGGAGGCGATGAAAAATTTAAAAATTCTTTGAGCAATTAGAAAAGAAGCCTACATGCAATGTAGAAGGGGAGCAAACAGAGAGCAGAATGATGGATTCAGGAATTAGTGGCCACAAGGTAGTAAGATGAATACCATAACATTCAAATGCACCAAAAATAAACACAAAAAACACACACACACTTAAAGAGACTTTTAAAATAATTTGTCACAAGCAACTTCTAATCAAATTACGTGCCAATGAATTATCATCTCAGCTGTGCAACTCGTCTCACTATTTCGTGTCAGAAATGTCCCAGTACATTGTCAACGAACTCATCAAGTGAAACCAGCTATATCTGATGTTCCTCAAGGAAGTGTTACAGGTCCATTGCCGCTATTAATCCATATTTAGGAAATATCTGAGCAGCTCTCTTAGTCTGTTTGCAGATGATATCATTAAGCATCCAGTAAAATCATCAGAAGATCAAAACGAATTACAAAATGATATCTGCATGGTGCAAAAGTGGCAATTGACTGAACAATACAAAGTGTGAGGACTTCCACATAAGCACTAAAAACAAGTTCCATTAAAATTCTGTTACATAATAAATCACACAAATTTAAAGACTATCAATTCATCTAAGGAGTACAATTATGAACAACTTACAAAGGACTCTTAAAAGAGAATGTTGTGGGAAAGTGAACCAAATACTGAGTATATCAGCAGGTAGAACACTTAGAAAGTGTTACAAATATACTTGTTTATCTTCTTCCAGAGTATCCTTACCAGATAGGACTGATGGAGGAATTCGAAAAACTAGTCTAATCTCATGAAATAGGGTTGCTACAATATGAGCTCCTGAAAATAAATGGAAGTATATCAGTTACGTGTGGCAGGGCATCAGCAAATTTCAATCACATTATTCACAATGCACTGGATGATACCTTTGATTACAGGTTGATAGGGGAGGGAGGAAAAGTGTCATAGTCAGCTGATTTTCCTGACCTTACTCATTTCTAGTATTGTGGTACAGCCATGGTGTATGTATCAGTCTTTCCCAATGCAGAGATGCTTCATCATAGTGTCGTGAAATCCATGAAAACTATCTGATAGCATTCAGGTTTGTTTGACAAATACACACATGTGTTGAGTCAAGCACAGAAAATTTTTAGCATGTGTTTTCAGTTTATGATTTGAAATTTTGGCTAAATTCTTTCTTCAGTAACTAAAAATGTAGGATTTTCGAATAAATTGACTTTATTTTATTTTTACTGGTCCTAGGAATCTAGATTTGTGCTGTTACATGCGAATATGTAACACATCACAAATATAATTTGTATAAATATTATAATTAACTCATAATAAGATGAACAGTAGTTTCATCAGTCAAATGAAGGAAGTGGGCTAAAATGTTATGATATTTAAGAAAACACTTAACTTTGTTGTTTTAGACTCATAATAAGAAAATATTTAAATTGGTTACTTTTAGTCTCATAATGAGAAAATTAGCAGTCGGATCTGTGAAATGCACCACATCAGCTATGAACTTATGGAACAGAAGAAAGTTTTTAACTTGGTTATTTTAGACTGGCATTCACTAATTATTTTGCTGTATGGAAGCAGCTCTTCTGAGGGAAAATATTTATTTTTATTCTGAATGCTTCTGTACTTGGTATTGAGCTCTTGGGTAGCTTCTTGCATAGAAGAACTTTCATGAGCCTTGTATTGGTTCAAATGGCTCTGAGCACTATGGGACTTAACATCTATGTTCATCAGTCCCCTAGAACTTAGAACTACTTACACCCAACTAACCTAAGGACATCACACACATCCATGCCCGAGGCAGGATTCGAACCTGCGACCGTAGCAGTCGCACCGTTCCGGACTGCGCGCCTAGAACCGCGAGACCACCGCGGCCGGCGCCTTGTATTGCTGTGCCCTTTACATAGCCAGTGACTAACTATAGACACATAACTGGAAAAGCAGATTGGAAGATGGTGAATTTCTTTAGACTAAGTAAAAGTATGTAAATTTACATGAACATATCACACTTTTTTCAAGAATGTAAATATGTGCATTGGCAGGGTACTGAGTTCCAGAAATAGTTTAGTGGTGGGGGAGAGAAACACTTGTCTCATTATTTTAACTAGGCTCATGTGCAAAATATATGCCTCTGTGTGTGAGACACCCCCAAATGGAATGCATTGTGTGAGTACCGAGTGTACAAATACAAAGTATTTTAATAGTCAGTGTCTCAGATACTAAATGCATTGCTGAAACTGCTCAGTCTGTCTACTATTTTTTAAATGTATGTCTCACTGTAGAATGTCAACTATCCACAGTACAAGGAATTTAAAAGTTACCTCATGATTTATATTCACATTATCAAATCTGGCATCATATATCCTCGATGAAACTTTGGGTGATGACAGAAAATTTATATCACACATTTTTGTCTTTATCCAGTTTTTCAGTGTTTAACCAATTTACCAGCTTGATACTTGTATCGCAGGTTATGTTATGGAATTCATTAAGATAGTGATTTGATTACAATGTACTGGTGTCATGGGCGAACATTACTGGTAGATCCTTCTGAATGTTTTGGAGCGGATCATTTACAAATAAAATAAACAGAAGTGGATCAAGTGTGCAGTCTTGAGGAATGCCTTGTCTTATGACTGTATGATTGTAACATTTTTTGATGTGATTACAACTGTATGTACTCTTTCTGAGACATATGATCTAAATCAGCCATTACATTTTCTCCTAATTCCATACTGCAGCAGTTCTCCATAAGTAATTCATGGTTGAAGAGATCAAGGAAATCTTTTATTGTACGCTTTCCGTTTATGTGGAATGTTTGCTCTCTTGGTGTGAGAAATCCTTCCCCTTTCTCCAATGTTCTTATAAGTATTCCTGTCACACTGTATAATAATTAGTTTATTCACAAAAATTCAAGTCTGACCATATTAATGGATGTTATGATTATTTCACTGTCTTCTGTTTTTAAGACTGACGAATTTAAATTGAATATATATGTGTTGTAAGCTACAGGTTGATGATGTAATGCTGTTACCAACATTGTGAATTCATTTTAATTAATGTCGTAAACCTCCTAAACCACACTCAAGTTTGCAGGTAAAATTGATCTTTAACAGACCAAAATTACGCCAAGACAGCTCTCTCATCCCCAGTACGACTCATTGTTGTACACCCATACCAATGGGTTGAGGTACATGTGTGTCTATTTCGTCATTTCCTGTCACTGACGAGGTAATTAAAAATGTCTCAGACTGAACGAAGAATGGAGAAGAAAATTGGCCCTGTCCTATTCAACGGAGCTATCCTGGCAGTTGCCTTAACTGAGGTAAGGAAATCACGAACTATCTATTCAGAATGGCCAGCTGGGGATTTGAATCGCTGTCTTTGTTTTCAAGTATTTTCTAGCTCAGATCTTTTAGTATCTTCCATGTGTCAAACAAACTTGTGACCATTTATGCTACTCTTCTGTGTATACCACCAATATCCCGTATTACTCCTATATGCTAAAGGTACTGCATATTTGAGCAATATTACAGGATTGGGCCCAGGAGTATTCCATAAATAATCTCCTTTATAGGCTGATAGCATTTCCTTGCTGTCCTACCAATGAAGCGTAGTCTGCCAACTGCATTACCTATGATTGGACATATGTGATTGTTCCATTTAATATCCCTACTAATTATTACACTCAGGTATTTGTATGAGTTGACCAATTTCAACTTCGTCCATTGATGTTGTAGTCGTAGGATACTAGGGTTTTTAATTTTGTGAAGTGTATAAATTCACACTTCTGCACATTTAAAGCAATTTGCCAGTCTTTGCACCACTTTCAAATCTTATCCAGATCTGGCTGAATATTTGTACAGCTTTTCTCAGACAGTACTTCGTTATAGATAACTGCATCATCTGTGAAACGTCTGAGGCTAGAATTAATTATGCCAGCAGTATCATTATTATACAACAAGAATAGGAAGCATCCCAAGACACTTCCCTGGGGCACACCTCTAGTTACTTCCACATCTGTCAGTAACTCTCCATCCCATTAATATGCTTCATTCTCTCTATCAAGAAATCATCAGTCCAGTCACAAATTTCGCTTGATATCTCATATGAACATACTTTCTGTAATACGCATTTGTGTGGTACTGACAAGGAGGGCAAAGACACAAGTTCAATCTTTAGTAGGGCTCACTTGAAAGTGTTATGTCAAGAAAAATATTAGCTGTTAGTGACTCACCATCTGCATCAGAAGGATTACAGAAAATGAATGTCCAGCTGGTGCAGAGATCAGTCTTCTATGGGATGTCTATTTTACACTTCACAAAATGGATGTCTTTGACATTCAAGAAATGTTCAAAACAAACCATTAACTTGCACCACAAATATCAAATGAAAAACGGCACCCCACAGTGAACACAAGGGTTCGCACCATCAATATCGAAAGCGAATTACTTGGAAGTTACAAGTCGTGTGGGATGTTCAACCAGGTATCCACTCATAAGGAATGCGTATAAAATCATATTGGTGTAACGGGGTGATGAGAACTGATTGAATGTTATGCCATGTAACCGAAAGCAAAACAGTCTGTCACGGAGCTTATCGTGAAACTGGCTACCCTTTAAGACTTAGCTGCGGATAGTGCGATAATATGTTTTATAGGCACGGAAAAAACAAACATTCAGAGGCTGAATTCGTCCAGTTGTCCCAGGTCATATGAGCTGCAATGTCTCACACTTTTCAAGTCGGATAGATAGCTCTAAAGGAGAACGATTTTTACTCACAGACCAGGAATCAAGCAAAAACAAGTTATTTTGACCAGAAGCGGTACTCATACCATCATTGTACCACTCTTACGCCTATTTTCCCACTCTTCATTGGTGCGATGTAAATATTCCGTACTGCCCTTTCGAGTTCACGCGCACGAGAAAGAAACGTAGGCGGTAGAGCACCCCAAGTTCCGCAGTGTACTGTGCATCATCGAGTTGTCGCTTTATCTGATATTTCGCTATCTTCCGTCTTTCAAACCTACAGCACTGTTTGAAGTTGTTCAACCATCCACCGCTGCTCTCTAAATCACAGTAACCTATTTCGCGCGCAGTTTGATGCGCATAACATAGTAGGTCACTATTATGCGTATCCTGTAAATTGTATCGAGCATCCTTGAAACGCGCAAACACTAGTTTTTGTCCTCCCTTGAATATCTGTACTTTTTCTTATGCACTAAACGATCTTATTATTGCGGACTTATTCGAAATCTGTTCACAGATGATCTTCCATGCACACAATTCCGTTTTCCTTGGACAATGATTGCCCTTTACTATGTTTAACTGGAGACAGGATTTGTGGCTCTCTATCCGAGAAGGATGATGAGCTATATGGCTCGACACATGTTTTAATACCACTCTCACCTGTTAAGCACGTGTCGACATCATTGTACTCCTTATTGCACGCAATTTGTGCGTGTATACGACACCACACTCTCCACTGACTCATCTTGCAGAAACGCTAATATCTCATCTGCCAATTGTTTCTCATTCTGCGAAATTCCTTGGGTTCCTTTCTGCCGAAATGTTTGCTTGATTATCATTGCCATCGTAATGCTTTGCATAAGCACCCGTACCACTGAAGTATTGTTGTGAGTTACTCGTCGACTAAGCAGTTCAACTACACTCCACAGCCACATGCCGTGCTCGTCATTCGATACCTCAAGTGCCGCCCCCTGTTACCATTAGCAGCCAATACAGCGGTTGCATGGCATACGTGGGGCATTGAATGCCATAAACATCATTGGCCTTTCGCGATCTCGCATTAAAGGGCTTCCTTGTGAATCAAACGCTTTTTGGAAGTCAAGAAAAACTTCGTTTACCCGACTGCCTTGATCCGTGGCTTTTGGAGTGACATTTGTGAGAAGCCCCAGTTGGGTTTCGCGTGATCGACATGTTCGGGTTCGATGCTGGTTCTATTCGAGATACCTAGATAGGCTCAGTGATTCTAGTTTTGAGGAGATAGAGCAAAACAAACGTCCGGCAAATTGCTCGGCGGTCCGGGGTGAATTTTAGGGTGGATCCCGGTAATTATGCAGCCGCGGAGGCGGCTGTTTTTAATTGGAGCACGCAGGTGTCCCTGGTACTACTGCGTATTCATAGGTTCGCTGCCATAAATATGTCCAGCTCGGCCGCCATAATAGAGTCATTACTGCCGGGCCGGCCGGCCAGCAACGTCGAATTACGCTCTTACGATAAATCATCGGTTGCGTTAACGCGTGCCTCTCCTACTCGGCCGCCCAGACGTAAATTACATAAACGCATAGGGAGGAATCTCGCCGCGGATGCAGATTTACGACGGCAAGAGGCCGCAGCTCAGCTCACGACGCCGCTTTGGGGGCCGGCTCCACGAGCAAACGACGCTTGGGCGCATCTGCTGCATCGTGTCGGATGCACGATAGTCTAACAACACGCTGTCGGTAGCCTTTAAATCAAGCGGCACGAACAGACTTCGCGAGGGCAACGCAATGTACAAATTGTCGTTAACTGGCGTCAAAAAATGTCATAATGAGAGCGTAGCGAGACTGCTCCCCCCCCCCCCCCCCAACATCAAGGCTTAAAGAGGAGAGGGGAGGGGAGGAGAGGGTGCTCAAAAACTCACGAGAAAAGCAAGATAGAAAGACAGATCAGGAAATAACCGAGATACGTACGTTTTTGTCATCTGCCTACGAGAAGAAACCTTTCCGTCGGTCCGCGACTGTAAATGTGCCGTGTAATTTCATTATAGAAATAGCACTGTGATAACAGCGTGCGGCTACTATAGTCCGATTAAAATTACTTGCCATTTGACGTCTGTCACTTGCCGCTACAGTGCTGCCATATACAAGGTTGCTACATAGAAGGTTGGGCCAATGTGTTCGGCAGCGATCGGGCGCTTCCGTGTGACGTCACTGTCGAGAAGCGTCAGCAGCGCGAAACGTTCGCGTACGGCACTATTGCGCTTAAACTAACATTAATTTACGAAAAGTGAAGGGCAATATAATGAATTATGGATTCGATCGAAGCTTACCAATACAGGGACTGAATGTTAATACCTGCTACGGCTGTGAAACTCTTATATTGTCTCTCTGGTAATGACAAAAGTAAAACTACAGATTTGTGGCTCCCCCTCAATTTATATTCTATTACTCAACATTTTTTGTTAGATAACAACAATCTGGTATGCTTCAGTCCCTTTTTTATATATTTTACAATTTTTAATAGTACTGGAAACGCAACAATTACAAGAGCTTTCAGTTTACTAAACACATTTTGTGCATCACAGTCGGCAATAGTGTGTACCATCTTTTTCATGCAGGTATTAAGCAGCAAACGTACGTCTAGTTAGTTGAGACATTACTACACATAATGATACAGATGCCCGGTTTAATGAACTCACATTCAAAAATTTTAAGAAGAATTTAAATACCTTAATCAGATCTGGAGGGAACTGCAGAAGCTCTCCACCTGTGTGCTGCTTTCTGCTGCTGCTGTTTGGCCCTCTGTGCATTTGCAGATGTGTTGAAGTGCCTTATCCGGATGAAGGTTCTGGTTTTAGCGTACACTGTGATGACCTCTTGAGGAATAGTTGGAAACTTCCCAATTAAAAGTCTCGTCAGGTTTCTGATCACATTGCCGTCTTTACACAGACTGCTGCCATGAAAATTTAAAAAAAGCACCTCTAACTGCTTAACAACATCAAACCACTCATCTGAAGGGATGATTAAGCCACCACGAGACAGTTTCTCAATCCACCCAGAACTTGTATGGTCTTTCGACACTTCGAGTGTCTTACCACTAGGATGACCAAGTGATTTGTCAATGGAGACGCACCTGGAGGCAATATACAGGTATCCAGTGATGTAGCGGAGACCTTCTTCTATCAAAGGTGGAACAATTAAGTCATGTAGTGTAATGTCCCTCATTTGTTGATCACCTTCTATCATTGACAACGCTTCCTCAATGCCCGGCACAAGCCCTGTAAACAGGTTGGAAGTCAGATAATTTGTATCAGTTTCCGCTGAGACTGGACAAGAACTGCGTAACTGAATATCAGCAATACTTTTGTTCCTAACTAAAATACGCAAACGGCTTTTAAATTCCACTGGTAAGAGATGATCATAGCCGCTGCCAATTGCTCTTATCTGGGAAAATAAGTTTTCAAGGCAGTCTTGGTTGAACCTTGAGGTCAATACGTACTTCAAACCGTAGGCAGTTTTAAATCCGAAAAACAACCCAGTAGTGACCGAATCGAGGTGAGTAATCACTTTTGGAAAGGAAGTAAAGTTTTATGATTTCCCACTCTCATTTTTTCACAGACGGAGTAGAATCTGCGAAGAACTTCCTCCTGCGTCTCCTTACACAATCCAAAAGCACTTGAAATTGGTCGTTTGCCGACAGGTACCCTCGAATTCATAACATCAAAAGTGTCGTTCACCAATTTGAAGAATTCTGCCGTGTCTTTTTCTTCAGGCATTACAAAAGAAATTGCTTCTGATACAGTGTTGGAAAAGAGTTGGCAAGCAAGATGAACGCGCTGTCGATCTCTTCCACAAACAGTCAGATCATGAGCAGTAAGCTTAGGGCACCGTTCCAGTTCTCCATTATCTTTCGACAATAGCTGCTCGATTACGCGCTTTGTTATCGTTCTTCCGTCACTTAATGAAAAACCATCATCTAAAAGGTGGTTTCTGAGAAGTTTCACCATATGTGGTACACCAGCAAATACCCAAACACGTTTCGTTTCATCATCTGGGTTGGTGAAGCACGTGTTTGTGTAGTCGATGTGGAATTCCTTCCACACTTTCCCATTTTTACCCCCCAAATCAGACACTATACCAACTACGACAAATCCCACTTTCTGCGTCTCTCTGACGATACTGATCAGTAAATCCCGGTTCATCGTAGTATCAAAGTTATAATATAGTGCTGCTTCCAGGTTCCACACAAACCACGTGCCATAACAACCTTTACCTGGCTATGTGGTCCATATATGCCATATGGTGTCAGTTTCTTGGTCGTAGCATATGCGACTGTCCACATTCATTTCGTCAAAGCTTAACACACACAGCTTCTCTGCTTGACTTAAGTTTGTTGCTTGCTTATTCATCAGTCAAAATTCCGGGCCGGCCGTGCGGTTCTAGGCGCTCCAGTCCGGAGCCGCGCTGCTGCTACGGTCGCAGGTTCGAATCCTGCCTCGGGCATGGGTGTGTGTGTGATGTCCTTAGGTTAGTTAGGTTTAAGTAGTTCTAAGTTCTAGGGGACTAATGACCACAGCAGTTGAGTCCCATAGTGCTCAGAGCCATTTGAACCATTTTTTCAAAATTCCGGGAACACAACGAAAAGAATTGGATATCCATCGTTTTAAAGTAGAAAATCCAGGTAATGGTATTCCCATTATATTTCTTAAATAAATATAAGTTTTTCTCGACAGAGAGCGCAGAAGCAAGGCTTTGCTTATATCTTCCTGGATCCAATGGGTGCTCTTCTTTGATTTCAGAAGACATTCGATTTGTGCGTTCGTAAACACTTTTTTTAAAACTTAGCGTACTTTAGTTGTCACTTTTGTACTTCGTTGATACTGAAGGCTTTGGCATAGCTTTCTCTGTCTGCTTAATGCATGAGCCAGTAATTTGTTTCTCGTTCTCAGCGTGTTGTTTTCAGTTATCAAACGCTTATTTTTTTCTGTCTGTAGCGATAATTCCTTATGAAGCCTCTTCATTTCATCCTCGATGCGGCCTTTTTCAGTTTCTGTGCTTTGATCCACTTTTTTTTCTTCGGTGACAGTGAAGCTAGTTTGTTAAGTGCACGTTTATGTGTTTCACAATCTTTCATTCTGTCATTTCTTTCTTGGACAGAAGATGAAGCAGCAGCAGCAGCTGCAGATGTGGCTTTAATGAGGTGCAATGAAGGAACTGCAGCCGGCTTTAAGATCGTCTTTGGCGGAAGTTTCCCGTAAATAATCGTCTTCTTTAAAATGTACGCTACAGATAGTAGCATTTTTAATGTTAATATTATCACTTCTTCTACAGAGCTGAACCCACCGAGCACGTGTTTCAGGATCTTTCGGAAACTTATGATAGGAAATACCACTCCCTTTAGCCGTCTGATTATAGTTTTCACACACAGCCACGGCACAATTCGGTATTGTTAAAGTGCCGCAGAAAGAATAAACTCGATTCAACACGATAACAAACAGCAACAACACAAAACTCACTTGCTCCAACACATACGAAAGCGCGCGCGAACTGAGCGGGGGTTTCTCTACGCTGACGTCATGCGCAGTACGGCGAAAAATCTCTGTTCTGCGCACGCATGGGGTCCTCCCCCTCCCCCCTGCCACTGATAGTAACACGCCCTTGGTTCGCTGCCACGCCACTTGGAGCGCTGCAAGTTTATCAGTCCATCATCTCGCTTTCTTATTGGCTGATTTTGAGTCTTCCACATTTGTTTTCGTTTCATAGTTAACAGTAGGAATTTTGTTTGAACGCGACTCGAACTGTTCGAACAGTTTACGGCACAGTTCGGGAAATCTCGGGTGCTGTTCGATCTTTTGATTGGCTCTTGATCTAGTGACTTTTGTTGGTACCATTGCATCCACCTGTCCAGCGTTTTAAATGCACTATGGATTTTAATAATATAAATAATTGTGAAACAGAGTCTGAAATATCTTCTAGAGTGCAGGTTATGCGTAAAAACGGCAATAAATAAATAGATAAATGAAAGATTGCTATCATGATTATTTCCAATTCGTCCAGCCATCTTGTGGTGTCAGATGGTACTACCTCCGAGATGGGTCTGTCCACTGTAATTCATTCTCGGGATAAAAATTAGTCTCTTCACTACTATCTTTTTTTGATTGTTTTCTAGTTACTCTACATTGTTTCATTTGAATGTTGCCATTCTGTTTTTCAGCTGCTTAACATCTGGTAACGTTTTTATCTACTATTTTACTGTATGAACCATGTCTGGTCAGTTGAAACATACTTCGTAACTCATTACCCTCTCTCATAAACAAATAAAACATTATACTGTGTTCAGTACAGTATTAGTTTTTGGAAGATATTTTCCTCTTTTGTCTGTTACCTTTGTTTAAAAACCAGCATAAACGTTCGTATCTCCATACATACTGGTACTGTATGACAACTCGTATTGAAAATTTGTTCAAACATAACAGGAGTTTGTGCAGTGGGTAGGATTTGATGCTATTTCCTCCAGTGTTTCTCGAAATTGTCAAATTTTAAGCGGAGCCATAACTTATTGTTGGTGCTAGGCCGTAGCTTCTTGCGTAGCCCTTGTCCTCCCTCCGCCCTAATAAAATGTCATGCTATTGTTCGAACAAACTTGATACTGTTTGTGTTAACGCTGCAGAGTCTTGGGAAATGTCCAGCCCGTTCGAACACGAGTATCGTTTGCTCAGCTCTAGTTAACATAAGTTGGTAGCATCGCAGTGTGCTTTCTGATTATTTGGTATTCAACTTATTATATCTTGCCACGGAATGAGTATGTAATTCTGCTTTGAATGGCGATGCTTCTTGCCACTGAGTACCTTGCTTTTCACAGTGGCTTGGAGAGTATGGATGTAGATGTTCATGAACAGGCCATGTGCTTTGTAGTCTTTGTCACTACAGCATTCTTTCTTGCAAATGCTAAAAATGCAGCAGTAGTTAGCAAATGGTTTCACACGTTATTAACACGTACGGTACTACAAACAGTATATTTCAGCAGAAATCAATTAAAATTTCGGTTGTCTCCATTAAATCAGTGACATGGCACCTGGTGGTCCAGCGGTAAAGCGCATGTCTGGAAACCAAGAGATCGCACAATCGAATGTCGATCAGACCACAGATTTTTCAGTCTTCATTTTCACCTAGGTTCCGAAGAATAAAAAATAAATGGTTTAATGCACAGTCTGGTAATTCGTGGACTCCATTCGATTCCCGCAGTTGTTAACTTCTTTCTTCATTTCATTTCATTCCTCGCTATGTTAAACTATTAATTACAAAATTTGAATATACTGAAACAGTTCAATTTATAACGTAAAATTAATCTATTCAATTCAGTTAGTACTTCTAGTTTTGTAAGTGAAAAAGCTGTAGACAACTACATAGTAGCACACTGATAAAATACTGCATGAGCCGTCACAGATAGAAAACAACTTTTATTACGTAGCGTTTATGTTATGACGAACACAGTAGTTTTCATCTGAAGAGTCGATTTGGAATAGATCGATTGCTCGCAATGTTTCTCGGACTTATGAAAAGCGCGTTGGTAGAATATACACTACTGGCCATTAAAATTGCTACACCACGAAGATGACGTGCTACAGACGCGACATTTAACTGACAGGAAGAAGATGCTGTGATATGCAAATGATTAACTTTTCAGAGCATTCACACAAGGTTGGCACCGGTGGCGACAACTACAACGTGCTGACATGAGGAAAGTTTCCAACCGATTTCTCATACACAAACAGCAGTTGACCGGCGTTGCCTGGTGAAACGTTGTTGTGATGCCTCGTGTAAGGAGGAGAAATGCGTACCGTCACGTTTCCGACTTTGATAAAGGTCGGATTGTAGCCTATGGCGATTGCGATTTATCGTATCGCGACATTGCTGCTCGCGTTGGTCGAGATCCAATGACTGTTAGCAGAATATTGAATCGGTGGGTTCAGGAGGGTAATACGGAACGCCGGGCTGGATCCCAACGGCCTCCTATCACTAGCAGTCGAGATGGCAGGCATCTTATCTGCATGGCTGTAACGGATCGTGCAGCCACGTCTCGATCTCTGAGTCAACAGATGGGGACATTTGCAAGATAACAACCATTTGCACCAACAGTTCGACGACGTTTGCAGCAGCATGGACTATCGGCTCGGAGACCATGGCTGCGGTTACCCTTGACGCTGCATCACAGACAGGAGCGCCAGCGATCGTGTACTCAACGACGAACCTGGGTGCACGAATGGCAAAACGTCATTTTTTAGGATGAATCCAGGTTCTGTTTACAGCATCATGATGGTCGCATCCGTGTTTGGCGACATTGTGGTGAACACACATTGGAAGCGTGTATTCGTCATCGCCATACTGGCGTATCACCTGGCATGATGGTATGGGGTGCCATTGGTTACACGTCTCGGTCCCTCTTGTTCGCACTGACAGCACCTTGAACAGTGGACATTACATTTCAGATATGTTACGACCTGTGGCTCTATCCTTCATTCGTTCCCTGTGAAACCCTACATTTCAGCAGGATAATGCACGACCGCATGTTGCAGGTCCTGTACGGGCCTTTCTGGATACAGAAAATGTTCGGCTGCTGCCATGGCCAGCACTTGCTCCAGATCTCTCACCAACTGAAAACGTCTGGTCAAGGGTGGCCGAGCAACTGGCTCGTCACAATACGCCAGTCACTACTTTTGATGAACTGTGGTATCGTGTTGAAGCTGCATGGGCAGCTGTACCTGTACACGCCATCGAAGCTCTGTTTGACTCAATGCCCAGGCGTATGAAGGCCGTTATTAAGGCCAGAAGTGGTTGTTCTGGCTACTGATTTCTCAGGATCTATGCACCCAAATTGAGTGAAAATGTAATCTCATGTCAGTTCTAGTATACTGTATTTGTCCAATGAATACACGTTTATCATCTGTATTTCTTCTTGGTGTTGCAATTTTAATGGCCAGTAGTGTAATTATATCACAACGTTGAATTCTAATCTTACTTCCTTTTTAAAATTACCCGTCACAGTATTCTCTTATTAGCTCCATTCTCATAAGATGGAGAAATCACTATTTACTAATAGCAACTGAAATAAAATTTTAGGACTATTTAGGTCTTGGCACTGACCAAGTGATAAGGATGATTACTTGTTTCCACAAAGTGAGAAGAATGCGGTAACCAATGTTGCAGATTTTTACCATCGTTAGAATTACAAGTAATAAGAGCTGATCCGATGCAGGAGCTGATTAGCGCAGATCGTCTAGAAAGCGATGACGAATTATCACAGGTCACGTTAAAAAGCAAAACGCGCTGTTTCAGACGTGTATGAACTTTAGACGTCTGGATAGAACACTGTTTCGCAACGCACTTCATAGTTACGTGCCACGCACTGAAAACGTCGCTGGGAAGGACTCGTCTACGTCGCGCTCAGTGTTGGAAGCAGGAAGCCTAACACTGTCATATTTGGCGTCAGGGAATGAGCACACCGGCGTTCTCAATGGGTTAAATACTAATGCGTGCATGAAAATTTTACAGCAATGCGTTAAAGCATGGTAGACAAACATAACGTGAAGACACACTGTGGCTGAACTAAAAAATTAATGAAAGGAACATTAAATGGATTCACAGAACACTACGTGAACTGCACTGCTTGACAATTGTTAAGGAACAAGTGATACTTGCTAAGCAACATCTATCAGTTACTACGGAATAACTAACAACTGCTACGGATCACTCGACCAACGGTAGCAAAAGGAAATGTAGAGGGCGGGACTTGTTAACTGCAGCGAAGCCTTTGCACGAACGCTCTGTGTGCATTCGACAGTTGTTGCAGTACGGTGTGTGATGAAGGTTGTTACGGAACTGATCAGTGCGACTTCCCGTTTAGTACGGCGACATGTCTGAAAGATATCATCTGAGTGCTTACAATCGTGGACGAGCAGCTGGACAACTCGAAACCGGTCAAAGTGCCACTACTGTGCGTAATGGATGTGTCCAACTGATTCATGTCGCCATTGAAAAAGGCCACTGAAGATGGGAATGCTACGCGAAAGCGTGCCGCTGGTCGTAGATGGAGCAGTACACTGCAAGAGGATCGATACATGACCCAAGTGACGAAAAGGAACAGATATCTCATTCCTAGGCTGATCGCTACAGACCTTGCAACCACTACCAATATTTGTGTATCTGCCTGAACCACTTCGCGGCGGTTAAATCAGCCTAATTTGCATGTTCAGAAGTCTCTTAAACGCAACCAATTTCAAACACGCTATCGTCCAGAGTTCGACGGTGTAAGGGGTGTTTCGGCTGAGGTGAGCAACAGTGGTCCAAAGTGAAATTCGTTGACGAACCCCGCTTCACTGTTGAAGTGATTGTGGCCATCAGTTAGTATGAATGGGGAGGGGAACACGTTACACACCACAAAAAGTTCATGAAATTCGTTGGGAGGTCTAGGCGTTATGGTTTGGGCGGGCATTATGCACAGTGACCGAATAGTGCTGCATACACTATCTGATCGAAAGTATCCGGACACCCCCAAAAACAGTGCACCTAATGGTGCATTGTGCTGCCACCTACTGCCAGGTAGCCCTATTAGCGACCTCAGTAGTCATTAGACATTATGAGACAGCAGAATGTGGCCCTCTGCGGAACTCACGGAATTCGAACGTGGTCAGGTGATTCGGTGTCACTTGAGTCATACGTCTGTACGCGAGATTTCCACATCACTAAACATACCTAGGTCCATTGTTAACGATGTGAAAGTAAAGTGGAAACGTGAAGGGACACGAACAGCACAAAAACGCACATGCCGGCCTCGTCTGTTGACTGACAAGAGACTGCCGAAAGTTGAAGAGGAATTCCAAACTGCATCAGGATACACCGCAAATACTATGACAGTTAGTCGGGAGGTGAGAAAACTTGGATTTCATGATCGAGCGGCTGCTCATAAGCCACATATCACGCCGGTAAATGCCAAACGACGCCTCGCTTGGCGTAAGGAGCGTAAACATTGGGCGATTGAACAGTGGAAAAACGTTGTGTGGAATGACGAATCACAGAACATAATGTGGCGATCCGATGGCAGTGCGTGTATATGGCGAATGGCCGGTGAATGTCATCTGCCAGCGTGTGTAGTGCCAACAGTAAAATTGGGAAGCGTTGGTGTTATCGCGTGGTGGTGTTTTTCATGGAGGAGGTTTGCACCCCTTGTTGTTTTGCGTGGCACTATCACAGCACAGGCCTAATTGATGTTTTAAGCAAGTTCTTGCTTCCCACTGTTAAAGAGCAATTCTTCAACGTCTTCTGGTTAGCTTTGCTGACCCTCGGTCTTGGGGTCCCAAGTTTGATTCATAGCCCGGTGTTGGATTTTCTCTACTTGGGACTGTATGTGCATGTTGTCCTGATCATCATTTCGCGGTACATGCTGTCCACATCACCATTTCGTCATAATCGACGCGCAAGTTACCGAAGTTGCGTTAAATAAACAGGCTCGCAACGGGCGGCCGAACTCCACTGAACGGGCTCCTGGCCACAAATACAGGGTTATTACAAATGATTGAAGCGATTTCACAGCTCTACAATAACTTTATTATTATTTGAGATATTTTCACAATGCTTTGCACACACATACAAAAACTCAAAAAGTTTTTTTAGGCATTCACAAATGTTCCATATGTGCCCCTTTAGTGATTCGGCAGACATCAAGCCGATAATCAAGTTCCTCCCACACTCGGCGCAGCATGTCCCCATCAATGAGTTCGAAAGCATCGTTGATGCGAGCTCACAGTTCTGGCACGTTTCTTGGTAGAGGAGGTTTAAACACTGAATCTTTCACATAACCCCACAGAAAGAATTCGCATGGGGTTAAGTCGGGAGAGCGTGGAGGCCATGACATGAATTGCTGATCATGATCTCCACCACGACCGATCCATCGGTTTTCCAATCTCCTGTTTAGGAAATGCCGAACATCATGATGGAAGTGCGGTGGAGCACCATCCTGTTGAAAGATGAAGTCGGCGCTGTCGGTCTCTAGTTGTCGCATGAGCCAATTTTCCAGCATGTCCAGAAACACGTGTCCTGTAACGTTTTTTTCGAAGAAGGAAAAGGGGCCGTAAACTTTAGAACGTGAGATTGCACAAAACACGTTAACTTTTGGTGAATTGCGAATTTGCTGCACGAATGCGTGAGGATTCTCTACCGCCCAGATTCGCACATTGTGTCTGTTCACTTCACCATTAAGAAAAAATGTTGCTTCATCACTGAAAACAAGTTTCGCACTGAACGCATTCTCTTCCATGAGCTGTTGCAACCGCGCCGAAAATTCAAAGCGCTTGACTTTGTCATCGGGTGTCAGGGCTTGTAGCAATTGTAAACGGTAAGGCTTCTGCTTTTCTTTTAATTTTTTTCATT
This sequence comes from Schistocerca americana, assembly GCF_021461395.2. NCBI lineage: Eukaryota > Metazoa > Arthropoda > Insecta > Orthoptera > Acrididae > Schistocerca > Schistocerca americana. The sequence continues at coordinate 570,486,959 of NC_060123.1, forward strand.
TCTTGCGCCATTTTGTTGTATCTAAAATGTAACTTAATAAAACATAAATTAGGTCGAATGCATTCTTCGTATATTTGAAAACGTACCTAAAAAGTGTATTATTTCCAGTGCTTTAACCTAGGATTTTCTTTCCTTTATTGACAATTTTAAAGTATACATTGTCCCTTACAGTAAGCTTATATTTAGTTACAATAGATTTGTTGGTCTTTTCTTTAGTTTTTTGTTCTATATGTTGTAACCACTCTGAAACACAGTGTCTTACAGTAATTTCTTTCACTGTTACTTATGCTAAGGAGGTGCTTGTGGTACTTGGAGAAATATTTACAAGTAAGTCACTTTCTTTGCCTCTGTTTCTAGATGTTGCGACCACTATGTGTCAGAATGTCGCACAGTAACTGCTTATAATAAGGGAGAGTTTATGCCACTTCGGGTGTATTTACAAATAGGGATTATTTTCTAATTTCTAAAATTTCGAGTACAATGTTGTGATGGCGATGCTTATTTTTGCAGTTATATCTTTTGGGAAGTTGCAATGCTTGGTTTGTGGTAAACAGTATTGAAAAATTGTGGAGTTGTGAAGATCCACTACAGTTTTCTTAAGACGTCACCAGCGCCACAGACAGGTATATTTGTAGTGTCGCATCGATTCTGGGAAGTTAATTCTGGGCGTTAAATAGGAGGGTATGGTTCGTCTAAGATTAGGGGTGTGAGGTGAGGTGCGATTGTGAAGTTTTGAATAAGTTCGTCCATCTCGTCACTGACGTCCCTTTATGTATCCTTGATGTTGAGTGCTATAACATGGGGAGGGTACATGTATTTATGTTTGGGTCTGGCTGTGTGTCTGGGCTTTTGTGCGAGCTTGTGTTGCATGTCAGGTCTGTTTTGAGGATTTGTCGACCGTATCTGGCACGAAGTTCAGTCAATCTGGTTTTTAATGGGAAGATATTTTGCTGCTCGGGGGGTTAGTTCACTGAAACAGAAGTATTCTGCGTAGGAGTCGTCTTTCAGTGGAGCAGAGTCTTCCACTGGAGAGTCGAGTCATACCTAACAAGGGAACCTCCCCATCGCACCCCCCTCAGATTTAGTTGTAAGTTGGCACAGTGGATAGGCCTTGATAAACTGAACACAGATCAATTGAGAAAACAGGAAGAAGTTGTGTGGAACTGTAAAAAAATAAGCAAAATATACAAACTGAGTAGTCCATGGGCCACATAGGCAACATCATTGACATAAATCTCAGGAGCGCCGTGGTCCCGTGAGCACCTGTATAACGAGAGGTCCTTGGTTCAAGTCTTCCCTGGAGTGAAAATTTTACTTTCTTTATTTTTGCATAGTTATTATCTGTCCGTTCGTTCATTGACGTCTCTGTTCACTGTAATAAGTTTAGTGTCTGTGTTTTGCGACCGCATCGCAAAATCGTGCGATTAGTAGACGAAAGGACGTGCCTCTCCAATGGGAACCGAAAACATTTGATCGCAAGGTCATAGGTCAACCGATTCCTCCACAGGAAAACAGATCTGATATATTCTATACGACACTGGTGACGGCAAGTGCGTCACATGACAGGAGTATGTTGTCGACCCACCTAACTTATACACTTGGCGAATGGGTAAAAAGATTCTTCTACCTTGCCCGATTTAGGTTTTCTTGTGGATGTGATAATCACTCCCAAAAAAGTGATGAAAACATAAGAGTTTGTCACATAAACTGAAAATAAAAAATTAAACTTTTCACTCGATGGAAGATTTGAACCAAGCAGCTGCTCACGTTACCACGAGACCACAGCGCTCCCGCGTTCCAAGTCTCCTTGATGTTGCATATCTTCCCATGAAATACTCAGTTTGTATATTTTGCTTATTTTTTCACAGTTCGACACAACTTATTTCTGTTTTCTCAATTGATCTGTGTTCAGTTTTTTAAGGCCTATCCACTGTGACAACTTATAACTAAATCTGAGGGGGGTGCGATGGGGAGGTTCCCTTGTAAGAGCGGAGCTGATGCGTATTCAGTTACTGGTCTGATGAACGTCTCGTAGGTGATTGATTGCTGTGATAGCGCTGCATCTAAGAAGTCGTCCATGGACAAGTCTGATTTGATTCCGTCTTTTTCGTACTTTGTCTACTGTATGTTTTATGTGTGTCTTCCACTTCAGGTGTTTGTCTAAGTGTACTCCTATGTATTTTGAAGTGTCTTGAGAGGTTGAGTCTATAGAGTTCCATAAGTAATGGTTGAGTTGTTGTGGGCTTTGTCTGGGTTTGCTGTGGAGATTTCTGAATTTGAATTGGATTCGGCTTGATTCTCCATCCTTTCATCCAGTTTTGAAGTCGTTCTAGGTATTCCATGGTCTGTCTTCGAATAATAGTTGTCGATGCGACATGCACCAATAGGCAGTGTCGTCAGCGTACGTTCCCAGATTTTCGGTGTTTCTGATGGTTGATGAAACTTTTCTGCCAAAAAATAGACGGTGCGGTGAAGGGTTCCTACGATAGCAGGGTCCACAGCATGTAACATACGAGTTGCACTTATAAACCGGCTCTGTGCTGGAATCCAATATTGTTGATTGAAGTTCACGTGTCTCGCAAGCACTAGACGTTTCTTGACGTAAAAAAAGACGGAATATTGGACAACTGCAGTTTATTTCGGTGTTACGTATTTATGTACGTATGGTAAAATATGTACGTATTTTTAGTAATTGCAACGATGGTTTAAATACCTTTAAAATAATTGTTTAGCGACTACGGACACTATTACTAGGAGACGTCGGTTGTCAGAAGGGTGAGTGGCATGGAGCCCTGTACGTATCCGCAACAGAGTAGCGAAATCCTAGCGGCGAACATTAGTCGCGCCATTCTTAAGCCTCCTTCACAAGGTGCCACTGAGAAGCGCTTTTCTCAGTGGCGCTGGTTTAAATGGGCGCTTTCTAGGGTTGCCGTGTCTAGCTGGGACGTCTCCGAGACATTTTGAGATGGAGTGTAGAAATGAAGTAAAACATTTATTTAACAGACTTACTTTTTGTGTAGATCTCAGTTACATGCAGCTTTCCATAATTTCGGAAGATGTCACCTTTTTCTGCAGCGGCGTGTGCGCTGATATGAAACTTCCTGGCAGATTAAAACTGTGTGCCAGTCCGAGACTCGAACTCGGGACCTGTGCCTTTCGCGGGCAAGTGCTCTACCACGGAACTTGCTGCGGCAGAAGATTTCACCTTTTTCAGCAGTCTTTTTCCCCTTTTTGCGTATTTTTAAGACTGCATTCATGTCAGCTTGTAGTTAAACTGGCACTGTAAGATTGATTCCTGGCAGCTGTCGATTTCTTTCATCTGTCCACAGGGCCGACATCAACAAGAAAACTTTTTCCACAGGGGCGTTGTGTGCAGAAATAGAAAACAAATACTCGCATAATTTTAGCAGTTGGCATTTGCGTTCAGGATTTTTCGATTTGCTTAAGAAAGTAAATCCACCTTTCCTACATGGAGTGCTTAGACTTCCATCCTTCCGAGTCACGCCATCAACAATATCGGGAAAATGTTTTTGTTGTTGCAGTGAAGCCACCCACAGTCATATGCCTTGATGACTCGTGTATGTCTACCACTTGTAGCCACCATGCAGTAGGGTATATTGGCTGCCTGTTTAGTAAACCTTAACCCAGATAGTCCCGAATTATTATTATTTTTTTTTCAAAATTGATTTATATCTTATCTACATTCATTCACAAGGTTGTAAGGAAGAAAGTAAAAACAATTTTGAGTATTTATTTTTATTTAGTATTTCCAGAAATGGGCGTCCTTCCAGAAGGACGTCAGGACAATAAGGGAACATGTTTTTAAAGTATATGACGTTGCACAATTAACTTGTTTCGGTTTTTATACTTTCAAATAAACATAAATAAATTTGAATTATGGGCTAAAACAGCTAATAAATGCAAAAAAACAAAGAAATAACCTATACACATATTTTATGCACTAGTATGATAAGACAAAAAGCAACAAACATGAAGTGGTTCGTCACATTTTATGCACATAGTAGTAGTTTCTTTGTGGCAACTTCGACATTCCAGCTGCTTCTTCTTTTTTGTTACCTCATCCGTTGGTAATTCAGCAACGTAATGTTCTGAAACTTCCTGGCAGATTAAAACTGTGTGCCCGACCGAGACTCGAACTCGGGACCTTTGCCTTTCGCGGGCAAGTGCTCTACCACCTGAGCTACCGAAGCACGACTCACGCTCGGTACTCACAGCTTTTCTTCTGCCAGTACCTCGTCTCCTACCTTCCAAACTTTCAAAATCTCATTCTGGAAACATAATGTTCTCTTCCCTCAAATCTAGGATCTAGTTTTGCCCTCTTACTAGGACGTCGTCTGTTGGTAGTGACTCTTTTGTGACTTTCAAGAATTGCAGTGACAATTCGACGACGAAATGTCAGATGATCTATGGGTTCTTCGTTGTGCTTGTAAAGATCCCAGGCATATTGCTCTGCAATGTCTATAAAATGTGCGATGACCGGGAAATACCACTTTTTTCCTCTTATAGGGCATCTATATAGGGATACATTTTGGTCAGCTCGATCTATGCCTCCCATATGAGTATTGTTGGAGTGTAATAAGTTAGGTTGAGGCACGCTAATCCTTTTCTTTTGTTCCCTGGAAAATCTTGCTACAGAGCGTAGTGGTTGCACTCTGGCAAAGTTGGTGGCGAAAGTAACAACATTGTTATCATTCCAACGTACAATGGAAATATCGGATGCTGAGTCAGAACAAACTTCATATGATCCTCTATTTTCTTTTATCATTTTTTCTACAGGTAATAGAGTACAATTCTTAACTCTGTTTCCTCTTATTGTTCCTGTTGCTTCCACGCCCCTCTCTTTTAGGTCATGTAGTAGTTTAACGCTGGTGAAGAGGTTATCAAAGTATATTCGATATGGAACATGTGGAAGTAACTGATCAACATAAGTCATTACCACACCGTACCCCATACCTTTCGTTTCATAATCCTTACTACACGTGCCAGCTCCTTGGTAGGGTTGGAGCCAAATAATATATCCACCACTTGTGACTCCACACCAAAATTTGAATCCGTATCGGATTGGTTTCCCTTTTATGAATTGTTTGCACCCATGACTTCCGGAGTATGGGACCATCGATTCATCGACAGAATGATGCCGCATGTGAGGCGAAAATTGTTTGAATCTATCATTCAGCATACACAGTAATGGGCGGATTTTCGCAAAACGGTCTGATTTATCTAAATTGTCATTGTTGCATACATGGAAATTGGAAAAGATGAAGTCAAATCGATCTCTAGACATGGCATTCGTTACGAGGTCGTTGTGACTGTCTTTATCTGATTGCCAGTACATCTTTCTGCGAGACGCTGTTACATATCCACTTAGCAGAAGTATTGCAATAAACACCAACATCTCATCTTCTGAACAATCACCTAGTCTATTTCTCTTGGCTGCGTACTGATTTGTGTAAGTGACCATCATTTGAAGCACTTCGTTATCAAAAAACTGTTGGAAATATTCAAGCGGTGTTCGCCCTTTCTTCATTCCAACTGTGAACATTAGAGGCCATACAGGTGTTGGATTAACTGTTTCACCACTTTTCCAGTTATATTTATTGAGGTTTAGAACTTTATTCTTCGATAGCCTGGCTGGTTTGTTTGTGGTTGTTGTTGTTATTGTTGCTGTTTTTGTACTGTTGGGGGGTCCTGGAACAACATCAGAGGTGAAGGATTGGTTCCTTGTTGCATTCACAGCATTACCATTGGTAAAAATGGCCAAATCGCAAAGCGCAGTAGCATTGAGCTGACTTGCTGGTAATTTATCTACACTTAGATTTTCTTCAGCACCCAAATCTTCATCTGTTAGGTCATCAGTTGAATTTAGAGGAGGGTGTAACGTTACATTCACACCAGTATTAGGTATTTCCTCATCTTTTGATTCTAACATGTCCAAAAGTTCCATCAGTGTACATCGTTTCCTGTGAATACAAAATGATAACATATTATCCTGACGTCCTTCTGGAAGGACGGTTGAAAACATTATTGAATTACTACTGATGAAAACTTTCAATCGTAATATGAACCCATAAACAATAAGGGTTAATTCTTTAAGATATTATGTGACAAGTTTCAGAATTATTGACGCAATAAGAAAGAAAATATACATACCCATCGATGACAAGGTCAGTCAGTTCGTCCATGGTAAAATCGGCCCTATTTTCAAGGCACAGTTTCTCACTCACTATGAACGACACAGCCAAACTGACTGTCGCAGCGCGCAACTGACTCTGCCTACTTCATATAACAATGCGTCACAGTCCGTTGCAACAATGCGTTATTCGCAAAAATAAATAATTTCAACAGTGAGTGACGTCAGGGTTATCTGGGTTAAGTACTCTCCCTTCGGCAAATAGTGGCGCCCAGGATTTACTTTCGAATTACCTCTTTTGATTTTCTTATTCAGGAAGAGTAGTAAAAGAGGGACTAATATATAGGGCAATTCAGAATGAACTGTTAAGTCCTCCATGAGGGAACGGAAACCCCGCGGCTTGGCAGCAGCGGCGGATCAAAGCGGCGCAGTGTGACGACAAAGGAGCCGCTTCCCTTTCAAGTAGCGCCGTGCAGCGCCGTGTGGTGGCTACACGCTCTGCAGAGTTGGGCTTCTAAGTGGTTAGTGTGAAGCCGCCCTTGTAGTGTAGTTTGAGGAGGTTCACTGTGACAAGCGCTTAACGCGCGTTTTAATAACCCGCGTTTACAGCTACATATATTTTATTCAGGCCGTACACATGCTAACGGGCCTTTTAATAAAGCGCGCGTTGAACGCTGCGCTAGCGCTCCACTGTTGTCAGCGCACGTCAACGCGCGCTTTGGGATCATTGGTTTTCTATGTTACTGTTCAGATGAGCGCGCGCTTTTGACGGGGATAGACGTATTTTAGGGTTCGCTCAGCTCATCCAGAAATCATCCGAAATGGAAGCTTTTAATACCGAATTAAATATGGATGGAATAGAGAAACGTCCTGCGATATGGAACATGACAAGTAGCATTTACTCAGATAAGAACTTAAGGGGAAGGGCTTGGGAAGAACTCGTTCTCATATTCTGTGAAGGAGATGACAATGAAGAAAAGAAGAAATTATTATGTGAGTACATATATTTATATTTTCAATAAGTTTGTGTGACAAATTAAATATTGCGATCTAGTCAATCAACTTTTCCTTCGTTGATGAAATAATTTGTTAGATGTAGTCGAACATTGTCTGCCTGTCGCACAGCACGCCCGTATAATGTGAGACTAGATTTTCCAGTGGTGGAATATGAAGAGTATGTTCATAATTGTAGCCATCCCACATTCAGACATAATTGTGTAGTGTACATATCGATTTTACGATATTTTCTGCGAAACCGGTGTTAATATCTAATGACCTGTATAAAATACACCATTTATTGCACATTATATTCGCCATACCGGCGTGATAATGTCAAAGGGTTATTAAATATTTTTTTAGCATACGTTAGTGATCCTCCCCCGTAAGGCCGCATTAAATTCTCCATCATGCTAAATCTTCATCAGCCACTGTCACATGTGGCATCACTCTTGGTCTGTTTTGTATTAACAATGCCTTTGGCTTATGTAGGTCTCATTGACCTTTCTGTCAAATTCTTGTACAATGGAGAATTCTTGAATATACCTGAGTCACTGTTTTTACCGTAAGCACCATTGTCAACCCCTCTCACCAAGGGGAGTGGCGGGTTCAGCGGCGCACGAGGCGGAGGGTCAATGTGGAGGCTGGCCGTGTGGCATCGCCCTCTCTGCCTGTGAGTGGACATGTAGCTGCTCCTTCAGCAAGGTCCGAGCAGGCACACGGGGGGAGGGGTTTATTAGTTTTTTGGAGCTCCAACGTTAGGCGGGTGATGGAGCCCCTTAGGGAAACAGCGGAAAGGTCGGGGAAGAAGGCCGGTGTTCACTCTGACTGCTTACCGGGGGGTCTCATCCGAGATGTGGAGGAGGCCCTGCCGGCGGCGGCGATAGAGAGCACTGGGTGCACCCGACTGCAAATTGTTGCTCATGTCGGCACCAATGACTCCTGCCGTCTGGGTGCAGAGGTCATCCTCAGTTCATACAGGTGGTTGGTGAAGGCGGAAAGCCTCGCACGCGGAGTGGAATTTGTAGCATCGGTCCCAGAACCGATCGCGGTCCTCTGGTTTGGAGCCGAGTGGAAGGCTTAAATCAGAGGCTCAGACGATTCTGCGGAGAGCTGGGGTGCAAATTTCTCGACCTCCGCTATCGAGTGGAGAAATATAGGGTCCCCCTGAATAGGTCAGGCGCACACTACATGCAGGAAGCGGCTACAAGGGTAGCGGAGTACGTGTGGAGTGGACATGTGGTTTTTTTAGGTTAGACAATTCCCTTCCTAGGCCCGACAAGACGCCTCCTGAGACGCGGAAAGGTAGGAGTAGGCAGAATGCAACAGGGAATAACAATATTAATGTGCTAATAGTAAACTGCAGGAGCGTCTATAGAAAGGTCCCAGAACTGCTCTCATTAATAAACGGTCACAATGCCCACTAGGGACAGAAAGTTGGCTGAAACCAGATGTAAACAGTAATGAAATTTTAAACTCAGATTGGAATGTATACCGCAGAGACAGGCTGGACAGTGAAGGGGCAGGTGTGTTTATAGCGATGAGAAGTGCAATAGTATCGAAGGAAATTGACGGAGATCCGAAATGTGAAATAATTTGGATGAAGGTCACGGTTAAAGCAGGCTCAGACATGGTAATTGGATGTCTCTATAGGCCCCTGGCTCAGCAGCTGTTGTGGCTGAGCACCTGAAGGATAATTTGGAAAATATTTCGAGTAGATTTCCCCACCATGTTATAGTTCTGGGTGGAGATTTTAATTTGCCGGATATAGACTGGGAGACTCAAACGTTCATAACGGGTGGCAGGGACAAAGAATCCAGTGAAATTTTTTTAAGTGCTTTATCTGAAAACTACCTTGAGCAATTAAACAGAGAACCGACTCGTGGCGATAACATATTAGACCTTCTGGTGACAAACAGACCCGAACTATTTCAAAAATGGTTCAAATGGCTCTGGGCACTATGGGACTTAACATCTATGGTCATCAGTCCCCTAGAACTTAGAACTACTTAAACCTAACTAACCTAAGGACAGCACACAACACCCAGTCATCACGAGGCAGAGAAAATCCCTGACCCCGCCGGGAATCGAACCCGGGACCCCGTGCTCGGGAAGCGAGAACGCCACCGCGAGACCACGAGCTGCGGACCCCGAACTGTTTGAAACAGTTAACGCAGAACAGGGAATCAGCCATCATAAAGCGGTTACTGCATCGATGATTTCAGCCGTAAATAGAAATATTAAAAAAGGTAGGAAGATTTTTCTCTTTAGCAAAAGTGACAAAAAGCAGATTTCAGAGTACCTGATGGATCAACACAAAAGTTTTGTCTCAAGTACAGATAGTGTTGAGGATCAGTGGACAAAGTTCAAAACCATCGTACAATATGTGTTAGATGAGTATGTGCCAAGCAAGGTCGTAAGAGATGGAAAAGAGCCACCGTGGTACAACAACCGAGTTAGAAAACTGCTGCGGAAGCAAAGGGAACTTCACAGCAAACATATACATAGCAAAAGCCTTGCAGACAAACAAAAATTACGCGAAGCGAAATGTGGTGTCAGGAGGGCTATGCGAGAGGCGTTCAATGAATTCGAAAATAAAGTTCTATGTACTGAATTGGCTGAAAATCCTAAGAAATTTTGGTCTTATGTCAAAGCGGTAGGTGGATCAAAACAAAATGTCCAGGCACTCTGTGACCAAAATGGTACTGCAACAGAGGATGACAGACTAAAGGCCGAAATACTAAATGTCTTTTTCCAAAGCTGTTTCACAGAGGAAGACTGCACTGTAGTTCCTTCTCTAGATTGTCGCACAGATGACAAAATGGTAGATATCGAAATAGACGATAGAGGGATAGAGAAACAATTAAAATCGCTCAAAAGAGGAAAGGCCGTTGGACCTGATGGGATACCAGTTCGATTTTACACAGAGTACGCGAAGTAACTTGCCCCCCTTCTTGCAGCGGTGTACCGTAGGTCTCTAGAAGAACGTAGCGATTGAATCTCAATGTAGACAAGTGTAATGTGCTGCGAATACATAGAAAGGTAGATCCCTTATCATTTAGCTACAATATAGCAGGTCAGCAACTGGAAGCAGTTAATTCCATAAATTATCTGGGAGTACGCATTAGGAGTGATTTAAAATGGAATGATCATATAAAGTTGATCGTCGGTAAAGCAGATGCCAGGCTGAGATTCATTGGAAGATTACTAAGGAAATGCAATCCGAAAACAAAGGAAGTGGGTTACAGTACGCTTGTTCGCCCAGTGCTTGAATACTGCTGAGCAGTGTGGGATCCGTACCAGATAGGGTTGATAGAAGATATAGAGAAGATCCAACGGAGAGCAGCGAGCTTCGTTACAGGATCATTTAGTAATCGCGAAAGCGTTACGGAGATGATAGATAAACTCCAGTGGAAGACTCTGCAGGAGAGACGCTCAGTAGCTCGGTACGGGCTTTTGTTGAAGTTTCGCGAACATACCTTCACCGAGGAGTCAAGCAGTATATTTGCTCCCTCCTACGTATATCTCGCAAAGAGACCATGAGGATAAAATCAGAGAGATTACAGCCCACTCAGGGGCATACCGATAATCCTTCTTTCCACGAACAATACGAGACTGGAATAGAAGGGAGAACCGATAGAGGTACTCAAGGTACCCTCCGCCATACACCGTCAGGTGGCTTGCGGAGTATGGATGTAGATGTAGATGTCTTTCGTTGGTTCACTTATGGCAATGTGTCTCAATTTTCTCCAAATAGTTTCACGTACATGTGGTATTATAGTCGCCGCAGTAGATTGGCCAATTTTATAATCGTAGCTGAATGTCCCAAGTGAACATCCTGTGGCCAAATATCTCAACAAAAAATACCATAAAACCTTGATATAAATATTTGAAAAGAGTCAGGTTACCTTTCATTCGGAAAGTGGGTGCACAGCGACTGTTATGTGACATAAATTATAGAGTGCAACAATCAGTCGTCCTTTTTTAGATTTTATTACGCAAATCCAGATTTCGGTTAGTAGATAGCCATTCTCAATGCACTATTTTCTATTCTCAATGCATGTAAGTCCCTTTTGTTCGGGTGTCAGTCACAGTTCCTTGAATATTCAAAGAACTGTGACTGACGCCCGAACAACAGGGACTTACATGCATTGAGAATAGAAAATAGTGCATTGAGAATGGCTAGCTATTAGCCGAAATCTGGATTTGCGTAATAAGATCTAAAAAAGGACGACTGATTGCTGCATTCTACAATTTATAAATTTGAAAGGAGGCTAAGAGGCTGCTGGTCTGCTATTACTAAATTCTGTTTTTTTTTTTCGGCGTTATCCCTACGAAAGATATGGTACAGTTTACGAGATAATTATACGAGAGAGGTAAAGAAAATGAAGACTGTTAAATCTGGATCAGGAGCTTCGAAAAATTCGTCATACATTCCGTATAATAGTCTACGATTTCTACAGGCATCTACAGCCAACAAATATACAGAATGTAGTTTCGATGCAGATAATGCATCAGCTTCGTCAGAAGTTGCTGACGTAGAAGTAAGTTCTGCCTTTAAGAGTCCTAAATCTACTCCAAGAAAAAACAAAAAATAAGTTCTGCCGATGAAAGATTTGCAAGTATATTAGAGCAAAGTTTAGCACAGAAAAATGTTCCGGAACCAAAAGAAGATGACGATGAAGACAAGCTGTTTTGTTTGTCAATCGTTAAAGAGATTTAAAAAATCCGGAAATATAGCCGACTTCATACTAAAATTGGCATTTATAATTTAATCTTGCAAAACCAAATTTTCCTCCAAGGACTGCAACATCAGTCACCTGAAAATCAAGGCTATCATAGCCCGTTACCACAACGAAAAAATTATTTGTCGCAAGAGCAGCGTAGTCAAGCTTCTACCGAAGGCTTTCAATATCATGATTATAGATCACAGCAGTCTAGTGTGCCAAATAATTTAGCACATTATGGTTATACTACAGCAATGGGACCTCTATCGCCAGTAAAACACACTCCATCGCCAGCACCAACCAATGCCAGCAATGAATCGCAGTTACAGATATTGTCCGAGTAACGAAACGTTCTTCTTTCTTTGAATTTTCTTCCCTAAACAAGTGTTGTTTTATAAATAAGTGTGTTGATTAATAAAAAACTTACCTCAATGTAATCGCGAGTTTTTCTTCTGGTGAAATACAATATCGCACAGCGTTTTTATCTGCTACGAGTTGATCGTTTATGAGAGCCAGTAAATCATCAAATGATTTGATGCACGTTCTGAAATAGTTTAAAAAATTTGGGTCCGTATTGCCTTAGCTTAGAATACAAAGTTATGTACTGGCTTTCAGTCAGCCTTCTAACATTCTGCGTGGTGTCTTTTTGTTCTATATCGTGTCTCCCTACCACTTTCGCGCAACGACGCTCTGAGCGTGTTTTTTAGGGAATTGACTAGTTCGAACCTGGGACCTGTTGCTGGTAAGGAGACGCCAGACCACACATGACATGTAGAATTCAGAAGAGTTCAGTGAGACTAGCGATGATATAACCAAACACTTAATGATTTCAGCGTCAGCTCCACTGCACTCCCTGTAACGGAATCTTAATACTAACTAAATTTAGTGGAAGGGATTCAAGGCTTTCCTATTTTTAATTAGCTGGTAAAATAACGTCGAAAAAGCAGTTAAGTTTACCATTGGAAATTTTATTCTACTCACAAAACATTGTTTATAAATTGCACTATTGATAAAAGGAAATGTTTTAATACAGGATGGTAAAAACCAACTGCGTTTAACAAAAATGTGAACGAATATTCCCTGAGTTGGTTTCCAAGTTCTACAATGGATCGAAGGATGACCTATGCCATATCACATCTATAATCTAGGTTTAAATTAAGTTTCACAAAGGAGAAAACTATCAAAATGGTCTACAGTGACCCTCAATTATCTTTAATTACTTATCTAACTTGTAAATTACAGTGGCTGATGTGGCTTCTCAATACTATATAACAGAAAAATCATCGCGTTTCAGATTTTTACTTCAAGTGGCAAATGTGAACACCATGAGCTTTAATTGACGATCGACACTAGTATTACGCAAAAAGGGGGTGTAACAGATGAGACTTCTGCAGTTCCGAGTGAAGCTTTATGCGCTGTTATGCGGCATCGTGTGCGTTCATTACCTTGTCGGGCGGCGGGAAGCACAGCTCCGCTCACCTCGCCGTCTCGGAAGCAACTCCGTCCTAACTTCTCCTTACTACAATTTTACCGAAGTTGGTTTAAAAAAAACTACCTGGCTGTGTTTTCATCTGACCAATCAGGGTCTCAATGTTAACCTTAAGCTCCGCCTACAAAAATTCTGTCTATCCAATGAGAAACGTTATACTTTTCGCGGTGGGGCAATGTTTTTAAAGTTTGCAACGTAACAGAGACGCGAAAGTCTCACGCTAAAACTTGCAGCTGGTGTTGTCCTTTTAGCGTTATCGTAAGATCTATACTGTTCTTCTGGAGGGCTCTATCTTTTAACATGGGCTGGGGGGTGGTACTGACGTAACAGAGACGCGAAAAAGTCTCACGCTAAAACTTTCAGCTGGGGTGGTCCTAGCGGTTAGCTGGCAACGTGGGTGTCCGTCCCTTATCGTAGGGCCTTCCAGCTTAACACGGTTCTGCTCTCGGCTTCTGTTCTCGTTTCTCACCTCGGAACTGCGTCTGTCTCACAGTGGGAAGGTATGACAAGCATTTAGGCATTCTTGTGTTAGTCTGTGGTATTCCATTTGCTCACTCGTTACTCGTATTTCTTTGGTTAATTTAATGTCACGATTTATTCGGAGCTATGTGACTTACTACTGAATTTGCTTATCATGTCAGGGTTTTCATGGAAGGTGTTGGATTTGCCTGACACCTTACATATCACCACCCTTCGAACTTAATTTTTGCACTGAATTTAGGCAATGATTGAATCGTTGTCTAAGCCAGTCAAAAATTATTCCGTTATCTAAATTTTGTTGCCCACTGTTCAGCCACGTTATTCTGTTCTATGCTAGTTTGTATTACTAATTTATATTTTTATATTCTTCCACATTATTCTCAAAAATGACAAGAGAAGAATATTTTTATGCTATTATTAATTTTTAATTATTTTCTTTCTTTATTTAATTGTGAAGTTTGTTTTTTAAGAAGTTTGTTATCGAAAGTGAGGAGTCTTTCACATCGATTTTCTTAGAAATACTATTTTTATAAATGTAGTAATTAAGTAAAATCTATTCCTAACACATTTTCTAAATATCATGTACAAGTGAAATGTTTTTGTTTCTAGACACTCATTTCAACGTTGTTACACTAACAAATAAGAATTATTTCCAAGAATTGCTTTGACAAAGAAATATACATACACAAGTATTGAGATATTATCCTAGCAAATGGTACAACTGTTAAAAAAAAAGGGAAAACATCCAACAAGATAATTTTTTATTCTTTGTTTTTATAAGAAGAAAATAAGTAAAATATAGTTATTCTTTTATTTTTATGAGGAGAAAATAAAGGGCATATAGTTTTAGTGTTTATTGTGCCTTATTTTTGTTCTTTATATACTGTCCATTTCAGAACTAATGACTTATTTTTATCGATAGTCTATTTTTTACTTAAGTCCATAGTCAATGACTGTTATTTTGTAGTTTATTAGCTGTCTGGTGTGCTTAACTTATTTAGTTTTCCACACGTTTCTTTTGCACAATTCCTACATCACATAATTTGATTTCACACATTCACACGATCCTATGAATGTTTAAGCACGAGGTAGGCGAATGTTTTTTGCACGAAGGTGATGGACTTGAGCGAGATGAATGTGAGCTTGTCACAATACGCCAGTGACTACTCTTGATGAACTGTGGTATCGTGTTGAAGCTGCATGGGTAGCTGTACCTGTACACGCCATCCAAGCTCTGTTTGACATAATGCCCAGGCGTATCAAGGCCGTTATTACGGCCAGAGGTGGTTGTTCTGGGTACTGATTTCTCAGGATCTATGCACCCAAATTGCGTGAAAATATAATAACACGTCAGTTCTAGTATAATATATTTGTCCAATGAATACCCGTTTATCGTCTGCATTTCTTCTCGGTGTAGCAATTTTAATGGCCAGGTGTGTACATCCGTACTCTACAAACTACCGTGAAGTACATGGCAGAAGATGCGTTGCATGCTACTAATGCTTCTTCCACACCCATTCACGTGTGGAGCACGGGAAGAACGGCTGTTTTAACGCCTCTGTAACATACGTAGACTAAACTTGCCTTCGCGATTCCTGCAGGAACGATAATTAGGAGGCTATAGTATGTAGGTGGTTCTTGAAACTTTGTAAGTATACATCAAAACGGATATTTTGCACTTATATCTTCAAGTGTCTGCCAATTCAGTTCTCCGACTGTCTTCGTGACACTCTTACACTGGTCAAACAAACCTACAACGATTCGTGCTGCCTTTTTTTGTAACCGTTCAGCATCCTCCACTAGTCGTATTTGCTATGGGTCCGACACACTTGAGCAATATTCTAGGACGAAGAATTTTGAGGAGGACCACGACCTTCGTAAAATTTTTTCGGTGAATTAATTCCACTTTAGGCTGTAAAAATATTATTTATTGCGATTGCGATTTCGGCATATGTTCATTGTCAAGCACTCGGCAGTCAGTCACCAAATGAAAGCACACGAAAGATCCGTACTAAAAGACTGGAAAGTTGCACAGGCCACACCAATATTCAAGAAAGGCAATAGAAGTAATTTACTAAATTACAGGATCATATCATTAACGTCGGTATGCAGCAGAACTTCGGAACATACATTGTGTTAGAACGCCGGCCGGAGTGGCCGAGCGGTTCTAGGCGCTTCAGTCTGGAGCCGCGCGACCGCTACGGTCGCAGGTTCGAATCCTGCCTAGGGCATGGATGTGTGTGATGTCCTTAGGTTAGTTAGGTTTAAGTAGTTCTAAGTTCTAGGGGACTGATGACCTCAGAAGTTAAGTCCCATAGTGCTCAGAGCGATTTGAACCTTTTTTTTTGTGTTAGAACATTATGAATTACCTTGAGGAGAACAGTCTATTGACACGTAGTCAACACGGGTGTAGAAAACATCGTACTTGTGAAACACGACTAGTTCTTTACTCACACGTAGTCAATACCGGTGTAGAAAACATCGTTCTTGTGAAACACGACTAGTTCTTTACTCACACTAAGTGTTAAGTGCTATCGACAAGGGATTTCAAATTGATTTCGTGTTTCCAGATTTCCAGAAGGCTTTTGACACCGTATCTCACAAGCTGCTTGTAAGCAAATTGCATGTTTATGGTTTATCGTCGTATTTATGCGACTGGATTCGTGATTTCCTGTCAGAGAGGTCACAGTTCGTAGTAACTGACAGAAAGTCATAGAGTAAAACAGAAGTGATTTCTGGCGTTCCCCAAGGTTGTGTTATAGGCCCTCTGCTGTTCCTTATCCATATAAATGATTTATGAGACAATCTCATTTGCCGTCTTAGCGTGTTTGCACATGATGACGCCATTTATCGTCTAGTCAGTCATCAGAAGATCAAAATCATTTGCAGGACGATTTAGATAAGAGATCTACATGGAACCAAAATTAGCAGTTGACCCAAAATAATGAGAAATGTGAGGTCATCCACGTGAATGCTAAAAGGAATATGTTAAACTTCGGTTACACATTAAATCAATAAAATTTAAAGGCCGTAAAGACAACTAAATAGCTAGGAATTACAATTACGAACAACGTAAATTGGAAAGAACACACAGAAAATGTTGTGGAAAGACGAACCAAAGACTGCGAGAAATAGGGGAGAGAGTGTCACGGACATAATACGGGGGATGTAAATCGTTAAAACAAAGATTTTTTTCATAGCGGCAGCATCTTCTCATGAAGTTTCAGTCGCCAACTTTCTCCTCCTAACGTGATAATTTTGTATTGACGCCGATGTACATAGGGAGAAACTATCATCATAATAAAATAAGGCAAAGCAGAGCGCGCACGGAAAGATATATGTGTTCTTTTTTTCCGTGCGCTGTTCGAGAGTAGAATAATGGAGAATTTGTGTGAGGGTGGTTCGATGAACCCTCAGCCAAGCATTTAAGTGTAATTTATAGAGTAGCCATGTAGATGTAGACGTAGATAGTTACAGAAGTGACCAGAGTTAAAAATGAAAATATTAAAGTTACCTACATGGGGTGCAATAAACCTCTCAATAAGATATATCTGTGACATGCTGGAACATAGTTCCCAGTAGTACAAAAGGAAATGCATATGGGGGTGTAAATTTTGCAGTTCCATACACCATGCGAGCACATGCCTCATAAATCTGTTGAAACGACACTTATGTCAAAATAACTAGAGTAGTTGTCGTGGTAGACAGATCACAATAGCGACAAAGACGTAAACATTGAAAGAGCGTGAGCCGTAGAGTGCAAAGATGCAAGTGTATAGTGTCGAAATGTTTGTAAAATCCTTGTAGTCAAATTCTAGGAGAGATCGCAGAAGTGTTGTGTATACTGTAGACTGATTACATTTCCCTAGTATTCTGCCAATACGCGAAATCTGTCACCAGCTGTACCTACGTCTGAACCTATGTGATCGTTCCATTTCATATTCCCACAAATTGTCACATCTAGGTATTGATGTGAGTTCAGTGATTGCACCTTTGACTTCCTGGTATTTTAGTAATGGGATACTACTCTTCTTCATTTTGTGAAATGCACCATTGTACTTTTCTCAAGATATAGAGCAAGTTACCGATCTTTGCACCACTTCGAAATCTTATCAAGATCTGACTGAATATTTGTGCAGCTTCTTTCAGACGGGACTTCACTGTAGATTACTACATTATCTAGGAAAAGCCTGAAGTTACAAGATCATTAATATACGGCACAACAAGGATACCAGAGGCCCCAACACACTTACCTGGGACAAACCCAAAATTCCTTCTATTTCTGCCGATGACCCTACATCCAAGACACATCTCTCTACCAAAAAAACCTCAATCCAGTCACAAATTTCGCATGATACCCCATACGATCGTACTTTTGATAATAAGCGTAGATCTGGTACTGAGTCAAAAACGTTTCGAAAATCGAGAAATACTGAATTCACTTGTCTACATTGATCCATGTTTTTCGGGGTGACCGAGCGAGGTGGCGCAGTGGTTAGCACACTGGACTCGCATTCGGGAGGACGACGGTTCAATCCCGTCTCCGGCCATCCTGATTTAGGTTTTCCGTGATTTCCCTAAATCCCTTCAGGCAAATGCCGGGATGGTTCCTTTGAAAGGGCACGGCCGACTTCCTTCCCCATCCTTCCCTCATCCGAGCTTGCGCTCCGTCTCTAATGACCTCGTTGTCGACGGGACGTTAAACACTAATCTCCTCCTCCTCCCTTTTCGGGGTGCATGTGAGAAAAGCGCGAGATGGGTTTTTCATGATCGATATTTTCGAAATCCATACTGGTTGACAACCATCAGCTGTATAAGGGAGTGACGACGATGAAAATTTGTACCGGACCGGGATTCAAACCCGGATTTCCCGCTTAAGACAAGCGAACGCATTAATCACTTTGGCTATCCGTGCACGACTCACTGCCAGACCTAAACTTCCATTTATCGTCGTTCCTGCGTCACAACCTGTACCCGCACACATGTTATGTCATTCCCATACAGCGTAGGACATTTTAATTTAAAGACGCGCCTGGTATCGGCGGATAAATATTATATTGCAGTTCGTGTGTTGCATGTCCGAAGGAACATGGCATCGTTCTTCTTAACATCATAGACACTGCAGTATCGAATATACCTCATTATGTTAGAGTTCAGAATACTTTCTAAAATTCTGCAACAAATGGATGTCAAGGATATTGGACGGTGCTTTTACGAATCACTTCTGCTACCATTCTTGCAGACGGGTGTGACTTGGACTTGGGTTTTGTTTCAACGGCATGGCATAGTTTTTTTCGAGATATCTGTGGTAGATTGTAATTGAAAGCAAGGCTAACTCACTTGCAAATTCAGTTCAGAATCCGACAGTGATTCCACTGGGCCTTGGAGCTTTATTCAGTTCCACACCACCACTGGCATTAATATCTATTCCAGTCATGTTTTCAGCGGTACGAGGATTGAATTGGGGCAGTATTCCTCGGTCTTCCTTTGTAAAGAAACAGTTAAAAACGGAGTTAAGCATTTCGGCTTTTATGTGAATGAGTGGTGACTTGTGCTGTACATGTCTGAAGCAACACACGCCACACGAAATAGCAGCCGTGATAAATATTATGGAAGGAAAGGAAAAGGAACGAACTAATGATATCAGTGGCATCGGGACTTTATACCGAATCTGTGACAAAGAATGAAAATGTTTGACGGACCTTGACTCCAACCCGGGGTCTCCTGCTTATTAGACAGTTATGTTAACCACTGCGCCACCCGGACATGACTTCTGATTCGCTATCCAATATTTGAATTCCTTTCTTATCCACGAGTGACTGGACCCTAATTTTGGTGCAAACAATGATGCGTTCCAAACGAGGGAGTATGGCTTGGAGATCACTGCAAAAGAAGGCGCTGTCCACATATGGTTGATCAGTTATTTTAGATTCGTCAGTAAATATTGTAGTCACATTTCAGCAATGAATCTGCCCATTTGTATTAGATATGTTCTTAACCTCTGCTGTTTTCTGGGTAGAGATGGTTGTGCGAACTGAGTAGACGAGAAAAATGACGTTGGAAGTGCTGCCTAGTAGCGGTGAAACGGGTAATAAGGAAGCGTTCTGCTTAAGTGGCTCCTACTGTTCTGCAGACCGCTTTTGATTTCGAGAAAGAAACGGTAATTGGACTGGAAGAGCTCCTACTCCTCTGTTAATTTTTGGTAATAGGGGTCCCAGCATTTGGAGTCTTCGCAATATAAAATTGTCCTCTTGGATTTAGTGTTATATATAAACAGTCATCTTGTAAGGTGGCAGAATAAATGAGGGTCAGATTCGCACCTTACATGAGAGCTTTATACATCGCAACGAGAAGGTGAGTATGACAGCTAACATAATTCGCCAGTTAGGAGCAAATTTGCATATCAGTATGTAATGCAAAAAGCGATGACAGTCAATGGACGATAATTAACACACCGTTCCTATATAATGCATGTCTTTGAGCAGAATGTGAAACAAGCAGCACGAGTCATTTTTGTTTGAAAGCCAAAGGGACACAGGCATTAGCGAAGGCGCGCCACAGGGGTTACCACGGAAACCACTTAAAGGGGTGGCAGGTGGAAAGTCAACGACCCAACCAGGTGATTCAGGTGGGAGACACGCGTGTAGCAGCACATCTGCAAAGGGACAGAGAAAAAGCTTTAGAAAGCTGCGTTCCGGAATTCCGAAGGGATATGAACAAAAACCAATGACGCATTTAAATCACGTGTCCAGCGAGTGCAAGACACGTGAAGGTCAATGTACTTTAGAAAATCTAGAACGGGCACAAAACGTCCGATTGGCCCAAACGCACTCGGAAGGAGAAAATACTATAGTTTTGACGCAATTTAATAGAAGGGACATTGCGATTGGTAGAGAGAGTTTCCACAAAATAAGAGGAACGCTCCTATTGGTCGTAAAAGGCCGTGACGTGAAGAACGAATGATCCCAGGTGGGGGAGGCAGTTCGGCCATATGTAAGTCAAGAGAGAAGTTTTCTGGGACTCTTCTCTGAAATGGCGTCAAGTGCAGAACGGAGCGCTTAACGCTCTGTACGACGCAGAGAAGAAATTTGTGTGAACACTGCGTTCACAGCGGCTGAAATCCAGTTATAAATTAGCTGTAGTAACGTTTAGCTCCAACTGTGGTGAAACGAATCAGCCAATTAGATAATTGTTCTTGTGAGAACTAAGAGGGCACCATAATATTCAAGTTGCTCCAACAATGCGCGTGTATATCGCCACCTACAAAGACTAGGACTGAGTACATGTTTTCTCGCATAACGAGAAACATAGGGGAAGTTTCTACCTGGAAGTTCAGCAAAGGTTTGATTAGTTTTATACGAATTTCAGTGGAAGAGAGTGGCCTAGCAGACGGCAGCTCGTCGCAGCTTAAGGTAAATATCGAGTGCATAACCGTAAATTTTATTGGTTCACCAGCGTCCGTCCACTGTAAACTCGAGCGGCCTTGGTTAATATTTCGCTCAATTTCGCACATAACTAACCATGCACCGTAGACTTGATTCTCATCCTAAATACTACCGAACTTTGAACCGGAATCGGACGATTTTCGTAGTATTGACCAACATCATAACGTATGTGTAGGAATAATTTTGTAAAGAAACTTCTAATTAAACTCTAATATTGTTGTGTGTAGGATTGATATTCTTTTCGAGAGTTAATATTTAATATTGTAGTGTATAGGATTATTTAACTTTTTGATGTTGGAAAGATGCGTTATCCTGACAACTGTTATTATGTTTTCAAATTGAAAACTGTATGAAAGCGTGTATATGTGTGCTAAAAATTTCGACATTGAACCTGTCGCTTCAACTTACACAGTTGTTTTCAATTCTAGAATAAGTAACCACGTTTACAATCTCTGATGCTTCCAAGAGCAGATTACTGATTAGCCGGTGCTGAAGGCAGCTCTCTGATATTGGTTCTATGGCAGAGGTATTGAAGTTTGTGCAGTTTGGCCAGAGGTAACTTGATCACACCGTAATACAATTGATGTCCATCACTAATTGTAGCCTTGGAAGCAGATGTGTGATGGCATACTGTATCAGTCGTGAGTTTATTTTCAGGAATCGTGAAATCAAAAATGACTACCATTGTGTGGCCGCCCATTTCATTTACGGAGCAGCACACTGCACACCTTTGTGAGCAAATGCAACTACTTGTGATTTTTCGTGGTAATATTGGCAGTCACTTTCTTGTTAGCTTACTGTTAAGTAATATTGCAGCATGACCTAGACTATGACGAACTGGAGAGATGTGGCCGTTGAATATAGGCATATATCGTCTCCATGCTCTGAAATTTTAACGACTCTGGTTTAACTGTCGATGGTAGAGAAAGTTCAGTATATGGGAGCTGGTGGCGGATAGAGCCATTGATGGCCTCTACGAGGGATAGAAACTGTCCGCGGATATGATAAATGAAATTGTTGTCGATTTGGATGAATAAGGGATCCAGTATTAGCGTCAGAGTTTGACAGACCTTTGGAATATTTGAGATCAATCAAGCCAAAAGGGATAGATAACAAACCTTCGTAATTTCTGGCGGGACTGGCAACTAAAATATGATTCAAGTTTGAGATATACCATCTGACTTTCGAAAGAATATCATCCACATAATCCCGAATATAGCTAGGACAGATAAGTGCGAAAACTATTGCATAATCAGTTTGACAGCTCAAGCATCCAAGACATTGTCCACAGTAATGTAGAGACGTATAGAAAGGAGAACTGAGTATCCATTAGACGACAACCACTTTCGCTTTAGAAAAAGTCAAAGCACCAGACAGGCAGTCCTGACGTCAGCTTATAATGAAAGAAAAAAAAAGAAGAAAAGCACAGTGAAGAAAGCAGAAATATTTGTAGACCTAGAAAAGCCATTCTACAATTGAAGTTAGTGAAGGGTTTTAGAACCCTTAGAAAAATAGGTAAACACTATACGGAAAGATAGCTAATATACAAGGCAGTTCAAAATGAATGTGGTGAAAAGTGAGACCTCCAAATTTTTTTATGTGAAAACTCCCAAGGATTTTTAAATAATACAAGCGTTATTAACATTCTACATCCTTATTCTTCATGTCTATAAATTTGTAGACCTCTGCCGCGATATGTAACGTAACTATCTCGGTTCGTGGGAAACAGCGTGTTGTAAACTAGCATCTAATTCTAAGAGTTCTTCCTTACACGGAGCACCCTCTCCTTAAGCATGACAATACCAGACCACATCTACATCTACATGGTTACTCTGCAATTCACACTTAAGTGCCTAGCAGAGGGTTCATCGAACCATTTTCATACTGCTTCTCTACTATTCCACTCTCGAATGGGGCGTCGAAAAAGGATCACCTAAATCTTTCCGTTCGAGCTCTTATTTCTCTTATTTTATTATGATGATCATTTCTCCCTACGTAGGGGGATGTAAAAAAAAATATTTTCGCATTCGGAAGAGAAAGTTGGTGATTGAAATTTCCCAAACAGATCTCGCCGCAAAGAAGACCGCCTTTGTTTCAGTGACTGCCACCGCAACTCGCGTATCATATCAGTGACACTCTCACCCCTATTGCGCGATAACACGAAACAAGCTGCCTTTCTTTGCACTTTTTCGATGTCCTCCGTCAATCCTACCTGGTAAGGATCACACACCGAGCAGCAATATTCCAGCACAGGGTGGACAAGTGTAATGTAGGCTGTCTCTTTAGTGGGTTTGTCGCATCTTCTAAGTGTTCTGCCAACAAAGCGCAGTATTTGTTTCGCCTTCCCCACAATAATATCTATGTGGTCTTTCCAATTTAAGTTGCTCGTAATTGCAATTCCTAGATATTTAGTCGAATTGACAGTCCTTAGATTTGTGAGATTTATCGTATACCCAAAATTTATCGGATTTCTTTTAGTATCCGTGTGGATGACATCGCAATTTTCTTTTAGTGCCAATTGCCACTTTTCGCAGCATACAGAAATTCTCTCCAGATCATTTTGTAATTGGAATTGATCGTCTGATGATTTTACTAGACGTTAAATTACAGCGTCATCTGCAAACAATCTAAGGGGGCTGCACAGATTATCACCTAGATCATTTATGTAAATCAGGAACAGCAGAGGGCCTATAACACTACCTTGCGGAACGCCAGGTGTCACTTCTGTTCTACTCGATGATTTACTGTCTATCACTAGGAACTGTGATCTCTCTGAGAGGAAATCACGAATCCAGTCACACAACTGAGACGATACTCCATATGCACGCAATTTGATTAATAGTGGCTTGTGAGGAAAACACACGAATGCGGCGATATCTGAACAATCCGGCGCCTTGGGTTCACTGTCATCGATCAACCTCCATACAGTCCCGACTTGGCCCCATCCGATTTTCTTAAGTTTCCATAACTTAAAGAACACCTTCGAAGACTTCATTTTGACAATGATGAAACGGCGCAAGCGGAGTTCAGATTGTGACTCCGTCAACAAAGTCAGACATTCTACACGCTACAGTGTTGCTATGAAGAAACTGGTCTCTCGTTGAGAGAAACGTGTCCGTCACCAGGGTGACTATGTTGAAAAACAAATGTGTTAACATGAAAAATAATTATGTAAAATGTTAATAACGTTTGTTTTATTTAAAAAGCCGTAAGAGTTTTCAGATAAAAAAAATTGGAAACGCTACTTTTCAGCACGCTCTCGTATGTATTGCACAGCGATACACTGATAAGAATTACAGAGAATGTAAAACGAAGCTCAAATTTTTTACATACTTTTGAAGTTTTCTATTTTACTGCCCTTAGTCACAAGCGCAACAAATAAAATTGTAAGTGATTATGTGTGTGTGTGGAATCTTATGGGACTTAACTGCTAAGGTCATCAGTCCCTAAGCTTACACACTACTTAACCTAAATTATCCTAAGGACAAACACACACACCCATGCCCGAGGGAGGACTCGAACCTCCGCCGGGACCAGCCGCACAGTCTATGAGTGCAGCGCCTCAGACCGCTCGGCTAATCCCACGCGGCTAAGTGATTATGCATTTGACACCATCCATTCTCAAGTATATGTGGATCACCGACGTGAGCGCATTATAATTGCGAAATTTGATCTTATGAATTGCTTTCGGCGTCTTCCTCCGTAGTGATCTTAAGTAGTGTGTCTTCCGTTGCCCCCTTATTTAGTTCTTCGTCCTCTTAGACTGACCGTGCGGAGTGGCCGCCCTGTTAGAGGCGTCATGTAACGGATTGCGCACCCCCTCCCACCGGAGGTTCGAGTCCTCCCTCAGGCATGTGTGTGTGTGTGTGTGTGTGTGTGTGTGTGTGTGTGTGTGAGTGTGAGTGTGTGTGTTGTTCTTAGCATAAGTGAATTGTAGTTTAAGTAGTGTGTAAGTCTAGGGACTGGAAGGGAGTGCATTCAGCATCGTGTTGTCAACTAAGGAGCTACTTGAGTGAGAAGTAGGAGGTCTAAGGGCTGGGAAGAAGACAACTGCCGGGAGAGCGGTGCGCTGACCCCATGCCTCACCATGCCGCATCTATATGACGCCTACGGCATATGATGACTCGAGGGCCACTGTACAGGGTGGCAGCCAGTCAAGGAGTATTTAGGGAATAGCATTAAAATATTTATTTCCAAGGCCCCATCATATCTTTGTAAGTTTTCGCCCACAGCAACTTCGGCTCTGCCTACGTGACGCAAGTAGCCTGCCTTTCAGAAAGCTGCTGACAAGAGAGCCATGAGCCCTCTGCTGAAACTGGTAGAGAATTCACGCCATCGGTTTTAGCCAATAGCGTGCATGTGATACAGGCCACGTGTGTGGACACTG
Source organism: Schistocerca americana (assembly GCF_021461395.2). Taxonomy (NCBI): domain Eukaryota; kingdom Metazoa; phylum Arthropoda; class Insecta; order Orthoptera; family Acrididae; genus Schistocerca; species Schistocerca americana. Next base: position 570,512,634 of record NC_060123.1, read on the forward strand.
TAGGATTCTGCAGTGCAGAACTCAGTTGCTTTTGTCTGTTGTGATCCAGACCACGACTAGCACAGATGTCTGTTTTGGGAGGCAGAGCCTATGGCCACCCACATAGCTTAACATGAACCGCCTCGTCTTCCGTTGCCCCCTTATTTAGTTGTTCGTCCTCTTAGACTGACCGCGCTGAGTGGCCGCCCTGTTAGAGGCGCCATGTAACGGATTGCGCGCCCCCTCCCACCGGAGGTTCGAGTCCTCCCTCAGGCGTGTGTGTGTGTGTGTGTGTGTGTGTGTGTGTGTGTGTGTGTGTGTGTGTGTGTGTGTGAGTGTGAGTGTGTGTGTTGTTCTTAGCATAAGTGAATTGTAGTGTAAGTAGTGTGTAAGTCTAGGGACTGATGAACTCAGCAGTTTGGTCCCTTAGGAATCCACACACATTTGACATTTCCTAGACTGGCCTAAACCTGATAACTCCCTCCCTCCCTTGTACACACTGAAGAGCCAAGGAAACGGGTACACGTGTCTAATATCGTGTAGGGCCCCAGCTAGCACGCAGAAGTGCCGCAACACGAAGTGACTTGGACTCGACTAATGTCTGAAGTAGTGCTGGAGGGAACTGACACCATCAATACTGCAGGTCTATCCATAAATCCGTAAGAGTGGGGGGGGGGGGGGGTGGAGATGTCTTCTGAACAGCATGTTGCAAGGCCTCCCAGAAATGCTCAATCATGTTCATGTCTGAGGTGTTTGGCGGCCAGCGGAAACTCAGAAGAGTGTTCCGGGAGACACTCTGTAGCAATTCTGGATGTGAAGGGTGTCGCATTGTCCTGCTGGAATTGCCCAACTCCGTCGGAATGTACAATGGACATGAATGGATGCAGGTGATCGCCTGCTTACGTACATATCACCTGTCAGAGTCATATCTAGACGTATCAGGAGTCCAACCTCATTCCAACTGCACAGCCCCCACACCATTACAGGGCCTTCACCAGCTTGAACAGTCCCCTGATGACATGCAGAGTCGATGGATTCATGAGTCTTACTCCATACCCGTACACGTCCATCCGCTCGATACAGTTTGAAACGAGACTCTTCCGACCAGGCAACATGTATCCTATGTCTGTGTCGACGGGCCCAGTCGAAGCGTAAAGCTTTAAGTCGCGGAGTCATCAAGGGCACGCGAGTGGGCCTTTGGCTCCGAAAGCCCATATCGATGATGTTTCGTTGAATGGTCCGCACGGTGACACTTCTTGATGGCCCAGCATTGAAATCTGCAGCAATTTGCAGAAGGGTTGCACTTGTCACGTTGAACGATTCTCTTCAGTCGTCGTTGCTACCGTTCTTACAGGATCTTTTTTCCGGTCGCACCGATGTCGGAGATTTGATGTTTCACCGGATTCCTGATATTCATGGTACACTCGTGAAGTGTTCGTACGAGGAAATCCCCAATTCATTGCTGCCTCAGAGGTGCTGTGTTCCATCGCCCGTGCGCCGACTATAACACCATGTTCAAACTCACTTAAATCTTGATAACTTGGTAATGTAGCTGCTGTAACCGATCTAACAAATACGCCAGACACTTGTTGTTGTGTCTAGACAAGACAGCCTAGACACAATGAGAGGAAGCCGAAAGGCACGCGCTAAGTTAAAGCAGGATGGCGTGAGGCCTGAAACAGGATACGTAATGAATGCTATAAAGAAAAGTACGTAGCTTCTGGAATATTTAACTTTAATCCATCCTTTTGGTACATCTGGAGATTGTGGCGATACAAGTGAGACTCTTTAGATACATGCAATGTTACTAATGGCGCCTTGCTAGGTCGTAGCCATTGACTTAGCTGAAGGCTATTCTAACTATTGGCTCGGCTAAGGAGCGAGGCTTCGTCAGTGTAGTCGCTAGCTACGTCGTCCGTACAACTGGGGCGAGTGCTATCCCGTATCTCGAGACCTGTCTTGTGGTGGCGCTCGGTCTGCGATCACACAGTGGCGACACGCGGGTCCGACATGTACTAAGGGACCGCGGCAGATTTAAAACTACCACCTAGCAAGTGTGGTGTCTGGCGGTGACAACACACTTGTCTTATACAGGCATTGCCGACCGCAGCGCCGTATTCTGACTGTTTACAAATCTCTGTATTTGAGCATGCAAGCCTATACCAGTTTCTTTGGCGCTTCAGTGTAATAATGCCACGACTGTGCTTTTAAGAACTAAATGCAGGACAGGAACTTCCCTTGGCCCTGAACGTGAACCGCCGGTTCCCGGAGAGGGACGTAGATCAACATAAAACATTTGGAGCTTTCCGGGAAGTGGTGATCGATCTCGAGATAAATTGCTTTCGTTCCGCCTTCGAGACATGCCGCTTAATTTGGCCTAATAAATTTCCTCGCTTGCCACGCTTGGTTAAGTGCAAACGCTGATTAATGGAACGCACGACTGGCGCCGCGCTGAGAAATATTAAAGTCGTGAACCAGCGTACCAACGAGCGACTCAGCGCTTATAAATATGGACGAAGGCGGACTTCCGCCTCGCTTTGTTTGCATTAAAGCCCCGAGGCTAAGGTGTGCTATTTTTAGTAGCTGTGCCTTTCTGCGGTACGGTAATACGTATTTAAAATACAGCTTCAATATACATACTGTAAAAGGTTATCAGAAGAACAAAACGCAAAGAGAGCGCTATTTAAACGCAGTAACTAACTTTTAAAGCGTAACTTAGAATGTGCACTACTCGCCATTAAATTGCTACATCAAGAAGAAATGCAGATGATAAACGGGTATTCATTGGACAAATATATTTTGCTAGATCTGACATGTGATTAATTTTCACACAATTTGGGTGCATAGATACTGAGAAATCAGTACCCAGAACAACCACCTCTGGCCGTAATAACGGCCTTGATACGCCTGGGCATTGAGTCAAAACAGAGCTTGGATGGCGTGTACAGGTACAGCTGCCCATGCAGCTTCAACACGATACCACAGTTCATCAAGAGTAGTGACTGGCGTATTGTGACGAGCCAGTTGCTCGGCCACGATTGACCAGACGTTTTCAATTGGTGAGAGATCTGGAGAATGTGCTGGCCAGGGCAGCAGTCGAACGTTTTCTGTATCCAGGAAGGCCCGCACAGAACATGCAACATGCGGTACTGTAATCCAAAAAAATTAAACAACTTAATCTGCAAAACCAGTATGCAGTGTCTATAATTAAACCAATCCCTCTGAAATTTACTCAGTCTCGTGAGCACCGATTTCTATGGTCCTCTGCAATAAACTGATAAAATTCCCAATGCAAATAAATAAACTCTGAAATAAATTTTCCTTAGTTCTTGAGTCGCAACGGATATAATTTTGGTATTCTGTTCTCTCCACGGTAGGCATAGAAAATATTCAATCTTGGCACAGCAAAGTGCAATGCCGGACGTAAAATAGCTTCATACAATTAATGCCAGTTGTTTGGTTATTAAATGAATAGCGTTGCAAATGTTCAGTGTAAATATTGGATATTGACTCATGCTGTGCAGTGCTGCTCGCATTAAAGCTGTTGCAAACATTAATACTCTTCTGCTTCTGGCTCATTAATATTTTTCTGACTCTGACTGAAAAATCATTTCTCTTAAAAAATATTCATTGAATTTAAATAAATACGATTTGGAAGAGGATGAGGTACTGATAAGGGGATATCCTAACACCAAATTCTACAGTTTCAAAATTGTATTCAAAATAAACTTTCTTCTTCACAAAATCTTATATGAAACATTTTACATTAACTTCAAAACCAGTCTTAACTTATTGTTGCAATAAAATGAAAAAAAAAAACACTTGGAATGTTACCTTAGAAAAAGTCTGACATCGTTTGACAAAACAGATTTCAGAATTTAACTTCTCTGCATCAGGATTACACAACACACAAAATATTACAAATCGGGTAGAACCTAATCAACCTATACATTAAATCTGTTTGAAAACACTTGGTTCCTACATTCAAGGGTGAGTTCTGTTCTAAGACGTTTATATTTCTATTGTACATTCCTGGAAATGGAAAAAAGAACACATTGACACCGGTGTGTCAGACCCACCATACTTGCTCCGGACACTGCGAGAGGGCTGTACAAGCAATGATCACACGCACGGCACAGCGGACACACCAGGAACCGCGGTGTTGGCCGTCGAATGGCGCTAGCTGCGCAGCATTTGTGCACCGCCGCCGTCAGTGTCAGCCAGTTTGCCGTGGCATACGGAGCTCCATCGCAGTCTTTAACACTGGTAGCATGCCGCGACAGCGTGGACGTGAACCGTATGTGCAGTTGACGGACTTTGAGCGAGGGCGTATAGTGGGCATGCGGGAGGCCGGGTGGACGTACCGCCGAATTGCTCAACACGTGGGGCGTGAGGTCTCCACAGTACATCGATGTTGTCGCCAGTGGTCGGCGGAAGGTGCACGTGCCCGTCGACCTGGGACCGGACCGCAGCGACGCACGGATGCACGCCAAGACCGTAGGATCCTACGCAGTGCCGTAGGGGACCGCACCGCCACTTCCCAGCAAATTAGGGACACTGTTGCTCCTGGGGTATCGGCGAGGACCATTCGCAACCGTCTCCATGTAGCTGGGCTACGGTCCCGCACACCGTTAGGCCGTCTTCCGCTCACGCCCCAACATCGTGCAGCCCGCCTCCAGTGGTGTCGCGACAGGCGTGAATGGAGGAACGAATGGAGACGTGTCGTCTTCAGCGATGAGAGTCGCTTCTGCCTTGGTGCCAATGATGGTCGTATGCGTGTTTGGCGCCGTGCAGGTGAGCGCCACAATCAGGACTGCATACGACCGAGGCACACAGGGCCAACACCCGGCATCATGGTGTGGGGAGCGATCTCCTACACTGGCCGTACACCACTGGTGATCGTCGAGGGGACACTGAATAGTGCACGGTACATCCAAACCGTCATCGAACCCATCGTTCTACCATTCCTAGACCGGCAAGGGAACTTGCTGTTCCAACAGGACAATGCACGTCCGCATGTATCCCGTGCCACCCAACGTGCTCTAGAAGGTGTAAGTCAACTACCCTGGCCAGCAAGATCTCCAGATCTGTCCCCCATTGAGCATGTTTGGGACTGGATGAAGCGTCGTCTCACGCGGTCTGCACGTCCAGCACGAACACTGGTCCAACTGAGGCGCCAGGTGGAAATGGCATGGCAAGCCGTTCCACAGGACTACATCCAGCATCTCTACGATCGTCTCCATGGGAGAATAGCAGCCTGCATTGCTGCGAAAGGTGGATATACACTGTACTAGTGCCGACATTGCGCATGCTCTGTTGCCTGTGTCTATGTGCCTGTGGTTCTGTCAGTGTGATCATGTGATGTATCTGACCTCAGGAATGTGTCAATAAAGTTTCCCCTTCCTGGGACAATGAATTCACGGTGTTCTTATTTCAATTTCCAGGAGTGTATATTGTCTACTGTCAAACCAAAATTTATGAAAGATGTTTATATTTTATTAATAGGATTAAGTAAGAATAATTAATATTTGTCATTTTGGAAATAATTGTGGTAGCAGGGAATGTCTGCACCAAAATATTGTTGGCGGGAGAGACCGCACGTTGATGCAATTTTAAAAAGGGCGGAAGAGACCGCGTATGGATACATTTTAAGAAAGGAGCGGGAAAGACCGCGCATTGATATATTTTGTAATGGTAGCAGGGATTGTCTGCACGAGAAAGCATTGTTGGCGGGGGAGACCGCACTTCAGCGTTCGTGGGAAGTCAGCAGTAAGCGAGAAGTGAAGCGAGTTGGTAGCAGGTCTGAAGCGAGAGGTTGAGAGGAGCGGTGTGCCTGCTGTAGTGGGACGAAATTAAGCGTCACCCATCCACCAAAGTCAGCCCAGTTTGCAGGTGACTATAAGTTTAATTTAGTTTTGTTTATGTGTTTTTTTATTATTTGTAATAAATGTGAATTATCTAAAAGTTTGTATTTTTTTATGTGTTTCATGTACGGAGAGATCGGCGCAACGAACGGGGACAGCATCTTCGTTGCCGCGACCAGAGAGGAAATTGCTGGCCGCTATACGTCGCGGGTCGACAGCCAAGGAGCAACAGAAGATCCTGGAACCGAGTTGTTGCGTCGTGCTTCTAAAAATTAAAAATGAATTTTTATACTCTTTTTGTACAACAATGACATCAAATAGAGCTTAATCTTATTGAGATGTCAGTCACTGTCTGTCAACGCTCAAGTTCACATCTGTATGTGGAGGAAGCTAATAAAATAGTGTATGCTACTAAAGTTGAAACACGTGTCTTGAAGATTTATTTATGAAGAGTTATGTGAACGGATTAATAATATATTTGACAAGATTATTGATTCAGACAGCGTTGGCCAACACTTTGAATCTAAAAAGTTTATTTAATGTGTGATTCTGATATCGATTAGATCAAGATAACGTGTGTCGATATAATTTTCTGAGGAGAAACAAACGAAATTTAAATTCGAAAAAGTTACGAAAACCAATTGGCCCAAGTGATGTAATTCTCTGCACACGACTCAACTGATGTTTTACAGTTTCGTTCAAGAACCATTCTATGACAATTTAAAAAGAATATGAATCATTTTTGAAGTGGGTTGTAACTGACGTAGGTGACGAAGTCTGCACATGGTCATATATCAAACGAAAACTAATACGTCGTTACACCACACCGTGGCGACCTTAGAAACAGGACTTGTGTGCAACTAAGGCACACAGGTACGAAACAAAGCATCAAGAGTCCTTCGGAAGTCAACGCGAGTTTTCGTGGAGCCTTCACCAGCCAGCGGCGACTTCGTGGGTGTGGGCATCTGACGGAGCCGCAGCCAAGCAGTACGGTCACGCAGTTGTTCCACGAGAAGGCGCATCTGTTGGGCAGCAGCTGAACGCTGCAAACCCCGACAACCTTTTTTCTCCCTAAACTAATAGGCCCAGTACGTCAGCTGCGGGGCGTTCCTCCGGCTGGTATTAGAGGTGTTGCTGAGGGCTTCGCCTGTCTACGGCGGTGCCGGGCGTGGTTGCAGCTAGCGACGTTTCCGGTGTTCGACTCAGCGTCCTGCCGGTTGCGGAAGCGGGGTCGCAGCATCTCAGCGGCTGCATCGACGGCTGTTACATCTGCAGCCCATAGCAGCACACTAATCATCGAGAACTACAAATTACAATATTAGTGTCCGGTGAGTTTGTTTCAAGTTGGAAGTGGAGTGTTGTACATAGGAAGTGTGCTTTTACAGGATTGTTGATTACAAGTCTGCGTGTGTAAATAGTTAATATCTTACAATAATGTCGGGAAGTGAAATGTCAGACGAAGAGCAATCTATGTCCGATAGGAGCATGAGAGCACTTTTTAGGGCGATCGCTAAATTAAAACAATCTAACGAGGAATCTACTGCTAGATTAAAAGAGGAACTAAAACAGGAATTAAAACAGTCTAACGAAGAATCTACTGCTAAATTAAAACAGTCTAACGACGAATCGACGGCTAGATTAAAAGAGGAACTTAAAGGGGAGCTAACAAAATCGACAGACAGGTTACAGGAACATCTTAATGAAACCAGTCGAGAATTAAGTGATAAAATAGAGGCTTCTAAAGTTGAAATGCAGGAAAAACTAGTAGGACTTAGTAATAAGATTGCTGATAATTGTAAAAGGTTAGAAGAACATATCCAGGAATCGCGCGAGGAAAAAGCTCGCATGCGACACGATATTACTGACTTATCCGAGAGACTAGATAGTGTCAATATCTTAGTTGTAAATGAAATACAGAAAAATAACGATATGTTACGAGATGAATTTTCTATGCAAACAGAAACTGTTCGCAGAGAATTATTGAAATCTATTAAAGAAGTCTCTACCAAACCTGTAGAGCTTTCTTCAATAGATAATGTAGAATTAGAGACATTAACTCATCAAGTAGAAAAGGACCGTACCGAAATCGAAAACATGAAATTTTTAATTACTGAAATATGCAGTAATCTTGAGACTGCCAAAGATAATAACATTGATGAAGGTACAGAGCGTTCACATCGTGAGCACAGTGAAGAATCGATATTAGCTAATCGAGTATCCAATACAGAAATGCGGATACAGGAAATTACTAAACGGTTATCGGAATTAGATAATAACGAGAACATTTCAGGTAGCAGAGGTAATAACATAATCAGAGACAACAGTCGCATCGAATTTGCTAGCTCGGACGACAACAATATGAATAAAGCAATCACGGCAAGCCAATCCGATGCAACTCCGTCTCTGCAATCTAAACAAAATCCGACTATTTCTCTCGCAGAATGTCTGGATGACATAACGACAAATTCAAATGTAGCAAGTCGATTTCCTGTATTTAAACCAGGAGGCGAACTTCACCCTATAATCTTTATAAAAGCTTTTGAAACATCATTATCTCCTAAATGGAGTAATGAAAAACGCATTCAATTTGTAATAGGACATTTAGAAGCAGAAGCTGCGGAATGGGCAGTACTGCATAGAAATGAATTCAGGGATTGGGATGATTTTGTTAAGCAGTTTAAACAAAATTATTGGTCAAGAGGAAAACAACAACACTTAACTTTAGAGTTGTTAGACCCTCCTCCATATTCTAAACGGTGGGGAGGTTATAGGAATTATTTTGAATGGCATTTAAACCGTGCTAAATTAATTGAAGAACCAATTATTGAAAGTCATTTAATACGAGTCCTAATTAGTAGGTTACCGTATTACGTAAAGGAAAGAATGATAGAAAGAGAATGGTCACAGCCGTGCGAATTGTTAGGATATTTAGAGCAGTTAGATATACTTAATAGAGAAAGGGAAGACGAGAAGTTTAGATTTGGTAGAAATGACAATCCTCGAAATAATAATAATAATTCAGAACCACGAAAAGCTAATAACAACAATCATAGCCGGTTCTGTTATATAAAACGTCAATCTAAAGATAAAGAGAGCCAACAAAATCGTGGTAATAACTCTAAAGTGCGGAAATTACACAATAACGCTCATGAGATAAATCATCCTCAAGTAATTAATGAAGGTCAAGTGGTAGGTGACGTCATCATAGAAAGTTCGGAAAACTAGTGAAGTCCTTTAGTACGGGTCAACTAAAGGGAACTATTGGTCAAGATTATACAAGACCCAATTGCAATTTATCATTAAGCTGCCAAAAGGACGGTGACTGGCAACAAGATTTACTTCAGGAAGACAATCAGATAAGGGAGAATGTAACTTATAAACCCGTTATTAAAGGTTATATTAAAGATACCGAAGTAAATATTATAGTTGATTCGGGTAGCGAAGTAAGTATTTTATCCAAAGAATTATTTCAGCTTAAAAGAAAATATTGGAATTTCCCGACTTTACCTGTAACTGGGGTGAAAATTATAGGAGTTACTGGTAAAAGAAGTCAAAATATTACTGAAGAAGTTTATGTAACTTTTGAAATTGCTAAACAATTAATTGCTCACTCTGTACTCGTCGTAGCCAATTTAAATGTGGCCATAATTTTAGGTATAGATTGGCTGTGTAAATATAAAGCTATATTAGATTTTAAAGATTCTTCCTTAACCATCCATAAGGAGGCATGTACTTTTAAAGTGAGGTTCTCTAATAGTCAAGTACCTGAAAATTGCTACGAATCCTTACAGATTAAGTACGCACCGACCATGAATCTATTAACAGATTTTAGTGATCTTGGGTATGCAGTATACCAATGTCAGGCTAGTAATAGTATCGAAACCGCGTTATAAATTATATGCTGTAATTCCTCGAGGTTTGTGGGATCTACTATCATTAGATTTTTTCGGCCCTCTGCCTCGGAGTTCAGGAGGATTAACATATGTGTTTGTTGTAATGGAATGTTGGTCCAAACATGTGAAACTGTATACTTTGAAACGAGCGAATACAGCAAGCGTTATACGCTGCCTCACCCGAAATTACTTTGTTAACTGGGGCATTCCTAAACGACTTATGTCTGACAACGGTAGTGCCTTTATTAGTCAAAGATTTCAAGATATGATAAGACAATATGGAATCAAACATATCTTAATTTCGAAATATCACCCTCAAAGTAATTTAGTAGAAAGAGTCATGAAAGAATTAGGACGATTATGTAGAACTTATTGTGCACATAAACATACTCGGTGGGCCAAACTAATGCCTGAATTCGAAAAGATATTAAATGAATTGCCTCACCTAACGACAGGATTATCACCTATAGAAATTTTAGGCAAACGAATTATAGGTGAGCCTTTACTAGCTGCTTTACCTTGGCCACCAGTAAATGAGATCCAACAATGTATCCCAGACGAAAAAGTTTGCGAACAGATTGTAAAAAATGCCGAACGGAGAATTAAAAGTTATAATCAACAGGCTATAGAACCCTCATTTCAGGTAGGAGATCTTGTGTTAGTACGATCTCATCCTAAAAGTTCTAAGATCGGTAAGGAATGTAGAAAATTCTTCTTGATCTTTGAAGGTCCATATGTTGTACATAAGATTGTACATCCCAAAGCATTACTTCTTATGCAACCTTCATCAGGTGTAATTAAAGGATTATATAGTGTTGATCAAATGAAACCCTTCATTCCTAAATAAGTTAATATTTAGTATATGTTACACACGGAAGAGCGTTCATAGTTTATTCATGTGAAGTTTTTCGTGATAGTTACGTGTTATTTTAAATAAATGACAGAAAGCTTAAACATGTGTTCTACAATAATCTACTGGTACTTCAAAAAGAGAAAGATAACCAAAAGGGGGATTTATATGGAAGAAATTTTGCTCTTAGGTCAGAAGGAATTTTGCATATTTTAAATTTACTCGGATAGTAGGAACCAAAGGGGATGGTTAATAGTTTTAGGGACCATGGGCGTCCAGAGCTATATGGCTCACGAGAACATAGCAGAGTGCCTTTAATAGAGGTTTGTAATAGTGTTAATATAGAACACTCCAAATGGGGCTCTCTCGCTTGTTTCTCCTAAATAAATGGCCATTACCCAACAAGGTGTCCGAAGGTAAAGAAAGCCGTGCCGAGATTCCAAAGAAAGTTTTGCTTGATTTCTTCTTGACCTCAGGCATAAATAAGGCATTAGGGAAGAGAATGACGTAAAGTAAATAGTACTATTAGTTATTGTGAGAAACTTATTAGTAATATACATTCTTGAAAAGAATAACTCTAGTAAATAAATGAAACTGAAACTAATCTATCACAATTTGAACGCTCTGTCCTAATGTACAACGTTAAAGAACGTACTAAATTAGTATTTATTAGCAACTATTAACTGAAGAGGAGCAATCTCCCTATATTCGGTTACGAATTACCATAAGAGCACAATTAAGAGTAAATGACAAATAGTCACAACGATATCGTATTAAAAGGATTAAATCTATCTAATAGCAAGGACTCTAGGTTACGTAAAATGTGAGGAAAATGTATTAACAGTTAAATATTGTATATTGAACAGTTTTAATTCCGGTTAAAACCTGACAAACTGAGCTTGTGGGTGGGGTATGTAGTGGGACGAAATTAAGCGTCACCCATCCACCAAAGTCAGCCCAGTTTGCAGGTGACTATAAGTTTAATTTAGTTTTGTTTATGTGTTTTTTTATTATTTGTAATAAATGTGAATTATCTAAAAGTTTGTATTTTTTTATGTGTTTCATGTACGGAGAGATCGGCGCAACGAACGGGGACAGCATCTTCGTTGCCGCGACCAGAGAGGAAATTGCTGGCCGCTATACGTCGCGGGTCGACAGCCAAGGAGCAACAGAAGATCCTGGAACCGAGTTGTTGCGTCGTGCTTCTAAAAATTAAAAATGAATTTTTATACTCTTTTTGTACAACAATGACATCAAATAGAGCTTAATCTTATTGAGATGTCAGTCACTGTCTGTCAACGCTCAAGTTCACATCTGTATGTGGAGGAAGCTAATAAAATAGTGTATGCTACTAAAGTTGAAACACGTGTCTTGAAGATTTATTTATGAAGAGTTATGTGAACGGATTAATAATATATTTGACAAGATTATTGATTCAGACAGCGTTGGCCAACACTTTGAATCTAAAAAGTTTATTTAATGTGTGATTCTGATATCGATTAGATCAAGATAACGTGTGTCGATATAATTTTCTGAGGAGAAACAAACGAAATTTAAATTCGAAAAAGTTACGAAAACCAATTGGCCCAAGTGATGTAATTCTCTGCACACGACTCAACTGATGTTTTACAGTTTCGTTCAAGAACCATTCTATGACAATTTAAAAAGAATATGAATCATTTTTGAAGTGGGTTGTAACTGACGTAGGTGACGAAGTCTGCACATGGTCATATATCAAACGAAAACTAATACGTCGTTACACCGCACTGCCAGCCACCAGATATGATTTACAAGAGATTATAAACGGATGTACAGAGACGTCAGCTAACTATTATCACAAAAACTCAAGACTACTGAAGGTATCTTTGCGCAATGCTAGTTGTAAGATTATTGTAAAACGGAAGTCCCATTTGAACGTCTGTAAAATCATTTCAGTACCAACAGTAAATATTTGAAGAATCGTTTTCAGAATATAATTAATTTTTGCCAGCAATACTGATTATAATCCATCCCAAAAACCATCAACGTAAACCTTTGTAAAATTTTATAGTTGTCAAGAAAAAGTTTAACTATGAATTACGTAACTTCAGTCAAATTAAGTAAAGAATAATGTCAGCTTTGCTATTAAAGAATAACGTCAGCTTTGCTATTAAAGAACAACGTCAGCTTTGGTAATAAATACAGCCACTTATTATGACAGCCCACCAGCAGCTTATAGAGTATAGTAAAACAGAGAAAGTATATTCACGTCGCAGTTCGATGTAACAGTCAGATGGCGATCCAGTAACAGTAAAAAAAACGTAAGGAACAGTTTTGGGTTACTGCAGGTAACGATTGAGGGCCACGACGACGACACATTCTATGTTTCGTCGAAATAATCAGCAAATCACTTTTAATAAGCAGCATTTAAAATTGTATGTGATGTTTGCACTTATTATTATTGAGAAAGAGAATTAATTTCAAAGGGAAGATTTCATTTGTTATTATTAAGCAAGAGATAGAAATCCTAAGGGAAGGTTCCATAGGTTACTGTAGAAGGGAAGGTTGCGTAACAAAAGAGATATAGAGGAGACGGGTAGGTTTCACTGTAGAAATTAGCGAAATCCATATTGTGTTGCAGCATATTTAAAACTAAATACACAAAAATTCATTACCTCACAATCATGTTCCAGCTGATTTACCTTTGATTTACAGTATCATTCATCACTTCATTTTATAAAAACTGTATTATGCTGCGTCCAAGGACCAACAACTAAATTCTCACAGCTAGCCACTAGCTTTAATCCTTACATTCTACCTACAACAGAGTGCAATGGCAACTGTTACTGCGCTCCGCGCGCCTCTAACAATCGATTCTGCCACTCAGGCAACATCTTTGTTTCAGTGGTGCCAAAAATACAATCAGTTCTACATATGACAATCGTTTCATGTCATTTTTCATGAAATATATTACAAAACCGGGCTCCACGTACAAGAGGACTCCTCACAACAGTACCTTCATCGTTACACCATGATGGAGGACATCAAACAGAGTAACCCCTTCAGAGTCCCGGCAGACCATAGCCGTGACATTACTGGCTGAGAAGGCGGCTTTGACCATTTTCTGTACAGAGGAGAGGTGGTGTGGCGCTACTCCATCGATTGCCGTTTGTTTCCGGTTCGAAGAGAAGAACCAATATTTCATTGCCTGTGACGATGTTCGACAGAAAGTTGTCGCGGTCAGCCTTGTAATGCGTAAATAATTTCGCACGGGCGGTCCATCGTTGTTTTTTTTTTTTTGGCCGTCTGTTAGGTGACTATGAATCCTGCGGGCACGCACATTTTAGTTCTCCAACTGAGGCGGCACTATCACCAGAGATGCCCAGTTCGACAACGAGGTCTTTGATTCTGATCCGTCGATCACCTCGAATGAGGGTGTCCGCACGTTCCAACATTGCTGGAGTCACACCCGGGTGCGAGCGGCCGGCTCGCGGAAGATCGGACAGATTTGCACGAGCTTGTTACGATGATGCCAGACGCGTCTCATAACGACTCTCCGTGCTTTTGTTCACAGCCTGGCCTCCGTAGGCATTCTGCAAGCGCCTATGAATATCTGCAGTGGTTTGGCTTTCCGCAAAAAGGAACTAAATGACTGTTCTCTTCGGAACACACCTCCCTGACAGACACCATTGTGTAGGTTACGTTTAACGCCACCACCTGTCGGAACTTCGTGTAACTATAGGAACAAAAGCGGGAATATGCCACAATGTCCCACAATAAATTCTGCGTTTTTTAAAACGAAATTGGACGAGAAAGAAAGTGGTGCATTACTTATCGAACATCCCTCTTTTACGTCAGAGAAGATGATGGCACAAGCGGCACTGTAGATTTGTAGATTGCCATACAGCAAACTGTAATGACTCTCCAGGGGTCGTTTCGATACACGTGACTAAGTATAATATAAATAATGGATATTCTAACAATAGTCAGCGTTTCAGCTGAGTTAAAGATGTTCGTAGTTCCTATGTGTTTCCTGACAGACACTCAAACTCTCGATGTATGTTGTACCCAAGGTCATCAATAATCTTGCTACATATTTTAATGAACTGCACGAGCCTTTGGACAGAACCTTTGGATAGATGATTAGCTTAAGGTTTTTTTTTACTTTCGCAATGACGTATTAAATTGTTACTGAGTACACATACCAATACTAAATACATAACCACTGCTTGATTGACGACGGGATAGGAATAATTGCTGACAGTGAGAAATCTTCACAAATAAACGATCGTGAATTCCATTTGACGGCTACCGAGAGCTGACTCAGTATTCTGATCAGTGAAGCTAAAGCCATGTCTGCTAGAGAACCGAATTTAGTAAGCGTAAAATACAAGTAACAAGTAGAAAGGGTGCATATGTTCAATGTCCTGGCAAACGCATACTATTTCCAATACGACGTGGACATTGGAAAATAAGGAGATTTAAGTACCTTTAACGACACACTTTCCACACATAAAACATGAATAAACGAGGAACAAGGACTGTCAAGAAATTTTACAAAACTATGACTAATCCTAATCTGGTACATAAAACTGAAGTTTTGATCACAACTAAAACAGAAGGAAAGAGAGAGAAGAAATGAATACGCGTGATCGGATAGTGTTTCCTGTATAGGCTTACAGTGCTTAACAAAAAACAATAACCCTTAACTTATCTCGTGGGGTCCTGGAGAACCCCAGGCGATATGAATACAATACACAGTATGTGAACGGAACGACACATGGCGCCTCTGTTCTTGGTAGTCCTGAGTGAAGTGATGCCGTTTAACGTGCGGTTTTTCCGGTAATATTTTGCGAGATAAAGAGGAGGTCACAGAATACTCCACCAGAGTATAAACTTAAGTTGTTTTTCATTATCTCAATTAGTGTTTTACGCGACTGAAGTCTTAGAGTACTTCGAAAAGAGCAAAATTTCTATGATAACGTCAATTTTTAAGGTTATGTGAGTATGTAAGCATTATTTTTCAGAATGGCATCATCGAAGTCTTTAACAGATGACGAGTTGGAAAGAATAGTGAATGATCCTGCGTTTTTACAATCTGATGAGGAGAGCACTGCAGCTGAGGCTGAGTTTCTACTAAGTGATAGTGATTCCACCCCTGAAGTTGCATCACGAAATAGTTGTGAAGAATCAGATGAAGAGGCGTATACTAGGCCTTCCGCTGACAAATATTTCTTTGGAAAAAAGCAGTGCTACAAGTGGTCAAAAGAAGCTCCTCCTACAACTCGTACCCGTGCTCACAATACAGTTAGTCGCCTTCCAGGCGCTAGACGTGAAGCAAAAACGCTTGATTCAACTGACATATTATCTGCTTGGGAATTGTTCATTACTGAAGATTTATTACAACTAATACTCGCCAATACAAACGTCAAGATACATGACATGTCAAACAAATGCAAAGCTCCTCAACCAGCATTCATAAAGCCGCTAGATATAATACAACTGAGAGCATTTCTAGGTCTGCTTTATTTATCTGGACTGATGAAATCTAATCACGAAAATGTTGTTGGACTTTTTGCTAATGATGGAACTGGTCGTGATGTGTTTCAAATGGCAAATGGTTCAAATGGCATCTGAGTTCACCAGTCACCTAGAACTTACAACTACTTAAACCTAACTGACCTAAGGACAACCATGCCCGAGGCAGGATTCGAACCTGCGACCGTAGCGGTCGCACGCTTCCAGACTGAAGCGCTTAGAACCGCTCGGCTACAGCGGCCTGCGTGATGTGTTTCGAGCCACTATGAGCGTTCATAGATTTTTATTCATTTTGTCTTTTTTGCGTTTCGATTGTGCTACTACAAGAGATGTTAGGAAGGCTGATGACAGACTTGCAGCTATTAGAGATGTCTGGGAACTCTTTATAGTCAAATGTCAGAAGTATTATACTCCAGGAGCGAACGTGACAATCGATGAAATGTTAGAGCCCTTTCGTGGTAGGTGCAAATTTCGGAAGTATATGCCTAAGCAGCCAGCCAAATACGGCCTCAAAGTTATGTGCCTTTGTGATTCACGAGCATTCCATTTATGCAATGCATTTTTCTACACAGGCGAAGGGACAAATGAAAGTATATTATCAATTCCAACACAGGACGTTTTGAAATTAATAACACCAATTGAGGGAAGCAATAGAAATGTGACAGTAGACAATTGGTTCATGTCACTTGAACTCTATGATCAACTGGAAGCCCAAAAGTTGACTGTCTTAGGCACTCTAAAGCTAAATAAACAGCAGATCCCAGAAGAATTCAAACCAAACGGGAAGCGCCCAGTAGAATCTGCATTGTTTGGGCATAACGAAGGAAAGACAATTTGTTCTTATGTTCCTCGGAAAGGTCGAGCTGTTGTGTTGCTTTCATATACGCACCACGATCAGAAAATTAGTATTCAAAAGAGAAATGATCATAGATTACAATGCCACAAAAGGAGGAGTGGACGCACTGGACGAAATGTGCGCCAAAGACGGCGAAGACGCAGACGGCTAGTGCCTGTATTTTATGCCATTTTAAACATATTAGGAGTCAATGCTGTTGTTTTACTTCAGTGCACAAAACATCTTGATCAAACTGATGATTTAAAAAGAAGAGAATTGCTACAGAAGCTTGGAATGGATTTAGTAAAACACCGTATACAACGGCGAGATGTCCTATCCCTTTCTCGTGAATTGAGAGACGTTGTTGTTAAACTTGGTGATACGGTTGCCTCAACATCTTCAGATCCAGAACCAATGAGGAAAGCAACTTGCTACACGTGTGCAAGAAATGCGGACAAGAAAATCAAAAAGGTGTGTGAAAAATGCTCAAAACATGTTTGTCCCGAACACAGATTTTCAGTGTGCCAAAATTGTTTGTAATCATATCTCAAATGCGTAAAAATGTTTATAATATTCAGTGATAAAAGTGCAATTCAAAATAAAATTTCTTTAAATTACAGTTTCGTTTAACTTATTGGGGTACTCCGAGGTCCCACTAGAATATTAGCGTATGAGCATTTCACTAGAGTAGTTAAGGGTTAAGCAGCCGGAGTGGAGCGAAACTTCACGGTTAACAGAGTTATTGATGTTATTTCAGTGATTACAGAATCGAGTCAGACTGACAAAGAACTTGGCAGTATGAGCACATTGATCAGCATGGCGTCGCTGCCCCTCTCGCCTTGATGCGGGCACTGATTCGGTTAGGAAGGCAGTCAAAAGCGCGTATTTTCTCTCCGGACGCGAGCTAGCCCACAACTTTTGTAACTACACTACTGGCCATTAAAATTGCTACACAAAGAAGATGACGTGCTACAGACGCGAAATTTACGTTTCCGACTTTGATAAAGGTCGGATTGTAGCCTATCGCGATTGCGATTTATCGTATCGCGACATTGCTGCTCGCGTTGGTCGAGATCCAATGACTGCTAGCACAATATGGAATCGGTGGGTTCAGGATGGTAATACGGAACGCCGTGCTGGATCTCAAAGGCCTCGTGTCTCTAGCAGTCGAGATGACAGGCGTCTTATCCGCATGGCTGTAACGGATCGTGCAGCCACGTCTCAATCTCTGAGTCAACAGATGGGGACGTTTGCAAGACAACAACCATCTGCACGAACAGTTCGACGACGTTTGCGGCAGCATGGACTATCAGCTCGGAGACCATGGCTGCGGTTACCCTTGACGCTGCATCACAGACAGGAGCGCCTGCGATGGTGTACGCAACGACGAATCTGGGTGCACGAATGGTAAAACGTCATTTTTTTTGATGAATCCAGGTTCTGTTTACAGCATCATGATGGTCGCAGCCGCGTTAGGCGACATCACGGTGAACGCACATTGGAAGCGTGTATTCGTCAACGGCATACTGGCGTATCACCCGGCCTGATGTATGGGGTGCCATTGGTTACACGTCTCGGTCGCCTCATGTTCGCATTGACGGCACTTTCAAAAGTGGACGTTACATTTCGGATGCGTTACGACCTGTGGCTCTACCCTTCATTTGATCCCTGCGAAACCCTACATTTCAGCAGGATAATCATGTTGCAGGTCCTGTACGGGCCTTTCTGGATACAGAAAATGTTCGACTGCTGCCCTGGCCAGCACATTCTCCGGATCTCTCACCAACTGAAAACATCTGGTCAATCGTGGCCGAGCAACTGGCTCGTCACAATACGCCAGTCACTGCTCTTGATGAACTGTGGTATCGTGTTGAAGATGCATGGGCAGCTGCACCTGTAGACGCCATCCAAGCTCTGTTTGACTCAATGCCCAGGCGTATCAAGGTCGTTATTACGGCCAGAGGTGGTTGTTGTGGGTATTGATTTCTCAGGATCTATGTACCCAAATTGCGTGAAAATGTAAACAAATGTCAGTTCTAGTATAATATAGTCGTCCAATGAATACTCATTTATCATCTGCATTTCTTCTTGGTGTAGCCATTTTAATGGCCAGTAGTGTTATCTCATGTACGAGGTTGGTTCAAAAAATTCCGAAATTTTGTGCACAAAATTTTTCTACACGTACCTTATGTGGTGTCACCACCAGACACCACACTTGCTAGATGGTAGCTTTTAAATCGGCCGCGGTCCGTTAGTATACGTCGGACCCGCGTGTCGCCACTATCAGTGATTGCAGACCGAGCGCCACCACACGCCAGGTCTAGAGAGACTTACTAGCACTCGCCCCAGTTGTGCAGCCGACTTAGCCAGAGATGGATCACTGACAACTACGCTCTCATTTGCCGAGACGATAGTTAGCATAGCCTTCAGCTACGTCATTTGCTACGACCTAGCAAGGCGCCATAGCATTTGATATTGAGATTCTATTAATGTATCATCAAGAGCGATGTTCTACAATTGTGGATTAAAGTTAAGTATTATATCAACTATATTTGCTACTATTAATTCCCTTAACTGTTCCAGACCTCGCGCCAGTCAGCGTGTAATTAAACGCGTGCATTTCGGCCTCCTCTAGC
Organism: Schistocerca americana; assembly: GCF_021461395.2. Taxonomy (NCBI): domain Eukaryota; kingdom Metazoa; phylum Arthropoda; class Insecta; order Orthoptera; family Acrididae; genus Schistocerca; species Schistocerca americana. The sequence goes on from NC_060123.1 coordinate 570,532,208, forward strand.
AACACAGTGTTGGCTCTTCTGCCAACACATCACCTTATACTTACTGTGCACGGTCTCCCTGAAAATACTCCCCTCCACAACCGCTCCCAAAGCAGTTTCCGCTTCCAGAAACAGTCTTGGTACGCCTCTTGCTGGACCGTATGCTAATTTTCTTTTATCTCGTTTATTGTTGCAAATCTTCGTGTTTTCATCGAGGTTTTCACTTTGGAAACAAAAAAAGTCGGCAGGGGCCAGGTCAGGAGAGTACGGAGGATGAGACAGCACAGAGACTTCGTGTTTTGTGAAATAGTCACACAGCAACAGGGATGAATGTGCGGGTGTGTTATGGTGAATTGTCTCGTCACATTTCACGCCGTTTCCTTCTCTAATTTTCTCGCAGGCGTCGCAACACATCCCGATAGTACCATCGATTAACAGTTTGTCCCTGCGTCACGAATTCATGACGAACTACTCTTTCAAAGTCAAGAAAACTATGAGCTTGGCTTTGACATTTAAGGCGAATGGTCGATTTTGGTTTATTGGGAGAATTTCAGGAAAGAATGGTTCATCTGCAACGGATGCCTCATATAGGACGCTGGTGCGATGTATTTTTGAATACTGCTCGAGAGTTTAGGGTCTGTATCAGGTCGGATTGAAGGAAGACGTCGAGGCAATTCAGAAGCGGGCTGCTAGGTTTGTTACCACTAGGTTTGAACAATACGTAAGTGTTACAGAGATGTTTCTGGAGCTTAAATGGGAATCCCTGGAGGGAAGACGACGTTCTTTTCGAGAAACACGGCTGAGTAAATGTAGAGAATCGGCATTTGAAGCTGATTGTCGAACGATTCTACTGCCGCCAACATACATTGCGCGTAAGAACCATGGAGAAAAGATATGAGAAAATAGACAGTCGTTTTTCCTCGCTCTATTTGCGAGTGGAACACGAAAGGAAATGCCTACTAGCGGTACAGGGTACCCTCCGCCACCCACCGTATTGTGGCTGGTGGTGTATCTATGTAGATGTAGATGTAGTTCGTCGGATGTTAGTCTCCGATCATCGGTCGGATGGCAGGCGCAGACGTGAAATGGTAGCGATGTGTTTGGTGCACAATACGACGATCCCTCCTTCTTCGGAGGCTTCTTCGTTTAATTTTCCCCAGAAAAAAATAGTGCAGAAATGTTAACTCTGTTGAGTGCTTGTGCCGTTAAACTGAGGAGACATCCGTCATGCTGGCACCACACAGATTGCCTTATGACCAGTGGAATGTCTTCCAGTTTCAAGATGCTACTCCAGGCGCGTGTAAAATGAATGTTCGCAACGGAAAATAATAAACGCTAAAATGATGATTTGGTACTGTCTGAGTACCATTTGAAGCAGATCTTAGGATCTCTTAATTCCATAAATTACAATCTAAACGTAAATGAATGATGAAGGAAACTAATACTACTAAATGATAAACGTTGTTTCCTTTTATACGTTTATTGCAGATTAAAAAACACCCTTCATGTCAAATGTCTATGTTTCCTAAGTAAAATTATTAATCAATTGCCCAACTCTGCCCCCTTTTATGGCCACGCGATCTAACATAAATAACGTGAAATGACTGACATTATGTACTTACCAAACACTAGAAGACACTACTTTTAAAGATGATCTACGGTGGTGTGGAACCTCATTGGAAATAAACTAACGTGATCAAAGATGTTTAGCTTTATAACCCTAATAAGCCGAAGCAATTTGCGATATCACCGTATGTACTGCGTCTGGTACGTCGGCGTGCTGGTTCTCGTACACGTTTGCGTCGATGGAAGAACTCGAGCCACAAAATAAAGCTCTTTCAAACAATAGGACGACAGAAGGGGGTCCTCTGTGTTCTACAGAAGAGAAACGCGAACTCCCAGCCACAGTGGCGGAGTTCAGATAACGTCTCAACGTAAGCATATGCAGAAGAAGTGCTCTCAATTACTGAACGCTGCGTACTCAACGACGACTTCCAACCCGGAGGTGAAGTCCAGAATCGTATTGGTTCGAAACAGTACAGTGCCTAACTTATCTAACTATAAACTTTCCTGAGAGCAAAGACAGCAAGTCCGTCTGTATCAACAAAGCTGATACCGAGCGACCGTCACACACGGGCGCTCACAATGGAAGACTCGTCTATCCACCGTTGGCTTCCCAGCAAGGCTCGGCTCCCCACCCTCGTAATTCCGAAAACGAATCATATTCCCGAAGCTACGGAATATTCTCCCTCTCATCAGATTCTTCCTAACGCCGACCAACCATATTTTAGCCTTTTGTCGTCCAGCGCGGAAAGTTTGCGAGGAAAAACCTATGCTCGTACAACGGTACGCTTCTGAGCAAAAATCCGAGGAAATAACCCAGCCTTCGTGATTTCCAAGGTGACGCTTCCTCGTTCCTCTCAGCTCTAACAACCCTACCACAACAAAGGTCAAAATTTAATAATGATTGCGGTGTTGCTCACGCTGCTAAATACTGCGTTTTCGGGCAACAACAAAGCTAGTATGTGGCAGGTGTCATTAGAGCACAGCTAATAAAGTCATTTCATGTAATAATGAATAATCTAGGCACTCATGTTTTCGTATTTTCCACGCTGGTCTCGTTGTAAAATCACGGCTCAATCGTCGAAAATCTAGGTGGTGATGATTCCAAGCTCGGATACAAAGAGGCCTAGGTTTTATTCTGCTACATTCAAAAGTTTTATAGATGTGTTTCACATACCATTCTTGAAGATTAAACCTTTGAAAGTTAGCACAATGGTGATGTAAAAAAAAGTAATCAGCACTCCGAATTTAAGTTACACTTCTTTTCTAATACTTTTGTTGCAATACCACGTAACACACAAAACATCACTTCACAATACAAAACATACTTGAAAATATCTTCCTCACTGTTAAAGTTCACATTTTATAAGCTGACTACAATATGCGTCTGTTCATCATGACGTCCAAGACTTGACTTTCTCAAGGTCCGACTCTCTAACTCTAACTGTAACTAATAATCGCTTACGCACTCAAAAATCAGAGTTACAAGTACGTCAAAGATCATAGTGACAAAAGAAAGAATACACATAAGAATAATATCATTGCATTACAAACATATCGATATATCAAAGTACCTCTACACTAATGTAATCAAATCTGAAAGTTGTCTCAGAAATATGTTAACTACTTTACAGAAACACAGTAGAATATAGCTGGTATCGAGAGGCTCAGGTGAGGTGCCGTAATGGTTACGTAATTGAAGTACCATTACACAGCTGCGTCCAAGATTTTCGTAGTTTCCGAAGTATAATCGTTCCCGTCCGGCCACAATACCGCCCAGTCGCGACCCTGTTGTGTTCCAGTGCTCAGGTGTCCCAACGTCCGACTTGCTACTTCCTGTGTTTAAACAGGACCAACACACCTGTGCGGGCCTTCCACCCAGTTCCGCCTGCCATTTCATTTCCACTGTCGCTCCAATCTCTACTAGTATAGGCAACCATTCATTACGCCGTTCTGATAATGAAGACACTGTCACCTTTCAAGCAATAAGCGTTAACAATTATTTACAAGGCGTACGTGACAACGTCAATATCTTTTATATATTCATATATACGATGTATAACATATCGCATGATACCTAATTGTGTTTGTAGATCACGGCAAAACATGTGGATGAGTGCCTGTAAGGTGCTAAATTATAGCCACCTTACACAGTAACTAGTGCAGATCTGTTAGGAATTAAAGATTCTCGTGAATATTTTTAATCCCACCAATAAAACTGGGACCAGCGATAGGAGTCTTAAAAAAACCGCTCCCAGGCATTGAGAGGCCGAGGTCGTTGTTTATCCTGTTCTGTCAGCCGCCGCGGATTTCCATCTGATCAGTAGTGCATGTTGCGAAGTTTAATTATTCCATAGTTGGTAAACGATGCTTCATCAGTAAACAAAATATTGCATAGAGACACTGCATAACTTTGCATAATTCTGAGACACCATACGGCCAACGATAACCGGTTTTCAAAGTTATTGCCATGAAGCTGTTAGCGGAGCGAAATGAGAAAGGATGAAATGCGTTAGAATGTAATATTTGCAGGCCACTAATACGACTCGCAAGTTCAAGCTGAATCTTAGTGATATGTGGATATGTGTTACTGCTTAAAAATGTCAGTTGCATTTCTCTCAACAGCCGTTCTTTTTCGTTGGCGTATTTTATTCTTCGGACTTGCAGTTTCTTAATGTTATTAATTTAATATTTGAATGCTCCTATTAATTCAGCCCAGTCATCCACGGTAGCAAAAGACTGTTACCCTGCTATGTTTTCTTAATGGTGGCTGATTTGCACAGTTCCAAATAAATACTTGTCTGGTAGGGCATTACTATAGAAAGATGAGACAAAACAAAGTGGAATAAACAATAACTCCTGATTCCCTCGTTACAACAACAAGAAAATGCGCAATTTTCTCAACAGACACGTTGCGCTTTATTGAAAATGAATACCATCAATGGTTTGTAACTAAAGACATTTCCAGTCTGATTTGTTTTCTAGATCGTAAAACAGTTCGTTAACAAATTGTTGGTTTTTACTTACGATAATTTCTGCTTGGCTCCTCACGTAACTCAGGAAATGCCATCTGCTAACACGTCTTTGGTTTCTTCGTCAAATACTGATAATAGTGCTCTAATTTTACTCTGTTTTGCAGGACTATGCATTTTTTTATGTTTAACACAGCACAGTAGCTAACGAAGAATGAGACCAAAGATGCGCTAGCAGACGGCATTTCGTGATGTAGGCGAAAAACGAAGCAGAAATTATCATAAGTAAAAACCTACAATTTATTAACGAACTGTTTTACGATCTAGAAAACAAATCAAACTGTAAATATCTTTAATTACAGACCATTGATAATGCTTTACTTCAATTAAGGGAACGCGTGTAGTGAGAAAAATACGCATTTTCTTGTAGTTATAACCACGGAAGTAAAATAACTTCAGGAATTGTAAAGCAACTAAAATGTAACACTTATTAAAATATATTAAAAATCATACTTAACTTCGGTACAATTTGATGTGTGGCACTTGATGTCCTATAACTAATACAATGACATAAGACCGCTCTCTCTTGGCAGTCTTTGATCTTGTCACTATAACTGAATGTAGTATCGCAGACATTCTGGATTGGCTCAAGTTCTCTGTAAGGAGCAACTGCTGAGTCGGAAGGTACTCCTCAGAGAATTGTAATGTGCAGACTTCAGGCACTGGAGTGAAATGTTTCGTTACTGGTTCATAACTGTCTTAGTGTCCACGTCATGTCGTACTTTAGTGCCTCTTTGAAGAAGAATTTACGTGTCCGCTAGTACAAAGCGTAGCGAAGTAGTTCTTGATTGGCAGCATTCACACTTGAGGCGGACGTACTCAGCACGCTGAAGGAAGGGGCGCAGAAGTAGGAAGAGGTCCACGTCTGTGAGCGCCATCTGGAGGCTGCTGCATGGAACTAAGACATGCCGTGAGAGTGGTTGTGGCTGTACTCAGCGCGCTGAAGGAAGGGGCGCAGAAGTAGGAAGAGATCCACGTCTGTGAGCGCCATCTGGAGGCTGCTGCATGGAACTAAGAGATGCCGGGCGAGTGGTTGTGGCTGCGTGGTGGCGGCCTCTCACGATATTTATTGTGTACCACTTGCTTGATACAGAACGCTTAAAATATTTAATAATTTTTGCGAAGACAGATCACGACAGGTTGTCACACCCAGGATACCTACCAGTATACAACTGAACCTCTTTAGTTATAAATTACGTGATGTTGGCCGTAACAGAAAACAATATCTGCGTTTCCGACTGTTGCATGCGTTTTGAAAGCCTCAATATTTTCTGAGGTAAACTATCTTACCGATAATACAGCAGAGTACAGAGTTATAATCTTCAATCTGTTGTTGTTGTTGTTGTTGTCTTCAGTTCTGAGACTGGTTTGATGCAGCTCTCCATGCTACTCTATCCTGTGCAAGCTTCTTCATCTCCCAGTACCTACTGCAGCCTACATCCTTCTGAATCTGCTTAGTGTATTCATCTCTTGGTCTCCCTCTACGATTTTTGCCCTCCACGCTGCCCTCCAATACTAAATTGGTGATCCCTCGATGTCTCAGAACATGTCCTACCAACCGATCCCTTCTTCTAGTCAAGTCGTGCCACAAGCTCGTCTTCTCCCCAATTCTATTCAATACCTCCTCATTAGTTACGTGATCTACCCATCTAATCTTCAGCATTCTTCTGTAGCACCACATTTCTAAAGCTTCTATTCTCTTCTTGTCTAAACTATTTATCGTCCACGTTTCATTTCCATACATGGCTACACTCCATACAAATCCTTTCAGAAACGACTTCCTGACATTTAAATCTATACTCGATGTTAACAAATTTTTCTTCTTCAGAAACGCTTTCCTAGCCATTGCCATTCTACATTTTATATCCTCTCTACGTCGACCATCATCAGTTATTTTGCTCCGCAAATAGCAAAACTCCTTTACTACTTTAAGCGTCTCATTTCCTAATCTTATTCCCTCAGCATCACCCGACTTAATTCGAATACATTCCATTATCCTCGTTTTGCTTTTGTTGTTCATCTTATACCCTCCTTTCAAGACACTGTCCATTCCGTTCAACTGCTCTTCCAAGTCGTTTGCTGTCTCTGACAGAATTACAATGTCATCGGCGAACCTCAAAGTTTTTATTTCTTCTCCATGGATTTTAATACCTACTCCGAACTTTTTTGTTTCCTTTACTGCTTGTTCAATATACAGATTGAATAACATCGGGGATAGGCTACAACCCTGTCTCACTCCCTTCCCAACCACTGTTTCCCTTTCATACCCCTCGACTCTTATAACTGCCATCAGGTTTCTGTACAAATTGTAAATAGCCTTTCGCTCCCTGTATTTTACCCCTGCCACCTTCAGAATTTGAAAGAGAGTATTCCAATCAGCATTATCAAAAGCTTTCTCTAAGTCTACAAATGCTAGAAACGTAGGTTTGCCTTTCCTTCATCTTGCTTCTAAGATAAATCTTCTTCTAAGATAAATCTTCAGTCACACAAACCATTCCAGAGTTAAATGTTTGCTTTCATTTGGTACAGGGGCTGTTCCTGGGACCTCTTCTCCTGCTGCTGGGAAAGTTATTACAATAATATATAAGAAACTATCAGCCTCGATTGCAGTAATGAAACCAACGTTTACCTAGGTTTCAGCCCAAGTAATTGAGCCTTCTTCAGAAGATATATCTGAATCTGTAATATATCTAAGAGAGTATGGTCTAGAAATAAAACTAAACAACCTGAATAGGCGTAGTCACATTTTAAAAATGCGGTACATAAGTACTAAGTTAACACCAAAACTTAAGCTCCTGCGTGCGCCTCGTCTCCATGGACGCTGTGCGGTGGGCCTCGGGAGCTCACGCCCTCTTAGACATGTTATAGATTCAGGTATATCTTCTGAAGAAGGCTCAGTTACTTGGGCTGAAACCTAGGTACAGGTTGGTTTCATTACCGCAATCGAGGCTGATAGTTTCTTACATATTAGATTATCACGATTGCTGACCGTGCTGCAATGTTGAAAATACAAAAAAAAGTTATTGCAATGCTTTTATTTTGTTAATATCTGATCAGATTGTACACATTATATGAAATTATCTTCGAAGGCTCTTACAAAGGCCACAGGAAAACTATACAGTTCTATTTAAAAATAACGAAGTTGATGCCATAACTCGGTAGCTATAAACGATAAAAATTACTTGAAATATTTATTTGACACTACAAACGGTCCTCCAGCCACAGTCACTAAAACAATGAAGTTTTTAAAAAGGTTACGTAACTAGTTTCGACGCACTGAGTCACCATTTTCAAATGTAACCACAAACCTGGAAAATAATAATTGCAACCACACTGCATTCAAATATTACGAAAAATACACTAAAACCGCTAAACTGAAGCAAAGGCAGCAGAAACGGGTCACAAGACGTCATGACAATTTTTGGTCGATCAGTCATTTCACACACCTCCAGCGGGCTTTCAATGGAATGTGACAAAACATTGATTTTGGTCACAGCAACATCTTTTGGGGTACTCCATTCTAAGGGAATCCGTTGAAATACGCATCGCGGAAAATCTAATGAATCTTGAAAGCAGCTACCAGCTGCATAATGCGTGGAATCCCGCCGTCTCCGAGATTTGCTCCAGACGAAGACGACAGAATACGCCGATTACTGCGGCGGGCGGCAACGCCGAAGACAGCGGATTTTTTGTAGTTGCACTAACGAGGGCGCTGCCGCCAGGCGGTGTGGTGCTTCTGTCAAAAGGACTCTGACGCATGCGGGCCAATACTCTCTGCGCGCTGTGTAAGGCGGGGCAGAGATTAGATTTTTAGATTAGATTTACTTTCATTCCAATTGATCCGTAGTGAGGAGGTCCTCCAGGATGTGGAACATGTCAGAAAAACAACAATACATGACAAGTATTTAAACTAAAACAAATAAGCTAATGTACCATTCCACAGGTCCCAAGTGGAATGATCGTCATTTTTTAATGAACACTAAGAGTCATTTTACAAATACTATTGCACTGAATTTAAAATAAAAAAGTTTTATATTTATTTATAAGGTAAGAAACATGTAATACAACTACTGTAATACTTATTTACAATGAACACATTACTGCACTGAAATGGTGCAGAAGTTAGATTATACTTACACACACACACACACACACACACACACACACACACAAATTTTCAGTGAACACATTACTGCACTGAAATTGTGCAGAAGTTATGTTGTACTTATATACAAATCAGTTGGTTTTCCTCAGAAATTCATCAATGGAGTAGAAGGAGTTGGCCACCAATAAATCCTTTAGGCTTCTCTTAAACTGAATTTCATTGGTTGTTAAGCTTTTTATGGCTGCTGGCAAGTTATTGAAAATGTGTGTTCCTGAATAATGCACACCTTTTTGTACAAGACTAAGTGACTTTAAATCCTTGTGAAGATTATTCTTATTTCTAGTATTGATTCCATGAATTGAGCTGTTGGTTTGAAAAAGTGATATATTTTTAATGACAAATTTCATTAAGGAATAAATATATTGGGAAGCTGTAGTTAGTATCCCTAGTTCCCTAAACAGGCTTCTGCAGGATGTTCTTGAGTTCACACCACATATAATTCTTACTGCACGTTTTTGTGCCCGGAAAACTTTAGCTTGGCTTGATGAATTACCCCAGAAAATAATCCCATATGACATTATGGAATGAAAGTAAGCATAGTATGCCAGCTTTTTCATTTTTATATCCCCTATGTCTGACAAAACATCGTCAGTCTTCGATGGTTCACCTGAAGATGACTGGCAGGTGTCCAGTCGAAATATCGTGAAGTGATGTTTAGGACGACGTCTGCAATCCCGAAACCTTTTCTAACATTCAATTCGCCACGAAAATTTTAAATTTCCCAATACTGTTGAGACTTCAGAATTCCCTAACTCGCCATCTGCCTCGACTTGGAGTCGTACCCGGTTGTTCTTCACAGCATGAGGCCAGGAGTAACACGGTCATGGCTCTCCAAAACATTGGAAGAATAGCACTTCTCTCCAGGTCGCCACCATATTCGTCGACGATGATGTTCTGAAGCAGTGCAGCACCACGGTTAATCGCTGAATGCACTGCGACGCGATTCAACAACAGCCCATGATTTCCAGTCACAGCATCACTCAGAATGTAGACGTTTGTGTTGCAGTGTTAACGGCAGCCTGCTCATGGGACAATGGGTTCTTGGTCAGGCCGCCGCTAATCTCTGACCAGTGGTGTGGAATTACAGAGAATGTTGCGCAGTTCTCTCCCCCCCCCCCCTCCCCTCCCCATCGGAGGTTCGAGTCCTTCCTCGGGCATGGGTGTGTTTGTTGTGCTTAGCGTAAGTTAGTTTAAGTTAGATTAAGTAGTGCGTCAGCTTAGGGACCGATGACCTCAGCTGTTTGGTCCCATAAGACCTTGAGAGATTGCAGGGCACTCTCACTTCTGATTCGGTGCAGGGAATACGATCTACGGCGATTTGACTTCATACATTGTGATGAAATAGTGAGCAGCAGTTTATGGTCTTGTTTGCGTGCTCTAGGGAAAGAAATACGGTAAGCTTTACCTGCGTTCAAAGGAACAGGGTGCCGAATTAAACGACTGCAGTAAAGCACGGCGTTGGTGGGCCGACAAAGCGCGTTTTTCCTGGGGAACGACAAGGAGACATTTTCAGACGGGCGCGTGCAGCAGTGGCATTGTGCAAAACACATTAGCTTGGCGCTAGAGAGGGGGCAGACGTCCAGGTATACAGCCTAGCGCCGAAAAGTCGCCGACAGCGCATTGTTGGCCTTGTGAGCGAGAAAGCCGTCAAAGGAAATGTAAACGTTCTGCAAATGTCCGTGGGACAGGGAAACTGGCGCCCAGACGTCCAGACTCTGTTTCAAAACATCTTTTGTCAATGCGAGTTTATGGCTGTTCTTTGCAAACTTTGAAATGGACCCAACAGGGGAGATAACAAGCTGTTTATGGAGGGCTGTGGTTCCACCCTGTATTGTGTTAGCAAAAGACACGGCAAACATGTGGGAAAGAGGCTGCAAAGCTGAATTTTTTTCCGTTTTCTGCCAATTAACTTTAAAGTCTCTGATTGGTCAAATCAGTTTGCAGTGCAGTGCAAAGACCATTCTCTGAGCTGAGAATGCTGGGCGCCAGATCATGATTGGCTTACGTGAAAGTGGGGGAAGTCAAAAAGAGAAATGTGCTTTTGGAACCGAGCTGAGGAGGAAAAGGAGAAGAAGGAAGATTAGCGCTCTTGTACAAGTCTTTTGTACTGGCGCTTTGCTAGTAAATAACTGCAGGTCTCTACCTAAATGGTGAAACTTATTCCTTTGCTAGTGAGCGACTTAGAGCCTGTGTCAGTCACCTTCTGAACCATCAGAGGTACTGCTTGTATCATCACAGTCACAACGAGTGATGTGTGTGTGTACTCATTTGTCTTGAGTTGGCCGTCTAAACATTTGACGTATTCCGACATGCACAGGTGTGGTACGGAGTCAAATTGGTTTAGCAGACCAGCAAATGGGTCCACTTACACACTGGAATCCATTGGTGTTTCAGAGGCTCATAGGGAAGTACCTGCGTTCTGAATTAATCGAACGCGAGACGGAGAACTTGCATTTTACGGGAACGCGCATTTAATAACAGATTGCCGCCGTCCATGACTTAAGTCACCGAACGCATTGTGGTGGGCCACCTTGACCAGCAGGAGGGTCAAGTCTTCGCTGCTGTGTCGTAGCACTATAATATATATTTCTCAGCACCCTATTCTTTCGAACCATATTTTTCTTTTTTGTATGGTAGAATATAGATGCTTGGTGGTGGCGTAGTTTGATGCCATAACCTGGATTCTCGTGTATGAAGTCTGATAGAGCGAGTAGTGTTCTGTTTAGTGCCATGTGTCGATTCCCAGCAGATCACTTTGTCCACCATAGATCCCATTTTAGTAAGGATTTGTTAAATAAATATTTTTTGTATGATGTTTCTTTAATAATTTTGTTGTCTTGTCATGTTTAAGATCAATAAATCGATTGTGAATTAGACTACAACTTCTCCCTGAGTTCTGATTAACAGTTCCTTCACGTTTTCATGGCATTCTAAATCGGAAACAAAAGGATTATCTTTTTCACTTTTTGTCCACTGTGTGGATCTTTTACATCATTAACAATAATCATCTTTCAACCTTACCACAAATTTCCAAATTTCCAAATTTCCACGTGTACGTGGCATTTCTATGTCCCTCAAAATGATCACTCAACAGCTGACGCTGTTCCTGCCCCTTATATACCTCGATGACTATATTAAACATGAACAGTACTAGCGAACTGTAGTGGCCGTTCTATCTGTCAGAGATTTACAGTTCCACTCATTCACATATCCACCAATGATGTGAACGTGTAGGATGTTACATTACCATATAATCAAATCTCAGGGAGTTTCACTTTTTTTGTCAGGTAGTATATTTACTCGTTCTGGATGTGAACGTGTAGGACGTTACATTGCCATATAATCAAATCTCTGGCAGTTTCACTTTTTTTGTCAGGTAGTATATTTACTCGTTCTGGATATGCAGGGTGCTTCAAAATTCATATTACACACTTCTAGAGGTTGTAGAGCAGACTTAGTAACTAAAGTTTTACGTAGGAGCCGAAGTCCAGCAACATCCTCCCCTACGCTACAGAGCGTCAAAGGTGTGGACACCGACGCCTCTAAATGTATGTAGTGTGATTCCGTGATGATGTTACAAATTTTCTAGGATGAAGTACTCCGTCTTCAGGCCACGAGTGGCCTACCGGGACCATCCAACCGCCGTGTCATCCTCACCGGAGGATGCGGATAGGAGGGGCGTGGGGTCAGCACACCGCTCTCCCGGTCGTTATGATGGTATTCTTGACCGAAGCCGCTACTATTCGGTCGAGTAGCTGCTCAATTGGCATCACGAGGCTGAGTGCACCCCCAAAAATGGCAACAGCGCATGGCGGCCTGGATGGTCACCCATCCAAGTTCCGAACATCTAGGGTGATGTAGAAGGAAAAATGTATCAATTTCAGGTAAGGGTCGCAGTACCGGAAACGAACGAGTCGGAAGTTATAAGCGCAAACCGTTTTGATACCTCTGACAGTGGGATACGTGTACTGGCACTGTTGTTTCTATGATTGTAGGATAGCCTACTTTCAGACTGGTGGTATGGACCAAAACAAGAAAAAATGTCCAGTAAACATGGGATTTAAAACGGATAACTTAGTATCTGTGAGCACTAGTTCAGTAGACGATATGCATTTCACAGTAGCGAAGACGAACACGTGCATGTTTATTAGACATTTTTTCTTGTTTTGGTTCCTACTGTCACATGTGAAAGTTGCCTACCCTACAATCATAGCAGCAACAGTGTCGGTAAGTGTATTCCACTGTCAGAGGTATCAAAATGGTTTTTGCTTATAACTTCCGACTCGTTCGTTTCCGGTACTGGGACCCTTACCTCAGATTGATGCATTTATTCTTTTCCATCATCCAAGACAGTTTGTAACATCAGCACCGAAGGACACTACATACATTTAAAGGCGCCAGTGACTGATAAGTCGCCGAGCGGGATTAGCCGAGCGGTCTCGGCGCTGCTGTCACGGACTGTGGGGGTGAGCGGCGGAGGTTCGAGCCCTCCCTCAGGCATGGGTGTGTGTGTTTGTCCTTACGATAATTTAGGTTAAGTAGTGTGTAAGCTTAGGGACTGATGACCTTAGCAGTTAAGTCCCATAAGATTTCACACACATTTGAACATTTTGACTGTAAAGTCGACGCTCTGTAGCGTTGTTTGACGACGTTTTCCTACGTAAAACGTGATCTACTAAGTTCCCTCTATGACCTCTAGAAGAGTGTAATATGAACTGTGAAACACCCTGTATTTAGACTGCCCTCAGCCATACGACAATTGCTATCCCCAGTTTGCCAATGATTAGGGAGACAGTTTGAACAACATAATGTTACTGAAAACCCTACAAGATATTTTTAATGGAGTACTTCATTTTTTGTTTATAATTGTCCGTACTCTTAAGGATAACAATTTCGCTTAAGAATTTTTCACCTGCCTATCGTGCACAGCTGAACACTGGCTGCGCTCATTTTAATTCATCCTGTGCCCGTGACCAGAGTGGGAATCGAGCTCGCTCCCACCTGTATATTTTGAGAGCTGCTTGTGTTGTTTGGGACGCAAACAACGATTACAGGTCGCACCTGCGCTCCCTTCACGAAAAATTATCCGTCGCTGGACTCCTGTCGCCTCAGCCAACGCCGCAGCTTACAATTATGCGAGTTCGTGGACCGTCTGATTGATAGGCGGCTAACTTCTCGGTCCCGAAACGCTCCACTCCCCCCATCCCCCCCCCCCCCCCCAACTCTCCCCAAGACCTATCTGTCGTTAGTTGGAAAGGGGAAAAACATTAATTTCAGTAAAGTGTTTCTCCTCTGGTACATTATTATTGGTTAAAATACAACTGCTCTCTCCTACGACGGATCTCAAGACAGGGAGCTTTGAAGAAATTTGTATTATTACGTGCGGCCAGTAATTACGGTGCGTATCACGGATTACCATAAAAGCGCTCCTATAACGACGGCGTAACAACCGCGCGAGGCTATAATAAGGCGAAATAGCCGCAATTAAAAATATAATTACGCCGAGCGCCGATACTCGGCCACTTATTGCGGGAAAGTAAATACTACTACCGCAGCCATGAATGAACAGAAATTCACAAAGTAAATAAAGGTAACATGTTAAATGGTATTCCTTGGAAAATGGTAGTATCTCTCATCATGGGATGCTGCCTTTGGGATTTAGTGCTGCTGTGTTCCGCATTTAGGACAGCTACCACTAGACATTCTCTCTGCGAAACCGAGCGAGGTGGCGCAGTGCTTAGCACACTGGAGGACGACGGTTCAGCCTCGCGTCCGACCATCCTGATTTAGGTTTTCCGTTATTTCCCTAAATCGCTCCAGGCAAATGCCGGGATGGTTCCTTCGAAAGGGCACGGCCGACTTCCTTTCCTAATCTGATGAGACCGATGACCTCGATGTTTAGTCTCCTCCCCCAAACAACCTTGCCGGCCGAAGTGGCCAAGCGGTTCTAGGCGCTACAGTCTGGAACTGCGCGACCGCTACGGTCGCAGGTTCGAATCCTGCCTCGGGCATGGATGTGTGTGATGTTCTTAGGTCAGTTAGGTTTAAATAGTTCTAAGTTCTAGGGGACTGACGATCTTAGCAGTTAAGTCCCATAGTGCTCAGAGCCATTTTTGAACCAAACAACCTTACCCAACCCCTCCCTCCCTCTCTGTGCGCAGCTAGGGCGATGCGGAGGGGGAGGGGGGCTCCGTGAGGTAGGGTGAGAAAACTTGCAGGAGTTGTAAAAAAATTTTTTTTATCGTCCTATCATTCCTTTCGTACGCTGATGGTAGCGGGCGAGCAACTTGAGAACTTATGGACTGGGAATCACCCTTCTACGAATTTTACCGCTAAAATAGCGTGAAAACAAAATTTGTTCTCACTCACTACTCGAGACAGTGATGTTAGTACTCTTAGAGACGTTGACTTTCCACCAGGTACTGAGAAGGCCAATGTCAGACTTCATTGGTAGGTCGTATCACGAGTGTACCGTGAATATCAGGAATCCGGTAAGACATCAAATCTCCGACATCGCTGCGACCGGAAAAAGAACCTGCAAGAACGGTACCAACGACGACTGAAGAGAATCGTTCAGCGTGACAGAAGTGCAACCCTTCCGCAAATTGCTGCAGATTTCAAAGCTAGGCCATCAACAAGTGTCAGCGTGCGAATCATTCAATGAAACGTCATCGATATGGGCTTTCGGAGCCGAAGGTCCACTCGTGTACCCTTGACGACTGCACGACACAATGCCTTACGCCTCACCTGGGCCCTTCAACACCGACATTGGACTGCTGATGACTGGAACCCTGTTGCCTGGTCGGATAAGTCTCGTTTCAAATTGTATCGAGCGGATGAACGTGTTCGGGCATGGAGACAACCTCATGAATTCATGAACCCGGCATGTCAGCAGGGGACTGTTCACGCTTTTGGAGGCTGTGTAATAGTGTGGGGCGTGTGCAGTTGAAGTGATATGGGACCCCTGATACGTATAGATACGACTCTGACAGGTGACACGTACGTAATCATCCTGTCTGATCATCTGCATCCATTCAAGTCCATTGTACATTCCAACGGACTTGGGAAATTCCAGCAGGACAATGCGACACCCCACACGTTCAGAATTGCTACAGTGGCTCCAGGAGAGTTTAAACGCTTCCGCTGGCACCAAAATCCCCAGACATACAATTTGTTGAGCATTGCTTTGTAACGTCCTGTTCAGAAGAGATCTCCACCTCCTCGTACTCTTACGGATTTGTGGACAGCCCTGCAGGATTCATGATATCAGTTCCCTCCATCACTACTCCAGACATTAGTCGAGTCAATGCCACGTCGTGTTGCGGCACGTCTGATGCTTGCGGGGACCCTACATGACATTAGGCAGGTGTACCACTTTCTTTCGCTCTTCAGTGTATATCACACGAAATAAATGTTTCTTTTGTCATTTGTTGTCCGACTTCAAACTTTAGACAATCTCGAAGGTTTGGAATTCCCACGACTGATATCTTGCTGGTATCAGTGTCGACAACAGACGAAAACTGTCGAGATTCCCGATTACATAAGGTTTTACAGAGACCTCAGTGTGCGAGTCCTACGAACTCGTCGCCAATTTTTTGAAACGCTTTGCAGGTTAAATGCAGCCGTTCGTCTCGAATTAAGGAATTACAGCCAGCACACTCGAGAAGAAGGCTGAAAGCACATAATCGAACTCTTCGCCCCTTTGTGAGTCATGTAAAGATAGATATTTACTCGGTGGAACTCAACCTATAACGAAATTCAATATAAAAGTTCTAGCTGCTATTCAGTTACTATAAAGTTTTGCTTAAGTTGTGTGGCTTAAATTTCAATTATTATTTGTACTTTCGTTTAAATTGCAGTATACTTAAGACGGAAAAACCAGAATTAGTAATTGACATGTAACAGCTACTCCGGAAGCTGGCCAGCCAAACAAGCATACTGTGCGTTTTACCTTTACTGATGTTCATCATATAGCCTCTTTTCAGGACACTGCCTTCCACACAACTGATCACCCAAGTCTTTTGCCGTCTCTGCAGGATTACAATGTTACTAGTAAACCACAAAGTTTTAATTTCTTCCCCGTGAATAGTAAGTTCCTGTCCAGATTTCTCTTCAGTTAGCTTTACTGGTTCCCCAGTTTAGTGACTCGATAACGTGGGGGATAGGCTACAACCTTATTTCACTCTCTCTTCGATTGTTGCTTCCCCTTCATGTCTTTCGACCCTTATGATTGCAGTCTGCTCCTGTCAAGTTGTGGATAAATTTTCGCTCTCTGCTGTCCTCAGAATATAAACATTGTCAAAAGCTTTCTCTAAATCTACAAATACTGTAAATGTTGAGTTGCCGAACTTCATTCTATCTAGATCATTATGTTTCTATTCCTGTAACGTCAGCGCGTTGTACTCTACATCTACATCTACTTACATACTCCGCAATCCACCATACGGTGCGTGGCGGAGGGTACTTCATAGCACAACTAGCATCTTCTCTTCCTGTTCCACTCCCAAACAGAACGAGGGAAAAATGACTGCCTATATGCCTCCGTACGAGCCCTAATCTCTCTTATCTTATCTTTGTGGTCTTTCCGCGAAATGTAAGTCGGCGGCAGTAAAATTGTACTGCAGTCAGCCTCAAATGCTGGTTCTCTAAATTTCCTCAGTAGCGATTCACGAAAAGAACGCCTCCTTTCCTCTACAGACTCCCACCGGAGTTCCTGAAGCATTTCCGTAACACTCGCGTGATGATCAAACCTACCAGTAACAAATCTAGCAGCCCGCCTCTCAATTACTTCTATGTCCTCCCTCAATCCGACCTGATAGGGATCCCAAACGCTCGAGCAGTACTCAAGAATACGTCGTATTAGTGTTTTATAAGCGGTCTCCTTTACAGATGAACCACATCTTCCCAAAATTCTACAAATGAGCCGAAGACGACTATCCGCTTTCCCCACAGCTGCCATTACATGCTTGTCCCACTTCATATCGCTCTGCAATGTTACGCCCAAACATTTAATCGACGTGACTGTGTCAAGCGCTACACTGCTAATGGAGTATTCAAACATTACGGGATTCTTTTTCCTATTCATCTGCATTAATTTACATTTATGTATATTTAGAGTTAGCTGTCATTCTTTACACCAATCACAAATCCTGTCCAAGTCATCTTGTATCCTCCTACAGTCACTCATCGATGACAGCTTCCCGTACACCACAGCATCATCAGCAAACAGCCGCACATTGCTATCCACCCTATCCAAAAGATCATTTATGTAGATAGAAAACAACAGGGGACCTACCACACTTCCCTGGGGCACTCCAGATGATACACTCACCTCCGATGAACACTCTTCCAGCAGTGCAATGCCATGCAAACAATTCTGGCTATACTGCGCGAATTTTCTGAAAGGACGGCGAACTATACGTGCCAGCATCCTCAACAGACCTCTTCCCAATATACACAAATTGTGAAAAGTTTAGGTCGAGTGATAGAGTCTTATCCAAGGTATCGGAGGAGTTATGGATTCTTGGGAATGGTGAATGAGTAGATGCTGTTTCCGTTCCTATTAACGACGTCAAATGTGAAAGGAGCTTTTGAGAGAGACGAGTTGATCTTAGTCAAATTCTGCATTTCTGCGTTACCTTTTCTTCTGGTACCCATATTTTATGTCGTACTAACAGTAAGCCGGAGAAAACTTTCTTTCAGTTATAATCTCGGTACTTTTCTCTCTGAAGGTTCGAGGTCATCGATTGTAAACGAGAGAGAGAGTAATTGGTGTGTAAAATACGTGTCAGTAATCGGATTACAAGGTTTCTGACCGGTATTTGACAAAACCAGGCCCAGTTCAACTGTGTAAGAGCAGAGACCAATCACCCTTGTGTCCCCAGGTCAAATCGAGACTCGCGTCTCGTATGCAATGAGGTATTCACTTTATTTGAACATTTGCTGATGCAACTAGTCTGGATATGATGCACTTCTTGTGGGTGAGAATCGTTAGGAACTGAGCTCCAGCGTGTGCGGCAGAACATCACTGACAACAAAAATTCACACAGTGCTGGCTGCTGTGACGATGAGAACCTACGCGGTTCAGTACTTGAAAGACAGAGTTCTTTCGTCTTCAGACGGTGTTCCATCAGACAATATGCTTGATGTTGGGCTGGAAACGATACTGACTTCCATCCAGGGGGCGAATTAGAAGCTTACATACAGTTAAGGATTGATAATAATTTTCCTTATCCACCATATTACTTTGACTATCGATACTCGCATATTCATCATCACGTCACAAGTCTCAGTGCTTGGGGAGACTATAGGGTGCAGCGACTCAAGTTCAGGGGAGATGTAGGAAGGTGTGTGTCCGAGGAGATGTGGGAACTTTATGAGCTGTTACAGGATACAAATGGAAGAAAATATTCGAATATGCAAAGCTAGGTAGATGGGGGTCATTACAGGATTGGAAGAAGCAGAAGTCAACGCTACGTTGAGTGTCAAAAAATGGTTCAAATGGCTCTAAGCATTATGGAACTCAACATCTGAGGTCATCAGTCCCCTAGAGTTAGAACTACTTAAACCTAACTAACCTAAAGACATCACACACATCCAAGCCCGAGGCAGGACTCGAACCTGCGACCGTAGCAGCCGCGTGATTCCGGACTGAGGCGCCTAGAACCGCTCGGCCGCCACGGCCGGCTTGTGTGTCAATGTTATTTTGGTTTACCCATAGAGTAAATGTAATTTAATAAGTTTTGGAATATTGCGCGGTGCAAAGATGCAATATAAACATGTCAGTGCCAAAAAGAGACGTGTACGAAAATGAAGATGAACGTATATCTGTATTCTAATGTTTCCTTAAACCGATATAAAATTTTTCACTCTTCTACAATATATCTCTTCCCATCCGTGATTCTGGGTAGACGTATTGCGCGTCTATCAGAAAACAATATAGATTTGTGGAAAAGATTTTTACAAAATGTCTTCTGGAAAGGGAGGCAGTTTCTTTCGTTTCTAAATTGCTTCATCCTGAAAACGATACCTGATCACACCGTAGCCTACCAACTTCAGAACACACGGGACATTATGTATGAGGGTTGGAACTGAAATGGTGGCAACTATTTATTCATATAGAAAAGAGTTACATGTTTGCACCTGTTACTGTCCTTCAAAGTAGTCACCAGCGTAGTATATCTTTAGTAGAGCCTGCTCTGTTGATGGTGCGAATTGAGCGGTCTAAAGTTATGGTGATTCTCGCGTACGACTGTGATGTTCTTATCCTAACGCATTACGTCCCTCCACGGCAAACCGTCAATTCACAGTATTACTGTTCGTTTTTGAAGAATCACCTGCGACCAGCTTTGCGAAAGAAGCGGCGACACTTTCCGCGCAACCCACCCATCATTTTGCACGACAATGCGCGGACGCATACAGCGCAAGCAGTGGCTGCTCTGTTCGGTCGATGTGACTGGGAAGTACTGTACCATCCACCATGCTCCCCGGACTTAAGTCTTTGTGACTTTGATGTGATTCCGAAGATGAAGGAAGGAAGTTCTAATAGTTTTAGTCAGTTCTGGGTTTCCTTTTTGGATTTTTGGTAGATGCGGTTGCAGGTTTGTTTTTGATCCCAGTATTAGGATAAGGTATGTTAGGTAACATCCTTACCATTTTTTTTCGTGTGTGTTTGAAACCACATCAGCTCCCGGTGACCTACACTTCAGTTGTTTCATAACAGGACTTAAAGATCAGATTATTACACTCTGGGGAAGAGTCTTCAGGATCCAGAGGGGTACGTAAGTCTGACCCTGAATCTTTTGCAATAAAGCGTAATTCCGTGTGGAAAAGTGTCTTGAGAACTTCAAATCGATGTCAAAGAAATGGTTTTGTTGTTCCTGTGGCGCGATTCTATCCATAGGCTGATTCTTGACTGAAAGAATGCGTCATTATTAAGCGAGAACGAGACTAAGTACACAATAAAATAGCGTAAATCATACACATTGTTACCGTTGTTGTCCTTAACAACATCAATGTGTTTCACATTTTCATTGTTTGATGCCACCTGAGATTGTTAGTGAGAAGATCATAAACAGTCTGAACAGGCAGCGGTGACGATGATGTCTTTCATAACGTTTTGTACGGCCACGAACTCAAAATGTTTCAAATGGTTCAAATGGCTCTGAGCACTATGGGACTTAACATCTGAGGTCATCAGTCCCCTAGAACTTAGAACTACTTAAACCCAACTAACCTAAGGACATCACACACATTTATGCCCGAGGCAGGATTCGAACCTGCGACCGTAGCGGTCACGCGGTTCCGGACTGAAGCGCCTAGAACCGCTCGGCCACCGCGGCAGGCGACTACGAACTCCAGCCAAGAAAAATTGACCTGCATAGTATTCAACTTTACTTGCAGTATGTGTAATTATTAATACAGTGTTAGATTCTTATATTCATTCAGAACAGCATTAGTAGTTGACAAATAAGATGATTAGCTTCGTGAGTCCTGAACAACCGAACGAGCTTAGTGCCACTGAATTAGGCTAAAGAAACAAACTTAGTAAGAATAAACTTAATATTTCATACTATAGGTATATATGCCTTTCGTAATCAGGGAGAGTCACGTACTCAAAAAGCTTGCGAACGATTAGCGTCTGGCGAATTTCAAGCTACAGAGTGGCTAGAAAGCGAGCTAACCTCACGAGACGCATGAGTCAGCACCACCACGACGACGGCTTTCGCGTTCGGCGCCTCTTATCTATATCGCAGAGTTGACAACATAATTTTAGACGTGAGAGAGCGAGTTGTACGAGAAAGTAACAGTCAGTCTCTGATCATAATTTATTGCTAAGACGGTGAGTGCGCTGTTTTCTCTAGCACTGGACATGTTGTGAGTCACTAGCGAAAGAGACTGCTGGATTGATGGTCGTCAGTTAAGACGTTCTTGCGTTCAGAACGACACAGTATACATACAGTGACCCACTCAACGTCTCTTACGATACTTGCAACGATCCATACCTCGGTGAGGTACCCTACTCTACTGTCTACTTTGCAGTGCAGGGGTTCCCAAACACTGTGGCGCCCCATGATGGGGACTGTCGTACAACTCAGAGCTACACTTCTTACTTACGCTCTTGTAAAATGTATTTAAAAATATCTAAATGCTGAAAACATGACGTTTTCTCAGGATAAATCTTCTGCCATGCCAAGCTAATGAACAGATGATGGTTTTTATTATGTATTGTGAACCAAGAGTATGCACTACGATGAGGTGAACAGTAACTAGAGAAGTGTTAATTATTGTTTCTAAATTCTTGCATATTTTAAGAGCTTTAATATAATACGAGCGGGCTTTGTACCATTGAAAGGCATCTGTCTCATCCAACTTTCATGAGATTATTATTTGTAATAATTAACATGGCTTCACCACGTTCAGGAAATTGCTTCTCTGCTTTTCGCTTATCGTATAGTCACGTCTAGGAAATCAACTTTATTGATTTTATTTCCTTCTGTTCTACATTCATGTTCAGAAGAAAAAGAACACGTTGAACGCCTGGAGGCAGAACTGTCACGTTCACACCCCCCTGCGGGTCCGGGGATTAGAATAGGCCCGCGGTATTCCTGCCTGTCGTACGAGGCGACTAAAAGGAGTTTCAATCGTTTCGGCCTTCCATTTGATGGTCCCCCTTGGGGTTTGACCTCCATTTTTCAAAATTCTACAGAAGTACGAGGCTTTCGGGGAAGGACACCTTACATGGTGTACCACTGGTCCTAAGTGCACTAAGACCTTGGCACTCAGCCTTGCACCGGCGTTGTAACCACACCCACTATTCCTCAAATTGGGCCTCAACGCGTGATGGGTTGTCAAAGTTACGCCCATCGTGCATCTCCATCTGCACCAGCGATCATGATGGACTTTCCATGGCACCAGAAATCCAGCACGGTAGCCAGCCCGTTGTGGTGGGGTCGTCATCTACCCTCTAGGTTGTAGCCCCCTGACAACACAGGGATCGTACTGCCGATACCTGAGCTGCACCCTCCCCACGTCGGCCAAGGAGTAGATGCCCGTCTCCTTGGGGCATCAGGACTCCCGGCAATGGTCATCCTGCCAGGTGGCCCTTGCTGCGGCTGGGTGGCGCCCGTGGGGAGAGCCCCTGGTCGGAGTGGGTGGTATCGGGGCGGACGTTTCGCAGATGAAACGTCAACATGTATCAGGTCGCTCTGCGGCCGAGTCTTTCAAAAGAAAAGGTACCGTTTCTAGTTCTGGTTCTCCTGCCCTTTCCCCCTTGGCCACTCCATGGGAGGAGGGACAGGCCTGCCGGCTTGGGGCAAAGTACTTCCCCCGCTATTTGGTCTGTTCTCGAACCGATGGGGGGACGTTCGCCACCTCTAAGCCCATGTTCTTTGTTCAGCACATTGAGGACGTCTTCGGGGAAATCGAGGCTCTCAGCAAGATGCGTTCAGGGTCCGTTCTTCTCAAGACCACCTCCGCCACACAGTCGGCGGCGCTCCAGGCGTGCGACCGCCTAGGGGACATCCCAGTATCCATTGCCCCACATCTGGCACTAAATAGGACGCAGGGGGTTATTTTTCATCGTGACCTCCTGTTACAATCTGATGAGGAGCTCAGGGCCAACCTGGAGCGCCGAGGCGTGCATTTCGTCCAGCGAGTCCAGTGCGGCCCCAAAGACCGTCTCATCGACACCGGGGCCTTTATCCTCGCCTTCGAGGGGGACATTCTCCCAGAGAAGGTAAAGGTGATGTGCTACCGGTGTGACGTGCGCCCTTACGTCCCGCCTCCTATGCGCTGTTTTAGGTGTTTGCGCTTTGGGCACATGTCGTCCCGGTGTGAGGCTGAGCCCCTTTGTGGCGACTGTGGACGTCCTCTTCGTGAGGAACATACTTGCACCCCACCACCTCGGTGCCCTAATTGTCCTGGCGTCCACTCGCCTAGGTCCCCAGACTGCCCCGCCTATCAGAAGGAGAAAAAGATACAAGAAATCAAAACTTTGGATCGGCTCTCTTATTCTGAGGCCCGGAAGAAGTACGACCGCCTTCATCCCGTGTCACTGGCCACTTCGTTTGCCTCAGTTGTGTCCACTCCTTCCGCTGTATCCTCACCTCTATCCTGTCCCCCCTCCGCTTGCTCTGCCCGTCAGGGGGCTCTGCCTCCGCCTCCCAAATCCCTCCCTTCCAAATCCTCCTCCCCCGTGGCCCCCACCCCCTCTGCCCCAGGGGCCACCCTTCCTCCTCCTCCTCCTCCTCCCCCCACGCCACCTGAGAAGCGATCCTCTTCTCAGGCGTCCATCGGGGCAACGTTCCGGACCCCAGCTTCCGAGGTCCGGCGTTCCAAAACGGACCCCGTGCGTGAGGACCTTCTTCGGGTCCAGCCCACCATCCCTGTGCCTCCTCGGCCTTCCAGGAAGGCCTCCAAGAAGAAGTCTCTATCCCCCTCTCCACCCCGGCGCGTTTCGTCTGACGCTCCATCCGTGAGTCGCTGCTCCCGGCCGTCCTCAGTTTCGCCGGGACGCTCTGCTGCCAGGCGCTCCGCCGGCCTTTCGTCGGCAAATGATGCGGCCCCTCCTACACAACCAGGGACAGCGGCCGCGGCTGGCGACGAGTCGATGGAACCGGATCCGCCTCCCGTCGGTTGTAGCGTTGTTCCCTCGCAACCTGGCCCTCCGCGGCCGTCGAGGTGACCAGCTCTTCCCCCGTCTCGTTCCCCCAACCTTTTGACTAGCGATGGCGTTGTTTCATTGGAACATAAGAGGTATTCGATCTAATCGGGAGGAATTACAACTGCTCCTCCACCTGCACTGTCCACTCGTCCTTGGTCTCCAGGAAACCAAGTTGCGCCCGACTGACCGTATTGCCTTTACTCACTATACCTCGGAGCGGAATGACCTCACCCCTGTGGACGGTATCCCAGCTCATGGTGGGGTCATGTTGCTCGTTCGGGACGATGTTTATTACCATCCCATCCCATTGACCACCCCACTCCAAGCAATAGCTGTCCGCATTACTCTTTCTGCTTTTACTTTTTCAGTTTGTACCATCTACACTCCACCATCATCTGCTGTTAGTCGGGCTGACATGATGCACCTGATCGTTCAGCTTCCCCCGCCGTTCTTATTGTTTGGCGACTTCAATGCCCATCATCCCCTTTGGGGCTCTCCTGCATCCTGTCCAAGAGGCTCACTCTTGGCGGATGTCTTCAACCATCTCAATCTTGTATGCCTCAATACCGGCGCCCCGACTTTCCTCTCGGACCCTACTCATACCTACTCCCACTTGGATCTCTCGATCTGTTCTACCACTCCTGCCCGTCGGTTCGAGTGGTATGTCCTTTCTGACACCTATTCGAGCGACTACTTCCCCTGTGTCGTTCGTCTCCTGCACCACACCCCATCCCCACGTCCTTCGAGCTGGAACATACTGAAAGCTGACTGGGGACTTTACTCCTCCCTGGCGACCTTTCCGGACCACGATTTTCCCAGTTGTGACAGTCAGGTCGAATACCTCACGGTTGTTATCATCAATGCTGCCGAACGTTCCCTTCCTCGTACTACTTCTTCTTCACGTCGCGTTTCCGTCCCCTGGTGGAACGAGGCTTGTAGGGACGCTATCCGTGCTCGACAACGTGCTTTACGCACCTTTCGCCGCCATCCTACGTTGGCGAATTCTATTGAATACAAACGACTCCGAGCGCAAAGCCGTAGAGTCATCAAAGACAGCAAAAAAGCTTGTTGGGCCTCTTTCACCAGCTCCTTTAACAGTTTTACTCCCTCTTCCGTCGTTTGGGGTAGCCTGCGCCGGCTGTCGGGCATTAAGGCCCACTCCTCAGTACCTGGCCTGACCTCAGGTAATGAGGTCCTTGTTGATCCTGTGGCTGTCTCCAACGCCTTTGGCCGCTTTTTCGCGGAGGTTTCAAGCTCCGCCCATTACCATCCTGCCTTCCTTCCCAGGAAAGAGGCAGAAGAGGCTCGGCGACCTTCCTTCCAGTCGCTGAATCTGGAGACTTATAATGCCCCCTTTACTATGCGGGAACTCGAACGTGCGCTTGCACTGTCCCGGTCCTCTGCTCCGGGGCCAGATGCCATTCACGTTCAGATGCTGGCACACCTTTTTCCGGCGGGCAAAAGCTTCCTTCTTCGTACCTACAATCGCGTCTGGACCGAAGGTCAAGTCCCCATGCGTTGGCGTGACGCTGTTGTTGTTCCTATACCCAAACCCGGGAAGGATAGACACCTTCCTTCTAGTTACCACCCCATTTCTCTTACAAGCTGTAAGGTGATGGTTAATGCTCGGTTAGTCTGGATTCTTGAATCTCGACGACTACTTACTAATGTCCAATGCGGCTTTCGTCGCCGCCGCTCCGCTGTTCACCACCTTGTGACCTTGTCGACATTCATCATGAACAACTTTTTGCGAAGGCGCCAAACGGTAGCCGTGTTCTTCGACTTGGAGAAGGCTTATGATACCTGTTGGAGAGGAGGTATCCTCCGCACTATGCACAGGTGGGGCCTACGCGGTCGCCTGCCCCTTTTTGTTGATTCCTTTTTAACGGAACGAAAGTTTAGGGTACGTGTGGGTTCCGTATTGTCCGACGTCTTCCTCCAGGAGAACGGAGTGCCTCAGGGCTCCGTCTTGAGCGTAGCCCTTTTTGCCATCGCGATCAATCCAATTATGGAATGCATTCCACCTAATGTCTCAGGCTCTCTCTTTGTCGATGACTTCGCGATCTACTGCAGTGCCCAGAGAACATGCCTCCTGGAGCGCTGCCTTCAGCGTTGTCTAGACAGCCTCTACTCTTGGAGCGTGGCAAATGGCTTCCGGTTCTCTGAAGAGAAGACGGTTTGTATCAACTTTTGGCGATATAAAGCGTTCCTTCCGCCATCCTTACATCTCGGTCCCGTTGTTCTCCCATTCGTGGACACAACTAAGTTTCTAGGGCTCACGTTGGACAGGAAACTGTGTTGGTCTCCACATGTCTCTTATTTGGCGGCCCGTTGTACACGTTCCCTTAATGTCCTCAGAGTTCTTAGCGGTTCATCTTGGGGAGCGGATCGCACTGTCCTGCTTCGCTTGTATCGGTCCATAGTCCGATCGAAGCTGGATTATGGGAGCTTCGTCTACTCGTCCGCTCGGCCATCCCTCTTACGCCGGCTCAACTCCATCCACCATCGGAGGATACGTCTTGCGACCGGAGCCTTCTACACTAGTCCTGTCGAGAGTCTTTATGCTGAAGCTGCCGAGTTACCATTGACCTACCGGCGCGACATACTGCTGTGTCGGTATGCCTGCCGGCTGTTGTCTATGCCCGAACACCCCTCTTACAAGTCCTTCTTCGCCGATTCTCTCGACCGTCAGTACGGGTTGTATGTGTCTGCCCTGCTGCCCCCCGGAGTCCGCTTCCGTCGCCTGCTTCGACAATTGGATTTTGCCCTCCCTACCACCTTCAGAGAGGGTGAGAGCCCGACGCCACCTTGGCTCCAGGCTCCGGTTCGTATTTATCTCGACCTCAGCTCACTCCCGAAGGAGGGTACTCCGGCTGCAGTGTATTGCTCACGGTTTGTCGAACTTCGTGCTTGACTTGCCGGTCACACCTTTATTTACACCGATGCCTCCAAAACTGACGATGGTGTCGGCTGTGCCTTTGTCGTCGGGGCCGCCACCTTTAAATACCGGCTTCTTTGACCAATGTTCCAGCTTTACAGCTGAGCTTTTTGCTCTCCATCAGGCCATTCAGTATGCCCGCCGCCACCGCCATTCATCGTATGTACTCTGCACTGACTCACTCAGTGCTCTTCAGAGCCTTGGGGCTCCCTATCCGGTCCATCCCTTGATTCAACGGATACAGCAGTCCCTCCATTCTTTCGCTGATAATGGCGGTTCTGTCAGCTTTCTGTGGGTTCCCGGACATGTAGGAGTGCCTGGGAATGAGGCTGCGGATGCTGCAGCCAAGGCTGCAGTCCTCCAGCCTCGGCCAGCCTCCCATTGTGTCCCGTCATCTGACGTTTGTGGGGATGTATGTAAGAGGCTTGTGTCGTTGTGGTGGGATGCTTGGTCATCCCTCCAAGGCAACAAGCTCCGGGCAGTAAAACCGCTCCCAATTGCTTGGACAACTTCCTCCCGACCATCTCGGCGCGAGGAGGTCCTTCTGACCAGGTTGCGGATTGGGCATTGCCGGTTTAGCCACCGCTACCTGCTCTCCGGTGACCCAGCTCCGCAGTGCCCTTGTGGTCAGGCATTAACGGTGCGCCATGTTTTATTGTCGTGTCCCCGTTTTAGGCAATTTCGTGTTGTCCTGTCCCTGCCATCTACCTTACCGGATGTTTTAGCTGATGACGCTCGAGCAGCTGCTCGTATTCTGCGTTTTATAACTTTAACTGGCTTGACCAAAGACATTTAAGCTTTTTACTTATTTAATCTGCATCTTTGTCAGGTCCTTCTGATGTCCCCCCATCCCCTTGAGTTTTAGCAGATTCCTTGTGCTCTAACACCAGTGACTGGGCGCTAATGACCTCAGCAGTTGAGCGCCCTTAAACCCTACCAAAAAAAAAAAAAAAAAAAAAGTCACGTTCACAGGACATGTATATTAGCATGTTCTCACAGATGATTAGCATTTCAGTCACCTCGTTCGCCTGCCTTTGTGGCCGAGCGGTTCTAGGCGCTTCAGTCTGGAACCGGGCGACCGCTACGGTCGCAGGTTCGAATCCTGCCTCGGGCATGGATGTGTGTGATGTCCTTAGGTTGGTTAGGTTTAAGTAGTTCTAAGTTCTAGGGGACTGATGACCTCAGTTGTTAAGTCCCATAGTGCTCAGAGCCATTTCAACCATTTACGTCGTTCAGCATGTGTCCCGTTGCCTAGTAGGCACAGGGTCCGCCATGGGACCTGATAGCTTGTTCCATGCATGATGGCATCGACGCGTAAAAGGCGCCAATGGCGGCCTGTGGTGTAGCCATCCACGCTGTATTCACCTGGTTCCTACGTTCATCTATGGTGGGTCATAGCGCTGCACCGACGTTTCACCATATCCCACACATTTTCGATTGGCGACAAGTCTGGTGATCTGACGAGCCGGCGCACAAGGCTGACATCCTGTGACACCAGAAAGGCACGTGTTCATGCAGCAAAATGTGATCGTGCATTGTCTTGCTGAAAAATGGCGTCTGGGATGTGTGCAGAAAGGGAATGGCTATGGATCGCTGGATGTCATTCATGTAGGTCACAGTGCTCTGGAAACGCACCAGCTGTGATTTGTGGTTGTACCCAATGGCACCTCACACCGTAAGGCCTTAGTGCTGTATGTCTTGTGCGAATGCACTGTGATGCTGTTCTGCCTGTTTGCAGCTAACGAAAGTGGTGCATCATTTTCAAACAATCTGGAACCGTCCGCAAACAAGATCTGATGCCATGCTTGTCCCCAGTGACGTTGATCCATACACCACTGCCGTCTCGCATGTTTCTGCAGATTCGTCAAACGTAGGCGGAGAAGTGGACGACGCGCACGTAAGCCATGCTGTAACATAAGGTGACGGCCTGTCTCTCCTGTTACACTGTTCCGCCAGAGCCGAGGAGGAAGCAGATCTGTCCTGCAATGCCATTTGGATGAGGTGTCGATCTTCTCAGGGGGGATGCAACTTGACCCAGCTATTGTTCTAATACCTTCTGTGAACCATTATGTACACCTGTGCACTGACGAACACTTTGTCCCACACGACCAGCAATTTCCCAGATGGATACGTCAAATTCTCTGATGCCAGTACTGCGTCCTCTTTCAAACTCAAGGAATTCAACGGTACCGTTCCCGCAAACGTCTGCAAGACATCCTGCATGTCAGCTCAAGTCACACTGATCCATTACCTTCGGTTTCTAACGACAAAGATCCACAGGCACATTTTGGCTTCAGGTGGTGTTGCGCCACAGTATTGATGTTGACCCTGAACCCGCGGGCCGGTATGGTTCAAAGGCTAGTCTTTTCTGCAGGATATACTATTGCCCTGTAAATTTGAATGTCCTATTGAAATCAGAATGGTTCAAATGGCTCTAAGCACTACGGGATTTAACATCTGATGTCATCATTCCCCTAGAACTTAGAACTACTTAAACCTAACTAACCCAAGGGCATTACACACATCCATGCCCAAGGCATGATTCGAACCTGCGACCCTAGCAGCAGCGCGGTTCCAGACTGAAACGCCCAGAACCGCTCGGTCACAGCGGCCGGCATCTGAACTCATTCAAGGTGTTCCGTTTTTTCTGAACATTAGCGTATATCAACATTCTATGTTACCCATACTCACCGTTATCTCTGTGATGTACGAGGTGCCTTCAGTACGTAATATAACGCATTTTTGTTTCTGAATGCTGGTTGATTTTATTCAGGACTCCAATACACCATATTATTCCCCACTCTTTTGACTAAAAATCCTTATTTTTCAACATAATCATCTTTCAATGCGACAATCTTACGCCACCATACTGGGAGGGACTGGCAGGACGCACGGTACCACGCTACTGATCGTCGGAGCTAACGTTTTGCTGCATCAATAACCTCCGCATCATCCACCTACTGCTTCCCTCGGAATGCGTCCTTCATTGGACCAAATAGATGGAAGGTGCGAGACCCGGGCTGTTGGGTGGATGAAGAAGAAATTGGTCCCTAGCCTTACGTACTACTTAATCTAACTTATGCTAAGGACTACACACACACACCGATACCCAAAGGAGAACTCGAACTTCCTACGGGAGGAGCCGCGCGAACCGTGACAAGACGCCTAAACCGCACGGCTACCCCGCCCAACTGGATGAAGAAGAACAGTCCAATATACAGAGGGGTCCACAAAATGTATCCACTGTTTAAAGGTCATAACTAGCAAACGAATTGACGGAGTTGTCTTGAAACGTCCCCTTAGAAAAATTAGTGAATTACTGTGCTGGTAAATCCCTTACGTTATTCGATTTTCAAACAGCTGAGCAGAACTGAACGCACGCAGACATTTCGCTCTTTACCTATTCTGATCAACACTAAACTGACATACAATATTTTTAGCGCAACGCAATCTGACTTTCAAAAATCCCTACAAAAGAATGGCCCTGACTAACATTAACCTATACCTTTCACGAATCACTTACAAAATCTTCGTTACTCGAACTACTGCAATACAGTGAGCGCCACTACTGCCAGCTAAATAAAAGATTCAAACTCCTGAAGGCACTAACTACTGATAGGCATAGTTAGCAAATGAAAGATTTTGATAGAGAAAAAACAATGTATTTACCTTAATAGTGTTCAAAAGTCATAATATATATAGCAGTTCATGACATCCAGTCTTACAAATTTCAGAACTCCGCCATTTCTCTCCCCACATCCACCACTGCTGGCGGCTCACCTCCAACTGCGCAATGCTACGCGCTGTTAACATCCAGCTGCCCAACACTACAGTGGCAAACTATGCAAACTAGCCACAGACTGCACACAGCACAGCTAGTGATTTTCATACAGAGCGCTACGTGGAGTTACCAATAAGAAAACCTAAACAGCCTACTTACAGTCTCATCTTATCTAGTGTAATAGTTTATAGTTCTGGCAATCGCCACACAAGCGTTGTATTGCGTTGTTTTGTTTTGTCAGATGACAGTCGGCAGATAGTCAGTGTTACTCGAGTAAACATGGCTGGAGCAAGGCTTACATTCTATGAAAGGAAGTCAGTTTTGAAGTGGTATTTTAAGTACGAAAACATTAATGAGGTTCAACGGCAATGTCAAAATGAGTATCAAACAGAGCTACCGACAAGTTTAACGATTCGTCGCATTCGAGACAAATTTGAAGACGAAAGCTGTGTTAAAGATGTACACAAACAACGATCTGGACGACCTGTAACAGTAACAAGTCGAGCTGACTCCCGTCGTGTGTTACAATTCACTCGCTCACCACAGAAGTCTGTGAGACAGTGTGCGCGTGAAACTGGAGTGAGTCGCTCAAGTGTTCGGCGAATTTTGAAGACAGCAAAGTGGAAGTGCTACATCCCACGATTGCTACACGCAATGAATGAGGACGATCCAGATCGCAGAATGGAGTAATGCGAGTGGTTTACTAACATGGTGCGCAAAGATGAAGAGTTTGCAGAGATGATTGTGTGGTCTGATGAGGCACAGTTCAAACTCAATAGTACAGTAAATCGCCACAATTGCATCTACTGGGCCGCCGAAAATCCGAACGTCCATGTAGACAAAGCCGTGAATTTGCCACGAGTAAATGTGCGGTGTGGGTTGTCTTACCGGGGCTTGATTGGGCCATTCTTCTTTGACGGCACAGTTACTGGTGAGATGTACCTACAGAAGCTTCAGACATCAATTTTACCTGCCATCCGAGACTTGTATGGAGACGGAAGAGTTTACTTTCAACAAGATGGTGCCCCAGCCCACTACCAAAATCGTGTTAGGCCGTATCTCGACGAAAATCTACCAGGAAGATGGATAGGCCGTAGAGGTGCTGTGGAGTATCCACCACGTTCCCCAGACCTAACTCCTCTGGACTTTTGCCTGTGGGGAACACTAAAGGACGTCGTTTCTCGACAAAAGCCACGCACATTGGATGAACTTCGAGAATCCATCGTACATTCATGTGCAAATATCCAATTGAACTCGTTGCAGTCAGTAGTTCGTGCTGCAGTTCGGCGGCATCGTTTGGGTGTTGATGTTAATGGTGACCATTTCGAACACCTATTGTGATATCTTAAAGTTGGACTTTAAGCTACACTTTCACCAAAAATGAGACAAGTCCGCCAATTAGTTTGCAAGTTATGGACTTTTAAACAGAGGATACATTTTTTTGGACCCCTTTGTAGTTCTGCGAGCTTCTCTTGGGTGCGTAGACTTGCGTAACGTACTGCGTTGTTGTGGGGAAGTTCGTTTGCATTTTTGTGGCGACGAACACGCTGCAGCCATTTCCTCAATCTCCTGAGCGTAGCACAACACACTTCAGAGTTGATTGTTGCATCATAAGGGAGAACATCAAATAGAATAACGATATTGAAGCGATCGTGGCTTTTCAATTAGTTTAAAAAGAGAGTGATCGCCCCACGACACACCATGTGTCCACTGCAAAATAGAATAACCCCTTCGGAGTCCCAGAGACCGTCGTCATGACTTTACCAGCTGAGGGTGAGGCTTTGAGCTTTTCCTTCGGAGGAGAGGTGGTGTGGCGCCACTCTATGGATTAACGTTTTGCTTAGAGTTCGAAATGCTGAACCCAGGTTTGCGATGATGAAAGATGCCTCGCCCAACGGCTCTCCGTGCTTTTGTCCACTGCCAGGTCTCCGTAGACACTCTGCAAGCGCTCTGCTTGGGACGCACCTCCGTTATAGACGCCACTTTGAAGGCTACGTGTAGCACCATACCTATCCGACTTCATGAAACTAGGGACTGCAGCGGGGATATACACGATGTCCCACAACAAATTCCTCATTTTTTCAACCGAAAGTTACCGAGGAAAAACGTGTTCTATTACTTATTGAACGCGCGTTTTATGAATGTGTGGTTAACTGGCAGTGCATATGCAACTGTACAGAGTGCCGCATATAAAACCTGCCGAACAGGAATGCGAACGCGTGTGAGTAGCATTACTAGCTTGTCAGTTTCTTTGCCACCTTCCACCAGCAGTAGCGTGTGAGTAGTTTATTCGGAAAGTAGTCGTAATAAACCGTGTACTTCATTGTCATGCCCCACTCCATTGAAGAGCGTGTGTTCATTGTTGAAGAATATATGTGGTCTGAATCCTTTAAACTAGCTCGTGACACTTTTCATGAACAGTTTCCAGAAAGTAATATTACTGCAAAATCAACGATTCAGGGTCTAGTGAGAAAGTAGCGTTCGACAGGCAGTGTGGTTATTTCAAAGAGAAATAAGCCATCGACTGTATGTACACCTGAAGTTGTGGCAAACGTGACGGCACACACTGAAAGAAGTCCCTACAAGTCAATACGACGATTATCACAGTAGTCTGGAATATCTCGGAGGTCATGTCAACTCATCCTTCATGGCTTAAAAGTGAAACCTTACCTTATGAGTGTTGTTCAGCAAATAAAAGAAGCGGACACGGGTAAGCGTACATATTACGGTATCTGGTTGCTGGAAGATGTCGCTGGGGTCATCTTGACCCGTTCCTTCTTTTTTTCGACGGATGAAGCTTGGTCTCACCTGTCGGGTTACGTTAATTCACAAAACACAAGACACTGGGCTGCAGAGAATCCCCATGGCATACTGCAAGAGCCGTTACACGATTTAAAAATTGGTGTATAGTGTGCTGTATCTGGTAACAGAATTATCGGGCCATTGTTCTTCAACGAAACTGTCAACACACATGTTTACTTGCAACTCTACAACGAATTTTCGGCTCTGTTAACTCCGAACAAAAAATGTTGTGCTTATTTCCAGCAAGGTGGGGCAACTTCTCATACGTCGGATTTGTCCTTAGCTCGTATACATACTGATTTTACAGAAGAGAGGAGCATTAGTAAGGGCTTGTGACCACCCCACTCTCCCGATTTGTCACCATGTCACTTTTACTTCTGGGGATTTCTGAAGGCTAGAGTCTACCGCAAAAATCCCAGAACACTTGACGCATTAAAAAACAAGATATGTGAAGAAATTTCGAACATTCCGCAAAGAGTACTGAAAACATCCTTCGACGAGCACAGCTATGCCTTGATGTTGGCGGAGAAGATTTTGAACACAGACTTTAAATTCCTTTCTAAAATATGCTTATTAAACTAATAAATATGTTACTTAAACTGTTAATTACATAGTTAATAATGAAACTGTACAATAAAAATGTAAGAGATTTTCTTCATTCATATTGCATTCAGCGCAGGGGCCGGTTTTATGTGCGCCGGACTGTAGAACAAGTATAGCTTTCTTGGTTTTCGTTGTACAAGCGTGGGAGCATTCGTTGAAATTTTAGTTTTCAAATCAGGCTTATGGCGTGCCCGGCCAGAGACAACAGTTTGTCTCGCTCATTTTCTAGCACTGTGTCTTGCTATAGGCCAGGCAGACCAACGTGCGAGTGGTGGACAGTTTCATGGAATTTTTGTTAAAATTTTGTTCAAGGGACTGGTTGGAGACTTTACCAACAGTCACTGTCATATTTGCCCTCCCAGTAGGACAGAGCGCCCGGATCCGCGATATCTTTTCTTGACGTTGGCTGGCCTCAGCGCCCTCAACTTAGGTGCGAGGCGTCAGGTCACAGCGTCTGGTAAGTTTTAAAAAGTTTCGGAGTTAGTTAGTGGTGGGCTGACGCTGTGGTGAGTTACACGTGCTGCTTTTGAGTGCACTTAAGATAAAACTTTTTGGTTGGCATTCCTATTTAAAGTTTCGTTTAATCTTTCTTTCTTTCACTGGTGCCATGTCCCGCGTTGACGCAGGGTCGGCATTGTTAGGAACGGATTTGGCAAGGTTAGTGGAAAGGGGTGGCCGGATGCCCTTCCTGCCACCACTCCCCCCCCCCCCCTGGGACGGAATTAGTGTACCCCTGTTGTCTGCGACTAGCGTAATTCATGGAATAGTGCCAACGTGTTCAGATGTCTGCGAGTCGTGTAACTGAGGCGGAACGTGGGGACCAGCCCGGTATTCACCTAGCGGGATGTGGAAAACCGCCTAAAAACCACATCCAGGCTGGCTGGCACGCAGACGACGTCGGTAATCCGCCGGGCGGATCGATCCGGGGCTGGTGCGCCTACCCGAGTCCAGGAAGCAGCGCGTTAGTGCTCTGGGCTAACCTGGGGGGTTTAAAGTTTCGTTTAATAATGTAGGTAATTCGTGCTCTGATTAACTTCAGCTATCAAGCGAATTATGTGGCTGAATTTTACATGTGTAAACCTTATCATATTTGAAATTAGTTTTCGAAAGGACAGTTTGTCTTCACTTATCTGTCCATGTTAGAATGGCTTCATTGTGTTCTATCGGTTTTCTTGAGCAAAATGAATGGTCACAAGTCTGGTCTGGTGATAACCACTCATGATCCGTAGGAATTATTGGGATTTGGTTTGATTGGTGAATTTATCTCCCAGTGACTTCCTGTCTCCAGTAGTAAAGAGTGCTGGGTTTCTAATGTGTTTACCGCAGCAACTGTGTCCCACCCTGTCCAATGACACTCTTTTTTTCTGACGGGATAATGCGTGGAATCTGTGTTAAAAAATAACCATCCCCTGCAAGAAACCATAATATTAAGTTGATTTTGACTTGTGAAATGATTGCCAAAATTTGAGGACAGGTTACCTCGTTTTTGATTAATATTTTCTTTAATGGAGAATACTTCGTTAGTCTTTTCACTCAGTTGCATTCTGCCACTCCTGTCCAACTCCTGTGTTTATTTACAATAGCTGTCCTGCTTGAGAAATGTCTTTTAAATGATTAACGAAATTCTTTGCCTGATCCATCGTGCTTGGCAACGGTCTTGGTGGATACACCGGTTCCCGTGAGATCACCGAAGTTAAGCGCTGTCGGGCGTGGTCGGCACTTGGATGGGTGACCATCCAGGCCGCCATGCGCTGTTGCCATTTTTCGGGGTGCACTCAACCTCGTGATGCCAATTGAGGAGCTACTCGACCGAATAGTAGCGGCATCCGTCAAGAATACCACTTCCGACCGGGAGAGCGGTGTACTGACCCCACGCCCCTCCCATCCGCATCCTCCACCGAGGATGACACGGCGGTCGGATGTTCCCGGTAGGCCACTCGTGGCCTGAAGACGGAGTGATCCATCGTGTTTAAGTCGCCATGGCCATATTCCATTGGGCATTACAGGTTAGTTGTTGGAGCACATTATCTTAATGACATCAGACGACATTGCACTCAGTGGAACTTACAAATAAGAAGCACAGTAACTTCACCAAATCGGTGACATATGGCAAAAACGAGGACCGGATTTTAATAAAATCCAGTTTCAGAAAGAATCAGTACTCAGACGATCGGTAGCGGTACACAAAAGTAAATATTAAAACCGAAAAAATAACGGGCACCTTTAAGTGCAGTACTTTAGTCGTTGTCCCGGATAGCAGCCAGTGGCAGCAGACATAACGACCACTGCCCACCGCGTCGTTGGATGCCGCCTGGTGCCATTGTGGAGGTGTGACGCGTTAACAACAGTATATAAGCGGGGCAGACACAGACGGGGGATCACCCTAGAGAAGATGGGGATATCCGTTGAGATAAGCGACTTTGATAAAGAACGGGTTATTATTACGCAGAGCCTGTGTACGAGTATCTCGAAAACGGAGAAGCTGGTCAAATGTTCACGTGCTAGTGTCGTGAGCATCCACGGAAAGATGTAGGACAGGCACTAAATGATTCGACGCAACACGACTCTTCACAGACGATGGGATTTGGAGGTTTGTCTGCTCTGTAAAGTAGGATAGACTGTTATCAGTATTATCTCTGTCGAAAGAGCACAGGTGTTTCGGAGTATTACCGTACATTGTGGAACATGGAGCTCCGCAGCAGACCACCCCTACGTGTTCACATGTTGACTGAACGAAATCGTCAATTACGATTGCAGTGGGCACGGGACCATCGGGTTTCGAGCGTCGATCAATGGAAACGTGTCGGTTCTTCGGGTGACTAACGTTTTTCCTACACTAGGTCGGTTGTCGTCTCCACAATCGCCGTCATTGAAGTGAACGGTGGCTCGAAGCATGCAGGGTCGTGGGTTGGTGGGAGCGGTATTATGCTCTGAGAGACATTCTCCTACGCTTGCATGGGATCTTTGGTAGTAACCGAAGATGCACTGACAATTGCCAACCACCTACATCTTTTCATACTAGATGTCTTCCCCGAAGGCAATGTCATCTTTCTGGAGTGTAATTGTCCTTGTCTCGGAGCCAGAACCCTTGTTTCAGTGGTTTGATGAGCGTTATAGGGAACTCACGTTGATGTCTTGGCTACCAAATTCCCCTGATGCAAATCCTATGGAACCCATCTGGGTAGCTACCGGGTGCCATCACCGCGTACGCTAATCAGCGGTCCATTATTTACGCGAATTACACGACGTATGATTAAAACATCTAATGCCACATACCTCCACAAATCTTCCAACAGACTGATAGATCCCTGGTACACAGAGTCAGAGATGTATTACGTTCCAGAGAAGGACAAACAAGCTATTAAGCTGGTGGTCATAATGTTTTAGCTGATCAGTGTAGTTAGCATGGACAACCTACTTTAGTCGTTTTTATTAGATTGTAGATACCTTTTGACTGCTTGTGTTAATGGTATACTTCTTGGAAGCTTCCATCTCCTTCTCTGACATATATTTAAGGCAATTATCGATCTCAAACATAACTGAAGGTAATCGGAATCAGTTTTATTTATCATCACACACGGGGTAAATGG
This sequence comes from Schistocerca americana, assembly GCF_021461395.2. Lineage (NCBI taxonomy): Eukaryota > Metazoa > Arthropoda > Insecta > Orthoptera > Acrididae > Schistocerca > Schistocerca americana. The sequence goes on from NC_060123.1 coordinate 570,570,325, forward strand.
GGCAAATTTAAGGGCTCTGACTACGTGCTTAGTACCCATCCCATATTCGTCTTTCAATTCAAATATAGTCTGATTATCACGCATTTCAATTCAAACGTATAATAATATGTGTATGTGTGTTCAGTAATTCACAAAGAGCAAGAAACATAAATATAGTGGCTGTTCATTTGACATGCATTTCAGACCTATCCGGTACGCACGTGCATAATACCATTTTCACAATTATAGTGTCGTTCTGTATTGTTTCCCGAGAAAATCACGAAAATGTTGTTGAAACATTGTATATGATAATTATCATTTCTCATTTTTCACACGTGGCAATTAAGCTGAGCCTGTTTAGGCAATCTTTTGCAGCACACTATTTATTTAATAATTACTTATCACAATTTATTCATCTGTATAATTAATTAACGTTCTTCCTACGATTATATTTCCCTACTTTGCTCATCACCTACATTGATTATACATTTCATATTCGTTTCTACTCCACGTGAAGTTACTCGTCTAAAAGCCAACAGCCTCCAACGGCTCACGGCCCACACGAAAACGCGAGAACTCCGAATTAAAAATCATGTATTGTCAATACCACAATGACCATCTTCTGTCTGCAGGGTATCAAAGAACTTGAACTCAGTAGATATGGTAGGTCTACAAGCTGAACGCAGGTAGAGGTGAATAGCGACTGCACCTGCTGTACATGGACGCTGGAGGAATCGGCCACTTTCCGGAAACAGTTGCAAGCGGCGTTGGCCACGGTTAACAGGTAGCTGCACGGGGTAGCCGTGCGGTCTCGGGTGCATTGATTGGCACAGTCCGCGCGGCTCCCCCCGTCGGAGGTTCGAGTCCTCCCTCGGGCATGGGTGTGTGTGTTGTCCTTAGCGTAAGTTAGTTTAAGTTAGCATAAGTAGTGTGTAAGCCTCGGGACCGATGACCAAAGCAGTTTGGTCCCATAGGAATTTAACACAAATTTCCAAATTTTCCAAAACAGTTAACAGGCGTCAGACTGCCGCCCTGGGCTGTGGCGACGTTGAGGCTCCTGCTGCGAAAGCTAGTGTTAGTTTCGCGGTGAGTGACGAAATATTTTTGAAATTTTGTGCCGAATGGTTCTAATCACACTTGGTACCAGTTAATATACGTAGTGTGTTCTGCCTTTTTTCAAACTAATACTGAATTGACGTGTCTGTCTGTCTGATGGGACAGGATGCGAATTTGGTTAGGGGAAGATTTTTTTTTCTAGCGATGGAGGTCCTATCGCTGGTGACACCCTTAAATAGTTAAATACACTCCTGGAAATTGAAATAAGAACACCGTGAATTCATTGTCCCAGGAAGGGGAAACTTTATTGACACATTCCTGGGGTCAGATACATCACATGATCACACTGACAGAACCACAGGCACATAGACACAGGCAACAGAGCATGCACAATGTCGGCACTAGTACAGTGTATATCCACCTTTCGCAGCAATGCAGGCTGCTATTCTCCCATGGAGACGATCGTAGAGATGCTGGATGTAGTCCTGTGGAACGGCTTGCCATGCCATTTCCACCTGGCGCCTCAGTTGGACCAGCGTTCGTGCTGGACGTGCAGACCGCGTGAGACGACGCTTCATCCAGTCCCAAACATGCTCAATGGGGGACAGATCCGGAGATCTTGCTGGCCAGGGTAGTTGACTTACACCTTCTAGAGCACGTTGGGTGGCACGGGATACATGCGGACGAGCATTGTCCTGTTGGAACAGCAAGTTCCCTTGCCGGTCTAGGAATGGTAGAACGATGGGTTCGATGACGGTTTGGATGTACCGTGCACTATTCAGTGTCCCCTCAACGATCACCAGTGGTGTACGGCCAGTGTAGGAGATCGCTCCCCACACCATGATGCCGGGTGTTGGCCCTGTGTGCCTCGGTCGTATGCAGTCCTGATTGTGGCGCTCACCTGCACGGCGCCAAACACGCATACGACCATCATTGGCACCAAGGCAGAAGCGACTCTCATCGCTGAAGACGACACGTCTCCATTCGTCCCTCCATTCACGCCTGTCGCGACACCACTGGAGGCGGGCTGCACGATGTTGGGGCGTGAGGGGAAGACGGCCTAACGGTGTGCGGGACCGTAGCCCAGCTTCATGGAGACGGTTGCGAATGGTCCTCGCCGATACCCCAGGAGCAACAGTGTCCCTAATTTGCTGGGAAGTGGCGGTGCGGTCCCCTACGGCACTGCGTAGGATCCTACGGTCTTGGCGTGCATCCGTGCGTCGCTGCGGTCCGGTCCCAGGTCGACGAACACGTGCACCTTCCGCCGACCACTGGCGACAACATCGATGCACTGTGGAGACCTCACGCCCCACGTGTTGAGCAATTCGGCGGTACGTCCACCCGGCCTCCCGCATGCCCACTATACGCCCTCGCTCAAAGTCCGTCAACTGCACATACGGTTCACGTCCACGCTGTCGCGGCATGCTACCAGTGTTAAAGACTGCGATGGAGCTCCGTATGCCACGGCAAACTGGCTAACACTGACGGTGGCGGTGCACAAATGCTGCGCAGCTAGCGCCATTCGACGGCCAACACCGCGGTTCCTGGTGTGTCCGCTGTGCCGTGCGTGTGATCATTGCTTGTACAGCCCTCTCGCAGTGTCCGGAGCAAGTATGGTGGGTCTGACACACCGGTGTCAATGTGTTCTTTTTTCCATTTCCAGGAGTGTACATCTGTACAAAGGGAGTCGGCCGTTGTGGCCAAGCGGTTCTAGGCGCTTCAGTCTGGAACCGCGCGACCGCGTCGGCCACAGGTTCGAATCCTGCCTCGGGCATGGATGTGTGTGATGTCCTTAGGTTGGTTGGGTTTAAGTAGTTCTAAGTTCTAGAGGACTGATGACCTCAGATGTTAAGTCCCATAGTACTCAGAGCCATTTTGTACAAAGGGAAATGCCCCAACTGTCATGAACCAGAGGAACCTTGAACGTTTCACGTGGTAAAGGAACTTATTTTGATAAATTAATGTCCTTTTTGCAAAGATCGTCCATAAATCTGTCCATCTATTGATGTTCCTTCCATATTCATGTATGTGGACTGTTACAAATGAACTCTCTTTATCGTCGAATCCTGACAACATAATTTAAAAAAATGAAAAGAACGAATAAAAATTCCTTTACAGTTCGTTAATGCATGTTCCGAAGGTGGTTGAGGCTTTATTGTTATAGTGTCCAAACTATCGACACAGTCTGCCAGGTCCCACGGTGTGCAGAAGCTGTTAGATATTACTTCCCGTTTAGTTGGGGCTCGTTGCTTTCTCTGAATGCTGTACTTCACATTGTGCAACACGATACAGAAATCTTATGAAACCAGATACTGTTTTGTGAAGAACGCAATTTAATACTCACAAATGTTTTTATTGAAGTTGTCTTAATCGCAAAAATTAGTAAGAAGATTGGGTAGTTTTGTAATTCAAGGTTTCTTGAAATTGCAGCAACCAGTCGCCATTTCTTTTATGCTTCAATTTTTATTAACACACTGCCGTTTTCGAACCGCCTAGCGATTAATCATCAGATGGTATTGATTGCTTGCAGCAGTGTGGAAATCGTGCAGCTGTGGCTAGAAGTATAAACGAAACATTTAAGCACAGAGTATTCACATTATGAGGTAGACTTTGTTACATTACTTAAGGTTATTAGTACGCGTTGGTTGGTTGTTAGTGCACACGGTGATCTGGAAAAGGGGATGAATGTTTTCCAGTGACTTTAATTTTAGTGCACTTCATACACTTGGCCACAGGTAACACGTTTCACATGTTTTACAAAACGTAAATAAAACAAGGAGTATAGCTAAAATTATGTCAAAGAGTTTGTGTTACGGCAGAGCGTGTTCAGCTCTTGTAAAACACACTGGTGATAATAAGTATGTATCTATTTCTCTATTGCAAAAATAGGACGTAATTATAAGGAAAAATTGATACGTGCTCTTTATAAATCTATTAAACAACGAGAATGGAAGGTATTACATCGACAGTTTTAGCTCTGAAATTTAATTTGATATTTTCTGTATGTTCTGTTTAACTAACATTGCTCAATACTTATGAAATAAACAATAAAACATCAAGTGATTCTTCAGTTTCTCCCGGCGTATATGTTGCTCGAACAGTCCACGGGTATACTGCCGGTTCACACTATGAACCGGCAGTATACCCGTGGACTGTTCGAGCAATAAACATCACCTCAGCATATTTTTAATAGTGAAACGTTAAGCAGGGTGGCATTTGGGAGGCGTTTTTTATGTGTGTGTGTGTGTGTGTGTGTGTGTGTGTGTGTGTGTGTGTGTGTGTGTGTGCGCTCGCACTAGAGAAGGAGAGAGAGTGTGTTGAGTCGGTGTGCCATTGTGGAAGAGAGAGAAAGAGACAGAGAGGGGGTAGGAGAGGATCTTTTTTTTTAGTTATTTAGTTTAATGATTCTTTGAAATTTTCGAAAAATAGGTTATTCGCTAACTGCATTTGTTCAGTTAAGATAGTGTGGGGTGATTTATTGTTATGGGCGAAAATCTCTAATTCCAGGAGGTTCATTTGTATGCCTGTCTGCAGTGTGTATGATACGGAGATTTGTTTTGCTGTTTGTAACTGAATGACTGTTTTGTGCTAGGTGGGCTGCAAAACCAGGTTTTCTAAAATTTTTTAAACGTGGTACATCTGCGTTTTCTTTGTATCGAATTTCAAAGTTTCGTCCTGTTTGCCCTGCATAATAGCAGGTGGCTTAGCCGTTCTAGAGTTTTGAATTATTTTGTTTTGTGTTTTGTTGTTTGTGTGGTAACTTACTTTGACTGTGTTTGGCTTAAACAGTTTTGAAAATTGGTATGAGATGTTACCGAGGAATGGCGTGGAGATATATTTAGTTCCTGCTGCTATTGAGGGCTGTGTTGTTAATGCTGTTTGGTCGGCTTTTATCTTTTCATCTGATTTGTCAGCATGGGGAGGGGGGGGGGTCATGCATGCATGTCCAAAGGAACACAGCACCGTACTTCTCAGCAACACGGGCACTGCAATATCGTATGATCTGGATAGCTTCACACGTGGAGGGATCATCTGGAAGCTGGAAGAAGGACGAAGTGTGACGAATGTAGTCCAGGAGTTTGGCAACGCTTTCTGAACAAGACACACTGCTGCCCGAAGGGGAAGAGGTGGTCGACAAATGTCAACTGCAGCAGCAGATACCCGCTGCATTGTGCGACAGGAGAGAGGGGGCCATGTCAAATAGCGGGTGCTACACTACTGGTCATTAATAATCTTCAATAATAATCTTATTTGTCAAGTACTGAATACTGCGCTGATGAATATAAGAATCTAACACTGTATTAATACACTACTGGCCATTAAAATTGCTACACCAAAAAGAAATGCAGATGATGAACGGGTATTCATTGGACAAATATATTATACTAGAACTGACATGTGATTACATTTTCACGTAATTTGGGTGCATAGATCCTGAGAAATCATTACCCGGAACAACCACCTCTGGCCGTAATAACGGCCTTGATACGGCTGGGCATTGAGTCAAACAGAGCTTGGATGGCGTGTACAGGTACAGCTACCCATGCAGCTTCAACACGATACCACAGTTCATCAAGAGTAGTGACTGGCGTATTGTGACGAGCCAGTTGCTTAGCCACCATTGACCAGACGTTTTCAATTGGTGAGAGATCTGGAGAATGTGCTCGCCAGGGCAGCAGTCGAACATTTTCTGTATCCAGAAAGGCCCGTACAGGACCTGCAACATGCGGTCGTGCGTTATCCTGCTGAAATCTAGTGTTTCGCTGGGATCGAATGAAGGGTAGAGCAGCCGCGCGGGATTATCCGAGCGGTCTAAGGCGCTGCAGTCATGGACTGTGTGGCTGGTCCCGGCGGTGGTTGAAGTCCTCCCTCGGGCATGGGTGTGTGTGTTTGTCCTTAGGATGATTTAGGTTAAGTAGTATGTAAGCTTATGGACTGATGACCATAGCAGTTAAGTCCCATAAGATTTCACACACATTTGAACAATTTTTTTTTAAGGGTAGAGCCACGGTCGTAACACATCTGAAATGTAACGACCACTATTCAAAGTGCCGTCAATGCGAACAAGAGGTGACCGAGACGTGTAACCAATGGTACCCCATGCCATCACGTCAAGTCGTACACCAGTATGGCGATGACGAATACACGCTTCCAATGTGCGTTCATCGCGATGTCACCAAACGCGGATGCGACCATCATGATGCTGTAAACAGAACCTGGATTCATTCGAAAAAGTGACGTTTTGCCATTCGTGCACCCAGGTTCGTCGTTGAGTACACCATCGCAGGCGCTCCTGTCTGTGATGCAGCGTCTAGGGTAACAGCAGCCATGGCCTCCGAGCTGATAGTCCATGCTGCTGCGAACGTTGCCGAACTGTTCGTGCAGATGGTTGTTGTCTTGCAGACGTCCCCATCTCTTGACTCAGGGATCGAGACGTGGCTGCACGTCGGTTACAGCCATGCGGATAAGATGCCTGTCATCTCGACTGCTAGTGATACGAGGCCGTTGGGATCCAGCACGGCGTTCCGTATTACCCTGCTGAACTCACCGATTCTATATTCTGCTAACAGTCATTGGATCTCGACCAACGCGAGGAGCAATGTCGCGATACGATAAACCGCAATCGCAATAGGCTACAATCCGACCTTTATCAAAGTCGGAAACGTGATGGTATGCATTTCTCCTCGTTACACGAGGCATCTCAACAACGTTTCACCAGGCAACGCCGGTCAACTGCTGTTTGTGTATGAGAAACCGGCTGGAAACTTTCCTCATGTCAACACGTTGTAGGTGTTGCCACCGGCGCCAACCTTGTGTGAATGCTCTGAAAAGCTAATAATTTGCGTATCACAGCATCTTCTTCCTGTCGGTTAAATTTCGGGTCTGTAGCACGTCGTCTTCGTGGTGCAGCAATTTTAATGGCCAATGGTGTATTACCACCACAATTATCGGGACTGAAAGGGCACTGAGTTTCATGCACCACACGTCGACTGCTTTGCAAGGCGACCAGTAAGTTGTGTTCCGTTGACACCAGCACACTGGCGCCACCGTTAGAGCTGTGCCAAGAGGAGTGGCCAACGATGTATGGGGTCGCGTGCTCTTCTCGGATGAGAGCAGATTGAATTTGAGTGGTGATTCTGGACATACCTTCATATGGCGACATGTGGGAACATGTAATGCACCCAGAAGGATTGTCAAGTGTGATCGTTTTGGTCCTCTGGGTGTTATATTCTGCACATGTGTAATTTTGCATGGGCGTACTTATTTCCAAATCTTTGAACACGAAACACACACCACGCCATTCAACGTTATTGTGACACTATTCTTCTTCCCCACATCCGTGCTTTCGTGGGTGCATTTGTTCCTAACTTCATTTTTATGGGTGACAATGTACGACCGCATCGAATAGCGCAGTTGGATCATCGGCGAAGGGGCTGGGCTGCCCGTTCCCCCAACTTGAATCCCATCCAGCACATGTGGTATGGGGTGGGCAAACGTACAGTAGCAAGTCCATATGCACCAACGACTATCCAGCATTTGTCAGTCTCGCTTGTGGAGGATGGAATACCTTACCACAAGAACTACTTACCAGTCACTGACATGTTGCAAAGCTTGCATTGGCATCGGTGGTGATTACCCATCCTATTACGTAGAATGTCCGACAGTTTGTAATGTCCAGGAGGCCATTATGAAAATGGCGGTGTAAATATTATCTTTTAATAAAACTGTCGTTCGCTGTGTTATTCAATGGTTTAATATTTAAGTAATTTGGAAATGAAAATGATAATGTTATTTCATTACAGTGAGTAATCAGAAAATAATTTTTTCTCCCGGCTAAAGAAATGCAAGTTAACGCTGTGTTTAAGTGTTGTCTGTAAGTTGTGTAAGTGTCACTAAATCACAGTACCTACAACAGATTCTGTACAACTATTGATTATGATGGAAACAGTTATCTTCATCAAAATGATCATTAAAACCCCCGAATATCAGCCACGCACAACTCTGACGTATGTTACCTGAAACAATATTCTTCGCAACTCGTGAGTAATTAATTTCGGCTCCATACATCAGCAAGAAAAAGTTTGTTATATGGATCGTGCTATGAGCACTGTTTTTAAAGAGCCAATCTGATTCGAATTATTTTCATTCAAATGAGTTCGAGACCACCGGTGCACATTTATTTTTACACATTTTATTACCTTCGGCATTTATGTCTGCAGAGTTGCGTAATTTAAATTTGCCGTTGAGGTAATTGTTTATATGGCGGCAGACAATTGACAGAGGCTTTATATTGTTAGAGCAAATTTCCTTTTAACAGGATAAGTATTTGAATTAATGCCGGTTAAACTTTACTTTTATATTGTGCACTATTTAGACTAATCTTCATCAAGCAAACCTTTGATGCTTTCGTAATAAACACAGATAAAAATGCGATACAAATCGCTATCATCAATGGCTGCGCTCCTTGCAGCAGAAAGAAATAATTAACACGGATAATGCTTATTGAGAGAGGAATTAAAGTTACAAATAATTATTCACTAATATTTATAATAATAATGAACTCTATTCTCAAGTAATAATTAACAAATAATTACAATTTCTTAACAGACCTCCGTTTGATATGCATCTCGCGTCCTCAGCCTACAAAAGCCAACCAAAAAAAGGTAAAAACAAAGGAAGACGAACGCACATCATACAAGGAATTTACAATTATCATTGTCTTTGTATGATACACATCGATATGTGCAATTACATCATAAAAAATGGTTCAAAAAATGGCTCTGAGCACTATGGGACTTAACTTCTGAAGTCATCAGTCGCCTAGAACTTAGAACTACTTAAACCTAACTAACCTAAGGACATCAAACACATCCATGCCCAAGGCAGGATTCGAACCTGCGACCTTAGCGGTCCCGCGGTTCCAGACTGAAGCGCCTAGAACCGCTCGGCCACTCCGGCCGGCCAATTACATCATAAAATATTATATAAATAATTATTATTTATCATCGTTTTCTTTTATTTCACTGTTTTTCGATATGTCAGATGGATAATGTTTATAACTGTTAGAGGCATAATTTCCTCTCGTCGCACTGTAGCTAAAATTTATCTGGTGGATGTTACAACAGTCTGAGCTTCATCGAGCTGTGTAATTTGGCAGTGGCACATCATGGCAAATTTACTCTCTTCCTTACGTTTCGCATACAAGGGTATACAAGATCATCTGTCTATGAAGTGCATACTGTTTATGTGTTTACAAAGCTGAATATTCATTCTGTCAAAGCACTCCGTTTAAAGTTGTTGGGGCATCCCGTATGTCAGCTATTTCACAGTTTTGACAGCTTGACAAAGAGGAAACGGCTGAAGGATCGACAGAAAAGCAACACATACAACTCTAACTTCTCCCCTTCGCGAGTCTCTCGTAACAGAGTGAATGATACACATCGTTTAAAAAAATTAATTCACCGTACGAAAGCACGTTTAAACAGGCCTGCCAGAGGCGCTGTAACAAATTCAAAGTGATTTTAAATTTCAGCGGCCGGTGCGTAGTTACTCGCGGGGCAAGGTGCGCGCCGCTAAACAAATGGGTTTCTCGCGTGGCTTCCGCGGAAATGACGCACCCCGGGGTCTGTTTAGGGGGCGCGCAACGTGGCACCGACAAATCGCCGGGAATTAGAAACGTATCGACACGTCGTTCCAAATTAATAAGTCCGCCGTCGTGAGAAGAGCGCAGCGCCTCGTCATTAGAGCGGCAATTTGTGGGCGGTGAGATTGCCGCTGCCGGATGCGCAGGAGCGCGGGCAAAAGACCACCCTGCGACCTCGCGCGACACTGACAAATCGGAACAATTCCGTAGATTAGGCGTGCCGCTGCGCCCGGCCGAATATTGAAAGCGGCCAACTCACCCGCTCGGAACCCCACGGCCGGAGCGGTGCCAGCAAATTGTAGATGCCGCAGGCAGGCGGGGCGTAATTTCCGGGATAATCACCGGTGCTCGCCGGCCGCCTCCGCTCTTCACTTGTTTTCAATTTCCTCCGCCATTTGTCCGATCTGTCGCTGCGCCGCGATACGAGTCTTCACTACGGTACCGCGGGAAGGTGCGTCCTCTCCACTTTTGAGGCGCGTGGCTATATGCTATCTGATCGAAAGTACCCGGAAACCTATTAGTAGACATTAGTAAGAGGGATGTCCACCTTTCGCCTTTATGACGTCTTGAAGTTTCCTGCGGAAACTTTCGATGAGGTGCCTGGCAGCCCATTCCTCCTCAAGAGCCGGAACCCGTGAAGGTTAGACACAGGAGTCTGCAGCGAAATCGATGTTCTAACTCATCCCAAAGGTATTCCATTGGGTTCAGGTCGGGACACTGGACAGGTAAGCAATGTGAGGTACATATGATTAAAGTTTCCTCGAGACATTTGAGTCTACGATAATAATGTAAGCTGAAGAAATAAATTAAAATTTGTACCAAGGCCAGAGCTCCTTGTTTACTACGCAGGTATGCTAACCACTACACCACCAAAGCATTGTAGCTAACATAACAGCACGGACTACTGTCGCCCAGCGCCCTCCCTAACACAGCCTTCAATTCAGTAAGTAAGGAAACCTGGTTTCGAGTCCTGGCCATGGTAGAGATTCAGTTCATTTCTTCAGCTTCCGTCATTACCGTACATTTGAGAAATGTTATTGTCTAGAAACCACTGCCTGCCATATGCTGTTCTGTAACAGGATGCATTGCCCTGATGATACAATCATCATCTCCGAGCTATTCCGCTACAGTACGTAGTATACAGTGCCGTAAAATGTATTCATACCGTTTCGCATTTAGCGTGTTTTTAACCGCAATAAGTGGACCACACCCTAACCACGGGAGACATACCCATAAAGTACCATCACTTCCAATGAGCCGCCCGCTGTGGCCGATCGGTTCTAGGCTCTTCAGTCCGGAACCGCGCTGCTGCTACGGTCGCAGGTTCGAATCCTGCCTCGGGCACGGATGTGTGTGATATCCTTAGGTTAGTTATGTTTAAGTAGTTCTAAGTCCAGGGGCTGCTGACCTCACATGTTAAGTCCCATAGTGCTTACAGCCATTTGAACTTCACCGTTGGCCCTGCACATGATGGCAGGTACCGTTCTAGAGGCATTCGTCAAACCCAAACTCTAACCGTTGGATCGCATTGTCACAGAGTATAAACCAGCTTTGCTGGCTGCGTTTCAGTTACTTAACTTGCTGATAATGGACGATTTGATTGAGTTGTGTAACACTTGTTTGTTGCAATTCCATCTATCTAAAATAACATCTGGATCCAATTTTACGAACAGCAGGTCTTGTTAACAAAAGGCCGGCCGAAGTGGCCGTGCGGTTAAAGGCGCTGCAGTCTGGAACCGCAAGACCGCTACGGTCGCAGGTTCGAATCCTGCCTCGGGCATGGATGTTTGTGATGTCCTTAGGTTAGTTAGGTTTAACTAGTTCTAAGTTCTAGGGGACTAATGACCTCAGCAGTTGAGTCCCATAGTGCTCAGAGCCATTAGCCATTTGTTAACAAAAAAATAACGTAGCCTAAAGGTAATAAATAGTTTGAAAATACTAATACTGCATCACAACACAGGTAAAATCGATATCGGTTTACTACCCAAATTGTAACATAAGACATAATATGGCTACCACAGTTACATAATGGATTGTTGAAACTGAAATTAACTGACTTTACGCTTAACACTGCTTTTATTTCACAAAACTGGTTATGGAACTTGACATTGCAATGTTTCTGGAACAGTTAGCAAATCAAAATATTGCGGTTTTCTCATATGAGTTCCGTGGAATGTACTTCAGCAACAATGTCTTAATTATTTGTGTTAACTACTGTACAAATACATTGTTCCTTTTGTTCCTAACATAAATCCTGTGTCTGTCCATAAGGCTGTATCGTAATGATGCTTATAAATTCCAGAAATGATAAACTGGGCATTGTTTACATTATATTTTTAGTTTGTTCTGCAAGATCAGTATAAATTAATTAGAATTCGTCTTAATTGGTGACAGGTCATCTTAAGTCGACTTATTCTCATTAGTAAAATAATCCAACACCGTTACAATTCAAGCTCTTGGGCCTATGTAAATTCTTGTAAACATCACGTGGTAGTACCACGTTCTCTGGTATGTCAGAAATCATATTTATCGTTAAATATTGCCCTCTTCTGCTACAATACACACTATCCAGTTCCCTTGCTCCTTACACCCCGTCAAGCATTGCTCAGCACTTACTACAGAAATGTTTGGGTTATGAGGAAGTGCTCCACCATTGTAGCCCATTGTTTTCAACTTCTTACACATAGCCATTGGCCTAGGGACACTGTTGGTAGCACTTCGGAACTCACAAGTCATTCCGTCCTATGATTTGATGTGATTTACTTACACACAATGTTCGAAGGTCCCTGTCCTCAAGTACACCAGGTTTGCCTGGTCTTGGTTTAGCTATTTGTTCCTTCTCGTTTCACTCCATAATTAAATCACTAACAGTCGACTTGGACTGCTTTAGAAGCGTCGAAATGTTCCTGATAGATTTGTCACTCAGAGTGACAGACACCAGTTCGAACTGAGCTATCCTGACCAACCCATTATACTGTTACTGTTACTCTGTGTGGTGTCACCGCCAGACACCACACTTGCTGCTAGGTGGTAGCCTTTAAATCGGCCGCGGTCCGTTAGTATACGTCGGACCCGCGTGTCGCCACTATCAGTGATTGCAGACCGAGCGCCGGCACACGGCAGGTCTAGAGAGACTCCCTAGCACTCGCCCCAGTTGTACAGCCGACTTTGCTAGCGATGGTTCACTGTCTACAGACGCTCTCAATTGCAGCGATGACAGTTTAGCATAGCCTTCAGCTACATCATTTGCTACGACCTAGCAAGGCGTCATATTCAGTTACTATAAGAATGTATTCTGAACAGATAATATTGTGAATCATGTACCGTCAAGAGCTACGTTCATCATTAATGGATTAAAGTTAAGTATCAAACTAATTACGTCCGCTTTCTGAATTCTAATTCCTTGTCATGTTCCAGACCTCACGTCAGTATAGTTCTTCCCTCCTCACGCCAGCCTGGATGAGCTAAAACGCGTGCATTTCGGCCTCCACCAGTAACACGGTGTTGGCTCTTCTGCCAACACAACACTCTGCTGTCGGCACAGTACTCCATGTCTCCTTTTATACTGGAGGGTCCGCCACTAGTGACGTCTAGTAGTCAATTCTGTGTTCGGATACTTTTGATCAAATTGTGTATGCCCAGGAATCCAGGCTCAAATGTTAGTCGAACACACTGGGCTCTTTGGAGCACTGTAGGTTGTGTGAAAGTGGTAGCAGGTGGTCATGTGACTCCACACTCGACGTAATTCTTGGCAATGAAGTGCGCCAGACGGACGTGCGAGAGAGGACTACCAGAACGCGTCGACGTGGCTATGTGACAGAATCAAAGGAAGCAGCTATCGTCTTTGGCTCACATTGTGAATGAAGTTGTCCCACTTCCTGATGTATCAGTGCGGACCGTCCACTGTGTCTACACGAACAAGTGTCTCACTTGCAGCAACTTCCTACTAATTAACATCCCCTCAGTTCGGCAACTCTACATGATCTAGTAATCGATGGGTGGCTTCAGTGGGATAGGGCGTTGCTGAAAAACTTGTCATCTTTCTCGCTGAACTGAGATCGCTGTGAAAGCCTGAGGCGTTCATATACTGAAGCACCTCAATGAGTCCTCAAATGTGATCTACTTTTTGTCCGTTGTGCATAGAATATTTCTCATGATAAGAAGAGATATCGGCTTTGCTTAAATTGTGGGCTATAATTGCGACGAATGAACATAACAGAGAGACAACATCCCTTCGTTATTTGTGGACTTAATTACTGTCTAACCACGAAACCTTTCTTGACGGATTTGTTGTATGAAATGTTCTGGCTACACTTGTCGCATTAATTCTCTATAAGAATGTTGTTTGTCAATATCGAAAAAGTGACGGAATCAGGTCAGTGCAAATAATGTGGGTGAGACTGGGGCATCTACATCTAGATCTACATCTACATGTATACTCTGCAAATCACATTTTAATGCCTGGCAGAGGTTTCATCGAACCACCTTCACAATTCTCTATTATTCCAATCTGGTATAGCGCGGGGAAAGAATGAACACCTATATCTTTCCGTACAAGCTCTGATTTCCCTAATTTTATAGTGGTGATCGTTCCTCCCTATGTAGGTCGGTGTCAACAAAATATTTTCGCATTCCGAGGAGAAAGTTGGTGATTGGCATTTCGTGAGAAGATTCCGTCGCAACGAAAAACGCCTTTCTTCTGATGATTTCCAGCCCAAATCCCGTATAATTTCTGTGACACTCTCTCCCATATTTCGCGATAATACAAAACGTGCTGCCTTTCTCTGAACTTTTTTGAAGTACTCCGTCAGTCCTACCTGGTAAGCATCCCACACCGCGCAGCAGTATTCTAAAAGAGGACGGACAAGCGTAGTGTAGGTAGTCTCCTTAGTAGGTCTGTTACATTTTCTAAGTGTCCTGCCAATAAAACGCAGTCTTTGGTTAGCCTTCCCCACAACATTTTCTATGTGTTCCTTCCAATTTAAGTTGTGTAATTGTAGTACCTAGGTATTTAGCTGAATTTTCGCCTTTTAGATTAGACTGATTTATCGTGTAACCGAAGTTTAAGTTCCTTTTAGCACTCATGTCGATGACCTTACACTTTTCGTTATTTAGTGTCAACTGTCACATTTCGCACCATTCAGATATTTTTTTATAAATCGTTTTGCAGTTTGGTTTGATCTTCTGGTGACTTTATTAGTCGATAAACGACAGCGTCACCTGCAAACAACCGAAGCCGGCTGCTCAGATTGTCTCCAAAACCGTTTATATAAATAAGGAACAGCAAAGGGTCTATAACAGTACCTTGGGGAACGCCAGAAATCACTTTTGTTGTACTCGATGACTTTCCGTCAATTACTACGATCTGTGACCTCTCTGATAGGAAATCACAAATCCAGTCACATAACTGAGACGATATTCCATAAGCACGCAGTTTCACTACCGGTAGCTTGTGTGGTGCAGTACGTTTGACCACTTTTATCTTAATTTTTTCTAGTTTGTATTTTCAAATTTTCCATTTATCTCTTTATGTGAAAACATTGGTACGTTGATTCAGTACCTTTGCAACTAGATAGTTGAGTCATCTCACTACTTGTCTGCTCATGAAAAAGCTGTTTAGTACTGTAATAGCGCCTGGGCCAACCTAACTCACCAATTTGGCCGAACAGTTAAGGCAAATTGGGCAAAATGCCTATCATTTAATTTAGTTACGACGTTGGTTAATTAACTGAAAATACGATGACAAAAAATACGATCATAAATTGTGTTTTCATTTTTACAATAACAGTTTGATAGGAAAGTATGTCCAGAATTTTTATCATTCGCCGTCTGAATGCCCGATAGGATCTTCACAGTTTGAACATTCTGAAAAAAGTTGCTTGCCGTCATGTTTAACGGAAAACATATGTGCCCACCGCTTACTGCTTGTGCACTGAATCCATTCATCACCTGTAGTGATGCGAGAAAATGGTTTGACTCCTCAGACGCAAGGGATCGTCTTCATCTCGAAGAACCTCCTTAGGACGCCTGATTCCTTTCTGCGTTTTATTTGAGGAGTTAATTACCTTGACCATTGCCACTTTTTTTCTGTAAAGCGTTTTCTTTTCGCTGTGGAGACTCGTTGTTCGCACTGTAACGCATCTTTCACCTGAAACGCATCTTTCAGTGGAGTGCTTGTCAGTATTTCTGATGTTCCTTTTGGTTTGTTTGCTGCCTTTTTTTCTTGGTTGCGGTTTCTCAAATGGCCTGACTTCTTCAGGCGTTGGGTAGCACGGGTAGTTAGGCGATGTGACGTTTAACTTGATAGGTGTTGCTACCTACAGCATAAAAAGTACGTGTCGTCGAACAGAACTTAGTCACTACCTATGCAGTCAGATACTGGTGTTCAAATCCACGGCTGGTCGTCTTCATTTAGGATTATGTGTTCTTGAGCAGTCGAAGCACATAAACTACAACCAACAGCATTAGGCTACGGTGTATCCGTTATGTTCGAAGGCATCGCTGAAAATATTTTAGAAAAGATCAAACGTCGCATAGATGTTAACAGGTTTAAAATCAGTGCAGGACACAATGTACTTACGTAAAAATTGCACTGAGTGTCATCTACACTTTGACTACATTGGGCCTGTTAAATACTTACAAAAAGACGGGCAGGTTGGCCATGTGGGCCGACCTGTCCCTATTGAAGTGGGCTATTGTGCCCCATCGCGATACTGGAGTTATTTTAGTTCGTTTATGAAAACGTTTTAAACTTTATCATAACATACAACATCAAAACAATCCCTAATCTATGGACTTGTTTAGTGCGACTGTTCTCCTCGAGTACACAACAAAATATCTTGAGCAAAAATGGTTCAAATGGCTCTGAGCACTTCGGGCATGGATGTGTGTGGTGTCCTTAGGTTAGTTAGGTTTAAGTAGTTCTAAGTTCTAGGGGACTGATGACCACAGATGTTAAGTCCCATAGTGCTCAGAGCCATTTGAACCAGCCAGCTCTGAAATTAGAAATAGTGGGAATAAGTGAATTTCGGTGGCGGGAGGAACAAGACTTCTAGTCAGGTGAATTCAGGGTTATAAATACAAAATCAAATAAGGGTAATGCAGGTGTAGGTTTAATAATGAATAGAAATAGGAATGCGGGTAAGCTACTACGAACAGCATAGTGAACGCATTATTGTATCCAAGATAGACACGAAGCCCACGCCTACCACAGTAGTACAAGTTTATATGTCAACTAGCTCCGCAGATGACGAAGAGATTGAAGAAATGTATGGTGCGATAAAAGAAATTAATCAGGTAGTTAAGGGAGACGAAAATTTAATATTCATGGGGGACTTGAACTCTATAGTAGGAAAAGGAAGAGAAGGAATAGTAGTTGGTTAATAAGGACTGGGGGTAAGGAATGAAAGAGGAAGCCGGCTGCTAGAATTTTTCACAGAGCATAGCTTAATCATTGGTTTAAGAATCATGAAGTAAGGTTGTGTACGTGGAAGAGGCATGGAGACACTGGAAGATTTCAGATATATTACATAATGGTAAGACAGAGATTCAGGAACCAGGTTTTAAATTGTAAGACATTTCCAGGGCAGATGTGGATTCTGACCACAATTTATTGTTTATGAACTGTAGATTAAAACTGAAGAAACCGTAAAAAAGTAGGAATTTAAGAAGATAGGATCTAGATAAAGTGAAAGAACCAGAAGTTGTAGAGACTTTCAGACAGAGCATGAGGAAACGATTGACAAGAACATGGGAATGAAATATAGTAGAAGAAGAATGGGTAGCTTGGAGGGATGAAATAGTGAAGGCAGCAGAGGATCAAGTAGGTAAAAAGACGAGAGCTAGTAGAAATCCTTGGGCAACAGAAGAGATATTAGATTTAATTGATGAAAGGAGAAAATATAAAAATGCAGTAAATGAAGCAGGTGAAAAGGAGTACAAACATCTCAAAAATGAGATCGACAGGAAGTGTAAAATGGCTAAGCAGGTTTAGCTAGAGGACAAATGTAAGGATGTAGAGGTATATATCACTAGGGGTAAGATAGATACTATCTTCAGGAGAATTAAAGAGACCTTTGCAGAAAAGAGAACCACCGGTATGAATATCAAGAACTCAGATGGAAAGCCAGTCCTAAACAAAGAAGGGAAAGCAGCAGAAAAGTGTAAGGAATATATAGAGGGTCTATACAAGGGCGATGTACTTGAGAGAAATATTATGGTTCAAATGGCTCTGAGCACTATGGGACTTAACATCTATGGTCATCAGTCCCCTAGAACTTAGAACTACTTAAACCTAACTAACCTAAGGACAGCACACAACACCCAGCCATCACGAGGCAGAGAAAATCCCTGACCCCGCCGGGAATCGAACCCGGGAACCCGGGCGTGGGAAGCGAGAACGCTACCGCACGACCACGAGATGCGGGCGGAAATATTATGGAAATAGAAGATGACGTAGATGAAGATGAAATTGGAGATACGATACTGTGTGAAGAATGTGACGCATTCCATTAGATCTACTGATAGCGTGGGAAGAGCCAGCTATGACAAAACTCTACCATCTGGTGAGCATGATGTATGAGATAGGCGAAATACCCTGAGACTTCAAGAACAGTATAATACTTCCAATCCCATAGAAAGCAGGAGTTGACAGCTGTGAAAATTATCGAACTATCAGTTTAATAAGTCACGGCTGCAAAATACTAACACGAACTCTTTACAAACGAGTAGAAAATCTGCTAGAAGCCGACCTTGGGGGAAGTTCAGTTTGGATTCTGTAGAAATGTTGGAACACTCGAGGTAATGCTGACCCTACGACTTATCTTAGAAGATACAAGCGGATTAACGAAAGGCAAATCTTCGTTTCTAGCATTTGTAGACTTGGCGAGAAGCTTTTGACAATGTTAGTTGGAACACTGTTTTTCAAATTCTGAAGGTGGCAGGGGTAAAATACAGGGAGCGAAAGGCTATTTACAATTTGTACAGAAACCAGATGGTAGTTATAAGAGTCGAGAGGCATGAAAGGGAAGCAGTGGTTGGGAAGGGAGTAAGACGGGTTGTAGCCTGTCCCCGATGTTATTCAATCTGTATATTGAGCAAGCAGTAAAGGAAACAAAAGGAAAATTTGCAGTAGGAATTAAAATCCATGGAGAAGAAATAAAAACTCTGAGGTTTGCAGATACCATTCTAATTCTGTCAGAGAAGAGCAGTTGAACGAAAATGACAGTGTCTTGAAAGGAGGATATAAGATGAACATCAACAAAAGGAAAACGAGGATAATGGAATGTAGTCGAATTAAATCAGGTGATGCTGAGGGAATTAGATTAGGAGATGAGACACTCAAAGTAGTAGATGAGTTTGATATTTGGGGAGCAAAATAACTGATGATGGTCAAAGTAGAGAGGATATAAAATGTAGGCTGTCTGTGGCAGGAAAGTGTTTCTGAAGAAGAGAAATTTGTTAAGATCGATTATGGATTTAAGTGTCAGGAAGTCGTTTCTGAAAGTATTTGTATGGAGTGTAGCCATGTATGGAAGTGAACATGGACGATAAATAGTTTGGACAAGAAGAGAATAGAAGCTTTCGAAACGTGGTGCTACAGATGAATGCTGAAGATTAGATGGGTAGATCACATAACTAATGAGGAGGTATTGAACAGAATTGGGGAGAAGAGGGGTTTGTGGCACAACTTGACAAGAAGAAGGGATAGATTGGTAGGACATATTCTGAGGCATCAAGGGATCACCAATTTAGTATTGGAGGGAAGCGTGGAGGGTAAAAAAGTCGTAGAGGGAGAGCAAGAGATGAATACACTAAGCAGATTCAGATGGATGTAGGTTGCAGTAAGTACAGGGAGATGAAGAAGCTTGCACAGGTTAGAGTAGCATGGAGAGCTGTATCAAACCAGTCTCTGGTTTGTTTAGAACAGTTTCCTTCATTATTGGGAAGTTTTGACATTGCTGATGTCAGCTATGTTGCAACAGCGTTTACTGTAACACTCTTAACCATTTATATTTCTTAGTTACGTTTTGTTCTCGTAACTGCCTTTTCTGACGAGCACGGAACGCAACCGACACAGCTTTAGTTTCCTGTATGTGCTTATTGATTTTAAAATAAATTTTGATGGACTATTGAAATGTGTTTTGCATTCTCATTTCAATTTAAATAATATTCCGTTAATCATGGATTTTGGTCCTTTCCCTTAGTCAAGCAAATGAAAGCCAGAAAAAAGCGAAATGATCGTGAAAAAACCGTACTTGCGGACCCCAGTTAAATCACTCATTTACCAGCTAAATAGTATTAAAAAGAAGCCAGAGTTATTTCTGAAACAAGCTGATTTGGCAACTCTGATGGAAAGGTGACGGTATTGTTGCTACGAACCTCCTTGATAAGTGGCGTATTCTAGCGGCAGTTTCACGAAAGAATACCAATTGGTGACCGTGCTCTTATGGCCAATGTGCCCCGGTATCCCATACTAGTGCTCACTACGAAATATACACTATCGTTTGTTAAAATTATAATACTCGGAAGTAATAGTCTGAATTTCTCCGAAATCGGAAGCTTTGTAGAACAGTAGAGCCATAAGAAGTGCAAAGACTGCAAAGAAACGTTACACACAAAGACCCAGTAACGCCCTCTTCTGTCTGAGCGGACGTATCAGTGTTACGTCACACTCAGTGCACAGCCGTCAAACGAAGTGAAAACGTGCAAGCACGTACCGGTACGCATTGTCAACGAAAAAGGGCACAGTGTCATTGTGAGTGTTTATGAGTGAGTTTTAACAGGGCAGGATGATTCGTCTCACACTACAACACCGCACCTTGTACAGGATACATTCGGGGAGGACGACGGTTCAATCCCACGTCCGGCCATCCTGATTTAGGTTTTCCGTGATTTCCCTAACTCGCTCCAGGCAAATGCCGGGATGGTTCCTTTGAAAGGGCACGGCCGACTTCCTTCCCCGTCCTTCCCTAAAACCGATGGGACCGATGACTTCGCAGTTTGGTATCTTCCCCCAAAACAACCCAACCCAGGACACATTACTTCGATAGTGTTGCGTTTGTGGAACCAGTGGGTAGACGAGGGTTGTACACAGAGACAAGCGGGCACTGGACCAAGAAATGTGACCTCACCTTGGGATGATAGCCGTCCTGCCCTCATGGCTATAACCTACAAAAAAAAAGCTTCTTCGCAGTGGTGGCTCGATGTTGGAGCAGAGCAACGGGTATGGACATGTCTGCTGGCATGGTGGCATGCATACCACTGCGTCGGCTTCCATTGACTAAAATACACCTTCGCCTCAGACTGAAATGGGCACGTGAATGCCATCACTGACGTGTTGAGTGGCAAAAGGTAGTGTTCTCGGACGTATCCCGCTTAAGTTGTCCTCGGTGATCACCGCGTAAGTGTTCGAGACTGCAGTGATGACCGCGATTGGGCAGACCACATTGTTGCGCAGACAAACACCAAGTTTGATGGTTTACGGCGCCACTGGCTATAAAATGCTACCTCGTCTTCTACATATGGAAGGCAACCTGAACGGCAATCGTTATGTTTGAGAAGTTTTAGATTTCGAGGCACTGCCTCTCCCTCAAGCGATTCAACGCGCCATATTTCAACAGGACAATCCCCGGATTCATGTGGTGCGGATTGAGGTAGCCTTTTGCGAAGAAATGTCTGTGATGTGGTCGGTCGGCAACTTGTTCCCTCCGTTCCTCATGAAACCACTGTCAGTGATTTGTGGACGCAACGACAAACTGTGTAGCAGTGTGCCCCTCATCACCATAACCAGACTCTTTCGGATTCCATGCCACGGCGTCTAGAGGATTTGTCCCTGACAGCAGCGCCTGGTGCCTTCACACTGTACGCAGTTCTCACAATCACAGTGCACGTACAGTTCTGTAATTCTGATACTTTGTATAAGGCCGTGTCTCTAATTTGTGAAACAGATTTCATTGTAATCGCATGTTTCTTTCTGGGTGCTGCAATTTTCAGAAACAGTAGGGTATTAGGAATATCTATGGAATGAGTATTCAGGTGTGCAAAATAGTATTTTTGCGCCAATATACACTACCTGGCAGCACCTGATTTTGTTGCACTTACCCATGAAAAGTAGCTGTTCCACCTCTCACGTATTTCGATTTGCATCCGCAGCACCAACAATTACTACTGTTGTTATTAATAAATAACTGTTTAAAACCACGACGAATAAGTATAACAGAAAAGCTTCAAATATAAAGCGTCAAATGTAAACAAACAGTATTATAGAGGAGACACATGACAGTTTCAGTTTGATGTTGATGACGAGGGTGGTACGCTAGGCTCGTCACTGATTCCATAGATACTCCTACTCTATGACTGCGACCAAAGATGACATTTGTGCCAACGATAAAACTTCATCCTCAGGGTCTTCATGCGTCATACATCACTCATACCGATACATCGATAAAAATTATAGAGAATACATAAAAACGTACAGTTTTTTTTACAAACTATATGATTCTCTTTAGTCATACGAACAACATCAAAGCGAAGTCCGCCCCGGTAGCTGAGTGGTCAGCGTGACAGACTGTCAATCCTAAGGGCCCGGGTTCGATTCCCGGCTGGGTCGGAGATTTTCTCCGCTCAGGGACTGGTTGTTGTGTTGTCCTAATCATCATCACTTCATCCCCATCGACGCGCAGGTCGCCGAAGTGGCGTCAAATCGAAAGACCTGCACCAGGCGAACGGTCTACCCGACGGGAGGCCCTAGCCACACGACATTTCCATTTCCATCAAAGCCAAAAACATTTCACACCATACATTCTGAAGCAAATGTGGAGTCAATAGCGCGTGAGCATTATAAATGAGTGTTTGGAGTTCTTTAATTATTTTCGGCACAGGAGCCATTTACATAAAGTCTTTCACATAATCTCCTAAAAATAAATCCATCAGTTTCAAGTCCGGAGATCTAGGTGGCCATGAGTAGAATAACACAGCGTCGTCATGTGTAGTATGACTGATCCAACTATTTGGAACGTGCTGATTTAAAAATATTACACTCCGGTGTGGGAGGTGTTACGTCTTAATGAGAAACGTAATCCGTCCAATCCGCATCAGTCTGTGGATTCGGCCTTTACTTAAAGATGGCGAATTAAATGTCTGTTGAAAGACTGAGCTCAATGAAGGGAAATGGATCGTAAAATTTTTGTACTGATATATCTTAGAACACGTTATCTTTCTGTGAGATACGCTGATGTTATATTACGCAAGAAAGCTATTCTGTATCCAATATTCAAATGTTGCCCCCTGTAATCTTGCCGCTTACGTGCGAGTTTACTTCAGCGCTAAATATAACTCGAGCTGCAAATACTCTCTTGACGACTCCACGTGTAGCTTTTCTGTGGTCGTCTCGGCAGATTTTTTTCAGATTTCCTCTTTCAATCATACACACAGCCAGAACTCTGAACAGGTAAGGTCTGGGGACCTTGGTGGCTCAGGAATGTCACCATTGCTGCCGATCCCATTAATACTGTTCTCTTACGAAATCCCTTTCACTCGTAACGATATCAAAGCGCTCGTAACTCACATGGGTGGTCCGATGAAAACCTACATGTCGTAGTGGAGGCCCATTTTCAAGAATGGGCCTCTGTAAATGTGTGATGTGGTGTGATAGATGTCCGCAGCTCGTGGTCGTGCGGTAGCGATCTCGCTTCCCACGCCCGGGTTCCCGGGTTCGATTCCCGGCGGGGTCAGGGATTTTCTCTGCCTCGTGATGACTGGGTGTTGTGTGATGTCCTTAGGTTAGTTAGGTTTAAGTAGTTCTAAGTTCTAGGGGACTGATGACCATAGATGTTGAAAGGTGGCTACACTGAGCCACTGCGCCAGAGATTGCGCCAAAGAGTATTATTAAGCCGCCTCCACAGTGCTTGGGGAGAGCTCGTAGTAGCCAGTGCCTGTCGAGGACTCAGGGTAGTCTGTGCTGAGATGTCGTAGTGAGGAGTGTTTGTTGAGATGTGCTAGTAGGCAGTGCTTGCTGAGATGTGATATTGGAGAGTTCTGGTTGAGATGTAGTAGTACCGAGTCGGTGTGGAGAGATTGTAATGTCTAGAGTGCTTTTATTTGTATTGATGAAAAGCACTCTAGACATTACAATCTCTCCACACCGACTCGATACTACTACATCTCAACCAGAACTCTCCAATATCACATCTCAGCAAGCACTGCCTACTAGCACATTTCAACAAACACTCCTCACTACGACATCTCAGCACAGACTACCCCGAGTCCTCGACAGGCACTGACTACTACGAGCTCTCCCCAAGCACCGTGGAGGCGGCTTAATAATACTCTTTGGCGCAATCTCTGGCGCGGTGGCTCAGTGTAGCCACCTTTCAATGTTAAGTCCCATAGTGCTCAGAGCCATTTTTTTGTGATAGACAGTTAGTTGTTTAGGTCTGTTGTGTTTAGTGAATCGTCTCACAAGGCCCTGTTATCGAGACTTTCTTGAAAACGAGCTTCCAGCATTTTTGGAAGAGGTTCCTTTGAGTGGAAAGATGTGTGTGTTCTTCCAGCATTATAGGGTGCCGGCAGATTCGAAGCGTCTGGTATAACATCATTTAAACATAACTTTCCATGGAAGACGGATTGGCAATAATGGTAACGCATCTTGTCCTCCAACTTTTCAATACATTACCGCTTTAGAGTTTTACCTACTGAGATAGTTGAGCGGCTAGGTTTACAAAGCAAAAGTGCATCCAAGAGACGCATTATGGACAGTAAAATGAGCTCCTAGTCTAGGCTGTGAAGCCCCAAGGGTTGTCTGCCGGCCGCCGTGTCGTCCTCTGCCTTGCGGCGTTATGCGGATACGGTATGGATGGGTATGTGGTCAGCACACAGCTCTCCCATCCGTTGTTGCAGACTGTACTGACCGTAGAGCCGCTGCTGTTGGGTCGAGTAGCTCCTAAATTGGCACCTGAGGCTGAGTGCTCCCTGTGCCAGTTCTCTGGCCAAGAAACACATCCTTGGCAGTCACAGGAATCGAACCCAGATCCTACGCTTAGTAGCCATCTATTCGGAGCACTCTGCTGTGGAGGCAGACTTATTGTGAGTAGAGCCGCCCTCAGAAGCAAACGCAAATAGGACCGCAGAAGAGCCCTGCGTGGTGTTGTCAAGAGAATTCGAAAGTAAATTTCAGTCGAACATGGAATTTATGAAAATCAACTATGAGCTTAATGATATGCCTTTCTAAAACTTCTGTGAGAAGCTGTTTGGGTTACAATCTAAAAGCTGTAACTTTGAAACAAATAAAAATTGGACACATATTATATGGTACGTTTCGTTTCAATTAGTCTGTAAAACGTCTCTCTCTCTGTCTGTCTCACCCCGTCCGGATAGGTCTCGCAGGGCTCAAAGGTACCGACCGACCGCCGTGTCATCCACAGACGACAGGCGTTACCGGATGCGCATGTGGTCAGCACTGAGCTCTCCCAGTGGTCGTCAGCTTACGCGACCGGAGCCGCTACATTCTCAGCCAAGTAGCTCCTCAATTGGCCTCACAGGGACTGAGTGAAACCAGCTTTCCAACAGCACTCAGTTGACCTGGGTGGACACCCGTCCAACTGCTAGCCAAACCCGACAGCGCTTAACTTCGATGATTTGATGAGAACTGGTGTTACCACTGCGGCAGGGCTGTGGTCTGTACAAGCACCTCCCAAAATATTCACATTCCTCCTGAAACACCCTGAATAAAAGGCAGTACTTAATGTTCACTTTGCCGCAGTGAGCAGTGCATCAAAGTACCATACTTATAGAAAACACCTACTTTCTTTCTAAACTGTTGATACTTTAGGCAATCGTGATAATTAACTTAAAAATAGCAAAAGTCAGTTAAATCGCTAAGTTTAATTTTTATGATAAAATTCGACCCATAAACTTTTGATATTAAATGTGTAAAAACGTCAACCTCGCAGTCCCATCACTACTAAATTGAAAATTCTTTTACTTCCTAAACTAACAAAGTGAGACAAGCAATTGTTTCTTTTAAAATCAGATAACATCTGATCTCTACCCAAGGGCACGTGGCGTGTGTATCGTTGGCGGGCTATCATTCATAAGCAGATGTTGAGGTAACGTACACTACTGGCCATTAAAATTACTACACCAAGAAGAAATGCAGTTGATAAACGGGTATTCATTGGACAAATATATTAAACTAGAACTGACATGTGACTACATTTTCACGCAATTTGGATGCACAGATCCTGGAAATCAGTACCCACAACAACCACCTCTGGCCGTAATAACGTCCTTGATACACCTGGGCATTGAATCAAACAGAGCTTGGATGGCGTGTACAGGTACAGCTGCCCATGCAGATACCACAGTTCATCAAGAGTAATGACTGGCGTATTGTGACGAGCCACTTCCTCGACCACCACTGACCAGACGTTTTCAATGGGTGAGAGATCTGGAGAATGTGTTGGCCAGGGCAGCAGTCGAACATTTTCTGTATCCAGAAAGGCCCATACAGGACCTGCAACATGCGGTTGTGCATTATCCTTCTGAAATGTTGGGTTTCGCAGGGATCGAATGAAGGGTAGAGCCACGGGTCGTAACACATCCGAAATGTAACGTCCACTATTCGAAGTGCCGTCAATGCGAACAAGAGGTGACCGAGACGTGTAACCAATGGCACCCCATACCATCATCCCGGGTGATACGCCAGTATGGCGATGACGAATACACGCTTCCAATGTGCGTTCACCGCGATGTCGCCAAACACGGATGCGACCATGCTGATGTTGTAAACAGAACCTGGATTCATCCGAAAAAATGATTTTTTCCCATTCGTTCACCCAGGTTCGTCGTTGAGTACACCATCGCAGGCGCTCCTGTCTGTGATGCAGCGTCAAGGATAACCGCAGCCATGGTCTACGAACTGATAGTCCATGCTGCTGCAAACGTCGTCGAACTGTTCTTGCCGATGGTTGTTGCCTTGCAAACGTCCCCATCTGTTGACTCAGGGATCGAGACGTGGCTGCACGATTCGTTACAGCCATGCGAATAAGATGCCTGTCATGTCGACTGCTAGTGATAGGAGGCCGTTGGGATCCAGCACGGCTTTCTGTATTACCCTCCTGAACCCACCGATTCCATATTCTGCTAACGGTCATTGGATCTAAACCAACGCGAGCAGCAATGTCGCGATACTATGAACCGCAATCGCGATAGGCTATAATCCGACCATTATCAAAGTCGGAAACGTGATGGTACGCATTTCTCCTCGTTACACGAGGCATCACAACAACGTTTCACCAGGCAACGCCGGTCAACTGCTGTTTGTGTATGAGAAATCGGTTGGAAACTGTCCTCATGTCAGCACGTTGTAGGTGTCGCCACCGGCGCCAACCTTGTGTGAATGCTCTGAAAAGCTAATCATTTTCATATCACAGCATCTTCTTCCTGTCGGTTAAATTTCGCGTCTATAGCACGTCATCTTGGTGGTGTAGCAATTTTAATGGCCAGTAGTGTGTAATATTGCTAGTGTTACTGCTACTTACTATAAACATTTTGCTGGACTTGCTGTTTATCGTGGTGTTAAGTTCTATTTTGCATTTACAAACATTGATCTTCACGGCAGTCAGAACTGGGTTACATTGGTTATAGTGCGTATTGACGAGAATAATGTTGCTTAGATTGTTGCACTTGAGAATATTTCGCCACGTGATGTTGCATACAAGGCTCTGTGCTGCTGAATACAGCTGTGTGGAGTTGTTGAGGCAAAGCTGCTGTTATAGCAGCAACCATTATGTGTTACCTCAAGACTTTCGAATAAATTGAGTCCAGATGCTACGCTGCTTATTTGGATTAAAGGATGTGGTGATGTTACTAAATTCTCGGTAATGGGTGGTAGTACTGTATATACTAGTTTTTGATGTATTACGTGTTTCAGATGAATGCAGCTAGACACTGATCTTGTTAAAAACCGAGAAGCGATTTTTTCCTTTCTTTTGTAGCTCCTCTGAGTCCTCAACACAATATCCCGTCTCTGGATTTGTGATGTGTGATGATATGTACGAATGTGTGGTTTGGTTAGGGTGTGGTATGGGTGGGTATTTCAAACAGGACACTCCATTGAACATTCGGCCATACATTACACATTTCCATTTCCGAACAATGGGCTCATTTCAAATACGTATTGTCTCAATATTTTCTGTCATCCGACCAGACGTCACACAAAAATACATACATTCTTACAGATACGTCTTTTACCATTGGCATACTTCTCATTTTCTTCATGATTACAAGCCATGTTCAAAATGGTTCAAATGGCTCTGAGCACTATGGGACTTAACATCTGAGGTCATCAGTCCCCTAGAACTTAGAGCTACTTAAACCTAACTCACCTAAGGAGATCACACACATCCATGCCCGAGGCAAGATTCGAACCTGCGATCGTAGCGGTCGCGCAGTTGCAGACTGAAGCGCCTAGAACCGCTCGGCTGGCTACAAGTCATGTGCTTCGGCTAATTGTCAACAGTGTATACATAGATTTACGTCAAATTATATCACTGCTTTTTGGCACCTCAAACTGTTCCGTCGGTGAGAAGTGTCGCCTTTCTCAGTCATTACAAATACACTGTCTATCAATAAATTAGAACACCCAGAAGGAGAGGAGGGATCTCAATGAAACTTCACAGGTTGAGAGGGCATGTGATGTTTCTACACACATTCCAAAACCGAAGCCAATTTATCAAGAACTTGTTAGTTTGAGACCATATATCAGTATTACGTTGTACCCGTATGGCCAGGTCCATGCGCTGATTAGGTTGGGAAGGTTGTCATAAAGCTGTTATATTCCTTCCTGGGGCAAGCTGGCCCTCAACTGTTGTAAATGGTCATCGATATCCCGGATAATGGCCCTGGGATGGAGTTGTAACCGCAGCTGGTCCCAAACGTTTTCTATCTGGGACAGATCTGGGGATGTTGCTGGCCACTGGAATATCTCAGCACCACACAGACAGTTTATAGTGACACGTGCCGTGTGTGGACGAGCACTGTCCTGCTGAAAAATGGAGCTACGATAATGTCGCACGAGAGGTAACAGGAGGACACAGAATGTCCGTGACGTATCATTGTACCACCAGAGTTGCCTCAGTCACTACCAGTGACTTGAAGTCATACTCGATGGTTCTCCACACCATGATGCCAGAAGAAACACCACTGCGGCTTACCGAATATTGGAAGAATGGAACCTCCAGCCATGTGGTAGCCATATTCGTCGAGGATGGTATCAATCGGGGTAGTGCAGAACCGTGATTCACCAGGGACACCAGTCCCATTACTTACGGCGTTACGATGCGCGGCCAGAGTAGGCGATTCTCGAGCTTTACTGCGTTACGCCCAGAAGTTAAGTTTCGTAGTAGGCAACAGTTCTTGGAGTGGTAGTTTTTTACATTTTATTTCCGGCTCCAGGGAGTTAGCTGGACGCAATACTTCAGAATTTGTAGCAACTGCTGAAGAGACGGAGTTAATTTCTTATCCCTACCGTGACAACCACCTTTTTGCAACTTACTGAAGAAGCTGTTTGTAACATCTGCCAAGACTGTCCTCAATTCGTAACAAAAAGTAGCATTTTTCGGAAAGATACTACACTGGCGTGCAAAACATAAGGAAGAAAGTACCGTTCGCGTGATGTGCCACTGCCAAATAACGTAGCTCGATGAAACTTGGACCATACAACTGCCACAACATAGTACAATTGGTAACTGAAAGAAATACGCATTGAGATGTACAGAAATGACAAAATGGTTCAAATGGCTCTGAGCACTATGGGACTTAACAGCTATGGTCATCAGTCCCCTAGAACTTAGAACTACTTAAACCTAACTAACCTAAGGACAGCACACAACACCCAGCCATCACGAGGCAGAGAAAATCCCTGACCCCGCCGGGAATCGAACCCGGGAATCCGGGCGTGGGAAGCGAGAACGCTACCGCACGACCACGAGATGCGTGCACAGAAATGACACTTTTATTCAGAGATAGTAATAATACTGACGTCATCACTATATGATGGTTCTTGAACATTACGAAAGGCTGGACATGGTTCTTAATGGGATGTGTGATCATTACGGACGCAAATGGACGCACTGCAACGTGCTCCCATGCTGGTCACAAGGTTGGTAAAGAGTTCTGGTCTAGCTCGTTACATTCCTCCACCAGCACGGATGAAAACTGCTAGAAGGTAGTTGACATGTGGATGTGCTGCAATACGACTCCCTCACCTATCCTACACGTGCTTGACGGGATATAAGTCAGTGGAACGGGCAGGCCAGTCAATTCGCTAAATAACTTTTCGATCCAAGAGATCCTCTACCTGTAGTGTTCGTTGGGATAGGACATTGTCAGTCATAAAAATGAAGTCAGGGTCGAATGCTCCCCTGAAGAGTACAGTTTCACGATCACGTTGACCGATGAGCGTACCGTGATCAAAGATTTGGAGGTCAGTATGTCCATGCTCATTGTGCCTCCTCACACCACAACACCTGGACCACCGAAACGGTCATGTTCGACGAAGTTCCTGGTTGCATTACTTCATTACGTGCTCCCACCTTTCACCATATGAGGATACGTCCAGCAGTGAGGCGAAGATTTTCATGCGTTCTAAGTGCAACTTCAGCAAGGTTTTCAGCTAGATCAGGGGTCTCCAAACTTTTTAGTCCGCGGACCACATTCACTCCTCCACGAAGTCATAAGGGCCAATATCTACCTAGTGGGATTAAAGCACCCTAGCACTCCATGACCACCGTAATGTAAGGCTAAAGGGAAGATGAAATCGCAAACGAACTACGATTTTGATTTAATTAGGTTTAGGTGTTCGTTTTTCCCGCGTGCTGTTCGGGAGTGGAATGGTAGAGAGATAGTATGATTGTGGTTCGATGAACCCTCTGCCAAGCACTTAAATGTGAATTGCAGAGTAGTCATGTAGATGTAGACATAATTTTGATTGGTGGACGTACCTGACCGAAATTCTGGCGATTTTATTCTGGTTAATTTCACCGACAAAAAAGTACGTCACTGCACATTCTTCACGAAAGCGTCCTGCAAAGTTAACGAAATCTTAAAATCATTGTTAGCAACACTATTACTGCAAGACGTAACAGAGGTAGAGTATGTCAAGGCATTGTTATTTCAAGCGGCGCAACAATAAGTTTAGTTACGTAGTCTTGTAGCGAGTAGCAGAGACAATGTCGCGGTGTATTGGTCGCGATAGGCCTCGATACTCAGTTGTTGGCAGCATTTGGCGGGCCAGATACTGGGAATGTCCGGCCAGCTAACGCGTGCCGGTTTGCCGGCCGTCGCGGGCCGGTTTCGGCCCGCGGGTCGTAGTTTGGAAACCGTTGAGCTAGATCTTGGGGAAAGAGGTGGAGAGTTTGCTAGGAAGATGCTGGAACGAATCGATATTACCTTAACAAAGTTTGCTTTTATGATAAAGAGGCTTTTCACAGTGCCCATAAGGTAAACAGGCATAATGTCCAAATCTAGGGTTCGAGAGTCCACATATAATGAGGTGACAGAAGTCATGGGGTACCGCCTAACATCGTGTCGGACCTCCTTTTGCACGGCGTAGTCCAGCAACACCACGTGGCGTGGACTCAACAAGTCATTGGAAGTTCCCACAGAAATATTGTGGCATTCTGCCTTTATAGCCGATCGTAACTGCGAAGGTATTGCCAGTGCAGGATATTGTCCCTAAACTGACCCCTCGATTATATCCCAAAAACGTTCGACGGGATTCACGTCGGGTGATTTGGGTGGCTGCATCATTCGCTCGCATTGTCCAGAATGTTCTTCATTCGCAAACAGTTGTGACCCTGTGACATGGTGCTTTGTCTTCCATAAAAATTGCGTTGTTGTTTGGGAACATGAAGTCCATGAATGGCTGAAAATAGGCTCCAAGTAGCTGAACACAACCATTTCTAGTCGATATCGGTTCAGTTGTACCAGATGGCCCAGTCCATTCCATGTAAATACAACCCACACCATTGTGGAGCCACCACAAGCTTGCACAGTGCCTTGTTGACAACTTGGGTCCATAACTTAGTGGGGTCTACGCCACACTCGAACTGTATCATCAGTTCTTACCAACTGAAATAGGGACTGACCTGAGCAGGCCTCGTGCCGCGTGGGGTAGCCGTGCGGTCTAGGGTGCCTTGTCATAGTTCCCACGTCTCCCCCCCCGTCGGAGGTTCGAGTCCTCCCTCGGGCTTGGGTGTGTGTGTGTTGTCCTTAGCCTAAGTTAGTTCAAGTTAAATTAAGTAGTGTGTAAGCTTAGAGACCGATGTCATCAGCAGTTTGGTCCCGTAGGACCTACCACAAATTTCCAACTGAGCAGGCCGCGGTTTCCAGTCGTCTAGGGTCCAACCGATATTCTCACGAGCCCAGGAAAGGCAGTATAGGCGATGTCATGCTCTTGGCTAAGGCACTCGCGTCGGTCGTCTGCTCCCATACCCCACTAACTCCATATTTCTCCGCGCTGTCCTAACTGATACGTTCTTCGTACGTCCCACATTAATTTCTGCGTTACTTTAACACAGTGTTGCTTGTGTGTTTGCACTAACAACACTAAACATACGCCGCTGCTCTCGAATGTTAAATGAAGGCCGTCGGCCAGTACGCTGTCCGTGGTGAGAGGTAACGCCTGAAATTTGGTATTCTCGGCACACTGTGGATCTGGGAACATCGAATTCCTAACGATTTTCGAAACGAAGTTCCCCATGCATCTAGCCCCAGTTACCATTTCGCGTTCAAAGTCTGTTCATTCCCGTCGTGGGGCCATAAACAAGCCGGAAACTTTTCCATGTGAATCACCTGAGTACAAATGACAATTCCGCCCATGCAGTGCTCATTTATACCTTGTGCACACGATACTACCGCCATCTGTATACGTGCGAATCGCTGTCGCATGACTTTTGTCATCTCAGTATATCTCGGTATACCCAATAAAGGATTGCTGATAGTGAATGTGATGTGGCTTCATCCACAACGCTATTGTTGGATCGTTCTTTTCGTCTGAGTCTACATATACAGGGCTATTACAAATGATTGAAGCGATTTCATAAATTCACTGTAGCTCCATTCATTGGCATATGGTCACCACACACTACAGATACGTAGAAAAACTCATAAACTTTGGTTCGGCCGAAGCCGCACTTCAGGTTTCTGCCGCCAGAGCGCTCGAGAGCGGAGTGAGACAAAATGGAGACCGGAGCCGAGAAAGCGTATGTCGTGCTTGAAATGCACTCACATCAGTCAGTCATAACAGTGCAACGACACTTCAGGACGAAGTTCAACAAAGATCCACCAACTGCTAACTCCATTCGGCGATGGTATGCGCAGTTTAAAGCTTCTGGATGCCTCTGTAAGGGGAAATCAACGGGTCGGCTGCAGTGAGCGAAGAAACGGTTGAATGCATGCGGGCAAGTTTCACGCGTAGCCCATGGAAGTCGACGAATAAAGCAAGCAGGGAGCTAAACGTACCACAGCCGACGATTTGGAAAATCTTACGGAAAAGGCTAAAGCAGAAGCCTTACCGTTTACAATTGCTACAAGCCCTGACACCCGATGACAAAGTCAAACGCTTTGAATTTTCGGCGCGGTGGAGATCATGATCAGCAATTCGTGCCATGGCCTCCACGCTCTCCCGACTTAACCCCATGCGATTTCTTTCTGTGGGGTTATGTGAAAGATTCAGTGTTTAAATCTCCTCTACCAAGAAACGTGCCAGAAATGCGAGCTCGCATCAACGATGCTTTCGAACTCATTGATGGGGACATGCTGCGCCGAGTGTGGGAGGAACTTGGTTATCGGCTTGATGTCTGCCGAATCACCAAAGGGGCACATATCGATCATTTGTGAATGCCTAAAAAAACTTTTTGAGTTTTTATATGTGTGTGCAAAGCATTGTGAAAATATCTAAAATAATAAAGTTATTGTAGAGCTGTGAAATCGCTTCAATCATTTGTAATAACCCTGTATATCTATTTACATACAGATGATTACTATGCAATTCACACTTAAGTGCTTGGCAGAGGATTCTTCTAATCACCTTGAGACCATTTCTCTCCCGTTACACAGTCTAACAGCGCGTGAGGAAAATGAACACCTGAATTTCTCTGTAGGAGCTCTCATTTCTCTTATTTTATTATGATGATCATGTCTCCCTACGCAAGCTGGCAATAGTAACGTATTTTCAGTTTCAGTGGAGAAAGATGGTTATTGAAATTTAGTGAAAATATTCCGCGGAACAAAAAACGCCTTTGTTTTAATGATTGCCATCCGAACTCGCTTCTCATATCCGTGACATCTCTCCCATATTTCTCGATAATACGAAAGGATGTTCTCCGTCAATTGCATCTGATAAGGTCCAATACAGCACAGCAGTACTCTAGCAGAGGGCGTATAAGCTTAGTGTAGACATCTCTTCAGTAGACCTGTTGCATTTTCTACGTATGCTGCCAATACAACGTAGTATTTGCTCTAGCAGAGGACGTATAAGCTTAGTGTAGGCATCTCTTCAGTAGACCTGTTGCATTTTCTATGTATTCTGCCAATACAACGTAGTCCTTGATTTGCCTTCCCCCACACTGTCTATGTTATCGTTGCAATTTAAACTGTTCGTAATTGTGATTCCTAGGTATTTTGTTGAACTGACAGCCTTTAGAGTTGTGTGATTTATCGTGTTACCGAAATTTAACGGATTCCTTTTTTGTATTCATGTGGATGACTCACACTTTCACTTATTGAGAGAGAACTGCCACTTTTGGCGCTATACAAATATCGTAGCTACGTCATTTTGCAAGTGGTTTTGATCTTCTGATGACTTTCTTAGACGGTAAATGAGAGCGTCATCTGCAAACTTTCTAAGAGGACTGTTCAGATTATCTCCAATATCGTCTAGGTACATTGGGAGCAATGGAGGTCCAAAAACACTTCTTTTGGGAAAACCGTATGTCACTTCTCTTACACTCGATGATTTTCCGTCGATTACTACGTACTGTGACCTTGCTGAGGGGAAATCTCGGATCTAGTCGCTCAGCTGAAGCGATACTCCATAGGCATGCAATTCGATTGTAAGTCTCTTGTGAGGAACGGTGTCAAAAGCCTTGTGGAAATCTAGAAATACGGATTCAGTTTAAGATCCGCTGTGGATAGCGCTCACTACTTCGTGCGAATCAAGAGCTAGTTGTGTCTCAGATGAACGATGTTTTTTGAATCCATGTTGACTGCGTGTCAATAGGCCCTTACCTTCAAGGTAATTCATAATGTTCGAAAACAGTATA
Organism: Schistocerca americana; assembly: GCF_021461395.2. Taxonomy (NCBI): domain Eukaryota; kingdom Metazoa; phylum Arthropoda; class Insecta; order Orthoptera; family Acrididae; genus Schistocerca; species Schistocerca americana. Next base: position 570,605,329 of record NC_060123.1, read on the forward strand.
TATTCCTACACCATCACAGTGTACCTCCACATGTTGTATCTTTACAGGAATTTCAACCCCAGGGTAATGTTTCAATTGCGAGTGTATGGTGCACCACCCTACTGAGGTTTATTTGTTCGCCAGCTCTTGGATGAAACCTTTTCGGACAGATGGATCGGTACAGACGCTTCAATATCATTTACATCACGTTTATAATGCGTTCAGTTTGCCAGTTCCTGATGTGCGAACTCTTACGCCACGAATACGAGATAATGTAGAGGCGGTAACAGAAGAGATGTTACCAAAGATGCGGAGAGAACTTGAGTATTGCCTAGATGTTCTGCGGGCAACGAACGAAGCGTGGGTCAAGGTGTATCCACAAAAATCTCCTTGAGTTACACTACCATATGCAAGAAACTGCGTAGTAGAATTCTCTAGTAGAATTCCTTATAAATAATTTTTGTAATCAGGGAAAATCTTTTGCTAACCCTGTATTTGTTATGTTTTCCTTTACGTCGTCCATAATGAGCACTATGAAACCAAAAATAACACAGCAATCAACGCAAAATGTCCGATGTTCCCGTAGAAAACGCTTCAGTCACATGCGGCAGAATAACGGTATTGACTGAAGCCACTCCTTGCTACTGCGCAATTCTTCGCCACTCACATTCTTATGTACACATCACGGTAGTACGCCAAATATAAATAGACAGTAATCAATAAAACGTACTATACAATATTTAGATTTACGTGAAAATTATGTTACATTCATACAGTTTTTGGTCTGATGTCTTCCTAGACCCGTTCATAGTTGCTTAGCACCGAAAGAGCCCCTTAAATACGGCGAACGTGAGGCGATTTAGATGACAGTTCAATTAACGCTCTAACAAGTGGTGCAATAAATATCGGGTAAAGGATCGAGTGTGCAGAAAGAGATTGGAGGGCGTGGTCCGAGACACGATCGTGCTTCCGCGACTTAGCGTATCAAGAAGAGGAGAAAATTGTTACAAGTTGCTGTATTTGCATACGCAACTGTTGGCAACTTTCGCCTGATACTTTTTCCTTCCCCTTTCATATCATAATTAATAGCAAAAGTTGCCACGAGTGAAAGTACACAGGTGTGCGAAACTTAAGGACGCACGTCGCTTTCGCATGACGTGTCACTGCCAAGAAGCATAGCTCGATGAAACTTTGAACATACGAGGCCTGTCTAAAAAGTATCCGACCTTTGGCCAGAAAAAATATTTCAAATATCTGACGCCGTTAGGACCCTAATCCCCTTCAAAGTAGGCCCCTTGTGCTTGCACACAGTTAGCCCACCAATCCTTCCACTGCTGGAAACACTTCTTCAAGCCTTCTTTTGGAATGGTGTTCAGCTCCGTCATCGTGTTCCGTCTTATCTCTTCTCTCCTCGCAAAATGGGATCCTTTCAGTGGCGTCTTCAATTTTGGAAACAACCAGAAGTCGCAAGGCATCATGTCTGGAGAACAGGGAGCTTGGCGAACGGCTGTAATTTCGTGTTTGGCCAAGAAATTTTGGATCAAGTGGGATGAATGTGCGGGGGCATTGTTGTGATGCAGTTGCCAGTTTTTCGCCGTCCACATGTCTGGTCTTTTGCGCCGAACTGGGTCACGGAGTCACCGGAGAACATGTTGATAGTACTCCTTTGCCACTGTTTGTCGTTCTGGTGCGTATTTGTGATGCACAATTCCACAGGCATCAGAGAAGACAGACAGCATCATCTTGATTGTGCTTCGCACCTGCCGCACTTTCTTCGGCCTTGGACACTCGGGATGCTTCCATTGCGATGACTGTCTTTTTGTTTCTGGGTCGTACCCGTACACCCATGACTCATCTCCAGTTATCACGGTGTTCAGAAAACCAGGATCAGTGTTGGTGGTCATAGAATGTAGGCTTTCACGGCCGGACTTGTCTTCAGTTAAAACTGCCGGGCTGAGAGGCCGTGGTCGATGTTTAAAATTTCCACCTAATGTTTCGTCTCCATCTGCGGGAGACATCTTCTGAGGTCGTCCGGCTACTGCCATTGATGCTCCAGGTACTCTCGCATTTATAGAGCGCATAGAGGGAACCACCATTCGTCACGTGATGCCGACGGTATGCCTATCTTAGGAAGGCGTCATCGCACTCGATTAAGAGTAATCGATTGTCATTCTGCTGGCGCAACGTCGACATCCGTATTTTGTCTAACTTTAAAACTTCCTCTTTTCTATTAAAATTATTATGGTGTTTGTAAATCTCTATTGCTTCTCTATACATGCGCGCATGATAATTGGATGTTCGTACTAGAACGATTGTCTCATTACATTTAATTTCGTGGTTCCTATTTCGAAAAACATGGCGGATGGGACGCTGGGCCACAAGGTCTATAGAAAGAACACTCACACGGATCGATACCTCCACAAGGAATCAAACCATCATCGTAGACAAAAAAGAGGTGTCATGAAAACCTTGGAAGACAGAGCCAACAAAATCTGCGTGCCAGCTTACTTGCAAGATGAATTAAATCACTTATGGTCAGCCTTCATGAAAAACGGATACACCAGAAAGGAAATTGATCGAACCCTCCATCAAAGAAGAAAAGAAGCCAGAAGTCAAGAGTAACAATGGTCATCTACAGTATAAGTTTTTCTACCGTTCATTAAAGTCACGGACCGTATCAGGAAAGTTCTGGCCAGGTATGGGATCGAAATAATCTTCAGACCCACCAAGAAGATTAAGGAATATTTAAGAACTGCAAAAGACGTTCGACACCCCCTAGCAACACCTGGGGTATACAAAATTCCATGCAGTTGTGGACAAGTATATATTGGAACAATGAAAAGAAGTGTAAACACCCGCTTAGCCGAACATAGAAGAAATTGTCGGTTAGGACACATCGAAAAATCGGCTGTAGCTGAGCATGTTTTTCGAGATGGGAACCACGAAATGAAATTTAATGAGACAAGCGTTCTAGCACGAACATCCCATTATCATACGCGCATGTATAGAGAAGCAATAGAGATTCACAAACACCATAATAATTTTAATAGAAAAGAGGAAGTTTTAAAGTTGGACAAAATATGAATGTCGACATTGCGCCAGCAGAATGACAATCGATTACTCTTAATCGAGAATGATGACGCCTTGCAAAGATAGGCATACCGTCGGCATCACGTGACGAATGGTGGTGCCCTCTATGCGCTCTATAAAAGCGAGAGTACATGGAGCCTCATTGGCAGTAGCCGGACGACCTCAGAAGATGTCTCCCGCAGATGGAGACGAAACATTAGGTGGAAATTTTATACATCGACCACGGCCTCTCAGCACGGCAGTTTTAACTGAAGAGTGTTTGTGGTGTCGAGAAGGTCCTGTGAAACGACAAAACGGAGGTCTTTTTGTTCCGGCGACAACAACTTGGGCACGAATTTCGTAGCCACTCGGTGGATGTTCAAATCATCACGCAAAATTGCATGTGCAGAATCTTTACTCACTCGAACCTCTTAGGCAATCTCCTGCATGGTCAAACGACGATCAGAAATCACCAAATTTCGCACCCTCTCAACAACAGCTGCACTCCGAGCAATTTGGGGCCTGCCAGATCGCTGGTCACTCTCCGCTGATGTGCGGCCATTTTTGAATCGGTTGAACAACTCCGTAATTTGTATTACACCCATCGCATCTTCTCCAAACACCTGCTGAACCTTACGAATTGTTTCGCTTTGAGAATCGCCAAATTTGATGCAGTATCTTTGCTCAACACGTTCAGCACCTTGAGAGAATCGGTAATGCGACGCACACGTTGGAAGGCGGGGACAAAATTCACGCATGCGCATGAAGGTCTCTTCCTATACTGTGTACAGTGGCGCCACGCCATCGTCTCTATTTTGCGCTGGAAAATCAAAGGTCGGATACTTTTTAGACAGAGCTCGTATATAGACAGAACTGCGACAGTATAGTTCATAAGATAACTGTAAGAAATACGCAGTGAGAGGAACGGAAAGGTCACTTGTACGAGGGTATTTTGGAAAGTAAAGATACACCGTAAGCCAGAGGAACAGAAGAGTTTTGGCGAGCAAGTTGGCAACACTGGTGTTAACCTTGAACCGTTAGCTTTCTCCTCGCGGTCGTTCGGCAGTTGAACGTTGCTTCTAGTTGGAGTAGGTCGTGTTTAAATGGCTGCGCCGATTCAGAATCCCGCCGAATGCGAAGTGCCCTCCGTCATACGTTTTCTTCATGCAAAAGGTCAGCGACCAGCGGATATTCACAAAGAAATTGTTTCTGTTTGTGGAAACACTATGAATCGACAAAAGTAACGAAATGGTGTCGTCATTTCTCTGAAGGTAGAACCGATGTTCATGGCGAACAAAGAACAGGTCGGCCATCTGTGATCTGTGATGGCCTTCTTCGGAGACCGGAGGAAGCAATTCGTGCGAGTAGACGTCTCGCATTGAAAGAATTGCATCAGACCATACCGGACGTGTCAATGGCAACTCTTTATGACATTGTGACTGTCAAGTTAGGGTACAGGAAGTTGAGTGCGCGCTGGGTTCCAAAACTGTTAACGGAAGAACACAAAAAGAAAAGGATCTGCTTTGCACTCGACTCCCTCACACGCTATGCTGAAGCAGGTGATGAGTTTCTTGATCACATTGTGACATGTGACGAGACGTGGGTTTATCACAATACACCTGAATCCAAGCAACAATCAATGCAATGGCGCCATTCGAATTCACCAAAATCCAAGAAATGCAAAACGTCGATTTCAGCGAAGAAAATCATGGCTTCTGTTTTTTGGGACAGACATGGCATTCTTCTGTTGGAATTTATGCCTCCTGGAACGACAATTAATGCTGCTGCATATTGCCAGACTTTGAAACGTCTTCGAAGGGCAATTAAAAAAAAAAAAAAAAAAAAAAAAAAAACGCAGGGGAATGCTGACAGGTGGAGTCCACTTGCTTCATGACAACGCTCGGCCTCACACAGCGCTCGTAACCAAAGCAGTACTCAAACAATTCAAATGGGACGTATTGGACCATCCGCCATACAGCCCGGACCTTGCGCCCACCGACTTGCATGTCTTCCGTTACCTGAAGTCACATCTTGGTGGAAAATCATTCCAGGACGGTGAAGAAATCAAAGATGAAGTTGAAATGTGGTTCCGACAACAGGCGGCAACCTTCTATGACTGTGGGATACAAAAGCTTGTGCACCGACTTAACAAATGTTTAGATAACGGGGGTGATTATGTCGAAAAATAACAAATAATCCAGTTAATAAGATGTAACTGACGTTTTCTAAATAAATGTTCTATTTAAGGACTGCGAGCCATTGTATCTTTACTTTTCGAAATGCCCTCGTATTTGAAGGCAATCTGTACACTAAAGTCAGCGTGATTTGCGGTTGTCCGCCGAGCGGAGTGGCCGAGCGGTCTTAGGCGTCACGTCACGGACTGCGCGGCCCCTCCCGCCGGAGGTTCGAGTCGCCCTTCGGGCAGGTATGTGTATGTTGTTCTTAGCATAAGTTATAAACTTAAGACTAGGGACCGATGACCTCAGCAGTTTGGTTGTTTAGAAATTCACACACATTTGAACATTTATGGTTGTCCCCTGGACGTAACAAAGACTGGAAATGGTTCGTTATAGGGTGTATGACCACCATGAACAACAGTGAATCGAAGTGCGCACGTGTAGGAGCTTTGGAACGAGAGGATATTCGGCTAATGAACTGGCCCGCCCCTTCCCCCCGACGTAAATGCCATCGAGCACGTGTGTGATGCGTTGGCTCACGCACTGCGGCACGTTCACATGTGCGAACGTCCATCCAACAATTGTCAACCGCGCTGGTGGAGAAACGGAACGCCTTACCACAAGAACTCATTAACAATCTTATGGCCAGCATGGAAGTAGGTTGCCAACCATGCATTGCTGTTCATGGTGATCACACACCTTATTATGAACCATGTCCAGCCATTTGTAACGTCTAGGTGACCATCATATATCGCAGTGACTTCCCTGTAATAATCGTCTTTGAATAAAAGTGTCAGTTCTGTTCGTCTCATAGCGCATTTCTTTCAGTTACCTTCTGTACTATCTGGTCTATACTGTAGCGGTACTTTCTATGTGTTGGTAAAGTTTCATCGAGCTACGTTATTTGGCAGTGATACATCATGAGGAAGTTAGTTTCATCTTTAAGTTTAGTACACCAATGTATAGTATATATAGTAAAAGTGGGTCCACATTCAAGCCGTTTGTGAGATACTTGGGAATGTGTGGCTACGAGCTGCCACTCATTCACTATCAAATATTGACCTAATTAACTGAAATGCATTTGAAGTGTAAACTGATCGATTAATTCCCCATAAAATTGGTCTCAAATTTAACGCGTGACCTACCCTAAGAAGAAACACAGTATTTTTTGAGTACGCTGTATGTAACGATTTACTATAGGCTCTCGTGTTCCACGGTCGTCCTACCATTTGGATGCAACACTACACTCGCCTCTGCACTGATTTACGAATTCTTTCAAATACCCCGAATCACACTGTAAATCGTGACTTGACTATACAATGGGGATGAAATGATGATGAAGACAACACAACACCCAGCCCCTGAGTGGAGAAACTCCCCGACCCAGCCGGGAAACGAACCCGGGCCCGTAGGACGGCAATCCGTCACGCTGACCACTCAGCTATCGGCGCGAATACTACCGCATTGACTAGAGTGATTTACCCGTATGAGGCAGGGACGGGAGGATGGAGGTTAAAGCGTTATGGCGGTTGCGACCCTAATCGCAACAACTGGGCGCGGCAATGGATCTGAGCACTATGGGACTTAACTTCTAAGGTCATCAGTCCCGTAGAACTTAGAACTACTTAAACCTAACTAACCTAAGGACATCACACACATCCATGCCAGAGGCAGGATTCGAACCTGCGACCGTAGCGGTCGCGCGGTTCCAGACTGAAGCGCCTAGAACAGCTCGGCCACTACGGCCGGTGCGCAGCAATGCTCTTTTGGAATGCTGCTATGTTAAAGCCATATTTCGCTGGTGAAAGGATCTTATCACGCATTACAATAATGGCAGCGTGCTGGTATGACAACTACGCTCCAACACAGCCTCGCATACATAACAACTACTAACACAATTACTTTACAAACCATTAATCGACAAATAAGGAGAGTATTCATTAGTAATGGCGACGCAACCAACGAAAGTTCAAACCTTACACCTGTGCTTTTTCTGTCGCAATAGCTACAAGGCTAAGCTAAATCGCAGCGGCTTACATTTGTCGTTATAACGATGAAACGACTTATCAGTATATACAGGGTGTATCAAAAAGAGTGATACGATTTTTAAAAAAAATCATAAGTTTTATGTTGTTAGAGATATATGCGTGAACAATATTGTAAAGAGCAAACTCTAGAGTTTTACATGGTTCCCGCTAGGTAGCAGCAGAGTGCGCCCACTTCAGTTCTAGTAAAAACGGTGTCGGCACAACAGAACGCGTTTTGTGTTCTACGTTTTGCGTAATGCTGGCCAGCTGTTCAGCTTGAATTTCGCTCTAGGTATGGTGTGGATCCTCCTACAGCACAGAGCATTAGACAATGGCATAAACAATTCCGAGAAACAAGTTGTTTGTGTAAAGGCAAATTGCTGGGCAGTCCCCGACTGTCTGACACAGAGGTCGAACGCATCCCCCATAGCTTCACAAGGAGTCCATAGAAATCCGTTCGCCGTGCAGCTCGACAGCTCAGCATCCTCCCTGATGTGCGTTCAGCGTGTACTGCGTCGACGTTTACACACGAAACCATGCAGAATTCAGCTACTGCAAGCTCTTCGTGAAGGTGACAAACAACAACGTGTGGAGTTCTGTAATTTAGTTGCCCGCACCTCGTGGTCGTGCGGTAGCGTACTCGCTTCCCACGCCCGGGTTCCCGGGTTCGATTCCCGGCGGGGTCAGGGATTTTCTCTGCCTCGTGATGGCTGGGTGTTGTGTGCTGTCCTTAGGTTAGTTATGTTTAAGTAGTTCTAAGTTCTAGGGGACTTATGACCACAGCAGTTGAGTCCCATAGTGCTCAGAGCCATTTTTTTGTAATTTAGTTCTTGGCAAAATGGGGGATGACAGTTTTATTCCACGCTTAGTATTTTGTGACGAGGCAATATTCCGTTTAAATGGAAAGGTGAACCGTCACACTGTGAGAATATGGGGTACGGAACAATCACATGAAGTTGTACAACATGAGAGGGACTCTCCAAAATTTAATGTGTTCTGTGCAGTTTCGCGGGAAATGGTGTATGGTCCATTTTTCTTTGTCGAGAACACTGTTACAGGAAGCACGTATCTCGATATGCTAGAGAACTTTCTTTTTCACACTGTTGGAGACTGATTCGAACGACTTCATTTACCGATAGGATGAGGCACCGCCACACTAGCATCTGGAAGTGAGGGAATTTTTAAATCAAAGGATTACTGAACGATGAATCGGTCGCACTGGACCAAATGATTCAGCCTTCCGTTACTAGCCTCCTAGGTCACCGGACTCGACTGTGTGTGATTATTTCCTGCGGGGGTTCGTGAAAGACTCTGTTTATGTGCCGAACAACACTGATAGAACCTAGACATCGCATAACAGCAAATGTGGAAGCTGTAACTCAAGACATGCTCGCTGCAGTGTGACGACAATTTGAATACCGCATTGACATATACCGTGAATCTCGAGGGGCCATATTCAAGACCTGTGAAGAGGTATGCAAAAAAACCTTTTTGAATTTCCCGTTCATCAAAAAACATAATTGATTGTGTATGTTTATTAGTTTCAGAAATATAGCCGTGTCAAATCGGATGATTCTTTTTGATACACCCTGTCTATTATAAAAGTAAGTGTACAATGTGAATGCCGCTAAAACTCAGAAACGAGTCCCGGCGAGATCAGGGGAGTTATATGGCGTGGTAGCCCTCTATCCCCCCGTCCGTGAAGAAGGTTCCTGTTTTTACCTGAAGGGCGGGCTTTTGAAGAATTTTGAAGAGGGCTGGGAAGTTTAGCCCTTCAGAAATTTCTGGAACATTCCACAACATTCGAGAGTATTCGAGAACATTAGAGAGTATTCGAGGGCATTCCACAACGTTCCAGAATGTTGCGGAATGTTCCACAATGATCAGGGATGTTCTGGAATGTTAGGGAATAGTCTGAAACAGCAAGTTTATCGCTTACGACTTTTCCGTTTTTCAAAAATGGTTCAAATGGCTCTGAGCACTATGGGACTTAACGTCTATGGTCATCAGTCCCCTAGAACTTAGAACTACTTAAACCTAACTGACCTAAAGACATCACACAACACCCAGTCATCACGAGGCAGAGAAAATCCCTGACCCCGCCGGGAATCGAACCCGGGAACCCGGGCGTGGGAAGCGAGAACGCTACCGCACGACCACGAGCTGCGAACATTTTCCGTTTTTCATGCAGTACAAGTACCGCTTGAGACATGACGTTAGAATTTATTATTTCTTTACTAAAAACATCATCTGCGACACATTTTGCAGACAGTATGTACATAAAGCACTGAATGTAAACGCAAAATTATAGGATTGTACGACTCATAGTTCAGTAAAGATGACGTCATAAACAATGAGACTCATGAAAAGCTGCCGCATCGTGCATGGCATTTAAATTTATTACTTTTGTGCTACTAACTCTATTCGCAACAAATTTCGGAGTCAGTATCCATATATGTCACGGAATGCATCTACGTTGCGTAGCTCATGAAGACTGAGTCATAAACATTAAGCGTAAGACTGGATTCACTGTAGTATGGGCGTGCACCCACAGCTATAAATAAACACCTGGACAGCGTCGGGTATCTCTGATAGTCAGGAAATAACGAAAATCTGTTACAAATACAAAAAGGTGGCATCTTTAAACGATGCTAGGGAAAATTTTCCCCTTATTATGGTCTGGTTTGCGTGGCCCCTCCCGCCGGAGGTTCGAGTCCTCCTTCGGGCATGGGTGTGTTTGTTGTTCCTTGCATAAGTTAGTTTAAGTCAGTTTAAGTAGTGTGTAAGTCTAGGGCCGATGACCTCAGCAGTTTGGCCCCTTGGGAATTCACACACATTTGAACATTATGGTTTGGTTTCTATGATTCCTCGGAATGGACACTCGCCGAAAAATGCTCGAAAAAGCACCCTTCCTCTTGAGTATTACTACGTATGTCACCCGCTTTACAACTAAAATGTAGTATTCATCTTCCAAATAAAAGTAACATTTCCACAATTATGGCTAGGCACAATACGTCGATGTTCGTCATGCGGTGTAACCAGAATATAGTGTCAAAGTAAGAGGACAATGATTGTGAAATGGATAGCAGAGAAGGTTTACCCTTACCGGACAGGAGGGCGAGGGTGGAATCTAGAGAGTTGTGGCGACTGACGGGCTTTATAAAGATCACCTGCTGAGTTGTTTCCCTTCCATGTTTTCCTACAGCATAAGCAGTAAATGAATTATTTTGTTCACATTGACATTTAGAAGGAAGTTTTATCTTGCTTTTCCTTCATCTATATCTTTCAAAATTAGCATCTGCTTTTTGTTGTTGGTTAGGGTAAATGAGAAAGGCGAATGGACTTTACACAGCCCCTAAAGACAACAACTGGCCTGTAATCGGAGTGAGATCCAATCCGCTCTCATTCCGTGACCTGACACAACCACATCGATGGACGTCATGTACCCTGGGTGTGAACCTTGGTCTTGCGGATTTATTGCCTTGCCTGAATCTATAGGATAGTCGTTTTCTTGCACGAGATAAAATGAAAGAAAATAAATGTACACTCACTAACCCTGAAAGGGCAATAAATACCTGTGAAGCGTTATCCAAGAACTTTTCGCTCGTGAACTGTACTTTGACCATCATTGGAGTGTAGATCGAGTGACAGACAGAGCGATATCTCTCTCTTCGCTAAAAAGCTAAATATTGCTTTTTTTTCACTTTTTATTCTCCACTACAAGGAGTGGTTTAGATGCGGCGCATTATAGAGTCGCGTTTTTATTCAGCCAGTTACCAGGAAAACTAGTAGTGGCAAGCAGAGAAAAAAAACCATTGAATGACATTATATCAGACATACATCGCCTTGAAGATTGCCTAGTCCTTTGAGATAGCTGACGCTAAAAAAAAAAAAAAAAAAAAAAAAAAAAACATATCTGCGTGTTTTCAACGGAGAACAAGTGACTGATTGATTACCTTTCACTATTTTTTGCTACAGAAATCACAAAAAAGTTTTTACACTGCAGTTACCGCCATCGACAGCTAGTGGAGATCATCAGGCTGTCCAAATGCATTTACGTCGACAACTCAAACGTAGCCTTACGTCAGCGCTCGCTGCACATACGCTTATTTAGTCTGATAGTGACGAGTGGCTGGTTGGAACCATTAACTTCACTGTTTAATATTTTTGTGATTGTTTTCCCAAGAGAATAAAAAAAATCGTGCGCCACTGGAATATCTGAAGAAAAAGAGTACTGCACTTTTTGTGTGAAGCATATATGAAAGCTCTGTGCAGCATGCACGCTGTATTTGTTGAATGCTGACCGAAAGCAAATTCGAAAACCAATGTCTCCGCAATATTTGGACGGTTAACACACGGTATTTCCCTATTTTCATTCACTTATGTCTAACCCGGTAACTCCTGAGGCAACTCCTCACTTAGGCAGAAAGTATGCACAAATAAAGGAACTAAATTTCGTGTTCGAGTCCGCGATGGTTCTGAATGTTTTGTGAATAAAACCGTCTAGATCGCTTAACGTACCTATATTTCTTTATTTATTACGCTGTTTCGGTTACAGAAATCATCAGATCAAAACTGAGAAATTGTAAAACGAAGTTCAGTGTTAGCATCAATAAAACCTGTAACTAACCGGGACTTACCAATTAGGCATAGGTTTCACTGTTGCTCACCTTATTTCACAAACTATAAATTTTGATCTGATGATCGCAGTAAGCGAAACAGCTTAATAAATAAAGAACTGTATTAAGAAATCTCGGCGTTTTTTTCATAAAAGGAAATCGTTGCACAAAAGAAAGTAATTGGAATTATATGTGGAGTTCACATACATGCATATTGCAGGCCTGTCTTTAAGCAGCTGGGGATATTAACCAAAGACTTAAGGTTCATTTCCTGAATTGTGAAATTTATCAACAACCAATCTGCGTTTGAGAATAACAGAGATATTCCACATCCACAGCTCTAGAAGGAAAGATGATGCATTACCCTTCAATGAACCTAACTTTGACACAGAAAGAGGACAAATATGGTGCTATAAATCTCCTAGACAATATATCCATGGCAATTAAATGTCTGACAGGTAACAGATGTTTTTTCCAAATGTAAAGATGCTTCTCTTTAATAACTCCTTCTTTACTACAGAAGAATCCTTGAAAAGAAATAATTAGTTATCTTTACAGAAAAAGACTGTAGTGTTATGTCATTTATGTGTCTAATCCATTCTCTTACAGGCGACTGATAGTTAAATTTTCCTTTCGACCATCCTTTGTAGTAATTTTCAATATTACACTCAGCAGTTACGGTTTTCGGTTTCTGGGGCAAGCATGGAGCTTCCGGCATCCGTTAGTTTGGCGCCTTAAGCACAAATGATCTTAGAGGAGTTATAAATTCGATTGACCTTCTCACTACTATTAAAGTTTGCAGTTTTGATAAATATTTAAGATTTTTATTAGTAAATTGGGCCTCACCCATTGTTTGAAATAGCCATGTGATCGTAACTCGACTAACATAGAACTCGTGTGCAGCTATTTAGAAAACACGTGTGATCTGTGTGAAATATTTAAGAAATATAGTCGTGCGAAGTAATTTGCTGTTTAATGGACCTTTCGACAGTTGGTAATTATCTCCAGTCTATTCTCATGGGCAGCTCTAGCGGGGGAATTGACCGCCAGCATCACAATTTTAGTAAAAATAGGTAAATCGTATGAAATATTGTTTATAATATAGCCCAAGAAGGAACATCGAGGGTGACTGAAGCGTGGTACATGTGGATCGTTCTTGAGGAATTTCATTTGAGTAATTTGCAAGTGAAGATTTAGCTATAGGCCAAGAGCATGTCATTAAAACGGTGAGTAATGTTGATAAGAATGTCTGCCATCTACCAAACTGGCGATGGTCACATAAAACTGCAAGATGTTACACGCTCCTGTTGAATTAATGTCCATGCGAGTGAAGCAATCAATAGAAAGTTTTACAATATAATGTGTCTGTGTAACTGTTAACGTTAATTTCTGCTTGCCCCTTTCCCCTTCTAAATTACTTTGCATTTACACGAACAGAATTTTGATATCCCGCCCAAATAAGTTTCATTCTCAATAGCGTTGCACAGCTAGTCTCGTAGGTTAACGGGGGACTAGATATTCGTTCTTCAATTGCACATCGAAATCGATTTTCGATAGAGATTTAACTGTATCCTAGTATAGCAACGTAGATACAACCAGTATCCACGAGCAGATTGTATCTAAGAAACCAGTGAGTTAGCGCAACGATATTGTTAATGTATACATTTCTTTAATTTCATGTGCACGAAAGCTTTAATAAATAATTTTGCCAAAGAGAATGACCTTCTGCATTCCGTGTCATGATTGGGATCACAATCCCTACCATTTTAACTATCCTTCCATTGAATGTAAATATTATAATGAGCAAAACACAGGTAGTTTAAAAAGGTAATGAGATACAAAATATGGTTCGTAGTAGAGCGTATGGTTTAGATGGCTAACTTCCTCGATTATCGGAGCCCTCTTTTGCGTTATCCATCGTGCTAGTGTAAATCTTATTCCTTAAATAATTAATTATTTCGGACTCTCCCCAATCTTTGTTCATCCCGGCACTGAATCGAAAAAAGGTGGCGGGAGAAGAGAAACTATTATACCACGGTCTGGCTATGGACTGCAAGAACGTGCTTGATTTAATATGAAGGCAACTAAAAGCGGGTAGGAGGCTTTTAATACATATAAAATAAAGTAAAATAAAACAGGGGGGAAGTTGAAAAGTAGCAAATTTTTGGCAAAGAATCTATTAGAGCAAGCTGAAAAAATGAAACAGAAATCCAAGCAGTGGCTGGAAACCTGTGTTCCTGCACCAAAAAGGTGAAGCTGCTTCCATATGCCAGAAAAACTGCGCCCTTATGTTCTAGTCTATACATAACAAATCATTGTACGAGTCCGTAATCATTATCGCTAGTCAGTATAATTGTTAGTCAGAGACTATTTACGTTTTTATTTTACGAAAACTGTAAACCTTAACTCAGTTACTAGTCTGTGGTTCAAGTGCACAGTGAACTGTCAAGATGCAGTATATCGAGATTTTAAACGTGATTTATGACGATGGCTGTTCCTGAAACGCGTTAAGGTGAATTGTTTGAAAAAGAAAAATATAAATAGCGATCAAGACGGAGAATTATATTGACGTGTGTTTTAAAATTCAAAATATACAGCCACACCCACAACTACAGAATATGGATAATAACTAGATTGAAGAGGACTCCTCTTAATCATTTCTTTCAGAGGACAAATACAAACCAAGTCTTCTTGAACAACTGGATGGAAAAGACACGTGAGAAATATTTAAAAAGTATGTCATTACCTTGAACGCAAAGATGCTTTAGCAGTGTGAGTAGTGAATGATTGAAGAGACCCTTTTCATCATTTTGACATCGACTGACTGCCTCGTGCTGACACATTTAAAGAATTACGCCAGGAAGGTGTATTAAGTCAAGTGAAGAAGTCACGGCAGTCGACAAACATGGATATGCTGTTAACCTTAAACAATTGCCCTGATTGGATGGAATCAATTACTCATGTTGCGTAACGTGCATTGATGTAAAAGGAGACTGCTCCGAAAAAAGTGCACTTTTACTTAAAAGACTCAAGTGTGTCACTGCCACTGTATCACAATTCCCTCCTCAATGTTTTAGGTACACTATTTTGCACATATTGTTCTCAACAAGGAAATACGGTAAAATAGCAGAAACTTCATAAATGTGTTCGAGCTTGAAATAAATCGTAGGAGCCGATTTCGTAACGACGATACTTCAAGAAGTTCAGATGGGAGACTTTTTATATAATATAGCCCATACATAATGGCATCATTTTATGCCAGGTTTGGAGGCATCCTACTATATGTAGGTCAGTACAAGAAAGAACCTGAAAAATCTATAGGCCAAGCCAAAAACTGAACAAGGTACAAATTAAAGTAGGGTAAAGTAAGGTAATTTGGCACTATTTTCAACATGTATTGTTTTATTAGAGAAAATAAGAAAGATTGTTGTAGTTAATTTTACTAAGTAACTACATATGTGAGCAAAGTTTTACAAACGTATTTCGCTGTTATTGTTGTTGGCACTGTCCGTAATTGTACATAAACTTAAAGCATACGCAGGAAGGTAATTTTGCAATAGGTCAATATTTACTTATTTAGAGTGTGGTCAGCATCGCGTGACAAAAGGAAACATTTTTTCTTTAACAATACCTATATGGATATTTAACACATAGGAAAGAAAATCAAGATTATAAGTTGATTAAATCAACAGTATTTACAAAGCACACAAGGTCACCGGCCTGCGTCAAACTGCCGAACAGACACAATTGATGCCATAGTTACTAACACGAATTCTTCCAGATCGCCAAGAAAGGATCGTTTTGGGAATGTACGTTTAAGCTGCTGAACAGTTTGTCGTTCTTTATCACAGTCGTAGCTGGGTGATGTTAATCCTCGTCTGTAGTCTGAGTCAGCACATCTTCCACTATTTGTCCTTATTCTAATGAGTGGTCTGATCGAGATGCAGGGCATTTTCACCTGTTATAGAGTAGTACTTGCTCTGCCATATTTCAGTCCATCGGTCTGCTGTTGTTGCTCCGTTGTCCATCAGAAATTTTTCACCTTGTAGAGGTGGTTGACAGGAGCACAGTGTTTTTCCTGAGTGCAGGGTTCAAATGGTTCAAATGGCTCTGAGCACTATGGGACTTTAACACCTGAGGTCATCAGTCCCCTAGACCTTAGAACTACTTATACCTAACTAACCTAAGGACATCACACCCATCAATGCCCGAGGAAGGATTCGAACCTGCGACCGTAGCGGTCGCGCGGTTCCAGACTGTAGCGCCTAGAACCGCTCGGCCACACCGGCCGGCCTGAGTGCAGGGAAGTCCTCGCGTATAGGGAGGTAAGGATCGCCAGCTATTTTTGTAAACTCCCACTTGAGAGCAGCTCCATGACGTAAAAATGGGGGGAGCTGTGTGGCTGAGAATAGACAACCAGAAAATTAGAGCGATTCTGATTTTTCCTGCGATGATGCATATACTCTGGTTGAGCTGCGTGTCGACGAATCAGGCGATGGGCTGTTGATTCAGACTACTGAGCACAGTTCTGCCACAGGATACACCAGTCCAAGAGCAGATGTCTTTAGTGTTGGAGCTGATGATCCCGTTGTTGTGCCACAAAGTTTTTGCAAGATTTTGTTTCTTGACTTCATCTTAGTGGCAGTTTTCAGCAAATGCTCTTTGAAGGTGAGCGTCCTGTCAAGACTGACCCTCAGAAAACGTTAGCATTTATTATTGCACAGCTGTTTTTCTTCAAAATATACCCTTATTTCCTTGTTTGCAAGCTTCTTGTTAAGATTTGGCAGCACTTGGCTGTAACCTCCAGTACGGAAGTATCTGTCAACAATTTCTAGGCCTTCAGTCAAGACAGATTCAGCAACGCCCACGTTTTTGTGGGTCACAGCAAGAGCCCAATGTCAGCGTATAAAAATTTCGTTGGCGTGTGTGCTGTGTACAGGGAAAACAGGTCGTTATGGAAGGGCTCATTTTATTATCTACCAGAATTTGGAAGCTTTTATTGCTTAACATAGGTCAGGTAATTCTGCAGTAGTGGTAACTTCGCAAGACAGTTTCATCCACCCTACTACATCGTTCCTGATCTTTAGAAGTGGATTGGTCTCAACAATTGTCAGACACGTAGATAGCTTCCTTTTTAGGTTGTTTTGGTAGCTGTCTTCACAGCCAAAAACAGCATTGCGTCCATGATACACCTGTTTTTTTTACTTTACAGCAAATTATCAGACGAGTTAGTCTTCAAGCAGCCATCACAAATCCAGTCGTCACGTTTCCTGTTGTCTGGAGGTTGTTCTTTGGGTGAACTGGCTGCAAATGTTGGGGCAATGTTTACAGTTGTGTAACTTTTGGTTGCTTTCAACTACATTGAAACGTTTAGCCCATGATTCCTTTTTCCACCTGTCCTGCTGCGGTGTTGACTCCACTGGTGAAACAGTCTCTGATCACACACTCGTTGACCAATGATGCACAGTACGCTGACAGATTCTCTGGAATCCTTAAACTCAGACCATAAAGTTGTCTAACTTTTGGTCATGACCATTTACTAGCTACCTGTTTTGCAGGATTAAACATATACCTTCCTGTGTTGCAGCTAAATCGTACGCAGATTTTCTGACTTGCGTCACGGTTAGTTTAAAGCCCAACTCCTGCACCTCACGAATGTAGTTAACAATACGGTGCTCTATTTCAGCTGGTAATTCAGATGGCTTGCCCAGTGTTTGCATTTGTGGATGTTCAGTGTCTTAAATGCCCAACAAAACCTTTTTGACAGTGCTGTAGGGGATACCATGTAGTTTTGATGCGTTATTTATAGTCATATCTTCATACTTCATTCGTCTAGCTGCCTCCAAAAGGTCAGAAGTTTCATCATTTTTGTACATCTTTTTCACTTTTCACTTCATTCATTTTTTCAGATTTTAATTTCACATGCACGCTTCGAATATCAGTACCTTTCTTCTTAGGGGACATGTTGGAACAAATCCTGAAAATTTCAACATAAAATAGTTATCAAAAAACCTTAAAATACCCGATAAATTGCTGTGATTGAATAATAATCTTTCTTTTGCAAGCGAAGGTAATTTAGAAACAGTGGTTAGGTAATTTGGTAATACCTTAAAATTCAAATTTCTTTGTAGCCATGTCTTAATATTTGCAATACAGGTCTTGAGTAAATACGTAGAACTGATGTAAAAGTAAAGTAAACAGCCGTAAAAATGATTGACCCTTGATGTAATTCGAGGGTCCCTTTTTTCACAGATTTAAAAAAATAAATCAAGTAAATTGTGCACGTAACACTATAGGTTCCATAATACCTATTGTGTATAAATAAAATGCATATTACTTGCTTCTTGGAGGTCTAAAATGAATTTAGAGTCACTAAGGAACAACAACCCGGCTCCGACCATAGGATGCGTCACACAACAGCAACTTTTTTTGTCACTGCAGTCCACTGACAGCGGGAAAGTGCAGCTTAGTGCAATTCGAGAAGGCATTGTCGTGATATCTCTTGCCAGTTACAGGCCGCTACATTGGATAGGTTAATCGCAATAAGCTCATAAGAAAATACTGCAAAACTACCTACATTTCGAAATTACCTTACACTGTACACAAAGGGAGAGCCAAAGAAAAGCAAATAATATACAAGAAGAA
This sequence comes from Schistocerca americana, assembly GCF_021461395.2. Lineage (NCBI taxonomy): Eukaryota > Metazoa > Arthropoda > Insecta > Orthoptera > Acrididae > Schistocerca > Schistocerca americana. Next base: position 570,623,845 of record NC_060123.1, read on the forward strand.
AAGGCAACCATTTTACTTTTTCGTAAGGAGTAGTGTAATGTTATAACGCGTACATAAAGTTGTCAAAGTCAACAGAACCATACAGTATGCTCGCTTTTAAGGCTTGTATTTCTCGAAGTCATGGAACGAGGAAATAGGCTGCATATTGCAGAGCTTCGACGTGGGGACAAGTGAAGGCGGCTGCACACTTTCCATCGTTTTATTCGTCTGATTGACGGAGTCTGTGTATTAATCTCTCGAAATGAAACATGGATCGTATCGTTATCGACACGCAGCGAGAGCAACAAAAGTTTTCCCCCATTCTTGATGAACAGATATAATGGCGGCGCGACCCTGACTTTATAATACGACCGCCAGTCGGTAATTGCTGCGTTTGGCGGAGCTGATTGGAGAGATATTCTGTTACGCAAATCGATTTTTAAATGAGTCACGCCGGGCCCAGGCATTTACGGATCGGCGAGCGTGTCTGGCTTTCCTTCTTTCAGATGTTTCCTTCCTTCCTTTTTCCCGTGAAGTTTCCGATGATGTCAATTCCTGTTGTGCCTTCACGCACCCTCCCCCACGTCTATCATAATTGCCTGTAGACAGCAGTTGATCGCAAGATTGGAAATGCAACGACGTTTCAAGACTGTGCGCTTTTGTTATTCGTTCTGTCGTGATCGCAGCTGATTTTTTTTTCCATAGCTCTCGTAGTCGTTTATCTTTTCAGGTAATCATGGAAGGGCACAGCGAACAAGGCAATAATGGATATGCGACTAGAAATGTGTGAGGACAGATGAAAACCAACGAGAGAAAAGGCTTTATGTCAATGAGAATAAATATTACATGAGAACAATATGAAACAATATGAAACAAAATAATAACTGCATCAATATTCTGTTCCTGAAACCTACAGTTATTTTGATGGTACATAGTTTGGGAATAATTGTAAAGCGTGTAGCAGTTCCACGGCGCTTTTTATAATGAAAATAAAACACTATCTGTAATCACGTCCAACGTGGCTATGAATTAAATCTGTAGTTTTGAAATAAATAAAGGTATCAACAATCAGTAAGTACAACCAATAATTACGTGAATCAGACGTGATATTAACGATAACTAACCTATGGAATACTTTCTTTTCTCTTCAGTTTTCGGAAAATAAAGCCTATGCTCAAAGACAGTTAGTTCTAGTACACCTTTCAAACACATAAGACCCATTTTAATTGTCAGAGACAGCAAAGGACTTGGAAGAGCAGTTGAACGGAATGGACAGTGTCTTGAAAGGAGGATATAAGATGAACATCAACAAAAGCAAAACGAGCATAATGGAATGTAGTCGAACTAAGTCGGGTGACGCTGCGGGAATTAGATTAGGAAATGAGACGCTTAAAGTAATAAAGGAGTTTTGCTATTTGGGGAGCAAAATAACTGATGATGGTCGAAGTAGAGAAGATGTAAAATGTAGACTGGCAATGGCAAGGAAAGCGTTTCTGAAGAAGAGAAATTTGTTAACATCGAGTATAGATTTAAGTGTCAGGAAGTCGTTTCTGAAAGTATTTGTATGGAGTGTAGCCATGTATGGAAGTGAACATGGACGATAAATAGTTTGGACAAGAAGAGAATAGAAGCTTTCGAAACGTGGTGCTACAGATGAATGCTGAAGATTATATGGGTAGATCACATAACTAACGAGGAGGTATTGAAGAGAATTGGGGAGAAGAGGGGTTTGAGGCACAACTTGACAAGAAGAAGGGACCGGTTTGTAGGACATGTTCTGAGGCATCAAGAGATCACAAATTTACCGTTGGAGGGCAGCGTGGAGGGTAAAATTCGTAGAGGGTGACCAAGAGATGAATACACTAAGCAGATTCAGAAAGATGTAGGTTGCAGTAGGTACTGGGAGATGAAGAAGCTTGCACAGGATAAAGTAGTATGGAGAGCTGCATCAAACAAGTATCAGGACTGTAGACCACAAAAACAACAACAATAACAAGACCCATTCGCGTACTCGACCGCCATTACGTGCAAGCTTATGAATACGACGGCATTTAGAGGCCGACATAAATATTTCAACATATACATGTTTACTAGTTTTGTCATTTCCTTACTGATGCAAAGGAAGTAGACATAAATACAGTTCGTACAAACTACTTTTCAACTAGAAATGTAATCTCGTGAAAAGCAACTACATATATTTCCACTACCAGAATCGTAAATAGTTTGTCTGCATGTGGACATAAGTATTCGAACAGAGAAAATAATCTACCTCTACGTGTACATCTATATAAGTAGTCCGCAAGCCAGCACACGTTGGGTTGTCGGTGCGTGGTGGAGGGCATTCTTTACTACTACTACTAGTCATTTCCTTTCCTCTTCCACTCGTAATAAGAGCGAGGAGAAAACGACTGTCTGTATGCCTCGGTATGAACCCTAATTTCTCGTATTTTATCTTCGTTGTTCTTACGCAAAGCGTATCTTGGCGGCAGCAGAATAATACCGCAGACAGCTTCAAATACCAATTCCCTCAATTTTCTCAATAGTGTTCCTCGAGATGAACTTCGCCATCCCCCCATGGATTTTCATTTGATTTCCCGAAGCATCTCCGTAACACTTGCGTGTTGTTCGAGCCTACCGGTAACAAATCTAGCAGCCCGCCTCTGAATTGCTTTGGTGTCTCCCTTTAATCCGACCTGGTACGCATTCCTAACATTCGAGCAATACTCAAGAATTAAGCTCACTAGCGTCGTATATGTGGTCTCCTTTACAGATGAACTACAGTTTCCCAAAATTCTACCAATAAACCGAAGCCGAACATTCGCGTTCCCTACCACAACCTTCACATGCTCGTTCCATTTGCTATCGCTTTGCAACTTTACGTCCAGGTATTTAAACGACATGATTGTGTCAGGCGAGACACTACTAATGCTGTATCCGAACATTACGTGTTTGTTTTTCCTACTTATTCGTATTAACTTACATTTTTCTACATTTAGAACCGGCCGGTGTGGCCGAGCGGTTGTAGGCGTTTCAGTCTGGAACCGCGAAACCGCTACGGTCGCAGGTTCGAATCCTGCCTCGGGCATGGATGTGTGTGATGTCCTTAGGTTAGTTAGGTTTAAGTAGATCTAAGTTCTAGGGGACTGATGACCACAGATGTTAAGTCCCATAGTGCTCAGAGCCATTTGAACCATCTACATTTAGAGGCAGGTGCCTTTCATGACACCAACCAGAAATTTTGTCTAAGTGATAATGTATCTTCCTCCAGTCACTCAACTTGGGCACATTCCCCTGCACTGGGGCATCATCAACAAAGAACTGCAGATTGCTGGCCACACTGTCCGTCAGATCATTTATGTATATAATAAATAATAACGGTCCTATCATACTTTCCTGGAGCACTCCTGACAATACCCTTATCTGTACATTGTGTCTGCATTTAGTAATCATCCCTTTTCTATGAATTATTGCCGTTAATCTTTTGGACATTGACTATACATATATTCTGGTGACTGCAGAGTCCATATTTGTCCACTATATTTGAAGAAGTTCTTTCAGATGGTCCTTACTTCTGATGTGATGTTTACTAACATGATTTTCGAATTCATTCCAGATGTTCTCCATAGGATTTAAATCTGGCGATTGGGGCGGTACCTTCAAATTGTGGAGAGTGTTATACACGATCCAAAGCCTTGCAACTTCAGCAGTAAGCTTTGGATCATTATCCTGCTGGAAGTAAAAATTATTCCCTAATTCCAGTCTGTCCGTAGTCTTCTTAAGATTGTTTTAAAAAATCCTATTGTGTTCAAACTTGTCCTCGATTCCATCTGTGGAAACCAGTTCCCCAACGCCTGATGAAGCCGTACAGCCTCATAACAACACAATGCTGCTTCCATGCTTCACTGTCGCTGCCATGTTCTTAGGTTCCCATTCTGTATTTGGTAGCCTCCACACTGAGACACGTTCATCACTCTTGTAGAAACAGAATTTTCTCTCGTCCGACCATAGAATGTGATTCCAGAATATTGGTGTTTTAACTTTTTCTGGTTCACGCGATTGACATATGGTTTCCTCCTAAGAAGACGGGCATTGTAACCGACATTTTTTTTTAAACCCGTTCAGCTGTTCTCCTGTGAACCACAGTACCAGAAAATTGTACAATACTTCCTCTAATCTCAGATGCCGTCAACCTTGGATTCTGCTTCACCATTTTTATTATTTGCCTCTTGTCTCTAGTAGCAAGTGTAGAAGGAGTGCCACGTCCCGGATTATTCACAACACTTTCAGTCTGTTTGAAGAGCTGAACGATGGTGAACACCGTAGTTTTGCTTTCGTTGACTGCACTGGCAATGTCGGAGAGGGATTTGTGTTGGATGTACAAATAATTTACAGTTCTCATTGCATGGTTATCTTCTTGCCTTTGCGCCCCATTTCACTTGTGAGCGCTTCTGAGTAAACCATAAATGCGAGAGACTGTTGCGAAGCACGGTATGAATACAACGGCTGTATGGTGAGGGCATAAGGTGTGTATCCAGTCGTGTCTCTCTCTTCTTGTTTGGGTTCGACCGAAAACTTATGTCGTCCTATAAGTGGGACCGCAGGATAAATGCAGTACATGCTGTGCTATAAAGCTGTAATTTCTGAGAAATATAATTTGTGAGATACGCAACGTTAACGTTTGTATATTTACGAATTTAACACTACTAAATAAGTGAAGTGTTATATTATTCGAATACTTCTTTCGGGCTTAATAATATTTACATTTAGGCGAAAATATTAATATCCAGTCGCACATCTACGAAAAAAGATATACAATAAACCGAAGGTAACAATTAAAATCTATTCAGTGTCTTTTGTATATTATTAATGCATGCTGAAATTTTTGTTCCTAGACATATATCTCCGACGACGTAAGTTTGTTAATTATATTCTTCGTTCGAAACCAGAGAAAGAAAGGCTATAGGGTCATAAAAAATAAAAATGTTTCAAGAGACAGAATTAAATGAACCATATAATATTAAGCAAAGAGAGAAAGAATATTATAAAAGAGAACTAGTGTTCGTGCGCAGGGGCAAAAGAAATAATACAGAACAATGTATACAAAAATAATTTTTTATTCTGATGTTTTAAATATCTATAAAAAATGAAATGAATTCATTTTCTTGATCACTGTAAACCTTTTAACATTATTTAAAATATTGAAATAAACGGCAGTGGGAGCTGCAAAATATTGCAGTCATACATCTTCAGCATATGATTTATATGGTATGCACTTTGATCATACAGGAATTCTCCTTCTTGGAATGTTTCACCCACATCTCCCTGAGTTCTTCTTGATCGTTTTGCCGTCATTGATGAAGTTATTTGTAGTCCTTTGGATGACTCACAATGTATTTAAAAATAAAATAATCACACAGTGAAACTGAGCACATACTTTAGTTTAAGATTAGAACAGCAGTGGAGAAAAATCCAGCTAATGTTTAACTAGGTGTAGGTTGGCAACTCAAAATAAAATAAAAATCTAGTATTAATATGATGCTGTACGACATTTATGAATCTTTCATTTCTTTTTCCTCCAGTAGGCACTGAACTTGCCTCTTTTTTGTAATTTAATTGTGTATTAAAACAGTCAGTAAGCTCTTTTATCCCTAAAGCATTTGTGTACTATACTATACAGTATACTGAAGCTACACGAACGGAGCATAAAATGACTTCGCCATAAATGTGGACTCTCCCTGTGTTCTTTAGATAGCCCAATGTTTCTAGACAAGACGGAGTAATCATATGGACAAACAACTTTAGTATTACAATAATAATAAGTTCGTGCGTTTCAGTGACTTGATGCAAGTCCTTCTATTGGACACCACTTCGGCTACGTGCCTGTCCCAAACCTCTAGTTACATAACCGGGGATAGGGGACCTACAGTTTAACGCGGAATCCGGAGAGTCACCACATCACTGAGAGGTAAACGCTAGGTTGAAAGGTAGACTGAAAAATCAGTGGCCCCACAAGGATTCGATCCTGGTTCCACGCGCTTTCTTTACCGCTAGAGCACCACGCCCACAACAACTTCAGTGAAAGGATGATATATAAGACCTTAGTAGCAGTTAATGACACATTTGTATAAGCGGAAAGAGAACTGGAGCGAGACCACTTGCCAGGAGCGCCGTAGCGTTTCCCGCATGTGTGTAATGGGAGTGACTCACTAGTTATACTAGTTCTTTCGTTTCCAAATCTGCAAATATCGAGCTCACGGTGCTACTCCAATTTTCAGGTGAAGATCTATCAAAATATCTTCCTGCGTTTGAGTTGTGTGCAGGAAAAGGATTTTTAAACTTTCCACTACTCTTCATTTTGAAATGCTTATTGTCACTGCTTCTTACTTTATAGACTCGTCTTTGAAATCAGTCTTCTATTTCCAAGAGCAAGAAACGAGATTCCTCGCTTTGTCAGGGAACTTTGGGTCGTGGTGTGTTAGTCGGCGATTGTTTTTCCACCTCGTATTGTGTCCTTACTCTGTGACGAGTTTCATCAAAATCGATCTGTTCAGTGGCAGTTGACGACCATTTTACTACTAACGTGTTCTTGCAATCCGTTGTAAGGCAAAATGGCGGAACATCTGTGCAGCCATAGGCGGTATTACACGATCGTACTTCTTTGATATAGAAATATAATCAAATATTCGTCAAATTACTTTGACAAAGATCTTTGACGTGGCGCTAAAAAGGGGTATTACACTGTCGTCATATTTTTCGCCAAATTTCAAGCTGGCAGACACTACTACTTATTATCATGCGTTGCATTGTGTGTGCATTTGGAAGAAAAGCGGAGGAAAAAAAGGAAACATACTTGGATGAAGCCACGGGTATTACGTCGAGATAATAAAAGCATTCAGCAAAATTTGTTACGAGAGCTGCAAGTGGAGGACATCAAGTCTGATATAAATTAATTACGAATGGATGAGAGTGCGTTTTAATATTTTTTTAGTAAGGTGCCGTCTCATATTGCAGAACAGAATACACGCTTGAGAAATGCTGTATGTGCAGAAGATAGGCTCACCGTGATACTACTATTTCTCGATACAGGAGAATGCTACTCTAGTAGCCTTCGAATACCACATTGCACATCAACCAAAATAATTCCAGAAATGTTTAAAACCGTTTATAAAGCACTGAAGCGGGTATGTATAAATAAATGTTTAGTACACTATATGAGCAATAAAAGCTGTTTTTATTTTTGAATAATTTAATTCATAGAATTTGTGTTGCAAGAAATACAAAATTAATAAAAAGTACGAAACAGATGAAGCGCTTATTAACTTGTGGCATCCAGAGTTCAAAAACAGAGAAAGTAAAATGGAGAGTCAAGAATTTTTTTATTTTAGAGTGTGACCACCACCTCTATTCCAGCTTGCTAAATTGCTGAAAAACTGCCTGCATGTTTCCAGATATACAGGGTGGTCCATTGATAATGACCGGGCCAAATACCTCACGAAATAAGCATCAATCGAAAAACCTACAAAGAACGAAACTCGTCTAGCTTGAAGGGGGAAACCAGATGGCGCTATGATTGCCCCGCAAGATGGTGCTGCCATAGGTCAAACGGATATCAACCGCGTTTTTTTCTTTTTTAAATAGGATCTCCCATTTTTATTACATATCCGTGTAGTACGTAAAGAGACATGAAGGTTTTATTTGGACCACTTTTTTCGCTTTGTGATAGATTGCGCTGTAATGGTCACAAACATATAAGTACGTGGCATCACGTAACATTCCGCCAATGCGGACGGTATTTTGTTCGTGATACATTACCCGTGTTAAAATGGACCGTTTACCAATTGCGGAAAAGGTCGATACCGTGTTGATGTATGGCTATTGTGATCAAAATGCCCAATGGGAGTGTGCTATTATGGTGCTCGGTATCCTGGACATTATCCATGTGTCCGGACCGTTTGGCGGATAGTTGCGTTATTTAAGGAAACATGAAGTGTTCAGCCACATGTGAAACGTCAACCACGACCTGCATCAAATGAAAATGTCCAAGTACGTGTTTTAGCTGTTGTCGCGGCTAATACGCACATCAGTAGCAGACAAATTGCGCGAGAATCGGGAATCTCAAAAACGTCGGTGTTGAGAATGCTACATCAACATCGATTGCACCCGTACCATATTGCTATGCACCAGGAATTGCATGGGGACGACTTTGAACGTCGTGTACAGTTCTGCCACTGGGCACCAGAGAAATCACGGGACGATGACAGATTTTTTGCACGCGTTCTGTTTAGCGATGAAGCGTCATTCACCAACAGCGGTAACGTAAATCGGCATAATATGCACTACTGGGCAACGGAAAGTCCACGATGGCTTCGACAAGTGGAACATCAGCGACCTTGGCGGGTTAATGTATGGTGCGGCATCATGGGAGGAAGGATAATTGGCCCCCATTTTATCGATGGCAATCTAAATGGTGCAATGTATGCTGATTTCCTACGTAATGTTCTACCGATGTTACTACAAGATGTTCCACTGCATGACAGAATGGCGATGTACTTCCAACATGATGGATGTCCGGCACATAGCTCGCGGGCGGTTGAAGCGGTATTGTACAGCATATTTCATGACAGGTGAATTGGTCGTCGAAGCACCATACCATGGCCCGCACGTTCACCGGATCTGGCGTCCCCGGATTTCTATTTGTGGGGAAAGTTGAAGGATATTTGCTATCGTGATCCACCGACAACGCCTGACAACATGCGGCAGCGCATTGTCAATGCATATGCGAACATTACGGAAGGCGAACTACTCGCTACTGAGAGGAAAGTCGTTACACGTATTGCCAAATGCATTGAGGTTGACGGACATCATTTTGGGCATTTATTGCATTAATGTGGTAATTCAGGTAATCACGTTGTAACAGCATGCGTTCTCACAATTGATAAGTTCACAAAGGTACATGTATCACATTGGAACAACCAAAATAAAATGTTCAAACGTACCTACGTTCTGTATTTTAATTTAAAAATGTACCTGTTACCAACTGTTCGTCTAAAATTGTGAGCCATATCTTTGTGACTATTACAGCGCCATCTATCACAAAGCGAAAAAAGTGGTCCAACTAAAACATTCATATTTCTTTACGTACTATATGAATATGTAAAAAAAAAATAAAAACGCAGTTGATATCCGTTTGACGTGTGGCAGCGCCATCTAGTGGGCCAACCATAGCGCCATCTGGTGTCTCCCTTCAAGCTAGACAAGTTTCGTTCGTTGTAGTTTTTTCGTTTGACGCTTATTTCGTGAGATATTTGGCCCGGTCACGATCAGTGGTCCGCCCTGTAGAGGTGGTTGGCTGTAGCTGTGGCTGTGGTGTAAGGTGTCAGGCAAATCCAACACCCTCCATGAAAACCCTGACATGATAAGCAAATCCAGTAGTATGTCACATAGCTCCGAATAAATCGTGACATTAAATTAACCAAAGTAATACGAGTAACGAGTGAGCAAATGGAATACCACAGACTAACACAAGAATGCCTAAATGCATGTCATACCTTCCCACCGTGAGACAGACGCAGTTCCGAGGGGAGAAACGAGAACAGAAGCCGAGAGCAGAACAGTGTTAAGCTGGAAGGCCCTACGATAAGGGACGGACACCCACGTCGCCAGCTAACCGCTAGGACCACACCCCAGCCACAAGTTTTAGCGTGAGACTTTTTCGCGTCTCTGTTAGTCAGGACCACCCTCCAGCCCATGTTAAAAGCTAGAGCCCTCCAGAAGAACAGTATAGATCTTACGATAACACAAAAAGGGCCACCGCAACTGCAAGTTTTAGCGTGAGACTTTTTCGCGTCTCTGTTACGTCAGGACCACCCCCCAGCCCATGTTAAAAGATAGAGCCCTCCAGAAGTACAGTATAGATCTTACGATAACACTAAAAGGACCACACCAGCTGCAAGTTTTAGCGTGAGACTTTTTCGTGTCTCTGTTACGTTGCAAACTTTAAAAACATTGCCTCACCACGAAAAGTATAACGTTTCTCATTGGATAGACAGAATTTTTGTAGGCGGAACTTACGGTTAACATTGAGACCCTGATTGATCAGATGAAAACACAGCCAGATAGGTTTTTTAAACCAACTTCGGTAAATTGTAGTAAGGAAAAGTTAGGAGAGAGTTGCTTCTGAGACGGCGAGGTGAGCAGAGGTGTGCTGCCCGCTGCCTCCTGACGAACACCGACAAGGTGATGAACGCACGCGATGCCGCATAACAGCGCATAAAGCTTCACTCAGAACTGCAGCAGTCTCATCTGTTACACCCCCTTTTTGCGTAATACTAGTGTCGATCGTCAATTAAAGCTCATGGTGTTCACATTTTCCACTTGAAATAAAAATCTGAAACGTGATGATTTTTCTGTTATATAGTTGTTGAGAAGCCACATCAGCCACTGTAATTTACGACAACTTAGATAAGTAATTAAAGATAATTGAGGTTCACTGTAGACCATTTTGATAGTTTTCTCTCTTATGAAACTTAATTTAAACCTAGATTATAGATGTGATATGTCATAGGTCATCCTTTGATCCATTGTAGAACTTGGAAACCCATTCAGCGAATATTCGTTCACATTTTTGTTGAACGCAGTTGGTTTTTTCCATCCTGTATTAAAACATTTCCTTTTATCAATAGTGCAATTTATAAACAATGTTTTGTGAGTAGAATAAAATTTCCAATGGTAAACTTAACTGCTTTTTCGACGTTATTTTACCAGCTAAATAAAAATAGGAAAGCCTTGAACCCCTTCCACTAAATTTAGTTAGTATTAAGATTCTTTTACAGGGAGTGCAGTGGAGCTGACGCTGAAATCATTAAGTATTTGGTTATATCATCGCCTTCAAGATGGCCGCCATGTAAGTGACGCCAGAAACCATTTCCAGAAAGTTAAGTGATTTAGACAGGAATATAATTTAGTTTAACGCCGACAACAAATTAAATACGTGCATTAGTGTATCGTTTAGTCTTGTCATTAAAGGTTTGACGTTTCTTTGCGTAGTTTTTCAGAAAACACGAAAAGATCGTAACTTCGCGAAGTCGCGCTTAGGCTTAAATTTTGTAAACGTGTTTGTTTCTTGTTTCACGGTAATTTAACTAGTTTCTCGGTAACTAATAAGAAAACTACCGTAAATAGCGTATAACTTCATTGTTTTAATACAGATTGAAAAAAAAAAACAGCGTAACTTTATATCAGAAACTTGCCTATATACATTTGTTTATAGGCCTAATTCTCGTAACGTTTTTGGAGAATCAAAGTTAAAGTATCTCGTTTAATTGTCCTTTTTTTTCATTCCATCGAGTGAAATATATAATAAATAGCGTATACCTTCATTGTTTTAATACAGATCTCAGAAAAACAGCGAAATTTTAAATCAGAAACTTGCTTATATACATTTGTGAATAGGTTTAATTCTTGTAACGTCTTTTTTGATTTTCGGTAATTTAATTGATTTATTCTAGCTAAAGTATTATTTTTGCCATGAGTGAGAAGTGCCTGACTTGCCGTAGAATTGTTAGTTCCGGGGTTTAGTGTGATGGATGTAGTATCTGTCCTGAGACGCCATGACCGGCCTCATTTGAACTCTTCTGTTGGGAGAGTTAATTTGGAGTTGGAACGGCTGCTTGGGTCGGGTGCGGGGGCTCATATTGGTGTGGTTCCTGTTGATTATCTCAGTAGGTGGGACTATACCAGGCACGGCCTACATCATTAGGAAAGGGAAGGGGAAACTGGCTGGGGTAATAGCAGGAAATTTAAGGGGGGGAGGCACTGCCATGAATGGTAAAATACCAGTGGTTACAGGTGTTGGAGCAGCACCTTTTTTAGGATAGGTAAGACAGAAAGATGTCAAGTTCTACGAGAGGTCAGGATTGAAACAAATCTTCAGTTTAGGAAAGAAATTAAACAGCACAATTCTAGCACATTTGATCACCAATCACAGCTATCAATTATAAATTTTCACCAATCACCAGAAATTTTATCTCCACCAAGTTGTATCTCAGTCCTAGGTAATTGCATTGATGAATTAAAGTCACCCAACCCAGTTGACATAATCTGCCTCTCTGAACACCATGTGACCACTGGTATAGGAACTAGGCCTAAGCACAATGAGAAACTCAGACAGGAGCGTACTGCAAATGTTAGAATAAGGAAATGTTCTCATAAAAGTATAATTAAAAATAATGTAAGTATATTTCATCAAAATATTGGGAGTTTAAAGAATAAAGTAGATGAGCTTCTGGTTTGTTTAGAAGATTTAGAAGCTGAGAATGAAATAGATATACTATGCCTGTCTGAGCATCACATTGTTACTGATATGGATAAGGTAAATGTAAGTGGATATAAGCTCCCTGCACATGTAATGAGAGAAAATATGGAGAAAGGAGGAGTTGCCATATATGTCAAAAGTTGTCATTGTGCAAAAAGTATAGAAACAAAAAAGTTTTGTGTAGAGAAACATATAGAAGCATGTGCCTGTGAGCTTAAATTAAATAAAGGCACATTTATAATTGTAACTGTATATAGGTCCCCATCAGGAAATTTTCATCTATTTCTGAAAAATTTGGACTCCTTGTTGTGCTATCTGTCAGACAGGGGGAAGCAAATTATTATTTGTGGGGACTTTAATGTAGATTCTCTGAACGAGGGTAATAGGAAAAATGACCTTGAAGTATTACTCAGTTCTTTCAATTTGACACCCGTTATTGATTTTCCTACTCGGGTGGTAAAGGATAGCAGCTCACTGATAGATAACTTCTTTATAGACCAAGATAAGTTTAACCAGATAAATGCTCAGCCTGTTGAGAATGGTCTTTCTGATCATGGTGCACAGCTAGTTACAATATATGACATAGCTCCATTCAGCAATACTAAACAGTCCTCCAAAGTAGTACGTTCAGCCAACGATTTAACAATTGCAAATTTCAGGGAAAGCCTACAGCAGTTAGACTGGGATGAGGTGTACCATGAACCTGATGCCAATTTAAAATATAATTTATTTCATGACATTTTTGTAAATGCATTTGAAAACTGCTTCCCCAAGAAAATAGTTAAATATACTCGTAAGAAACCTTGTAACAAACCATGGCTTATTAAGGGTATAAAAATATCTTGCAACCGGAAAAGGGAAATGTATCTGACAGCAAGAAAGAGTAGTGACCCAGAAACTATCAAAAATTATAAAAACTACTGTGTTATATTAAGAGAAGTTATTAAAAAATCCAGGAGTATGTGTATCATATCTGAAATCGGCAACTCTGATAATAAAATTAAAACAATTTGGAATATTATTAAAAGAGAAACAGGTCAACCAAGAGCAGAGGAAGACAGTATTACCATCAAATTGAATGAAAACTTTACGAACAAAAAGTCAGAAGTTGAAAATATTTTTAATAATCATTTTCTAAATGTTGTGGATATAGTAGGATACAGGTGTTCATTAGAAGATGCTAGGCTGTTAATGGAAGAGGCCATACCTATGCAATTTGATACAATTGAAATCTCACCCACTTCTCCCTCTGAAATTAGGAAAATAATAAACTTGCTTAAAAGCAAAAACTCACATGGAATTGATGGCATTTCCAGCAAAATACTAAAAGCTTGTTCTCAACAGATAAGTAAGATTCTCAGCCACCTGTGTAATAGCTCTCTGGAACAGGGCATTTTCCCTGATAGACTGAAATATGCTATTGTTATACCTTTGCATAAAAAGGGGGATAGATCTGATGTCAACAATTACCGTCCAATCTCCCTTCTAACAGCTTTATCCAAAATTTTTGAGAAAGTAATGTATTCAAGAGTAGCTTCACATATCTGTAAAAATGAAGTACTAACAAAATGTCAGTTTGGTTTCCAGAAAGGTTTTTCAACAGAAAATGCCATATATGCTTTCACCAGTCAAATTTTGAATGATCTGAATAGCCGAACACCACCCATTGGGATTTTTTGTGATCTCTCAAAGGCTTTTGATTGTGTAAATCATGAAATTCTGCTAGACAAGCTCAAGTATTGTGGCATGAGTGGGACAGTGCACAAATGGTTTAATTCGTACCTAACTGGAAGAGTACAGAAAGTTGAAATAAGTAGTTCTCGTAACATGCAAAGATCAGCACATTCCTCAAACTGGGGAACTATCAAGAATGGGGTTCCACAAGGGTCAGTCTTGGGTCCTTTGTTGTTCTTATTGTATATTAATGACTTGCCATTCTATATTCATGAAGAGGCAAAGTTAGTTCTCTTTGCTGATGATACAAGTGTAGTAATCACACCTGACAAACAAGAATTAACTGATGAAATTGTCAATACTGTCTTCCAGAAAATTACTAAGTGGTTCCTTGTAAACGGACTCTCACTGAATTTTGATAAGACACAGTACATACAGTTCCGTACAGGGAATGGTATGATGCCATTAATAAATATAGACCTTAATCAGAAGCATATAGCTAAGGTAGAATATTCAAAATTTTTAGGTGTGTCCATTGATGAGAGATTAAATTGGAAGAAACACATTGATGATCTGCTGAAACGTTTGAGTTCAGCTACTTATACAATAAGGGTCATTGCAAATTTTGGTGATAAACATCTTAGTAAATTAGCTTACTACGCCTATTTTCACTCATTGCTTTCATATGGCATCATATTTTGGGGGAATTCATCACTGAGGAATAAAGTATTTGTTGCACAAAAGCGTGTAATCAGAATAATAGCTGGAGTCCACCCAAGATCACCCTGCAGACATTTATTTAAGGATCTAGGGATATTCACAGTAGCTTCTCAGTATATATACTCTCTTATGAAATTTGTTATTAACAACCAAACCCAATTCAAAAGTAATAGCAGTGTGCATAACTACAATACTAGGAGAAAGGATGATCTTCACTATTCAAGATTAAATCTAACTTTGGCACAGAAAGGGGTGAATTATACTGGCACTAAAGTCTTTGGTCACTTACCAAATAGTATCAAAATTCTGACAGATAACCAACAAGTATTTAAGAAGAAATTAACAGAATTTCTGAATGACAACTCCTTCTACTCCATAGAGGAATTTTTAGATATAAATTAACAAAAAAAAGAAAAAATATATTTAAAAAATAAAAATAAAGAAAAACAAAAAACACAAAAAAATAAAGTTGTTATATTAACTTAAGTATGTTGTTAAATTAACCTAATTATGTCATGTATTAGAAAATTCGACTCGTTCCACATCATTACGAAATATCGTATTCATGATCTATGGAACTAGTATTAATCTAATCTAATCTAATGTAATCTAATCTAGTCTCACTGAACTCTTCTGAACTCTACATGTCATGTGTGGTCTGGCGTCTCCTTACCAGCAACAGGTCCCAGGTTCAAACTTGTCAGTTCCCTAAAAAACACGCTCAGAGCGTCGTTGCGCGAAAGTGGTAGGGAGACACGATATAGAACAAACAGAAACCACGCAGAATGTTAGAGTGGACGTGAAGTCGCCCATGGGGTATTCCACCTGCCTGTCAGCACACGATTAATGTGCCCTTTCTCAACACCCTCCCTCCCCCTACCCCCAACACTGCAGTAGAAGCACGGTTATTGAAAAGAACCCCAACCATCACTGTTCCCAACTTTGAAGCAATGTTTACAATGACTCTGCACAGACGCTCCAAGTGGCTATATTTCACATTGCAGCGAAGAGAAGACGAACGACTTTTGTGATAAAATCTACGGTGAGGCTCTAGAATTGATCAAAATTCTTCGACGAAAGGCGAGATTTGACGAGGTTCCCAATTACACTGTCAAATTTCTTTGACATAAATATTTGACATACCCACTTTGACAAAAAAATATGATAGCGAAATACCGGCCTTACGTGTAAGGATGTGAAAAATGTTCTAAGTAGCGAAAGGAGCAATAGGTATGTGCAGGCTCTAATGGGTCCTACTAACTGGATTGTTGTTGTTGTTGTGGTCTTCAGTCCTGAGACTGGTTTGATGCAGCTCTCCATGTTACTCTATCCTGTGTAAGCTTCTTCATCTCCCGGTACTTACTGCTGCCTATATCCTTCTGAATCTGCTTAGTGTATTCATCTCTTGGTCTCCCTCTACGATTTTTACCCTCCACGCTGCCCTCCAGTACTGAATTGGTGATCCCTTGATGCCTCAGAACATGTCCCTTAACCGATCCCTTCTTCTAGTCAAGTTGTGCCACAAACTCCTCCTCTCCTCAATTCTATTCAGTACCTCCTCATTAGTTATGTGATCTACCCATCTAATCTTCGGCACTCTTCTGTAGTACCACATTTCAAAAGCTTCTATTCTCTTCTTGTCCATACTATTTATCATCCATGTTTCACTTCCATACATGGCTACACTCCATACAAATATTTTCCGAAACGACGTCCTGACACTTAAATCAATACTCGATGTTAACAAATTTCTCTTCTTCAGGAACGCTTTCCTTGCCATTGCCAATCTACATTTTAATCCTCTCTACTTCGACCATCATCAGTTATTTTGCTCCCCAAATAGCAAAACTCCTTTACTACTTTAAGTGTCTCATTACCTAGTCTAATTCCCTCAGCTCACCCGACTTAATTCGACTACATTCCATTATCCTCGTTTTGCTTTTGTTGATGTTCATCTTATACCCTCTTACCATCTTATACCCTCCTTTCAAGACACTGTTCATTCCGTTCAACTGCTCTTCCAAATCCTTTGATGTCTCTGAGAGAATTACAATGTCATCGGCGAACCTCAAAGTTTGTATTTCTTCTCCATGGATTTTAATACCTACTCCGAACTTTTCTTTTGTTTCCTTTACTACTTGCTCAATATACAGATTGAATAGCATGAGGGAGAGGCTACAACCCTGTCTCACACCCTTCCCAACTACTGCTTCCCTTTCATGTCCCTCAACTCTTATAACTGCAATCTGCTTTCTGTACAAATTGTAAATAGACTTTCGCTCCCTGTATTTTACCCCTGCCACCTTCAGAATATTATATATTTGATATATTTGATAAATACACAGTGTGTATGGTAAACACATACTATGTATCCGGACAAATATTAGTGGACACTAATATGTGGATGTATCCACTCTTTGTTTACACTCATGCTCATAAATTAAGGATAATGCTGATACGTGGTGAAACAACGCTCTGGTGGGCGGTTTGCGGGTTAAATCACCTCGGGGTATGACCATGACGTGCATTTGACCTGCGGTCGTCGCACGGTGGCACTGGCAGCAGTCCACATATGCAGAGGTCTGTTGGTGCATGTCAGAGTACGGTTTCAGACATTTTCAGACGTGCTAATGGTGACTGTGTGCTGAAAATGGCTCACAGAACACATATCGATGACGTTGTGAGGGGTAGAATACTAAGGCGACTGGAGGGTAGTCAAACATAGCAGGACGTAGCACGGGCCCCCGCGTGCCACAATGTGTTATCTCAGGATTATTGCAACGATTCCAGCAGACAGGAAACGTGTCCAGGCGCTACAGTACGAGACGTCGACAGTGTGCAACACCACAAGAAGACCGATATCTCATCATCAGTGCCCGCAGACGGCCACGGAGTATTGCAGGTAGTCTTGCTCTGGACCTTACCGCAGCCACTGGAGTAGTTGTCTTCAGACACACAGTCTACAGACGACTGAACAGACATGGTTTATTCGCCCAGAGACCTGGAAGGTGGATTCCACTGACCCCTGGTCACAGGAGAGCCCGTAAAGCCTGGTGTCAAGAACACAGTACAAGGTCATTGGAACAGTGGTGCCAGGTTACGTTCACGGACGAGTCCAGGTACAGTCTGAACAGCGATTCTCGCCGGGTTTTCATCTAGCGTGAACCAGGAACCAGATTCCAACCCCTTAATCTCCTTTAAAGGGACTTGTATGTAGGTCGTGGTTTGATGGTGTGGGGTGGGATTATGATTTGTGCACGTACACCCCAGCATGTCTTTGACAGAGAAACTGTAACAGGTCAGGTGTATCGGGACGTCATTTTGCACCAGTATGTCCGCCTTTTTAGGGGTGCAGTGGGTCCCACCTTCCTCCCGGTGGATGATAACGCACGGCCCCACCGAGCTGCCATCGTGGAGGAGCACTTTGAAACAGAAGATATCAGGTGAATGGAGTGGCCTGCCTGTTCTCCAGACCTAAACCCCATCGAGCACGTCTGGGATGCTCTCGGTCGACGTATCGCTGCACGTCTTCAAACCCCTACGACACTTCAGGAACTCCGGAAGGCACTGGTGCAAGAATGGGAGGCTATACCCCAGCAGCTGCGCGACCACCTTATCCAGAGTATGCCAACCCGTAGTGCGACCTGTGTACGTGTTCATGGTCATCACATTCCATATTGATGTCGGGGTACATGCGCAGGAAACAGTGGCGTTTTGTAGCGCATGTGTTGACTCAACTTATCACCAATACCGTGGACTTATAGCTCTGTGTCGTGTGTGTTCCCTATGTGCCTATACTGTTAGCACCAGTTTTGTGTAGAGCCACGTTGTGTGGCACCACATTCTGCAATTATCCTTAATTTATGAGCATGAGTGTATATGACGTCTTTAACTCCGCTGGGGACACTTTCAATAAGGTTTCTGAACGCGTATGGACGAATGACAGCGCCGGCCGCGGTGGTCTAGCGGTTCTAGGCGCGCAGTCCGGAACCGCACGACTGCTACGGTCGCAGGTTCGAATCCTGCCTCGGGCATGGATGTGTGTGATGTCCTTAGGTTAGTTAGGTTTAAGTAGTTCTCAGTTCTAGGGGACTGATGACCACAGTAGTTAAGTCCCATAGTGCTCAGAGCCATTTGAACCATTTTTGAACGAATGACAGCCCATTATCTCTCAACAGCCGAAACCATAGTATGCAATGATGTTGGATGCTGTGGTTGCTGCGAAATATTCGTCCTAACTCATCCCAAACGTGTTCCATTGGGTTTAGGTCGGAGCTCCGAGCAAGCCAGTCCACTGCAGGGATGTTATTGTCCACAAATCACTACCTCTGAGATGCAGCTTTGTGGCAGGGAATATTGTATTGTTGATACAATCACCGTCTTCGAAATGTTTCTCTACTATATGCAGTACACAGTGCTGTAAAATGGATTCAAATCATTCCGCATTTTACATTTTCTTATCAGCATTAAGGGAATCCCCCCCAACCGCGTAAAGATTCCACTACCGTAACAGAACCTTCTCTGTTACTCATTGTTGGCGCTACACGTCAGGGAAGGGGACGTTATCGAGCCATCCGCCAATCCCAAACCCTAGAATCGGGTTGTCGCAAGGTATAGCGTGATTCATCACTCCAAATCACTGGTTTCCGGTCGTCCACTGACCAGTGGCGTTGTTCTTTACATCACCTCAAGCCAAGGATCGCTTAGCACAGACTAAAGAGATGTGTGGCTAATGAAAAGCTGCTCGGCCATTGTACGCCAAGTGTTTTTTTGTGTTAGCTGGACTGCAGGTAGCACTTTGGACCTCACGAGTGTTTCCTTCCACACATTTCATTAAAAATGTGAGTGTAGGCCAGATGTGACTTGAATTCAAAGAGACAGTATCGGCAGCAGTTGAGAGATTTACACCAAATAAATGAACTAATGACGGAGCTGATCCTCCTTGATACACAATACTGGACAGAACACTGTTGCAGAAACAACGAAAAAAAAAGACAAATTTAAACGGACGCAAAATCTCCAAGACAGGTGATCTTATACCCAGAACGAAACTTTGTCTCGAAACCTGGCAGAAATTCTGGTCATATTTGAAGTACGGTAGCGGCCTTTCCAGGAGGGAAGACGTGCCGGTCCCCGGCACGAATCAGCCCTGCGGTTTAGTGTCGAGGTCCGGTGTGCCGGTGAGTCTGTGGATGGTCAGCCAGTTTGCCGTGGCATACGGAGCTCCATCGCAGTCTTTAACACTGGTAGCATGCCGCGACAGCGTGGACGTGAACCGTATGTGCAGTTGACGGACTTTGAGCGAGGGCGTATAGTGGGCATGCGGGAGGCCGGGTGGACGTACCGCCGAATTGCTCAACACGTGGGGCGTGAGGTCTCCACAGTACATCTATGTTGTCGCCAGTGGTCGGCGGAAGGTGCACGTGCCCGTCGACCTGGGACCGGACCGCAGCGACGCACGGATGCACGCCAAGACCGTAGGATCCTACGCAGTGCCGTAGCGGACCGCACCGCCACTTCCCAGCAAATTAGGGACACTGTTGCTCCTGGGGTATCGGCGAGGACCATTCGCAACCGTCTCCATGAAGCTGGGCTACGGTCCCGCACACCGTTAGGCCGTCTTCCGCTCACGCCCCAACATCGTGCAGCCCGCCTCCAGTGGTGTCGCGACAGGCGTGAATGGAGGGACGAATGGAGACGTGTCGTCTTCAGCGATGAGAGTCGCTTCTGCCTTGGTGCCAATGATGGTCGTATGCGTGTTTGGCGCCGTGCAGGTGAGCGCCACAATCAGGACTGCATACGACCGAGGCACACAGGGACAACACCCGGCATCATGGTGTGGGGAGCGATCTCCTACACTGGCCGTACACCACTGGTGATCGTCGAGGGGACACTGAATAGTGCACGGTACATCCAAACCGTCATCGAACCCATCGTTCTACCATTCCTAGACCGGCAAGGGAACTTGCTGTTCCAACAGGACAATGCACGTCCGCATGTATCCCGTGCCACCCAACGTGCTCTAGAAGGTGTAAGTCAACTACCCTGGCCAGCAAGATCTCCGGATCTGTCCCCCATTGAGCATGTTTGGGACTGGATGAAGCGTCGTCTCACGCGGTCTGCACGTCCAGCACGAACGCTGGTCCAACTGAGGCGCCAGGTGGAAATGGCATGGCAAGCCGTTCCACAGGACTACATCCAGCATCTCTACGATCGTCTCCATGGGAGAATAGCAGCCTGCATTGCTGCGAAAGGTGGATATACACTGTACTAGTGCCGACATTGTGCATGCTCTGTTGCCTGTGTCTATGTGCCTGTGGTTCTGTCAGTGTGATCATGTGATGTATCTGACCCCAGGAATGTGTCAATAAAGTTTCCCCTTCCTGGGACAATGAATTCACGGTGTTCTTATTTCAATTTCCAGGAGTGTAGTTGTTCAGTAAAAAATTCGATACGTTATGCCATTTTCGATTTAACTGGCATTGAAGTTAGTCAATCAGGCCGTTGTGTGCGCAGAATCAAGTGGCTTGCCAGATACAATTAGCGTCAGTTGTTCTCATACCATAGATGATGGCACACGGGACGGCTGGCCTTTGGGTCAGTTTCAGTCCTTACTACCGTCCCATGTCCGATTTTTCTATTACTCTCTTGTTTGGGTTTAGGAAACCAAATGAAGAGAACGTTTGCGACTACTTCTCTGGTGGGTGACTTACATTACCGCGTGCAACGACTGGAGTGGCTAACTTCAATGCTAAGTAACTCGGAAACAGCGCACAGTATCCAGTTTTTTTTTCTCTTAACAATTACGTCTCAGCACAACCTATCTTGCAACATACTTACAAACTAATCACGCTGTTTCTCACCATCTTGTATGTGTGAAAGCAGCAATAGTTTGTATGTGCAAGAGATTTCATGAAAACGGAGCTACTCTCATGCGACAACTCTGGACATAAAGTAACAGTTTTGCGTTACTAAAATGAAGGGGAGCCAAATTGGGTTGTCGAAACCTGTCTGATAGAAATATTGAATGTTGTGGCAGAGTCGCTCTCACGAATGTAATTCAGTGTTGTTGTTGCCTCCGAATTTCAGATCGTGGGAGCTATTTGTAATTCTTGCACTTCCAAGCTCACCCCGACAGTGATGGTCTATTAAAATATCAGTTCAGTCAGAATCATCGTGATTTATCATACTTGCATTTCAGACCAATAGGAAAGCGAACCTGAAATGTGATTTGAGTGAATTCAAAAACTGAAATTTAACAAACACAAAAAATTAACCTTAATACCATGTTTTACCCATACAACAACTTTCAGCAATATGTGTCTAATAATGTATACAGCCTGCTTTTCGATAAGAAGACATGCGAGGAAAAGCGGGCAAACACTCAAATGTAAAAGCTCAGACATGAGTGTTGCCATCAATTGCTGGGTACAGGAACTATCAAAATTGAATTGGTTTCACCCCTAAATATCACATTACAATATTTAGGGGTGAGACCAAAGTCAATTTTTACAGATCCCATACACAGAAACAGATGGCAACAATTACCTCTAAGCTTTTACATTTGAGGATTAGCCCGTTTTTCCGCGCATGTCTTAACATGTATGCAAGGCTTCATCAGGCGTACTATGTGAGTGAAGAGAATCTGCTCAGTCCAAAGGAATTTAAGAAACAAGCTCCAACCTGCATTATAGATTGCTCATAACGGAAAGAAATTGTGAGAAGTGGGCTGATTGATGTTCATATGTAATTGGAAGCCTCTCAAAAATTCACAGCAAACACAGCTGCATTTAATTAATATTACATGGTTGTATCATGAGGTCACTTACCAGAAATATGCAGAGTCGTGTTTGATTTAATAGTGTAGTACCACATCTAAACTATCTCACTGTGGCCCCTCAATCTGTGAACATCGTAACCTATGTCTACATCTTCCTGGATGAGTACGGACAGTTTGTGTTTAAAGATATCGTCTTCATCACCATCATGAGTGAGGGCAGAGTTTACACATCACTCTCTACAAACGTCACTTTGAGGAAACTTTCAGAGGCGTGAGGTGCATCAAAACGCGTAAAAGTGCTCTATTGTTAAGTCGAAATGTTCATGGATTCAACTGGGTCGATCGTAAGCTGACATTCAGAAATACAGTGACATCACTACACAGACTTGATCATATTGACTCGATTGTTAATTGAAAGATAGTGACAAATCATTATGGTACATAATATTTACAAGAACGCAACTGTTAGAAATCTAGATAGATATGGGTGTCCTTTACTGCACACTGAAGAAAAATAAGAGAAATAATTGTTTCGTGTGTCTATTACATAACGCAAAACTGCTATTAAAACCAGTTACAAATAACTGTGTAAGTAGGCTTGTTTAGGTTTTTATGTTGGTAACGCCACATAGCGCTCTGTATGAAAATCACTGACTGTGCTGTGTGCAGTCTGTGGCTGGTTTGCATTGTTGAAATATTTGCTATTGTAGTGTTGGGCAGTTGGATGTGAACAGCGCGTAGCGTTGTGCAGTTGGAGGTGAGCCACCAGCAGAGATGGATGTGGAAAGAGAGATGGCAGAGTTTTGAGAGCGGGCGATCTGGACGTGTGTTCGTCAGAAAAACGAAATTTGTAATGACTTTTGAACACTATTAAGGTAAAGAGGTTGTTTGTTCTCTATCAAAATCTTTCATTTGCTAACTATGCATATCAGTAGTTAGTGCCTTCAGTAGTTAGAATCTTTTATTTAGCTGGCAGTAGTGGCGCTCGCTGTGTTGCAGTAGTTCGAGTAACGAAGATTTTTGTGAGGTAAGTGGTTCATGAAAGGTATAGGTTATTGTTAGTCAGGGCCATTCTTTTGTAGGGATTATTCAAAGTCAGATTGTGTGTCAGTTTAGTGATGATCAAAATAAGTAAAGAGAGAAATGTCTGAGTATGTTCAGTTTTGCCTCAGCTGTTTGAAAATCAAATAATGTAAGAGGTTTACCAGCACAGTAATTCATAAATTTTTCTAGGGGGATGTTTCAACTGATTTAAAAAAGGCTCTCATGTCTTCTTATTTCCCAAATGACAATCGTGCTCGCATCATCACCACCCACAGAATCATGTGCCTACTCCCAGTGGAGACAGCAATGCTGCTGGCTACATCTTAACCCATCATCACTTCCTTGGCTTCAGCTATATAAGACAGGCAAGCAGGCCATATTTCACTTCAGTCTGTTGACAGCATTCATGCATGTCGCTAGCGTCCTCATCATCATCATGAAGAGATTTGCCAGCAGCAGTGGCAGTGTCAGCAAGCTCACTGGTTTCAGTGAGATGAAGGTTGATGATAGCATGCTATATAACTCTTTGGTGAGGTGGTGTTTGCAGTTTCAATGGAATGTGTTGCAAACAATTATCTGGCATGTAAGTTGGAATTGTTTTCTGTGTGTGTGTGTGTTTTCATTCACATTTTACTTGTTGAGGCTTGTTTTTTTGTTTTAGGAACAATGAATGAAAGATATTGACTTGAAACCAACCTTTGTAGACTTGAGTACGCCATCTCAAGACATTCATGATGTGGTTGATTTAACCAAACCATTCTATGATCCTGTTGATGATAATGATATATTTAACACATCTCTGTATGTGTATTTTTACTTTGCCAGTGCTGTTGTTGTTATTTAGTGTCGATTAATGTTGATATATTGCCACTGAATCTTTTCTCAGCCTCATTGGCATTGGAGGACTAGTGCCCTAACATTAACTGATGCATTGAGATTTTGCCATTACATCCCAGAGCTCTAATGATGATGATGGTAAGTAATGCACATATATCTCTGTTTCCATATGAATGTGGATATATAATTCCAGAGTGCCATTGTTTTCCTGTATATTTGACAATGTCATTGTTTCGTTTGATTTAGTGAGTCAGATGTAATATGTGGTATGTAATGGGTCAATAGATAATTTGCAAACTAATAATTGTAAAAATTACAAGTCATATATTTTTAGCTTGGTTAGTACCTCCAAGTAAGTGTTCCCCTGGGCAGCAGGTGAGGTGTTGAAGTGTGACTGTGTGAAGACATAACAGTTAGTCTATACTGCTAGGCATAGTCCATTTAGTAGTATGGTTACGACCAGGCAGAAAACACCAGGCTGTAAAGTTTGTGGGAAGACTGTTTGACACAGAGAAAAACCAACCAACACACTGACCTGTGTACATATTAATGTACTACATATAAAAATATCTGCATTTATACAAGTTTGCACCCTGTATATGCATACTTACATAAAATGCTGCCTTGCACCCATCAGTCAAGGGTGGACATCCCTCCTCTTCTCCGCTAGCTGCTTCATGAGCTCATCACAGGTGGCCAGATCATGGGTATCATCATCATCATCATCATATTCTGTGAGTTGGCACACCATGGTGTAGAAATGAAGATTAGAGCTTAATGTCCCTTCAACATTGAGGTCATTAGAGATGGAGCACAAGCTCGGATTGTTCCAAGAAGGGGGAAGGAAATCAGCTGCGCCCTTTTGAAGGAACCATGCCAGCATTTACCGGGAGCAATTTAGGGAAATCACAGAAAACCTAATTCTGGATGGCTGGACATGGGTTTGAACCATCATCCTCCCGTATGTGAGATGAGTGTGCTAACCACTGCACCATATCTCTCAGTACACCAATACTGATACAATGTTTTTCAGCACACTGTTCCCAGTCTCCAATAGAAATATCTGCACTTATACCCATTTCACCCTGAATGTCTGTCTCTCTCTGCCAGAGTATGTATGTATAAAATTTTTCACATGACACCTATAGACAATTGCACTCTTTTTTCAGAAATGCTCGAGAAACTGAAGTGCCACCACCTTCACCAGCACTTGCACCTGGGCGTTTATGATCTACAGCATTGGGGTCCACACCATTGATGGCATGGGCTGCACCAGCACCACTGGTGACAATGGTCAGACTACTGTGACCAACACTGATGGAAGTGCTAGCAGCCAGATCCTTGTTAGCATGTGCACTGCCACATGTGCTGTCAGTGTCTGCATCACCATCACCAGCACCCAGACTGTTATGAATAACAGTGCCATTGTAGAGCCCTTGGCCTTCTGGATGGGGTCCTCAGAGTTTTATTGAAAATCCTCTATCAGCCAGCAGCACTCTTTCTGCCCATTCAGATAATGATAGTGAAGATGAAGATGTTTGGATATACCTTGCAGAGTTAATGTGGTTGGTGATAAGAGGTGCACTTGAGGACACGATATTAGTTACTTGCATCTGTAATGTGGTCAGGTAAAAATATCTGGTAATTTTCCTGAATGTGTGCCTACATGATTAGGAAAGGGACCTTTTCAAGATTTTGTAATTCTGGATGGCTGGACATGGGTTTGAACCGTTGCCCTCTTGAATGCGGGACCAGTGTCCTAACCACCACACCACATCTCTCAGTACACCAATACTGATACAATGTTTTAAACTTAAGGCAAGTTAGCTCTTGGGTTTAAAACTAAGGCAACTAGGGTGGGGGAATGTGTTCAAGCTGTGCATTAAGTGTACTGCTACAATTTGCTGCAAGTTCATTCTCCCATCAATGGAGGGTGTTATACATATTAGAGGGGCTCTGAATCAACAAGTAGTTTGAAACCTTTGATCTGAAGCTCTTTCAGGCCCATCTCTGTGAATTGCAAGCAACTGATTCTGGGAAAGTTATTAGTAGATATATTCAGCTTTCACAGGACATAGTTAGAGATCAGGGCATCATTAATATTCGAAATAACGAGAAATACTGCTTTTATGATTACTTCTGGCTTGTGAGAGAAAAATTAAACAAAATCCTGAGTGTAAAAATGAACACTCTGTAGATACTCTTGGGTATTATAAACATGTAGGTATTGAATTCCCTGTGAGCATTCAGGAAACTGATAAATTTAAGAGGTAGAATCCTCATATCTCTATATATTCATGTATACAGCCTGAAGGAATGCAAGTCAGATGATGGTGTTGTTACACCCGAAATCATTAGACGTCTTTATTTTTCCAGACTCACTGGTCGGCATCAGCAACATCTAGATTTGTAGTTAATCTCACAGGATCACCACCTGATGGTGACAAAACAGTTATTCGATAAAATATAGTAGGAATTCGACAACTGTATCTGGCTGGACACCCAAGAACCCTTCAAACAGCACATAGGTTGGGAAAGCTTCATATCACATATTCACAAAACCTGATTATGTAGGTATGTGTGTAATAGATATATCTAAAGTCCACATTTACCAGTTCTGTTATCATTTTGCAGAAAGTAATTTTGCAGATCAAAAGGTACTTTATACAGATGTAGACAGTTTCATCTATTGTGTAAGGAGTTATGATTTGTATGAAGTAATAAGATGCCACTCTGATGCATTCCTTATTGCACAAAGCTGGCTAACAATAAGATTATCTTCTTGATGAAAGATGAGGCAAATAGTTCACCAGTTATGGACTTTGCAGGTCTCCACTCAAAAATGTATGCATACCATACTGACACAGGTGCCACCCTTTGATAGGCTAAGGGTTGAAGGCTGCTTGACTGCCATGTTGGTTGTGCTCCATCCTACTCCCACCTCCACATATGGTGTGAGAAGTCAGTATTCAATCACCAAGATGATATGCATACTGTATTGCAACTGAGAATCAGTCTGTTGTCATGTGATGAAAAGCAGGTCATTTGTGTTGATGGGATCAGAAATCTCCCATATACATGCTATTAACTTGAGTGATAGAGTGTACCCATGTATGTGTTGTATTATGGTGAATATGTGTGTGTATGTGTATGAACACATACGTGTTGTATTATGGTGAATATGTGTGTATATGTGTATGTGAAGTGTATACACCTGTGAGCAAGGACATCTGCAGAAATTTTTGCAGCAGGAGGCAAGACTCTAAAAATCGTCATTTTTATGCAAGTGAGTCAGTCAGTTCTGAAGCGTGTAATGCAATAAGAATTCAGTTCTATAAGTGACACAAAAACTTTTTGTATTCCAGAAAATTGATGGTTATCCACTCAGCATATGAATAAAAACCCTGTACTCCAGACTCCAGCCCCTCCTTGCAAATGCCTATGTCTGTGACTATATCTAAGAGTGCATTAGCTAGTGTGTGAGAGATTGCTTACCGTGTCTATTTTTGCATACTGTGTGTAAGTTATATTGTTTAGCATTCCATGTGTGTTAGTACATAGTGTGTATGCTGGATATAGTGTGTGCTATGTGCATTGTGTATCTTGTCTGCAAATTAGGCTAAGTTTCATTGCTACTGGGCATATTAAAAAAAGATTTATTTAGTTTCATGTTATGTCTCACAGAACAGTTTTAACTATTCCATGTCAACTGTGATTAAAGTGCATCAACTGTAAACTATACTCCAAAAATATACAGGTCCATCAACTGTTCGACACTTTGCAAATTGTTCTGCAGCTATTCCAAACTGTTGCAAAAAACATATAAATGCATGAAATGTAAAGGGTACTATGAAAACAAGTGTAAGTGAAACATAGTTTGTATATATTTCTTTGTGCATACTGTTAAAGTATTTTGTAAATATTGTATAAACAGTTTTTTACCTCGTTTTTCTATGTCTGGACTAGTCCAGCTTGTGTTGAAGGCAATATTATCTGAAATGTGTAGCATATGAAAAGTCCAACACATGGAACATGTATTTGTGTAAAAAGAATGTTTTATGATGCGTTACATTTACTTAGAAGAGTAGAAAAAAGATGGAACAAACTAGTCATTCGTTTCTTTTCACTCTATCCTCTCATATATATAACTGATTACACTGTGCACTTACATCTGCATTGCATGCATCAAAAGTGTTCAGTTTTACAGTAAACAGACACATATCTGCATTGCATGCCTTGAAGAGATGCACTTCCACTTCATTAAAAGTGTTGAAACGTGATTACGCTTAACATCAGACAGACCAGTGGACTGCTGCCAGCAGCATGGTGTGATGAGGTGGCATGGGCCATTCAGATGATGAAGTAGTGGCATGGCCCTACATGGCTGCTGTTGAAGTCCAGTGTGGCATGGCAGTGGTAGCATGGTGCTAATGAACTTCATGATGTATGTGGAATCTCTCTGACACACAAATGGCTCTGAGCACTATGGGACTTAACAGCTGTGGTCATCAGTCCCCTAGAACTTAGAACCACTTAAACCTAACTAACCTATGGACATCACACACATCCATGCCCGAGGCAGGATTCGAACCTGCGACCGTAGCAGTCGCGCGGATCCGGACTGCGCGCCTAGAACCGCGAGACCACCGCGGCCGGCTCTGACACACAGAGGGAGGCATAGAAGTGGCAGGGGTCCTCACAGTAAAGTATTTGTTTAAATAATGATATAAACATTCCTACTCCATTCTAACTACACAGCACATTTTTTAAGTTAAGGTAAGTCAGAAGTGTGGAACGAATTTTGGGAACATGCAGACTGGACTCTTTTTAAACTTAAGCAAGTGAAGTGTGACTTGACATGAAAAAAAAGGTTTTTCAATTTCCCATCGTTTTACACTTAGCACAAGCAACCTGGAAACAAAGCAGGCTGCACCTACATTCCTACATCCACAATACTGGCTTCCAACGTAACAGAGCTGGGGAAATCTGACGACCATGCAGGCTGCGTCGCATCCACAGGTCCCCCATCCTGAAATTTTTGATTTTCACACCAACAGGTTAATGACCCCTTTTGGACCGTTTGAATTGTCTACCATTTAACACGTAATACAACTGGGCTCTGAACTGTGACACCATAGGAGTGGTGGGAAGACGTAGTAATACAATTTTGATATTTTGGATTTCCTACCAATTTTTGAATTTCTCGTCTTTTTATACATGGTGCAATTGGCCTATGTGAGAGGGATGAGGACAGAGAAGAAATCTGGCAACAGCTAATGAATCATAAGGGGGGGGGGGAGGAGGGGAAATCTGGCGATAGTGCTGGCTGCATCAGAACTTCCACAGACCTTCCGCTGGAATCATTGACGATTAGATCCCATAAAGCTACGAAATTTTTGTGTGTTACTATGCTGCATCCTCTGTTCCAAATATATATTTTCAGTCGGATAAAGATCAAGTAATTTAGCAGGGAACTCTATCTGTGATAGGGTGCGTGAATGTTTGTCAAACCAGAGATGTATGTGTGCAGCCTTTTGTACACCGTTGTTGTAATCTATGAAGACAGGGCAGCACTTAGTCGTCAAGAATGTGGAATCAACACATGGTTGATCTTCACAGTAATCTGAATGTGTGGGCTATGTTAATGGTTCGAAAAGCATGCCCATAATAGCACAGAACCACCTCCAGCCAGAACTACACCCTTCACAGACTGCAGGGGTAAACGCCTAGTTGAGTCGTCTGCCCACTCAACACAGTGCATCAAATAAGAAAAATCGCTACTCGTTGGACCACACTACATGTCTACAATCAGGTACTGTCAATTTTCGGTGTTGTTTGGGCTTTTGAGGGCCTGCAGCGTTATGTTATGGTGTAATACAAGGTACCTGACTCCAGTTGTCCAGTTGTTCGGAAGGAGGTTGAAACGTAATTGTGTTACTGAAAGCGCCGGCCGGAGTGGCCGAGCGGTTCTAGGCGTTACAGTCTGGAACCGCGCGACCGCTACGGTCGCAGGTTCGAATCCTGCCTCGGGCATGGATGTGTGTGATGTCCTTAGGTTAGTTAGGTTTAAGTAGTTCTAAGTTTTAGGGGACTGCTGACCACAGCAGTTAAGTCCCATAGTGCTCAGAGCCATTTGAATTTGTTACTGAGAGCGGTAAGCCCGTCGTACTTGAAACTAGCAGTCACTGAGAAGGTATGGCACTTGTCTACAGTCCAAATGGGCTAGGATTTTGTTACAAACACTGTTTATGTAGTGTCACATGGCTGCAAGTGGTGCACCATTCCTTGCAGACAAGTTGGACAGTTCATGTTGGCGAATCTGCAACTTCATGGGCATATCCAAACACAATAGTTCTTTCCTGATATTCTGTCAATTCTTCATTTCTAAGTACCTTTCTGCGCTGATTCCATACAACCGGCTCCCACGTTCACACTATTTCCCTACTCTGAGTTTCGTCAGCGGTGGAGCGTCATATAAACGCCTGGTACTACCTGTACACTAATGAAGCTATACATTAACTACAGCGCTGAGTGACAAGTGCATTTCTTTAACAAAATACTTTGTTCGATGAGCTTATGAGTACATCACTGGACGTCGACAGTATCGACAAGATGTAAACCGTCATTAAAATTCAAAGGTTGCTGATACACCCTAAGACAAAAAAGAAGTCACAAGACGAAGGGCTAATGCAAATTGGTTACCAACTGATATTCATACATGTATCCGTGGAAAATGCAAAATTGTAAGATTTGCTGGCCGATGGATGAATGTATGACACCGCAGCGCAATTTCACCGGATAGCTGACAAGGGTAGTAAACAGGGAACATGTCGATACCAAGACATAACGTGTTTGCGAATTTCGTACTGTGTGCTCAGTTGGACAGTAACTATGCCTCGTAGACAGACGCGTGAGCAATATACGCAGGTTGTGCAGTCGGGCTCAAAGGAGCCGGCTGGAGTAGTCGGCGAATCACTCGACATTTGAGTAGGAGCGGTGCCACCACGCCACGCTGTTGGCAGGAGCAATAGCCAAACACGCCGAAGGAAGTGGTCGACTTAGAGAGACGACATAACGTGAGGAGCGAAAAATCGTTAGAGCGTCACTCAGAGCTCCGGATTCGTCATTATCATCGATCCGACGTGCAACTGGTGCTTCAGCGACCATAAGCACCATTCACAGGGGGCAGGCCTCACGGTCCCTCTTGCGCCTACTGCCATTGACCTCCACGCTCCAACAAGCCCGTCTGCAGTGGTGTCGGAGACATTCGGAGTAGAATGTCACTGACTACAGTACAATAGTCTTCAGTGACGAGTCTCGCTTCCAACTGGGCCCCGATGACCAGCGAAGAAGTGTCTGGAGACGCCCCAGGCAGCGGTAGGGAACCAAACTGACCGTCACCCGCCATACGGCCCGACAACCAGGAGCAGTGGTCAGGGGAACCATTTCTTTTCATAGCAGGACCATTTCGGTTGTCATCCCCGGTACGCTTACAGCACAGCGGTACGACGACGACATTCTACGCCTCGTATTGTTACACTTCATGGAAAGCCATCCTGGGCTCACATTTCAGCACGATAATTCCCACCCCGCACTCGGCAAGCGTTTCTACTGCTTGTTTTCGTGTTTGTCAAATCCTACGGTGGCTAGCAAGGTTGCCGGATCTCTCCCCATTTGAGAAAATTTGGGGAATTATGGGTAGGCTCCTCCAATCAACTCGGGATTTTGACGAGCAGAATCGCCAATTGGACACAATTAGGCACGTTATCCCTCAGGAGGATATCTAACACCTCTATCAATATACGCCAAGCCTAATAACTGTTTAGGCAACGGCATTGCCGCAGTGGATACACCGGTTTCTGTCAGATCACAGACGTTAAGCGCTGTCGGGCGTGGCCGACACTTGGATGGGTGACCATCCAGGCTGCCATGCTCCGTTGCCGTTTTTCGGGGTGCACTCAGTTTAGTGATGCCACCTGAGGAGCTACTCGACCGAATAGTAGCGGCTCCGGTCAAAGAAAACTATCATAAAGACAGGGAGTCCAGTGTGCTGACCACGCGCCCTTCCTATCTGCTCCTTCGCTGAGGATGACACGGCCGTCGGATGGTCCCGATGGGTCACTTGTGGCCTGAAGACGGAGTGCTAATAACTGTTTGCATAAGAAGCAGAGTCGGGCCAATCCACTATTGGCTTGCTCAATTTGTGAAGCTCTTTCTCTTGAATAAATCATCCAATCTTTCTGAGATTGTAATCATTTGTTTGTCTGAACATGTATGTCACATATACCGATTTACGCTCCATTCAGATAAATCTTTCGTAGTATGTCGTTTTTTATATCTTAGAGTGTACATCTGATGCAAATGTATTCCCTAAATACTACTTTGATCTACGTTTCATACGATGAATCCTTCGTGTTTATCTCGAACTCTGATGTCCTTCCAACTTTCCATATTTCGCAAAAAAAGCTTTCGAAAATCTGAATTTGGAGAGTCGGTGCTCGACAAAAGTCCTATATTTATCTGAAATATCTTGTCGGTGACAACAACAAAGAGAGCAGCTTAAAACACCAGAAAAGCAAAACGTTTTGTATTAAATTATTGCATGCAGCAGTCAAATGATCGTAGTGATTCTGTTGATTAACTACAGTAAGAAAGAAAACACACAAACAACGGCAGATATCTGATGTGGATTTGACATTATTTTATGGAGAATTGTATAAAAGTTTTTCATTAAAACCTTTGGAATATCACGAAAGCAAAATTCCAAAAAATTTTTGCAAGTGTACATAACTGTCGACATCTGTAGACAGAGATGCTAGGTTATCTGGCTGTGCATCTGAGGCAAACTACCCAGGTAAGACTATTGTGACCTTTTAAGAAAAATTCTGGATAAAATTTTGTGCGTGTCTTGTCAGCAAGAAGTAAGGAGCTTCAAGATTAGCTGCAGTCACTGTTCAACATCGTCTGCATCATGTGAACGTTGTGTTTAAAGTCCTTGAAGAGTTTCCGCATTAAAAGCAAATCCTTCATAATTCTAGTTACGTAGCCGTAATTTGGCTAGGTGAATTTCGACGACGACGACGACAATGCTGATGATGATTATAATGATGATGCGTTTGTTTGGGAGGACAAAAGCCTAGCGAGGAAACTGGAATAATTAAAATTAATTAAAAAAATACTATAATGCTATAAAAGCCAATGAGTCGTCTCGATGTATAACTTTCTCTCACAACTGACAGAGAGCAAGCACACAATTACGGCGACGACTTATCGAAAAACCTTGGGCAGAAAATGTGAAGAAAAAGACACTCTATTTGAAATACGTTCTTTCCCACTGTATACGGCTTTGATTGTTCTGTAAGAACAGCTCTGTATGTCGTTGTAGTGGTTCGCGCCGTTTTATTTTCGATTAGCTAATTTCGCTTCTTTGGCCTTTATCAAGCGGCGTCGGACGTAAATTATGTTATATGCTTACAGCGTGTGTTGTTCCACACTGTACTGTTAAAAGAACAACACATTTGTGAAGAACATGCCATACTGAACCATATAACATAATTTTTTGTGATGACGCGTCATAATGAGAATGGGGAGGAACTAACCAATCGCAAAAGAAATGAAATGAAGGGTTTATTTCATATATAAACAGCCCCATGAACGAAATGACTTCTTTCAAGAAATTCTTCGTTTATGTGGCCATGTTGTCCGTAGCTGCTTTACAATTCTTGAGGTTCTGTCGTTGCAACTACAAAAATGCATGTTTTTTTTTTTTTTTTTTTTTTTTTTCACCAGGTGCGTTTCGCTTTATTGAGGTAAAGCATCATTAGTGGTCTGTAATAAGTTATTTACATTTTGATTTGCTTTCAGATCGAAAAACACTTAACAATATGGTGGTTTTTACTTCCTTTCAAGAAATTTATAGCGGCTGTGGACCCAAGAATAAGAAAGACACTCGAACTGGTAAGTCTATCAGAAAAGTGCTTCAAGGATTTGTTTAAATGAATATTATTGCAACACTCAAAATAGTGAAATGATGGAAAGTATTGATTCTTTAAATATTTACCGTGAGCAAATTCACAGCGCAAGCAGGCAACGAAGAAAGAAATAAGTTACTGTAGCGAAAAGTTATACTCTTAAATTTACAGAGATACAGTTTTTCGATTAACGTGAACTGGTGAGTTTTCTTAATTCTCTAGCTCTTGCTTACCTGAAAGCCGAACCAAGGCTTGCTGCTCTCTTCAGAGCTACGATTCATTGTAAATTTTAAGATAACTTACACAGTTCTTCAAAAAAAGACCCTGAGGTACAAATAAAAAAGAGTTTGAGTTAGCTCGTCGAAATGGATGTGGTGATTTTTTTTCTTTTATTTTAATTTCATTACCTTGTCCTTAAGAGCGATAGTGTGATAGCAGCGGTGAATTTGAAACTCTTCAGCCAAAAGCATTTTAAAATAAGAAGTTTCTGAAAGATTTAAGTGGTAAAATACTGAAATTATTTTCTATGTTGGTAAACATGGACGGTTTACATTGATGATGTCAGAAATTGTTGGTTGTCCTTAATGAAATAGTTGTCAAAGTTTTTATAATGCGGCTGAAATAGTTTGTTGTATTACACTAAAAGCATTAAGATGCGCACTGGTGGGAGATAAGATAAACTGGAAGCAGCGGGGTTTTGTGGTGTTGCAAGGAATAAGTTGAAAAGGGGCTTGATTGGTTTGTATGTGAGGATGTGTAGTGTGGGAGACTGGATGGAAGGAGACATGGCATAGGGTATAGAAAAGTTTAGTATGGAGAGCACATCACAATTATTGAGAAGAAAGAAAAGCATGAAATGGGGAAGGAGGAGAAATCCATGATGTGTGGAGGGATGATGGGAAGTGGGAATGTGAAGGTATATGACGCTCACAGCGAGGGTTTCCACGCTGGTTGGTGCCATTGTATTTATGGAATGACATAAATTTTCACCAGACGACCGTAAGGGGCTTCTTCTTCTTCACTGGATGTCGAATGTCAAATGTGTGTGAAATCCCATGGGACTTAACTGCTAAGGTCATCAACTCCTAAGCTTACACACTACTTAACTTAAATTATCCTAAGGACAAACACACACACCCATGCCCGAGGGAGGACTTGAACCTCCGCCGGGACCAGCCGCACAGTCCTTCACTGGATGAACTTGGCTTTTACATCTGGTCCGTTTTCACGATTTCCTTACATGTCTTCTTAGGTCTTCTAACGTTCTCCCTCCCATATGATTTACGATCAAAAACTAATCTAGGAAATCTTTTATTCTCCTGCCTTTTCATGGTTTCAAACCAGTTGTATTTTTTATTTTCTCTTGGACTACTTCCGCTTCCAGTTCTCGCCATTTTGAGTCGCTTTGAAAGGTGTCCATGTCGGCGTACTTGGCACTCTCTGTTTTCGTAAAGCGTGTTACTCGCCACCGCCTGATTACGGAATCGGTTAACTCAGTAGCACGAAGAGATGTTTTCCATAGGATCTCTAGCGCCAGATACTCAACGTGTATCTTTGCATTGATGTGCAAAGAGTCTTTGGCCAGCATGTATAGCAACCTGGTAACGCATGTGGGCCGAGACTGTCGTGTTAACGTTAGACACCACGATAGAGGTTGCGATAATCGATAGCGGTCCAGCACTTGCAACCTCTCTGGACTCTCTGGCGCTTGCAACGCCGCCGTATGGCACGGACAGAGACTGACAGATAGCACCGGCCGAGTCAGCTACAGGTCGTGAGCGAAGTCAGATTAGAATAGCCTTCAGTTCGCTACGTTCGCAGCCTCTAGTTCGCGCATGGATTACGCACGCAATACCAGAATTGTGTTATCTTTCTTGTTGTATAATCCAGTTAATGTTTGTTAATGAGTCACTTGTATTCAAGAAAGATGGTTGTTATCAGTTATGTTCCTGGAGTGCAGTAACAGGAAAAAGTTAAGGAAAAATTATTTACGAAAGTATTCCAGTACTAATTATTATAGAATGTTCCAGATTCCTACAACCATCCCACTCGTGCTAGCCTCGATCACCCCACTGTAAATCCCAGGGGTGCCGATCGAAAAGCATCCTGCATTTGTGTGAAGTCATGACGTACTGCCATCGACGTTCACATCAGAGACAGCCTTTAGTGAGACCCCAAATGGTTTTAGGGATTATCCGTGAGAACGTGCTTGCAATCATTTTCACAACTCTTTTTATTCACAGGGCCATGCTTCATGCTTCAATAATTGATGCAGAGTAACGAAATTCCACGAATACGTATCTCTTGGTAACATATTTAGGTGATTAACATTGCAAGATCCAGGTTAATGTAATCGCGAGATAAGCAATTGCAAATGTAAAATGCTGGTGCTTTAATAATGGGTGTGACAGCGAGATTGTTGAATGCAAGCAAGCAACCGTGCATGCATTGTGCTGTACAGATGCCGCATGTCAATTTTTGGGATGGTTTCCATACCTGTTACACTTGGTCGTCAGTACAGGGACGTTTAATGCTGGTTGTCGATGACGCTGTAGCTGTCTTCCGATAATGTCCCACATGTGTTGGATTGAAGACAGATCTGGTAATCGCGCAGGCCGAGGCAACATGCCAACACTCTGTAGTGAATGTTGGGTTACAGCAGCAGTACATGGGCGAGCGTTATCCTGTTGGAAAACACCCCCTGTTAGATTGTTCATGAAGGCGGAACAACCGGTCGAATCACCAGGCTGACGCACAAATTTACACTCAGGATGGCTGGGATAGCCACGAGAGTGCTCTTGCTATCAAACGAAATCGGATCCCAGACCATGACTCCAGGTGTAGGTCCAGTGTGTCTAGCACGCAGAAAGGTTGGTTACAGGCTCTCAACTGGCCTTCTTCTAACCAACACACGGTCATCACTGGCATCGAGGCGGAACCAACTTTCATCAGAAAACACAACAGGTCTTCACCCTGCTCTCTAATGAGCTCTCGCTTGACACCAGTAAAGTCGCAAATGGTGGTGGTTGGGGTCAGTGGAATACACCCTACCCTACGGGACGTCTGGCTCGGAGTTGTCCTTGAAGTAACCAATTTATAACAGTTTGTTGTTAACCTAACCTTCCCTAAGTCACTGTGGTGCCAGAAGCTGCTCATACTGCTGCTGTCTCGTGGCCGTCCGGATCCCAGCCTTCTTGCTACCGCCTCCAGCATCCATGTAGAGTGGCTACATTCCTGCCAAACCTTTCTGCAATATCGCAGAAGGAACATTCAGAATCTCGTAGTCCTATTGCACGACTTGGTTCACGTTCAGTGATAGTGACATCTTTGTCAGCTTAAAGGCATTTTTGACTAAAATCAGGTCACCACTAACGCTCACGACCATTACAACGTGTATTTAAACCAAACCTAATTTTGATCCTCATAGCAGCGCTACTAGCGCCACTCTTACGCTACGGCGCGAGGTTTGAATAGACATCATCTTTCAGATGTAGAAACATGCCTACCTACTTTCGTTTATATCGCACAACTCCTTCTTGGTGCTGCGATTTTTTTCCGCCAGTGTATGAATTGTTAGGCTGTGGCTATAAAAAGAAGTTATTTTCTGTTTGATTAAATAACTATTCTACTTCAATGTAGCGGGTGGTCAGCAACAGTCTGAAAAGCTTGTAAGGGTGTTGCTGTGTTAAAAAAGAAATATCACACGTTGTCGCGTTTCCGAGTTAATTACCGTTGACGTTAGCCAATCAGGCGGCTGGGCGCGAACATTCCAGCGGCCTGCCAGAGACGGTATCGAGAGAGGTGTTCTTTGTTTGGTTTACCAAAACCAGACAAGAGAGCGATACAAAACTAGACATGGATTAATAGTAAGGATCGAATCCGAGCCAAAGGCTGAGCAGTCTCGTACACAATGATATCAACCGACACTAACTGCATCTGGCGGGCCGCTTGAATTAGCGCGTAACTGCCTGGTTGGATAACTCCAATACTAATTGACTTGGAAACGGCGCGCAACACATCGAATTTTATTCTTAACGGTTATTTCTCGGTACAACCTGCCATACAACACACCTACAAACTTTTCACACAGTTTCTGACCATCCTGTATTTTGGTGGGCGTTTAAACACTTGGTCCCACAGCTTATGCATTACTCAAATACTTAAGTAGAAGTAATTCACACACTAATACTCGAGTCCCTGGATGACAGAAATGGCATCAGCGCAATCATTGATCCTTTCTCCCTGAACTTTAATTCCACTCCTGACTCTAGCTTTCATTTCCGCCACTGCTTCTTCGGTGTAGAGATCCAGCAGTAGGGGTGAAGGTACATACTTGCTTTAGAATAAAAAATTCATTTGCGAGCTCGTTTCCGCAGTAGCTGACGAAGTACATGTACTACATATTTTAAAAGGATTTTTTATGGTTTAAAGTAGACGTATGTTTCTTTTTTAACTACAAGAGATAACGTTCTGTTTTCCTCTATGTAATTGGGGATTGCTGGAAAAGTATGTGATATTTACGAAGACTGAGGTGTACCGAATGGCTGGCCATGAGCTGCAAACGCGCCGCAGGAGAGGCGCAAGTGTTGTCTTGGAACGTTCTTTTCGTATTGCAAAAGGAGATGTTTTGATCTAATGACGAAGTTGTATTATTTTTTTGTTGGCTGTGAGGTCGAAGAGCATCGATATTAATAAACACTGTATGTTGATAGCAAGTTGCCGAGTGTGTGCAGTTAGAGAATATTTCAGACTAGTGAATGTGTTTATTAATATTAGAAATGACTTTTTCAACGACTAATGTATTTCATTTTTTCAATCTGCAAGAAGGTGCCTCTACAGAACATTTTACATAGAAAGTGATGCTTGGTTTTTAAAGAATGTGAATATACACTGGACTACAGTATAGCACATAAGGTAACTGAAAGAAATACGCAATGAGACCAACAGAAAGGACACTTCTATGCAAAGACAATCATTAGACTGAAGTCACCGAGATCCATAATGGTCTCCTGTTCGTTTCATGTGATCGTCACGAATGGCAGTGCATGCTCTGAATCACGCTCCGACGCTGGACAAAAGGTTGCTAAGGAGTTCCATTCCTCCAGCAGCGCGATTGACTACAGCTGGATGGTCGTTGATGCACATGGGGGTGTTAAAATACGTCTCCACAATGTATGCCACAAGTGCTCGATGGGATTTAAATCTGGCGAACGGGCGGGTCAGTCCATTCATCGAATACTCTCTCGTTCCAAGAGCTTCGCCACCAGCGCTACTGGAC
Organism: Schistocerca americana; assembly: GCF_021461395.2. Taxonomy (NCBI): domain Eukaryota; kingdom Metazoa; phylum Arthropoda; class Insecta; order Orthoptera; family Acrididae; genus Schistocerca; species Schistocerca americana. Next base: position 570,663,441 of record NC_060123.1, read on the forward strand.
CGGGTCGCCCATTGTCATTCATAAGAATGGAGTCAGGGTTGAAAGCACCCCAAAAATGACGCACATGGGCATGGAGTGCAGTGTCTCAATAACACTGACCGTTTAGTGTACCGTATTCAAAGACTTTGAGGTCAGTTTACCCACTGAATGATGCCACTCCGCACCGTAACATCTGGACCACCGGAATTATGACCTCCGACGAAGTTCCTGGGTGTTCCCACCTCTTTCCATATGAGCGTAGGTTCAGAATCCAGTCGAAAATGTTCGTTTTAGTGGTCCAGATGTTACGATGTTGGGAGGCGTAATGTTGCATGGGAGAAGTGCCTTTCGAAACTTTGAACACGGCACAGTCACCAGTCAATATTATTGTGAAACTGTATTCCTTCTCCAAGTACGTCTTTTCAGGGGTGCATTCATCTCTGACTTCATCTTTAAGGATAATAATGAATCGAATATCGCATGTGGTAGAGTTTTGGAAAAGACAGAATATTCGGCGAATGGACTCCCCTGCCCGTTCCCCTGACCTATATCCCATCGACCACATTTAAGTCAGGTGACGGCACTTAATGTAGAAAAAGTTCATTATAGTCATCATTCCTGATTTTTTTCCTACCATCTATTCTGTCCTGTGCCGATGAATAAAACTGCTACAACATCTTAAAATTAATTTCTAAACCTTTGAAGCAAACGTGGATAGAAGGAGAGAGAATATATGTAGTGAAATCATGGAGTTTAATTAATGGACTGAGACTGGTTGCTTTATGTGGACTACAAAACATGGTAAATTAATAATTAAATCAGACCTCACACCAGAGTTGTTTCGGGTCGCCTCCACGACATTTTTGGCTGATCGTTTAATTTGTTTTCACGTGTACCTGTGAAATCGGCCTTTTATTGGCATCGACATCCTTCGGCGGCGTCACACTAATCAACATTGTCAGTTGGGTTGCGTTTCTGCAGGGAAGCAGATGACTTGACTTTTCCAATATACAGGGTGTTTCAAAAAGGACTGGCGGAAGTAAAGCTTTGAGGAGGGGGCGTGAGTCGTGCTTGGGTAGCTCAGATTGTAGAGGACTTGCCCGCGAAAGACAAAGGTCCCGAGTTCGAGTCTCGGTCCGGCACACAGTTTTAATCTGCCAGGAAGTTTCATATCAGCGCACACTCCGCTGCAGAGTGAAAATCTCATTCTGGAAACATCCCTGAGGCTGTGGCTAAGCCATGTCTCCGCAATATCCTTTCTTTCAGGGATGCTAGTTTTGCAAGGTTCGCAGGAGAGCTTCTGTAAAGTTTGGAAGGTAGCAGACGAGGTACTAGCAGAAGTAAAGCTGTGATGACGGAGCGTGAGTCGTGCTTGGGTAGCTCAGATGGTAGAGCACTTGCCCGCGAATGGCAAAGGTCCCGAATTCGGGTCACGGTCCGGCACACAGTTTTAATCTGCCAGGAAGCTTCATATCAGTGCACACTCCGCTGCAGAGTAAAATTCTCATTCAGGACTTTACAACTTTGAAACTTCGTATAAATTAATTCATAGTACCTACAGAGGTGATTGTAGCGTCAATTTGTAGGGAAATACATCAAGTTTTGTCTCGCGTAGTTCGCTAGTGCCGGATCGCACCGTAAGAAGCGCTAGCGTTAGTTGCGTTAAAGATAGCCTCCTTCACTGGGCCTGAGCGCGCTAGCTGTGTGTTTTGGTTTGAAGAATCGAAGTCTGCGACAACAGTTCAGCGTCAACTTCCATACAAAGTACGCTAAAGATCCTCCTAGTAGGCCTACAATTTATGAGGGGCATAAATGTTTTGTAGAAACAGAGTGCTCGGTAAGACGTGGAGAAGCATCAGGTCGTCCAAGCACATCTGACGACGTCGTTGAGCGAGCGAGGCAACGTTCTGGCTGGCGGCCGATGTGGCCGAGCGGTTCTAGGCGCTTCAGTCCGGAACTGTGCTGCTGCTACGGTCGCAGGTTCGAATCCTACCTCGGGCGTGTGTGATGTCCTTAGGTTAGTTAGGTTTAAGTAGTTCTAAGTCTAGGGGACTGATGACCTCGGATGTTAAGTCCCATAGTGCTCAGAGCCATCTGAACCATTTGAACAACGTTCTGTCAACAGCCTTACGAAATGGACACGACGTGCATCTCGCAAACTGCAACCACCACATACAGCTGTTTGGCGTGTGTTGTGAAACCATTTGCATTTGAAAGTGTACAGACTGACGATAATACAAGCAATAAAAGACACTGATGAAATTGCTCGCAAGAACTTCTGTGCAAATATGTTAAACCGATTACATGAGGATGAACATTTCTTGGACAAACTCATCTTTTCTGACGAGTCGACTCTTCACTTAAGTGGCAAGGTTAAAACAAACAACTGTAGGGTTTGGGGCAGTGAATATCCACATCATACATTGCAACATGTTCGTGATAGCTCTAAATTGATCGATTTGTGTGCATTGAGCAAGAACAAAGTGTACGGCCCCCTTTTTTTCCATAGAGAACCATCAACAGGATAGTGTAGCTGGATATGTTACAACAATTTTTGATACCACAGATCGATGAGGATGACCAAGAAAGAAATGTTTACTTCATGCAAAATTGTGCATGACCCCACTACCTGGCTGACGTCCGGGATTTCCTGTGATCACTTTCCAGGTCAATGGATTAGCTGTGATGCACCAGTTGCATGGCCCCCACGTTCCCCAGACCTGACACCTCTCGATTTTTTTAAGGGGATCATCAAGAATATCGTGTTTGTACCTCCTGTGCTGGCTACTCTGTCTGAACTTAGAGCAAGAATTTACACCGCCACTGAGCAAGTTAGACCTGCAATGCTACAGCGAGTTTAGGAAGAAACTGACTTCCAATGGGATGTGTGCAGGATAACCAACGGAAGCCACATACGACATCTTTAGGTTAAGGTAAAAAACTTGATGTGTTTCCCTACAAAATAACACTAACCCCAGCTCTGTATCTTCTTTCAATAAATTTATACGAATTTTTAAAGTTGTACAGTCCTTTTTGAAACACCCTGTATTATGTTCTAGGGTAACCTCTCGTTCTTCCGAAAAATTTCGCTCACTTTTCAGTATTCTGATATAAAGCCGATCGAAATGTTTCTGTCCGAAGGCCACACAGTCCAGAACCGGTATGCCAATCAGACAAAACTGCTGTGAGCATTGAGACAATTACTCCACGAACGCATGAGGTTGAAGAAACCCTTTTGGTAAATCACTGCACCCTGTTGCGTGAAGAGGTCTGTAACTGCCTGCTGCACATCCTCGTCCAACAGGAATCGTCGACCCTTCAAAGCCTTTTCTAAGCGACTGAAGGTGTGACTATCGCGTAAGGAGAGACCAGGACTATAGGGTGGATGCTCGACCGTCTCCAACTTGAATTGGCATAACTTCTGTGATATGACATTTGGGGACTTGCGTTGTCATGAAGCAGCAGCCCTTCCCCCAGCCCCCATGGCGCACCATTCTGCAGTGGTGTTTTTCTCCTAACGTCCTGCCCCACACTCATTCTTCGTTCTCCAGTGGATGTCTATCTGTATGTCTTTCGGCAACCAAGAAAAGAATAACAGCACATTGGTCTTTTTTTTTTCTTTATTGTGATTTCATTCCCCTGCCCCATATGGGCAGGTGACGGCAGTCAGCGGCATAATCCGCCGCTCTTCAGCCGAGTGACATGACAACTAAAACAAGAATAAAATGTTATATATATAAGGCAATGAAAAGGGGAACATAAAACCGAGTAAGGGGAGAAAATGGAGGTAAAAATGCACTGACATGGAGACATTCATGGGGGACAATTAGAAAAAGAAGTCACCAGAAAGTTAAAAAACACAGTTGGCGATTCTTACAACACAAAGAAGACACTGAATGCACATGCACAGGTCAAAAGTCGGCCATAGTATTAAAAACACTCCACAACTACACACTTAAAACTCACTTGGAGCACACACGATGAAGAATAAAACTGCCAGGTGGGACCTGCCGAGGGAAAGGTCAGAGAGGATGGAAAAGGAGGGGAGAGCAAGGGGCAGCAGGGGATGCGGCTGGATGAATAGAGTAGGGGCGTCAGCAATTACACTAAGAGGCAGGAGTCACGTGGGACAGGGGGTGAAGAGGGTCACGTTGTTCCTGTTTGGAAGCGTTTGTTATAACGTCGCCAAAGTTCTTTTCCGCATTTACCGCACGCTCGTTGGAAAGACACAAATGCCACACTAATCCCTTGGGTACATGTCGCAGCTTACATGCCCGCATCGGAGTCGCGCTACATTGCATACAGGGTGGTCCATTGATCGTGACCGGGCCAAATATCTCACGAAATATGCGTCAAACGAAAAAACTACAACGAACGAAACTTGTCTAGCTTGTAGGGGGAAACAAGATGGCGCTATGGTTGGCCCGCTGCCATAGGTCAAACGGATATCAACTGCGTCTTTTTAAAAAATAGGAACCCCCATTTTTATTACATATTCGTGTAGTACGTAAAGAAGTATGAATGTTTCAGTTGGACCACTGTTTTCGCCTTGTAATAGATGGTTCTGTAATAGTCACAAACATATGGCTCACAATTTTAGAAGAACCGTTGTAACAGGTGGGTTTTTTAAATTAAAATACAGAACGTAGGTACGTTTGAACATTTTATTTCGGTTGTTCCAATGTGATACATGTACCTTTTTGAACTTATCACTGCTGAGAACGCGTGCTGTTACGGCGTGATTACCTGTAAATACCACATTAATGCAATAATGCTCAAAATTATGTCCACCAACCTCAATGCATTTGGCAGTACGTGTAACGACATTCCTCTCAGCAGCGAGTAGTTCGCCTTCCGTAATGTTCGCACATGCATTGACAATGCACTGACGCATGGTGTCGGGCTTTGTCGGTGGATCACGATAGCAAATATCCCTCAACTTTCCCACAGAAAGAAATCCAGGGACGTCAGATCCAGGGAACGTGCGGGCCATGGTATGGTGCTTCGACGACCAATCCACCTGTCACGAAATATGCTATTCAGTGCCGCTTCAACCGCACGCGAGCTATGTGCCGTACATCCATCATGTTGGAAGTACACCGCCATTCTCTCATGCAGTGAAACATCTTGTAGTAACATCGGCAGAACATTACGTAGGAAATCAGAATACTTGCACCATTTAGATTGCCTTCGATAAAATGGGGGCCAATTATCCTTCCTCCCATAATGCCGCACCATACATTAACCCGCCAAGGTCGCTGATGTTCCACTTGTCACAGCCACCGTGGATTTTCCGTTGCCCAATAGTGCATATTATGCCTGTTTACGTTACCGCTGTTGGTGAATGACGGTTCGTCGCTGAATAGAACGCGTGCAAAAAATCTGTCATCGTCCCGTAATTTCTCTTGTGCTCAGTGGCAGAACTGTACACGACGTTCAAAGTCGTCGCCATGGATTTCCTGGTGCATAGAAATATGGTACGGTGCAATCGATGTTGATGTAGCATTCTCAACACCGACGTTTTTGAGATTCCCGATTCTCGCGCAATTTGCCTGCCACTGATGTGCGGATTAGCCGCGACAGCACCTAAAACACCCCTTGTACATCATCATTCATTGCAGGTCGTGGTTGACGTTTCACATGTGGCTGAACACTTCCTGTTTCCTTAAATAACGTAACTATCCGGCGAACGGTCCGGACATTTGGATGATGTCGTCCAGGGTACCGAGCAGCATACATAGCACACGCCCGTTGGGCATTTTGATCACAATAGCCATACATCAACACGATGTCGAGCTTTTCCGCAATTGGTAAACGGTCCACTTTAACACGGGAATGTTATGTGATACCACGTACTTAGGCCCATACGTTTGGGACTATTACAGCGCCATCCATCACAAAGCGAAAAAAGTGGTCCAACTAAAACCTTCATATTTCTTTACGTACTACACGAATATGTAATAAAAAAATGGGGGGTTCCTACTTAAAAATACGCAGTTGATATCCGTTTGACCTATGGCAGCGCCATCTAGCGGGCCATACATAGCGCCATCTGGTTTCCCCCTTCAAGCTAGACGAGTTTCGTTCTTTGTAGTTTTTTCGTTTGATGCTTATTTCGTGAGATATTTGGCCCAGTCACTATCAGTGGACCACCCTGTATACACTGCAGCAACGCCCTCAAACAACCTTTTTGATCTTCCCTTATATCTTGCCAGTTTTGTTCTAAAAACGTTAAGGGTAACTTCATCTGTGTCTAGCTTTCTTTCAAGATCGATATTATTATCATGTCCAATTGCACACTGGACTCGCATTCGGGAGGACGACGGTTCAATCCCGCGTCCGGCCTTCCTGATTTAGGATTTCCGTGATTTCCCTAAATCGCTCCAGGCAAATGCCGGGATGGTTCCTTTGAAAGGGCACGGCCGACTTCCTTCCCTAATCCGAGGAGACCGATGACCTCGCTGTCTGGTCTCCTTCCCAAAACAACCCAACCCATCATGTCCAATTTGCCAACCTAAATACGGTACTTGTTCTAACATTACGTCATCTGAAACTATTTTACTTCACTCTGCAACTTTCCTGCACGATGTCCTGTTTATTCCATGTACAACTTCGGCTAAGGAGTTACAAAACCGCTTGAAAATGGCTATTACGCAGAAATCGAGCACAGAAACAATAGAACATTATATCCATTACAGGCGTCTGGCGAAGATGCTGTCATTTCGCAAAAGCAAAGTGTTACTTCTTCGCACACCGGTCATAAATAGTTAGAAAATAATTTTTGGCAAACTTCGCTACATTTTCGTCTCACTGTGCAGAGTAGATCAATGCAATCACCTCCTTGACGGCGCTTTTCGGTGATCTTTAAACCGAGATACCTCATTAGCCTTCCGTTTTCTTGGCCGCAATAACTTGCAGACATTAGAGTTCCGTTGCTCGCCGATAGGTGGCAGGAGCATGCAAATGCGAGCGTCTTTGCTGAGTTCACAGTCGGTTCGCTTACTGTTTCTTGCAAAGCGGAAATTCTGAGGCTTATTAGTAGTCAAGATTGTGAGGTTCGAAGAAGAAAGGCGTGTCGGCGGACCATTACGTGCCTTTCCCGAGTCTGTTAGACGAATTAGTTGCCTGGAATGATTACATGCACTTCGGCTACGGGTTAGCCGATCTGCAGGGAGCAGAAGCTAATTGAAGTTCTCTCGCGGCACGCAAAGGCTGTTGGCCGGTAATTAGCAAGTAATCCTGTGCGGAAGAAATTAAACATTCATTTAGTAATTGAAGGTTTACTTGCGTTCCAAGCAACCTTCAATTAGGCTCATAAAGCTTATGGGCTATACTTACGGTTGTTTGTCGGCGTAACTAATGTTTAAAAGCCCGTAACCTCCTGTACGTTAAATCATTCTTCCATTACGCGACTGCTGAAAAATGTAAAAGCGTGCTTGAGAGCTTCGTCAGGTAGAGAAGAGGAAGGATATAGTCAACGTGTACTGCGGTTTTGTTTAGTTGCGCAGTGCTCTTTTATGTAGGAGACATACAGAGAAAAACTTCGTACTTACCTCGACGTCTCAGTGAGGTGTACCTAAAATTAGTGTGTGGAAAGGATGCTTTCGTGACTTATTCTGTCGCTGAGGAGCTGCAGTGACAGATCACACCATACAAAAATTGTTTTACTGCTCGACAAGCATTTCAAAACAGTGAACTTTGACGCGGAGAACATAAAAGGACTGCGTAGGTCTCTTTGATAAGTTCAGCTGCAGGTGCTGAAATTAAATTGTAAACCATCGGCTAGAAATTAGAATTTATCGTTTCATGTTTTTCTTTTGCTACCGTTAGAGTGACTTTTGATAGACTTACTCGTATAGTGTCAGATTACGAATATAAAGAGATCGTTCAATACTGATCAGAGCTAGGATTTTTATCAGTCATTTATTTCACCTCTGGCAATATTTGTTAATGTGGAAAATGCCGAGCTGCACTGTGGTTTGGAATCCAAGTTAAACTGTAGATCCCCCAATAACTAGCGTAAGTCATTTCGAAGATCGGAGGAAGGCAACCACCAATAGCACAATGTCTACTAAAATACTGAGACGTTTGATTTAATTTTCGGGTTGATGACTCGGTTAGCAAGAAGCGTATTCTTCATATCGTGTGTAGCATCTTCTAATAGCGGGGGCATCTTCAGCGACATCTTCTTTCTGCAACAATTTACCTCCTTTGATATCAGTTCTTCCGTTACCGCTATCACAGTATGTGGGGACTGTTTGTCACAATGTCTTGGGAGCGATGTGAATATTTTCCTAAAGTGACTCGCTGGTAAAATTGTATTTTACTTAAGTTGCTATCGTAAATGAATTTACAGAATGTGTTCTAATAATCCGAGTCACCGTTTCTTTTTTCACAAAACTATTTAAAATTTTACTGTAACGAAGTACTTGCATGGCATTTAATAGAAATTAATGTGATTATTGCTGCATTAATTACAGCTACCAGACAACTACAAGAAAAACAAATCGTCTGTTGATCAGTATTAGTACCTTTTGCCCTAGGCTACAAATTTATTAGGCCTCGTATGTAACGGATATTAGTACTGTATCTGCTATGGTATCGTACGGTACCCGACAACGCCTTAGATAATTTAAGGAAAACAAAAATGGTGTTCGGTGAATAGCGATTTCAACCCAATTTCAAATCTTTCCAGTACGCCATTTCGACCAAGATGCACTCGTTTCCTTTTTTTCGGTCTCTTATTACAATTAGACATTAAGTCATAAACGTGAAAATATGAGGCTAGTAGATGCCGAACTTGGAAAAATATATGGCCGGCCGGAGTGGCCGAGCGGTTCTAGGCGCTACAGTTTGGAACCATGCGACCGCTACGGTTGCAGGTTCGAATCCTGCCTCGGGCATGGATGTGTATGATGTCCTTACGTGAGTTAGGTTTAAGTATTTCTGAGTTCTAGGGGACTGATGACCAAAGACGTTAAGTCCCATAGTGCTCAGAGCCATTTGAACCATTTTTTTTTTAAATATCAGTGTAATGAAACCTACGTCTCTGCTACTGAGAAAGATCGGCAATATATTTTTAACTTCCTTAGAAATTTTTGTCATAATTCTTTCGACTGATCCACCAAGTATTTCTGTCCTCTGTCACCTCTGCTTAACAACTGCAACCGACATTTCCTGTTACCAGATATTTTTATCAGGCAAATTGCAAGCTCTTTGAGTTGCACTTACGTTATGATATTTTACATTCAATATAGCAGATATTACTGATTGTTCAGAGTGTTGTAAATACGTATTAAACTTATGGGGACCTTTTTTCTGGTTTATGCTGTGCTTTACAACTCTCTTACGTGAAATTCTGATGAGTCATGATGAGCCGAGATGGAAACCGGTCGTTGAGATAAGATATATTTTCAGACAGCCTGATCTTCCTGTTATGTCTTTGTCTGCTCCTGCAGTTTTTTCACTTTGAGTTTCTCCAGCGCCAAGTTAACTGTTCCTGAATTGCCTTACATATCTCACGTTTACATGTCCCTTCTTCTGGTAAGGATTTTCTAAGGACTTCTTTCGTCCTTATACGTCTCCATTTATTTTCTAATTGATTTGTAGCACTCTTTCATAGTACAACGCTTGGAATACTGTCTTAATGTGTGAACGTAACAACCCTTAACGCATTCCACTAGAGAAGGAGATTAATGGCATCGGAAATGTTCCGAGTTACGTTGGATTACTTAATCGTTAGGTGTAAAGTCCACTGTGCACTTTAATTTGTGCTACGTGAAACAGTGGAACCTAGAAGTGGTGTAAGATCTAAAAATCCACACTGACTTCAGGAAACATGTGACGAAAGAAATTATGACGCTTAAAGGAACATTGTTAACAGTCGATGGAAAGTCCTTAAAAAGATCCAGTAAATGGAGCATAAAAGGTTCCAGGATCAAAAGGAGAACAAGAGAGTGATCGATAGCACACGAGATGCTAGAATTAATAAAAATCGTTGGAAATGTTGAAGGTAGACAACAACAATGTAAGTTACTCAGAAACACAGTTAACTGGAAATGTAAAAAACCTAAAGAAGAATTAATGTAGGACAAATGTCATGAGACATACACAAAATTGGAGCAGGGTAATGTAGACAGTGCACAAAAGCTCTGAACGAGCAGCACAGCGATAAGAGACGAAATAAATAATTGGATAATGGATGCAGAAGAATAAAGCGAGATGTTGAAACCTACATTTGGAGAAACTACACACTGTCCTACAACAAAATAGCCAAATTGAAAATGAGGACGAAGTACAAGAAGATGATAGGAAAATTTCAGTCCTTATTTACAGATTTCCTTGCACTAACTCGAAAAGAATAAACGTCTGGACATCGACAAACCGCCACCCTTATGGCCACCCGGACACAGTGTGGAGGAAGAACTACACGAAGTCGTGAATGAAATTTATGTAACTTGGGATTCCCAGCAGTTTTTGAAAGTACTGTATTTACTACGTTATCGCAGAACGCCGAGTACAATGAAACTATTAGCAGATGCGAGAAAAATATTCACAAGAGAACTATGTCGGAAAATGAAGGGGAAAATTGAAAGTTGATTAAGAGAGGGCAGTTTGGTTTTGGGAGAAACAGGGCACTCGAGAAGAATTTCCAGCAACGAGGCTAGTAATGGAAGACACTCAGGAAAACAGAAAATATAGAGTGCTTTCGTACATTTCAGGACAGCTTTTGATACTGCGGAATCGAATAAAATGTTGTTTTAGGCAGCGCAGGAACAACTGCAGAGTTAGAAGGGCAATTCAGTCTCTTCGTGTCAAGCAGTAAGGAGTAATTAACACTGATGGAATTATACAAGAGGCAAAAATGAAATTTAATTTGTGCCGGACGGTTATAATTAACGTCCGGTGTGGGCCACAATCGTCGTGTGACCACTCAGCTTGGTAGGTGTGCTAGGAGGGTAATCCCAAATGTGAGGTCTCCTATTTTTTTTATAAGTACATAGACCTGTTTATTTCTAAAATGGTTTACATCAGTTTACAGCTTGAACATTTAGCTATTTTTCGACATAATCACCATTTCTGTCAATGCATTTTTGTAGACGCTGTGGAAGTTTTTGTACGCCCATGTCATACCAGCTCACCGCCATGCTGTTCAGACAGCTATGAACCTCTTCTTTCACCTCGTCGTCGGAGCTGAATCGCTTTCCGGCCAGATTTGTTTTAACCTAGGGAACAGGTGATAGTCACTGGGCGCCAAGTTAGGACTATAGGGTGGGTGGGTGATTATGTTCCACTGAAACTGCTGCAGGGGAGCAACGGTTTGCCGAGCGATGTGTGGGCGAGCGTTGTCATGGAGAATGTGTACGCCCTTGCTCAACATTCCTCTTATCCGGTTCTGAATTGCCCGTTTGAGGTTTCTCAGAGTCTCACGGTACCTGTCAACATTGTGGTCCCAGTGGGCATAAAGTCGACCAACAGTACCCCATTCCAATCCCAAGAAACGACTGTCAAGACTTTACCAGCAAACTGTGTTTGTTTGAATTTCCGCGGCTTTGGCGAAGAAGGATGCCGCCACTGGCGTCATTGTTGCTTGGACTCAGGTGTTATGTGGTATGCCCAGGTTTCGTCACCCGTGACAGCTGAGTCCAGAAAGTTGTCCTGTTCGGCTGCAAGGCAGTGAAGAAATGCGCGCGAGGCATCAACTCGTTGCCGCATGTGGTCCTCAGTCAGCATGCGTGGCACCCATCGTGCCCACACCTTCCGGTAGTTCAATGTTTCCGTTAAAATTCTGTGAGGAGTGCTTCGAGAAACCTCAGGAACCAACGTGCAGAGATCATCCAGTGTGATCCGCCGATCTTCACGAATGATTTGCTCAACCTTCAACACTGTCTCCTCAGAAATTGACGGTCTCCCGCTCCTTTGTTCGTCGTGAATTTCGGTCCGACCAGCTGCAAACTCTCTACACCATTTATGAACATTTTTGACATCCATACACGACTCACCATAAACTTTCATCAATTGGCGATGGATTTCAATCGGCGCAGTGCCCTTTGCGTTCAAAAACCGAATAACTGCTCGCAGTTCGCACTTGGCGGTAACATCCAACGGGAGCTCCATTCTCAACGGCTGCCAAGGCAAGACTGAGCGCCTCAGCGCGGCGTGCGCATGTTTACACACAGCGCGTGATGCACTCTTCATAACAATGTGACCAAGTACCACACAAAGAGAGTTCTATACTTATAAAAAAAATACTCTCGTACTTTGCTAATGCGGAATCGATTTACGCTGGGACAAAAATTAAATCTAATTTCGGTCCCCAGGTTAAAATCTGGCGATGTACATTGTCTGTATGACACTGTCATTTCACAAGCCATAACGTGAATGAACAATATGGGTATAGAGAAGAGAGACCATGCGCTCTTAGTGAAACTGTTGTATGTGAACGGCAGCAATTTTAATGCTGCGTTGAGAGAGTATCGCAGCCTGAAAGGTCTGCGGAGAGGCCCGATGTCATTAAATGGTTTAAAGAAGATGATAAAGAAACTCGAAAAGACTGTTGAGCTTGGTGTGGCACCTGGAAGTGGAAGGCGTCCTACTCCGGTGGAAGTTATTGACGAGGTTTGCTGCTGCTGTAACTGACCATACAGTATATGCCTCGGGTAGTGATAGCGCTCGTCCAGTGTCACGAGAATTGTCCATCCGGTGGTGAATAGTATGGAAAGTTTTGCGGCCTCTTTCGCTCTGGTACCAGTACAAGATTCAGATGGTCCAGTAACTCAAACCTCATTATCCGCAGCAACATTGTGAATAGCTTCTTCGGTTTCAGCCACGCATTGAAGTTGATGGCATGTTGCCGGGCAATATTCTATGAACTGAAGAGGCACATTTTACAATACAGGGTGCAGTGAATACAAAGAACTGCCGAATTTGGCATGTTGTGCACAAAGAGCCATTGCACACCCAGTATGCGACTGTGTTGTGTGGATTCACAAGCACCTTTATTCTCGGCCCGTTCTTCTTTGAAGAGGATACACACAGAGGGGGGGCTGTCAGGTGTATCGTGATGTCTGCACGTTATCAAGACATCCTTGTACAGCATGCGAGCCTGTAAGTAGACTGTTTAGGTTTTTTTATTGGTAACGCCACCTCTGTATGAAAATCACTGGCTCTGCTGTGGGCAGTCTGTGTCTGCTTTGCATTGTTGTAATACTCGCCATTGTAGCGTTGGGCAGCGGCAGCTGGATGTGAACAGCGCGTAGCGTTGTGCAGTTGGAGGTGAGCCGCCAGCAGTGGTGGATGTGGGGAGAGAGATGGCGGAGTTTTGAAATTTGTCATGAACTGCTATATTTATATATGATGATATCAAGGTAAATACATTGTTTGTTCTCTATTAATATCTTTCATTTGCTAACTATCCCTATCAGTAGTTAGTGCCTTCCATAGTTTGAATCTTTTATTTAGCTGGCAGTAGTGGCGCTCGCTGTATTGCAGTAGCTTGAGCAGCGAAGATTTTTGTGAGGTAAGTGATTTGTGAAAGGTATAGTTTAATGTTAGTCAGGGCCATTCTTTTGTAGGGAATTTTGAAAGTCAGATTGCGTTGCGCTAACAAAATATTGTGTGTCAGTTTAAGCACAGTCATGTAGAATTGTTCAAAGGGGACGTTTCATCAGGTGTATCGTGATGTCTGCACGTTATCAAGACATCCTTGTACAGCATGCGAGCCCTATTTTGGAAAAGCGTAGCTGTGAGAAAACCACTGTTTCCCTGCTTGATGGGGCAACACCCCACGTCGCTCGCCCAGTGAAAAAATCTGCTCAATGCAACCTTCGACGAACGTGTCATCTCCAGAGGTTTTCCAGATGTATGGCCTGCAAGATCGCTTGATACGAATCCATGTGACCTTTGGCTCTGGGGAACGCGTTTACCAGGGACGTGTTCGGTCTCTACCTGATCTGAAGACCAGGACACAGGAACACGTTGCTCAGATTCCACCAAAACAACTGCGAGCAACTGTTGACCAAGTCGTTTTACGGGTGCAGCGTCTTGTCGGCGTCTACGGTACTCATACTGAACAAATTGTGTGAGTGGCGGTTAATAATAAAATTAATATTATGCCTTTCAAAGCGCCACATCTACACCTGGTGGCCAAAATTGGAACTAATTTTTTCCAGCGTAAATCGGTTCCACATTAACGCACTAGAATATCTAGCAAGTAGCGCTACCGTTCGATAGTTACAGCCTAACTCTCCGAACAGTTATGAACAGTTGCTCAGTAGAGGAGATGTGTTTCACATTAGCGAAGATGAACGAATGATCATAGTTCCTCAGGTACGCACTTTAGAGTCCATGTTTATTGGACATTCTTTCTCGTTTTTGTCCACACTACCTCCACTGAAAGTTACCAGCCCTACACTCTTCGCAACACAAGAACCCGTACATGTATTCAACTGTCAGAGGTATCAGAACGGTTTTCGTTTATAACTTACGACTCGTTCGTTTCCGGTACAGGGATCCTTACTACAAATTAATACATTTATCGTTCTCCATCATCCTAGAAAGTCTGTAACATCATGACGGAATCACCCCGTGTATACGTACATTTACAGACGCCCGCACCTGTAACTTTGACGCTCTGTATTCTCGTTGGATGATGTTTCCGGACATGGATTTCTGTTCAAAATACGATGTACTCACTCCCCTCTACAAGTCATAGAAGTATGTAACGGGAATTTCCGACCACCCTGTACAGCACTGCCGGACACAATTCAACAAAAATTGAGTAGGGTACTTAATGAAACGAAATATATGGTAGCTGATTACTATAAAACGTACAGAAATAAAAAGAAATCCAAGCTATTGCTGTATGCAGCCGTTGGACCTGCTGTGTAGCTAAATCTTAAACTTGAACGAGAAACTCTTGAAGAGGTGAAATAGTTCTGCTATCTGAGTTGTAGAATAGATAAACAAGGAAAAAGTAAAAATTTCGTAGTAGCAGTGACTGCGTGTGGCAAAAGGGCTTTCTGCGAAAGAAACTGGTGCCAATATCCAAAAATATAAGTCGTGAGACTAGAACACAATTACTGAAGAGCTACGTTTAGATTAAAGCTCCGCCTGGCTGCAATAGATGGAAACCATTGGAAACACAAACGATTTGATTAGGCACCTTGCAACCGCGCGGAGTGGCCGCCCGGTTAGAGGCGTCATGTCACTGACTGCGCGGCCCCCTCCCGCCGGAGGTTCGAGTCCTCCCTCGGGCATGGGTGTGTGTGTTGTTCTTAGTATAAGTTAGTTTAAGTAGTGTGTAAGTCTAGGGACCGATGACCTCTGCAGTTTGGTCCCTTAAGAACTAACACACATTTGAACATCAGGCACCTTGCAAACATGGTGATACAGGAGATTGTTTAAGGTTAGAAGAACTGATCGGGTAAGGAATAAAGACACCATTCAATAAGAAAAAAATGTCTAATAACGAGTATAATGAATCGAAGGAATAGATGAAGGGCGTAAAGCGACATACTTTTTTTCTGAAAACAGGTTGGTTTTATTTAGATTCCAGTACGCCAATTTATTTCCCACCCTTGTAGCTACAAAACCATAATTTTCAACGCCTCCGGTCAATGTGACGGCCTCACGAGACCTTACTGGGAAGGCCTGCGTGCTCATATGATACCACTCTATTGGTCATATCGGAGCCAACGTCTTGCTGCATCAATAACCTCTCCGCCATCCACATATTGCTTCCCACAGAATGCATCCTTCATTGGGCCAAATAGATGAAAGTCGGACGGTTCGAGATTCAAGGTGTAGTGTGGATGGGGAAGAGAAGTCCAAAGAAGTTTTGCGTGCTCCTCTCGGATGTCCAGACCTGCGTGAGTCGTTGCATTGTCCTGGAGAAGGAGATGGTCGTTTCCATTTTCGAGGCGACGAACACGCCAATCACCTCGAATGAGAGTGTCCGCACGCTCCAACATTCCAGGACTCATTACTGTGTGTGGCCGGCCGGCACGCGGGTGGTCGAACAGATTTGCGCGACCATGTTGCAATGATAATGACAGACGCCTCGTCCAACGACTCACCGTGCTTTTGTTCACTGCCAGCTCTCCGTAGACATTCTGCAGGCACCTATGAATACCAGCGATGCTCTGCTTTTCCGCCAAAGGAAACTCAATGACAGCTTTCTGCTTGGAATGAACCTCAGTTACAGACTCCTGTTCGAAGGCTACGTACAACGCCGTCATCTATCGGAACTTCATGAAATTACAAGGACTAAAGCGGAAATTTTCAAATAACTTCCGGGAATTCAGCCAGGCAACACTTTCAGCGACCACCGATATTTCGGCGGGAGAACACCCCGCCATTTCGAAGGCAAACTGCAATGAGCAGGCGACGTACATGCAAATTTAAAACCTCGGTTCTCGGACTGACGCAGGAAAGGTAACACACACACTAGACACTAGTGCCACTAAAGATGACCAAAGTCATATACACTTCTGGCCATTAAAATTGCTACACCAAGAAAAAATGCAGATGATGAACGGGTATTCATTGGACAAATATATTATACTAGAACTGACATGTGACTACCTGTCCACGCAATTTGGGTGCATACATCCTGAGAAATCAGTACCCAGAACAACCACCTCTGGACGTAATAACGGCCTTGATACGCCTGGCCATTGAGTCAAAAAGAGCTTGGATGGCGTGTACAGGTACAGCTTCCCATGAAGCTTCAACGCGATACCACAGTTCAAGAAGAGTAGAGACTGGCATATTGTGACGAGCCAGTTGCTCGGCCACCATTGACCAGACGTTTTCAATTTCGTGAGAGATCTGGAGAATGTGCTGGCCAGGGCAGCAGTCGAACATTTTCTGTATCCAGAAAGGCCCATAGAAGACCTGCAATGTGCGGTCGTGCATTATCCTGCTGAAATGTAGGGTTTCGCAGGGATCGAATGAAGGGTAAAGCCACGAATCGTAACACATCTGAAATGTAACGTCCACTGTTCAGAGTCCCGTCAATGCGAACAAGAGGTGACCGAGACGTGTAACCAATGGCACCCCATACCATCACGCCGGGTGAGACGCCAGTATGGCGAAGACGAATACACGCTTCCAATGTACGTTCACCGCGATGTCGCCAAACACAGATACGACCATCACGATGATGTAAACAGAACCTGGATTCATCCGAAAAAATGAAGTTTTGCCATTCGTGCACCCAGGTCCGTCGTTCAGTACACCATCGCAGGCGCTCCTGTCTGTGAAGCAGCGTCAAGGGTAACCGCAGCCATGGTCTCCGAGCTGATAGCCCATGCTGCTGCAAACGTCGTCGAACTGTTGGTGCAGATAGTTGTTGTTTTGCAAACGTCCCCATCTGTTGACTCAGGGATCGAGACGTGGCTGCACGATCTGTTACAGCCATGCGGATAAGGTGCCTGTCATCTCGACTGCTAGTGATACGAGGCCGTTGGGATCCAGCACGGCGTTCCGTATTAACCTCCTGAACCCACCGATTCCATATTCTGCTAACAGTCATTGGATCTCGACCAACGCGCGCAGCAATGTCGCGATACGATAAACCGCAATGGCGATAGGCTACAATCCGATCTTTATCAAAGTCGGAAACGTGACGGTACCCATTTCTTCTCCTTACACGAGGCATTACAACAACGTTTCACTAGGCAACGCCGGTCAACTGCTGTTTGTGTATGAGAAATTGGTTGGAAACTTTCCTCATGTCAGCACGTTGTAGGTGTCGCCAAAGGCGCCAACATTGTGTGAATGCTCTGAAAAGCTAATCATTTGCATATCGCAGCATCTTCTACCTGTCGGTTAAATTTCGCGTCTGTAGCACGTCATTTTAATGGCCAGTAGTGTAGATAGTGAGACTATGAACTCGCAGGTGAGGTAGCATTGACTCAGTCCCTCTGTTTTTTGACAAGGGAGAGAGCCGGATTCCAAACAGAGTTTAAACAAAAACCTCCATCCCTGTTAACGAGGTTGCTCGCTAATTTAATCTCAACTGCCTCCTTAATAACACTGTTCAAATAGCTGGACGTGCATGTCAATACATCGGTGTTATTTAACATGGGGTGACCAGTATCCAAGCAATATTCGGCAATAGCAGATCTACTTGGCTGCTGTAGTCGTGTGAGCCGTTTATGCTCAGTACACCGGCCCTCCACGGTTCTGATAGTTTGACCAATATATGCCATGCCGTAGCTACAAGGAATGCGATATACACCCGCCTTACGCAGACCAAGATCGTCCGTAACAGAGCTCAAAAGCACTTTAATTTTAGATGGAGGTCGGAAATCACATTTCACATCGTATTTCCGTAAAATACGACCTACGTAATGTTCAAATGGCTCTGAGCACTATGGGACTTAACTTCTGAGGTCATCAGTCCCTAGAACTTACAACTACTTAAACCTAACTAACCTAAGGACATCACACACATCCATGCCCCAGGCAGGATTCGAACCTGCGACCGTAGCGATCTCACGGCTCCAGACTGTAGCGCCTAGAACCGCTCTGCCATCTCTGCCGGCGACCTACGTAGGGCAAAAAGGCAGTAGACTTAGGTGTCGACTCAGAATTGTCATCAATCACCCGATGTACAGCTGGTAGATAGCGCAACGCACGTTCAATCTGTCTATCACTATAACCATTTTGACGAAATGTAACTTCAAGATGGGACAGCTCATCTGGCAAAGTCTCAGCGTCGGAAACGACATGTGCCCTGTGTACCAAGGTACGAAGCACCCCTTCACGCTGAGCCGGATGGTGACAACTATTAGCCTGTAAGTACAAGTCGGTGTGAGTACGTTTCCCGTAGGCTGCTTATCTACAGGATGATCTTGGTCTGCGTAAGGCGGGTGTATATCGCATTCCTTGTAGCTGCGGCATGGCATATATTGGTCAAACTATCAGGACCGTGGAGGACCGATGTACTGCGCATAAACGGCTCACACCACTACAGCAGCCAAGTAGATCTGCTATTGCCGAACATTGCTTGGATACTGGTCACCCCATGTTAAATAACACCGATGTATTGGCATGCACGTCCAGCTATTGGGACAGTGTGATTCGGGAGGCAGCTGAGATTAAATTAGCTAGCAACCTCGCTAACAGGGATGGAGGTTTTTGTTTAAACTCTGTTTGGAATCCGGCTCTCTCCTTTATCAAAAAACAGGACAGAGTCAATGATACCTCACCTGCGAGTTCATAGTCTCACTCTCGATATCTCTGACTTTGGTCATCTTTGGTGGCACTAATGTCTAATATGTTGAAAGGTGGCTACACTGAGCCACTGCGCCAGAGATTGCGCCAAAGAGTATTATTCAGCCGCCTCCGCAGTGCTTGGGGAGAGCTCGTAGTAGTCAGTGCCTGTCGAGGTCTCGTAGTAGTCAGTGCTTGGGGAGAGCTCGTAGTAGTCAGTGCCTGTCGAGGACTCGTGGTAGTCAGTTCTTGGGGAGAGCTCGTAGTAGAGTGTTTGTTGAGATGTGCTAGTAGGCAGTGCTTGCTGAGATGTGATATTGGAGAGTTCTGGTTGAGATGTGGTAGTAGCGAGTCGGTGTGGAGCTATTGTAATGATTAGAGTGCTTTTCATCAATGTAAATTAAGGTAACAAACTAAAAAAAAAACAACAAAAAAAGTAGTTTGTTACCTTAATTTATATTGATGAAAAGCACTCTAGACATTACAATCTCTCCACACCGACTCGCTAGTACCACATCTCAACCAGAACTCTCCAATATCACATCTCAGCAAGCACTGCCTACTAGCACATCTCAACAAACACTCTGTACTACGACATCTCAGCACAGACAACTACGAGTTCTTAACAAGCACTGACTACTACGAGTCCTCGATAGGCACTCCTCACTACGACATCTCAGCACAGACTACCACGAGCTCTCCCAAAGCACTGTGGAGGCGGCTGAATAATACTCTTTGGCGCAATCTCTGGCGCAGTGGCTCAGTGTAGCCACCTTTCAATGTGTGTTGTCTTTCCTGCTTCAGTCCGAGAACCGAGGTTTTAAATTCGCATGTACGCCGCCTGTCCGTTGCAGTTTGCCTTGAAAATGGCGGGGTGTTCTCCCGCCGAAATATGAGCGGTCGCTGAAAGTGTTACCTGGCTGAATTCCCGGAAGTTATTTGAAAGTTGTGTACGCCAGGAGAAACTCAGGTCTCACGTGAAGCGGAAATATTCCACGATTTCCCACAAAGAATTCCGCATTTTTTCAAGAGAAATGGGCCGAAGAAAAAATGTGTTGCATTACTTATTGAATGACTCTCGCAATATGGTTGGACACATACGAATGAATACATGAGTCGCTTCTGAATTGTAGCTGAAGGGACGTTAGAAGAAAAGTGTGCATGAGTGTGTAAGGCAAATTGTCAGTTACGTGGTATGCAGTAGGGTAGGTAGCAACAGGCAGAACTGGAAAGCTGCATCAAGCCAATCTTAGGATGCAGGACCGCACCGAAGGCGCGGCGAAATGGGCCCCAGACGAGACTGAAGAGGAGAGGGGGCGAAAAAAACTCGCCAAGGGAAAAAAAAGGTTTAAGAATCAACCGAGAGAGGCACGTGTGTTCTCGCGTTCCTGTCTTTTCTGTTCACGAGAAGTCGCTCTGTCATTTCTACAATATCATTTCGTCGAAATAGTAACTAAAAAACTGTGCTTCATCTGACAGCACTGCGATCTTTTCACACAGCTGTCACCTACACAGCTAGCTTGTTCCCCCAACCAGTATTTTTGCTGCTCTCAAGTTTCGGATGATACGATCAGATGTGTAAGTAAAAAAGAATTCAAGAACAAGCCTTCTGTGGTAGGTTAATAGTATTGTGGGACGCGTTTGTCGTTGTGTCTACCTAAATTAAATACTTTTGTGAACAAACATATGCTCTGCCACTGCTGCTCGACTTCTTCTTTCAAGCAGCTGGTGTCGTTAAGACCACCAGAAGTAGGCCTTACCTATACGAATGTATTGGGGAACTAAGTTATTCTGCCGCGAATGAAACTTCGATGCATTGTAAAGCTTCGAAAGTTAATTTACCAATCACTACAGGAGGCCTATTATGCGATAGTTTTCTTGCAGCACCTCGACATTCCTCATTGAAGGTGCTGAACTCTGGTGGAAATTTATTGAATAGGTCTCTAGCGTGTCCAACGACGAAATAGCGACGAGGACGCTACTGCTAAGCTGGGCGAAGTGCTAGAGGCTGTAATAAAACTTACGGTGTTTGGAGGTTTTGTGATATCTGTGCTAAGTTAATATTTGTGCTTAAAGATAAGTGAATATTACTGTACTGTTTTATCTTCTTATTTGTGACAAAATTACTTATAATTATTGACAGTTACGTTCATTTACCAACGGACGCTGTTAGCATGAATGTGATTGTGCATGATAACGCGATTCCCGATATGTGATAGCATGGAGATCCAAACACGCAACAGCGTTGCATTTCTAAGATACCTATCTCATATTGGGGGATATCGTTCTTCCACAAGTTTTACACATAATTTATGCAATAACGTTATAAGACGACAATACATTATTATTATATTTTACTGAATCACCAAACAGACCTATGAGTGCTAACTTGAGAACTTCTGTAGATCATTCTATTAGGGCAGCGTTTCGTTCATAAGATATTCCTCCAAAATTCAAAGTGCTCATCTCACAGTACTTATAAAAAATAATATAACGAATAAAATCAGGAAAGTTGAAATTATTTGAGGGATATTTCTGATGGAATTTGTAGGACATATGGGATCCTTGAGAATCCTCTACGCCCGAGAGATAGAAACATGGCTGGCAAGGAACCCAGTTCGTATTGTCACGCCATTATTAATAGCCAGGTTATTTGGGTCAGCATACAACCGAGCAGCAACAATGGAAGCGTCTGTGAATGTATTCAGAAAATCAGGTCTCATCCTGTGCAACAAAAAGATCTGTTAGGGGCATAATTTTTCAGTTAAACACCACGCTGATCCTCCTCAAGAAGGTGATGGCGAGAATGAGACTAGTTGAACGAAGATTATCGTTAATGAAATACAAGATCCACGCAATGGACACCAAGTGAAAAGCTACTCCTTATGTTTCAGATCTAGACTACAATAATAAAATGGGAAGGAACTGTTAATTAGAACTCAGGGTGAAGTTGCAGCCTAATTGACATCCTATTTATTCATCTTAAACATGACAAGACCACAAAATTATGAAAGAAACATCACACAAACATTTTTATTTAACAAACGCCTTACTAAAATGGGCTATATGGTGGACAAAGTGATCTGCTGGGGATCGACACACGACACTAACCAGAACACTAGTCACTCTCTCTGACTTCATACACATGAATTGAGGTTATGGCACAAAACTATGCCACCACCAAGCATCTATATTCTACCATACAAAAAAAGAAACATATGGTTCGAAAGAACAGGGTGCTGAGAAATATATCTTATAGCCCTACGTCGCAGCAGTGAATACTTTACCCTGCCGCTGGTCAAGGCAGCACACCACGACACATTCAGTGAGTGAAGTCATGGTGGGCGGCAAGCTGTTATTAAATGCACGTTCCCGAAAAATGCAAGCACACGGTCTCGCGTTCAGTTAATTCAGAACGCAGGTACTTCCCTATGAGCCTCTGAAGCCCAGATGAATTCCAGTGTGCAGGTGGACCCGTTTGCTGGTCTGCCAAACCAATTTGACTCCATGCGACGACTGTGCGTGTCGGAATATGTCAAATATTTAGACGGCTGACTCAAGACAAATAAATACAAGCACGCATCGCTCGTTGTAACTGTGATGATATAAGCAGTACCTCTGACGGTTCAGAAGGTGCTTGGCACAGGCTCTAAGTCGCACACTACCAAAGGACACAAGTCTCACTGTTTAGTTAGAGACCTGCAGTTCTTTACTAGTGAAGCGCCAGTACAGTTCTTTACTAGTGAAGCGCCAGTACAAGAGACTTGTACAAGAGTGATACTGCTTCCTTTCTCTGCGCTTCCTCCTCAGCTCAGTCCCAAAAGCACATTTCTCTTTTTTGACTTCACCCACTTTCGCACAAGCCAATCATGAGCTGGAGCCCGGCATTCTAAGCTCGGAGAATGGTCTTTGCACTGCAAACCGATCTGACCAATCAGAGACTTTAAAGTTAATTGGCAGGAAACGGAAAAAAGATTCAGCTTCATGGCCTCTTTCCCAAGAGTTTGCCATGTCTTTTGCTAACAAAATACAGGGTGGAAGCGCAGCCCTTCATAAACAGCTTGTTATCTTCCCTGTTGTGTCCATTTCAAAGTTTCCAAAGAACGGCCATAAACTCGCCAAAAGCCTCGTGCTTTTACAACACGTTTTGAAACAAAGTTTGGATGTCTGGACATCAGTTTCCCTGTCCCACGGAAATTCGTAGAACGTGTACATTTCTTTTGGTGGCTTGCTCCCTCACAAGGGCCCATCCTCTGCTTTATTCCCAGCCTGCAATGCGCTGTTGGCGACTTCTCGGCGCTGGCCCATATACCTGGACGTCTGCCTCCCGTCCGGTGCCAACTTAATGTGTTTTGCACTATGCGACCGTGGCACGCGGCTGTCTGGAAATGTCTCCTCACCGTTCCCCAGAAAAACGCGCTTCGTCGGCCCACCAATGCCGTGCTTTTACTGCAGTTTTTTAAGTTGGCACCCTGTTCCTTTGAACGCAGGTAAAGCTTACCGTATTTCCTTCCCTAGAGCACACAAACAAGACCATTAGCTACCGCCCACCATTTAATCATAATGTATGAAGTCAAATCGCAGTAAAGATAGTATTCCCTATGATCACGAAGTGACATAACACCGAATCAGAAGTGAGAGTGCCCTGCAATCTCTCATAGCCATGTTGATATTGTTCAAGGTGTCAGCAATACAGACATCAGACCTCTTCCACAGATGGCAAAGCCATCTAGACAGCTGGTCTTCCAAGTAACGTCGTGTTCGCGCTCTGTTGAGTTAATAACGTTATCTCCTTATGTGAATTGATTACAAGAATCAAAACAGAAGAAATCACTAGCCGAAGCTAAGGATAAAGCAGCCAAAACTTTTTTTGTGAAGAAGAATGGAAAATCTTTAAAATTGAAGTGGAAGAATTCTAGTGATTCTGCATACGATGCCTGTCTTGATGCGAGTGGTGATACAAACAGCAGTGATGACGATGATGCAGATTGCCTATTTAGTACAGGGCGCTTTTCTGAAAATATACAAGGAAGAAATGGGCACAGTGCACTAAATGTTATTGCTAGGCCCATGAAGATTGCGGTGACGTAGAAGACAATTTTGTGTGCCTGCAATGTTGTAAAAATAAACATAAATAGTGTAAAATGAATGAAGGATAATGGAAGTGAATGAAGATGTAAACTTTACCATACTCATATTTGTGACAATAAACCAACTTTCAACATAATTACAAACAAGGCATTTCATAGAAGTAAGGTAAATGTTTCCTAATGTGAGACAGTAATCATACTTTTTATTACTGAGTAATATGAATTATGAACATACACTTGAACTGTGTTCATATGTCATATTATCCAGTAATAAAAAAGTATCTTTATTATTTCACATTACGAAATATTTATCTTATTTCTGTGGAATACCTTGTTTGTGAAGATTTAATAATTACTCTGAAAGTCTATTTATTATTGAAAAACGTAACTACATTTACTTTTTTGGTCTTGAACGTAATTTCAAAAAAGAGTGTTTCTTATTGGGCACCTTGGCGTCTTTCCTCTATATACTTTTAATCTATGAAGCTATTTTATGAAATCTCACTCAGCAGTTGTTTTTCAATAATGCTTCAGTTTATTAAACCTATTTACAGAATTAAATTTTTTTCTAAATATGCGTAGGTACATTTGCATAAACGTAGTTTTTACGAAGGATGTTGGGGGAGGGGGGGGGGGGGGGGGAGGCACAGGTGTGGTAGTTCTGCCAAGGACGCAACAGCAAATTACTACGGTTTTGGGCCAAAGATCGAAACGCCAACAATATTACTTCGTGAGCATTCCTTAAAGCATTGCCAGCGTGTATGTCTCAGTGCCTCTACAAGAATAATAGGCTGAAAGGTGACCTTGGACGAAGCCTCACACAGTCGAACAGATCAAGCGGGTTGTCGAAGAGGAACTCGCATTGAGACCCTAATCGGAGTAAAGTAAACTACTGGCCACTATATATTATGCTAGAACTGGCATATGATTACATTTTCACGCAATTTGGGTGCATAGATCCTGAGAAATCAGTACCCAGAACAACCACCTCTGGCCGGAATAACGGTCTTGATACGCCTGGGCATTGAGTCAAACAGAGCTTGGATGGCGTGTACAGGTACAGCTGCCCATGCAACTTCAACACGATACCACAGCTCATCAAGAGTAGTGACTGGCGTATTGTGACGACCCAGTTGCTCGGCCACCATTGACCAGACGTTTTCAGTTGGTGAGAAATCTGGAGAATGTGCTGGCCAGGGCAGCAGTCGAACATTTTCTGTATCCAGAAAGGCACGTAAAGGACCTGCAACATGCTGTCGTGCATTATCTTGCTGAAATGTAGGGTTTCTGAGGGATTGAATGAAGGGTAGAGCCACGGGTCGTAACACATCTGAAATGTAACTTCCACTGTTGAAAGTGCCGTCAATGCGAACAAGAGGTGACCGAGACGTGTAACCAATGGCACCCCATACCATCACGCCGGGTGATACGCCAGTATGGCGATGACGAATAAACGCTTCCAATGTGCGTTCACCGCGATGTCGACAAACACGGAAGCCACCATCATGATGCTGTAAACAGAACCTGGATTCATCCGAAAAAATGACATTTTGCTATTCGTGCACCCAGGTTCGTCGAGTACACCATCGCAGGCGCTCCTGTCTGTGTTGCAGGTTCAAGGGTAGCCGCAGCCATGGTCTCCGAGCTGATAGTCTATGCTGCTGCAAACGTCGTCGAACTGTTCGTGCAGATGGTTGTTGTCTTGCAAACGTCCCCATCTGTTGACTCAGGGATCCGTTACAGCCATGCGGATAATATGCCTGTCATCTCGACTGCTAGTGATACGAAGCCGTTGGGATCCAGCACGGCGTTCCGTATTACCCTCCTGATCCCACCGAATTCATATTCTGCTAACAGTCATTGGATCTCGACCAACGCGAGCAGCAATGTCGCGATACGATAAACCGCAATCGCGATAGGCTACAATCCGACCTTTATCAAAGTCGGAAACATGATGGTGCGCATTTCTCCTCCTTACACGAGACATCACAACAACGTTTCACCAGGTAACGCCGGTCAACTGCTGTTTGTGTATGGGAAATCGGTTGTAAACGTTCCTCAAGTCAGCGCGTTGTAGGTTTCGCCACCGGCGCCAACCTTGTGTGAATGCTTTGAGAAGCTAATCATTCGCATATCACAGCATCTTCTTCCTGTCTGTTATATTTCGCGTCTGTAGCACATCATCTTCGTGGAGTAGCAATTTTAATGGCCAGTAGTGTAATTAGTATGGTTTGTTGGTTGTTTCGGGGGAGGGGATCAAATTGCGGGGTCAACGGTCCCATCGGATTAGGGAAGGATGGGGAAGGAACTCGGCCGTCCCCCTTCAAAGGAACCATCCTGCCTGGAGTAATTTAGGGAAATCACGGAAAACGTAAATCAGGATTGCCGGTCGCCGGTTTGAACCGTCGTCCTCCTGAATGAGTAGTTAACATGCAAAAGAGACCGAACATAGGTTCTCTACTTCGACAACCTTCCAGTCCATAACGTTCTACGAGAGAAGCAGTTTTTAGCAGAGGTACGCGTTCCTTTACTCGACCGTCGTTATTCAAAATTTCTCGCTTCGGCTACTTTGATATTGCCCAAAGTAAAGTGGAACATGTTTCCTGTCAGTGGGTGAGGTGAAAGCAAAGAGCTAACATCTATTGCTGAATAAAATCTTGTGGCTTACCGATTAGTGGAAGTGTTTTCTAATTGCCACCACTTGGCCTGCATGCAAGTCATGGGTCTTCAGAATATGTGTGTCGTGTAGGCGACTGTAATGTGTGTGTATATGCTCGCGTTGTGTGTGTGTGTGTGTGTGTGTGTGTGTGTGTGTGTGTGTGTGTGTGCAGTGTGTCATAAGGGAAGGCATCACCATCAACAGTGTAACAAGACCTTCACTAAACGAGATATATCGGAGACCTGTGGAATTTATTGCAAGATACTGGCATGAATTTTGCCGATCAGGTACTTAATGCCACCACGTGTCCTACCCTTGGCTTCCAAAGGCCGGAGGTGAAAATCATTCCACTGCTGGGATTCAGACCGGCTACCTATTATTGACTGATTCATTTATTTGACCTGATCTGTTCAGGGCCAACAGGCCATCTCTTACATCTGATCAGTGCTTCACACATCCACTACCTTTTTTACATCGTAGTTACCTAAGAAATAATAATTTTAATGTAGCAACTACTATTAAAATGATTTGAGTATCTGAAATGGTACTGCAGGTAAAATATATTGACTATGAATTGGTAAAGTTAATACTGGCAGTACTTGTACTACTGGAGCAGCTGTCACTAATAATGATAATAATAATAATAATAGTAAAATAATGGCAATAATAAGAATAATGATAGTGGCAGATATAAGAACTATTTATAGGTGTACAAAATAGATGCATTTTGATATAGCGAGTTCTGGGGTAAAGGGTATTTAAGGAGACTGCATCGGCTGAGAATACTGGGAAGTGAGGAAGATTAGAGTGGCAAGAGGGAGTACAAGAATAACAAGTGCGTTCAGGGACAATGCTGATCCTTATTGTTGTTTTAGTAGACATGTCATTAACTGTCTTATGAAGCTGGAGATGGTATTCAGTTATGTAATATAATTCGGGAGCTTATTCCAGAATCGGGTTCCTGTTACTAGGAAGGACTTCGAGAAAGTGGCTGAATGATGCAGAGGGACAGAAAGGATTTTCCTCCGATGAGAGGAGGTATTTCTGCCATGTTGCTCAGATAAGATCGTTAAGGTACAGGAGAGATACGAGGCACAGTGTTCATTGAAAAGACAGTAGAGAAAACAGAGTGTATGGAATCTCTGCGCTTGTCTGCATGTAGCCACTACAGCTGAGCATATCATGGTGAAATGTGATCAAGGAGTCGAACAAGACAAATATAAAGAACACAGGGATTCATAATTAGTTCCAGGCGCCGTGCGCTTTCCTGAGAAAGGCCTTGCAGGATAACATAGCTGTAATCAATAATTAGAAGTACAAGTGTATGTACTAATTTATTTTTCAAGCCAAGACGGAAGAGCTCTTTCCACTTTTGTCAGGCGTAGAGAGACGCTGATACCTTCTTGCATATTGCAGTTACGTTCTCAGTCAAATTCAGATTTTCGTCAGTTATTATTCACAGAAACCTTTATGAAGGAGAGAAGTTGGCATTTGTCCCCTTTAGTGTTAAAAATGGTAGGGATTGCCGATATTTCGGGCTAATGAGTCTAGAACGACCGATCAGTACCGTCTGGGTTTTGGATGACTTGAGCTTTAACCTTATATCCTGCGCCAATTTTGATAGTGCACAAAGGTCAGTACTGAGATTCTTGATAGCTGTCTTCAGGCTTATAGGTTTTGATTGTTGGATGTGAGGTCCGCCAGTTATGCAAAACACCGTTTTTTCTCAGTACCCAAACATGTTTCGGCACCACTGTGCCATCATCAGTGGATTTTCGTTTGTATTCATTCTGCAATGTGAACATTTTTGTTAAATGATTATAAAATTATGTGTATCTTTAGTTCAAACAACAGATCGTTTCTTTTAGTAAATACCTTTACATTTGGTGTGCATGAATTTTCCAGATCACTTGTGTGTTAATTACTGCAGGTAGCTTGTCATCTGCAACCAAACGATGTTGATGAGAAAGTTTTTTGCTGGGAGTTAACCTATCTTCTAGGATGTAATATAGTTTTTCGCGATGTTTTCGCGGCTATATTCGTTTATACACTCCTGGAAATTGAAATAAGAACACCGTGAATTCATTGTCCCAGGAAGGGGAAACTTTATTGACACATTTCTGGGGTCAGATACATCGCATGATCACACTGACAGAACCACAGCCACATAGACACAGGCAACAGAGCATGCACAATGTCGGCACTAGTACAGTGTATATCCACCTTTCGCAGCAATGCAGGCTGCTATTCTCCCATGGAGACGATCGTAGAGATGCTGGATGTAGTCCTGTGGAACGGCTTGCCATGCCGTTTCCACCTGGCGCCTCAGTTGGACCAGCGTTCGTGCTGGACGTGCAGACCGCGTGAGGCGACGCTTCATCCAGTCCCAAACATGCTCAATGGGGGACAGATCCGGAGATCTTGCTGGCCAGGGTAGTTGACTTACACCTTCTAGAGCACGTTGGGTGGCACGGGATACATGCGGACGTGCATTGTCCTGTTGGAACAGCAAGTTCCCTTGCCGGTCTAGGAATGGTAGAACGATGGGTTCGATGACGGTTTGGATGTACCGTGCACTATTCAGTGTCCCCTCGACGATCACCAGTGGTGTACGGCCAGTGTGGGAGATCGCTCCCTACACCATGATGCCGGGTGTTGGCCCTGTGTGCCTCGGTCGTATGCAGTCCTGATTGTGGCGCTCACCTGCACGGCGCCAAACACGCATACTACCATCATTGGCACCAAGGCAGAAGCGACTCCCATCGCTGAAGACGACACGTCTCCATTCGTCCCTCCATTCACGCCTGTCGCGACACCACTGGAGGCGGGCTGCACGATGTTGGGGGTGAGCGGAAGACGGCCTAACGGTGTGCGGGACCGTAGCCCAGCTTCATGGAGACGGTTGCGAATGGTCCTCGCCGATACCCCAGGAGCAACAGTGTCCCTCATTTGCTGGGAAGTGGCGGTGCGGTCCCCTACGGCACTGCGTAGGATCCTCCGATCTTGGCGTGCATCCGTGCGTCGCTGCGGTCCGGTCCCAGGTCGACGGGCACGTGCACCTTCCGCCGACCACTGGCGACAACACGCCCCACGTGTTGAGCAATTCGGCGGTACGTCCACCCGGCCTCCCGCATGCCCACTATACGCCCTCGCTCAAAGTCCGTCAACTGCACATACGGTTCACGTCCACGCTGTCGCGGCATGCTACCAGTGTTAAAGACTGCGCTGGAGCTCCGTATGCCACGCCAAACTGGCTGACACTGACGGCGGCGGTGCACAAATGCTGCGCAGCTAGCGCCATTCGACGGCCAACACCGCGGTTCCTGGTGTGTCCGCTGTGCCGTGCTTGTGATCATTGCTTGTACAGCCCTCTCGCAGTGTCCGGAGCAAGTATGGTGGGTCTGACACACCGGTGTCAATGTGTTCTTTTTTCCATTTCCAGGAGTGTACTTACGTTTTCGTGAGGCAAGCACTTCCATTCTCCGCATCATACTGAGGTGTTGTGATGCACACGTAACTATAACAAGTATTTCGCACAAATAACATAGTAAATCACTTTTCTCTTCACCAAAACACAGTGTGATTGTGGTTTGTTGTGTCCCAGCCCATTCAGTGTTCATTTGTTCACCAGAGAGTTCGGCTCCAAATTTGAATTTTGTTTGCATTTTATCTTTGTGTGTGTGTGTGTGTGTGTGTGTGTGTGTGTGGTGCGCTTCTTACCTGTGTGCGTTGTCCAGAAAATTTATGCACGCCAAATGTATTTACAAAAAGAAACGATATGTTGTTTGAACTAAAGATGCACATAATTTTATAATCATTTAACAAAAATGTTGACATTGCAGAACAAATGAATACAAAAACCCACTGATGATGGCACAGTGGTGCCGAAACATGTTTGGGTACTGAGAAAAAAGGGTGTTTTGCGTAAGTGGCAGACCTCACATCCAGAAATTTTAACTGCAAACACGGCCAACACAAGGAGCTGCAAATTAAAATGATGATTATAGGTTTTGCAGTTATATACAACTGCAGGTCATCAGCGTACATGCGGCATTTGCAGCAGGACATAACTGATGACACATCATGTACGTACAATGAAAAGAGTGTAGGACTTAATACCGTACACTGGCGGAAGTCTTGTACTTCCTGACTTCATTGTGACTTCATGGTGCCGGACATGACGCATTGTTGCCGAAGCGTCAGGTGTGAGCGAAACCACTGCAGTCCACTTGTCGAGAAATTTAGGCTGTTAAACTTGGCAAGTAAAATGTCATAGTCGACACTGTCAAAAGCTTTGCTCTAGTCTAAGAAGCACGTAATAGTCACCTCCTGTGCATCCATGACAAGTTTCAGGTCATCTGTTACCCTTCAAATGTTCAAATGCACCAAATCCACTGTTTTGGAGATACGACAATGAAATTTTGTGTCACACTGTACATGAAAGTAACACGTTTACACATAAAATCCTTTGATTATATATATTCAACTTTTTTATGAAATTTGAAATTTTATTTTCAAAAAATAATGTATGTTCCTTTTTCTCAGGAAGTATTCTAGAGATTTCTACAAAAATTTCTCTGTTTCATCTCTTTATATGTTGTAAGTGTCAGTCTTGAGGTTTTTGGAATAGGTCAAATATGAGAATCTTCATAATTTTTTAAATTATAATTCCACAAGTACAATTTTAAATTCATGCAAAATTCCAAGCACTTAGCCCCACATATCAGCTTGCAATCAGAATTTCAAAATTTGCTTTTGAGACAACGTTTATTAGGTTTACAGAAACACGTGTACAAAATGTCATAATTATAGCAATCATAGAATCTGAGGAAAGGGTACATAAACTTTAAAAAACAAACTTTTCAGGAAATGCAATTTAAAGTTCAACCTAACTATTTTCCTTACGTCATTTCTTCAGAAGGACCACATTTGTACTATGGGTCATCTTTCCCTTCACCGTTTATCGTCTGGTTTCTTGTTGTCTGTCTTCTTTCCTTTATCAGATCTTCAACTGACTTTTCAGCTGCAGAGACGTGCTGTAAATCTATTTTTCTCAGGATGACTTGAGTAAAATTTCCTATCTCATACTTTCATCCTCCCGACGTTCCCATCATTAAGTACTATAACTACATCACAAGTTACAGTTCTGACAACTGTAGCAGATGCCAATGTGTTTTTAGGGCATCGTTTCCATACGAGTGAATTTAGAGACTCATTTGGATTTTGGGTTTTGCCATGAACACACTTTTTGAGAAGAGCAGGATCGGCCAGAAATCAGTAGGTGGGCTTGACAAGATCCAGGATACAATTTGGAAGCCTCTCCTTGTGAATGTAGTCGTTATCCCTCTGAGCTTGTACATATTTACACCAGCTAATGTGGCACGAATTATGGATAGGGTGTTCGTCTATTGACAACAAGTGGAAATATGCAGCCCATACACTCTTTGTGATCGTGGCATAACTGAATGAAGAAAGAATCGAACACTTGTATAAATCTCAGTCAGTATCACAAGGCATAAAGGATGCAACTAGTTTGTAATTGTTTATAAGATACGGAACAGAGTCAAAGATGATATGTAAAACCAAAGAGTATGTATCACGGCCTTCTAGATGTATCCCGCACACGTTTGGTTGAAAGTAATACACAGAATCGTTGTTCACTGAGCTGGTACTGAAGAGCTGCTTCAAAACGTGGGCGTGGCAGGGAGGCCGTCTCACATTTTCAATTAATTTTCATGCACTTCGGGAGCGATTTCAACATTGAAACTTTGGCAACTTATTGTGAATGAGTTGTACTAACATATAAAAGATAAGTCGAAAATTCACTTTTTTGGCCAATTTCATCAACGTCCCCCCTTAAACTAACTTATGCTAAGAATAACACACACACACACACCCACGCCAGAGGAAGGACTCGAACCTCCGGCGGGAGGGGCCGCGCAATCCGTGACACGGTGCCTTAAACCTCGCGGCCACTACGCGCGGCTGTTATCCCTATTAACGCAGAAATTGAGCAGTGATGTTTACGGAAGCGTTTTCGGTATTCGTCTAGGAGGTTATTTATAGTCTGATAGTTTGTTAGCTTGTTGTGGACTACTTATTTCAAGGCTTTGGACAGGGCAGGAAGAATGCAAAAACGTCGGTATCAGAGGGTGCTGTGAGAACGCCCTTTTCGGTAATGGCTTAACTACTCCCTGTTTCCAGGCCTCAGAGAAAACACTTGTGATTGAGGAGTGGTTGAAGGTATCTGTTACAGTGTGCGTTAGCTTCCTCGGCTACGGAGTCGGGCACACCTGCTGTTTGCGACCTTCAACACTGCTTTATTGCTTTATTTAACAGCGTTCAGATAGCGAAGCGGACTGAAACTTGTAGCATGTTTCTAATGAAACACATTTCTCACAATAGTCTCCATATTTAATTGCCACTCTTTGTAAGGCAGGAAAGAACCAACGTTCCGTCGATGGAAAGGTCATAAGAACGGACAAGGGCGAGATAGGGAATCGACCATGGTCTTTTTTAAAAAGAAACAGCCTTGCACTCGGCATTAAGTGATTTTGTGAAAGTACGGAAAACCTAAATCTTCACGAGAGGACTGTGAATTGAAATATCGTACGCCTATCTCGATCACATGTCGTATTTAAGGAGTATCGTAAGTGTCAAAGAGGCCGCTTCTCCTTTCAAACTGGCGGTAATTTCAAGCGTCACTCCGAGATTCATTAGCGCACGGCCTATTTACCGTTTACTACTGAGAGGGAAATTGCATGTGTGCTGTTTATTTACGTCTGAGGCTCTTGCAGTTAGCCACTCTGCTCAAACTCGTGGGTTTTCCAGTATTTACGCCAAGTACCTTATTAAGCACACTTGGTTGTCTCATTTGTTGCTGCATCCTTGGAAAACAACTTGTGGTTTTGTTACTTTATTTGATGTCTGTAACTTCAAGAATGAAACACGAACTTTTACCTTGCAGTTTTCTCTAATGGCGAACATAAACGTTTCCTTACGACTGCGCTGTATTTTCCTATATAGTAGACCCTTTTTGTCATCATTATTACCCCAATTACTGTACTAATTACCTGATGTTGTAGAGATATTGAATTTAAGTGTCTGTGTAGGATGCTTAAGTAGATAAGTGAGTATTCGCAGGAGCACGTGCAACTACGAAGTGCCTAGTAACCGCAAAGCTATACGTAATGTGGTTAGCTGTAACGGTCACATTTTTAGTGTGCTCGATAGCGATAATGAGTCGGAGTGAGAAACCTCCACTTATCTCTGTGCTAAGTGGACGGAATGAATACGGCAATGCAATGATATTTCTTTTCGCTATTAAATTAAAATGTGTGTTCTGGAATGCACCTGAATAGTCACAGACGAAGCTTACCCAACCACTTGTGCAGACTTAAAATCTCTGTTTTCAGACCCGTTTTTAATCAGGAAAACAAAGGAACTACGTTGCAATTTGTGAACAGTTATGAAAAACAGCTTCGTTATCGAGACGACGCGGAATGTCACCCTCTTTCAGTCTAAGAAAACTGCATTCTACCTTGGAATATCAGCGCGTAACAGATAAAAATACAGCGACATAACATTCCCTTCAAATGATACCATGAACTGCTTTGTACAATAGTACTACTGCTTTGTACAATAGTAAAACCAGGCCCAATCGAAGCCAACTATACTGCACAGAAAACAACGCTTTAAAGAACCGGAATGTTGCCTTGGAAGTCACCATGGAAGAATCACTTAGACCTGCATCACATTTTTCATTTGACACACAATTAATTTCCGTTTTTTCTGCTATCTGGTGGTCAGTCTTTCTGGCTGCTGACCGAACAGCCCTGGGATCAATTCCCTGTGACCGCATCACACTTTACTGAATTATTTATTTATTTATTTATCGTATGATGACACAGAGCTTGGATCAAATACATAATTTTAAGAGTATACAGTGTAAGAAATGACAAGCAAAATACAGGTACGGAATCAAATGTCCAGAGTATTATACTAAATTATGTGCACATTACACAAGTTCTTAGATTTCTAAGTCCAATCTGTTGATCCAGTTAAGCGCTTCAGGTGATGCATGGTGGCTGTCATTTATTGATGCCCCGAAGGCTGGTGTCGGGCATTCACCAACAATGCGATTTATTGTTTGCAGGGCAGCTCCACAGTCACAATCTGGAGATGTTGCCCAGCCCCATGTGTGCTTTACATATCCGCAGTTCCCTTGTCCAGTTCGGATGCGGTTGATGGGTTTCCACTGGCGTCTGAATTGCAGAGATCTGAATCGCGGACGCCAAGCGAGAGGATGCTTCATGAAATAGGTCATGGATCTGACACGCAAGCCGTTGATATAAAAATACGAAATAACCTCAGAAACTTAAAAAAGAGAACAACATGGCAGTAAAGTTCTCCTACACTACGAAAATATTACCATTTATAAGTGTTTTAAATTACAGTCGAGCTGTTTCAATTATGTATTTGAAAGGGTAATTTCTAGGAAATTTAGTTTGTACAACTCAAACTGATCTTCCCCAGGATCGGCCACCAGTCTTTCCATTCTTTTGTAAATAACGTTAGTATTTTGCAACTATGACTTATTAAACAAGTGGTTTGGTAATATTCACATCTGTCAGCAACCTGCTTTCTTTGGAACTACGATTTTACTTTCTTCTTGGAGTACGAGGGTATTTCCCTTGTCTCATATTTCCGCGTTCCAGTTGGAATAGTTTTGTCATGGCTTGTTCTTCGAAAGGTTTTTCTTTTTAAATTTCTTTATCAGCCTTTAGATCACCACTGACACAGCCATTTCCAAACAATTCTTTATCCCTTTTACTTATCATCAATGCTAGAATCCACAAAATCTAAACATTAAAGCCCAACCCAGTGTCAGAACATGTCCCATCTTCAGGTGCATCTGCAAAATTATAAAACAATGATAACACCTGTCCACATTGTTAAGATAAGAAAAGGTAAACAGAAATTCTTAAAATGAGCTCTGGTATGTACATTAAAATGTGAGTCCATTAAGGATGTGTAACTGAGCTAAAAATAGGTTATGGGTCAGGTGGGTATGTATGCACCACTGGTGAATCGCAGTCTTTACTCAGGGGGTTAGATTGAGTTTTCACACATGCCTGCAGATGCACAGTCTATAACCCCATTTTTTGGAGTTTCATCATTCTAAAGACCAGCCATGTACCTTCACGCAGATCCATGTGTGGTATACCCTTTAAGCGCCGACCTTTTAAGATTTGAAATGGGGATTTGGGACGTCTGTGGTTAATACTTCATATTTGATTCCATATAACAGCGGTTCTGCTCTTTTGATTAGAAACCTTTTTCCTTTTATGTAGGTTTTCCTCATTGAGAGGCTTTCTGGCAAACCTAGGATTGAGGAGGATATTCTGTTTCATGTTACGTACCACGGATGCATTATTTTAAGATATTTCATCGTATTTTAATCTCAGTTAAACATCCTTTATGGAATCACATTTTAATATACGAACATGGTTTTTTTCTAAGAATTTCTGTTGGTTCTGTTTAGCTTTTCTTATGTTAATAATTTAGATAGGTGTTATAAATGATTTATAATTTTGCAGATGCACCTAAATACAGGAAAAAGGTCTTGA
The DNA here is from genome assembly GCF_021461395.2 of Schistocerca americana. Taxonomy (NCBI): domain Eukaryota; kingdom Metazoa; phylum Arthropoda; class Insecta; order Orthoptera; family Acrididae; genus Schistocerca; species Schistocerca americana. Next base: position 570,700,019 of record NC_060123.1, read on the forward strand.
AATCGGATTAAGCTTTCCCTTTTGTAAATGAATGATCTTTACAACTGTAGCGGATTTTATCGTTGATTATGAATAGAAACAATTGTGGATGTCCCATCAAGGGAAACGTGCCTTTTCACTTAATTCCTACAACATTTGAGGAGATTTATTGATTCGGTTCATTAGGTCGGATACACCGTATTTCGTTGAAAAATGTGGAGAGATAAACGAGTTACAACGAAAATTCCGAATTAGATGCACTGTTGCAAATAGAAAACAGGAAAGCAAGTTATAAATTACTTAGACAGATAATTAACAGATGTCCACTCTCAGAAAGGAAACAATGCACCATGAGGCTGATCAGAATGGAACGGAAATCGCTACATGTGATGGACATGCATCGATAAAAAAATTATTACAGGTTCAGAAAAACTGGGTGATTTATTCAAGAGATTGAGCTTCACAAATTGTGCAAGTCAAGAATGTATTGGTCCACCTCCGGTCCTATTGAAGCAGTTATTCGGCTTGGCACTGTTCGATAGAGTTCTTGGATGTTCTCCTGAGGGATATCGTGCCAAATATTGTCCAATTGGCGCGTCATGTCATCAGAATTCCTTGCTGGTTGGAGGGACCTGCACTTAATGTTTCTCTCTCATTTGGGAAGGGATCCTGCGATATTTCTGGCAAGGTAGGGTTTGACAAGCACAAAGACTAGCATTAAAGACTCTCGCTGTGTGTGGGCGGTCATTAGATGCTGAAATGTAATCCCAGGATGGCTTGCCATCAAGGGAAAGCAAACGTGCCGTAGAATATAGTCATCGTACATCTGATGTGCAGGAGTTTCGGTGTTGACAACGAAAATGATCCTTTGATGAAGAGACATGGCGCCCCAGACCATCACTCTTGGTTCCTGGGCCGTGTGGAAGAGGACAGACAGTTTGGCATCCAACTGCTCTCCGGTGCGTCCCCAGACACGTCTTTTCTTGTGATTGGGGCTCAGTTCGAACCGGAACTAATCAATGAAGACTCCAGACAACGCGATTCCATGCAGAAGATGTGTCTGGAGAAGCCCAGACAGCAGTGGGATACCAACCTAACAGTCGCTCACCTTACGCTCCAACTGCCAGGGCTTGTGATCTGGGGTGCCATTTCATTTCGTAGCAGGTTCAAAAATGGTTCAAATGGCTCTGAGCACTATGGGACTTAACAGCAGAGGTCATCAGTCCCCTAGAACTTAGAACTACTTAAACCTAACTAACCTAAGGACATCACACACATCCATGCCCGTGGCAGGATTCGAACCTGCGACCGTAGCGGTCACGCGGTTCCCGACTGAAGAGCCTAGAACCGCACGGCCACACCGGGCGGCTCGTAGCAGGTGATAAATTACTAACAACATACATACTGGGTAGATTATACACAATTTAGGTGTAATTATCGTGTTACATCTGCTAAACCGACACCAAAATTCAACTTTGTAAGTTATTTCTCTCTTTTTTTCAAGACCATTCAGTCGTAAGTTAGAGCAGACTGTAACAAAGAACTTGTTGTATGTCTTCTAAGCTCTTATCACCAGGAACGTAGACACAGATATCGAAAGAGGAGTTTTAGAGGCACTAGATGCCTCTTCAATACATGCCCGTGGCAGGATTCGAACCTGCGACCGTAGCGGTCACGCGGTTCCCGACTGAAGAGCCTAGAACCGCACGGCCACACCGGCAACTGAAGAATACGTGGCTCACGTCTTCCGTGATTCCACGTTCACATCATGGTGGCTGGACATTAATACAGTGTGGGTGCTATACGAGGTATGCATGATTGAAATTTAACTGTGCGATAGCGGATTCAAACTTTCTGTTATAACAGCTCTTAACGTATCGAGATCTGATTTTCAAAAATGGCTCTGAGCACTATGGGACTTAACATCTATGGTCATCAGTCCCCTAGAACTTAGAACTACTTAAACCTAACTAACCTAAGGACAGCACACAACACCCAGCCATCACGAGGCAGAGAAAATCCCTGACCCCGCCGGGAATCGAACCCGGGAACCCGGGCGTGGGAAGCGAGAACGCTACCGCACGACCACGAGATGCGGGCAAGATCTGATTTTGATACTGGTGATAGACTGGCATAGCCAACGACCTTGCCGCAGTAGTAACACCAGTTCCAGTCAGATCACGGAAGTTAAGTGCTGTCGGGCTGGGCTAGCACTTGGATGGGTCACCATCCGGGTCTGCCGAGTGCTGTCGGCAGGTGGGGTGCACTTGCGAGGCCTATTGAGGATCTACTTGATTGAAAAGTAGCAGCACCGGCCACGAAAACTGACAACGGCCGTGAGAGTGGTGTGCTGAGCACATGCTCCTCCGTATCTGCATCCAGTGACGCCTAAGGGCTAAGGGTGACACGGCGGCCGGTCGGTGTCACTAGGTCTTCAAGGCCTGTTCGGACGGTGTTCGTTTGGTTGATATAGTGGCATAATGTCGGCCTTTTGTTTTGGAGATTCTACTCATTCTTTTTTTAATGCAGTGCTCGTCAGTCTTCTAAAACCTTGTAGAAAATCATTCGCAAGTTTTTCTTTGTCGTCGTATATCGTGTGCTTTATACCTCAGTGATCTTTGATCACTTTCTACTTTCATATGGCGCCTATTTTCTTTCTGTCAATATGTGCTACAGTGAGATTCATTTTTCCGACCATTCCTTTCTGTCCAACTTCTATGTTCCCACCCCTCTCTCTCACTCAGAGTGGTCAAATCGTGTGACTTCCGTGCAGCAGGCCTGGGCTCGATTCCCAGCCAGGTCGGTGACTTTCTCAACTCGGGGAATGGGTGTTGCGTTGTCCTCATCAACGATGAGGCACCAAGTCGGCAGTCGAACTTCCCCAGGTGGGAATTCCTGACCGTCAGTGCCATACGACCATTTCGTTTCATTCTCCTTTTTCTGTCTGTATATGTGCGCGCGTGTGTGTGTGTGTTTGAGTGAGTGTGTGTGTTGTGCATGCATGTGTTTATGTGTGCGCTTTTTAAATACAGGGCTTTTTAAATACAGGGCTTTTTAAATACAGGGTGTCTGAAAAAGAAACTCCCTAGTTTTTATGTGTCCTAGAATCAGTACAAAGTGAAATAGACTATTCTAGTTTGTGGTGTTTGATTCATCAGCTCTCCAAGTTTGGCTACCCTTTCTAGATGCTACCCTTTCTAGATGCGCTGGTAACGACGGATGGTGAAAACCTGGAACATAGCGTGTATCATAAGCCGACGCAAACGGACCGATACCTGCATAGACTGTCAAATCACCACCTGAACGACAAAAGATGCATGATTAATACGCTCGTAACACAAGCAAGACGAGTATGTGAGTCGCAGCACCTTACTTTGCGGAATAATAGGTACCCCACTAGTTACGTAAGAAGTGTCACAAACACTCGGCGAAGTGACAAATCAGAAAAGAAATGTCGGGTACGGCCTTTCTACAATACATTCTCAGAGTGATGGACAGAATAAGCCATATATTACGCAAACATGGCGTGAAGACTATCTATAAACCATCAAAGAAGATCAAAGAGTATCTAACATCGGCAAATGTCGGGGATATATCGCATACCATATACATGTGGAAAAGCCTATGCTGGAGTGACTGGACGATCAGTCAACACCAGGATCGCCGAACGTAAGTGATATTGCAGGTTGGGGCAGGTGGGGAAATAAGCCGAGGTGCAGAGCACGCTGTGTATGAGACCAACCACATAGCAAAATTCGCCGGCAGGGAAGTTCTTGCTATAAAGAGAAGCTATCACACCTGCTTGTTCAGAGACGCCATAGAGGTACACAAACATGACAACAGCTTTACCAAGAAAGAAGAAAGCCTCAAAGTGAACGGATCGTGGATTCGCGTGGTGCAGCGCACAACTATTGCAGGTAGCAAGGGGAGAACGTCACCGGAAATGGGCACTGAAAAGTGCTTGGACACTGGCGCTCCATGTACAAAATTTAATTTGGGGCCGCGAGCTCGACTGCAGTCCACTACCAGCAACGGAGAATACCAGAAACTCGCGCTGGTGAAACGTCATCAAACAAACGTCGGCCGAAGAAACCGAGATAGAAGCCAACAGGCAGTTTGTCAACAAGTGGTCACGAAAAGCTTGATAATTTTGTGCCTAGAGGTTTTTATATCAACTAGTAAGTTAATACGGAACGCATATGAAATCAACCATCGAATCGTCCTAGCAAAGCCCCTACTTGGAGCAGGACTAAACGGAATTATTCATGGAACTGCCACGACAGATATTTGAATCGTTCTATGATAAGGTAGTGGATATGATTTCGATTGCAACGGTAAAAGTACGACAGACAAATCCTGGACTATCAGATTAGTGGTAGAAGTTTTCTAAAAGCAGAATTTTTCGTTTGTTCATGTCTGTAACATGTTTCAAAACTTCAAACGCGATTTTCTCGGAATATGACTTTACAAAACGGCACGCAGCATAACTCCACCAATTTTCAGTCTTTTTATTTAAAAATCTAACTACATGTTAGAAATTACATTTCAAAGTTACCCACGTTGGTGATTTTTGATTAGGTACTTTAAACAATATTTCTTAATAAATGAAAATTGAACGACTTTATTCAAACACTCAACAATTACAAAAAATATTTTTTTCTGAAATCCCCTACGTGGTGGGCTAGCTACACTCACGTAGATTACATAGATTTTTTTGTTTTTTCCAGACTCAAACTGACCCCAGTTACAGTGCATGCCGTAGATCGCCTCAGATTCAACGTGCCTCGAGAGAGTTGCTGCAGTGTCGCCATTTTGTGATATTTTCCGAGAAATTTTTTTTGTTATTTTCTTAAATACGGGAGTTGCAACTGAAATAGTGGCAACTATTTATTCACAACCGATACAAAAGGGTTACATGTTTGCACCTATTACTTTTGTTCAAAGCAGTCACCAGCGTTGTGTAGAACCCGTTGCCAGCGATGTGGAAGGCGTAATGTACCGTTAGCAGAACCTGTTTTGTTGATGGTGCGAATGGAGCGATCTAAAGTTATGGTGATTCTCGTGTAAGACTGTTTTGGTGTTATACTAACGCATTATGTTCCCCCACGGCAGACCGTCATGTACAGTATTACTGTTCGTTTTTGGAGCATCACCTGCGACCAATTTTGCGAAAGAAGCGGCGACACTTTCTGCGCAACCCACCCATAATTTTGCACGACAATGCGCGGTCGCATACAGCGCAAGCTGTGGCTGCTCCGTTTGGTCGATGGGCCTGGGAAGTACTGTACCATACGCCATACTCCGCTGACGTAAGTCCTTGTGACTTTGGCGGCTGGAGTGGCCGAGCGGTACTAGGCGCTTCAGTCTGGAATCGCGCGACCGCTACGGTCGTAGGTTCGAATCCTGCCTCGGGCATGGATAAGTTGATGTCTTTAGGTTAGTTAGGGACTGATGACCTGAGATATTAAGTCCCATAGTACTCAGAGCCATTTTGAACCTTGTGATTCCGAAGATGAAGGAAGCACTTCGTGGCATTCGCTTCATAACTGTTCCAGAGATTCGACAGGCAGTAGACCGCTCCATTCGCACTATCAACAGAACAGACTCTGCTAACGGTATACTCCGCCTTCCACATCGCTGGCAACGGGTTCTACGCAAAGCTGGTGACTACTTTGAAGGACAGTAACAGGTGCAAATGTGTAACTCTTTTGTATCGGTTGTGAGTAAATAGTTGCCACTAAAGTTCCAACCCTCGTATATGCTCAATGACTACGCCATGTACTATTTCTCTATCACCTTTCCTTCCTTCCAAAAAAATTGCTAAGGAAGCGCGTTTTTTAGGCTGTTACAGTGATGTTCCCTCGCCCCTACTGTTCAATCTATACATCGAAAAAGCAATGACGGAATAAAAGAAAGGTTTAAGAGTGGGATTAAAATTCAAGATGAAAGGATATCAATGATAAGATTCACAGTGAAAGTGACGATGAATTACAGGATCTGCTAAATGGAATGGACAGTCTAATGAGTACACAATATGGACTGAGAGTAAATCGAAGAAAGACGAAAATAGCGGAAGTTGCAGAAGCTAAAACAGCGAGAAACTTGAGGTCAGGATTGGTGATCACGAAGTAGATGAAATTAAGGGATTCTGCTACCTAGACAGCAGAATAACCCACGACGGACAGAGAGATGATGATGAGGAGGTAGGAGACGATGTGGGAGATCTACACCGCTGTACTAGGCAAGGTCCTAGCGTAGGTGGTTTGTCATTGCCTTCCTCCGACCGTAATGAGGATGGATGATGATGATGAAGATGACACAACACCACCCAGTCATCTCGAGGCAGGGAAAATTCCTGACCCCGTTGGGAATCGAACCCGGGACCCCGTGCACCGGAAGCGAGAACGCTACCGCAAGACCACCAGCTGCGGACCGGACGAATAGAGGAGGACATCAAAAGCAGACTAGCACTGTCAAAGAGGGCTTTCCTGACCAAGAAATGTCCATTAACATCAAATATATGCCTTAAACTGAGAAAGAAATTTCAGAGAATGTACGTTTGGAACACAGCATATATGGTGTGGAAACACAGACTGTGGGAAAATCGGAAAAGAAGAGAATCGAAGCGTTTGAGATGTGGTGCTGCAGAAGAATGTTGAAAATTAGGTGTACTGATAAGGTAAGAAATGAGGACGTTCTCCGGAAAATCGGTGAGGGAAGGAATGCATGGAAGACACTGACAAGAAGAAGGGACAGAATGGTAGGAAATTTGGGAATAACTACTTCTGTGTTAGTTGAGGGAGCTGTAGAAGGAAAAAACTGTAGGGGAAGCAACTAATCGAGGTTGCAGGTTGCAAGTGCTACTCTGAGATGAAGAGGTTGGCACAGGAGAGGAATTCTTGGCGGGCCACATGAAACTAGTCAGAAGATTGGTGACTAGTAGAATGTTGAGCATATTGTACAGAGATTGTGTTGTCTTATTCTTTTGGTTTCTGCCCCAGAAACCCACGCATAGTCCGGACAGGAGACGTCCTAAATCTGGCGACGAGGCTTTATCTTTTATATGGTCATTCCAATTTATGTTGCTCGGCATGTTTACTCCTAGATATTTTATGGTAGTTACTGTGTCCTATGGTTTGTGACTAATAGAGTACCGTACAGTAGAGGATTTCTTCGTCTATTTATGCGCCATCCGGCAGTTCATTACAGTCTTCTGGCATTGCTACTTCCTTATAGACAACCACGTTTCCTACGAAGAGTCTCATGGAAATTCTGGCATTATCATAAAGATCATTTATATACACTGAGGTGAGAAAACTCATGGAATACCTCCTGATATCGTGTCGGACATCCTTTTGCTCCGTGAAGTGCAGCCACTCGACGTGGCATGCACTCAAAATGTCGTTGGAAGTGGCCTGCAGAAATATTGAGCCATGCTGCCTCTACAAATGTCCATAATTGCGAAAGTGCCGTCGGTGTAGGATCTTACGTACGAACTGACTCCTCGATTGTATCCCATAAATGTTCGATGGGTTTTATGTGGGACGATCTCGGTGGCCAAATCGTTCGCTCGAACTGTCCGGAATGTTCTTCAAACCAGTCACGAACAACTGTGGCCCGCTGATGTGACGCATTGCCATCCACAAAAATTTCATCGTTGTTTGGGAACATCATGAATGGCTGCAGGTGGTCTCCACGTAGACAAAGATAACTATTTCCAGTTAATTATAGGAGCATCCAATCCATTCCATGTAAACACATTATGGAGCCACCACGACCTGCCACAGTGCCTTGTTGACAACCTGAGTCCCTGGCTTTATGGGATATACGCCAACTTGAAGCCTACCATCAAGTCTTACCAACGGAAATCGGGACTGATTGTATCAGGCCACGGTTTTCCAGTCGTCTATGGTCCAATAGATGTGGTCACGAGCCCAGGAGAGGCACTACGGACGATGTGGTGCTGTTAACAAAGGCAGCCGCGTCGGGCGTCTCTGCCATAGCCCATTAACGCCAAATTTCGCCACACCGTCCTAACGGGTACGTTCGTCGCACGTCGTACATTGATTTCTGCGGTTATTTCACGCAGTGTTGCTTGTCTGTTAGCACTGACAACTCTACGCAAACGCTGCTGCTCCTGGTCGCTAAGTGAAGGCCATCGGGCACTGCGTTGTGTGTGCGTGTGTGTGTGTGTGTGTGTGTGTGTGAATTGCTAAGGAACCGAACTGCTGAGGTCATCGGTCCCTACACTTACACGCTACTTAAACTAACTTATCCTAAGAACAACACACTCACCCAAGCCCAAGGGAAGACTCGAACATCCAGTGGGAGGGGACGCGCAATTCGTCACATGGCGCCTCAAACCTCGCGGCCACTTCGTTGGCCTTGGTGAGAGGCAATGCCTGAAATGTGGTATCCTTGGCACATTATTGACGCTGTGGATCTCGGAATATTGAATTTCCTAATAATTTTCCAATTGGAATGACCCATGCGTGTAGCTACAACTACCATACCTCGTTTAAAGTCTGTTAGTTCCCGTCGTGCGGTCATGATCACTTCGGGTACCTTTTCGCATGAGTCTCCTGAGTACAAATGACGGCACCTTGTGTACGCGATAATATCGCCATCTGAATATGTGCATGTAACTATGCCATGACTTTCGTTAAGAGCGACGTGTGGGAATGTATCTGCAGGGAATCCCTAAATTCAGTCACAAATCTTGTCCGACACTCGATAAGCTATTGATCTTCTGCCACCGAACGACAGTGTGGAACTGTATTAAATGCCTTCCTGGAGTCAAGGAACACGGCATCGCCGGCCGGGGTGGCCGAGTAGTTCTAGGCGCTACACGGTCGCAGGCTCGAATCCTGCGTCGGGCATGGATGTGTGTAATGTCCTTAGGTTAGTTAGGTTTAAGTAGTTCTAAGTTCTAGGGGACTGATGACCTTAGAAGTTAAGTCCCATAAGATTTCACGCACTTTTGAACATTTGTAAAATGCGGTACGTTCGTTGTAACTTTTGTCTCCCGTAGTCGTCTCTAAATTTCTGCAAACGTGGAATCATACGGAGTCTTTTGTTGGAAAACGTTTACACTTAACAATCATGCAGTACTTCTGCCATTGCCGTCAATTTTGCCGTATGGAAACACGATGTGCATACAAATCATGTTGAAATTTGTCTGCTGCTGCATCTCTTTATCTATCAAGGTTACTGCACTTGTACACAGCACAACTACTGTACTCAACTTGGGCTGCTACAAACGTCTACAGGAAAGGAAAGATTCATGTGGTATTGTTGCCTGGGAGACCCCGTTGGACAAGTTCAACCGACTAATCCAAAGGGGCTTTCTTTTTTCCTCCACAAACAATTTCCCACGTGGTGTATGTACGACTATGAGAGTAGTGTCAAGATGTAACCTGGCAACCGTACATAACCTACTCCACTCGAACAGTACCAAAACCACCACCAAGCTTAATGCCCTCATCTAACTGATAGATCATCAATAACAATATCACGCACTGTCACCACATGAGTCATTTCAGAGAAGTCTGGAATTTAATCCATGAAAATAGCGGAACACAAGTGATCAGGAACTTTACGACACAATCTCTTCTCCTCATACCGGCCAAATACGAAATTTGAACTGGCTGTGTCTGAGTCGAGTTATCTCTATACTACCTAGACGTAGAACTCTGATCTCAGAACACGGAGCTTTGGCGTGCCTGCTGATTCTTGTCATCTGCGTAGGCAGTCTAATCATTCTGTACTTGATAAAGATGTCTCTTAATTATTTCTCTCTTTGAACTTTATATCAAAATGCGATGTAATAGCCTGAATCCAAGACTATTTTCATTTTACTTTCTCGTGACATGTCGTGGTAGCCATATCGTAATTAGGAAAGAAACGAAGTACGAATACAACGCTTGAGCTCGGCTTCCAGATAGTATAGAGAGCATTGTCTGAGTCAAATGGCAATCATTGCGCATGCATTAGAGACGTTGGATGTGAAGGCAGATACGACTATGGGAAAATTCAGTGCATGAGAAGAAATGTCTCCTCCACACTCAACCGTAGTTTGCTAGCATTTACAAAGCATCTGATTTTCCACAGAAAAGAATTCGTTTTGGGGTGCTCACAACCATACCTCCCCCAAGCTCAATCTCAATAGCTACAGAGTTTCTCTTTCCCGTGCAAGTTGTTTGGCGAGTTGCCATCTTAATGATGTCCCTTCTTGTGCTGCACAATGGTGCCACCTAGCGAACATCCAGGACACTGAGAGGGACACGCGTACCGACTTACAGGTTATTGGCGCCATTTTTGCTTTTCTTATCACACAACGGTTTCGAATTGACTCATCATCGCGCTGTTCATCTTTTATAATATAAAATTACTGTGAAATGTAAAACTTTAAGTCCAAAACCCATTCTCCTTTAGTTAGCCAAGTTTTTGTTTGCCAGTAATAAATTCATTGTTAATACGAGTTCAAAATGGTTCAAATGGCTCTGAGCACTATGGGACTCAACATCTTAAGTCATAAGTCCCCTAGAACTTAGAACTACTTAAACCTAACTAACCTAAGGACATCACACACACCCATGCCCGAGGCAGGATTCGAACCTGCGACCGTAGCAGTCCCGCGGTTCCGGACTGCAGCGCCAGAACCGCTAGACCACCGCGGCCGGCTGTTAATACGAGTATATTATTCTCTTAACAGAGGTACTTTGCAAATCGAGGAAACTACAAATAATCTCAGGAAAAAAAGCTGTTTACAGGGTTCTTATCGTATATCGTTTCAGAGTGAAACGATTGGTAAACCAGACATTGCTCACGTTTCGTGGTAGTCTGTAAAAGGATTCTTAACATTACTTATGCAGAGTGGAACACCACATGTTTCCCGCATGCATTTGGTACGGTGCGGGCGTCTTACGGTGCTGTTCAATTCACACCTTCTAGTTGTTCCATTTGCATGTAAATATGTTGCTTCATTTATTAGTTTTACTTGAGGCACGTCTCTTTTGTAACAACTACGGTTACTGTTTGATTTGCTCTACGATATACGATAATATCCCCCCCACCCCCACCCTAACTGTACATTTTCTGCATTAATTTAGCTGAAGATTAAGCAGGTATTGATACAGCCAAATAAAGGCAATACCACATTATGTGATGCCATCATTTCACTTTCATAGTCACTGTCGGAGCTTAACCGACTTAGTATATCTTAGTAATTCATCCAGTGGCTATCGAAACATGTCACTGGTCACCTCAGTACAGATTCCGAAGCTGAGAAAAGACGACTCGATCCGTTATTGATAGTAGTTACAGACTGTAACAGGTCATGATTATCGCGTTTATTACTAAAGGAGGCTCGCAGTAACCACTTGTGGCACGCGAAACACAATTTTAAAGACAGATCAACGCGTAACGTTAGCAACACTTATAGTTTTCTGAACTGTATAATCACAAATAGACCGAGCGAAGTGGCGCAGTGGTTAGACACTGGACTCGCATTCGGGAGGACGACGGTTCAATCCCGCCTCCGGCCATCCTGATTTAGGTCTTCCGTGATTTCCCTAAATCGCTCCAGGCAAATGCCGGGATGGTTCCTTTCAAAGGGCACGGCCGACTTCCTTCCCTAATCCGATGAGACCGATGACCTCGCTGTCAGGTCTCTTTCCCCGAAACAACCAACCAACCAACCAACTAATCACAAATAAAACGAACTACAGCAGAGCGCAGAGGAGCACACAAAACGCACCAGCTACGGTGCCAATTGGAAAGGAAGAAAAGGCTGGATATTGGTGTTCTTTCAACACCTAGTACTGGAGATGGCCGCTGAGGGTCAGTAGTTACCAGTACATGCCACATTCCGCTATCACACCACCAGTAAGCTAGGTAGTCGGTCTAAAATGTTTGGTACAATAACGAGCTATAGAAATAGGGGTATTTATAAAATCCTCCTTCCTTTATTTACCTACACGACTGGCCATTAAACCTGCTACACCACGAAGATGACGTGCTACAAACGCGAAATTTAACCGACAGGTAGAAGATGCTGTGATATGTAAATGATTAGCTTTTAAGAGCATTCACACAACGTTGGCGAAATTCACATGTGCCGTCGCCGTCCTCCGTGTTCTGTGCGCCGTGTCAACAAGTGTTAGTGTTTTTATCGTCCAGCGTGAACGGCTTCATATTTATTGTTTTTCGTCTCTACTTTTTTTGCCCACCATTTTCATTGTATTGTCTATGTCGCCTCTTTGTCATATGATTGTACCACTTAAGGCTGAAGAGCGGCGTACTATGCTGCTGACGGCCCGCCTGTATGAGGTGCTAAAATTACAATAAAGAAAAAAAAAAAACGTTGGCGCCGGTGGGGACACCTACAACGTGCTGACATGAGGAAAGTTTCCAACCGATTTCTCATACACAAACAGCAGTTGACCGGCGTTGTCTGGTGAAACGTTGTTGTGATGCCTCGTGTAAGGAGGAGAAACGCGTACCATCATGTTTCCGACTTTGATAAAGGTCGGATTGTAGCCTATCGCGATTGGGGTTTACCGTAGCGCGACATTGCTGCTCGCGGTAGTCGAGATCCAATGACTGTTAGCAGAATATGGAATCGGTGGGTTCAGGAGGGTAATACGGAACGCCGTGCTGGACCCCAACAGCCTCGTATCACTAGCAGTCGAGATGACAGCATCTTATCTGCATGGCTGAACGGATCGTGCAGCCACGTCTCGATCCCTGAGTCAACAGATGGGGACGTTTTCAAGACAATCACCATCTGCACGAACAGTTCGACGACGTTTGCAGCAGCATGGACTATCAGCTCGGAGACCATGGCTGCGGTTACCCTTGACGCTGCATCACAGACAGGGGCGCCTGCGATGGTGTACTCAACGACGAACCTGGGTGCACGAATGGCAAAACATCATTTTTTCTTATGAATCCAATTTCTGTTTACAGCATCATGATGGTCGCGTCCGTGTTTGGCGACATCGCGGTGAACGCACTTTGGAAGCGTGTGTTCGTCATCGCCATACTGGCGTATCACCCGGCGTGATGGCATGGGGTGCCATTAGTGACTCGTCTCCGTCACCTCTTGTTCGCATTGACTGCACTTTGAACAGTGGACGTTACATTTCAGATGTGTTACGATCCGTGGCTCTACCCGTCATTCGATCCCTGCGAAAAACTACATTTCAGCAGGATAATGCACGACCGCATGTTGCAGGTCCTGTATGAGCTTTCTGGATACAGAAAATGTTCGACTGTTGCCCCGGCCAGCATATTCTCCAGATCTGTCACCAATTGAAAACATCTGATCAATGGTGGCCGAGCAACTGGCTCGTAACAATACGCCGGTCACTACTCTTGATGAACAGTGGTATCGTGTTGAAGCTGCATGGGCAGCTGTACCTATACACGCCATCCAAGCTCTGTTTGACTCAATGCCCAGGCGTATCAAGGCCGTTATTACGGCCAGAGGTGGTTGTTCTGGGTACTGATTTCTCAGGATCTATGCACCCAAATTGCGTGAAAATGTAATCACATGTCAATTGTAGTATAGTATATTTGTTCAATGAATACCCGTTTATCATCTGCATTTTTTCTTGGTGTAGCCATTGTAATGGCCAGTAGTGTATTAAGGCAGATAACATTTCGACATTGTGTATTTTAGCTTTGTCAAACGTAAGACATTAAAAGATCTCGGTTGCTCCTGTGAGCTAGGCTACCCTCATTTTACATCCGCTAGATCTACGTGTTATGCTATACGACTGCGTATGATAGTATGTGCCTACTGATGACTCGAAAGGCACAAGGCTGGCGAGTAGAGTTCTGCGATGCGGATTCCGCATCCTCGTGGCCTGCAGTCGCGGTAGCAGTACCCATGTCCTGCGGACACTTAATGCAACTCTGCGGGAGATTCACACGCCGATAACCGTAATAATTCAGAGGGGTTGAAATTCCTCGGCGTCAGCGCGGCGCTGGTTGCGTGTTCACTTTAACACAGAGCCGGCAGCCAGCGTGCTGTTTTTACCCCGTCCCTGCATCGGACGGGGCAGCAGGTGATGAATAATGGAATCTTCCGCATGGCATGATGGACGGCTATGTCGCATTCGCAACGTCGGTAGAAATTCCCCGAGATCGTTAAAAAACAGTTTTCGCTGTCGGACTGCTGTGTGGATGTACGAGTATGAACACGTAGCGATGCGTGCCTTGCGTTCCTGTATTTTCACGCGACGCCGGAGATCAAGCAGTAGTCGACTACCGTTTTTCTTCGTGGAAAGACGAAGTGAACATTTTTTTTACTCTCGATAGAATCACGGGAGTATCCTTACTGTGGTCTAAATTTTATTATACTCCTGCGGACGGTGTGACGTATCCTATCACTTAATCATCTCATTTTTGCTATTTTCCTCATCAGCTTTTTCTTTTATTGTTAATATACAGGGTGCTGGGAGTATATGTGCAGGTATTGTGATATTTGGTATCTTAATAAATACCAACTTCAGTATGTTAGTTGTTTCTTTCTCTGCATCTAACAGTCCTCACGCAGACATATTTGATACCTGATGTTTTCTGCACGGTCGTAATAATGCTACTAAGTGAATTATGTCTGTCAGTATAGACTTACCGTTTCGTTTCAAAGCATTTACACTTCAGCACCCGACCTTCTGCCCAGGAGAAAATAAGCATTAATCACTTGCTCTTGCCACATGTGCTATACCCTCCACATGTACTATACCCTGTTCTTCATAAGAATAAACCTGATGTTAAATATAAATGCGATGATTGGTCAGAAGCCGTAGCATGTATAAACTGGTGTTCTTACGCTGTTGGAAGCAGGTCCTTCTAATGTACGAGGCCTGTTTTTTAAGTAAGGTGTTGTTGTTGTTGTTGTCTTCAGTCCTGAGACTGGTTTGATGCAGCTCTCCATGCTACTCTATCCTGTGCAAGCTTCGTCATCTCCCACTACCTACTGCAGCCTACATCCTTCCGAATATGCTTAGTGTATTCATCTCTTGGTCTCCCTCTACGATTTTTACCCTCCACGCTGCCCAGCAACGCTAAATTTGTGATCCCTTGATGCCTCAGAACATGTCCTACCAACTGGTCCCTTCTTCTTGTCACGTTGTGCCACAAACTTCTCTTCTCCCGTTTCGAAGTTAGAAAAAAAAGTGCTAAGATATCTCAATAATTTATTTTTACGTGAAAGCCTGTACCTTAATCTACGCACTGACGCCATTACAGTCTGATTATTCCTTTTTTACGTTGTGTACTAAGTGTTTAAGATGCCTCTGATAATCGTGAGTCCCGCCAACTGTGAAGTACGGGCTGTTATAACATTTCTTAGTGCTAAAGGCCTAAAAGCGATCGATATTTAACGTCAGATCTGTGCAGTTTAAGGAGAAAACATTGTGAGTGATGGAATGGTAAGAAAGTGGGTGAGAGCATTTAAAGATGGCCGCTCAAATGTGCATAATGAACAGCGCAGTGGGCGTCCTTCGGTCGTTAATGAAAGTTTGGTGCAGGAAGTGGACAATAAGGTGAGAGAAAACAGACGCTTTACGATTTCCTCCTTGCGGGATGACTTTCCTAATGTTTCTCGTAGTGTTTTGTATGGCATTGTGACCGAGCACTTGAATTACCGACCATTGTGCGCACGTTGGGTACCAAAAATGTTGACGGATGTGCACAAAACCAAACGTTTAGACAGTGCATTGACTTTCCTTGAGCGCTACCACAACGACGGTGGTGATTTCTTAAGCCAAATTGTTACGGGCGATGAAACATGGGTGACCTACGTCACACCAGAATCAAAGCAACAGTCCATGGAAGTTGAGCAAAGGCATCGTTTTGCTGCAAGACAATGCCCGTACGCATGTGGCGAATCAGACCAAAGATCTCATCACATCTTTTCGTGGGAAACTCTAGATCATCCTCCGTACAGCCCCGATCTTGCGCCCAGTTACTACCATCTGTTCCTGCACTTGAAGAAACCACCTGTGCGGTCAGCGTCTTCAAGACGATGACGAAGTCAAAACAGTGGTGATGCAGTTGTTAACAAGTCAGGCGGCAGACTTCTATGAGGAGGGTATTCAAAAAGTGGCACAACGTTATGACAAGTGCCTCAATATTGACGGAAATTATGTAGAAAAGTAGATTAAGTTACTGGCTTTCATGTAAAAATAAAATTATTGAGATATCTTAGCACGTCTTTTTTTAATTTCAAAACGGTACTTACTAAAAAACACGCCTCATATCAGATATCTTAAGTTACGTTGCCCGCCCGGCTAGCCCCGCAGTCTAACGCGCTGCTTCGCGAGCGGGAAGGCGTGCCGGTCCAATGCACGGATCGGCCCAGCGGATCAGTGTCGAGGTCCGGTGTGCTGGTTGTCGAGGTCCGGTGTGCTGGGCAGCCTGTGGATGGTTTTTAAGGCGGTTTTCCATCTACCTCGGCGAATGTGGGCTGGTGCCCCTTATTCTACCTGTTACACTATGTCGGAAATTGCTGTGCAAACACTCTCTTTACATACGCATACACCATAATTACTCTACCACGCAAACATCTGGGTTACACTCTTCTGGTATGAGACGTTCTCGGAGAAAGGGTCCACTGGGGGCCGAATCGCACAATAACCCTGGGTTCGGGGTGGATCAGGCGGTGGGGTGGGTGGGCTGCTGTCGCATGTTGTGGGGTTGTAAACCACTGAGGGCTATGGCGGGACGAAGCCTCTCCGTCGTTTCTAGGTCGCAAGTTTAATACACGCAAAATACACACACACTAAGTTACGTTAAATGAAACTTTAAGATTTTCTAACCCCTCAATGTTTTTCTTAATCACACTTTAGCTATGTAGTTTTTATTTCAAAATTCGTGTAAACTCACAGTCTCTGTATTATTGTACTCTGATTGTCGCAGTGTTAATACGCAAAATGAAAATGGCTGAGGCTGCTTCCTGCTCCGTAGTGAGACATGCGGTTGGAATACTACTAAAAGGTGCTGAGAAATTTGTTATTTTGAATGTTTTTCATAAATTTACAGTAAAAAATCGTTTTTAAAGTTTTCCGAGGAACTGAATTTGATACATTTGGCATGCACAAGCACAATGGATGTATAGTGGACTCGGTACCGTAGTTGAGTGTTAATGTGGTCCAGTTTGTGGATCGCTGGTTCAAGTGTAGCCTTGGGCATGCATTTCTTACCCTTCAATTTAAAATAGCCAAATCTCGTAATTGTAAAATTAATCATCATTTTTTATGAGTAATGGACAACTTCTTGTTTCTAATTACATATTGCATCCTAAATTCCTGTTTTCATTTCAAATATAAATTCTCAAGTATTGATATTTTGTGAAATATTGCCAATAAAGGCCGCTTAAATTAAGAAAACATAATAATTTTGTTTTATAAGACAAAAATGAAAAACCAAATATTCTTTATTTGGACTATGTCCATTGTTTTATACCACAGACGTAGTCTCACACGAATTAGAGTGATAAGTGTCGTAGAAATATGAAAACAATCATTTTCACAGCATCAAGCACACCAGACAAATGATGCATTTTTACATTTGTACTGTACCATTAGCATATGGGTTGGGTTGGGTTGTTTGGGGGAAGAGACCAAACAGCGAGGTCATCGGTCTCATCAGATTAGGGAAGGACGGGGAAAGAAGTCGGCCTTGCTCTTTCAAAGGAACCATCCTGGCATTTGCCCAGAGTGATTTAGGGAAATCTCAGAAAACCTAAATCAGGATGGCCGGACGCGGGATTGAACCGTCGGCCTTCCGAATGCATTACCATATGAATCCAACAGAACATACATACATTCATTAACCCTTGTTCCATAGATCATGAATACGACGTTTCGTAATGATGTGTAATATGTCACTTTAACATTCGTTTTCTTTACACAAAATAATTAATTTTTTTTTTACAGTTACTACTTTATATCTAAGAATTCATCTATTGAGTAGATGGAGTTGTCATTCAGAAATTCTTTTAATTTGCTTTTAAATGTTGGTTGGCTGTCTGTCAGACTTTTAATACTACTTAGCAAATGACCAAAGATTTTTGTGGATGCATAATTCACCTCTTCCTGTGCCAAAGTGAGATTTAATCCAGAATAGTGAATATCATCCTTTCTTCTAGAGTTGTAACTATGCACTTCGCTGTTATTTTTTAATTGGGATTGGTTATTAATGACAAATTTCATAAGCGAATATATCTATTGCGAATGTACTGTGAATATCCCGAGTTCCTTAAATAAATGTCTGGAACGTGATCTCGGGTGGGCTCCAGCTATTTTTTGATTACACGCTTTTGTGCAATGAATACTTTCTCTCTTTATGACGAACTGCCCCAAAATATGACGTCATATGAAAGCAGTGAATGAAAATAGGCATAGTAGGCTAATTTACTGGTATGTTTACCACCAAAATTTGCAATATTTCTAATAGCATAAGTAACTGAACTATTTCAGCAGCTCATCGATGTGTTTCTTCCAATTCAATTTCTCATCAACGCACACATCCAGAAATATTGAGTATTCTGCCTTAGTAACAGACTTCCATTCATAGTCCATATTTATCAATGGTTTTATGCCATTTACTGTACAGAATTGTATAAACTGTGTTTTCTCAGAATTTAGTGAGAGTCCATTTGCAGAGAACCACTTAATAATTTTCTGAAAGACATTGCTTGCAATTTCCTCAGCTGATTCTTGCTTCTTCGGTGTGATTACTATACTTGTATCATTAGCAAAAAGAACTCGCTTTGTATCTTCGTGAATATAGAGTGGCAAGTCGTTAATATATATTAAGAACAACAAGGGACACAAGACTGAACCCTGTGGGACACCATTGTTGATACCTTCCCAGTTGGAGGACGCTGCTGGTTTTAGCAGACTATCTGTACAGTTAATTTCAACTTTCTCCATTGTTTCAATTAAGTATGAATGAAACCGTTTGTGCACTGGCCCCCTCATACCACAATAATTAAGCTTATCTAGAAGACTTTCATGATTCACACAACGAAAAGGCTTTGAGAGATCCCAAAATATCCCAGTGGGCGATGTTTGGTTATTCAATGCATTTAATATTCGATCAGTCAAATCATATATAGCATTTTCTGTTGAAAAGCCTTTCTGAAAACCAAATTGACATTTTGTTGGTACTTCATTTTTACAAATATGTGATGCTACTCTTGAATACATTACTTTTTTAAGAATTTTGGATAAAGCTGTCAGAAGTGAGACTGGGCAGTAGTTATTAGCATCAGATCTATCCCCTTTTTTATGCAATGGTTTAACAATAGAGTATTTCAGTCTATCTGGAAAATGCCCTGTTTCAGTGAGCTACTGCATTCGTGGCTGAGAATCCTACTTATTTGTAGGGAACAAGCTTTTAGTACTCTGTTGGAAATGCCATCAATTTGATGTGAGCTTTTACTTTTGATTGAATTTATTATTTTCCTAATTTCAGTAGGAGAGGTGGGTTGAATTTCAATTTTATGAAATTGCACAGGTACTGTCTCTTCCATATACTGCCTTGCATTTTCTAATGAATAGCTGGATCCTATTTTCTCTACAACACTTAAAAAACGATTATTAAAAATGTTTTCACAATACTCCAAATTGTTTTAATTTTATTATCTGATGTGTTAATCTCAGACATAATGCACATACTTCTAGTCTGTTTAATAACTTTTCTTAATACAGTGAAGTAGTTTTTATGATGTTTCACTGTTCCGGGATCTTTACTCCTCCTAGCTATAAGATACATTTCCCTTTGCTGTTTAAAAGATTTAAAGATTTTTATATCCCTTTAGTAAGACAAGGCTTCTTATATGGTTTCTTACAGTTATATTTCATTGTTTTCTTAGAGAAACTGTTTTCAAATATATTCACAAAGGTATAATGAAATACGTTAAATTGCAAATTAGCATGATGTTCCCTGTACACCTCATCCCAGTCTAACTGCTCCAAGCTTTTCCTAAAATTTGGAATTGTTAAATCGTTAACTGAATGCACTATTTTAGAGGACTGTTTTGCATTTCTGTATGGAGCTATATCATATACTGTAACTAGCTGTGCAACACGATCAGACAGACCATTCTTAACAAGAGAAGTTTTTATTTGATTAAATTTATCTTGGTCTATGAAAACTATCTATCATTCTGCTGCTTTCCTGTACCACCTAAGTAGGAAAATTAATAACTGATGTCAAATTGAAAGAACCAAGTAATACTTCAAGGTCAAGCTTTCTATCGGCCTCTTTCAGAAAATCGAGATTGAAATCCCCACAAACAATAATTTGCTTTCCTCTGTCTGACAGATAGCACAACAAAGAATCCTAGTTTTTGAAAAACAGTTGAAAATTTCCCAATTGGGAACTATACATGACTACAATTATAAAAGTGCCCTTATGTAGTTAAGCTCACATGCACATGCTTCTATAGGTTGCTCTATGCAAAATTTTTTAGTTTCCAAATTTTTCGCACTATGGCTGCTTTTAACATGTGGCAACTCCTCCTCTCTCCATTGTGTCTCTACTGACATGCGCTGAAAGCTTGTATCCACCTACAATTACCATTTCCATACCTGTAACTATATGATGTTCAGACAGGCATAGTACATCTGTTCCACCCTCAGTTTCTACATCTTCTAAACAAACAAGCTCATCTACTTTGTTTCTTAATCCCCAGATATTCTGAAGCAATACATTAACACTATATTTCACTGGGCTTTTATGTGAATCTTGTGACATACTAACATTATTTTTCACTGTATTATTATGCGAATCTTGCTATTTTTCACATCTCTAGTATCTGCCTGTCTGAACTCCTTATTAGGCTTAATTTAAATGAATGTAGGGTGATGGGACACTGATATTAGCCTAAAAAAGTACTCCCATGAGTTTTAGTGCTCTCCCCCCCCCCCCCATTAAAGATTTTGCTATCATCCCAGCCAGTTTTTACCCTTCCCTTTCCTATTGAGATGCAGGCCATGTCTTGTGAAGTCCCACCTACCAACACCATCAACAGGAACCAAACCTGTACTTGACAAAGTAGCTGCCTAAAGCAGCTGATCCAGCTCCATATTGACCCTCCTGACAGAGCTGTTCAATTGGGGCCAATCATACCGCATGAAAGCAGGAACGAAGCCAACATTTGTATGGTTCGTTGCAGATGCTATTTTTACCAGGTCACACTCAATATTGTAGCCCTGACCCCTATCAATACTGTTTCCCGCTCCACGCGGCGCCAGGTTGCCATCTTGGATTCTGTTGTTGATCGGCTCGTTATCAGAGTAGCAGTTGACGGGTCCAGAACTTAAGTGTATTTCTAGTATTCGGATAATGAAAGAGATTACCTGACGACTCACTGTAAGTAACACCTTCAGTGGCTTTTGTATTCGACAATACGGAGAAATCCCTGCATATGCTTTTGTATCACACATAGCTCTCTCAGAAAATTACTCTGTGTTTAAGTTAGGAATTTTCATCGCTCTTGTTTGTAATTAGAATACTATTGTTAGGTGAGAACGAGAGCATTTTATGCTTACCGTCTGGTCACGTAAGAAGCGTGCGGGAGTGCTGTAGTTTTGCCGAATATTACTTCATTTTTTTAAAATGACATTCAAAGCTACATTGTTCCTCTGCTCGTCTCTTTTTACGTCTGAATTACAACTGTTCACATCATTGCAGGGTGGTTGGATCACCTGGCTGTCCAAGTTAAATGCACCGGTAAAGCTGCTGTCCCGCATTATCGCGCAGTCTATGTGCGTATATCACAGCATGAAACATATCCTTATGACCGTACTTGACTGAACCGAACACAGCTTGGCTTACGCTCCACGTGAAACGAAATCCTACGACGTTCAAACAAACGTGGAAGATTTCATGGTGTGATGCTTATTCTTTGATGAACGCAGTACAGAAGGATATAACAAACCGAAGAAATACTACTCATAATAGCTATAATTGTTAGTTTGCAAGTGAAGTACATACTGATGTAATAATTCAGCATACTTTGTTCAGTCGCCAGTAAAAATATGTGCACTTATATTCCTAACACTCTGCATATTATGATCCAACAAACCTTTCGAAATCGGACATTATATGGGGAACATAGTGCCAGGATGAAATCCCATGCTTGGACCTCTCTACAAAGAGTCAGGTGAAGGATAAAAAAAAGGGCAGAGTGTTGTTCATTGGTGCATTTAGTGTGTGTACTGTGAATATCAAGAATCCAGTAAAACATCAAATCTCCGCCATCGCTGAGACCGGAAAAAGATCCTGCAAGAACGGAACCAACGACGACTGAAGAGAATCGTTCAACGTGACAGAAGTGCAACCCTTCCGCAAATTGCTTTATATTTCAAAGCTGGGCCATCAACAAGTGTCGGTGTTCGAGCCATTCATCGAAACATCATCGATATTGGCTTTAGGAGCTGAGGGCTCACTCGTGTACCCTATATGAATGCACGACACAAAGGTTTACGCATGGGCCCGTCAACATCAACATTGGACTGTTCATGACTGGAAACATGTTGCCTGGTCGGACGAGTCTCTTTTCAAACTGTATCTAGCGACGTATACGGGTATGGAGACGATCTCATGAATCCATGGACACTGTGTATCAGTAGGGGTCTATTCAATCTGGTGAAGGACCTGTAATGGTGCGTGCAGTTAGAGCGATATGGACCCCTGATACGTCTAGATACGACTCTGACAGGTGACAAGTACGTAAGCATCCTGTCTGATCACCTGCAACCATTCATGTTCATTGTGCATTCCGACGGACTTGGGAAGTTCCAGAAGGACAATGGGACACCCCACACGTCCAGAACTGCTACCGAGTGGCTCCAGCTACACTCTTCTGAGTTTAAACACTTCCGCTTGCCACAAAAGTCCCCAGACCTGAACATTACTGAACATATCTGGGATGCTTCGCAACTTGTGTTCAGAAGAGATGGATAGTTCTGCAGGATTCGTGGTGCCAGTTCCCTCGAGCACACTTCAGACACTAGTCGAGTTCATGCCACGTCGTGTTGCGGCACTTCTGCGTGCTCGCGGGGGCCCTACACGATATTAGGCAGGTGTACCGGTTTCTTTGGCTTTTTAGTGTATAATGAATTAATTAGCCATTAACGACAAAGAAAGGAGTCTTATTTATAAAATATGAAACCACAGTGCTTTAAAATCTATAGGAAAGATATAAATTATAGTGTCTTTGTTATGTTATCTCTATTTTTGTCTGTCTTTCCTTTTCTTTCTTTCGTTGCGTTTCATAGTCCTGGCCTTGCTCTGTTAAGATGTACGCATCATTGTAAACTCATACAAGTGCAAATAATTATTTATTTCGTTCACTTAGTAACCCTGTTATTATTTCTTAACATTAATCTCTTTAACGTGTTACAGATAGGATACCAAATATAAACGTGGGTGAGTCTTGTTGCATTAGAGCGTGAATAACCGGCATGTGCAATATTTGTTGAACCGACATTGCGGCCTTCTCACCGAGATAACTGCGAATTCTAGTAATTCCTTAGAAAATGCATATCATTTGATTTAAGAAGTCCGACTGCCAGGTGCAAACCAAATTAGCGCACTTGAGATATTCCAAATTTCAGTCACGATAATACGAATCTAAGACAGTCACTGCGAGAGAAAAATGTTTTGTGTTTTATAAATTTTAAACCCCGGACCTTCCGTCAATTTAACTTGCTCGGTTTTAATTAGAGTGAGTTAAACTGGTGATTGTGCCAGGACTATCAAAACACCTCATTAATATGCTGCATATGTAATTTTATTTCCAAATATGTGTATTTTATGACTGTTTCTTTGCCATGTAACCCAACGAGACGTTCATATTAATGTTTGGAAGCTCATAAAAATTAAAAGGAAACGAATTTGAACGGAAATTAGTAACGAAATTAAAGGAAAGAGTATAAAATAAGGAAATAGAAAAATTAATAAATTCTTGAAGACATCATTGATAGCGACTACAACACGGAGTAAGATAATACGCCTAGTTCTGCTTTCTATTATTTTAAACTTGGTCTATTTGAAGGTGTAAAGGTAGAAAATTTAGTTTATGGTAAAATTTGTAATTATTATGTAATTATTGCACACTTTGTAAAAGGAGACCACTAGATAATGGAAATTCATAGTTAAGCACGCACAGCTTGCAGTAGCAATTAGCATTTGTCTTCCAAAGAGGTATTTTACAGTGCTGAGCTGCGTGCAAATACCGTGCGTAAGCTGTTTACTAGTATGTGTTACCTACATTACAGTATGTAATAAATTCGAAAAAACTGTATCGTACGGTACGGTCAGATCGGGATAATGGCTTCTTCACATCCAGAAACTGAGTCTAAAAAGATACCATAAGGCGAATTCGCCCCTAAAATTTTAAATAACAAGACAGCAGCGACGAGTGAAATCACGTCGGCGGCTATAGACGAGTCTATTGCTGAACCTGTTAGTGCGTAACCAGATCATACCTGTTACAAAAAAGTAGGTGCTGCTGCGAGTAATATAACCAGTCTGAATCAGAGACAGGAATGTATTAAACTGCAACAAGACGATTTGACTATTGAGGTCGCACAAATTAATGAACAGGTCAAATATCACACTGAGCAGTTAAAAACGAGGTTGCTAGCAACATGACCAATGAGTTCCAAGCTGATCTAGGAACCATAAGTAACGAGATCTCAAACGTGAAAACAACTATTAGAGGTAATCATGAATCTGTAGAAAAACTGAATGAGCACCTGAGTAATTAGCAAATAGCGCAGGAAACTCTGAAATCCACCCGCCAATCGCTATAAACCCAAGCAGAGGATCTCTCCACTGATCATGAAAGAAAATCAGATGTATTTTTAAAGTAAAAGGGCCAAAAAATTACAAAAAGATTAGAATCATAATTACAGAAAGCTGTGCAGTGTGGTGTTTCAAAAGTCTAATCAGGAAACATCGCGTTTCTTTACCGCTTGAGCGACGCCAGGTAAGAAATGCTAATATATATATATATGCGTAGTCGACGCCGGCGGCTGGAAGAACCGTTGAAACATCATGCTGACCATTATTAAAAGATGTTTTATGTTTTTTTTATAAAAGGAAAGGGAGTTCAATGTTGAATGTGGAATGATAAAGTTTGTAAGTGAATGTCAATTGGTTATCAACTGTTAAATAAACTTCTAGTTGGAAGTTAAAACAGTCAGTTGACTCTGTTGTTACGACATATTATTTATGTGTGAAATTTGCAAATTTTATTAAAATTCAGACTTCTTGAAGAGAGTCTCGCAGAATTTTATCAGAAGTGTGGACGATCTTCAATAATTAACTAGTTTAAAGTTTTATTAATGAGAAGTCGACACGTATTGACATTTTGAAAATAATCGATACTGTTGTAGGCGACTTGCCTACAACAAATAATTGCATAGCCGTCCGGTATAATGTGTTAACGAAAAAAATATTTATTCGCAAAAACTCACAATGAGAAGAAACTAAAAAAACAACAGAGAAGTAACAAAAACTAGGAGACTCTATAGTCTTACGGCAAAGATAAAAAAACAACACATGACCAGAAAAAAACTCTCGCGCACTTTTGATATCACTTTGCACCAGACATATCACTGCCACACTGTGAAGTGTATTAAAATTCTGTTTTAAAACTTTATCGGCGATTGCGGTCAAGAAGATCGGTTTTAAAGTGGAATATTTCGTTAAATGAGAACAAGATTGATTCTTTAGTGACATTAATTAATTATTTAAGGAAAAATTAGAAGAATTTCAATTTATTCTGGCAAAGATATCAAGGAGCGTCAGACCGCACAACGAACATATAGAAACTCTGTGACTTTGTTGAACTATATAAAAAAATTTTACGATAAAATTTTTCTATAACAGGGACTGGTGAATTTTGCTGCGTCTCCTTATCTTCTAGGTTGAATCTGCTACAGCTTAATGTTTTCTTTATGGATTTTTCAAGTAACTGGGAAAAGAACTTATAATTTGATCTGCGGTGGACCGTCGATATTGGGTACACGGTTAGGCTATTGTGAAGTCTGTTAGTTTGCAGATTGCCTTTCTTTCCCCTGCTGCAGACATCGTTGCTGAGTTGCTGCGACAGGATCGGCGGTTCAGCGCAGCAGCAAACTATAACCGAAGTGTATTCCGAGCAAAGCACTTCCGCACATTAATAAAATGTTCTCGCGTTTCAAGCCGCTTCAAGTGGTTAACTGTCCACGAGCTTTCAGCAGGGACATCTTCATCCATTATCAAGTGGTTGACTGTCGTCTGACTGCAGCTGCCGAGCTTATACAGCCGCGCTGCCGCCAGTGACGTCACTGCTGCCTAGTCCCGCGTCATATGTGTGGCAATGTTTTGGCAGTAGGCAGTAGGCAGCCGCGAGCTCTAGTATTACTTAGCTCGCGGCGGGCAAAAATCAAGTTTATCAGCGGAAGTGACGTAGCGATAAGACGCTAGTGAATCGAGCGCTCGGCGCGCTTCCTGTTTCTGCGTCAGTCGACTGCAGGCAGCAGCACGCAGCACACAGCCATGCCGTACCGCCATGGACACTGTGTATCAGTAGGGGTCTATTCAATCTGGTGAAGGACCTGTAATGGTGCGTGCAGTTAGAGCGATATGGACCCCTGATACGTCTAGATACGACTCTGACAGGTGACAAGTACGTAAGCATCCTGTCTGATCACCTGCAACCATTCATGTTCATTGTGCATTCCGACGGACTTGGGAAGTTCCAGAAGGACAATGGGACACCCCACACGTCCAGAACTGCTACCGAGTGGCTCCAGCTACACTCTTCTGAGTTTAAACACTTCCGCTTGCCACAAAAGTCCCCAGACCTGAACATTACTGAACATATCTGGGATGCTTCGCAACTTGTGTTCAGAAGAGATGGATAGTTCTGCAGGATTCGTGGTGCCAGTTCCCTCGAGCACACTTCAGACACTAGTCGAGTTCATGCCACGTCGTGTTGCGGCACTTCTGCGTGCTCGCGGGGGCCCTACACGATATTAGGCAGGTGTACCGGTTTCTTTGGCTTTTTAGTGTATAATGAATTAATTAGCCATTAACGACAAAGAAAGGAGTCTTATTTATAAAATATGAAACCACAGTGCTTTAAAATCTATAGGAAAGATATAAATTATAGTGTCTTTGTTATGTTATCTCTATTTTTGTCTGTCTTTCCTTTTCTTTCTTTCGTTGCGTTTCATAGTCCTGGCCTTGCTCTGTTAAGATGTACGCATCATTGTAAACTCATACAAGTGCAAATAATTATTTATTTCGTTCACTTAGTAACCCTGTTATTATTTCTTAACATTAATCTCTTTAACGTGTTACAGATAGGATACCAAATATAAACGTGGGTGAGTCTTGTTGCATTAGAGCGTGAATAACCGGCATGTGCAATATTTGTTGAACCGACATTGCGGCCTTCTCACCGAGATAACTGCGAATTCTAGTAATTCCTTAGAAAATGCATATCATTTGATTTAAGAAGTCCGACTGCCAGGTGCAAACCAAATTAGCGCACTTGAGATATTCCAAATTTCAGTCACGATAATACGAATCTAAGACAGTCACTGCGAGAGAAAAATGTTTTGTGTTTTATAAATTTTAAACCCCGGACCTTCCGTCAATTTAACTTGCTCGGTTTTAATTAGAGTGAGTTAAACTGGTGATTGTGCCAGGACTATCAAAACACCTCATTAATATGCTGCATATGTAATTTTATTTCCAAATATGTGTATTTTATGACTGTTTCTTTGCCATGTAACCCAACGAGACGTTCATATTAATGTTTGGAAGCTCATAAAAATTAAAAGGAAACGAATTTGAACGGAAATTAGTAACGAAATTAAAGGAAAGAGTATAAAATAAGGAAATAGAAAAATTAATAAATTCTTGAAGACATCATTGATAGCGACTACAACACGGAGTAAGATAATACGCCTAGTTCTGCTTTCTATTATTTTAAACTTGGTCTATTTGAAGGTGTAAAGGTAGAAAATTTAGTTTATGGTAAAATTTGTAATTATTATGTAATTATTGCACACTTTGTAAAAGGAGACCACTAGATAATGGAAATTCATAGTTAAGCACGCACAGCTTGCAGTAGCAATTAGCATTTGTCTTCCAAAGAGGTATTTTACAGTGCTGAGCTGCGTGCAAATACCGTGCGTAAGCTGTTTACTAGTATGTGTTACCTACATTACAGTATGTAATAAATTCGAAAAAACTGTATCGTACGGTACGGTCAGATCGGGATAATGGCTTCTTCACATCCAGAAACTGAGTCTAAAAAGATACCATAAGGCGAATTCGCCCCTAAAATTTTAAATAACAAGACAGCAGCGACGAGTGAAATCACGTCGGCGGCTATAGACGAGTCTATTGCTGAACCTGTTAGTGCGTAACCAGATCATACCTGTTACAAAAAAGTAGGTGCTGCTGCGAGTAATATAACCAGTCTGAATCAGAGACAGGAATGTATTAAACTGCAACAAGACGATTTGACTATTGAGGTCGCACAAATTAATGAACAGGTCAAATATCACACTGAGCAGTTAAAAACGAGGTTGCTAGCAACATGACCA
Organism: Schistocerca americana; assembly: GCF_021461395.2. Classification (NCBI taxonomy): domain Eukaryota; kingdom Metazoa; phylum Arthropoda; class Insecta; order Orthoptera; family Acrididae; genus Schistocerca; species Schistocerca americana. The sequence goes on from NC_060123.1 coordinate 570,728,635, forward strand.
ATGAGTTCCAAGCTGATCTAGGAACCATAAGTAACGAGATCTCAAACGTGAAAACAACTATTAGAGGTAATCATGAATCTGTAGAAAAACTGAATGAGCACCTGAGTAATTAGCAAATAGCGCAGGAAACTCTGAAATCCACCCGCCAATCGCTATAAACCCAAGCAGAGGATCTCTCCACTGATCATGAAAGAAAATCAGATGTATTTTTAAAGTAAAAGGGCCAAAAAATTACAAAAAGATTAGAATCATAATTACAGAAAGCTGTGCAGTGTGGTGTTTCAAAAGTCTAATCAGGAAACATCGCGTTTCTTTACCGCTTGAGCGACGCCAGGTAAGAAATGCTAATATATATATATATATGCGTAGTCGACGCCGGCGGCTGGAAGAACCGTTGAAACATCATGCTGACCATTATTAAAAGATGTTTTATGTTTTTTTTATAAAAGGAAAGGGAGTTCAATGTTGAATGTGGAATGATAAAGTTTGTAAGTGAATGTCAATTGGTTATCAACTGTTAAATAAACTTCTAGTTGGAAGTTAAAACAGTCAGTTGACTCTGTTGTTACGACATATTATTTATGTGTGAAATTTGCAAATTTTATTAAAATTCAGACTTCTTGAAGAGAGTCTCGCAGAATTTTATCAGAAGTGTGGACGATCTTCAATAATTAACTAGTTTAAAGTTTTATTAATGAGAAGTCGACACGTATTGACATTTTGAAAATAATCGATACTGTTGTAGGCGACTTGCCTACAACAAATAATTGCATAGCCGTCCGGTATAATGTGTTAACGAAAAAAATATTTATTCGCAAAAACTCACAATGAGAAGAAACTAAAAAAACAACAGAGAAGTAACAAAAACTAGGAGACTCTATAGTCTTACGGCAAAGATAAAAAAACAACACATGACCAGAAAAAAACTCTCGCGCACTTTTGATATCACTTTGCACCAGACATATCACTGCCACACTGTGAAGTGTATTAAAATTCTGTTTTAAAACTTTATCGGCGATTGCGGTCAAGAAGATCGGTTTTAAAGTGGAATATTTCGTTAAATGAGAACAAGATTGATTCTTTAGTGACATTAATTAATTATTTAAGGAAAAATTAGAAGAATTTCAATTTATTCTGGCAAAGATATCAAGGAGCGTCAGACCGCACAACGAACATATAGAAACTCTGTGACTTTGTTGAACTATATAAAAAAATTTTACGATAAAATTTTTCTATAACAGGGACTGGTGAATTTTGCTGCGTCTCCTTATCTTCTAGGTTGAATCTGCTACAGCTTAATGTTTTCTTTATGGATTTTTCAAGTAACTGGGAAAAGAACTTATAATTTGATCTGCGGTGGACCGTCGATATTGGGTACACGGTTAGGCTATTGTGAAGTCTGTTAGTTTGCAGATTGCCTTTCTTTCCCCTGCTGCAGACATCGTTGCTGAGTTGCTGCGACAGGATCGGCGGTTCAGCGCAGCAGCAAACTATAACCGAAGTGTATTCCGAGCAAAGCACTTCCGCACATTAATAAAATGTTCTCGCGTTTCAAGCCGCTTCAAGTGGTTAACTGTCCACGAGCTTTCAGCAGGGACATCTTCATCCATTATCAAGTGGTTGACTGTCGTCTGACTGCAGCTGCCGAGCTTATACAGCCGCGCTGCCGCCAGTGACGTCACTGCTGCCTAGTCCCGCGTCATATGTGTGGCAATGTTTTGGCAGTAGGCAGTAGGCAGCCGCGAGCTCTAGTATTACTTAGCTCGCGGCGGGCAAAAATCAAGTTTATCAGCGGAAGTGACGTAGCGATAAGACGCTAGTGAATCGAGCGCTCGGCGCGCTTCCTGTTTCTGCGTCAGTCGACTGCAGGCAGCAGCACGCAGCACACAGCCATGCCGTACCGCCATGGACACTGTGTATCAGTAGGGGTCTATTCAATCTGGTGAAGGACCTGTAATGGTGCGTGCAGTTAGAGCGATATGGACCCCTGATACGTCTAGATACGACTCTGACAGGTGACAAGTACGTAAGCATCCTGTCTGATCACCTGCAACCATTCATGTTCATTGTGCATTCCGACGGACTTGGGAAGTTCCAGAAGGACAATGGGACACCCCACACGTCCAGAACTGCTACCGAGTGGCTCCAGCTACACTCTTCTGAGTTTAAACACTTCCGCTTGCCACAAAAGTCCCCAGACCTGAACATTACTGAACATATCTGGGATGCTTCGCAACTTGTGTTCAGAAGAGATGGATAGTTCTGCAGGATTCGTGGTGCCAGTTCCCTCGAGCACACTTCAGACACTAGTCGAGTTCATGCCACGTCGTGTTGCGGCACTTCTGCGTGCTCGCGGGGGCCCTACACGATATTAGGCAGGTGTACCGGTTTCTTTGGCTTTTTAGTGTATAATGAATTAATTAGCCATTAACGACAAAGAAAGGAGTCTTATTTATAAAATATGAAACCACAGTGCTTTAAAATCTATAGGAAAGATATAAATTATAGTGTCTTTGTTATGTTATCTCTATTTTTGTCTGTCTTTCCTTTTCTTTCTTTCGTTGCGTTTCATAGTCCTGGCCTTGCTCTGTTAAGATGTACGCATCATTGTAAACTCATACAAGTGCAAATAATTATTTATTTCGTTCACTTAGTAACCCTGTTATTATTTCTTAACATTAATCTCTTTAACGTGTTACAGATAGGATACCAAATATAAACGTGGGTGAGTCTTGTTGCATTAGAGCGTGAATAACCGGCATGTGCAATATTTGTTGAACCGACATTGCGGCCTTCTCACCGAGATAACTGCGAATTCTAGTAATTCCTTAGAAAATGCATATCATTTGATTTAAGAAGTCCGACTGCCAGGTGCAAACCAAATTAGCGCACTTGAGATATTCCAAATTTCAGTCACGATAATACGAATCTAAGACAGTCACTGCGAGAGAAAAATGTTTTGTGTTTTATAAATTTTAAACCCCGGACCTTCCGTCAATTTAACTTGCTCGGTTTTAATTAGAGTGAGTTAAACTGGTGATTGTGCCAGGACTATCAAAACACCTCATTAATATGCTGCATATGTAATTTTATTTCCAAATATGTGTATTTTATGACTGTTTCTTTGCCATGTAACCCAACGAGACGTTCATATTAATGTTTGGAAGCTCATAAAAATTAAAAGGAAACGAATTTGAACGGAAATTAGTAACGAAATTAAAGGAAAGAGTATAAAATAAGGAAATAGAAAAATTAATAAATTCTTGAAGACATCATTGATAGCGACTACAACACGGAGTAAGATAATACGCCTAGTTCTGCTTTCTATTATTTTAAACTTGGTCTATTTGAAGGTGTAAAGGTAGAAAATTTAGTTTATGGTAAAATTTGTAATTATTATGTAATTATTGCACACTTTGTAAAAGGAGACCACTAGATAATGGAAATTCATAGTTAAGCACGCACAGCTTGCAGTAGCAATTAGCATTTGTCTTCCAAAGAGGTATTTTACAGTGCTGAGCTGCGTGCAAATACCGTGCGTAAGCTGTTTACTAGTATGTGTTACCTACATTACAGTATGTAATAAATTCGAAAAAACTGTATCGTACGGTACGGTCAGATCGGGATAATGGCTTCTTCACATCCAGAAACTGAGTCTAAAAAGATACCATAAGGCGAATTCGCCCCTAAAATTTTAAATAACAAGACAGCAGCGACGAGTGAAATCACGTCGGCGGCTATAGACGAGTCTATTGCTGAACCTGTTAGTGCGTAACCAGATCATACCTGTTACAAAAAAGTAGGTGCTGCTGCGAGTAATATAACCAGTCTGAATCAGAGACAGGAATGTATTAAACTGCAACAAGACGATTTGACTATTGAGGTCGCACAAATTAATGAACAGGTCAAATATCACACTGAGCAGTTAAAAACGAGGTTGCTAGCAACATGACCAATGAGTTCCAAGCTGATCTAGGAACCATAAGTAACGAGATCTCAAACGTGAAAACAACTATTAGAGGTAATCATGAATCTGTAGAAAAACTGAATGAGCACCTGAGTAATTAGCAAATAGCGCAGGAAACTCTGAAATCCACCCGCCAATCGCTATAAACCCAAGCAGAGGATCTCTCCACTGATCATGAAAGAAAATCAGATGTATTTTTAAAGTAAAAGGGCCAAAAAATTACAAAAAGATTAGAATCATAATTACAGAAAGCTGTGCAGTGTGGTGTTTCAAAAGTCTAATCAGGAAACATCGCGTTTCTTTACCGCTTGAGCGACGCCAGGTAAGAAATGCTAATATATATATATATGCGTAGTCGACGCCGGCGGCTGGAAGAACCGTTGAAACATCATGCTGACCATTATTAAAAGATGTTTTATGTTTTTTTTATAAAAGGAAAGGGAGTTCAATGTTGAATGTGGAATGATAAAGTTTGTAAGTGAATGTCAATTGGTTATCAACTGTTAAATAAACTTCTAGTTGGAAGTTAAAACAGTCAGTTGACTCTGTTGTTACGACATATTATTTATGTGTGAAATTTGCAAATTTTATTAAAATTCAGACTTCTTGAAGAGAGTCTCGCAGAATTTTATCAGAAGTGTGGACGATCTTCAATAATTAACTAGTTTAAAGTTTTATTAATGAGAAGTCGACACGTATTGACATTTTGAAAATAATCGATACTGTTGTAGGCGACTTGCCTACAACAAATAATTGCATAGCCGTCCGGTATAATGTGTTAACGAAAAAAATATTTATTCGCAAAAACTCACAATGAGAAGAAACTAAAAAAACAACAGAGAAGTAACAAAAACTAGGAGACTCTATAGTCTTACGGCAAAGATAAAAAAACAACACATGACCAGAAAAAAACTCTCGCGCACTTTTGATATCACTTTGCACCAGACATATCACTGCCACACTGTGAAGTGTATTAAAATTCTGTTTTAAAACTTTATCGGCGATTGCGGTCAAGAAGATCGGTTTTAAAGTGGAATATTTCGTTAAATGAGAACAAGATTGATTCTTTAGTGACATTAATTAATTATTTAAGGAAAAATTAGAAGAATTTCAATTTATTCTGGCAAAGATATCAAGGAGCGTCAGACCGCACAACGAACATATAGAAACTCTGTGACTTTGTTGAACTATATAAAAAAATTTTACGATAAAATTTTTCTATAACAGGGACTGGTGAATTTTGCTGCGTCTCCTTATCTTCTAGGTTGAATCTGCTACAGCTTAATGTTTTCTTTATGGATTTTTCAAGTAACTGGGAAAAGAACTTATAATTTGATCTGCGGTGGACCGTCGATATTGGGTACACGGTTAGGCTATTGTGAAGTCTGTTAGTTTGCAGATTGCCTTTCTTTCCCCTGCTGCAGACATCGTTGCTGAGTTGCTGCGACAGGATCGGCGGTTCAGCGCAGCAGCAAACTATAACCGAAGTGTATTCCGAGCAAAGCACTTCCGCACATTAATAAAATGTTCTCGCGTTTCAAGCCGCTTCAAGTGGTTAACTGTCCACGAGCTTTCAGCAGGGACATCTTCATCCATTATCAAGTGGTTGACTGTCGTCTGACTGCAGCTGCCGAGCTTATACAGCCGCGCTGCCGCCAGTGACGTCACTGCTGCCTAGTCCCGCGTCATATGTGTGGCAATGTTTTGGCAGTAGGCAGTAGGCAGCCGCGAGCTCTAGTATTACTTAGCTCGCGGCGGGCAAAAATCAAGTTTATCAGCGGAAGTGACGTAGCGATAAGACGCTAGTGAATCGAGCGCTCGGCGCGCTTCCTGTTTCTGCGTCAGTCGACTGCAGGCAGCAGCACGCAGCACACAGCCATGCCGTACCGCCATGGACACTGTGTATCAGTAGGGGTCTATTCAATCTGGTGAAGGACCTGTAATGGTGCGTGCAGTTAGAGCGATATGGACCCCTGATACGTCTAGATACGACTCTGACAGGTGACAAGTACGTAAGCATCCTGTCTGATCACCTGCAACCATTCATGTTCATTGTGCATTCCGACGGACTTGGGAAGTTCCAGAAGGACAATGGGACACCCCACACGTCCAGAACTGCTACCGAGTGGCTCCAGCTACACTCTTCTGAGTTTAAACACTTCCGCTTGCCACAAAAGTCCCCAGACCTGAACATTACTGAACATATCTGGGATGCTTCGCAACTTGTGTTCAGAAGAGATGGATAGTTCTGCAGGATTCGTGGTGCCAGTTCCCTCGAGCACACTTCAGACACTAGTCGAGTTCATGCCACGTCGTGTTGCGGCACTTCTGCGTGCTCGCGGGGGCCCTACACGATATTAGGCAGGTGTACCGGTTTCTTTGGCTTTTTAGTGTATAATGAATTAATTAGCCATTAACGACAAAGAAAGGAGTCTTATTTATAAAATATGAAACCACAGTGCTTTAAAATCTATAGGAAAGATATAAATTATAGTGTCTTTGTTATGTTATCTCTATTTTTGTCTGTCTTTCCTTTTCTTTCTTTCGTTGCGTTTCATAGTCCTGGCCTTGCTCTGTTAAGATGTACGCATCATTGTAAACTCATACAAGTGCAAATAATTATTTATTTCGTTCACTTAGTAACCCTGTTATTATTTCTTAACATTAATCTCTTTAACGTGTTACAGATAGGATACCAAATATAAACGTGGGTGAGTCTTGTTGCATTAGAGCGTGAATAACCGGCATGTGCAATATTTGTTGAACCGACATTGCGGCCTTCTCACCGAGATAACTGCGAATTCTAGTAATTCCTTAGAAAATGCATATCATTTGATTTAAGAAGTCCGACTGCCAGGTGCAAACCAAATTAGCGCACTTGAGATATTCCAAATTTCAGTCACGATAATACGAATCTAAGACAGTCACTGCGAGAGAAAAATGTTTTGTGTTTTATAAATTTTAAACCCCGGACCTTCCGTCAATTTAACTTGCTCGGTTTTAATTAGAGTGAGTTAAACTGGTGATTGTGCCAGGACTATCAAAACACCTCATTAATATGCTGCATATGTAATTTTATTTCCAAATATGTGTATTTTATGACTGTTTCTTTGCCATGTAACCCAACGAGACGTTCATATTAATGTTTGGAAGCTCATAAAAATTAAAAGGAAACGAATTTGAACGGAAATTAGTAACGAAATTAAAGGAAAGAGTATAAAATAAGGAAATAGAAAAATTAATAAATTCTTGAAGACATCATTGATAGCGACTACAACACGGAGTAAGATAATACGCCTAGTTCTGCTTTCTATTATTTTAAACTTGGTCTATTTGAAGGTGTAAAGGTAGAAAATTTAGTTTATGGTAAAATTTGTAATTATTATGTAATTATTGCACACTTTGTAAAAGGAGACCACTAGATAATGGAAATTCATAGTTAAGCACGCACAGCTTGCAGTAGCAATTAGCATTTGTCTTCCAAAGAGGTATTTTACAGTGCTGAGCTGCGTGCAAATACCGTGCGTAAGCTGTTTACTAGTATGTGTTACCTACATTACAGTATGTAATAAATTCGAAAAAACTGTATCGTACGGTACGGTCAGATCGGGATAATGGCTTCTTCACATCCAGAAACTGAGTCTAAAAAGATACCATAAGGCGAATTCGCCCCTAAAATTTTAAATAACAAGACAGCAGCGACGAGTGAAATCACGTCGGCGGCTATAGACGAGTCTATTGCTGAACCTGTTAGTGCGTAACCAGATCATACCTGTTACAAAAAAGTAGGTGCTGCTGCGAGTAATATAACCAGTCTGAATCAGAGACAGGAATGTATTAAACTGCAACAAGACGATTTGACTATTGAGGTCGCACAAATTAATGAACAGGTCAAATATCACACTGAGCAGTTAAAAACGAGGTTGCTAGCAACATGACCAATGAGTTCCAAGCTGATCTAGGAACCATAAGTAACGAGATCTCAAACGTGAAAACAACTATTAGAGGTAATCATGAATCTGTAGAAAAACTGAATGAGCACCTGAGTAATTAGCAAATAGCGCAGGAAACTCTGAAATCCACCCGCCAATCGCTATAAACCCAAGCAGAGGATCTCTCCACTGATCATGAAAGAAAATCAGATGTATTTTTAAAGTAAAAGGGCCAAAAAATTACAAAAAGATTAGAATCATAATTACAGAAAGCTGTGCAGTGTGGTGTTTCAAAAGTCTAATCAGGAAACATCGCGTTTCTTTACCGCTTGAGCGACGCCAGGTAAGAAATGCTAATATATATATATATGCGTAGTCGACGCCGGCGGCTGGAAGAACCGTTGAAACATCATGCTGACCATTATTAAAAGATGTTTTATGTTTTTTTTATAAAAGGAAAGGGAGTTCAATGTTGAATGTGGAATGATAAAGTTTGTAAGTGAATGTCAATTGGTTATCAACTGTTAAATAAACTTCTAGTTGGAAGTTAAAACAGTCAGTTGACTCTGTTGTTACGACATATTATTTATGTGTGAAATTTGCAAATTTTATTAAAATTCAGACTTCTTGAAGAGAGTCTCGCAGAATTTTATCAGAAGTGTGGACGATCTTCAATAATTAACTAGTTTAAAGTTTTATTAATGAGAAGTCGACACGTATTGACATTTTGAAAATAATCGATACTGTTGTAGGCGACTTGCCTACAACAAATAATTGCATAGCCGTCCGGTATAATGTGTTAACGAAAAAAATATTTATTCGCAAAAACTCACAATGAGAAGAAACTAAAAAAACAACAGAGAAGTAACAAAAACTAGGAGACTCTATAGTCTTACGGCAAAGATAAAAAAACAACACATGACCAGAAAAAAACTCTCGCGCACTTTTGATATCACTTTGCACCAGACATATCACTGCCACACTGTGAAGTGTATTAAAATTCTGTTTTAAAACTTTATCGGCGATTGCGGTCAAGAAGATCGGTTTTAAAGTGGAATATTTCGTTAAATGAGAACAAGATTGATTCTTTAGTGACATTAATTAATTATTTAAGGAAAAATTAGAAGAATTTCAATTTATTCTGGCAAAGATATCAAGGAGCGTCAGACCGCACAACGAACATATAGAAACTCTGTGACTTTGTTGAACTATATAAAAAAATTTTACGATAAAATTTTTCTATAACAGGGACTGGTGAATTTTGCTGCGTCTCCTTATCTTCTAGGTTGAATCTGCTACAGCTTAATGTTTTCTTTATGGATTTTTCAAGTAACTGGGAAAAGAACTTATAATTTGATCTGCGGTGGACCGTCGATATTGGGTACACGGTTAGGCTATTGTGAAGTCTGTTAGTTTGCAGATTGCCTTTCTTTCCCCTGCTGCAGACATCGTTGCTGAGTTGCTGCGACAGGATCGGCGGTTCAGCGCAGCAGCAAACTATAACCGAAGTGTATTCCGAGCAAAGCACTTCCGCACATTAATAAAATGTTCTCGCGTTTCAAGCCGCTTCAAGTGGTTAACTGTCCACGAGCTTTCAGCAGGGACATCTTCATCCATTATCAAGTGGTTGACTGTCGTCTGACTGCAGCTGCCGAGCTTATACAGCCGCGCTGCCGCCAGTGACGTCACTGCTGCCTAGTCCCGCGTCATATGTGTGGCAATGTTTTGGTGGCGCGACCGCCGCGCCAGCTTCAACTCCCCAGTCACATGATCCCAGGCCGTACTTTACTGAGGATGTTGACCGATACTTTGATCTCTATTCCTTAAAATATTATACTATCCCAGAAGCCGTTGGCCCGTTTAATAATAGAAGTATCGGGAGTATCGTCGAATGAAATTATGTGTCCGTTTTCCAGTGCATGCTCGGCTACAGCTGATTTTCCGGGATAGCGTAGGCGGAAACACCTTTCGTGTTCTATGCGAGCCTGGTCACATAAAACTGCCCACACGCACATGGTATTTTGTATATCCCAGCTATCCTGAACACTGTATCGATTTTATGTTTCTTCAGGAGACGGCTAATCTTCCCTGTTATTGAGTCACAAAACGGTAAAAACGCAGTCTTGTTTGCATCTTCTTCGCGGCTTTGAAGAATCTGGTTGCGAAATTTGTCTGTTGTAACTGTTTTCCTTGAAAGCTTTGCCTAAGTGGCTCTGTCCCTTGGCAGGTTTTCGGCGTCTGAGACGGTTGCAGTTCGATGTACCAAGGTCCTCAGGACAGACCGTTTCTGTGATGGGTGGTGGTAGCTGGTGGCGTGTAGATACCGTTGTTTACAGGGTTCGTGACAATGGTGTCATGTATCTGTGTCACTTTTAAGTGTAGTGCAGCATTAAATAAAAGTTACTTGGCTTGAATAATAATGCCTAACTTACTTTTTGCAGCCACCTTTATCGAGAATGATTCCTGTCTAAACCTATAGTCGAACTTCTGCTGTCTGAGCCAAGGAGGTTATTTTAAGTTCCTTGGTCTGATCGTATCGGCCGAAGATCTTCGAACCTTGCGCAAGTACAACATGGCGGACACGAAATATCGTTAGAAACGAAAAGAAAATACTTTTTTGTTTTACGACTACATGAGCGGGTTACACCATATGTTCCAGACTTGACGAGGAAAAAAATTAAGTTTTTCACGACCACGCCAAAACAACGGTGAAATCATTTCAAGAATCTAGTGTGATCGGATGTTGACAGCCTGCTCAAAAAAATGGTTCAAATGGCTCTGAGCACTACGCGACTTAACTGCTGAGGTCACCAGTCGCCTAGAACTTAGAACTAGTTAAGCCTAACTAACCTAAGGACATCACACACATCCATGCCCGAGGCAGGATTCGAACCTGCGACCGTAGCGGTCGCTTGGTTCCAGACTGTAGCGCCTAGAACCGCACGGCCACTCCGGCCGGCAGCCTGCTCAGGAAATTGATTTTGCTTTATTTCACACATGCCTAATTGAAACATCGCTTTGTCGTGGGGTGAGATAAAGTGGAAATCAATAAATTCCAAAGAGTATCAGCCAAACCTGCAAGTACATGTAATTCATATAATCAGACGTGCTTCAACCAAGTTGACACCGTTTAGTCACACACGCCATTACTGACAACAAAAATTACAGACGCACTAAGCAAGTACTCATTAAGTATAAACTGTTGTAAAAATGTACACGAGCACTTCTCAGCATAAAGAGACATAGATTATTTAATTAATGCTACCTGAAGTGATGCATTGGCTACCAGCAGCTACACTGAGGTGATAAAAGTCATGGGATGCCGATATGCAACTAATAAGAGGTGCGACAGTAAAGTAATGAGACTGATGTGAAAAAACATGTTGCTTACCGTTTCAGTCAAGTTTAGTGATGTCTCCTTCAAAGTAGTTGCCTTCTGATTGCACACACTTATTCCAGCGCTTCTGCCATTGATGGTAACGTTTCTGAAACTCATCTTCTGTAATATCCTCCAAGACCCTCGTCACAGCTTTTTGGACATCTTGTGTTGTTTGAAAATGGTGTCCCTTGACCGCCGTTTTGACTCTTGGAAATAGAAAAAAGTCGCACGGAGCGATATCAGGTGAATAAGGTGGCTGTGGTTGTACTGAAATTTGTGTTAAGGTTAAAAATTGCTGTACTGATAGAGCAGTATAGGATGGCGCAATATCGTGATGCAGAATCCAATTTTGCACAAATCTTTCTCATACCAAGCTCTTCAGTTATTATTAGACGAACTGTTTCTCGATTGATGTTCAGTTCTTCTGCAATCATTTTCACGGATAATCTTCGATGAGATTGTACGAGTTCACGCACGCTGGCCAAGTTGACATCCGTCCGTGAGATTGATGGTCGTCCACTGCGGTCTTCATCTTCAACATTCGTTCTGCCTTCACTAAACATTTTATGCCAACGAGAAACTTGAGATCTTGGCATAACCTCCTCGCCAAAAGCCTTCTGAAGCTTACCGTAAGTTCTCGTCGTGTTTTCACCCAATTTAACGAAAAAGAAATGGCATACCGCTGTGCAATATTATGCGGTCCCATTATCGTGACGAGAGACACAAACACGTGTTAACTTATTACAGCACAACTCACGACTGAGGAATTGCATCGATGTGCCACTTGGACCAGAAGCAGCTTATAGACCGAGGTCAAAGATATTGTGCCTACAAAAGCCTGCAGGGTTGCCACATCTTGCAAAGAAAATCAGTCTCATTACTTCACTGTCGCACCTCATACATGATAGTAGTATCGCGTACACAAGATGTAAAAGGGAAGTGCATTTGCACAGCTGCTGTTCGTACTCAGGTGATTCACGTTTTCCGACGTGGTTGTGGCCGCACGACGGGAATGTAGTAGGAGTCAGTAGCACGGAACATTCCATTTCGTAAATTGTTAGGGAATTCAATATTTCGAGCTTCACACTATCAAGAGTACGCCGAAAATACCAAATATCAGGCATTATCTCTCATCACGGACAACGCAGTGGCCGACGACCTTTACTTAACGACCGAGAGCAGCGGCGTTCCCGTAGAGTAGTCAGAGTAGTCAGTGCTAACAGACAAGCACCATAGCGTGAAATAACAGTGGGACGTATGACTAACTTATCCGTTACGGCAGTGCGACGAAATTTGGCGTTAATGGGCCATGGCAGCAGACGACCGACGCGAGTGCCTTTGCTAACAGCACGATATCGCTCGCAGTGCCTCTCCTGGGCTCGTCACTATATTGATTGGACGCTAGAGGAAAACCGTGACCTGATCAGATGAGTACCGATTTCAGTTGGCAAGAGCTGATGGCAGGGTTTGAATATCGCGCAGACCCCACGAAGCCATGGACCCACGTCGTCAAAAAGGCATTGTACAAGCTCGTGGTGGCTCCATAATGGTGTGGACTGTGTTTACATGCAAGAGACTGGGTACCCTGGTCCAACTGAACTGATCATTGACTGGAAATGGTTGTGTTCAGCTACCTGGAGACCATTTGCAACCATTCATGGACTTCATGTTTCCAAACAACAATGGAGTTTTTATGGACGATAATACTCCATGTCACTGGGTCACAATTTCTCGCGATTGGTTTGAAGAACATTCTGGACAGAGTGAGCGAATGATTTGGCCACCCAGATCGCCGGACTTGAATCCCATGGAACATTTATGGGACTAAATCGAGAGGTTAGTTCGTGCACAAAATCCAGCACCGGCAACACTTTCGCGTTATAGGCAGCTATAGAGGCAGCATGGATTAAAATTTCTGGTGTGGGCTTCGAACGACTTGATGAATCGGTGCTACGTCGACAGGCTGCTCTACGTCGGGCAAAAAGAGGTCCGACACAATATTACGAAGTATCCCATGACGTTTATCACCTCAGTGTCTGTTCCCAGTCATTGTGGCAGAGACCCATAATGCAAATGCGACATGTGTTTGTCTAAACAAAACATTAAATATCGTGTTCTCAGGAAGATTGTTTGGGCCTCTGAATACTACATGTGGGCTGTTCTTACAACACAGATGTGGCGGTTCCTTTATTATATGAACGACTGAGTTTAAATGTAAGTACTTCGTCCTTCGGTTTCCGAGTGCATCGTAAGAATCAAAAGTTTATCTCGGGTGAACCAGCACTAACAAAAAATGCCATGAAAATATTAATCCCGTAGCACGAACATCATGAGTGGGGCCCTAAAATTCGCTTCTGACTGTATAAAGGAATGTTCAGGTCACTACGACAGTCAACTGTCCGTCGAGGCGTGGCTCAGTTCTTCCAAAGAATAGTTCACGATATAACTCAGAATTAATAGATCTCACGACTTCTCGCAGCAAATACTTAGTAAAATAGCGTGTACAGTTGGCAATAAGACCGGAATATGGAATCACACTATCAAACATATTCTCTCAGTACATAAAGAAAATACAAATTACTGCCGGCCGAAGTGGCCGTGCGGTTAACGGCGCTGCAGTCTGGAACCGCAAGACCGCTACGGTCGCAGGTTCGAATCCTGCCTCGGGCATGGATGTTTGTGATGTCCTTAGGTTAGTTAGGTTTAACTAGTTCTAAGTTCTAGGGGACTAATAACCTCAGCAGTTGAGTCCCATAGTGTTCAGAGCCATTTGAACCATTTTTTACAAATTACTGAGAACAAATAAAATCCGCATATATACTGCAAAGAATGAAACATTGACTGTACGAAGTAGTAACCTCTTCCTAAGTGTCATTTAAAGGAAGTCTATTTTATTACCTTCAGTAGACCTTGCTTGGCTCAAAAAGACAGACTTTGTCAAAAAGAATCATACGATTAAAAAAAAAATCATAACTGTTATGTTATTTGAGCGATGTGCATGGACAACGTCCTGTTGGAAAGGGCAAACTCCCGAGTTTTAGATGGTTCTTGCTAGGTAGCAGCAGTGTGCGCACAGTGCATTCTAGTAAAAATGGTGTCCGGACAACGGCAAGCCTTTTGTGTTTTACGTTTTGCGCAGTGCGGGTCAGTAATAACCGTTCAGCGTGCCTTGGCGTACTAAGTATGGTGTGGATCCTCCTACAGCACAGTGCACAGACCATGGCATGAAGAAGTCCGAGAAACAGGTTGTTTCTGTAAAGGCAAATGGCCGGGCCCTCCCCGAGTGTCTGACACAGACGTCGTACGCATCCACCATAGTTCCACAAGGAGTCCGCAGAAATCCGTTGGCCGTCCAACTCGACAGCTCAACATGATTCCGATGTCCGTCTGGCGTGTGTTGCGTCGATGTTTACACATGAAACCATACAAAATTCGGCAACTGCCAGCTCTTCGTGAAGGTGACAAACAAATAACAATTTCGTTATTGTCAAGATGGATGATGACAGTTTTCTTCCACTCTTACAGCTAGTGTTTAGTGACGAGATGACATTCCATTTAAATGGAAAGGTGAACGGTCATAATGTGAGAATATGAGGTACAGAACAATCACTTGAAATTGTACAGTATTAGAGCGACTCTCCAAAACTTAGTGTGTTTTGTGCTGTTTCACGGGAAAGGGTCTGTGGTCCATTTTTCTTTGCCGAGGGCACTGTTAGAGGAGGCACATGTCTCGATACGCCTAAGAACTTTCTTTTCCCACAGTTGGAGACTGATTCGAACGTCCTCATTTACCAACAGGATGTGGCACCACCACACTGGCATCTGGAAATGCGGGAATTTTTAAATCAAAGGATTACTTACCGATGGTTCGGTCGCACTTTACCATATGATTCAGCCTTACATTACTGCCCTCCAAGGTCACCGGACCTGACTGTGTGTGATTATTTCTTGTGGGGTTTACAAAAGACACTGTTTATGTGCCTCCATGACCAACAACAATGAATAAACTGAGACATGGCATAACAGTAGCTGTGGAAAGCTGTAGCTCAAGACATGCTCGCTAGAATGTGGGAACAGTTCGAATATCGCATTGATATATGCAGTGCATCTGAAGGGGGCATATTGAACACCTATGAAAAGGTATGAACAAAATTTTTTTGCGTTTCCCGTCCATCAAAAAGAACAAAATTCGTTATATATTTTTATTAGTTTCGGAAATGTAGACGTGCCTCATCGGATGATTCTTTTTGATACATGCTGTCAGGTATGAATACAGAGAAAAGACTGACGGATACATTTTATACCACTCTTCTTGCTTGTGAACGCGGCAACAATGAGTTGCGGTATTCTCTTCATGCTGTTGAGCCCGTTGTTTCGCGCTGCACTTCGTGTTCATTCTACTTCTTGGTACTGCACTTCCTGGAACACGAAACTGGGTAACGGCTCGGAAGCTTCTTCATGACGATATGAAACAGATTTTTTCCACAAAGATTAACAAAATGATTTTCTTCCAATTTGTCCCTCTTCTCGCATCATTTAACAAACATTTGAAACACACCCAAAAATACGATTATTTGAAACATATTATCCTAGTTTTGCATTTTGAATTACTGATTTCGAGGGGGAGCGGTGGTAGTGGTGTTGGTGATTGGTGGAGGGGGTTGGGGTGGGGGAATGGGCAAGAAACTGTATGTAGCTGAACCGCTGCAAGATACAAATGCAAGATACAGATGGGCAAACTCGTTCATCCATGGGAACTAGTTCACTGCTGATCGCTCTTTTTTGGGAACCGTTCGTTTTTAGTCGTTCACCGTTCATTTGTGCTCGGTATATGGTTCTTATGAAAAATTGAAAATTAATGGCATCAGTGACTGAAGGATGGAAGACGCCAAGAGGGGGGGCACTTCCCTCCCCCCCCCCCCCCCCCCCTGGAGTACAGAGTTCTTATTCATTACAGAGTTGTAACCCACTTGTACAAGTAACTTACGTGGTTCTGCATAATCTCTCGTTTAGCCAACTGTAGCGTTATGTGGCTGATAGCAATGAAATAATATATGGTGGCGCACAGAAAAACGGCCCCGAGTACAGACTGCTCACCAGTTACGCACGATTTGTTGACCGCTACGAGCAGAATAGTTGAACATATAATAATTAGGCAGTGAAGAAATAACAAATAAGCTAATGCAAACAACAACTTCGAAACAATACATGACGATTGTTGTGCGACAGTTAGCAGTCAAGTGTTCTGGCCGATTTTTCGAGCGTCACCCTGTGCCACTGAATTAATATTGTAGAACTTAACAAATCCTCTTTACAAAATATGAGACTAGACACTCGATTATGGAGCACGGGCTTCATTCGGTTGTTAAGTCGGTCTGCCTTTCATAACAATGAACATACTTCCAGAATGAGATTTTCACTCTGCAGCGGAGTGTGCGCTGATACGAAACTTCCTGGCAGATTAAAACTGTGTGCCGGACCGAGACTCGAACTCTGCCAGGAAGTTTCATATCAACGCACACTCCGCTGCAGAGTGAAAATCTCAATCTGGAAACATCCCCCAGGCTGTGGCTACGCCATGTCTCCGCAATATCCTTTCTTTCAGGAGTGCTAGTTCTGCATGGTTCGCAGGAGAGCTTCTGTAAAGTTTGGAAGTGTAAGTAGGCTGTTTACGTTTTTATGTTGGTAACGTCACCTAGCGCTCTGTATGAAAATCACTGACTGTGATGTGTGCAGTCTGTGGCTGGTTAGCATTGTTGGAACATTCACTATTGTAGTGTTGGGCAGTTGGATGTGAACAGCGCATAGCGTTGCGCAGTTGGAGGTGAGCCGCCAGCAGTGGTGGATGTGGGGAGAGAAATGGCGGAATTTTGAGAGCGGACGATCTGGACGTGTGTCCATCAGAGACAGTAAATTTGTAATATTGGATATCATGAACTGATATATATATGATGACTTGGGAACATTATGAAGGTAAATACATTGTTTGTTCTCTATCAAAATCTTTCTTTTGCTGACTATGCCCATCAGTAGTTAGTGCCTTCAGTAGTTAGAATCTTTTATTTAGCTGGCAGTAGTGGCGCCCGCTGTATTGCAGTAGTTCGAGTAACGAAGATTTTTGTGAGGTAAGTGATTCATGAATGGTATAGGTTATTGTTAGTCAGGGCCATTCTTTTGTAGGGATTTTTGAAAATCAGACTGCGTTGCGCTAAAAATATTGTGTGTCAGTTTAGTGTTGACCAGAATAGGTAAAGAGCGAAATGCCCGCGACAGGCAAAGGTCCCGCGTTCGAGTCTCGGTCCGGCACACAGCTTTAACCTGCCAGGAAGTTTCAATGAACATGATGTTTTACCTTGGATGAAAAAACGACGGAAAATTGCCACTCGTGTGTGCCGTGCCGACTTCCTTTGCATGTGTAATAAAAAAAAAAGTTGCCTTTTTATGTCTTCTGCTGCTTATCTAAATAATGAAGCAAGCTCATATGCCCTTTCGTTACCTGAAAAGATGTATGCATTACATACAGCGTAATCTTTATGTGATTTACGTAAATATAAATTACATTTTACTTACCGTTGTGGACGCTGAATAGAATACGAAAAGAACCAGAAGTCCAGAGTTCAAGAAAAGTTTGAATCAGATATGGATTGGGCGTGCGCAGCGAACGAAACGAGCAACTCGGATAGTGAACTAAATAGGAGCATTCGGGAGTGGAGCTGCGAGGAGCGGCCACGCGAAGAAGGACCTAGGGAGACCGAGACAGAGACGGGAAGGGGACCGAGGCTGGAACGAGACGGGTCGACGTGCTTTTGCGGGAACGAGACCGGCCGTTTCCCGTTCCCGGGAACTATAAGTAGAAAGCTGCGACCGAAGTGAACTATGAAAGATCGTTCCTTAGAATTCGTTCCTCGCTCCTTCCGTTAATCTTGGTGAACCGTTCCTTTGGACCCGTTAGTTCGCGAATAGTTCAAATGGCTCTGAGCCCTATGGGGCTTAACTTCTGAGGTCATCAGTCCCCTAGAACTTAGAACTACTTAAACCTAACTAACCTAAGTACATCACATACATCCATGCCCGAGGCAGGATTCGAACCTGCGACCATACCGGTCGCGCGGCTCCAGACTGTAGCGCCTAGAACGTCTCGGCCACCCTGGCCGGCAGTTCGCGAATGACCCATCTCCAATGTAAGGTGTTAGACAACGGATTTTGGCAATAGTGTTGCAAATACTTGTCCGTTTCCTGCTGCAGGTACAAAGGAAATATGCAAACCATGCGAAATAATTACTGGAATATTCATGTCAAGGTTCAAATGGCTCTGAGCACTATGGGACTTAACATCTATGGTCATCAGTCCCCTAGAACGTAGAACTACTTAAACCTAACTAACCTAAGGACAGCACACAACACCCAGCCATCACGAGGCAGAGAAAATCCATGACCCCGCCGGGAATCGAACCCGGGAACCCACGCGTGGGAAGTGAGAACGCTACCGCACGACCACGAGATGCGGGCTCATGTCAAGGAAAATTATTCCTGTTATGTGGTTACGTGGGCGTAAAGTGTTGCAATATTGTGCTGATCAGACAGTTCTTTGCTTCAGATACCTTTACAGTAAATGATGTCAGGTTTCTAAACAGAAATAAGTTCCTGCTGTTCCTGCCTCGGAGCTTCCATGACATCGCATGAAGCCACACCACTGGCGCAGCTTGGCCCGCTACACAATTTACACGTCATTCTGCTCCGCGGATTTAGACATATACACTACTGGCCATTAAAATTGCTACACCACGAAGATGACGTGCTACAGACTCGAAATTTAACTGACAGGAAGAAGATGCTGTGATATGCTAATGATTAGATTTTCAGAGCACTTACACAAGGTTGGCGCCGGTGGCGACACCTACAACGTGCTGACATGAGGAAAGTTTCCAACCGATTTCTCATACACAAACAGCAGTTGACCGGCGTTGCATGGTGAAGCGTTGTTGTGATGCCTCGTGTAAGGAGGAGAAATGCGTACCATGACGTTTCCGACTTTGATAAAGGTCGGATTGTAACCTATCGTGATTGCGGTTTATCGTATCGCGACGTTGCTGCTCGCGTTGGTCGAGATTCCATTACTGTTAGCATAATATGGAATCGGTGGGTTCAGGAGGGTAATACGGAACGCCGTGCTGGATCCCAACGGCCTCGTATCACTAGCAGTCGAGATGACAGGTATCTTATCCGCATGGCTTTAACGGATCGTGCAGCCATGTCTCGATCCCTGAGTCAACAGATGGGGACGTTTGCAAGACAACAACCATCTGCACGAACAGTTCGACGACGTTTGCAGCAGCATGGACTATCAGCTCGGAGACCGAACCGGGGTGCACGAATGGCAAAACTTCATTTTTTCGGATGAATCCAGGTACTGTTTACAGCATCTTGATGGTCGCATCCGTGTTCGGCGACATCGCGGTGAACGCACATTGGAAGCGTGTATTCGTCATCGCCATACTGGCGTATCACCCTGCGTGACGGCAAGGGGTGCCATTAGTTACACGTCTCTGTCACCTCTTGTTCGCATTGACTGCACTTTGAACGGTGGACGTTACATTTCAGATGTGTTACGACCCGTAGCTCTACCCTTCGTTCGATCCCTGCGAAACCCTACATTTCAGCAGGATAATGCACGATCGCATGTTGCAGGTCCTGTACGGGTCTTTCCGGATACAGAAAATGTTCGACTGCTGCCCTGGCCAGCACATTCTCCAGATCTCTCACCAACTGAAAACGTCTGGTCAATGGTGGCCGAGCAACTGGCTCGTCACAATACGCCAGTCACTACTCTTGATGAACTGTGGTATCGTGTTGAAGCTGCATGGGCAGCTGCACCTTTACACGCCAACCAAGCCCTGTTTGACTCAATGCCCAAGCGTATCAAGGCTGTTATTACGGTCAGAGGTGGTTGTTCTGGGTACTGATTTCTCAGGATCTATGCACCCAAATTGCGTGAAAATGTAATCACATGTCAGTTCTAGTATAATATATTTGTGCAATGGATACCCGTTTATCACCTGCATTTCTTCTTGGTGTAGCAATTGTAATGGCCAGTAGTGTACATTTGTTGTCAGACCCAAGTTAATTCTCTGCTCTGTTACGCTAGCAAATCAATCTAAAAGAGTTTCCAGCGTCGGTTTGACCAGCGAGACAGGATTAAACTTCACAACTCAATGCTCAAATAATTAAAAGCTCTGTAACTACCTAAGCACTTTCAGGGGAAATTCCGGTGCGCGGTCACTGGACTGTGTGTGTGAAATCTTATGGGACTTAACTGCTAAGGTCATCAGCCCCTAACTTACACACTACTTAACCTAAATTATCCTAAGGACAAACACACACACCCTTGCCCGAGGAACGACTCGAACCTCCGCCGGGACCAGCCGCACAGTCCAGGACTGCAGCGCCTCTGACCGCACGGCTAATCCCGCGTGGCGATCACTGGACTGCTTTACGTTATATACGCCACTTTCAACTGGCTATTAGCAATTGCCTTTGACAACTACAAAAACTACAAAACCGGAACACAATTCAAACTGAACATTGAAAAGCTCACTCAAAAGCACCACTCTCAAATTTGTACGGAAACAAATGAAATTTATCGCTGTTAATTAACTCTAGCTAAGCCCGTCACTCTTATCCAACATAGCCTTCGGCTATCTGATGACTCCAGGCTCTGCTCTGAGGCCCTGTTTGATTGGACAAGCTCACGCTCACTAATCTACAAGATATGAGTGCGTGCTGTCAGACACCACGCACTCATATAATTGTGTAAGTAGGCTGTTTAGGTTTTTTTATTGGTAACGCCACCTCTGTATGAAAAATCACTGGCTGTGCTGTGTGCAGTCTGTGGGTAGTTTGCATTGTTGTAATACTCGCCATTGTAGTGTTGGGCAGCGGCAGCTGGATGTGAACAGCGCGTAGCGTTGCGCAGTTGGAGGTGAGCCGCCAGCAGTGGTGGATGTGGGGAGAGAGATGGCGGAGATTTGTAATTTGTCATGAACTGTTATATTTATATATGATGATATCAAGGTAAATACATTGTTTGTTCTCTATTAATATCTTTCGTTTGCTAACTATCCCTATCAGTAGTTAGTGCCTTCCATAGTTTGAATCTTTTATTTAGCTGGCAGTAGTGGCGCTCGCTGTATTGCAGTAGCTTGAGCAGCGAAGATTTTTGTGAGGCAAGTGATTTGTGAAAGGTATAGTTTAATGTTAGTCAGTCGCAGCTGCAATTAACTAGATATTATTTTCAGTGTTATGTTAATGTGTTCTCTTATTTTTGATCTTCAAATTGTGTTTTTTTTGTGTTGTCGTGTGAAATACTGTGACAATAATGGCGTGTGAAAAACGTAATACTAGGCTCCAAAGTAAACTGAGAAATGACAGTGAAAATGAAAGCAGTGTGTTAGCGCCACCGAGTAATGAATTAACTGATGTTCAAAGTAGTAATTTGGTAATTGTGCATAGGGAAATGGAGCGGGCTGCAAACAATGGTGTAGACAGTGAAACAGGTAGTGAACAGGGAAGCATTATCGATCGATCTGTCGGCAACAGCTCGCCTCAGGAATCCGAAATGACAGGACACAATTTTGCAAATACTGTAGATTCAGGTTTTGCGTCCTCACCGTTTTCCCAAATGAGTCAAGACACATTTTCCGCTTGTCAAAATGTGAATGTTGCCGGTGCAACTTCACTGCCGAAAAGCACTGAGGAACATGTTTCAGACACCAGTGCATTGTTATTACAGTTAATGCAACAAATGGGACAAAAACTACAAAAGTTAGACACAACACTTGAACAAAATCAGAGACAAATGGGACAAAATCTTAAAAAGTTAGACACAGTGGAACAAAATCTCAAAAAGTTAGACACAATGGAACAAAATCTTCAAAAGTTAGACACTACACTTGAACAAACACGTGAAGATTTAACCACTGAGTTACATAACATCGAATCGAAATGTCAAAAGGTCTGTAATGACGTAAAAACACAAATTTGTGAGCATTTTCAACCTATTTTTTCGCGGCATGAAAATGTATTACAGAATCACGAAGCAGCCATAAAAGAACTGCAAACCATTGTTCATGAAAATCACGACACCTTGCAAGCTAAAATTGACTCAGTTGCATCTACCGATTCGGTTACGCAACTTGCAAAAACTCAGGAAAACTTAAAGGACACAGTAGATACTCTGAAACTTGGTTCAGAAAAACATACAGAGGAAATAAGTACACTATCGGATAAAGTAGCCGAACTTTCAGATCAGTTCACTAACTTATCTACAAAGGTAGATGATGATCTGAATGACACAACACCTGTAGCCTTCACTGACACAGAAGAGTATGAACAAATTAGGAAATTCAAACAAAATCAGAATCAAATTAATACGCAACACCAAAGAGAAATCCGGGAAGTACAAGATCAGCTGACACAGGTAATACAAGAATTACGTATTTCAGAGGACACTCGCGCCCCAACACGGGAAGAGGGACTTAGAAATACGGAAAAGACGCAAAATAATAACACAGGGCATTTCGGAAGTTATGAAAGAAACTGGCAATGTGCACCGAATTTCGAGATGGAACGGCCGACACGACCTAACAATGACCGATATGCGACTCGCCGACATGATGATTTTGACTATAAGCTGTTCATTACTACACGTAAATTCAAAACATTTAAGAATTCTGGCAACGACATTCATCCACAAGCATGGCTCCATCAATTCTCTCATTGTTTTCCTCCCAACTGGTCGTTGGAACACAGATTAGAATTTATGTGTGGCTACTTAGAGAATGAACCAGCTGTAAGAATGCGATCGGTAATTCACGATTGCCAGAGTGAAGGAGAGTTTTGCCATGCCTTCCTCTCAGCATATTGGTCTCAAGCTACACAAGACCGTGTAAAACATAGCATCATGATGATGAAACACTTTGAACAATCTGAATTTTCCAGTCTTGTCAAATATTTTGAAGACATGTTGCATAAGAATCAATATCTTTCAAACCCATACAGCCCCTCAGAACTCATCCGCATTTGCTTAATCAAATTACCTGAACATTTACGACATATTATTTTGGCAGGACGTTGCAAAGACGACATTGAAGCTTTTCAGGGACTGTTACAAGAACTGGAAAGTGACACTGACAATCGCGGAACGCGAAAACAAGGACACAACAATTACAGGTCACATCCGTCACAATTCCGTGACGACAGAAACAATAACCGGACACGACTGGTCTATTCTTACAACGCAAATCGTGACCAAAATAGACACCACCCGTACGACAACCGTTGTCAGAGTAATAATAGTTACAGAGAAAGATCGCATTTCCGTAGTAATGACTATCACAGAGACAATCAGAGAAACAGACAATATGGTAACCAAAACAAGTATTATCAAGGGAGGCAGGATAACTTCAGACGCAACAGTTCGGCGCAGAGTTACGATTCAGGGACAAATTCTCCACCACATGACCGACAAACAAGAAACTATGTAAACTACCGACAAAACGACAGACGTGAATTTCATCAGAACTGGCGGGATTCTAACAGAGCTGGGCCCTCTCGGCAAGGCGAATTTGTAGAAGTTAGGTCTCCTAATCCCAATAACAACGCGCGCCAACAAAGAGACAGACAATGACTCGCGCCGCAGGCACCCACGTGCGCCGGCTGGCTCAGAGAAAAATAACATAGACGCTAACCTTAAGAAAAATTCCAGTTTTGTTTAACGACGTATACCGCATGATAATTGCGTTGAAGTTGAAACTCTGCGTACTAGGAAGAGTAAAGGTTTACACCACATTTCACATGTAAAACCTTTTATTGAAAGATAATCTGCTTTTTAACTTTGTCTTTGCCATAAAACTTTTCACTTCACATTTCTAGTATGCTTTGTCAGACTTAAGAAACTGTTAACATGCAACAATGTTTGAAGTTAAATATCCAGTCTAGAACCTAGGGAACATTTTTAAACAGAAATGACGAATGCATTGTTATAGTGAACAGATGTCACAGTGTTATTGTGTGTGTACATTCTTGCTTGTTAGTTGCACGATTATGGAACGACTATAAGGCTCACATACTTAGAACATTTACCAGTACTGCTAATGAGATTTTAATGCAACATTTTGGTTTATTTGAAAATACATTCTGAATTTAAAGTGCTTTCTGAGAGATACCAGATGACACAGAGGTTAGTTTATGTGACAGCTACACGATTTTTATCACGACGCTACTAATGAGTGACAATTTACAATGTAGCTTTTGCGGTGTATCTGTTTTATATCTGCACAGTTTTCTGAATTCTTCTAGGAAGAAAAACATGTTTTAGTAGTAACATTTGTGGTATAGCAACAATGAGACAGCCTTTTTCGTGGCACAACAATACGTTACTGTACAGTACTTTCTTCATCACAACAATAAGCGTAATAACTACGATATCTATACGCAAAGCATTTCACTTTTGTGTATTATGAGGTAAGTACATTGACTTATGCAGAACTTAGCTTTCGGAGGACGATAACTACGACACTTCCACACAGATTATGTTGCAACAAGACGCACATTTAGCGCTACAGTACACGTATTTGAGTGATTAATTTTGTACTTAAAACATTTATTTTTAAAGATTTTTGAATTACAAAGAAAGTTTTCCGTGATACATTTCATTCCATTGCTGTAATCTGTAACACCTGAGGGTATAATTACATTAATCCTCAGGGGGGTACACACCTACTTTGTGTACCATGTGTTTGGCAAGCACAAGGAACCCTAGCTAATATGGTATTTGCTTATACAACTTTACACATCGGTACCATATTTCTCTAACACACAAATTACACAGCTATCTGATCATTTAACTGAGAGAGACAAACATTTATTTTACTATATCAGTGACAGATGTTTACGTAATTACACAGTTGGATAACTTCACACTTATGAAACTGTATTTTGTCTGTACTTTGTGAACTGTTCATATTTTTTTGGAATCATTGTGATACTATGAGAGCTTTGAATGATGTATTTGGTATGAGATCATGATTTTTAAAGTACGTTTGAGGCAGCTGACACTTTTGACATGAGCAGAGAATTTTTTTAGGCTTCGAAGTTATTGGAGGAAGTTACGACGATTTTGAGATTTGACTGAAGTGTTATGATGTTATTATTACGACGACGATGTGTATTATGTTGTTGAGGAATGTTTATTATGCTACGTATTTCTCATGATGAAATATTGAAGAAGTGTCGACGAATATGTATATGTATAATGAGGTAAGGAATAATGAGTAGTGTTCAGGGACTCTGATTTATGAAAAGGATGTTGGAAACCAAGAATCGTACTTTAAGAGTTATGAAATGTGTGTATATGCGTGAATGTATCACAATGCTGGCGAAAATTTTTTGAACACTGTTATATTTACAGGATTTTTTTTCTCTACACATTTGTTACGCAAATTTTCGACCTGTGAAATGTTTATATGAGACTGTCACTGTAGCGGAAACTGCTGTCGTAAATATGTCGGTAAGAAAGGTAAGTGACCGTGACGTAATGCGTTGCGAGCGGCCAGGTGTGCCAGTTGCCTGGAGGAAAAGCCATTATTGCGAGCCCTTTTCAGCGGCACAGGTAGAAAAAAATAAAAAATAAAATAAGACGCCATTAACCTCGCTTCTGACATTCCTTTGTAGAAAGCATCGCAAAAACGACACGGTCGAACTTGAAAACATACGATTACACTGGAT
This sequence comes from Schistocerca americana, assembly GCF_021461395.2. Lineage (NCBI taxonomy): Eukaryota > Metazoa > Arthropoda > Insecta > Orthoptera > Acrididae > Schistocerca > Schistocerca americana. The sequence goes on from NC_060123.1 coordinate 570,754,697, forward strand.
GCCTAATGAAATGACGAGAAATATTTTTATGTCTATACACCTGATTATGACTACTGTCTCTCTAGTTGAGAGATTTTTCTACTAATTTATGAAATGCCACATGGCTATTGAACGATGTTCTTATGCTTTGCTGTGTACATAGTTGCTTATTTCATTTGATATCTAGATTCTAGCTGCACTGCTGCATTGGTTCAAATAAAATTTTATAGATGTACTAATATAAATATTTTCTGTCTACAGATCGAGTAAAAAAATAATTTTTTCAAAAAAAATGAGGGAGCACAAAATAACATTTACCTTCACAGGAACTGCATTCATAATTTTCTTTTCGAGTACTTGGTAACTTTTTGGTAGGATAACTTCTTGTGGTGCACCACTTTAATTACATAGATATTAAGATGTCAATATACATTTCCCTTATCTGCATTGTTGTTTTTACTGTAATATTTTTTCTGCTTGAGCTATGTCATGTTTAGGTATAAGTTACTGCTGTTTGCCAGGCATAGTGTTACTGAATTTGACTTTGTGTTACTCTGCTAATCCAATTTTACTACTCATTTATTTTTATTGTTGCTGCGCATTGGCTCATATTAGTTGTAATGTTGAATTGCTTGGTAATTTAGATTTAGTGTAGCTTGCTTTGCGATTTTCCATTTTTTTTCATTGCTGTTTATATTAATTGTTTTATGTGATGCTGCATTGCCTCGTCCCTTAGTTTAGCATCTGAGCTCAGTAGATTTAAGTTAGCTTAAGAAGAGACTATATAAGAAACTAACTATTATAAATTTATAAGAAATGCATTGAGAAGCTATCAGAAAATGGTCTGGCAAAATAAAAAGGATACTGTACAGTGGAGAAAAACTATTATTGACAGAGGATGTGAACAGAATACAGAAAGCGGAGAGAAAAACTATTTTTGACAGAGGATGTGAACGAAATACAGAAGGCAGGCTTAGATAGGACTTTTGGGAATAATGATGAATGAAGGGAGATCTCCAAGAAGCAAAGAAAGTTTTGTTTGCAAAATACTGCAATGAAACAAACCCTGTCCTTTCCTTTTGTGTTATCCCACTATGTGTTTGGGTACCCTTGTGTATATATGTTCTTCCTGTCTTTATATGTTTACCTCATCAGACTTTTGTTGTAGAATTTTTCTCATACTCAGCTACATGAACTATGATGAGGAATACTGTTATCCTCAAATATAATTTGCGTTAATAATATGTTATTTACTTTGTAAAGATGTTAGACATTATTAATTCTGTTTTGTTTTAATGCTCATGTGTAAAGTTGATGTTTCAAAAGTTATTCTGATCTTTTATGTTTTTACTTATGTCATAATTCCTGTAACACTGATGTATATGTTTATTTCTATTCTTTTGTAAAGCCTGTTTTACTACAAATGTTATCTGTATTATTATGTTCTTTAATGATGTATTTTGTACCTTTGTAATTGTATTTTCATGTTGTAAATTTATAATTGTACAGACACCAGTTCTTCAAATTAAGTTACATTTCACTGCACACGTTTCTGTTGGTCATAGTATACGGACAATATGTGAGAAGTAGGGACTGTTAGTGTTTGCACGTGCGTTAATAATTCAGCAAGGGACTGGATAACAGCATTGCTGGTTCTAAGGACAATTCCAAAAACTTTGTGAGTGCACAAGTGGTGGTTATGGACTTGCTATATTATCCGCAAGACTCTTCAATGGTGATTGTGCACCTGCACAGTCGCAACAGATGGCTGCTGGCCGTCTCTACAAGGACTACAGTGGGTCTGCATCTTTGATGGCCCACCAATACCATTATTTCTACAAGGACTACAGTGGGTCTGCGCCTCTGATGGCCCACCAATACCGTAATCTCTACAAGGACTACAGTGGGTCTACTCTGTGATGACCTACCTACCAATACTCTTCAAAATTTCGACTGACTCTGCTGTGGGTTTGCTCTGTTGTGGCCCATTACCTGTCTGCATGTCGAGAGTCAGCACTGTCTTTCCATTGGAAGGACAACACTACTTCTTCAAGACTGCATGGAAATCTACTACTTCCGTGTGCATTTTCTTTTACTGCTCAGACTTTGAGAAAAACACTGCTATTCTCCTGTTATGTACGATTAGGACTGTCTTTATGGACTGTGAGACAATTTTAGCTTTTGACCAACATTGTATCAATAAGTGTGTGCATTTGATTTCTTTGTTATTGTAATTATGAAAAATTTTTTTCAAATCTGTATTGGCCACTGCCCAATACAATTTGTAAAATTTTTTGTGGGGAGCATGGGGGCTATGTAAGTAGGCTGTTTAGGTTTTTTTATTGGTAACGCCACCTCTGTATGAAAAATCACTGGCTGTGCTGTGTGCAGTCTGTGGGTAGTTTGCATTGTTGTAATACTCGCCATTGTAGTGTTGGGCAGCGGCAGCTGGATGTGAACAGCGCGTAGCGTTGCGCAGTTGGAGGTGAGCCGCCAGCAGTGGTGGATGTGGGGAGAGGGATGGCAGAGATTTGTAATTTGTCATGAACTGCTATATTTATATATGATGATATCAAGGTAAATACATTGTTTGTTCTCTATTAATGTCTTTCATTTGCTAACTATCCCTATCAGTAGTTAGTGCCTTCCATAGTTTGAATCTTTTATTTAGCTGGCAGTAGTGGCGCTCGCTGTATTGCAGTAGCTTGAGCAGCGAAGATTTTTGTGAGGCAAGTGATTTGTGAAAGGTATAGTTTAATGTTAGTCAGGGCCATTCTTTAGTAGGGAATTTTGAAAGTCAGATTGCGTTGCGCTAAAAACATTGTGTGTCAGGTTAAGCACAGTCTCGTGTAAAATTGTTCAAAGGGGACGTTTCAATTGATTCGCCTCGACGGGTGATAAATCCGCCGCCTTCGATGCGGATGCTCAGTAACGTTCAGCCTTCAGCGGGAATGTCAAAGTAGCGTAGCGGGCATGGAGGACTTGGACGGAGATGCAGACAGGTGGCGCTAGGTGAGAACGTGGATCGGACGAGAGGCGTGCGGAGATAATCCGCGCAGTTGCGTTAAACACTGTGTCCAGATGGGTTCTAATCCTGGTCCGGTACTCATTTTCAGTCGTCCTGCAGATAAAGTCCTGATGCAGCTGACGTCGATAGTTCCTCTCCTTTCCTCACGCGTCTCACCCCTCCACCTTCAATTTACGTAATAATCTACAAGACTCGCAGAGAGAACCAGAAGTTTTTCTGTCATCAGAGTTCTGACTGGTTTGATGCGGCACGCCACGAACTCCTCTCCTTTGCGAATCTCTTCATCTCGGAGTAGCACTTGCAACCTACGTCCCCAATTATTTGTCGTATTTATTCGAATACCTGTCTTCACCTACAGATTTTACCCTCCAGAGCTCCCTGTAGTACAATGAAAGTTATCTCTCGATATCTTAACAGATGTCCGATCATGCTGTCCCGTCTTCTTATCAGTGTTTTCCATATATTTCTTCCTCGTCGATTCTGCGATGGACCTCCCCATTCCTTACCCTACCAATCCACCTAGTTTTCAACAGTATTCTGCCGCACAACATCTCAAATGTTACGATTCTCTCCTGTTCCGGTTTTACCACAGCACATTTCTTACTACCATACAATGCTGTACCCCAAATGTATACTCACAGTGTTTATTCCTCAAATTAAGACCTATCTTTGATACTAGTAGATTTCTTTTGGCTAGGGATGCTCATTTTGCCAGGATTAATCTCCTTTTCACGTCATTCTAGCTTTGTCCATCATGGGCTACTTTCTTTCCAAGGTAGCAGAATTGCTTCACTTCGTCATCACCAATATTGTTCTTTAGTTTCTCGCTATTATCAGCTCTGCTCCTTCTCATTACTTTCATCTTCCTTTGGTTTACTCTGAATCCGCATTCTGCGTTCATTACGCTATTCATTCCATTCAACAAATCTTGTGATTCTTCTTCACCTTCACTGAAACGAGTAAGATCACTAGCGAATCTTTTCGTTGATGTCCTTTCATCCAGAATTTTAATTCCACTTTTGAACCTTACTTTTATTTTCATCATTGCTTCTTCGACAGCGAAAGGGGGGGGGGGGGGGCGAATGGCATTCCTGTCGTATACTCATTTTAATCCGAGTACTTCATTCTTGATCTTCCAGTTTCATTGGCCTCTTTGTTCTTGTACATATTGTAGATTAACCTGCTTTCCCTACAACATACCCATATTTTTTCTCAGAATTTCAAACGTCTTACATCGTTTTACATTCTCGAACTTTCTTTCTAGTTCGCCGAATCCTATGAGTATGTATCGATTTTTCTTCAGTGTTGCTTCCATTATAAAGCGCAACGTTTGGACTGCCTTGCTAATGCTCTTACCTTTCCGAATGCCAAGCTGATCCTCTTGTAACAGATCCTCAGATTTCTTTTCCATTTCTCTGTATATTATTGTTATCAGCTTAGATGCATGAGGTATTAAGTTGATTGTGTGATATTTCTCACGCTTACCATCTTTTGCTCTCTTCAGAATTGTGTGGATCACATTTTTTCCAAAGTCTCACATTATTTCGCCACTCTCTCACATTCTACACACCAAGCTGAACAGTCGCTTCTTTGGAACTTCTCCCACTGATTTTAGAAATTCCGATGGCATGTTACCCACTCCTTCTGTCTTATTTGATCTCAAGTCTTTCAAATTCTGGCTCTACTACGTCATCCATATCAACTGCAATTTTTTTCTTCTATCAAGTCCTCCCCATCAGAGAGTCTTCAGCATATTGTAGTGGCAACTTCTGCCACCGAATGTAATAGCAACACCAAATGTAACCGGAAGAGGTAGAAGGCACCGTATTAAGACTCATCCGAGCTTTCCAAGTGATTTATTGTTTCCAACTACAGTGCCCCCATTCCTCTCGATATGCATCACTGGGGCACCCAATGCTGAAGACGCCACTTTGCTGTCTGCGAAACGGGTCGGCACGGAAGGGCCGCCTCGGCGACCTGTGCACGCACTGCTGCGTGTCAGCCTTGCACGGCAGCGGAGTTGCGGCATCGTCAGGATGTCAGCAGTTGACTCAATGGTCTGGGTCCCTGCCGACTCAGCGCCACTTCGTGTGAGGCACAGGTGGCCAGCTGCGGGCTTCTCACCGACGTGGCTGAGATCATGGCGACAACAAGCGCCCACAATCCGGAGTCCGAATCTGCGGACCTTGCCTCAGGATGCCTCCGGCATGTGCCAGGACGACTGCCCGCGGTAGCGAGCCGTGGAGTGGCCCGCCACTGGCTGGCTACGGACCCCACATCAGCCTCAGAGGGTCGAACCAGCGACCCACCGTGCACTGGAACGCTGGCGCCCCATTTTCTGCTGCGTGTAGCTGGTGGTGTGTCATGCCCATCATCCAGGAGAGCTGCCACAGTTGAATGAAGCTTGTTAGAAACCCACACCTATTCACATGCGGCTGTGCGCCTCTGTTTTGCCATCACGTACTCATAACGCGCTAGGTTGGCCACTGGGCCCCTTTTTCATGTGATTTGCGACACGCAAAACCGCTACGTACGAGGTGTGGCTAGAAAAAAACCGGACTAGTACTGGTGAAACAATAAAACGCATGCAATAAGGCTGAAAGTCGCGTGGCCTGTCACGTGACTCTCGCTCCGCCTACTGCTCGAGTTTCATCTGCCTCCTGCACTCAGTCTGCCCGTGGCGTCTGTTTTAAGTAGTTGACGTTTTGTCTGTGCGTCGGAAAATGTTGAGTGTACAGAAAGAACAGCGTGTTAACATCAAATTTTGTTTCAAACTAGGAAAATCTGCAAGTGAAACGTTTGTAATGTTACAACAAGTGTACGGCGATGATTGTTTATCGCGAACACAAGTGTTCGAGTGGTTTAAACGATTTAAAGATGGCCGCGAAGACACCAGTGATGACACTCGCACTGGCAGACCATTGTCAGCAAAAACTGATGCAAACATTGAAAAAATCGGTAAACTTGTTCGACAAGATCGCCGTTTAACAATCAGAGCAGTGTCTGAGTTAACAGGAGTTGACAAGGAAAGTGTTAGGCAGATTCTTCATGAAAGTTTCAACATGAACAAAGTGTGTTAAAAAATGGTTCCAAAGTGTCTCACAATTGAACAGAAGAATGATTTGTTCTGACATCCTGGAAAACATTGAAAGTGATGCCACCTTCTTACAAAATGTTATTACTTGCGATGAATCATGGTTTTTTACTTACGATCCCGAAACTAAACGCCAATCGATGCATTGGAAAACTCCTGGTTCTCCACGACAAAAAAAACCACGAATGTCAAAATCGAAATTCAAGGCAATGATGATTGCTTTTTTTTTTGACATCAAAGGGATTGTGCACATTGATTGGGTACCAGAGGGACAAACAGTGAATCAGCATTACTACATTAGCGTCCTGGCTACCCTACGTGAGCGAGTACGGAGAAAACGGAACGATTTGTGGAGAAAAAAGTCATGGATCCTTCACCAAGACAATGCCCCAGCTCACAGTGCGTTGTCAGTGAAGACGTTTTTGGCAAAACACAACATTCCCATCTTAGGTCATCCACCCTACTCACCTGATTTGGCCCCCTGTGACTTTTTTCTTTTCCCTTAAGTCAAGTCAGCTTTGAAAGGAACTAGATTTGAGACTGTTGAAGCAGTAAAAGAAAAAGCGACGGAAGTAATGTATGGACTTACCGAAAATGATCTGCAGCATTGCTATGAACAGTGGAAAATTCGTATGGAGCGGTGTAGAGACCGAGGAGGAGAGTACATTGAAGGAGATAACATGAAATTGTAAATAAATGTTTTTTCCAGCATCAGTCCGGTTTTTTTCTAACCGCATCTCGTATACTCTTTCAGCAACTTGACGGCGCTGTGGCCTCTATTCTACTTCGCAACTGTTGGTATGCATAACTCACTGCAATCCTACCCGCACCTGGCTGTAACTTGTGCTCAGAGTACTGCAACAAAACTATCTTTCCCTATCCTAAGCGGTGGTGCCGCTACAGTACTCTTTCTACCTACCTACTTTCTCCTCTGCTTTTAACAGCGCAATTCCCATTTCCCTCTCAATGTTGCCACCCTTGATTTGAATTTCGCTGAAGGTTGACTTTCCCGTACGCTGACTCAGTTCTTCCGACAATCATTGCTTTTTCGATTTCTTCACATTTTACCTCCCAAGAGGAAAGTACCTAAGCCAAATTCGATGTCCGCACACAAAAACACAGTTTGTAATACTTTGTAAGCTTTCCGCAACGGAAAAGTATTCTCCTTGATCATGGAAGATGACAGACTCTAGAAGAGCGAAATGTTGGCCACTTTAAAAACAGAAACTCCGCCCCAGAGACCCACGATTTGCCGCTTCAACATCACAAGGGCTGCTGACTGATTCCTAGAGTTTGCAAGCTCCAAACCGCTAAACGAATTTATTGAACACATAGGTCTTTCAGCCAATGAGAATCAGGAACGGAGAATAGGCATTCCTATTCCCCTTTTGCTGCTTGTGCATAAGGCGCTTCTGTTAAGCCTGTCTCACACAGAGTATGATTCGTCGTTTTTAAGTTTGCTAGATGGCGCACTTGACGTCCGGCTTGCAGGGAGGGGTAACAGCCACCTAGCACGCTGTATCTCTGACGCGGGTACGGTACTGCGCACACTAGGGTCACTCGACTTGACTTGAACGGCTCGGCGCGCAAGCCTACCGACCTACAATTTTTCTCACGTGACTGTAAAGAAATTATTAATGATGCAATGTCTATCATTTCGACAAAGAGCATAGTTATCGTGATATGTCGAGACTAACTACTGCAACAATTTCGGGAAGTTTGCATTCAGAAATAGGATGCATTTGGTGCTTGTTCAGTACTATGTTGCAACCATATGTCGCTGCGTATGAAATGTAGCTAACATACTGAATTATTCGTTGTACTTTGAAGAACATCGCTATCAATCGGCAATATCGAGAAAATTTATTGTATGTAAAGCGCTTCGTCCTGAACTCCTGCGCCAGTGAAACAGCAAGAATTAAATATTCGATAAATTTCCGATAGCTCATTAACAGTTTCAGATGCCGAAACAAGATTTTCGCAAATGGCAGAACGCACAGAGGAGAGTGTCTCTCCATATACTTAATATGCGGAACCTTCATGCGTAGTGCCGACCGTGGTGGCCACGCGGTTCTAGGCGCTGCAGTGCGGAACCGCGCGACTGCTACGGTCGCAGGTTCGAATCCTGCCTCGGGCATGGATGTGTGTGATGTCCTCAGGTTAGTTAGGTTTAAGTAGTTCTAAGTTCTAGGGGACTGATGAGCTCAGATGCTAAGTCCCATAGTGCTTCGAGCCATTTGAACCATTTTTTTCATACGTAGTGTGGTATTCGTGGAGCTACAGATCTTTTCAGTGAAGTAATGTAATATTTAGGGGCCATGAGTAGAGGGTGAAATGAGAATTGCTGTTGGTTTAGAACAATATATCTGAAGAAATTACGGTTTCCGAGTTGCTGGTTTAATAACACTGTTTCAGGATTTTGTCACAATTTCAACTGCATTAGAATGTTATTTTGATGAACATTTGCAAACTGTGTTGTATTTTGGCCTACCGATTTGGCTCATATTTGGCAGGTCACTTGTGTTCAACCTAAAATGAAACACAATAACATATTTTGGCTCAACACCTCCCCCCACCCCCGGTTTTGAGAAAAATACCCCGAAATTCCATCACGCGCAATCGACTCAAAGCAGACGTGATTGATAGATAATTGAAAACTGCGCGTTTTTCATCATCAGGCGTGGCGGACATAAACTCATATTTTCCTACGGATCGAGGAAAGAAAACTTATTACAGCCGGCCGCGGTGGTCTAGTGGTTCTAGGTGCGCAGTCCGGAACCGCGGGACTGCTACGGTCGCAGGTTCGAATCCTGCCTCGGGCATGGATGTGTGTGATGTCCTTAGGTTAGTTAGGTTTAAGTAGTTCTAAGTTCTAGGGGACTGATGACCACAGAAGTTAAGTCCCATAGTGCTCAGAGCCATTTGAAACATTTTTTGAAACTTTCACAACTTCCTTTTATGTACCCATAACTAAACATTGTTCAACGAAAGCGTTGCTGGCGCACCGAACAAGGCGTCAGGTTGCGGTGCAAGGAACATTTGCTCGATTCCCAGATGTATTCTGCAGTCTTTCATTTTATTTTTTTCCGCTTCCCTTCCCCTAACTCTAGGGCTGAAACATTGTTGTGGCTGTCACCAACAAGTCTAGTGCCTCTGGTAACTATCGATTTAATACTAACAGCTATCATTATCGAATATCTTTACATGCCACATCTTATTATCTTAACCTCATCCATAGGAGCAGTTGGGTTATGGCTGCACGACGGAAATTAAGAGACTTTGGGCGCAAAATTGTAGCTGGACCTCGACGCATGGGACATTCCATTTCGAAATCGTTGAGAATACAATATTCCGAGATCCACAGTGTCGAGAGTACTAAATTTCAGGCATTACCTCTAACAATGGACAATGCAGTGGCCAGCCGCCTTCACTCAAAGATCGAGAGCAGCGGCGTTTGCATAGAGTTGTCGGTGCTAACAAACAAGCAATACTGCATTAAATAACCGCAGAAATCACTATAGGACATACGACGGATGTATCAGGACAGTGCGGCGGAATTTGGCGTTGATGACTACGGCAGCAGACGACCGACACGAGTATCTTTGCTAACAGCACGACATCGCCTGCAGATCGTCTCTCGGGCTCGTGACCATATCGAGTGGACCCTCGACGACTGGGATACAGCGACCTGGTCAGATGCGTCCCGATTTCAGTTAGTAAGAGCTGATGGTAGGGCTTGAGTGTGGTGTAGACCTCACAAAGCCGTGGACCCAAGTAGTCAACAAGGTACTGTGCAAGCTGGTTGTGGCTCTGTTTACACAGAATGGACTGTGGACCAACTGAAGCGAGCATTGACTGGAAATGGTTAAGTTCGGTCCACGTGGAGACCATTTTCAGCCATTCATGGACTTCATGTTCTGAAACAGTGATGGAATTTTTATGGTTGATAATGTGCCCTTTCACCAGCCCAGAATTGTTCGCAATAGGTTTGAAGAACCTTCTGGCCAATTCGAGCGAATGATCAGGACACCCAGATCTCCCAACATGAATTCAAAGAACATTTGTGGGACAAAGTCGAGAAGTCAATATGTGCACAAAACCCTGCACCGGTAACACTCTCGCAGTTACAGACGGCTGTATATTCAGCATAACTCAGTGTACCTGCACGGGACTTCCAACGTATTCTTGAGTCAATGTCATGTTGAGTGGCTGCACTGCATCGGGCAAAAGGCGATCCAACAATATATTAGGAGGTATACTGTGGTGTCACCGCCAGACACCACACTTGCTAGGTGGTAGCTTAAATCGGCCGCGGTCCATTTAGTACATGTCGGACCCGCTTGTCGCCACTGTGTGATCGCAGACCGAGCGCCACCACAAGGCAGGTCTCGAGATACGGACTAGCACTCGACCCCAGTTGTACGACGACTTTGCTAGCGACTACACTGACGAAGCCTTTCTCTCATTTGCCGAGAGACAGTTAGAATAGCCTTCAGCTAAGTCCATGGCTACGACCTAGCAAGGCGCCATTAGCCTTACGTAGTTTGATAGTTATCGTATGAAATGTCTCATCCAGAATGCTGTATTCACATGAAGGAATAAAAGTTAAGTATTCGAGGAGCTGCATACTTTTCTTATTAGCATTCACTACTTATCCTGTTCCAGAATTCACGCCCGTCTGCGTTAGATAGCGTGCATTTCGGCCTCCTCTATCTACAAGGTGTTGGCACATTTGCCAACACATCATATACTATGACTTTCGTGTTACCACAGTGTAGTGTATTCTTGTAATTAACTTTACTGAACTTGGAACAATTATTAATTCGGCAGTCCATTTGAAATATTTTCTAAATCCCCGCGTATCTTTCAAAACGTGGAGGACAAGGAACGCTGAGATCAGGAATTGTTCCGCTTCACGATGACGCACAGTCTGATGACGAATTGCTTTCCGCTCCTTCAGGACGACCTCCAATGTGCGGTGCTGGTGGCATACAGATTACATTACGCCATATTTCAACTGATTGTGTTTTAGATTCAGACAAGAGGATGGGTGATAGTTTACTAACTTATCGGTCCTCTATTTTAGCTGAAAAAAAGCCGAATGTGGCATGACTTATAAGATTTTGTAAGCTACATGTCCTGCTTCCAACCTATTATGGAGAAGTTTTCAATTTGTTACGAGGGCGACTAGCTCACCTTGGATTTTTGTAAGTGGTCAGTCAGCCACAAACTTCTGAGTTTTTTGAAACACTTTTATTCTGTGGCTAGGACTTTAATAACGCGTTTTGTCGAGGTAAAAGGTCCAACTACCATTCGGAGTGCAAAGTCTGTTAATTCCCGTCTGGCGGCCATAACCCAACTGCTCCTAGGGATGGGGTTAGGGTGAGAAGACGTGGCTTGCAAAAATATTCGATAATGACAGCTGTTAGTATTAAATCGATAGTTTTAGAGGCACTAGAATTGCCGGTGACAGCCACGACGACATTCCATGCCTAAAAAGAATGTAAATGTCGTGTGACTAGGGCCTCCCGTCTGGTAGACCGTTCGCCGGGTGCAAGTATTTCGATTTGACGCCACTTCGGCGAGTTGCGAGACGATGGGGATGAAATGATGATGATTAGGACTTCACAACACTCAGTCCCTGAGCGGAGAAAATCTCCGACCCAGCCGGGAATCCAACCCGGGCCATTAGGACTGACATTCTGTCGCGCTGACCACTCTATTTCCGGGGACGGACGTTTTATCCCTAAAGTGGGACGGGAGGGGGTGCAAAGACGCTTGAAGGAATTGTGCCAAATGTGGCACACGTATCGCTTGATTTTGAAAAAAAAAATAGTGTGATAATAAGACACGCTTTGTTTAACACCGTTAAGGCTGACGTTTAGGGTTAAAATGTATGACACAAAAGCCTGATCAATTTCAACCAAAACTGATGTAAATGAAATGAACATATGGCTTCGTTGGCCGGGAGGTCCCATCCGGGGAAGTTCGGCCGCCAAATGCGAGTCTTATTTCAGTCGACGCCACATTGGGCGACTTGCGCGCCGGTGATGACGATGAAATGATGATGAGGACAATACAACACCCAGTCCCCGAGCGGAGAAAATCTCCAACCCCGCCGGGAATCGAACCCGGGTCTGCTTGCATAGGAGGCGAGCACGTTACCACCCAGCTAAGCAGGCGGACGCCAAAACTGATACATAAATGGCTCACTATTTCCAGAAAAATGCTGTGGGGGGACTAAGATACCACTACTACCGTTAGGGGTTGGGGTAACGATGTGGAGGGGTGTTAACCAGAAAAACTCGGAAACGATATGTTGGTATTTCTTTCCTGTAATTTGTTGACTTGGAATACTTTAAAAATATGAAGCGCAAACTGCCTCTGATTTGCATCGTTCAATTCAGTAATGACCTCCTGTTTCGGAGACAAAGATCGTACTACACGGCTAAATACCACGGATACATTTAACTCAATAGAGTGAGATGGTGTAAAGCAGGGCAGACTCAGGCAGTTGCTAGCGACGGCCCTATTTCTCGAAATGACAATCAGTTATTGGAAGAATTACAAGTTTCCTCGCAATTTAGACAAAGTTTCATGGCAAAATTTGCTAGAGATACGGATTAAATATGTCTAAAAATATATGGGAAATATGTTAAACGAATGTGAAATATATGTATGTGTGAAATATATGACAGATGCGTACGCAGGCAAAGCCTTGGACAAAAAGCAAGTGTGTGCATTATACCCAGAAACATGGTTTTTCACTTGGTCTATTATACATTGCATTCTTAAGAGTAGGAAGGCCGAAAAATGTATTCATTTTTACAGAAAATGGAAAGACCAAAAATACTATATGTTCCAAAGTACTTGAATACATTTTTTCATATTTAATTTAATGAAATTGCTTTGTGTGTGCGTTGTATATGTGAACCTACTTAGAAATGGAAACAGGCGATGCAACGCCTAGCGGGCACTGCTAGTTGAAGATAAAACTTCAATGTTATGGACCACTTTATGTTCCTATTCAGTTTCTTCTTACACGATCGACATTCTGACCCTTCTGCCGGAATTTTCTCCAGCATTTTCTGGTGCTCCTGGTTAGCTGAACACTGTCAAAGACAGACATTCTTCATCACCACGTAGGTGGATGTGAGTGACAATAGCAGAGAGATTGATTGGTATTTTAAGTGACATTACATTTTAGTCATTTTTAGCTCCAACTCTCATAATCACATGCGTCTTCGACTATTTTAGCAAGGGTACTAATAAACTCGCTGTTGAGCGCCCCAAATCCACAAACAGACACATATAAATGGTTTCACCGCTGTTTCTACATACCACTTTGTCTCAAGCTGGTTCACAACATATTATGGTGGGGCATGTTAGAGGCCTTATGGAAATCCACAAACAGTAAGCTGATTGATCTTTTTCTACAAGTGTTTTATAGCAGATTTTGTATTTGTACGCGAACATCCACATCTACATCCATTTTGGTCTCTCTACTTCTGAACTTTCTTCTCTACCTTTCTTTGACGTTCTGACTACACAGTAGTGCAAAAGAGAGCATTGCATTTATTCTCGATAAGTCAAACAAGCAACAAAAAGTCTTACTCCGCGGTCAGGTTGAGTGAGCATCGATTCCGACCAGCTGTTTCACACAGGTGATTGTTTAGTCTATTGTGTTGCACCTGCCAAGCAAAAACCAGTTCTGTCATAATAATTTCTTGTACAAACGTTACCTGACATGAGGCACAAGACCCGTTCTTACCACCGTTGCTTGAAATCTTGAAATGAAAGAAACGAAGCCAACGAGGCGGATGATGGACAAAATCTCTTTTCAGTTGTTACTCGGCTTGCGTTTATTTATCTCTAGAACGCATTTCGTATTACTTTTTACGATTCAGGCGAGTCTGACTGGTTGATATAATTCGTTCTGTAAGTAGAGCGACAGTGGGCTGTCCAAAGAGAGAAAAACGTACGGAATTAAGTGTTTTGCTTATCGTACCTAAATAAGTCGATCAGTGGATTAGTTTATTACTTACTAGCCTCTCCACCCCCCTTCCAACACGCACCATGCCATGAATCTATCACCTCATGTTACGTACACAACTGATACCTTTCTTATCCTTGTGATACTTTTGCACTTGGATTTCTGGAGATGGAAATAATTCCGAAACGCGCCATGCCTATCTTGGGATAAATAAAGTCGTTCTTTACCTGCTGTATGACTTTTTATTCGATCTAGCCAGATTAATTAAAGATTTACGCATATTTTCTGAAGCACAGATTTTGTGTTCATAACGGAAGTCTCGCGCACGCTAGAAATGAATTTCTATGATTCCACTAGCCCTCAGAATTAAAAAATTCTAACATAACGTGGACGAACACATGGCATTAGCAATGGCTGCATTATTTACGTTTGTATATTTGTTAGACCAAAAAATGGTTCAAATGGCTCTGAGCACTATGGGACTTAACCTCTGAGGTCATCAGTCCCCTAGAACTTAGAACTAATTAAACCTAACTAACCTAAGGACATCACACACATCCATGCCCGAGGCAAGATTCGAACCTGCGACCGGAGCGGTCGCTCGGCTCCAGACTGTAGCGCCTAGAACCGCACGGCCACTCTTTGCTACACCGTTCACTGGAGAGTCTGTAGTTTCCTTCGGCGCAAATGAGTTTTTGCACTGACGTGAACTCAAGATTAATGCGTCCATTGCTGTACCCACTATTGTTGGGTAGGGTAAGGTGCACCATTTTGTTTAAAAACCAACTGAAAGCTCTCTGAAAATGATTACTGTAGACAACACATAATCGATTTTGGTTAGAAATGCTCATAAAAAAATAAAAAAAAATCGGTAGATGTGATGCACGTGTATAGACAAACAAATGATTGCAATTTCAGAAAAACTGGATTATTTATTTAAGATTGACAGACTTGTTGGATGTCTTCCTGAGGGATATCGTGCTAAAATCTGTCCAACTGGCGCGTTAGATCATCAAAATCACGAGATGCTTGGAGGGCCCTGCCCATAATGCTCCAGACCTTCTCAACTGGGGAGAAATCCGGCGGCTGCGGTCGCAGGCTCGAATCCTGCCTCGGGCATGGATGTGTGTGATGTCCTTAGGTTAGTTAGGTTTAAGTAGTTCTAAGTTCTAGGGGACTGATGACCATTGTGCTCAGAGCCATTTGAACCATTTGAAATACAGCGACCAACTGGCCAAGGTAAGCACGAAGACGAACAGTAAAAACACTCGCCTTGTGTGGCCGACTACTGTCTTGATGAAATGTAAGCCGAAGATGGCTTGCTTTGAAGGGCAATAAAAATGGACGTAGAATATCGTTGACGTATCGCTGTGTTATAAGGGCGCCAAGGATGACAACCAAAGGGGTCTGGTATAAATGAAATGGCAGCCCAGACCATTACTCCTGGTTGTCGGATGGTATGACCGGTGGCAGGTTGGTATCTCATCACAGTCCTGGGCGTGTCCAGACGCTATCTTTGCTGGTTATTGCGGCTCGGTTCGAAGCGGATCAGAGAAGACGGTTCTACTACAGACAGTGAGAGTCCAGGCGCTGATGACCAGCGAAGTTGTGTCTGGAGACGTCCCGGACGCTGGATGTATTACAGTACACATGTTCGCCCACTGCTTGAATACTGCTCACCAGTGTGGGATCCGTACCAGATAGGGTTGATAGAAGAAATAGAAAAGATCCAACGGTGAGCAGCGCCGCCTCGTTACAGGATCATTTAGTAATCGCGAAAGCGTTACGGAGATGATAGATAAACTCCGGTGGAAGACTCTGCAAGAGAGACACTCAGTAGCTCGGTACGGGCTTTTGTTGAAGTTGCGAGAACATACCTTCACTGAGGAGTCAAGCAGTATATTGCTCCCTCCTACGTATATCTCGCGAAGAGACCATGAGGATAAAATCAGAGAGATTAGAGCCCACACAGAGGCATACCGACAATCTTTCTTTCCACGAACAGTACGAGACTGGAATAGAAGGGAGAACCCATAGAGGTACTCAAGGTACCCTCCGCCGCACCGTCAGGTGGCTTGCAGAGTATGGATGTAGATGTAGATGGTGTAATACCAACCTCGTTGCACCGCCATACGGCCTGACAATCAACAGTGATGGTACGGGGTGCTAATTCTTTTCACAGCAGGACCCCTTTGGTTGTCATCGGCGGCCATGCTGGGCTTTCATTTCAGCAAGATAATGCCAGCCCGCACACGGCTAGAGCTTCTACTGATTGTCTTCATGCTTGCCAGACACTGCCTTGGTCACCAAGGTCGCCGGATCTCTTCCCAACTGAGAACGTTTCAACCATTATCGGCATGGCCTTCCAACCAGCTCGGAATTTTTGCGATCTAGCGCGCCAGTTGGACAGAGTATGGCAGGATATCCCTCAGGAGAAATCCAACAACTCTTTTAATCGATGCCTGCCGAATGTCTGCTTTCAGAGATGGACCAACGCTTTACAGACTTACTCAGTTTGTGAAGCTCGTTGTGTTGAATAAAACATTCAATATTTTTGCAATTGTAATCAGTTTTCGTCTGTACATGTACGTTAAGTCTATCGATTTCCGTCCCATTTGGATAATTTCATCGTGGTGCGTCGTTTTTATGTCTCATTGTGTGTATATAATCTTTTGTAGCGAAAGTCAGTAGATTAAATTTCATAATTTATGTCAAAGAAACGCGAGAATTTTGGAGAGTGTATATATTTCATAATTTATGTCAAAGAAACGCGTGAATTTTGGAGAGTGTATTGAAACGGTGCGCATTTTCGGATAGTGTCGTTCCTAATTTCGGATACAGTTTACTCATAAGGAAAATTCAAGATTGAATGTTTGTAGCAATACTATTTTATTACGAAGAGTGATGTTGAAATAATCCTGTTTTGATTATAATAAAGATATAGTTCAAATGGCTCTGAGCACTATGGGACTTAACATCTGAGGTCATCAGTCGCTTAGAACTTAGAACTACTTAAACCTAACTAACCTAAGGACATCACACAACACCCAGTCATCACGAGGTAGAGAAAATCCCTGACCCCGCCGGGAATCGAACCCGGGAACCCGGTAATAAAGATATACATGCAACAATACTGAGGCTATCTTTTGCAGCTTTCGCGTTTCTATGACTTCCATCCAGGTTTCTCATTCCCGACATGCTGTTCACATTTACAAGGTAAACATCTCAAACACCTTATCCAATGTTCACCAGATTCATCTTCCCGGTGACGATGAGGTGAAAGAAGAGGTTCGTAACTTTCTGAACAGCATCGCGGCGAGCTGGTATGACATGGACATACAAAAACTGCCACAGCATCTACAAAAATGCATCGACAGAAATGGTGATTATGTCGAAAAATAGCTACATGTTCAAGCTGTAAACTGATGTAAACAATTGAAGAAATGAACAGGTCTATGTACTTACAAAAAATACACTCCTGGAAATTGAAATAAGAACACCGTGAATTCATTGCCCCAGGAAGGGGAAACTTTATTGACACATTCCTGGGGTCAGATACATCACATGATCACACTGACAGAACCACAGGCACATAGACACAGGCAACAGAGCATGCACAATGTCGGCACTAGTACAGTGTATATCCACCTTTCGCAGCAATGCAGGCTGCTATTCTCCCATGGAGACGATCGTAGAGATGCTGGATGTAGTCCTGTGGAACGGCTTGCCATGCCATTTCCACCTGGCGCCTCAGTTGGACCAGCGGTCGTGCTGGACGTGCAGACCGCGTGAGACGACGCTTCATCCAGTCCCAAACATGCTCAATGGGGGACAGATCCGGAGATCTTGCTGGCCAGGGTAGTTGACTTACACCTTCTAGAGCACGTTGGGTGGCACGGGATACATGCGGACGTGCATTGTCCTGTTGGAACAGCAAGTTCCCTTGCCGGTCTAGGAATAGTAGAACGATGGGTCCGATGACGGTTTGGATGTACCGTGCGCTATTCAGTGTCCCCCCGACTATCACCAGTGGTGTACGGCCAGTGTAGGAGATCGCTCCCCACACCATGATGCCGGGTGTTGTCCCTGTGTGCCTCGGTCGTATGCAGTCCTGATTGTGGCGCTCACCTGCACGGCGCCAAACACGCATACGACCATCATTGGCACCAAGGCAGAAGCGACTCTCATCGCTGAAGACGACACGTCTCCATTCGTCCCTCCATTCACGCCTGTCGCGACACCACTGGAGGCGGGCTGCACGATGTTGGGGCGTGAGCGGAAGACGGCCTAACGGTGTGCGGGACCGTAGCCCAGCTTCATGGAGACGGTTGCGAATGGTCCTCGCCGATACCCCAGGAGCAACAGTGTCCCTAATTTGCTGGGAAGTGGCGGTGCGGTCCCCTACGGCACTGCGTAGGATCCTACGGTCTTGGCGTGCATCCGTGCGTCGCTGCGGTCCGGTCCCAGGTCGACGGGCACGTGCACCTTCCGCCGACCACTGGCGACGACATCGATGTATTGTGGAGACCTCACGCTCCACGTGTTGAGCAATTCGGCGGTATGTCCACCCGGCCTCCCGCATGCCCACTATACGCCCTCGCTCAAAGTCCGTCAACTGCACATACGGTTCACGTCCACGCTGTCGCGGCATGCTACCAGTGTTAAAGACTGCGATGGAGCTCCGTATGCCACGGCAAACTGGCTGACACTGACGGCGGCGGTGCACAAATGCTGCGCAGCTAGCGCCATTCGACGGCCAACACCGCGGTTCCTGGTGTGTCCGCTGTGCCGTGCGTGTGATCATTGCTTGTACAGCCCTCTCGCAGTGTCCAGAGCAAGTATGGTGGGTCTGACACACCGGTGTCAATGTGTTCTTTTTTCCATTTCCAGGAGTGTAGGAGACCTTACTTTTGGGATTACCCTCGTATCACTTGATAGGTTGTACATCGTATATATGAATATTTAAAGAAGACTGAGATTGTCACGTACACCTTGTAAATAGTTGTTAACGCTTATTGCATGAAAGGTGATGGAGTGTCTTTACGATCAAAATGGCGTAATGAATGATTACCTGTACTAGTAGAGTTTGGAGTGACAGTGGAAATGAAATGGCAGCCGTAACTCAAGCCCTGGGTGGAAAAGCCAGCTTAGGTGTGTTGGTCCTGCTTGGCACAGGCAGTAGCTAAGATGGACGGTCGGGGCACCTGAGCGCTGAAGCACAATACATCGGCGGCTGGCCAATTGTAGCAGGGCCGGAAGGATAATACTTCGGAAACTCTGAAAATCTTGGACACAGCAGAGAGGAACGAGGAAGCGTTACCTTAGAAATCACGCAGGCTGAGTTATCTCCATGGATTTTTACTCTGAGAGAGCCGGCCGGTGTGGCCGTGCGGTTAATGGCGCTTCAGTCTGGAACCGCGTGACCGCTACGGTCGCAGATTCGAATCCTGCCTCGGGCATGGATGTGTGTGATGTCCTTAGGTTAGTTAGGTTTAATTAGTTCTAAGTTCTAGGCGACTGATGACCTCAGAAGTTAAGTCGCATAGTGCTCAGAGCCATTTTTTACTCTGAGACGCGTACCATCGTATGTATTCCTAGTTAACGGGGATATGTATTTCCTCGCAAACTTTCCGCGCCGGATGACAAAAGACTAAATTATGGTTGGTCGGCGTTCGGAAGAATGGAGAATATTCAGCGGTTTCGAGAATATGATTCGCCTTCTGCAGTTACGAGGGAGGGGAACCGAGCTTTGCTGGGAAGCCAGCGGTGGAGAGAAAGAAGTCTTCCGTTTTGACCGCCCGTGTTTGATGGTCGCTTAGTATCAGCTTTTGTTGGTACAGACGGACTTGCTGTCTTTGCTCTCAGGAGATTTTATAGTTAGAACAGTTAGGCACGGTACTGTTGCGAACTTGTACGATTCTAGACTTCGCCTCTGTATAGGGAGTCAGTGACTGAGAGCACCTCTTCTGCCTATACTCACGTTGTGACGCTATCTGAACTCAGTTCTTGGGGCTGAGAGTTCGCGTTTCTCGTCTGTAGAACAAAGAGGGGAGAAGACAGTATTAGATTATACTAGTCAGAAGACCGCCTTCTGCCGTCCTAATGTTTCAAAGAGTTTATTTTGTGCCTGGATTTCTTCCATCGCCACAGACGTTTATAAGAACCATCACTCCGGTGCACTGGACACAGTACATACGGTGATATCGCCAATTGCTTCGGCTTATTAGGGCTATAAGGCTAAACAGCTGTGATCATGTAAGTTTTATTTCCACTGAGGTTGCACACCACTGTAGGTCATCTTTGAAAGTAGTGTCTTCTAGAGTTTGGTACGTAGATGATGACAGTCATCCCGCGTTGTTTATATTAGATGGCGCAGCCATAAAAGGGGCAGACTTCGGCAATTGATCAGTAATATTAGTTAGGAAATATAAACATTTGTAATATCAAGGGTTTTTTAACGTGCAATAAAAGTACACTACTGGCCATTAAAAATGCTATACCAAAAAGAAATGCAGATGATAAACGGGTATTCATTGGACAAATATATTATACTAAAACCGACATGTGATTACATTTTCACGCAATTTGGGTGCATAGATCCTGAGAAATCAGTACCCAGAACAACCACCTCTGTCTGTAATAATGGCCTTGATACGGCTGGGTAGTGAGTCAAACAGAGCTTGGATGGCGTGTACAGGTACAGCTGCCCATGCAGCTTCAACACGATACCACAGTTCATCAAGAGTAGTGACTGGCGTATTGTAACGAGCCAGTTGCTCGGCCACCATTGACCAGACGTTTTCAATTGGTGAGAGATCTGGAGAATGTGCTGGCCAGGGCAGCAGTCGAACATTTCCTGTATCCAGAAAGACTCGTACACGACCTGCAACATGCGGTCGTGCGTTATCCTGCTGAAATGTAGGGTTTCGCAGGGATCGGATGAAGGGTAGAGCCACGGGTCGTAACACATCTGAAATTTAACGACCACTATTCAAAGTGTCGTCAATGCGAATAAGAGGTGACCGAGACGTGTAACCAATGGCACCCCATTCCATCACGACGGGTGATACGCCAGTATGGCGTTGACGAATACATGCTTCCAATGTGTGTTCACCGCGATGTCGCCAAACACGGATACGACCATCATGATGCTGTAAACAGAGCCTGGATTCGTTCGAAAAAATGACGTCTTGCCACTCGTGCGCCCATTTTCGTCGTTGAGTACACCTTTCAGGCGCTCCTGTCTGTGATGCAGCGTCAGGGGTAACCGCAGCCACGGTCTCCGGGCTGATAGTCCACGCTGCTGCAAACGTCGTCGAACTGTTGGTGCAAATGGTTGTTGTCTTGCAAACGTCCCCACCTGTTGACTCAGGGATCGATACATGGCTGCACGATCCGTTACAGCCATGCGGATAAGATGCCTGTTATCTCGACTGCTAGTGATACGAGGCCGTTGGAGTCCAGCACGGCGTTCCGTATTACCCTCCTGAACCCACCGATACCATATTCTGCTAACAGTCCTTGGATCTCGACGAACGCGAGCATCAATGTCGCGATACGATAAACCGCAATCGCTTTAGGCTACAATCCGACCTTTATCAAAGTCGGAAACGTGATGGTACGCATTTCTCCTCCTTACATGAGGCATCACAACAACGTTTCACCAGGCAACGCCAGTCAACTGCTGTTTGTGTATGAGATTATCGGTTGGAAAGTTTCTTCATGTCAGCACGTTATAGGAGTCGCCACCGGCGCTAACCTTGTGTCAATGCTGTGAAAAGCTAATCATTTGCATATCACAGCATCTTCTTCCTGTCGGTTAAATTTCGCGTGTGTAGCACGTCATCTTCGTTGTGTAGCAATTTTAATAGCCAGTAGTGTATAAGCGGAAACAACATATATCATTTAGTAGTTGCTAGTTCCCTTAATCATTCATTTAGGTTTAGGTTGTAATTTATAAGTTAAACAGCAAGAAGGATGGAATAATATCACAATTAAGAGATTCTAAGTTCTGCTTCAGAGGCAGTCAGACAGGGCCATATCTTGATTTTCGCGTTCAGTATTTTCCGTTGCACACATTCCATTTTACACCTGCCTGGAGTAGCATCTTGGAAGCTCAACGAACAGAGACAAAGAAACGTCAAATATCGGGAATAGTTCGTGTAGTAGGAAATTTTTGTACAATTGCAGGGGGGAGTGATACAACCTACATACTAGAAATGCTGACTGTTGCGGGATGAGTCTGGGAGTGGAGGTACGTTTGAAGATCACTTTCGTATCTTTTTATTGAATAACTCGGAAAATGTGGTCTCCAGCGAAAATGTATCCCAGTGTAAAATTTAATTACATTAAATTTCCTACAAAAACATCCTGTTCGTTTTTTTCTGTGGGACTAATGGTTCAAATGGTTCAAATGGCTCTGAGGACTATGGGACTTAACTTCTGAGGTCATCAGTCCCCTAGAACTTAGAACTACTTAAACCTAACTAACCTAATGACATCACACACATCCATGCCCGAGGTAAGATTCGAACCTGCGACCGTAGCGGTCGCGCGGTTCCAGACTGTAGCGCCTAGAACCGCTCAGCCACACCGGCCGGCTTGGACTAATAGTCTTCGCGTAGTGAGCGAGAGAATATGAATGTCTTTCACGTGGGTTTTGAAGACCGAATACAATACTGCGGGTTGCATAGAACGATATCGGTAGGGGCAGCTGAATCATGACGAATATATATATTGTACTCCCGTGCCACCCTGGAACTGATAAGAGTTTCGTCTCCTTGATGTTTTAACGAAAAGTGGCAAAGGCAGACCTGTGTCGGTGGGTATCCACCCCTCTTACGGTGATGTCCGTGATGTAAAATTTTAGGGCTAATTTTGTGGACACACGATGGCTCCCCTCTTCCGTGCCTGCTATATACGGACTAGGGAGGGGCAGTGTAGCCGGTGCAGGAGAGCGGCACTCGCCCCTGTGCGCTCACACTCCACCTGCGGCGAAGGCGCGGCCGCCCATTAGAGCGACCGCGCACGACGGCCGAGCTGTCTGCTGGGGCAGCCGCACTTGACGGGCTGTCAGTCAGCCGCCAGCCAGCGGCCAGCAGCTGCGGGCGCCGCCACTTGCTGGCAACGGCCAAGGACTCGCCGGGCACGCGTTCATTAGGCCGGCCGGCACATTCTCCGCCCATGCCTTTCACGTTACCGCTAAGATCGTCATCTGGTCTTCCCTGTACTCAAGCGCACATCCGGCGGCAAGATCTGATGCGCTTATCGTTGAGAATGACTGGTTTCACTTTACTTCGTATTCGCATTGTAAATGAAGTTTCATAGCGCGATCATGTTTCTATTACGTGTTGTCTTGTTGGTTCAAATGGCTCTGAGCACTATGGGACTTGACTTCTGAGGTCATCAGTCCCCTAGAACTTAGAACTACTGAAACATAACTAACCTAAGGACATCACACACACCGATGCCCGGGGCAGGATTCGAACCTTCGACCGTAGCGGTCGCGCAGTTCCAGACTGTAGCATCTAGAACCACTCGGCCACTCCGGCCGGCGTCTTGTTGGTCCAAATACGTTCATGCAACGCTGCTGAAGTCTACATCTACATGGATACTCGGCAAATCATATTTAGGCGCCAGGAAGACGGTTCATCGAACCACCTTCACAATTCATCTACATCTACATCTACATTTATACTCCGCAAGCCACCCAACGGTGTGTGGCGGAGGGCACTTTACGTGCCACTGTCATTACCTCCCTTTCCTGTTCCAGTCGCGTATGGTTCGCGGGAAGAACGACTGTCTGAAAGCCTCCGTGCGCGCTCTAATCTCTCTAATTTTACATTCGTGATCTCCTCGGGAGGTATAAGTAGGGGGAAGCAATATATTCGATACCTCATCCAGAAACGCACCCTCTCGAAACCTGGCGAGCAAGCTACACCGCGATGCAGAGCGCCTCTCTTGCAGAGTCTGCCACTTGAGTTTATTAAACATCTCCGTAACGCTATCACGGTTACCAAATAACCCTGTGACGAAACGCGCCGCTCTTCTTTGGATCTTCTCTATCTCCTCCGTCAAACCGATCTGGTACGGATCCCACACTGATGAGCAATACTCAAGTATAGGTCGAACGAGTATTTTGTAAGCCACCTCCTTTGTTGATGGACTACATTTTCTAAGCACTCTCCCAATGAATCTCAATCTGGTACCTGCCTTACCAACAATTAATTCTCTATTATTCCAGTCTCGTATAGCGTACGGAGAGAACGAACACCTATATCTTTCCGTACGAGCTCTGATTTCCCTTATTTTATCGTGATGATCGTTTCTCCCTATGTAGGTCGGTGTCAAAACAATATTTTCGCATTTGGAGTAGAGAGTTGGTGATTGGAATTTCGTGAGAAGATTCCGTCGCAACGAAAAACGCCTTTCTTTTAATGACGTCCAGCCCAAATCCTGTATCATTTCTGTGACACTCTCTTCCATATTTGGTGATAATACAAAGACTGCTGTCCTTCTTTGAACTGTTTCGAAGTAATCCGTAAGCCCTATCTGGTAAGAATCCCACACCGCGCAGCAGTGTTCTAAAAGAGGATGGACAAGCCTAGTGTAGGCAGTCTCCTTAGTAGGTCTGTTACATTTTCTAAGTGTCCTGCCAATAAAACGCAATCTCTGGTTAGCCTTCCAATTTAAGTTGTTCGTAATTGTAATACCTAGGTATTTAGATGAATTTACGGCTTTTAGATTACCTGATTTATCGTGTAACCGAAGTTTAACGAATTCCTTTTAGTAATAATGTGGATGACCTCACGCTTGTCGTTATTTAAGGTCAACTGCCACTCTTCGCGCCATTCAGGTATCTTTTCTAAATCGTTTTGCAATTTGTTTTGATCTTCTGATGACTATCAGACGATAAACGACAGCGTCATCTGCAAACAACCGAAGACGGCTCCTCAGATTGTCTCCCAAATCGTTTATATAGGTAAGGAACAGGAAAGGGCCTATAACACTACCTTGGGGAACGCCAGAAATCACTTCTGTTTTACTCGATTACCTCTCTGACAGGGAATCACAAATCCAATCACATAACTGAGACGATATTTCATAAGCACGCCATTTCACTACGAGCCGCTTGTGTGTTACAGTGTCAAAAGCCTTCCGGAAATCCAGAAATATGGAATTGATCCGAAATCCCTTGTCAATAGCAGTTAACACGTCATGTGAATAGAGAGCTAGTTGTGTTTCATATGAACGATGTTTTGTAAACACATGTTGACTGTGTGTCAATAGACAGTTTTGTTCGAGGTAATTCATAACGTCTGAACAGAATATATGTTCCAGAATCCTGCTGCATATCGACGTTAACGATATGGGCCTGTAATTTAGTGGATTACTCCTACTACCTCTCTTGAATATTGGTCTGACCTGTGCAACTTTCCAGTCTTTGGGTACGGATCTTTCGTCGAGCGAACGGTTGTATATGATTGTTAAGTATGGAGCTAATGCATCAGCATACTCCGAAAAGAACCTAATTGGTTTACAGTCTGGACCAGAAGACTTGCTTTGTTGCAAGTTGCTTCACTACTCCGAGGATATTTACGTCTACGTTACTGATGTTGGCAGCTGTTCTCGATTCGAATTGTGGAATATTAGCCTTCTTTTGTGAAGGCATTTCGGAAGGCTGTGTTTAGTAACTCTGCGTTAGCAGCACCGTCTTCGGTAGAATCTCCATTGCTATCGCTTTATCGTCAATGTGCAATAGCTTCTGCTGTTGAGCGGTCATTGTCGCTATTTACCACTACTGTCTGCGACAGCGTTTATAGCCTCTGGCCCAGTGATGCGCAGTAGACAGTTGCGCAGCCAGCCAGTCTGCGCTCGGTCGGTTTCAGCGCGCCGTTGTGTAAACTTCCCTCATATTTGAGTGTTCTATCGTGTTTTACGTGCGCTAAATTGTGACTCAGTGATTCATGTGGTATTCTGCGTGTTCTGTGAGTTTTATCGTACAGGCTGAAACACTTGGAAGGTGCCAAGTATGAGCCGTGGCGGCTCGTGTTCGTGCCGTTTATTGCTTGACATCTTGAATTTGCGGTACTGTCATCCCGTTTCTTATTCGTTTTTCTGGCGTCACTAAGTTGTTGGCTTGCCTGCCCGTGAGTGGCAGCAGCAGCGCTAATCGATAAGAGCACTGTCGTACTATCTTTGGAGTGACCGTTAGTATTTCCAGATCGTCTTGTGTCGGGAGTTCAGTCGGGACGGAGCAGCAGAGAGGTCCAGACAGCCGTGACTCCCCCGACCGCTGCCGACACACATGGCGTGAGTGGGGATGGCCTTGGTTGGTCGTTTCATAGGACGACGTGTATTTGGTCGCTGACCGCTTCTGTGTTTTCCATGTGTGTTGACAGGTGATTCGTCCTTGTTGTGCCACAGTCACTGGTTTAAGTATTATTCGAGTTGTTTTGTGTTTTCCTGGAACCATGGGCGTGGGGCCAGGCCGGGACGCTGGTGGCGCGCACTCGCTGTCGGATCTTGAGGCGCTAACTGCGAGAGTGACAAAGTTTGTTGCCCACCGAACGTGGACGCTGAGATTGAGTGATAACTTCAACTATTGTGACATCTCTTCGTTAATTTGCGGGTTGTTGCTCCCTGGGCTGTTGGGGCTAGCAGCAACGTATAATATGCTGGAGTCGGCGGAATCTTGCAGCTGTCTTCCTATATTGTGATTAATCTAAATTGACTGTTACTTGCCAGTGAAGTGCACCAGCGGTAGTTTCTGCCCTGTGGCTGTTAACGCCTCAGTTACCTGCCCTGGTCATTAGCGTAGTTTTCCGGCAGTGTGTCTTTCCTCGTCGTGTTGATGCTGTCCGGCACGGCGTGTAGCTCGACAGCCTTTTAAGTTGTTTGGTTCATATTTGCTTAGAGTGGTTATTGTCCCCTTGGCTGTTTTTAAACGCCAATTTCTGAAGATGTAGTGCTGCTCGTATCCCCGTCCTCGGTTGATATTTTCCATCGTTGTGCCGTTGGTCGGACGGAAGTGAATCGGTTAAATTATTGGTCAGTCCTTGGACCGTCCCTAGTTTGGGTTGCCATCCGATTATTTAACTTCAACTGCTTGCTGCCTGTCTCACCTCACGTCAGGCCGACCCTTGGAACACTTCTGAGCACCACTTGTTCTGTTTGTTTTAGATTCTGATTTTCATTTTAGTTTGAAGTATTGTGCGAGGCCTTCGGCAGTATATTAATTCAGTTCTTTTAAAGTTTTACATAAAGGCCTTCAGCCGTGTTAAATTAAAATTTTGAAGATTTATTTTATTTTTAAAAAAATTTCTTCCCATAAAATTTGTTCTATCTGAAATTGTTTGTAATCCAGGCCCTAAGCCATTAGTTGTTCTATGTGTTGTGTGTGGCCTTCAGCCGAGGATTTACGTGAACCCCTTTTAAGAATGCCTTCAGGCGTGTGTATTCTTTAAAGGAAATTTTTTTAAGAAGGAAGGGGTTTATTTTAAATCGTTTGTCTGACTTGTTGTTTAGGCCTTCAGTCGTTGTTTAAAAATTTGTTTGTGGCCTTCAGCCGTGCAATAAGTTAATATTTCTTTAATTAGGCTTTCAGCCGTTCTTTTACACCCAGCACAATAAATTTTTTAAGAAAATGAAGTATCATTCAGTGTATGCACCACCCTCTCTAATTCTGCAATGAGAACTGATGACTGACCTGCTAGAGTATTCTAGTTCTTCTCATTCAGTTTCATTTTTTTATTTCGTCGATAATATCCTCCCATTCTTTATGTGGGTTTCATAAGGGGAAAGGGAAGACGAGATGCCACTGGACTTCTAAGAACCATCGGCGAAAGATACATAGAAAAGGGCAAATAAGTGTAAGCTGTCTTTATAGTCCTCGAAAAGGCCTTTGATAGAGTGCAGTGAGATAAGCTGTTAGATATCTTGAAAAATAAGGCAGTAAAGCGGAAGGAGAGACGATTGATCGCAAATCTGTACCTGAATCAGAAAGCTCGGGTACGAATAGGTAATGGGATCTCTGAAGACAGCAAGACTGGGAGAGCTGTTAGACAGGGCTGTTGTCTCTCACCGATCCCATTTAACATCTGTCCGGAGAAAGTACTGGAAAACTGTTTGGATGGGACAAGAGGCGTCAGAATAGGTGGGTGGAAAATAATTGGTTGTAATATCGCCATCTTTGTATGCATACCCTTCATGTGATAAAACTTCTAAGTGTGTGAGTTGTGCGTTACATTATGTGCATATATATACAAAAAAGTGTGTTATACAGTTTTCGATGTTGCAAGATTATAAACGACCTGCACTGGAACGTAATGGCGCGGATTTTTCATTGTAAGTAATCGAAAAATTTTCCATTCAATAATAATAATTTGTTTAAATCACTGAAAATCGTCTTGAGGCACAATTACAATTAAAAAGACGTTGTCTCACATCTTGTTTTGGTTGTATGACATCACCACCCCAAGGAAGTTTCGTCAGGTGGGGAAACAAACCACGAAACGTAATGTAAAACGTGAAATAGCAGTCCGAAGATCAACCCATCGGTTCGAAACCGGTAACGGCGCTGTTTAAATAAATAAATAGCATTGTCAAATGTGGCTGGTTGCCGTAATCTTCTGTGTAAGTGTCAACCTATATTTTGTACACAGCCACGGGCTCAATATGTCAGTCTTTGATAAAATAGCATGAATTTATAAGAATCGCAGATGACATGGCGATCCTCGCCGGAAATCAAGAGACGCTGACTCAAATGCTAAATGACCTGAATGAAGCCTGTGCAACATCGGTATGAAAATTGATAAAAAGAAAACCAAAAGCATGGTCATAGGCCTAAAGAAAAGAAAAATGAAAATTAAGTTGGGGTCTCAAATCGTGAAACGGGTAAGAGCATTCAAGTATTTGGGAAGTTGGATTAAAGAAGACGTGGATTGCCAACAAGATATCAAAGTGAGAATGGCTCTGGCGAAAGAGGCATTTCAAAAGCAGAGAAGACTCCTAAGTAGTAGTTTAAACAAAGAATTAAGGAAGCGACTGGTTAAGCGCTTAATATGGCCTTGTATGGAGCAGAAACGTGGGCTTTGAGAAAGCAGGATGAAAGAGAATTGAAGCTTGTGAAATGTGGATATGGTGCAGAATGGAGAAGATCAGCTGGACTGATAAAATCAGGAATGAAGAAGTACTGAGGAGAGTTGGAGAAGAACGGAGGATGATGTTGACGGTGAGGAACAGGAAACTGAACTGTATAGGCCACAATCTAAGAAGACATTGCCTTCTAGTAGGGACAATTGAAGATTTCGTTCCGGGAAAGAGAGGGAAGGGCAGAAAAAGATTCAAGATGGTGGATGGTGTCAGCAGACCACAAGGAGGTTACCAAAGAATGAAGAGGAACGCAGAAGACAGAAGCATGGAGGTCTACGCAGTCAAAACCAGCTGCAAGGCAGACAACCCAATGATGGTGATTCTTTGTGTAAATTTTAATTCCTCAAATCACGAAGTACTATGCAACTGCATGCGATTTCGTTTCGTCCATTGCAAGTTTTTGTACAAAAGTCACGAAGTTTTTCCGAAATCGTTACTCATAGCTATGTGCCCCATAATTGATGCAATCTTTATCGATACTTTGAAGTTTCAAATGGTTCAAATGGCTCTGAGCACTATGGGACTTAACATCTGAGGTCATCAGTCCCCTAGAACTTAGAACTACTTAAACCTAATTAACCTAAGGACATCACACACATCCATGCCCGAGGCAGGATTCGAACCTGCGACCGTAGCGGTCGCGCGGTTCCAGACTGAAGCGCCTAGAGCCGCTTGGCCACACCGGCCGGCTTTGAAGTTTCACCAAACCGAAACGTGATCACCTCACAGAGTAGAACTAAAATAACTGTGTATTACTGATTATATATCACGAAAATAAATAGAATTTCTTATTACTCAGTTTTCGGTGCAGAGACATCTTGAGTGTTTTTCCGCTTCAAATATGACAGTTCAAATATGACCGTCCCAGAGTGGCAGAGAATAATCATTTTCTGGTAGTTGTCAAACTAGATAGTTAAGAGTCAGCCAAGGACACAACAACTAGATTCCTATGCCTCTTATGTTGAGACTGTAACATAAAATGTGAAAACATTCTAAAACAGACGACAGCAGAATATGCTATTAAACTTTACGACGATAAGGTCAAACTGACAACCTTCTTTACAGGTCGCCGCCGTAGGTTGTTTACTGACATCTGGATGCGACCACTGGCCACATATGCCATCTGCAAGAAGAAATCGGGGATAATAAAATTGATGGTTTGCCGATGATTACAGTTGTAGCACTTACCATTTCTCTAAAAAGATTATCGAGGTGTGTGTGTTAGAAAAGTCTCTGTAGACAGAGCACTGAGACAATTCATGTTTGTTGTCCATCTTTAACGAACTCGACGTGAAATCCTAACCTTCCTTTTTACTGTGTTTCTGAATTCCTAAGAGACCAAACTGCTGAGGTCATCGGTCCCTAGACTTACACACTACTTTAAACTAACTTAAACTAACTTACGCTAAGGACAACACGCTCACCCATGCCCGAGGGAGGAGTCGAACCTCCGGCGGGAGGGGCCGCCCAATTCGTGACATGGCGCCTCTAACCGAGCGGCCACTCCGCGCGGCCCTTTTTACTGCGGAGCTGTTCTGGTAGTAAAGAAAACACTCAATTACACTTCAGGCTAAATTGTTGTGTAAATGCCTTAGCCAAACTCTGGAAGTGCGCGATGTTTTCTCGCAGGGTACAAAATAAACATGTTGTGCCTCTCCAGGCGGAAAGTAGATCTGTAGTTCGCTGGCATTCAAATTAACTTCGTTACGCTCTAGCGCACAGTTAGCCCACACAGCCGTGTAATGCGGAGCAGGCCACGCAAGATATCTTATTTCAGCGGAGTGAATTACCGTCATCGTGGACTTCGGATGGCGCAATTTGGGATTAGCAGACATTACTCATAATGGATTGTCATCGTTTTCCTTGATTTCTGAGAGGCTTTCTATACAGTCCCTCGGTGTTACATAGTTGACAAAAAACGTGATTACGGAATTTTCGACCAGACTTGTAACTGTATATAAGAATCCTTACCAGATACAATTTTGGGAGGTTGTTCAGAGCTATTTTCTGAATACTTCAGTATAAAGAATCGGTGGCCTATGATGACCCGTTACACAGTTATAATGGAAGCATGATTTTTTTTGTGTAAATGGCCTCACAACAGTGGAGAAGCCTGTAATATGCATCCATTCTAACACGGAAGAATCCGGTTTCTAGTAGGTGCCAACGTACAGGTGTAAAGATTCTGTAACATGGTTGCTGTTGCTGCGGGAACAATTTAGCAAAGTGTCGTTGTGCCGCTCTTGCATTGCACTCAGTGAGACAACACGCGAGGTCCATACGACCAACCCTTCATCAGTGAACCTCTCCATAGTACTGCTGTGTGCCACTCTTAGTGTACAACTAAAACTCCGGAAAGGCGACAGAATCGAGAAGTACTGAATACAGTTTGAGGGCAGAGAGTGAAGAGGGCATTACTGCTGAAACTTCCTGGCAGATTGAAACTATGTGCTGGACCGGGACTTGAAACTAGACCCTCTGCCTTTCACAGAGAAGTGTTCTAACAGCTGAACTATAAAAGCACGACTGACAAGCCACCCTCGGAGCTTTACTTGCGCCAGTACTTCGTTCTTGAAACAATCTATTAGGCTATCGCTAAGCAATGTCCCACAACATCTTTTCTACTAGGAGTGTTGTAAGTGTGTGGGTGTTATGTTGATGAGTTGTGCAACAGATTGATCTGACAAGTACCCTTTGGATCCTGCAAGAAGCAGTTTCCACCCCCCACTACTACAGAAGTCAGACAGATGCTCCTAACGCACCAAGAAGAAATGCCTGAAAAACTTTCAGCAATAAATATCTTCTGGAGTCGTCCACTGTAAGGAAAAGACACAAAAATATTCTATTTTATTACGTAACGCCAATTGGCATGGTACACCCATCAGATAACCAGTCCACCACGATGCCACTGAATGTTCGCTTGCAGGTGCTTACTAATACTCTGTCTACGTCCACATGACACATTAAACATTTAATCGCGAGTGACTCAATATACAGTATTACTCTGATTCGCTAGCGCCAGAGGTGCTGTCTCAGTGCAGTACTGAGTAGAGACTTTGTTCCTTGCTCTCTGCATACACGTGTGAGCGCACTCGCTCCCGCTACGTATTTCTGCTTCAAGAGTGTCACCAGAACAACCCCTCTCCACGCAAAAAGCGAAAGGGTATATCATCTGCTGTCTTTCCCTCACTCCTCTGGCTCATTGCATCAGAAATAGTCCGCCAATCAGCGTTACTCTTACAAAGAGGAGAATGGCGCTCCGTTTAAGCCGACCAGTCCGGAAAAATATATAATCTGCATTAGGCGTTAACTGTCCACCTGTGAGAACTCTGAAACTGCGCGCTAGGTCCATCAAAAAATGCGTATGCTGGGGCTCTCCCAAACAATACAATGGGTTTTGCTTTTAAGGCGAACATGCAGGCCATTATCCCTTTTCTCTGGCAAAAACTGTATAGTTCCCTGGATGGTTGGCTGGCCAGCGCAGCTGCATGCTAACTCACCCTCCTACAGACTTACCAGCGGGCTGGTTGCCTCTGCCAAACAAAAACTCCTGTGGCCGTCGTGTCTTGAATGTTTGTGTACGCCAGCCTCGACTTTTTAATCTCGGTGCGCACTT
Source organism: Schistocerca americana (assembly GCF_021461395.2). Lineage (NCBI taxonomy): Eukaryota > Metazoa > Arthropoda > Insecta > Orthoptera > Acrididae > Schistocerca > Schistocerca americana. Next base: position 570,787,560 of record NC_060123.1, read on the forward strand.
GCGATTTATGAATTAGATTTGCATTTTGATTAAATGGAAATATGTAAAATTGACTCTACCCTATCGAGTTTGGGCTCGAATGAACCGTCTTGATGTGGAGAATGCAATGGCAAGGTCAGAATATGTAAGAAATGAAGGTCAGGAGACCACACCACCTTACAGTGTTAGTCTTGCAAGACATACTGGAGAACATCTGTTAAGTCTCAAAGGTAGAAGATGAGATACTGCTGGGTTGTGAGTCGTGTGTGGATAGCTCAGACGGTAGAGCACTTGCCTGTGAAAGGCTAAGATCCCAGGTCCAAGTTCCCATTGGACAACTCTTCTAACGTGCCAGGAAGTTTCACATCAGCGCACACTCCGCTGGGAAGTGAAAATTTGTTCCATGCATTACTGTTGTCAACAGGAAATACCCTGAGGAAATGAAATAACTTTGATTCCAAGCAAGGCATACACGAATTATTGTTGATATTTACACCATTGTGCGGATATTTTCAGGTCAATACAGACACAAAGATAAATAACGATAAGAAATCGCTGGCCGGTGTGGCCGAGCAGTTCCAGGCACTTCAGTCTGGAACTGCGCGACCGCTATGGTCGCAGGTTCGATCCTGCTTCGGGCATGGATGTGAGTGATGTCCTTAGATTAGTTGGTTTAAGTAGTTCTAAGTTCTAGGGGACTGATGACCTCACATGTTAAGTCCCATAGTGCTCAGAGCCATTGGAACCATATTTGATAAGAAATCAAATGAAATGCAGTTACTCTCCAACAAGCCAACGGAGGCCATGAATCTCTTATGACAACATAGAAAACATCCTAGAAAAGCCTCCGAAATTTTGTCAGTGGATTCCCGTGTCATTTTATAAACCTAAAAATCAAATTCTGAAACTAGCAATTGAGTATGTATTGCACGCAAATAGTCGAAAACGTGTTTTCTTATTTTCATGAGCAATGACTAGACACAATCACTACCAATAAGCGTTTTGTAGTGAGTGTCTAGAGCGGTAGTACGAAGTGGCGGGTACTGACAAGGCAGTCTCACCAATTAATGATAACAGATTTGGATTTTTTCCGCAGAGTGTACAGCACTGAAAAAAAAGTGTCTTAATGTTCTGTAGTCTTAAATAAAATCGACGTACAAGTCCTTTATGTGCAAAATTACAATAAAAGTAATTATTTGGCGAGTATGTCCTGCGGCCCGTGGTGAATACGTCGTGGTTCTGCTTTATGGATACATCTTTAAGTCTACCAAGAGATTCTGACGAATTTTTTAATGTAAATATTCTTCGCAGTGGTTCGTAGCCAATAGTCTTACAACACTCATTTCTGTCCGTTTCTCCTTGGTGGTTTTCTGATAATTTCTGATACGCTGAAGCTAGAATTCGTTTCCTTCTCTCTGAAACTTTGTAATAGATATTGCTGAGCTTTTGCAAGTATTCATTCGGCACACAACGAGAGATTTTGTTTCAATTGAGAAACGTCGAACGGGGATCTGATAGGGGCTTGGAATTGGCTACTCATGGTAACCCTTCTAGTTTACTTCGATTCACGTTACTAAATATCTTGATGACGGAGAAAATGTTCATCTTACACTTTCATATTTTGTGATTAACCAGCGATTATCTCAGATCCCTCACTTTTGTTAGCTTAGTAAACGACATCGTCCAAAACAACGCCTTTAAGCGGCGGACAAATTATTAATAACTTGACTGTTGTTTGGTGGTTGCCTAACACCTGGGATATTACACTGGCTCTAATCACATCCAGGTTAGTTAGTTGAATTATTTTAAGGGCTGTCTGCGTGAAAATTGGCGACATTCATTCTTCTGATCTAAGGCTTCTTAGCAGCAGTCTGACAATGAAAACCTAGACCCCTTAGCTCTTGTCGGAAGTTCCGTCACGGCGTCTGCACCTGAGTTACAAGGCAACTCCTCTGCAAGAAGTGACACGTAGGTCTGATGTTTGATGCATGCAATATGCTACTATACCAGCAACCTAAAGCGGAATAATAGCTATGGGAGAAATATGAAGAAATCTAAAATGTAATAACTGTCGGGAAGACAGATTTCACATCTAGAAAAGTTAACGTACTTAGCGGAAAATTTAAAAGCAAAAAGGAGTTGCACGTTGAAACTGGCGTCGATGTGAACGATAGACAGAATGCAGTAATTAGAGTCTGAATTTGACAGAACTGTGAAATACTTGCTATCAGGAAGGCAGGAGGGACAGATAATGGAATTTATAAAATCAGTGGTGGAAGTGGATATCTAAATATTATTCAAGTTAGTTTGTAGAATCTGTAAAACTGGAGGCATACTATTGGATTTGCAGAAGACTTTCACTCAAACACTCTAGACATTAGCAAGGGTGGATAAGTGCGAGAAATATCGCTCAACCACCTTGAAAACGTTAAGTGATTAGAGATGTTTGAAATCATGAGAATAATGAGTATAAACTCTAGGGAAATACGGGTAATAAGCAATAAGTATAACGAAAAAGAGGAAACATTAAGAAGGGAAAATCAAAAGAGACGTACTGCAATCAAAAATTCCTTAAAGCAGGGATACATTTTCCTTACAACACTACTGCCCTCATGAAAGTGAGAAAGAATTACAGGATCTGTTGAATGGAGGGAACTGTACATATCCTAAGAGTACATATAGAGATCGGAGAATTAAATGGCAGCAGAAATGACGTTATACGAGAAAGAAGCCTTTCGTGATGGAATTGCTATATAAAACATTTTCGGACTTCTTTCTGCGTCATTTCAGGTTAATAGCTCGAGCTCTCGACGATTACCTGTCTCGTCCTTGTCTTGAGCAACTGACTTTCTAAACTGTTTTTTTCTTTTTTCCTTTATTGTTATTTTGATCACCTTATACAAAGGCGGGCTGGCAGCAGCATATTACGCTGCTCTTCAGCCGCGAGTGGTACAATAAGTATTACATATAGGTGGCACAGATAATACAATAAAAACGGCGGGCAAAAACTGTAGACACGAAAAACAATAAACATGGAGCCGTTCACGCTGGACGAGAAAAAACACTAACACTAGTTGACACGGCGCACATAACACGGATGACTGCGACGGCACACGTGATATATGGTGGCGTGACGGCGAAAGAACACTAAACACAAAACGAAGGCACACACACGAGACACTGATGGCGATGATCTCCGGCGCGCCAATGTTCACTGAGCGTGTGCGATTCCAGGGACCTGCCAAGAGAGGAGGAGGGGGGGGGGGTGGGGAGAGGGAGAGGGGAGAGCAAAGATGCCACGGGCAGGGGAGAGAGGGGAAGGGAGGAAGGTGGAGGGGAAGCCCGGGGGAAGAGGGGTGAAGGAAGGGGGGATGGGGGAAAAGGAGAGAGAAGGGTGGGAGGGTGCCCAAAGGAAAAGACACAGGAAGTGGGAGGGGTGGATCAAAGTTGATAGGAGGGGTAGATGGAGGGGAGGAGGACATCATCATGGAGGGGGAGCTGGCGGAAGCCACCTTGGGAGAGGGTAAGGAGGGTGGAGAAATGGAGACTGGGTGGGACATGGGAATACAGGCACGGCAGTGGGGAGGGGTGGGAAAGGATGGGTGAGACAAGTGGGTGAGGAGGATCGAGTTTATGGGAGGTGCACAGGATCTGTATCCTTTCAAGGAAATGGAGGAGGTGGGGGAACAGGATAAGGTCGTACAGGATCCGCGTGGGGGAGGGGAGACAGATGCGATAGGCGAGGCGGAGCGCATGGCATTCAAGGATCTGAAGGGATTTGTAAAAGGTAGGGGCCGGAGATCCAGGCTGGATGGGCGTAACAAAGGATAGGGCAGATGAGGGATTTATAGGTGTGGAGTATGGTGGAGGGGTCCAGACCCCATGTACGGCCAGATAGGAGCTTGAGGAGACGGAGTCGGGAGCGTGCCTTGGCTTGGAGTGTCCAGAGATGGGGGGTCCAGGAGAGGCGACGGTCGAGGGTGACGCCAACGTACTTAAGGGTGGGGGCGAGGGAGATAGGACAGCCATAGATGGTTGGATAGAAATCGAGGAGGCGGAAGGAAGGGGTGGTTTTGCCTACAATGTTTGCCTGGGTTTTGGAGGGATTGACCTTGAGCAACCACTGGTTGCACCAAGCGGTGAACCGGTCAAGATGGGATTGGAGAAGGTGCTGGGAGCGCTGCAGGGTGGGGGCAAGGGCAAGGAAGGTGGTGTCATCAGCAAACTGGAGAAGGTGACGGCGGCGGCATGTCCGCCGTATACAAAAGGTACAGAAGGGGGGAGAGGATGGAGCCTTGGGGCACCGGCGAAGGGAAAAAAGGTGTAGGGATCCGTGTTATGGATGGTGATGTAGGAAGGACGGTGGGATAGAAAGGAGCCGATCAGACGGACGTAGTTAATGGGAAGGGCGAATGTCTGGAGCTTGAAGAGGAGACCGGAATGCCATACGCGGTCATAAGCACGTTCAAGGTCCAGGGAGAGGAAGATTGTGGAGCGACGGGAATTAAGCTGTTCGGAAAGAAGATGAGTGAGGTGAAGGAGAAGGTCATCGGAAGAGAAGGACGGCCGAAAGCCACACTGAGTAACGGGAAGGAGGCGGTGCTGGCGGAGATGCTGGTGGATGCGTCGGGTGAGGATAGATTCCAGGACCTTGCTGAAGACCGAGGTAAGGCTGATGGGACGATAGAAGGAGACAGCGGACGGCGGTTTGCGAGGTTTAAGGAACATCAGGATACGGGAGGTTTTCCACATGTCGGGGTAGTAACCGGTGGACAAGACTACATTGTAGAGCCTGGCCAGAGTGGAGAGGAAAGAGACAGGAGCTTCACGAAGGTGACGGTAGGTGACACGATCGTGGCCAGGAGCGGTGTTGCATGTTGTGCGGAGTGTAGCAATGAGATGGCTCAAATGGCTCTGAGCACTATGGGACTCAACTGCTGAGGTCATTAGTCCCCTAGAACTTAGAACTAGTTAAACCTAACTAACCTAAGGACATCACAAACATCCATGCCCGAGGCAGGATTCGAACCTGCGACCGTAGCGGTCTTGCGGTTCCAGACTGCAGCGCCTTTAACCGCACGGCCACTTCGGCCGGCGTAGCAATGAGATCCTGTGTAGTGATAGGGGCATTGAGTTCCGTGTGTACAATGTTGTCCAAGTACTGGAAACCAGGTGCGAGGGGAGGGACAGAGGTGTCAGTTCGATCGTGGACATCCGGGAAGAGGGAGTAATCGAACTGGGGAGAGGTAGGAGGCAAAGTGATTGGCCTTACTAAGGGTGTCAGGGAAGGGGTGATCAGCATGGAGAAGAGGATAGTAGGGGGAGGGTTTAGTTCCCGTAAGGCGACGGAAGGCTGACCAGAACTTGGACGAGTTTATAGGTAGGGTAGCATTTAAACGGGTGCATGTCTGTCGCCAGTCCCGGCGTTTCTTAGCCGCTTTCTAAACTGTTGCTATGGTGGCCTTATATAGCCCATAGACGGCTTCTGATTGGTCCGTAATCACGTAATGGTGTCGTAGATGGTGTCAACGTCTGCGCTGGTGGCGCCACCGCCACGGTAGTAGCGTAAACTTTGCAACGAATATCTCTGCCTCTTCTTTGCAGGGAGAACTCGCTTCCATGCGCCTTTAAGATTATATCCGCCGCCAAGGTTGATGATCTTCGTGCACATTCTTACTTCTACAGCGTTTCTGATTATTGAATCCCAATATGCAGGAGCCTAGGACAAAACGTTTGTTTCTACAAACAGTATTTGTGTTTATTCGTGAGGCTGTGCTTGGCAGCTGCAGATCTCTCCAATGCTAGATTGTTAATATGCCCTTGATATTCAGCACAGCTGCCGGAAACTGTACGGATGGCCTGCCCGATGTAATTGCTTCCGCACTCACAAGGGATGTTGTAAACCCCTGTGATCCCGAGGCCGAAACTCCGTCTCCTCACGAATTTTATTTTTTTGATTGTATGTGTCACCGCACTGCACTGAATGGGCCACAGTTTCACAAAAGTAAAGTTGCAGAGATATTCGTCGCAACGTATACGTTACTACAGGACAGATTGCGCCCCCAACGCAGACGTTGGCACTATCTGTGAGAGCACTTGCGTAATTACCAATCAATCAGAAGACGTTTATGAGCTATATAAGGCCACAACAGCACCAGTTTAGATAATTGTTCCTGACGAAGATGATGGAAGCAGTAGTCCGACGTTTGAGGCTTTACCCTGAACTGAGGTAGCAATAAATTTGAAAATCTTTTATGCAAAAATTAGATTATTGACAAACAAAAGGGTGCTGAAAATTAAGTGGACTGTTAAGATAACAAATGAGGAAGTACTTTGCAGATCTGAAGAGGAAACGAACATGTGGGAAATAGTAGATACATCAATGAACAGGATGATAGGATACTTTCAAGGCTTAAGTTAATAAAATTCGTGATACTGGAGGAAGCAGTAGAGGACAACAACTGTAGAGTAAGACAGAGGCTGAACTGAAGGGCGTCTCGGGATGAATAGCAAATATTTTAGGAGGTGCTAATATAAAATAATTGGGATAAAATATTGCACGTAAGATATGTCCAAGTATTATTGGTTACAGAGAAACAGATATTAGAATGTAACTCAAATAAGCACTTACAGAAAGTAAAAAAAAAGAAATCAAAAAACTCACTTTCGACTTAATACTTTCGAATCCCTGTGGCCGAGCGGTTCTAGGCGCTTCAGTCTGGAACCGCGCTGCTGCTACGGTCGCAGGTTCCAATCTTGCCTCGGGCATGGTTGTGTGTGACGTCTTTAGGTTAGTTACGTTGAGTAGTTCTAAGTCTAGGGGACTGATGACCTCAGATGTTAAGTCCCATAGTGTTTAGAGCCATTTGAACCATTTTTGAACTTTCGAATGACTATACCAAATGTAGATGCTCCGAGATCATCTTGGCGTTCTTCAACCGTCCCCACGGGCAAAAATCTAGAGAGGACCTTAGTGGGCAAGAAATATGACCATTTATACAGATCCATCTTCCGGGGAATATTAGGTTTACACTACGTGTCACCTGACGACTACAATGTGTCGTACCCACCATTGTAGTCAAATGAACCTGTTCCAACTAAACTGAAAGTTCATTTTTAAGAAAGCGGGGCCCTGTTACGATACAGTAATATAACAGGCCCAGTCAACATTCTCTGTCATGCGACACCACACATTTACAGAGAAGCGTTCTCGAAAATGTGCCTCCACAAAGGAATGTCGATTTTCGTCGGTCCACCGATGTGAGTTACAAGTGTTGTTGATACTGTCGGGAGTGAAAGTGGCTCCACCGCTAAACAGTATTAACTGAATTGTCTACGAGTTGCTGTAAGTAAGTGACAAAATTCCACTCATCTACCTTCATATCATCCTCGAAGGTGTTGAATCAGCTCTAAATGATAAGGAAGAGGCCAGGCATATTTAATGTGCTCCATGTTCTTCCTTATGGAACACAGGTATGAGTAGAAATTCTGCGTGTACTTGTTGAAGAACTAGGTTCTACCAATTGAATAACATCTCCTTCATCCCCAGTTCGTTCATGCCCGTTCAGATGAAATTTGACTGCTGGTAACTGCATCAGTCTCTCACAGATCAGTGAAAACACGAGTAAATACGCTGGAATCTGGTGCTCTGCGAGTAGAAAATCGTCTACCGTACTCTCTGCAAGCAGCGTTTCTATTTTTAAAAAAGTACACAAATAGCATATCAGCATTTGTGAATACGAGGGCGTTCAATAAGCAGTGCAAAACATTTTTTTCTGAAAGCAGGTCCGTTTTATTCAGGAGTGCAATAAACCATATTACTTTCCACTCTTTTGGCTACAAAACCCTATTTTCCAACATAATATCCATTCTGTACGACGGCCTTACGGCCACCATACTGGGATGAAATGTATGTCAACATGATACTAATCTTCTGGTCGACGTAGGGGCCAACGACTTCCTGCATCAATAACCTCTCATCATCCAATTACTGCTTCCCGCGGAGTGCATCATACCTTGGCCCAGACAGATGGAAATCGTAAGATGGGAAATCCGAGCTTTAGGGTGGATGAAGAGGTTAGGTTGTTTGAGGGAGGAGACCAGACATACGTCATCGGTCTTCATCGGATTAGCGAAGGACGGGGAAGGAAGTCGGCCGTGCCCTTTCAAAGGAACCATTTGCCTGAAACGATTTAGGGAAATCACGGAAAACCTAAATCAGGATGGCCGGGCGTGGGATTGAACCGTCGTCCTCCCGAATGCGAGTCCAGTGTGCTAGCCACTGTGCCACCTCGCTCGGTGTGGATGAGGAAGAACTGTCCGGTCACACTGATTTAGGTTTTCCGTGATTTCCGTGATTTCCCTAAATCGCTTCAGGCAAATGCCAGGATAGTTCGTTTGAAAGGGCACGGCCGAGTTCCTTCCCCATCTTTTCCTAATCCGATGGGAGTGATGAGGCTGTTTGATCCCCTCCCCCAAATCAACCAACAAATCAACAATCTTTAGTCGTTTCTTCAACTTCTTGAGGGTAGCACAATACACTTCACAGTTGATCGTTGCACCGTGAGGGAGGACATCAAGCAGAGTAGCTCCTTCAGAGTCCCAGAAGACTATTATCATAACTTTACTGGCTGAGGATGCAGCTTTGAGTGTTTTCTTCGGAGTAGAGGTCGTGTGGCGTCACTCCATGGATTTTCGTTTTGTTTCCGGTTCGAAGTGATGAATCCATGTTTCATCGCCTCTGATAATGTTCGACAAAAAATTGTCACGATCAGCCACGGAACGCGCAAGCAATTGCGCACGGATGGCCCTTCATTGCTCTTTATGGTCTTCTGTTAGGCAGCGAGGAACCCAGTGACCACACACCTTTGAGTACCCCGAACTGGTGGACGAGTGTGTAAGCGCTAGCTGATCAGCGAGGTGTGTGATTGTGATCCATCGATAACTTCGACTGACAGAGTCTGCACGCTGCAACACTTGCAGAAATCACAGCTGCACACGGCATCCGGCATGGGGGAGATCGGACTGCTTTGCGCGACCTTTTTGCGATAATGACGGTGGCCTCGTACAACGACTCAACGTGCTTTTGTCCGCTTCCAGGTCTCCGTCGACATTTGAGCCTATGAATATTTGCAATACTTTGGTTTCCCGCCAAACGAAACTCAATGACAGCTTTCTGCTTGGTACGCACATCCATTACATATGCCATTTTGAAGGCTACGTATAGCGCCGCCACCTATTGGAACTTTATGAAACTAGGGACTCACGCTGGAATATTCCACGATGTCCCACAACAGATAACGCATTTTTTCAACCAAGTTTGGCGGATAAAAATATGTGTTGGATTACTGCTTGAACGCCCATCATGTGTGTGGCATGCTTAAACGATACAGTATAACCGGCCAACAAATGACAAACACAGCTGAAAAATTGAATTATATAAGCACAAGCGCAGCTTCACAACTACAAAAATGAAAGTTGATAAATAAACACATCCCGCCCCCCCCCCCTCAAAATCTGTAAGTCCCTCCAGATCCTTGAGCCCCATGCACTCCGGCTCGCCTTCCGTATACGCCTCCCGTCTCTAACGCGGATCCTCTATGACCTCATTCCTTTCCCCCATCTCTTCCTTTTCCTCACCACCCTTCCTCTGTCGTTTCCCTGGGCTCCCTTTGCCCCCCTTCCATCCTGTTTTTCCCCGCCTACCCTATCTCTGCCTCCCTTCTCTCCCCCGAGTCCTTTTTGCTATTCCCCTCCACTGCCTTTCCCACTCCTTCTCTCATCCGCTCAGACCCCCCACCTTTTCCCCCCTCATAGGTGCGGGTCCTCCCCCCTCCCCCCCCCCCCCCATATGCCGCCGTGTTACCTGTATAGTGCTGTTATAAGTGAATGTTCAGTGTTGTGCTGTTGTGCGTCCCCTGTCAGTGTTGCTAACAGCCACCATACTGTCGCTAGTTGTGTTTTTTATCTCGTGCGAACAGAAACCATAAGCTTCAGATGTATGAGAAATGAAATCTTATATCTGCTGCAATGTCGTCGCGTACCGAGAGCGGTGCAGGAATTATCGAGCACCACAGAGATGCCGCAAAGCAAAGCGGTATCAAGAGGCGCCAATGAGATGCTAAGAACAAGCTGTGCCTCCCATAGTTTCGAGGCACCACCGCCGCACTTCTGTCCTCTAACAGCGTCGTCAGAGGCCAGGAGGGCAGTTCTATTCGGGGTCAGATCCTGCCCACTTCCAGGAAGTTCGTTTCGGAGCAATGTGTTTCTGCAATCTAGTCGCCGTCACACAGCCCGTGCCAACCATCGGGGAATGAAGAGACTTCCGTCTACTGTGACCTCTGCCTTTGCGCGAACGTTATCAGAGCTTGTAACACCAAAACACAGTGGATTATCGATTTTTCTGGTTAATGTATTGTTCGCATTGTGTATATTTTTTCGGTAATGTTTATGCTGTAAATATTTTTATTGTTGTTGTTGTTGTTGTGATCTTCAGTCCTGAGACTGGTTTGATGCAGCTCTCCATGCTACTCTATCCTGTGCAAGCTTCTTCATCTCCCAATACCTACTGCAACCTACATCCTTCTGAATCTGCTTAGTGTATTCATCTCTTGGTCTCCCCCTATGATTTTTACCCTCCATGCTGCCCTCCAATACTAAATTGGTGATCCCTTGATGCCTCAGAACATGTCCTACCAACCGATCCCTTCTTCTGGTCAAGTTGTGCCACAAACTTCTCTTCTCCCCAATCCTATTCAATACTTCCTCATTAGTTATGTGATCTACCCATCTAATCTTCAGCATTCTTCTGTAGCACCACATTTCAAAAGCTTCTATTCTCTTCTTGTCCAAACTATTTACCGTCCATGTTTCACTTCCATACATGGCTACACTCCATACAAATACTTTCAGAAACGACTTCCTGACACTTAAATCTATACTCGATGTTAACAAATTTCTCTTCTTCAGAAACGCTTTCCTTGCCATTGCCAGTCTACATTTTATATCCTCTCTACTTCGTCCATCATCAGTTATTTTGCTCTCCAAATAGCAAAACTCCTTTACTACTTTAAGTGTCTCATTTCCTAATCTAATACCCTCAGCATCACCCGACTTAACTCGACTACATTCCATTATCCTTGTTTTGCTTTTGTTGATGTTCATCTTATATCCTCCCTTCAAGACACCATCCATTCCGTTCAACTGCTCTTCCAAGTCCTTTGCTGTCTCTGACAGAATTACAATGTCATCGGCGAACCTCAAAGTTTTTATTTCTTCTCCATGGATTTTAATACCTACTCCAAATTATAAATTCAGTGAGCTATATGTCAACACATTAATATGTTTAAAATACTGCATGTACACACGCTGGAATAATCAAGGATGTAACATTATCTGTGAGAGTATCGGTCGGTAGGCTTGATTAGTGTCTTTGAACGCGCCTGCGTGCGAAATGGTTGTTGGAGGGACTGCCATTGCATTGTAGAGTTGGGCAACACGATTCTTTTTCCCGATTCTATTCCTACGATTCAACCTCACATTGCGAATCGATTCCTACGATCGTTCACAACTCTTTCACGATTCATTCTAGTCTGCGATGGCACGATTCTTACGGAATGGTAAATGTTCTACATCTTACTCACAGATGGCAGGACGTGTCTAAAATTGTCAATGGGGTTAGAATCGAACTGTGTCATGATAAGATATGCCAGAAATAGTTTATTTATGAGTAACATGCATATGACGTTACAAGTGTGATCCTCTATTTATACGTGTAATGCCTTAATTGTTGAAAGGTCACGATTGATTTGATTGCATCTATTGTTTTATTTCAGTATGCCAGGAAAGAGGAGTCGATTTGTGTTGAAGGTGGTGCAAAATTACGTGGTATGCCAGTTTGGTTGTGTGGCTTGAACGTATCTAACTACAGACGTCTGTTTTATAGTAACAAAATCTAGCAGTGAGTCAGACGTGGTTTGGCTCATATCATCCTATGTTTTTTTGTGCTAAGATGTCTTTCCAAGTCCACATCACCCTTGTAATTCATAACGCAGCCGACAGCCATCCCACACAGCAAATTTAACTTTCATTTCTTCTAAATACAAAGCATAGGTATTTTGCTTTTTTGTTTGAGAACTTGCCGCTGTCACTACTATTTACGTGAGAAGACGACATGCTTCTAAACAATAGGATTCAATCGTATACAGCGACATTACTTCACTAAAATTTAATATGAATCTGAACACGATAACATTCGAAAACTCGAACTTGAAATTATTAATTAACAAGCATTTGTTTAAAGGCGGTATTACACGACGATCCGCCAAGACAGGTAATGGTTAGAGAGCCTACGTTCTCTCTATGTAGGCTTTGTAATATTGGTCTAGAGCGACAGCCATTTAGTGGCAGCACTGGTGGAACTAGCAGAATTAGCAAATTAGCAGTGAAGTAATGTCGCTGTATGCGATTGTATCCTACACTTTAGAAGTATGTCGTATTCTCACATAAATAGTAGTGGCAGAAGCAAGTTCTCAGGCAAATTAAAAGCAAAATACTTATGCTTTGTATTTCGACGAAACAAAAGTTAAACTAAATTTGCAGTGTGTGAGGGCTGACAGTTGTTTTATTGCGAAATATAAGGTGCTGTGGAATTGGAAAGAGCACAGAAAAATGTAGGATGATACGAATCCGCGCATGTGCACTATGTAGGGATAGTAAATGGGAAATGCCTTTACGCTCGTTCCCGTCAGCCACCGCCAAATGTCAGCTTGGTTTTCACGAGTAATATTACGGCCCACAAACTTCGTTTGTTCGTTCCGAGCTTCCTTTGTTCACGCGCATCCTCCACTTGCCTGCCATCTGGTGGTCGTAATCATTCGGCACGACTCAGCATGATTCGGAAGTTGCCTTCGAAGCATAGCGTACTAAAGTGCGCGTCATTTACGGCAGCGGCCGAGTTTAGGTTCGTTCTGCGCATCTGACGTCACAAAACACAGTCAGCCAATGAACAGAGAACGACATTGCCAGACCTCGACTGCAGTGCAGAGCACAGACGAGTGTCTTCAGTTTTAGAAACGTTCAGTCATAAATAAAGTAATTGAACAAAAGCAATGTCTTGATAGCAGACTTTCTTTTATAGAAAGTTTAGAAAAAGCATTCTTTATAACAATTGCTTCATATTCTATTAATTAATTAAACCAAACAAGCAATAAGCCTCCTAATTCAGGCGATAGCAAGGAAAGGTGTTTGTATCATTCTCACAAACCGCTTTTTCGCAGTAAAGAACAGTGGTAATTGTTTATTTCATATTGTACTTCGATGAAACGTGCATAATTGATAGTCATACCAACAGTGTTTGTCGGTATTTTGCGTGATGTTTTAGAGTTCTCTAGGATTTGACATGAAAGACGAGCTGCGTTAGCGTAATGGTTAAGATGTTTGACTGCTATGCGGAAAGTTTTGAGTTCAAACCTTGTTCGGTTCTTAATATTTTGTTTATTTAAAAACAATGTCGAAGTGTATTACTTCATGAATTTCATTCGTTTGAATGTAATTTTTTGAAATTTCTAGTTCTTTGTCTTTTCATTATAATCATAATAGGTTTTCGGTTTTTCAAATTTTGTCCTCCAATATTTCTTTTCACAGCAATTAAAAACAATGAAAAGGCACACATACAATATTCACGTTATCTGTTTTGTTTGTATATCTTTTCTTCCGCAGTCGCTGTTTAACTATTCATATTGAAATATATTCTTTGCGACAGTATTGAAAGTATTATTTAGAGCAGAATTTCGGTCCGTACGTTGCCAAGCTACTTGATTGTCTGATGCAGTTCTTTGCATCGCTGCTTTGGCAACATCATCATATTCAATGTTTTCCTCAACTGATCTATGTTTTGGCAAGTATTTGCTGTCCGTTGTGACAAACACAAATTTTTTATATTTTTGTTTCTATGTTTTATTACGTCCACAATTCAGTTTTGTGTACTTCTCCAATTTTAATCACAACTTTTTACAAAAAAGAGAAATGACTCTGGCGTAAATAAAATTTTTATTACAGTCGCGAAAGACGGAATATTTCTCAATATTACATACGACACCTATCTGGTACTTAAATTAAATGAGATATTGTTATACAATAAAATTTATATGAAATTTAGGTATATTGTCCACATTTCATTCTCAACACTGTGGCAACTAAAATCGACCATACGAAAATTATACGCTATGGACTCTTACCACTGCAAACTCTTCAAAATTTCGTGCAATGGTTTACTACGTTTAATGCTGCACAATAACTGCATTGAACATCAAAACAAAGTTAAGTCATTTACGGGGGGAAGGTATCAGACGAGAAGATGTATAAAAATTAAATTTCTTGGCCAAATAGTTTTTGTGAAATCGAATGATAAGTGTGTCAAAGCAATCGAAACACCATGTGTCAGCACACAGCGTGGTAGGCGGGGGGCACGTCCCAGTAGCATCGAAAGGGTTAATGCGGCCGTGGTGGCTTTCTTTCATAAACTGCGCGCTCCCCCCTAAACGTTAAGTCTGCGAACTATACTATACTATGGGAAAAACGCAAATATTCCGAAAAACGCAAATATTGCGAAAAACGCAAATATGGGAATAACGCAAATATGGGAATAATGCAAATATGGGAATATTGCAAATATGGGAAAAACGCAAATATGGGAGAAGAGAAACTTGTGGCACAACTTGAAAAGAGGAAAGAATCGGTTGGTAGGACATAGCCTGAAGCATCAAGGGTTCACGAAGTATGGGACAAAGCGCAAAAATGGGGAAAACGCAAAAATGGGGAAAACGCAAAAATGGGGAAAACGCAAAAATGGGGAAAACGCAAAAATGGGGAAAACGCAAAAATGGGGAAAACGCAAAAATGGGGAAAACGCAAAAATGGGGAAAACGCAAGTACGGGGAAAACGCAAGTACGGGGAAAACGCAAGTACGGGGAAAACGCAAGTACGGGGAAAACGCAAGTACGGGGAAAACGCAAGTACGGGGAAAACGCAAGCACGGGGAAAACGCAAGTACGGGGAAAACGCAAGTACGGGGACAGGGAAAACGCAAATACGGGGGCAGGGAAAACGCAAATACGGGGAAATCGCACATACGGGGAAAACGCAAATACGGGGAAAACGCAAATACGGGGAAAACGCAAATACGGGGAAAACGCAAATACGGGGAAAACGCAAATACGGGGAAAACGCAAATACGGAGAAAACGCAAATATGGGGAAACCGCACATGTGGGAAAAACGTTAATATGGGGAAAACGCAAATATGGGAGAAGAGAAACTTGTGGCACAACTTGGAAAGAGGAAAGTTTCGTTTGGTAGGACATATCTACATCTACATCTACATCCATACTCCGCAAGCCACCTGACGGTGTGTGGCGGAGAGTACGTTGAGTACCTCTATCGGTTCTCCCTTCTATTCCAGTCTCGTATTGTTCGTGGGAAGAAGGATTGTCAGTATGCTTCTGTGTGGGCTCTAATCTCTCTGATTTTATCCTCATGGTCTCTTCGCGAGATATACATAGGAGGGAGCAATATACTGCTTGACTCTTCAGTGAAGGTATGTTCTCGAAACTTCAATAAAATCCCGTACAGAGCTACTCAGCGTCTCTCGTGCAGAGTCTTCTACTGGAGTTTATCTATCATCTCCGTAACGCTTTCGCGATTACTAAATGATCCTGTAACGAAGCACGCTGCTCTCCGTTGTATCTTCTCTATCTCCTCTATCAACCCTATCTGGTACGGATCCCACACTGCTGAGCAGTATTCAAGCAGTGGGCGAACAAGCGTACTGTAACCTACTTCCTTCGTTTTCGGATTGCACTTCCTTAGGATTCTTCCAATGAATCTCAGTCTGGCATCTGCTTTTCCGACGATCAACTTTATATGATCATTCCATTTTAAATCACTCCTAATGCGTACTCCCAGATAATGTATGGAATTAACTGCTTCCAGTTGCTGACCTGCTATTTTGTAGCTAAATGATAAGGGATCTATCTTTCTATGTATTCGTAGCACATTACACTTGTCTACATTGAGATTCAATTGCCATTCCCTGCACCATGCGTCAATTCGTTGCAGATCCTCCTGCATCTCAGTACAATTTTCCATTGTTACAACCTCTCGATACACCACAGCATCATCTGCAAAAAGCCTCAGTGAACTTCCGATGTCATCCACCAAGTCATTTATGTATATTGTGAATAGCAACGGTCCTATGACACTCCCCTGCGGCACACCTGAAATCACTCTTACTTCGGAAGACTTCTCTCCATTGAGAATGACATGCAGCGTTCTGTTATCTAGGAACTCCTCAATCCAATCACACAATTTGTCTGACAGTCCATATGCTCTTACTTTGTTCATTAAAC
The DNA here is from genome assembly GCF_021461395.2 of Schistocerca americana. Classification (NCBI taxonomy): domain Eukaryota; kingdom Metazoa; phylum Arthropoda; class Insecta; order Orthoptera; family Acrididae; genus Schistocerca; species Schistocerca americana. The sequence continues at coordinate 570,803,945 of NC_060123.1, forward strand.
GACTGTGGGAAGCTGTATCAAACGCCTTGCGGAAGTCAAGAAACACGGTATCTACCTGGGAACCCGTGTCAATGGTCCTCTGAGTCTCGTGGACGAATAGCGCGAGCTGTGTTTCACACGACCGTCTTTTTCGAAACCCATGCTGATTCCTACAGAGTAGATTTCTAGTCTCCAGAAAAATCATTATACTCGAACATAATACGTGTTCCAAAATTCTACAACTGATCGGCGTTAGATATATAGGTCTATAGTTCTGAACATCTGTTCGACGTCCCTTCTTGAAAACGGGGATGACCTGTGCCCTTTTCCAATCCTTTGGAACGCTACGCTCTTCTAGAGACCTACGGTACACCGCTGCAAGAAGGGGGGCAAGTTCCTTCGCGTACTCTGTGTAAAATCGAACTGGTATCCCATTAGGTCCAGCGGCCTTTCATCTTTTGAGCGATTTTAATTGTTTCTCTATCCCTCTGTCGTATATTTCGATATCTACAATTTTGTCATCTGTGCGACAATCTAGAGAAGGAACTACAGTGCAGTTTTCCTCTGTGAAACAGCTTTGGAAAAAGACATTTAGTATTTCGGCCTGTAGTCTGTCATCCTCTGTTTCAGTACCATTTTGGTCACACAGTGTCTGGACATTTTGATTTGATCCACCTACCGCTTTGACATAAGACCAAAATTTTAGGATTTTCTGCCAAGTCAGTACATAAAACTTTACTCTCGAATTCATTGAACGCCTCTCGCATAGCCCTCCTCACACTACATTTCGCTTCGCGTAATTTTTGTTTGTCTGCAAGGCTTTGACTATGTTTATGTTTGCTGTGAAGTTCCCTTTGCTTCCGCAGCAGTTTTCTAACTCAGTTGTTGTACCACGGTGGCTCTTTTCCATCTCTTACGATCGTGCTTGGCACATACTCATCTAACGCATATTGTACGATGGTTTTGAACATTGTCCACTGATCCTCAACACTATCTCTACTTGAGACAAAACTTTTGTGTTGAACCGTCAGGTACTCTGAAATCTACTTTTTGTCACTTTCGCTAAACATAAAAATCTTCCTACCTTTTTTAATATTTCTATTTACGACTGAAGTCATCGATGCCGTAACCGCTTTATGATCGCTGATTCCCTGTTCTGCGTTAACTGTTTCAAATAGTTCGGGTCTGTTTGTCACCAGAAGGTCTAATATGTTATCGCCACGAGTCGGTTCTCTGTTTAACTGCTCAAGGTAGTTTTCAGATAAAGTACTTAAAAAAAATTTCACTGGATTCTTTGTCCCTGCCACCCGGTATGAACGTTTAAGTCTCCCAGTCTATATCCGGCAAATTAAAATCTCCACCCAGAACTATAACGTGGTAGGGAAATCTACTCGAAATATTTTCCAAATTATCCTTCAGGTGCTCAGCCACAACAGCTGCTGAGCCAGGGCGCCTATAGAGACATCCAATTACCATGTGTGAGCCTGCATTAATCTTGACCTTCACCCAAATCATTTCACATTTCGGATCTCCGTCAATTTACTTCGATGCTATTGCACTTCTTATCGCTATAAACACGCCTCCCCCTTCACTATCCAGCCTGTCTCTGCGGTATACATTCCAATCTGAGTTCAGGATTTCATTACTGTTTACGTCTGGTTTCAGCCAACTTTCTGTCCCTAGTACAATATGGGCGTTGTGACCGTTTATTAATGAGAGCAGTTCTGGGAACTTTCTATAGACGCTCCTGCAGTTTACTATTAGCACATTAATATTGTCATTCCCTATTGCATTTTGCCTACTCCTACCTTGCCGCGTCTCAGGAGGCGTCTTGTCGGGCCTAAGGAGGGAATTGTCTAACCTAAAAAACCCACATGTGCACTCCACACGTACTCCGCTACCCTGGTAGCCGCTTCCTGCATGTAGTGCGCGCCTGACCTATTCAGGGGGACCCTACATTTCTCCACCCGATAGCGGAGGTCGAGAAATTTGCACCCCAGATCTCCGCAGAATCGTCTGAGCCTCTGGTTTAAGCCTTCCACTCGGCTCCAAACCAGAGGACCGCGATCGGTTCTGGGAACGATACTACAAATAGTTAGCTCTGATTCCACCCCGCGAGCGAGGCTTTACGCCTTCACCAATTCCGCCAACCGCCTGTATGAACTGAGGATGACCTCTGAACCCAGACGGCAGGAGTCATTGGTGCCGACATGAGCAACAATTTGCAGTCGGGTGCACCCAGTGCTCTCTATCGCCGCCGATAAGGCCTCCTCCACATCTCGGATGAGACCCTCCGGCAGGCAGACAGAGTGAACACTGGCCTTCTTCCCCGACCTTTCCGCTATTTCCCTAAGGGGCTCCATCACCCGCCTAACGTTGGAGCTCCCAATAACTAATAAACCCCTCCTCCCGTGTGCCTGCTCGGACCTTGCTGAAGGAGCAGCCACATGTCCACTCACAGGCAGAGCGGGCGATGCCACACGGCCAGCCTCCGCATTTACCCTTTCGCCTCGTGCGCCGCGAACGCCGCTGAACACGCCACTCCCCGTGGGGAGAGGGTGGCCCAACCGCGCCCGGTACCCGCGAAGATGTCTCGACAGCAGGGACAGTGGGTGAAGCATGTAACACCTGGGGTGTACCTTGCGACGCACCAGACTCCCCACTGCCGCTGCACTCCGAGGCAGCAGCCTGAAGACGGCTGACCGTGGCCATCTACACGTTCAGCTGTTCGCAAACAGTGGCCAGCTCCTCCTGCGTCCGTGCACAGCAGTCACACAACCTATCCATCCTAAGGAATCAATTTCATGAAGAGAGTTAATAAACTTTTAACTAGACTGATAATTCACTAAAGGCGGCTGATTGACTAAACTGCGATTGTTAGCGACTTCTTGTAGAAAACAATGAAAATAGCACTACCTGTCTATGGACTGTATTGAAAACAAACAGTAGCACTACTGGCACTATGGTTGACTAAAGGGACTCTCTCTGACTGTATTCTAAACAAACACTTGCGTACTGCTGACACACTGCTCGGCGGCGGAAGGAGACCACGCGATTTTACACTATTCAGGTACTAAAACGCGATGCAACAAATCTCAAATACTATAATACGCCCGAAATTTATGAATTAAACAATGCAAATACCAAAAACATGCAAAGAACTTAAGAATTAAACTATGTAACAAATAAGTGAGCTAAGAGTATACGGATTGCTGCTGCAGCTGCTTATCCAACGGCGGCAGGGAGCACACTGCATAGTCTGAAGCATCAAGGGTTCACGAAACATGGGTCAAACGCAAATATGGGAAAAACGCAAATATGGGAAAAACGCAAATATGGGAAAAACGCAAATATGGGAAAAACGCAAATACGAGAAAAACGCAAATATGGGAAAAACGCAAATATGGGAAAAACGCAAATATGGGAAAAACGCAAATATGGGAAAAAGGCAAATATGGGAAAAACGCAAATATGGGACAAACGCAAATATGGGAAAAACGCAAATATGGGAAAAACGCAAATATGGGAAAAACGCAAATATGGGAAAAACGCAAATATGGGAAAAACGCAAATATGGGAAAAGAAAAATTTGAGACACAACTTGACAATAGGAAAGAATCAGTTAATAGGACATAGTCTGAAGCATCAAGGGTTCACGAAATTTGGGTCAACTGCAAATATGGGAAAAACGCAAATATGGGAAAAACGCAAATATGGGAAAAACGAAAATATGGGAAAAACGCAAATATGGGAAAAACGCAAATATGGGAAAAACGATAATATGGGAAAAACGCAAATATGGGAAAAATGCAAATATGGGGAAAACGCAAATATGGGAAAAACTCAAATATGGGAAAAACGCAAAAATGGGAAAAACGCAAAAATGGGAAAAACGCAAATATGGGAAAAACGCAAATATGGGAAAAACGCAAATATGGGAAAAACGCAAATATGGGAAAAACGCAAATATGGGAAAAACGCTAGTATGGGAAAAACGCATATTTGGAAAAACGAAAATTTTGGAAAAACGAAAATTTTGGACAAACGCAAATATGGGACAAACGCAAATATGGGACTAACGCAAATATGGGACTAACGCAAATATGGGACTAACGCAAATATTGGACAAACGCAAATATTGGACAAACGCAAATATGGGACAAACGCAAATATGGGACAAACGCAAATATGGGACAAACGCAAATATGGGACAAACGATAACATGGGACAAACGATAACATGGGACAAACGCAAATATGGGACAAACGCAAATATGGGAAAAACGCAAATATGGGAAAAACGCAAATATGGGAAAAACGCAAATATATGAAAAACGCAAATATGGGAAAAACGCAAATATGGGAAAAACGCAAATATGGGAAAAACGCAAATATGGGAAAAACGCAAATATGGGAAAAACGCAAATATGGGAAAAACGCAAATATGGGGAAAACGCAAATATGGGAAAAACGGAAATATGGGAAAAACGGAAATATGGGAAAAACGGAAATATGGGAAAAACCCAAAAATGAGAAAAACGAAAATATGGGAAAAACGCCAGTATGGGAAAAACGCCAGTATGGGAAAAACGCTATTATGGGAAAAATGCTATTATGGGAAAAACGCTAGTATGGGAAAAACGCTAGCATGGGAAAAACGCAAATTTTGGAAAAACGAAAATTTTGGACAAACGCAAATATGGGACAAACGCAAATATGGGACAAACGCAAATGTGGGACAAACGCAAATATGGGACAAACGCAAATATGGGAAAAACGCAAATATGGGAAAAACGCAAATATGGGAAAAATGCAAATATGGGAAAAACGCAAATATGGGAAAAACGCAAATATGGGAAAAACGCAAATATGGGAAAAACGCAAATATGGGAAAAACGCAAATATGGGAAAAACGCAAATATGGGAAAAACGCAATTATGGGAAAAACGCAAATATGGGAAAAGAAAAATTTGTGGCACAACTTGACAATAGGAAAGAATCAGTTAATAGGACATAGTCTGAAGCATCAAGGGTTCACGAAATATGGGTCAACTGCAAATATGGGAAAAACGCAAATATGGGAAAAACGCAAATATGGGAAAAACGCAAATATGGGAAAAACGCAAATATGGCAAAAACGCAAATATGGCAAAAACGCAAATATGGCAAAAACGCAAATATGGCAAAAACGCAAATATGGGAAAAACGCAAAAATGGGAAAAACGCAAAAATGGGAAAAATGCAAATATGGGAAAAACGCAAATATGGGAAAAACGCAAATATGGGAAAAACGCAAGTATGGGAAAAACGCAAATATGGGAAAAACGCAAATATGGGAAAAACGCCAGTATGGGAAAAACGCTAGTATGGGAAAAACGCAAATTTTGGAAAAACGAAAATTTTGGACAAACGCAAATATGGGACAAACGCAAATATGGGACAAACGCAAATATGGGACAAACGCAAATATGGGAAAAACGCAAATATGGGAAAAACGCAAATATGGGAAAACGCAAATATGGGAAAAACGCAATTGTGGGAAAAACGCAATTATGGGAAAAACGCAATTATGGGAAAAACGCAAATATGGGGAAAAACGAAAATATGGGAAAAAAGCAAATATGGGAAAAACACAAATAAGGGAAAAGCGCAAATATGGGAGAAGCGCAAATATGGGAGAAGCGCAAATATGGGAAAAACGCAAATATGGGAAAAACGCAAATATGGGAAAAACGTAAATATGGGGAAAACGTAAATATGGGGAAAACGTAAATATGGGGAAAACGTAAATTTGGGAAAAACGCCAGTATGGGAAAAACGCCAGCATGGGAAAAACGCCAGTATGGGAAAAACGCCAGTATGGGAAAAACGCCAGTATGGGAAAAACGCAAATTTTGGAAAAACGAAAATTTTGGAAAAACGAAAATTTTGGAAAAACGAAAATTTTGGAAAAACGAAAATTTTGGACAAACGCAAATAAGGGAAAACGCAAATATGGGACAAACGCAAACATGGGACAAACGCAAACATGGGACAAACGCAAACATGGGACAAACGCAAACATGGGACAAACGCAATCATGGGACAAACGCTAACATGGGACAAACGCAAACATGAGACAAACGCAAACAGGGGAAAAGCGCAAAGACGGGAAAAGTGCAAAGACGGGAAAAGCGCAAAGACGGGAAAAGCGCAAAGACGGGAAAAGCGCAAAGACGGGAAAAGCGCAAAGACGGGAAAAGCGCAAGTACGGGAAAAGCGAAAGTACGGGAAAAGCGCAAGTACAAGAAAAGCGCAAAGACAGGAAAAGCGCAAGTACGGGAAAATCGCAAATACGGGAAAATCGCAAATATGGGAAAATCGCAAATACGGGAAAATCGCAAATACGGGAAAAACGCAAATACGGGAAAATCGGAAATACGGGAAAAACGGAAATGCGGGAAATAGGCAAATAGGGGAAAAAGGCAAATATGGGAAAAAGGCAAATATGGGAAAAAGGCAAATATGGGAAAAAGGCAAATATGGGAAAAAGGCAAATATGGGAAAATGGCAAATATGGGAAAAACGCAAATATGGAAAAAACGCAAATATGGGAAAAACGCAAATATGGGAAAAACGCAAATATGGGAAACACGCAAATGTGGGACAAATGCAAATATGGGAAAAACGCAAATATGGTATAAACGCAAATATGGGATAAACGCAAATATGGGATAACCGCAAATATGGGATAAACGCAAATATGGGAAAAATGCAAATATGGGAAAAACGCAAATATGGGACAATCGCAAATATGGGACAATCGCAAATATGGGACAATCGCAAATATGGGACAAATGCAAATGTGGGAAAAACGCAAATGTGGGAAAAACGCAAAAATGAGAAAACGCAAAAATACGAAAAACGCAAAAATGGGAAAAACGCAAAAATGGGAAAAACGCAAAAATGGGAAAAACGCAAATATGGGAAAAAGGCAAATATGGGAAAAAGGCAAATATGGGAAAAGGCAAATATGGGAAAAACGCAAATATCGGAAAAAGGCAAATATGGGAAAAACGCAAATATCGGAAAACGCAAATATGGGAAAAACGCAAATATCGGAAAATGGCAAATATGGGAAAATGGCAAATATGGGAAAATGGCAAATATGGGAAAAACGCAAATAGGGGAAAAAGGCAAATGTAGGGAAAGAGAAATTTGTGGCACAACTTGACAATAAGAAAGAATCAGTTAGTAGGACATAGTCTGAAGCATGAGGGTTCACGAAATATGGGTCAAATGCAAATATGGGAATAACGCAAATATGGGAATAATGCAAATATGGGAAAAACGCAAATATGGGAAAAACGCTAATATGGGAAAAACGCTAATATGGGAAAAACGCAAATATGGGAAAAACGCAAATATGGGAAAAACGCAAATATGGGAAAAACGCAAATATGGGAAAAACGCAAATATGGGAAAAACGCAAATATGGGAAAAACGCAAATATGGGAAAAACGCAAATATGGGAAAAACGCAAATATGGGAAAAAGGCAAATATGGGAAAGTGGCAAATATGGGGAAAAGGCAAATATGGGAAAAAGGCAAATATGGGAAAACGCAAATATGGGAAAAACGCAAATATGGGAAAACGCAAATATGGGAAAACGCAAATATGGGAAAAACGCAAATATGGGAAAAACGCAAATATGGGAAAAACGCAAACATGGGAAAAACGCAAACATGGGAAAAACGCAAATATGGGAAAAACGCAAATATGGGAAAATCGCAAATATGGGAAAAACGCAAATATGGGAAAAACCCAAAAATGGGAAAAACGCAAATATGGGAAAAACGCAAATATGGGGAAAACGCAAATACGGGAAAAACGCAAATACGGGAAAAACGCAAATACGGGAAAAACGCAAATACGGGAAAAACGCAAACGCAAATACGGGAAAAACGCAAATACTGGAAAAACGCAAATATGGGAAATACACCAATATGTGAAAAACGCCAATATGTGAAAACCGCAAATACGGGAAAAACGCAAATACGAGAAAAACGCAAATATGGGAAAAACGCAAATATGGGAAAAACGCAAATATGGGAAAAACGCAAATATGGGAAAAACGCAAATATTGGAAAAACGCTAATATGGGAAAAAGGCAAATATGGGAAAAAGGCAAATATGGGAAAAAGGCAAATATGGGAAAAAGGCAAATATGGGAAAGTGGCAAATATGGGAAAGTGGCAAATATGGGGAAAAGGCAAATATGGGAAAAGGCAAATATGGGAAAAAGTCAAATATGGGAAAAAGGCAAATATGGGAAAAAGGCAAACATGGGAAAGTGGCAAATATGGGAAAGTGGCAAATATGGGGAAAAGGCAAATTTGGGAAAAAGGCAAATATGGGAAAACGCAAATATGGGAAAAACGCAAATATGGGAAAACGCAAATGTAGGGAAAGAGAAATTTGTGGCAGAACTTGACAATAAGAAAGAATCAGTTAGTAGGACATAGTCTGAAGCATGAGGGTTCACGAAATATGGGTCAAATGCAAATATGGGAAAAACGCAAATATGGGAATAACGCAAATATGGGAATAACGCAAATATGGGAAAAACGCAAATATGGGAAAAACGCAAATATGGGAAAAACGCAAATATGGGAAAAAGGCAAATATGGGAAAAAGGCAAATATGGGAAAAAGGCAAATATGGGAAAAAGGCAAATATGGGAAAAAGGCAAATATGGGAAAGTGGCAAATATGGGAAAGTGGCAAATATGGGGAAAAGGCAAATATGGGAAAAAAGCAAATATGGGAAAACGCAAATATGGGAAAAACGCAAATATGGGAAAACGCAAATATGGGAAAAACGCAAATATGGGAAAAACGCAAATATGGGAAAAACGCAAACATGGGAAAAACGCAAACATGGGAAAAACGGAAATATGAGAAAACCGCAAATATGGGAAAATCGCAAATATGGGAAAAACGCAAATATGGGAAAAACGCAAATATGGGAAAAACGCAAATATGGGAAAAACGCAAATATGGGAAAAACGCAAATATGGGAAAAACGCAAATATGGGAAAATGGCAAATATGGGAAAATGGCAAATATGGGAAAAACGCAAATATAGGAAAAAGGCAAATATAGGAAAAAGGCAAATATGGGAAAAACGCAAATATAGGAAAAAGGCAAATATGGGAAAAGGCAAATATGGGAAAAAGGCAAATATGAGAAAAAGGCAAATATGGAAAAAAGGCAAATATGGAAGAAAGGCAAATATGTGAAAAAGGCAATTATGGGAAAAAGGCAAATATGGGAAAAAGGCAAATATGGGAAAAAGGCAAATATGGGAAAAAGGCAAATATGGGAAAAAGGCAAATATGGGAAAGTGGCAAATTTGGGAAAGTGGCAAATATGGGAAAGTGGCAAATATCGGGAAAAGGCAAATATGGGAAAAGGCAAATATGGGAAAAGGCAAATATGGGAAAAAGGCAAATATGGGAAAAAGGCAAATATGGGAAAGTGGCAAATATGGGAAAGTGGCAAATATGGGAAAAACGCAAATATGGGAAAAACGCAAATATGGGAAAAATGCAAATATGGGAAAAACGCGAACATGGGAAAAACGCAAACATGGGAAAAACGCAAATATGGGAAAAACGCAAATATGGGAAAAACGCAAATATGGGAAAATCGCAAATATGGGAAAAACGCAAATATGGGAAAAACGCAAATATGGGAAAAACGCAAATATGGGAAAAACGCAAATATGGGAAAAACGCAAATATGGAAAAAACGCAAATATGGGAAAAAGGCAAATATGGGAAAAAAGAAAATATGGAAAAACGCAAGTATGGGAAAAAGGCAAATATGGAAAAACGCAAGTATGGGAAAAAAGCAAATATCGGAAAAACGCTAATGTCGGAAAAACGCTAATGTCGGAAAAACGCAAATATGGGAAAAACGCAAATATGGGAAAAACGCAAATATGGGAAAAACGCAAATATGGGAAAAACGCAAATATAGGGAAAGAGAAATTTGTGGCACCACTTGACAATAAGAAAGAATCAGGTAGTAGGACATAGTCTGAAGCATGAGGGTTCACGAAATATGGGTCAAATGCAAATAAGGGAAAAACGCAAATATGGGAAAAACGCAAATATGGGAAAAACGGAAATATGGGAAAAACGCAAATATGGGAAAAAGGCAAATATGGGAAAAAGGCAAATATGGGAAAAAGGCAAATATGGGAAAAAGGCATATATGGGAAAAAGGCAAATATGGGAAAAAGGCAAATATGGGAAAGTGGCAAATATGGGAAAGTGGCAAATATGGGGAAAAGGCAAATATGGGAAAAAAGCAAATATGGGAAAACGCAAATATGGGAAAAACGCAAATATGGGAAAACGCAAATGTGGGAAAAACGCAAATATGGGAAAAGGCAAATATGGGAAAAACGCAAATATGGGAAAAACGCAAACATGGGAAAAACGTAAACATGGGAAAAACGGAAATATGGGAAAAACGCAAGTATGGGAAAATCGCAAATATGGAAAAATCGCAAATATGGGAAAAACGCAAATATGGGACAAACGCAAATATGGGAAAAACGCAAATATCGGAAAAACGCAAATATGGGAAAAACACAAATATGGGAAAAACGCAAATATGGGAAAATGGCAAATATGGGAAAATGGCAAATATGGGAAAAACGCAAATATAGGAAAAAGGCAAATATAGGAAAAAGGAAAATATGGGAAAAACGCAAATATAGGAAAAAGGCAAATATGGGAAAAGGCAAATATGGGAAAAAGGCAAATATGGGAAAAAGGCAAATATGGAAAAAAGGCAAATATGGGAAAAAGGCAAATATGGGAAAAACGCAAATATCGGAAAAAGGCAAATACGGGAAAAACGCAAAATTCGGAAAACGCAAATATGGGAAAAACGCAAATATCGGAAATACGCAAAATGGGAAAAACGCAAATGTAGGGAAAGAAAAATCTGTGGCACAACTCAAATATAGGAAAGAATCAGTTACGACATAGTCTGAAGCATGAGGGTTCATGAAATATGGGACAAATGCAAATATGGGAAAAACGCAAATATGGCAAAAACGAAAATATGGGAAAAACGCAAATATGGGAGAAACCGCAAATGTGGGAAAAACGCAAATATGGGAAAAAGGCAAATATGGGAAAGTGGCAAATATGGGAAAGTGGCAAATATGGGGAAAAGGCAAATATGGGAAAAAGGCAAATATGGGAAAACGCAAATATGGGAAAAACGCAAATATGGGAAAACGCAAATATGGGAAAACGCAAATATGGGAAAAACGCAAATATGGGAAAAACGCAAATATCGGAAAAACGCAAATATCGGAAAAACGCAAATATGGGAAAAACGCAAACATGGGAAAAACGCAAACATGGGAAAAACGCAAATATGGGAAAAACGCAAATATGGGAAAATCGCAAATATGGGAAAAACGCAAATATGGGAAAAACGCAAATATGGGAAAAAAGCAAATATGGGAAAAACGCAAATATGGGAAAAACGCAAATATGGGAAAATGGCAAATATGGGAAAATGGCAAATATGGGAAAATGGCAAATATGGGAAAATGGCAAATATGGGAAAAACGCAAATATGGGAAAAACGCAAATATGGGAAAAACGCAAATATGGGAAAAACCCAAAAATGGGAAAAACGCAAATATGGGAAATACGCAAATACGGGAAAAACGCAAATACGGGAAAAACGCAAACGCAAATACGGGAAAAACGCAAATACTGGAAAAACGCAAATATGGGAAATACACCAATATGTGAAAAACGCCAATATGTGAAAACCGCAAATACGGGAAAAACGCAAATACGAGAAAAACGCAAATATGGCAAAAACGCAAATATGGGAAAAACGCAAATATGGGAAAAACGCATATATTGGAAAAACGCAAATATGGGAAAAAGGCAAATATGGGAAAAAGGCAAATATGGGAAAAAGGCAAATATGGGAAAAAGGCAAATATGGGAAAAAGGCAAATATGGCAAAGTGGCAAATATGGGAAAAAGGCAAATATGGGAAAGTGGCAAATATGGGAAAAAGGCAAATATGGGAAAGTGGCAAATATGGGAAAGTGGCAAATATGGGGAAAAGGCAAATATGGGAAAAAGGCAAATATGGGAAAGTGGCAAATATGGGAAAGTGGCAAATATGGGGAAAAGGCAAATATGGGAAAAAGGCAAATATGGGAAAATGCAAATATGGGAAAAACGCAAATATGGGAAAACGCAAATATGGGAAAAACGCAAATATGGGAAAAACGCAAACATGGGAAAAACGCGAACATGGGAAAAACGCAAATATGGGAAAAACGCAAATATGGGAAAATCGCAAATATGGGAAAAACGCAAATATGGGAAAAACGCAAATATGGGAAAAGCGCAAATATGGAAAAAACGCAAATATGGGAAAAAGGCAAATATGGGAAAAAGGCAAATATGGAAAAACGCAAGTATGGGAAAACGGCAAATATGGAAAAACGCAAGTATGGGAAAAAAGCAAATAACGGAAAAACGCTAATGTCGGAAAAACGCTAATGTCGGAAAAACGCAAATATGGGAAAAACGCAAATATGGGAAAAACGCAAATATGGGAAAAACGCAAATGTAGGGAAAGAGAAATTTGTGGCACAACTTGACAATAAGAAAGAATCAGTTAGTAGGACATAGTCTGAAGCATGAGGGTTCACGAAATATGGGTCAAATGCAAATATGGGAAAAACGCAAATATTGGAAAAACGCAAAAATGGGAAAAACGCAAATATGGGAAAAACGCAAATATGGGAAAAACGCAAATATGGGAAACACGCAAATATGGGAAAAGCGCAAATATGGGAAAAACGCAAATATGGGAAAAAGGCAAATATGGGAAAAAGGCAAATATGGGAAAAAGGCAAATATGGGAAAAAGGCAAATATGGGAAAGTGGCAAATATGGGAAAGTGGCAAATATGGGGAAAAGGCAAATATGGGAAAAAAGCAAATATGGGAAAACCCAAAAATGGGAAAAACGCAAATATGGGAAAACGCAAATATGGGAAAAACGCAAATATGTGAAAAACGCAAATATGGGAAAAACGCAAACATGGGAAAAACGCAAACATGGGAAAAACGGAAATATGGGAAAAACGCAAATATGGGAAAATCGCAAATATGGGAAAAACGCAAATTGGGAAAAACGCAAATATGGGAAAAACGCAAATATGGGAAAAACGCAAATATGGGAAAAACGCAAATATGGGAAAAACGCAAATATGGGGAAAACGCCAATATGGGGAAAACGCCAATATGGGGAAAACGCCAATATGGGGAAAACGCCAATATGTGAAAACCGCAAATATGTGAAAAAGGCAAATACGGGAAAACCGCAAATGCGGGAAAAACGCAAATACGGGAAAAACGCAAATACAGGAAAAACGCAAATACGGGAAAAACGCAAATACGGGAAAAACGCAAATACGGGAAAAACGCAAATATAAGAAAAACGAAAATATGGGAAAAACGCAAATATGAGAAAAACGAAAATATGGGAAAAATGCAAATATGGGAAAAACGCAAATATGGGAAAAACGCAAATATGGGAAAAACGCAAATGTGGGAAAAACGCAAATGTGGGAAAAACCCAAAAATGGGAAAAACGCAAATATGGGAAAAACGCAAATATGGGTAAAACGCAAATATGGGAAAAACGCAAATATGGGAAAAACGCAAATATGGGAAAAACGCAAATATGGGGAAAACGCCAATATGTGAAAAACGCCAATATGTGAAAAACGCCAATATGTGAAAAACGCCAATATGTGAAAAACGCCAATATGTGAAAAACGCCAATATGTGAAAAACGCCAATATGTGAAAACCGCAAATACGGGAAAAACGCAAATACGGGAAAAACGCAAATACGGGAAAAACGCAAATACGGGAACAACGCAAATACGGGAAAAACGCAAATACGGGAAAAATGCAAATATGGGAAAAACGCAAATGTGGGAAAAACCCAAAAATGGGAAAAACGCAAATATGGGAAAAACGCAAATATGGGAAAAACGCAAATATGGGAAAAACGCAAATATGGGAAAAACGCAAATATGGGGAAAACGCCAATATGGGGAAAACGCCAATATGGGGAAACCGATAATATGTGAAATACGCCAATATGTGAAAAACGTCAATATGTGAAAACCGCAAATACGGGAAAAACGCAAATACGGGTAAAACGCAAATACGGGTAAAACGCAAATACAGGTAAAACGCAAATACGGGAAAAGCTCAAATACGGGAAAATTGCAAATACGGGAAAGTCACAAATACGGGAAAAACGCAAATACGGGAAAAACGCAAATACGGGAAAAACGCAAATACGGGAAAAACGCAAATACGGGAAAAACGCAAATATGGGAAAAACGCAAATACGGGAAAAACGCAAATATAAGAAAAACGAAAATATGGGAAAAACGCAAATATGGGAAAATCGAAAATATGGGAAAAACGCAATTATGGGACAAACGCAAATATGGGAAAAACGCAAATGTAGAGAAAGAGAAATTTGTGGTACAACTTGACAAGAGGAGAAAATCAGTTGGTAGGATATAGTCTGAATCATCAACGGTTCACGAAATATGGGTCAAACGCAAATATGGAAAAAACGCAAATATGGGGAAAACGCAAATATGGGGAAAACGCAAATATGGGGAAAACGCAAATATGGAAAAAACGCAAATATGGGGAATACGCAAATATGGGGAATACGCAAATATGGGGAAAACGCAAATATGGGGAAAATGCAAATATGGGGAAAACGCAAATGTGGCGAAAACGCAAATGTGGCGAAAACGCAAATGTGGGGAAAACGCAAATGTGGCAAAAACGCAAATGTGGCAAAAACGCAAATGTGGCAAAAACGCAAATGTGGCAAAAACGCAAATGTGGCAAAATCGCAAATGTGGCAAAAACGCAAATGTGGCAAAAACGCAAATGTGGCAAAAACGCAAGTGTGGCAAAAACGCAAATGTGGCAAAAACGCAAATGTGGCAAAAACGCAAATGTGGGAAAAACGCAAATGTGGGAAAAACGCAAATGTGGGAAAAACGCAAATGTGGGAAAAACGCAAATGTGGGAAAAACGCAAATGTGGGAAAAACGCAAATATGGGGAAATGGCAAATATGGAAAAAACGCAAATATAGGAAAAAAGCAAATATGGGAAAAACGCAGATATGGGAAAAACGCAAATATGGAAAAAAGGCAAATATGGAAAAAAGGCAAATATGGGAAAAAGGCAAATATGGTAAAAAGGCAAATATGGTAAAAAGGCAAATATGGGAAAAAGGCAAATATGGGAAAAAGGCAAATATGGGAAAAAGGCAAATATGGGAAAAAGGCAAATATGGGAAAAACGCAAATATCGGAAAAAGGCAAATATGGGAAAAACGCTAATATCGGAAAACGCAAATATGGGAGAAACGCAAATATCGGAAATACGCAAATATGGGAAAAACGCAAATGTAGGGAAAGAAAAATCTGTGGCACAACTCAAATATAGGAAAGAATCAGTTACGACATAGTCTGAAGCATGAGGATTCATGAAATATGGGTCAAATGCAAATATGGGAAAAACGCAAATATGGCAAAAACGAAAATATGGGATAAACGCAAATATGGGAGAAACCGCATATGTGGGAAAAACTGCAAATGTGGAGAAAACCGCAATTGTGTGAAAAACCGCAAATGTGGGAAAAACGTAACTATGGGGAAAACGCAAATATGGGGAAAATGCAAATATGGGATAAACGCAAATATGGGATAAACGCAAATATGGGATAAACGCAAATATGGGAAAAACGCAAATATGGGAAAAACGCAAATATGGGAAAAACGCAAATACGGGAAAAACGCAAATGTGGGGAAAACGCCAATGTGGGGAAAACGCCAATATGTGAAAACCGCAAATACGTGAAAATCGCAAATACGGGAAAACCGCAAATATGGGAAAAACGCAAATACGGGAAAAACGCAAATAAAGGGAAAAACGCAAATACGGGAAAAACGCAAATACGGGAAAAACGCAAATACGGGAAAAACGCAAATACGGGAAAAACGCAAATATAAGAAAAACGAAAATATGAGAAAACGCAAATATGAGAAAAACGAAAATATGGGAAAAACGCAAATATGGGAAAAACGCAAATATGGGAAAAACGCAAATATGGGAAAAACGCAAATATGGGAAAAACGCAAATATGGGGAAAACGCCAATATGGGGAAAACGCCAATATGGGGAAAACGCCAATATGTGAAAACCGCAAATATGTGAAAACTGCAAATACGGGAAAACCGCAAATGCGGGAAAAACGCAAATACGGGAAAAACGCAAATACGGGAAAAACGCAAATACGGGAAAATCGCAAATACGGGAAAAACGCAAATACGGGAAAATCGCAAATACGGGAATAACGCAAATACGGGAAAAACGCAACTACGGGAAAAACGCAAATACGGGAAAAACGCAAATACGGGAAAAACGCAAATATAAGAAAAACGAAAATATGGGAAAAACGCGATTTGAGAAAAACGAAAATATGGGAAAAACGCAAATATGGGAAAAACGCAAATATGGGAAAAACGCAAATATGGGAAAAACGCAAATATGGGAAAAACGCAAATATGGGAAAAACGCAAATATGGGAAAAACGCAAATATGGGAAAAACGCAAATATGGGGAAAACGCCAATATGTGAAAAACGCCAATATGTGAAAAACGCCAATATGTGAAAAACGCCAATATGTGAAAACCGCAAATACGGGAAAAACGCAAATACGGGAAATACGCAAATACGGGAAAAACGCAAATACGGGAAAAACGCAAATACGGGAAAAACGCAAATATGGGGAAAACGCAAATATGGGGAAAACGCAAATGTGGGAAAAACGCAAAAATGGGAAAGACGCAAATATGGGAAAAACGCAAATATGGGAAAAATGCAAATATGGGAATAACGCAAATATGGGGAAAACGCAAATATGGGGAAAACGCCAATATTGGGAAAACGCCAATATTGGGAAAACGCCAATATGGGGAAAACGCCAATATGGGGAAAACGCCAATATGTGAAATATGCCAATATGTGAAAAACGCCAATACGTGAAAACCGCAAATACGGGAAAAACGCAAATACGGGTAAAACGCAAATACGGGTAAAACGCAAATACAGGTAAAACGCAAATACGGGAAAAACGCAATGTAGGGATAGAGAAATTTGTGGTACAACTTGACAAGACGAGAAAATCAGTTGGTAGGACATAGTCTGAATCATCAACGGTTCACGAAATATGGGTCAAACACAAATATGGAAAAAACGCAAATATGGGGAAAACGCAAATATGGGGAAAACGCAAATATGGGGAAAACGCAAATATGGGGAAAACGCAAATATGGAAAAAACGCAAATATGGGGAATACGCAAATATGGGGAATATGCAAATATGGGGAAAACGCAAATATGGGGAAAATGCAAATATGGGGAAAACGCAAATGTGGCGAAAACGCAAATGTGGTGAAAACGCAAATGTGGCAAAAACGCAAATGTGGCAAAATCGCAAATGTGGCAAAAACGCAAATGTGGCAAAAACGCAAATATGGCAAAAACGCAAATGTGGCAAACACGCAAATGTGACAAAAACGCAAATGTGGCAAAAACGCAAATGTGGGAAAAACGCAAATGTGGGAAAAACGCAAATATGGGACAAACGCAAATATGGGAAAAACGCAAAAATGGGAAACGCAAAAATGGGAAAAACGCAAAAATGGGAAAAACGCAAAAATGGGAAAAACGCAAACATGGGAAAAACGAAAATATGGGAAAAACGAAAATATGGGACAAACGCAAATATGGGAAAAACGCAAATATGGGAAGAACGCAAATATGGGAAAAACGCAAATATGGGACAAACGCAAATATGGGAAAAACGCAAAAATGGGAAACGCAAAAATGGGAAAAACGCAAAAATGGGAAAAACGCAAAAATGGGAAAAACGCAAACATGGGAAAAACGAAAATATGGGAAAAACGAAAATATGGGACAAACGCAAATATGGGAAAAACGCAAATATGGGAAGAACGCAAATATGGGAAAAACGCAAATATGGGACAAACGCAAATATGGGACAAACGCAAATATGGGACAAACGCAAATATGGGACAAACGCAAATATGGGAAAAACGAAAATGTAGGGAAAGAGAAATTTGTGGTACAACTTGACAAGAGGAGAGAATCAGTTGGTAGGACATAGTCTGAAGCATCAAGGGTTCACAAAATATGGGTCAAACACAAATATGGGAAAACGCAAATATGGGGAAAACGCAAATATGGGGAAAACGCAATTATGGGGAAAACGCAATTATGGGGAAAACGCAATTATGGGGAAAACGCAATTATGGGGAAAACGCAATTATGGGGAAAACGCAATTATGCGGAAAACGCAATTATGGGGAAAACGCAATTATGGGGAAAACGCTAATGTGGCAAAAACGCAAATGTGGCAAAAACGCAAATGTGGGAAAAACGCAAATGTGGGAAAAACGCAAATGTGGGAGAAACGCAAATGTGGGAAAAACGCAAATATGGGAAAAACCCAAAAAGGGGAAAATCTCAAATATGGGAAAAACTCAAATATGGGAAAAACGCAAATATGGGAAAAACGCAAATATGGGAAAAACGCAAATAAGGGGAAAACCGCAAATATGGGGAAAACCGCAAATATGGGGAAAACTGCAAATATGGGGAAAACGCAAATATGGGGAAAACGCAAATATGGGGAAAACGCAAATATGGGGAAAACGCAAATATGGGGAAAACGCAAATATGGGGAAAACGCAAATATGGGGAGAACGCAAATATGGGGAAAACGCAAATATGGTGAAAACGCAAATATGGGGAAAACGCAAATATGGGGAAAACGCAAATATGGGGAAAACGCAAATATGGGGAAAACGCAAATATGGGGAAAACGCAAATATGGGGAAAACGCAAATATGGGGAAAACGCAAATATGGGGAAAACGCAAATATGGGGAAAACGCAAATATGAGGAAAACGCAAATATGGGGAAAACGCAAATATGGGGAAAACGCAAATATGGGAAAAAGGCAAATATGGGAAAAAGGCAAATATGGGAAAAAGGCAAATATGGGAAAAACGCAAATAGGGGAAAAAGGCAAATATGGGAAAAACGCAAATAGGGGAAAAAGGCAAATAGGGGAAAAAAGCAAATATGGGAAAACCCAAATATGGGAAAAACGCAAATATGGGAAAACGCAAATATGAAAAAAACGCAAATATGTGAAAAACGCAAATATGGGAAAAACGCAAACATGGGAAAAACGCAAACATGGGAAAAACGGAAATATGGGAAAAACGCAAATATGGGAAAATCGCAAACATGGGAAAATCGCAAATATGGGAAAAACGCAAATATGGGAAAAACGCAAATATGGGAAAAACGCAAATATGGGAAAAACGCAAATATGGGAAAAACGCAAATATGGGGAAAACGCCAATATGGGGGAAACGCCAATATGGGGAAAACGCCAATATGTGAAAACCGCAAATATGTGAAAAAGGCAAATACGGGAAAACCGCAAATGCGGGAAAAACGCAAATACGGGAAAAACGCAAATACAGGAAAAACGCAAATACGGGAAAAACGCAAATACGGGAAAAACGCAAATACGGGAAAAACGCAAATATAAGAAAAACGAAAATATGGGAAAAACGCAAATATGAGAAAAACGAAAATATGGGGAAAACGCAAATATGGGTAAAACGCAAATATGGGAAAAACGCAAATATGGGAAAAACGCAAATGTGGGAAAAACGCAAATGTGGGAAAAACCCAAAAATGGGAAAAACGCAAATATGGGAAAAACGCAAATATGGGTAAAACGCAAATATGGGAAAAACGCAAATATGGGAAAAACGCAAATATGGGAAAAACGCAAATATGGGGAAAACGCCAATATGTGAAAAACGCCAATATGTGAAAAACGCCAATATGTGAAAAACGCCAATATGTGAAAAACGCCAATATGTGAAAAACGCCAATATGTGAAAAACGCCAATATGTGAAAACCGCAAATACGGGAAAACCGCAAATACGGGAAAAACGCAAATACGGGAAAAACGCAAATACGGGAAAAACGCAAATACGGGAACAACGCAAATACGGGAAAAACGCAAATACGGGAAAAACGCAAATATGGGAAAAACGCAAATGTGGGAAAAACCCAAAAATGGGAAAAACGCAAATATGGGAAAAACGCAAATATGGGAAAAACGCAAATATGGGAAAAACGCAAATATGGGAAAAACGCAAATATGGGGAAAACGCCAATATGGGGAAAACGCCAATATGGGGAAACCGATAATATGTGAAATACGCCAATATGTGAAAAACGTCAATATGCGAAAACCGCAAATACGGGAAAAACGCAAATACGGGTAAAACGCAAATACGGGTAAAACGCAAATACAGGTAAAACGCAAATACGGGAAAAGCTCAAATACGGGAAAATTGCAAATACGGGAAAGTCACAAATACGGGAAAAACGCAAATACGGGAAAAACGCAAATACGGGAAAAACGCAAATACGGGAAAAACGCAAATACGGGAAAAACGCAAATATGGGAAAAACGCAAATACGGGAAAAACGCAAATATAAGAAAAACGAAAATATGGGAAAAACGCAAATATGGGAAAATCGAAAATATGGGAAAAACGCAATTATGGGACAAACGCAAATATGGGAAAAACGCAAATGTAGAGAAAGAGAAATTTGTGGTACAACTTGACAAGAGGAGAAAATCAGTTGGTAGGATATAGTCTGAATCATCAACGGTTCACGAAAAATGGGTCAAACGCAAATATGGAAAAAACGCAAATATGGGGAAAACGCAAATATGGGGAAAACGCAAATATGGGGAAAACGCAAATATGGGGAAAACGCAAATATGGAAAAAACGCAAATATGGGGAATACGCAAATATGGGGAATACGCAAATATGGGGAAAACGCAAATATGGGGAAAATGCAAATATGGGGAAAACGCAAATGTGGCGAAAACGCAAATGTGGCGAAAACGCAAATGTGGGGAATACGCAAATGTGGCAAAAACGCAAATGTGGCAAAAACGCAAATGTGGCAAAAACGCAAATGTGGCAAAAACGCAAATGTGGCAAAATCGCAAATGTGGCAAAAACGCAAATGTGGCAAAAACGCAAATGTGGCAAAAACGCAAGTGTGGCAAAAACGCAAATGTGGCAAAAACGCAAATGTGGCAAAAACGCAAATGTGGGAAAAACGCAAATGTGGGAAAAACGCAAATGTGGGAAAAACGCAAATGTGGGAAAAACGCAAATGTGGGAAAAACGCAAATGTGGGAAAAACGCAAATATGGGAAAATGGCAAATATGGAAAAAACGCAAATATAGGAAAAAAGCAAATATGGGAAAAACGCAGATATGGGAAAAACGCAAATATGGAAAAAAGGCAAATATGGAAAAAAGGCAAATATGGGAAAAAGGCAAATATGGTAAAAAGGCAAATATGGTAAAAAGGCAAATATGGGAAAAAGGCAAATATGGGAAAAAGGCAAATATGGGAAAAAGGCAAATATGGGAAAAAGGCAAATATGGGAAAAACGCAAATATCGGAAAAAGGCAAATATGGGAAAAACGCTAATATCGGAAAACGCAAATATGGGAGAAACGCAAATATCGGAAATACGCAAATATGGGAAAAACGCAAATGTAGGGAAAGAAAAATCTGTGGCACAACTCAAATATAGGAAAGAATCAGTTACGACATAGTCTGAAGCATGAGGATTCATGAAATATGGGTCAAATGCAAATATGGGAAAAACGCAAATATGGCAAAAACGAAAATATGGGATAAACGCAAATATGGGAGAAACCGCATATGTGGGAAAAACCGCAAATGTGGAGAAAACCGCAATTGTGTGAAAAACCGCAAATGTGGGAAAAACGCAACTATGGGGAAAACGCAAATATGGGGAAAATGCAAATATGGGATAAACGCAAATATGGGATAAACGCAAATATGGGATAAACGCAAATATGGGAAAAACGCAAATATGGGAAAAACGCAAATACGGGAAAAACGCAAATGTGGGGAAAACGCCAATGTGGGGAAAACGCCAATATGTGAAAACCGCAAATACGTGAAAACCGCAAATACGGGAAAACCGCAAATATGGGAAAAACGCAAATAAAGGGAAAAACGCAAATACGGGAAAAACGCAAATACGGGAAAAACGCAAATACGGGAAAAACACAAATATGGGAAAAACTCAAATATGGGAGAAACGCAAATATGGGAAGAACGCAGATATGGGAAAAACGCAAATGGAGGGAATGAGAAATTTGTGGCACAACTTGACAGTAGGAAAGAATAAGTTAGTAGGACATCGTCTGAAGCATCAAGGGTTCACGAAATATGGGTCAAACGCATCCATGCCCAAGGCAGGATTCGAATCTGCGACCATAGCGGTCTCGCGGTTCCAGACTGCAGTGCCTAGAACCGCACGTCCACTTCGGCCGGCCGCAAATATGGGAAAAACGCAAATATGGGAAAAACGTCAATTTAGTATAAAAGCACACATGGGATAAAAACGATTATGGGAAAAAAGCAATTATGGGAAAAAAGCAATTATGGGAAAAAAGCAAATATGGGAAAAACGCAAATATGGGAAAAACGCAAATATGGGAAAAACGCAAATATGGGAAAAACGCAAATATGGGAAAAACGCAAATATGGGGAAAACGCCAATATGGGGAAAACGCCAATATGGGGAAAACGCCAATATGTGAAAACCGCAAATATGTGAAAAAGGCAAATACGGGAAAACCGCAAATGCGGGAAAAACGCAAATACGGGAAAAACGCAAATACAGGAAAAACGCAAATACGGGAAAAACGCAAATACGGGAAAAACGCAAATACGGGAAAAACGCAAATATAAGAAAAACGAAAATATGGGAAAAACGCAAATATGAGAAAAACGAAAATATGGGGAAAACGCAAATATGGGTAAAACGCAAATATGGGAAAAACGCAAATATGGGAAAAACGCAAATGTGGGAAAAACGCAAATGTGGGAAAAACCCAAAAATGGGAAAAACGCAAATATGGGAAAAACGCAAATATGGGTAAAACGCAAATATGGGAAAAACGCAAATATGGGAAATACGCAAATATGGGAAAAACGCAAATATGGGGAAAACGCCAATATGTGAAAAACGCCAATATGTGAAAAACGCCAATATGTGAAAAACGCCAATATGTGAAAAACGCCAATATGTGAAAAACGCCAATATGTGAAAAACGCCAATATGTGAAAACCGCAAATACGGGAAAACCGCAAATACGGGAAAAACGCAAATACGGGAAAAACGCAAATACGGGAAAAACGCAAATACGGGAACAACGCAAATACGGGAAAAACGCAAATACGGGAAAAACGCAAATATGGGAAAAACGCAACTGTGGGAAAAACCCAAAAATGGGAAAAACGCAAATATGGGAAAAACGCAAATATGGGAAAAACGCAAATATGGGAAAAACGCAAATATGGGAAAAACGCAAATATGGGGAAAACGCCAATATGGGGAAAACGCCAATATGGGGAAACCGATAATATGTGAAATACGCCAATATGTGAAAAACGTCAATATGCGAAAACCGCAAATACGGGAAAAACGCAAATACGGGTAAAACGCAAATACGGGTAAAACGCAAATACAGGTAAAACGCAAATACGGGAAAAGCTCAAATACGGGAAAATTGCAAATACGGGAAAGTCACAAATACGGGAAAAACGCAAATACGGGAAAAACGCAAATACGGGAAAAACGCAAATACGGGAAAAACGCAAATACGGGAAAAACGCAAATATGGGAAAAACGCAAATACGGGAAAAACGCAAATATAAGAAAAACGAAAATATGGGAAAAACGCAAATATGGGAAAATCGAAAATATGGGAAAAACGCAATTATGGGACAAACGCAAATATGGGAAAAACGCAAATGTAGAGAAAGAGAAATTTGTGGTACAACTTGACAAGAGGAGAAAATCAGTTGGTAGGATATAGTCTGAATCATCAACGGTTCACGAAATATGGGTCAAACGCAAATATGGAAAAAACGCAAATATGGGGAAAACGCAAATATGGGGAAAACGCAAATATGGGGAAAACGCAAATATGGGGAAAACGCAAATATGGAAAAAACGCAAATATGGGGAATACGCAAATATGGGGAATACGCAAATATGGGGAAAACGCAAATATGGGGAAAATGCAAATATGGGGAAAACGCAAATGTGGCGAAAACGCAAATGTGGCGAAAACGCAAATGTGGGGAATACGCAAATGTGGCAAAAACGCAAATGTGGCAAAAACGCAAATGTGGCAAAAACGCAAATGTGGCAAAAACGCAAATGTGGCAAAATCGCAAATGTGGCAAAAACGCAAATGTGGCAAAAACGCAAATGTGGCAAAAACGCAAGTGTGGCAAAAACGCAAATGTGGCAAAAACGCAAATGTGGCAAAAACGCAAATGTGGGAAAAACGCAAATGTGGGAAAAACGCAAATGTGGGAAAAACGCAAATGTGGGAAAAACGCAAATGTGGGAAAAACGCAAATGTGGGAAAAACGCAAATATGGGAAAATGGCAAATATGGAAAAAACGCAAATATAGGAAAAAAGCAAATATGGGAAAAACGCAGATATGGGAAAAACGCAAATATGGAAAAAAGGCAAATATGGAAAAAAGGCAAATATGGGAAAAAGGCAAATATGGTAAAAAGGCAAATATGGTAAAAAGGCAAATATGGGAAAAAGGCAAATATGGGAAAAAGGCAAATATGGGAAAAAGGCAAATATGGGAAAAAGGCAAATATGGGAAAAACGCAAATATCGGAAAAAGGCAAATATGGGAAAAACGCTAATATCGGAAAACGCAAATATGGGAGAAACGCAAATATCGGAAATACGCAAATATGGGAAAAACGCAAATGTAGGGAAAGAAAAATCTGTGGCACAACTCAAATATAGGAAAGAATCAGTTACGACATAGTCTGAAGCATGAGGATTCATGAAATATGGGTCAAATGCAAATATGGGAAAAACGCAAATATGGCAAAAACGAAAATATGGGATAAACGCAAATATGGGAGAAACCGCATATGTGGGAAAAACCGCAAATGTGGAGAAAACCGCAATTGTGTGAAAAACCGCAAATGTGGGAAAAACGCAACTATGGGGAAAACGCAAATATGGGGAAAATGCAAATATGGGATAAACGCAAATATGGGATAAACGCAAATATGGGATAAACGCAAATATGGGAAAAACGCAAATATGGGAAAAACGCAAATACGGGAAAAACGCAAATGTGGGGAAAACGCCAATGTGGGGAAAACGCCAATATGTGAAAACCGCAAATACGTGAAAACCGCAAATACGGGAAAACCGCAAATATGGGAAAAACGCAAATAAAGGGAAAAACGCAAATACGGGAAAAACGCAAATACGGGAAAAACGCAAATACGGGAAAAACACAAATATGGGAAAAACTCAAATATGGGAGAAACGCAAATATGGGAAGAACGCAGATATGGGAAAAACGCAAATGGAGGGAATGAGAAATTTGTGGCACAACTTGACAGTAGGAAAGAATAAGTTAGTAGGACATCGTCTGAAGCATCAAGGGTTCACGAAATATGGGTCAAACGCATCCATGCCCAAGGCAGGATTCGAATCTGCGACCATAGCGGTCTCGCGGTTCCAGACTGCAGTGCCTAGAACCGCACGTCCACTTCGGCCGGCCGCAAATATGGGAAAAACGCAAATATGGGAAAAACGTAAATTTAGTATAAAAGCACACATGGGATAAAAACGATTATGGGAAAAAAGCAATTATGGGAAAAAAGCAATTATGGGAAAAAAGCAAATATGGGAAAAACGCAAATATGGGAAAAAGGCAAATATGGGAAAAAGGCAAATATGGGAAAAAGGCAAATATGTGAAAAAGGCAAATATGGGAAAAAGGCAAATATGGGGAAACGCAAATATGGGAAAACGCAAATATGGGAAAACGCAAATACGGGGAGAACGCAAATACGGGAAGAACGCAAGTACGGGAAGAACGCAAGTACGGGAAGAATGTAAGTACAGAAAGAACGCAAGTACGGGAAGAACGCAAGTACGGGAAGAACGCAAGTATGGGAAGAACGCAAGTATGGGAAGAACGCAAGTATGGGAAGAACGCAAGTATGGGAGGAACGCAAGTATGGGAAGAACGCAAGTATGGGAAGAACGCAAATATGGGAAGAACGCAAATATGGGAAGAACGCAAATATGGGAACAGCGCAAATATGGGAACAGCGCAAATATGGGAAAACGCAAATATGGGAAAATGTAAATATGGGAAAACGCAAATATGGGAAAACGCAAATATGGGAAAACGCAAATATGGGAAAACGTAAATGTGGGAAAATGTGAATATGGGAAAAACGCAAATATGGGAAAAACGCAAATATGGGAAAAACGCAAATATGGGAAAAACGCAAATATGGGAAAAACACAAATATGGGAAAAACGCAAATATGTGAAAAACGCAAATAAGTGAAAAACGCAAATATGTGAAAAACGCAAATATGTGAAAAAACGCAAATATGGGAAAAACGAAAATATGGGAAAAACGAAAAAATGGGACAAACGCAAATACGGGAAAAACGCAAATATGGGACAAATGCAAATATGGGACAAACGTAAATATGGAAAAAACGCAAATATGGGAAAAACGTAAATATGGGAAAAACGCAAATATGGGATAAACGCAAATATGGGAAAAACGCAAATATGGGAAAAACGCAAATGTGGGAAAAACGCAAATGTGGGAAAAACGCAATTGTGGGAAAAACGCAAATGTGGGAAAAACGCAATTGTGGGAAAAACGCAAATGTGGGATAAACGCAAATGTGGGAAAAACGCAAATGTGGGAAAATCGCAAATATGGTTAAAACGCAAATATGGTTAAAACGCAAATATGGTTAAAACATAAATATGGTAAAACCGCAAATATGGGGAAACCGAAAATATGGGAAAACCGCAAACATGGGAAAAACGCAAACATGGAAAACACGCAAACATGGAAAACCCGCAAACATGGAAAACACGCAAATATGGGAAAAACGCAAGTATCGGAAAAACGCAAATATGGGAAAGACGCCAATGTAGGGAAAGTGAAATTTGTGGCACAACTTAACAATAGGGAAAAATCAGTTGGTAGCACATAGTCTGAAGCATCAAGGGATCACGAATTATGGGAAAACCCAAATATGGGAAAAACCCAAATATGGGAAAAACCCAAATATGGGAAAAACCCAAATATGGGAAAACCCAAATATGGGAAAAACGCAAATGTGAGAAAGACGCAAATGTGGGAAAGACGCAAATGTGGGAAAGACGCAAATGTGGGAAAGACGCCAATGTGGGAAAGACGCCAATGTGGGAAAGACGCCAATGTGGGAAAGACGCCAATGTGGGAAAGACGCCAATGTGGGATAGACGCAAATGTGGGAAAGACGCAAATGTGGGAAAGACGCAAATGTGGGAAAGACGCAAATGTGGGAAAGACGCAAATGTGGGAAAGACGCAAATGTGGGAAAAACGCAAATGTGGGAAAAATGCAAATATGGGAAAAACGCAAATATCGGAAAAATGCGAATATGGTTAAAACAGAAATATGGGAAAAAACGCAAATATGGGATAAATGCAAATATGCGATAAATGCAAATATGGGATAAATGCAAATTGGGATAAATGCAAATATGGGATAAATGCAAATATGGGATAAATGCAAATATGGGATAAAAGCAAATATGGGATAAATGCAAATATGGGATAATTGCAAATATGGGATTAATGCAAATATGGGATAAATACAAATACGGGATAAATGCAAATATGGGAAAAACGCAAATATGGGAAAAACCCAGAAATAGGAAAGACGAAAATATGGGAAAAACGAAAATATGGGAAAAACGAAAATATGGGAAAAACGAAAATATGGGAAAGACGAAAATATGGGAAAGACGAAAATATGGGAAAGACGCAAATATGGGAAAGACGAAAATATGGGAAAGACGCAAATATGGGAAAGACGAAAATATGGGAAAGACGAAAATATGGGAAAAACGAATATAGGGGAAAAACGAATATATGGGAAAAACGAAAATATAGGGAAAAAGGAAAATATAGGGAAAAAGGAAAATATGGGAAAAAGGAAAATATGGGAAAAACGAAAATATGGGAAAAACGAAAATATGGGAAAAACGCAAATACCGGAATAACGCAAATACCGTAATAACGCAAATATGAAAAAACGCAAAAATGTGAGAAACGCAAATATGTGAAAATTGCAAATATGTGAAAAACGCACACATGGGAAAAACGCAAACATGGGAAAAACGCAAACATGGGAAAAACGCAAACATGGGAAAAACGCAAACATGGGAAAAACGCAAACATGGGAAAAACGTAAACATGGGAAAAACGCAAACATGGGAAACACACAAACATGGGAAAAACGCAAATATCGGAATAACACAAATATGAAATTGAAATTTGTGGCACAACTCGACAACAGGAAAGAGTCAGTTGGTAGGACATAGTCTGAAGCATCAAGGGTTCACGACATATGGGTGAAACGCAAATATGGGAAAAACGCAAATATGGGAAAAACGCAAATATGGGAAAAACGCAAATATGGGAAAAACGCAAATACGGGAAAAACGCAAATACGGGAAAAACGCAAATACGGGAAAAACGCAAATATGGGAAAAACGCAAATATGGGAAAAACGCAAATACGGGAAAAACGCAAATATGGGAAAAACGCAAATATGGGAAAAACGCAAAAATGGGAAAAACGCAAATATGCGAAAAACGCAAATATGCGAAAAACGCAAATATGGGAAAAACGCAAATATGGGAAAAACGCAAATATGGGAGAAACGCAAATATTGGAAAAACGCAAATATGGGAAAAACGCAAATATGGTATAAACGCAAATATGGGAGGAACGCAAATATGGGAGAAACGCAAATATGGGAATAACGCAAATATGGGAAAAACGCAAATATGGGAAAAACGCAAGTATGGGAAAAACGCAAATATGGGAGAAACGCAAAAATGGGAGAAACGCAAATATGGGAGAAACGCAAATATGGGAGAAACGCAAATATGGGAGAAACGCAAATATGGGAAAAACGCAAATATGGGAAAAACGCAAATATGGGAAAAACACAAATATGGGAAAAACACAAATATGGGAAAAACACAAATATGGGAAAAACGCAAATATGGGAAAAACGCGAATATTGGGAAAAACGCAAATATTGGGAAAAGGCACACAAGGGAAAAATGCACACATGGGAGAAACGCACACATCAAAAAAACGGAAACACGGAAAAACGCAAACATGGAAAAATGCAAACATGGAAAAACGCAAATATGGGACAAATGCAAATATGGGAAAAACGCAAATATGGGAAAAACGCAAATATGGGAAAAACGCAAATATGGGAAAACCGCAAATGTGGGAAAAACGCAAATGTGGGAAAAACGCAAATGTGGGAAAAACGCAAATGTGGGAAAAACGCAAATGTGGGAAAAACGCAAATGTGGGAAAAACGCAATTGTGGGAAAAACGCAAATGTGGGAAAAACGCAAATGTGGGAAAAACGCAAATGTGGGAAAATCGCAAATATGGTTAAAATGCAAATATGGTTAAAACGCAAATATGGTTAAAGCGCAAATATGGTTAAAACGCAAATATGGTTAAAACATAAATATGATAAAACCGCAAATATGGGGAAACCGAAAATATGGGAAAACCGCAAATATGGGAAAACCGCAAATATGGGAAAACCGCAAATATGGGAAAACCGCAAATATGGGAAAACCGCAAATATGGGAAAACTGCAGCTATGGGAAAACCGCAAAAAAAGGAAAAACGCAAATATGGGAAAATTCGCAAATATGGGAAAAATCGCAAATATGGGAAAAAACGCAAATATGGGAAAAATCTCAAATATGAGAAAAATCGCAAATATGAGAAAAATCGCAAACATGGGAAAAACGCAAATATGGAAAAAACGCAAATATGGGAATAACGCAACTATGGGATAAACGCAAATATGGGATAAACGCTAATATGGGAAAAACGCTAATATGGGAAAAACGCTAATATGGGAAAAACGCAATGGTAGGGAAATTAAAATTTGTGTCACACAACTCGACAATAGGAAGGAATCAGTTCGTAGGTCATAGTCTGAAGCATGAAGGGTTCACGGAGTATGGGTCAAATGCAAATATGGGTCAAACGCAAATATGGGAATAGCGCAAATATGGGAATAGCGCAAATATGGGAATAACGCAAATATGGCAAAAACGCAAATATGGCAAAAACGCAAATATGGCAAAAACGCAAATATGGCAAAAACGCAAATATGGCAAAAACGCATATATGGCAAAAACGCATATATGGCAAAAACGCATATATGGCAAAAACGCATATATGGCAAAAACACAAACATGGCAAATACGCAAACATCCCAAAAACGCAAACATGGCAAAAACGCAAACATGGCAAAAACGCAAACATGGCAAAAACACAAACATGGCAAAAACGCAAACATGGCAAAAACGCAAACATGGCAAAAACGCAAACATTGTAAAAACGCAAACATGCCAAAAACGCAAACATGGCACAAATGCAAACATGGCAAAAATGCAAACATGGCAAAAACGCAAATATGGGAAAATCGCAAATATGGGAAAAACGCAAATAAGGGAAAAACGCAAATATGGGAAAAACGCAGATATGGGAAAAACGCGAATATGGCAAAAACGCATTTATGGTAAAAACGCATATACGACAAAAATGCATATATGACAAAAAAGCAAACATGGCAAAAACGCAAACATGGCAAAAACGCAAACATGGCAAAAACGCAAATATGGCAAAAACGCAAACATGGCAAAAACGCAAACATGGCAAAAACGCAAACATGGCAAAAACGCAAATATGGCAAAAACGCAAATATGGCAAAAACGCAAATATGGCAAAAACGCAAATATGGCAAAAACGCAAATATGGCAAAAACGCAAACATGGGAAAAACGCAAACATGGGAAAAACGCAAATATGGGAAAAACGCAAATATGGTCAAAACGCAAGTATGGGAAAAACGCAAATATGGGAAAAACGCAAATATGGCAAAAACGCAAATATGGGAAAAACGCAAATATGGGAAAAACGCAAATATGGGAAAAACGCAAATATGGGAAAAACGCAAATATGGGAAAAACGCAAATATGGGGAAAACGCAAATATGGGGAAAACGCAAATATGGGAAAAACGCAAATATGGGGAAAATGGGAAAACGCAAGTATGGGAAAACCGAAAATATGGGAACCCGGAAATATGGGAAAAACGAAAATATGGGAAAAACGAAAATATGGGAAAAACGAAAATATGGGAAAAACGAAAATATGGGAAAAACGAAAATATGGGACAAACGAAAATATGGGAAAAACGAGAATATGGGAAAAACGAAGATATGGGAAAAACGCAAATATGGGAAAAACGCAAATATGGGAAAAACGCAACTATGGGAAAAACGCAAATATGGGAAAAACGCAAATATGGGAAAAACGCAAATATGGAAAAACGCAAATATGGAAAAACGCAAATATGGAAAAACGCAAATATGGGAAAAACGCAAATATGGGAAAAACACAAATATGGGAAAAACGCAAATATGTGAAAAACGCAAATAAGTGAAAAACGCAAATATGTGAAAAACGCAAATATGTGAAAAAACGCAAATATGGGAAAAACGAAATATGGGAAAAACGAAAAAATGGGACAAACGCAAATACGGGAAAAACGCAAATATGGGACAAATGCAAATATGGGACAAACGTAAATATGGAAAAAACGCAAATATGGGAAAAACGTAAATATGGGAAAAACGCAAATATGGGATAAACGCAAATATGGGAAAAACGCAAATATGGGAAAAACGCAAATATGGGAAAAACGCAAAAATGGGAAAAACGCAAATATGGGAAAAACTCAAATATGGGAAAAACTAAAATATGGGAAAAACTCAAATATGGGAAAATCTCAAATATGGGAAAATCTCAAATATGGGAAAATCTCAAATATGGGAAAATCTCAAATATGGGAAAATCTCAAATATGGGAAAATCTCAAATATGGGAAAAACTCAAATATGGGAAAAACTAAAATATGGGAAAAAGGCAAAAATGGGAAAAAGGCAAATATGGGAAAAAGGCAAATATGGGAAAAAGGCAAATATGGGAAAAAGGCAAATATGTGAAAAAGGCAAATATGGGAAAAAGGCAAATATGGGGAAACGCAAATATGGGAAAACGCAAATATGGGAAAACGCAAATACGGGGAGAACGCAAATACGGGAAGAACGCAAGTACGGGAAGAACGCAAGTACGGGAAGAATGTAAGTACAGAAAGAACGCAAGTACGGGAAGAACGCAAGTACGGGAAGAACGCAAGTATGGGAAGAACGCAAGTATGGGAAGAACGCAAGTATGGGAAGAACGCAAGTATGGGAGGAACGCAAGTATGGGAAGAACGCAAGTATGGGAAGAACGCAAATATGGGAAGAACGCAAATATGGGAAGAACGCAAATATGGGAACAGCGCAAATATGGGAACAGCGCAAATATGGGAAAACGCAAATATGGGAAAATGTAAATATGGGAAAACGCAAATATGGGAAAACGCAAATATGGGAAAACGCAAATATGGGAAAACGTAAATGTGGGAAAATGTGAATATGGGAAAAACGCAAATATGGGAAAAACGCAAATATGGGAAAAACGCAAATATGGGAAAAACGCAAATATGGGAAAAACACAAATATGGGAAAAACGCAAATATGTGAAAAACGCAAATAAGTGAAAAACGCAAATATGTGAAAAACGCAAATATGTGAAAAAACGCAAATATGGGAAAAACGAAAATATGGGAAAAACGAAAAAATGGGACAAACGCAAATACGGGAAAAACGCAAATATGGGACAAATGCAAATATGGGACAAACGCAAATATGGGAAAAACGCAAATATGGGAAAAACGTAAATATGGGAAAAACGCAAATATGGGATAAACGCAAATATGGGAAAAACGCAAATATGGGAAAAACGCAAATGTGGGAAAAACGCAAATGTGGGAAAAACGCAATTGTGGGAAAAACGCAAATGTGGGAAAAACGCAATTGTGGGAAAAACGCAAATGTGGGATAAACGCAAATGTGGGAAAAACGCAAATGTGGGAAAATCGCAAATATGGTTAAAACGCAAATATGGTTAAAACGCAAATATGGTTAAAACATAAATATGGTAAAACCGCAAATATGGGGAAACCGAAAATATGGGAAAACCGCAAACATGGGAAAAACGCAAACATGGAAAACACGCAAACATGGAAAACCCGCAAACATGGAAAACACGCAAATATGGGAAAAACGCAAGTATCGGAAAAACGCAAATATGGGAAAGACGCCAATGTAGGGAAAGTGAAATTTGTGGCACAACTTAACAATAGGGAAAAATCAGTTGGTAGCACATAGTCTGAAGCATCAAGGGATCACGAATTATGGGAAAACCCAAATATGGGAAAAACCCAAATATGGGAAAAACCCAAATATGGGAAAAACCCAAATATGGGAAAACCCAAATATGGGAAAAACGCAAATGTGAGAAAGACGCAAATGTGGGAAAGACGCAAATGTGGGAAAGACGCAAATGTGGGAAAGACGCCAATGTGGGAAAGACGCCAATGTGGGAAAGACGCCAATGTGGGAAAGACGCCAATGTGGGAAAGACGCCAATGTGGGAAAGACGCCAATGTGGGATAGACGCAAATGTGGGAAAGACGCAAATGTGGGAAAGACGCAAATGTGGGAAAGACGCAAATGTGGGAAAGACGCAAATGTGGGAAAGACGCAAATGTGGGAAAGACGCAAATGTGGGAAAAACGCAAATGTGGGAAAAATGCAAATATGGGAAAAACGCAAATATCGGAAAAATGCGAATATGGTTAAAACAGAAATATGGGAAAAAACGCAAATATGGGATAAATGCAAATATGCGATAAATGCAAATATGGGATAAATGCAAATTGGGATAAATGCAAATATGGGATAAATGCAAATATGGGATAAATGCAAATATGGGATAAAAGCAAATATGGGATAAATGCAAATATGGGATAATTGCAAATATGGGATTAATGCAAATATGGGATAAATACAAATACGGGATAAATGCAAATATGGGAAAAACGCAAATATGGGAAAAACCCAGAAATAGGAAAGACGAAAATATGGGAAAAACGAAAATATGGGAAAAACGAAAATATGGGAAAAACGAAAATATGGGAAAGACGAAAATATGGGAAAGACGAAAATATGGGAAAGACGCAAATATGGGAAAGACGAAAATATGGGAAAGACGCAAATATGGGAAAGACGAAAATATGGGAAAGACGAAAATATGGGAAAAACGAATATAGGGGAAAAACGAATATATGGGAAAAACGAAAATATAGGGAAAAAGGAAAATATAGGGAAAAAGGAAAATATGGGAAAAAGGAAAATATGGGAAAAAGGAAAATATGGGAAAAACGAAAATATGGGAAAAACGCAAATACCGGAATAACGCAAATACCGGAATAACGCAAATATGAAAAAACGCAAAAATGTGAGAAACGCAAATATGTGAAAATTGCAAATATGTGAAAAACGCACACATGGGAAAAACGCAAACATGGGAAAAACGCAAACATGGGAAAAACGCAAACATGGGAAAAACGCAAACATGGGAAAAACGCAAACATGGGAAAAACGTAAACATGGGAAAAACGCAAACATGGGAAACACACAAACATGGGAAAAACGCAAATATCGGAATAACACAAATATGAAATTGAAATTTGTGGCACAACTCGACAACAGGAAAGAGTCAGTTGGTAGGACATAGTCTGAAGCATCAAGGGTTCACGACATATGGGTGAAACGCAAATATGGGAAAAACGCAAATATGGGAAAAACGCAAATATGGGAAAAACGCAAATACGGGAAAAACGCAAATACGGGAAAAACGCAAATACGGGAAAAACGCAAATACGGGAAAAACGCAAATATGGGAAAAACGCAAATATGGGAAAAACGCAAATACGGGAAAAACGCAAATATGGGAAAAACGCAAATATGGGAAAAACGCAAAAATGGGAAAAACGCAAAAATGGGAAAAACGCAAATATGCGAAAAACGCAAATATGCGAAAAACGCAAATATGGGAAAAACGCAAATATGGGAAAAACGCAAATATGGGAGAAACGCAAATATTGGAAAAACGCAAATATGGGAAAAACGCAAATATGGTATAAACGCAAATATGGGAGGAACGCAAATATGGGAGAAACGCAAATATGGGAATAACGCAAATATGGGAAAAACGCAAATATGGGAAAAACGCAAATATGGGAAAAACGCAAATATGGGAGAAACGCAAAAATGGGAGAAACGCAAATATGGGAGAAACGCAAATATGGGAAAAACACAAATATGGGAAAAACACAAATATGGGAAAAACACAAATATGGGAAAAACGCAAATATGGGAAAAACGCGAATATTGGGAAAAACGCAAATATTGGGAAAAGGCACACAAGGGAAAAATGCACACATGGGAGAAACGCACACATCAAAAAAACGGAAACACGGAAAAACGCAAACATGGAAAAATGCAAACATGGAAAAACGCAAATATGGGACAAATGCAAATATGGGAAAAACGCAAATATGGGAAAAACGCAAATATGGGAAAAACGCAAATATGGGAAAAACGCAAATGTGGGAAAAACGCAAATGTGGGAAAAACGCAAATGTGGGAAAAACGCAAATGTGGGAAAAACGCAAATGTGGGAAAAACGCAAATGTGGGAAAAACGCAATTGTGGGAAAAACGCAAATGTGGGAAAAACGCAAATGTGGGAAAAACGCAAATGTGGGAAAAACGCAAATGTGGGAAAATCGCAAATATGGTTAAAATGCAAATATGGTTAAAACGCAAATATGGTTAAAACGCAAATATGGTTAAAACGCAAATATGGTTAAAACATAAATATGATAAAACCGCAAATATGGGGAAACCGAAAATATGGGAAAACCGCAAATATGGGAAAACCGCAAATATGGGAAAACCGCAAATATGGGAAAACCGCAAATATGGGAAAACTGCAGCTATGGGAAAACCGCAAAAAAAGGAAAAACGCAAATATGGGAAAATTCGCAAATATGGGAAAAATCGCAAATATGGGAAAAAACGCAAATATG
This sequence comes from Schistocerca americana, assembly GCF_021461395.2. Classification (NCBI taxonomy): domain Eukaryota; kingdom Metazoa; phylum Arthropoda; class Insecta; order Orthoptera; family Acrididae; genus Schistocerca; species Schistocerca americana. The sequence goes on from NC_060123.1 coordinate 570,840,505, forward strand.
GGAAAAATCTCAAATATGAGAAAAATCGCAAATATGAGAAAAATCGCAAACATGGGAAAAACGCAAATATGGAAAAAACGCAAATATGGGAAAAACGCAACTATGGGATAAACGCAAATATGGGATAAACGCTAATATGGGAAAAACGCTAATATGGGAAAAACGCTAATATGGGAAAAACGCAATGGTAGGGAAATTAAAATTTGTGTCACACAACTCGACAATAGGAAGGAATCAGTTCGTAGGTCATAGTCTGAAGCATGAAGGGTTCACGGAGTATGGGTCAAATGCAAATATGGGTCAAACGCAAATATGGGAATAGCGCAAATATGGGAATAGCGCAAATATGGGAATAACGCAAATATGGCAAAAACGCAAATATGGCAAAAACGCAAATATGGCAAAAACGCAAATATGGCAAACACGCAAATATGGCAAATAACGCATATATGGCAAAAACGCATATATGGCAAAAACGCATATATGGCAAAAACGCATATATGGCAAAAACGCATATATGGCAAAAACACAAACATGGCAAATACGCAAACATCCCAAAAACGCAAACATGGCAAAAACGCAAACATGGCAAAAACGCAAACATGGCAAAAACACAAACATGGCAAAAACGCAAACATGGCAAAAACGCAAACATGGCAAAAACGCAAACATTGTAAAAACGCAAACATGCCAAAAACGCAAACATGGCACAAATGCAAACATGGCAAAAATGCAAACATGGCAAAAACGCAAATATGGGAAAATCGCAAATATGGGAAAAACGCAAATAAGGGAAAAACGCAAATATGGGAAAAACGCAGATATGGGAAAAACGCGAATATGGCAAAAACGCATTTATGGTAAAAACGCATATACGACAAAAATGCATATATGACAAAAAAGCAAACATGGCAAAAACGCAAACATGGCAAAAACGCAAACATGGCAAAAACGCAAATATGGCAAAAACGCAAACATGGCAAAAACGCAAACATGGCAAAAACGCAAACATGGCAAAAACGCAAATATGGCAAAAACGCAAATATGGCAAAAACGCAAATATGGCAAAAACGCAAATATGGCAAAAACGCAAATATGGCAAAAACGCAAACATGGGAAAAACGCAAACATGGGAAAAACGCAAATATGGGAAAAACGCAAATATGGTCAAAACGCAAGTATGGGAAAAACGCAAATATGGGAAAAACGCAAATATGGCAAAAACGCAAATATGGGAAAAACGCAAATATGGGAAAAACGCAAATATGGGAAAAACGCAAATATGGGAAAAACGCAAATATGGGAAAAACGCAAATATGGGGAAAACGCAAATATGGGGAAAACGCAAATATGGGAAAAACGCAAATATGGGGAAAATGGGAAAACGCAAGTATGGGAAAACCGAAAATATGGGAACCCGGAAATATGGGAAAAACGAAAATATGGGAAAAACGAAAATATGGGAAAAACGAAAATATGGGAAAAACGCAAATATGGGAAAAACGAAAATATGGGACAAACGAAAATATGGGAAAAACGAGAATATGGGAAAAACGAAGATATGGGAAAAACGCAAATATGGGAAAAACGCAAATATGGGAAAAACGCAACTATGGGAAAAACGCAAATATGGGAAAAACGCAAATATGGGAAAAACGCAAATATGGAAAAACGCAAATATGGAAAAACGCAAATATGGAAAAACGCAAATATGGGAAAAACGCAAATATGGGAAAAACGCAAATATCGGGAAAAGGCACACATGGGAAAAACGCACACATGCGAGAAACGCACACATCAAAAAAACGCAAACACGGAAAAAATCAAACATTGAAAAACGCAAACATGGGAAAAACGCAAAGGTAGGGAAAGTGAAATTTGGGGCACAACTCGACAATAGGAAAGAATCAGTTGGTAGGACATAGTCTGAAGCATGAAGGGTTCACGAAGTATGGCAAAAACGCAAATATGGCAAAAACGCAAATATGGCAAAAACGCAAATATGGCAAAAACGCAAATATGGGAAAAACGCAAATATGGGAAAAACGCAAATATGGGAAAAACGCAAATATGTGAAAAACGCAAATATGTGAAAAACGCTAATATGTGAAAAACGCAAATATGTGAAAAACGCTAATATGTGAAAAACGCTAATATGTGAAAAACGCTAATATGTGAAAAACGCTAATATGGGAAAAACGCTAATATGGCAAAAACGCAAATATGGCAAAAACGCTATTATGGCAAAAACGCTATTATGGCAAAAACGCTATTATGGCAAAAACGCAAATGTGAAAAACGCAAATATTGGAAAAACGCTAATATGGGAAAAACGCTAATGTGGGAAAAACGCAAATATGGTAAAAACGCAAATGTGGTAAAAACGCAAATGTAGGGAAAGAGAAATTTGTGGCATAACTTGACAAGAGAAAAGAATCAGTTGGTAGGACATTGTCTGCAACATCAATGGTTCACGAAATATGGGATAAACGCAAATATGGGAAAAACGCTAATATGGGAAAAACGCTAATATGGGAAAAACGTTAATATGGTAGAAACGCAAATGTAGGGCAAGAGAAATATGTGGCACAACTTGACAAGAGGAAAGAATCAGTTGGTAGGACATTGTCTGAAACATCAATGGTTCACTAAATATGGGAAAAACGCAAATACGGGAAAACGCAAATACGGGAAAACGCAAATTGGGGAAAACGCGCACATGTGAAAAACGCGCACATGTGAAAAACGCGCACATGTGAAAAACGCGCACACGTGAAAAACGCGCACATGGGAAAAACGCGCACATGGGAAAAACGCGCACATGGGAATAACGCGCACATGGGAAAAACGCAAACATGGGAAAAACGCAAACATGGGAAAAATGCAAACATGGGAAAAACGCAAACATGGGAAAAACGCAAACATGGGAAAAACGCACACATGGGAAGAACGCACACATGGGAAGAACGCACACATGGGAAGAACGCACACATGGGAAGAACGCACACATGGGAAGAACGAACACATGGGAAGAACGCACACATGGGAAGAACGCACACATGGGAAGAACGCACACATGGGAAAAACGCACACATGGGAAAAACGCACACATGGGAAAAACGCACACATGGAAACATGGGAGAAACGCACGCATGGAAAAAACGCACACATGGGAACAACGCACACATGGGAAAAATGCACACATGGGAAAAACGAAAACATGGCAAAAACGCAAACATGGCAAAAACGCAAACATGGCAAAAACGCAAATATGGCAAAAACGCAAATATGGCAAAAACGCAAATATGGCAAAAACGCAAATATGGCAAAAACGCAAATATGGCAAAAACGCAAATATGGCAAAAACGCAAACATGGGAAAAACGCAAATATGGGAAAAACGCAAATATGGGAAAAACGCAAATATGGGAAAACCGCAAATATGGGAAAAACGCAAATATGGCAAAAACGCAAATATGGGAAAAACGCAAATACGGGAAAAACGCAAATATGGGAAAAACGCAAATATGGGAAAAACGCAAATATGGGGAAAACGCAAATATGGGGAAAACGCAAATATGGGGAAAACGCAAATATGGGAAAAACGCAAATATGGGGAAAATGGGAAAACGCAAGTATGGGAAAACCGAAAATATGGGAACCCAGAAATATGGGAAAAACGAAAATATGGGAAAAACGAAAATATGGGAAAAACGAAAATATGGGAAAAACGAAAATATGGGAAAAGCGAAAATATGGGAAAAACGAAAATATGGGAAAAAAGGAGATATGGGAAAAACGAAGATATGGGAAAAGCGCAAATATGGGAAAAACGCAAATATGGGAAAAACGCAACTATGGGAAAAACGCAAATATGGGAAAAACGCAAATATGGAAAAACGCAAATATTGAAAAACGCAAATATGGGAAAAACGCAAATATGGGAAAAACGCAAATATCGGGAAAACGCACACATGGGAAAAACGCACACATGCGAGAAACGCACACATCAAAAAAACGCAAACACGGAAAAACGCAAACATTGAAAAACGCAAACATGGGAAAAACGCAAAGGTAGGGAAAGTGAAATTTGGGGCACAACTCGACAATAGGAAAGAATCAGTTGGTAGGACATAGTCTGAAGCATGAAGGGTTCACGAAGTATGGCAAAAACGCAAATATGGTAAAAACGCAAATATGGGAAAAACGAAGATATGGGAAAAGCGCAAATATGGGAAAAACGCAAATATGTGAAAAACGCAAATATGTGAAAAACGCTAATATGTGAAAAACGCAAATATGTGAAAAACGCTAATATGTGAAAAACGCTAATATGTGAAAAACGCTAATATGGGAAAAACGCTAATATGGCAAAAACGCAAATATGGCAAAAACGCTATTATGGCAAAAACGCTATTATGGCAAAAACGCTATTATGGCAAAAACGCAAATGTGAAAAACGTAAATATGGGAAAAACGCTAATATGGGAAAAACGCTATTGTGGGAAAAACGCAAATATGGTAAAAACGCAAGTGTGGTAAAAACGCAAATGTAGGGAAAGAGAAATTTGTGGCATAACTTGACAAGAGAAAAGAATCAGTTGGTAGGACATTGTCTGCAACATCAATGGTTCACGAAATATGGGATAAACGCAAATATGGGAAAAACGCTAATATGGGAAAAACGCTAATATGGGAAAAACGCTAATATGGGAAAAACGCTAATATGGTAGAAACGCAAATGTAGGGCAAGAGAAATATGTGGCACAACTTGACAAGAGAAAAGAATCAGTTGGTAGGACATTGTCTGCAACATCAATGGTTCACGAAATATGGGATAAACGCAAATATGGGAAAAACGCTAATATGGGAAAAACGCTAATATGGGAAAAACGCTAATATGGGAAAAACGCTAATATGGTAGAAACGCAAATGTAGGGCAAGAGAAATATGTGGCACAACTTGACAAGAGGAAAGAATCAGTTGGTAGGACATTGTCTGAAACATCAATGGTTCACTAAATATGGGAATACCGCAAATACGGGAAAACGCAAATACAGGAAAACGCAAATTGGGGAAAACGCACACATGGATAAAACGCGCAGATGTGAAAAACGCGCACATGTGAAAAACGCGCACATGTGAAAAACGCGCACATGGGAAAAACGCGCACATGGGAAAAACGCGCACATGGGAAAAACGCGCACATGGGAAAAACGCGCACATGGGAAAAACGCGCACATGGGAAAAACGCAAACATGGTAAAAACGCAAACATGGGAAAAACGCACACATGGGAAGAACGCATGCATGGGAAGAACGCACACATGGGAAGAACGCACACATGGGAAGAACGCACACATGGGAAGAACGCACACATGGGAAGAACGCACACATGGGAAGAACGCACACATGGGAAGAACGCACACATGGGAAGAACGCACACATCGGAAGAACGCACACATCGGAAGAACGCACACATGGGAAAAACGCACACATGGGAAAAACGCACACATGGGAAAAACGCACACATGGGAAACACGCATACATGGGAAACACGCACACATGGGAAACACGCACACATGGGAAAAACGCACACATGGGAAAAACGCACACATGGGAAAAACGCACACATGGGAAAAACGCGCACATGGGAAAAACGCAAACATGAAAAAAACGCAAACATGGGAAAAACGCAAACATGGGAAAAACGCAAACATGGGAAAAACGCAAACATGGGAAAAACGCAAACATGGGAGAAACGCAGACATGGGAGAAACGCAGACATGGGAGAAACGCAGACATGGGAGAAACGCAAATATCGGAATAACGCAAATATGAAAAAAACGCAAATGTAGGGAATTTGAAATTTGTGGCACAACTCGACAATAGGAAAGAGTCACTTGGTAGGACATAGTCTGAAGCATCAAGGGTTCACGAAATATGGGAAAAACGCAAATATCGGAAAAACGCAAATATGGGAAAAACGCAAATATTGGATAAAGGCACACATGGGAAAAACGCAAGTATTGGATAAAGGCACACATGGGAAAAACGCAACTATTGGATAAAGGCACACATGGGAAAAACGTAAATATTGGATAAAGGCACACATGGGAAAAACGCAAATATTGGATAAAACCACACATGGGAAAAACGCAAATATTGGATAAAGGCACACATGGGAAAAACGCAAATATTGAATAAAGGCACACTTGGGAAAAACGCAAATATTGGATAAAGGCACACATGGGAAAACCGCAAATATTGGAAAAACGAAAATATGGGAAAACGCAAAAATGGGAAAACGGAAAATATGGGAAAACCGAAAATATGGAAAAACCGAAAATACGGGAAAACCGAAAATACGGGACAACCGAAAATACGGGAAAACCGAAAACACGGGAAAACCGAAAATACGGGAAAACCGAAAATACGGGAAAACCGAAAATACGGGAAAACCGAAAATACGGGAAAACCGAAAATACGGGAAAACCGAAAATACGGGAAAACCGAAAATATGGGAAAACCGAAAATATGGTCAAACCGAAAATATGGTCAAACCGAAAATATGGTCAAACCGAAAATATGGTCAAACCGAAAATATGGTCAAACCGAAAATATGGGAGAAACGAAAATATGGGAAAAACGAAAATATGGGAAAAACGAAAATATGGGAAAAACGAAAATACGGGAAAAACGAAAATACGGGAAAAACGAAGATACGGGAAAAACGAAGATACGGGAAAAACGAAAATACGGGAAAAACGAAAATATGGGAAAACCGAAAATATGGGAAAAACGAAAATATGGGAAAAATGCAAATATGGGGAAAACGCACACATGGGAAAAACGCAAACATGGGAAAAACATAAATATCGGAATAACGCAAATATGAAAAAAACGCAAATGTAGGGAAATTGAAATTTGTGGCACAACTCGACAATAGGAAAGAGTCAGTTTGTAGGACATAGCCTGAAGTATCAAGGGTGCACGAAATATGGGTCTAATGCAAATATGGGAAAGACGCACCCATGGCAGAGACGCACCCATGGCACAGACGCACACATGGCACAGACGCACACATGGCACAGACCCACACATGGCACAGACGCACACATGGCACAGACGCACACATGGCACAGACGCACACATGGCACAGACGCACACATGGCACAGACGCACACATGGCACAGACGCACACATGGCACAGACGCACACATGGCACAGACGCACACATGGCACAGACGCACACATGGCAGAGACGCACACATGGCAGAGACGCACACATGGCACAGACGCACACATGGCACAGACGCACACATGGCACAGACGCACACATGGCACAGACGCACACATGGCACAGACGCACACATGGCACAGACGCACACATGGCACAGACGCACACATGGCACAGACGCACACATGGCACAGACGCACACATGGCACAGACGCACACATGGCACAGACGCACACATGGCACAGACGCACACATGGCACAGACGCACACATGGCACAGACGCACACATGGCACAGACGCACACATGGCACAGACGCACACATGGCACAGACGCACACAAGGCACAGACGCACACATGGCACAGACGCACACAAGACACAGACGCACACATGGCACAGACGCACACATGGCACAGACGCACACATGGCACAGACGCACACATGGCACAGACGCACACATGGCACAGACGCACACATGGCACAGACGCACACATGGCACAGACGCACACATGGCACAAAGGCACACATGGCACAGACGCACACATGGCACAGATGCACACATATTTTCGGGAAAGACGCACATGTGGGAAAGACGTACACGTGGGAAAGACGTACACGTGGGAAAGATGTACACGTGGGAAAGACGTACACGTGGGAAAGACGTACACGTGGGAAAGACGCACACGTGGGAAAGACGCACACGTGGGAAAGACGCACACGTGGGAAAGACGCACACGTGGGAAAGACGCACACGTGGGAAAGAGGCAAACATTGGAAAGAGACACACATGGGAAAAACGCACATATGGGAAAAACGCACATATGGGAAAAACGCACATATGGGAAAAACGCACACATGGGAAAAACGCAAACATGGGAAAAACGCAAACATGGGAAAAACCCAAATATCGGAATAACGCAAACATGAAAAAAACGCAAATGTAGGGAATTTGAAATTTGTGGCACAACTCGACAATAGGAAGGGGTCAGTTGGTAGGACATAGTCTGAAGCATCAAGGGTTCACGAAATATGGGAAAAACGCAAATATGGGAAAAACGCAAATATGGGAAAAACGCAAATATGGGATAAAGGCACACATGGGATAAAGGGACACATGGGAAAAACGCACACATGGGAAAAACGCACACATGGGAAAAACGCACACATGGGGAAAACGCACACATGGGAAAAACGCACACATGGGAAAAACGCACACATGGGAAAAACGCACACATGGGAAAAACGCACACATGGGAAAAACGCACACATGGGAAAAACGCACACATGGGAAAAACGCACACATGGGAAAAACGCACACATGGGAAAAACGCACACATGGGAAAAACGCACACATGGAAGAAACGCACACATGGGAAAAACGCACACATGGGAAAAACGCACACATGGGAAAAACGCACACATGGGAAAAACGCACACATGGGAAGAACGCACACATGGGAAAAACGCACACATGGGAAAAACGCACACATGGGAAAAACGCACACATGGGAAAAACGCACACATGCGAAAAACGCACACATGAAAAAACGCACACATGGAAAACGCACACATGGGAAAAACGAAAACATGGGAAAAACGAAAACATGGGAAAAACGCAAACATGAGAAAAACGCAGACATGGGAAAAACGCAGACATGGGAAAAACGTGAACATGGGAAAAACGCAAATATCGGAAAAACGCAAATATCGGAAAAACGCAAATACGGGAAAAACGCAAATACGGGAAGAACGCAAATACGGGAAGAACGCAAATACGGGAAGAACGCAAATACGGGAAGAACGCAAATACGGGAAGAACGCAAATACGGGAAAAACATAATATGTGAAAAACGCAAATATGGGAAAAACGGAAATATGGGAAAAACGCAAATATGGTAAAAACGCAAATGTAGGGAAAGAGAAATTTGTGGCACAACTTGACAAGAGGAAAGAAACAGTTGGTAGGACATAGTTTGAAGCATCAAGGGTTCACGAAATTTGGGTGAAACACAAATATGGGAAAAACGCAAATATGGGAAAAACGCAAATATGGGAAAGACGGAAATATGGGAAAGACGCAAAAATGGGAAAAACGCGAGTATGGGAAAAACGCGAGTATGGGAAAAACGCGAGTATGGGAAAAACGCGAGTATGGGAAAAACGCGAGTATGGGAAAAACGCGAGTATGGGAAAAACGCGAGTATGGGGAAAACGCGAGTATGGGGAAAACGCGAGTATGGGAAAAAAGCGAGTATGAGAAAAACGCGAGTATGGGAAAAACGCGAGTACAGGAAAAACGCGAGTACAGGAAAAACGCGAGTATAGGAAAAACGCGAGTATAGGAAAAACACAAGTATAGGAAAAACGCGAGTATGCGAAAAACGCGAGTATGGGAAAAACGCAAGTATGGGAAAAACGCAAGTATGTGAAAAACGCAATTATGGGAAGAACGCAATTATGGGAAAAATGCAATTATGGGAAAAAGGCAATTATGGGAAAAAGGCAATTATGGGAAAAAGGCAATTATGGGAAGAACGCAATTATGGGAAGAACGCAATTATGGGAAAAACGCAATTATGGGAAAAACGCAATTATGGGAAAAACGCAATTATGGGAAAAACGCAATTATGGGAAAGACGCAATTATGGGATAGACGCAATAATGTGAAAAACGCAATTATGGGAAAAACGCAATTTTGGGAAAAACGCAATTATGGGAAAAACGCAAATATGGAAATAACGCAAATATGGGAAAAACGCAAATATGGGAAAAACGCAAATATGGGAAAAACGCAAATATGGGAAAAACGCAAATATGGGAAAAACGCAAATATGGGAAAAACGCAAATATGGGAAAAACGCAAATACGGGAAAAACACAAATACGGGAAAAACGCAAATATGGGAAAAAAGGCAAATATGGGAAAAATGCACATGTAGGGAAAGAGAAATTTGTGGCACAACTTGACAAGAGGAAAGTCAGTTGGTAGGACATAGTTTGAAGCATCAAGGGTTCACGAAATTTGGGTGAAACACAAATATGGGAAAAACGCAAATATGGGAAAAACGCAAATATGGGAAAGACGGAAATATGGGAAAGACGCAAAAATGGGAAAAACGCGAGTATGGGAAAAACGCGAGTATGGGAAAAACGCGAGTATGGGAAAAACGCGAGTATGGGAAAAACGCGAGTATGGGAAAAACGCGAGTATGGGGAAAACGCGAGTATGGGGAAAACGCGAGTATGGGGAAAACGCGAGTATGGGAAAAAAGCGAGTATGGGAAAAACGCGAGTATGGGAAAAACGCGAGTACAGGAAAAACGCGAGTACAGGAAAAACGCGAGTATAGGAAAAACGCAAGTATAGGAAAAACACAAGTATAGGAAAAACGCGAGTATGCGAAAAACGCGAGTATGGGAAAAACGCAAGTATGGGAAAAACGCAAGTATGTGAAAAACGCAATTATGGGAAGAACGCAATTATGGGAAAAATGCAATTATGGGAAAAAGGCAATTATGGGAAAAAGGCAATTATGGGAAAAAGGCAATTATGGGAAGAACGCAATTATGGGAAGAACGCAATTATGGGAAAAACGCAATTATGGGAAAAACGCAATTATGGGAAAAACGCAATTATGGGAAAAACGCAATTATGGGAAAGACGCAATTATGGGATAGACGCAATAATGTGAAAAACGCAATTATGGGAAAAACGCAATTTTGGGAAAAACGCAATTATGGGAAAAACGCAAATATGGAAATAACGCAAATATGGGAAAAACGCAAATATGGGAAAAACGCAAATATGGGAAAAACGCAAATATGGGAAAAACGCAAATATGGGAAAAACGCAAATATGGGAAAAACGCAAATATGGGAAAAACGCAAATATGGGAAAAACGCAAATATGGGAAAAACGCAAATACGGGAAAAACACAAATACGGGAAAAACGCAAATATGGGAAAAAAGGCAAATATGGGAAAAATGCACATGTAGGGAAAGAGAAATTTGTGGCACAACTTGACAAGAGGAAAGTCAGTTGGTAGGACATAGTTTGAAGCATCAAGGGTTCACGAAATTTGGGTGAAACACAAATATGGGAAAAACGCAAATATGGGAAAAACGCAAATATGGGAAAGACGGAAATATGGGAAAGACGCAAAAATGGGAAAAACGCGAGTATGGGAAAAACGCGAGTATGGGAAAAACGCGAGTATGGGAAAAACGCGAGTATGGGAAAAACGCGAGTATGGGAAAAACGCGAGTATGGGGAAAACGCGAGTATGGGGAAAACGCGAGTATGGGAAAAAAGCGAGTATGGGAAAAACGCGAGTATGGGAAAAACGCGAGTACAGGAAAAACGCGAGTACAGGAAAAACGCGAGTATAGGAAAAACGCAAGTATAGGAAAAACACAAGTATAGGAAAAACGCGAGTATGCGAAAAACGCGAGTATGGGAAAAACGCAAGTATGGGAAAAACGCAAGTATGTGAAAAACGCAATTATGGGAAGAACGCAATTATGGGAAAAATGCAATTATGGGAAAAAGGCAATTATGGGAAAAAGGCAATTATGGGAAAAAGGCAATTATGGGAAGAACGCAATTATGGGAAGAACGCAATTATGGGAAGAACGCAATTATGGGAAAAACGCAATTATGGGAAAAACGCAATTATGGGAAAAACGCAATTATGGGAAAAACGCAATTATGGGAAAGACGCAATTATGGGATAGACGCAATAATGTGAAAAACGCAATTATGGGAAAAACGCAATTTTGGGAAAAACGCAATTATGGGAAAAACGCAAATATGGAAATAACGCAAATATGGGAAAAACGCAAATATGGGAAAAACGCAAATATGGGAAAAACGCAAATATGGGAAAAACGCAAATATGGGAAAAACGCAAATATGGGAAAAACGCAAATATGGGAAAAACGCAAATATGGGAAAAACGCAAATACGGGAAAAACACAAATACGGGAAAAACGCAAATATGGGAAAAAAGGCAAATATGGGAAAAATGCACATGTAGGGAAAGAGAAATTTGTGGCACAACTTGACAAGAGGAAAGTCAGTTGGTAGGACATAGTCTGAAGGAACAAGGGTTCACGAAATATGGGTCTAACGCAAATATGGGAAAAACCCAAATATGGGAAAAACCCAAATATGGGAAAAACCCAAATATGGGAAAAACCCAAATATGGGAAAAGGGCAAATATGGGAAAAGGGCAAATATGGGACAAGGGCAAATATGGGACAAGGGCAAATATGGGACAGGGGCAAATATGGGACAAGGGCAAATATGGGACAAGGGCAAATATGGGACAAGGGCAAATATGGGACAAGGGCAAATATGGGACAAGGGCAAATATGGGACAAGGGCAAATATGGGACAAGGGCAAATATGGGGAAAAACGCAAAGATGGGGAATAAGGCAAGGATGGGGAAAAAGGCAAGGATGGGGATAAAGGCAAAGATGGGGATAAAGGCAAAGATGGGGATAAAGGCAAATATGGGGATAAAGGCAAATATGGGGAAAGACGCATAGATGGGGAAAGACGCAAATATGGGGAAAGACGCAAATATGCGGAAAGACGCAAATATGGGGAAAGACGCAAATATGGGGAAAGACGCAAATATGGGGAAAGACGCATAGATGGGGAAAGACGCATAGATGGGGAAAGGCGCATAGATGGGGAAATACGCATAGATGGGGAAAAAGGCAAATATGGGGAAAAAGGCAAATATGGGGAAAGACGCAAATATGGGGAAAGACGCAAATATGGGGAAAGACGCAAATATGGGGAAAGACGCATAGATGGGGAAAGACGCATAGATGGGGAAAGACGCATAGATGGGGAAAGACGCATAGATGGGGAAAGACGCATAGATGGGGAAAAAGGCAAATATGGGGAAAAAGGCAAATATGGGGAAAAAGGCAAATATGGGGAAAAAGGCAAATATGGGGAAAAAGGCAAATATGGGGAAAAAGGCAAATATGGGGAAAAAGGCAAATATGGGGAAAAAGGCAAATAGGGGGAAAAGGCAAATATGGGGAAAAAGGCAAATATGGGGAAAAAGGCAAATATGGGGAAAAAGGCAAATATGGGGAAAAAGGCAAATATGGGAAAAAAGGCAAATATGGGGAAAAAGGCAAATATGGGGAAAAAGGCAAATATGGGGAAAAAGGCAAATATGGGGAAAAAGGCAAGTATGGGGAGAAAGGCAAGTATGGGGAAAAAGGCAAATATGGGGAAAAAGGCAAGTATGGGGAAAAAGGCAAATGTGGGGAAGAAGGCAAATATGGGGGAAAAGGCAAATATGGGGAAAAAGGCAAATATGGGGAAAAAGGCAAATATGGGGAAAAAGGCAAATATGGGGAAAAACGCAAATATGGGGAAAAACGCAAATATGGGGAAAAACGCAAATATGGGGAAAAACGCATATATGGGGAAAAAGGCATATATGGGGAAAAAGGCATATATGGGGAAAAAGGCATATATGGGGAAAAAGGCATATATGGGGAAAAAGGCAAATATGGGGAAAAAGGCAAATATGGGGAAAAAGGCAAATATGGGGAAAAAGGCAAATATGGGGAAAAAGCCAAGTATGGGGAAAAAGGCAAATGTGGGGAAAAAGGCAAATGTGGGGAAAAGGCAAATGTGGGGAAAAGGCCAAATGTGGGGAAAAGGCCAAATGTGGGAAAAAGCCAAATGTGGGAAAAAGGCAAATGTGGGAAAAAGGCAAATGTGGGAAAAAGGCAAATGTGGGAAAAAGGCAAATGTGGGAAAAAGGCAAATGTGGGAATAAGGCAAATGTGGGAATAAGGCAAATGTGGGAAAAAGGCAAATGTGGGAAAAAGGCAAATGTGGGAATAAGGCAAATGTGGGAAAAAGGCAAATGTGGGAAAAAGGCAAATGTAGGAAAAAGGCAAATGTGGGAAAAAGGCAAATGTGGGAAAAAACTCAAATGTGGGAAAAAGGCAAATGTGGAAAAAAGGCAAATGTGGGAAAAAGGCAAATGTGGGAAAAAGGCAAATGTGGGAAAAAGGCAAATGTGGGAAAAAGGCAAATGTGGGAAAAAGGCAAATGTGGGAAAAAGGCAAATGTGGGAAAAAGGCAAAGATGGGAAAAAGGCAAAGATGGGAAAAAGGCAAATGTGGGAAAAAGGCAAATGTGGGAAAAAGGCAAATGTAGGAAAAAGGCAAATGTGGGAAAAAGGCAAATGTGGGAAAAAACTCAAATGTGGGAAAAAGGCAAATGTGGAAAAAAGGCAAATGTGGGAAAAAGGCAAATGTGGGAAAAAGGCAAATATGGGAAAAAGGCAAATATGGGAAAAAAACAAATATGGGAAAAACGAAAATACGGGAAAAACGAAAATGTGGGAAAAACGCAAATGTGGGAAAAACGCAAATGTGGGAAAAACGCAAATATGCGCTGCTTCTCTTGGCGCGTACGTCGTTTGCAACTGGCAACGCAGCAATCTCCCGCGTCTTGGCGGGCATGCGCAAGCCGCCAAGATAAAAGAATTTAACTATAAAAAGAATCGTTGAATCGTTGGATCTTGGAATCGTCACGACTCGGAAACACGCAATCGTTCTTACCATTCTTTTGAACGACGATTCGTCCGTATCACGATTCGATTCTTAAAATTCTTTATTTAGAGTCGTTCAAATGAACGACTCATTCACGAATCGGTACAACTCTGTTGCATTGTATTATTACACTGCTTCTCGCTCAGACGTAACATGCATTACAGTCAAAGTGTGCCGAGAATTGTGTGTTTTTGTGATGGTGTTGAAATATTCGTCGTTATGTTGCAATGAGAAGATTTTGTATGGACGGGCGGTATTTGGAATTATGTGTGCACAGTACAAAATTTCAGTAGCGTAACTGGCAACCAAACGTACTGTGGACCCAATGCTAAAATCACTACACCAGACAATATATTCAATAATTGCTCCATTTCCGAAGCTAATATCTAAGAGCAAATGCAAACATATTCTCATACAGGTATACTGAAGGCAGTCAGCATTAATCATTAAGATGAGTAATGTCAATATTCTGCTGAACGCGACCCTTTTGCTAATGAGAATTTAATGTGCAGTGCCAGTGCCTTGGGAAGCTATTTTGTTCAACAGCCGGAAAAGAAACCTTCCTTTCCTAGTGTCATTCCTATTTCGTAGCTGTCAATGTATTGTGAGAAGTTGAGTAGCACTGTATGCCAATAAAAAAAATGGTTCCAATGGCTCTGAGCACTATGGGACTTAACATCTATGGTCATCAGTCCCCTTGAACTTAGAACTACTTAAACCTAACTAATATAAGGACAGCACGCAACACCTAGTCATCACGAGGCAGAGAAATTCCCTGACCCGCCGGGAATCGAACCCGGGCGTGGGAAGCGAGAACGCTACCGCACGACCACGAGCTGCGGACCATGCCAATAACAAAACGAGCTGAGTTACGCTGCTATTGTTATTTCAATATGTCAGTATACTACAGTTGCTCGTTCAGTTAACTGTGCATATTAATGAACAGGAAATCAGAACAACTAACCACTAAAATTTTAAATCGACCACGGAATAATATTTCAGGTAACTAGGACTTTGTTTATCGTGATTAGTAGAAAAGAGGGTTAATGACGAATCGGTTATAACACTGCTACTTTACTGCAGGACGGTATTACTTCGGATTAGTTGTCTGATTCCCTATTGTAGGGATCCTTAGGGACACATGTCATTACAAACAAAGGGGAGCACAGGAGTTGGGGTGTCATACGTGGTTCCTGGTGACGGGCCACTGTAATTTGATTACTGCTGTTCTGAACTAAATAAAATTCTAATTTGAAATTTTCAGTACTAAGCAAGAGCAGTGAAAGTCGAATTCTATAAAGCACGAGGAACAGAAAACACAAAATCACGTTCTGAATACAGAGATGTTTGATAATCAACTAGACATCAAAAGTTAAACAATATTGGAGAAATGGAAGATAAAAACAACGTAGTAAAAAGTTTCTGAGGATAGTTTGGAAAATGTAGATGCAAATTACACGAGATATGAAAGTCGTTTGGACGAAACTGCAAGAGAAATGAAACCAGTAGTGGGGCAGGAAATGAAACTGGGTTAGATCGTATGGATACGGTAACAGAAATGTTTAAATCAGTCACCTCTGGTTTAACTGCCTTGAACAGTAAAACTGATGCAGCATATCAGTCTTTGAGTATTGACTTGAAGAATTCAAATTAATCTTTAAGCACTGACTTAAACAATTTGAGAACTGAATGTAGAATTTCTTATCAGTTTTTGAACAGTAAAATTGACACATCTGTTCAGTCTTAGAAAAATGAAACGGACAAGACATTTGGAAATGAAATGGAAATCCTTAAAAAAATGTTTATCAATGAAATAAAGAATATGACGTTATGTATATAATAGGAATTGAGTGGCCTTGCCGAAGAGTGTAACAAGTATATGGTGTCTCAGGTAAATCAAAATGTAGATATAAAGATAAAGAAAGTTAGTGACGATAACCAAACAGAGATTAATCTAAAGATTGAAATAGTCAGACCACAGGTAAAGCGATCTGTAAATTCTTAGTGTGAAAAAATAGATGGGGTTCAAAAAGAATCGGAACCGCAATAAAAAGAGCTGTAACCGCGATAAACACGGAAGCAAGCAAAATTCAGGAACGTATTAAAAGCCTACCTCACTGTAAGCCAAATGATAGAAGGAACATGTCAGAATCAGATAGGTAATGATACCGACAAGTTTGATCCAAAAGGCGGAAGCTATCTGGTCATGTTCATAGATAAATTTAGATCATTTACACGGAAAGAAATTCCAGAGGAAGCCGCGTGAGAATTACTAGAACAAGGTTGAGTGGAGATGCAGATAGTTGGACAGTACGCGCCTTGGGAGGCTGCGAAACGCTCGAAGAATTTTTGAAACGGTTCGAAAAAGAATACTGGTCAGCAAATAAACAAGAGAAAATGATAACAGAGTTTACTTACACTATTCTGTACTGAGCTGGTACATATTCGAGTATGAAAACTGTTGTGGACTGGCAAGACAGCCATTACACTATGACAGGTAGCCGAAAGGCACGCGTTTAAGCTCACGCAGGATGGCGTGAGGTCTGGAACAGGACAAGGTCTTTATAGTAGCAAAAATAGTACGTAGCTTCTGGAATACTTAACCATAATCCATAATTGGTGAACATCGGTCTGACGGTACATTATTCATAATATCAATAGTAACTGGTAATGACGCCTTGCTAGTTCGTAGCAAATGACGTAGCTGAAGGTTGTGCTAACTATCGTCTCGGCAAATGAGAGCGTATTTTGTCAGTGAACCATCGCTAGCAAAGTCGGTTCTACAACTGGGGCGAGTGCTAGGAAGTCTCTCTAGACCTGCCGTGTGGCGGCGCTCGGTCTGCAATCACTGATAGTGGCGACACGCGGGTCCGACGTATACTAACGGACCGCGGCCGATTTAAAGGCTACCACCTAGCAAGTGTGGTGTCTGGCGGTGACACCACATTTCTGAACGTTGTAGCGTTGCTAAAGGGCATTGAATAGTAGTATGGGTGGCATGACAGTTTTTAGCCTGTATCTCACCGTGTGGCTAGTGACGGGGCAAACAATCAGGAAATCTCCGAGGGTACGTTATTGGGGACTGTGATAAAATCTCTTTTTAAAGAAAGTAGGAGACTTAGACGTGTTGTACCGTGATGATGAAAATCGGTACCATAATAATGTTAACAACCACCCAACCTGAAACCATTACAACAGTAACCAGAATAGAATACACGTTGTCGATAATGGCAATCGTTATTGTCAAAACGGTGATAGTAACGACTACAATGTGAGATCAGCACAGGTAGATAGATGGAGAAGAAGCGGAAGACGTTTTGGTCCAGGAATGGGAGGTCATAATTGATGACCTCGTGAAAATAGCTATGGGGAAAGCGACGATTCACATCAGTAAAGGGGCGCACTGCTGCGGATAGAATTGCGAGGCCCCGACGCTAACGGTAAAGAAATCAGTTTTGCTGCAACTATAAATATGACAATATAACTGAAACTGAACAAGAAAGTGTGTTTAGGCGTAGTCAAGGTCGCGTAGAGGCTAGCGGGCCTAAACAACAAAACTATAATGGTTTGTTTCAGATACAAAGTGAGTCAAAGGTAAAAGCTCATGCAGTTACGAGTGTTGTCGGAGTGAATGCTCATGCATGCACGAGTAGTATTGCTGCACTGGTTTTAGCTCTGTATCCGGTTGCAAATATGCAAAATGTCTTGGTGAATGAAGTTGAAACTATAGTTGATAATAAGAAATGGTTAATGTACGTGAATAAGATGTACGAGGGTTTAGAAGAAAGGAAAAAGGGAAGTAAAATAGGTTTTACAGGGAATAATGATGAAGGTAAGAGCAAGAAAAGTGAAAGTGTATTTAATAAGAAGATGAATAATGAATATATAATGAGTAAAGAATGAAATTCGTAGTTACGATGAGAAATATGAAGAGTTTAAGATACATAATAATAATTTTGTTGATGCCATTCCTGAACGTAGAGAAGTCAGCGGATTAGGAAGGGCAGCTGAAACTGTGATATTAGGTAAGAACATGGAACTTTAGATGACTGTGTAAGATTAATAAGTGAAACCGAAGATTTTAAAGTATATGAAGTTACATCCAATGTAATGCATTCAGATGAAAGTGGCGGAGAGAATGATCTTGGTGATGTCACAGATACTACAGAAACGATTTGAATAAACAAGACCACTGCGATTCTTAGAATTCTTTACTAGAGAACACAACCAGTTTCGGAAACTAAGTTTTCCTCTTCAGGTGCTTCGCTGTATGCAAATGTATAAAAGAACTTACCACAAATTTATCCATGCCAAGAAATGGGCAGATAAAAGCGGTAAGGTCTGTGTCTACTTACAGTCGAAAGATTAACGTTTCTATTTAATCCGGATAAAGCCATTCCCAACATTTATATCCAGGTAATTAAACCGTCTGACTGAATGTGCGAACGTCTATGATAAAATGTACAGAGGGCTAAGGCCATCCCCAACCTAAGAAAGAACGCAGTAAAACGTCGCAGTAAGAACGTAGTAGCTAGTGAATATGTAATTTAGAATAGAACTAATTAAAATACTTAGCGGAAACGCCACGTTTGTAACATTAAAAGAGAAACAGCAGTCAATAGTGTCACACTTTACCTTCACTGTAGACAGTCTGCGGAGGTTAGCATAGTATTGCCCTGTGGGGAGGTAATCAACAAACAGAATCTCCCTTCGCATCCAAGAGCACTAATGCCATGACCTCTCCCGCCGAAGGAATTGTCTTTGCTTTCTTTGGCGACGGAGAATCACCATGTTTCCACTGCTTTGACTGTTGTTTTTTTTCTGGGGTACAGTAGTGCACCCAAGTTTTATCTGTGGCCACAAACCGGCGCAAAAAATCTTTTTCCTTTCTCCTAAAACCGGGCCAAACGTTGTTCCGATACTTTCATTCTCATGCGTTTTTGATCCAGCATCAAGAGTCGCAGCATCCATCCTGCAGATAATTTTTTTCATTTCTGATTCTTCAGTTAAAATGTGATATACCCTTTCAGATGATATCTGGCAAGCGCGAGAAAGTTCATGCACTTTAATCGGCGATCCTCCATGACAATCTTGTGCACTTTCGCAATAATTTCTGGAGTAGTGGCACATCTTGGCTGGCCACTGCGCGGATCATCATCTAAGCTCTCTCGACCAAATTTAAATTCATTTGTCCACTTGGCAACAGTTGAATATGAAGGAGCAGAGTCCCCCAGTGTATTCTGGAAATCGGCATGAATATCCATTGCTTTCATACCTTTCTTTCAAAGTGCTCAATCACTGCTCGAATCTCGATTTTTTCCATCTTCGCAAATCACTACACGGGGACAACAACAGAGCCACGTCACCGCCACAGCTCTCTTCCAAGAGCGCTGACGTGGCACGTGTTTACAGGCAACAGTCCAATGAATATCACGTGAACAACTCAATTCGTTGCACTAGCGCTGACCTCTTGTGGTGATTCCGAAAACTTTTCAAACCACCCTTGTATAAATGGGCACAGTCAAAATTATGCTATGGGTAATACCTACTAAATTTGTGAACAAAATGATGCATTTTTGAATAATTAGTAAGAATGACAAAGACACTTGGCATTTGAATAACCATAATTTCAACGTATTTAAATGTATATAAATTTGTATGTATGTAAATAAAGTATTTAAATATTGAGAATATTGTTAGCGTAGTTCGAGATTTGAAAAATTTTCATAAAACTGATAAGCATTGTTCTATTGAAATTTCGAGGTATCATAAGCACCGTGCTACGGGTTTGACGTTTCTTTGAATCTACATCTAGTAATGTAGATCAGTGAAATGTGGGGCACTTGTAACACGATAACACAATGAATTATCGATTTTTCTCTTAAATGTATGGTTAGGATTGTGTATATTTTTTCTGTAATATTTATGCTATGGACATTTTTGTTAATGTTATTTAATTTAGTGAGCTATATGTCAATATATTAATAATAAATGTTTAAAGTGTTGTATGTAGACACACTGGAATAGTCAAATGTGTAACATTATCCGTAAGAGTATCGATCGGTAAGCTTAATTAATGTCTTTGGATGCGCTTGCGCATGAAATAGTTTTTGGAGAGACAGCCACTGCATTGTGTTTCTAGACTGCTTCTGGTACAGACTTAAAATGAATTAGTCAGTGTGCTGAGATTTGTGTGTGTCTATGATGGTGCTGAAATGTTTGTAGTTATGCTGCAATGAGAAGATTTTGTATGGACAGGCAGTATTTGGAATTATGTGGGCACAGTTCAAAACTTCAGGAGCATAACTGGCAACAATACGTATTGTGGACTCATTGTTATTTACTGTAAATCGATGCCATGAAGAGCAGCCACGCGGGTTGCCGCGCGGTCTCAGGCGCCTTGCCAAGTTTCGTGCGGCTTCCCCCCCCCCCCCCCTCCCCACCTCCCCCGTCCGAGGTCGGAGGTCCTCCACCGGGCATGGGTGTGTGTGTTGTCCTTAGCGTCAGTTAGTTTAAGGTAGATTAAGTAGTGTGTAAGCCTAGAGACCCATGACCTCAACAGTTTGGTACCACAGGAACTTAAACAAATTTCCAAATTTCCATGGCGAACCTGTACCATTTATTGCTACATAATGTTATCTGCCGAAGTATCTAAGAAGATTCAGCACAAAGTACACAAAGTAAGGTCTCATCAGTTTATTGTACGAGTTTACACAGACAGTCCAGCGTTTAGAATTGATAGTTTCAAATTATAGTTTTTCATTAAGTTATTAATGGTTATGTTTCAACTCGAGCTTTTCCATGATAGGATGCTTCCTTTCTTTAAGTGAAATTCCTCGTTGTATTAAGAGACAGAAACCTCTTTAAATGAGTGAACAGCAATGTAATAACATTTTTGTGTGATCAGTTTAAAACATGTGAAACTTTGACCATGCTTTATGTTAACTGCTCACAACTGGACAACAGTTCAATGATAATGACAGTGTGGTCTATGTTTTCTGAAACCAAAAGGTAATGACATTAATATCTTGGGAAGACTATTCAAAAAGTATTTCACAAACGTAACTTGTCATGCTCAGATTAAATGATTTTAACAATCGTCAGTACTGTCACGTTTCCAGTGATAGCTTTCAGGTTTGTTTTATTAAGGACATCACGTTTAAACTGTCAAAACATGAATGTCAATTTTCGATTTTAAATTGTTTATTACTGACTAACGAAACGGTTGTGTTAAGCATTGCAGTGAGCATTACGCAACAATTATTGCTAAAATCACTTCACCAGAAAATATATTCAATTATTGCTCCATTTTCGAAGCTAATATGTAAGACAAAATTCAAACATATTCCCATACACGTATACTGAAGGTAGCCAACATTAAGCATTAAGGTAACGCCGTAATACTCTGCTGTACGTGACCCTTCTGCTAATGAGACAATAATGTGCAGTAGCAGTGCCTTGAGCAGGTATTTTGTTTAACAGCCAGAACAGAAACCTTGCTTTCGCTGTATCATTCCCATTTCACAGCTGTGTCAATGTATTGTGAGAAGTTGTGTAGTGTCGTATGCTAATAACAAAACAAGCTGAGTTACGCTGCTAATGTCATTATATCAATATGTCAGTATACTAGCGTTGCTCGTGCCGAGAGCTGGCGACCGTAAGCCTCTTTCAGTCAACTGTGGATGTTAATGAACAGGAAATCAGAACTAACTACTAAAATTTCAAATCGACCATTGAATAATATTTCAGTTTACCGAGACTTTGTTTCTCGCCATTAGTAGAAAAGGAGGTTAATGACGAATCGGTTATAACACATGCTACGTTACTGCACGAAAATTTTACTTCGGATTAGATGCTTTAATCCATATTGTAGAGATCCTTAGGAACACGTGTCATTACAAACGAAGTATAGCACTGGAATTGGAGTGTTATAAAGTGTTTACGAATTGGTGTTTTCTAGGACCGTAGCGCAGCTACGGCACCCAGTAATCGCGGCTCATTTAGTGTGTTTTGAACCACAAGTCCACGTGTGCAGTTTCGTAGCTACAACCGAGCCTGGCGAGCAGAGATGAGTTTTTTTGTAGTTAATAAAGTATTAACTATTCAGAGTGATTTAATTAACTGTGTTATTACTAGCCACCTCATTGTCCAAGAAGTCAGACACAACATGTACAACCAGCTGTAAAGAAAACGAAAGAAAACGGACCACATCTCCAATACTTAGTTACATAGATGGACCACATATTCAGCAAGATATTAACTATAAAAATAGACACAAAGCTGACTGTAGTCTCACCGGAGGGACGGCTGAGTGCAATGCTTTTCTGACCTTCCCATTCCATAAAACCACAAGTAATAGTGGAGGTACCGGGTGGTTATAATTAAAGTGTAGCTACTGAAAGAGGTGGGGAACGGCCTTGCTGCAGTGGATACACCGGTTCCCGTCAGATCACAGAAGTTAAGCGCTGTCGGGCGTGGCTGGCACTTTTTCGGGGTGCACTCAGCCTCGTGATGCCAATTGAGGAGCTACTCGACCGAATAGTAGCGACACTGGTCACAGAAAACCATCACAACGACCGGGAGAGCGGTGTGTTGATCACACTCCCCTCCTATCTGCATTCTTATCTGAGGCTGACACGGCGGTCACTTGTGGACGGAAGACGGAGTGGTCTCACAGAGGTCCAGTGTGGGCTGTAATTATCGTATGCCAGCGAAACTTGGCAGATATCCTAACGCATTAATGCGGAAACGATTTACACTTGAAAAACTTAAAAACGGTTCAAATGGCTCTGAGCACTATGGGACTTAACATCTGTGGTCATCAGTCCCCTAGAACTTAGAACTACTTAAACCTAACTAACCTAAGGACATCACACACATCCATGCCCGAGACAGGATTCGAACCTGCGACCGTAGCAGTCGCGCGGTTCCGGACTGAGCGCCTTAACCGCGAGACCACCGCGGCCGGCTGAAAAACTTAGGTTCAGTTTTGGCCAACAGGTGCAACATTAGACTTGTGAAAGGGAGAAAGGCGTATGGAAATATTTCTATATGTAACGGATTAGGAGCGGAACGTGGGCAGATAAAGTTAAACAAGCGAGAAAAGCACAATGTTCATTTTATCATTAACCCCCACTTACCCAGTCCGTTCAAGGTGAGAACCGGAGACGCCTTGTCCTCTCTTGAATATCCCTAGTTTTTCTTATGCACTACACGGTCATACTGCTGTAGACTTATTCGAAACCAATTCATAATCAAAAAAAGGTTTGCATCACCTCAATTCCGAGAGTTCCAGAACCCGTACAGAAAATTGGAATAGAGATCAACATAAACATCATTTCTGCCCTTCTTATTGCTCATGAAAATCACACATTGCATGTTGTACCACCATACAGCGAGACCTTCACAGGTGGTGGTTCACATTGCTATACACACCGGTACCTCTAATACCCAGTAGCACGTCCTCTTGCATTGATGAATGCCTGTATTCGTCGTGGCATGATATCCACAAGTTCATCAAGACACTGTTGCTCCAGATTGTCCCACTCCACAACGGTGATTCGGCGTATATCCCTCAGGGTGGTTGGCGGGTCACGTTGTCGATAGATTTTCAATGTATCCTAGGCATGTTCGATAGGGTTCATGATTGGAGAACATGCTGGCCACTCTAGCCGAGCGATGTCGTTATCTTGAAGGAAGTCACTCACAAGATGAGCACGAAGGGGCGCGAATTGTCGTCCACGAAGACGAATGCCTCGCCAATATGCTGCCAGTATGGTTGCACTATCGGTCGGAGGTTGGCATTCATGTCTCGTACAGCCGTTGCGGGGCCTTCCATCATCACCAGCGGCGTATGTCGACCACACATAATGCCACCCCAAAACAGTAGGGACCCTCCACCTTGCTGCACTAGCTGGACATCGTGTCTAAGGCGTTCAGCCTGACCGGGTTGCCTCCAAACACGTCTCCGACGATGGTCTGGTTGAAGGCATATGCGGCACTCATCGGTGGAGAGAACGTGATGCCAATCCTGAGCGGTCCACTCGGCATGTTGCTGGGCCCTTCTGTATCGCGCTGCATGGTGTCGTGGTTGCAAAGATGGACCTCGCCATGGACGTCGGGAGTGAAGTTGCGCACAGTTTGAGTCGTGGCACGACGTGCTGTGGCTGCGCGAAAAGCATTATTCAACATGGTGGCGTTGCTCTCAGGGTCCCTCCGAGCAATAATCCGTAGGTAACAGTCATCCACTGCAGTAGTAGCTCTTAGGCGGCCTGAGCGAGGCATGTCATCGACAGTTCCTGTCTCTCTGTATCTCCTCCATGTGCGAACTACATCGATTTGGTTCACTCCGAGACGCATGGACAGTTCCCTCGTTGAGAGCCCTTCCTGGCACAAAGCAACAATGCGGACGCGATCGAACCGCGGTATTGAGCGTCTAGACATGGTTGAACTACAGACAACACGAGCTTCCTGATGAAATGACTGGGATTGATCGGCTGTCGGACCCCCTTCGTTTAATAGTCGCTGCTCATGCATGGTCGTTTCATCTTTGGGCTGGTTTAGTGTCATTTCTAAACAGTCAAAGGGACTGTGTCTGTGATACAATATCCACAAAGTCTATCTTCAGGTGTT
The DNA here is from genome assembly GCF_021461395.2 of Schistocerca americana. Classification (NCBI taxonomy): domain Eukaryota; kingdom Metazoa; phylum Arthropoda; class Insecta; order Orthoptera; family Acrididae; genus Schistocerca; species Schistocerca americana. Next base: position 570,865,971 of record NC_060123.1, read on the forward strand.
CTGGGAAATGGGGTGATGCAAAACTTTTTTTGATGTGTGTATTTTGCGGATGATCTTCCAACAAGTAATTGTTTTGTACCTGCTCCTTTGACGACGATTGTGCGCTGTTACGATTCATTGGAGACGGGATTTGTGGCTTTCTGTCCTAACAAGGATGAACTACAAGGCTTGACACTAGTTTCAGAATCACTTTCACTTGTCAAGCACGTATCGTCATCGTTATACTCCTCATGCACATTGACTGCACAGTCTAGCGTATACGACGCCATACATTACACTGACTCGTCTTGCAGAAACGCTAATATTCCATCTGCGATTTCTTTCTCGCTCTGCGAAATTCCTTGGGTTCCTCTGTGACAAATGTCAAAGTTGGAACTGTTATTGTAGATATAATGCAATGTTTGCTTTGAAAGCGTAGACTTTCTCCTCAATGTCAATAAAATTCTTGTGGACTGTTGACCGCGTTGTCAATATACAAAATTGTCCGACGTTTCGTCCACTGTTACTTTCAGTCAGATCGGCACAAAGCCCTGAGGAAGACCATTTGCAACAGCGACCGAAACGTTGGGCAATTTTATATACTGACAATGCGGTCAACAGCCAAGAAGAATTTTATTGGCAATGTTTGCTTTATTTATCGTTGGAATTGCTCTGCCTTGCGCCAACACCACTAGCCCTGTAGCACAATTGTGAGTTACTTGTCGGCTAAGCAGTTCAAATGGTTCAAATGGCTCTGAGCACTATGGGACTCAACATCTGAGGTCATCAGTCCCCCAGAACTTAGAACTACTTAAACCTAACTAACCTAGGGACATCACACACATCCATGCCCGAGGCAGGATTCGAACCTGCCACCGTAGCGGTCGCGCGGTTCCAGACTGTCGCGCCTAGAACCGCTCGGCCACTCGGCCACCCCGGCCGGCGCTAAGCAGTTCAACTACACTCCATAGCCGCATGCTGTGCTGACCACTATGGACCTCCAGTTCCGCCCCCTGTTGCCATTAGCAGCCAATATTGTGGTTGCATGGTAGACAATATGTGGGGCGTCGAATGCCGTAAATGTCAGTGGCCTTTAGCGACCTCGCATTCAAGGGGTTCCTTGTTAGATTCCTACGTTGGCCCTTTCAGATATGATACCAATTAATTACTTATGATACGAGCGCGTCGTATCTACAGCTCTATGTTCTCGCGTGTGTAGCCTAACTTCGCACAAACTGTGTTCGGAGTGCTATCTGTAGACTTTTGGTCAAAAGCGTATCTTCAGGCTAGAGCGTCTGAGCTCTACTCAAGTGACCAGAGACTTTAAACACTGGTGACTCAGTGCAAGGTGCTTGCTACTTGAATACTGTCCGTTCTGCAGTTGTTTCTTCACACTTTAAAATTTTTGACGCATAATCGATCGTCTCACGTGTAACAGCATCATAAAAAATCCAGAAAACTGATCGCAGATTTTGGAAGCGAGAGCTTGATGTTTTACGGGATAGTAAATTACCTCAGATTACGGTAAGTAGAGCTCGTATCAGAACATGCTGGTGAAGCGTGTAAGACTGGTCAAGTTTTTGTTACGGTGTCTCGTCTGAAAACAGCAGGTGGCTACATGACGTGCAATGGATTGCTGCGTCTTGATTCGATACTTACACACTCAGCCGAGAGGAATTCGCTGTCGAACGACTTTCAACGTGTTTTTATGTGGCAGTACATGCACAATGCATTACGCGTTGTCAATGAAGCAACGTCGCAAAATTATCGAGGTGCAAGATTAAAAATTCATAGCTTTTCAATTCGATCTGCGGTTTCCTTAACGAATTTAATGCATTTAACGTGTTTTTCTTCTCTTCCATTACTTTTTGTCTTAAGAGAACGAAACTGCGCTTTGGATCGGGCTGCGTGTTTTAACAAGGCGCCCGCATCTCGTGGTCGTGCGGTAGCGTTCTCGCTTCCCACGCCCGGGTTCCCGGGTTCGATTCCCGGCGGGGTCAGGGATTTTCTCTGCCTCGTGATGGCTGGGTGTTGTGTGATGTCCTTAGGTTAGTTAGGTTTAAGCAGTTCTAAGTTCTAGGGGACTGATGACCATGGATGTTAAGTCCCATAGCGCTCAGAGCCATTTGAACCATTTTAACAAGGCGTGTGAGCTCTTTCATGTGTATGAAACATTTCTTATTATTTCTTGTTTCTCTAGCTTCTCCTCATTTTGCCGATGATGTGATAATGTGTAATAAGATAAAATAATTTCATTTATAAGCAAACGAAACTATCTCGTAAAAAACAATGTTCGCCAAGATCCAAAAAATATATTTGATTCCTCGACACTTCCAGAAACTGTATACGTAGTGAATGTAAAGCCACTGAAAAAGGTGAAGGTATTGTAGTCTTTTCTCATCTTCTAGTTAACTAGTCTCTTGTTCCTGGGACATAAAACTGAGCAGATGTAAATTTTGTAATCCTTAAATCTTTGTTGGGTATATGTTATTTATATCGCTATATTTGACGAGCCCACCATTAAAACAAGCCACCACCTTGTCTTCTTACCATTTATTCAATTTAAATTGTGATTTATGCGTATTTCAAGCATAAAACAGGCTTTTTTTGGCGGCGGATTGTTCGAAAACGAACGATCGGACACTATTGGTGTCGTTTCGCTAAGCGTTTATCAGTCAAGAACCGGAACCCCTGAGATATTTTATTCGGTCACTTTCGTGCTGCACGCAGTATTTTATAGCGAGACTTACACGGTCTGATGGATTATTGTTTCCGAACAACGACGCCTGCTGGCGTACTCATTGGCCTGACATAAGCAAATGATTGTAAAAAAAAGTCCGAGAATGGTCTGCAGTAAGGTAATCTGTTAATAACCATATAGACCTCGATGTTCTGTACTGCAACGTGGTATTTATGCACAGATTGTCCAGCCTCAAAGTGGGTTGCCTCCGTATCGCGATTGTCATAATATACGGAATTGTATAACTTGCAGATCGCTAAAATAATGTCGCGCCTTTGGGAGACCTTTACAGTAATCGTCTAATTGTGAGCCAGGAGATTTTAAAAACGCCACATATCGGACACAGACATTGGCTTGGGAGCACCAATAGTACTACGCCCAGTAAAAGCGCGTGGTTTTCAAATCAGTTTTTGTATTAACTGCTGCTTTACCTATTCCCGATGTATTACAACTTGATTAATGTTTTCTTCACAAAGAAATCCTTCGAGGCGTAAGTTACGAAATCGGGGGAAAGAAGTCTTTCCTAGGGAAAGGATTCTGGAAGTATATCTCTTTCGTCACAGAAAAAAATTAGTCTAGTTGTAACCAGTGTTTCTTTCATTTCTATGGGATTCATTCTTATGAAACTGTGATACTGTTGTGTGTCTTCAATAACGGGTTTACTACTTGGGACAACGCATGTTGGAGAATCATCCCTTCTGGTACTCCAATTTCTACTCAGAGATGAATGTGTCCGTTTAAATACTTTGTTGGCAACCCAAATAATGAAGACCTGCAGTTCAACGTTCTTCCATCAGAGCACTTCACTTCGAGTTTAAGAGAGCACCTGCAAAATCTCTCTAAGATGCTCAGTTCTCCCAAATATTTCAGTGTAAAAGTTTCTGCAATCAGCTCTCAGATATTTCTCGAACTTTACCCTGAGCTACTACCAGACAAGAACTGTCAACAAAAACTTGCCATTCACATAACTACACTCAAGCTCATGAATTAAGGATAATTGCAGAATGTGGTGCCACGCATCATGGCCCTACACAAAACTGGCGCTAATAGCATAGGCACATAGGGAACACACACGACACATGATCTGTAAGTCCACGGTATTGGTAATCGTCCCGAAACACATGTGCTACAGAACGCCACTATTTCCTGCGCATGTACCCCGACATCAATATGAGATATGACCACCATGCACACGTACACAGGCTGCACAACGGGTTGGCATACTCTGGACCAGGTGGTCGAGCAGCTGCTGGGATATAGCCTCCCATTCTTACGCCAGTGCCGGTCGGAGCTCCTGCAGTGTCCTAGAGGTTTGAAGACGTGCAGTGATACATCGACCGAGAGCATCCCAGACGTGCTCGATGGGGTTTAGGTCTGGAGAACAGGCAGGCCACTCCATTCGTTCAAGGTACTCGTCCACGATGGCAGCTCGGTGGGGCCGTGCATTATCATCCATCAGGAAGAAGGTGGGACCCACTGCACCCCTGAAAAGGCGGACATACTTGTGCAAAATTACGTCCCGATACACCTGACCTGTCACAGTTTCTCTGTCAAAGACAAGCAGGTGTATACGTGCACAGTAAAAACTGAAGAAATTTAATCAGCAGCAGTGCAAGTAAACTAAAATGTTTTGCGAGCATGTTTTAACACCATGGTTTGTGTGTGTTAAATAGATCTGTTTCCTGCACTTACAAAATTGAAAGTAAGTCTATTGGATTTAAAGTGAATCGAATTTTCATTGTTCATTATGAATGGGAATGAATGAAATAGAAGAAGATAGTGCTGCAGTAGAAAGCACTGTAAGAAAAGTGTATCGAAATTTATCTTAGAGGAAACTGTATATAAGATATATTATGTGTGTTAAATGTTTAACAGCATTTATGTTCCCCAATACTGCACATGTGTATTGTATTAAGATTGATGTTGATAAATGTATATCTATATATAAACTTCATTCAGTCCTGTAAATGTACTCAGTAAAGAAGAGGTTGCGTGTTTCTCGACTTCGTCTTCCTTGGTGAACCTGGATAGTGCTTCTTTCTGACCCATCATTCCTCCCAGTAGACTAGAATCCATAAAATTTTTAGAAAATTTGTTTCCCAGTTTTGCAGTTACTTTTAATTTTTATTTGTGTACGTTAGTAATGATTTTGTTGGCCACAACAAGCACATGTTCCACATTGTCTATAAGCTGGACTGCAGTTTCCTTGTGTAGAAAGGAACACTGAAAACTCATTCACATATTTCTAGCATATGTAAGTCGTTGCTCTGTGTGTGAAAAAGAATGTGTGTGCAATCTTATTGAAGCATTGTAATGTGTCCAATGTTAACATACCACTAACAGTGTAATTTTGTCACAGAAATGCTTTACGTTTTCAGAGCTATGCAGGGTGTTACAAAAAGGTACGGCCAAACTTTCAGGAAACATTCCTCACACACAAAGAAAGAAAATATGTTATGTGGACATGTGTCCGGAAACGCTTACTTTCCATGTTAGAGCTCATTTTATTACTTCTCTTCAAATCACATTAATCATGGAATGGAAACACACAGCAACAGAACGTACCAGCGTGATTTCAAACACTTTGTTACGGGAAATGTTCAAAATGTCCTCCGTTAGCGAGGATACATGCATCCACCCTCCGTCGCATGGAATCCCTGATGCGCTGATGCAGCCCTGGAGAATGGCGTATTGTATCACAGCCGTCCACAATACGAGCACGTAGAGTCTCTACATTTCGTACCGGGGTTGCGTAGACAAGAGCTTTCAAATGCCCCCATAAATGAAAGTCAAGAGGGTTGAGGTCAGGAGAGCGTGGAGGCCATGGAATTGGTCCGCCTCTACCAATCCATCGGTCACCGAATCTGTTGTTGAGAAGCGTACGAACACTTCGACTGAAATGTGCAGGAGATCCATCGTGTATGAACCACATGTTGTGTCGTACTTGTAAAGGCACATGTTCTAGCAGCACATGTAGAGTATCCCGTATGAAATCATTGCGGTGAATCGAGGAAGTACAGTACATACTGACGAAACTAAAATGAGCTCTAACATGGAAATCAAGCATTTCCGGACACATGTCCACATAACATCTTTTCTTTATTTGTGTGTGAGGAATGTTTCCTGAAAGTTTGGCCGTACCTTTTTTTAACACCCTGTATACTGGCTGTAAGTTTAAGACTCGTTTGTAACAGGGCACATTTGCCTGCAGTGTTAGTTACCCATTACGTGTTTGTGTGTGTGTGTGTGTGTGTGTGTACACAATTGCACGTAAGTCTTCATGTGCATGACAGGCAGATATTAACCTCCATACAGATCCCTTTCAAGGACATTTAGGGGTTGGTATCTGGTTCCTCGTTCACGGCAAATGAAAACCCGACGAGAATCACTGTTCGGATTATGCCTGGACTCGTCCGTGAATATAACCTGGGACCACTGTTGCAATGAATGTACTGCGTTCTTGACACCAGGCTTTACGGGCTCTCCTGTGACCAGGGGTAAGTGGAATGCACCTTGCAGGCCTCCGGGCGAATAAACCATGCATGTTCAGTCGTCTGTAGGCTGTGTGTCTGGAGACAATTGTTCCAGTGGCTGGGGTAAGCTCCCGAGCAAGGCTACCTGCAGTACTCCGTGGCCGTCTGCGGACACTGATGGTGAGATATCGGTCTTCTTGTAGTGTTATACACTTTTGATGTCCCGTACCTATCGCCTGGACACGTTTCCTGTCTGCTGGAATCGTTGCCATAAACGTGAGATCACACTTTGTGGTACACAGAGGACCCGTGTTACGACCTGCTGTGTTTGACCAGCCTCCAGTCGCCCTAGTATTCTATCCCTCATTACGTCCTCAATATGTGTTCTTTGAGCCATTTTGAACACAGTCACCATTAGCACGTCTGAAAACGTCTGCAAATTTACTCGCTGCACCGTACTCTGACATGCACCAACACACCTGTGCGTATGTGGACTGCTGCCAGCACCACCGTGCGACGACCGCAGGTCAAATGCACCGCATGGTCATACCCCGAGGTGATTTAAACCATCAAACCGCCCATCAGAGCGTTGTTTCACCATGTATCAGCATTATCCTTAATTTATGAGTATGAGTGTAGTTTGCGACTCAGTGCTGACGGCATGAAATACATTGAAAGTAGAAAACGCTCATGTGTACAACTAGTTTAGTAGTTTCATGGAAAACGTAAGTAACAAAGTAGATAGCGATTTTAATTTGGGATCGGATTGCGAATCCAGTCGTTTTAACTTCTGCACCACCCCGCTCGGTTGCCTAAGTTAAAATTGTGGAGGGTAATACTGCTTTAGCGCTTGCAGTTTATTGATGTATGTCGACGCTTTTCAGTTTCGAAGGTTGCATTTACTTATCCGTCTTGCAACCGTTGATATAATATCGATGTTTTTATTATGTCAGGACACAAGTGCTCGGCCTACACTGAGGTGGCAAAAGTCATGGGATAAGATATGCACATATTCAGATGGTGGTAGTATCACGTACAGAAGATACAGAAGAGCAGTTCATTGACGGAGCTCTCATTTCTACTCAGAGTGATCCACGGGAAATTGTTTCCGACACAATTATGGCCGCAGCTGGCCGGTGTGGCCGAGCGGTTCTAGGCGCATCAACCATCTTGTCTCACAGTAGGATAAAATAATTATCAGATATGGCGATTACTTTTGAAAAAAAGGGTTTACTTACTTTTTTTCCTTCTGTCTCGTTTTCATTCGACTGCCCCTTATAGTTATCGGCAGGTCGTCGGAGCAGCGTTCCTCGATGACTGTGGGACAAATGGTTCAAATGGCTCTGAGCACTATGGGACTTAACTGCTGTGGTCATCAGTCCCCTAGAACTTAGAACTACTTAAACCTAACTAACCTAAGGACATCACAAACATCCGTGCCCGAGGCAGGATTCGAATTTGCGACCGTAGCGGTCGCGCGGTTCCAGACTGTAGCGCCTAGAACCGCTCGGCCACTCCAGCCGGAGACTGTGAGACAAGAATGAACACATCACAGAGTGAGCTGTCCAACATGGAGACGACTGAGGAAGAGGTTTGTTTCACAAAGGGAGGTTTATAGGTAGAGAGCAAGAACAGAGAGTTCAACGTCCTCTCGACAACGATGTAATTAGTGGCTGAACAGAAACGTGGACTGAGGAAATACCTTTCCATAAGTGCCGTGTAGTTACTTACCTCCAGCGATTTAGTGGAATCACAGAAAACTTAAACGGATCGCTGGAGGGGGATATGAACCGCCTTCCCCCCCGAATACGATTGCCTTACCATTCCACCACCTTTCTCGATTTACATGACTCATCTGCGAAAACAGTGCATCAGGAACATGTACTGAACACTTATTTTTGTTATTATCTCAGAACTCTGTTCCCATAGATGGTACAAGTATTTCAGATTCTGGCTGTTTAGAGGAACCCACACCCAGGAACTGTAGCCTCATCAACATGAAGAACACCGGTGCAAGTCTGTTGAAATCTGGGCTACTATTTTATAAATGTAATTTTATTTTATAGAATGAAGTAGGTTCAACAAGGAGGCAGATGGAGCGAGTAAGGAAGCCAATCCATGCCCGAGCTAGTAAATTTGCAACAATTCAACTCAGTAACTCTACTCGCGAAGTATTCATCAAGAAAGCGAAATACCTTTTCAGTGCAATGCGTTCTTGCCCCATCTTGCATAAACCAATAGGTGCCTGCTTGATCCACCAAGACTAGCTGTGTGACGACAAATTGTTCCAAAATTCTTCACAATAAAGGATGGCAGCCAAAAACAGTTGCAGGATAGAATTTTTTTATTAAAATTCTTGACCAAGGTTTCGGTACATATAAATATACCTTCATCAGAAGTAAAACTTCTAAAATTACATCATGCACTGGAGAATAATAAAACAATTATGCCAAAAGGCGTCGTCAGTAATTAAAATAAATTAAATAAAAATTGCAATGTAACGTACACAAATGATAGTTTCTCTCACGAAAAAAGGCCACTAATGCCTCTACTGCATACTGCACCCTGAACAGTAATCTTGGGAGAATACAGTGGTTTCGCTTAACACAAATGGGGATTTTCGGAAGCCCAAAGTCGCCAGTTTTGTTTATTCATGACTCCATTTAGGTGGGAGAGTGCTTTGTCTGTGAACCAGATGCATCCAGTATCAAATCCTTCATTATCAAGCTCTCGAAGGTATGGACTGGTGGCTTTGGATTTTGAATGGAAATCTTGTAGGCTCTTTCCCAGTATTTTCTGTATGCTGAAATCCTTCACACCAGTCTCCGCTGCAATTATTCTGTAGTATTTCCTTGGATTTGGCGAAGAGCTTGTGAATTGTTTTCGTGTCGGGTCCTTTTGGAACACTGAATCGTTTTTGAAAACTGCATCTTGTTGCCGTAGGACTGTGCTGTAATTTGAGGTATTCCAGTACCATAAAAACATGACGTTCAATGGAATACATGATAGCAACTTCTTTCGTCGGTACATCTACCTCTACATTTATACTCCGCAAGCCACCCAACGGTGTGTGGCAGAGGGCACTTTACGTGCCACTGTCACTACCTCCATGCCGACTGCCAGAAAGCCTCCGTGCGCGCTCGAATCTCTCTAATTTTACATTCGTGATCACCTCGGGAGGTATAAGTAGGGGGAAGCAATATATTCGATACCTCCTCCAGAAACCCACCCTCTCGAAACATGGACAGCAAGCTACACCGCGATGCAGAGCGCCTCTCTTGCAGAGTCTGCCACTTGAGTTTGCTAAACATCTCCGTAACGCTATCACGCTTACCAAATAACCCTGTGACGAAACGCGCCGCTCTTCTTTGGATCTTCTCTATCTCCTCTGTCAACCCGACCCGGTACGGATCCCACACCGATGAGCAATACTCAAGTATGGGTCGAACGAGTGTTTTGTAAGCCACCTCTTTTGTAGATGGACTACATTTTCTAAGGACTCTCCCAATGAATCTCAACCTGGCACCTGCCTTATCAACAATTAATTTTATATGATCATTACACTTCAAATCGTTCCGTACGCATACTCCCAGATATTTTACAGAAGTAATAGCTACCAGTGTTTTTTCCGCTATCATACAATCATACAATCATACAATAAAGGATCCTTCTTTCTATGTATTCGCAATACATTACATTTGTCTATGTTAAGGGTCGGTTGCCACTCCCTGCACCAAGTGCCTATCCGCTGCAGATCTTCCTGCATTTCGCTGCAATTTTCTAATGCTGCGACATCTCTGTATACTACAGCATCATCCGCGAAAAGCAGCATGGAACTTCCAACACTATCTACTAGGTCATTTACATATATTGTGAAAAGCAATGGTCCCATAACATTCCCCTGTGGCACGCCAGAGGTTATTTTAACGTTTGTAGACGTCTCTCCATTGAGAACAATGTTGTGGCGTAACAAGACAGCTACGCCACACTGAAGTAGCCGAAAGGCACGCGTTAATCTCACGTAGGCTAGAGAGAGGTCTGAAACAGGATACGCAATGAATGGTAGCAAGAAAAGTACGTAGCTGCTATAATACTTAACTCTCAATCCATCATTTGTATACAGCATTCCTTGATGATACAAGTGAGACTCTATCTTAAAATGGTTAATGGCGCCTTGCCAGGTCGCAGCCACTGACCCAGCTGAAGGCCATTCCAACCATCCGCCCGGCCAATGAGCGATGCCTCGCCCGTGCAGTCGCCAGCAACGTCGTCCGTACAACTGGGGCGAGTGCTATTCTGTATCTCGAGACCTGCCTTGTGGTGGCGCTCGGTCTGCGATCACACAGTGGCGACACGCGGGTCCGACATGTACTAATGGACCGCGGCCGATTTAAAGCTACCACCTAGCAAGTGTGGTGTCTGGCGGTGACACCACAAACAACATGCTGTGTTCTGTTTGCTAAAAACTCTTCAATCCACCCACACAGCTGGTCTGATATTCCGTAGGCTCGTACTTTGTTTATCAGGCTACAGTGCGGAACTGTATCGAACGCCTTCCGGGAGTCAAGTAAAATGGCATCTACCTGGGAGCCTGTATCTAATATTTTCTGGGTCTCATGAACAAATAAAGCGAGTCCGGTCTCACACGATCGCTGTTTCCGGAATCCATGTTGAGCTTCCTTTCTCGCGGAACTTAACGGACAACACCCGTCCCTCCGACGTATGTTGCAGTTCTGAAACTCATCGCTCTGAGCTGCGCTGCACTATTTATAGGCACTACGTATTGCTATTATAGCGCCTTCTGTTAGCAGCTTTTCGAACTATTTCGAAACTTCTGCCGAACATTTTGTTACAGCTTTCGGAATAAACATACCGCTTTTTGCACTCTCGTATCGATCTTAGGTTTCGAGATATATCACTTTGATGTAAGGGACTCCTCCACTGGATATCCGGTATCAGTTAATAGCACTGAAAGCTGTTATAAGTTACTCAGAGAAATAAACCTACGAGACGAAACAATTTATACGTTCTTCATGCTGAGTCGAGGCGCAGTTTTACAGTAAAGCTTTGCAGTGACAAGAGTAAGAGCAGAACCCCAAGACCAGAGGAATAGTTAGGTACTTACTACCGACATTCCTAGGGAGACGCGGGAGTTTTTATGAGTCAGTTGTATTCGTGTTCGGATTGTAAGTGCCGTGTCTAGCAACATGCTCGCGCAACATCCTGGAAAAGTGCCAGTACCGGATAGCTGGGTCGTGTTTACTGCACTGTCAGAATGAGGCAGCTATTTCAATGCGCCAGGTGAGCAACAATTTCGCAACAGCATTTCACTCCCTTAGGTGGTGCACTAACTCACTTTGAACAAACTAGCTCGTGCAAGTGCACAACAGATGTACATACACATGAACGTATTTATAATTTTTCACTTGAATCACGGAAATTTTTTGATGGGCAACGGAATAACAATAAGAGACCAATGGGCAGGAATACAGCAGAACAGTGCTACACCAGAGCAGCTGAATACGCCCTGCTCCTCATCTAGGCTACCAGGCTTCGAAGAGCACCGAAAAATCTAGCCTGCGGTCGACAGAATAAGGACAAATAGTGGAAGGTATGGTGGTTCAATGTACTCGTACAATTGGGAATTAACACGTCGTCCAGCTGTGATAGTGGTGCAGAACCGCAAACTGTTCAGCATATCATAAACGCTTGCCCAAAATGTCACTTCCTCGTGATCCGGAGTTCATGATGACAACAAAGACATCAATTGCATATATCAGCAGCCGGATACATGTGTGTGAGATTCTGCACTTTGCAAATGACTTAAACGTAATTGAATTATAATTATGAATTTTCTTTGTATTAAATACAGGGTGATTCAAAAAGAATACCACAACTTTAAAAATGTGTATTTAATGAAAGAAACATAATATAACCTTCTGTTATACATCATTACAAAGAGTATTTAAAAAGGTTTTTTTTTTCACTCAAAAACAAGTTCAAAGATGTTCAATATGGCCCCATCCTGACACACGAGCAATATCAACCCGATACTCCAACTCGTTCCACACTCTCTGTAGCATATCAGGCGTAACAGTTTGGATATCTGCTGTTATTTCTCGTTTCAAATCATCAGTGGTGGCTGCGAGAGGTGGCCGAAGCACCATATCCTTAACATACCCCCATAAGAAAAAATCGCAGGGGGTAAGATCAGGGCTTCTTGGAGGCCAGTGATGACGTGCTCTGTCACGGGCTGCCTGGCGGCCGATCCATCGCCTCGGGTAGTTGACGTTCAGGTAGTTACGGACAGATAAGTGCCAATGTGGTGGCGCTCCATCCTGCTGAAATATGAATTGTTGTGCTTCTTGTTCGAGCTGAGGGAACAGCCAATTCTCTATCATCTCCAGATACTGTGGTCCAGTTACAGTAACACCTTCGAAGAAAAAGGGACCAAAAACTTTATTGGCTGAAATGGCGAACAAATGTACAACTAAATGAAACTTTATAGCTCCCTTAATTCGCCGACAGATAGTGCTTAGCTCTGCCTTTTGTCGTTGCAGAGTTTTAAATTCCTAAAGTTGTGGTATTCTTTTTGAATCACCCTGTATAGGTGTACGTATTGTCAAAGAAAACCTTTTCTTGTGTGATGTGATGCTAGCCATATGGTAAATAATAATAACAAATAATCGAGTTTACTCTTAGTTATCAAGTGATAATAACACGTGACGGACAAAGGACATAAGAACCAGACTATCACAGGCAAATAGTCTACTGGCCTTAATTTGAGGAAGACGTATCTGAGAATGTTCACTTGGAACACGGCAAGTGAATCACGGACTAAGAGAAAACTGGAAAAGAAGGGAACCGGAGCAATTGAAATGTGATGCTATACAGGACTGTTAAAAATTTGATGGATTCATAACATAAGAAGTGACGAGGTCGTCCATAGAATCAGCGAGGAAGGAATATGTCTGGAAAACAATGACAAGAAGGGACAGGATGATAGGATACCAGTGGATATTTCTAGAAGGAGCTGTAGAGGGTAAAAACTGGGAACTGGGAGAGAAGACATGGATCTGAATACTTACAACAAATAACTGGGTAAGTTTGATGTAAGTGCTACTCTGGGCCGAAGAGGTTGCTGTGGGTCGCACCAAACCAGTCAGAAGACTGACAAATAATAATAAACAAAAGGAGTCGCGAGAACACTGTAATCGAATACCCCTCCCAAATATTCCCATCAGGGAACCCCTCTGCCTGCTGTGGTATTTGGCTAAAAGGAACGAAGTTCTACAACAGCACGCCTTGTTCTCGTAAGTAGAGATTGAAACACGCAGAAACACTTACACACCTATTTTCTTAAATTTTTTTATCAGCAACAGTGGACAACGTCGTCCCAGAAATAAATTAAGAATGGTTCCAATTTCATGGATCCGACTAAGGTATTCGAGAGATCTCTCTTCGTTGCAAGACAACTGCCGAAACTGGTAACACCCTCTCAGTCCTATTGGGAACTCGTCTGCCATACCACAAGTTCGACAGATGTCTGACTTAAAAGAACCAAGACTCTTAATGGGCTGGCTCTGCAAAAGCCTGCTCTACATCTTTGAACAGAGAACGAAAAGAAAAAAGCAACACTATACAACTGTAGCGCAGGTAAACTGCGGAACAATTTGAGCACCTAATGGAATTCTTCTGTTACATACAATAACAGATACACGTACACACAAAAGACCTTCGCACTTTTGCCAGGTACATTTTGTCCCAGGTATTAAAAGTAGCTACCATTTCACAGTTCCGAACAGGGTTTTGACGTTTCCCTAGTTTCCCCGAAATATGCCAGAACCAGAAGTTTCCCGCCAAATATTTCCAATTGCGAACCACCCGTCTACTCCATTCTCAGCTCACAGAAATTTGAGTTAAAATAAACCAATTCTACTATATCACGGGCCTGATCTAAAACTGCGCACCCTACCTTATGTAGAGTAGGAAATCAAAGATGAGAAAAAAAGGTCAGAACCTGCCAAATATTCCCACTCGGTAATACTTTGCTCCAAACCAGCCCCAGATGAGGCTGAAATGATCCCCAGAGTTCCTGTCTACCTATTTGAGTAAGGGATGAACAGTACCAAAAAAATGAATGTAATAAAACAGAATATCTTCCACATACAGAGTTAATACTAGATATTTTCAGAAAATTGCTCACATATCTACAGTTCCACTGAATTGAAATTAATTCTTGCTATAAAAATTGCAGTTCTATGGACACCGTCAGATTATATACTGTGGAAATTTTATGTGGGGTATTCTTTTAGCAGGGTCCACATGGCGGCTCACAATGTCGCCTAGAGTAGATCCTTGAAGTGTTCACAATTTACGCAGTGGTCCCCACATACCTTATTTTCTTGAAAGTTTTTTTGCTAGACTTTGACATATTGAACGTCTGACTGAAAGGCAAATACTGATGTGTCAGACAACTATGTCCTCACGTGACCAGTACGCTATTATCCTTACATTATATGTTTCTTCCTGGCTAATATGCAATGGTACTGAAATGTCTGATTGACACACTGCGGTTTACAATTGAGCATTTCCTGTAGAAATAGTCTCTCCACTTTCATATTTGACTTTTGCAGTGTTAGGTGTTATCCATAAGAGGTCCGCCATTTATATATCTTGGAACCGTGGTCCATTCTTCTGATGTGTTTTGATTATGATTGCGGCCTTTCGCCATTAGCTCTCGGTTTTTTCGTTGCAGTAATTCGGCGACAGTACTGGTTCAGTTGACTACTGTTTTCATGTCTATCTTGTACTCCGTGGCTTGGCTAAGCTGGAGAACGCCTCTGTGATTCAGAACAAGACAAAAGCTGCGTAGCACTTGCAAATTTCTGAATCACAATGACGTTTTTCGAAATAGTTATTATGTTGGAAGGAATATACTCTTCGAAATTTTGAAGTTGCCAGGAATGAAACAGAAGGAGCGAAGAGTTACCTGTAAATTGTACAGACATAAGGCTGGACTTATAAGAGTCTATAAAAATAAATGGAACTAGTAATTGAGAAGGGAGAGAGACAGGATTGGCGCCTATGAGCCACAGTATGTACTTTGAGCCATCGGTACAGGAAACCAGGAAGAATTTACGAAAGGGAATTAAAGTTGAGAAATAAAAAAAAAATATTAAAAGCTTTCCCGGTAGCGTTGCAATGCTGTCAGAGACTGAAAAGGACGTCGAAGGTTGGTTGAGCGAAATGGCCGGCACATTGAAAAGGAGTTATAAGATGAACACCGACAAAAGTAATACGAGAATAATGGAATGTTGTCGATTCATATCAGGCAATACTGAAGTAATTAGATTAGGAAATGTAGAGTAAAATTAGCAAGATTGGTATTTGGGCAACGAAATAGGTGATGCTGGTTGAAGCAGAGGGGATATAAAATGCAGACAGGCAATAGAAGTAAAACTGTTCTTGAAAAAAGAGAAACCTGTTGATGTCGAATAAAACTTAAGTGTTAGGAAGTCCTTAATGTATTTGTCTTGAGTATGGCCTTCTACGGAAGCGGAATGTGACCGATAAACAGTACAGACAGTAAAAGAATGGATACTTTGCATGTGCAGTAAAATTCCGCGTTCTGGTACTACTCGGGCCAATGTTGCTCGACCGGCGGACGAGTCATTCTCTGCCAATAGCGTTATCGGATGCGGTATGGAGGGGCGTGTGAATCAGCACACCGCTCTCCCTACGGTTGTCGCCTTTCTTGACCTTGGAACCGCCCGCTAAGTGGTCGAGCAGCTCCTCAGTTGGATCATGTGGCTGGGGCCACCTTGTACCAGTCCTCTCACCACGGTAAAAATCCCTGGAGGTACTGGGAATCGAACCGGGTCTCCCACTTCGCAATCAGCTGCCCAGACCACTTAGCTATGAAAACGGAAGTGGATACGTGGTCTTTCAGAAGACCGTTGTAAATTAGATGTGTCGATCGAGTGACTATCAAGAAGTAGTGAATCAAAATGGAGAGAAGTGAGCTTTGTGCCACGATTAAAAGAAGTGACAGGCTGATGGGACACATTCTGACACATCAAGAAATAGTTAATTTCGATGCGCAGACAAGTTTGGGGGATAGAAATTGTAAAGGGAGACAAACGCTTGTCTATAATAAGTAGATGTAGGTTGGATGTAGGTTACAATAGTTAGGCAGGGACGAAGAGACTTGCACAGGATACACTAGCTTGGAGACGTGAACCAAATCAGCTATTGAAGTAAATACCTCAACAACATCACACTGATCAGCCAGAACATTATGCCCACGTACCTAATAGCCGGTATGTCCACCCTTAACATGGACAACAGCGGCGACGTGTCGTGGAGTGGAAGCAATGAGGCCTTGATAGGTCTCTGGTGCGAGCTGTCACCAATTCTGCACACTCGTATTTCATTCCCGAAGGGGGGCGATGGCATGGCGCATTATCTTGCTGAAAAATGCCACTGCTGTCGAGAAATATGATCGTCATGAAGGGTTGTACGTGGTCTGCAACCAGTGCACAGTACTCCTTGGCCGTCATGGTGCCTTGCACGAGCTCCGCTGGACCCAAAAATGTCCACGTGAATTTTCCCCAGAGCATAATGGAGCCGCCGCCACTTTCTCTCCGTCCTGCAGTACATGTGTCAAGGACATGTTCCCCTGAAAGACGACAGTTTCGCGCCCTCCCATAGGCATAATAAAGACGGGATTCATCAAACTATGCAGATCTCCCACTGCACCAACGCCCAATGACGATGATCACCTGCCCATTTTCGTCGCAGTTGTCGATGTCGTGGTGTTAACATTAGCACATGTGTGGGTCGTCGGATGTCGAGGCCCATCGTTAGGAGTGTTCAGTGCACTGTGTGTTCAGACACTCTTGTACTATGCCCAGCATTAAAGTCTAATATTAGTTCCGCCACAGTTCGCAGCCTGTCTTGTTTTACCAGTCCGCCCAGTCTACGGCGTCCGACATCTGTAATGACAGGTGGCCACCCAACCTCACGACGTCTGGACGCGATTTGATCTTGGTTACGCCATGTGTTGAAGAAATTCGCCACAACGCTTCTCGAACACCCGGCAAGTCGTGTAGTTTCCGAAATGCTCGTGCCAGGCCTCCGGGCCATCACAATCTGCCATCGGTCAGACTCTGATAAATCGTAGATCGCGCGCCTTCCCCATTCTACACATCGACAGCACGCTCACTGACACTACACTACTGGCCATTGAAATTGATACACCACGAAGATGACGTGCGACAGACGCGAAATTTAACCGACAGGAAGAAGATGCTGTGATATGCAAATGATTAGCTTTTCAGAGCATTCACACAAAATTGGCGCCGGTGGCGACACCTACAACGTTCTGACCTGAGGAAAGTTTCCAGCCGATTTTTCATACACAAACACCAGTTGACCGGCGTTGCCTGGTGAAACGTTGTTGTGATGCCTCGTGTAAGGAGGAGAAATGCGTTCCACCACGTTTCCGACTTTGATAAGGGTCGGATTGTAGCCTACCGCGATTGCGGTTTATCGTATCGCGACATTGCTGCTCGCGTTGGTCGAGATCCAATGACTGTTAGCAGAATATGGAATCGGTGGGTTCAGGAGGGTAATACGGAACGCCGTGCTGGATCTCAACGGCCTCGTATCACTAGCAGTCGAGATGACAGGCATCTTATCCGCGTGGCCGTAACAGATCGTGCAGCCATGAGTCAACAGATGGGGACGTTTGCAAGACAACAACCATCTGCACGCACAGTTCGACGACGTTTGCAGAAGCATGGACTATCAGCTCGGAGACCACGGCTGCGGTTACCCTTGACGCTGCATCACAGACAGAAGTGCCTGCGATGGTGTGCTCAACGACGAACCTTGGTGCACGAATGGAAAAACGTCATTTTTTCGGATGAATCCAGGTTCTGTTTACAGCATAATGATGTTTGCATCCGTGTTTGGCGACATCGCGGTGAACGCACATTGGAAGCGTGTATTCGTCATCGCCATACTGGCGTATCACCCGGCGTGATGGTATGGGGTGACATTGGTTACACGTCTCGGTCACCTCTTGTTCGCATTGACGGCACTTCGTGTGGTGTCACCGCCAGACACCACACTTGCTAGGTGGTAGCCTTTAAATCAGCAGCGGTCCGTTAGTATACGTCGGACCCGCGTGTCGCCACTATTATGATTGCAGACCGAGCGCCGCCACACGGCAGGTCTAGTCTAGAGAGACTCCCTAGCACTCGCCCCCAGTTGTACAGCCGACTTTACTAGCGATGGTTCACTGTATACAGACGCTCTCAATTGCAGAGAGGACAGTTTAGCATAGCCTTCAGCTACGTCATTTGCTACGACCAAGCAAGGCGCCATATTCAGTTACTATGTATCCTGAATAGATAATATTGTGAATCATGTACCGTCACGAGCGACGTTCATCATTAATGGATTAAAGTTAAGTATCAAACTAATTACGTCCGCTTTCTGAATTCTAATTCCTTGTCATGTTCCAGACCTCACGTAAGTATAGTTCTTCCCTCCTCATGCCAGCCTGCGTGAGCTAAAACGCGTGCATTTCGGCCTCCTCCAGTAACACGGTGTTGGCTCTTCTGCCAACACAACACTTTGAACAGTGGACGTTACATTTCAGATGTGTTACAACCCGTGGCTCTACCCTTCATTCGATCCCTGCGAAACCCTACATTTCACCAGGATAATGCACGACCGCATGTTGCAGTCCTGTACGGGCCCTTCTGGATACAGAAAATGTTCGACTGCTGCCCTGGCCAGCACATTCTCCAGATCTCTCACCAATTGAAAACGTCTGGTCAATGGTGGCCGAGCAACTGGCTCGTCACAATACGCCAGTTACTACTCTTGATGGCCGGCCGGTGTGGTCGTGCGGTTCATCTACATCTACATCTACATCTATACTCCGCGAGCCACCTTACGGTGTGTGGCGGAGGGTACTTATTGTACCACTATCTGATCCCCCCTTCCCTGCTCCATTCACGAATTGTGCGTGGGAAGAACGACTGCTTGTAAGTCTCCGTATTTGCTCTAATTTCTCGGATCTTTTCGTTGTGATCATTACGCGAGATATATGTGGGCGGTAGTAATATGTTGCCCATCTCTTCCCGGAATGTGCTCTCTCGTAATTTCGATAATAAACCTCTCCGTATTGCGTAACGCCTTTCTTGAAGTGTCCGCCACTGGAGCTTGTTCAGCATCTCCGTAACGCTCTCGCGCTGACTAAATGTCCCCATGACGAATCGCGCTGCTTTTCGCTGGATCATGTCTATCTCTTCTATTAATCCAACCTGGTAAGGGTCCCATACTGATGAGCAATACTCAAGAATCGGACGAACAAGCGTTTTGTAAGCTACTTCTTTCGTCGATGAGTCACATTTTCTTAGAATTCTTCCTATGAATCTCAACCTGGCGCCTGCTTTTCCCACTATTTGTTTTATGTGATCATTCCACTTCAGATCGCTCCGGATAGTAACTCCTAAGTATTTTACGGTCGTTACCGCTTCCAATGATTTGTATTATCTAAGAACGTCATAATACGAGAACACAAAACATGTTCCATTATTCTACAACAGATTGACGTAAGCGAAATAGGCCTATAATTATTCGCATCTGATTTATGACCCTTCTTGAAAATGGGAACGACCTGCGCTTTCTTCCAGTCGCTAGGTACTTTACGTTCTTCCAGCGATCTACGATAAATTGCTGATAGAAAGGGGACAAGTTCTTTAGCATAATCACTGTAGAATCTTAAGGGTATCTCGTCTGGTCCGGATGCTTTTCCGCTACTAAGTGATAGCAGTTGTTTTTCAATTCCGATATCGTTTATTTCAATATTTTCCATTTTGGCGTCCGTGCGACGGCTGAAGTCAGGGACCGTGTTACGATTTTCCGCAGTGAAACAGTTTCGGAACACTGAATTCAGTATTTCTGCCTTTCTTCGGTCGTCCTCTGTTTCGGTGCCATCGTGGTCAACGAGTGACTGAATAGGGGATTTAGATCCGCTTACCGATTTTACATATGACCAAAACTTTTTAGGGTTCTTGTTTAGATTGTTTGCCAATGTTTTATGTTCGAATTCGTTGAATGCTTCTCTCATTGCTCTCTTTACGCTCTTTTTCGCTTCGTTCAGCTTTTCCTTATCAGCTATGATTCGACTACTCTTAAACCTATGATGAAGCTTTCTTTGTTTCCGTAGTACCTTTCGTACATGATTGTTATACCACGGTGGATCTTTCCCCTCGCTTTGGACCTTAGTCGGTACGAACTTATCTAAGGCGTACTGGACGATGTTTCTGAATTTTTTCCATTTTTGTTCCACATCCTCTTCCTCAGAAATGAACGTTTGATGGTGGTCACTCAGATATTCTGCGATTTGTGCCCTATCACTCTTGTTAAGCAAATATATTTTCCTTCCTTTCTTGGCATTTCTTATTACACTTGTAGTCATTGATGCAACCACTGACTTATGATCACTGATACCCTCTTCTACATTCACGGAGTCGAAAAGTTCCGGTCTATTTGTTGCTATGAGGTCTAAAACGTTAGCTTCACGAGTTGGTTCTCTAACTATCTGCTCGAAGTAATTCTCGGACAAGGCAGTCAGGATAATGTCACAAGAGTCTATGTCCCTGGCTCCAGTTCTGATTGTGTGACTATCCCATTCTATACCTGGTAGATTGAAGTCTCCCCCTATTACAATAGTATGATCACGAAACTTCTTCACGACGTTCTGCAGGTTCTCTCTGAGGCGCTCAACTACTACGGTTGCTGATGCAGGTGGTCTATAGAAGCATCCGACTATCATATCTGACCCACCTTTGATACTTAACTTAACCCAGATTATTTCACATTCGCATTCGCTAATAGCTTCACTGGATATTATTGAATTCTTTACTGCTATAAATACTCCTCCACCATTGGCGTTTATCCTATCCTTGCGGTATATATTCCATTCTGTGTCTAGGATTTCGTTACTGTTCACTTCCGGTTTTAACCAACTTTCCGTTCCTAATACTATATGCGCACTATTTCCTTCAATAAGAGATACTAATTCAGGAACCTTGCCCTGGATACTCCTGCAGTTTACCAATATTACGTTGACTTTTCCTGTTTTTGGTCTCTGAGGACGGACGTTCTTTATCAACGATGATAATGTCCTCTCTGGTAAGCCGTCAGGTATTTTATCGTTTCGCCCAAGGGGGGGTCCCTCTAACCTAAAAAACCCCCGTGTGCACGCCACACGTACTCTGCTACCCTAGTAGCTGCTTCCGGTGTGTAGTGCACGCCTGACCTGTCTAGGGGGGCCCTACAGTTCTCCACCCAATAACGGAGGTCGATGAATTTGCAACCATTATAGTCGCAGAGTCGTCTGAGCCTCTGGTTTAGACCCTCCACACGGCTCCAAACCAGAGGACCGCGATCGACTCTGGGCACTATGCTGCAGATATTAAGCTCAGCTTGCACTCCGCGTGCGATGCTGGTTGTCTTCACCAAATCAGCCAGCCGCCGGAAGGAACCAAGGATGGCCTCAGAACCCAAGCGGCAGGCGCTTCAGTCTGGAACCACGTGACCGCTACGTTCGCAGGTTCGAATCCTGCCTCGGGCATGGATGTGTGTGATGTCCTTAGGTTAGTTAGGTTTAAGTAGTTCTAAGTTCTAGGGGACTGACGACCACAGATGTTAAGTCCCATAGTGTTCGGAACCATTTGAACCATTTTGAACTACTCTTGATGAACTGTGGTATCGTGTTGAAGCTGCATGGGCAGCTGTACCTGTACACACCAACCAAGCTCTGTTTGACTTAATGCCCAGGCGTATCAAGGCCGTTATTACGGCCAGAGATGGTTGGTTGTTCTGGATACTGATTTCTCAGGATCTATGCATCCAAATTGAGTGAAAATGTAATCACATGTCAGTTCTAGTATAATATATTTGTCCATTGAATACACGTTTATCATCTGCATTTCTTCTTGGTGCAGCAATTTTAATGGCCAGTAGTGTACATTGTAACAGTTCTGACACTAAATGTAACACTTCTGTCACTAAATGTAACTGGGTTTTCTCTTTTGATGCTAGTCAATTGTCAGGATGAGCATTACTGAAAAGGGCATTTGATTCTAAAGCATTATGACAGGGTGAAAATACTAAATAAATTAATTTTTCTCTCTTAACAACATGTGGGCAGGGTGGGTTCTTCCTTGGCTCGGGTATGAGGTAGAATGAAACAGCATTTTTACATAAGATAACTTTTATTGAAAGTTTTATACAGCTGTTTCTTACTGGATGTTCTGGCTCGGAGAGCGGCAGCTGTGTCGTTTGCGAAGCCTTCTGCTGCGGCAGCGGCGGCGTCTGATTACGCGTGGCAGTGTGTATCTCGTGTCGTCGCCTCGCCCAGCTGACTGGAGACGCGCATCGCGCTGTGGCCCGTTTAATTATTGAGAGCGAAGTCGTGCATCGGATGGTGATACCTTGGACGTGGAGTCCCAGTGTTTCTCTTCTCTAAGCGGCCGCGTGTTTTGTGCGTCGGCCAGCGGAGCGGCGCGGCGGGGGAAGGCCAGTGTCCCGGACTCGAACAACGGACTCCAGCTTGCCAGTCTTCGGCTGTCAGATCTTCATCCCAGCTCACAGGTGACTGCTGATGTGAGGCCGTCTCCTTCCCGTTCTCACGAGTCACCCGGGTACGTAAAAATCAGACTTCACTTTGATTTCACTAATTTATTTACTTAAGTACCACTCAACAACATGACCCGTGCGTATGTCTGATTAGCAGTCATTTCTCGCTAAGTGACGCTGCTTTCACCTCGGCTATTTTATATCGATAGTAGGTAGGTGGCCATGGTGTTACGGCTGATCAGTGTGTAAGTATTCACCTATTGGTAAGAGGTTTTCCCATATCTCCTTTCTCCTGGCAGACTCGAATGACAGACTCGCAAGAAAGGAACGAATCCTAAACAGAATCAATCAATAAAACAAAGATACGACAATTGCTGTCTGTTACTACAACGAGTTACACAGAGATCACAGCAGACTTAGGTATTACCAAGGAGCGGCAGCGAGTGGTGGTATTACTGATTGTGTGCCCCGCCAATGTGGAGAGGTACCGGCATAATTCGATCGCTGGCTGGGATCACGGCGGCGGGTCAGCAGGAGACGGGCGGCGCAGCATCCCGCTCCATTAACCTCTCCGGCCCGGCTTATCACGCATCTATTGAACCTTCACCGTCTTAATTAGTTTTCCAATTTACTGCGGCACGCACAACAATGTAATTACGAGGCGCGCGGTCGGCGGGGATCCCCCGGGGCAGCCACAGCCACTGCCGGCACTGCCTCTGCAGGTGGGGCTGCCAACTATCCAGGTCGTAATACAACAAAGGGAAAATGTAGTACGGTTGTTTCATCGTACGTTAACGGTTTCTATACAGCTATGTCATTCCGGCACGCACTCTCTTTGCTTCCGACGCCTTTCTTCAAATGGTTCAAATGGCTCTGAGCACTATGGGACTGAACATCTGCGGTCATCAGTCCCCTAGAACTTAGAACTACTTAAACCTAACTAACCTAAGGACATCACACACATCCATGCCCGAGGCAGGATTCGAACCTGCGACCGTAGCAGTCGCGCGGTTCCGGACTGAGCGCTTAGAACCGCTAGACCACCGCGGCCGACGATGCCTTTCTACCACGGATTAAGGCAACTCATGTTCCTATAACCATTAACTGACCTGCTGTTATATCTTTAACGTTCAGCTCTACATCTTTGGAAGCAGAGTGGTGAGCCATCCCAGGACTGAACCTGCGCTGTGGATTAACGATCGTTGATCTGGGAGACTAGCCGGCACGAGTGTCGCGCTAGGCGGTTTTCTTCGCTCGTATAGGCAAATGCTGACCTGTTCCGCAATCTCTGCCTCAGGAAATGCGACGCACTAATAACTGAAACCAGCGACCTGCTCCAGCTTCGAACGGATAGCACTAACAAGAGAAACTCCCCATCGCCACACACCCTAGATTTAATGGTAAAATGGCTTGGTGAGTCGACCGTGAAAAAGCGAACACAGACCAAGTATGAAAACAGGAGGAAAATGTGCTGAACTGTGAAAAAAGAAGCAAAATAGAAACAGTCAACCCTCCAAGCTCAAGATAATGCAACATCGAGCTAGTTGGAAGGGGCGCGGCGTCGTGGTTGTGTGGTCATGGTGTTGGACTGCAAAGTAGGAGATCCGTGTTCGAATCTCATTTCCGCCCATTTTTTTCACAAAATTATGAACTGTACATCCGTCTATTGACGTATCTGTTCTCTTTCCGTAGTCTTGGTAATTTTCATACTATACATTGATTGTAGAATACGAGTCATGTGCCGGCCGAAGTGGCCGTGCGGTTGAAGGCGCTGGAGTCTGGAACCGCAAGACCGCTACGGTCGCAGGTTCGAATCCTGCCCCGGGCATGGATGTTTGTGATGTCCTTAGGTTGGTTAGGTTTAACTAGTTCTAAGTTCTAGGGGACTAATGACCTCAGCAGTTGAGTCCCATAGTGCTCAGAGCCATTTTACGAGTCATGTGATAAGCAAAAATTACCTCAAACGTAAATGTAATGAACAGTGACAGCAGGCGAAATGCCACATGACCTTTCACAGAAGTGAAAACAACACAATCGGATGTGAACTACGGTGCAAGAAAGGAATTGAAGAGTCGAAACTTCCAAAACGGAACTGAAGAGTCATAAAATGTACTTGTGTGGAGCAAAAAGGATGTGCGTACATCTGGAGGCTCAATGCCTTGTAATCAAGGGTTGCCACTGTCGGGTACCGCTGCAAACACACAAGATCTCGGAATCAACTTTCGTTATAGATCCTTTCCATACACCTCGCTATTCTAAACGGATCATACACAACGATACAGACTGAATACAGCGAAGAAAAAGAGTGGTACGAGGGAGATACGAACACAGACCCACATTATATTTACAAGAAACGTGAGCGAAGGCTTCTTTTTAGAATGGACTTCTCCAACGCGCTCTGCATTTCAACAGTAGCGCCTGCCCTCAACCGCCACCATTATCGCTCTCCCAACGCATGCCTCGCCCATTCTGCATCTACCGCCCACGTTATTCTGCGTGCGCTCTATCTACGGTTGGACGACTTGTCCGGTGTAGTGTAATACGACATTCGTCCAATAAGTAATACGACACATTTCTCTTATCAACCAATTTCGTTTGAAAAAAAGCGAAATTTGCTGTGGGACTTCGTGGAATATTTCCGTTTCAGTCCCAACAGTTTCATGAAGTTCCGACAGGGCATGGCTCTATGCAAAGCCTTCAAAATGGCGTCCACGCAGGAGCATTCTAACTAGAGAGCTCTCAATGGGCTTCTGACACGCAAGTTGCCGAAGTGGCGTCAACTCGAAAGACTTGCAGCAGGCGAACGGTCTACCCAATGGGTTTCTTTAAATGGAAAACCACAGCATCGCAGATATTCATAGGCGCTTACAAAGACCTCCCAGAGAACAAAAGTACGGTGAGTCGTTGGGCGATGCATCTGCCATCATCACAACAAGGTTATGCAGACCTCTCCGGCGTGCCGGCCAGCCGCACACCTCTTTGACTCCTGCAATGTTGGAGCGTGTGGACACTATCATTCGAGGTGATCGATGGATCACAGTCGAATATGCACAACAGGACGTCTCTGTTGGTAGTGCTGACACACTCGTCTAACAGTTGGAGAATAAAAAGTTGTGTGCCCGCTGCGTTCCTTGCTGGCCAACAAGAGAACATAAACAGCAACGAAGGACCATCTGTGCAGACGTGCTTGCACGTTATGAGTCTGATCGTGACAATTCCTTGTCTAACATCGTCACCGGCGATGAAACATGCGTTCATCAGTTTGAACCAGAAACAAAACGGTAATCCATGGAGTGGTGCCACACCTCGTCTCCTCCGAAGAATAAGTACAAAGCCACACCCTCAGCTGGTAAAGTCATGGCAATGGTCTTCTTGAATTCTGAAGGGTTTATTCTGATTGGTATCCTTCCTCAAGATGCAACGATCAGCACTGAAGCCTATTGTATTACCCCCAAAAATCTTAAGAAAAAACAACTTCAGCGTGTTTGTTGCCACAAAAATGCAAACGAACTTCTTCTTGAAACTTTCTGGAAGAGTAAAGCTGTGTGCCCGACCGAGACTCGAACTCGGGACCTTTGCGTTTCGCGGGCAAATGCTCTACCATCTGAGCTACCCAAGCACGACTCACGACCCGTTCTCACAGTTTCAATTCTGCCACTACCTCATCTCCTGCTTTCCAAACTTCACAGAAGCTCTCCTGCGGCACACAGTTTTAATCTGCCAGAAAGTTTCATATCGGCACGTACTACTCCGCTGCAGAGTGAAAATCCCATTCTGGAACTGCTTCTTCACCACAACAACGCAAGGCTTATCACAAGCCTGTGGACGCGATAGGAGATCCCAGACTTCGTTGAACTGTCCTTCCTCATCCAGCCTACAGTTCAGTTCTCGCCCTCTTCTACTTCCATCTGTTTGGTCCAATGAAGGATGCACTCCACAGAAAATAGTATGTGGATGAGACGGGGGGTTACTGATGCACCAAGAAGTAGGTTCCGACATCGATCTACAGAGTAGTACCACGAGCGCCTACAGGTCCTCCCAGAAAGGTGGCGTAAGGCCGTCATATTGAACGGAGATTACGTCGAAAAATAGGGTTTTGTAGATAAAACAGTGGGACTATTGTTTATTGGAATTCTGAATAAAACTTGCTTCCAGAAAAACATGTGATGCATTACTTACTGAATGCATCTCGTGAACTACACTCAAGATCACAACTTAAGGATAATTGCAGAATGTGGTGCCACACAACGTGGCACTACACAAAACTGGCGCTAATAGCATAGGCACATAGGGAACACACACGACACATGATCTGTAAGTCCACGGTATTGGTAATCGTCCCGAAACACATGTGCTACAGAACGCCACTGTTTCCTGCGCAGGGGTATAGCCTCCCATTCTTGCAACAGTCCCTGTCGGAGCTCCTTATGTGTCGTAGGGGTTTGAAGACGTGCAGTGATACGTCGACCAAGAGAATCCCAGACGTGCTCGACTGGGTTTAGGTCTGGAGAACAGGCAGGCCACTCCATTCGCCTGATATCTTCTGTTTCAAGGTACTCCTCCACGATGCTACCTCGGTGCGGCCGTGCGTTATCATCCATCAGGAGGAAGATGGGACCCACTGCATCCCTGAAAAGGCGGATACACTGGTGCAAAATGACGTCCTGATACACCTGACCTGTTATAGTTTCTCTGTCAAAGACATGCAGTGGTGTAAGTGCACCAATCATGATCGCACCCCACACCATCAAACCACGACCTCCATACAGGTCCCTTTCAAGGACATTAGGGGGTTGGTATCTGGTTCCTTGGTTTGGTAGACATGAAACATTCTAGCCGGATTGCGTGGAAGACAATTAAAATGACCCTAAGCAGCAAACGGAAGCACTAAGAGTAACAGCCAACCAAGTAGCGCACCAACTCGTTCGTAATGGGAAAACGAAGACTCCAGCAAAAACCATCCCAATAAGAAGTGGCGAAAGTGACACAGACTACTACAGCCGTCCATTTACCATCGAAGAGCTAGAGTCCGCACTTAAATCTCTGAAACCTGGCAAAGCAGCAGGGCTAGACGACCTTAGGAATGAACAGATCCTTAAATTTGGCGAGTACACGATAAACTGGTTGCTCCTACTTTTCAATACCTGTATCCGGCTAAACAACATCCCGAAAATCTGGAGAAAGGGCAAGGTCATAGCCATTCCAAAACCCGGCAAACCATTGGACGAGCCAAAAAATTTCAGACCGGTAACATTACTTTGCTGCTTGTACAAGGTGTTCGAGCGCATGCTGTTGAATCGACTTGTGCCTAATATTGATCATCAGATAATTCCGGAGCAGACGGGGTTTCGCCCTGGGAAAACTTGCACTGGACAGGTCTTGAATCTTACCCAGTTCATAGAGAATGGGTACGAAAACCGTCTAATTACTGGAGCCGTACTTGTCGACCTCTCATCCGCATTCGACACTGTAAATCACAAACTGCTGCTCACTAAAATATACGCTATGACTAATGATTTCGGGCTGATACAAATTGTATCAACTCTTCTCAGCAACAGACGGTTCATCGTAAACCTAGGAGAGAAGCGAAGCCGATGGCGTATCCAGAAAAATGGACTACCCCAAGGCAGTGTCCTCGCACCCACTCTTTTCAACATATATGTGAATGATCAACCAGTTGCACCAGGGACTAGGAGCTTTGCTTACGCGGACGATCTTGCAATAGCCGTGCAGGTTCAGAACTTTAACGACATAGAAATTAGCCTTACGAATGCCCTCAACAGTCTAACGCCATACTACGAAGCCAACTGCCTACGCCCGAACGCAGTAAAAACATTATCCTGCCTATTCCATCTTCGAAACCGAGACGCCAAACATATCCTAAACATCACGTGGAACAACCAACGAATCGCGTTCAGCAGCACTCCTTGTTATTTAGGCGTCACCCTTGATCGCACACTTACTTACAGACATCATGTAGACAAGGTCAGGGGTAAACTATTAACAAGAAACAACCTCCTGAGTAAGCTCACCTCCACAAAATGGGGTGCCGACCCACATACTTTACGTACGTCGGCACTCGCACTCTGCTACTCGGTTGCTGAATACGCTGCCCCAGTTTGGGAAAGATCAGCGCATGCGGAACGAGTGGATCCTCTGGTGAACGATGCCTGTCGCGTAATCACGGGATGCCTAAGACCCACCCCGGTTAGCCAACTTTACTTGCTTAGTGGCATAGCTCCACCCAACATCAGACGAGCTATAGCAAGCGAAGCAGAGCGCCTCAAGCAGCTGCGCGACCAGCACCATCCTCTCTTCGGACAAAACCCTCCACACACACGTCTAAAATCAAGACGGAGTTTCCTCACCTCAGTTCAATCGCTCGAAACCTCAAAACAAAAGGCCAGATTGTCAAAATGGCAAGCAACATTACCTACGGGAGACCAGGCACCTCTAATCTCACCCAACGAACAATTGGCCTCTGGAAATGAATTAAAATGGCCATTATGGAGAACCCTCAACCGCCTACGAACTGGGGTGGGCAGAAGCAACGTAAACATGTGTAAATGGGGATACCGAGACGGGACGGACACGTGCCAGTGCGGACAGACCCAAACAATGGACCACCTCCTGGAATGCAGCAGCATGGGGGAAGTGTGCAGGAAAGAAGATCTGTCAAACGCTACGGCAGCGGCAGTTAAATGCACTGAATTTTGGCGGGACGTGATATGATGTATATACTATGTTTGTCTTTGTATTGTAATGTGACTCCCCATTTTGGGTTTGTTTTATTTATACATATGTGTATTGTATTTGTACTTGTGTGTATATGTAATATGTGGGTTGTCTATGGCTTGGACACGATTAAATAAATAAATCTGGTTCCTGGTTCACGCCAGATGTAAACCCGGAAGGAATCCTTGTTCAGACTATACCTGGACTCGTCCGTGAACATAACCTGGGACCACTATTCCAATGACCATGTACTGTGTTCTTGACACCAGGCTTTACAGGCTCTCCTGTGACCAGGGGTCAGTGGAATGCATCTTGCAGGTCTCTGGGCGAATAAACCATGTCTGTTGAGTTGTCTGGAGACAACTGTTCCAGTGACTGTGGTAATGTCCCGAGTAAGGTTACCTGCAGTACTCCGTGGCCGTCTGCGGGCACTGGTGATGAAATATCGGTGTTCTGGTGGTCTTGTACACTGTGGACGTTCCGTACTGTAGCGGCTGGACAAGTTTTCTATCTGCTAGAATCGTTGCCATAATCCTGAGATCACTCTTTGTGGCACACGGAGGGCCTGTGCTACGACCTTTTCTGTTTGACCAGGCTCCAGTCGCCCTAGTATTCTACTCCTCATAACATCATCAATATGTGTTCTTACTCGCTGCACCGTACTCTGACATGCACCAAGACGCCTCTGCGTATGTGGACTGCTGCCAGCGCCACCGTGCGACGACCGCAGGTCAAGTGCACCGCATTGTCATACCCTGAGGTGATTTAAACCCGCAAACCGCCTACCAGAGCGTTGTCTCACTATGTATCAGCATTATCCCTAAATTATGAGCATGAGTGTATATACACAAACCTTCCTCGTGAATCAGTCTACCTACTGATGAAAACTGTGTCAGAACCGCTACAGTGGTTCCTGAGACTATCCGTAACCTAGACAGAGAAAAACGCAGCGGAGGACTTTTTAACATATTATAAATTAACTTACCCCACCGCCATTTAATGTCTGGATGCTATGTCTGATCTCAGGAACTACCGCGAGGATTTTTATATAGCTTTCACTAATACACATTGTTAAAAAAAATGGCTCTGAGCGCTATGGGACTCAACTTCCGAGGTCATTAGTCCCCTAGAACTTAGAACTAGTTAAACCTAACTAACCTAAGGACATCACAAACATCCATGCCCGAGGCAGGATTCGAACCTGCGACCATAGCGGTCTTGCGGTTCCAGACTACAGCGCCTTTAACCGCACGGCCACTTCGGCCGCCAATACACATTGTTCAAAAGAATTAGGGGAACACGTGTGTCAACGACCAGTATACTAAAGCAGTTTTGATACAGACGGTCCTGCGCTCTAATTGCATGGATCGAGATCTTTGCTTTCAATGTATGAATTCGTTCGCTTTCTGTTGACTGTGTTATGCATTACATCGTGAGGGGTTCCCTCAAAAGGAAGTGAGTACCGGTGTCCCAGTATTTTCTAGTGAGGTACACAGATGACAGATGTCAATAGTGGACGTTGTATTCAACCAAGCACGTGCAATGAGACTGTTAATGTAGAGCAGGTTGCAAGGGCGGTCTTTTTATAACCAAAAAGGATGGACTTTCCGTCATGTTACTGGAGATGTCAATATCTCTCATTGGTCATCCATAGGTTGTAGATATGCCACAGGGGGACAGATCAGTACGCAAGGCGAGATGGACAAGATCGCGTTACATCTACAGGTGAAGACGATATCCGGTCGTCTCTGCATTGCAGCGTCGCACGGATACCGCCACAGCACTGAAAGACGATCTCAGAATGGGCACCGCAGCCGCTGTGTCCCATCAGACTGTAATGAACAGATTACGAGAAAGCACCGTACGACCCAGACGTGCTGTTCGAGTACCCCGCTTGACACGACATCATCTTGCAGCTCGCGTTCAGTTTGTAAGTAGGCTGTTTAGGTGTTTATATTGGTAACGCCACGTAGCGCTCTGTATTAAAATCGCCGACTGCGCTGTGTGCATTCTGTGGCTGGTTGGACTCGATGATGGAAGTTATTCGTCAGTGTAGTGTTGGGCAGTTGGATGTGAACAGCCCGCAGCGTTGGGCAGTTGGAGGTGAGCCGCCAGCATTGGCGGATGTGGAGAGAGAGATGCCAGAGTTCTGAGATGTTAATATGAGCGGAAAACCTGGACATGTGTCCGTCAGAAAAAGAAAATCTGTTAAACTGCATGTCAAGAATATATATATATATATATATATATATATATATATATATATATATATATATATATATATATATATATATAATGACTTTTGAACACTACTATGGTAAATACATTGTTTGTTCTCTACCAAAATCTTTCATTTGCTAACCATATGCCTATCAGTAGTTAGTGCCTTCAGTAGTTAGAATCTTTTATTTAGCTCGCAGTATTGGCGCTCGCTGTATTGAAATAGTTCGAGCAACGAAGATTTTGGTGAGATAAGTGATTCATGAAGGGTATATGTTATTGTTAGTCAGGGCTATTCTTTTGCAGGGGTTAGTAAAAATCAGATTGCGTTGCGCTAAAATATTGTGTGTGAGTTTAGAAATGATCAGAATAAGTAAAGAGAGAACAGTCTCAGTACGTTCAGTTTCACTTTGGAGTTTCAAAAT
The DNA here is from genome assembly GCF_021461395.2 of Schistocerca americana. Classification (NCBI taxonomy): domain Eukaryota; kingdom Metazoa; phylum Arthropoda; class Insecta; order Orthoptera; family Acrididae; genus Schistocerca; species Schistocerca americana. The sequence continues at coordinate 570,898,208 of NC_060123.1, forward strand.
CAAGCAACGTAGAAGTTTTACCAGCACAGTCATTCTTTACATTCAAGAGGGGAAGTTTCAAGTTCTGCCGTTCCCACGTCCACTGGAAACTTCATCACTGACGAAACGTGTTCTTCATAGACGAGTCCAGATATCCTCTGACGCAAGGTATTGGCCGTGTTGGTGTACGGAGATCCGTGGAGAGCGGTAACTGCCAAATGTTGTCCAGGAAATCGACAGATTACCAAGGTTCTGTGATATTGTGGGAATACCTCAAAGTGGCCTCCATAACAGATCTTGTCGTTGTCCATTGTCGCCTTACCGCCGGATAGTACGTCGAACAGACCCTGTTGGACCATGTGGTAACTGCAGCGTACGATGGTAGCCCTGAATTCCTTCTAAAGCCGGGGCATATGTGATGGGCGTCAGCAGGAATGTCTTGCGATGCCTGGACATTGAAGTAATCGAACGGCCTTCGGTACTCCCGACCTGAACTACATCGTGCATATGTGGGACATGCTTGAGAGACGCGTTCGTGGTTGTCATCCTGTTCCAACACAGACTCTCTGAGCGCTCTCATTGACGAATGGGACCGGATACCTCAGGGTGACCCCAATTGACGTATGCGGAAGATGCCACGTAGGCATCAGGTGGTAATAAACGCTCACAGAGGGCATAAACGTTATTCAAGCCCTTAGAGACTAATTAAAAGCACGCAGTATGATGATTGTTTCCACTTTGTTGTCGACACCTGTAGGGCAGTTCTGTTTTTTTTTATGTAAACGATTGAAGACATACTGGTGATTTGTTGTGTGCTTAATATGTAAAAGATAAAGGTACAATTTGGTTCAGTGTCAGTTACTGCTCAGTGGAGTGCAGCAGACGCCCAAGGCCATGTTTCTCTAATTCTTTTGAGTGGTGTATATATTGATACACGAGGAAAATTTGTTGTATTAGGAGGAGGAGATTACTGTTTAACGTCCCGTCGACAACGAGGTCATTAGAGACGGAGCACAAGCTCGGATTAGGGAAGGATGGGGAAGGAAATCGGCCGTGTCCTTTCTAAGGAACCATCCCGGCATTTGCCTGAAGCGATTTAGGGAAATCACGGAAAACCTAAATCAGGATGGCCGGACGCGGGATTGAACCGTCGTCCTCCCAAATGCGAGTCCAGTGTGCTAACCACTGCTCCACCTCGCTCGGTTTGTTGTATTACTACATGTTATAAACAAGTCGCCCCACTGTAGAGAGTAAATGCCACCCACGCGAAGCCTCGATGGGTCAGCTACTTACTTTATAATACACTATGTACAGATTACTATGTATGATTCTGGTCAAGCTTCGCCATTCTCTGGAGTTGCGACGGCTGCTTACTTCTTTTGCCACTAGGTATCGCCTCCTGTGTGGCTGATCAGGTTGTAGCTCTCATCATCGCCGCAAGATGTCATTCCAAACGCATATTACTACGGAATGGATAATAATGCACTTATTGCACTCATAATTTTATAACTATAAAAATACACACGATCTTTCCTCGTGAATCAGTCTATCTACCAGTGAAAACCGTATCAGAATCCCTAATTTGGTTTCGGAGATTATCCTTCAGGTACACACAGAAAAAACCCGAAGGTAGATTTTAATATGTATAGATACAATAACAAATAAAAATAATTTCACGCTATTTCCAAACAGATGGCGCATTCGATTTCCATTCTTTAGGTCAACTGAAGACTGTGGAGACGGAAAGGCCTAATTTGAAATAAAATAAATTTGCTGAATCTTGCAAAACAGTGTACCCTCTACAACGGGTCGTGTGACTAGGGCCTCCCGTCGGGTAGACCGTTCGCCAGATGCAAGTCTTTCGATTTGACGCCACTTCCGTGACCTGCACGTCCATGGGGATGAAATGATGGTGACTAGGACAACACAACACCCAGTCCCTGAGCGGATAAAATGTCCGACCTAGCCGGGAATCGAACCTAGGCCCTTAGGATTAACATTCTGTCGCGCTGACCACTTTTATTTTGTTTTGTTCGTCCGTTCAATCTGCTCGGGGCAGACGTCGTAAGACAACCGTTTAAGTTCGTTGTCGATCGAACAACTCAGTTTTTTTATTACAGAGGACAGCTAACCCTCTGACCGAACACGTTGAGCTACCGTGCCGGCACTCAGCTACTGGGGCAGACCATAACGGGTTAAAAGCAAGGAAGAAGAAGAAAGAGACTGGTGTATCCAATGTCAGGAAAATTAATTCAGCGCGCATACTTGTTTTTGAACGTGGAAGCTTGTTTCAAGTTACAAGGCTCGTCTGAAAACCAAAGGTCGAATGGCTACAGTGCATTAAAATGGTAGGCTGCATGACAAATCATATTCTTATCCTGGCCGAAAGCCGCAATATCAGCGTCCCAAATTGCGCCGAAATTAAATATAAGAGTGATTTCTTGTGGCAAACCATCATGAAAGCAATGACCAATCACATTCCCTCTGAAACATCCACCAGATCTTCCTACCCAGCCTCAGTGCGGGTACCTTTCTCGGAGAATACCGTCGTTTGGGCCTAGGATTCTTCCGTACTTTTGACTGTCACAAGCCATCAACAGCTCCAGCAGTTACTCAAAATCTAAATGACGTCGGTACTTACTCCTGAACTGCAGTAAAATAAACGAAACACCTACACCGTTCTAAAGAATAAGGGAAAAGTTAGTTTGGGCGCCTGCCATACTCCATTGATCAGTAATTCAGAATTGCATGTGTTACGAAATTATGTTCAAATGGCTCTCAGCACTATGGGACTTAAATCTGAGGTCATCAGTCCCCTAGACTTAGAACTACTTAAACCTAACTAACCTAAGGACATCACACACATCCATGCCCGAGGCAGGATTCGAACCTGCGACTGTAACAGCAGCGTGGTTCCGGACTCAAGCGCCTAGAACTGCTCGGCCACAACGGCCGGCTACGAAATTATACCCTTATCTTTCACAAACTAAGTACACAACAAAACATCAATAAATCCTTGATTCCTTACATAAAAAAACTGAAATGTCAGACAGCTATCGAAAAAACAAATTGGGAGCAATCATTAATCCTGTCTTCCTGAGTGCTCTTCAATGGACTTTGAGACTTCAGTGGTCTCTGTGAATGTTTATCATTTCCTGACACCAACTTGTCATGCCCCTTATAAGCCCATGGAGGTCACCCTGTGTTATTTGCTCCCTTTCTTCAATGAGAGCCCATGAGATTTCTTTGAGTGTGTTATGGAACAGGACGACCATGGACACGTCTGTCAAGCATGTCCCACATGTGCACGTTGGGGTCTAGGTCGGGACTCACCGACGGCCATTCCGTTACTTCAATGTCCAGGCTTCGCCAGACACCCCTGCTAAGGTCCACCACATGGGCCCTGGCATTAGAAGGAATTCGTGGCCACCACCGTGTGCTGTATGCACTACATGGCTCAACACGATCCGTTCAATTTACTGCGTGGTGGTGAGGCGACCATGGACAACGACAAGATCCTTATTACTGTCAACACTGATGCCTCCCCACCACATAGCAGAACCTTGGAAATCTGTCGATTTCCTGGACAGCGTCTGGAAGGTACCGCTTACCACAGGTTTTCACTCATCAACATGGCCTTTACCTTGCATCAGAGGATATCAGGACTCGTCTGTGAATGACACGTGTCGTCGTCGATAATGTGGTAGTTGACACGGGAGAGACAGAATTGAAGGCGAGCTGCAAGTGTTGTCAAGTAGAGTACTCGGACATGACGCCTGGACCGTACGGTGCTTTCTCGTCACCTGTTCATTACAGTCTGATGGGACACAGCGGCTCCAGTGGGCCTTCTGAGATCATCTTGCAGTGTTCTGGCGGTATACGTGCGACGCTGCAACGCAGAGATGGCTGGATATCGGTCTTCACGTGCGGCTGTAATGCATCGGCGCCTTGTGTACCTCCTTGTATCCCTGTGGCGTGTCCACAACCTATGGATGACAAATGGAGAGACTTTGGCATCTGCAGCAACAGGAGAGAAAGTCAGTCCTTTTTGGATCAAACAGACCGTTCTTGCAACTTGCAATGTATTGAGATGTCGCAATGCATATGCTTCGTTGAATACAACGTCCACAAATGATTGTCATATGTGTACTTTACTAGAAAACACTGGGACACCTCAATTCTTTCTGCGGGGTCACCTCGCATTGTAGTGCATGACACAGCCAACAGATAGTGAATGAGTTTAACTGTTGCATACATTGAAAGGGAAGATCTCAAGCCATCCAACAGGATCACAGATGCCGCATGTACCAAAACTGGACGCTGATTCACATGCTCCTCTAATTCTTCTGAACAGCATACAAACGTTAAAAAGTGTATAGGCTGGCGACGCGCTGTCTGTCTGCTGCAAAACATAGCTACCCTATACAGTGGCTATTCTCGAGTTTCACATTCCTTCTTAAAACATGTCAGTATCCGAAGAGCGAATTACGTTAATGTGATACCTCTGTATAGAATGGACATACACAATTTCTCTTTAAAAAGATTTTTGTAATAAGGAAGAATTCGATGATTTTCGTCGTGGCGCGAGAATATGTCACGAGTAATATTTAATTCGGATGATATACAGATTGCAGATATTCACTGAAACACAAGGAGAAATTGCACCTCACAATTACTAATAAAAACACTCGATAAGTTGTTGTTGTGGCCTTCAGTCTGAAGACTGGTTGATGCAGTTCTCCACGCTAGTCTATCCTACGCAAGCCTACATCCGTTTGAACCTGCTTACTTAACTCAAGCCTTTGCCTCACTCCTTAAGTCCTTCCAATCCCCCCCCCTTCCCCCCCCCCCCCCCAACTTGCAATAAATTACTTTCTCCCTCAGTTCGCTTTGGTAACTGCTTATTAATAATTTCTTCAGCCTTCCCCTGTAGCACCACAATCAGAAGCTTCCATTCTCTTCTCGACTGATCTGCTTATACTGCACAGACTTCCTAAATTAAAACTTATATTCGATGTCAACTAATTTAATTTTTTCAGGAATGCATTTCTTTCTCCTCGCCCGTACAGAGAAGTCCTCGTTCGATATTAAGTGCAACAGGCATGGGACTCCGGTTATTAATGTACCAGCATTTCACATTTGCAATAGTTTTTCTGGCGCTCACGTTAACCTGTAATGCTGCAACGTTAATAGCATAAATATATTACGAGGGTAATCCCAAAAGTAAGGTCTCCTATTTTTTTATAAGTATATGAACCTGTTTATTTCTACAATGGTTTGCAACAGCTTACAGATTGAACATTTAGCTATTTTGCGACATACTCAAGATTTCTGTCGATGCATTTTTGTAGACGCTGTGGCAGTTTTTGTATGCTCACGTCATACCAGCTCGCCGCCATGCTGTTCAGAAAGTTATGAACATCTTCTTTGACCTCGTCGTCGGAGCTGAATCGCTTTCCGGCCAAATGTTCTTTTAACCTAGGGAACAGGTCTTAGTCACCGGGCACCAAGTCAGGTCTATAGGGTAGGTGGGTGATTATGTTCCACTGAAACTGTTGCAGGAGGGCAACGGTTTGCCGAGCAATGTGTGGGCGAGAGTTGTCATGGAGAATGTGACACCCTTGCTCAATATTCCTCTTCTCCGGTTCTCAATTGCCCGTTTGAGTTTTTTCAGAGTCTCACAGTACCTGTCAGCGTTAACTGTGGTCCCAGCGATTCAGCTCCGACGACGAGGTGAAAGAAGAGGTTCATAACTTTCTGAAGAGCATGGCGGCGAGCTGGTGTGACATGGGCATACAAAAACTGCCACACCGTCTACAAAACTTCATCGACAGAAATGGTGATTATGTCGAAAAATAGCTAAATGTTCAAGCTGTCAACTGATGTAAACCATTGTAGGAATAAACAGGTCTATGTACTTATAAAAAACAGGAGACCTTACTTTTGGGATTACCCTCATATCTACACAAATGTGTTCCCGAAATTTCATTACTCTGCATTAATTATTTCTTGGTGTTGGGATTCGTGTCCGTCGGTGTTCGTAAAGGATACTTACAACCGGAATTTATTTAGGAACAAAGAGCCGGCCGAAGTGGCCGTGCGGTTAAAGGCGCTGCAGTCTGGAACCGCAAGACCGCTACGGTCGCAGGTTCGAATCCTGCCTCGGGCATGGATGTTTGTGATGTCCTTAGGTTAGTTAGGTTTAACTAGTTCTAAGTTCTAGGGGACTAATGACCTCAGCAGTTGAGTCCCATAGTGCTCAGAGCCATTTTTTTTTTTTTGATTTAGGAACAAAATTCAGGAAATGATAATGGATGAACAAGAAAGAAATAGAAAATACCCTCATAGCATCCAGTAGTTCGGCAGTCCGAGGTCAGAGCATATGACATGAATGTGCCCGAAGAGGAAGAAGAAGACAAACAAGAAGAATTGATATACTGATTTAACGGGCTTTGTAAAAGGTCTGTCCGAATTATACCGTTGCGTCTGACAGAAAGAAATATATGTTTGCTACGTATTTTCTCTCTGTAAGTCTTATTTCGGTCAGATGCAACGGTAAGGTGGCACGCCCTTGAGCCCGTGCAACGCACGCATGTATAGGAACGGTGCTCACCGTAACCTGTAGACCAGATTCCTATCTCCTTAGCACGGCCAGCAGGCGCTCTGTAATTTCACAGCTCGTTGAGGGGACTCGAGTACTCTTGCAGCGCTTCTCAAATCAAGATTTAGTTTTTTGCTTTCAATTGAATAGCAGCGAAAGCAACACACCATGTGTTCAGGGTCGGCGGTAATCTCCGTATCTCAACTAGACTCAGTTTGACCCTCCTAGCGTTGTTAATCATAGACGGTCCCGAAACAGGCCCACGGTTAAGCTTTTCTGTTCCCAGCAAAAAATACACCTTGTACGATGAAGCTCCAAATGCGTTTTTTCAGATAATATTAGCCTCTTCACTGATCAGAGTGAAAGTATTTAAGCAAATTTCACCTCCTGTGTTATGGACATAAAGCGACGACTCTTATTAATTTTTGATATTTCCCTCAATTTGACAGATTTGTAAGGTAAGGAATGAAAGAATTTAGTGTTACAGCTTCACGACTCCTCACTCGTTTCGTTGGATCGCAGTTCTCTATGGCTGTGAAATGAAGAAGACACAATGAAAAAATTAGAAGCTTCTGAAAAATAGCGTTACAGGAGTTTTCAACATCATATCGCTGGCTGTTCGCATCAGGAATGAAGACGTTTTGCGACAAGCGAAGAAGGAAAGAACTAGCTAATAAAGATCGTAATCAATCTGCATTCGCTTTGGCGGTAAGTATACTAAAATTGAAAGGATACAGAGAAGATTAGCATGGCCCTGTGCAAGGATAATACGCAAAATATAATGTATCGAGGACAGCGAATGATTGATCGCTTCAATGGTTATTAAATAAGATAGATAGGATTTAATTAATTTCTACTTCTTGAAGTGTAAATTGCATATGAATAATCTGTGTAGAGACGAAAACAGTAACTCTTAAAGCTTAAGACACAACTCAGTTGTTCGATGTGTCCTCCACGCGATGCACGGCAAACATCTGTGTGGTAGCCGAATGCGTCCCATTCGAGAAGAATCATCTATCGTATTGCTGAGTTCAAAGCAGGTCTCATGCGGTTTCGCAGTTGGTCATACTTGTTGGTAGAGGTTGAGTGCAAACTGTCTCGTTTCCAAAGCCCCACAAGACAAAGTCATGCGGCGTGAGATCAGGAATTCTCAGTGGGAAAGAGTGAGAGTCATATCATTGAGCTGGTGATCGAAACTTTAGATCCTCTGCTTTCCAACTGTTTGCACATTTCTCACATCCAATGTACCTTTCATGAAATAAAAGTAATTAAATTGGGTCCATATTTCTAAATAACCCTTCAAAGAGTACCACTTTGTAAAAGCATTAATGCACGCGCAAATAACATTTGAGTAAGTTTCACACTGAATGTTATCAATTTTCAAATGTGCAACGCTGAATAATGCAAATATGACTCGTACAACCTTTATAAAGACTTGATAGAACCTTCTTAAACGCAAAGGGTTTGTTTACTGCAAACTATTTCCAAGTAACACTGATTGAATATTACGCATAACTGGTGCCTAAACAAAGGCCAAATCTGTACTGAGTATTAAGTTAATAGGCTTGATTCGTGACGAGAAATGTGCTTGTCGTTTGTTACAGATATCATTTAAAAATTCAAAGCACCGTCTCAGCAACTGCCTCAAGGCATCTTTACCCTATTTCTGAAAAATCTTATGAAAAATAAGCTGGTGCACTGGCAAACGTGTAGGAGCTCCAATTCTTAAACAAACTGGGCATGAAAATAGGGTTAGGTGCCATGATGCCATCTCGTATCATCATGAATGCATAATTTTACAAAGGAGGACAAAAGAAATCTCTCTACTTCAATGAATGCGAGAACGAAAAATCTCAGAAAATTTCTATAATGTTGGGGTATAAATAATACAAAATTTGTAGCGCCTTAGGACAGTATAGTTTACTAATACATATGTCGCTTAATTAACCAACTATACCTGTAATGAAAGCTAAAAAATATTTCCAACGGGAACTGAACGTAGACACACACAGGTAAACGTCGATTCTAGTACCTCACAAAGGAATTACAGAGCCCTCTAATACATCATCAGACAAACGGGTTGCAAAATTACACTACTGGCAATTAAAATTGCTAAACCACAAAGATGACGTGCTACAGACGCGAAATTTAACCAACAGGAAGAAGATGCTGTGATATGCAAATTATTAGCTTTTCAGAGCATTCACACAAGGTTGGCGCCGGTGGCGACACCAACAACGTGCTGACAAGAGGAAAGTTTCCAACCGATTTCTCATACACAAACAGCAGTTGACCGGCGTTGCCTGGTGAAACGTTGTTGTGATGCCTCGTGTAATGAGGAGAAATGCGTACCATCACGTGTCCGACTTTGATAAGGGTCGGATTGTAGCCTATCGCGATTGCGGTTTATCGTATCGCGACATTGCTGCTCGCGTTGGTCGAGATCCAATGACTGTTAGCAGAGTATGGAATCGGTGGGTTCAGGAGGGTAATACGGAACGCCGTGCTGGATCCCAACGGCCTCGTATCACTAGCAGTCGAGATGACGGGCATCTTATCCGCATGGCTGTAACAGCTCGTGCAGCCACGTCTCGATCCCTGAGTCAATAGATGGGGACGTTTGTAAGAAAACAACCATCTGCACGGACAGTTCGACGACGTTTACAGCATCATGATGGTCGCATCGGTGTTTGGCGACATCGCGGTGATCGCACATTGGAAGCGTGTATTCGTCATCACCATACTGGCGTATCAACCGGTGTGATGATAAGGGGTGCCGTTGGTTTCACGTCTCGGTCACCTCTTGTTCGCAATGACGGCACTTTGAGCAGTGGACGTTACAATTCAGATGTGTTACGACCCATGGCTCTACCCTTCAAAATGGATCTGAGCACTATGGGACTTAACTTCTGAGATCATCAGTCCCATAGAACTTAGAACTACTTAAACCTAACTAACCTAAAGACATCACACTCATCCATGCCCGAGGCAGGATTCGAACCTGCGACCGTAGCGGTCTCGCGGTTCCAGACTGTAGTGCCTAGAACCGCTCGACCACCGCAGCCGGCGCTCTACCCTTCATTCGATCCCTGCGAAACCCTACATTTCACCAGGATAATGCACGACCGCATGTTGCAGTTCCTGTACGGGCATTTCTGGATACAGAGAATGTTCGACTGCTGCTCTGGCCAGCACATTCTCCAGATCTCTCACCAACTGAAAATGTCTTGTCAATGGTGGCCGAGCAACTGGCTCGTCACTATACGCCAGTCACTGCTCTTGATGAACTGTGGTATCGTGTTGAAGCTCCATGGGCAGCTGTACCTGTACACGCCATCCAAGCTGTTTGACTCAATGCCCAGGCGTATCAAGGCCGTTACTACGGCCAGAGGTGGTTGTTCTGGGTACTGATTTCTCAGGATCGATGCACCCAAATTGAGTGAAAATGTAATCACATGTCAGTTCTAGTATAACATATTTGTCCAATGAATACCCGTTTATCATCTGCATTTCTTCTTGGTGTAGCAATTTTAATGGCCAGTAGTGTATAATAAAATCTGAACGTGATGTACGTACACGGCCTGACAGACCGTGTAGTACTGAACAGCTTATAGTCAAAATCATCGTGTCGGCGAGTCGCATATCGGTCATTGTTACGTCGTGTCGGGGTCATTGTTACGTCGTGTCGGCGGTTCCATCTCAAAATTCGGTGCACCTTGCCAATTTCTTTCATAATTTCCGAAATACCCTGTGTTATTATTTTGTGGATTTTCCGTATTTCTAAGTCCCTCTTCCCGTGTTGGAGCGCGAGTGTCCTCTGAAATATGTTATTCTTGTATTACTTGTGCCAACTGATCCTGTACTTCCCGGATTTCTCTTTCGTGTTGCGTATTAATTCGATTATTATTTTGTTGGAATTTCTTAATTTGTTCATACTCTTCTGTGCCAGTGAAGGCTACAGGTCTTGTGTCATTCAGATCATCATCCACCTTTGTAGATAAGTTAGTGAACTGATCCGAAAGTTCGGCTACTTTCTCTGATAGTGGACTTATTTCCTCAGTGTGTTTTTCTGAACCAAGTTTCAGAGTGTCCATTTGTGTTGAAATCGTATCTACTGTGTCCTTTAAGTTTTCCTGAGTTTTTGCAAGTTGCGTAACCGAATCGGTTGATGCAACTCAGTCAATTTTAGCTTGCAAGGTGTCGTGATTTTTATGAACAATAATTTGCAGTTCCTTTATAGTTGCTTCGTGATTTTGTAATTCATTTTCATGACGCGAAAAAATAGGTTGGAAATGCTCACAAATTTGTGTTTTTACGTCATTACAGACTTTTTGACATTTCGATTCGATTTTAAGTAACACAGCAGTTAAACCTGCACGTGTTTGTTCAAGCGTGGTGTCTAACTTTTGAATCTGTTGCTGTGACTGTTTTTGATTTTGTTCCATTGCTTCTAACTTTTGAAGATTTTGTCCCATTTGTTTCTGATTTTGTTCAAGCGTTGTGTCTAACTTTTGTAGCCTTTGTCCCATTTGTTGCATTAAGTGTAATAACAATGCACTGGTGTCTGAAACATGTTCCTCAGTGCTATTCGGCAGTGCATTTGAACCGGCAATATTCACATTTTGAAAAGCAGAAAATTTGTCTTCACTTATTGGAGAAAACGGTGAGGACGCAAAACCTGAATCTACAGTATTTGCAAGATTGTGTCCTGTCATTTCGGATTCCTGAGGCGATCTGTTGCCGACCGATCGATCGATAATGCTTCCCTGTTCACTAATTGTTTCACTATCTACACCATTATTTGCAGCCCGCTCCATTTCCCTATGCACAATTACCAAATGGGTCCAAATGGCTCTGAGCACTATGGGACTCAACATCTTAGGTCATATGTCCCCTAGAACTTAGAACTACTGAAACCTAACTAACCTAAGGACATCACACACACCCATGCCCGAGGCAGGATTCGAACCTGCGAGCGTAGCAGTCCCGCGGTTCCGGACTGCAGCGCCAGAACCGCACGGCCACCGCGGCTGGCAATTACCAAATTACTACTTCCAACATTAGTTAATTCATTACTCGGTGGCGCTAACACACTACTTTCGTCTTCACTGTCATTTCTCAGTTTACTTTGGAGCCTAGTATTACGTTTTTTACGTCATTATCGTCGCAAAATTTCACACGATAACACAGAAAACACAATTTGAAGAGCAAAATAAAATATACACACTAACATATCACTGAAAATAATATCTCGTTAATTGCTAGTCCAGCTGCGAAGTACTTGGTGCAAATCTACATGCATGCCACCACTGTTTTACTGTACAACAATGAAAAACTACAACTACAAAGGAAATTCTCTCTATAATTAGGCGCTAGCAATAGCTACACCAATTACACAAACTACAAGAAAAAATCAGAAGATTCCAGTGAGGTATCCTCGGCTAAGGGTCGACATATGAAAAATTAGTGAATTACTGTGCTGGTAAACCCCTTACGTTATTTGATTTTCAAACAGCTGAGCAAAACTGAACGTACTCAGACATTTCTCTCTTTACTTATTCTGATCAACACTAAACTGACACACAATACCTTTAGCGCAATCTGACTTTTTAATAATCCCTACAAAAGAATGGCCCTGACTAACAACAACCTATACCTTTCATGAATCACTTACCTCACAAAAATCTTCATTATTCGAACTACTGGAATACAGCGAGCGCCAATACTGCCAGCTAAATAAAAGATTCTAACTACTGAAGTCACTAACTACTGATAGGCATAGTTAGCAAATGAAAGATTTTGATAAAGAACAAACAATGTATTTACGTTAATAGTGTTCAAAAGTCATTATATATATATATATATATATATATATATATATATATATATATATATATATATATATATCAGTTCATGACATCCAGTATTACAAATTTACTGTCTCTGATGGACACACGTCCAGATCATCCGCTCTCAAAACTCCGCCATCTCTCTCCCGATATCCACCACTGCTGGCGGCTCACCTCCAACTGCGCAACGCTACGCGCTGTTAACAGCCAACAGGCCAACACTACAATAGCAAATTCCAACAATGCATACCAGCCACAGACTGCACACAGCACAGCCAGTGATTTTCATATACAGCGCTACATAAAGTTACCATCATAAAAACTTAAAACAGCCTACTTACAGTTGACTTATTATCAGGCAGTACGCTGCCGATGAGGATTCATGAAGTTCGGAACGAAAGCACAATATATATTGCTGCCCGGTGTGAAGAAGGGTCGCATTCGCTTGCGGCGCTGGTTCAAGAGAACCTACATCTACACCAGTGGTTCCCTACCTGAGAAATAAAAAAAAATTTCTGAGGAGTGAAAGCTAAACAATTCTATTCTGTTTCAGTCACGAAGCTAAATTATTTTCGTACACGCATATGTTGCGTTTTGCCCCATACATCGCTGATGACAAAATTGAGACATATGGGTAGATCACATAACTATTGAGGAGGTATTGAATAGAATTGGGGAGAAGAGAAATTTGTGGCACAACTTGACCAGAAGACGGGATCGGTTGGTAGGACATCTGAGGCGTCAAGGGATCACCAATTTAGCATTGGATAGCAGCATGGAGGATAAAAATGCTAGAGGGAGACCAAGAGATGGATATATTAAGCAGATTCAGAAGGATGTAGGTTGCAGTAGGTACTGGGAGATGAAGAAGATTGCACAGGATAGAGTAGCATGGAGAGCTGCATCAAACCAGTCTCTGGACTGAAGACCACAACAACACATACGTAACAAATATTAAATATCTCAATAAAATGTCTTCTCCAAGTTGTAATAGTACCTGCAATAGTCCAGAAATGGCATCATTACTCGCTTCGAACCAGATAAATGAATTTATTGACAGTACGACATAGTAGTAACTACATAGGGCTACTATAGTGTTGTACACAGTATTATTATTATTATTATTATTATTATTACTATTAGTGGCTCTGGTCAGACACAAATCATTAACAGCCTGACGTCTTCCAATTTATGCCATTTCAGAAGGAGTGCAGCAATCCAATAATTTATGAACAGTAAGTAAAGTGCACACTTGTTAAATTGGCTGAGTTTAAATGGGGTTGCTGTTTGCAGGTCAAGTAGGCGCCGCAATGGAGAGGAATAAAGTAAGAGAAGCATGTTTTGTAACAAGTGTCTGCCTTCACTGTGTCTGCTCTCTTATCTGAGAAGTAGTTGTGGGAACACTTGCAGTGCACCTCGAATTCCTTTGTCATTCACTCAGACACACACAAACTAAATATCTTTCATCATTTTAAAAATAAAAGTGTCCTATGAAAAGTCTTTCATTCTAAAGTTTAATCAGGTGCTTAAGTTGATGATAATGTGGAGGAGGGGAGGGGGCAACAGATTGAACGGATTGGGGAGGACGGGGATACCAGCTAATGCCTAATTGCACTCAGCGGCAGTGGTGAAAGAAAGGTTAGGAATCCGTGATACACATCTATACTCTGCAAACCACTATGAGATGCATGGCTCCGTTGTTATAGCAGTTGGAGTCACAAACGATGGCAGCCGAGTTTGTACTTGCTCTGCGCTCCCACGTCAAGCAATGTTCGACAGCCAATGAGTGTTCAGTAATGTTCTTAGCGAGCTACTACGAACTTCATAGCCAATGTAAGTTGTCATCACTGATGGTGGTGGTAAACAGCGAAGTCTACATAAGCAAGCGAGAGACGTAATTTGCGGGATACACGTTTTCTTGAAGGGCAAACCTCGTGCATGTATATACCGCAGCTGTCCCTTGTAGCCGGCACAACAATGCGATGCCCGTCCATGACTCGGCTGCGGGAACCGCGGCTGCGGGAACCGCCATCGTTCACGAATCGGACTTTTTTTTTCTATAGTGCTCGTGATGGTCAGAAATAAAGGAACTGTCTTGTTATTTGACTTGGGAAATCCGTGAAAAGAGCTATATCAGAGTTATTCAGTATTAGCTTAGTGTACGACAAAGCAGTGTCAAGATCTACATGGCAAAGAAACGCAGCCATTCGACAGCTGCAGCGATGCCAGCGCTCCAAGTGGTTTGCCTGTGGTAAGCAAAGAATGTCCCGTTATAAGCGGATACATTTCTATTTACATCATTATTTCCCTGTCATTATAAGGGGCGGTGGTTCCTCCAATACGATTATGCAAATGTAATTAAATTAATATCTCACCGTACTGCAAACGTCAACGTACACTACTGGCCATTAAAATTGCTACACCACGAAGATGACGAGCTACAAACGCGAAATTAAACCGACAGGAAGAAGGTGCTGTGATATGCAAATGATTAGCTTTTCAGATCATTCACTCAAGGTTGGCGCCGGTGGCAACACCTACAACGTGCTGACATGAGGAAAGTTTCCAACCGATTTCTCATACACAACAGCACTTGACCAGCGTTGCCTGGTGAAACGTTGTTGTGATGCCTCGTGTAATGAGGAGAAATGCGTACCATCACCTTTCCGACTTTGATAAAGGTCGGATTGTAGCCTATCGCGATTGCGGTTTATCGTATCGCGACATTGCTGCTCGCGGTGGTCGAGATCCAATGACTGTTAGCAGAATATGGAATCGGTGGGTTCAGGAGGGTAATACGGAACGCCGTGCTGGATCCCAACGGCCTCGTATCAGTAGCAGTCGAGATGACAGGCATCTTATCCGCATGGCTGTAACGGATCGTGCAACCACGTCTCGACCCCTGAGTCAACAGATGGGGACGTTTGCAAGACAACAACCATCTGCACGAACAGTTCGACGATGTTTGCAGCAGCATGGTCTATCTGCTCGGAGACCATGGCTGCGGTTACCCCTGAGACTGCATCACAGACAGGAGCACCTGCGATGGTGTACTCAACGACGAACCTGGGTGCACGAAAATGGCATTTCTGCGGATGAATCCAGGTTCTGCTTAAAGCATCATGATGGTCGCATCCGTGTTTGGCGACATCGCGGTGAACGCACATTGGAAGCGTGTATTCGTCATCGCCATACTGGCGTATCACCCGGTGTGATGGTACGGGGTGCCACTGGTTACACGTCTCGGTCAGCTCTTGTTCGCATTGACGGCACTTTGAACAGTGGACGTTACATTTCAGATGTGTTACGACCCGTGGCTCTACCCTTCATTCGATCCCTGTGAAACCATACATTTCAGCAGGATAATGCACGACCGCATGTTGCAGGTCCTGTGCGGGCATTTCTGGATACGTAAAATGTTCGACTGCTGCCCTGGACAGCACATTCTCCAGATCTCTCACCAACTGAAAACGTCTGGTCAATGGTGGCCGAGCAACTGGCTCGTCACTATACGCCAGTCACTGCTTTTGATGAACTGTGGTATCGTGTTGAAGCTCCATGGGCAGCTGTACCTGTACATGCCATCCAAGCTGTTTGACTCAATGCCCAGGCGTATCAAGGCCGTTACTACGGCCAGAGGTGGTTGTTCTGGGTACTGATTTCTCAGGATCGATGCACCCAAATTGAGTGAAAATGTAATCACATGTCAGTTCTAGTATAATATATTTGTCCAATGAATACACGTTTATCATCTGCATTTCGTCTTGGTGTAGCAATTTTAATGGTCAGTAGTGTACTTTAGATAACTACGTACTTGAAACATGAGAACCATGAACGAAATGACATGAACGAAATGAATGAAATACGCAATTAGCGTTTGCAGTAAAGAGCGTGCTGAAACACCGAAACCTTCCCATTAACTACCCAGAACGCGATCCCATCTCGGAAAAAAGGGGTTTCGGCGGTCGGACGTCCCATTGGCTCGTACTGGCGCAAGTATTAGAGATCACAAAGATATGACATACGAACTGGTGCAATCATCTTTGCAACTTGTCTATCGACCCTTGAGGAACGTTAAGCTCATAAACAAGTGAATTACGAAGCAGGTCGCAGCGCATGGCACCGACATGTTTCGCCCTGTATTGCACCAGTCTTGGCGGAATATTGTAGTTGAAGGGATAACGGACGGGAAGAATCATCGAGATAAGCCTAGACATGACAATGTAAGACAGATGGTTATGACGTGCGACATGACAACTATCCCGAAATGAAGAGATTTAGTTGGCAAGCGATAGAACTGAAGAAGTACATGAAACTAACATTAGGTCGATGACCTAAATAACTCTGTTATTTGCAGGACTAAAATGAATGGTTATGTCTCAATCTTCAGTCCCTTGGACAACATTCTATACCTAAAGGACAATACATGTAGTACCATGATTATTTCTCGCCCCCTGTCCTTCCTATTCTGTTTCAGTCACGGATAGTCTACAGGAAGAGAGAGCGTCAATATACTTGTAATACGTTATAAATCCCATGATCTTTCGGAGGTATGTACGTTGGCTGAAGTTTCACCACTGGTACTGGAACATAGGTTTTTCGGGACTGCTGAGAACAGAGATCTTGCGATGCACAATAGCGCTCTTGCAGCACCCCACCCTGAGTCACAAGCCTGTTGCAAAAATATTCCGTATCAGATTATCGACTGCTTAATATATTACAGCCTTTGACTAGTCGAGTGTAGGCGTGTCTGCTAGCCTATACTTTTGGAGGTAGTGGGTACGGTCCAACGATAGGCCTGTGCTGGCTGTCTCGTGCCTTTGCGAGTCCAGTTGAACGGTGATCAAAGTATTCTGTTTCTGACCCTGTTATTGGCATTTGGCTGTCTCACTGCTCCCGCATTTTGATATGGTCGACTGGTGTGACAGCCTGCTGTGAATGCACTGAAGTTGCTTTCTGATGGTCATTCTCACGCAATGAGGTACTGTAATTGCGGTGAAATGGTAGCTTGTACTTAGGATATACACACATCAAATAAAGTTTTGCATCACCTCGGTTCCGAGAGTTCTGGAACCTGTACTGGGAATTGGAATAGAGATTAACATAAACATCATATCCACCCTTTTTACTGCTCATTAAAAATATGCATTGCATGTTGTACCACCATACAGCGAGACCTTCACAGATAGTGGTCCAGACTGCTGTAGACACTGGTACCTCTAATACCCAGTGGCACGTCCTCTTGCATTGATGCATGCCTGTATTCGACTGTTCCACTCCTCAAGGGCGATTCAACATAGATGCCTCAGAATGGTTGGTGGGTCACTTCATCCATAAACAGCTGTTTTCAATCTGTCCCAGGCATGTTCGATAGGGTTCATATCTGGAGAACATGCTGGCCACTGTAGTCGAGCGATGTCGTTATCCTGAAGAAATTCATTCACAAGATGTGCACGATGGGGGTGCGAATTGTTATCCATGAAGACCTGCAGAGGTGGTGGTCCAACTGCTGTACACACCAGTACCTCTAATACCCAGTACCACGTCCTCTTGCACTGATGTATGCCTGTATTCGTCGTGGCATACTATCCACAAGTTCATCAAGGCACAGTTAGTCCAGACTGTTCCACACCCGAAGGGCAATTCAGCATAGATCCCTCAGCGTAGTTAGTGGGTCACTTCGTCCGTAAACAGCTGTTTTCAATCTATCCCAGGCATGTTCCATAGGGTTCATGTCTGGAGAACATGCTGGCCACTCTAGTCGAGCGATGTCGTTATCCTGAAGGACGTCGTTGACAAGATGTGCATGATGGGGGCGCGAATTGTCGTCCATGAAGACGAATGCCTCGCCAATATGCTGCCGATATGGTTGCACTATCTGTCGGAGGATGTCATTCACGTATCGTACAGCCATTACGGCGCCTTCCATGACCACCAGCGGTGTACGTCGGCCCCACGTAATGCCACCCCAAAACTGCAGGGAACCTCCACCTTGCTGCAATCGCAGAACGGTGTCTCTAAGGCGTTCGGCCTGACCGGGTTGCCTCCAAACACGTCTCCGACGATTGTCTGGTTGAAGGCATATGCGGCACTAATCGGTGAAGAGAACGTGATGCCAATCCTGAGCGGTCCATTAGGCAAGTTGTTGAGCCCATCTGTGTCATGCTGCATGGTATCGTGGTTGCAAAGGTGGACCTCGCCATGGATGTCGGGGGAGAAGCTGCGCATCATGCAACCTATTGTGCACAGTTTGATTCGTAACACGACAGCCTGTGGCTCCACGAGAAGCATTATTCAACACGGTGGCGTTGCTGTCAGGTTTCCTCCGAGCCATAATCCATAGGTGGCGGACATCCACTGCAGCAGTAGCCCTTGGGCTGTCTGAGCGATGCATGTCATCGACAGTTCCTGTCTCTCTGTATCTCCTCCATGTCCGAACAACATCGTTTTGGTTCACTCCGAGACGCCTGGACACTTCCCTTTCGAGAGCCCTTCCTGGCTCAAAGTAGCAATGCGGACGCGATCGAACCGCGGTATTGACCGTCTAGGCGTGATTGAACTACAGACAACACGAGCCGTGTAACTCCTTCCTGGTGGAATGACTGGAACTGATCGGCTGTCGAACTCCGTCTAATACACGCTTCTCATGCATGGTTGTCTACATCTTTGGGCGGGTTTAGTGACATCTCTGAACAGTCAAAGGGACTGTGTCTCTGATACTATATCCACAGTCAAAGTCTATCTTCAAGAGTTCTGGGAGCCGGGGTGATGCAAAACTTTTTTTGATGTGTGTATATCGCAGCGATCCGTCGCTTGCGATATCGCTGCAATCAGTCACTCGCCTCGGACCCGCCGCAGATGAGCGAAATTTCCAAGCAATTTAAACATGTATAACGAACGCCACTCGGCCACTACGTAGGGTAGTTATGCTAGGTAAAAAGAGCTGCTATGTTTAGCAACAATCGCAGTTGATCTCTATATCCCCACTAGTACCGTACTTGGAAAAAAAAAAAAAAAAAAAACGCGAACTAAAAGGCTTTTCTTGGGACTATACGTTGCCCTGTTTGTAACATTTCATTTGTTACTGACTCTAAATGGGTTGTGTGCATCTTTCTAGTCACTTAATATAACTCGTTTTTAGTTTATTATTCCTCAATTCCTTTTTCATTCATTGTCCTTTCTGTTTAACTTAAGTAGTTACAGCACACAATTTGATTCGCAATCTTTAGAAACATTATCAATAGCGCCACTGTCGATTATCATAACTCTTGTTAGAAATTTTAGGCGTGACAGACTGATTATATGAAATGATAAGGGATTTGAGCCTAGCTGTGTGATAGATTTGCCCTGAACATTTAAATTTCGGTGCCTGTACGTCATTCTGTTCAGAAGTTAAAAACTTTAGTATTACGTGTAACTGTTTCGTACATAACTCAAAATCATCAGATGAAGCGCAGTGTACCGTTATATTACTAGAAACACGCTTCTAAATGCTAATCACTGTAAAACCGGAAGGTGTATAACTTCTAACAAATGGCAATTTCTCAGAGTAGTTCGTGGTCCCTGAATAAAAGTTAATTGGAACATGAAGATCTTACTTAGTGTGGGCAAAGCGAAACGAAACCAAACTACAGAACTACGCTTAATAAGTAGAGAAACTGCTCGCAGCCATATCGCCACACACCGCTGCTGACCATTCGGCAGCCATATTGTGCACACGAGTCGTATGCGATACATCAGATTGCCTCTGATTTCCGTACAATCAGCGATACGCTATTTGGCGACAGACGTGAGATTTACAGAGCAACCAGCTGCGCATCCGACAGATCGCTGCGATGCGTCACTCGTGTGTGGGGCCCTTAACACAAATCACGACCCGCCACTGTTCTCAACAACAGGAGAGTCCCCGTAGAGATCCGCAACGTTGCTCAACATCAGTCTGACAAGAAATGACCGGCGACCAACACGAATTCTTCCTTCCCCACTCAGCAAAAACTGAAGAAACCCTTATATACTGCAGTAACAGCTCTGGGCAACGGTAGTAGGCAGGAGGTAAGCAGTCATTGAGCATCTAAGAGTTCTGTCAACATCTGAGTACTGTGTCACCTAGAACACAGACACCAAATCGACTGCACCTTTCTCCTGAGTGTATAACTTTGGTGTGTCGAAGCATACTTTATCCATGCGTCTACCATAACACATAATTCGTTTTTATAAGAATTTGTAACAAGTTGATTGATTTCATTACATTTAGCTGTTTTTTGTGCCAGAAAACTAATTTTTCATTGAAGTAATAAGAGTTTCAAAACTATGGATATCAACCCTAGCAATAACAAGGCATTTTCCATTACCGAAGGGGCACAAGGCGGGGGGGGGGGGGAAATAGGACGGAGGGGGGCGGGTGGGACGTGGGGGGGGGGGGGAAATACTTTATGCCCACTCCCAAATAAATAAATTAGTTAATTGTTGTACTATTTTAACGGCACATTTTTTAAAGACGTGTCAATAGAGTGCAGACCCTGAAAATAACTGTTAGCACCATCTTAGGAGTCTCACCACATTTTCAGTAACATGTACTACCGACTTTATGACCATCACAAAAAAATGTAAAAACAAATTTCGTTCATTGCTCTTGAATTGTACTCTCAACATACTTTTTAAAGAGATACTGATGTGTAAGTAAAGTCATGAACCTGGAATACTGAATACCACATTCATTGAGAAAAGTGACAAATTTTTGAATTAAAGTTATCTGAAAAATTAAAAACGTGTATGGAATCTGGTGGAAGAATTCATTAAAAACAATAAATATTTTCTTCAAAATTTTAAAACCAAAGAAGTGACTATATTACAATATTATACAAAGGTGGCCATTAAGTCCGCCCCCCACCCAACCCCCTCCTTTTGTATTATGAGGGGTAACGGAACGAAATGCGATTTGAAATGATTGTTTCTCCTGACGTATAATTAAATAAGGCGTCTCACTTTTTTCGCCTTTGTGCCTCTACATTCGTATTCTCAATCCTACTTGGCTCCTCCTCTCCCTGGTACTGAATCGGTAGAGGTCTATGGAATTCGAACTGCTAATATTTTGATTTGTCTCGCTGCCAACTTCGGTGATCAGTAGAACTAACAATATGGTCGTGAATACGTCATCCTGTGATTCATTTCAATGATAAGTAATCTATAGCAGTAAGTATTACCTGTACATGACTTCTTACGACCTTGTGTTCCTGATCTGACACATCTAGCAGTTCTGCAATCGTTCACTCTCATCGATGTCTCCACATATGAG
Organism: Schistocerca americana; assembly: GCF_021461395.2. Taxonomy (NCBI): domain Eukaryota; kingdom Metazoa; phylum Arthropoda; class Insecta; order Orthoptera; family Acrididae; genus Schistocerca; species Schistocerca americana. The sequence goes on from NC_060123.1 coordinate 570,919,932, forward strand.
CTATTACCACCGAATTGAAACTTTTATTTTGAACTCTACTGAGTCTGAAATTTCTGTTATGGAAACTTTACTATTTCTAGCAGCTCTGTTTTGGAACCCCTTCTTGGGAACTCTAATCTGTCTACTAAGAAAGTGTTTAGACTTAATTATCCACTATATAGCTAACAGAATTGTTGAAAATATCTACAATTTTGAGACTATCTTTGATCAGTTTAGTATTTACCTACAAATAATTTCCACCATTATACTGATTCCTTTTTCCTGCCAATTTGGCTTTAGGAACACTAAAACCACCAGAGTGACAATCCTGACTTAGCTCTTGCTAATGGAAGCAATACGAGGAAACAGACATGTTCAAAAATGTGTGTGAATGCTTATGGGACTTAACTGCTAAGGTTATCAGTACCTGAGCTTACACAATGTTGTTGTTGTGGTCTTCAGTCCTGAGACTGGTTTGATGCAGCTCTCCATGGTACCCTATCCTGGGCAAGCTTCTTCATCTCCCAGTACCTACTGCAACCTACATCCTTCTGAATCTGCTTAGTGTATTCATCTCTTGGTGTCCCTCTACGATTTTTACCCTCCACACTGCCCTCCAATGCTAAATTTGTGATCCCTTGATGCCTCAGAACATGTCCTAGCAACTGGTCCCTTCTTCTAGTCAAGTTGTGCCACAAACTCCTCTTTTCCCAATTCTATTCAATACCTCCTCATTAGTTATGTGATCAACCCATGTAATCTTCAGCATTCTTCTGTAGCTCCACATTTCTAAAGCATCTATTCTCTTCTGGTCTAAACTATTTATCGTCCATATTTCACTTCCATACATGGCTACACTCCATACAAATACTTTCAGAAACGACTTCCTGACACTTACATCTATACTCGATGTTTACAAATTTCTCTTCTTCAGAAACGCTTTCCTTGCCATTGCCAGTCTACATTTTATATCCTCTCTACTTCGACCATCATCAGTTATTTTGCTTCCCAAATAGCAAAACTCCTTTACTACTTTAAGTGTCTCATTTCCTAATGCAATTCCCTCAGCATCACCCGACTTAATTCGACTACATTCCATTATCCTCGTTTTGCTTTTGTTGATGTTCATCCTCCTTTCAAGACACTGTCCATTCCGTTCAACTGCTCTTCCAAGTCCTTTGCTGTCTCTGACAGAATTACTATGTCATCGGCGAACCTCAAAGTTTTTATTTCTTCTCCATGGATTTTAATACCTATTCCGAATTTTTCTTTTGTTTCCTTTACTGCTCTCAATATACAGACTGAATAACATTGGGGAGAGGCTACAACCCTGTCTCACTGCCTTCCCAACCACTGCTTCCCTTTCATGCCCCTCGACTCTTATAACCGCCATCTGCTTTCTGTACAAATTGTAAATGGCCCTTCGCTCCCTGTATTTTACCCCTGCCACCTTTAGAATTTGAAAGAGAGCGTTCCAGTCAACATTGTCAAAAGCTTTCTCTAAGTCTACAAATGCTAGAAACGTAGGATTGCCTTTCCTTAATCTTTCTTCTAAGATAAGTCGTAAGGTCAGTATTGCCTCACGTGTTCCAATATTTCTACGGAATCCAAACTGATCTTCCCCGATGTCGGCTTCTATCAGTTTTTCCATTCGTCTGTAAAGAATTCGCGTTAGTATTTTGCAGCTGTGACTTATTAAACTGATAGTTCGGTTATTTTCACATCTGTCAACACCCGCTTTCTTTGGGATTGGAATTATTATATTCTTCTTGAAGTCTGAGGGTACTTCGCCTGTCTCATACACCTTCTCACCAGATGGTAGAGTTTCGTCAGGACTGGCTCTCCCAAGGCCGTCAGTAGTTCTAATGGAATGTTGTCTACTCCCGGGGCCTTGTTTCGGCTCAGGTCTTTCAGTGCTCTGTCAAACTCTTCACGCAGTATCGTATCTCCCATTTCCTCTTCATTTAAATTCTCTTCCATTTCTATAATATTGTCCTCAAGTACATCGCCCTTGTATAGACCCTCTATATACTCCTTCCACCTTTCTGCTTTCCCTTCTTTGCTTAGAACTGGGTTTCCATCTGAGCTCTTGATATTCATACAAGTGGTTCTCTTTTCTCCAAAGGTCTCTTTAATTTTCCTCTAGGCAGTATCTATCTTACCCCAAGTGAGATAAGCCTCTACATCCTTACATTTGTCCTGTAGCCATCCCTGCTTAGCCATTTTGCACTTCCTGTCGATCTCATTTTTGAGACGTTTGTATTCCTTTTTGCCTGCTTCATGTACCTCATTTTTATCTTTTCTCCTTTCATCAATTAAATTCATTATTTCTTCTGTTACTCAAGGATTTCTACTAGCCCTCTTCTTTTTACCTACTTGATCCCCTGCTGCCTTCACTACTTCATCCCTCAGAGCTACCCATTCTTCTTCTAGTGTACTTCTTTCCCCCACTGCTGTCAATTGTTTCCTTATGCTCTCCCTGAAACTCTGCACAACCTCTGGTTCCTTCAGTTTATCCAGGTCCCATCTCCTTAAATTCCCACCTTTTTGCAGTTTCTTCAATTTTAATCTGCAGTTCATAACCAATAGATTGTGGTCAGAGTCCACATCTGCCCCTGGAAATGTCTTACAATTTAAAACCTGGTTCCTAAATCTCTGTCTTAATATTATATAATCTATCTGATACCTTTTAGTATCTCCGGGATTCTTCCACGTAGACAACCTTCTTTTATGATTCTTGAACCAAGTGTTAGCTATGATTAAGTTACGCTCTGTGCAAAATTCTACCAGACGGCTTCCTCTTTCATTTCTTAACCCCAATCCATATTCACCTACTATGTTTCCTTCTGTCCCTTTTCCTACACTCGAATTCCAGTCACCCATGACTATTAAATTTTCGTCTCCCTTCACTATCTGAATAATTTCTTTTATCTCATCATACATTTCATCAATTTCTTCATCATCTGCAGAGCTAGTTGGCATTTAAACTTGTACTATTGTAGTATGCGTGGGCTTCGTGTCTATCTTGGCCACAATAATGCGTTCACTAAGCTGTTTGTAGTAGCTTACCCGCACGCCTGTTTTTTTATTCATTATTAAACCTACTCCTGCATTACCTCTATTTGATTTTGTATTTATAACCCTGTATTCACCTGACCAAAAGTCTTGTTCCTCCTGCCACCGAGCTTCAGTAATTCCCACTATATCTAACTTTAACCTATCCATTTCCCTTCTTAAATTTTCTAACCTACCTGCTCGATTAAGGGATCTGACATTCCACGCTCCGATCCGTAGAACGGCAGTTTTCTTTCTCCTGATAACAACGTCCTCTTGAGTAGTCCCCGCCCGGAGATCCGAATGGGGGACTATTTTACCTTCGGAATATTTTACCCAAGAGGACGCCATCATCATTTAACCATACAGTAAAGCTGCATGCCCTCGGTAAAAATTACGGCTGTAGTTTCCCCTTGCTTTCAGCCGTTCTCAGTACCAGCACAGCAAGGCCGTTTTGGTTATTGTTACAAGGCCAGATCCGTCAGTCATCCAGACTGTTGCCCCTGCAACTACTGAAAAGGCTGCTGCCCCTCTTCAGGAACCACACGTTTGTCTGGCCCCTCAACAGATACCCCTCCGTTGTGGTTGCACCTACGGTACGGCCATCTGTGTCACTGAGGCACGCAAACCTCCCCACCAACGGCAAGGTCCATGCACCTAAATTATCCTAAGGACAAACACACACACACATGCCCGAGGAAGGATTCGAACCTCCGCCGGGACCAGCCGCACAGTCCAAAACAGGCATGTTTAGAGTATTTGTCAAATGGTTCAAAGGCTCTGAGCACTATGGGACTTAACATCTGAGGTCTTCAGTCTCCTAGAACTTAGAACTATTTAAACCTAACTAACCTAAGAACATCACACACATCCATATCCAAGGCAGGATTCGAACCTGCGACCGTAGAGGTCACGCGGTTCCAAACTGTAGCGCCTAGAGCCGCTCGGCCACTCCGGCCGGCTAGAGTATTTGTCGCCCTCGAGAAAAGCGTCCAAGATGTAAAATGGTGCAAGGTGTTCGAAATACTCAGAAATAGGAGAAAGCTAAAGGGAAAGACGGGTACAGAATGTACAAGAAACAACAGGGAACAATTAGATTGGAAGACCAACAACGAAAGACTTGGTTAAAAAGGGTGTAAGACAGGGATGTAGTCTTTCGCTAGTACTGTTTAATCTGTACACCGAAGAGTCAGTGAGGGATGTAAATGAAGTGTGGTGAAAGTTTAGGAGGAAAGGATATCTTTAATACGATGCGATGTGACATTGTTATCTTCAGTGAAGATGAAGAAGGATCTGTTGAATAGCAAGAACAATCTAATGAATACAGAATGGGGACTGAGAGTAAGCTAAAGGAACACGAAAGTAATGAGAAACAGCAGAAATGGGAATAGCGAGAAACTTAATATCAAAATTGGTGATCACGAAGTAGACGAAGTTAAGGAATTCTGCTACCTTGGATGCAAAACAACCCCAGATGGACGAAGCGCCGGCCGCTGTGGCCGAGCGGTTCTAGGAGCTTCAGTCCGGAACCGCGCTGCTGCTACGGTCGCAGGTTCGAATCATGCCTCGCGCATGGATGTGTGTGATGTCCTTAGGTTAGTTAGGTTCAAGTAGTTCTAAGTCTAGGGGACTGATGACCTCAGACGTTGAGCCCCATAGTGCTTAGAGCCATTTGAACCATTTGAACGGACGAAGCAAGGAGGACATCGAAAGCCGATTAGCATATGGAAATACGGCATTCCTGGTCGAGAGGCGCCTACTAGTATCAAACATAAGCCTCAAAGTGAGGAATAAATTACTTGGGATGGACGCTTTCAGCACAACATTATATGGCTGTGAATAATAGACTGTGCGGAAATCGAATAGAAGGGAATCATTGCTTTTGAGATGGGGTGCTATAGCAGAATTTTGAAAAATAGGGGAGTTGATGATGAAGAAGTTCTCCGCAGAGTGGACGAAGAAAGAAATGTATGCTAACGCTGATCTGAAAAAGGGACAGGATAATATGTTACGTGTTAAAGCTTCGGGGAATAACGTCCTTGATACCATAGGGAGCTGTAAATGGTAAAATCTGTAGACGAAGGCAGAACTGGAATACATCCAACAAACAATTGAGGACACAGATTGCAAGTGCTACTCTGAGATGAGGAGGTTGGCATGTAAGCGGAATCCGAGGTGGGCCACGTTAAATCAGTCAGAAGACTGATGTTTAAAAAAAAAATTAAACAAGGTTCCAAATAGTTCTTATTTTGTTGAAGGATAAATGGAGTGCTTATTTATTATTTGTTTGAAAACAGATGCGTTGGCGACACCCTGGACTCCTATTCCGGTAGCTCGTGGTTCAAATCACTGTCCAGCCAGCCAGACGTAGGATGGCCATAATTTCCGTGAATGGCTTAAAGCGATTCATTTCCATTCTAACAGTTCTTCAATTTTTTCTCTTTTTCTCCTTTGGGGGACAGAGGATCTGTTACCGTTGGAGGTCTGGAGCTTTACCCTGGTTAACTTAACCTAATTCCGCCTCTGTGCAAGATACTAACTCGTCTACGAGCAGTAAACTTAATCTTTACCTTACCGTTACAGTACAAACATTTTTCTTCTCTTTATACAACGATTTTCTGATGATAATATTGAACATAGAGAAGAAATGTTTTGTGTATGAAGATAGTAACTGTTCTCGAAAGAACAGATACCATTGATGACCGTGCAGCTTCTCTAGAATAAATGATAATTAACTGGAACCAGCAGCTGTCGAGAGTTGTTGTTGATATACCTCGATGGGGACAGCTGAAAAAGCGTGCCCCGACCAGGACTCGAACACAGGATCTCGTGCTAACATGACAGACCCTCTATCCATCTGAGCCGCCGAGGACACAGATAAATAGCGCGACTGGAGGGACTTATCCCTTGCGGGTAATGAGTGGATGGGCAAATATCTATTAGGTATATTACGTATGTAGATTGTGGACAGTTGGGAATGTGGGTCTCACGGGAAGCGTGCACGGATAGGTCCCTGCAGTGGTGCTATTCATCTGTGTCCTCGGTGGCTCAGATGGACAGAGCGTCTGCCATGTAAGCAGGAGATCCCGGGTTCGAGTCCCGGTCGGGGCACGCTTTTTCAGCCGTCGCCATCGAAGTATATAAACAACACCTGTCGGCAGCTGAGGGTTTCAATTAACTATCAGATGTTTTTGTGTTATCGTAGTTGCTTGGCACTGAAATTTGTATCTCGATAACTGCAGCAAAAATACGCAGATTCCTAGTCTACTGGCTGTAACTCTAAAATGAGGAGTTGCACCAATACGGTACCTACTAATTACGTGCTGATAACTCAGCTTCGTGCTCGCAGTGCAATATGTGGTGTTCCGTTAAGTAAGGAAGGATTACATGAGCGGTAAAATAAAGCGTCTCACGTCATCGTCACATGTGATTCGTAAACACGTCGCACTGCTCGATCAATCTACAGTAAACTGAGCTCCATTGAAGCATTTTCATATCGCTTGAGAATCACCGCGTAACCTGTCTTTAACTCCATAATGAGTACATTAAAAGAAAAGCACTGGAAATGACGCACGCAATTAAACTTTTAAAAAAATGACGTGTGGAACCTATAGCATAAAGTACACGAAATAGTGTTTAACAAATCCATTACATAATTATAATTCAAGATAATCATAATGTAAGAAAGTAAGATTTGAAAAAGAATTGATTTATTATAACGGATGATATTAATTTCGAATATTACAGGTATTTCCAGTTATACGATGTAAGCTTTCACGGCTGGTACTGACATCACTTAAGACTTCCAGGCTATTAAGCCATGGTCGATGCATAAAACTTTCTCCTAACGTTTCCTCTCCAACTGCGGGAGACACCTTCAGAGTAACTTTCTCCTAACGTTTCGTCACCGACTGCAGGAGACCTCTTCAGAGGTAGTTTTTCTGTAGTGACAGCTGTAAGAAAATCAATATTTGGGTTTAACAGTTACCGACTGCAAACTTCTCTCCGTATCCTTTCACTGGATAAATTTCTGATCCTCCTTCTAATGTAGGGGCTTCATCGGGAGCAAGATCACAAACTTTGACTGATGGCAGGTCCCTGTTCTGCCACGTTCACGGAAGGTCACAGGCTAGCAGAAAAGTCGTCAAACATGGAACAAAGACTACGTTTATTTTAACGGTTATGTCTCATTTGCACAGAACATAATTTGCACAGCTGTCAGTGTCTTCAAAGACCTTGTGCTACTGACATACTCACGTCCCTGTGTGCAATGGTAATTACACTTCAGTATTTTGCGCAAAAAACGTGTGAGACCAGTGTGTCATTCCACCAAGCACAAACGACGTCTCAGACACGTGTACAAACAGGGAGACCCTATCACGCGTACTCCAACACAACATTCGTTGCATGTTGGTGTGCGCCAAACAGGGCCTGTTGTTAGTTCAGAAGTAAATAATCATAATCTGATCGAAGTTTTACAGATACACATATACTAAACAATATAATACTAGAGAATTGTGAAGGTGGTTCGATGAACCCTCTCCCAGGGACTTAAATGTGAGTTGCAGAGTATCCATGTAGACGTGGATGTAGAAATGAGGCATGTGAGAACACATACTCTGCCTGATTAAAAATTGAAGGAGACAGACGGGGAGAAGGAAACAAATGAAAGTTCACAGACTGAGCAGCTATGTGGTGTTTTTACAGTGGTTACAAAATCGAGTCAAATATAGAAAGAACTTGGCAGTATGAGCCCACTTATCAGTATCATGTTGCCTGCTTCTGGCTTGGATTGACGCACTTATTCAATTGGGAACTGCGTCATAAAGACGTTGAATCTGCTCCTTTACACAGAGGTGACTAAAGTCATGAGATACCGCCTAATATCGTGTCGGACCTCTTTTTGTCTGGCAGGCGTAGCGCGGCAACTCAACGTGACTGAAAAAATCATTGGAACTCCCTCCAGAAGTATTGAACCATGCTGTCTTTACAGCCGTTAATAATTGCGGAAGTGTTGCTGATGCTCGATTTTGTGCACGTACTGACCTCTCGATAATGTCCCATAAATGTTCGATGGGATCCATGTCAGGCGATCTGTGTGGCCGGAATATTATCTGGATTCGCTTTTAGCAAAAGCACTCGCGTCGGTCGTCCGCTGCCAGAGCCCATTAACGCCAAATTCGTTGTACTGTCCTAACGCATACGTTCGTCGTACGTACCACATTGATTTCTGCACGCAGTGTTGCTTGTCTGTTATCACTGACAACGCTACGGAAACGGCGCTGCTCTCGGTCGTTAACTGAAGGCCGTCGACCAGTGCGTTGCTCCTGGTGAGACGCAATGCCTGAAATTTGGTATTCTCGGCACACTCCTGACACAGTGGATGTCCTAATACAGAGATCCCTAAATATTTCCGAAACTGATGATGATGTTTGGTTTTTGGGGCGCTTAACTGCTCGTTCATCAGCACCCATACAAAGTCCCAATTTTTACAAAGTCCAGTTTTTTCTGAATCCAATCTAGCCACTGTCACGAATGATGATGGTGATGATGATAAAATGATGGCGACAACACAAACACACAGACCCCAGGCAGAGAAATCCTCAACCCAGCTGACAATCGAACCCAGGACCCCAAAACCCAGATGCAGCAACACTAGCCATTTTTGTTTTTTTCCTTTCATTTTGTTCGGTATTGTTCGTTGCGTTTGGTCTGGGCGGACGTCACAAGACTTCCGTTCAAGTTGATCCTTGATTCCCTTACTCAGTTTTTTTATTACAGAGGGCGAGCAGCCCTCTGACCGAACACGCTGAGCTATCGTGCCGGCATTTGGAGCTGAGCTAGAGATTTCTTTCCAGATTTTCTACGCGCACCATGCAGAAGCGCGGAGGCTGCCGGCTCCTGTGGCCAGTGCCTCCTGACACTAGACCACGAGCTGCGGACATTTCCGAAACTGAATGTTCCACGCGTCTAGCGCCAACTGCCAGTTGAGCCATGGTGCGCCTTTTCTGGCACACCAGCTCTTTGGCACGACTATATCGATTACCCGGCTGTACTAGGATCTTGGCCCCTGTTGTGATCTCGCAGGTGTTTCGCGCTCCCGGCAGTTGGTGTTGAACTAGCTACGGGGCGCAAGGACGTGCCTGAGTGGACGAAAGAGGAAAACAGCTGTTCGTCGCATTGCCTTGGTGCCTCTTTTGTCAGAGAGACCGATCCCTGGAGACCATCTCGAAAAACGCTCTCCATCGAAGGTGTAAGTGATTTTGATGCCTTCGTTTCGTTGAACCATTTGCGTTGCAGCGAGTGTACTTGTTGCTTGGTTCCCCTAATGTCCCGTTGTGGAAGTAAGAGCGGCCGGCAAAGTGTGTAACCGCACGGAGACCAGCAGCTGCTACTTACTTTTAAAAATCCGCTGGTTGGGTTACTATGAGGAAGCTGATTTGCACGAAGGTGTATGTGTTATATTTTTGGTTTTTGGGACAGTATCCAAAAGTTTATGTATTGTCTGTATGAGATTTACAGTGTATTTTGATTGCCATCAAGTCGACGTCCGTTGTCTATTGCTGTAAAATTTGGGCTACTTACATACGTGCATTTATTTGAAAGCACTAACTCAGTTGGTAGTAAAGACTCGTATTCTGTAAAGCTAGTCATTCATACGTAGTTCCTTTATATACGTGCATTTATTTGAATGCGCTCATTCAGTATTGGCGCAATTACTTCTTCATTTACATTGTTATTTATTGATCTCTTAACTTATATTAATTGATGTTTGGTTGGTGTTTGCCGTGTCTTCTGCGGTCTGTTTGTGTTCCAGTCTCTGCCAGTTGGGGTGTGTGGGAGCGGCGCCACGTTTCGCTTCGGTGCACAGAAGCTGTGACGTGCTGTCTAATGGGAAGTGACTCCAGGTTGGGCCCTGCCGTTTAGGTGTTGTTTTGGACGGCTGGTCTGCTACTTCAGGCATTTTAAGTTAAGTCACCTTTTGCCCAAGGCAGCCTGGCGTCATTACCCGTTTGGTAAACATTTAACATGTTTCATGTATATTAAAACAAAAGGGTTTTTTAATTTGATTGGGACTGAATTGTATTAATTGGTAACTTGTTCTGCTGCTTGTGTTATTTGCGTTCTTAATGAACTGATGGGCGTTTCATAAATCACTTTCATATTGCAAATTATTGCTCTTGAGAAAAATAATTATCTGTTCACTTTTCTTTAAATCACCTCCAGATTGTAATTTATTGTTCCTTTAACTATTGAAATCTTCGTGGCTCATCCCTTTAAGTCAGTTTTGGGAATTATAATTTGCTGCCTTGCTTAAGAAGCAAGCTATCTGTCATATTTTGGTATTGTCTTAAAGATGGCCACGTGTTGATTGTCTCTTAGCTGTTTTATAAATATTGTCTTGAATAAATTGTTACTTTATTGATTTGGTAGTTGTTGTGTTTAAGGAGTGACACGATAGGGGCCTTGACCTTGAAACGTCCCCTTTGAACAATTATACATGACTGTCCTTAAACTGACACACAATATTTTTTAGCGCAACGCAATCTGACTTTCAAAAATCCCTACAAAAGAATGGCCGTAACTAACATTAACCTATACGTTTCACAAATCACTTACCTCACCAAAAATCTTCGTTACTCGAACTACTGCAATACAGCAAGCGCCACTACTGCCAGCTAAATAAAAGATTCAAACTACGGAAGGCACTAACTACTGATAGGCATAGTCAGCAAATGAAAGATTTTAATAGAGAACAAACAATGTATTTACCTTAATAGTCATAATATATATAGCAGTTCATGACATCCAGTCTTACAAATTTCAAAACTCCGCCATCTTTCTCCCCACGTCCACCACTGCTGGCGGCTCACCTCCAACTGCCCAACGCTACGCGCTGTTCACATCCAGCTGACCAGCACTACAATGGCAGACAACAATGCAAACTAGCCACAGACTGCACACAGCACAGCCAGTGATTTTCATACAGAGCGCTACGTAACGTTGCCAATAAGAAAACATAAACAGCCTACTTACAACCTTCCATGCTAAGTGTACCCCTCATCCCGACTTCCTCAGTCACACCAGTCTGCGTTCAAACTCTATTAACTCCCGTCCTGCGGCCGTAATTACGTCGAAAACATTTTCACATGGATCACTGTGTGTACAAACGAGAGCTCCGCCAATGTACTTGCCCTTTTATACAGTGTGTAAGTGATACTACCGTCACTGATGTAAGCGCACATCGCTGTTCCAAAAAATGTGTGTGAAATCTTATGGGACTTAACTGTTAAGGTCATCAGTCCCTAAGCTTACACACTACTTTACCTAAATTATCCCAGGGACAAACACACACACCCATGCCCGAGGGAGGGCTCGAACCTCCGCCGGGACCAGCCGCACAGTCCATGACTGCAGCGCCTAAGACCGCTCGGCTAATCCCGTGCGGCATCGCTGTTCCATTGGCTTTTGTCACCGCAGTACATATCATGGATAGTGGCACCGAGGCAAAATTTACGCCTAATGTAGCTATTCCCCCACATATTGTGTTGGTGACAGATCCGGGGATCTTGCTGGTCGCGGGTGTTTATAGGGACGTACGCACTGTGGAGGAGAACATTTTCCTGTTCAAAAATGGTACCACGACAATGTCGCATGAGAGGTAATACATGTGGGTGCAGGATGTCTATGATGTATCGATGCGCCAAGAGTTTCCTGAGTCACAACGAGCCGCGACCGAACTCATGCTCGATAGCTACCCACACCATAACTCCAGAAGTAACACCGCTGTGACTCCAAAAATTAATGTCGAATGGGATCTTTACCTTAGGTCGCTGCCATACTCGCCGCCGATGATCATCCGGCGTAGTGCAGAACAGGGATTCATCGCTGAATACAGTGCGACGCCATTCACCTACAGCCCTTGCTTCCTGATCACTGCATCATTCCAAACTAGGGCTGCTGGTAAAATATCGATATTTTTACAAGACGTATCGACATATACGAGGGTAATCTCAAAAGTAAGGTCTCCTATTTTTTTTTATAAGTACATAGACCTGTTTAGTTCTACAATGGTTTACATCAGTTTACAGTTTGAACGTTTAGCTATTTTTCGACATAATCACCATTTCTGCCGATGAATTTTTGTAGATGCTGTGGCAGTTTTTGTCTGTCCATGCCACACCAACTCTCCACCATGCTGTTCAGAAAGTTGTGAACCTCTTCTTTCACGCCCGCATCTCGTGGTCGTGCGGTAGCGTTCTCGCTTCCCACGCCCGGGTTCCCGGGTTCGATTCCCGGCGGGGTCAGGGATTTTCTCTGCCTCGTGATGGCTGGGTGTTGTGTGATGTCCTTAGGTTAGTTAGGTTTAAGTAGTTCTAAGTTCTAGGGGACTGATGACCATAGATGTTAAGTCCCATAGTGCTCAGAGCCATTTGAACCATTTTTTTTCTTCTTTCACCTCGTCGTCGGAGCTGAATCGCTGGAACCACAATTAACGCTGACAGGTACTGTGAGACTCTGAAAAAACTCAAACGGGCAGTTCAGAACAGGAGAAGAGGAATGTTGAGCAAGGGCATACACATTCTACATGACAACGCTCGTCCACACATCGCTCGGCAAACCGTTGCTCTCCTGAAACAGTTTCAGTGGAACATAATCACCTGTTCCCCAGGTTAAAAGAACATTTGGTCGGAAAGCGATTCAGCTCCGACGACGAGGTGAAAGAATAGGTTCATAACTTTCTGAACAGCATGGCGGCGAGCTGGTATGACATGGGCATACAAAAACTGGCGCAGCGTCTACAAAAACGCATCGACAGAAATGCTGATTATGTCGAAAAATAGCTAAATCTTCAAGCTATAAACTAATGTAAACCACAGTAGAAATAAACAGGTCTATGTACTTATAAAAAAATAGGAGACCTTACTTTCGGGATTACCCTCGTATATGCCTTACTTCTTCCCCCGATATGCAGATATATTGATATGCAACTTGCAATATCGAGTGCTGATATTTTTATTTTATGTTATATTTTTTCACAATTTTCCGGAAATATGTGAAGTTGTTCTTTTGAAATTGTAGTAGAACATAATTTTACTTTTACCCTGTGAAGGAGTCCCACTACTTTTTGAGCTTTCATCACTTCAGTTCTTTCTCTTTGACTGTGTGAAGCAAGTAAAGGGGGCACAAAAGAAAAAATCCGATTGCACTGGATGGTGGCGGTGTGAATGGAATAACAAGATTTCCAATGTGAAGAAATAGCAAACCCGTTGCTTTAAAAACTAATTTTTGACGCAACTAGTGTGCTATTTCTTGGAAATGCTGACATATTAGGTGCTCAGCGCTACCGACAGAAACTGCAACGTTTAGCTTCACCCCGCAGTTTTGACACTATAGCTGCTAGGTCGCTGGCTTTGGCAAAAACGAAAAAAAAGCACGGAAGTCGACATGAAGTGTTCCGGGCAAATCCGATATGTGACGAAACCTAACTCTGGTTTGGATGTGTGTGATGTCCTTAGGTTAGTCAGGTTTACGTAGTTCAAAGTCTAGGCGACTGGTGACCTCAGATGTTAAGTCCCATAGTGCTCAGAGCCATTTGAACCATTTTTGAACGAAACCGAAAGACAGACCCATTTGACACCATTTGTTGTGAGACTTACATGCCGTTACCATTGTTATCAAAGTGGTTACCGCCGACCGTGGAAGTGCATCGTTTTCCTTTCAATTCTTGCTCTAAGGGGGCTAAGCAGGCTGCTAGCTTGTCGATGTACAGAACATCTAATAATAAATCAATACTGAAATATACAGCTGTGAAACCGGGAGTATATTTACAACTGTGCAGCCGATATATTTATAGACCGGTGCTAGATATATCGATAGCTCTCTTGATATATTGAGATCCGATTACGGCATTGTTTAAAATATCGATATATTGGAGTCTCATTATTTTCAAAAATATCTAGTTCTACTCCAAACGTAGCCGTTCGTGTTGTGGTGTTAACGGCACGCTACGGCAATTCCCTAGTCCACCTGCTACTAGTTTCCAACCATTGCGGAGGAATTATGCAAAATGTGGCCATCATTACTTGTTCTCGGATGTGTAAAGAGGTTACGATGTGCTTGGTGCAGAATACGGCGATCTTCCGTTGTGGTGGCGAGAACTGCTCGACTGGAACCTAGACGATGGGTAATCGTGCCCTCATGTTCCCATGCAGTCCAATACCGGGCCACTGTCACCGTCGACTGCTCCATAAATCTGCACGCTTTGACCAAGCGGCCAAATGAAGATCCACAGTTTCAAGCTGTCAAGTACTGACAGCGCTGTCTTACACGAATACGCAACATCCCAGTGACAACTCAACTTTGAGGCTGCTCACGACTCTTAGACCGGTATTGCACTATCATATTTCTTAGACAAAGATTTGATCAAAGATATGATCAAATATTCGTCCAATTTGTTTGACAAAGATAAATGACGTGGCGCTAAAAACGGGCATTACACTGTCACCAAATTTTTCGTCAAAGTTCAAGGTGGCTGACAACAAATTGTTATTATGCCCAACAGTTGCATGTACCACAGTTGCATTGTGTGCGCTTTTGGAAGAGAAGCGGGGAAAAAAAAAAGAAACGTACCTGGGTGAAGCCGTGAGTATTACAACGAGACGATAAAAGCATTCAACAAAATTTGTTACGTGAGCTTCTAGTGGAGGACGTCAAGTTGTACATAAATAACTTAAGATGGTTGGTTCAAATGGCTCTGAGCACTATGGGACTTCACATCTGTGGTCATCAGTCCCCTAGAACTTAGAACTACTTAAACCTAACTAACCTAAGGACATCACACACATCCATGCCCGAGGCAGGATTCGAACCTGCGACCGTAGCAGTCGCGCGGTTCCGGACTGAGCGCCTAGAACCGCGAGACCACCGCGGACGGCAATAACTTAAGAATGGATGAGCATACATTTCAGTATTTGCTCAGTGAAGTGTCTCGTCATATCACAAAGCACAATACTCACTTAAGAACTGCTATATCTGCAGAAGACAGGCTCACAGTAACACTCCGATTTCTTGCTACAGGAAAGAGTTACTCTAGCTAACAGTGCAGCAATCGAATACCACAGTGCACGTTAAATAAAATAATACTTGAAACGTGCGAATTAATTTATAAGGCACTAAAGGACCAATATCTGAAAGTAAATAAATATTCAATAAACTTTATCTGCTTTAAGAACTTTTTTATTGTAGATCAAAGTAATAATTACATTTTGTGTCCAACTACAAAATTAATAGAAATGTATGAAGCTGATGAGGCGCTTTACAATGGGAGGCATCCTGAGTACAAAAACCAAGACTACATATATATATATATATATATATATATATATATATATATATATATATTATGTCGCCCGTGTGGAGTTGATAGTCTCCCATCGGGCGCCTCCCCAGGTGGCGGATAGGGGAATGCTCTCCAGATATGGAGGGTACCGGGAAAATAAAATACCCGGGGTGGACCAAAACTATCAACCGAAATCCACTAACGTCTGCCTGGTATCCAGCGGTTAGGGGTCAGCGTCTGTTCGCCTAGATGGTGCGGCTGCAGCAACCTTCTTGATCTCAACAGTCAAGTCGTATTCCTCGTGATCTTTCCTCGGAAGGACCACCACCAAGTTAGTTTTCAACTTGAAAACCAAACATGATGATAACACAAGGAATGAATCCGCTACACTGGGCACCAGTCGCAAGGCTGGCTTTACCTGGTCATTGGATTCCGGGGGACCAGGAGCATCATGTTACGCCTAAGGTTGAGAACCAGACGACATCCAAATTATTACACACAAAACAAAGACACTTCATCGGTACACTTAATACTAATACTCTCTTCAAACTTGGTAAGATCAAACAACTTACAGATGTGCTGCAAAAATTCCAGATCAAAATCCTTGCAATCCAGGAAACAAGATTTACGGACGAAATCCATTTTGACACAGACAACTACAGGATCTACAAAGGAAAACCAGCAGTTAAAACTAATGAGAAAGGACTCAAACAGTTTGGTACAGCATTTGTAGTCCACAAATCTATCAGCGACCCTGTCATTGACTTCCAGTCTGCCTCAGAACGCATATCAACGCTCTCCGTCAAATCGGCCAACAAAGCATATACCTTGATCAACGCACACGCACCCACAAATAACCATAACAAGAAGAACCCCCAGAAAGTGGATGACTTCTGGAATGACCTTGAAGAGACGACAAGCAAAAT
Organism: Schistocerca americana; assembly: GCF_021461395.2. Classification (NCBI taxonomy): domain Eukaryota; kingdom Metazoa; phylum Arthropoda; class Insecta; order Orthoptera; family Acrididae; genus Schistocerca; species Schistocerca americana. The sequence goes on from NC_060123.1 coordinate 570,936,234, forward strand.
TGCCAAACACCGTGTAATAATCTTGTTAGGCGACTTTAACGCACAATTAGCCAAAGAGAAAAAATACAGGAAAATCACCGGAATCCATACAGCTCACAAGAGAACTAACAAGAATGGGGAAAGATTGATAAGCTTTTGCGAAAATTTCGGCTTCGTAATTATGTCAACACAATTTAAAAAACCCAACAAGAAACTGTATACTTGGAAGTCGCCCAACACAATGTTGTGTGAATTCCAGATAGACCATGTGGCCATCTCCAAGAGTAACACAGCAGAAATTCTGAATGTGAAAATGAGAAGAGGATTTTTTGAATCAGACTACCATCCTCTACAGATAAAGAGCAGATTACAACCCAATAGAATACATAAAACATCAACAAGGAAAACATCCTACAGGAAATTAGTCAGACAAACACCACAAACTGGACAGAACTTGTGGACGTCCTAAAATCCGCGATGAAATTGGGTCAACCCCCGAGAAGGAGAAAACACAGGTGGTGGAATATAATATGTGACCAAGCAACAGAAGAATGGACCAATGCCTGGAAAAACTTCAATAGTCACAAAACATCAGAAAAATGGCAACAATTTCTAGTAATCCGAAAACAAACATCGAAAACAATTCGGAGGGAAAAAAGAAATTATGACAAACAGCGACTGGATGAGATAGAACAAGACTTTAAGAAGAACAACACCAGGAATTTTTATAAGACGTTTAAAGAACATATTGCAGGATACCAGCCACCCAATCTTTGCTTCAAGAAACCGGATGGTTCACTAGAAACTAACACGAAGAATAACTGCCAAATCCTCGCAGACTATTTCAACAAACTTCTCAACTGCGAAAGACATAAAGAGGATATTCACTACCAGACGTCTACACCAAATCCCGACGCTAAACCACCAACCATCAACGAAATAGCAGAAATTATCAAGACACTGAAAAACAATAGAGCCCCAGGAGAAGATGGAATTATTGCAAAACTATGGAAATTAAATGATGAAAGATTAACAGGAAAAATCCACAAAATCATATTAAACATTTGGGAAACAGAACAGATCCCTTCTGAATGGAAATGCACACTCATCCATCCACTCCACAAAAAAGGGGACAAAACTGAACCAAATAATTACAGGGGTATCTCACTCGTGCTGGTCACATATAAAATCCTATCAAAAGTTCTCATGAATAGATTAGAAGAACAAGCTGACCCACAAATAGAAGAATACCAGGCTGGTTTTCGCAAGGGACGATCATGCGTAGAACAGATCTGGAATCTGAAAATGATTCTCCAGATGAGAAACACCCGAAACACAGTGGTCACTTTTGTAGATTTTTAAAAGGCCTACGACTCAATAGACAGAGTAGCGCTCTGCAACACGCTGGAAGAATTCAGCATTGACAGAAAGACAAGAGCAATCATTCGGCAGACATTAACTGACACAGTCTCCAAGGTCAAATTTATGGGGGATATCTCTGAGCCATTTGAAATCCAAACTGGAGCGCGACAGGGTGACGGACTTTCACCATTACTCTTTAATATCATTCTTGAAAAAATTATCAGGACATGGGAAAAAGAAGTCAAAGGAATCCAAATTGGCATTAGAAAAGATAATAGATTCAATGTGAAGTGTTTAGCTTTTGCAGATGACCTTGGAATCCTCACAAATAATAGAAAAGAAGCCACTAACGCCATAGAGAAGTTATACGAAATTGCACAAAGAATTGGCCAGCAAATTTCGTATGGAAAACCCAGTACATAGAAAGAGTGCCACAAGACAAATTGCCTATTGTGACAACCCTTGGGGAAATCGTACAAGTGCCACATTTTAAGTACCTGGGAGAAATCATCCAGCCATCAGGGATCAACCTAAAGGCCAATGAGGAAAGAATAAAAAAACTACAGAAAGCATGTAAACTCACGTGGAACTATTATAACAAAAAGTCCATATCCATTAACGCAAAATTGAGGCACTACAACACTGTCGTACTTCCAGAGGCACTGTGTGCATCTGAAACAACACAAATAGGTGGGCAAACTAAAATCAAAGAAATAGAGAAGCAAGAAAGGAAAATTCTCAGGAAAATTTTTGGCCCGATACAAGAGCAAGGAATCTGGAAGAAGAGACCAACATCAGAATTATACGAGAAATACACAGACATGATTACGGATACAATAAGGAAAAGAAGAATGCAGTTCTACGGACATATCCACAGGATGAATGAAAAGAGAATTTCAAAGCGAATTGTTAAAGTCATCAACTCAGGCAGGGGAAAAACAAAATGGATAAAAGAAGTTGAAGAGGACCTCAGACAAGCACACGTAACAGTAAAAGATGCAGAAAATAGAACTGAATTCAGGAACATCATCAAAAAACATAAATTTGACACCACAACACAGAAGAGACCAGGACGCAAATGGACAGCGGAGCGAAAGAAACAACACAATGAACACATGAAGAAAATTTGGGCTCAGAAAAAACATAAACAATCATCATAAAAGAATTCAAGTTCAAACGCTCTCTTTAAATGGGAATAATCGAAAATAATAATAATAATTAAGTATGTCGATAGGTACTTTTACTTTCTCGTGAGAGAAAAAAAAATTCCTGACTTAACCACAGGGTAAGTTTTCTGCGTAAGCTGTGCATAACATAAGACAGTATCGAAGGATGTCACCGTATAGTTAAATGTTGAAGCCACTGAAGGTATTACTTATGGTCAGTCGTCTGGTAATCTCTTAGCTCCTTTCTTATCCGAATCCGAGAAGTGCATTTCAGTTCTGGAAGTGTCACCTGCTACGTTGATAACGAGCCTGACAACAACAGAATCGATGAAGTCAACCATGCTCAGCATTTTCTCTTCTTCTTTTATGACGAGCAGTTCTATATATCACCAGCGTTGGGCAGCGACGTGTGAAAAAGCTGCGTGCGTTAGTTTCAGTACGTCTGGCAGCTTAACAGTCTTGTTACAGACATCTCGGGGCAAATTCCGCAGCTTGGCTCCATATCAGTTCTATTGGGTTCATATTGTAATGGTAGAGTAGCAAATGTAAAAATGCAGCATTTGTATGACGTGCTCGATGCTGTGAAAATGATTGTTTTTCATGTTTCTACAATACTTATCTACCTCTGTGGTATAAAACGATGGACATAGTCCAAATAAAGAGGATCTGGTTTTTCATTTTTTGCTTTAAAAATTAAATTGTTATGTTTTCTTACTTTAAACAACTTTTATGAACAGTCTTTCATAAAAAATCGATAATTAAGAATTTGTATTTGAAATGGAAACAGGAATTTCGCATCCAATGCGTAGTTAGAACCTACCCTAACCTAACCTAACCGTTTTATAATTATGAGTTGTAGGTATTTCAGATTGACCGACAAAAAAATGATATCTGGGAGATTGGGAGAGACTGGCTTGCATTCCATTACGCTACCAACTGCGCTACACATTCACTTTCGGTGAATTTATCAACTGCATTGTATACAGACGTGGGAAAAGTTCAAAGCCGATTATCTCTGTAAATGTATGAAAGACACTAACAACAGCCGATTTCTCAGCACTTTTTAACCCTGTTCCACGCGCGTGTTTCACTACGGAACAGAGAGCTGCCTCAGCCATTTTCATACTACGCATTAACAGCGCGACAATCAGAGCACGACGCTGCAGAGGCTGTGAATGTACACGATTTTTGAAATAAAAACTAAGTAGCTAAAGCGTGATTAAGTAAAACGTTGGTGGCCTGTAATACATTTGAATATCTTAAAGTTTTGTTTAACGTAACTTAGTAATAAGGTTATAATACATAAGTAGGACCTACTTCCAAGAGCGTGACAACACCAGTGAACGTGTGCTACGGCTTCTGACCAATCATCACATTTGTGTTTGTTTACATCATGTTTATTCTTATGATTTTATTTGTTTAGTGTACGGCATTTAAGTACATTTCAGTATTGGATCACGTTATTCTACATTACATAACATTACATATATTCTCAGACGAACACCTAGTCGTTGTACGCCGGCCGGTGTGGCCGAGCGGTTCTAGGCGCTTCAATCTGAAACCGCGCGACCGCTACGGTCACAGGTTCGAATCCTGCCTCGGGCATGGCTGTGTGTGACGTAGTTAGGTTTAAGTAGTTCTAAGTTCTAGGAGACTGATGACCTCAGATGTTGAGTCCCATAGTGCTCAGAGCCATTTGAACCATTTTTTAGTCGTTGTATATATTCAACGGATTTTTGGGATGACATGAGGAATTCTTCAAAGACCCCGATGAACACTATGGCACTACATTCATTTCTGATGTGTTGGATGGTCTGCTTACGCGCTCCACGGCCACATGCTGGCGGAAACAGCAGTCCCCACTTGAAGAGTGAGTCAGCACATCTTCCATGCCCAGTTCTTAGTCGGTTCAGAGTTGACCAGATCTTGTGGGGCTGATCAAACCCAGCAACTGCCTCAGTAATACAAGGCATTAGGTGGCAAGTTGTTCTCTTCTCCAAGAGTTGATGTCAGCCCCAATGAGGCTGTCGAGAGCAAGAGGAGGATGTCTTGAACGAAGCATCTTGATACTCGGATCAGGAATATCGATGTGTTCCTGTAGTTCAAGGTTTGCTTCGATCTTGTATTCCCTGACCAAGGCTGCTTCTCGTCGTGTTTTTGAGGGTGGTATGTGACTCAGGACAGGTAGCCATGTGTTAGGTGTAGACCTAACAGTTCCTGAAATAATGCGCATGGTATTGTTAAGTTCAACATTGATTTTGTTCACATGGCTACTGGTGCACAGTACTCCGCCGCAGGGTATACCAGGCTCAGTGCAGACGTCCTCAGAGTTGTTGCCGTTGATACCCAGGCGGTTCCGCAGAGTTTGTGGATGAGGCTGTTTCTTGTTCTCACCTTGGCAGTTGCTTTTGTAAGGTGTGATTTAAATGACAAGGTTCTGTCTAACGTGAACCCTAGGTACCTTGGCTCCTTGTTGTGACTGAGGCGTGTGTCGTCAAAGTATACTTCCAGAGATATGTCGGCTTCTCTGTTACTGACATGGAAGCAAGTTACATCTGTCTTCGTGGCATTTGGCCTAAGCCTCCATTTACGGAAGTATGCTTACAGGACAGACAGATCGGATATCAGGGTTTCTTCCATTGTATCAAAATCGGTGTGCCTTGTTGCAATGGCCTAGTCATCAGGGTAGCCAAATTTCCTACAAGCTGTTTCTGGCATGTCAGCAATGTGTAGGCTGAAAAGCAGTGGGGCTAATACCGAGCTTTGAGGTAAGACATTTTGAAGAAATTTCTGGCTACTGACTTTGTTTCCCATGACGACCTGAAATCCTCTGTTACCAATCATGTTAACAATAAGCTTTGTCACTTTTTGACAGGGAATTATTTTCATCAGTTTATAGAGTAGGCCTTGTCTCCAGACGGTATCATAGGCTGCTGACAAGTCAATGAAGGCCACAGACGTTTTTAATTTCTTTTCGAATCCCGCTTCAATATGTGTTGTAAGGACCAGACTTGGTCTGCACAGCTTCGGCTGGCACAAAAGCCGGCTTGTTCTACTGGGATGGCCGTGAGTATTGTCTGACCGATCCTGTTAATTAGTACTCGTTCCAGAAGTTTGTACACCATGCTAAGCAGTGCTATGGGCCGGTAGTTTTGCGGAAGATTTCCCACTTTACCTGGGTTTAGGAGGGCGAAAATCTTGGCACGTTGAAGTTCTTGTGGTATGTTTCCTGTCTACAGTAGTAATGTGAAGAATTTGCTAACCATATTTTCGTATATTTGCCAGACTTGGTAAGAAACTCTGGGAAGATGTTATCTGAGCCGGGGCTTTACCTGGTTTTGTGTTCTTTATTGCTGCCGAGATCTCTTCGGGGGTGATGTCGCATGAATATTTAGTGTTAACATTGGCTGTTGCTTTCAACTTTCTAAGTTCACATTTAATGCGTATTGTTATCTTTCGGTGGTTTACCCCTTTACATGTTTTAACAATGTGCAAAGCAATTTTGTTAGGTGTTGTGGGGTTTTCTTCTCTACCGACAAGGCTGGCTCCTCCTAGTTTTCGAAGCAGGGACCATGCTTGTCTGCTGGATACTTCAAAGTCCATAGCCTGAGTAGTTTCCATCCACTTCTGTCCTCGTGCAGTATCAAGGCTGTGTATGAGTTCACCTGCTATTTCCATGTCACCGCTGCTTTGGTAGTCATTATACAGTTCCTCGCATTTCTCATCCCAGCCCGGAATGTATTCTTTGCGGTATCCTCTAGGTATGTGCTTTCTTGCTGTACTGATAACTGCTCCCCCAAATCTTTTATAGCTATCAGCAGATGGACGGCTCCGTCCCAGGCATTTAGCGAGGTCTTCGGAGTAAGCTTTCCAATCCGCTTTTTGTAGGTTCCATCTGGGTCGAGTTGAGGTTATCAATGGAATACTTGTGCCGATTTCTACTAGGACTGGACGGTGTTGACTGCGAGGGAAATCTGGCAGAACATTTCGACTTATGTTGACCAGATGGTGCTTTTCATCAGCTGTGACAAAGCATAGGACTGGGTCATAGTCCCGCTTCCAACCTGTTGATCTGAAGGAACCGCGATCTTTAGCATCGAATAGGAGGTGGATGTTGTTTTCTTCTGCCCTGTTTGCGAAGGCTTCACCATTTGTATCAGTTGTTCTGTATCGCCATTGCGTGTGGTGGCTGTTAAAGTCTCCTACAAAGACCGCGGGATGGCGGTGTGATTGGAGAACATCTGCTGGCCAGGCTGATCCTGGTGCTTTGTAAATGTGATGTATGACGAGTTCACCTGTTCTGATTATCACATAGTGGATATTGTCATTTATGGAAGTGGATATCAAGTGAGCGTTCTCTATTTTATTTTTAACGTACGTGGCTACTCCATAAGCATGGTGGTATGTTGCGCCAATGATATCGTATTCTGGTATTTTTCCTGTGGAGTGTAGTTGATCTTCGTTCTCTGTGTGGGTTTCCTAAAGGGCAACCACGTCAAAGTTGTGCTTAGTCAATAGCTTTTTAAGAGTTAGGCATTTGGTTTCACTAATGCTTTCAACGTTCAATTGGCATAGTTTAATACTTGTTCCAACTTTCCTAGATGCTTGGCCCTGAGAGGGGCTTTTGGTGTGATTATGAGTCATTTCCTCTCGGTTTTATACTTCTGCTTTTCGAATAGTCAGGAGATCTAGAAAGATTGTCTGGCTGCCAGTTTTCTTACCTTCTTAGCACCAGCCAGGGGTCACGTGTGGGGCAAATTTCAGGTTTACACCAGCGGACGTGAAGCAACATCGACCCCCAACATTCTTATGATGAACAGATTATAAAGCGAGCCCCTAGATTTGATCATATTTATCTGACGACAGGCGAGATTTGACCACGTTCCCTATTAAACCATCAAATTTCTTTGACATAACTATCTGACTTATCAACTTTGACAAAGAAATATGATAGTGTAATACCGACCTTATATAAGCTTCCGCTGGCCGAAGTGGCCGTGCGGTTAAAGGCGCTGCAGTCTGGAACCGCAAGACCGCTACGGTCGCAGGTTCGAATCCTGCCTCGGGCATGGATGTTTGTGATGTCCTTAGGTTAGTTAGGTTTAACTAGTTCTAAATTCTAGGGGACTAATGACCTCAGCAGTTGAGTCCCATATTGCTCAGAGCCATTTGAACCATTTTTTTATATACGTTTCCGGTCTGGTAACAACACTGAACATGAACAACAATGATGCACTCTGGTGGCCGTTCTACGAGTCACAGAATTGCAACGTTTACATACCTGCGGTATTAGAAGTTACATTGACATCTGACCACGTCTTCTGGGTGCTACAGCTTCTTCGTCATTTGTGTATACCTTACACTATCGACTCGCATACAACGTCAAGTAATATACTCTTTGCGATGGTTGGGAACGTTTCAGTCTTCAATAAAAAGCGTGACGTCACTTTCAGATCCTTACCACCCGACTCCATTCCCAAGCTCTCTTCTTACTTAACTAAAGGCTGGATCAAATTGATTCGAAAAGCTCCTTTTTAACCAGAACAGAGATCACTTGTGAGCTTCTCTTTTTTCCACTTTAACTATTCCAACACATTAACCTGTCGTCTTCCGTAGTTTGCTTCACATTTAAATCATAGGTAAGGGAAAGTTAAATAATGATCGGACGTTAAAGACGTCCTTCGTCAAAGAAATAATAAAAACAGTATCACATCACAAAAAAATATGTACTACAGGCGATGAATAGGAACCAATTAACTGTCATTTCGGAGGTGGCGTGTTTGTTGCTGTCAGAAGTAGTTTATCTTGTCGCGAAATTAAAGTAGATACTCCCTGTGAGTTAGTATTGGCAGAGGTCATTGTTGGCAACCGGAATAAAATAATAATTGGATCCTTTTACCGACCTCGCAATTCAGATGATACAGTTGCTGAAAGGTTCAAAGAAAACTTGAGTTTGATTTCAAACACGTACCCGACTCATACGATAATAGTTGGTGGTGACTTTAACTTACCCTCGATATGTTGGCCAAAATACATGTTTAATTCCGGAGGTACGCATAAAATATCATCCGAAATTGAGCTAAACGCATTCTCTGAAAATTATTTCGAGCAGTTAGTTCATGAGCCCACGCGAATAGTAAACGGTTGTGAAAACACATTTGACCTCTTAGCAACAAGTAATCCTGAGTTAATAACGAGCATCAAAACCGATTCAGGGATAAGTGAACACAGAGTTGTCGTAGCGAGATTGAATATTGTAATCCCCAAATCCTCGAAAAATAAGCGAAAAATATATCTATTCAAAAAAGCAGATAAAAATTCACTTGATGCTTTCCTAAGAGGCAATCTCCACTCATTCCACATTAATGATATAAGTGTAGACCAGATGTGACTTAAATTCAAGGAAATAGTATCGGCAGCAATTGAGAGATTTATAGGAAATCAATTAACAAACGACGGAGCTGATCCTCCTTGGTACACAAAACGGGTTAGAACATTGTTGCAGAAACAACGAAACAAACATGCCGAATTTAAACAGATGCAAAATCCCCAAGATTGGCGATCTTTTACAGAAGCTCGAAATTTAGCGCGGACTTCAATGCGAGATGCCTATAACAGTTTCCACAACGAAACTTTATGTCTCGAAACCTGGCAGAAAATCCAAAGAGATTCTGGTCGTATGTGAAGTATGTTAGCGGCAAGAAACAATCAATGCCTTCTCTGCGCGATAGCAATGGAGATGGTATCGAAGACAGTGCTGCCAAAGCAGAGTTACTAAACACAGCCTTCCGAAATGCCTTCACAAAAGAAGACGAAGTAAATATTCCAGAATTCGAATCGAGAACAGCTGCCAACATGAGTAACGTAGAAGTAAATATCCTAGGAGTAGTGAAGCAACTTAAATCACTTAATTAATGCAAGTCTTCTGGTCCAGACTGTATACCAATTAGGTTCCTTTCGGAGTATGCTGACGCATTAGCTCCATACTTGACAACCATATACAACCGTTCGCTCGACGAAAGATCCATAGCCAAAGACTGGAAAGTTGCACAGGTCACACCAATATTCGAGAAAAGTAGTAGGAGTAATCCACTAAATTACAGGCCTATATCCTTAACGTCGATATGCAGCAGGATTTTAGAACGTATATTGTGTTCGAACATTATGAATTACCTCGAAGAAAACGGTCTATTGACACACAGTCAACAGGGGTTTAGAAAACATCGTTCCTGTGAAACACAACTAGCTCTTTATTCAAATGAAGTGTTGAGTGCTATTGACAAGGGATTTCAGATCGATTCCGTATTTCTGGATTTCCGGAAGGCTTTTGACACTGTACCACACAAGAGGCTTGTAGTGAAATTGCGTGCTTAAGGAATATCGTCTCAGTTATGTGAATGGATTTATGATTACCTGTCAGAGAGGTTACAGTTCGTAGTAATTGACGGAAAGTCATCGAGTACAACAGAAGTAACTTCTGGCGTTCCCCAAGATAGTGTTATTGGCCCTTTGCTGTTCCTTATCTATATAAATGATTTTGGAGACAATCTAAGCAGTCGTCTTCGGATGTTTGCAGGTGACGCTGTCATTTTTCGACTAATAAAGTCATCAGAAGATCAGACCAAACTGCAAAACGATTTAGAAGAAATATCTGAATGGTCCGAAAAGTGGCAGTTGACCATAAATAACGAAAAGTGTGAGGTCATCCACATGAGTGCTAAGATGAACTCTTTAAACTCGGTTACACGATAAATCAGTCTAATCTAAATACCGTAAATTCAACTAAATACCTAGGTATAACAATTACGAACAACTTAAATTGGAAGGAACACATAGAAACTACTTTGGGGAAGGCTACCAAAGACTGCGTTTTATTGGCTGGACACGAAGAAAGTGTAACAGACCTTCTAAGAAGACTGCCTACACTACTCTTGTCCGTCCTCTTTTAGAATACTGCTGCGCGGTGTGGGATCCTTACCAGATAGGACTGACGGAGTACATCGAAAAAGTTCAAAGAAAGGCAGCACGTTTTGTATTTTCGCGAAATATGGGAGACAGTGTCACAGAAAAGATACAGGATTTGGGCTGGAAATCATTAAAAGAAAGGCGTTTTTCGTTGCGACGGAATCTTCTCACGAAATTCCAATCACCAACTTATGAATCTGGGCAATGAGGAAGCCAGTTCAGTTTCCACAGCAACTGTTCAGGAATGTGCCATTTCAGTGCCTGTGCGTCAAGATGAATAATCTGTGCAAGAAATACCCAGCACTTCCACCAGTTCAGTTCTGGGTGGGTGTGGTAGACAAACAAAGATTACTGGATTTGCATCAAGACCAGTGCCTTCATCCAAACGAGCCAAAATAGATGAAGAGATTTTAAGACTTGTTGTTAAAGAATACCTTCCATTTAATGTAGTTGAGAGTGTAGAGTTTAGAAAAATGACTTATTTATTAATTGAAAACTATGTACGTCCCAGTAGGAAAACACTCTCCCACAGTTTACTCTCTCAAGTGTTCGACTGCACACTAGTGCGAGTAAGATCTGCAGTGCAAGCTGCATCCTACATCTGAATTACAACTGATGGATAGACATCTGTGAAAAATGAGAATTATATTGCAGTGACTGCTCACTTCATTGATGAAAACTGCAATCTGAACTCATATTTGTTATCTAGTTTTAAATTAGATGACAAGCATACAACAGAAAACATTTCCAGTGAATTACAAAAAAATGGTTCAAATGGCTCTGAGCAGTATGGGACTCAACTTCTGAGGTCATCAGTCCCCTAGAACTTTGAACTACTTAAACCTAACTAACCTAAGGACATCACACACATCCATGCCCGAGGCAGGATTCAAACCTGCGACCGTAACGGTCTCGCGGTTCCAGACTGTAGCGCCTAGAACCGCACGGCCACTCCGACCGGCCGTGAATTACAAAATGTGACTTCAGCTTGGAGTATTACCAATAAAATTGTTGCTTGCACTACAGATAATGCACCCAATATGGTGAAGGCAGTGATGATGTGAAAATGGTGGCAGGTAGCTTGTTTTGCACATACACTGAATTTAATTGTGCAAGCAAGCCTTGAACCAATTACAGACACAAGGGCAAAAGTGAAGTAAATAGTGGAATTTTTCAAAAGAATTCCTCAAGCACTTGTGAAATTACACAATATTCAGAAGCAAATGGGCTTTCCTATTTTAACACCGAAACAAGATTGCCCTACGAGATGGAATTCCACATATGAAATGTTCGACAGGCTTTTGAAAATCAAAGATCCTTTGCAAAGCACCCTCGCCATCCTCAGTGTGGATTCACAAACAGAACTGACCAATGAAGACTGGTAAATTATTGAAAAATCTTGTGAGAGACTATTTCCTTTTGAACAAGTCACAACAGAAATTAGCAGCGAAAGAAATGTAACCTTGTCAAAAGTTGTCTTATTAAGCAAATGTTTACAAAGTCATTGTCTGAGACTTAAAAACTCCGATCACAGCAATGAAGCCACTAATACAGTAATTGCTAATTGCCTCGTTCAAAAGTTTGCAGATAAAGCGACTGCTTGTGAAGCAACATTATTGGATCCTCGCTTCAGGGAACATGGTTTTCCAAAAACTGGGCATCGGTTAAAAGAAAAAAAAAGATGCCATAATTAACAAATGCTGTGCAATACGACAGAAACCCACTCGGTGTTCTACAGAAAATCCACCACAAGCGAAACCAGTTGTGGTGAGCACATTCAACTCTAGCAGTGGCAACATTTGGTAAGATTTTGACCAAGCTGTAGGTGGCTTGAACCAAAGTGTAGACAATCCACGTGCTGCAAGTGTAGTCGAGCTTGATAAATATATGAAGATGCCACTGATACACAGATCACAAGATCCATTGCTGTGGTGGAAAGAAAATCATGTGTTGTTTCCTACACTGTTTGAAATAATGAAACGACGTCTTTGTATTATGGCCACCTCTGTTCCATGTGAGCGCATATTTTCAAAGCAGGGGCAAAAAATAACAGACAGACGATCCCGTCTTTTAAACGAAAAAGTATCAAAAACGATATTTCTCAACTACAACTTAGAATAGGTACAGCAGATCTACTCAGAAATGAAGCAGTACAATTACAATTGATTTTGTTCTTCTCTGGACCGAGTGAACTGAATTTATATTTGATTGTATTTTGTTTAGTCCATTAAATTGTGCATGTAGCTACCTTACAAGAACATTTTTCTCATATTTGTTGCACACAGAAGACACGTTTTAGCTCACCATACAGTGAGTTTAATATTTTTCTATGTTATTTATTCATTTATGTGTTTGAGAATAATTATCTGATTTGTGTATGTATATGTTTGTGTGTTTTTGTAAATGTGCTGTGTTTGGTTATGACACTATAGGCATCTTGATACTTGTCTATGATAAATAATTCTGAGGCAAATCAACAATGGTACTTCGATACTTTTGTTTTTGGCGTTCAGATATTGTGATAAAAATTGCATTTCAACAGCTACGTAACTTCACCTCTGATTTCCTGGGGAAGCTTATAATAAAATGGTAATACATCTGCTTGCTGTGAGTACTTGAGGGAAATCCATGTACCTGTACCTCAATCAAACTTCTTTAGCAAGACCTATAAGTGGTGTAGAGGCAGATCTGCCATGATATAGGTGAAGGCATTACACTGTATGAATTGTTTTAAATTTTAGTCTGGATTTTACACTTCAAAGAAACATCTCTATCTCTGCATTTCAGTTAGCTTGAAATGTTTCCCAATTCTATCAAGTGTACTTACTATGAGATGTATCCAGCTAAGTTGTGAATGTTTGATGAGAAACTGCCATACTTGACCATTGTGCTATATCCTCCAGTCTGTTAGGGTAATTTTTTGATCTGTGTGCATCAGTCACTTTGCATCCTGCTCTGTGTGACAAACAATGGAAAATTTAACTGTGAGTAGTAAAAGTGTGAGTGGCACACTCATAAATGTTAATTCAGTGCCTCGCTTCCCAGAATGTTATCTCAATAAATTGTTGTTGTTGTTGTGGTCTTCAGTCCTGAGACTGGATTGATGCAGCTCTCCATGCTACTCTATCCTGTGCAAGCTTCTTCATCTCCCAGTACCTACTGCAACCTACATCCTTCTGAATCTGTTTAGTGTATTCATCTCTTGGTCTCCCTCCACGATTTTTACCCTCTACGCTTCCCTCCAATACTAAATTGGTGATCCCTTGATGCCTCAGAACATGTCCTACCAACCGATCCCTTCTTCTGGTCAAGTTGTGTCACAAACGTCTCTTCTCCCCATTTCGATTCAATACCTTCTCGTTTGTTATATGATCTACCCATCTAATCTTCAGCATTCTTCTGTAGCACCACATTTCGAAAGCTTCTATTCTCTTCTTGTCCAAACTAGTTATCGTCCATGTTTCACTTCCATACATGGCTAGGCTCCATACAAATACTTTCAGAAACAACTTCCTGACGCATCTATACTCGATGTTAACAAATTTCTCTTCTTCAGGAACGCTTTCCTTGCCATTGCCAGTCTACATTTTATATCCTCTCTACTTCGACCATCATCAGTTATTTTGCTTCCCAAATAGCAAAACTCCTTTACTACTTTAAGTGTCTCATTTCCTAATGTAATTCCCTCAGCATCATCCGACTTAATTCGACTACATTCCATTATCCTCGTTTTGCTTTTGTTGATGTTCATCTTATATCCTCCTTTCAAGACACTGTCCATTCCGTTCAACTGCTCTTCCAAGTCCTTTGCTGTCTCTGACAGAATTACAATGTAATCGGCGAACCTCAAAGCTTTTATTTCTTCTTCATGGATTTTAATACCTACTCCGAATTTTTCTTTTGTTTCCTTCACTGCTTGCTCAATATACAGATTGAATAACATTGGGGAGAGGCTACAACCCTGTCTCACTCCCTTCCCAACCACTGCTTCCCTTTCATGTCCCTCGACTCTTATAACTGCCATCTCGTTTCTGTACAAATTGTAAATAGCCTTTCGCTCCCTGTGTTTTACCCCTGCCACTTTTAGAATTTGAAAGAGAGTATTCCAGTCAACATTGTCAAAAGCTTTCTTTAAGTCTACAAATGCTAGGAACGTATGTTTGCCTTTCCTTAATCTAGCTTCTGAGATAAGTCGTAGGGTCAGTATTGACTCACGTGTTCCAATATTTCTACGGAATCCAAACTGATCTTCCCTGAGGTCAGCTTCTACCAGTTTTTCCATTCGTCTGTAAAGAACTCGCGTTAGTGTTTTGCAGTTGTGTCTTATTAAACTGATTGTTCGGTAATTTTCACATCTGTCAGCACTTGCTTTCTTTGGGATTGGAATTATTATATTATTCTTGAAGTCTGAGGGTATTTCGCCTGTCTCATACATCTTGCTCACCAGATGGTAGAGTTTTGTCAGGACTGGCTCTCCCAAGGCCTTCAGTAGCTCTAATGGAATGTTGTCTACTCCCGGGGCCTTGTTTCGACTCAGGTCTTTCAATGCTCTGTCAAATTCTTCACGCAGTATCGTATCTCCCATTTCATCTTCATCTACATCATCTTCCATTTCCATAATATTGTCCTCAAGTATGCGCACTTGTATAGACCCTATATATATTCCTTCCACCTTTCTGCTTTCCCTTCTTTGCTTAGAACTTGGTTTCCATCTGAGCTCTTGATATTCATACAAGTGGTTCTCCTTTCTCCAAAGGTCTCTTTAATTTTTCTGTAGGCAGTATCTATCTTACTCCAGTGAGATAAGCCTCTACATCCTTACATTTGTCCTCTAGCCATGCCTGCTTAGCCATTTTGCACTTCCTTTCGATCTCATTTTTGAGATGTTTGTATTCCTTTTTGCGTGCTTCATGTACTGCATTTTTATATTTTCTCCTTTCATCAATTAAATTCAGTATTTCTTCTGTTACCCAAGGATTTTCTACTAGCCCTCGTCTTTTTATCTACTTGATCCTCTGCTGCCTTCGCTACTTAATCCCTCAGAGCTACACATTCTTCTTCTACTGTATTTCTTTCACCCATTCCTGTCTAATGCTCACTTATGCCCTCCCTGAAACTCTGTACAACCTCTGGTTCTTTCAGTTTATCCAGGTCCCATCTCCTTAAATTCCCACCTTTTTGCAGTTTTTTCAGTTTTAATCTACAGTTCATAACCAATAGATTGTGGTCAGAGTCCACATCTGCCCCTGGAAATGTCTTACAATATAAAATCTGGTTCCTAAATATCTGTCTTACCATTATATAATCTATCTGAAACCTTTTAGCATCTCCAGGGTTCTTCCATGTATACAACCTTCTTTCATGATTCTTGAACCAAGTGTTAGCTATGATTAAGTTATGCTCTGTGCAAAAATCTACCAGGCGTCTTCCTCTTTCATTTCTTATCCCCAATCCATATTCACCTACTACGTTTCCTTCTCTTCCTTTTCCTACTGTCGAATTCCAGTCACCCATGACTATTAAATTTTCAACTCCCTTCACTACCTGAATAATTTCTTTTATCTCATCATACATTTCATCAACTTCTTCATCATCTGCAGAGCTAGTTGGCATATAAACTTGTAGTTCTGTAGTAGGCGTGGGCATCGTGTCTATCTTGGCCACAATAATGCGTTCACTATGCTGTTTGTAGTAGCTTACCCGCACTCCTATTTTGTTATTCATTACTAAACCGACTCCTGCATTACCCCTATTTGATTTTGTGTTTATAACGCTGTATTGGCCTGACCAAAAGTCTTGTTCCTCCTGCCAGCGAACTTCACTAATTCCTACTATATCTAACTGGGGGACTATTTTACCTCCGCAATATTTTACCCAAGAAGACGCCATCATCATTTAACGATACAGTAAAGCTGCATGCCCTCGGGAAAAATGACGGCTGTAGTTTCCCCTTGCTTTCAGCCGTTCGCAGTACTAGCACAGCAAGGCCGTTTTGGTTAGTGTTACAAGGCCAGATCAGCCAATCATCCAGACTGTTGCCCCTGCAACTACTGAAAAGGCTGCTGCCCCTCTTCAGGAACCACACGTTTGTCTGCCCTCTCAACAGATACCCCTGCGTTGTGGTTGCACATACGGTACGGCTATTTGTATCGCTGAGGCACGCAAGCCCCCCCACCAACGGCAAGGTCCATGGTTCTTTGGGGGGGGGGGTGGGTCAATAAATTATATCTCGTGATATGCTTTTTCAAGAGCACATACAGATCATCACTCATAAATCCTATCAAAATTATGCACTAGAATACAGGGAAACGAGTTTGGAAAATCTGTTATGTCAAACGTATTCAGTCAGACCTCGGCCAATTGGGAAGTCACATGACACGAAAGCAGCGCATTTGCTACAGGAAATATGGAACTGCAAAGACGCCTAAGTGAAAGTTTCATACTTTCTGCGATATGATTGGCGGTCTCGCACCTCATTTGTGTTCTTATGACAATATTTATACAGCAGACACTCAAGATGATATAATGTGAGAGCCTATACTATTACAAAACACAAACTGTTTCACTGTTTCGAAACATTACATTGTACTGTTTCATTTGTTTCGAAACAGTTATGTGTTTCAGTTTATCAAACATGTGGCTTTAAAGGCAATGCATCACAGTACTTACGAAACATGCCGCTAAATTAATGCTGACTCACAATGTACTACAACCTTCATTTGTTTATACCAAAGGGAGTCGCCAGAAAACTGACTGCGAGAATATTGTGGTATATAACAATACTGTGCTCGTGATCATTTTCTCACTGAAAGAAATACTCTGCTATACATGTCAAGCAAATCACCGACTTATTCTGTCACACCCACTAAGACATATACCTAAACGTACACTAGGCGTTAATATTTTTGTTCCAGAAACAGATAAAAATAGCCGTAATCCTTCCGTTCCACTCAAGTTTCCAAGAGGTTTTCCGGAGCGGGAAATAACCTTCTTAATATTTCCAATTGAGAAGCCTCTGCTCAGTCTCGGTTCACTGGGGCCAAGCAAGAAAAATGCTAAATGCTCTCAAACAGCTGTATCTTTTGATAGGTGTATAGCAAAACAGCAAAAAATAAAAAAAATAAAAAAATTTAAAAAATGTTTGGTGGTCTTCCTTACGACAAATTTCGCATTTCATTGAATTCAGCAAGCATGAGACGAGTCTGTTTGACGCTGCGTCCTCTCTTGAAGATGAAAATGAAGTTCTGACACGTTTTGTTCTTTATTTGTAGGAAGTGAGCGTGTCCTGATCACTTGCGAATTTAAACCCAACTGTTTTCTGATTGTCCGGGCCTCTCCCATACAACACAATACGTCGCTCTGAAATAGTGAAGTGTACTGCCAGTACAATGCGACATGAATCGGACGGTGTTTGAATCAAATAGTTGCTGTACCATCCACACTTATCCCGAGGCCTCTGCGTTAATAGCAGAACTTGAGTCCTACTATGACGTAATATACTGCTAACATAAATGACAGCACAGTGATAATCCTGTCAGTTACGGTTTCTGGTTCGATGCTGCTAGAGAACCATGTAGTCGGCAGCACGATTACCTAGTTGGCAATGGAGTATAAAATTTCCTGTTCCCATCCTGTTACGCTAGAGAAAACTATGAGAGACGGAGATTTCCTCCGATCTATGAGAAAACGTAAACATATTATAGATGTAATTGCACTGTCACTTCTTTCGTTAACAGCCGAAATGGCCGCCTAACTGAATAATAACCTCTCTATATCCATATGTACAGATAACCTCAGCGATGTACTGCACAGTGCAGCCTTTTTATCACGTACTCCATTCTCCTATTGAACAAATGACAAATGACTTTTTATGTGCGTCTGTACGCTCACTAATGTCTTTTATCTTACTCTCATACTTCGTACGAAACATAGCTCCAGAATTGTCCCACAGCCTCACTCGATTTTTTTTCTGTCGTCATTGTTCTTCCGATCGGCTTAATGCGGCCCACCAAAAATACCTCTGCTTTCTTCATATCAAAGTAGCAGTTGCATCCAGTATTCTCAGTTACCCGTTGCCTTCACCTGTAGTTTCTACTCTCTACTGCTCCAACTCTGTAATATGGACAACCACAGCCGTTGAAATTCATGGTAAATCTAAGTTGAATAAAACGGTTTATTCAAGTTCAGTTTGCCACTCTCCAGCTCACTCAAGTAAAATGGAAGTTATTCTCTGATGTCCGATGAACGTGTCCCTTCTCCTCGCCCATCCTATGCAGGATCTCCTCATTTCTTATCGTATCACTCCTCTGAATTTTCAACAGCAGTGTTTTGTAGCACTACATCCCAAACTCTTACGTTCTCTTATTTCCTGCTTCCCAACAGTCCACCTTCACTTCCATACAATTCTGTGCTTCAAATTAACATTCTCAGAAATTACACTTCCTCAAATGAAGATCATTAGACACTCGTAGACTTCGTTTGGACAGTAGAATCCTCCTGATTTGTGCTAGTCTGCCCTTTATGTCCTTGCATCGTCCATCTTATTTTTGTTTCTAGGGCAACAGTATTGCTACAGCATCCTTATGTTAAGTTTGTCGCTCATCTCATTTCCACTTCTTCTTATTACTTTCGTCTTTCATTGGTTTACTCTTATTACTGTGTGTGTGGTCTTGAGGGCGTTCATTTAGTTCAACAGATCTTGTAATTTTTCCCACTGTATTCGAAAGCCGCGGCGGCGGAAACACAGGTTCCAAGAAGGTCACGGGAGTTAAGCATCGTCAGGCGTGGTTGGCACTTGGATGGCTGACCATCCTGATCACCATGCGTTGTTGACCTACCAGGTTGCCCTCAGCCTCGGAGCTACTTGACTGCGTAGTAGCGGTTGCAGGTTGAAACGTACCCTTTGAACAATTATACATGACTGTGCTTAAACTGACACACAATATTTTGTTAGCGCAACGCAATCTGACTTTCAAAATTCCCTACAAAAGAATGGCCCTGACTAACATTAAACTATACCTTTCACAAATCACTTACCTCACAAAAATCTTCGCTGCTCAAGCTACTGCAATACAGCGAGCGCCACTACTGCCAGCTAAATAAAAGATTCAAACTATGGAAGGCACTAACTACTGATAGGGATAGTTAGCAAATGAAAGATATTAATAGAGAACAAACAATGTATTTACCTTGATATCATCATATATAAATATAGCAGTTCATGACAAATTTCAAAACTCCGCCATCTCTCTCTCCACATCCACCACTGCTGGCGGCTCACCTCCAACTGCCCAACGCTACGCGCTGTTCACAGCCAGCTGCCTAACATTACAATGGCGAGTATTACAACAATGCAAAGCAGCCACAGACTGCACACAGCACAGCCAGTGATTTTCATACAGAGGTGGCGTTACCAATAAAAAAACCTAAACAGCCTACTTACATAGAGAAAACATAAACAGCCTACTTACATAGAGAAAACATAAACAGCCTACTTACATAGCCCCCATGCTCCCCACAAAAAATTTTACAAATTTTTTTTTTTGGGCAGTGGCCAATAATGATTTGATAAAATTTTTCATAATTACACTAACAAAGATATCCAATGCACACACTTATTGATACAATGTTGGTCAAAAGCTAAAAATTTCTCACAGTCCATAAAGACAGTCCACATTGTTCATCACAGTGAAACTGCCGTTTCTTTTCTCAAAGTCTGAGCAGTAAAAGACAATGCACACAGAAGTAGTGGATTTCCATGCAGTCTTGAAGAAGTAGTGTTGTCCTTCCAATGGAAAGACAGTGCTGACTCTTGACATGCTGACAGGTAATGGGCCACAATGGAGCAAACCCACAGCAGAGTCAGTCGAAGTTTTGATGAATATTGGTAGGTAGGTCATCACAGAGCAGACCCACTGAAGTCCTGGTAGAGATTGTGGTATTGGTGGGCCACCAGAGGTGCAGACCCACTGTAGTCCTTGTAGAGATTACGGTATTGGTGGGCCATCAAAGATGCAGACCCACTGTAGTCCTTGTAGAGATGGCCAGCAGCCATCTGTTGTGACTGTGCAGGTGCACAATCACCATTGAAGAGTCTTGCGGATAATATAGCAAGTCCATAAACCACCACTTGTGCACTCACAAAGTTTTTGAAATTGTCCTTAGAACCAGCAATGCTGTTATCCAGTCCCTTGCTGAGTTATTAACACACGTGCAAACACTAACAGTCCCTACTTCTCACATATTGTCCACATACTATGACCAACAGAAACGTGTGCAGTGAAATGTAACGAACAAGTTAATAATATCATGAACTGGTGACAATTACAATTGTAGAACATAAGAATACAATAAAGGTACAAAATACATCATTAAAAACATAACAATATAGATAACATTTGTAGTACAGGCTTTACAAAAGAATAGAAATAAACATATACATCAGTGTTACAAAAATAGTGACATAAGTACATACATAAAATAATGAGAATAGTTTTCGAAACATTAATTTCACACATGAACATTGAAACAGAACAGAATTGTAAACAACTTTACAAAGAAAATAACATATTATTAATGCAACTTATATTTGAGGATAACAGTATTCCTCCTCATAGTGAATGTAGCTTAATATTAAAAGAAAAAAATTCTATGAAACAGTACACAGAGACAGGAAGAAAACAAATACTCAAGGGTACACAAACACATAGTGGGATAACACCAATAGGAAAGGACAGGGTTCGTTTTCAGTGTAACATTTGGTACTGCAGTCCAACCCAAAACTTCATATATCTTTCCTCTTATTTCATCCTTTGTTTCCACCAAAAAAATTCTATCTAAGCATGCTTTCTGTATTTATATGTTCACACATTTCTTACCTCAACATTTATTTCCAAGAAAATCCTACCTAAACCTGTTTTCTCAATGCATTTCTTCCAATTCATCGCAACTCATTCTCTTAGAGGCTACCCCCTCTTAAGCTAACTTAAATCTACTGAGCTCAGATGCTAAACTAAGGGACGAGGCAATGCAGCATCACATAACAATTAATATAAACAGCAATTACCAAAAAATTGGAAAATTGCAAAGCAAGCTACCGTAAATCTAAATTAACAGATAAAATGCAAAATTACAACTAATATGAGCCAATGTGCAGCAACATGAAAAATCAATGAGTAGTAAAATTGGCTTAGCAGAGTAACACAAATTAAAGTTCAGTAGCACTATGCCTGGCAAACAGCAGCTTATATCTAAACATGACATAGCTCAAGAAGAAAAAATATTACAGTAAAAACAACAATGCAGATAAGGGAAATGTATATTCACATCTTAATGTCTATGTAATTAAAGTGGTGCACCACAAGAAGATATTCTACCAAAAAGTTACCAATTACTTGAAAAGAAAATTATGAATGCAGTTACTAGTTCCTTCTTATTGTTCTTTCCTTTCCAAGTGCTCCTTTTTTAAAGAATGTGGATCATAAAATAATTATTTAATAGATCTGTTGACAGAAAGTGTTCACATTAGCAAATGCATTTTATTTTATAAAAGCAATGCTGCAACACAGCTGGAAAGCAGATGTCAAATGAAATAAGCAACTATGAAAAGCAAAGCATAAAAATATCATTCAATAGTCATGTGGCATTTCGTAAGTTAGTAGCTCTCAACTCTCATAGAAAGACACTTGTCATTATCAGGTTTGCAGATGTACGAATATTTCCCATCAATTCATAAGCATTTCAGCAATTAGCACAAAGTGCGAGTAATCATATGTTTTCAAGTAACGAGGGTGTCGCATTAGCGATGAAAGGCACACCCTAATGGCTTGTTCTCCAGGTGTTTTCCTGTGCTCTGAAAGGCACGCGCTAATGGCTTTTTCTCCAGGCGTCTGACACAGCTGGGTGCCCACGACGCATTATGTGTAGGTGGTCCGTTAACTTTCTTACGGAAATATTTACGACAGCAGTTTCCGCTACAGAGACAGTCGCACATAAAAATATTTCACAGGTCAAGAATTAGCGTTGCAAATCTGTAGAAACAAAATCCTATAAATATAAGTGTCCAAAAAAAATATTGGTCAGCATTGTGATACAGTCACACATTTCATAACTCTTAAAGTACGTTTCTTGGTTTCCAACATCCTTTTCATAAATCAGAGTCCCTAAACACTACTCATTATTCCTTACCTCATTATACATATACATATTCATATTCATCAACACGTCTTCAATATTTCATCATAATAGCTACATAGCATAATCAGATTCCTCATATAGCATCAGCTTATTTATCATAAACATACCTCAACAGCATAGTACACATCGTCGTCGTAAAAATAACATCATAACACCTCAGTCAAATCTCAAAATCGTCGTAGCTTCCTCCAATAATTAAAAAAATTCTCTGCTCATGTCAAAAGTGTCATCTGCCTCAAACGTACTTTAAAAATCATGATCTCATACCAAATACATCATTCAAAGCTCTCATAGTATCACAATGATTCCGAAAAAATATGAACAGTTTACAAAGTACAGACAAAATACAGTTTCATAAGTGTGAAGTTATCCAACGGTGTAATTGCGTAAACATCTGTCACTGATGTAGTAAAAAACATGTTTATCTCTCAGTTAAATGATCAGATAGCTGTGTAATTTGTGTGTTAGAGAAATATGGTACCGATGTGTAAAGTTGTATAAGCAAATACCATATTAGCTAGGGTTCCTTGTGGTTGCCACACACATGGTACACAAAGTAAGCATGTACCCCCCTGAGGATAAACGTAATTATACCCTCAGGTGTTACAAATTACAGCAATGGAATGAAATGTATCACGGAAAACTTTCTTTGTAATTAAAAAATCTTTGAAAATAAGTGTTTTAAGTATAAGATTAATCACTCAAATGCGTGTCCTGTAGCGCTAAATGCGCGTCTTGCTGTAAGATAATTCTGTGGAACTGTCGTAGTTATCGTCCTCTGTAAGCAAAGTTCTGCTAAAGTCAATGTACTTACCTCATGATACACAAAAGTGAAATGCTTTACGTATAGATATCTTAGTTATTACGCTTATTGCCGTGATGAGGAAAGTACTGTACAGTAACGTATTGTTATGCCACGAAAAAGGCTGTCTCATTGTTGCTATACCACAAAAGTTACTACTAAAACATGTTTTTCTTCCTAGAAGAATTCAGAAAACTGTGCAGATATAAAACAGATACACTGCAAAAGCAACATTGTAAATTGTCACTCATTAGTAGCGTCGTGATAAAAATCGTGTAGCTGTCACATAAACTAACCTCTGTGTCATCTGGTATCTCTCAGAAAGCACTTTAAATTCAGAATGTATTTTCAAATAAACCAAAATGTTGCATTAAAATCTCATTAGCAGTACTGGTAAATGTTCTAAGTATGTGAGCCTTATAGTCGTTACGTAATCGTGCAACAAACAAGCAAGAATGTACACACACAATAACACTGTGACGTCTGTTTACTATAACAATGCATTCGTCATTTCTGTTTAAATAAGTTCTCTTGGTTCTTGATTGGATATTTCACTTCAAACATTGTTACATGTTAACAGATTCTAAATCTGACAAAGCATATTAGTAATGTGAAGCGAAAAATTTTATGTCAAAGACAAAGTTAAAAAGCAGATTATCTTTCAATAAACGGTTTTACATGTGAAATATGGTGTAAACCTTTACTCTTCCTAGTACGCAGAATTTCAACTTGAATGCAATTATCATGCGGTATTCGTCCGTAAAGAATACTGGAATTTTGCTCAAGGTTAGCGTCAATGTTATTTTTCTCTGAGCCAGCCGGCGCACGCGGCTGCCTGCGGTGTGAGTCATTGTCTGTTTCTTTGTTGGCGCGCGTCGTTACTGGGATTAGGAGGCCTAACTTCCACAAATTCGCCTTGCCGAGAGGGCCCAGCTCTGTTTAAAGCTCGCCAGTTCTGATGGAATTCACGTCTGTCGTTTTGTCGGTAGTTTCTGTAGTTCCTTTCTTGTCGGTTAAGTGGTGGAGAATTTCTCCCTGAGTCGTAACTGCGCGCTGGTCCGTTGCGTCTAAAGTTATTCTGTCTCCCTTGATAGTATTTATTTTGGTTCCCATATTGTCTGTTTCTCTTATTGTCTCTGTGATAGTCATTACCACGGAGAGGTGATCTTTCCCTGTAGTTATTACTACTCTGCCAACGGTTGTCATACGGGTGGTGTCTATTTTGGTCACGATTTGTGTTGTGAGAATAGCCTTGTCGCGTCCAGTTATTATTTCTTTCATCGCGGAATTGCGACTGATGTGATCTGTAATTGTTGTGCTCCTGCGTTCCGCGATTGTCAGTGTCACTTTCCAGTTCTTGTAACAGTCCCTGAAAAGCTTCAATGTCGTCTTTGCAACGTCCTGCCAAAATAATGTGTCGTAAATGTTCAGGTAATTTGATTAAGCAAATGCGGATGAGTTCTGAGGGGCTGTATGGATTTGACAGATACTGATTCTTATGCAACATGTCTTCAAAATATTTCACAAGACTGGAGAATTCAGATTGTTCGAAATGTTTCATCATTATGATACCATGTTTTACGCGGTCTTGTGTGGCTTGAGACCAATACGCTGAGAGGAAGGCATGGTAAAATTCTCCTTCACTGTGGCAATCGTGTATGACCGATCGCATTCTTACAGCTGGTTCATTCTCTAAGTAGCCACACATAAATTCTAATCTGTGTTCCAACGACCAGTTGGGAGGAAAACAATGAGAGAATTGATGGAGCCATGCTTGTGGATGAATGTCGTTGCCAGAATTCTTAAATGTTTTGAATTTACGTGTAGTAATGAACAGCTTATAGTCAAAATCGTCATGTCGGCGAGTCGCATATCGGTCATTGTTAGGTCGTGTCGGCCGTTCCATCTCAAAATTCGGTGCACATTGCCAATTTCTTTCATAATTTCCGAAATGCCCTGTGTTATTATTTTGCGGCTTTTCCGTGTTTCTAAGTCCCTCTTCCCGTGTTGGAGCGCGAGTGTCCTCTGAAATACGTAATTCTTGTATTACCTGTGTCAGCTGATCTTGTACTTTTCAGAACGCCCGCTCCATTTCCCTGTGCACAGTTACCAAATTACTACTTTGAACATTAGTTAATTCATTACTCTGCGGCGCTGATAAGCTACGCTCGTCGTCACTATTATTTCTCAGTTTAGTTTGGAGCCTAGTGTTACGTTTTTCACACGCCATAATTGTCACAATATTTCACACGATAACACAGAAAAGCACAATTTGAAGTGCAAAAATAGGAGAACACATTAACATAGCACTGAAAATAATATTTAGTTAATTGCAAGCGTAGCTGCGAAATACTTGGTGCAAATCTATATGCATGCCACAACTGTTGTACTGTACAACAATGAAAGGCTACAACTACAAAGGAGATTCTCTCTACAATTACGCACTAGCAATAAACAAAAGCTACACTAAATACACAAACTACAAGAAAAAATCAGAAGATTCCAGTGAGGTATCCTAGGCTAAGGGTCGACATATGAAACGTACCCTTTGAACATTTATACAAGACTGTCCTTAAACTGACACACAATATTTTGTTAGCGCAACGCAATCTGACTTTCAAAATTCCCTACAAAAGAATGGCCCTGACTAACATTAAACTATACCTTTCACAAATCACTTACCTCACAAAAATCTTCGCTGCTCAAGCTACTGCAATACAGCGAGCGCCACTACTGCCAGCTAAATAAAAGATTCAAACTATGGAAGGCACTAACTACTGATAGGGATAGTTAGCAAATGAAAGATATTAATAGAGAACAAACAATGTATTTACCTTGATATCATCATATATAAATATAGCAGTTCATGACAAATTTCAAAACTCCGCCATCTCTCTCTCCACATCCACCACTGCTGGCGGCTCACCTCCAACTGCCCAACGCTACGCGCTGTTCACAGCCAGCTGCCTAACATTACAATGGCGAGTATTACAACAATGCAAAGCAGCCACAGACTGCACACAGCACAGCCAGTGATTTTCATACAGAGGTGGCGTTACCAATAAAAAAACCTAAACAGCCTACTTACATAGAGAAAACATAAACAGCCTACTTACATAGAGAAAACATAAACAGCCTACTTACAAGGTCACAACTGACAGCGGTCGGGGGAGTGGTGTGCTAACCCTAAGCCCCTGCCCCCCACCCTCCTTGTCGGCATCCGATGACGCCTGTTTGCGGAGGATAACACGGCGATCGGCCGGCATCGTTGAGCCCTCGAGACCTGTTCAGACGGAGTTTATTCGAATACTGATTCTCCAGACTCAGGCAACAGGGTTTCGCGAGAACACTGTCGCAGTTCTTCCGAAGATTCTGAGCATTTCCGTTACACTGTCGTATCGTGTATACCGACCTGTTACGAGTGTAGCAACACGATTCTGAATTCACTGGATATCCGCTTGAAGACTATTCGATAAGGACCCCAAACGCTGGTGTAGTTCTCCTCGGATTGGTCGCGCTAGCAGTTTGTAAGCGTTGTTTTCTACAGATACGCTGCTAGTTGCCATAGCCCTTACAATAAATCTAATGCTTCCACTCGCCTCCCTTTCCACTGATTTTACGTGTGCTCCAGATGTTGATTGTTAATCTTGTAAATAAATACTATTACTGCCTTTTCTTTCAGGTAGGCATTATCTTACCTTTATCCAAAACTGAAGCGAACTGTAATTGATCGAACCGAGTTTAAATTTTGACTTACTACACTGACAGAAAAAATCGTAACATCAAAGAGCAATTAACGCAGAGAAATGAAATTTCGGTAATATACGAGGGCTAGTCAGAAAGTAGGAAACGCTTTGGCATTACAAAAAACTAAGTACAAGAAATACATGTTACTACATACATCTGAAAGAGCGACTGACATACTACTTTTCCACATAGTCCAAACACGTCGAGGCACTTATCATAGCGGTGGACAAGCTTTGAGAGACCGTCGTAAAATTCTGCCGCTTGAGACTTCAGTGAGTCACGTCCGCCTGGAGTTCCGCGTCATCATCAAAGCGCCGCGTTGAAAGCCAGTTCTTCATACTGGGAAACAAATGGAAATCGCTTGGTGCAAGATAAGGGCTGAAGGGCAGAGGAGGGAATATTTTCCATTTGAATGAATTAAGGAGTTGTTTAGTGCGGTTTGCCGTGTAAGGTCGGGCATTGTTGTGCAAAAACAAATTTTTGGACGTCAGCTTTCCTCGGCGTTTGTTTTGAACTGCTCTTCTAAGGCTGTGCAAAATTTGACGGTATCGGGCAGAATTTATGGTTGTTCCACGTTCGAGAAAATCAATAAGAAGCATACGTTGCCTATCCCAAAACACTGTCGCCATCAACTTCCTTGCTGACAAGATTTGCAAACATTTTCTTGGTTTTTGGGGGGGGAACCTTGTGCGCCCCCACTCCATGGACTGTAATTTTGTCTCGCAATTAACATATTTCACCCAAATCTCGTCACCGGTTACGATTGGATCCAGTAATGAAAGACCATGTTTGTGGTAGGCCTCCACAAATGTCAATGTTGCCCCCATTCTCTGTTCTTTACGGTGCTCTGTAAGCATTTTGGCCACCCATGGTGCACAAAATTTGTGATAGTCTAGCTTTTGAGTGACAATTTCAAACAGCAAAGTCCGTGAAAATGTGGAAAAGAAAGCGAAAGCTCCGTTATTGTGAAGCGACGGTTTTTACGAATCGTTTCATCAACTTTAGCGACAAGATCGTCAGTCATAATGCTTGAGCGTCCACTCTTCACTTCATCATGAAAGTTGGTTCGGCCATTTTTAAACCGAATGACCATTTCCGGACAGAACATTCACTCATTACGTTGTTTCCGTACACTTCGCACAGTTCACGATAAATTTCTATACGTTTCAGTTTTTTTGCCAACAAAAACCTATCACAGACCACACATCACAACTGGCGGGATTTTCGACGGCAGCGCACATTTCAAAATTCTAATATCGAAAACCCATGACGCGCAGAGACGTTCCCGCTGTCACGGATGGATGCCGACTGAGCTGCCGAGCACGCACATACCAAAATACACGCGATCGGCGCGCGCCTAGCGGCGTTAGACGGAAACGTTCCCTACTTTCAGAATAGCCCTCGTATTTGCCTAGGTAACATATGTTAAGTGATTAACGCTGCAAGAAAACAGGTGAATGTATGCGCGAGATAAGCCATTGCAAATGTGAAATGTCGCCGGCCGGTGTGGCCTTGCGGTTCTAGCGCTTCAGTTTGGAACCGCGTGACCGCTACGGTCGCAGGTTCCAATCCTGCCTCGGGCACGGATGTGTGTGATATCCTTAGGTTAGTTAGGTTTAATTAGTTGTAAGTTCTAGGCGACTGATGACCTCAGCAGTTAAGTCGCATAGTGCTCAGAGCCATTTGAACCATTTTGTGAAATGTTGGTACATTAATAACCAGTGTAACCGCCAGTACGCTGAATTCAGGCATGGAAACGTGCATGCATCGTGTTGTACAGGCGCCGGATGTCAGCTTGCGGGATGTAGTTCCATGCTTGTTGCACTTGGTCGGTCAATACAGGGACGGTTAATGCTCTTTGCGGATGATGCTGGAGCTGTTATCCGGTGATCTCCGATATATGCTCAATAGGAGACAGATCTGGTTATCCAGCAGGCCAAGGCAACCTGTCGACACTTTGAACAGCTCGTTGGGCTACAATAGCGGTATGTGCGTGGCCATTATCCTGTTGGAAAACACATCATGGAATGCTGTTAATGAATGTCAGCATATTGCCGGCCCCTGTGGCCGAGCGGCTCTAGCCGCTTCAGTCCGGAACCGCGCGACTGCTACGGCCGCAGTTTCGAATCCTGCCTTGGGCATGGATGTGTGTGATGTCCTTAGGTTAGTTAGGTTTCAGTAGTTCTAAGTCTAGGGGACTGATGACCTCAGATAGTAAGTCCCATAGTGCTCAGAGCCATTTGAACCATTTGAATGGCATCATAACAGATCAAATCACAAGACTGATGCAGAAATTTGTATTCAGGGTGCGTGAGATATCCATGAGAGTGGCTCTGTTGTCATATGAAATCTCACCCCATACCATAACTTTAGGTGTAGGTCGACTGTGTGTATCAGGCAGACAGGCAGACCCAACTTTCATCAGAAACACAACAGACATCCACCCTGCCCTCCAATGAGTTCTCACTTGACACCACTGAAGTTGCAGATGGCAGTGGTTTGGGGTCAGTGAAGTGCACACTACAGAGCGTCTTCTCGGAGCCGTCCTTTAAGCTGTTTGTAACAGTTCGTTGTGTCACTGAGGTGACAACTGCTGCTGAAATTGCTGCTACAGTTGCAGTACGATGCACCAGAGCCTCTCCAGTTTGTCTGACGAACCGGTTTCAGGCTCTGTCTCAGGCTGATACTGATCTTCGGCCTGACATGGCTGCTTGTCCTGTTCCAGAGGTTGCCCCTCAGTCTGCAAGATCCGGGCGGTCGCAGAGGGCGGGCTTACTGGTAGTTGGGAGCTCCAACGTCAGGCGCGTAATGGGGCCCCTTAGGGAAATGGCAGCAAGAGAGGGGAAGAAAACCAATGTGCACTCCGTGTGCATACCGGGGGGAGTCATTCCAGATGTGGAAAGGGTCCTTCCGGATGCCATGAAGAGTACAGGGTGCACCCATCTGCAGGTGGTCGCTCATGTCGGCACCAATGATGTGTGTCGCTATGGATCGGAGGAAATCCTCTCTGGCTTCCGGCGGCTATCTGATTTGGTGAAGACTGCCAGTCTCCCTAGCGGGATGAAAGCAGAGCTCACCATCTGCAGTATCGTCGACAGGACTGACTGCGGACCTTTGGTACAGAGCCGAGTGGAGGGTCTGAATCAGAGGCTGAGACGGTTCTGCGACCGTGTGGGCTGCAGATTCCTCGACTTGCGCCATAGGGTGGTGGGGTTTCGGGTTCCGCTGGATAGGTCAGGAGTCCACTACACGCAACAAGCGGCTACACGGGTAGCAGGGGTTGTGTGGCGTGGGCTGGGCGGTTTTTTAGGTTAGATGGCCTTGGGCAAGTACAGAAAGGGCAACAGCCTCAACGGGTGCGGGGCAAAGTCAGGACATGCGGGGACCAAGCAGCAATCGGTATTGTAATTGTCAACTGCGTTGGTAAAGTACCAGAACTTCAAGCGCTGATAGAAAGCACCGAAGCTGAAATCGTTATAGGTACAGAAAGCTGGCTTAAGCCAGAGATAAATTCTGCCGAAATTTTTACAAAGGTACAGACGGTGTTTAGAAAGGATAGATTGCATGCAACCGGTGGTGAAGTGTTCGTCGCTGTTAGTAGTAGTTTATCCTGTAGTGAAGTAGAAGTGGATAGTTCCTGTGAATTATTATGGGTGGAGGTTACACTCAACAACCGAGCTAGGTTAACAATTGGCTCCTTTTACCGACCTCCCGACTCAGCAGCATTAGTGGCAGAACAACTGAGAGAAAATTTGGAATACATTTCACATAAACTTTCTCAGCATGTTATAGTCTTAGGTGGAGATTTCAATTTACCAGATATAGACTGGGACACTCAGATGTTTAGGACGGGTGGTAGGGACAGAGCATCGAGTGACATTATACTGAGTGCACTATCCGAAAATTACCTCGAGCAATTAAACAGAGAACCGACTCGTGGAGATAACATCTTGGACCTACTGATAACAAACAGACCCGAACTTTTCGACTCTTTAAGTGCAGAACAGGGAATCAGTGATCATAAGGCCGTTGCAGCATCCCTGAATATGGAAGCTAATAGGAATATAAAAAAAGGGAGGAAGGTTTATCTGTTTAGCAAGAGTAATAGAAGGAGATTTCAGACTACCTAACAGATCAAAACGAAAATTTCTGTTCCGACACTGACAACGTTGAGTGTTTATGGAAAAAGTTCAAGGCAATCGTAAAATGCGTTTTAGACAGGTACGTGCCGAGTAAAACTGTGAGGGACGGGAAAAACCCACCGTGGTACAACAACAAAGTTAGGAAACTACTGCGAAAGCAAAGAGAGCTTCACTCCAAGTTTAAACGCAGCCAAAACCTCTCAGACAAACAGAAGCTAAACGATGTCAAAGTTAGCGTAAGGAGGGCTATGCGTGAAGCGTTCAGTGAATTCGAAAGTAAAATTCTATGTACCGACTTGACAGAAAATCCTAGGAAGTTCTGGTCTTACGTTAAATCAGTAAGTAGCTCGAAACAGCATATCCAGACACTACGGGATGATGATGGCATTGAAACAGAGGATGACACGCGTAAAGCTGAAATACTAAACACCTTTTTCCAAAGCTGTTTCACAGAGGAAGACCGCACTGCACTTCCTTCTCTAAATCCTCGCACAAACGAAAAAATGACTGACATCGAAATAAGTGTCAAAGGAATAGAAAAGCAACTGGAATCACTCAATAGAGGAAAGTCCACTGGACCTGACGGGATACCAATTCGATTCTACACAGAGTGCGCGAAAGAACTTGCCCCCCTTCTAACAGCCGTGTACCGCAAGTCTCTAGAGGAACGGAGGGTTCCAAATGATTGGAAAAGAGCACAGGTAGTCCCAGTCTTCAAGAAGGGTCGTCGAGCAGATGCGCAAAACTATAGACCTATATCTCTGACGTCGATCTGTTGTAGAATTTTAGAACATGATTTTTGCTCGAGTATCATGTCGTTTTTGGAAACCCAGAATCTACTATGTAGGAATCAACATGGATTCCGGAAACAGCGATCGTGTGAGACCCAACTCGCTTTATTTGTTCATGAGACCCAGAAAATTTTAGATACAGGCTCCCAGGTAGACGCTATTTTTCTTGACTTCCGGAAGGCGTTCGATATAGTTTCGCACTGTCGCCTGATAAACAAAGTAAGAGCCTACGGAATATCAGACCAGCTGTGTGGCTGGATTGAAGAGTTTTTAGCAAACAGAACACAGCATGTTGTTATCAATGGAGAGACGTCTACAGACGTTAAAGTAACCTCTGGCGTGCCACAGGGGAGTGTTATGGGACCATTGCTTTTCACAATATATATAAATGACCTAGTAGATAGTGTCGGAAGTTCCATGCGGCTTTTCGCGGATGATGCTGTAGTATACAGAGAAGTTGCAGCATTAGAAAATTGTAGCGAAATGCAGGAAGATCTGCAGCGGATAGGCACTTGGTGCAGGGAGTGGCAACTGTCCCTTAACATAGACAAATGTAATGTATTGCGAATACATAGAAAGAAGGACCCTTTATTGTATGATTATATGATAGCGGAACAAACACTGGTAGCAGTTACTTCTGTAAAATATCTGGGAGTATGCGTGCGGAACGATTTGAAGTGGAATGATCATATAAAATTAATTGTTGGTAAGGCGGGTACCAGGTTGAGATTGATTGGGAGAGTCCTTAGAAAATGTAGTCCATCAACAAAGGAGGTGGCTTACAAAACACTCGTTCGACCTATACTTGAGTATTGCTCATCAGTGTGGGATCCGTACCAGATCGGTTTGACGGAGGAGATAGAGAAGATCCAAAGAAGAGCGGCGCGTTTCGTCACAGGGTTATTTGGTAACCGTGATAGCGTTACGGAGATGTTTAATAAACTCAAGTGGCAGACTCTGTAAGAGAGGCGCTCTGCAACGCGGTGTAGATTGCTCGCCAGGTTTCGAGAGGGTGCGTTTCTGGATGAGGTATCGAATATATTGCTTCCCCCTACTTATACCTCCCGAGGAGATCACGAATGTAAAATTAGAGAGATTAGAGCGCGCACGGAGGCTTTCCGGCAGTCGTTCTTCCAGCGAACCATACGCGACTGGAACAGGAAAGGGAGGTAATGACAGTGGCACGTAAAGTGCCCTCCGCCACACACCGTTGGGTGGCTTGCGGAGTATAAATGTAGATGTAGATGTAGATGTAGAAGACAAGTATTACAGTTAGGAACTGAATATATGTAGATGTAGATGTAGCCGTACGCCGAGCACGATCGTCTCCCTCCCGGTAGTGCCACGTGGCCGTCCGGAGGTTGGTCGTCTCGTGACCGTACATTCTCGTGATCATCGCTGCCAGCAGTCATGTACAACTGCTACATTCCTGCCAAGTCTTCTTGCTACATCGGAGAAGCAACATCCTGCTTCTCGTAGCCCTAATACACGATCTAATTCAAGCTCAATGGGATGATGAAAATGGCGTCTTTGTCGCTTTAAGGGCATTTTTGAGTGACATCAGCTCACAAGGTCTAACTTCAAAGGTAAGTAACGCTCTCGACCGTTGCAGCGTGTATTTAAAGCAAACCTGATTTTCGTATTGGCGCTGCTAGCGCCATTCTTTTTCGACTGCCGCTAAATTTGAACAGACGTCATCTTCCACATGTAGAAACACGCTTGCCAACTTTCATTTATGTCGCACAACTCCTTCTTGCTGCTGCTATTTTTTTTCCGTCTGTCTATTCCTGTAATGTCTTACGCCCGTCCAAAAAAGAAACTTCCCTGTAGGCAACAGTATTGGTGGGTTTGTTACCCTTACTTGAGGCACACACAAAGTTAATTTCGTTCTGCGGAACATTTGGTGTCCAGTGTAATGTGCTGTGTCCTGTTTACCAAATATCCATCGAGTCAACCACACACCGAAAATACTCCGTACGATCGCGTCTTGGTTCAAATGGTTCAAATGGCTCTGAGCATTATGGGACTTAACTTCTGAGGTCATCAGTCCCCTAGAACTTAGAACTACTTAAACCTAACAAACCTAAGTACATCACACACATCCATGCGCGAGGCAGGATTCGAACCTGCGACCGTAGCGGTCACGCGGTTCCAGACTGTAGCGCCTAGAACCGCTCGACCACTCCGGCCGGCGATCGCGTCTTGGTTAGTACTGGATGATGCCACACAATGTCGAACAGCCTTCGGAAATCTAGATAGACGCAGTTGAATCTATTGCCTTGGATCTGCCGTTTTGATGAATTCGTGTATGAATAAAGCAATGTGCGCCCAACTTGATACTTTTTTTCCAGAATTAGTGATGATTCTTTGAATGAAATTGTTGTTCGCTAGGAATGTCATAACGTCTGAATGTGCCTTAGAATCCTGCGAGAGACGGTCACCAGCGATATTGATCTGTAAAACTGCACATGTCTTACCCTTTTCTGTCAACACAAGCGACATGCATTCTTTCCCGACCACGCACATTCACTGTGCAAGCGATTCTCGATGACGTGGGCTAGGAAAGGGGCTACAACTACATCGCATTCATTATAAAATCTAACCGCAATTCCTTTCTTGCTTTACGCAGTGTTCTTCGTCAAATGCACTTGGCAGGTCAATCACTTATTATGAAGCTGGATGAGCCAGTGAGTAACACAATTTAAAGGGTTTGGCTTTTCAGAGATTCACGCAGGAATTTTGTCCCTAAGTATTAATTAAAAATGTTCCCACCCTCATCTCATGCCCACCTAAAACAGACGATAGGTCACCTGTGAAGCCAAAGGCCATACCCTGATCAACGAATTAAATATTGAGCTATGGCATACTAAAACGCAAAAGACCACAGAAACAGGAAACTTCTCAGGTCGAATTCATGTGTTGCTGCAGGGGTTGGACAAAAATATGGGAACATCGCGAGAAATGCGTCCTTGAGCATCTGTGCAGATGCTAGCCACGTCTGCAGGCTGCGCTTTTGTATTTGGCCACGTTGCAAGTGTCAGTCGTGGTCAGAATAGTGTTCTGTGAGGTTGTGCCTGCATAATGTTGGAGCTAAGCGAATTCGGAAGTGGGCGAATTGTTTGTGCTCATATGGTGGGTGCTTCCGTAACCAAGATAGCCGAAGTGTCTGGAGTTCGAAGACGCACCGTATCTAAGATTTATACCGTATACAGAGAAAGCGGAAAACCATCATCCTCCAAGCCATAACGCGGACGAAGCTGTGTGTTGAGTGATCGTGACAAATGGTCACTGAAGGGGACTGTGCCGAAAAATAAGAGAAATACAGCTGCAAAAGTCAGGACCAAAACAACACGAAGGAAGCTCCATAACCAGGAAATTACTGTGTCAGCTGGAATTCCAAACACACCTACCAGGGATGCAAATGCCCAAAACAGGAAAACGAGGAGCCGATGCCATAAAACCGGGACTTTGGAGCAACAGCAGAAAGTAATTTAGTCGCTTGAGTCTTGTGTCACACTGTTTCCAACTTCCGGCCCAGTTACGTCCAAAGAATGAAAGATGGCGGCGGTTCTGGGCGTACAGGGTGTATAGCAATACACCCCGAGGATGGCGCCTTGCAACAGCCGCCGAAACGTCGGAATTCTACAGATGACAATGCGGCCTCAAACCCAGAAGAATTTTATTGACTGTGACAACGGCCGCGGAAGCCTACGTTTGTTCTTCATACTTGTAAATCTGATGAGCTGGGGAGGTTCACATGCGTGCGCTGATTGGCGAGCGCGGTCGGTCAAGCTGTTCATCTTATTCCTTTTTTTCCTCATTTTCGTTTTACGATGAAGGTGATTTTAGCCCGTTGAACACCTCGTTTTATCCCTATATCTTTATTACCACGACGTCTTTAGATTACGTCCCCTCAGCCCCCCCCCCCCCCCAGGCTAACCATTCGCTTTAGGGATAGTTTTTAAGAGTTCCTCCTGTTGTCATAGGTAGCTTCATATATGTTTCTTTCCTAGCATAAGCAACCGTGTGCGGTTATTTTTAGGTTTCATCTCCTATTTAGCTCGTCACTTATTGTATCCATTCCATTTTTTGATATACGTTGATCCACTGTTGGGAATATATGGGCTATTTAGCCCCGACCCGTGTATAAAAGTTCTCGTATTCGTATGCGCATGCGAATTCAAGTAACTTCCCTTGTCTTGCGCATGTGCATAGGTAGCGGGTCGGGGTTGTAAGTGAGCGACCATTTGTAGCTGCAGTTTATGGCGGGTCATGGCCCATCGAACATAGGCCGGTGTGAGGTGGAGCGTACACCATTAAGTTAAGTAGTGGCTTTGACTTTGTACATATGTACTGTTTGTGTTTTCCTTTTTTTCGTTTATAAATGTATAGCTATGGCGTTCTTTTAATCATTGACAAAGGTCTTCTTAGGCACTTGTGGGTTTTATTGTTCTGAAGAAGGTGTAGTTATCTACGCAGAAACCTGGGTTAACACTAGGTGCTTATTACGCAATCGAGGCGGGTTTCTCATTTTTTAATATACTACGTTTACATATCTGATCAAAAGTACCCAGACACTTATTAATGGGTTTTAACATGGGCCGGGTCCAACCTTCGACTTTACGACGGCTTCAACTCCGCTTTGGGATACTTTCAGTTAGGTGGAGGAATGGCAGCCCATTCTGTCTCAAGATCCGATGTTGGACGCTGGGGTCTGGAGTGAAGTCGACACGCTAACTCGTCCCATAGGTGTTCCATCGCTTACAGGTCGGAAGTCAGGGCAGGTAGTCCATTTCAGGAATGTTGGTGTCCACAAACCGTTTCCTCACAGATATTGCTTTACGACAGGGTGCACTGTCATCGTCTCAGGACTACTCCTCCACTGTACGTGGTACGCGACACTGCAAACTGTGCTCATACCCATTAATATTCAGCTTTTTCTTATGTGCAATAAAGGGCTCACACCCCTAACGACGAAAAACAACCACCATTCCCTCTCATCCGTACTTCACTGTTGGCTCTGCACATGATCAGCAGACAGAGCTCTCCAGGCATTCGCCAAACCCAAACGCTTCCATCGAATTACCATGGGATATAGAGCGATTCACCACTCCAAATCAGTCGTTCCCAGTTATCTTCTGTCCGTTGGCGTCATTCTATACCCCAACAGAAGCATTTACTACAGAAATGTGTGGCTTACGAGGAACTGCTCGATCAGTGTATCCTGTTCTTCTTAATTTCCTATGCAAAGTGTGCTAGCGGGTCTTCTGGTAGCAGTGATGTCTTCCTCTGATTCTGTGCAGGTTTTTACAACCACCTTCCACAATGTTCTACCGTCCTCGTCCATCAGTACATGAGCTCTGCCTGGTCTTGGTGTAGGTATGGCTGTTCCGTTGCGTTTCCGCTTCACAATAACATCAGAAATAGTTGACTTGGGCGGCTTTAGAAGGGGTGAAGTACTCCTGATGGATTTTGTTGCTCAGGTGACATCCAATCACTAGTCTACGTTGGAAGTCGCTGAACTCTCCTGATAGACCCAATTTGCTGCTACTGCTACCCTGCTGAAAACACTTAATTCTCCGCCACCTTTTATTTCGGCGTGTCTGCCTCTTGTGCTACCTAAAGGTCAGTTCTGCATTATGCAGGATACCGGATACTTTTGATAAGATAGCCTATACCAGTATTTACTCTTTTACTTCTTTACATCTGTTTTATATTTTTCGTTTACTTAGTGTTTGTGATAGACTGCTGATTGGAAAGGAAATGGTGAGGGGGAAGTATTTATATTCAATAAAATTTCAGTACTTGTCATAACTTCACTGGACATAGAAGTAACAATGACTATTTCTTTCTTTCTTTTTTTTTTTTTTTTTGAGTCAACAGTTTTGTGACTGTTTCGAAGCGCCCCGCCATGAACTCCTCTCCAGTGCCAGCCTCTTTATCTGAGTAGCACTAGCAACTTACGTCCTTAGTCATTTGCTGGACGTATCCCAATACCTATCTTCCCTTACAGTTTTTATCCTCTACAGCTCCCTCTAATATCATGGGAGTTATTTCCTCAGGTCATAACAGATGTGCCATCATCATGTCCCTTTTTCTTGTCAACATTTTCAATATATAGCCGGCCGCTGTGGCCAAGTGGTTCTAGACGCTTCAGTCTGGAACCGCGTTGCTGCTACGGTAGCAGGTTCGAATCCTGCCTCGGGCGTGGATGTGTGTGATGTCCTTAGGTTGGTTAGGTTTAGGTAGTTCTAAGTCTAGGGGACTGATGAACTCGATGTTAAGTCACTTAGTGCTTAGAGCCATTTGAGCCATTTCAATATACCGAGTGATCAAAAAGTCAGTATAAATTTGAAAACTTAATAAACCACGGAATAATGTAGATAGAGAGATAAAAATTGACACACGTGCTTGGAATGACATGGGGTTTTATTAGAATAAAAAAAGTTCACAAAATGTCCCACAGATGGCGCTGGACAGCAAAACGTCAGTGACTGCTCATGACAATCGTGTATAAAAGGAGCTGTAATGAGAGAGAGGATCAGACGCGCCAGAAGTCGCAGCATGTTGACGTTAGCTGAAAAGGCGCTTTTAGTGAAGCTGTGTTATCAGAATGGGGAATGTGCTAGTTCAGCGTTACGATCCTATCGCCATAGGAAGGGGATTCGAACGGGTGAAGGTCCGTTGACAAATGCAGCTGTGGCGAGAATGATTTCGAAGTTCGAAGACACGGGTTGTTTAGACGATAGACCCCACAGTGGCCGATCGAGTACAAGGCATAATGCTTCCTGTCAGTTCAGGAAGAAATGGAGACTGTAGCGGGTTCGTCTATGCACGGGGAAGTCAGCGCTCTTGCAGTCGCACGTCGCACCGGCATTCCATGCATTACTGTTTGGTTGGCAGTTAGGCGTACCCTGCGATGCTATCCGTACAAAATCCATCGGCATCATGATTTAGTGAAGCGGAGAGCATTTGCGGTGTGGGCGTTTCAAAAGATGGCGGAAGATGACGATTGATTGAGTAACGAGTTGTGGACCGACAAAGCTCATTTCACGCTCCGAAGGTCTGTCAACGCGCACAACTGCAGAATTTGGGCTACCGAAAATCCTAGAACTGTCGTGGAAACTCCACTGACGACGAGAAAGTCACGGTATGGGTTGGATTTACCACATCTACAGTCATCGGGCCTTTTTTCTTCGAGGAAATGCGTGATTCTGGTTTTGTAACTCTTACCGTGACGGGTGAGAGGTACGCCGATGTGTTACAGAATCCCATCAACCCCACCCTGGCTGATAAACACCTGCTGGAACGTACAATGTTTATGCAGGATGGCGCTCCACCCCATATTGCTAAACGCGTGAAAGATTTCTTGCGCGCGTCGTTTGATGATGATCGTGTGCTCAGCAAGTGTATCGTGATAGACCGACATCTCTAGGGATGCTGAAAGACAACATCTGACGCCAATGCCTCACCATAACTCCGGACATACTTTACAGTGCTGTTCACAACATTATTCCTCGACTACAGCTACTGTTGAGGAATGATGGTGCTTTGTCTTACTTTGTTAAGCTAATTATTGCTATTCTGATCAGATGAAGTGCCATCTGTCAGACATTTGTATTTTTTTGGTTCTAATAAAACCCCATGTCATTCCAAGAATGTGTGTCATTTTGTACTTTTCTATCTACATTATTCCGTGATTTATTCAGTTTTCAAATTTATACTGACGTTTTGATCACCCGGTATACGGGGTGAGTCACCTAACGTTACCGCTGGATGTATTTCGTAAACCACATCAAATACTGACGAACCGATTCCACAGACCGAACGTGAGGAGAGGGGCTAGTGTAATTGTTTAATACATACCATACAAAAATGCACGGAAGTACGTTTTTTAACACAAACCTAGATTTTTTTAAATGGAACCCCGTTAGTTTTGTTAGCACATCTGAACATATAAACAAATACGTAATCAGTGCCGTTTGTTGCATTGTAAAGTGTTAATTACATCCGGAGATATTGTAACCTAAATTTGACGCTTGAGTACCACTCCTCCGCTGTTCGATCGTGTGTATCGGAGAGCACCGAATTACGTAGGGATCCAAAGGGAACGGTGATGGACCTTAGGTACAGAAGAGACTGGAACAGCACATTACGTCCACATGATAACACCTTTTTATTGGTCTTTTTCACTGACGCACATGTACATTACCATGAGGGGTGAGGTACACGTACACACGTGGTTTCCGTTTTCAATTATGGAGTGGAATAGAGTGTGTCCCGACATGTCAGGCCAATAGATGTTCAATGTGGTGGCCATCATTTGCTGCACACAATTGCAATCTCTGGCGTAATGAATGTCGTACACGCCGCAGTACATCTGGTGTAATGTCGCCGCAGGCTGCCACAATACGTTGTTTCATATCCTCTGGGGTTGTAGGCCCATCACGGTACACATTCTCCATTAACGTACCCCACAGAAAGAAGTCCAGAGGTGTAAGATCAGGAGAACGGGCTGGCCAATTTATGCGTCCTCCACGTCCTACGAAACGCCCGTCGAACATCCTGTCAAGGGTCAGCCTAGTGTTAATTGCGGAATGTGCAGGTGCACCATCATGCTGATACCACACACGTCGACGCGTTTCCAGTGGGACATTTTCGAGCAACGTTGGCAGATCATTCTGTAGAAACGCGATGTATGTTGCAGTGCTCTCCGATACACACGATCGAACAGCGGAGGAGTGGTACTCAAGCGTCAACTTTAGGTTACAATATCTCCGGATGTAATTAACATTTTACAATGCAACAAACGGCATTGATTACGTATTTGTTTATATGTTCAGATGTGCTAACAAAACTAACGGGGTTCCATTTAAAAAAACGTAGGTTTGTGTTAAAGAACATACATCCGTGCATTTCTGTATGGTTTGTATTAAACAATTACACTAGCCCCTCTCCTCACGTTCGGTCTGTGGAATCGATTCGTCAGTATTTGATGTGGTTTACGAAATATATCCAGCGGTAACGTTAGGTGACTCACCCTGTGTATATTTCCTCGCCATTTCTGCGGAGAAGCTCCTCATTCCTCACCTTATCAATCCACCTAATTTTCAACATCCTCCTGTAGTAACACACATCGAATGCTTCTATTCTCTTCCGTTCCGGTTTTCCCACAGTCCATGCCTCCCTTCCATACAATGCTGTGCTCCAAACTCCATTCTCAGAAATTCCTTCCTCAGCGTAAGGCCAATGTTTGACACTAGCAGACTCTTCTTGGCCAGTAATGCCATTTCTGCCACTGCTAGTCCGTTTTTTATGTCCTCCTTGGTCTGTCCGTCATGATTTATGTCGCTGCATAGGTAGCAGAATTCCTTATCTTCATCTAATGAGCCATCATCAATTATAATATTAAGTTTCTCGGTGTTCTCATTTCTGCTACTTCTCATTACGTTCATCTTTCTTCGATTTACTCTCGATTCTTCACTTTCACTGAGGACATCAGTGAATTTTATCACTGATGTCCTTTTATCTCACTCTTGGACCTTTCTTTTACGAGGACAATCCCAAAAGTAAGGTCTCCAACTTTTTTATAAGTACATAGACATGTTTATTTCTACAATGGTTTACATCAGCTTACAGCTTGAACATTTACCTATTTTTCGACATAATCACGATTTCTATCGATGCATTTTTGTAGACGCTGTGGCAGTTTTTGTATGCCCATGTCATACCAGCTCGCCGCCATGCTGTTCAGAAAGTTATGAACCTCTTCTTTCACCTCGTCGTCGGAGCTGAATCGCTTTCCGGCCAAATGTTCTTTTAACCTAGGGAATAGGTGATAGTCACTGGGCGTCAAGTCAGGACTGTAGGGTGGGTGGGTGATTATGTTCCACTGAAACTGTTGCAGGAGAGCAACGGTTTGCCGAGCGATGTATGGGCGAGCGTTGTCATGGAGAATGTGTACGCCCTTACTCAACATTCCTCTTCTCCGGTTCTGAATTGCCCGTTTGAGTTTTTTCAGAGTCTCACAGTACCTGTCAGCGTTAATTGTGGTCCCAGCGATTCAGCTCCGACGACGAGGTGAAAGAAGAGGTTCATAACTTTCTGAACAGCATGGCGGCGAGCTGGTATGACATGGGCATACAAAAAGTGCCACAGCGTCTACAAAAATGTATCGACAGAAATGGTGATTATGTCAAAAAATAGCAAAATGTTCAAGCTGTAAACTGATATAAACCATTGTAGAAAGACACAGGCGTATGTACTTATAAAAAAATAGATCTTACTTTTGGGATTACCCTCGTATTTCCGTCATTTCTTCTTCGATGTATAGGTTGAACAGTGGGGGCGAAAACCTGCATCCTC
The DNA here is from genome assembly GCF_021461395.2 of Schistocerca americana. NCBI lineage: Eukaryota > Metazoa > Arthropoda > Insecta > Orthoptera > Acrididae > Schistocerca > Schistocerca americana. Next base: position 570,978,748 of record NC_060123.1, read on the forward strand.
GCCTGCACCCTTTTTAGGCCCAACCGTTTCTGCTCTTCCACCCTTATTCTTCCCTCTTGGTTCTTATACATATTGTGTATCACATGTCTTCGTCTATAGCTTACTTCTATTTGTCTCAGAATTTAGAACATCTTGCACGATTTCACACTGTCAAAGGCTTTTTCCAGGACGACAAATCCTATGAACGTGTCTTGATATTTCTTCAGTCTTGATTCCATTACCAATTGCAAAGTCAGAACTGCTTCAATGTTACCTTCACTTTCATAATGCCAAACTGATCGTCATCTAGCAGATCATCGATTTTCTTTCCAATTCTTCTGTTTATTATTCTTGTCACCAACTTGGATGCTAAGCTGACTGTGCGACAATTCTCGCACTTGTCGCCTCTTGAAATCTTGGGAATTGTGTGGGTGCTGTTTTTCCAAAATTCTGATGGCATATCACGAGTCTCATACATTCTTCATATCAGCGTTAGTAATCGTTTTGTTGCCACTTCTTCCAATGATATTAGAAACTCCGATGGAATGTTGTCTATCCCTTCTGCCTTATATGATTTTAAGTCTTCCAAAACTCTTCTAAATGCTGATTCTAATACTCGATCTTCTATCTCTTCCCTACAGACTCTTGCTTATTCTATCATGTTATCAGGTACGTCCTTCTCCCTCACAGAAGCCCTCATTGTTCTCTTTCCACAAATCTGTTATCTCCTCTGCATTTAGCAGTGAAATCCCCGTTTCAAACTTAATGTTACCGCCATTATTTTTAATTTCACTGAACGTTGTTTTGACATTTCTATATGCTGAGTCAGTCCGTCCGACAGCATTTCTTTTTCGATTTCTTCACATTCTTCATGTAGCCACTTCGCCTTAGGTTCTTCGTATTTTCTATTTATTTCATTGATAAGTGACTTGTATTTCTTTATTTACGAATTTCCCTGAATATTTTCGCACTTCCTTTTTCCGTCGATCAACTGAAGTATTTCTTCTGTTACCTATGGTTTTTTCGCAGCTACGTTCCTTGTACGTACGTTTTTCTCTCCAACTGATATTATTAGAAGTCTTAATTTTGAAATGGTGTGGCAGATGATTCGACAATTATTTCTTTCGTTTTCTTTCACATGACTGTTTGATAACAGAATGTAATCAGAATATGACTCCCTGAGAGTTCAGTCCTGTTATCAGTGCGTAAAAACCAATTCATTTTAGCTGCATAATATTCATGTGTTCAATCGTTTCTGACGTATGGAACTGTTTTCTGGGGAACATTAGTGCAAAACCGAAGATGAGTTTAAACGACAGAAAGTGGCAGTAAGAATAGTAACAAAAAAAAGTAATCGGACGCATTGTATGTCTATTCATAACATTGATGTTTTTAACTACATCATCTGAGTATATTTATCAATGAAATGTGTACATCAGCAATAATAATCTTGATAATTACTGCACTAACAGATCCGTCCATCACCTCGGAACAAAATCTAGATTACATTTTCTAAGAATAAAGAAGAATGAAACTCATTACAGCATTTCAATCGAGGACTAATATTGGTCCATCAATTACCTAAGTAAGTTACACAGTCTGTCAGAATTACTTAAGAAATCATTTAAAAACATATTTAACAATACATCCTACACAGGGTGGTCTATTGATCGTGACCGGGCCAAATATCTCACGAAATAAGCGTCAAACGAAAAAACTACAAAGAACGAAACTTGTCTGGCTTGAAGGGGGAAACCAGATGGCGCTATGGTTGGCCTGCTAGATGGCGCTGCCATAGGTCAAACGGATATCAACTGCGTTTTTGTAAATAGCGACTCCCATTTTTTATTACATATTCGTGTAGTACGTAGAGAAATATGAATGTTTTAGTTGGACCAATTTTTTCGCTTTGTGATAGATGGCGCTGTAATAGTCACAAACATACGGCTCACAATTTTAGACGAACAGTTGGTAAAAGGTAGGTTTTTTAAATTAAAATACAGAACGTAGGTTCGTTTGAACATTTTATTTCGGTTGTTCCAATGTGATACGTGTACCTTTGTGAACTTATCATTCCTGAGAACGCATACTGCTAGAGCGTGATTACCTGTAAATAGCACATTAATGCAATAAATGCTCAAAATGATGTCCGTCAACCTTAATGCATTTGGCAATACGTGTAACGACATTCCTCTCAACAGCGAGTAGTCCGCCTTCCGTAATGTTCGCACATACATTGACAATGCGCTGAGGCATGTTGTCAGGCGTTGTCGGTGGATCACGATAGCAAATATCCTTCAACTTTCCGCACAGAAAGAAATCCGGGAACGTCAGATCCGGTGAACCTGCGCGCCATGGTATGGTGATTCGACGACCAATCCACCTGTCATGAAATATGCTATTCAATACCGCTTCAACCGCACGCGAGCTATGTGCCGGACATCCGTCATGTTGGAAGTACATCGCCATTCTGTCATGCAATGTAACATCTTGTAGTAACATCGGTAGAACATTACGCAGGAAATCAGCATACTTTTCACCATTTAGATTGCCATCGATAAAATGGGGGCCAATTATCCTTCCTCCCATAATGCCGCACCATACATTAACCCGCCAAGGTCGCTGATGTTCCACTTGTCGCAGCCATCGTCAATTTTCCGTTGCCCAATAGTGCATATTATGCCGGTTTACGTTACCACTGTTGGTGAATGACGCTTCGTCGCTAAATAGAACGTGTGCAAAAAATCTGTCATCGTCCCGTAATTTCTCTTGTGCCCAGTGGCAGAACTGTACACGACGTTCAAAGTCGTCGCCATGCAATTACTGGTGCATAGAAATATGGTACGGGTGAAATCGATGTTGAAGTAGCATTCTCAGCACCGACGTTTATGAGATTCCCGTTCCTCGCGCAATTTGTCTGCTACTGATGTGCGGATTAGCCGCGACAGCAGCTAAAACACGTACTTGGGCATCATAATTTGTTGCAGGTCGTGGTTGACGTTTCGCATGTGGCTGAACACTTCCTGTTTCCTTAAATAACGTAACTATCCGGCGAACGATCCGGACCCTTGGATGATGTCGTCCAGGATACCGAGCAGCATACATGGCATACGCCCGTTGGGCATTTTGATCACAATAGCCATACATCAACACGATATCGACCTTTTCCGCAATTGGTAAACGGTCCACGGCTAATGTATCACTGGCGGAATATTACGTAAAACCACATACTTATACGTTTGTGACTATTACAGCGCCATCTATCACAAAGCGAAAAAAGTGGTCCAACTAAAACATTCATATTTCTTTACGTACTACACGAATATGTAATAAAAATGGGCGTTCCTATTTTAAAAAACGCATTTGATATCCGTTTGACCTATGGCAGCGCCATCTAGCGATCCAACCATAGCGCCATCTGGTTTCCCCCTTCAAGCTAGACGAGTTTCGATCTTTGTAGTTTTTTCGTTTGATGCTTATTTCGTGAGATATTTGACCCGGTCACTATTAATGGACCACCCTGTATAATGAAGCACTGCTTAGATAAGCCATAGCACGGGTTATATAAAGAGCGTAAAACAAGTAAATCGTAATAAAACATCTTTGTAATGGCATTACACATTTTCGCACTATGTCTACTTTTCTTCTGAATAGACTTATATCATTATTCTTCAACTGACAATACAAATATCATATTCTCTTTCTAAGCTCAACATCTCATTTTGTAGGTAAGCTGACACAATTTTTCAGATAAACTAATAGTAAATAAACAAAATCGAAACCCTACATGAATGTCATGATTCTGATACCAGCTGACAGTGTGGGAATAGTGGGTGCACTGGTTGGTGTCCAGAACTGAGTGAAAAGTGTACCAACAGCTTTTCGCATTATGAAATAACTTCCTTGCAAGGATATAGAAACAAGACAGTTCTGTACGCTAGGGATGAACTGAATGAGTTTGCTCTGTTCTGAACAGAGCAGCTTTCTGCTCAGGAGAATGGAGATTCTAAAACCTCATCCGGGCAGCCTCATTTAGGTTTCCCGTGTTTTCACTGAATTACGTCAGGCAAATGTCGGGATGGTTCCCACTATAAGGCCACTGCCGGCTATCTGTCCCATCCATGTCCAAATAGACCTGTAAGTATGTTCATGTCTATGTAAATGAATTAGGAGTTTATTCTTAAACTGTAAGTCGAGGACATTTACAATACTCTTGTAAAGGCGATCTACGATCGACTAAAACAGCTACTACTAGTTATAAATTTAATATTCTGTCTTTTGTGTCTTATGATGGCCCGTGCAAAAGTTCACTGACATATTTCCAAAAGTAGAGATCAGATATGTTAACGATACTCTAATGATCGCGAATGAGGTTGTTGCAGAACCTGTTTCATCAGAATACACGCACGAAATAGGTTCTAACGAGACGTAATATTCACAGTTTATTTCATCCGATTTTACGTAAATTGATAATTTCTGCCTCTTATGACATTGTACTATCTCCAGTGATGTCGTTAATGTAAATGAATACACACGGGGGGGGGGGGGGCTTTTGCAGCTCCTACGGTAGTGTTGCGACCCGTGCAGTTAACTGTTTCAGAAGGCAACTGGATTATCTCATTAGCGATCGCACGTCCAATGTGTAATTCTAATTTCTGCTTACGAAACTTTTATAGGCTGTAATGTGCTCTTAGGTGTCTTTACAACCAGGACATCAATCCTGATGCTAGTAGTTATCTAAGAATTTCGGCGTCGATGCCTTGATCAGATACCTAAATGTTTTTTGCTTTATGTCCTAATGCTTTTACTGAAATATAGCGTATCCTGTCACTGTTTTTTCACGGAAGGTGTTAATAAACACGCCGCTTTCTTTACGAGTGTCCGAAGTAAATGCAAAAGTATTAACGAGGGTGATGGTAACACCCGATAAGAGGGCTGGACGACAGCCCTCTAATGAACCGACAACACTCCGAAAAAAACGATACCAATTTATGAGCTGACTGCGAATGCTATGACGGCAAAGAATATGGAATGACTTTTATTTCATGAGATATGGCGAAGTGTACGTGCATAAGCGAAAATTAGCTATATTCCAAGTCGCTTTTGTACATGTATTACACAAAGTGATAGACACGAGGGTCATTTCAAAAGTTCAGTACGCTGTAAGGCAAAACTGAAGAAAATAATTTATTTGGCAAAATATCTTTACTGGCCTTCAAAACAATCTCTGTTTTTGCTTATGACATCTTCCCAAAGTTTTGACAACTCTTGTTATCCGATTAGGGCACCTTCACTACTGAGCTGTTTGACTGCTCGGGTCACCTCACAGAAAGCTTCATCAATTTCTCAATTAAGACAGTGACGGCCTTGCCAAGTTGGTAACACCGTTTGGCGCCTGAGCGCCGCAGCTATGCAACCTTGTACCCGGCGAGTATTTGGATGGGTGACCGTCCAGGAGAAACCGGGTACCGTTGATTTTAAAGACCCACTAGTCACCGAAGTGGCGTCCAATTGAAAGACTTACAGCAGGCCGTTGTGCCCCGCGACATTTTTTTTCTCCATTGTGACGACTGATGTTTCGGTTCTTGCTCAAAATCTCTTATCCAAGCTACATCAAGTGCAACAATCCTTTTCAGCAACTGTCCTTCTTTTCGATAACATTGAAACAGTTCTTTTGCGACTTGATTTCTGCTCTTCACTCAGACCATGCGGAACTCATCTGGCAACCACTTTTCTGATCTTTAACTTTACAGGCCGGCCGCGGTGGCCAAGCGGTTCTAGGCGCTTGAACGGCGCGACTGCTACGGTCGCAGGTTCGAATCCTGCCTCGGGCATGGATGTGTGTGATGTCCTTAGGTTAGTTAGGTTTAAGTAGTTCTAAGTTCTAGGGGACTGATGACCTCAGATACTAAGTCCCATAGTCCCCAGAGTCATTTGAACCGTTTTCTTAACTTTACAGTTATGATTCTGTAAACTGAAGTTACAGACATTCTGGCCTCATGTGCAGTTTCCTCACATGTTTTTCGTCAATCTGCTCTCAAAATATCATTAACAATAACCTGAAAGGGGCAGTGTAACAACCTTCCATTTCTTGCTTTGTCCTCTGTGCTTACCTAACCTTCACGCAAACGACATTTGTGGACACATGTAAATGTATATACAAGGATGTATCAGAAACTCATGATTATTATTACATGTTGTTTGGTCCATTTTTAAAAATGTTTTCTTTTCATTCTCACAACTACCCTTATACCAGCGACTACACTTATTTCAAACACTGTCATTATTTAAAACTATAAGAGTGCGAAAGTCTCGCACGGGTCTCCAGGTGATCACAAACGATAAACACGCGCATCTGCGAGGAAAAATAATCGAGGCTTTTCAATGTTCCCCTACTATGAGCAGTCTTATTCTGTTTTTTAAATCTCTTGTTATACAGTGGTTCCGAATTGACTAATTAAACTGTAAACGTTTTGAAAATGCATCAGAGCTAAAAGATATAACTGTTTATGATCAGTACGATGAAGGAGGAACAACATCAAGGTCACTGGATGCCACAACGGGTAACTGATATCTGCAGCACTGCTGTCTCCCCGGTGACATGAGGAGGTGCTGGTCAATGGCAGCGTATTAACTGGAAATGGCCTGTCTGTTAAATTTCTACCTACATTGTCAACTCTTGACCACGCCTCTTTTGAAAGGTGACTGTATAAACGAACTTCCATTTGTAATGTAATCATACTGGTTAATTATTCAGTCCAAGTCTGCCCCTAGTATCTGAGTGGTCAGCGCGACGGAATGTCATACCTAAAGGTCCGGGTTCGATTCCCGGATGGGTCGGAGATTTTCTCCGCTCAGGAACTGGGTGTTTTGTTGTCCTTATCGTCATCATTTCATGCCCATCGACGCGCAAGTCGCCGAAGTGGCGTCAACTCGAAAGACTTGCACCCGGCGAACGAGTTACCCGACTGGAGGCCCTAGCCACATGGCTAGACGTGTAGGTGATTTTCCTGCGCGTGTACATATTCCGTTAGTAAGATAAGGCGCAGGGCTTGACTTCATTTTGTGTGTCAGCCAGCACTCTCTCCACATTCCCCCCCATTTCAAAAATGGTTCAAATGGCTCTGATCGCTATGGGACTTAACTTCTTAGGTCATCAGTCCCCTAGAACTTAGAACTACTTAAACCTAACTAACCTAAGGACATCACACACATCCATGCCCGAGGCAGGATTCGAACCTGCGACCGTAGCAGTCCTGCGGTTCCGGACTGAGCGCCTAGAACCGCTAGACCACCGCGGCCGGCCGCAGATGAATGAAAACATGTAAATAATAATCAGGTTCCGAACACAGGACGAAGAAGTGTAAAGCCATGACACTAGCCACTGTACCACCGATTCGGTGGAACTGTTTACTCGCTAAAAGACACACAAAGTTAATCGAAAACTTTGACCGTCGTCTTCTCGGAAAAGTTGAAACGTCTACGGATACCCCCAGACAGGTGTTCGCTTCTTTTGGATCATCTTCGACTGTGCGAAACTTCTGGAAAATCGATTTATGGTACTTTCCGTGTCCTCCTCGTTGTTCTGGTTAAGGCAGATACGTTTTTGTTGTCATTTATGATGGGCTCATTTTATTTCTTTCACAGAATATTCTGGAGTGTTTTTCATTTCGTTGAGTTTTTCAGTTAATTTTCATGAGTAATGTTGAACTGTGACTCTATTGGCTCACAGCGGAAGCGACCATGTGCAATCAGTCTTGTTCTCGATTTAATTGGATATCTACCGTGTTTGCTTAGTAATAATATATCTTACGAATCCTCTAGAACAATGATACTGATTTAAATCACTTTTGTACTCTAACCAGGTAAACATTTCCATGTGATAAAACATGTGTGCAGTATTTAACTTCTACCTGTTTATTCGAGTTATTGCCTACAGCACACACTCATATTCTTTCAAGAATGAATTTTCACTCTGCAAGGGAGCGTACGCTGATATGAAACTTCCTGCCAGATTAGAACTGTGTATCGGACCAGAACTCAAATCTGGGATTTTGCTTTTTGCGCACAAGTGCTCAGCCATTTGAGCTATCCAAGCACGACGCAAAACCCTTCCTCAAAGCTGCACGTCATCTCCTACCTTCCTTAACTTCACAGAAGCTTGGAAACTCCCCACCATTCAAGTTCATCAGTTCAGTTGCTATTTCCTAGAAAGTACTGTAGATGAAGTACAGTATACTGGTCGAGCCTTTCCACCGGAAACTAATTAAGATGATCCTAATTAAGGCGATCCTTTCTCAGACTACCGTAGTGAATCGTCGCTTTGGGTTTCCTCCTACCTGTACTATGTGGAGCTCTCGTAGGTGATGTTTCCACAAGCAGATCCGGTAGTGCACTGGATTCTTTAGAAGATGACAACAAGCGACCAGTGATTCTAATTAGTAGTGCGGGTACCGAGTCTCAGTGAAATAGGTTCCTGGATGCCATTGAGATCCTTTTACTTGCAAACACCGTAAAGTAGTAACAGTTTAGTAGGAGGTGCATTCAAGTTCTAAGGCCTCCGATTTTTTTTTCAAATTAACTACTCACCCGAAATCGATGAAACTGGCGTTACTTCTCGACGTAATCACCCTGCAGACGTACACATTTTTCACAACGCTGACGCCATGATTCCATGGCAGCGGCGAAGGCTTCTTTAGGAGTCTGTTTTGACCACTGGAAAATCGCTGAGGCAATAGCAGCACGGCTAGTGAATGTGCGGCCACGGAGAGTGTCTTTCATTGTTGGAAAAAGCCAAAAGTCACTAGGAGCCAGGTCAGGTGAGTAGGGAGCATGAGGAATCACTTCAAAGTTGTTATCACGAAGAAACTGTTGCGTAACGTTAGCTCTATGTGCGGGTGCGTTGTCTTGGTGAAACAGCACACGCGCAGCCCTTCCCGGACATTTTTGTTGCAGTGCAGGAAGGAATTTGTTCTTCAAAACATTTTCGTAGGATGCACCTGTTACCGTAGTGCCCTTTGGAACGCAATGGGTAAGGATTACGCCCTTGCTGTCCCAGAACATGGACACCATCATTTTTTCAGCACTGGCAGTTACCCGAAATTTTTTTGGTGGCGGTGAATCTGTGTGCTTCCATTGAGCTGACTGGCCCTTTGTTTCTGGATTGAAAAATGGCATCCACGTCTCATCCATTGTCACAACCGACGAAAAGAAAGTCCCATTCGTGCTGTCGTTGCGGGTCAACATTGCTTGGCAACATGCCACACGGGCAGCCATGTGGTCGTCCGTCAGCATTTGTGGCACCCACCTGGATGACACTTTTCGCATTTTCAGGTCGTCATGCAGGATTGTGTGCACAGAACCCACAGAAATGCCAACTCTGGAGGCGATCTGTTCAACAGTCATTCGGCGATCCCCCAAATACAATTCTCTCCACTTTCTCGATCATGCTGTCAGACCGGCTTGTGCGAGCCCGAGGTTGTTTCAGTTTGTTGTCACACGATGTTCTGCCTTCATTAAACTGTCGCACCCACGAACGCACTTTCGACACATCCATAACTCCATCACCACATGTCTCCTTCAACTGTCGATGAATTTCAATTGGTTTCACACCACGCAAATTCAGGAAACGAATGATTGCACGCTGTTCAAGTAAGGAAAACGTCGCCGTTTTACGTATTTAAAACAGTTCTCATTCTCGCCGCTGGCGGTAAAATTTCATCTGCCGTACGGTGCTGCCATCTCTGGGACATATTGACAATGAACGCGGCCTCATTTTAAAACAATGCGCATGTTTCTATCTCTTTCCAGTCCGGAGAAAAAAAATCGGAGGCCTTAGAACTTGAATGCACCTCGTATTATAAAACGATTCCTTTCACAAAGTTAAGAAGTTCCGAGATCACGATAATGCTGAACATCGATCTGAACAGTGTATGGATATATCCTATCGCCGTCTCTTACATGTGAACATGCTCAAGCTACGTCCTATCGCAGATTCACGAGTTTGGTGCGCAGCCAAAATGTCTTGTTTACATCGTAGCACGTGACAGCCCTTCGTACATCTTCAGTACGCTAACAATATTCATTTGTTTACTGAATCTACTAGTTTACTGCACAGCAGTATTACCGTAAGAAGCCCTGTTGACCCATAGGCCCCTCCTAGTACCAGTTATATTAAAAGATGACTTTAGTCATTAATATTTAACAAAATGGGTGCTTCGCGCCAGAAGCTGTATTGGTTCCTTAATGTCGAGTGAGATACGTTCTCAAGGCTCGCGTTTCCCTTCCCACTCTCATGCTTCACCATCATGCCATAGTGCCCGGTTGCCACCTGTGCCCCAGAGGAAACTGGCTTCCTGCTCACTTCTGGATCAATCTGCCTGCATAATCTGGAGAATTGACGTCATCTATCTGCCGAGTTTCAGTAAAGGTAAAATTTGGAAAAATAAATACTCCTCTAAACAAGGAACACCTGACAATCTATACTGCATAATTTGCAGGAGTGGGACTTTCGGAAGAAAGTGTATAGCGGGGACATGGATTAATCACAGCTGGGCGGACGGATGTGTATGAGAAGTCCTGGTCCAGCACACAATTTTAATCTGTTAGAAATTTCACTCACGTTCTTGCCGAATCAGGTCACAGAATCTGGGATATGTTTTTCCATTTTGAGGTGTGACTATCTGTGCAACTTCACTGTGATGTGTCAATGAAGTAACAGTATTGTAAATTTAGGCGATTCCATTGCGTAGATTACTTAATTCTACACAGATCGATCCCCAGTTTGAATAATATTTCTCGAGCAGAATAACGGTAATGTAATTTATCACTCATAGTGGAAAGGCCTTCACTTCGACTTTGGGACCTCTTTGGCTCCCATGTGTGGTTTCCATGATGGTGGAATAAACTGTTTCCTTCACTTATTAAGGTATGCGTATTTACATTTAGATATCGATGCAGGATTATCCTCCTCTTGTGTAGTTTCCAGATTTTTCTTGTCCCTGCCTTTGACTTAATTACTCTAGTTTACCTTGCAATCTTCGTTCCAAACATGATTGTTGTATACGTAAGATACTGTAACTTCACTGGTGAGTCTATGTTAGTTCACATATTTGATGTGGAATGTAAACCACAATAACAAGTTGCTAGTATCCGCGATAATTGCCTTGTAAACATTCCACCTCATCTAATACTATCCTTCCCTGTAATTTTTCCCCTCAATAGCTACAGAGAAGGCACATTAGATTTAGTGTAATGATTAATAAAATTTATAGCGTACGTGTCATCCACCATGTTTCTGCGTAGTCGAACCGCATCACAGAGAGCATACCGGTGCGCTAATTAAAATCAGAATTAGTTACAAACTCGTCCCCATCGGTGGCGCTACACATATGGTGGTCGATGGTGCGACACGTCTTATGTAAACTGCTTGTTTTCTCTCTTCAGTGAGCAAGGGAAAGTAATAAAGCCCATGCTATATGGCAACTTGATTGTTTACTCCACAAAGAATTCGTTTATTGATTTCTAAGAGCAACCTTTCTATCAAAAAGGAAACGACAGGTAAATTGCACTTGACAATACCCTACCATGATTTTGACTGAAAATCGAGAGAGTAACGAGCTTGCACAATGAGCACGTGCATCTGAATGGGCGAAATAGGAGGGGCTTTTGAAAAGTCCGTGCAAAAATAAAAACTACTAACGTATTTGGGGTAAGACTTTTTTATTTTTCGACGTAGTCTCCTTTTAGACTTATACACTTCGTCCAACGCTGTTCTAATTTGTTGATCCCTTCCGAATAATAGAAATTGTCCAAGTCTGCATAACAGCTGTTACTTGCTGCTCCTCGTTTGAATAAAATCTTTGTCCCGGCAGCCATTTCTTCAAATTGGGGAACAAATTGTAATCTGAGGGAGTCAAGTCTGGAGAATAGGGGGGATGTGAAACGAGTTGGACTCCCATCTCCATTAATTTTGCGACCACAACTGCTAAGGTGTGTGCTGGTGCATTATCGTGATGGAAAGGACTTTTTTGCGGTCCAATCGCCGGAGTTTTTCTTGCAGCTCGGTTTTCAAACGGTCCAATAACGATGAATAATATGCACCTGTAATAGTTTTACCCCTTTCCAGACAGCCGATAAGGATTATTCCTTGCGAATCCCAAAAGACAGTCGCCATAACCTTTCCGGCCGAAGGAATGGTCTTCGCCTTTTTTGGTGCGAATTCTCCCTTGGTAACTCATTATTCAGATTGTTGTCTGGTCTCAGGAGTATAGTAATGTATCCATGTTTCATCCACAGTGACGAAACGACGCTTAAAGTCTTGTGGATACCTTTATAGTCGTCCATAATTGCCAAAGTGTTGCCGGTACAGGATTTTGTGCACGAACGGACCTCTCAATTATATCCCGCAAATGTTCGATGGATTCATTCCGGGCGATCTGGGTGGCCAAATCATTCGCTCGAATTCTCCAGAATGTTCTTCAAACCAATCACGAACAACTGTGGCTCGGTGACATGGCGCATAGTCATCCATAAAAATTCCATCGTTGTTTGGGAACATGAAGCCCATGAATGGCTGCAAGTGGTCTCCCATTAGCTGAACATAAGTATTTCCAGTCAGTGGAACATTCTATGTTAGCAAAGCCCACAACTTTAGGGAGCTACCACCATTTTGGACAGGGCCTTGCAAACAACTTGGGTGCATAGCTTCGTGGGGTATGTGCAACCCTCGAACGTTACCACCAGCTCTTACCATCTCAAAACCATGAAGTAATCAGTGCTGTCGACAAGGGATCTCAAATCGATTCCAATAAAATTGCGTGCATATGGAGTATCGTCTCAGTTGTGTGACTCGATCCGTGATTTCCTCTCAGAGAGGTCACAGTTCGTAGTGATAGACGGTAAATCATCGAGTAGAACAGAAGTGATGTCTGGCGTTCCGGAAGGTAGTGTCATAGGCCCTCTGCTATTCCTGATTTACATTAGTGATCTGGGTGATAACCTGAACAACCCCCTTAGATTGTTTGCAGATGATGCTGTAATTTACCGTCTAGTAAAATCATCAGACGATCAATTCCAATTACAAAATGATCTAGAGAGAACTTCTGTCTGGTGCGAAAACTGGCAATTGGCACTAAACAAAGAAAATTGCGAGGTCATTCACATGGGTACTAAAAGAAATCCGATAAATTTTGGGTATACGACAAATCGCAGAAATCTAAGGGCTGTCAATTCGACTAAATACCTGGGAATTACAATTATGAGCAACTTAAATTGGAAAGACCACATAGATAATATTGTGGGGGAGGCGAAACAAAGACTGCGCTTTGTTGGCAGAACAGTTAGAAAATGCGACAAACCTACTAAAGAGACTGCCTACATTACACTTGTCCGTCCTCTGCTGGAATATTGCTGCACGATATGGGATCCTTACCAGGTAGGATTGACGGAGGACATCGAGAAAAGTGCAAAGAACGGCAGTCCGTTTCGTGTTATCGTGCAATAGGGGTGAGAATGTCACTGATATGATACGCGAGTTGGGGTGGCAATCACTGAAACAAAGGCGGTTTTCTTTGCGGCGAGACCTATTTACGAAATTTCAATCACCAACTTTCTCTTCCGAATGCGAAAATATCGCGTACGTAGGGAGAAATGATCATCATAATAAAATAAGAGAAATCAGAGCTCGAACGGAAAGATTTAGGTGTTCCTTTTTCCCACGCGCCATTCGAGAGTGGAATGGTGGAGTAGTAGTATGAAAATGGTTCGATGAGCCCTCTGCCAGGCACTTAAGTGTGAATTGCAGAGTAACCATGTAGATGTAGATGTAGAAATCGGGACTTGTCTGAACAGGCCATGCATTTACTTTCGTCTGGGGTCCAGTCGACATGGTCACGAGGCGCTGAAGAGGCGCTGGAGGTAATGCGCTGTTATCAAAGGCATCTGCGTCCGTCGAGAGCTACTGCATACGGCTAACGCCACATTTCGCCGCACTGTCCTAAGGGATACGTTCGTCGAACGTCTCACTTTGATTTCTGCGGTTATTTCACACAATTTTCTTGTCTGTTAGCATTGCCGCGCTACGCAAACGCCGCTGCCTCGTTGGCTAAGTGAAGACATCGGGCATTGCGTTGTCCGTGGTAACAGGTAATGAATGAAATTTCATATTTTCGGGACGCTGTGGTTATCGGGATACTGAATTCCCTAACGATTTTCCAAATGGAATGTCGCAAGCGTGTAGCTCCAACTAACACCCCGAGTCTTCTTCTTCATGTGCCGTCTCCTCTAAGAAGGTTGGCTGTCATCATGGCAATTTCTGATCTTGATTTGGCTGATCTAAGGAGTTCTGACGTTGAACAGTTGTACCAATTTTTTAAATTGTCAATCCAGGATGTCCGTCTTCTACCCCTCGTTCTCTTCCCACAAATTTTCCCTTCTAGTATTATTTGCAATATCTTGTAATTTACTCCCCTAATAACATGGCCTAAATATTGTAGCTTCCTTACTTTAATAATTTTAATTAATTCTTTTTCCTTTCCCATTCTTCTTAGGACATCTTGATTAGTAATCCTCGACACCCAACTAATTCTAAGTATTCTTCTATATGCCCACATTTCAAAAGCTTCTAAACTGTTCATGTCCTTCTTTTTCAATGTCCACGCTTCCATTCCGTATAATAATTTTGAGAATACATAGCATCTTAGCAACCTCATTTTTGTGTTTAAACAAATGTCTCTCGAACAGAATGCATTTTTCATCTTATTAAAGATACTTCTGGCCTGTCCTATTCTCGATTTAATTTCTTCTGAGCTTTCAATCTCCTCATTTACAATTGTTCCGAGATATTTAAATTTACGTACTTGATCGGCTCTTTCCCTATTGATTGTAAGATTTTCTTGTTGGTGTGTTTTAGATATCACCATGAACTTAGTCTTGCTTACGTTAAGAGTCAAGCCAAATTCTTCACTTTTTTCTGCGACTTTGTCAAGAAGTAATTGTAGATCTTTGAGGTTTCCAGCTAGTAGTGCAGTGTCATCAGCAAACCTAACATTGTTAATGTTTAGCCCATTCACTTTAATGCCAGCTATTTCATCTGATAGAGCTGCCTGGATTATGTCTTCTGAATACATATTAAACAATAAGGGTGAGAGAACGCAACCTTGTCTCACACCCCTCTTTATTTCTATATCATTCGATAACTCATTTTCTACCTTCACGGTTGCTGTTTGATTGTAGTAGAGGTTATATATAATGCGGATGTCTTTCTTATCAAGTGTTTTCTTTTCTAACAATTCTATGAGATGATCATGACGAACTTTGTCAAATGCTTTATTGTAATCCAGGAAGCACACATATAGTGGCTGGTTAACCTCCATACATCGTTGCGCTAATATGTTAAAAGCAAACAATGCTTCTCTTGTACCGAGGGAACTTCTAAAACCGAATTGTGTTTCACTTATACCTTCTTCTACTTTTTTGTATATTCGTTGGTGTATAACTTTTAGAAATATCTTTAAGGTGTGACTCATTAAGCTTATTGTACGGTGATCATTACAAGTTTTGGCATTAGCCTTTTTGGGTAATGTAACCCCGAGTCTAAAGTCTGTTAATTCACGTCGTGGGGCCATAATCACGTCGAAAACTTTTCACTTGATTTGCCTGAGGAGGGCCTACAAATAAAACCTCCGCCCATGTGCTGCCCTTTTATACCTTGTGTACGCGATACGACTGCCATCTATATATGTGCATATCGCTATCTGATAACGTTTGTCACTTCATTGTATAGAAAACCAAACGTGTATTACGGACCACTTAACACTATGCCGTCCAGCGACACCGCAGTGGTGTCGTGCGCGAAGTAGCGGTCAACGGCCGGCGACACCACAGTCGTGTCGTGAGCATAATATAGCGCAGTGGCCGGCGACAGCACAGTCGTGTCGTGAGCATAATATAGCGCAGTGGCCGGCGACACCACGGTCGTGTCGTGAGCATAATATAGCGCAGTGGCCGGCGACACCACAGTGGTGTCGTGAGCATAATATAGCGCAGTGGCCAGCGACACCACAGTCATGTCGTGAGCATAATATAGCGCAGTGGCTGGCGACACCACAGTCGTGTCGTGAGCATAATATAGCGCAGTGGCCGGCGACACCACAGTGGTGTCGTGAGCATAATATAGCGCAGTGGCCGGCGACACCACAGTCGTGTCGTGAGCATAATAAAGCGCAGTGGCCGGCGACACCACAGTCGTGTCGTGAGCATAATATAGCGCAGTGGCCGGCGACACCACAGTCGTGTCGTGAGCATAATAAAGCGCAGTGGCCGGCGACACCACAGTCGTGTCGTGAGCATAATATAGCGCAGTGGCCGGCGACACCACAGTCGTGTCGTGAGCATAATATAGCGCAGTGGCCGGCGACACCACAGTCGTGTCATGAGCATAATATAGCGCAGTGGCCGGCGACACCACAGTGGTGTCGTGAGCATAATATAGCGCAGTGGCCGGCGACACCACAGTGGTGTCGTGAGCATAATAAAGCGCAGTGGCCGGCGACACCACAGTCGTGTCGTGAGCATAATATAGCGCAGTGGCCGGCGACACCACAGTCGTGTCATGAGCATAATATAGCGCAGTGGCCGGCGACACCACAGTGGTGTCGTGAGCATAATATAGCGCAGTGGCCGGCGACACCACAGTCGTGTCGTGAGCATAATATAGCGCAGTGGCCGGCGACACCACAGTCGTGTCGTGAGCATAATATAGCGCAGTGGCCGGCGACACCACAGTGGTGTCGTGAGCATAATATAGCGCAGTGGCCGGCGACACCACAGTGGTGTCGTGAGCATAATAAAGCGCAGTGGCCGGCGACACCACAGTCGTGTCGTGAGCATAATATAGCGCAGTGGCCGGCGACACCACAGTCGTGTCATGAGCATAATATAGCGCAGTGGCCGGCGACACCACAGTGGTGTCGTGAGCATAATATAGCGCAGTGGCCGGCGACACCACAGTCATGTCGTGAGCATAATATAGCGCAGTGGCCGGCGACACCACAGTCGTGTCGTGAGCATAATATAGCGCAGTGGCCGGCGACACCACAGTGGTGTCGTGAGCATAATATAGCGCAGTGGCCGGCGACACCACAGTGGTGTCGTGAGCATAATATAGCGCAGTGGCCGGCGACACCACAGTCGTGTCGTGAGCATAATATAGCGCAGTGGCCGGCGACAGCACTTTCGTGTCTTTTGCATTCTGTTGGTGTTTTGTTTAGGTAACAATAAGTTACACGCGACAATATGTTTTTTGTTTTTATAAGTACTTGGCCCTTTCATCATGTCGCACGAAAGAGGCCAGAGGATTATTTACGATGAATGGGTGGACGTCTTGTCTGACGTTCCGGACGACTTGGCCAATTGGGAAGAAGACATTGGATATCAACAAAATGAAAGTGGAGCAAAATCGTAGGAAGATTATGAAATACGTCCAAGAAGAATTAGATGAACGCTACGGCTGCCAACGGATTCGGCTGAATCAGACGAAGAAGACGGTGCAGTGGTCAGACTTTGATTTACCGAGGACCAATAATAAATTTGAAGGATCCCCGGGTCCAAACATATTTTCCAAAGATACACAGAGCGTCGAGGATATCGTAGAATTATATACTGGGAACGACGTAATTGAATATATTAGCAACGAAACCAACAAGTACTACAGGCAAAATTGCAATTGAAGGAAACCGGATGAAATATTTCCAAATCTGTCGACGGTACAGGACTCGAACTTAGAAAATGGTTTCGGCTTGCTATCCTTATGGGAACTGTAAAAAAAGGCATGGATCGATGATTTTGGTCAACGAATACGCTGACAGACGCACCCATATTTCGCAAAACGGTGTCCCGCAACCGATTCAGACAAATATTATCATTTTTACATTTTTCCGACAGCAACAATAAACCGGACAATGCCGACCGGCTTGTCGAAGTGCTACTCGTAACTAATAATTTTCCAGATAGTTTAAAGATACGTTTAATCTAATTGAAAACATCTCAAATTGAATAATGATACCGTGGCAAGGACGGTTAAATTTTGAAGTTTACAATCCGGCTCATTCGGACACTGTGTGATTCGAGTACGGGATACAGTTCCTCATACAAAATATATTTCGGCGTTGGACAGCCTTTAGCAAAAACAGTGATGGAACTATTGACACCTTGTGATGGAAAGTGGCATCAATTGTGCATGGATGATTATTATAACTGTGTAGAACTTGCACAGAAGTAACTTGAAAAGAAAATTCAAGTTTGTGGAACGATACGGCAAAATAGAGGATATCGGGAAAATTAAACTGGGCAAAATTCAATGCGTTTGAAGCTTGTCATCAACGGAAAGGTGACAAGCGGCAGGCGACAAGCCAAGTAATGCGAACTAGTGCTGCCGGCACCAAGCGAATAAATTTGTACGAGAAGTGCGGACGGCAAAGTATTAAGAAACCTCATAGGTGAAAGAAGTGAAATATGCATGGCAAAAAACAACCAACCTTTCATTTGGTTGCAAAGACATAACATACCTCCATGAAAAAACAAAAAAAATTATCTCCAAATCGTTTCTTGGTGTCATAATTTTGTAAAATTTGTATCTCATAGTCGATCTAAACGTATTGCATGTACTTCATATGTACGCTTTCTTTCCATCTAGGAAAAAAATCACACGTAGGGGTGTTGCGAAAGTTTGAAACGTACTTTGTTGTGCCCTAAAGGAAAAAAAAGCTCGAGAAACGCGATGTTACGTGGCGCAGCATGACGTATCCGAGAGAGTATCGCCGCCTTTTAAGCCCCTCGCGGAGAAGGTCAAAAGCATCGAGGGCGCGCAGCGTCCTTTCGGCTGCAAAGGAAAGGCCTGTTGTCCACCTGTCGGAGGTAATCCCGGTTTATGGCCAGGCACGTTTGTGTGGTGTGTGTGTGTGTGTGTGTGTGTGTGTGTGTGTGTGTGTGTGAGTGAGCGCGCGCGCTCGCGGGGAACGACCTTTCTCAGCTTAAACTCCTTGCTGTGCACGGTGCACAAAGTGCGCACAAGTAGGTGAGATACATTGTGGAATAGCTGTCTGCGACATTCACCATTAACGAACTGTTGTAAACTCTACTGCCTATCTTTTTAAGCCGCGTGGTATCTACCTACGTTTAGGTTATGGCGTATAATTGAAGCCTCCATCCAGTAGCTTCTCAAAGCCACAAATCCCGTGGATACACATACCATGAGGAGGTTATTTTGTCCTTAGTTACAGGTCAGCAGCTTCGTTTGACGTTTGAGACGTTATTGCCGAATGATAACAATCAAAAACTTTGTATGGTGTTAATTGTTATTTAGCACAAAATAAAAGACGTGTCTGCCCCACTTTAATATCAGTGTTGCCACCATACAGTTATTTGGAGATGCATATACGCAGTCTCAGCTGAAGCCGTGCATGCATTCCGCATGACCGAAGGAACATCCTCAATGAGTTCAACAAACGAATTTTGACAAACTGCCTATTGGCTTCTGTCTCGGGTTCTTCGGCCGACGTTCATCATGATTTTTCTGGCGTTTCGCCAGCATGAGTGGCTGGCATTGTCAAAGCTTCACCCTCCATTGCCGGTGGTGAACTGGAGCCGAGCTCGCGGGCGCAGACCATATGTACCTGGCGCGCCAACGTCCGAGGGCTGCTCCGCGGTCATTTCCGGTGCGGTTCTCCTCTTGCTACCTGCGACGGTCGTTCGCTGCAGTTCGGGAAGCCAGGATCCGTTTACCTTAAGGCTTTCCTCTTTCTTGTTCAAACTGTTCGCGTGTTTTTGTATTTCCACAGCTTCTCTGAACAAGCGCGTGTGATAGTGCTTCTCTACAACCAGAACTTCCGTGTCGGCGAATTTTATTACGTGGTCGGTCTCATTCGGTGCGTGCTCTGCCACGGCCGAATTCTCCACCTGCCCCAACCTGCAATGTCGCTTATGCTCTTTGATCCTGGTGTTAATGGATCGTCCAGTCATTCCGACATAAACATTTCCGCATGTGCAAGGTATACGGTATATTCCCGACATTGCAAGTGGGTCTCTTTTCTCCTTCGCCGATCTAGGACACTCTTTGATCTTCCTTGTCGGTTTGAAAATCGTCTTTACGCCATGTTTGCGCAATATACGGCCGATTCTGTCCGTCTCTCTGGGAATGTAGGGCAGAAAGGCCGTACCCGACATTTCTTTTTCTGGTTCCTTACTTCGCCGAGTGTTTGGCTCTGTTACACTTCTAATATAATTTGTGGAGTACCCATTGCTCCTCAGGACAGTTCCCAGGTGTTGCATTTCTCGTTTCCAAAAAATGTAAGTAGTTCTGTCCCGTCATTTGCTCTTCTAAAATGGTTGGTGAAATCAACATGTTACTGATCACGTCGCACCAAACATTGGCGAAACCCGAACTTGGTAGTTGGTTTCCACTCTAACGCGCGGATTTTCCTGCGACCATCAACGATTATTATGTGAGCTGTTGACTCTGTTCCGTGTAAACATGTCTTCATCTGTGAACAGTATTAATGGAAGCAAATAACGACTGTCATGTAACCGGTAGCATAATTCAAGTCGTGAGGCAATGTTGCCAAAGTGTAGTTTGTGGGCATGCTGTATGTGAAATGTGTATAAGTTTTCCGCATGTAATGTTCGCCATACACGTGTTCATGGGACACTGACACGTACAAGAAGTCGCTGTGTGGTAGTAGTAGGACTGTGCTGCACAATTTCATAAATGTGTTATTGTTCCTGCACAGGTTGAACTACACATTCCGAAGAAAAATGGGAACTTGGAAGAATAGCTGTTTTACGCTGTGTACTGAAAACACCCTATGGTAAGGAATTTGGCGTGTAGGACATCGCCGATGGTATTCTTCGACAGCAGCAGGAACACTATCGTCGCAGATGCCGTAAACATACACCATATTTGCAAATTCTTCATTAATACAGATGTGTGGTATTTTTGCCATCGCGTGTACTAGCACAGTCAACTGATGCCTCCCCCTGATACACTCTCAGTCCTTCGCACTTCCTCACTCACAACACACTACGGACAACTGCGCGTTTAATGTGCTAGTTTAATGGCAGAAAGACGTCCCAACCAAAGAGGTTGAAAGCAACGAGGTTGGTTGGGCTAAAACGAACGTCAAAGAGGTTGAGTCGATAAGACACATACGTGTGACGCTCCCAGCCCAATAACAAATGTACGTTAACTGCGTCCTACCTCGGAAACCATTCTGAACAAGGCATATGCCCATGTGAAGTTTTTTTGCTTCAAATGAGCGTTTCTGTCATATACCTGAATATTGACCATTTCTTCTAGGATACTCTGTATACTGATCCTCAAAAACCAGGCACTTGGTAAATCTTTTCAAGAAGTAAGTTAGCAAATGATCAAGGGAAATACTCAGGAGTACATGACAAAATGAAATTAAAACAGTAGGTAACAGGGTGGGCGTGAATAATTAGCAAGGAGCAAAAAAAAAAAAAAAAAAAAAAAAAGAAGTGTGAAATCTTATGTGACTTAATTGCTAAGGTCATCAGTCTTAAAGCTTACACACTACTTAACCTAAATTATCCTAAGGAAAAACAGGCATATCCATGCCCGAGGGAGGATTGGAACCTCCGCCGGGACCAGCCGCACAGTCCATGACTGCAGCGCCTGAGACCGCTCGTCTAATTCCGCGTGGCAAGGAGCAGCACAAGACAGAAGAATGTGGAGGTAAGATAAGAGATCGGCATGAGATCTTCCAGTCCCTTTGAAGGCAAGAAGAAGAAGTAGAAATAAACGTTTTTCATCAAACAAAAAAACTGACGTTTTAAAAGATGATTTTATTGTTGCAAGTTTCTAGTTGATTAATTAAGCATTCATTGTCATTTGGTTAGCGATAAATTAGCATTTTCAGTGGCGTCATCTTGCTAACTTTCGTGTGCGCAGAACATTGCGTCGTAAATCATATTGACGGTTTTCCATTAGATGCTCAGAGAAGGATGATTCTATCTCTTGTTGACTCCAGATCTTATTTAGTTCAGACAGCGTAACTGTCACAAATGTGCCTGACTGATCCACATACAATTTTTCACAGCGCCCGCAGATTCACAACATTATGCTTCAAAAATTTAATGGTATTTTTACTCTTGAATAAAATCCCAGCAGTGTTAATTTTATTACAAAATCCAGATCTGCATTTTTGGGATTTTAACCTTTTTCCAAGAAGCTCTGTAGCTTTGCCAGTATGTGGACTGGTGTACCAGTTTTCGTTGCAACTGATCGATTAGTGCTGAGCATGTGAAAGGAATTTTACACTACATAATTTTTTGCTGAGTGTCAAGGAAGTTATTATCATGTGTGCCAAGCAACGTCGGAGAATTCAATTATGTAATGAGTAATTTTAATAATTAATGCTATTTTGAATGCTTGAACGCCAAAGTAAATTACTTAAAATCTGTTGATAACCTCCCAGCAATTTACATCTGTTAAATTAAGGCGTATAAGCAAATGAATTATTTCTCAAGTTTATACAGTCCACGCTGTTACGACGAGGCAAATTATTTGCTTGTCATTATATAAAAAGTAGACACTTATTTTTTCGTGTCTTTGACGTCTGAAAGTCAAAAGTAATTAATTTAATTTCTTTGCGATAGGTCTGGCGTCTTGTAATGTGGATGCAGAAATCTGTGATCTAAATAAGTTCATAATACTGTAATTAACTTCCTACATAAACAGTACTTATGTGACACGAAGTTAGTGGCTAAGACACACATTTTTGCTGTGTTACGTATCATTAATTTCATAATCTCTGACACGTTTGGATGTTGACATATCAGAACATGTTGAGCGCTGTTGTGATATATCGACTATTTTCATAAACTTAATGACTCTGAAGGGCTTTTTGTCTTTACTCATGAATATTTACATACTAAACGCTTGTTCAAACACTTGCATATTTGAATAAAAACCCGCTACCTCGTTTCAAATGCGTTCTAAATAAAATACAGCAATCAAAAATAAAATTTCCTGCGGTTCACATTAACTGAAACGTATTTTATTCAGGTCGCATTTAAAATGAGATAACGGATAGGTATTCAAATTCGTAAGCTTTTGGAAAGTGTTTGGTACGTAAATGATCAAGAAATGAACGACCTGTAGTAATCAGACTTGGGTGCGAAACACTGTACATATTCGTTTATTAATTACACCAAAGATCTTGACACTTGAAAGTGGCCAATTAGCTTAGATTCCTGACTAGGCGCTCACAGGTAAAAATTGAGCTGGTCTGAAATCGATTAAGAGACATAGGTGTACATTAGATTCGTGTCTGCGATGCTGGAAAGTAGATTGGAAGAATATCTGCTCCAACAAATAGTAAAACTAGTACGACGAAAATGAAATTTTAAGAAAAGTATGTAAAACACGAGATAACAGTTGGTAATTAGTGATGCTGGTTGACTACATAAAGTGGCGGAAAAGTGAAAGAATTACGTTTGGTAAACGTCATCTTATCGTAGCCTGCAGGAAAACTAACGGAGACGCAATGAAATATAAACGAAAAGAACAAAATGTGCAAATAAATGTAAGCTGTGCTCTTACGGCCCAACCTAATCATCACCTCGGAAAATGCTAGAGATACCGTAAACAACGTGCGCCACATCACATGATATCAATGCATTTTTTTACGAAATATTGTCCGAATAAATCCTATTTAGTTAATATTCTCACCACAAAAGGCGCTATATATGCGACGTTTCGAAACTAGTTCGTAGATTGTCCGAAAGCGGCGCTACCACAGTGTTTGTTTATCGTTGTCACCTTCCCTACTGTCTGGTCTAATAGCAGACTCCAAGACAATGTCTCAATCTTCGTTGATCCATTATGGACCGTGGGACAACGGCTGGCATGTATTTCTTGATACAATAATTTACCAACTGCCATATGTATTGTAGAGATTTATTTTATGAACTTCTTAGGTGCTACCAGTTTCGGAATTACATTGATGCCATCTTCAGACCCCGCACGTCATAGTCGTAAAATCGCTATACACAGAAGGTGCCATATAGCTGGATCCGTGAATCAAATCGTTATGCAACAGCTCTTGGTTGCCTGTCCACCAAGAGCTGTTGCATAACGATTTGATTCACGGATCCAGTTATATAGCTCCTTCTGCGTATAACGATTTTACGACTATGACGTGCGGGGCCTGAAGAGGGCATCAATGTAATGCCGAAACTGGTAGCACCTAAGAAGTTGATAAAATAAATCTCTTCAATACATTCGGCTGTTATTGCCTCAAGAAATCCAAGATAATGAGTGCGAAAATCCACAGTATTTGTGCAAATTCGCTACTACTGCGCTACCAAGCGGCTAGCTTGCACAAACGCACTTAGAAATGGTTGTGTGTTGTATATTTGGAATGAAAAAACTCGGCCCAGTGCCATATCTTGGAATTTATTTTGCCGCTATAAATTGTAGCAGCAAACAGAAATATAATCCGGCAATACCATTGTTTCGCTTTCAAAAGGATGCAGAGACTAAGTGAATGAAGATAGATTATCAAATGCTTGTTTTAGGATAGTCAGACGTTTCTGGTATACGAGACAGTTTTTAACATTTCCATTCACACAAAGTGTCTACAGAATGTCTGCAGTCAGTAAGGCTGACAAAAAATGTGATTAAGTATTTGTAATGATATTGCTGTATAGATGCCTGAACGTTTCCGAATTCAAATGAGCAAGTAATCTACAAATTTTTCAATGATGAAGACTGACATTATTCCCTCAGGATGTATTTCAAAGTACATCATTCTGTATTATTACTTTCGGGCTCAATCCATTCTCAAACACTTCAAAAGCAAAGGATGTGGATACATTGTCCTAATCTCGTAAAAATGTCGCGTGCCATCTGCAACTGTACATAGCAAGGTCGCCAACGTTCATCATTTAAAATACAAGGTGGTTACGATAACTATGGCATTACCACAATATTAGAATGCCACATTTAACAACAAGCACCAAGAAGCTGGTGGAATTATCTCCTCCTTCAAAAATATCGTGGCTATGGTGCCCACCCAGAAGAAAATGAACTATTTAAGTACTTGGTTTAAATTTAATTTTTGCGTTTACCTGCTAGATTGAATAAGGAAATACGTTGCTTATTTTACGAGTGAATCAATATGGCCGTGTATAAAATGTCAAGCAGTTGTTGAAGTAATCAGGTATAAGAATCATGGAAGCAAGGAAACCTCTCGGATTGGTTTACACTGACGGCAAATAAAGGAAGAGATAGTTATTAATGATGTACGCGAATTGGAAAAATGTTTTCTGTTACGTTATGCACGTGTTGTATTTTTCTCATACAGTTATGTTTAATTTTCACTCATCAAGGTGTAAGAAATGGGTTATAAATACGAGAATGGACAATCTTATGAAGGAGGGAACGCAGTATCTGTACAAGAATTTTAAAAGTTGTCTCCATTCTGAGGCACGCCAGTTTACGAATGCACATGAGAAAGACAGCAGTGTGGAAAGTAGTGCGACCACTATCTGACATTCCCAACAAAGCCCTCAACTGCCCAACAGATACACTGTACCAATACTGAAGAAGTAAATTTACGAAAAGAAGTAGCACTTAAAGTCGAAGAACGCAAAAACGTATCTAAGATATTGCTGTGCCTGTGTTATTCAGAATTACGACACAATGTTCCTTCGGACATGCATGCATGTGAAAATCGTAGCTAGTTAGGAGTTGGATTGTGTTAAAACTCATCCGAAGTCCACAAAGATACCGGTAAAACGAGCTAAAATAGGCGTAAAGCGTGAGAAAGTACTTGGCAGGCATACAGATATATTTGTGATTTTGAATTTTCCAAACATATTAGTTTGCAGTTCATTCCTCATTGTGAACGTTATTCAATTGTACAAGTACTATTCGGTTTCTGTCAGACCGTGTACGAACATCACGTTCAGATTTTATTATACACCACTGGCCATTAAAATTGCTACACCAAGAAGAAATGCAGATGATAAACGGGTATTCATTGGACAAATATATTATACTAGAACTGACATGTGATTACATTTTCAAGCAATTTGGGTGCATAGATCCTGAGAAATCAGTACCCAGAACAACCACCTCTGGCCGTCGTAACGGCCTTGATACGCCTGGGCATTGCGTCAAACAGCTTGGATGGTGTGTACAGGTACAGCTGCCCATGGAGCTTCAACACGATACCACAGTTCATCAAGAGCAGTGACTGGCGTATAGTGACGAGCCAGTTGCTCGGCCACCATTGACCAGACGTTTTCGGTTGGTGAGAGATCTGGAGAATGTGCTGGCCAGGGCAGGAGTCGAACATTTTACGTATCCAGAAAGGCCCGCACAGGACCTGCAACATGCGGTCGTGCATTATCCTGCTGAAATGTAGGGTTTCACAGGGATCGAATGAAGGGTAGAGCCACGGGTCGTAACACATCTGAAATGTAACGTCCACTGTTCAAAGTGCCGTCAATGCGAACAAGAGCTGACCGAGACGTGTAACCAGTGGCACCCCATACCGTCACGCCGGGTGATACGCCAGTATGGCGATGACGAATACACGCTTCCAATGTGCGTTCACCGCGATGTCGCCAAACACGGATGCGACCATCATGATGCTGTAAACAGAACCTGGATTCATCCGAAAAAATGACGTTTTGCCATTCGTGCACCCAGGTTCGTCGTTGAGTACACAATCGCAGGCGCTCCTGTCTGTGATGCAGTCTCAGGGGTAACCGCAGCCATGGTCTCCGAGCAGATAGACCATGCTGCTGCAAACATCGTCGAACTGTTCGTGCAGATGGTTGTTGGCTTGCAAACGTCCCCATCTGTTGACTCAAGGGTCGAGACATGGTTGCACGATCAGTTACAGCCATGCGGATAAGATGCCTGTCCTCTCGACTGCTAGTGATACGAGGGCGTTGGGATCCAGCACGGCGTTCCGTATTACCCTCCTGCACGCACCGATTCCATATTCTGCTAACAGTCATTGGATCTCGACCAACGCGAGCAGCAATGCCGCGATACGATAAACCGCAATCGCGATAGGCTACAATCCGACCCCTATCAAAGTCGGAAACGTGATGGTACGCATTTCTTCTCCTTACACGAGGCATCACAACAACGTTTCACCAGTCAACTCCTGCAACAGCTGTTTGTGTATGAGAAATCGATTGGAAACTTTCCTCATGTCAGCACGTTGTAGGTGTTGCCACCGGCGCCAACCTTGAGTGAATGCTCTGAAAAGCTAATCATTTGCATATCACAGCACCTTCTTCCTGTCGGTTTAATTTCGCGTTTGTAGCACGTCATCTTCGTGGTGTAGCAATTTTAATGGCCAGTAGTGTACGTTGACGTTTGCAGTACGGTGAGATATTAATTTAATTACATTTGCATAATCGTATTGGAGAAACCACCGCCTCTTATAATGACAGGGAAATAATGATGTAAATAGAAATGTATCCGCTTATAACGGGACATTTTTTGCGTACTACAGGCAAACCACTTGGAGCGCTGGCATCGCTGCAGCTGTCGAAACGCTGCGTTTCTTTGCCATGTAGATCTCGACACTGCTTTGTCGTACACTAAGCTAATACTGAATAACGCTGATATAGCTCTTTTCACGGATTTCCCAAGTCAAATAACAAGACAGTTCCTTTATTTCTGACCATCACGACCACTATAGAAAAGAAAAGTCCGATTCATGAACGATGGCGGTTCCCGCAGTCGCGGTTCCCGCAGCCGATGCATGGACGGGCATCGCATTATTGTGCCGGCTACAAGGGACAGCTGCGGTATATACATGCACGAGCTTTGCTCTTCAAGAAAACGTGTATCCCGCAAATTATGTCTCTCGCTTGCTTATGTAGACTTCGCTGTTTACCACCACCATCAGCGATGACAACTTACATTGGCTATGAAGTTCGTAGTAGCTCGCTAAGAACATTACTGAACACTCATTGGCTGTCGAACATTGCTTGACGTGGGAGCGCAGAGCAAGTACAAACTCGGCTGCCATCGTTTGTGACTCCAACTGCTATAACGACGGAGCCATGCATCTCATAGTGGTTTGCAGAGTATAGATGTGTATCACGGATTCCTAACCTTTCTTACACCATTACCGCTGAGTGCAATTAGGCATTAGCTGGTATCTCCGTCCTCCCCACTCCGTTCGATCTGTTGCCCCCTCCCCTCCTCCACATTATCATCAACTTAAGCACCTGATTAAACTTTAGAATGAAAGACTTTTCATAGGACACTTTTATTTTTAAAATGATGAAAGATATTTAGTTTGTGTGTGTCTGAATGAATGACAAAGGAATTCGAGGTGCACTGCAAGTGCTCCCACAACTACTTCTCAGATAAGAGAGCAGACACAGTGAAGGCAGACACTTGTTACAAAACATGCTTCTCTTACTTTATTCCTCTCCATTGCGGCGCCTACTTGACCTGCAAACAGCAACCCCATTTAAACTCAGCCAATTTAACAAGTGTGCACTTTACTTACTGTTCATAAATTATTTGATTGCTGCACTCCTTCTGAAATGGCATAAATTGGAAGACGTCAGGCTGTTAATGTTGTGTGTCTGACCAGAGCCACTAAGAGTAATAATAATAATAATAATAATAATAATACTGTGTACAACACTACAGTAGCCCGTATGTAGTTACTGCTATGTCGTACTGTCAATAAATTCATTTATCTGTTTCGAAGCGAGTAATGATGCCATTTCTGGACTATTGCAGGTACTATTACAACTTGGAGAAGACATTTTATTGAGATATTTAATATTTGTTACGCATGTGTTGTTGTGGTCTTCAGTCCAGAGACTGGTTTGATGCAGCTCTCCATGCTACTCTATCCTGTGCAAGCTTCTTCATCTCCCAGTACCTACTGCAACCTACATCCTTCTGAATCTGCTTAATATATCCATTTCTTGGTCTCCCTCTACCATTTTTATCCTCCATGCTGCTATCCAATACTAAATTGGTGATCCCTTGACGCCTCAGAGGATGTCCTACCAACCGATCCCGTCTTCTGGTCAAGTTGTGCCACAAATTTCTCTTCTCCCCAATTCTATTCAATACCTCCTCAATAGTTATGTGATCTACCCATATGTCTCAATTTTGTCATCCGCGATGTACGGGGCAAAACGCAACATATGCGTGTACGAAAATAATTTAGCTTCGTGACTGAAACAGAATAGAATCGTTTAGCTTTCACTCCTCAGAAATTTTTTTTTTATTTCTCATGGGGTAATTACCCCCTCAGGTAGGGAACCACTGGTGTAGATGTAGGTTCTCTTGAACCAGCGCCGCAAGCGAATGCGACCCTTCTTCACACCGGCCAGCAATATATACTGTGCTTTCGTTCCGAACTTCATGAGTCCTCATCGGCAGCATACTGCCTGATAATAAGTCAACGGTAAGTAGGCTGTTTAAGTTTTTATGATGGTGACGTTATGTAGCGCTGTATATGAAAATCACTGGCTGTGCTGTGTGCAGTCTGTGGCTGGTTTGCATTGTTGGAATTTGCTATTGTAGTGTTGGCCAGTTGGCTGTTAACAGCGCGTAGCGTTGCGCAGTTGGAGGTGAGCCGCCAGCAGTGGTGGATATCGGGAGAGAGATGGCGGAGTTTTGAGAGCGGATGATCTGGACGTGTGTCCATCAGAGACAGTAAATTTGTAAGACTGGATGTCATGAACTGATATATATATATATATATAATGACTTTTGAACACTATTAACGTAAATACATTGTTTGTTCTTTATCAAAATCTTTCATTTGCTAACTATGCCTATCAGTAGTTAGTGACTTCAGTAGTTAGAATCTTTTATTTAGCTGGCAGTATTGGCGCTCGCTGTATTCCAGTAGTTCGAATAATGAAGATTTTTGTGAGGTAAGTGGTTCATGAAAGGTATAGGTTATTGTTAGTCAGGGCCATTCTTTTGTAGGGATTATTAAAAGTCAGATTGCGTTGCGCTAAAGGTATTGTGTGTCAGTTTAGTGTTGATCAGAATAAGTAAAGAGAGAAATGTCTGAGTACGTTCAGTTTTGCTCAGCTGTTTGGAAATCAAATGACGTAAGGGGTTTACCAGTAGAGTAATTCACTAATTTTTCCAAGGGGACGTTTCATATGTCGACCCTTAGCCGAGGATACCTCACTGGAATCTTCTGATTTTTTCTTGTAGTTTGTGTAATTGGTGTAGCTATTGCTAGCGCCTAATTATAGAGAGAATTTCCTTTGTAGTTGTATTTTTTCATTGTTGTACAGTAAAACAGTGGTGGCATGCATGTAGATTTGCACCAAGTACTTCGCAGCTGCACTAGCAATTAACGAGATATTATTTTCAGTGGTATGTTAGTGTGTTTATTTTATTTTGCTCTTCAAATTGTGCTTTTCTGTGTTATCGTGTGAAATTTTGCGACGATAATGGCGTGTGAAAAACGTAATACTAGGCTCCAAAGTAAACTGAGAAATGACAGTGAAGACGAAAGCAGTGTGTTAGCGCCACCGAGCAATGAATTAACTAATGTTGAAAGTAGTAATTTGGTAATTGCCGGCCGCGGTGGCCGTGCGGTTGTGTCGCTGCAGTCCGGAACCGCGGGACTGCTACGGTCGCAGGTTCGAATCCTGCCTCGGGCATGGGTGTGTGTGATGTCCTTAGGTTAGTTAGGTTTCAGTAGTTGTAAGTTCTAGGGGACATATGACCTAAGATGTTGAGTCCCATAGTGCTAGGAGCCATTTGCAGCCATTTGGTAATTGTGCATAGGGAAATGGAGCGGGCTGCAAATAATGGTGTAGATAGTGAAACAATTAGTGAACAGGGAAGCATTATCGATCGATCGGTCGGCAACAGATCGCCTCAGGAATCCGAAATGACAGGACACAATCTTGCAAATAATGTAGATTCAGGTTTTGCGTCCTCACCGTTTTCTCCAATAAGTGAAGACAAATTTTCTGCTTTTCAAAATGTGAATATTGGCGGTTCAAATGCACTGCCGAATAGCACAGAGGAACATGTTTCAGACACCAGTGCATTGTTATTACAGTTAATGCAACAAATGGGACAAAGGCTACAAAAGTTAGACACAACACTTGAACAAAATCAGAAACAAAATCTTCAAAAGTTAGACGCAATGGAACAAAATCAAAAACAGTCACAGCAACAGATTCAAAAGTTAGACACCACGCTTCAACAAACACGTGAAGGTTTAACTGCTGTGTTACTTAAAATCGAATCGAAATGTCAAAAAGTCTGTAATGACGTAAAAACACAAATTTGTGAGCATTTCCAACCTATTTTTTCGCGTCATGAAAATGAATTACAAAATCACGAAGCAACCATAAAGGAACTGCAAATTATTGTTCATGAAAATCACGACACCTTGCAAGCTAAAATTGACTGAGTTGCATCAACCGATTCGGTTACGCAACTTGCAAAAACTCAGGAAAACTTAAAGGACACAGTAGATACGATTTCCACACAAATGGACACTCTGAAACTTGGTTCAGAAAAACACACTGAGGAAATAAGTTCACTATCGGAGAAAGTAGCCGAACTTTCGATCAGTTCACTAACTTATCTACAAAGGTGGATGATGATCTGAATGACACAAGACCTGTAGCCTTCACTGGCACAGAAGAGTATGAACAAATAAAGAAATTCAAACAAAATCAGAATCAAATTAATACGCAACACTAAAGAGAAATCCGGGAAGTACAAGATCAGTTGGCACAAGTAATACAAGAATAACATATTTCAGAGGACACTCGCGCTCCAACACGGGAAGAGGGACTTAGAAATACGGAAAATCCCCAAAATAATAACACAGGGTATTTCGGAAATTATGAAAGAAATTGGCAAGGTGCACCGAATTTTGAGATGGAACCGCCGACACGACGTAACAATGACCGATATGCGACTCGCCGACACGATGATTTTGACTATAAGCTGTTCAGTACTACACGTAAATTAAAACATTTAAGAATTCTGGCAACGACATTCATCCACAAGGGTGGCTTCATCAATTCTCTCATTGTTTTCCTCCCAACTGGTCATTAGAGCACAGATTAAAATTTATGTGTGGCTACTTAGAGAATGAACCATTTGTAAGAATGCGATTGGTCATTCACGATTGCCACAGTGAAGGAGAATTTTATCATGCCTTACTCTCAGCATATTGGTCACAAGTTACACAAGACCGAGTAAAACATAGCATCATAGTGATGAAACATTTCGAACAATCTGAATTTTCCAGTCTTGTGAAATATTTTGAAGACATGTTGCACAAGAATCAGTACCTGTCAGACCCATACAGCCCCTCAGAACTCATCCGCATTTTCTTAATCAAATTGTCTGAAAATTTACGACACAATATTTTGGCAGGACGTTACAAAGATGGCATTGAAGCTTTTCAGGGACTCTTACAAGAATTGGAAATTGACACTGACAATCGCGGGACGCGAAAACAGGAACACAACAATTACAGGTCACATCCGTCACAATTCCGCGATGACAGAAATAATAAATGGACACGGCAAGGCTATTCTTACAACGTAAATCGTGATCAAAACAGATACCAACCATAAGATAACCGTTGGCAGAGTAGTAATAATTACAGGGAAAGATCATCTCTCCGCAGTAATGACTATCACAGAGACATTCAGAGAAACAGACAATATGGGAACCAAAATAATTATTTTCAAGGGAGACAGAATAACTTCAGACGCAACGGTCCACCGCGCAGTTACGATTCTGGGAGAAATTCTCCACCACATGACCGACAAAAAAGAAAATATGTAAACTAACGACAAAACAAAAGACCTGAATTTCATCAGAAATGGCGGGATTCAAACAGGGCAGGGCCCTCTCAACAAGGTGATTTTGTAGTAGTTAGATCTCCAAATCCCAATAACGACGCACACCAACAAAGAGACACCGCTGGCAGCCACAAAACGTACTTATGATGCTGACGACATAGCTGCTGTATCTAGTAATTACGTAAAAATGGAAGATATTAGGGACATCTTACTCCAGGAATACGACGTAAAACAGAATAACATTGCATATCCTGTGATTCACATTACAGTAAATAACATAAAATTTACGACAGTACTTGACTCTGGCAGTCCCATTTCAGTAATTAGTGAAACAGCTTTTAGCAAATGCAACAAAACGAACGATTGCCCCACACTTCCTTTACGTAAGATTAAATCATAAGGTGCAATTTTTGGAAAAAGTGTAGATGTATGCGAACAAACCAACTTAGAATTCCTTTGTCAAAGCCACAGCTTCTCTATGAACTTTCTTATTGTCCCGTTACTGTCGACGGAAATTATATCGGGAGTAGAGTTTTTGAATGAATACAAAGCAATCTTAAACTTTCACGATGCTGAAATAAGTTTAGAGAAAGAAGGTAAGTCAATAGCTTTGAAATTTGAAGATTGGCTCTCAAACCATGACGAGGAAATTAATCGGCTTTACCTCCTGTTAGACAACAGTTGGGAATTTTCGACGGAACTTGACGCTAACAATCACTCTGCAAGTATTGAGAGGGATGATATCGACAGCGTATTTGATACTAATGTGTTAATTCAGAATAAAATTCAAACAATTGAGAATTGTAATGACAGTGATAGGCAGAACCTTTTTGTGATTTTACATGTACATTCCACAGTTTTTACTCACAAAACGGGAACAATGAAGGGATTTCAATACCAATTTCGTGTTCGTGAGCATACTAAATTTTGTGTCAGACCATACGTAATTCCAGCACATTATAGGGACCGTGTTAGAACAGAAATACAATCTATGCTTGACGAGGGCATTACTGAGCCTGCAGTAAGCTCATACAACAATCCATTACATGTTGTTGAGAAGAAAAATGGATCGATCAGGCTTGTCTTAGATTCGAGACAAATCAATACTATCATCATTCCTGAAACAGACAGGCCGCAAACATTGGAAGAACTTCTTCAAAATTTTAATCTTCAAAATTTTGATCTCAGATCCAGCTTTTATCAGATCGAACTTCATCCAGAATGTAGAAAATACTCAGCTTTTCTTTGTTTCGGTGTTTGTTATCAATTTCGGAAAATTCCTTTTGGTTTGAACATTTCTTTGGCAGCATTCATTCATGGGCTAAATTCCATATTACCTGAGTTCTTAAAACATCACATCACCTTATATGTGGACGATATTCTGATAGCAGAAGCCTCATGGGAACAACATAATCGCATCCTCAACAGCGTGTTAAAGATTTTTGCAGAATCTGGAATTACAGTTAACTTGGAAAAGTCTGAATTCTGTAGGACAAAGGTGAAGTTTTTGGGACATATTATTTATTCTGAAGGCATTCTGCCGGATCCTGAGAAGTTAGAAGCAATCAGAACCATTCCACTTCCATCCACAAAAAAAAGCAAGTTCGCAGTTTTCTAGGTCTCGTAAATTTTTACCTTCGTTTTCTGAATATGCAAATTCTAGTTACACCAAAACTTTGTTCTCTCACGGGAAAAATACTATTTGGAACAGGGATGAACAGGCACAGTTGGAATTCAATTCTTTGAAAGAATCGCTACTTAACGCGCCAATATAGTTCATCCAGATCTGTCACAAGATTTCTGCCATAGCACGGATTCTTCTAAAGTCGGTCTTGGTGCCCATTTATTTCAAGAAGCCATAGAAAATGACTCTAGTATTCAGAAAGCCATTCCTTTTGCTAGCCGAGTGCTAACAAAATCTGAAAAAATTATTTCGTTACTGAATTAGAAGCTTTAGCAATCGTTTGGGCATTTAACAAATTCCGTTTCTCTCTTTCTGGTAAGCACGTAAAAGTATACAGTGGTCATCGTGCATTACAACTTCTTATGTCTTCAAAACTAAATCATGACAGGTTAAAACGTTGGGCATTGTTTCTGCAAGAATTCCACTTCACAATAGTCTACATTCCCGGCAAGGAGAACATTGTTGCGGACGCACTGTCACGCGCATCGGCTGGGCTTGGGAAAAGTAACACAGAAGGCAACCTCGAGAAAAATTTCGGTATTCTTTACATTCAGAAAGTCGCCTTTGAAAACTTCATCACCACATCTTTGAGGGACATTGTTCATGAACAAGATAAAGATCCGATTTGGAAAGACATCAAATGTAAATGGCATGAAAAGACACACACACAGATTCGGCATTATTGTCTGGTTAGAAACATCATACTCTTCAAACGCTGCACTGTTGATGACAAGCTATGGGTATTTTGCATTCCTGACGATTTTGTTAATAAGCTCATTTGGTACACTCATTTCAGCTATGCACGTTTTGGTCCACGAAAATGTTATCTTATTCTTCGGACGACTTGTTATTTTAACAATATGGAAAAGAGAATTCGAAGAGTCTTGTCTATTCGTAAACTTTGTCAAAAGGCGAAACCATCTTCTATCTCACATCGTGCTCCGTTGTTTCCTATTATTGCTTCTAAATTAAAAGAATTTGCTGCTGTTGATCTCTTGGGACCCCTTGTCAGAACATGGAATGGATTTTCGTACGTTCTAGTCGCTGTTGAACTTACTTCAAAATATGTTTCTTTCACTCCGTTACGTAAAGCCACTGGACGGTCTCTATCCAATGCCTCCATTAAAAATTTCTTACGTGTAGTTGGACACGTTAGTAAAGTCATTTCAGATAACGGACCGCAATTCAGATCTGCTGTTTGGTCACGCATGCTTCAGAATCATAAAATCAAACCTGTTTTTATTTCATTGTACTCACCACATTGTAACCCGTCTAAACGGATTATGAAAGAAATCAATAAGCTTTGCAGACTTTATTGTCACAGAAAGCATCAGCATTGGGACAGATATTTACACTTATTTCAAAACGTGCTGAATGAAATGCCTCATGACTGCACTGCTTTACCACCTACTCTTGTACTGAAGAATGAAGAACCACCAAACAGAATCAAAGAGCATGTACCTTTTCCGAATACACGTAAACTTCGACACAAAGACATAATTAATTTGGCTATTAAAAATATAAATTCTGCTGTAGACAAAAAGAGAAAGCTACAAGGTAAAGCAAATCCAAAGAAACTATATATTGGTCAGAAAGTTCTCATTAAAACTCATTCATTGTCACATAAAAAGAAACACTTGAGTCACAAATTCTTTCTGGTTTACAATAGACCTTACAGAATCCGACGTATACCACATGATAATTGCGTAGAAGTTGAAACTCTGCGTACTAGGAAGAGTAAAGGTTTACACCACATTTCACATGTAAAACCGTTTATTGAGAGATAATCTGCTTTTTAACTTAGTCTTTGCTATAAAATTTTTCACTTTACGTTACTAGTATGCTTTGCCAGTTAGAATCTGTTAACATGCAACAATGTTTGAAGTTAAATATCCAGTCAAGAACCAAGATAACTTATTTAAACAGAAATTACGAATGCATTGTTATAGTGAACAGACGACACAGTGTTGTTATTTGTACATTCTTGCTTGTTAGTTGCACGATTACGTAACGAATATACGGCTTACATACTTAGAACATATACTGCTAATGAGATTTTAGTGCAACATTTTGGTTTACTTGAAAAGATATTCTTTATTTGAAGTACATTCTGTGAGATTAAAGATGACTTAGCATTTGGTTTCTTTGATAGCTACACGATTATATCACGACGCTACTAATATGTGACACAATTTACATTGTTGCTTTTGTGGTGTATCTGTTTTATATCTGCACAGTTTTTCTGTATTATTCTGGAGAGTAAAACATGTGTTAGTAGTAACTTTGTGGTATAGCTACAATGAGACAGCCTTTTCCGTAGCACAACAATATGTTACAGTACAGTACTTACTTCATCACAGCAAGAAGCGTAATAACTACGGTATGACAGAGATTATCTTACAACAAGACACCCAATTTAGCGCTACGGTACACGTATTTGAGTGATTAATTATGTACTTAAAGCATTTATTTTTAAAGATTTTTGAATTACAAAGATATTAAGGTTTTCCGTGATACATTTCATTTCATTTCCGTAATCTGTAACACCTGAGGGTATAATTACATTAATCCTCAAGGGGTACACGCCTGTTTTGTGTACCATGTGTTTGGCAAGCACAAGGAGCCCTAGCTAGTATGGCATTTGCTTATACAACTTTACACATCGGTACCATATTTCTCTAGCATATAATTACACAGCTATCTGATCATTTAACTGAGAGAGACAAACAATTTTTTTACTACATCAGTGACAGATGTTTGCGTAATTACACAGTTGGATAACTTCACACTTGCAAAATTGTATTTTGTCTGTACTTTGTGAACTGTTCATATTTTTTCGGAACCACTGGGATACTATGAGAGCTTTGAATGATGTATTCGGTATGGGATCATGATTTTTAAAGTACGTTCGAGGTAGATGACACTATTTAAATGAGTGGAGAATTTTTTGTAGGTTTTGAAATTATTGCAGAAAGCTATGACGTTTTTGAGATTTGACTAAGGTGTTATGATGTTATTATTACGACGACAATGTGTATTATGATATTGAGGTATGTTTATGATCAATAAGCTGATGCTATATGAGGAATTTGATTATGCTACGTATTTATTATGATGAAATATTGAAGAAGTGTCGACGAATATGTATATGTGTAATAAGGTAAGGAATAATGAGTAGTGGTTAGGGACTCTGACTTGTAAAAAAGGATGTTGGAAACCAAGAATCGTGCTTTAAGAGTTATGAAATGCGTGTAAATGCGTGAATGTATCACAACGCCGGCAAAATTTTTTTGGACATTGTTATATTTATAGTATTTTGTTTCTACGCAATTGTAACGCAATTTCTCGACCTGTGAAATTAGGTGGAGAATAAAAAAAAAAGGAGACCATTAACCTCGATATTGACATTCCTTTGTAGAAAGCATCGCAAATACGACACTTTCTGATATTTACTGAAATGACTAATGAAACTATGAGAAACATTTCACAGCTATTGTCTTGCTAGTTGAGAGATTTTTTACTGCCTTATGAAATTCCGTATGGCTAGTGAATGACGTTTCACCCCTTGCTTTATGTATTTATTTGCTCATTTTGTTTAATATGTAGTTTCTAGTTGCACTGCAGCATTGGTTAAAATAAAATTTAATAGATGTACTAATATCACTATTTTCTGTCTACAGACCCAGTAAAGAATAATTTTATGATGTACTTTCTTAGGAAAGAGAGCACAAATAGACATTTCCCTTCACAGGAATTGCATATATAATTTTTGTCAATGACTGGGTAACTTGTTTCGTAGAGTAAGTCAAGATGATGCATCACTCTAGTGTGAAGATGTGACATAGTTATTAGACATTTCCTATCTTTACTGTAATATTTTTTCTGCTTGAGCTTTGTCATGTTTAGGTATAAGTTATAGCATTTGCTGCTGCTGTTTGCCAGATATAGTTCTACTGAATTTTACATTGTATGAAGCCAGTTTTACTACTGATTTATTTTTGTTTTTGCTGCACATTGGCTCATATTAGTGGTAATGTTGCATTTGCTTTGCTAATTTACATGTACTGCTGCTTGCTTTGCCAGTTCGCATTTTTTTTTGTCATCGCTGTTTGTGTTAATTTGTTGTGTGTTGCTGCACTGCCTCGTCCCTTAGTATATGTATCTGAGCTGAGTAGATTTAAGTTAGGTTAAGATGGGGTAGGCTATATGAGAGAACGAGTTGTGATGAATTGGAAGAAATGCATTGAGAAGCTATAAGAAAATAGTTTGGCCAAAAAAGTATTTTGAAAGAGGATATGAACAAAAAAGTAGGGTTTAGCCAGCAGCCATCTGTTGCGACTGTGCAGGTGCACAATCACCATCGAAGAGTCTTGTGGACAATATAGCAAGTCCATAAACCACCACTTGTGCACTCACAACCTCACAACCGGCGGATTTTCGATTGCATTGCACATTTCAAATTTTAATACCGAAAAACCGTGACGCGCAGAGACGTTCCCGCTGTCACGGATGGATGCCAACTGGGCTGCCGAGCACGCACATACCAAAATATACGCGATCGGCGCGCGCCCAGCGGCGTCAGACGGAA
The DNA here is from genome assembly GCF_021461395.2 of Schistocerca americana. Lineage (NCBI taxonomy): Eukaryota > Metazoa > Arthropoda > Insecta > Orthoptera > Acrididae > Schistocerca > Schistocerca americana. The sequence continues at coordinate 571,017,885 of NC_060123.1, forward strand.
ACGTTCCCTACTTTCCGAATAGCCCTCGTAGATATTTCAAAATGTTTCAAATGGCTCTGAGCACTATGGGACTTAACATCTATGGTCATCAGTCCCCTAGAACTTAGAACTACTTAATCCTAACTAACCTAAGGACATCACACAACACCCAGTCATCACGAGGCAGAGAAAATCCCTGACCCCGCCGGGACGTAGATATTTCACTTTTCTATGATAAGAGGAAGGGCAAGTAAAGAACATTGGGTGCACAGGGTTGCCGCGCGGTCTATTGCGCCTTGCCACGGTTCACGCGGCTCATCCCGTTGGGCTGTCCATATCGTAAGTTAGGTTATGTTAGAATAAGTAGTGTGTAATATACCACAGATTTCCAAAATGTCCAAAAGAAACATTGAAAATAGTAATGGACAAGCAAGTGGTGCAAACCCCTTACCGTATTAACTGTAACAATTTCATAGTTCCAGATGCGTTGTTTTTCGCGACACTTTGGCGCCATCTACAGTGTCATTGTAACGTATTTAATTAGAACAGAGATTCCACAATACGAACAAGTGCAACATAAAACGGGAAAAAAATGTTGTTGACAGTCACTCCTTATCCTGTTACCGGAAAAGGTAAATAAAGTGGAATCCGAGGTATGTTACTGTGGCGAAAATCCACGATACCGTTGCTCTTCACATCTTTAAGCCAATTTCAGGTCCTGGTGTCACGTTGTTAAGATGACAGTTACTCAAAATACTCTAAATACTATACAGGGTAAAACGCGCCGTTCCAAAATCACCTGACATGAGCTGCAGCAGATGTTTCGGACACAAATCTCCTTCCGCACTTCAAAATTGTCATTCCACAGATATTTATAGTCGGATTTTCAATCTGCTGCGGCTGAGTGACTTCTTGTCGCGGCACGTAATGTCAGCCTGACAGATGCTTAACTTTCTCTTCCAAATGGCTCAAATGGCTCTGAGCACTATGGGACTTAACTTCTGTGGTCATCAGTCCCCTAGAACTTAGAACTACTTAAACCTAACTAACCTAAGGACATCACAAACATCCATGCCCGAGGCAGGATTAGAACCTGCGACCGTAGTGGTCTCGCGGTTCCAGACTGCAGCGCCTTTAACCGCACGGCCACTTCGGCCGGCTTTTCTCTTCCATTCTTCTGTGTATTGTTCAGATACGAATACGTTATGGTTCTATGTAAATTCGCTAAGTGGGTCTAAGGCTTCATCCAGCCACTTGTTGACCAGTCTAGTGTGGCAGTTGACGACACCAAAACGGAAAACGTAGTTTTAAATTTCACGTTCAAGAAATTGTAAGTGGGCTGCTTCTGTGTTGGCAGCGGTGTGTAGCCCTTTGCATTGGATCTCTGACTGCGCTTTCTTTGTAAGAGACTCTGTGGCTGGTCAGACTCTTTGTTGGAAGTTAATCGCCAGTAGTGTTGAGCAGTTGGAAGTTAGTAGCCAGCAGTGATGGAAGTACTTTTGGGAGGTTGGAGGTGAACAGCCAGCAGTGATGAATGTTAGGTGTGATAAGTTAGCATTGATGGAGGGTAGAGGTCTGAGGTGTTAGCGTAGGCTAACGATCTGGAAGTATCCGACTTGGAGATTGAAAATTATTCATGATTATATATCTTTGTAATGGATGTCAATGACGATTTACACTCGTGCCTGAACTGGATGTCACATTATTAAGGTAAAAAAAAATACATTATTTGGTTTGCAACAAAATCTTTCCTTTGCTGAGCACATGCCTGTTAGTAGTTAGTGGCTTTAGTAGTTATAATCTTTTATTTTGCTGGCAGTACTGACAGTCGCTGTATTGCAGTACTTCGCGTAATGAAGATTTTTGTGAGGTAAGGGCTTAATGAAATGTATAGGTTATTGTTAGGATTTCTTTTTGAATTGATTATTTGAAGTCAGGTTCTCTTTTTTTGAGCAGTCAGATTGCGTTGCGCTGGGATATTGCGGGTTTCAGTCATTCAGCAATTTAAATACAGACCCACACATTTAAATAAAGAAGTTTCAAAATCGTTCACGTAGGAGAACCTTACAAACAGACTACCGTTTATATACTAAGATGGTATCTGTTCTTTCGGACATGTCCGAAGGAACAGATACCATCTTAGTATATATATACACTCCTGGAAATGGAAAAAAGAACACATTGACACCGGTGTGTCAGACCCACCATACTTGCTCCGGACACTGCGAGAGGGCTGTACAAGCAATGATCACACGCACGGCACAGCGGACACACCAGGAACCGCGGTGTTGGCCGTCGAATGGCGCTAGCTGCGCAGCATTTGTGCACCGCCGCCGTCAGTGTCAGCCAGTTTGCCGTGGCATACGGAGCTCCATCGCAGTCTTTAACACTGGTAGCATGCCGCGACAGCGTGGACGTGAACCGTATGTGCAGTTGACGGACTTTGAGCGAGGGCGTATAGTGGGCATGCGGGAGGCCGGGTGGACGTACCGCCGAATTGCTCAACACGTGGGGCGTGAGGTCTCCACAGTACATCGATGTTGTCGCCAGTGGTCGGCGGAAGGTGCACGTGCCCGTCGACCTGGGACCGGACCGCAGCGACGCACGGATGCACGCCAAGACCGTAGGATCCTACGCAGTGCCGTAGGGGACCGCACCGCCACTTCCCAGCAAATTAGGGACACTGTTGCTCCTGGGGTATCGGCGAGGACCATTCGCAACCGTCTCCATGAAGCTGGGCTACGGTCCCGCACACCGTTAGGCCGTCTTCCGCTCACGCCCCAACATCGTGCAGCCCGCCTCCAGTGGTGTCGCGACAGGCGTGAATGGAGGGACGAATGGAGACGTGTCGTCTTCAGCGATGAGAGTCGCTTCTGCCTTGGTGCCAATGATGGTCGTATGCGTGTTTGGCGCCGTGCAGGTGAGCGCCACAATCAGGACTGCATACGACCGAGGCACACAGGGCCAACACCCGGCATAATGGTGTGGGGAGCGATCTCCTACACTGGCCGTACACCACTGGTGATCGTCGAGGGGACACTGAATAGTGCACGGTACATCCAAACCGTCATCGAACCCATCGTTCTACCATTCCTAGACCGGCAAGGGAACTTGCTGTTCCAATAGGACAATGCACGTCCGCATGTATCCCGTGCCACCCAACGTGCTCTAGAAGGTGTAAGTCAACTACCCTGGCCAGCAAGATCTCCGGATCAGTCCCCCATTTAACATGTTTGGGACTGGATGAAGCGTCGTCTCACGCGGTCTGCACGTCCAGCACGAACGCTGGTCCAACTGAGGCGCCAGGTGGAAATGGCATGGCAAGCCGTTCCACAGGACTACATCCAGCATCTCTACGATCGTCTCCATGGGAGAATAGCAGCCTGCATTGCTGCGAAAGGTGGATATACACTGTACTAGTGCCGACATTGTGCATGCTCTGTTGCCTGTGTCTATGTGCCTGTGGTTCTGTCAGTGTGATCATGTGATGTATCTGACCCCAGGAATGTGTCAATAAAGTTTCCTCTCCCTGGGACAATGAATTCACGGTGTTCTTATTTCAATTTCCAGGAGTGTATTTTAGGCTCACCGGCTACTTGACCAACTTCTTCTTCTGTGTGAATGCACAAACAGTGCCCGAACTCTTACGGGAATCGGCAACGCGCCGCGAGTAATGAGTATAATGGGCGGGGGCACTAAGAATGTAATGCGGGACAGTACGTTGAGAATGTGGGTTTCGCGGGAGGCGTGCCAGAGATAAATCCCTGCAGTCGCGCTATTCTCTGTGTATTTTCATGTGTCCCCGATGACGTATGTCAACGCCTGTAAGCAGCTAAGGGTGTTCATTTCATTGCAAATACGACCGTTTAACTGTCGAATAGATTGCCGTATGGAGGACATAGTAATAATCATCCTTGGCGTAGAGAAACAACTGAATGAATTGAAAACAAATAAGTCACCAGGTCCCAATGGAATACGAATTCGGTTTTTCAAACTGTACTCTACGACATTGGCCCCTTATTTAGCTTGCATTTATCACGAGGACGGGGCGTGAGTCGTGATTGGGTAGCTCTGCCGGTGGAGTACTTGCCGGCGAAAGGCAAAAAGTCTCGGTCCGGCACACAGTTTTAATCTGCCAAGAAGCTTCATATCAGCGCACACTCCGCTGCAGAATGAAAATTTCATTCCAGTTAGCTATACTGCTGGCGACTTTGCCAAGGATGGTAACGTGTGTCTAGAATTGTTTCCTCACATAGTGCATGTACTTTGCGATGAACTGACATCATGGACATAGAAGAATTATGGGCGAAGTTTAAAAGGATTGTAAATCATACTCTGGAGAAGTATGTGCCGAGTACGTCGATTAATGACGGAAGAGACTCACCGTGATATTTGAGTAGGTACATAGTGAAAAGCCCCACGGATATGGCAAGGTTAAAATTTATTAAAAACAAAAAATGAAACAGCGATCGACCATAAACGTCGGCAAAGACTTTAATTATGAATGCGCGGTAAAGCGCGGACAAATGAAAAAAAAAATCATTCATTTTTCTTTGTAAATGATTTTGTTTTTCACTCTCTAGAGGTTGTGATAAGATGTGCTGCTCGGAGTAGGACGGGCTACGAGTGTTTTGTATCATATATGTTTCGAAATAAGAGAAGACTTGATATCAGTATTAAGTATTTTTATTGAAGTGGAACCAAGTAAAGAGGATTTTCTTCATTTATTTGACACTCACTGGTGTCCCTGAAGTCGGCTGCCTGCATCTACATTTGAAATGTAAGAGAGGAAGTTCGATTAGTCCAAATTCGTACATGCAGAACGTTTATAATAATAAAGTTGAAATATAATTTTAAATCACGACGGGAAGCAAGCAAAGCAAAAAGGCAAAAACTGAGGAGAAAATTTTGGAAAGGTATAAGAACAGAACAAAGGAGACGTAAAATTTTCCATAGTAAGCTGTTCGGCGCTGCAAAGGTAGGACGGCTACGCAAGTTGCTTGCATGGTTACACTTGGTAGCGCCTCTTTTGATGTAGATAGAAACCTTTTCCTCATTATTCCCTTCCTTGAATTTTATGGTGGAAAATTTACAGGAAATTTTTAGTGGTATACGCGTGATCAGTAAAACATAAAGAACTGCGACACAATAGTTTGCGTATCACAATAGACGTAAAACAGGCTTTGACATCACGTAAATTACATTTATCAAGTGTAATAATTAGCACATGAAATTTTAACATTTTTGTGAAATTTTTATTTTTGCATATTGATGCAACATGGTAGAAAAATATGTCCATTGCTGATAGCAATAGCGAAAACGCAATCAGCCAAGGTGGCATAGAATTGCGTGATCGAACAATTGAAGAGAAACAATTAAAATCGCTCAAAAGAGGAAAGGCCGCTGGACCTGATGGGATACCAGTTCGATTTTACACAGAGTACGCGAAGGAACTTGCCCCCCTTCTTGCAGCGGTGTACCGTAGGTCTCTAGAAGAGCGTAACGTTCCAAAGAATTGGAAAAGGGCACAGGTCATCCCCGTTTTCAAGAAGGGACGTCGAACAGATGTGCAGAACTATAGATCTATATCTCTAACGTCGATCAGTTGTAGAATTTTGGAATACGTATTATGTTCGAGTATAATGACTTTTCTGGAGACTAGAAATCTACTCTGTAGGAATCAGCATGGGTTTCGAAAAAGACGGTCGTGTGAAACCCAGCTCGCGCTATTCGTCCACGAGACTCAGAGGGCCATAGACACGGGTTCACAGGTAGATGCCGTGTTTCTTGACTTCCGCAAGGCGTTCGATACAGTTTCCCACAGTCGTTTAATGAACAAAGTAAGAGCATATGGACTATCAGACCAATTGTGTGATTGGATTGAAGAGTTCCTAGATAACAGAACGCAGCATGTCATTCTCAATGGAGAGAAGTCTTCCGAAGTTAGAGTGATTTCAGGTGTGCCACAGAGGAGTGTCATAGGACCGTTGCTATTCACAATATACATAAATGACCTTGTGGATGACACCGGAAGTTCACTGAGGCTTTTTGCAGATGATGCTGTGGTGTATCGAGACATTGTAACAATGGGAAATTGTACTGAAATGCAGGGGGATCTGCAGCGAATTGACGCATGGTGCAGGGAATGGCAATTGAATCTCAATGTAGACAAGTGTTATGTGCTGCGAATACATAGAAAGATAGTTCCCTTATCATTTAGCTACAAAATAGCAGGTCAGCAACTGGAAGCAGTTAATTCTATAAATTATCTGGGAGTACGCATTAGGAGTGATTTAAAATGGAATGATCATATAAAGTTGATCGTCGGTAAAGCAGATGCCAGACTGAGATTCATTGGAAGAGTCCTAAGGAAATGCAATCCGAAAACAAAGGAAGTAGGTTACAGTACACTTGTTCGCCCACTGCTTGAATACTGCTCAGCAGTGTGGGATTTGTACCAGATAGGGTTGATAGAAGAGATAGAGAAGATCCAACGGAGAGCAGCGCGCTACGTAACAGGATCATTTAGTAATCGGGAAATCGTTACGGAGATGATAGATAAACTCCAGTGGAAGAGTCTGCAGGAGAGACTCTCAGTAGCTCGGTACGGGCTTTTATTAAAGTTTCGAGAACTTACGCTCACCGAAGAGTCAAGCAGTATATTGCTCCCTCCTACGTATGTCTCGCGAAGAGGCCATGAGGATAAAATCAGAGAGATTAGAACCCACACAGAAGCATACCGACAATCCTTCTTTCCACGAACAATACGAGACTGGAATAGAAGGGAGAACCGATAGAGGTACTCAGGGTAGCCTCCGCCACACACCGTCAGGTGGTTTGCGGAGTATGGGTGTAGATGTAGATGCAGATGTAGAAGTTCAGGCGCCATTCATGCCTACCACAGAAAGTTGAAGTATGTCAGAGATGAGTGTCACAGGTGTGACAAATGATAGCGTCGCTCCACAGCAGAATAACCTTGACGACACAATGTTTACAACTGACGAGACAATGTCACGCATCTCATAGTATCATAGACCGCTCACGAATGAAACATTGGAGAGCGATCCAAATATGAATCTTGACAACGTGTTACAAACACCACTTGTCCATAACACAAACATTAACTTGGAAATTACAGCTGACGGCAACCACAGTAGTACAACTGAAGCACTTCTATGGCAGTTATTATCTAACATAAACATGAAGTTTCATAATATGAACACCAGTCTCAGTGATATAAAACACAATATGAATACCAATCTCAGTGATATGAAACATAATATGAACACCAATCTCACTGGTATGAAACACAATACGAACACCAATTTAAGTGATATAAAACAGGATATGAATACCAAAATTGATAATTTTACACACAATCTGAACACCGTCAGACAGGATCTAAATATAATGAAACAAGAACAAAAACAAGTATTCAAGGATTTGCAAGACATGGTCTCACAGAAATTCAATGACTTAGCCAACAATTTTCGCACTGAAATCGACACAAAATTGAATGATATGAAAAAACAAGTAAAGCATGAAGTACTTTCTGAAGTTAACAGTAACATTACGGAGTTAAAACAGAAGGTAGATTCTTTTAACGAGCATCATGATCTAGTAAAGCAACAGATAAAGTGAATCACAGATACTAAATGATATGCAACAACGAGAAATTTCTGACTTGTTATTTAAATATGCAAATGTTTTCAGTAAGGAGTCAGGAGTAATCAAAGACTATGAATGTAAATTTGAAGTCCATCCACATGAAACATTTTGTGTAATGTCATATTCCATGGGTAAAACGAGAGGCAGTAAGGGAAGAGATCAGTCATATGATTAAATGGGGAAGTATACAACCTTCATTTTCACCCTGTTGTAGCCCTATATTACCAGTAAGTAAGCCAGATGGTTCTGTAAGATTAGTTCTCGATGCTAGAGGTATCAGTAAGATTATAGTGCCAGTACGCATAAGACCAGACAACTTGGACGAAAGGCTTCTAATGTTTTACAGTACAAAATATTTCAGTATACTCGATCTCAAGATGTCCTACTGGCAAATAAAAAAAAATGGCTCCGAGCACTATGGGACTCAACTGCTGAGGTCATTAGTCCCCTAGAACTTAGAACTAGTTAAACCTAACTAACCTAAGGACATCACAAACATCCATGCCCGAGACAGGATTCGAACCTGCGACCGTAGCGGTCTTGCGGTTCCAGACTGCAGCGCCTTTAACCGCACGGCCACTTCGGCCGGCCTGGCAAATAAAGCTCCACGAAGAAAGTCGAAAATATACAGCATTTATTTGTGGTGGCAGAAGTTACAAATTCCGCGTTCTATCTTTTGGACTGAACTTTAGCGTAGGCGTGTTTATATCTGGATCGGACAAGGTTTTAGGACCAGAATTGCTTAGCAAAGTCACTGTCTATGTAGATGACATGCTGCTAGCCACACCCACTTGGTTAGAACATATCAGGCTCATTGAACAGGTACTTCAACGGTTTGCATATTACGGAGTAACAGCCAATTTAAAAAAAAAATCTAGTTTTGATAGGGAGCAAGTCAGATTTTTAGGACATGTTGTGTCAGAACAAGGTATATTGCCTGATCCGAAAAAACTTGATGCCATGCGAAACTGTTCAGTTCCAAGGAATAAAAAACAACTAAAAGCTTTTTAGGACTAGCATCTTTTTTTCGTAAATTCGTACCACAGCAACTGATGAACTGTGATGCATTTCTCAACTTGTTACTATAAAATCGGCCTTGGTTATGGGATGATAAGTGTGAGGAGGACTTTAATAACATTAATCAGGCATTAGTCAATGCAAACACTCTTAGCTACCCTGACATGTCCAAGTATTTTTGTCTATGCACAGATGCCTCTTCTCAGGGGCTGGGGGCATGCTTGTTCCAGATGCGAAAAGGAGGAGGTAAAGAAGTACTCAAGGTCATTAGTTTTGCTAGTCCACATTATAGGAAGCAGAGAAATCTTATTCTGTGTCAGAATTGGAAAGTTCAGCTGTAATATATCATTTAAAAAGTTTGAATACTTTTTTGTGGGGTAAGAATATCAAAGTTTTCTGTGACCATCAGTCACAGTCATTTCTTTAACATGCACCGTAGATTAGCTAGGTGGTGTCTGTATTTACAAGAATTCAATTTCGAGATAATTTATATTAAAAGAAGTCAGAATGTTATTGCAGATGCCTTGTCTAGGTTACTACGAGGTTTAGAGGAATTTAGCGAATTAACAGAGCAAGCTGCAGAAATCAAAACGTTATTAATGCAAGGTACAACACAACAGTCTGATTGCCATAAGTTTTGTAACCAAATGAAAATTATACAATAGCAAGATCGCAGATGGAGTAAAGTCATGCAAAACCTTAAGCAAGATGAAGGTGGGAAGGTAAGTAAATGGTATCAAGAGTACAAGGGCGTTTTGCTTCGTAGGAAACATGAAAACTCTGATCAATGGTGTGTATGTATTCCTGAAGATTATATAGACGAATTTATAAGACACACAAATGAAGTATGGGGACATTATGGAGTAGGAAAACGTAATAAAAAATTGCAACACTTTGTTATTTTCCGAATTTGAGAAGGCGAGTCCTACAGGTATTAACGAAATATGCAATACGTGAAAAATCAAAACATTCCAATGTGTCCAAATATACTGAGCTACATCAAATAATCAGAAAAAACCTTCTAGATACAGTATCCCTGGACATAGCTGGTCCATATCCAAGAAGTAAAGGAGGAGTAAGATACGTAGTAGCATTATACGATATTTTCTCTAAACATATCAAAATTTATGCCATTAAAAATGCAACAGCCACAAATATCAGAAAAAGAATTGAGGGAGACTATTTGAGAAGCGTAGGTAAGCAAAAGGTACTAGTAATTGTTAATTCTTCATATTTCGTTGGGCAAAAGTGAAAACAATTTATGACCTCACGGGGCGTAAAGCTCATATTAGAAGGTTTTTCCACTCAGAAGCAAGCCTAACAGAGCGAGCCTTTAAAGAATATAAGCAGTTTATTAGGACATACACCCCTCACAAACACACCCGATAGGTAGAATACGTAACTCCTTTCATGCAAGTTATCAATAACATTCCACACTCTTCGACAGGTTTAACGCCTAACGAATTGATGTTCCGGGCAAAACAAACGAATTAGTGGCACTCGCCCACACCAAAGGTATCCACTACAGAAATGACACTACAAGACAAAATCAAACAAGCCATGGTTACATTAGAAAACAGGGCCGAGCATAGAAAGATTTATAATAAGAAACTGAAACGTGTTACACAATTTTTTGAAGGGCAACGAGTCCTCTTACGGACGCTTCCCAAATCGACAAAATTTGGCTAATTGAACAAAAAGTGGCAGTTACTATTCAGGACCATATGTAACTTCCAAATTACTATGCCTGGGACGTACAGGTTAGTCTATGAGAAAACAGGGGGGGGGGGGGGGAGAGACAATGGTCTTCACTTTCACAAGGGTATTAAAGCTTTTATAGAATGATGAAGCTAGGTAGCGTTTTTTTTCTTTCTATCACAAGATAATTGTACGTAGTGTACATAACTCTTAAGTGTAATTTTTCTTATGGAGTGTATTTTAAGATAAAGTAATGTGTGTAGGCGTTTTGATTTGTACATGTAGGCAACAATGAGAAGTAATACACTGCTTCATGCGAAGAGAAGGTATAAACAAAATTAGCTTATTGGTAAGCTGTCCGCGGTCAACAACACGCGCTGACGTCAGTAGTAGGAGAGGAGGCATTGACCTGTGCGCATGCGCGACAGACTGGCAGGAGGCGCAACCAAATAGGAATGCGACATGTACAAGTACTTAACCTAAATACAAAGTAGACGGAAATATTAAGCAATTGCATCTACCGCCTAAGAATTAAGGAACCTATTGATATATGTACACAAAGATTTAATTAAATACCAAGCTACACTCCTGGAAAAGGAAAAAAGAACACATTGACACCGGTGTGTCAGACCCACCATACTTGCTCCGGACACTGCGAGAGGGCTGTACAAGCAATGATCACACGCACGGCACAGCGGACACACCAGGAACCGCGGTGTTGGCCGTCGAATGGCGCTAGCTGCGCAGCATTTGTGCACCGCCGCCGTCAGTGTCAGCCAGTTTGCCGTGGCATACGGAGCTCCATCGCAGTCTTTAACACTGGTAGCATGCCGCGACAGCGTGGACGTGAACCGTATGTGCAGTTGACGGACTTTGAGCGAGGGCGTATAGTGGGCATGCGGGAGGCCGGGTGGACGTACCGCCGAATTGCTCAACACGTGGGGCGTGAGGTCTCCACAGTACATCGATGTTGTCGCCAGTGGTCGGCGGAAGGTGCACGTGCCCGTCGACCTGGGACCGGACCGCAGCGACGCACGGATGCACGCCAAGACCGTAGGATCCTACGCAGTGCCGTAGAGGACCGCACCGCCACTTCCCAGCCAATTAGGGACACTGTTGCTCCTGGGGTATCGGCGAGGACCATTCGCAACCGTCTCCATGAAGCTGGGCTACGGTCCCGCACACCGTTAGGCCGTCTTCCGCTCACGCCCCAACATCGTGCAGCCCGCCTCCAGTAGTGTCGCGACAGGCGTGAATGGAGGGACGAATGGAGACGTGTCGTCTTCAGCGATGAGAGTCGCTTCTGCCTTGGTGCCAATGATGGTCGTACGCGTGTTTGGCGCCGTGCAGGTGAGCGCCACAATCAGGACTGCATACGACCGAGGCACACAGGGCCAACACTCGGCATCATGGTGTGGGGAGCGATCTCCTACACTGGCCGTACACCACTGGTGATCGTCGAGGGGACACTGAATAGTGCACGGTACATCCAAACCGTCATCGAACCCATCGTTCTACCGTTCCTAGACCGGCAAGGGAACTTGCTGTTCCAACAGGACAATGCACGTCCGCATGTATCCCGTGCCACCCAACGTGCTCTAGAAGGTGTAAGTCAACTACCCTGGCCAGCAAGATCTCCGGATCTGTCCCCCATTGAGCATGTTTGGGACTGGATGAAGCGTCGTCTCACGCGGTCTGCACGTCCAGCACGAACGCTGGTCCAACTGAGGCGCCAGGTGGAAATGGCATGGCAAGCCGTTCCACAGGACTACATCCAGCATCTCTACGATCGTCTCCATGGGAGAATAGCAGCCTGCATTGCTGCGAAAGGTGGATATACACTGTACTAGTGCCGACATTGTGCATGCTCTGTTGCCTGTGTCTATGTGCCTGTGGTTCTGTCAGTGTGATCATGTGATGTATCTGACCCCAGGAATTCGTCAATAAAGTTTCCCCTTCCTGGGACAATGAATTCACGGTGTTCTTATTTCAATTTCCAGGAGTGTATATACAAGATATTTACAAGCAAAAGGAAGCATTATGAAAAAATATACGAGACGTGCAAGCTAAGAAGGAACGGTAAAATATCGTAAGGCATGTCAAATAATTTTTTTTGCAGAGTAAATGATCGTAAAGGGTAACATAATAAACGAATGTCTATGAATTTAAACAACGCTGCAGAGTGAAAATCTCATTCTGGAAACATCCCCCAGGCTGTGGCTAAGCCATGTCTCCGCAATATCCTTTCTTTCAGGAGTGCTAGTTCTGCAAGGTTCGCAGGAGAGCATCTTTTAAGTGTGGAAGGTAGGAGGCGAGGTACTGGCAGAAGTAAAGCTGTGAGGACCGGTCATGAGTCGTGCTTGGGTAGCTCAGTTGGCGCCGGCACGGTAACTCAGCGTGTTCGGTGAGAGGGTTAGCTGCCCTCTGTAATAAAAAAACCGAGTTGATGGATCAACGACGAACTGAAACGGGTGTCTTGCGACGTCCGCCCCGAGCAGATTCAACGAACAAAATGAGATTACAAAAAAGTTGGTAGAGCACTTGCCCGCGAAAGGCAAAGGTCCCGAGTTCGAGTTACGGTCCGGCAAACAGTTTTAATCCGCCAGGAAGTTTCATATCAGCGCACACTCCGCTATTGAGTGAAAATCTTATTCTGGAATTTAAACAAAGTATGGAAATGACCAAATGTATCAGTGGCCACCGAGCTATGTAATGCAATTAGTTTTAAGTTTTTTTCTTTCAGCGACCAGTGCATCGTCACGGCGCAGAAGAAGAGAAGTACGTTGAGAGTGGCAGGTACCAAATGAAGAAAGGGTCGCACTTCGACTAAACAATTTAGTTATAAGGAAATTTAAACAAAGGTCACAGGGCAAATGAAGAATGAAAATATGCGTCGTCGCAGCATATCTCCGTGACATTTACCAGTACCTATTCGCTCTCAGAGTACACATAAACATTTAAGCATGTGTTTTTACAAAAACCAATTAATTTTTATAGTGTCACACGAAAGCTTGGATAATGACATTTCCAGGTATTCAAGAAAGACAAGTCTACGATGGTTAAAACTTCTTTATATTCCACACTAAGCTACACGTGAATTGAAGTAAACAGCATTAGCGCAAGAAGAAACGACATGACACTATGTGAATGATTAGTCAGTACACATTATTTCCATGAAATAAAAGTTCCTTAGCAATTAGTCCATGATTGTACGAGTAACATTTCCTCATAAATCCTTCAACCAGTAGACGAGTATTTCCTTTCTTCCTCCCAAACATAGGAGGCGGCGCCAAGCGTAGTTAGGCCAGCAGTGCGTAATGTTTTAGTCCTATTTCGAATGTTTTTCTCCCTCGCCTACCTAAGGAAGAAATGAGCTCCCATAAGTGATAAAAGCCTATCTACAAAATGAAGTAGAAATGTATCATATACTTGTACTTTACCCTAACAGTGTGTTTTGTAATTAATTTGTATATGTGATGTGAACGAAGATAAGCGGAAACTAACAGACAAACTTTAGTAACAGAACCCAGTTAATGAAACATTTATGAGGTTTTAAAATTTAAGAAATTTAAGTTCGTAGTATAAGCGATGGATGGAATGTCAGCCATAGGTATAAGCTATCATCTTATGTATATTGTCGTAACTCAATGCTTGTATGAATTTTCAGTGAAAACCAACCTCCATGTGAAAGAATGAACTTCAAAGACAAGCAATTTATACGATGTTTTGGACGGCTATATGTGCCTTTCAACAAGAAGACGGTTAAGTGTGGTGACATTAACATACGTGTGCAAAGAAACAAATTCTGAGTATCGTGGCTCACAACGCTTGATACATTAATAAGTGAATTATAGTTGTTCGAGCCAGTACTTACCTCGTCGACGGATGCTGTTGGTCTGGGTTCTCTCCGCTGAAAATGCGAGCACGACGGGTAATAATGACGCCTGGGCCGTAAAAATGGAGATTTTCTGCCACAGCGTCAGATTCTGAACAATAAGCACACATTCACTGCACCCAGAATGAAGACAAACGCCATGGCAATTCTTCAATATGTGATACTCAGGTAAAAGTGTGACAATCAATGTGAGATCAACTCTAAGGAAACGAATGCACGCACGTGCGACGGTAGCAACTAACATGTCGACAGTTAGTGACCATATCTTAGCCGCCAAATCTGCTTGTGCGCAAGTGCGAAACCCAGCAGCAAGAGCGAAGCAAACTGAACGTTTTGGCCAGGGCGCTAAATTCAAATATGTAATGGACTATCATTTTATGTACATAATTTTTTAATTACTTGTAGAACTCTAACATAAATAGTATAAGCTGACATATCCATTCCATTAAATAAAAGAGAAGCCGACAAAGAAATGGCGTAGACCCCTATCGGCGAATATAAATAAAAGTTATGCACAAATAAAAACACGGTACGTCTCCATGCCATATCAACGTACAGTGTGGGGGCAATTGTGTAGGTGCATGGTGAAAAAAACCCCGGACATGGTAAGGTTAAAATTTATTAAAAACAAAAAATGAAACTGCGATCGACCATAAGCTTCAGCAAAGACGTTAATTATGAATGCGCGGTAAAGCATGGACAAATGAAAAAAAATCGTCACTCATTTTTCTTTGTACTTGTTTCTTACTCTCTCGTCTGTAGAATTCCGTTAAGATGTGCTACTCGGAGTTGTTGTTGTTGTGGTCTTCAGTCCTGAGACTGGTTTGATGCAGCTCTCCATGCTACTCTATCCTGTGCAAGCTTTTTCATCTCCCAGTACCTACTGCAACCTACATCCTTCTGAATCTGCTTAGTGTATTCATCTCTTGGTCTCCCTCTACGATTTTTACCCTCCACGCTGCCCTCCAATACTAAATTGGTGATCCCTTGATGCCTCAGAACATGTCCTACCAACCGATCCCTTCTTCTGGTCAAGTTGTGCCACAAACTTCTCTTCTCCCCAATCCTATTCAATACTTCCTCATTAGTTATGTGATCTACCCACCTAATCTTCAGCATTCTTCTGTAGCACCACATTTCGAAAGCTTCTATTCTCTTCTTGTCCAAACTATTTATCGTCCATGTTTCACTTCCATACATGGCTACACTCCATACGAATACCTTCAGAAATGACTTCCTGACACTTAAATCAATACTGGATGTTAACAAATTTCTCTTCTTCAGAAACGCTTTCCTTGCCATTGCCAGCCTACATTTTATATCCTCTCTACTTCGACCATCATCAGTTATTTTGCTCCCCAAATAGCAAAACTCCTTTACTACTTTAAGTGCCTCATTTCCTAATCTAATTCCCTCAGCATCACCCGACTTAATTAGAGTACATTCCATTATCCTTGTTTTGCTTTTGTTGATGTTCATCTTATATCCTCCTTTCAAGACACTGTCCATTCCATTCAACTGCTCTTCCAAGTCCTTTGCTGTCTCTGACAGAATTACAATGTCATCGGCGAACCTCAAAGTTTTTATTTCTTCTCCATGAATTTTAATACCTACTCCGAATGTTTCTTTTGTTTCCTTTACTGCTTGCTCAATATACAGATTGAACAACATCGGGGAGAGGCTACAACCCTGTCTTACTCCCTTCCCAACCACTGCTTCCCTTTCATGTCCCTCGACTCTTATAACTGCCATCTGGTTTCTGTACAAATTGTAAATAACCTTTCGCTCCCTGTATTTTACCCCTGCCACCTTTAGAATTTGAAAGAGAGTATTCCAGTCAACATTGTCAAAAGCTTTCTCTAAGTCTACAAATGCTAGAAACGTAGGTTTGCCTTTCCTTAATCTTTCTTCTAAGATAAGTCGTAAGGTCAGTATTGCCTCACGTGTTCCAGTGTTTCTACGGAATCCAAACTGATCTTCCCCGAGGTTGGCTTCTACTAGTTTTTCCATTCGTCTGTAAAGAATTCGTGTTAGTATTTTGCAGCTGTGACTTATTAAGCTGATAGTTCGGTAATTTTCACATCTGTCAACACCTGCTTTCTTTGGGATTGGAATTATTATATTCTTCTTGAAGTCTGAGGGTATTTTGCCTGTTTCATACATCTTGCTCACCAGATGGTAGAGTTTTGTCAGGACTGGCTCTCCCACGGCCGTCAGTAGTTCCAATGGAATATTGTCTACTCCGGGGGCCTTGTTTCGACTCAGGTCTTTCAGTGCTCTGTCAAACTCTTCACGCAATATCATATCTCCCATTTCATCTTCATCTACATCCTCTTCCATTTCCATAATATTGTCCTCAAGTACATCGCCCATGTATAGACCCTCTATATACTCCTTCCACCTTTCTGCTTTCCCTTCTTTGCTTAGAATTGGGTTTCCATCTGAGCTCTTGATATTCATACAAGTCGTTCTCTTATCTCCAAAGGTCTCTTTAATTTTCCTGTAGGCGGTATCTATCTTACCCCTAGTGAGATAGGCCTCTACATCCTTACATTTGTCCTCTAGCCATCCCTGCTTAGCCATTTTGCACTTCCTGTCGATCTCATTTTTGAGACGTTTGTATTCCTTTTTGCCTGCTTCATTTACTGCATTTTTATATTTTCTCCTTTCATCAATTAAATTCAATATTTCTTCTGTTACCCAAGGATTTCTACTAGCCCTCGTCTTTTTACCTACTTGATCCTCTGCTGCCTTCACTACTTCATCCCTCAAAGCATACTCGGAGTATGACGGGTAAATTTGTAAATTTACTTTACTGCTTAATCTAAATTAAACCAACTTACGATAAGGATAACACACACACACACCCATGGCCGAGGGAGGACTCGAAACTCCGACGGGGGGAGCCGTGCGAACCGTGACAAGGCGCCCTAGACCGTGCGGCAAGTATGACGGGCTACGAGTGTTTTGTATCACATATATTTCGAAATAAGAGGAGAGTTGATATCATTATCAAGCATTTTTATTGAACAGAAGTGGAACCAAGTAAAGAGGATTTTCTTCCTTTATTTGACACGCACTGGTATCCTTTAAGTCGGCTGCCTGCGTCTACAATTGAAATGTAAGATAGACAAAATTTCTGCATCTACAATTGAAATGTAGGATAGACAAAATTTCTAGTTGCTTTGATGAATGGTGTCTAGCTCGGTCGAATTAAAGGAAGACAGTGAAGCAAGTCAGAGGTAGCCTTCTAGATTTGTTACCGGTAGTTTCGAGCAACACGCAAGTATTACGGAGATGCTTCGGTCACTCAGATGGGAATCCCAGGAGCAAAGCGACGTTCTGTTCGAGGAGCACTATTGACAAAATTTAGACAACCGGCATTTGAGGCCGACTAGAGATCGATTCTATGGCCGCCAACGTACATTTCGCGTAAGGACCGTGAAAATGAGATTAGGGAGATTAGGGCTCGTCGGGAGGCATACAGACAATCGTTTTTCGTTCGTTCTGTTTTCGAGTGGAACAGAAAAGGAAATGACCTGTAGTGGTACAAGGTACACTCCGCCATTCACCATACAGTCGCTAGCGGAGTACATATACTGAAGCCCCAAAGAAGCTGGTATAGCCTCGTGTATTCAAATACAGATATATGTAAATAGCCACAATACGGCGCTGCGGTCGGCAACGCCTATATAAGGTGTAAGTAGGCTGTTTAGGTTTTTATGTTGGTAACGCCACGTAGCGCTCTGTATGAAAATCCCTGACTGTGCTGTGTGCAGTCTATGGCTGATTTGCATTGTTGGAATATTTGCTATTGTAGTGTTGGGCAGCTGGATGTGAACAGCGCGTAGCGTTGCGCGGTTGGAAGTGAGCCGCCAGCAGTGGTGGATGTGGGGAGAGAGATGACAGAATTTTGAGAGCGGACGATCTGGACGTTTGTCCGCCAGATAAAGGAAATTTGTAAGACTGTAGGTCATGAACTGACTTTTGAACATTGTTAAGGTAAATACATTGTTTGTTCTCTATCAAAATCTTTCATTTGCTGACTATGCCTATCAGTAGTCAGAATCTTTTATTTAGCTGGCAGTATTGGCGCTCGCTGCATTGCAGTAGTTCGAGTAACGATGATTTTTGTGAGGTAAGTGATTCACGAAACGTATATGTTATTGTTTGTAAGGGCGATTCTTTTATAGGGATTACTGAAAGTCAGATTGCGTTGGGCTAAAAATGTTGTGTGTCAGATTAGTGATGATCAGAATAAATAAAGAGAGAAATGTCTGAGTACGTTCCGTTTTGCTCAGCTATTTGAAAATCAAATTACGTAGAGGTTTTCCAGCACTGTCATTTATAAAGATTTTTCTAAGGGGACGTTACAAAGACAAGTATCTGGCGCAGTTGTTATATCGGTTACTGCTGCTGCAATGGTAGGTTATCAAGATTTAAGTGAGTTTGAACGTAGTGGTATAGTCGGCGCACGACCGATGAGACACAGCATCTCCGAGGTACCGATGAAAAGGGGATTTTGCCTTACGACCATTTCGCGAGTGTACCGTGAATATCAGGAATCCGGTAAAACATCAGATATCTGATATCGCTGCAGCCGGAAAAGGTCCTGCAAGAACGGGACCAACGACAGCTACAGAGAATCCTTCAACCTGACAGAAGTGCAACCCTTCCCCAAATTGCTGCAGATTTCAGTGCTGGGCCATGAACAAGTGTCAGCGAGCGAACCATTCAACGAAACATGATCGATGTGGGCTTTCGGAGCCGAAGGCCCACTCGTGTACCCTTGATGACTGCACGATACAAAGTTTTACGCCTCGCCTGGGCTCGTCAACACCGACATTGCACTTTTGATGACTGGAAACATGTTACCTGGTCGGAAGAGTCTCGTTCCAAATTGTATCGAGCGGATGGGCGTGTACGGGTATGGAGACAACCTCATGAATCCGTGCACCCTGCATGTCAGCAGAGGAGTGTTCAAGCTGGTGGAGGCTCCGTAATGGGGTGGGGCGTGCATAGTTGGAGTGATATGGCACCCCAGATACGTCTAGATACGACTCTGACAGGTGAGACGTACGTAAGCATCCTGTCTTATCACCTGCATTCTTTGCCGGCCGGTGTGGCCGTGCGGTTCTAGGCGCTTCAGTCTGGAGCCGCGTGACCGCTACGGTCGCAGGTTCGAATCCTGCCTCGGGCATGGATGTCTGTAATGTCCTTAGGTTAGTTAGGTTTAAGTAGTTCTAAGTTCTAGGGGACTGATGACGACAGCTGTTAAGTCCCATAGTGCTCAGAGCCATTTTAACCAACCTGCATTCTTTCATGCCCATTGTGCATTCCGACGGACTTGGGTAATTCTAGAAGGACAATACGACTCTCCGCAAGTCCTGAATTGCTACAGAGTGGCTCCAGGAACACCCTTCTGAGTTTAAACACTCCCACCGGCCACCAAACTCCCAGACATGAGCATTATTGAGCATATCTTGGATGTTTTTCAACGTGATGTTCTGATCTGTACCCTCTCGTACTCTTACGGATTTATGGACAACCCTCCAGGATTCATGGTGTCAGTTCCGTTCAGCACTACTTCAGACATTAGTCGAGTCCATGCCACGTCGTGTTGCGGCACTTCGGCGTGCTCGCGCGGGTTCTACACGATATTAAACAGGTGTACCAGTTTCTTTGACACTTCAGTGAATGTAGATGTAGATGATGTACCTTCCGAGAAGTATAGACCGATAATTTATGACGGAGGCATGAGCGTAGAACAAAATCGTCGATTTCCATTATTCTGGGAAATTCGTAAGGTGTATGTAATCTGGGATGCTAACGAGAGCTGTCTGTTCGACAGCCGTAACAAGCGCATAGACACTGGTATCTACATACGCTTGGAAACAGCGCACCTGCCAGCAAACTAGAGGTTGTCGCTACCCACATCTGTCTGTCAGATACAGCTGATTATTGCCACTGCCCCGCGCTCTCGTTACGAAGTAAATATCGCGAACTGGAACAAATGGAGCCGGCCGGTGCGTCTCTCAGCGGCGCCAGGAGCTACGCAGGGCGCTCCGGGCAGGCGGTCTGCCAATTACTGTCCAGCTACTGGGCTGCGTACTGCCAGTTACTGGTCCAGCCTTAGTATTAAACAGAGCGAGTAGTTAACCAGCAGTGGAGCGAGTATATACAGGTTTTCAGACTATTCGACCGCTCAGCGCGGGACACTGCTACTGAACGACAACGCCGAGAAGTGACTAGAGTCAAGTCAGGGCGAGGAAGAGTTTCATCGTGGTTCTTTGAGGCAGCAAACAGTGGGTAAACAGCTGTGTAAAAAAAAAGCACTCCGTCTTCAGGCCACGAGTGGCCTACCGGGACCATCCGAAAGCCGTGTCATCCCCAGTGGAGGATGCGGACAGGAGGGGCGTGGGGTCAGCACACCGCGCTCCCGGTCGTTAAGATGGTATTCTTGACCGAAGCCGCTACTGTTCGGTCGAGTAGTTCCTCAATTGGCATCACGAGGCTGAGTGCACCCCGAAAAACGGCAACAACGCATGGCGGCCTGGATGGTCACCCATCCAAGTGACGACCACGCCCGACAGCGCTTAACTTCGGTGATCTCACGGGAACCGGTGTATCCACTGCGGCAAGGCCGTTGCCAAACAGCTGTGTAAGGAGGATCAAAAATGTTCAAATGTCTCTAAGCACTATGGGACTTAGCGTCTGAGGTCATCAGTCCCCTAGTCTTAGAACACTGGACTCGCTATCGGGAGGACGACGGTTCAATCCTACGTCCGGCCATTCTGATTTAGGTTTTCCGTGATTTCCCTACAACACTTCAGGCAAATGCCGGGATGGTTCCTTTGAAAGGGCACGGCCGATTTCCTTCCCCATCCTTCCATAATCCGAGCTCGTGCTCCGTCTCTAATGACCTCGTTATCGACGGGACGTTAAACACTAATTTCCTCCTCCTCCTCCTCCTCCTCCTCCTAGACTTAGAACTACTTAAACCTAACCAACCTAAGCACATTACACACATTCATGCCCGAGATAGGATTCGAACCTGCGACCTTTGCAGCAGCACGGTTCCAGACTGAAGCGCCTAGAACCGCTCGGCTACAGCAGCCGGCCGTGCAAGGAGGCCTAACGAGAACAAGCTTATAACCAAAGCGAGTGGTAACGTTGTTAAACTCCTCTTTCAGACACTCGTGGGGGGGTTTGAAGTCAAAAAGTTGATATGCATTCCTTCCCACCTATTTGGCTGAGGTCAAGATCATTGAACACCACTGACAGTGTTGTTTCGACTGCAACCCAAAATTCCATAACACCCTCCCTCCCCCTGTGTGCAAATGCCTGAAAACTCTATTCCGATTTCCTCATGCTCTTACCCTCCTCGACACGAAACCTCAACCAACCCGAATTAAACTGTGAAATTACTCTGTCCTCTTATTCTCATTTTCCGCACTCAGTCACCATCTCCCAGTCCCTGGAACACTTACGAATATTTTAAACGAAAAAGCAATTGTCTTGTGGTGTTACTGTTCTTCTTATTTCCGCGCTTGCTAAGAAAATTGGATGAGAAATTCCGCCTTATGCAAGACACTTTTCTAGTTTTGTTTTACCCTGACATGTTTCAGCTCTTTTTGTGCTGCTTTCGGTGGGTTGCTTTGGTTCCTTTCTTAGACGAAGCTATTGAATGTTCATGTTGGTAGCTAAAAAATGGCTCTGAGCACAATGGGAATCTGAGGTCATCAGTCCCCTAGACTTTGAACTACTTAAACCTAACTAACCTAAGGACATCACACACATCCATGCTCGAGGCAGGATTCGAACCTGCGACCCTAGCAGCAGCGCGGTTCCAGACTGAAGCGCCTAGATCCGCTCGGCCACAGCTGTTGGCTGTTGGTAGCTGTGAGCCTGCTACAGAATCTACAACTTGTCATGGCTTTGATATTGTAGTGTTCGTCTACTTTGTTTGTGGCATGGTAACACGCTGATGTTACTACTTTTGTCGTTTCACAGACATTTTCTGCGATTTTTCGAGGTTGCACG
The DNA here is from genome assembly GCF_021461395.2 of Schistocerca americana. Lineage (NCBI taxonomy): Eukaryota > Metazoa > Arthropoda > Insecta > Orthoptera > Acrididae > Schistocerca > Schistocerca americana. The sequence continues at coordinate 571,040,185 of NC_060123.1, forward strand.
GTGTTTTCGCCGCCATTAGGTGTTGTTGTAACACCACAACATCAAAGCCATGACAAGTTGTAGACTGTGTAGCAGGCTCACAGTTACCATTATAAACATTCAGTAGCTTCGCGTAAGAAGGGAAACAAAGTAGCCCTCTAAAGATAGCCCAAAAAGAGCTGGAACACGTCTGGATAAAACAAAATTCGAAAAGTGTCTTCCATAGGGCGGAGTATATATAGGATTGGACGAGGAATTCCGCCTTATGGAAGACAGCTTAAGCATGCTTAAGTGAGAAAAGCTGCGGAAAGTTTTGAAATTATGCTTAACGTTTGTTGGAAGTTGATAAGTGCTCTCATGATGAAACCCTGGATGAATGTAGTCTGGGTAATTTCCGCTCCACTTTAAGCAAAAAGCTAATTTTGCACCTATCTGAATGGTTATGAGGTCACATCTCCTGCACTATTGAGTCGTACGATGGTATAACTTTGCAGGGAAGTTCAATGACATATGTAGATACTGTCTGGAAAGTATGTTTCGAGTAGTGTTAATAGTAAACAAGTAATAAATTCAGAAGTCGTGCGTGAAGTTTTAACACGCGCCGTTATAAGCGGAAACTAGTTTTTCGGGCATATAAATGTCTATGACGTCATATCTCCTGAACTATGAGTCGTGCAATTATATCATTTCGCACGTGCATTTAGTGGTTTACATGGATAGTGTCTGCAAACTGTGTTGCGAGCAGAGTCGGTAGTAAAGAAGTCATAATTTAAAACGTCAAGACTGGTGCCGAAGTTTGACAGCACGAACAGCGAGAATTTAGTAAGCGATAAACTTATTTCTCTTCATCATTTTGTGTGGGTATCAGGGTTTGAAATTATGTGCATAGCTTCTTGGAATTGGCTAAGTGTTCTGATTCTCAAGTACGGATTGAATTAATTCCGGATATTTGCACGTCGTCGGTTTTCGTTGTCTCGAGACAAACATGCAATTCCCGAGGTAATACTTATTGGTTTAAATTTTTTGCACAGGATTGTACCTCTTCATGAGTAGATCATGAAACAATTTTAAATTTTTAAATTCGTTCAATAATTACCCGAAATATTGAAAATCAAACTTTTGTTGACCCTGGAAATCGTTGATAGAACACCTGCAATCGGTAATGGTTTCTGGGACAGCGTTAAGTAATGTATAGGCTGATCAGAAACAGTCTGAAAAACTTTTAAGGGTTGTGCAGGGTAGGTTGTACAGAGAAATGACTGTTAAGGGCAAAATTCGTTACCCGCCGTTTCCGAGTTAATTAGCATTGAATTAAGCCAATCAGGACGTTGCACGGATGACCAAGTTTTGTATCACTCTATTGTTCAGTTTTAGGAAGACAAACGAATAACTCATTAGGGGACACCGTCTCTGGCAGGCCACCTGAATTTGCGCACGCAAGGGTCTGACTGGCTAACTACAATGCTAATTAGCTCGGAAACGGTGCAACGTATCGAATGTTTTTTCTTACAACTATTTCTCAGCACAGCCTACTCTACAACATCCTTACAAGCTTTTCAGACTGTTTCTGACCACCCTGTATACTGAAGTAGAATATTCTTCAACCAAACAGAAAATTGTGCTTGAAGTCTTGCACTGTAAATAAAAAAAACGGGTTTTGAACATGACTGCTAGCACTTTCTCAAGGATGATCACCTAAAACTCTTCTGGAATATGTCTGTATCGACCGCATGCATTTCCGGATTGTTGTACATACTGCCCAAAGACATATAGCACTTCAGTGCACAGATACAAGCTTGAGTATCTCTCGCCAGCAATCACATGGAAAACTCCTATTCGTGCTACTGAGTCAACTGATTTTGTAGTTAGCCGATAGCAGGCGACACTCTACACAAAAACAGAACGAATGCCAGACACGCCAACATGGACTCCTTTCTGATCACCAGGTAGAACCTAGCTTCTGCTACGAGGGGTCAGTCATAAAGTTTTATTTATTACTTAGAGAAACCAAAACGAGCAATTAATTTCCTGTTGTTGGCACGAAAATTACTGCATTCCTAGTACACACTGTACCGAAGCACACCAATAGTGGAACCAATACAAAATGGCGCCGCCCACTGATACAATCTGAGTATCGCGCGAGAATTCCTTTTGTGCATTTGTAGGGGAACAGTGCTGTAACAAGCCATGATGAGTTGGTGGAAGAGTACGGTAGCAATGCACCATTATGTGACACAGCTGTATATGTCCCAGAGACTTGCAATGTGATGAAATAACCATGAATAATGAAGATGAAGCATACGAGGTCGAATGGGCAGTGAGGTCCCTGGATCTTGAAGATCGTATTATCACAATCAAGATGATAGTGGAAGAAGTGAAGTTTAGCCTTGGATCAATTTTCAGCATCTCGCACGAAACTATGGACATGAAAAAGGTCGCTGGGTCTTTGACTGCTCTCACCCATCCAAACAGCCCAACGAATGTGGGCATCAGTGAAAAATGTGTCCAGATGACTTGTTTAACTATCTAATCACCGTGGACGAATGTCGGGTGTTTCAGTATTTCTCCGAGACAGAGGAGCAAAGCAAAGAGTGGAAACATGTGGATTCACCACCGCCGAAAAAGGCAGAGAGCCATTCATCACTGGGGAATGTGATGCTGAATGTCTTTTGGGACCGTCATGGTGTGGTATTTTTGCTCCACAGCAACGGCCCATGTTACTCTGCACAGGATACAGCCACACATACCTCTCATTTGCTTTCAAATGTTTGCTAACCCTTTTTTATTCTGTCATAGTACCCAATTACATCTTATTCCGGTTTCATACCGCAATTACAAGGCGTTTCCGGAACTTTCAACGTTAAAGTGGTTCAAATGGCTCTAAGCACTATGGACTTAACATCTGGAGGTCATCAGTCCCCTAGACTTAGAATTACTTAAACCTAACAAACCTAAGGAGATCACACACATCCATGCCCGAGGCATGATTCGAACCTGCGACCGTAGCGGTCGCGCGGTTCCAGACTGACGCTCCTAGAACCGCTCGGCCACTCCGGCCGGCTGATGACATGTTGCCAGGCAGTATTCTGTGGACTGATACGGCACATTTTACATTACAGCGTGCAGTGAATCCACAGAACTGCCGAAATGTGTTTCCTGCCTTGGAAGAGCACAACTGTGTGGAAACCACTGCTTTCATGCAAGGTGGGGCAACACCTCATGTCGCTTGCCTAGTGAAACATCTGCGTAATGCAACCTTCCACGAACGTGTCATCTGCAGAGACTTTCCTAATGCATTGCCTGCAGGAGCACCTAATATGAATCAATGTGACTTTTGGGTGTGAGGGTATCTTAAGGAACCCGTTTTCTCAAGGGCAGTATAAAAAACACGTTGCTCATAATCCACCGGCACTGCTGCGAGTAGTTGTTGATCACGTCGTTTTACAGACACAGCATCACGTGGACGTCTTCGGCACTAATAATGAACAAACTGTGTAAACGGCGGTTAATAATAAAAATAAAATTCTTTCTCACTTGTCTGACTTTTTCTGTCCACGTCCTGCTCCTAATCCATTATGTATCGAAACATTTATATGCGTATTTCTTGATTTGCACCTGGTGGCGAAATTGGCACTACGTTTTTGCCCAGCATATATCGGTTCTGCATTACCGCATTAGAATATCTTCCAAGATTCACTGTCATATGATAATTACAACCCAACACTAGACCTCTGCGACTAGTTGCATTTTATTTATAGCCACCTAGCACGTGTTGTAGTAAAGAGTCACACTTACTGAGACCACGTTTTTCATAGCGTAAATCGGTTCCGCATTAACGCATTAGCATATCTACCAAATTTGTTTGCCATACGATAATTACACACAACACTAGACCTCCGTGAGGAGCTGTGGTTCAATTATGAGCAACTAACACCACCACCTTAGGGCAGATAGCACTACAGATTTCACGCAAATCACTCTGAAACAAACCGAAATCACAGCAAAGATTGTAAAGGCGAGACAAAATAACAGATACTTGGATTATTTCTGTCCAAATGGATGGGGCACTAAAGTTTTCCAAGTTTAGGAGCAACATTAGAGTTTAGTGAGTTTCAAGTTCAGTCCAAGAATATTCGCTAATGGCCATTAAAATTGCTACATCAAGAAGAAATGTAGATGATAAACGAGTATTCATTGGACAAATATACACTCCTGGAAATTGAAATAAGAACACCGTGAATTCATTGTCCCAGGAAGGGGAAACTTTATTGACACATTCCTGGGGTCAGATACATCACATGATCACACTGACAGAACCACAGGCACATAGACACAGGCAACAGAGCATGCACAATGTCGGCACTAGTACAGTGTATATCCACCTTTCGCAGCAATGCAGGCTGCTATTCTCCCATGGAGACAATCGTAGAGATGCTGGATGCAGTCCTGTGGAACGGCTTGCCATGCCATTTCCACCTGGCGCCTCAGTTGGATCAGCGTTCGTGCTGGACGTGCAGACCGCGTGAGACGACGCTTCATCCAGTCCCAAACATGCTCAATGGGGGACAGATCCGGAGATCTTGCTGGCCAGGGTAGTTGACTTACACCTTCTAGAGCACGTTGGGTGGCACGGGATACATGCGGACGTGCATTGTCCTGTTGGAACAGCAAGTTCCCTTGCCGGTCTAGGAATGGTAGAACGATGGGTTCGATGACAGTTTGGATGTACCGTGCACTATTCAGTGTCCCCTCGACGATCACCAGTGGTGTACGGCCAGTGTAGGAGATCGCTCCCCACACCATGATGCCGGGTGTTGGCCCTGTGTGCCTTGGTCGTATGCAGTCCTGATTGTGGCGCTCACCTGCACGGCGCCAAACACGCATACGACCATCATTGGCACCAAGGCAGAAGCGACTCTCATCGCTGAAGACGACACGTCTCCATTCGTCCCTCCATTCACGCCTGTCGCGACACCACTGGAGGCGGGCTGCACGATGTTGGGGCGTGAGCGGAAGACGGCCTAACGGTGTGCGGGACCGTAGCCCAGCTTCATGGAGACGGTTGCGAATGGTCCTCGCCGATACCCCAGGAGCAACAGTGTCCCTAATTTGCTGGGAAGTGGCGGTGCGGTCCCCTACGGCACTGCATAGGATCCTACGGTCTTGGCGTGCATCCGTGCGTCGTTGCGGTCCGGTCCCAGGTCGACGGGCACGTGCACCTTCCGCCGACCACTGGCGACAACATCGATGTACTGTGGAGACCTCACGCCCCACGTGTTGAGCAATTCGGCGGTACGTCCACCCGGCCTCCCGCATGCCCACTATACGCCCTCGCTCAAAGTCCGTCAACTGCACATACGGTTCACGTCCACGCTGTCGCGGCATGCTACCAGTGTTAAAGACTGCGATGGAGCTCCGTATGCCACGGCAAACTGGCTGACACTGACGGCGGCGGTGCACAAATGCTGCGCAGCTAGCGCCATTCGACGGCCTGAGCATTGAGTCAAACAGAGCTTGGATGGCGTGTACAGGTACAGCTGTCCATACAGCTTCAAAACGATACCATAGTTCATGACGAGTAGTGACTGGTGTATTGTGACGAGCCAGTTGCTCGGCCACCATTGACCAGACGTTTTCAATTCGTGAGAGATATAGAGAATGTGCTGTAAACAGAACCTGGATTCATCCGCAAAAATGACGTTTTGCCATTCGTGCACCCAGGTTTGTCGTTGAGTACACCATCGCAGGCGTTCCTGTCTGTGATGCAGCGTCAAGGGTAACAGCAGCCGTGGTCTCCGAGCTGCTAGTCCATGCTGCTGCAGACGTCGTCGAACTGTTCGTACAGATGGTTGTTGTCTTGCAAACGTCCCCATCTGTTGAATCAGGAATCGACACGTGGCTGCACGATGCGTTACAGCCATGTGGGTAAGATGCCTGTCATCTCGACTGCTAGTGATACGAGGCCGTTGGGATCCACCACAGCGTTCCGTATTACCCTCCTGAACCCACCGATTCCATGTTCTGCTAAAAGTCATAGGATCTCGACCAACTCGAGCAGCAATGTCGCTATACGATAAACCGCAATCACGGTAGGCTACAATCCGACCTTAATCAAAGTCGGAAATGTGATGGTACACATTTCTCCTCCTTACACGAGGCATCACAACAACGTTTCACCAGGCAACGCCGGTCAACTGCTGTTTGTGTATGAGAAATCGGTTGTAAACTTTCCTCATGTCAGCACGTTGTAGATGTCGCCAGCGACGCCAACCTTGTGTGAATGCTCTGAAATGCTTATCATTTGCATATCTCAGCATCTTCTTCCTGTCGGTTAAATTTCGCGTCTGTAGCACGTCATCTTCGTGGTGTAGCAATTTTAATGGCTGGTAGTGTACAATCCACGAATAAAATGTTGGTCATCATTGGAGCGAAACTTGTGGCAGCGTACTGCAAAATATTTGAAAATATCATGTAATGTGCGACGCCGCGGCAATGTTTTCTGTTCTCGGGTGATGAACACACGTCTCGTGTGTCGCTTACCACATGTAATGGCTAGCTGTAACTGGCTCCCGTCGAATACGTCGCCATGATGGTTTTCTCGGCTGTATCTACAAGGCCAAAAATCGTAACAAGGCAAATCGAAAACAAGTGAATGTTTAATGATTTCTTCATTGTTTATATGGCTACAACATCTGATTAATGCTACAAAATTCTACATTTAGTTATCTCTTGTAGCGGCGTTCACCGTCGTCATAGTATTCGTAGTGTCCCCATTCACGCGTTACTTTGTGTGTCGGCAATAATCACAACAGTCTTTTCACCAGTTGTGGCCGTGTCAGTGCCGCTATGCCTCTCTCTCTTCTCTGTCTGAAGCTGCCTCTATATCTCTATCTATCTATCTATCTATCTATCTATCTCATGCAGCGTTCTTCGTTCTTCCACAATCACCCACGAGGCTGGCAAGAAAGTTTGGAAAAGAAGCCTTCAGAAAATTACAAAACATAAAAGGATTTACAGTTTGTTGGTGCCCATCTCTTGCCGTTATACGGGGTGTTGAAAAGGTCTCGCCGCAGTGCCATATGATTGTTAGCCGTGCGTGCCGTATGCCGCAGTGAACATACTGAAATGAAACTCAGTTAAATACAAGTTGACAATTTTTCGAATATTCATTTTTACTTACAAATTTTCACATTAAATGTTGAAAGTGTACCCCCTGTTGTTGAATACACAATTCAATTCGTCTAATCATGTTTCCAAACACAAACTGTGACATTTCTTCTGTAAAGAAGCAGTGAAAGTGGATATTGCAGTTTTCAATTCATCGATGGATTTTGGACGGTTTTTATAGACAGTTACTTTCGCAGCACCCCAGAAGAAAATGTCAGGTGGTGTTAGGTCAGGTGATCGTGGAGGCCAAATCCCTGTGAAATTATGCGATCACCAAAAACATCAGCAAGCAGTGCCATTGAAACGCGAGCTGTATGCGCGGTTGCACCATCTTGTTGAAAATAACCGTTCAGTATTTCACTTAACACAAGTTCTCCTATGAATGGGTACAGAATATCACTGCAGTATCGTTGTGCGTTTATTGTTTCGTTGAAAGATAAGGGACCCACAATACGACGTCTAGAAATTGCAATCCAACCTCCTGCTTTCACAGAGTGTAGTGGTTCCTCGGAATACACAATGGATTTGCAGTACTTTATATACGACAATTTTCCGAGTTCATGTACCCGGATAAATGAAACCACGCCTCATCAGTGAAAAACGTTTCTTTAAGAATACCCCTTCCATTTTGTTGAACGAAATTATTGAACCATTGGCAATAATGCAGTCTCTTGCCATGATCAGTATTTTTCAGGTCTTGCACGACTGTCGTCACATTGTATGGGAAAAGTTCTAATTTTTTCCTTACAGCTCTGTGGGCCGTTGCGACACTAACATCGATTTCCTGGGCGAGCTTTGTTACTGTCTTGTTCGGACTCATAGACATTTTATCGGAAATATGGAGTAGTTTATCTTCAGACAAAACGCTAGAACGACCACTTCTCGGTGCATCTGTCACTGAACCCGTACTTCGAAATTTGTTAATCAAATCTCGCACAGTATCGCGATGTAGGAGTGTTGTCTCCGGGAAAACTGAATTAAATATTTGACGAACTGAAACTATGTACTTACCGCCAGCTTTGAAAACTCGTTCGACTAAAAACACACGTTCTTCAATGGTTAGCATTTTAACAGTGACAAAAACGAAACAAAAGAACAAAGGAAGTAAACTTAAACGTTCACATCAACACGTAACGACGCACACCAAAGATACAACTGACGCTGGCTGACACAAACGATACAGTGGAATGTTGGGAGAGTCCGCTTGAAGGGAAGTAACCCAGGCAGGCGGACAATTATACGGCACGCGCGGCTCAAAATCCTACGGCCCTGCGTAGAGACTTTTTGAACACCCCGTACATGGTACACTTTATGGAAAAAATAGAAAATGAACTTTGGAAGTATCAAACGGAACTAAAAATTAAATACGAGGGGCGTTTAATAAGTAGTGCAACACATTGTTTATTAAAGCAAGTTGGTTTTATTTCAGATGTCAATACTCCATCTTATTACCCACTGTTTTGGCTACAGAAACTTAATTTTCAACACAGTCTCCGTTCAGTGCGACAGCCTTTCGCCACCTTACTGGGAGGGCCTGCATCTCCGCATGATGGACCGCATCAAACAGGATCCCTTCAGAGTCCCAGAAGACCGTCGGCATAATTTTACCGACTGAGTGTGAAGCTTTGAACTTTTTCTTCGGAGGAGAAACTGTCTGGCGCCACTCCATGGGTTGCCGTTTTGTTTCCGATTCGAAGTGATGAACGCATATCTCAACACTTGTGACGATGTTAGACAAAAAATTATCACGATCAGTCTCGTAACGCTCAAACAACTCCGCACAGATGGTCCTTCGTTGCTCTTTATGGTCTTCTGTTAGGCGGCGAGGATCAAAATGATTCAAATGGCTCTGAGCACTATGGGACTTAACATCTGAGGTCATCAGTCCGCTAGACTTAGAACTACTTAAACCTAACTATCCTAAGGACGTTACACACATCCATGACCAAGGCAGGATTCGAACCTGCGACCGTAACAGCAGCGCGGTTCCAGACTGAAACGCCTAGAACCGCTCGGCCACTACGGCCGGCCGGCGAGGATCGCAGTGGCACACACTTTTGAGTACCCCAATTGGTGGACGAGTGTATCAGCTGTACCAACAGAGACGTCCAGTTGTACAACGAAATATTTTTTTGTGATCCGCCTGTCACCTCGAATGAGAGTGTCCGCACGTTCCAACATTGCAGGAATGATAGCTGTGTGCGGCAGGCCAGCACTCAGGTGATAGGACAGATTTGTGCGACCACGTTGCGATGATGGATGATGACAGACCCCTCGCCCAACGACTCACCGTTCTTTTGTTCACTATTTGGCCGCTGTAGACATTCTGCAAGCGCTGTGAATATCTGCGATTAAGCAAAAAAGCCGGTGTCAGATGTCTGCTTGGAATGCACCTCTGTTACAGCTGTCATTTTCAAGGCTACATATATCGCCACATCCTATCGGAATTTCATGAAACTGTAAGAGCTGAAGCAGTAATATTCCACGATTTCACGCAGCAAATTGGTCGTTCTTTCAACGTAAACTAGCAGAGAAAAAAATGTGTTGCATTACTTTTTGATTGTCCCTCGTAACTGTTACCTTACACAACGAGAAAGAGTTTGTACAGTTTGGACCAATTCTAAATCTCTTTAGAATCTCGACTAATCATAGACTCGTAATACGCACAGGAAACAAAATTAGGCTGCATATAAGTGTGATGTCAACGTTCGATACCACACTTGTTAGGGGTTGCAGTTATCGACCGCGGCTTGTATTAGCATCGTTGGACCCGCGAGTCGCGACCAGCGCCGCTCCGCGGCTTGTATCAAATTTGTAGCGAGCTCTCATCCACTCTTGCTCGGGATGTCAAGTAGTAAAGTAGCATAGCCTACAGCTGATAGGAAGCAATCTCTAACAACGCGCTTAGTCAAGTATGGCATAAGTGAGGCCTCAATGGCTATCTGTTTATACACTACTGGGCATTAAAATTGCTACATCAAGAAGAAATGCAGATGATAAACGGGTATTCATTGGACAAATATATTATACTACACAACCTACCTTACACAACGAGAAAGAGTTTGTACAGTTTGGACCAATTCTAAATCTCTTTAGAATCTCGACATGTGATTACATTTTCACGCAATTTGGGTGCATAGATCCTCAGAAATCAGTACCCAGAACAACCACCTCTGGCCGTAATAACGGCCTTGATACGCCTGGACATAGAGTCAAAGCTTGGATGGCGTGTACAGGTACAGCTGCCCATGCAGCTTTAACACGATACCACAGTGCATCAAGAGTAGTGACTGGCGTATTGTGACGAGCCAGTTGCTCGGCCACCATTGACCAGGCGTTTTCAGTTGATGAGAGATCTGGAGAATGTCCTGACCAGGGCAGCAGTCGAACATTTTCTGTATCCAGAAAGGCCCGTACAGGACCTGCAACATGCGGTCGTGCATTATCCTGCTGAAATGTAGGGTTCCGCAGGGATCGAATGAAGGGTAGAGCCACGGGTCGTACAACATCTGAAATGTAACATCCACTGTTTAAAGTGCCGTCAATGCGAACAAGAGGTGACCGAGACGTGTAACCAATGGCACCCCATACCATCACGCCGGGTGATACGCCAGTATGGCGAGGACGGATACACGCTTCCAATGTGCGTTCACCGCGATGTCGCCAAACACGGATGCGACCATCATGATGCTGTAAACACAACCTGGATTCATCCCAAAAAATGTCGTTTTGCCATTCGTGCACCCAGGTTCGTCGCTGAGTACACCATCGCAGGCGCTCCTGTCTGTGATGCAGCGTCAAGGGTAATCGCAGCCATGGTCTCCGAGCTGATAGTCCATGCTGCTGCAAACGTCGTCAAACTGTTCGTGCTGATGGTTGTTGTCTTGCAAACGTCCCCATCTGTTGACTCAGGGATGGAGACGTGGCTGCACGATCCGTTACAGCCATGCGGATAAGATGCCTGTCATCTCGACTGCTAGTGATGCGAGGCCGTTGGGATCCAGCACGGCGCTTCGTATTACCCTCATGAACCCACCGATTCAACAGTCATTGGATCTCGACCAACGCGAGCAGCAATGTCGCGATACGACAGAGTGCAATCGCGATATGCTACAATCCGACCTTTACCAAAGTCAGAAAAGTGGTGGTACGCATTTCTCCTCCTTACACGAGGCATCACAACAACGTTTCACCAGGCAACGCCGGTCAACTGCTGTTTGTGAATGAGAAATCGGCTGGAAACTTTCTTCATGTCAGCATGTTGTAGGTGTCGCCACCGGCGCCAACCTTGTGTGAATGCTCTGAAAAGCTGATCATTTGCATATCACAGCATCTTCTTCCTGTAGGTTAAGTTTCGCGTCTGTAGCACGTTATCTTCGTGGTGTAGCAATTTTAATGGCCAGTAGTGTATAAGAGTTTTCACATAAGAAATTCGAAGGCGTTACGTTTCAGGACGCCCTCGCCTAATAGGTGGAACGTCACCGAATCTGTGTATTCGTGCCTTGTGTAACAAAAATTCAGACTAAAACGAAATACAATGGGATAGGTGCCGAACTATCTAGCGCCGAGATTTCACAGTTCAGTGTATAACCATTGCCGGAAAACTTGTTACTACCGTAAACTTTGGCGGTAAGTAATCCCTCGTTTGTGACACAATAATTATTGCGCTTACTGCCAGCACACTAGTTACTAATATTACTCATCATAGAGGGCCATAGAGACCATTTACTGAAGTGAGTGGTACTCGCGAGAGTTAAGAGACCGAGGCAAATCATGGTGTAGCAATTTTAATGGCCAGTAGTGTAATTATATGTATGTAGCCAAGAAGAATCCTGTACAATCAGTTATGTACAATATACATTGTTTTTTACCAACGACTTCTAATTATTTTAGTCGTTGCAGGTCCAGACCAGGCAGCCAGCACATTATCGACGTTACTGACAAAGCTGCTGTAATTTATATGTTTCTATTTAGCGTTGGCCACCAGTCAACATTGCCGACGACTCGTCCGTCGTCATCAAAACAATAAGAAACATTGATAGCGAGAATTTATTTAAGATTATGGAGGTTTTGTGGTCTTCTCTCCCAAAACTGGTTTGATGTAGCTTTCCTTGCTAGTCTATGTTGTGCAAGCCTTTTCATCTCTACATAACCAGTCCAACGGGCCGCGAGCGGTCGCGGGGCAGAAGCTACACGGGACACGGACGTATCTGCACAAACAGCTGTAGAGCAACTGTCAGTCCACTTCCGCGCACACCAGGAGGAAAACTTGCCGACCAGAAGCCGAACGCTGATTGGCGGACAGCTACCAATCGTTGACGACATGGACATCCACGAACAACTTATTTTCTTGCATCTTCCCTTACGTCATGACTAGCCAATCATATTAGAGGGCCAATTAAAAGTTTAACAACACTGATGTCAGACATCGATAGTCTGTAATGAACAGAAGCAAGTATCCCCATGCAAAACCAGTCGTGCCCTGAGGAAGGCCGTTGCAATTCGGCCGAAACGTCGGTTTTAGTTTATTATTGTTGTTAGTTTTTAGCTATGACGCGGCATAATATCCTGAAGAATTTTAATCGCTGTGACACCGGCCGCGGAAGTCTACGTTCCTGTGGTGTCACCGCCAGACACCACACTTGCTAGGTGGTAGCTTAAATCGGCCGCGGTCCATTTAGTACATGTCGGACCCGCGTGTCGCCACTGTGTGATCGCAGACCGAGCGTCACCACAAGGCAGGTCTCGAGATACGGAATAGCACTCGCCCCAGTTGTACGACGACTTTGCTAGCGACTACATTGACGAAGCCTTTCTCTCATTTGCCGAGAGACAGTTAGAATAGCCTTCAGGTAAGTCCATGGCTACGACCTAGCAAGGCGCCATTAGCCTTACATAGTTTGATAGTTATCGTATGAAATGTCTCATCAAGAATGCTGTATTCACATCAAAGAATAAAAGATAAGTATTCGAGGAGCTGCATACTTTTCTTATTAGAATTCACTACTTATCCTGTTCCAGAATTCACGCCCGTCTGCGTTAGATAGCGTGCATTTCGGCCGCCTCTATCTACAAGGTGTTGGCACATTTACCAACACATCAGTTCCTATACATAACTGTTGTTTACAAGCAGCTGTACTTGTTTGAGCTTCAAAATAAAAACTGTTTCTTCATTCCTGAATGAGATTTTCACTCTGCAGCGGAGTGTGCGCTGATATGAAACTTCCTGGCAGATTAAAACTGTGTGCCCGACCGAGACTCGAACTCGGGACCTTTGCCTTTCGCGGGCAAGTGCTCTACCAACTGAGCTACCGAAGCACGACTCACGCACGGTACTCACAGCTTTACTTCTGCCAGTACCTCGTCTCCTACCTTACTTCTTCATTGTCTCTAAAATGTCTCCAGCATTACGAGACGAAGCGTTATGTACAGGAGCATGCCTTGAACCAAGGCCTAAGGCCAGCGTAACAAAAATATCTAAGGAGCTGAACGCTTATAATAAAAAGACAGCTTGTGAATAGGCAGTTAGCACATTTCCGCGTAGTTCCATTTTTTTATTGTGTGCTGCATTATTCTTTAATCATGACGCGGTGATCTGTTTACTGGAGAAAACATGCTCGCAATCGCTGAAGGCATAGGCACTGCGCTTAATCGCTTAGCGCGCAGCCGCGGTGAAAGCCCTTTCAGAACTCGGAGTGCGCGGCGCGCTGACCGTCAGCAGCTGGGCAACGCTCGCAGTAAAACTGCGCGAAATGCGGGGGGCAGGGCAGTGGCGCCTGGCACACGCCCACTCACCGCCGGCAATTTGCAGACTGCGTTCCCCCGTAATTACGGACCTCGCCGCGGCTACACGTTCCCCTCAGATAGCCGGCTGCTTTTTGTGACTCACGTGGCTACCCACTATCTCCGTACCGTCTCTCGCAGCCAGCTGACCGCTTCCTCGAATTTCCTGCGCCTTCTAGGCCTCGGCGAAGACAAGAGTTGATTACATATTACTTAATATTCCCTCGAGGCAAGGTTAATATACTTCGGTGCAACGTCACGGCAATTTTCACGTCCGCTCCGTGTCAATAGTCGCTTGTAATTGAGCAGTCACTTCGCACTGGGGGTTTCCACGTGCTTGCAGTTGTACGTCACTCGGCAGGAAAATTAAAGGCTTCACCATCATTTCAGGGAATAACAACGGGCTACGGTGAAGTGACATTGACTGGGGAACTGCAGAAAGAGGAAGATAAGAGACGCTTTTGGAAACGGTCCTGTCTTGCGTTACCTGCTTATCCTATCAGAAAATGGAAGAGGATATGGAAACAACATGCGTGTTGTATTTTATTTTATTTTGTACGGCATACTCGAGTCATCCTCTTGCCAAGTGTGCCAAGTAGTTCTGTTTCTTCACACTGCCTAGAATACTGAACAAGATCTACTCAGTGTTGTTTTGCATCGTCGCAGTGAGACAGTGTAAGTACTCATTAGATGTTGCAATTAACGATCGAAGTAGCAGATTATTTATGTTACTAGCCTCGTGTTTGGGTCGAACACTGTGAAAAACTCTATCAAACCATCCTGAGTTTCTCTGACAGAAAGGGATAGTGTTATGAGATAGTAGGGAGCATTGCACTGGTAGTGGTAAGGTATTGAACCAAAATAAAATAAAAACCTTGTGCAATGTTTATACGAGGCTCACTCCAAAAGAAATGCACACTATTTTTGTAAAAATATAGTTTTCATTCTGCATGTGTGAAAGTTTTAGAGTGTGTAGACACATCCTTCCCGGTTGTTATCAAACTTAGTTCAACTTGTTCCCGTGAGCGGCGCCGTCACAGCATGTCTTCAAGATGGCTGCTACACTTGACGTTCGTCAGAAGCAACGTGCTGTCATTGAATTCCTGTGCTGTGAAAACGAGACAGTGGGAAAGATCCACAAGAGGCTGAAAAAGGTCTGTGGAGATGCTGCTGTCGTTCGCAGTACAGTTAGTCGGTGGGCAAGCAGGTTACGTGATGAAAGCGGGCACGGCAATATTGAGGATTGTCCTCGCAGCGCACACTCCAGACAATGTGCAGAGAGTTAACGGATTGGTGACTGCTGACAGACTCATCAGAGTGAACTAATTGTCACGCTACGTTGGGATAGGGGATGGAAGTGTTTGCAGAATACTGAAAGTGTTGGCGCTAAAGAAGGTTTGTGCCAGGTGGGTTCCCAGAATGTTGTCAGTGGCTAACAAAGAAACAAGAAAAACGGTATGCAGCGAACTTTTGTAACAGTACGAGAATGGTGGAGATGGATTTCTTGGAAGAATTGTGACAGGTGATGAAACATGGCTCCATCATTTTTCACCAGAGACGAAGAGGCAATCAGTGGAGTGGCGTCATGCAAATTCACTCAAGAAAAAAAATTCAAAACCACACCTTCTGCTGGAAAAGTTATGGCTACGGTGTTTTTCGATTCCGAAGGACTCTTGCTTGTGGACATCATGCCAAGTGGAACCACCATAAATTCTGATGCATATGTGACTACACTGAAGAAACTTCAAACTCGACTAAGTCGTGTTCGACCACATCGGCAAAAGCAGGATGTTTGCTGTTGCACGACAATGCACGGCCACATGTCAGTCAAAAAACCATGGAAGCGATCACAAAACTCCGATGAACAACACTGACCTGGCTCCATGTGACTATCATCTCACTGGGAAACTGAAAGACTCTTTTCGTGGAACAAGGTTTGAAGATGATGACTCCCTTGTGCACGCTGCCAAACAGTGGCTCCAACAGGTTGGACCAGAATTTTACCGTACGGGTATACAGGCACTGGTTCCAAGATGACATAAGGCAGTTGAGAGGGATGGAAATTATGTGAAGAAATGAAAGTATTGTTCCTAAAGGACGTATCTACTCACTGTAAAACTTTCAAACATGTAGAATAAATAATGAATTTAAAAAAATAGTGTGCATTTCTTTTGGAGTGACCCTGGTATATCTCATCGACGTACAATCAACAACAATACGGACAGGCCAAAAGTGGCGCTAGAAAGCACATTATAAAATAATTAATATTTCCGTCCATGAAAATGATACATTTACCAAATACTTTAAAACTTGTTTACTTTATTTTCAGGTACGATAGACAGTAAGGGGATCAGTGTTAACAAGTTCACAAGTTTCAAAACAATAAAACTCAAAAGAGCTGAAAAAATGCATGTGCTTACCGATGGTGCGTTAGCATAAAGCTATGAGGCTGACGTAGCTCAGACATCGTTCGGTCCCTTTAAGGGGAGTTGGAACCCCCTATCCCGATAATGTTAAATTTAGTGACTTGGCTTCCCTGTATTTCAGGAACCACTGTAGTCATTGGCATGAAACTTTTACAGCACATACAACTGTGTGGTCTGAGTCTACTGAACTACAATAATTGTATTTCAGCCACTGCTTTCGAAAATACAAAATTTTCAATTATATGGTTAAAATTTTGTGTCCTTTTTTGGTACGTTATTCTAAATACTTTCAATTATGCATAACATTATGTTCGTCTTTTATTTCAGTGGACTCAGAATATCTATGTTATTACTCCCTGAAAATTTCAATACTCTGCTTGAAGTGGTTTCTGAGATTTAAGGCAAAATGCAAGAGAAAATGTCAATTTTCAGGAACGACTTCTAAAATTTCAAAAGACTGTAACTCAATATTTGCTTCATTTTTTATTTTTAGTTACTCAGAAGCACCTGAACCATACTGTATATCATCCTCTTAATCTTTTTCGAAGTTTGTTTTCTTCTTTTCTTCTTTATGGACTCCTTAGTGGCCAACTGTGCTGCATACTCTGCTTTATCAATGCGAACCTTGTTCACCCGTTCAAGTTCTCTGATGCAGTTTGCTCCAGGATTAATTCCCATTTGCTGCAGCACTTTCACCCTACCAATTTTGCCATCATTAAAAGCAGTAATAGGATCATTGACCGCCCACTTTACTGTCTTCATGCCAACAAAAACATTTTTAGGTAAGCGAGTCCATATAAGATTACTGAACGACTCATTGGGATTCTGAGTCTGACCATGCAGACACTTCTTCAGTAATTCAGGATTTGCCAGGTCTCCGTAAATGATATCCATGACTGCCGCTGGGATGGAATGTTTATAGCTGTATGAACTGTTTGAGTTCTGAGCATTGCGGTAATTGCACCATGAATTAGGTCCAGGAGGGCAAAGGTGATGTACAGGTTTTTCATCAGTTGACAGTCTGTGGAAGAACGTAACCCATACTGCCTGCTTCATTTTCAACAAATCCTCAGTATTATTTCTAATGGCCATGCCATAATAGTGCTGTAGTTCATCAATCATTTTGTCTGTCAGCCTGCCTCTTATGGTTTCAACATCAGAAAGTTTCTTGTCTCTCAAACTTTATTTAAAGTTCCTTAACCTGGTGCCCATCCTCTTCTCGACATGACCTTTATAACCCAGTAATCCACAGCCTTCTACATAAAAAATTACGGATTTTATTAGATCTTGAAGTAACGCACGTAAAAATTTTTAACATTTTCAAACGGTGTAGATTATATTTAAGAAAATAAAATAAAATACTTCCCATGTGAGTATATATATCATTTTATTCGAAAAATTGGAAATTTTATAATGAGATAAAAATCCGAAAACGTGAAAAATTTTTTTTTTCCTTTCTAACTCGCCTTAAATCTAGAACACCAGAGAGTAAACATTAAAATCAAGTAAACGCAAATCGCACGCCAGAAAATCAAACAAGGCCCTTGCAAACTTTAACAAAAATACCTGGTGATCAAAAAGTCAGTATAAATTTGAAAACTGAATAAATCACAGAATAATGTAGATAGAGAGGTACAAATTGACACACATGCTTGGAATGACATGGGGTTTTATTAGGACCAAAAAAATACAAAAGTTAAAAAAATGTCCAACAGATGGCGCTTCATCTGATCAGAATAGCAATAATTAGCATAACAAAGTAAGACAAAGCAAAGATGATGTTCTTGACAGGAAATGCTCAATATGTGCACCATCATTCCTCAACAATAGCTGTAGTCGAGGAATAATGTTGTGAACAGCACTGTACAGCATGTCCGGAGTTATGGTGAGGCATTGGCGTCGGATGTTGTCTTTCAGCATCCCTAGAGATGTCGGTCGATCACGATACACTTGCGACTCAGATAACCCGAAAGACAATAATCGCACGGACTGAGGTCTGGGGACCTGGGAGACCAAGCATGACGAAAGTGGCGGCTGAGCCCACGATCATCACCAAACGACACGCGCAAGAGATCTTTAACGCGTCTTCATAAACATTGTACGTTCCAGCAGGTGTTTATCAGCCAGGTTGGGGATGATGCGATTCTGTAATATCTCGGCGTACCTCTCACCCGTCACGGTAGCAGTTACAAAACCAAAATCACGCATTTCCTCGAAGAAAAAAGGCCCGATACCGGTAGATGTGGTAAATCCAACCCATACCGTGACTTTCTCGTCGTGCAATGGAGTTTCCACGACAGTTCTAGGATTTTCGGTAGTCAAAATTTTGAAGTTGTGGGCGTTGACAAACCCTCGGAACGTGAAATGGTCCACAACACGTTACTTAACCAATCGTCATCTTCCGCCATCTTTTGAAACGCCCACACCGCAAATGCCCTCCGCTTCACTAAATCGCCAGGTAACAGTTCATGATGCCGATGGATTTTGTACGGATAGCATCGGAGGGTACGCCTAAGTGCCAACCAAACCGTAGTGCATGGAATGCCGGTGCGACGTGCGACTGCACGAGCGCTGACTTCCCCATGCGTAGACGAACCCGCTACAGTCTCCATTTCTTCCTGAACTGTCTCAGCAGCATTACGCCTTGTGCTCGGTCGGCCACTACGGGGTCTATCGTATAAACAACACGTGGCTTCGAACTTCGAAATCATTCACGCCACAGATGCATTTGTTAACGGACCTTTACCCGTTCGAATCTCCTTCCTATGGCGATAGGATCGTAACGCTGAACTAGCACATTCCCCATTCTGATAATACAGGTTCACTAAAAGCGCCCTTTCAGGTAGCATCAACATGCTGCGACTGCTGGCGCATCTGATTCTCTCTCTCATTACAGCTCCTTTTATACACGATTGTCATACGCAGTCACTGACGTTTTGCTGTCCAGCGCTATCTGTCGGACATTCTATGAACTTTGTTTTTTTTTTTGTTCTAATAAAACCCCATGTCATTCAAAGCATGTGTGTCAATTTTTACCTCTCTATCTACATTATTCCGTGGTTTATTAAGTTTTCAAATTTATACAGACTTTTTGATCAGCCGGTATATAAGCTTTCATATTTCGGCACAGTAATGTCGAATTTAAAAAAATAAAATTGTGTCAATTTAAAAAGAATTTACAATCAAGACGATTCGTTAAACGAAGGCAGGTAATTTAAAAAAAATTAATTTCTTATAAATGAATAAATACATTGCTGGCCATCCAAACTGCATCTCCAAGAAGGACAGGCTATATCACCTACGTGGGTGATAACACGTTGTACAAAGATCATATGATTGAAAATCCCGTGAAGTCAGGAAGAAGATGAAATCGGTACCGAGTGCTGCCACCATTGCCGGCTATGGCCACTGCTACGCGGCTTGGCATTGAATCAAAGAGGCTCTGGATTTGTTATTGTTGTAGAGCAATCCATGCTGCTTCCACATATTGCCGAACCTGATCTGCTGTAGCAGGGGATGGGCATACCGGGCTAGTCCTTCTGCAATCGTCGACCACACGTTTTCGACAAGCGAGAGATCGGGAGAACGGGGAAGCCAAGGCAGCAATGCAGTCCGATGGACGACGAAGAAGTCTTAAGCACTGCGTGTCACGCGAGGTTGCTTATTATCATGTTGCAATGTGGCCATTGGCCGTTTCCGAAGGTTTGAGAGGACAACAGGCTCCCACACTGCGCTGGCTGCTTAGTGTACCGGTAATGCGTACTGGTGAAGGGAGGGAGGGGGTGGGGAAGGTGGGTGACTGGAGTCCAGTACCACCTCAAACCATAACACCAGGTACAGGACCAGTATGGGGATACATAAGGCGACATATCAACAGTCTCTCACCACAGTGTCTCCAGACTCTAACTCGACCATCTTGGTGGTGCAGACACAATCGGGATTCGTAGGTAAAAACAACGTCGTTCCATGCGGTTGTCCATGTCTATCGTTCGTCGCACCATTGTCGGTGCAAACGCCTGTGGCATTGAGTCGGTGGTAAACGCAGCAATAGACGCCTTGCGGACAGCCCATTCTGCTGCAAACGACTTCTAATGGTACGCGCAGATACTGCTTGTTGCGCAGCAGACCGAATTTGTTTGATACGGTTCGTGATGTGGCAGAGCGATCAGTCACTACCATGCGCACAATATGATTCTCATCACGTGTTGTGGCGCAACGAGGTGGATGCAGTCACTCCCGTCGAAAGATGCTCGCTGTCTTCTACGAGGCATACTGAGACTGCTTACGCAAAACAGCGCCACGAAAGAATAATTCAATTACGGCCATCAGGCTGCCTGTCCCTCTGTATATAGAGCTTGCAGGTAGCGTTACTGGCGACTGTGATGTGCGCTTGCGCTGAAATACTAATCATGTGCAGCAAACATAAGCTGTAAATTTCGCCTGATTTGGTTGCTTATTCAGGGTATTGCATTTTGGGTGGTCAGCAGTGTACAAACATGGGACTTCCACAAAGCAGCCAATATTGAAATATAAAATTATTTTTGTCTTCTACAAGTAGGCTTGCATAACCTGGTCTCTGAGTATTAATATGAAATGTTGATCCATATAAATGTCTAAAACAAATATAACTGTCAGTGGTCAAAGCCAAGCAGCATTAAATGCGACAACCCAAACTGAATGGGCTCAACGAACAAAGGATTTTGCGAATCGCAGCAGCCACCTTGGCGCTTTAGTTGTACGTAGGAAACTTACTCACCGTTTTCCTGGTACACCTGAGTTTCTAAATAAATCCCGACTGCACAGCATTTGCAACCAAGACAGGCGAAATGATAATTGTGTCTACTCCGCAAACGCAGACTCGCGGCCCTTAAGGCAGAGGAAAGCAATATTTCTTCAATTGTTGTATGTATACGGTTTCGCGGTATGTATAGCGGTTGTAGGCGCTACGATCTGGAACCGCGCGACCGCTCCGGTCGCAGGTTCGAATCCTGCCTCGGGCATGGATGTGTGTGATGTCCTTAGTTTAGTTAGGTTTAAGTAATTCTAGGTTCTAGGGCACTGATGACCTCAGAATTTAAATCCCATAGTGCTCAGAGCCATTTGAACTATATACGGTTTCCTTCGCGCGACAATCCTTGGCGGCAAGTAAATACTGGAACCATGACATCCACAACCAAGGCAGCCAAAAAGAGACAGTACTGCACAACTGCTGAATTCGTCATTAAATAAGAAGCCAACACTGATAAATCAATGACTTTATTTGACGCATTTCGGATAGAAACCATGATCGGATTGCGTGCAAATCAGAAAGACAGCAAATAGCAGAAAATATAACTATACAAAGAATATACAAGAGTATGAAACTACATTATCGTTGAAATTAAACAGCTGAAAAACACACCATGAACATCTTGGTGATCAGATGTATAAAGTAGGTATGAAACAAACAAAGTTGTCATGACAGGCTAACTGACTAACTACAACACAATAAGCAGGAGGACAATTTAAGCCACGTAGTATTAAATACAGAAAAAAAATTCTGCTTTTAACGCTACGTGGTGCTACTTTTGTATTCATCACCGCCCTCTCATGGCTTAAATTGTCTTTTTCGTCTTTTTCTGCTTTTGTCGTAACTTGGCGCAACTTTTGTTTGCATCACCGCCCCCTGGTGGCTTAAACTATCTTCCTGCTTACTGCGTTGTAGGCAATCATTATGTCTGCTATGACATACTGTCTCTGTACATCTGATCACTAAGATGTTCATGATGTGTATTTCAGCTATTTGATTTTCCCGGTACTTGTGGTTTCATACTCTTGTATGTTCTTTGATCAGTAATATTTTCTGCTATTTACTACGTATTTGTGGTTTGCAGACAGTCTGATGATGAGTTCTACCGGAAACGCGTCAAATAAAGTCATTTGTTTATCAGCTGGTGGCTCCTTATTTAGTGGCCAATACAGCAAATGTGCAGTACTTCTTTTGATTGTTACTGCGTTTCTTTATGTCACAATTACAAAAACAACGCCAAACGTGCAACTCCGAAGACGCAAACCCGTTACCACGAAGGCAGAGAGAAGTACAGATTCTTCAGTTGTCGACCGCACACCATTTCCACAGCCACCGATAACTCGACGATTCGGATCGGACCTCCACCCTCAGCGTGCGGCCCCAGTATCTAAACAGGACGCCAGACAAACTTTGAGATCCAGAAGGATCGTGCGAGAGGTAAATGAACTCTAAGCGCGATTCCACGCTCTTTCGCTAGACACCGACCACCCGTTGCTTGGAAAGGACTAGCAAAGATGAAATCGATTCTAATCGCACACGGTTCAGATAACACCATCAAGCAGCAATCCAATATTTATCAAACTTTGAGGAGACGTTCTTCTCGTAACAGATGTTGAGTCATTAAATTTTCCATTCGGAACTAACATCCCTCATCAACACCAATGTCGAGTGTGGCCTCCCACAGGTACGAAAACTCTCTTGTATTTCGTGTGGCATGGAAGCAGACAGCCTCCGAATGTCATCTTGAGGAATTTCGTGTCATGCCTGAAAAACATGGTTTACAGTTCATAAAGATTGCTTGCATGAAAGTTTACCTCTTAAAATTAAAATTCCTTACTTGTTAAGTCTTAGATTGTTTGGGCCTTCAGCCTCATTTAAAATATTTTTTTGGATAAAGCTTTGGGCCTTCTGGAGTACAGGCTCTGGTTCAGTAACGTCAGAATCTTGTTGAGATGGTTCAAATGGGTCTGAGCATGGGACTTACCTTCTAAGGTCATCAGTCCCCTAGGACTTAGAACTACTTAAACCTAACTAACCTAAGGACATCACACTCATCCATGCCCGAGGCAGGATTCGAAGCTGCGACCGTAGCGGTCGCGCGGTTCCAGACTGTAGCGCCTAGAACCGTTCGGCCACCTCGGCCGGCAATCTTGCTGAGACCTGTTAAGCTGTTTTTATAATAGTGTGCAATTCTGTCATACTGGCCCAGACTGGAGATACTGGCTCAGTCCATCTACAAGCTACTATTCACCCTGACGAGTACAGCCACTGCATTCTGTAATTTTGGATGCATCCTTGTTTACACAAACACTGTGAGACTCCCCACCACCACGCACTGAGGCCAACACCATGCCGTCGCCATGAGAGTCCATGTCCCCACCCTCCAACCCCCCAACTGTCCATGTAGTTTTGTAACATACAAGGGGCCATGGCAGCCACCCTTCCCAGGCCACCACCAGCACCACCACCACCACCACCACCACCACTACCAGGCAGCAACCCTGACTTATTCCCCAGAGTTAAAGACCGAGCTGTACGGTGTGTAGTAGGAACACTTGCGTCTTTATTTAAACTAATACCTTACAAGGATGGATGGATATGATGTTATGGGCGCTCAACAGTGTAGTCTGTAGCGCCCGTTACAAGGGAGAGATCCCTGTTCCGTGAGTGATGAAAGGCCTGGTTAAATCTGCAGTACAGAACAGGTAGTTGGAACTGTGAAAAGGGGCCAAAAATGAGCTGCTGTGAGCTACACTCGAACACATATAACTTTATTTAGTTGCCCAAACATTACAGCGCAAATTTCCGAGCTTAACTGTCGATTGAACATGTCACACAAACTTATGGCTTAAGGGCACAACTTCTTTAATTTTTAAAACGGCTGAAGGCCCATGATTTAAAACACAACTACAATAAATTTTCAAAAGGCAAAAAGCGCAAGGTTTAACCTTAAAATAATATTTCGAATGAGGCTGAAGGCCCAAAGCTTTATCCTTAAATAATTTTTTTAAAAAAGGAGGCTGAAGGCCCAAACAATCTAAGATTGTGTAGTTGTGGTAGTAGATGGACGCTTTGTGCGCGTCAGATATCAAAAAAATGTTCAAATGTGTGTGAAATATTATGGGACTTAACTGCTAAGGTCATCAGTGCCTAAGCTTACACACTACTTAACCTAAATTATTCTAAGGAAAACACACACACCCATGCCCAAGGGAGGACTCCAACCTCCGCCGGGACCAGCCGCGCATCAGATATCATTCTTGTGAAGAAGCACTTATCATCCTTCAAATAAACAAGGTTACTGTATCAGTGTTGTATTTATTAATCACAAATATAATTGATCACGGCCTAGATGATATTCCAGTAGTTTTAGAAACATAAAAGGGCGGAGTCTGTATCGATGTTTCTCACTAAAAAGAAAACAATGACATTGAGACAAGAGGTAACACCTCAATGTCGACCGAAGGTCTGACTATCTACATGCTTTCATGCAGAACAGGAATCCAGAGCCTTCAAAAATGAGGAACGGATGGACCTCCCCTGTCCAATTGCCGTACCACTGTCTGATCAATCCGTGCATGAGCTCCTGTTGGGAGTTTGTTAATGGACTCCCATTATGTCCTCCAGGTTGATGACTTTTCCTACCGTATCGTCTTTGTCATTGGCGAGCTCAGTTTTCAATCTCGTCCAGTGAACGATTGGCACTACAGAACCACGTAACACAGTCTTCCTGCTGGATTCGAAAATTTCCGATCTCGCAGCGTCTGGCGTGTAACCTGTAAACTCGCGTGTTGTTTTCATGTGTTCCTCATTGTGGAATGGCGCTTCCCTGCGGAGATGGTGGGGGGGGGGGGGGGGGGAGGGGGGAGAGAATTGACCCTTCCGTGGTGTGATACGTCCACGGTGGCGTTGGGCAGAATTGTGATGAAATTTAATGCCAATCAGACATCATTAACCCGCCTTACACCTCATATACTCTTCTGAGATCTGATCTTTTGTCGCGTGCATCGACCCCTTGCTGTTTGAAGCGCCGCAAGGCCCGAGTGTAATATCGCAGGGGTCATGCTTACGCACCATTAAAGGGGAAGGTTGTAGGCACTTTCGGCAAAATTTCACATTTCTACTTCGCAATGGAGGAAAATGGAAGGTGCATTTTTCTAAAATGAGTCACTCTATTTTCGCTATTCAAACCACATTAAAATAATGTTTTCGCTTAATCGTAACGACACAGTGCCTGTATGTTGCGACCGTCCATCTGCACGACATACACGCCGAGTCTGATTCAGACTGCCGCCGCGTTGACAATGACAAAACCAAAAACGCGGCGACGATATCCAGTTGCACTCAACAGTGTACACGTGAAACTTGGAAAAGGTAAGTCTATGTCAGATCGACAGTATGCTTACTAACATTCCCTAAAAAAAAGAGCAATTCGTTTTGGTTGGGATACACTGAACAAACGTGAAAAAAGTCTACACTGAGGATGAAATACGTGTAATAAAAGTTCGTGGACACGTCCTCGAATCACATTTTTCCGTATTAATAATGACATTTATTTGCTTAAACTAACATTATATAAATTTTGTGGCAGCTTTGATCCAATTGCGAGAAAGTAAACGATACTGCAGGTAGCGCGAAACGAATGCAAGTGCAATTCAATGAGTATAATCAGAAATCCGATCTTATTCAGCTGGGCTCTGTTCCACTTCTCAATTAGCAAGCCACTTTAGAACGGATCGAAATCACTAATTCTCGGAAACAATAAAATGTGACTAGGGCCTGCCGCCGGGTAGACCGTTCGCCGGATGCAAGTCTTTCGATTTGACGCCACTTCGGTGACTTGCGCATCGATGGCTATGAAATGATGATTATTAGAACACAACAACACCAAGTCGCTGAGGGGAGAAAATCTCCGACCCAACCGGGAATCGAACCCAGGCCCTTAGGATTGACATTCTGTCGCATTGAGCACTCACCTACCGAGGGGAAGGATCTCAGAAACAATGAGGTTGCGGGACTGGCACGTATAAATAAAATTTGTTTTCGAGTGTTGTAACAATCTCACCTGATCCGAAAGTGATCCTTTGTCTTGACTATTTATTTCAATGTTTTTCTGAAACGGGAAATGACACCCGGCTTGTTTGACAAAATTCATCAAATCACTGGCATGGAGGAGTTGTACACTCTTATACATTTCGGTCACGACGTCATTAGAAAATTGTGCACCTTCATTTGTTCATTCGGGATTTAGCGTCCGACCAAAATATAGATAATCTAAGTCAAAGTAACATTCTACAGGATGACTCAAAAGATCGGGAAATTTTAGAATTGAGATTACTGGATGAGCATAATTACTTTACTCATATTTATTTGTATCAGTGTATATTACAGAGTATGCCGCTATTGAACGTGACAAGCATTTTTATTCCTTGTCCGTCCCCGGTAGCTGAGTGGTAGCCGGCACGGTAGCTCAGCGTGTTCGGTCAGAAAGCTGGTTGGCCTCTGTAATAATTTAAAAAAAAAAACTGAGTTCAACAAACGAATTTGAACCGATGTCATGTGACGTCTGCGACGACCAAACACAAAAAAAGTGGTCAGCGCGACAGAATGTCAATCCTAAGGGTCCGGGTTCGATTCCCGGCTGGGTCGGAGATTTTCTCCGCTCAGGGACCGGGTGTTGTGTTGTCCTAAAAAATGGTTCAAATGGTTCTGAGCACTATGGGACTTAACATCTACGGTCATCAGTCCCCTAGAACTTAGAACTACTTAAACCTAACTAACCTAAGGACATCACGCAACACCCAGTCATCACGAGGCAGAGAAAATCCCTGACCACGCCGGGAATCGAACCCGGGAACCCGGGCGTGGGAAGCGAGAACGCAACCGCACGACCACGAGCTGCGGACTGTGTTGTCCTAATCATCATCATTTTATCCCCATCGACACGTAAGACTTGCAACCGGCGAACGATCTACCCGACTGGAGGCCCTAGCCTAGTCACACGACATTTATTTATTTTATTATTATTTCTTGTATATCACGTCTGATAGATGAGCTCCCACCCACATTGTTGGCACCCGATAGGAATATCATGCAAGGCTCGACCTAACATTTCAATAGGAATCGTGGAGATTTCTTTTCCTATTCTTGTTTTACGTTCTTCGGTGGTAGTAGGTCGAGTACGATGAGTCACTCTCGTAAGTTGACGCCTCAAGAAAAAACCACGCGCTGTCGTCAGGCGATTCTGGGGGTCATGCAATGTCACCGTGCCTTGAATGACACGTTAAGTAACAATCGTAGCACAGCTTGCATCGATACATACCTTGCTCCGTCATGTTGAAATTAATTGTTGGCAGGAAAATAAGGCTCTTCATGCGCAACAAAACTTACCGTCATCACAACATACCAAACAGACGTTACAGTGGTTGCGCACCAATCATTTTCAAAAATGTAAAAATGTAGGGGCGTATAACGCCACCCGATGACACGGCGCACCATACAGTAGTCTTCCTGCTGTGCAATGGACGCTCATGTAGCTGAGGTGAATTTTGTTGAAACCAGTATCGAAAACTCTGGCTACTGACAAAGCCACTGAAGTGGAAATGAACTTCGTACGACATCACAGGTTCTTAATGAAATTGTCGTTGTTGTGCACTTTTGCTAACACGAATTCAACATATTGTCTACGCATTTGCGGATCGTTAGAGTGAAGTTGCTGAACGATCTGCAGTTTGTAGAGCTGGAACTTTAAATCGACTTTCAGTATTCGCTGAACTCTCGAGCGATGCAACTGTAGAAACTCTGCGTAACGTCGAACAGAGCACTGTGGGCTTCTTACGAAAGCAGTTCGCATAGCCTCTATACTGTCTCCCATACGAGCGGTTCGGGGTCTCCCTGCACACTGCTTCTTTAATCCAGAACCGGTTGCTTCAAAATTGCGGACCCAGGTGTTGACATCACGCGCTGAGCGAACGCGACCGTGCCGTCCGATGTTGCAACGACGCTAAAATTTTCGACGCGCAGCCTCCACATTTCTATTCTTGTAATAGTGTTTTACCGCAAAGGCACACTCCAAACCGTCCCATGGTTCCATGTTTACTACTGACTAAACGGCAAGACAGAGCGAGCAGCATTCTATATGTTATTCAGCGCCATCTACCTCACAGCGTTGCCACAACACGTTCCAAAGTTTCCCATTTTTTTTAGTCACCCTATGAATGTTACCTCGACAATGTTCCTGGGTACATTGCGTGTTCCCACATGTCTCCTTGTGAGGATACGTCCAACATTGTCGAACATGATCGTTTTGGCGGCACATGTGTTATTATTTGGGAAAGTATAATGTTGCAAGGGCGTACTGACCTCCAAATCTATGAACGTCGTACAGTCACCGGTCAGATTTATTGTGACACTGTAATCCTTTCCTGTGTGCGTCTTTTCTGGAATGCTTTCCGCCCTGACCCCATTTTTATGGATTACATTGAGCGACCGCAACAAACAGCGCAGTTG
This sequence comes from Schistocerca americana, assembly GCF_021461395.2. Classification (NCBI taxonomy): domain Eukaryota; kingdom Metazoa; phylum Arthropoda; class Insecta; order Orthoptera; family Acrididae; genus Schistocerca; species Schistocerca americana. Next base: position 571,068,838 of record NC_060123.1, read on the forward strand.
GAGGAGTTCTTGGAATGAGAGGATATGTGGCGAATGGACTGGTCTGTCTTTTCCCCCGACTTAAATCCCATAGAGCACGTGCGGGAGGCTGCAACAAGTCTACATGCACCAACGACCATTCAACACTGGTGGAGGAATCGAACGAACTGCCACATGAAATCCTTACCAACCACATCGCTGAGCATGCATTGCCATTCGTGCTGATCACACACCTTATTAAGAGCCGCGTCCTACCGTTTGTAATGTCCAAGGGACCACCATGAATCGCGGTGACCTCAGTGTAATTATTTTCTTTGAATAAAAGCTTCAAAAATGGCTCCAACCACCATGGGACTTAACATCTGAGGTCATCAGTCCCCTAGACTCAGAACTACTTGAACCTAAGTAACCTAACGACATCACACACATCCATGCCAGACAGTATTCGAACCTGAGACCGTAGCAGCTGCACGATTCCAGGCTGAAGCGCCTAGAGCCGCTCGGCCACAGCGACCGGCAATAAAAGATTCATTTCTGTTCGTTTCACCATGTATTTCCTTCAGTTAGCTTGGGTACTATACTGTAGCAGTTTCATCGAACTATGTCACTTGGCAGTGACATCATGCAGAAGTTATTTTCATCTTTAACCTTTGCACACCAGTGTAAAACAGTTACTGGAATCATTCAAATACGTTAAACATCGAAGTGTGTGCTCACGGAGCGATTTAAAGTTGTGCAAGGAAGGCAGATGCTACACTGAGATGCGTTGGAAGAGTCCGCACGATATGTATGTAGTCCAGCCACAAAGGAAGTGGCTTCTTGTCAGCATGGGGTTCATGACAGGTAGGATTGATAGAGGAAATACAGAAGATCCAAACAAGAGCAGCACTTTTCGTCATGGCTTCATTTAGTATGTGCGAAAGTGTCACGGAAATGCTCACGTGATACGTTATGCACCACAACCGGTTTTGGTGTTAATATTCCGAGAGCATACGTTCCTAGAAGAGACAAACAGCTTACACTCTAAGACACAAAAAAGTAGTAGAAGAAGAAGAAGAAGAAGAAGGGAGCACCACAATAGAAGTATCCTAAAGGGAACAGAAATCGGTAGATGTGATCTACATATACAGACAAACAAGTGATTACAGTTCCAGAAAAAACTGGATCATTTATTGAAGAGGATGAGCTTCACAAATTGAGCAAATCAGTATCGCGTTGATCCGCCTCTGTCCCTTATACAAGCAGTTATTCGGCTTGGCATTGATTGATAGAGTTGTCGGAGCTACGCATGCAAAATTCTGTCCAATTGGTGCGTTAGACAGTAAAAACCCAGAGCTAGTTAGAGGGCCCAGCCCATAATGCTCCAAATTCTCTCAACTGAGGAGAGATCCAGTGACCTTGCTGGCCGAGATAGGACTTGGTAAGCAGTAGAAACTCTCGCAGTGTGCGGGCGGGCATTATCTCGCTGTCATCAGGGCACAACTGTATGCAGGACTGATCACAGAAGATAATTCAATTCCACTCAATGAGATTACAGGCCGTAGACGTGTCTGGAGAAGCCCTGAACAACAGTGGAATATCAAACTGACTGTCGCCTGTCATTCGGCCCGACAACTACAAGTGCCATTTCTCTTAATAGCAGGCCCTTTTATTTGTCACCTGCAGCACCATTATCGCACAGCAGGACGTCGATGATATTCTACGCCCCTTCTCGTTGCCCTTTGTGGCAAGCCGTCCTGTGCTTACATTTCAGCACCGCATACGGTGAGAGTTTCTAGTGCTTGTCTTGGCGCTTGCCAAACCCTACATTGGCCATCATGGTCGCCGGATCTCTCCCCAGATGAGAACGTTTGGAGTATTACGGGCGGGGCCTTCCAACTAGCTCGGGATTCCGACGATCCAACGCACCAATTGGACAGAATTTAGCTCTGATATTCCTCAGCGAGACATGCAACAACTCTTTCAATCAATGCCAAGCCGAGTATTTAGTTTCATAAGGGCCAGAGGTGGACCAACGAGTTACTGACTTGCTCATTTTGGGAAGTTCTTTCTGTTGAGCAAATCATGCAGTTTTTCTGAAACTGAAATCATTTGTTTGTTTGTACACGTACATGACGTCCACCGATTTCCTTCACATTCTAATTCATTCATGTTGCTTCTTTTTTCTTATCTGACAATGTATTAGTTCCGTGTACGTATATCTCACGAGAAGACCGTGGAGGTAAAATTAGATTCGAACTCGCTCGGAGGCTTACAGACTATCGTTCTTCTAGCAGACCATTCGTGACTGAACAGGAAAGGTGATGGTGGTGCACAAAGAACCACTGTAAGCTGGGTTGTAGAGTGTAAATTTGGGTGCAGATGCAAAAAAAAAAAAAACAAAGGTTTGCAAATAGAGCTTCTCTTTGATAGCTTAGGAAGCTGTAGGTTTACCGCTGGCCGCTGTGGCCGAGCGGTTCTAGGCGCTTCAGTCTGGAGCCGCGTGACCGCTACGGTCGCAGGTTCGAATCCTGCCTCGGGCACAGATGTGTCTAATGATCTTAGGTCAGTTAGCTTTAAGTAGTTCTAAGTTCTAGGGGACTGATGACTTCAGATGTTAAGTCCCATAGTGCTCAGAGCCATTTGAACCATTTATATATTTATTGTATATTAAGAACCCCTTCATATTACAAATGTGTATATTTCCTAACTAATGTTACTGATCAATTGCCTAAATCTGCCCCTCTTTATGACTGCGCGATCTAATATAAATAACGCGAGATGACTGACATCATCTACGTACCAAACACTAGAAGACACTACTTTCAAATATGATCTACAGTGGTGTGCAACATCAGTGAAAATAAACCTTACGAGATCAAAACTGTTTAGTCTCGTAGCCCTAATAAGCTGAAGCAATTAGCAATATCACCGTATGTAGTACTGCGTCCGGTGCGTCGGAGTGATGGTTCTCATACACGTCTGTGATGATGGAAGAACTCCAGCGACAAAATGAACTCTTTCAAACACTAGGACGGCAGAAGGCGATCCTCTGACTAGTATAATCCCATAGTGCTCGGAGCCATTGTTTTGTACGTTTACCTAGTGAGGCTTCTTCCTAATGTTCTTTACTCTCCTAGTTTTTGGTTGTACTCCATTTTTGAGTTTATCTATTTGCTTCTTGGTAACTGACTGCAAAATCCTGTTGCTCTTAACAACTGGCGGACGCTCTTTGCGTAGTGTGGGAGAACTGCCGTTGGTGACCAGGGTCTGTTCTGTGAGGATGAACAACTGTACCCGCACAGTTCCATAGCATTATTGCGGTTAGATTTGTTAGAGGAGGGGACTTAAGGTAATACTCGTAAATTTCTGGAAGTGTCTTTGCTCCTTTCAGGTGCAGGGTTAAACGTAAGGTCGTGAATTTATCCGTCGGGAGGGCGGTGCATTCACTCGCTGCCCAGTACACGGGAAAGCCATTTAATTTAAAAGTCCATCGAACGTCTCGGAGCATTCCTCCACGGAGCGGAGCGCATGACGGCCGACCGGAGGAATGCGAATGTAATTGGGGTCCCCGAGGCGCAGATGTTTTCTGGAGGGAAACCGAGTGCGGGGAGGGGGCGGAATTGTTTTTATACTCGCAGGGCGTTATCGGGGACGCAGCACCCGTAATGATTCGGGCGACTGCGTTATTTGGAAGCGCGCGTAATAAAGTGTGAAAAGTTACGGCGACCTCCGGTGACCCTATACGGCGTCATGAGCGGGGAGGCGATGATTCCGTCGGCGCAGGAGGAAAGGGTGGGTGGGAGAGTAGAGGAGGAGGGGTGGGGGGGGGAGAGAATAAAGAAAAAGAGGAAAACAACGAGACGGACATTTGCTCGTAAAACGGCGGCCGTTTTGGCGGGCAGGACCGGACGGTCGTAAAGGCGCTGTAATGAGCGGGCGCGCTCGTGTTTAAATTAAAAGATTCATAGCGCGGCCGCACTAAAAGTTCCCCGCAGCGCCGGATGTGCAGAGATCTCACCCACGACCGATCGCCCGTAAAGCCTCAGATTTACCGCCGAATGAGACGCGCGTGTGAACCCTTCGATTGCTGAAATCGGGACGATTTTTTGGGCCGCGGGTGATCGGTAACTCTCTCTCTCTGCTCTTCATCCAACAGCGGGAAGTCACTCCGCTAGCCACGAGAGGCTATGGGAAGTCGTATGGGGGCAGAGAACAGGACGGGAAAGGTAGGTGGTACTCGGGATGGGAAAAGCTGCGGGGGCGGAGGGGGAAGTCTGACGCGAGGCAGATTCCGGTTCCAGTTTTTATTACCAATCCTGGACGATCGGTGTATTACGAAGCGGAAGCTCAGCAAGACTGCCTCAGACGGCTCGCCGTCTGTAAATTATCTCAAGCAGCGCGCCGGCAGCTTATACAGTCTCCTGGCGATGGCTTCATTTTCGTGACGATTTATGATATCAGTGCGTAGCCGCGCGCACCTGCTGCTACGCCGACGGGAGCTCTTCTAGGCAGCTGCAGGAGCTCACCTGCTGTCGCGTAATGTCCTTATCCCTATAAAAGGCATTCACTCAGCGACTACATAGCTCCGCCTTCTCGAATTACTCCTTGTAATTATCCTCTAGATTCGCAGGTTTGTGAGGCACAATATCAGCACACACAACACACACACACAAACGCACAGCTCGCATGTGATCCTTCAGATAAGTGAGAACTTTACGATCACCATATCACAGCGTCTCACAGACACTCAGCGAGTTAAGACCAGTTGCTACAACAGTGTGAAAAAAAACAAGAGGACGTGGTGAATGGCCACTGATTTCAACACCACTGTGCACCACAAGGAAGAGCAATATTGCAGACAGTGTGCTGTTGCAATCCTGTAAGGTGTGAAGTTACTTACCCAGTACCAATATTATGTAGAAGGCCTATGAAACATTTTGCTTTCTATTCTACTAGCTAGATTCCAGTTTACACACATATCCGAGTTTTATAAACTGAAGAGCCAAAGAAACTGGTAAACCTGCCTAATATCATGAAGGGCCCCGGCGAAGAAGCAGAAGTGCCACAACACGACGTGGCATGGTCTCGACTTATATATAAAGTACATCTACATCTACAAGGTTATTCTGCAAGTCACACTTAAGTGCCTGGCAGAGAGTTCATCGAACCGTTTTCGTACTACTTCTCTACCATTCCACACTCGAATGGCGCGTGGGAAAATAGGAACACCTAAATCTTCCGCTCGAGCTCTGATTTCTCTTATTTTATTATGATGATCATTTCTCCCTACGTAGGTGGCTGTCAACAAAATATTTTCGCATTCGGAAGAGGAAGTTGGTGACTGAAATTTCGTAAATAGATCTCGCCGCAAAGAAGACCGCCTTTGTTTCAGTGACTGCCACCCCCTCGCGTATCATATCAGTGACACTCTCACTCCTATTGCGCTATAACACGAAACGAGCTGCCCTTCTTTGCACTCTTTCGATGTCCTCCGTCAATCCTACCTGGTAAGGATCCCACACCGCGCAGCACTATTCCAGCAGAGGACGGACAAATGTAATGTAGGTTGTCTCTTTAGTGGGTTTGTCGCATTTTCTAAGTGTTCTGAGAGCAAAGCACAGTCTATGTTTCGCCTTCCCCACAATATTATCTATCTGGTCTTTCCAATTTAAGTTGCTCATAATTGTAATTCCTAAGTATTTAGTCGAATTGACCGCGATTTGTGCGGTTTATCATATACCTAACATTTATTGTGTTTCTTTAAATACGCATGTGGATGACCTCCTACTTCTCTTTGTTTAGTGCCAATTGCCACTTTTCGAATCATACAGAAATTCTCTCTAGATCATTTTGTAATTGGAATTGATCGTCTGATGATTTTACTAGACGGTAAATTACAGCGTCATCTGCAAACAATCTAAGGGGGCTGCTCAGATTATCACCTAGATCGTTTATGTAAATCAGGAACAGCAAAGGAGCTTGCGGAACGCCAGATATCACTTCTGTTCTACTCGATGATTTCCCGTCTATCACTACGAACTGTGACCTCTCTGAGAGGAAATCACGAATCCAGTTACACAACTGAGACGATACTCCATACGCACGCGATGTGATTAATAGTCGCTTAATAGGAACGGTATCGAAAGCCTTCTGGAAATCTAAGAATATGGAATCGATCTGAGATCCCCTGTCGACGGCACTCATTAGTTCATGGGAATAAAGAGCTGGCTGCGTTGCACAAGAACGATATTTTCTGAATCAGTGTTGGTTATGTTTCAATAAGTCATTTTCTTCAAGGTGAATCATAATGTTCGAGTACAGTATATGCATCATACTGCAATTTGGGGTCAGCGATTTGGGTCTGTAATTCAATGGGTTACTTCTATTTCCTTTCTTGAATATTGGTGTGACCTGTGCTACTTTTCAGTCTTTAGGAACAGACCTTTCGTCAAATGAGCGGTTGTATATGATTGCTAAGAAAGGCGCTATTGTGTCTGCATACTCTGAAAGGAACCTGATTGGTATACAATCTGGACCGGAAGACTTGCCTTTCTTAAGTGATTTGAGTTGTTTCGTAACACCTAAGATATCTACTTTTATGTCACTCGTGCTAACGGCTGTTCTGGGATATTTACTTCGTCTTCTTTCGTGAAGGAATTAAGGAAAACTGTATTTAGTAACCCCGCTTTAGTGGCACCATCATCGGTAACAATTCCATCGCTACCGCGTAGTGACGGTATTGACTGTTTATTGCCAATGGTATGCTGGAGCGAACTGACACCATGAATCCCGGAGGGCTATCTATAAATCCGTAAGAGTACGAGGGGATGGAGATCTCTTCTGAACAACACGTTGCATGGCATCCCAGATATGCTCAATAATGTTCATGTCTGGGGAGCGTCGTGGCCAGCGGAAATGTTTAAACTCAGAAAAGTGTTCCTCGAGCCATTCTGTAGCAATTCTGGAAGTGTGCGGTGTCACATTGTCCTGCTAGAATTCCCAAGTCAGTCGGAATGCACAATGGACATGAATGGATGCAGGTGATCATACAAGATGCTTACGTAAGTGTTACCTGACAGAGTCGTATCTAGACGTTTCAGGGATCCCACATCACTCCACCTGCAAACGCCCCACACCATTACAGAGCCTCCACCAGCTTGAACAGTCCCCTGCTGACATGCAGGGTCCATGGATTCATGAAGCTGTCTCCATATTCGTACATGTCCATCCGCTCGATACGCTTTGAAACGAGACTCGTCCGATCAGGAAGCATGTTTCCACTCATCAACAGTCCAGTGTCGCTGTTGACGGGCTCAGGCGAGGCGTAAAGCTTTGTCGAAGGCAGTTATCAAGGGTACACGAGTGGTCCTTCGGCTCCGAAAACCCATATCGATGATGTTTCGTTGAATGGTTCGCACGCTGACACCAGCATTGAAATCCGCAGCAGTTTGCGGAAGAGTTGCACTTCTGTCACATTGAACAGTTCACTTCAGTCATCGTTGGTCCTGATGTTGCAAGGCCTTTTTTCCGGCCGCAGCGATGTCGGAGATTTGATGCTTTACCGGATTCCCGATACCACGGTATATTCGTGAAATGGTCGTACGGGAAAAGCCCTACTTCATCGCTACTTCGGATGCTGTGTCCCATCGCTCGTGAGTCGACTATAACAACACGTTCAAACTCACTTAAACCTTGATGACCGGCCGTAACCTAAGCCAGGCACTTGTTGTCTTATATAGGCGTTGCTGTCCTCAACGCGATATTCTGCCTGTTGACGTATCTCTGTATATGAATAGGCACGCCTATACCAGTTCTTTGGCGCTTCAGTGTATCAGGAAAGGGAATGAAATCTGTCAACAGCACAGAATTGTACTGCTCCAGCGTTGAGACCAGACACCCGTAGAAATAATACAGTGTGATCAGACGCTAACAAAGCTGCGCCACGTAGGAGGGAAGGCAACGCCGAACAGTTTAGGCTCCATCTTAGAATACGTCACTTAACTGTGCAGACAAGACAGAGCCTAATACCAACGACGTAATCTGTGTACGAGGGTTGGAACTTAAATAGTGGCAACTATTTATTCACAACCGATACAAAAGAGTTACGTCTTTGTACCTCTTACTGTCCTTCAAAGTAGTCACCAGCGTTGTGTAGAACCCGTTGCCAGCGATGTGGAAGGCGGAGTATACTGTTAGCAGAGCCTGTTCTGTTGATGGTGCGACTGGAGCGAGTCTACTGCCTGTCGAATCTCTGGAACAGTTCTGAAGCGAATGCCACGAAGTGGTTCCTCCATCATCGGAATCAAATCAAAGTCACAAGGACTTAAGTCCGGGGAGTATGGTGGACGATACAGTGCTTCCCAGTCCCATCGACCAAACAGAGCAGCCACAGCTTGCGCTGTATGCGCCAGAGGATTGTCGTACGAAAGCCGGCAGCTCGTGGTCGTGCGGTAGCGTTCTCGCTTTCCACGCCCGGGTTCCCGGGTTCGATTCCCGGCGGGGTCAGAGATTTTCTCTGCCTCGTGATGACTGGGTGTTGCGTGATGTCCTTAGGTTAGTTAGGTTTAAGTAGTTCTAAGTTCTAGGGGACTGATGACTATAGATGTTAAGTCCCATAGTGCTCAGAGCCATGTGAACCATTTTTTTTGTCGTACAAAATGATGGGTGGGTTGCGCAGAAAGTGTCGCCGCTTCTTTCGCAAAGATGGTCGCAGGTCATGCTCCAAAAACTAACAGTAATACGACTTAAGTCCTTGTGACTTCGATTTTATTCAGAAAATGAAGGAACCACTTCGTGGCATTCGCTTCAGAACTGTTCCAGAGATTCGACAGGCAGTAGACCGCTCCATTCGCACCATCAACAGAACAAGGTTCTGCTAACGGTATACTACGCCTTCCACATCGCTAGCAACGGATTGTACACAACGCTGGTGACTACTTTGAATTACAGTAACAGGTGCAAACATGTAACTCTTTTGTATCGGTCGTGAAAAAATAATAGTTGCCACTATTTAAGTTCCAACCCTCGTATTTAGAAACGATCGTCTATTCAGACACAACGATGTCTCGTAATCTTGGATGTTAATATATCCCTCAGTACAGAAGACACTACCTATCACTACAACGAAGTTATGTACTGAAAGATTGCCACAGTTACTATTTTCGTGGTGAAATGAAATGCCATGTGGCTGTTGCCTCCCGTCGGGTAGACCAGTCGCCTCGTGAAAGTCTTTTTAGGGGACACCTCTTCGGCGACTTGCGTGTCGATGGGAATGAGATAATGATGAGGAAAACACAACACCCAGTCCCTGAGCTGAGAAAATCTCTCACCCAGCGGGGAATCGAACACGGGCTCCTTGGTATGACAGTCCGTTGCGCTGATCACTTTTTTAAAAAATCTCATTTTGTTCGTTTTCGTTGGTTGTATCTACGCGGGACGGACGTCGCAAGACACCCGTTTCAGTTCGTCGTTGCTTCATTAACTCAGTTTTTTTTAAATTACAGATGGCAGCTAACCCTCTGACCGAACACGCTGAGTTACCGTGCCGACGTCACTCAGCTATCGGGGCGGATATTTTCGTGTTATAATGGGGCTAGTTGTGGTTACTGATCTTAATAACAATACTGATCTTAATAACAATTCTGACTCATATGAGATCACTAGGTTCGTAGTGTTAACTGCCACCAAAGCTAATCTCCGTCGCAATGAAAAATACCTTGCCCAAGAGTATATGTTGGATAGAAATCAGATATTCCACTTGCAGCTCAGACTAAAATCTTCAGTGTATGGATTGAAAATACGACGACGCACTTCTCTAAGCAATGGCGTAACTAAAATATGCCACCAACGTATAAAATTAATAAATGCGGACTGTCTGATACGCTGGTTCCACTTAAATGCTTTTCCTACCAAAGTTTCAAAGTATTAGGTAAACTCATCCAATCAGTGTGAACTTTAAGTACTTTTACATAATATTAAGTATACGTTCAACTTCCAAAGACGTAATTTAATCTTTACTTATCAGTCGTTGCTAGTCAATGATAACGTCTATATGTAGTTTCTCCTTACAACAAGATTATTGGTTAAATCGAATTATAACGTCTTAACTCTTTCTCAAAATCTCAAGCTATCTGAAATAAATAAAATTTATTATTTTAAAACGCCCTTATCTTTCATAAAGCGTAAACTATCTTTTCATTTGCTTAAATCATTAACATATTCCCTTTCGTTGCAAATTTATATATAAAAATTCTTATTTCAGGTTCTTTGAGTGTTAACATGTTTGAACTTTACTTCGACAAAATGCCAACCTTTTGCTTTACATATCTGTGTCTTCTCTTTAATACTTTGCTGTATAGGCAAATTAATCGTCTGCTTTAATACCGAACATTACTTTCAAATATCTTTCCAATAATAATTCGGGTATAAATGATACTCGGGGATTCGTTTTTATAGTTTAAAACAAAAATGCTCTGTCTTAGTTGCCCCTTACTATTTCTTGCACTGGTACAGATCAGCATATTTCGTTACGAGTGCTGCTTAAGTAGACAAAACCTCACTAAGGGGAAACGTAATAACCATAAAAAAATCAAACAAAAATCCTCAGTGTCACCGCCACTTTTAAACTATGGGTTCACAAGTGTTAACCACTTCAGGCGATGACTTTGTGCGAGCCCACTAATATTTAAATACATAATTAATTACACAGCTGTTGTTTTATAGAAAGCAAGCACTTAGGAATAGCATAATTGTGATTTTGTGTTAGGGTGTATTTTGTGGCTTCAGCGTGAGCGTCGTTTACTGTAATAAATTTTGGAAATATCTCTACAGATATACCCTGTAAGCGTAATTGTTGTCGTGATAAGAGACAGTTAGCTTGTACTAAAAAAAATGGTTCTTGCTTTGTCGTTTAAGGACCTTGGAAAAAACTACTAAATCTTGTAAATCTCTAGCAGCTTCCCATTGGTTGTAATTATAACATTTCTAACAACGAAGTTGTCAACACTACATTTTTAACAACCTAGGACGTCCGCTCTCCTCGCGAAGGCACTACCCCTAACAGCTTGCTTTCTGTTCCACAACCACAATACACCAGCGCAACCCCACTATTCCCTGAGCGTGTGCTATTATCCACCTTCCAAAATCACATAATGACTTCACGTAATAAAGTCTCTCCTCTTCCACAACCCAACGAAATCAGTTACTGTTCGCCTATAAACGTTTGGCTATCAAACGCCACAACGTTCAGCCGCTGTGCCTGCACAGGATTAACAAACAGGAGAAACCTGTCTCGGACTTCAGTTAATGTAGCCTCAACTGCTAGTACCCATAAAATTCTACGTTTCGTCACAAATCTATCTTGTGCTTTTCTCTCCACACGGTGAGCTTAAACTCACCAAAATCGACGAAACAATTAATTTCTCCATCAAAACGATAATATTTTCAGAGTATCTACCTAGACAACTTAAGAGATGAATTGAATTCTCCGGAGTTTAAACCCCATAACAGACTAGCTTATTGGGACTCTTGGGACACTTGAAACCATCTCTTGTAATTCACTCTTGAGAGACAAAATAAAATTCTTAAGGGACAAACCAAGAACCATTTACGGCGAACGAACATATGACGCTAATTCTCTCTTTAACAACAGGTGTTTCTTCTTAGCAGCCGCCGGCGTGATCTTGTAGAGGCCAGCTACTCCTAGTTTTTATCTTTGCTGCATGCCGCGACTCTGTAGTCTGCCGTGCGCAGTGACCTCACTGACTTGACTGGAATCTGCTTTTCACGTTCATCAGGCGACAAAGTCAACAACAGTTCAACACTGACACACACACACACACACACACACACACACACACACACACACAATATATAAGAAAACTTTACAAACTCATAAACAAACATAAGAAGCAGAACGATAAAATCACGAACTGGACAGCATAACTCAGCAGATATAAGTAATGACCTCTGTTCACCATAGGTATGTTCTGTACGACCAGTACATATCAAGAGGCGAACTACTGACACGTCCCGGGAGATTAAACGCGAGTGTCAAACCAGGACTTGAAAGCGGGTAACTGCCTTTGGCGGGTAAGTTCTCTATCGACTGAGGCATCAAAGCAACAAACCGCCACCTGTCTCACAGTTTTACTTCCGTCAGTAGCCCATCTCCTGTCTCCCAAACTTCACACCAGTTCTGCCGCTTACCTTGCGTGACTAGCAATCTGGAGGAAAGGACACTGCGAGCGTATCACTTAGCCAAAGCCTGGTGAATTGCTTCCAGAATAGTTACCTCCTAATAGACCGAGCGAGGTGAGGCAGTCGTATAACACTGCACTGGTACTCGGGAGAACAGTGGTTCGAATCCCAATCCCGCCATCCAGATTAGGTTTTTTGTGATTTCCCAGGAGGCCAATGCTGAGATGATCCTTTCAAAGAGTGCACCCAATTCCTTCGCCATACTTCTCCGGTGCGACATTGTGCTCTGTCTCTAATGACTCCGTCGTCGACAAAACGTTAAATACTAAAATCACTTCCTTTTTCTACTTCTTTATAGTCCATTTACTATCAAAGCATACGCCGTGCCATACACGCGTGCACACTCCGAACTTAAACGAAACGCTCCTTTACTCTACATCTGCCCTCATATATCCCAGTGGGCCACCTCGACTATGACAGTGGTATTGCATCCGAAATGAGCATTGTTCAAATCCCTGTCTCCTCACTATTGATTCGGTTTCCTGTGGTGTAGGCTGTGTAAGGCGACTGGCAGGACGATTTCTTACCGATGCCAGGGCTGTTTCGTCCCAAATGCTTCTCTAAACGAGTTACCAATACATCCTCAATGTTCAGGTGTGTGTGAATTCCTAAGGGACCAAACTGCAGAGGTCATCGGTACCTAGACTTACACACTACTTAAACTAACTTATGCTAAGAACAACACACACACCCATGGCCGAGGAAGGACTCGAACCTCCGGCGGGGGGGGCCACACAATCCTTGACATAGTGCCTCAAACCGCGCGGCCGCTCCGCGCGGCCATCCTCAATGACCTTGAAGTCTACGGCACCTTTTTGGAAAAGGTTTTTGCAGATACCGGTAAAAGTTACAAATGTTGTTGCCTTACTTAAAATTATTTAAAAAAGCAAGATATTTCAGAGCACAAAGGTCATAGCAATGCAAAAACGTTTAAGAAAAGTACGCGTAGATATTACAATTGTTTTTTATACTCTTGGAAAATGGTGTCGCCATCCTGCGGAGAAAAATAATCTTATATTAGGGATTATTCATTTCGTTAGTTAGTTTATTGTCCACATAACATTTCTCGTTTTTAATCATTCCCTTGTTCATGTGAAATGGTCGTCTTGTATCTTCTGTTACCTTCGTTGCTATGGCTTCTTGCATCTTGTTAATAACTGTTTATAAATTAGCAAATTACACTTAAAACACATGTCGTTAAGAACATAAGCCCGCATCTCGTGGTCGTGCGGTAGCGTTCTCGCTTCCCACGCCCGGGTTCCCGGGTTCGATTCCCGGCGGGGTCAGGAATTTTCTCTGCCTCGTGATGGCTGGGTGTTGTGTGCTGTCCTTAGGTTAGTTAGGTTTAAGTAGTTCTAAGTTCTAGGGGACTGATGACCATAGATGTTAAGTCCCATAGTGCTCAGAGCCATTTGAGCCATTTTAAGAACATAAAATTGTCACAGTCTCTCTTGTTGTTGTTGTTGTTGTTGTTGTTGTTGTGGTCTTCAGTCCTGAGACTGGTTTGATGCAGCTCTCCATGCTAATCATACAGTAAAGCTGCATGTCCTCGGGAAAAATTACGGCCGTAGTTTCCCCTTGCTTTCAGCCGTTCGCAGTACCACAACAGCAAGGCCGTTTTGGTTATTGTTACAGGGCCAGATCAGTCGATCATTCAGACTGTTGCCCCTGCAACTACTGAAAAGGCTGCTGCCCCTCTTATTATGATATATTTCGTCGGCTAACTACAGAAATACGTCAGCAAGGTGAGCAGAAGACAATGCAAGTAACAGGTAACAAGGGTGTCGACACAACGATGGTTAAAAAAGGTAAAAATGTCGATATTTTTCCGTTCGCGGAACACTTTTTAACACCAGGCCATAATCCGAAAAGAGTGGGAAAAATTTAGATTTTGCACAAAGAATGGAAGGGGGTTGAGGCTGGATATATTGGAGGAGTAGAGCTTTTTGCCACACGATAAATTTATTACTTGTAACGTCATTTTCAAAGCCTAAATCCTTTTTTTCTACATTTTTCACTAACGAAACATGGTACTTCTGTCTTCATGTTGATAATGATTTTTAACTGTCTTTGTAATGTGTGAATATATGGAAGTTAGTGCAACTTGAGATAATGTATTACTTGTTATTCCTTTTAATTTTATTTGTTGTTTAGTCCATTGCTGTTGCATTATTTCATATTGGTAACAACGTAGATTACTGTTTTGTGTGTTATGAAGATATGTCGATGCAAGAAAAGATATTATACAACTGAAAGTCTAATACCGCATCAGCCCGCAACATGTGGTGCGCTCTATGCGAATCTACGTAAGTGTTGCAGCTAATTACTAAGTGCTTAACGTGACGTTCGTCAGTTCAACAGCCATATCTGTTTTGCTCTTACAGTGTTAACGGACACTTTATTCACGTTGTCTGTATGTGATTTGAGCAACTTGATTTACGTAATGCAATCCAAGTAGGTAACAGTTTCAAGTCCGCCCCCTGTAGCTGAGTGGTGCTGGCACGGTAGTGCAGCGTGTGCGGTCAAAGTGCTGGTTGGCCTCTGTAATAAAAATACTGAGTGGGAGGATCAAGAAACGAACTAGAACGGATGTCATGTGACGTCTGCAAGGACCAAACACAACGATCAACAATGAAAAAAAAAAAAAAAAAGTGGTCAGCACGACTGAATGTCAATCCCAAGAGCCCGGGTCCGATTCCCGCTCAGGGACTGGGTGTTGTGTTGTCCTAATCATCATCATTTCATCCCCATCGACACGTCAGTCACCGGAGTGGCGTCAAATCGAGAGACTTGCAACCGGCGAGCGGTCTCCCCGACGGGAGGCCCTAGTAACACGATGTTTATTTATTCATTTCCCTATTAGGAACTGTAGTCACTACATATTCATAACTGGGAGCCAGATATCATTTGTTGTTGTCAAAAAAAATTTTTTTAGGTATCCCTTATTCTTCTGCAGAAGTTATCCTTAGTGGTATCAAAACCTGGGTCAATTATAAATAAATTTCGACAACTGGCCAGCTATATACTTTATGAACAGGAAATCGAAAGATATTTCCTTTTCAGCGCCATCTTGCCTCCACTGCACAGTAGGGTTGATTGTGATGACCTTTTAACTTTCCTTTGCAAGTTTATAGACAATGCTTAACAAGATTCACGGAGCCATAGCAACGGAGGTAACAGAACACATCACGTGAACATAGCCATTTCACATGAACAAAGTGGGTGATTATTTAAAAATGTTTTTTTCTAGGGTGGTTTGATAAGTCTGGTAAGTTTCCATGAAAGAGTGTAACATGTTTGTTGCGCCTGCATCACAGGTAAGCTTGATAATTCCAAGGATCGCATAAAGAATTTCAACAACATACAATGTACAATTCATTGTTGACAGCCGTCTAAACTCCTCAGTGCATCGACTGTGATTGAAAATGAAGAAAACCAAGTTTCATGCTGTAATCAAATATTTTTCAAGGGTTGGACTGCCGCACAAATCAAAACAGAATTGAATTAAGTTCACGCGGAGTCTGCACCATAAACGAAGACCGTTTACTTTTGGATTAGGGAATTTAAACACGGTCGAACAAGCTATGAAGACGAAGTGCGCTCCGGCCGTACAATTGAGGCCACCAGAAGGAAGACTATTACTAAAATCCTTGAAATGGTATTGCAAGACCGCTGGATAGGAATTCATGAGATTGCTGAGACTATAGGTATCTCAACTGAGTGAGTACACGGAGAATTGGCCATGAAGAAGCTATGTGCGAGGTGGGTTTCGCGATTATTCACAGTCGACCAAAAGCGTATCCGTCGCATCATTTCAACATAATGTCTGGCTGTGTTTAATCGCAATCCGCAAGACCTTTTATGCCGATTTGTGACTGTTGATGGAAGCTGGATCCATCATTACACACCAGAGTTGGGATGGTACTCAGAACAATGGACAAGGCTGGGAAAGAATACCGAGGAAGGCAAAGACCATTTCATCTGCTGGTAAGGTAATGACCACTGTTTTTTTTGGAATTTCCAAGGAATAATTCATATAGATTACTGGAAACTAATATGCTTCATTGTTGGATCGTTTGAAGCCTGCATTGGCTGAAAAAAGACCAAGGTCGGCACGAAAAAAAAGCTCTTTTACCAGAATAATACACCAACCCAAGTATCAGCCACAACAAGGGCAAAGCGCATCAATTTGGGTTATGAACTGGTTCTTCAGCCACTCATTTCACCAAACTTCTTCATGTTCTCTAACTTGGATCAAATCTCTCTAAGCACTATGGGACTTAACATCTGAGGTTATCAGTCACCTAGACTTAGAACTACTTAAACCTAACTAACCTAAGGACATCACACACATCCATGCCCAAGGCAGGATTCGAACCTGCGACCGTAGCAGCAGCGCGGTTCTGGACTGAAGCGCCTAGAACCGCTCGGCCACAAGCGCCGGGTCCTCTAACTTGAAACTTTGGCTTGTTGGGAAGAAATTTTTATCATATAGGAAGTTATAGTTGTAGTCAACGAGTATTTTGTAGAGTTCGACAGAACCTATTTTTCCAACAGGATCAAAACAGGTTGCGTATCGTTGGACAAGTTACATATCTCTCAGAGGAGACCATGTCGAGAAATAAGGTGGGTTGTTTACGAAACAATTTTTTCCTTCTTTTGTACTAGACTTAACAAACTCCCTGCGCATGTGAACAGCAACCAACATATGAAATAATTAATCCCGCATACTAGGTTATCTTTCTCTTCTCCCGCGGTGTGGCCACCGTACATGCGAAGAATGTAAAGGACAGTTTCTAGGTGTATTTTTGTAAAATGTTTTTTGTATTACAATTACAGCCAGAAGATGAGGTTTGAGCCTCAAAACATGTTGCCGTATTAAATAATATAACGATATCAGCAAAATTTGTGATTTGTAGCGTTTTCTGGAAAACCTTCGCGTGTTTATGAAACAGTCACGGTCTATTAACAGTCAATATGGCTTTAAGTTTTTCTTCTTTTTTTTTCTCCTATCTCACCCCGGCGCTGAGTCATGAGTTATCAGAACCCTGCAGTCGACTGTATGGCAATTATAAACGTGCCCCTAAAGATGTCCCCGAGATGTGGGTTCAGTCGCCTAATCCACGTACAATAGTTCCTCTCACCGCGATATGTGAGAGTGGATTCTTAAGTGTATCTGTGGGGTGTGGGAGACCGCAGTGAATGTGTGCATACTTTGATATCCTGTTTGTGTTGTATGATGATTACAGAAAAGAGAGGTTGAAACTCGATACCAGCACGTAGGTTACTCCTACGGAATAACATCCAAGAGAGGTGATGGACGGATCACCATCAACAATATCACCCGCCGTCGCTCCATGAGACACTGTAGAGAGGTATGGAATTTAATGCAGGATATTGGTGCAACGTCTGGTGATAGAAACGTATCTTTCCTCTTGCCGGCCAAATGCTGGTGATAATTTCTTACACGTCCGAGCCCTGTGCTTAGCGAGCACGGCTACAGAGGCAAATTCGCAAAAGATCTTGAATGAAGGAACTGTGACGTCCGTACATCGAAGCAAGATGTGTTTATAACTAACATGCGGAGTTCGTGAGAAAGGTGCTAATAACCTGTGTAATGTACGCTACACATGCCAATGGAAATGAGGCAATTGAGTAATGATTGTCTCGGACTCTCAACTCACGCAAGTACCAATAAATGGTCTCTATAGCTCTGTATGATGAGTAATATTAGTAACTATTGTGCTGGCAGTAAGCCTAATAATTATTGTGTTACAAACGAGGGACTACTTACCGCCAATGTTTACGGTAGCAACGTGTTTTCGGCAATGGATATATACTGTACTGAGAAATCTCGGCGCTAGATAGTTCTATTGGTTTTCGGTTTAGTATGAAATTTTGCTACACAAGGCACGAGTACATATATTCGGTGACGTTCCGCTTATTAGATGAGGGCGTCCTGAAACGTAACGCCTTCGAATTTCTTATGTGAAAACTCTTATACACTACTGGCCATTAAAACTGCTACACCACGAACATGACGTGCTACAGCCGCGAAATTTAACCGACAGGAAGAAGATGCTTTGACATGCAAATGATTAGCTTTTCAGAGCATTCACACAAGGTTGGCGACGGTGGCGACACCTACAACGTGCTGAAATCAGGAAAGTTTCCAACCGATTTCTCATACACAAATAGCAATTGACCGGCGTTGCCTGGTGAAAGGTTGTTGTGATGCCTAGTATAAGGAAGAGAAATGCGTACCACCACGTTTCCGGCTTTGATAAATATCAGATTGTAGCCTATCGCGATTGCGGTTAATCGTATCGCGACATTGCTGCTCGCGTTGGTCGAGATTCACTGACTGTTAGCAGAATATGGAATCGGTGGGTTCAGGAAGGTAATACTGAACGCCGTGCTGGATTCCAACGGCCTCGTATCACTAGCAGTCGAGATGACAGGCATCTTATCCGCATGTCTGTAACAGATCGTGCAACCACGTCTCGATCCCTGAGTCAACAGATAGGGACGTTTGCAAGACAATAACCATCTGCAAGAACAGTTCGACGACGTTTACAGTAGCATGGACTATCAGCTCGGAGACCATGGCTGTGGTTACCCTTGACGCTGCATTACAGACAGCAGCGCCTGCGATGGTGTACTTAACGACGAACCTGGGTGCAGGAATGGCAAAACGTCATTTTTTCGGATGAATCCAGGTTCTGTTTACAGCATCGTGATGGTTGCATCCGTGTTTGTCGACATCGCGGTGAACGCACATTGGAAGCGTGTATTCGTCATCGCCATACTGGCGTATCACCCGGCGTGATGGTACGGGGTGCCATTGGTTACACGTCTCGGTCACCTATTGTTCGCATTCACGGCACTTTGAACAGTGGACGTTACATTTGAGATGTGTTACGACCCGTGGCTGTACCCTTCATTCGATCCCTGCGAAACCCTACATTTCGGCAGGATAATGCACTACCGCATGTTGCAGGTCCTGTACGGGCCTTTCTGGATACAGGAAATGTTCGACTGCTGCCCTGGCCAGCACATTCTCCAGATCTCTCTCCAGCTGAAAACGTCTGGTCAATGGTGGCCGAGAAACTGGCTCGTCACAATACGCCAGTCACTACTGTTGATGAACTGTGGTATCGTGTTGAAGCTGCATGGGCAGCTGTACCTGTACACGCCATCCAAGCTCTGTTTGACTCAATGCCCAGGCGTATCAAGGCCGTTATTATGGCCAGAGGTGGATGTACTGGGTACTTATTTCTAGGATCTATGCACTCAAATTGCATGAAAATGTAATCACATGCCAGTTATAGTATAATATATTTGTCCAATGAATACCCGTTTATTATCTACATTTCTTCTTGGTGTAGCAATTTTAATGGCCAGTAGTGTAGATGAGGGCGTCCTGAAACGTAATGCCTTCGAATTTGTCATATGAAAACTCTAACACCTTTTTAAATAAAACAAGCGTTATTGAATTTTATATCTTTATTCTTCCTGTCTACATATTTATTTCTCAACGTAGTCGCCCTGGCGACGAACATAATTCACCCAGTGAGAGACCAGTATGTTAGCACCGTCACTGTACAATGTTTGACTTTGTTGACAAAGCCACAACCTCACCTCTGCTTGCACTACTTTATCACGGTCAAAGTGAAGTTCTCGAAGAGGTTCTTTAAGTTTAGGAAACAGATGAAAACAGCCAAGCCGGGATTGTATGAAGGATGACCGACGACAGTGAACCCAAGGCGTCTGATTGTTGCGGATGTCGTAGCGCTCGCGTGTGGTCTGGGATTGCCACGCTGAAGGAGAGGATGATCCAGGTGTGGACGAACTCTTCGAATTCGTGCTTTCAGTTTTCTGGGAGTCTCCTAGTACAGGGTGTCCGAAAAGTCTTTCCCTGATTACATAAGTTGATAGATCAGGCTAGAAGTAAGATACAAATATGAAACTGGTGTCTAATTGTTTACAAACTATCAAAGTTTTTTTCACACATCAGTAAACTTCCACATGAGCACCCTTGGTAGCACGTAGCACATCTAGGCGATATTCAGTTTCCGTCCACACATTAGCCAACAGCACTGGATGGATCGATACAACGAATGTGGTTATCCGTTGCCGCAGGGTTTCAAGATCTGGTATACGTGTTCGGTAGACCTCGTCCTTGACATAACCCCATAAAAAGAAGTCTAATGGGGTTATGTCAGGAGAGCGCGGAGGTCAAACCGTTGGCCCATCACGACCAATCCATCGCCCAGCAAAGGTCGTATCGAGATAGGCCCGGACGTCCAAACCCCAACGAAGCGGTGCACCGTCTTGCTGAAACAAGACATCGGGGTGATACTGAAGCAGCTGAGGAACAGCATACAGTTGCAACATGTCCAGATACCCTGCAGATGTGATGGTAGCCTCAGCGAAGAAGAATGGCCCGATAATTCGATCGTGCAATAGCGCGCACTAAACATTCACCTTTGGACCGTCTCTGGTGCACTCCATGACCTCCCCAGGGGGTTGTGAACCCAAAATGCGCACATTATGGCGATTCACTACTCCACTGACAAAAAAGGTCGCTTCGTCGGAAAAGGCAATTCGTCTGAGATAACCATCATCGTCGTCAATACGTGATAGCATTTCGGCCGCGAAGTCATATCGACGTGTACTGTCATTGGGCAACAAGGGCTGAACGATTTGCACTTTGTATGCACGAAACAATAAACGTTTGTGTAAAATGTCATGGAGAGAGCTTTTTGGCGTCTGTAATTCACGTGAGGCCCTGCACACCGATTTCTTCGGACTTCGCAGAAAAGACTGCCTTACAGCTTCCACTCTGTCTGCTGAGGTTCTTGGTCGACCAGACCTCGGAAGGTCAGCAACCGATCCTGTGTCGTTGAACTTCTCATACCAGGCTTTAATGCTCTTGACATCAGGTGGATTCCTTCCAAATGTTGTCTGGAAGTGTCTCTGCACTGTGGTTGGTGATCGTGTCTCATGGTACCACAGGACACACTGTGGCTTCTCCTGATTGGTTAACATGGCTTCTTGGGCACTGCACCTCATCCACTACTTACGAACTGTGAACTTAAAACAGAAAAAAATACTTTGATAGTTGTAAACAATTCGACATAAGTTTCATATTTGTATCTTACTTCCAGCCTGAGTTATCAATTTATGTAATCAGGGAAAGCCTTTTCGGACACCCAGTACATCGCAGAGATTATGGGGATGCCTTTAGGCATGAATACCTAATGCACCGCACCTTGAATGTCCCAGAACACTGTGAGGATAACTTTGCCTGCTGATGGCATGGTCCTGAACTTTTCTGGCGTCGCTGATCCTTTGTGGTGGAACTCTACTGACGCTCTCTTGCTTTTGAGTCAAACTGGTGAACCCAGTTTTCATCATCTGTCACATGATTGATGTCGGTACAATCAATCACCGTAGACGGCTTTAATTCTTCTACGGATTTCAGTTCGACGCACGTTTTTTGAGGTTAGAAAATCGACTACAGCACGCTGGAGAACGCCTTGTTACAAGATACAATTCGGACCCCTCTACCACCACAGTTGCGTCAGGAAAGTGCGGTTGTTGAACGAAGTAATATGCATGACTTGTAACACCTCAACCGATACTGAGAACAGAATAAAACGTTCCGAGGCTTTACTTTCCAGCACGCCCTCATACATGTAAAAATCGGCCCAGTAACCTTTTCTGCCACTCTTTAGTCAACCGTGATAGACTGAGCTTCAGCTCATAACTGGCATATCTTTTACGTCACATAACTTGTATTCATGTCTTAGGTAAACAAATGACTGTAATCTAACCGGGAATGTGAACGAAGCAATGCTCATATCAACATTTAATAGCTTATTCATTAATGTTACTGCTCGTAACAATCGTATTAAATGTTAGCTCTACGTATAAGGAATATAATACGTCTCTCGGAATGAACTTGTCCCAGTTTTTAACGTCCATGCATTCATTTGCATACCTAAATTGATCGTTTCATGTAAACTATAGCATGACACTTTTATTTTTGACAGCCAGAAATTATGCGGCGAAGACAAAGCAAGACCGCTGCGTGGAGGTCATTCCTAAGACACTGCCTCGCAGATAGTGTCCTAGATTCTTCTAGAACGTCGAAACGAAGAATGCCGCCTTAACGGCAAATGGCAGCCGTGCAGCCGTCGTTCCTTTGTCGGTGCGTTGACCTGATTATAAGCGTCATTCCTCATCAGCGGATTTATGGCAGAAATCGTTACGGTATTAATTTTCAATTTTTTTTTTCCGTAGACCGCGTTAACTCAGCACATTGTCAGAAGATGTTGCAACTCTTGCGGCAGTTACTACCCATCAAGGGACTCGAGATTAATTAAGTCGCATCCAGTGGTTGTGAAGAACGAAGGCAAGCCGGTTATCAGATCTTCTGTCGAGATGAGCGGGAAATGAACTGCTTTGGCTGATTATAGGTTCACAGCATCTGACGTGTGACGGCAAATTCTGTCTGCTCCTTTTCTAATCAGATCCAATGATATCAAGTCTTCACGAAAGGAGAGTTGTCTCAAATTCCTTTTTCTTTACTTTTCTTGTTCACTGATTTAGTCCAACTAGGTCACAGTTTGAATGTCAGGGTTTAAGGACCCCGTCCCCGACGACATTATCAGGTTCGAATCTAACAAGGATGAGGAAGGCATTCGGCCGTTTCCTTTTTAAAGGAAACATCCCAGTATTTGCCACAAGGTGTTTAGGGAGACCACGAAATACCTAACGGTGTATGACCAGGCTGGGTCCTCCCGAACAAGAATCCAGTTACTCACCACTGAGTCACCTCGGTCGGTAGAATGCACTATCATTTCGGGTTTCATACATTCGTCTCTGTGTATACTGTACAAGACACTGCACAAGGATGTCGGAGGGTAATTCTTGCTAATGTCATCGACACACCGCAAGTTTGTAGATGAAGGGTAGAAAAAATGGTTCAAATGGCTCTAAACATTATGGGACTTAACATCTGAGGTCATCAGTCCCCTAGACTTAGAACTATTTAAACCTAACTAACCTAAGGACATCACACACATCCATGCCCGGGGCACGATTCGAACCTGCGACCGTAGCAGCGCAGTTCCTAACTGAAGCGTCTAGAGCCACTCGGCCACAACGACCAGCTCAAACACTATCTATTAGTCTGGGTGGGTCCCGCAATTTCTCTTATAGTATTATCATAATCCTCACATGGGATACACTATACAGATATTAAAAACATTGCACACCATACCTCTAACCTCGTGCCAACTTGTTACGACCCTCTTTGACGTCTGTCATCGGGCTCAGTAAGGATCTCAAGCAGGCAGTCGTGAAGAAGGTGAATCGGTGTGTTATATGTTGGTGCTGTACAAGAGAAAAGGAAACAGCATTCAAGACGTTAATGTGAACTATTCTAGACTTCTACTTCGGCTCAGGAACTGAGAGGTCGCTGATAGGATCGCAACAAGCCACCTTTCACTAGCTTCATGTGGAAATGGAATATGACAGAGGGTGGTTAGTTTTGTTTCGAAGTAACAGCTATCGAGTAGTTTGCATAGAATAATCCCGTCGGTGTAAAAAGTTTCCAGACTGGCTTAATAAAAGAAACAGAGAAAAGTTAAGATGTTGGTTTTAATAGTTCAGGTTCTCTACATTCTCTCCCACTTCCCTCCCCCTCTCCCTTAAGCCTCCCTCCCACCATCACCACTTGAGTACATGTGAATCACAGAACTCCTTCTTTGGGATATTGTCCAATTCGCATGTCACATCACACCTTCTAGGCTACTGTCAAACCGTGAGAGACCCATTCTGTACTTTGTCGTTTGGTGGTAGGTTCGTATTGATAACACCAAGTGTCATCACACATGAAGATTTTTCTCCACCCTTTTTTGATTTCAGTCAAATCAGAGCAGGAGTTCATGTGTCGTTACTGTTGCTCAGGTGTCAAAGCGTGTGTGAGAGACCTTGAACACACTTTTATCTTCTTCAGAACATTCTGGATAATTCGTTGGACAGTTGATTTAGATATGTTCAGTTCTCTGCTCCACTACGATTTGTGACACAACTACATTGACACCCTTTGGCCACACTTCCAAGGGTCCACAGGAAGCCGAACCGCACATTAACCCTGGGTTCGGTGTGGGTCGGCGGTGGGGTGGGTGGACTGCTGCGGCCTGCTGTGGGGTTGTGAACCACTGAGGGCTACGGAGGGACGAAGCCTCTCCCTCGTTTCTAGGTCCCCGGTTTAATACACATTACACACACAATACACAAACTTCAGCGCCTGGACCCCACTGCAGAGTCAGATGCAGGCGGAAAGACTCAAGCTCTGCGACCCAAAACGATACTATTGAATTACCACGGTCGGGCAAGGAGCGCTGACAGGACCATTAAACGAGGGCAAATGCGTTCATACACCCAGAAACACCGTCTCACAAGTGTGGACTCAGTTCCTTAAATAACGAGGCTCTCGGAGATCAAAGATACATTCAGTGATGCTATCATTCTGTCTGTGTCACTAGAGCCAGAGAGAATGACGCTGTATTGAGTTTCAGTGAAAGCACGACAAAGCTGATCGAAAGTGACCTGCCTGATATCTATTTGCTGGTTCCAACACCGAGATGCAGACAACCTGACGCATACCAAAACTGTGGTCTACCATTGCTGCCTACTGGGACAGATGAAGAGAGGACTGGAGAGTGGCCAGCCCTTCTCCACTGAAGAACAGTAACACCCTGGACTTACGCAATACAAGGGGGCGAACGATAACCTTGTCAGTCGAATTCGCGTAATTTGGAGTCTAATTCTGCGAATAAATACATATAAATTATGTTCGATTGGGACCAGAGAGTAAAGAAAACAACATAGAAGGAAAATGTCTGATAAAATGTTCTACAGTACAACAAATTATATTACAGCACAGTATTATGCATTGCAACAACGTAAATCGAAGTTAGTGGGACATAAAAGACTTCATAACATCTAACAGTATCGTCTGACGAGTCAATTTTTGCTTCTTTCCATGCAAAATTTCCTCATAAAATGCTAATAAATGTTTATTTCCCATTTTGTATCAGAAATGTGCACTTCGTTGCAGTTTGTTTTATTTAAAATCTGTGACCCCTTTTTTCAATTGAACTGAGGCCTTCTGTCAAGTTTGCAACCATCATTTGACCATCTGACTGAACTGGGGCTAAAGATCGACCACCTCTTCAATCATATTAACAATTTGATCAGTATCTCGTGCTGATTCCGCTACGTTTCAGTGACACCCTTTAAAGTTATTTGCGAAATTTCATTTCAAGATGGTCCAATAACTCTCACGGCATCCAAAACATTTAATTGCTTCCAAAACTCTTTAACAGATAGCTCGTTGTTTTGTCTCATAGCTTCATGTGAATGCACAAACGATGGTCTCGTGTGGTGAGCTTTGAATGCCTGGCCCATCGGCTGAAGCAAGATGGTTGTATTTCCGTGGCAAAATTACAACGCACACACTCAAGTCGAAAGTAATTAGAGTAAAAGAAGGGTGACATGGCGCGTTGTCGATTACTAGCACCACTTTAAATGGGGTCTTTTTTAATTGACAATAATTTTCGACTTCAGGCATGAAGTGAGGACCAAAAAAGTCCTCAAAACGAGAAGGTGTCGAACAAGCTTTAGCATTCCACTTCCAAATCACGGTTAACCCAGCTTCTGACACATTTTTCCCGCGCCAGCCATCACTGTCCATCGGCCTTTAGCGGCTTTAAAACCAGTAACCGTTTTTCCTTCGCGTCCGATAAAACTAACTGCAGGCAACTTCTTCCAGAACAGACCAGTATCGAGCGAGATGGGGCACTGGTTAGCACACTTTACTCGCATTCAGGACGACGGTTCAAACAAGCATCCGGCCATCTTGATTTAGATTTTCCGTGATTTCCCTAAATTGCTTCAGGCAAATGCTGGAATGGTTCCTTTGAGAGGACGCGGACGATTTCTTTCTCTCATCCGATGGGACCGTTGACCCCTCCCCCAAATCAGCCAACCAACACACCAGTTTCATATACGTTTAAAATGATTTGCCTGGCATAGCCAACTTGTTCTATCATTACCTTGAGTTTCTCTGGATAGAGCGACGCAGTTTCCTTACCGACACTTCTTCTCTCCACTTTATGCTATGCTATGCCAATTACAACGGCGTTTGACTCGGCTAACCACCCGTTATTAGCTTTAAACTCTTCAACTTTGGTCACCTCTGAGCTGCTTCTTTCAATCTCTTAAAAACAGATTACTTAAGAGCACGCCGTGTTCTGACCATCAGAGTGATTTTTCACTTTTATTTTATTATCACACCATCATCTTAACATTGTTTCCATCTGAGCGATAATACCATGGAGTTTAGGAGCGATACTTTAATTCAAAGGTGGGCATCTTTCACAGATTTGAGAATATTTTCTTTGCCTTTTATAACTGATCTGACTGTTAAATTCGGTACATCAAACTTTTTTTTGCATCGAAGTATTTTGTACTATTAAGCTTACATTTCAAAGATAATTATTTACTTTTCTTGTTTGACGCAAATGAATCTGGACAGAGCTAGAATCTACTAATATATCCAGATCCGTGGATGAAACGATTCCGCACGAAACATGTCCGAATCTGTCGTAAGCCGAATACTGGGTGGGCGGAGTTGGGTAATAGAGGTGCATGGCACTCAAATAGGTGACTAACTTAACACCGGATTTGTGTAAAACGAGGTAGCGTAAGTCGGTGTGTCAGGGTACATTGAAAATGATCTACTCTCTGTCATCTCCATACCGACCAGGTGCGGCGCGTTTGCAAAGCTCCCTGGCTGACTTACGAATATCTGCTGCAGTCTGGACCGACTCGTGGTGGATAACCAGGGAGTCTTCCCGATAACCGATATCTTGGACCACACTCGTCTGTCCTCACTTGAGCGCGCGATGGGTTGTGTATGAGAGTGCGGAGGTGGGAAACGCGCCGTATCGCAGAACGGCTGGATGGGTGACGCCTTCTCGTCCCCACGCTGCCACCAGCACAGCACACAGGCGTGGCTCACTAACCTGTGGTGACGTCACGTCTCGCTGACGAGACGTCAGCACTTACGCCCGGTCGCCGACTGCCGCCCTGAAGATGTTTTGTAACTTTGTAAACTCAATACGAGAAATAAATGATTTTGCAGGTACCAGTGTCACTGAAGTCTCCGAACATAAACTGGACCACTCAGCCACGCTCTGTGCTCGGCCTCGTGCTCACAGCGCGACCCCAGCTCTGTGGGTCGCATCAATACTATTGTTTTGGCCGCATCAGAGTTGTATGCTGCTCTTCCCCAGAATTTTCGAAACAAATCTAAGTAATTCATTTGCATGCCTCCTTACCGACTTTGCAAGATCTTTCCTTTTATAAGAACACTAGACAAAAAACAGGTCACCTCCTAGGAAATATTACGCTAAAACCGGCTAACACCGGCTCTAGCTTTCATTATGGCCTCAATTTGGCCAGGATGAGAGTCGCTAAGGCTATTCAAGTGTGCCATACCCAGCAGGAGACACTCATCGATGGTTAAATCCTGCAGAGTTAACGAACTGTCTGGATGCTGACTGCTCCATTTCACTTGCTGTTATATACAGTCCCATATATTTCTACGGTGATGTAGCGCCCCATATGGCGTAGCGACACGTAGTTCAGCCATGCCCGTGCAGATGCTGTGTGGAGTGGTGGCCGGGTGGCTACTTCCCACACTACGCAATGTGCCATCACTCGTGCTGCGGTGCGAGACCATGCAGCGAGATCCTAAATCAAATACCAGTCTGTGAGTCTGCTTTTATCCGTTATTATATAATCATTATTATTCCTATTGACGTTTGAAAACCCCCGAACCGACATAGATGACGCCGAGACAAGTAATTTAATGTAAGACTCAGGGGGTCGGTATATACCTCAAAAACGGATGGGAAATTTTGAACATGTGACGTCACCAGATGGAATACCTCGCCGCACGTGCAGAAGTTGGCCTTGGACATAAAGGGATGACTGAGCGATGCAGTACTTCATTCTAGCAAACAGTGCAAATGTGATCTCTTGTAAACGTAGAACTTACAAAATTACTGTCCTCACTGCAACAAAGTAAAAGCTGTTCTTACGTTGTTTTTCTTCCCTTTCGTCCCTGCTTTTGGTTTACAGATATTACTTAGTAAAGAAAACGTAGGCCATTTCCGAAATTCGGAAGCTTATGCTCATGTACTTGTGACGCAATACGGTAGGTTTCTGTTGTACTGTACCTTGCAATAAACCAGCGGAGACAGCCAGACCAGTAAATAAAATGATAAATCTTGCCTAAGTATAAACATATAATTGTCTAAGGCTATGAGAAAAAAACTGCCTGCGAGACACAAGACTCGAACTCTGAGCCCCAAGCCGCAAGGTCACACATGTGGGCCCAGAGCCACAACGACGTTGATACTTCACTTGTGTTGGGATGATTAGGCGGCCGCTGTGGCCGGGCGTTTCTAGGCGCTTCAGTCCGGAACCGCGCTGCAGCTACAGTCGCAGGTTAGAATCCTGCCTCGGGCCTGGATGTGCGTGACGTCCTTAGGTTAGTTAGGTTTAAGTAGTTATAAGTCTAGGGGACTGATGACCTCAGATGGCCCATAGTGCTTACAGCCATTTGAACAATTTTTTTGGGATGATCACGTGCGACAGACCGATAGACCGATAGAGTGAATCGCTGCACTTGCAGCAAGGTACGTCATCCACATTCGGGATATGTCCAGACAATGGCGACCCCCTGTGTCTTTTATTAAATTACTTGTCTCAGCGTCATCTACGCCGCTGCGCAGGCTTTTAAAGGTTAATAAGAATCACTCTGTGTACTACAAAAATATGAGTTCGACACAAAAACATAAAAATTTGAAGTCGATACCGTTCATAGCTTAGGAGATATAAAAATTTTCAGTAATTATGAACAAATTGACTTCTGCATGGCGTTCGATACAGTTCCCCACAGTCGTTTAATGAACAAAGTAAGAGCATATGGACTATCAGACCAATTGCGTGATTGGATTGAAGAGTTCTTAGATAGCAGAACGCAGCTTGTCATTCTCAATGCGGAGAAGTCTTCCGAAGTAAGAGTGATTTCAGGTGTGCCGCAGGGGAGTGTCGTAGGACCGTTGCTATTCACAATATACATAAATGACCTTGTGGATAAGTTCACTGAGGCTTTTTGAGGATGATGCTGTGGTATATCGAGAGGTTACAACAATGGAAAATTGTACTGAAATGCAGGAGGATCTGCAACGAATTGACGCATGGTGCAGGAAGTGGCAATTGAATCTCAATGTAGACAAGTGTAATGTGTTGCGAGTACATAGAAAGAAAAATCCTTTATCACTTAGCTACAATATAGCAGGTCAGCAACTGGAAGCAGTTAATTCCATAAATTATCTGGGAGTAAGCATTAGGAGTGATTTAAAATGGAATGATCATATAAAGATGATCGTCGGTAAAGCAGATGCCAGACTGAGATTCATTGGAAGAAACCTACGGAAATCCAATCCGAAAACAAAGGAAGTAAGTAGGTTACAGCACACTTGTTCGCCCACTGCTTGAATACTACTCACCGGTGTGGGATCCGTACCAGATAGGGTTGATAGAAGAGATAGAGAAGATCCAACGGAGAGCAGCGCGCTTCGTTACAGGATCATTTAGTAATCGCGAAAGCGTTATGGAGATGATAGATAAACTCCAGTGGAAGACTGTAGGAGAGACGCTCAGTAGCTCGGTAAGGGCTTTCGTCGAAGTTTAGAGAACATACCTTCACCGAGGAGTCAAGCAGTATATTGCTCCCTCCTACGTATATCTCGCGAAGAGACTATGAGGATAAAATCAGAGAGATTAGAGCCCACAAAGAGGCATACCGACAATCTTTCTTTCCACGAACAATACGAGACTGGAATAGAAGGGAGAACCGATAGAGGTACTCAAAGTACACTCCGCCACACACCGTCAGGTGGCTTGCGGAATATGGATGCAGATGCAGATGTAGAATTACAGTTTGCATATGGTGTGGAGAATAGGGGCTGTATGTGAGGAGAGAGTCTCGAATTTGTGAGCAATTAAAAATGTCTGTGTGTGAAATAATGTTGCACGGTAGCAGAGTGGGTCACCGGTACACAGTGAAACGAAAAATGTGAAAAAGTCGGTAATTACATTGGAAAGGCACTGTACAGTGTTTGGACGAAAGTGTGCAAAAACAGCGAGAACAGTGTGCTTGAACATAAATGAAGCTAGACAAGGCTGCAGGCTGAGCTGCCGTACTCGACGACGAACGGCACCTGTGCAGTGTCCTCAATACGTTGCGAGTGTCAGTCGTGGTCAGAACAGCGTTCTGTGTAGTTGTGGTTGCGTTATGTCGTAGCTAAGTCAATTCCAACGTGTATTAATTACTGGATGTCACAGGCGTAACCGACCCATCAGCGACATTTCGATACCTTTAAAGCTGCTCATGTTGACTATTTTGGGCTTTATTGTCAAGAGGAATCGCGAAGGAACAGCCAAAGCTAAACCAAGACCAGGCGTGCCTCATGCATCGACTGTCAAGGACCGTCGACCACTGCAGACGGTGGTTGTAACGAAACAGATGAATCAGCTTAAGATATCACTCGTGAGTTAAATAGTGCTACCAGCAGTCCAGCTATCACTATGACTGTGCGTAGGTAGGTAAAAAGAATGGAGTACTGTGATACGGCAGCAACTACCAAGCCACATATTTCTGTTGTCAATGCTACACTGCGTTTGAGGTGATGTAAAAAGCGGTGTCACTGGACAGTGGATGACTGAAAATGAGTGATATGGAGTGATGAGTCACGCTATACCCTGTGGGAGACCGATGAAAATGACTGGGGTTGGCGAATGCCTGGAAAATGTGATCCGCCATCAGGTGCCAAGAATGAAATACGGAGAAGGTGGCGTTACGGAATGGGAATGTTTTTCATGGTTGGAGTGAGATCCCCATATTACGCCAAAGAAAACGCTAAACGCACAAGAATAAGAACACATTTTACTATGTCATATACTACATACGGTAGAAGAACAGTTAGGAGAAGATGAGTGAATCAGCTTGACAATGCTACCTGTCATAAAGCAGCATCTGTAAGCCTATGATTTGTGTACAGCAGCTTACCTGAAATGGACTGACCTGCCCTGAGTCCAGGCCTGACCAAAATGGAACACCTTTGGGAGGAGTTAGAACGTCGACTTCGCTCCAGAACCCAGTGTCCAATGTCAATATCTTCTCTGGTTTCAGCTCTTGAGAAAGAATGGTGTGCTATTTTTCCATAGTCAGACACTTCGTTGAAAGTGTGCACAGCAGAGCTCAAGCCATTATAATGGCAAGTACCCTGTGTTTATGTCCACCAATAAGTGTCTAAATACTTGTATCAGATAGTGTACATCGGGATTTAGTAACAGAAGGTCGTAAGATCTGTACAGGGTGTTCGGAAATTCCCCATTACAGACTTCTAGGACTTATAGAGGGAAGTGAGAACATCGTATAGGAACCAATGTCCGGAAACGTCATCCAACGAGACCACAGAGCGTCGAAGTTGTAGGCACGGGCGTCTGTAAATGTACGTATACACGGGGTGATTCCGTGATGATGTTACGGACTTTCTAGGATGACGGAGAACGCGATAAATGTATTAATTTGAAGTAAGGATCCCTGTACCGGAGACGAACGAGTCGAAAGTTATAAACAAAAACCATTCTGATGGCTCTGACAGTTGAACACATGTGCCGGTTCTTGTGTTGCGAAGAGAGTAGGGTTGGTAATATAAAGGCACATTTGCATGCCGAGCGTGAGTTTCCTCGGAAACGCGAAATATTAATTAAATAAATAATCAGTGACAAATAAATAAAGCCTATGGCACACAACTGCAGCGCTGTGTCGCTGATAAAACAAAAGCACAATTACGTTACTCTTATGTTTGATTAAGAAAGGGAGAGCTCTGGTTGAAGTGGTGCGAGAAGCACGTATTTTTTATTGTCTGGCACACCGCCATATTTCATGTTATAGAAGAATACTGCGAGTTGCAACCACACTAGGCACTCGATTCAGTAAAGAATTTATATTTATAAAAGTAAGTAGGATTATGAACTGTAGGCTTATTCATTGAATATATCTGATTTAACTAACTGTGTAACTTTTTTATGTTTAGTAGACAATCACCTCTGTACGACGCATTGGCATGGCTGGCAAATTATTGAAATATTGAGATTTAGATTATGAGTCCGCACCTACCGCAGCAGTCTTTGGAAACGATTTAATTACGAAGTCCGATTATTTCAGTTTTATTTCACGGTCAACTACGAGTAACATTGCCTTTACGAAAAAGCCATTGTCAAGCGTCTGATACCGAATAATTAAACGTCCACGTTCCAGATAAGCAAATACAATTGCAATCTCAATCACCATCATACAGATAGAATAATTAACATATTCAAAATAATATTTTTTTTATTTATTTTATTTATTTTATATTGGCGACTGCGTGTCGGACTTGTTATTTTGTCATTTGTTACAATTTTCTCTTTGTTTCATGTAAAAAATCAACTTTCTGGACCTGGACGTCAATGTATGAGAGATAACAAAATCTGAAGATATTTTCCAATTCTGAAATTTTGCGGGAAGACGCAATGAAACTTCCAGCAAAATAAGGTAAGACGCAGCATCTTTGCATTGGTAGGCTTGACCAGACGTATAATTCAGTGTATTAGCTTTTCAGTAAATTCTGTAGTGTTTCTTTTCTGCATAACAGTTTCAGTGATAAATTTCATTCTCAGTACTTTTCCCTAAACAATAACGTATGCAACAATACCAATACACTAGTGTACAATATGGCCGACTTCTGTACGATATCATGTAACATGGCTAGCAGCCATTACCAATAATCTCAAATTCAGTTTATATTTTTAAATTAACAGACAGCCATTGTTGCTACGAGCGATTCATGCTCAACTACATTTTATTTTAAAATCAGTGTCAAAAATTTTCTTGAAACATATATCACGTGTGGCATGGTAATAACTAGAAAACAACACGCAAAAATGGAACAGCAAGGACGTACTATTCAGACGCAATCCGACTCGGACGTGAGACAAGTGTTAGAAAATGACTTTACGACAGCAACCGGTAGTGACGATTCATCAAACATTGACGCAAGTGTTGACGAAAATTTTGACGATAGGCCGTCCACTACAAAAATTTCAAAAATCTCAATCAGAGCCCATGTTAATGCATGACGTCACGTCTAATGACGCGGCGGGGGCAGAGACCTTGCAAACGGTAAACATTGCCGACATGTTACAAATGCTAATGAAGCAAAACGCCGAAAACATGGCAACCTTAAAGGCACAATTAGAGACACAAAATGAACAGTTAAAAACACAAAATGACGAAATCAAATCTGATCTCATAGCAATCAAGAAAGGTAATGACACTTTATGTAAGCGTGTGGAACTTATAGACGCCACACTGACCAAACAGATGACCGAACTCAGTACTAAATTTTCCCAGCTCAATACGAGACAAGAAAAGACTACAACTGACGTAGCACTTTTACAGACACAAGTAAAAAACCTTAATGTCACGTGTGAAGTTCTTACTGAACAAATTCAAACATATCCTTCAGTACATGACAATCTTGAAAAACGAATTACTGACGTACAGAATAAATTTGACAATGTTGAACAACACCTGACTGACATCTTACAATCAGATGCCACAGCTCATTTTCAAAATATTAATAAAGAATTTCATGATTGGGTTGAGAACAAAGACAAACATTTTGATAGATGCTTACGTGAAAATTTACCAACAATTGTGCACGACTCCGTAGCGCAATACATTACTAATAACAAACAGCTGATCAGTGACGCAGTACAATCCGTCACTGCACCCATGAGACAATTCACCGATCAACTACAGTCTGAATGTAACGAAAATATCAGTCAAAATGTACAGTTCAGAAACCAATATACATTCGAGTATGATACACACATTCCGCACACGACAAATACACAAGAACAAAACACACCACGACTACAACACATACCACGATGTGGAAACACAAACACAAGCTATTATCATGGTAAACCACAGCAACATTATCGTAATTACTCGCCAGCTGAACATACCAGTAATTACAGTGGAATAAATCCATATCACAATGCGAAGGAAGATGAAAGCTTAATGAAACACAGGCAATTTCAGATTTTTATCCCAGAAAAACGAACCATTCATCCGGTGATTTTTCTTAAATCTTTTAGTAACGCATTTCCACGCACTTGGAGTGACCGGAAAAAGATTTCATATATTGTCGGTTACATCCAAGGCGATGCAGCTGTCTGGGCATACAGTCAAGCTGACGTATGTACCACGTACAGTGAGTTTGAGCGTGCTTTTCTGAACAAATTCTGGTCGCAATCCGTCCAGGAGCGACTCAGAAGACAAATTTTAGAACCTGAAACTTTTAACAGTAAAAATGGTAACTTACGCAGATATTTTGAAAAATACTTGAACATGGGACATTTTTTAGACGAACCAGTCGCAACGCGTGATATACTCCGAGCGTTGAAGGCCAAATTGCCTTTCAACATTAAGGAAAAACTTCTACATATCCCGGATGACGATTCAGATTATTTTTTAACAGCTTTAGATTCGGTTGACATGTTACTTGAAGATCAGCGCTTCGCGCGGCAAAACAGCAGCCACAATGTTTACGCTAGTGGTATGCAAAACATGCAGGCTTGCCAACACAATTCTGGCGCGCCCACAGTTGGATACGCGGTACAACAAAAACAGCAAACTCACATGCCGTCTCAGTACGGAAATCAAAATCAACACGCGTATTCCAATGCAAACAATAGTTACAACAGTAATAACATTTCATGCGGCAGTCCATACAAAAGGCACCGCGGTAATAACTACAACGGTAACAACGGATACAAAGGTAATAACAAAAACACAAACAGAAATAGAAATAATAATAACTACGAGCCAAGACAGCATCAAGGTTGGACTCGTAACGATCAGTACTTTCATTCAAACTCTGCTTTACCACAGCAGCCACCAGGTCAAAATTGGAGCATACCTTACGACCGACAGGTAAGTTATAATGCGCAACAGCAACAACAACCGCAAAAGTTTGGAGATCATAATAGGCAATATCCGAATGTGAATATAATAGAAATGACACCTGATGCACAACCTCAATCTGTGTCAGTACCTAGTACAAATGATAATCCAACAAACTAGAAACAGTCACTACTTTGCCCCAGGTCGTGGCTGAAGAATTCTTGGGGGGCGACTTCAATGTTAATCAGTTATTTGACACCACACTTGAACAACAGAATAATGATATGCCGAGTAATTCTAAACAAAAACTACCTGTTTTATTTATAAGATACAACCACAATAACAATATATCAGATGAATTTTTACAAGACAGTACACAATGTCGTTTAAACACAAATGAAATTGTTTTAGCATCTACTACTGGTGTAGTAGGTGGGGTTCCAACTACTATTATCCTAGATACAGGTGCAGCTGTAAGCGTTTTGTCTTTTAATTTCTATAAAAAGATCTGTGAATTGGAACCTGTGCCTGAGTTTCCTGCCCAAAACTGTAAAATAACTACTGCACTAGGTAATAAGTCATGTAGGGTTACGAAGCAAGTTTTTGTAAACGTTAAAATAGGTAATGGAACCGTACAATGGCCATTCCTGGTTGTACAAAACCTTGTGACAAATTGCATATTAGGAATAGATATTATGAGCGAGAAGGACTGCATCATAGACTTCTCCAAAGGTAAATGTATTTCAAATGATAAAGGCAGTGTAATTATTATTGATTTGGACAGGAGAACTCTAAAGCATGACAAACACTGTACAGGGTACAAGGTTCAGTTAGTACTTGACAATGACATTCAAGACATGCAAACACACTCATCTGACACAGAGCTAATGGACTTGAAAACATTGCTTGATCATAAGATAAGTGAAGCTACAGCTCTCAGTGTACATGAACGTATAAAACTACAGGAAGTGTTATCCAAATATTTACAAGTTTTTACCAAACG
The DNA here is from genome assembly GCF_021461395.2 of Schistocerca americana. Lineage (NCBI taxonomy): Eukaryota > Metazoa > Arthropoda > Insecta > Orthoptera > Acrididae > Schistocerca > Schistocerca americana. The sequence continues at coordinate 571,105,233 of NC_060123.1, forward strand.
ATTAGGTGTTATCAACACGTATGTGTACAAGATTGAAGTTAAGCCTCACAAGATCTTCTACCATAAGACATATAACGTACCGTTATCTCAACGACCTGCTGTGTGGCAAGAATTAAAACAAATGTTAGACTGGAAGGTCATTGAACCATCCACCTCACCTTATTGTAGTCCTCTACTTGTTGTCAAAAAATCAAATGGAAGCATTAGGTTAGTGTTAGACGCACGAGCTATTAATGAAATAATTTTACCGGTTCACACAAAACCTGAAAATTTAGAAGAGCAATTACAGAAATTTCTAGATGCAAAATATTTTTCCACAATAGATCTCGCTAATTCGTTTTGGCAGGTGGGTATCACTCCTGATTCTCGGAAATATACTGCATTTATGTTCGGGGGGCGAACCTATCAGTTTTGTGTTCTACCCTTCGGACTGAATGTCAGCTCTGGGGTATTCATTACAGCCCTGGATACCGTGCTTGGCGACGATTTAGTTGAGACAGTCACACACTATGTAGATGATATACTGATAGCTACACAATCTTGGAATGAACACGTTGACACACTTCAAAGAATTTTAGAAAAATTTGCACAAGCTGGAGTCACAGCCAACCTAAGAAAATCAAAATTTGGTTGCAGTGAGTTAAAGTATTTAGGACATATCATTAATTCACAGGGCATACGTCCGGATCCCAGTAAATTAGATGCTATCAGAAACTTTCCTAGCCCTCGAACTAAAAAGCAGTTAAAATCATTCCTTGGGCTATGTTCATTTTTCAGACGTTTTTTGCCACAACCACTTTTGAACAGTAAACATCTGCTAAATCTACTCAGAAAGAATCAAGTTTGGATCTGGTCGGAACAGTGCCAGAATGACTTTAATACAATTAAACATGCTTTAGTGAATGCTAACATATTGAGCCATCCAGATTTCCATTTAGATTTTTGTATGACTTGTGACGCTTCACGTACTGGCTTGGGCTGTTGCTTATTTCAAGTTGTAAAGAATAAAGAGGAGGAACAGATAAGAATTATTGGGTTTGCGAGTCGCACTCTAACTGAATGTGAGCGTACATACTCCACTACTGAGTTAGAAACACTTTCCATAGTATGGGCATTCAAGAAATTCAATTATTATTTATTTGGAAAACATACGGTAATTTACACCGATCACCAGGCCCTGACATTTTTGTTAACTTGTAAACTTGTACATCCTAGACTATCACGATGGGCAGTTACACTTCAGAACTACTCTTTTGAAATTAAGTACATAAGAGGTAAGGACAACACCATTGCAGACACTTTGTCTAGACTTCCACAAGGTATGAATGATACCAACAGTGACTTAGAAAATATAAATGACTACAGGATTCTCTTAATGCAAGACAAGCAGTATCACCAATATTATATTGATATGTGCAGAAACATGGCTGAATTACAAAAATCTGATCCTCACTGGTATAAGATAATAACATTACTGGTAGAAAAACACAATCATCCTTTGACTAAGTATTACAAGTTACACAATGATGTGTTATTTTACCGCCGACATCCAAATGCTACTAACTGGTGTGTATGCATTCCCAAAGAGTCTGAACGTAATCTAATTTGGCACACACACTTAGTTTGGGGTCATTATGGGACGAAAAAGTGTTTGGCAAAGCTCAGTACATACTGTTATTTTAGCAATATGAGAAGAAAAATTTACAGGGAACTGAAAACATGTGTCATATGTCAAAAATCAAAACCTCAGAATTTATCCACAAAAACAGATTTACATTCTATTTTACCTAGTAAAACCCTGGAAATTCTGTGTACTGACATCAGTGGACCGCATCCAGCAAGCTCTGGAGGCGTCAAATATATCTTAGCTTTTTACGATATATTTTCTAAACATGTAAAACTTTATGCTTTAAAATCCGCCACTGCAAATGCTATAATACGAAGATTCTCAAGTGATTACCTGACGCACGTGGGAAAACCTAAAGCAATTCTATCAGATAATGCAGCGTACTACTCTGGGTACAAATGGAGAAATTTCTTGAAGGACAATAACATTAAAAGTATATTTATTTCGAGGTTTAGTCCACAATGTAACGCGACTGAGAGACTTTTCCGAGAATTAAACCGTTTCGTGAGGACCTATATTTCATCAAAACATACTAATTGGGTGTCCTACCTAAGTCTTTTCGAAGACGTACACAATAACTTAAATATTTACGATACGAATTACACACCTAACGAGATCATGTTCAATTGCAAACAGAACGATCAGTGGATAGAACCATTACCTAAGTTGTCAGACAAGGAAATCACACCTGAACAGAAAATAAAAGAAGTATTGACTACATTGACACATCACGCACAAATACGAAACAAACATCACAGAAACATAATAAAAAGAAAACAAAAATTCGAGGTAGGAATGCTTGTACTACTTCGTACTCATCATAAATCTGTAGCACTCAAACGACGCAACGCTAAGTGGCGTCTGCTATATGAAGGACCTTATATAATTGTTAACATACCGCATCCTGGTGCGTATCTGTTACAACATCCTAGAACTAACAAAATTATTGGGCTATACGCACACCGAGATCTTAGAGCATTTCATGCTGAATAATGTCAAGGTCATACCCATCAAAATATTGCTAAGCAACTCGAAAAACTCTGTTGTTACAACACAGATAATAAGTAGTATAGAAATTTTCATTTCAGCGGTTCCAGTGACGCAGTTGAAGACAGAAGAATTCTTCTTTCAGCGCGCGCCTCCACCTGAAAGACGGAATATTAAAGTAAAATTTATGATTACGCAGCAGTAGATGACATATTAATTTTTCACGGAACATTTGTTACTGAAGGTACCACTGACTTGGTGTGACACCTGACGAACTGACAGACGTCATCTGTGAAGCGATCTTTTACTTTGAGAAATAGATTAGACGCACATCTCTCAACACGAAAAGCATCTATCAGTAGTCAAGGCCACACAGACACTCTACACACACGCACAAAACGCGAGGAATCGAACATTTTCTCTCTCTTACTATTTTGAATATTTATTGAGTAGTGAAAACGCCTGGTCTTGCCTACTGATGTAATGAATGTTGTGTCTAACCTATCCTAATTTCAGATGACATCACAAAAAACATCGATAATATCCCAGCAAAACCGCTAAAGAGGATGTAAATATCTGCAATTCATGTAATCAAATGTGACACAATGTAATAACCTATAGCGATGTAATGATGATGTAAACATGTTTATGTGCAACTATATTATGTTTATGCTAAGAAAATATGTGACGTGTGTATGTATAATTACTTATTTTTTTAACTGATGTATAGTGTAACTGTTACTATGTAAAAATTTGAAAAAACGAGTGCCAAAAAGACATTGCATAGTGAACCACTGTTCACGGACATTAACGAACATTACTAACTCTGCAACTACGCGGAAACCTATGTGAAAGAAACTGTTAATGCCATTCATTATGCAGCGTATCTATGTGAACGCGACGGACGATTTCCTTGATTAATAACTACGAACATTTAGGTGAGCTATATTCAGCAAAAAACTGAAAATGTGAAGTGCATAATTCGTCCATCGTCTAGTGATATTACTACAGTACCCAACTTCAAGATGTTAACTGGATTAAATGGACACAAAGTGCCTGTCCAGAAAACAACACGACAGGTGGAAGAATTTTGGTTGGAATTTCAGGGAATGAAATGTTCTCGAAATGTGACGGACACTCTTACCTGGACTGTCCAAGGATCGACGCCAGCTATGTGCCGTCCGAGGTTCTGCAACCAAGCTTCCACGGAATGTAAAAAACGAACTGCACGTGGACCAATTACTCGACGGGTCACGTCTGATTTGTAATAAGCAATGCTTTTAGTCACAACGAACTGCATCACTACGACTATAATGGAAATGAGAAATGGACACGCTTATGTATTAATCACGTTGTTATACAACGATGTTACTGTGATCAAAAAGCTTTACCACGACGATACTAACCTGTAAAAAATTATTGTGCAGCGGATGAATATGAACTGTAATAACGACACGATGTGTATAGGTCAACGCACCTGAAAAATATGGACATTTTTCTTTGAAGTATTTCAAAACAATACTATGTAACTAAGAACATTCAACAATCTAAGTTGTATTGTGTTATAACAAATATTGTAAATTTAAAACTAAGTTACCTGTCATAGAATGTAGTCTTCATATGTAATCTTGGTTGAATATTTTCTTTGTGCAAGGACTGAAAAACGCGCGCACACGAACAATATGATCTGCAATACTGTGCCGCGTGATCTAACTGTACGATATAACGGCAGTGCCGCAGTTACACAGACGCTTCTGCGCATGCGCGCACTCTATCTGCCAACATTAGAACTTTTACGGCGCACCCGCGTCATTCAAATTTTGTATATAATGTGTATAATGTGTAATGTAAGTCATGTAAATAGTTGTAGATAACTTAGATTTTCTTGTGCCTTTAGGTGAATTGCTCGCCTGCAGGTGTGTCCTTTCGCCTCGCAATTCAGGGGGCAATATAAAGGCACATTTGCATGCCGAGCGTGAGTTTCCTCGGAAACGCGAAATATTAATTAAATAAATAATCAGTGACAAATAAATAAAGCCTATGGCACACAACTGCAGCGCTGTGTCGCTGATAAAACAAAAGCACAATTACGTTACTCTTATGTTTGATTAAGAAAGGGAGAGCTCTGGTTGAAGTGGTGCGAGAAGCACGTATTTTTTATTGTCTGGCACACCGCCATATTTCATGTTATAGAAGAATACTGCGAGTTGCAACCACACTAGGCACTCGATTCTGTAAAGAATTTATATTTATAAAAGTAAGTAGGATTATGAACTGTAGGCTTATTCATTGAATATATCTGATTTAACTAACTGTGTAACTTTTTTATGTTTAGTAGACAATCACCTCTGTACGACGCATTGACATGGCTGGCAAATTATTGAAATATTGAGATTTAGATTATGAGTCCGCACCTACCGCAGCAGTCTTTGGAAACGATTTAATTACGAAGTCCGATTATTTCAGTTTTATTTCACGGTCAACTACGAGTAACATTGCCTTTACGAAAAAGCCATTGTCAAGCGTCTGATACCGAATAATTAAACGTCCACGTTCCAGATAAGCAAATACAATTGCAATCTCAATCACCATCATACAGATAGAATAATCAATATCTAAATAACAATATATTTTTATTAATTTATTTTATTTATTTTATAGTAAGTTACATTGGTGGTAGTGCGAAAACATTCTGTTGGCACCCACCTATGTAGGGAGAAATGATCATCACGATAAAATAAGAGAAAACAGGGTTCTCACAGAAAAATTTAAGTGCTCGTTTTTCCCGCGTGCCATTCGAGAGTGGAACGGCAGAGAGACAGCTTGAAGGTAGTTCACTGAACCCTCTGCCAGGCACTTTATTGCGAATGGCAGAGTAATCACGTAGATGTAGATGTAGTAGAAAGAATCTCTCTTGCCTACATATAGTTCAAAAATGCAGAAAAAGATTTGCACCTGAAATGAAACAAAAGTTTGTTCAGTCTTTCGTCCTGTACAAATAGTGAAAACTTCAGATTACTCAACTGCTACACTAGCCATGACTGCTTGCGTAGAATAAATACACTGAGGTACCAAAAGTCATGGCAACCTCCTAATATCGTGTCGGGCGTCCTTTTTCCCGGCGTAGTGCGGCGACTCGACGTGGCGTGGACTCAACAAGTAGTTGGGAGTCTCCTGCGGAAACATTGCGCCATGTCCGTCCCGATAGCAGAGTGGTCAGCGTGACGGATTGCCATTCTACTGGCCGGGTTCAATTCCCGGCTGGGTCGGGGATTTTCTCCGCTCAGGGACAGGGTGTTGTGTTGTCGTCATCATTATTTCATCCCAATCCGGCGCGCAGGTCGCCCAAAGTGGCGTCGAATGTAGTAAGACCTGCGCCAAGGCGGCTGGACCTGCCCCGTAAGGGGCCTCCCGGCCAATGGCGCCAAACGCTCGTTTCCGTTTCATTTCCATTGCGCCATGCTGCCACTATAGCCGTCCGTAACTGCGAAAGTATTTGCGGTGCAGGATTTTGTGGACGAACTGACGTCTCGAATGTCAAATAGTTCGCTCGAATTCTCCAGCATCTTCTTCAAACCAGTCGCAAGCAATTGTGGCCCGCTGATATGGCGCATAGCCATCCCTAAAAATGACATCTTTGAATAGCTGCAAGTGGTCTCCATTTCCAGTCAGTGACAGGTTCAGTTTGACCAGAGGACCCAGTCCACTCCATGTAAACACAGCCTACTCCATTATGAGCCACCACCAGTTTGCACAGTGCCTCGTTCATTACCTGTGTCCTTGGCTTCGCGGTGTCTGCACCACACTCCAACCCTACCATCAGCTCTTACCAACTGGAATCGGGGTTCATCTGACACAGACCACGGTTTTACAGTCGTCTAGGGTCCAATCGACAAGGTCACGAGCCCAGGAGAGGCGCTGCAATCAATGTCGTGTTGTCAATGAAGGCACCCGCGTCGGTCGTCTACTGCTGTAGCCCATTAACGCCTCATTTCGCCGCACTGTCGTAACGGATACGTTCTTCGTACGTCCAACATTGATTTCTGCTATTATTTCACCCGGTGCTGCTTGTCTGTTAGCACTCACAATTCTCCTAAAATACATTAAATGCACTGCCAACTGCTAATACGTACAACTGTCACCTGCATGGTGGGATGACGGTAACGAAAATTTGTGTCTGACCGTGACACGAACCTGGATATCCTGCTCGTCGCGAGCGGTCGCCCTACCATTTGGCTATCTGTGAACGACTCACGACCAGACTTAAACTCCCATATGCCGTCAACCATATTTCTACAACCTGCATTCGTACTTCCATTATGTATATTCCCATGCAGGCGAGACATTTTACTTGACAGTCGCTTGACCGGTGTCGGTGGATAAATACATTGCAGTGCCTGTGTTATCCCCAATTATGATACAGTGTTGGCACTTAACATCTGAGGTCATCAGTCCCCTAGACTTAGAACTACTTAAACCTAACTAACCTAAGGACATCACACGCATCCATGCCCGAGGCAGGATTCGAACCTGCGATCGTAGCAGCCTTGTGGTTCCGGACAGGAGCGCCCAGAAACGGTCGGCCACAGCGTCCGGCGTTACAATGTTGCTTTGGACAAGCATGCATGTCCAAAAGAACACTGCATCGTGATTCGGAATGACACAGGCATTTCAATATCGTAAACTCTACGAAAACGCCGCTGCTCTCGGTCGTCAAGTGAAGACCGTCGGCCACTGCTTCGTCTGTAGTAAGAGGTCATGTCTGAAGTTTGGAGTTTTTGGCACACTCTTGACACTGTGGATCTCGGTATATTCAGTTCCGTAATGATTTCCGAAGTGGACTGTCCCATCCGTCTAGCTCCAACTACCATTCCGCGTTCGAAGTCCCTTACTTCCCGCCATGCGGCTATAATCACTCCGGAGACCTTTTCATGTGAATACCTGAGTGCAGATGACAGCTCCGCCAATGCACTGCCCTTTTACGCCTCGTGTACGTGACACTACGGCCACCTGGATAAGTGCATGCCGCTTTCCCATGACTTTTGTCACTTCAGTGTATTCCGGTTGTTTGATTATGTTATGGTTATGTTAAAAGTGGAGCTTTTTTTTCTCACTCGATTTCTTAATAACTGGGATTCTCAGAACATCTCCTCACATATCAGATACCTATCATCATTCCAAATGTGGTGCAGCCGATCGGATAAGTCTATCATCTTTTCTATTCCTTTGAATAACACTAAATTTCTTTCCACGCCTCCTCCACTTCAGGCATACGACTCTGGACTAACTGCTCTCTCTGAAACGAATCGTATTTATACCTATCAAAATCTGTCTTTCATTCCAAGTAAATACACTACTGGCCAATAAAACTGCTACACAAAAATAAATGCAGATGATAAACGGGTATTCATTGGACAAATATATTATACTAGAACTGACATGTGATTACATTTTCACGTAATTTGGGTGCATAGATCCTGAGAAAGCAGTACCCAGAACAACTACCTCTGGCCGTAATAAGGGCCTTGATACGCCTGGGGATTGAGTCAAACAGAGCTTGGATAGCGTGTACAGGTACAGCTGCCCATGCAACTTCAACACGATACCACAGTTCATCAAGAGTAGTGAGTGACTGGCGTATTGTGACGAGCCAGTTGATCGGCCACCATTGACCAGACGTTTTCAGTTGGTGAGAGATCTGGAGAATGAGGTGGCCAGGGCAGCAGTAGAACATTTTCTGTATCCAGAAAGACCCGTACAGGACCTGCAACATGCGGTCGTGCATTATCCTGCTGAAATGTAGGGTTTCGCAGGGATCGAATGAAAGGTGGAGCCACGGGTCGTAAAACATCTGAAATGTAACGTCCACTGTTCAACGTGCCGTCAATGCGAACAAGAGGTGACCAAGACGTGTAACCAATGGCACCCCATACCATCACGCCGGGTGATACGCCAGTACGACGATGACGAGTACACGCTCCGAGCTGATAGTCGAAGCTGATGCAAAAGTCATCGAACTGTTCGTGCAGATGGTTGTTGTCTTGCAAACGTCCCCATCTGTTGACTCAGGGATCGAGACGTGGCTGCACGATCCGTTACAGCCATGCGGATAAGATGCCTGTCATCTCGACTGCTAGTGATACGAGGCCGTTGGGATCCAGCACGGCGTTCCGTATTACCTTCCTGAACCCACGGATTCCATAGTCTGCTAACACTCATTGGATCTCGACCAACACGAGCAGCAATGTCGCGATACGATAAACCGCAATCGCGATAGGCTACAATCCGACCTTTATCAAAGTCGGAAACGTGAAGGTACGCATTTCTCCTCGTTACACGAGGCATCACAACAACAACGTTTCACCAGGCAACGCCGGTCAACTGCTGTTTGTGTATGAGAAAAGGGTTGGAAACTTTCCTCATGTCAGCACGTTGTAGGTGTCGCCACCGGCGCCATCCTTGTGTGAATGCTCTGAAAAGCTAATCATTTGCATATCACAGCATCGTATTCTTGTCGGTTAAATTTCGCGTCTGTAGCACGTCATCTTCGTGGTGTAGCAATTTTAGTGGCCAGTAGTGTAAAAGGAAATGGAAGTATAATTGTACTTGTCAGCAGCGTAATAATGATTTTTCACACAAAAATCTTGTGACCATAGAACTTTCTTGTATTTTATTGTGAAAAGCCTAAAAAATCATGTAAATGAGCTAGATTCAAAAATACGCTGCTGCCAGCCTAGGCAAGATCACAAAATTCCTAAAAAAGCTGAGTACATGATATTCACGTCTTTCCCATACTGAGTCTACAAACTTACTACAACATCGTGTTTTTACATGGTGTGATCTTAACCGATGGGATTCTTGAACATTTGTGTATCTGAGGATTGGGTTGTTTAGGGGAGGAGACCAGACAGCGAGGTCATCGGTCTCATCGGATTAAGGAAGGACGGGGAAGGAAGCCGGCCGTGTCCTTCCAAAGGAACCATCCCGCCATTTGCCTGGAGAGATTTATGGAAATCACGGAAAACCTAAATCAGGGTTCCGGACGCGGGACTGAACCGTCGTCCTCCCGAATACGAGTCCAGTGTGCTAACCACTGCGCAGCCTCGCTCGGTGAGTGCCTGATAAATCAGTATTCGAGAGTTTTTTTTCAGTAATAAGTAACTTTCCAATGTTGTGTGTGGTTAGATATATGCGTATACCTATTCACCTAATGGTAATATTTTCGCGGTATTACTTGTTAGATTCATGTCAGAAAAAAACAATGAAATAACTAAATTATTTTGTTTTAGAGACGGTAAATAGTGTTAACAGCTTTCAAAATCTACAAAAAGAATAACGGTAATACTACACTCCTGGAAATTGAAATAAGAACACCGTGAATTCATTGTCCCAGGAAGGGGAAACTTTATTGACACATCCCTGGGGTCAGATACATCACATGATCACACTGACAGAACCACAGGCACATGGACACAGGCAACAGAGCATGCACAATGTCGGCACTAGTACAGTGTATATCCACCTTTCGCAGCAATGCAGGCTGCTATTCTCCCATGGAGACGATCGTAGAGATGCTGGATGTAGTCCTGTGGAACGGCTTGCCATGCCATTTCCACCTGGCGCCTCAGTTGGACCAGCGTTCGTGCTGGACGTGCAGACAGCGTGAGACGACGCTTCATCCAGTCCCAAACATGCTCAATGGGGGACAGATCCGGAGATCTTGCTGGCCAGGGTAGTTGACTTACACCTTCTAGAGCACGTTGGGTGGCACGGGATACATGCGGACGTGCATTGTCCTGTTGGAACAGCAAGTTCCCTTGCCGGTCTAGGAATGGTAGAACGATGGGTTCGATGACGGTTTGGATGTACCGTGCACTATTCAGTGTCCCCTCGACGATCACCAGTGGTGTACGGCCAGTGTAGGAGATCGCTCCCCACACCATGATGCCGGGTGTTGGCCCTGTGTGCCTCGGTCGTATGCAGTCCTGATTGTGGCGCTCACCTGCACGGCGCCAAACACGCATACGACCATCATTGGCACCAAGGCAGAAGCGACTCTCATCGCTGAAGACGACACGTCTCCATTCGTCCCTCCATCACGCCTGTCGCGACACCACTGGAGGCGGGCTGCACGATGTTGGGGCGTGAGCGGAAGACGGCCTAACGGTGTGCGGGACCGTAGCCCAGCTTCATGGAGACGGTTGCGAATGGTCCTCGCCGATACCCCAGGAGCAACAGTGTCCCTAATTTGCTGGGAAGTGGCGGTGCGGTCCCCTACGGCACTGCGTAGGATCCTACGGTCTTGGCGTGCATCCGTGCGTCGCTGCGGTCCGATCCCAGGTCGACGGGCACGTGCACCTTCCGCCGACCACTGGCGACAACATCGATGTACTGTGGAGACCTCACGCCCCACGTGTTGAGCAATTCGGCGGTACGCCCACCCGGCCTCCCGCATGCCCACTATACGCCCTCGCTCAAAGTCCGTCAACTGCACATACGGTTCACGTCCACGCTGTCGCGGCATGCTACCAGTGTTAAAGACTGCGATGGAGCTCCGTATGCCACGGCAAACTGGCTGACACTGACGGCGGCGGTGCACAAATGCTGCGCAGCTAGTGCCATTCGTCGGCCAACACCGCGGTTCCTGGTGTGTCCGCTGTGCTGTGCGTGTGATCATTGCTTGTACAGCCCTCTCGCAGTGTCCGGAGCAAGTATGGTGGGTCTGACACACCGGGGTCAATGTGTTCTTTTTTCCATTTCCAGGAGTGTATTTTGCAACAAACAGTCAAAATAAGAAATTTAGAAAAATGTTCAGAAGTGGCAAAGGTGAATGATACGAGTTTTTAGTTACGAAATATTAAACAAATGGAGACAGAAAAGACACTAATTATTACTCTAATATGATTATAATGGTTCTAAGTTTCTCCAAAGAGATTTTATCCATATCTGGTACTGGGTAAAGAACAATTATTATTGAAATATCATAGTGAAAAGTTGTATTAGTAGAAGTCTGATCCTGGGTGAGTGACGTGTGTTTAAATAAATGGAATTAAACAGAATGGGAGATTTAGACAAACGGTGTCACAACGCTGAATTTGCAGACATACGCCTTCAGAGCTAATGATAAATTTGTGGCGTCTACAGATGTGCGCCTAAATAAAGATGACACAGTGCGAACATCCATTACACCTACAACCTGCTTCTTATCCAAAATCACCCTGCAATCAAGAGGAAATTAAAGCTATATCTGTTAACATTGACGTAACTTTCCTCGCTGTATGTGCCAGTTGTTTTCCTTTTATTCAATGCTGAATTAGTATCTTTGTTACATTGTGAACACTATCCACGCTTTTCTCATCCCTGCGTATTTCTATTTTCTTCTTTCCATCTCATCAGCTAATCTTGCCCTACTATTTCTCGTTCTCAGTCTCACCAGTCAACCATATTTCATTCCTGCTGTCAAACATTTTTGTTAGATGTCGTTACTCACCTTCGACAAGAAAGTAATTAATAAATTATTTAACAAAATGTTAAGGAAATAGATATTTTCTTAATGATAGTGCTAATATAGCAGTTTTATTGATATATTTCTTTACCAGTCCCTTTCTGTAAGATTAACAGTTCTACGGCTATGTGTTTGCTACAAATTTTGAAAAGCAGTGATGCTGACGTTCCTATCTACTTTGTATAGGATTATCTGTCAAATTACTGGAGGTATGAATTAGAAAACGCCTTCAGTCACTACTTTTCGTGTTTTAGTAAGTACACGATGCATTTCGGACACCGTGGGTCCATCATTAGGTGTAATTTGCCTTAATGTATGCTTTTTTCTCTTGAATGAGATGAAATGCGTATTCCTGACACGAAAAGGTTTGATGTTAGGTTATGAATTTCGTAAGTCAAACGCGGAAAATAAGTGCGAAGTAGTGGAAAAGATGATCAGTGTAAACTTACCACATAATCCAAGAAAGGCGTATTTAACGTTTTAGCACCAGAAAATATTCTTTTCTCCATCGCTTTCGTACATATCACTTCATTCAAGAGGCACATTTGCATACACATGTTTGTAAACACTTCACAGATATTTTTGTACATGATGTGGTCAAAGATGAATTTATTCATAGTGCTAAAGACATAATTATTAAACAATTGACATATCAGGAAATAACTTAAGAATAGATCTTTAAAATTACTGAAATAATTGTGGCTTGCCAGATCTGTTTATTTAACATAGATTCTGGTCTTTTGATTTTGTGGAGGTGTATCTTCAGTTGTTCTAACAGATTTAGGGTCTTACCATTAGCTTCATTGTGCAGTACTACCAAATTGTTTTCTAGACTGCTGATGACATTTGTTGTGACTGAATGCGCATTTTAATTCTTACCTCCAGTGTGTTGAATACGGTCACGTTTGAAACTGCGAAATATGAATAAGATTAAATCTGTCAAAATGTTTTTTCTCTGTGTGCTTCACTAACAGTAAATATTTAGTAAAAGTGCAACTTAACATCCGGTTGTCTTTCATTTCACATCCAGAACGTAAATCGAAGGATTTCCTTCGAACCTACAGCAAATGTTGTGGCTGACACACGTTCCTACGGATGTGTGACTCAAGTCTGGAAGAAGTCTCGCCGGTTACAGCAGCGTAACTTCGTTTAATGAGGGGACTGAAATGACAGGCAGTGTCGTTCGTTCCAATTTTACGAGCAACGAAATCACCGTAGAGAAGGACTAACGTTTCCTATGAGATAACAGGTGAGTCAGAGGATAAATAATGTTCCTTCGAGTTTCTTTACGGCAGCTTTTATTTAGTTTTTTGTACCCTACCTGGATGTCGAACATCCGTTAGACACGTATTCTTCCGCCTCAGAATACTTTCTACGAGATATACATCAATGTACTTAACGGATAGAAGCATGTTCTGCGTTTCGTATTCTCTCCGAGCTGTATGCCATCTCATAAAATGTGACACTTCAACCATGGTTGCCACTGCACTTATTATATATCGTACACACGTCTAATATAGTCATCAGCAACTCAGCGTTAATTCAGTTCTTTGTGCTCTTTCGACCGCGAAGGAAAGAAATGGACATTGATGGATAAGCACACCAGATTTATTCGAGGGTCACTCCAAAGGAAATGCACACTATTTTTTTTTTAAATCCATCTTTTATTCTACATGTTTGAAAGTTTTGCAGTGTGTAGATACATCCTTTAGGAACAATATTTTCATTTCTCCACATAATTTCCATCCCTCGCAACTGCCTTACGCCATCTTGGAACCAGCGCCTGTATACCCGCACGGTAAAATTCTGGACCAACCTGTTGGAGCCACTGTTTTGCAGCGTGCACATCTTCAAATCTTGCTCCATGATGAGAGTCTTTCAGTTTCCCAAAGAGATGATAGTGACATGGAGGCAGGTCAGGACTGTAAGGCGGGTGTTTCAGTGTTGTCCATCCGAGTTTTGTGATCGCTTCCATGGTTTTTTGACTGACATGTGGCCGTGCATTGTCGTGCAACAGCAAAACATCCTGCTTTTTCCAATGTGGTCGAACACGACTCAGTCGAGCTTGAAATTTCTTCAGTGTCGTCACATATGCATCAGAATTTATGGTGGTTCCACTTGGCATGATGTCCACAAGCAGGAGTCCTTCGGAATCGAGAAACACCATAGCCATAACTTTTCCAGCAGAAGGTGTGGTTTTGAATTTTTTTTTGGGTGAATTTGCATGATGCCACTACATCGATTGTCTCTTCGTCTCTGGTGAAAAATGATGGAGCCACGTTTCATCACCTGTCACAGTTCTTCTAAGAAATTCATCTCCACAATTCTCGTACTGTTCCAAAAGTTCGCTGCGTACCGCTTTTCTTGTTTCTTTGTGATCCACTGTCAACATCCTGGGAACCCACCTGGCACAAACCTCTTTTATAACGCCAACACTTTCAGTATTCTGCAAACACTTCCTTCCGCTATCCCATCGTAGCGTGACAATTCGTTCACTGTGATGCGTCTGTCAGCAGTCACCAATTCGTTAACTCTCTGCACATTGTCTGGAGTGTGTGCAGTACGAGGCCTGCCGCTGCGAGGACAGTCCTCAATATTGCTGTGCCCGCTTTCATCACGTAATCTGCTAGCCCACCGACTAACTGTACTGCGATAGACAGCAGCATCTCCATACACCTTTTTCGACCTCTTGTGGATGTTTCCCACTGTCTCGTTTTCACAGCACAGGAATTCTATGACAGCACGTTGCTTCTGACGAACGTCAAGTGTAGCAGCCATCTTGAAGACATGCTGTGACGGAGCCACTCACGGGAACAGGTTGAACTAAGTTTGAAAACAAGCGAGAAGGATGTATCTACACACTGCAAAACTTTCACACATGCAGAATGAAAACTGTATTTTTACAAAAATACTGTGCATTTCTTTTGGAGTGACCCTCGTACATAATTTCTGATGGTTCAAAAGGACCATTTCATAACAGCGAACCAGTATATTCCACGACGCTGTATCTTTTCCAGACTAAGATTTTTCTTTATTATCTCTCTGAGTAAGCGAAGACTGGCACCGTTCGATTGTTTCTAGTTACAGATTAGAATTTGTGCTCTGAGAACGTTTTTCCCGTAAGATAAATACTCTTATGAAGATATTCTATGCTACAACATTAGTTCAGGTCAGACTTTTTATTTTTCATTTTTGGGCTGCTTCAAGTTCAGAGCCAGTCATATCTCCTCTTTTGCGGAAGATCCCAAGACGTTTTCATCGCTGAAACACAACAGTCTTGCTATTTTTTTGTCTTGAAACACCGATTTTCGTTGACTGCTTTTCGGGTTTTCAGTTTTAGATTGTGATCATGAACTTTCCTCTCATAGGCAACATCGTTTTTGGAACTCGTTGCTATGCTTAGAATTCCTCTAAAAGCATTTATTTTATGAGCCAGATTGCTGGTCGATCATCAGCGATCGGCTTGTTATCTTTGGCGCGTCTCCGGGCATGAGCATCTTTGGTTTTTCGGCTGAGGCGCGCGGAACGTCGAGAAGCGGTCGGTTTGGGGTGGCAGGTGAGACTGTCGGAGTCTTGCTCGGGCGTAAGCACATGTGTGATAGCTGTTACGCTGGGGCTGTTAGCTAATCGTGAAACTCCTGCGGCGGTTACTGGTTGCCAGGAAGGCATTTCAGATAAACTGTGCCAAGCCTCGCAGTGAGAGGGGAGTCCGGAGTTTGTGTTGGCCTAGATGTTTGTACAAATTGAGGTGCCTCTGTGAGAAACACGGCGTGGGCCTGTTGATTGCTTCGTCCTTCCGGCAGCCACCGCAAACAGATGTTCGGCTGGAATGTCTACAGTTTGTGGGGAGCATAGTGTGAACAAGTTCTCGTAGGATGTGCTCCCAGCCTGACTCTTTGTGTTATTTGTGGGTGCCGACCCCTTGTCTGTAACTGCTTCCGGGTGTCCTGTAAGATTTCGCAGCAAAACTGTGTTTTTGTGGAATTCTGTGTTTCTGGCTCAGCTTCTGCCTAGAAAGGTTCGATTGGACATATTTTGGAATTCCTTTATGCTGTAATTTAAACATATATAAAAAAAATGTTCTTTCAGAATAAGCGCCCGTTTCTTTGAGACATTGCAGTTCAAACAGGAGTGGCGTAATGTTAATGAGTATTTGTTATTCGTCAAATGAAGTGTATTTAATGTCTTGCAGCTTCCTGGGGCACGCAGCTGTGTTATTGACCTCATTTTGAAGTGTTCTGTCGGGTGAATGACTGCTCCCCACTTCAGTGTATTCTTTTGAGTAGTATTGTAAGGTTTTTGGGATATTTGTCAGTGGGTTGTATTGATTCAGTTTTGTTTTTCTCCTTCTTTTGAATTACGCAGAATTATTTAGTTTATCTGGTTATTGGCTTAACTCGCGCTTCATGCACTAAATCAGCTGATATTGAAAATTGATATTTTTATTCGTGTTTAATGTCAGACAGATTCCAATGTGACTTCATTTATGTTATTTGAAATAAATGTGTTGGATTGACCTTAATGAATTATGTGCAATCGAAGTAAGGGACCCAGTCCTTCGTTAGTGCTTAACACTGGCGTGTGGTTCGGGTTGTGAGCCCCGTGCTCGGTGCATTTTAGAAAATGCTACCATCACTTTTGAAAATGCGAAAGAAGCTCTCAAATATTTGAGAAAAGACAGCAAAGCTACCTCAAACATAGGAGAATACAATTCGTAAGGAACATTATACGAAAGTGTGGAATTTGACACTGTGAACACCTTAAGACTATGATAATTAGCAGTTGGCTCAAATAGCTCTGAGCACTATGGGACTCAACTGCTGTGGTCATAAGTCCCCTAGAACTTAGAACTACTTAAACCTAACTAACCTAAGGACATCACACACATCCATGCCCGAGGCAGGAGTCGAACCTGCGACCGGAGCGGTCGTGCGGTTCCAGACTGTAGCGCCTTTAACCGCTCGGCCACTTCGGCCGGCAATTAGCAGTTAATAGCTACATTTATCAGCCGGATTGTGAACAGCAGGATACTAGTTCCACAGCCTGATCGCATGAAAGCTGTCTCGAACCCAGTATCCATACTAATATTACAAATGAAAAAATGTGTTTGTCAGTTTCCTTTCGACGACGACTGAGCTGCTGAACTGATGTCGATGAAATGTGGTAAGGAGATAGCTCCAAAACTGAGGAAGAACGAAGGCTGGTAAAAAGACTGTTAAAAATTGTTAAATTCGTTACGTAAAGTTCACGTTGTATACTGAAGCGCCAAGGAAACTGGTATAGGCATGCGTATTCGAATACAGAAATCTGTTAACAGGCAGAATATGGCGCAGCGGTCTGCAACGCCTATATAAGACAAGTGCCTGGAGCAGTTGTTACATCGGTTACTAGTGACACAATATCAAATTAACAAGATTCAAGTAAGTTTGAACGTGATGTTATAGTTCGCACGCGAGCAGTGGAACACAGCATCTCCGAGGTAGCGATGAAATGGGGATTTTCCCGAACGACCATTTCACGAGTTTACCGTGAGTATCAGGCACCCGGTAAAACATCAATTCTCCGACATCACTGCGTCCGGAAAAAGATCCTGCAAGATCGGGACCAACGACGACTGAAGAGACACGTTCAACGTGGCAGAAGTGCAACCCTTCAAATGGTTCAAATGGCTCTAAACACAATGGGACTTAACATCTGAGGTCATCCGTCCCCTAGAACTTAGAACTACTTAAACCTAACTAACGGAAGGAGACCACACACAACCATGCACGAGGCAGGATTCGAACCTGCGACCGTAGCAGCAGCGCGGTTTCGGACCAAAGCGCCTAGAACCGCTCGGCCACAGCGGCTGGCTGCAGCCCTCCCGCAAATTGATGCAGATTCTTCATCTACATCTACATGACTACTCTGCAATTCACATTTAAGTGCTTGGAAGAGGGTTCATCGAACCACAATCATACTATCTCTCTACCACTCCACTCCCGAACAGCGCGCGGGAAAAACGAACACCTAAACCTTTCTGTTCGAGCTCTGATTTCTCTAATTTTATTTCGATGATCATTCCTACCTATGTAGGTTGGGCTCAACAAAATAATTTCGCATTCGGAAGAGAAAGTTGGTGACTGAAATTTCGTAAATACTGTAGATCTCGCCACGACGAAAAACGTCTTTGCTTTAATGACTTCCATCCCAACTCGCGTATCATATCTGCCACACTCTCTCCCCTATTACATGATAATACAAAACGAGCTGCCCTTTTTTGCACCCTTTCGATGTCCTCCGTCAATCCCACCTGGTAAGGATCCCACACCGCGCAGCAATATTCTAACACAGGACGAACGAGTATAGTGTAAGCTGTCTCTTTATTGGACTTGTTGCATCTTCTAAGTGTCCTGCCAAGGAAACGCAACCTTTGGCTCGCCTTCCCCACAATATTATCTATGTGGTCTTTCCAACTGAATTTGTTCGTAATTTTAACACCCAGGTACTTAGTTGAATTGACAGCCTTGAGAATTGCACTATTTATCGAGTAATCGAATTCCAACGGATTTCTTTTGGAACTCATGTGGATCACCTCACACTTTTCGTTATTTAGCGTCAACTGCCACCTGCCACACCAGACAGCAATCTTTTCTAAATCGTTTTGCAACTGATACTGGTCTTCGGACGACCTTACTAGACGGTAAATTACAGCATCATCTGCGAACAACCTAAGAGAACTGCTCAGATTGTCACCCAGGTCATTTATATAGATCAGGAACAGCAGAGGTCCCAGGACGCTTCCCTGGGGAACACCTGATATCACTTCAGTGATGATTTGCCGTCTATTTCTACGAACTGCGACCTTCCTGACAGGAAATCACGAATCCAGTCGCACAACTGAGACGATACCCCATAGACCCGCAGCTTGATTAGAAGTAGCTTGTGAGGAACGGTGTCAAAAGCTTTCCGGAAATCCAGAAATACGGAATCCACCTGAGATCCCCTGTCGATAGCGGCCATTACTTCGTGCGAATAAAGAGCTAGCTGCGTAGCACAAGAACGATGTTTTCTGAAACCATGCTGATTACGTATCAATAGATCGTTCCCTTCGAGGCGAATCATAATGTTTGAATACAGTATATGCTCCAAAACCCTAATGCAAACCGACGTCAATGATATAGGTCTGCAGTTCGATGGATTACTCCTACTACCCTTCTTAAACACTGGTGTGACCTGGGCAATTTTCCAATCTGTAGGTACAGATCTATCGGTGAGCGAGCGGTTGTATATGGTGCTAAGTAGGGAGCTATTGTATCAGCGTAATCTGAAAGGAACCTAATCGATATACAATCTGGACCTGAAGACTTGCCCGTATCAAGCGATTTGAGTTGCTTCGCAACCCCTAAGGTATCTACTTCTAGGAAACTCATGCTAGCAGCTGTTCGTGTTTCAAATTGTGGAATATTCCATTCATCTTCCCTGGTGAAGGAATTTCGGAAAACTGCGTTCAATAACTCCGCTTTAGCGGCACAGTCGTCGGTAACAGTACCATCGGCACTGCGCAGCGAAGGTATTGACTGCGTCTTGCCGCTTGTGTACTTTACATACGACCAGAATTTCTTCGGATTTTCTACCAAATTTCGAGACAATGTTTCGTTGTGGAACCTATTAAAGGCATCTCGCATTGAAGTCCGTTCCAAATTTCGCGCCTCTGTAAATTTTAGCCAATCTTCGAGATTTCGCGTTCTTCTGAACTTATCATGCTTTTTCCGTTGCCTCTGCAACAGCGTTCGGACATGTTTTGTGTACCATGGGGGATCAGTTCCATCTCTTACCAATTTATGAGGTATGAATCTCTCAATTGCTGTTGCTGCTATATCTTTGAATTTGAGCCACATCTCGTCTACATTTGCATAGTCAGTTCGGAAGGAATGGAGATTGTCTCTTAGGAAGGCTTCTTGTGACATTTTATCCGCTTTTATAAATAAAATGATTTTGCGTTTGAAACTTCCTGGCAGATTAAAACTGTGTGCCCGACCGAGACTCGAACTCGGGACCTTTGCCTTTCGCGGGCAAGTGCTCTACCAACTGAGCTACCGAAGCACGATTCACGCCCGATACTCACAGCTTTACTTCTGCCAGTACCTCGTCTCCTACCTTCCAAACTTTACAGAAGCTCTCCTGCGAACCTAGCAGAACTAGCACTCCTGAAAGAAAGGATATTGTGGAGACATGGCTTAGCCACAGCCTGGGGGATGTTTCCAGAATGAGATTTTCACTCTGCAGCGGAGTTTCATATCAGCGCACACTCCGGCACACATCGGCAAACAACACAGAGGATGGAAATGTAGGATGCATTTCACACTGTTCCAGGTACCACTGCGAAAACTGTGCTCTGGGTGGATAATCAACAGCTTCCAGGTAGTGGAGACGCTGTAAGTGAAATGGACGTAACAACTGCACTCGAAGGACTGTTCTTACATTCGTCTGATTCGTCCCCATGTTACGTGCAATTGCACGAGTGCTGATTGAAGGATCCCGCTCCACATGCTGCAAGACAGCTTCCTCAAATTGTAGCGTTCTTACCGAGCGACTGCGTCCCTGTCCAAGTAATCTGTTAAATGACCCGGTTTCACGCAGACGTTGGTACGCAGCAGCAAAGGTCGTATGATGCGGGTTGGTTCAAATGGCTCTGAGCACTATGGGACTCAACTGCTGAGGTCATTAGTCCCCTAGAACTTAGAACTAGTTAAACCTAACTAACCTAAGGACATCATACACATCCATGCCTGAGGCAGGATTCGAACCTGCGACCGTAGCGGTCTCGCGGTTCCAGACTGCAGCGCCAGAACCGCGCGGCCACTTCGGCCGGCGTATGATGCGGGATACGGCGATTAAGACATTGTTGTTGATAAACCCGCTGTGCAGCTCGTCCGTTGTGGTGCGCTACTTAGTACGCACCAACCATATCAGTGTACTCACTCCAGGCGTATCGCCCCATTAGTAAACAGAGACAGTGCACTACTACGCTGGTGGACAGCAGATGCCTACAACTGAAGAGCGTAATACGCCCTCTAACAACTGAAGAGCGTAATACGGCCTCCACCGGTTTAAATAATCCTCATAGGAAAAAATGACATTGACATTGATTGTCTTTATGTCCTCTACAACCTCCCAAAGTTTGTCGGTTTAAATATTTTTCACCCTGTATAATGAACTAATAGAAAGCGCCGGAAGCTCTTTAAGATTTTTCGCAAATGAGGCGGTTGTCTATAAGAAAATAGGAACGCCATAAGACAGCATCAATTTGCAGAATGATTTGCAGAGATGTGATGAATGGTGCACGCTCTAGTAGTTGACCCTGAACGTAAATTGATATAACATATTGCTCTTGCACAGAAAAAGAAATGCCCTGCTGTACAAGAACACTATTGATGACAAATTACTTGAAACAGTAACGACGGTAATGTGTCTAGAAATATCTATCCAGAGCGACCGTAAATGTATGACCAGGGGAAGGGGAGATCAGGTACTGGTATCTGAAATACCCTCCGCCACACATCGTTATCTGGCTTTCTGAGTATGATGTAGATGTAGACGTAGTTAGGCATAATCGTCAAATAAAGTTCTGAAAATGTAGAAAAAGAAGTGCGTGAAATCTTATGGGACTTAACTCCTAAGGTCATAAGTCCCTAAGCCTACGCACTACTTAACCTAAATTATCCTAAGGACAAAAATACACACACATGCCCGAGGGGGACTCGAACCTCCGCCGGGATCAGCCGCATAGTCCATGACTGCAGCGCCCTAGACCGCTGCGCTAATCCCGCGCGGCTGAAAATGTCAGATGGATTCATTTATTAACATAATTATAGTAGAACGTGCATGGTATCCAGTTAATCAGAAAACTACGAGTTGTCTTCTTGTAGCCAGAAATATGTTTTACGTAACGTGATTTTACTTTTCGTTCGAGAAATGCAGTCATCAGACAATAAGAGTATATTAACTATAATATTCCTGCAGCTCTATAATGAATTACAAGATTCCTTACGTGTGTTCTTACAACATTATGCAGTATTACAAATATTCTTGAGCAAACCTATGAGTCGTGGAGTCTATGTATATCCTTCGGTTCACCCTCGCAGGCATGCATTTCACATACAAGTAAATGCTACGGTGATTAGATTTTGCCGCACTCGCATTCAGGACTGTCTGATAGGTCCCATTTGTTCATCGGTTGTTTACATCTACCATCAGTTGTTCTCACACGTTTCAAAGTTGTCCACAGTTCTCTTGGGAGATCGAATCCATCGATCTTCTTGTTTGTGGCTCAAATGGCTCTGAGCACTATGGGATTTAACTGTTGAGGTCATCAGTCCCCTAGAACTTAGAACTACTTAAACCTAACTAACCTAAGGACATCACACACATCCATGCCCGAGGCAGGATTCGAACCTGCGACCGTAGTGGTCGCGCGATTCCAGACTGCAGCGCCTAGAACCGCTCGGCCACTCCGGCCGGCTGTTTGTGTCATACTCCAAATTTTGGTTGTTATGTCCGCTTACAACCCATAGTTGTTTTCTAGCTGTCTTCGAGTTGAAGCCTCAGAGTCTTTCGCTGAAGAATTTAATGAAATATCGTGTTGCTAGGGCCTCCTGTCAGGTAGAGAGTTCGCCTGGTGCAAGTCTTTTGAGTTGACGCCTCTTCGGCGACTTGCACGTCGATGGGGATGATATGATGATGATGATATGACAACACCCAGTCCCTGAGCGGAGAAAAATCTCCGGTCCAGCCAGGAATCGAACCGTGCCCCTTAGCATGGCATTCCGTCGCTCTGACCGCTTTATCACATTTTGTTCTACTTTGTTCGTTGAATTTGTTCGGGGTGGACGCCACCCGTTCCGGTTGTTCGTTGATCTTTTCACTCAGTTCTTTTTTATTACAGAGGGCAGCTAACCATCTGACCGAACACGCTGAGCTACCGTGCCGGCTCAGCTATCGAGGCGGACAATCCTTCGCTGATTTTTCATAAAGGAGACCTGGATTTAAGTCTGTTTGTAGGTACTAGGCCTTGGTGTACAGAGAGTTCAGCGTTGTATAGGATTTTTGTGTACGCTATTGTGGCTAACTGTGATAGGCTAATTTCAGGGGGCTCTAAGTGTGCTAAGACGGGGAGCCAAGGACACGGGGTGATCCTGAGTGCTCCAGAGATTATCCATATTGTCTCCTTCAGCTGGACGTTCACTTTAGCTGCTTGAGAATTTTTAATCCAGACTGGCGAACAGGCAACCACTCTGTAGACAAGAGCTAATGCTGAAGTCCCAGTTAATTCTCTCTACAATCCCAAATATTTCCAACCAGTATAGACAGGAAAGCATTACGGTACTTTCGTTTCTGTTTTGTGTCTTCTGCATGTGAGTGGAGCCTAATTTCACTTCCAAGTATTTCTGCTTATCCTCATACTTGATGCGTTGGCCTTTTATAGAGAACTGTATGTTTCTATTTGTATCTCTATTGTTAAGGTACAGCCGGCCGCGGTGGCCGTGCGGTTCTAGGCGCGTCAGTCCGGAACCGCGTGACTGCTATGGTCGCAGGTTCGAATCCTGCCTCGGGCATGGATGTGTGTGATGTCCTTAGGTTAGTTAGGTTTAAGTAGGTCTAAGTTCTAGGGGACTGATAACCTCAGGTGTTAAGTTCCATAGTGCTCAGAGCCATTTGAACCATTTTTTGTTAAGGTACATTACGGTGCTGGTCGTTGACTTAGGGTTTGAATGTAGATGTCATTTGCAGTAGTAGGGGTTCAATACTTCCAGGTCTACATCAACACTTTGAGGCGGTAGTTAAAATTTTTACTTTGATCTGTGATGGCCAGTTCATCCACGTAGACAAATTTACGTGATTTGGTGTCTGGCGAGTCAGCAACATATAGATAGGAAAGAATTGGTGCTAGTGCCGAACCCTTTGGCAGACCATTATTCAGAACCTTGCTCTTGCTGTTCACGCCATGACGAGAAACTTGGAATTTTCTGATTGTTAACGTGTTTCTGAGTAAGTGTAAGTCTGTTGGCATTTGGTCGAAGCAACTTCTACCTGCTAGAAAACTCGCTTGGTATCTCGGATGGTTGGCTTCATTGTGTGGAGTTAATCTTGCCAGTAATATTCTCTCGAATAGTTTATAGAAGATACATAGCAGGGATATCAGACTGAAATTGTTCTGGGTTTTCTCTAGTCTTTCCGGGTCTCAGCACCGCGATGACTTCTGTTTCTTTCCAAATCATAGGGAGAGCATCCGTTATGATGCCTCCCGTGCAGAGTTTGGCCAATTACCTTCTTCCTAAAATGTCGAGTTTCTTCAAGAATTCTGGCAGGATCTCATGAGGTCTGGCCGTTTTCCTGCCTTCATTAGCTGCAAGGCCTGGGTACTGTTTCCACTTCTTTCAAGATTTCCATGTTGTTTGGATTATTAAGTAATATACTGTTCAGGTTTCTGAAAATCTCTTTCCGTTGATATGTCTTTGGTTGGATTTTGGAGGCCCGTTTCAGGACTGTCGCAATCTCAAATGGGCTAGAGTCAAAAGACGGCATGTGAGAGGCCCTAGCATATATAATGTGATAATTTACTTTTTATGAGACGCGGTTTGGCTAAAAAAGAATGATATTCCAGTTGTTAGACATCAGTATGCAGTCCATTTTCAGTGGTAGTCACTGTATAAGTGTAGCTATCAGAAGATAGAGGACACTAAGGCAGACTTACGGCTGTTCACAGTATCTTGTGATGCAATGGGATTGCCGGCCGAAGTGGCCGTGCGGTTCTAGGCGCTACAGTCTGCAACCGAGCGACCGCTACGGTCGCAGGTTCGAATCCTGCCTCGGGCATGGATGTGTGTGATGTCCTTAGGTTGGTTAGGTTTCATTAGTTCTAGGTTCTAGGCGAATGATGACCGCTGAAGTTAAGTCGCATAGTGCTCAGAGCCATTTGAACCATTTTTTTGCAATGGGATTTCTGAAAAGACACTAGAGGAAAGGAAGGTTGATCGTAGTTTAGTATGTCATCAGATCAGACAAGGCCGGAAACACACTGAGGACAAGCCGGAGGGACTTGAATATAAGAGTAGCAGCTTCAAAACACGTATCTCCACGTCAGTGAATTATCTGTGGCGCACGTTTGAATACTCTTTGCATGGCCTGAATCGTGCCAGCAACGACGGTAACTGGTGCAGAGAGTCTTTGCTCTAATTATTTGACAGTTTCATTAACGGGTTGTTTGATTTGTGCTGAAGAATAATTACATACAAGCGTCGTCAGGTTACTTCTGTGGTGGAGTCACGGGGCAACTTCAGCCGATATATAATGCCCAAATGGTTCTCAGAGGATTCTCCAGAAGATGGCTGAAGTTGGACAGCACTCCATCCCGTTGGAAGTAGGCTATCTAATGTACACTGCTTGACAGTTGTTAAGGAACAAAGACGTTGTTGGACAGGAATAATTACAGGGAATGATGGACAGTACATACGTGACAGAGATAAAGTGGTATATTTGTAACGAAAACGTGTACAGATTTCACCACATCGGAAAGCAGGATAACAGACATGAATAACGTTCATATTTGACACAAGTCAGACTCCGAACGTAAAGGTCGATATCAGTCTCTAAGTGAGGAATATGCCATCCTCAGGCACTGATGCATATTTTGCACCTGTTATTCGTGCTGGCTACTAAACTGTTGCGGAGTCTTTGGAGGTTGGTTATCGCCCACTTGTCTGTCTAGCAAGAGCATACTAGGCTTGCTCTACGAGGATTAGGTCCGGGGATACGCAGGTCATTCCATATGCTCAATGTTTTCAATTTTCAATGTGTCCAACACCTCAGCAATCCTGTGTGGGCGAGAACTGTCGGGACCTACCACACCCCTAAACAGACGGGCTCGATCCCGATCACAGAATTCCGAGAATGCAGACCAGCCTGATTTAATCGCCGTGAAATGGTTGTGGCAGGCCGGCCGCTGTGGCCGAGTGGTTCTAGGCGCTTCAGTCCGGAACCATGCAGCTGCTACGGTCGCAGGTTCGAATCATGCCTCGGGCATGGATGTGTGCGATATCCTTAGGTTAGTTACTCGGCTATGGATGTGTGTGATGTCTTTAGGTTAGTTAGGTTTAAGTAGTTCTAAGTTCTAGGGGACTGATGACCTCAGATGTTAAGTCCCATAGTGCTTAGAGGCATTTGAACCATTTTTGGTTCTGGCAGACACATGTGTTTCGGGAGCGAACTGCCTCATATGGTGCGGTGGTCCATCTGCGACCGCCGGCATGCTTTCGCATAGCTTTTCTACCTTCAGCGGCCTTTTTTAATCGCGAGATAACACTTGTTTTGGGCACATTCATTGCTGTGGCCACAGTAGTGACACTTTGGCCGGCTTCGAGCCGTCCAGCTATTCGTCCATGCTCGTAAGCATTCAAATGATGGTTTGTAGACATCTTTCCGTGCCACACGGATTGTCGCACTAATCAGTTCCTGAACTGCCATCGTCAAATACCGTACTGCACGAACTTTCAAGTGGATACAGAGCGTTCATGCACAGGCTTCACAGCAGTTAACACGTCCCGCCAGCTACACTACCTTTTACTGTCGTTACTTGGGTGGTCTGTAGCAATAGTCAGTTGTTTCGTAGCAGTTGGCAGTTTCGATTCCATCGCCCAGATTTCACAGCGCACAGTTTTAGTTCTCCCTCCATAGAAGAACTAAGATATTTTCCGCTATATTTCAGAGCGATGGAATTGGAGTAGTTTCCAGTTGGAAAAAGTTGGACGAGAATTTCGAGTTTCAACGTTTGTCTTACAACCAAGGAAAACTTGATCGGAGCTGGGGATGATACAATGCTAATTTTTTGCCGAGACAACGCTGCGCACCCAAGAATACGATAGCATATCGTGCATGCGAATAAAACTGCAATCACGACGACCGCTCGATGTGCGTTGAAGTACATCTGCTCGTCACCATTGCGACAAAAATCGGCAGCGCACGATCTCCAAATTTTCTTTTCTTTTCTTTTTTGTTACACTTACCTCCCTGCCCCAGATGAGTAATGGAGGATATATGAGCTCCAGACTATTGTAGAGCTCTATTTTTTTCGATGGAGACTGGGGGAAATGGGTGTTGGACAGCAAGGCTCTCAACTGGAAATATTTGGAAGGATACTGCCAGCTGCAGCATTTGTCTTGTAATCTACATCTACATCTGCATCTATAATCCGCAAGCCATCTTATGGTGTATGGCTGGGGATACTTTATGTATCAGTCAGTCCCCCTACTTTCCTTTTTCAGTCGCGAATGCTCTGCTGCAAGAACAGTTTATGGTAAGCTTCTGTGTGAGCTCGAATATTTCTGATTTTACCTTGGTCGTCTTTCCGTAAGGTATACACACGGCGCGACAAAACAAGGTGTGGTAGTAGGAAAAGACTTGCACTGATGGGCTGCTGATTCTGAATAAAAATCATCATATGAATATATCTCCTATTCTCAATAGTTTCCGAGGAGAACAATGGGGAACGGAACAAATGTAGGTGACAGTAAATGAAACGTTGTCATCTAATGTTTTGTTTAGTTGTATACATTTCCACGCAAACATGTTCAATAAGTTCACTGTCGACTGCAATGCATTCTGCGGCTCTTGTAGAGAGCTGCTGTGTTGTTGATCTGAGCTCATTCGTACTGTCCTTTTCTTGAACACACGCCTGTAAAATACGAACGAGAAGTTCCTCTTTGAGTCGACTATGCACTTGACATTTCGCCCTTAAGCCAACCCCACAAACAGTAAGCTAATGGAGTAAGATCAGGTGGCCTCGGTGGCCAACACACGACTCTACGGCGACCAGTCCAACGGCTGGGATACGTTTCAGTAAGGTACACTGTGACACTGGCCGTAAGGAAAGTGCAGGAGCTCCGTCGTGCTGAAAGTACACTACTGGCCATTAAAATTGCTACACCACGAAGATAACGTGCTACAGACGCGAAATTTAACCGACAGGAACAAGATGCTGTGATATGCAAATGATTAGCTTCTCAGAGCATTCACACAAGGTTGGCGCCAGTGGCGACACCTACAACGTGCTGACACGAGGAAAGTTTCCAACCGATTTCTCATACACAAACAGCAGTTGACCGGCGTTGCCTGGTGAAACGTTGTTGTGGTGCTTCGTGTAAGGAGGTGAAATGCGTACCATCACATTTCCGACTTTGATAAAGGTCGGATTGTAGCCTATCGCGATTGTGGTTTATCGTATCGCGACATTGCTGCTCGCGTTGGTCGAGATCCAATCACTGTTAGCAGAATGTGGAATTGGTGGGTTCAGGAGGGTAATACGGAACGCCATGCTGGATCCCAAAGGCCTCGTGTCACTAGCAGTTGAGATGACAGGCATCTTATCCGCATGGCTATAACGGATCGTGCAGCCACGTCTCGATCCCTGAGTCAACAGATGGGGACGTTTGCAAGACAACAACCATCTTCACGAGCAGTTCGACGACGTTTGCAGCAGCATGGACTACCAGCTCGGAGACCATGGCTGCGGTTACCCTTGACGCTGCATCACAGACAGAAGCGCCTGCGATGGTGTACTCAACGACGAACCTGAGTGAACTTATGGCAAAACGTCATTTTTTCGGATGAATCCTGGTTCTGTTTACAGCATCATGATGGCCGCATCCGCGTTTGGCGACATTGCGGTGAACGCACATTGGAAGCGTGTATTCGTAATCGTCATACTGGCGTATCACCCGGCGAGATGGTATGGGGTGCCATTGGTTACACGTCTCGGTCACCTCTAGTTCGCATTGACGGCACTTTGAACAGTGGACGTTACATTTCAGATGTGTTACGACCCGTGGCTCTAACCTTCACTCGATCCCTGCGAACCCCTACATTTCATCAGGATAATGCACGACGACCGCATGTTGCAGGTCCTGTACGGGCCTTTCTGGATACAGAAAATGTTCGGCTGCTGCCCTGGCCAGCTCATTCTCCAGATCTCTCACCAGCTGAAAACGTCTGGTCAATGGTGACCGAGCAACTGGCTCGTCACAATACGCCAGTCACTACTCGTGAATGACTGTGGTATCGTGTTGTAGGTGCATGGGCAGCTGTACCTGTACACGCCATCCAAGCTATGTTTGACTCAATGCCCAGGCGTATGAAGGGAATCAAGGCACCGCACTGTTTTTCAAACATTCGTATGTCGGATATGGCTAAGAAAAGGTCATATTTTCATTTGGAGTATTTTGCTCTGAAAGACCAATACTATCACCCCTCGTAGAATGTACTTTTCCTCCTTACTCACAATGTGCGCGGGCTGACACTTCTAGGAACATACGCTCTCGGAATTTTAACACTAGACTGTACCGTGATGCGGAACGCCTCTCTTACAGGGTCTGCCACTGGTGTTGGCTTAGCAGCATCTAACGACTTCGGGCTTACTAAACTTACAGTAATGAAACGTGTTGCTCTTCTTTGGATCTCGTCTGTTTCTTCTCTCAGTCCTGTCTGTACGGATCCCAGACTGACGAGTAATATTAAAGTTCTGGTCGAAAGAGGGTGGTTCAGCCGACTCCTTTGTGACTGCACTGCTCTTCCTGCGAAAATGAATCTCAGCTTGGCATCTGCCTTACGTGCAATTAGTGTTATGTGATGGTTCCACTTGAAGTCGCTCCGTACGCGCACTCGCAGATATTTTAATATATGTGACTGCTTTCAGTGACTTGCAACGGCCTGGCCGCAGTGGATGCACCGGTTCCCGTGAGATCACCGAAGTTAAGCGCTGTCGGGCGTGGCTGGCACTTGGATGGGTGACCATCCAGGCCGCCATGCGCTGTTGTCATTTTTCGGGGTGCACTCAGCCTCGTGATGCCAATTGAGGAGATCCTCGACCGAATAGCAGCAGTTCCGGTCAATGAAAACTATTATAAAGGCCGGGAGAGCGGTGTGCTGACCACACGCTCCTCATATTCGTATCGTCAACTGAGGATGACACAGCGGTCGGATGGTCCCGATGGGCCACTTGGGGCCTGAAGACGGAGTGCCAATGCCTTTCAGTGACTGCTTTACCGTCGTGTAATCATACAACAACTACATTTTCTGCGTATTTATGCGCAATAAGCCACATTTATTTATTTTAAGTGTTCACTACCAATGAACCAGCAGGAAAATATACCGAAAACCTTAGTCGGAGCTTGAGGAGTGAACATGTCTTCATTATGTGACTGCGTCTCAGACAAATCTGTTAGTGTGTACCGCAGAGTGAAGCCGATGACAGCCGGCCGCTAGTGGCCGTGCGGTTCTGGGCGCTTCAGTCTGGAACCGCGTGACCGCTACGGTCGCAGGTTCGAATCCTGCCGCGGGCATGGATGTGTGTGATGTCCTTAGGTTGGTTAGGTTTAAGTAGTTCTAAGTTCTAGGGGACTGATGACCTCAGATGTTAAGTCCCATAGTACTTAGAGCCATTTGAACCAGTTTTTGAAGCCGATGACTTGCTCATCACGTTTCGCTCTATACCTCCACCATCTGGCCGCTAAGTGTAGAAACGAGCTACAAAACGAAGATAGTGGCTAGAGAGTATCACTAGCAAGACATCGGCAAAAAATATTTGTGCAACAACGCGTATATTTGTTGAGAAATATACTGCATATGAAACGTCCCCTTTGAACAATTCTTACATGACTGTGCTTAAACTGACACACAATATTTTGTTAGCGCAACGCAATCTGACTTTCAAAATTCCCTACAAAAGAATGGCCCTGACTAGCATTAAACTATACCTTTCACAAATCACTTACCTCACAAAATCTTCGCTGCTCAAGCTACTGCAATACAGCGAGCGCCACTACTGCCAGCTAAATAAAAGATTCAAACTACTGAAGGCACTAACTACTGATAGGGATAGTTAGCAAATGAAAGATATTAATAGAGAACAAACAATGTATTTACCTTAATATCATCACAAGTCATAATATATATATCAGTTCATGACAAATTGCAAACCTCCGCCATCTCTCTCCCCACATCCACCACTGCTGGCGGCTCACCTCCAACTGCGCAACGCTACGCGCTGTTCACAGCCAGCTGCCTAACACTACAATGGCGAGTATTACAACAATGCAAAGCAGACACAGACTGCCCACAGCACAGCCAGTGATTGTCATACAGAGGTGGCGTTACCAATAAAAAACCTAAACAGCCTACTTACATAGAGAAAACATAAACAGCCTACTTACATAGCCCCCATGCTCCCCACAAAAATTTTACAAATTTTTTTTGGGCAGTGGCCAATAACGATTTGAAAAAATTTTTCATAATTACAATAACAAAGATATCAAATGCACACACTTATTTATACAATGCTGGTCAAAAGCTAAAATTTTTGTCACAGTCCATAAAGACAGTCCAGATTGTTCATCACTGTAAAATTTCAGTGTTTTTCTCAAAGTCTGAACAGTAAAAGAAAATGCACACGGAAGTAGTGGATTTCCATGGAGTCTTGAAGAAGCAGTGTTGTCCTTCCAACGGAAAGACAGTGCTGACTCTTGACATGCTGACAGGTAATGGGCCACAATATAGCAAACCCACAGCAGAGTCATTCGACGTTTTGAAGAACATTGGAGGTAGGTCATCACAGAGCAGACCCACCGTAGTCCTGGTAGAGATTACGATACTGGTGGGCCACCAGAGGTGCAGACCCACTGCAGTCCTTGTAGAAATAATGGTATTGATGGATCATCAAAGATGTAGACCCACTGTAGTCCTTGAAGAGATGGCCAGCAGCCATCTGTTGTGACTGTGCAGGTGCACAATCACCACTGAAGAGTCTTGCGGATAATGTAGCAAGTCCATGAACCACCACTTGTGCACTCACAAAGTTTCTGGAATTGTCCTTAGAACCAGCAATGCTGTTATCCAGTCCCTTGCTGAATTATCAACACATGTGCAAACACTAACAGCCCCTACTTCTCACATATTGTCCATATACTATGACCAACAGAAACGTGTGCAGTGAAAGGAATGCTTACAAGTTACTTAATTTGATGAACTGGTAACAATTACAATTTTATAACAGAAGAATACAATTACAAAGGTACAAAATACATCATTAAAGAACGTAATAATACAGATAAGATTTGTAGTACAGGCTTTACAAAAGAATCGAACTAACATATACATCAGTGGAATTATGACATGAGTACATACATAAAAGATCACAATAACTTTTGAAACATCAACTTTACACATGAGCATTAAACAGAATAAATAATGTGTAAACATATATATAAGGTAAATAACATATTATTAATGCCAATTATATTTGAGGATAACAGTATTCCTCATCATAGTGAATGTAGCTTAATATTAAAAGAAGAAAAAAATTCTATGAAACTACACAGAGACAGGAAGAAAACAAATACACAAGGGTACACAAACACATAGTGGGATAACACCAATAGGAAAGGACAGGGTTCGTTTTCAGTGTAACATGTGGTACTGCAGTCCATCCCAAAACTTCATTCTATAGATCTTTCGTCTTATTTCAACCTTTGCTTCCACCAAAAAAATCTTATCCAAGCATGCTTTCTTTATTTATATGTTCACACATTTCTTACCTCATTTTTATTTTCCATTATCTTACCTCATCATTTATTTCCTAGAAAATCCTACCTATACCTGCTTTCTGTACGTTTTTCGTATAGATTCTCAATGCATTTCTTCCAATTCATCGCAACTCATTCTCTTCTATAGTCTACCCCCTCTTAAGCTAACTTAAATCTACTGAGCTCAGATGCTAAACTAAGGGACGAGGCAATGCAGCAGCACAAAACAATTAACACAAACATCAATGACGAAAAAAATTCAAATTTGCAAAGCAAGCAGCATTAAACCTGGCTTAGCAGAGTAACACAAATTAAAATTCAGTAGCACTACGCCTGGCAAACAGCAGCAACTTATACCTAGACATGACATAGCTCAAGCAGAAAAAATATTACACTAAAATGGCCATGTCTAAAACCTATGTCACATCTTAACACTAGAGTGATGCATCACGAGAACTTACACTAGCAGATAAGTTACCAAATCGTAAAGAAATTATTTATGCAATTCCTGTGAAGGGAAATGTCTTTTTTTTGCTCCCTCATTTGTTTTGGATAGATCATAAAATTATTTACTGGATCTGTAGGCATAAAATATTTATATTAGTACATATATTAAATTTTATTTTAACCAATGCTGCAGTGCAGCTAGAAACTTGATATTAAACAAAATGTGTAAATAAATACATAAAGCAAGCCATATGGCATTTTTCTTAACTAGCAAGACAATAGCTGTGAAATGTTTCTCATCGTTTCATTAGGCATTTCAGTAAAATATCATAAATTACGAGCTCCACAGTATGCTTTCAACAAGGAGATGTCAGTAGCGCGGACAATGGCCTTCCCTTTCTTTTTTTCTTTTCTACCTGTGCTTCTGACGAGGCACTCACACTAATGGCTTGTTCTCCAGGCGTCTGACACAGCTGGGTGCCCGCGACGCATTACGTGCAGGTGGTCACTTAACTTTCGTACGGAAATATTTACGACAGCAGTTTCTGCTACCGTCTCACATAGAAATATTTCACAGGTCAAGAATTAGCGTTGCAAATCTGTAGAAACAAAATGCTATTGATATAACAGTGTCCAAAAAAATTTTCGTCTGCATTGTAATACATTCACGAATATACACACACATTTCATAACTCTTAAAGTACGATTCTTGGTTTCCAACAACCTTTTCCACAAATCAGAGTCCCTAAACACTACTCATTATTCCTTACCTTATTCGTCGACACTTCTTCAGTATTTCATCATAAGAAATACGTAGCATAATAAACATTCCTCAACAACATAATACACATCGTCGTCGTAATAATAACATCATAACACCTCAGTCAAATCTCAAAATCGTCGTAGCTTCCTCCAATAATTTCTAAGCCTAAAAAGAATTCTCTGCTCATTTAAATAGTGTCATCTACCTCAAACGTACTTTAAAAATCATGATCTCATACCCAATATATCATTCAAAGCTCTCATAGTATCACAGTGATTCCGAAAAAATATGAACAGTTTACAAAGTACAGACAAAATACAGTTTCATAAGTGTGAAGTTATCCAACTGTGTAATTGCGTAAACATGTGTCACTGATATAGTAAAAATAAATGTTTGTCTCTCTCAGTTAAATGATCAGATAGCTGTGTAATTTGTGTGTTAGAGAAATATGGTACCGATGTGTAAAGTTGTATAAGCAAATACCATATTAGCTAGGGTTCCTTGTGCTTGCCAAACACATGGTACACAAAGTAGGCGTGTACCCCCCTGAGGATTAATGTAATTATACCCTCAGGTGTTACAGATTACACCAATGGAATGAAATGTATCACGGAAAACTTTCTTTGTAATTCAAAAATCTTTAAAAATAAATGTTTTAAGTACAAAATTAATCACTGAAATGCGTGTCCTGTAGCGCTAAATGTGCATATTGTTGTAAGTTAATCTCTGTGAAAGTGTCGTAGTTATTTTCCTTCAAAAGCTAAGTTCTGCAGAAGCCAATGTACTTACCTCATGATAAACAAAAGTGAAATGCTTTGCGTAGAGATATCTTAGTTATTACGCTTATTGTTGTGATGATGAAAGTACTGTGCTGTAACGTATTGTTGTGCTATGGAAAAGACTGTCTCCTTGTAGCTATACCACAAAAGTTACTACTAAAACATGTTTTACTTTCTAGAAGAATTCAGAAAAACTGTGCAGATATAAACAGATACACTGCAAAAGCAACATTGTAAATTGTCACTCATTAGTAGCGTCGTGATAAAACCGTGTAGCTGTCACATAAACTAACTATTGTCTCATCTGGTATCTCACAGAAAGTACTTTAAATCCGGAATGTATTTTCAAGTAAACCAAAATGTTGCATTAAAATCTCATTAGCAGTACCAGATATAATGTTATTTTTCTCGGAGCCAGCCGGCGCACGTGTATGCCTGCGGTGCGAGTCATTGTCTGTCTCTTTGTTGCCGCGCGTCGTTACTGGGATTAGGAGGCCTAACTTCCACAAATTCGCCTTGCCGAGAGGGCCCAGCTCTGTTTAAAGCTCGCCAGTTCGGATGGAATTCAGGTCTGTCGTTTTGTCGGTAGTTTACACAGTTTCTTTCGTGTCGGTCATGTGGTGGAGAATTTCTCCCTGAATCGTAACTGCGCGCTGGTCCGTTGCGTCTGAAATTATTCTGTCTCCCTTGATAATAATAGTTCTGATTACCATATTGTCTGTTTCTATGGTTATCTCTGTCATATTCATTACTACGGAAATGCGATCTTTCTCTGTAACTATTACTCTGCCAATGGTTGTCATATGGGTGGTGTCTGTTTTGGTCACGATTTGCGTTGTGAGAATAGCCTTGTCGTGTCAAGTTATTACTTCTTTCATCGCGGAATTGCGACGGATGTGACCTGTAATTGTTGTGTTCCTGGTTTCGCGTTCCGCGATTGTCAGTGTCAATTTCTAATTCTTGTAACAGTCCCTGAAAAGCTTCAATGTCGTCTTTGCAACGTCCTGCTAAAATAATATGTCGTAAATGTTCAGGTAATTTGATTAAGCAAATGCGGATGAGTTCTGAGGGGCTGTATGGGTTTGTCAGGTACTGATTCTTGTGCAACATGTCTTCAAAATATTTCATAAGACTGGAAAATTCAGATTGTTCGAAACGTTTCATCATTATGATACCATGTTTTACACGGTCTTGTGTAGCTTGCGACCAATATGCTGAGAGGAAGGCATGGTAAAATTCTCCTTCACTGTGGCAATCGTGAATGACCGATCGCATTCTCACAGCTGGTTCATTCTCTAAGTAGCCACACATAAATTCTAACCTGTGCTCCAATGACCAGTTGGGAGGGAAACAATGAGAGAATTGATGGAGCCACGCTTGTGGATGAATGTCGTTGGCAGAATTCTTAAACGTTTTGAATTTACGTGTGGTAATGAACAGCTTATAGTCAAAATCATCATGTCGGCGAGTCGCATATCGGTCATTGTTAGGTCGTGTCGGCCGTTCCATCTCAAAATTCGGTGCACATTGCCAATTTCTTTCATAATTTCCGAAATGCCCTGTGTTATTATTTTGCGGCTTTTCCGTGTTTCTAAGTCCCTCTTCCCGTGTTGGAGCGCGAGTGTCCTCTGAAATACGTAATTCTTGTATTACCTGTGTCAGCTGATCTTGTACTTCCCGGATTTCTCTTTGGTGTTGTGTATTAATTTGATTCTGATTTTGTTTGAATTTTCTTATTTGTTCATACTCTTCTGTGTCAGTGAAGGCTACGGGTCTTGTGTCATTCAGATCATCATCTACCTTTGTAGATAAGTTAGTGACCTGATCCGAAAGTTCGGCTACTTTCTCCGATAGTGAACACA
The DNA here is from genome assembly GCF_021461395.2 of Schistocerca americana. Lineage (NCBI taxonomy): Eukaryota > Metazoa > Arthropoda > Insecta > Orthoptera > Acrididae > Schistocerca > Schistocerca americana. The sequence continues at coordinate 571,141,815 of NC_060123.1, forward strand.
TTTCCTCAGTGTGTTTTTCTGAACCAAGTTTCAGAGTATCTACTGTGTCCTTTAAGTTTTCCTGAGTTTTTGCAAGTTGCGTAACCGAATCGGTAGATGCAACTGAGTCAATTTTAGCCCACAAGGTCTCATGATTTTCATGAACAATGGCTTGCAGTTCTTTTATGGCTGCTTCGTGATTCTGTAATGCATTTTCATGCCGCGAAAAAATAGGTTGAAAATGCTCACAAATTTGTGTTTTTACGTCATTACAGACTTTTTGACATTTCGATTCAATGTTATGTAACTCAGTGGTTAAATCTTCACGTGTTTGTTCAAGTGTAGTGTCTAACTTTTGAAGATTTTGTTCCAATGTGTCTAACTTTTTGAGATTTTGTTCCACTGTGTCTAACTGTTGCTGTGTTTGTCTCTGGTGTTGTTCCATTGTGTCTAACTTTTTAAGATTTTGTTCCACTGTGTCTAACTTTTGAAGCTTTTGCTGTGTCTGTCCCATTTGTTGTATTAATTGTAATAACAATGCATTGGTGTCTGAAACATGTTCCTCAGTGCTTTTCGGCAGTGAATTTACACCGGAAACATTCACATTTTGACAAGCAGAAAATGTGTCTTGACTTATTTGAGAAAACGGTGAGGATCCAAAACCTGAATCTACAGTATTTGCGAGATCGTGTCGTGTCATTTCGGCTTCCTGAGGCGAGCTATTGCCGACCGGTCGATCGATAATACTTCCCTCTTCACTAATTGTTTCACTGTCCACGCCATTGTTTGACGCCCGCTCCATTTCCCTGTGCACAGTTACCAAATTACTACTTTGAACATTAGTAAATTCATTACTCGGCGGCGCTGATAAGCTACGCTCGTCATCACTATTATTTCTCAGTTTAGTTTGGAGCCTAGTGTTACGTTTTTCACACGCCATTATTGTCACCGTATTTCACACGACAACACAGAAAAACACAATTTGAAGATCAAAAATAAAAGAACACATTAACATAGCACTGAAAATAATATCTAGTTAATTGCAATCGCAGCTGCGAAATACTTGGTGCAAATCTACATGCATGCCACAACTGTTTTACTATACAACAATGAAAGACTGCAACTACAAAGGAAATTCTCTCTACAATTACGCGCTAGCAATAAACAAAAGCTACACTAAATACACAAACTACAAGAAAAAATCAGAAGATTCCAGTGAGGTATCCTAGGCTAAGGGTCGACATATGAAACGTCCCCTTTGAACAATTCTTACATGACTGTGCTTAAACTGACACACAATATTTTGTTAGCGCAACGCAATCTGACTTTCAAAATTCCCTACAAAAGAATGGCCCTGACTAGCATTAAACTATACCTTTCACAAATCACTTACCTCACAAAATCTTCGCTGCTCAAGCTACTGCAATACAGCGAGCGCCACTACTGCCAGCTAAATAAAAGATTCAAACTACTGAAGGCACTAACTACTGATAGGGATAGTTAGCAAATGAAAGATATTAATAGAGAACAAACAATGTATTTACCTTAATATCATCACAAGTCATAATATATATATATCAGTTCATGACAAATTGCAAACCTCCGCCATCTCTCTCCCCACATCCACCACTGCTGGCGGCTCACCTCCAACTGCGCAACGCTACGCGCTGTTCACAGCCAGCTGCCTAACACTACAATGGCGAGTATTACAACAATGCAAAGCAGACACAGACTGCCCACAGCACAGCCAGTGATTGTCATACAGAGGTGGCGTTACCAATAAAAAACCTAAACAGCCTACTTACATAGAGAAAACATAAACAGCCTACTTACACATATACGAGGGGCGTTCAATAACTAATCACACATTTTTTTCTCGGTCAGTTTCTGTTGAAAAAAATGAGGAATTTTGTGCGGAACATTGTGGAATACTATGTAATTCTGCAGGCTTTCGTGGCCGTTGTCACTGTAGTTAAAATCTTCTGAAATATTAGGCGGCGTCGTATTTCTATAAAAATGATCGACGTTCCGACCCCTCTGCTGGAATCTTCCTCAGGATCTTCTGGTGTCTGGTGTTCTAGCAGTTGTGGACACCAGTAGAACCTGAGGAAGATCCCAGCAAAGGGGTCGAAACGTCGATCATTTTAGTAGAAATATGACGCGGCCTAATAACCCAGAAGATTTGAACTACATTGTGGAGTTAACCCGCTTCATCCCATATTGTTCATGAAATACCCATAGGTGGTGGTGCTATACGTATCCTCTGTAACGCAGGTGCGTTCCAAGCAGAGAGCAATCACAGAGTTTCTTTTGGCGCAAAACCGTAGCATCACAAATATTTATAGGCGCTTGCGGAATGTCTACGGAGACCTGGAAGTGAACAAAAGCACAGTGAGTAGTTGGGCGAGGCATCTTTAATCATCAAAACAAGGTCGCGCAACCCTGTCCTATCTTCTATATGCGGTGGTCGCATGCAGCTGTGACTCTTGCAGTGTTGGAATGTACGGACACTGTAACACCGAAAATGCAGGATGCATGGCACCTGCTACCGATGTATAAATTTTTTGCTGAATTGTATATAAATATCTATAATTTAAATGCTTTCTTTTAATAAGTTAGGACATTGCTTCACTGTATGAGTAAATTTAGGTGGACATCTATTGACATTTCATTGTATTTATCTGTGTCTTACTGCGAAATTTATAAGCTCTGGAAAAAAGCCAAAGGAATAGTTATTCGTATCGAGTAGCAACGATAATAGCAGTGTTTGTGCGTTGTAAAATCTTTGGGTAGTGAGTTGCTGCGCGGAGCGCGCGGGGACATAGAGACGGGTTCCAGTACTTGTAGTCTGCGTAAGTGTGGTGTTCAGCACTCTCGCAGTAGAGAGTACCATTTCGGCAGCATCACGTACGCGCGCCGTCCAGATGTCTAGTAGCAGGAGTACGGACAATGGACGGGCGGAAGAGGCTGTATTAATTACGATTGCCCGTTCCTGTAATTAGCCATGCCCCACAAGATACTACCACCTTCAACAACAGCAGCAGTTCCAGCAACACAGATTCGTCGTCGGCCCCGAGTTTCGTTGTATGCACAGCACTGAAGTAAGACTGTTCATTGGTAGAAAGTATTAACGGCTAACCCAGCAGCACAACTGAATTTGATTTGATTGATAAAATTTATTTAAATAATAATCACCTAAACTCAGGACGATTGTGTCCTCATTGTCCTCCGACATTGTTACCAAGCAAGGCCCTTGTTCCTTTTTTTCCCCTTATATGCTAACCGAGTGTCATAAGAAACAAACTGAATAGTTACAGTCGCTCTGTTAATGAATAATTTCAATTTAAAAATTTTAGCCTCAGTCTGCTTTAAACTAACTGTTGTACAACTGAGGTTTCAGTATATGAGTAAAGTAAAGCAATTTCATTTTTCAAGTCTGAGATCAATCACTGAAAAAAATTCAAATCTAAATAAGTGCACAACTTAAGTGTGCGGAAGTTTTATTTATTTTACATATAGCTTGGAGCACATGGCTGTTTGGGTTGATACGTATTCTATTTCTGCTCAAGTCAGTAAAAGAGGCTCAGTTGTTCAGATAATAATTTGAAATCCAATTTGCAAAATAAGTAACTGCGAAGTACAAGTGCATGCTTTTTTTCTAAATTTCTTTGATGACATTACGTCGAGGCCACTGAAAGTCATTGTTCACGTAACGAAGTTCAGTACGAACATACAGTTTAATTGCTTTGAAATCATTACTCCATTGTTTTTTTTTTCAAAATTTAATGCCAAACATAACGTAAGAGTGACTTCTTAGTTTTCTTTATCATTACATACTCACTTAAAATTAGAGTAAAAAAAAGTGACATCCTTCAGTTGCCACATCAGTGTTTAACAAAACATGTTTTTCTTTCCCATCATCTCGTACGGGATTTTGGATGTAAATTGCCCTAGTGGGCTGGCGACCGTTAATTATTTACTTTTCGTTCATTGGCGTAACTTTTGGATTCATGATAATTGCTACCTCTTTTCTGTCCAGTTTGTTCGTGAGTGAATGCAAAAAATAACTTTCATTTTTCCAAATTATATCCCTGTTCGGTTTAATTATTTTTTAATTTTAGTAACCTTTTCGACCCCCCCCCCCCCCCCCATGAACCACGGACCTTGCCGTTGGTGGGGAGGCTTGCGTGCCTCAGCGATACAGATAGCTGCACCGTAGGTACAACCACAACGGAGGGGTATCTGTTGAGAGGCCAGACAAACGTGTGGTTCCTGAAGAGGGGCAGCAGCCTTTTCAGTAGTTGCAAGGGCAACAGTCTGGATGATTGACTGATCTGGCCTTGTAACAATAACCAAAACGGCCTTGCTGTGCTGGTACTGCGAACGGCTGAAAGCAAGGGGAAACTACGGCCGTAATTTTACCCGAGGGCATGCAGCTTTTACTGTATGATTAAATGATGATGGCGTCCTCTTGGGTAAAATATTCCGGAGGTAAAATAGTCCCCCATTCGGATCTCCGGGCGGGGACTACTCAAGAGGATGTCGTTATCAGGAGAAAGAAAACTGGCGTTCTACGGATCGGAGCGTGGAATGTCAGATCCCTTAATTGGGTAGGTAGGTTAGAAAATTTAAAAAGGGAAATGGACAGGTTAAAGTTAGATATAGTGGGAATTAGTGAAGTTCGGTGGCAAGAGGAACAAGACTTCTGGTCAGGTGACTACAGGGTTATAAACACAAAGTCAAATAGGGGTAATGCAGGAGTAGGTTTAATAATGAATAGGAAAATAGGAAATAGGAATGCGGGTAAGCTACTACAAACAGCACAGTGAACGCATTATTGTGGCCAAGATAGACACGAAGCCCATGCCTACTACAGTAGTACAAGTTTATATGCCAGCTAGCTCTGCAGATGACGAAGAAATTGAAGAAATGTATGATGAAATAAAAGAAATTATTCAGATAGTGAAGGGAGACGAAAATTTAATAGTCATGGGTGACTGGAATTCGAGTGTAGGAAAAGGGAGAGAAGGAAACGTAGTAGGTGAATATGGATTGGGGCTAAGAAATGAAAGAGGAAGCCACCTGGTAGAATTTTGCACAGAGCACAACTTAATCATAGCTAACACTTGGTTCAAGAATCATGATAGAAGGTTGTATACGTGGAAGAACCCTGGAGATACTAAAAGGTATCAGATAGATTATATAATGGTAAGACAGAGATTTAGGAACCAGGTTTTAAATTGTAAGACATTTCCAGGGGCAGATGTGGACTCTGACCACAATCTATTGGTTATGACCTGTAGATTAAAACTGAAGAAACTGCAAAAAGGTGGGAATTTAAGGAGATGGGACCTGGATAAACTGAAAGAACCAGAGGTTGTACAGAGTTTCAGGGAGAGCATAAGGGAACAATTGGCAGGAATGGGGGAAAGAAATACAGCAGAAGAAGAATGGGTAGCTTTGAGGGATGAAGTAGTGAAGGCAGCAGAGGATCAAGTAGGTAAAAAGACGAGGGCTAGTAGAAATCCTTGGATAACAGAAGAAATATTGAATTTAATTGATGAAAGGAGAAAATATAAAAATGCAGTAAATGAAGCAGGCAAAAAGGAGTACAAACGTCTCAAAAATGAGATCGACAGGAAGTGCAAAATGGCTAAGCAGCGATGGCTAGAGGACAAATGTAAGGATGTAGAGGCTTTTCTCACTAGGGGTAAGATAGATACTGCCTACAGGAACATTAAAGAGACCTTTGGAGATAAGAGAACCACTTGTATGAACATCAAGAGCTCAGATGGGAACCCAGTTCTAAGCAAAGAAGGGAAAGCAGAAAAGTGGAAGGAGTATATAGAGGGTCTATACAAGGGCGATGTACTTGAGGACAATATTATGGAAATGGAAGAGGATGTAGATGAAGATGAAATGGGAGATACGATACTGCGTGAAGAGTTTGACAGAGCACTGAAAGACCTGAGTCGAAACAAGGCCCCCGGAGTAGACAACATTCCATTGGAACTACTGACGGCCTTGGGAGAGCCGGTCCTGTCAAAACTCTACCATCTGGTGAGCAAGATGTATGAGACAGGCGAAATACCCTCAGACTTCAAGAAGAATATAATAATTCCAATCCCAAAGAAAGCAGGTGTTGACAGATGTGAAAATTACCGAACAATCAGTTTAATAAGTCACAGCTGCAAAATACTAACTCGAATTCTTTACAGACGAATGGAAAAACTAGTAGAAGCCGAATTTGGGGAAGATCAGTTTGGATTCCGTAGAAATACTGGAACACGTGAGGCAATACTGACCTTACGACTTATCTTAGAAGAAAGATTAAGGAAAGGCAAACCTACGTTTCTAGCATTTGTAGACTTAGAGAAAGCTTTTGACAATGTTGACTGGAATACTCTCTTTCAAATTCTAAAGGTGGCGGGGGGTAAAATACAGGGAGCGAAAGGCTATTTACAATTTGTACAGAAACCAAATGGCAGTTATAAGAGTCGAGGGGCATGAAAGGGAAGCAGTGGTTGGGAAAGGAGTGAGACAGGGTTGTAGCCTCTCCCCAATGTTATTCAATCTGTATATTGAGCAAGCAGTAAAGGAAACAAAAGAAAAATTCGGAGTAGGTATTAAAATCCATGGAGAAGAAATAAAAATGTTGAGGTTCGCCGATGACATTGTAATTCTGTCAGAGACAGCAAAGGACTTGGAAGACCAGTTGAACGGCATGGATGGTGTCTTGAAGGGAGGATATAAGATGAACATCAACAAAAGCAAAACGAGGATAATGGAATGTAGTCGAATTAAGTCGGGTGATGTTGAGGGAATTAGATTAGGAAATGAGACACTTAAAGTAGTAAAGGAGTTTTGCTATTTGGGGAGCAAAATAACTGATGATGGTCGAAGCAGAGAGGATATAAAATGTAGACTGGCAATGGCAAGGAAAGCGTTTCTGAAGAAGAGAAATTTGTTAACATCGAGTATAGATTTAAGTGTCAGGAAGTCATTTCTGAAAGTATTTGTATGGAGTGTAGCCATGTATGGAAGTGAAACATGGACGGTAAATAGTCTGGACAAGAAGAGAATAGAAGCTTTCGAAATGTGGTGCTACAGAAGAATGCTGAAGATTAGATGGGTAGATCACATAACTAGTGAGGAAGTATTGAATAGGATTGGGGAGAAGAGAAGTTTGTGGCACAACTTGACCAGAAGAAGGGATCGGTTGGTAGGACATGTTCTGAGACATCAAGGGATCACCAATTTAGTATTGGAGGGCAGCGTGGAGGGTAAAAATCGTAGGGGGAGACCAAGAGATGTATACACTAAGCAGATTCAGAAGGATGTAGGTTGCAGTAGGTACTGGGAGATGAAAAAGCTTGCACAGGATAGAGTAGTATGGAGAGCTGCATCAAACCAGTCTCAGGACTGAAGACCACAACAACAACAACAAACTTTTCGATCAGAAGGGTCTGTTGTAGACTGTCCTACTTATCGGTATTATTTCTTCGGGAAGTATAGCCTTATCCAATTAGTAAAAGTCCATTAGACATACACGCGATCCACGGTCATATTTTATATCGCAAGCAGGAAAGGTTGATTAGTAAGGGGGAGGTTACAACACTCTCATCAGAGGTCATCGATGGATCACAATCAAGCACCTCACTGAACAACTGGACGTCTCTGTTGATAGTGCTAACACAGTCGTCCATCAGTTGTTGTTCTCAAAGATGTGTGCCCGCTGGGTTACTTGACGGATACAGAAGATCACAAGGAGCAAAGAAGGACGTTCTGTGCGGAATTGCTTGCGCGTTACGAGGCTCATGCTGACAATTTCTTGTCGAACATTGTCACAGCCGATGAGACATGGTTTCATCACTTCGAACCGGAAACAAAACGCCAATCGATGGGGTGGCGCTACACCACCTCTGCTCCGAGGAAATCGTTCAAAGCCGCACCTTCAGCCGGTGAAGAAGGCGACGGCCTTCTGGGACTCTGAAGGGATTTTTCGAGTTGGTGTCTTCCCTCATGGTGCAATGATCAACTGTGAAGTCTATTGTGCTACCCTCAGGAAACTGAAGATACGACTTCACCGTACCCGTCGCCACAAAAATGCAAACGAACTTCTCCTTTTCCACGACAACGCATGGCCTCACAGAGGCCTGCCCACGCGAAAGGAGTTCACTCAACTTCATTGAAGTGCACCATCGTATAGTCCGGATTTCACACCGTCCGACTTACAACTGATTGGCTCAATAAAGGATACACTCCGGGGGAAGCAATACGTGGATGATGGGGAGGTTACTGATGCACCAAGACGTTGGCTCCGACAGAGACCAGTAGAGTGTTACCATCATGGAACACGGGCTCTCCCTGTGAGGTGGCGTAGAGTTGTCGCACTGGATTGAGTTGAAAAATACGCTTTTGTAGCCAAAAGAATGGGGTATAATGTGCTTTATAGGAGGCATGAAGAAAACGAATCTGCTTTCAGAAAAAATGTCCTGCATTACTTATTGAACACGCTTCTTGCACTACCTACAAAAAAAGTGATCACTAATTCAATGGTCAACGTTTTTGGACACTGTACTCCATCACCGTGTGCGTCTTCTCCAGGGAAGCATTCGACCCTGGCTTCATTTTTGTGGCTGACAATACGCGACCGCATCCAACAGCTGAGATGGACTAGCTCTTGAAACGAGAGGATATTCAGCGAATGGACTGGCTTGCCTGCTCCCCCCCCCCCTTAACTCCACTCCCTTCGAGGAGGTGTGAGGTGCTTTTCGGTGACGTGTTGCAGCACATCCAGATGCACAAAAGACGCCGGCCGCGGTGGCTGTGCGGTTCTAGGCGCTTCAGTCCGGAACCGCGTGACTGCTACGGTCGCAGGTTCGGATCCTGCCTCGGGCATGGATGTGTGCGATGTCCTTAGGTTAGTTAGGTCTAAGTAGTTCTAAGTTCTAGGGTACTGGTGACCTCAGATGTTAACTCCCATAGTGCTTAGAGCCATTTGAACCATTTTTTTGCACAGAAGACCATCCAACAAGTGTCAACCGCACTGGTGGTGGAATGAAGGGCCCTACCACAAGAACTCTACCACTCTTGTGGCCAGCACTGGAGAAGGTTGCAGAGCAGGCCTACCGTCCGCGCTGATCACACAACCTACTGAGAGAGATATCCCGCATTTTGTAAAGTCCAGGGCATGATATTAAATCGCGATGACTTCAGTGTGTATTGTCTTCGAATAATAGTGTCACTTTACCTCATTACGTATTTCTTTCAATTATTTTCTATGCCATATTGTATCACCTTTTTTATGTACTGTCCAAGTTTCATCGAGCTATGCTACTTGGCAGTGACATATCATGGGAAGTTTACTTTCTACTTGAAGTTTTGCACACCAGTGTTATAAATGTGTCCCACAGAGGGGTTTATACTGTTTGAGCTTTAGTCACTCGAACAAAAATAACAAAAATATGAATTTTTAAGTAACATACATGGTCACGACGTTACTGAAAATGTTTTACTGCAGCAATACAGCTTCTGCAACGCTGCGGAAGAGATCGGATGTGTTATGGTTGCCACTGGCATGTATTCACATGCAGTTACATTCGCCTTTCTCAGTCATCCAGTGTACGTTTTGTGGCGTAGTCTCTCTCCAGATTTCCTTACAAAAAGAAGTTTAATGGCGTTACAAAATGAAAACTCAATATTCCTCCTCAACAAATGTTTCATCCAGGAATGTGACAGTGCACGCCGTCACGTTGAAAAAAGCCGATCCTCATCTCGGCAAGGATGGCGAACAGCTACTTCCTGAAACATGGTAAGGTTCTTTACAACTGTCACTGTTCCTTCAAAAAGGGATTGCCTACACTTCATCTGACAGAGGCATCACACCACACTGGTAACCCAGGAAGATTAACAGCTTATTCTTCCTTAACGTAGAGACCATCTCTTGCCCAGTACACACAGTTATGACAATTCTCGGTTCCATTCAGTTCGAAGGTCGCCTCATCAGAGTAAGCAATGACATTAGTCATCTGTTTATAACGGCAAATATATTCACAAAATTCAGGGAGTCCTCGTTCATCGTGTGAAGCAACCTAGGAATGTAGGGAAACCTCTTTTCTTCTTTTAAAGTGTGATGAACACTTGATATGTACATCTCATTCACGTGCAGCTTGCCGTATGGACTTCTGTAGGGAACTCGTGAAAAATTATACCATTGCGTCCACCCCTCTCTCGTTCGCTACCGATTTCTTCTTGCCACACCGTCCATTCTTCATATCACGCATAGTTCCTTCCGTCTCCGCGTTTATTTGTAATTTCGTCATTGTTTTCGTGATGGAAGGGCAGTATCAAACTCTCCCCACCACTGCCCCGGCACTTCTTTCATGTTTTCATATTTCCAGTAACACTGTAAAATCCACTTTCTTCGCTTCAAGCCGGCCGGAGTGGCCGTACGGTTCTACGCGCTGCAGTCTGGAACCGAGCGACCGGTACGGTCGCAGGTTCGAATCCTGCCTCGGGCATGGATGTGTGTGATGTCCTTAGGTTTGTTAGGTTTAATTAGTTCTAAGTTCTGTTCGACTGATGACCTCAGAAGTTGAGTCGCATAGTGCTCAGAGCCATTTGAACCATTTGAACCTTCGCTCCAAGAACAAGTTTCCAGCCATCTTCTAATTTATCTGCACTTCCTGGCAACTAAAAATAACCACAAGGAAAAGAATGAATGACTACACACACTAGTCATGAGAGAACCAACAATCCCATTGGATACCTTCTCAATTACTGAAATTCAAACAGTGTAAGACCCTTTGCTGAACATCCAGTATAGGTGCCAAACATTTTCCATCTCTGTGTTGGAAGGCATACGATTTAAATCCACTGAAGGCTCGCAGATGGACAACAAACTAGCAATAATCTTTAATTCACCCATGTTGTATGGAAATGGTTGAGGTCAACGACTGAACTATAAATTTATGAAATACTTTTTTTACTAGAGCTGTGGTTATAATGACACACTTATTGACTTCATATAGAACAAGAACAATAATAAAGCAAGTGCTACATAGAAAATGAAAAAAAAAGCCACTGCTTGCTTACCATTTACTAGCAAGCTCTCCTACGAAATAGCAAATATTTTCAGACTACACGACGTTCACATCGCTTTCACAACAAATAACAACTTACTGTAGACACTAACATACAACAACAACAAAAAACAGATAAACACATAATCAGTCCTTTACAAAATAGTACTTAGTACATGCAAGCCATCTGTATGGCCACTCATTTCAGTATATGGTAAAGGGCATTCGTGTACTATATAAGATGGACAAGGTACACCAAATTACTTGTATGAAGAACAAGAAATTTTCATTAATGGCAAAGGACGTGGTAATAGCTTGTTAAATGATAAGCTAGAAAGTAATAACGTGGATTTCTTCAAGAATTTTCCCATTATGGAATGCATGTTTATTGAACAAAAATACTCCGCAAGCCACCGTCAGGTGCATGACGGAGGGTACCCGTTACCACTACTACTTATTTCCTCTCCTGTTCCACTCGCAAATAGAGCGAAGGAAAAACGACTGTCTGTATGCCCCATATGAGCCCTAATTTCTCGTATCTTATCTTCGTGATCTTTACGTGCAGCGTGTGTTGGCGGCAGTAGAATCCTTCGGCAGTTAGCTTCAAATGCCTGTTCTCTAAATTTTCTCGACAGTGTTTCTCGAAAAGAACGTCGCTTTCCCTCTAGGGATTACCATTTGAATTCCCGAAGCATCTCCGTAGCACTTACATCTTATTTGAATCTACCGGTAACAAATCTCGCAGCGCGCCTCTGAATTGCTTCGATGTCTTCCTTCACTCAGACCTGGCTCGGATCCCAAATACTCGAGCAGTACTCGAGAATAGGCCGCACTCCACGTATTATATGCGGTCTCCTTTACACGTGAACCACTCTTTTCTAAAATTCTCCCAATAAACCGAAGTCGACTATGCGCCTTCCATAGCACAGTTCTCAGATGCTCGTTCCATTTCATATCGTTTTGCAACGCTATGCCCAGATATTTAAAAGACTTGACTGTGTCAAACAGGACACTAGTAATACTCAACCCGAACATCGAGTTTTTTATTCCCACTCATACACATTAACTTACACTTTTCCACATTTAGAGCTAGGTACCATTCATCACACCAAATTTTCTTTATGGACCTTTGGTTGACATCTCATGTTGGGAGCTTAAGGGTTTTTTTGTACAAGTGTCTGTTCCTCTCTGTCTGTAAATGTAAACCAAAAGTCCATAAAGAAAATTATCTAGTCTGTCCACTAGTAAATTTCGGGGAAGCTGTTACAAACCTACTACCAAAACAAATGCAGTCACAGCTCACCCAGTATTGTAAACCAGAAAATGATAGAACAATCGGAAATATCTCTCAATTGGTAACACATATAATAGACACTACAATCCCTGTCACAGCAACATTCCTCTCCTTTGATGTAGGGAGTATATAAAAATGGCTCTGAGCAGTATGCGAGTTAACTTCTGAGGTCATCAGTCGCCTAGAACTTAGAACTAATTAAACCTAACTAACGTAAGGACATCACACACAGCCATGCCCGAGGCAGGATTCGAACCTGCGACCGTAGCGGTCGCTCGGCTCCAGACTGTAGCGCCCAGAACCGCACGGCCACCCCGACCGGCAGAGAGTATATACAGTTGCATCCCTGTTAATGAAATCATAAAAATAATTGAAAAAACCAGAAAACACACAACCAGATACCTCATGAACACATAGATGGAACCATAAAATTATTACAGTTAATAACACAACAAAATTACTTTGAATTCAATCAAGAATACTGCATACAAGAAGAAGAAGAAGGTTTACCCATGGATGCACCTACCTCAGGAACATTAGCCAACATTTTCATGAATCACACAGAAAAAATAATATTTGAAGACATAATAACAAAGAAAAGCTACAACGTCATCTGCTGGTACAGATACATGAATGACATAATATGCATGGTAGATGAACCTAAAAACAAAATACAGCAGCTACACAAAGACATAAATATTGTACACAAAAACATAAAGTTCACAATAGAAGACGAACAAGAAAACACACTAACTTTTTAGACATAACTACAAGAAAAGACAATAATAAACACGCATTTGACATATACAGAAAACCCACAACAAGTGACATTATCTTAAATGAGACATCAAACCATTCACAGAACCACAAACAAGCAGCAGTCAGATAAATGTTAAACAGATTGAACAAGATCCCACTAAACACTTCTAATTACTAGAAAGAGTTAGCCATTATAAAACAAATAGCATTAAAAACGGACACAAAGAAACAATGCTCCACAAACTAAACAAAAAAATAAAGAGACAAATAATGAAAAAACCTAATCAAACCACACTAATTCTTACAACTTGCACTACAACAAAAAATCGCATACAGTATCCCACCACAACAACTTCACTCATAAAATAGGAAACATATTCAAAAAACAGGGTATAAACATTGCTTACAGAACCAACAATTCCATAAGAAAGCACATCCCAAAACTAAAATCAAAACCAGGCAGATACCAACAATATGGTATCTATCAAATCAGTTGCAGAGCTTGTGAGAAAATATAAATTGGAATTACTGGCAGGACATTTGACACAAGATATAAAGAATACATCAGAGCATTCAAATACGGTACAAGTCATGCAACATTTGCAGATCATCTAAAAGAAGATCACCATAGACCAAGCAATATTGAGAACGATATCAATATCATAAAAATCAGTAAAGACAGACACCTCCTCCCTTTGCAAGAAAATTTCTACATACAAAAGGCATTAACAAAAACTAAACAGTTGCTCAATGACCAGACAAATATTGGAAACCAGACTCTATATAGAATAATTGATGAAAAAGAAAAGTGCCTTTTCCATCCTTCACCCCCTCCAACTCTCCCACAAGCCCTCCACCTCCCGCTACTTTCATTTCACTTCTCGCTCCTCAGCTTCTTCTCTAACTCACACTCCCTCCATCACACAGCTATATACTTAAGTCCAATCGTCACGGTCTCCCCCTCCCACAAAAAAATCCTCTCCATCGCTATTCCTTCTCTACTCTTACACACTACATAAATACACAGAAACAAAATTAAATATAGTTACACACATACACTAATGTAATTTTAAAAAAAAATGTTGTATGTCAAAACAAAGTAGTGGAAAGGCTATGTTCGCAACAGTACAAAACACAAACAGCATCACGTACTTGAAGTACAAAAACAAACATTATACAGTTCAAATGGTTCAAATGGCTCTGAGCACTATGGGACTCAACTGCTGAGGTCATTAGTCCCCTAGAACTTAGAACTAGTTAAACCTAACTAACCTAAGGACATCACAAACATCCATGCCCTAGGCAGGATTCGAACCTGCGACCGTAGCGGTCTTGCGGTTCCAGACTGCAGCGCCTTTAACCGCACGGCCACTTCGGCCGGCAAACATTATACAGTGCTGCGCATAAAAGTGTGTTGTGAGAAATGTATAGTGCGGCAGAACATCTAAAAATTAGACCAAAATTATCAGTATGTAACACAGAAAATCAACGACGTGCTAGCAGACTGCATTTCCCGATGTAAGCGAGAAATCAGCCGAAAAATCATCGTAAGTACAAAACAAACTATTCTTAACGAACTGTTTTTCGATCTAAAAAGCAAATCAAAATGTAAGTAACTTAATTACAGATCACTAATGATGCTTTACCTCAATAAAGCGAAATGCGTCTGGTGAAAAAATGACGCATTTTTGTAGTTGCAACGACGGATCAAAAATGTCCTCGTGAATTATGAAGCAACTACGGACACTATGACCTATAATTTAGTTATAGAATTTTAGTAACGTAATTAGTTTTTAAGTTTTTTGTGTTCCTTGATGCCTCCTGTAGCTCCAAATAAAAGATTGTCAAGTTATTAATTCACAGACATTGTGACTAGCTGCGGTATAATATCACATAACCTTCGACGGAATGCCCATTAGCTCCTGTAAAACTACTTGCATCCCTTTTCAGAACAGAATGCTCTAGTGCATAAATACAGACGCACATCTGTCCAGTGCGGCGCTGTTACAGGTGCTGAGAGACGTGATTTTGTCTCCGCAGTATTGAAATGCTTTTCGAGTGTTCTCTCGGCTTCCGTCTGAAATATCGCGGCTCGTTTACATTCCGCTACACGCTTCCCTGGACGCGATCGCGTTCCTGCCGGTAATTATCCATCTCTCAGAGAGAACCAGTTCAAACGGAACGCCGCCACCAATTACGGTGGCCGGCAGAACCTCCCAGCTTCCTCTGTATTAGCCTTGCGGTCGCCGGACGCCGTACGTCAAACCGGTCCGATGCTGCAATCTTCGCAAATAGTAGCGCATACATTCATCTGACGCGCCCTATAAATTTTCTCCCCGTGATTTGTATCTACGAGTTTCCGTAGAATCTCGCCTTAAAAGAGGCGTTTTGGTCCATTCGAACTGCCAGGCAGAAGCAGGGCGATAAGAATCTCTTTGGGCGTGGCTGTTAGGTACCGTAAGCTGGGGTTCGGGAATACATCATCCACACAATTTCCAACATTGCAAGAGTCGACGACTGCGAGAATTATCGTACAATCAGCTTAACAGCTAATGCGTCCAGGAAGCTGACAAGAATGATATACGAAAGAGTAGAGAAGAAGATTCAGGGTATGTTAGACGACGATCAGTTTGGTTTAAGGAGAGGTAAAGGCACCGGAGAGGCAGTTATGATATTGCGGATGATAATGGAAGCAAGGCAGAAGAAAAATTAAGTTACGTTCATAGGATCTGTCGAATAGAAAAAGCTTTCGACAATGTAAAATGGTGCAAGATGTTGGAAATCCAGAGTAAAATAGGACTATACTAAAGGAAAAGACGGTTGAATACAATACGTACAAGAACGAGGACGGAACAATAAGAGTGGAAGACCATGAACGAAGAGCTTGGTTACAAACGTGTAAGATAGTTTGTAGTCTTTCGCTCCTGCTGTTTAATGTATTCGTCGAAGAAGCAATGACGGAAATAAAAGAAAGGTTCAAGAGTGGTATTGAAATTCGAGGTGAAAGGATATCACTGATAAGACTTGCTGATGACATTGCTATCCTTAGTGAAAGTGAAGAAGAATCACAGTATCTGTTGAATCGAGTGAACAGTCTCACGAGTATACAACATATGTTGAGAGTAAATCGAAATGAGACGAAATTACACTACTGGCCATTAAAATTGCTACACCACGACTATGACGTGCTACAGAAGCGAAATGTAACCGACAGGAAGAAGGTGCTGTGATATACAAATGATTAGCTTTTCAGAGCATTCACACAAGGTTGGAGCTGGTGGCGAAACCTACAACGTGCTGACATGAGGAAAGTTTCCAACTGATTTCTCATACACAAACACCAGTTGACCGGCGTTGCCTAGTGAAACGTTGTTGTGTTGTGAAGGAGGAGAAATGCGTACCATCACGTTTCCGACTTTGATAAAGATCGGATTGTAGCCTATCGCGATTGCGGTTTATCGTATCGCGACATTGCTGCTCGCGTTGGTCAAGATCCAATGACTGTTAGCAGAATATGGAATCGGTGGATTCAGGAGGGTAATACAGAACGCCGTGCTGGATCCCAACGGCCTCGTATCACTAGCAGTCGAGATGACAGGCATCTTATCCGCATGGCTGTAACGGATCGTGCAGAAACGTCTCGATTCCTGAGTCAACAGATGAAGACGTTTGCAAGACAACAACCATCTTCACGAACAGTTCGACGACGTTTGCAGCAGCATGGACTATCAGCTCGGAGAGCATGCTGCGGTTACCCTTGACGCTGCATCAAAGACAGGAGCGCCTGCGATGGTGTACTCAGCGTCCAACCTGGGTGCACGAATGGGAAAACGTCATTTTTTCGGATGAATCCAGGTTCTGTTTACAGCATCATGATGGTCGCATCCGTGTTTTCGACATCGTGGTGAACGCACATTGGAAGCGTGTATTCGTCATCGCCAAACTGTCGTATCACCCGGCGTGATACTATTGGGTGCCATTGGTTACACGTCTCGGTCACCTTTTGTTTGCATTAACGGCACTTTGAACAGTGGACGTTACATTTCAGATGTGTTACGACCCGTGGCTCTGCCCTTCATTCGAGCCCTGTGAAACCCTACATTTCAGCAGGATAATGCACGACCGCATGTTGCAGGTCCTGTACGGGCCTTTCTGGATACAGAAAATGTTCGAATGCTGGCGTGGCCAGCACATTCTCCAGATCTCTCACCAATTGAAAACGTCTGGTCAATGGTGGCCGAGCAACTGGCTCGTCACAATACGCCAGTCACTACTCTTGATGAACTGTGGTATCGTGTTGAAGCTGCATGGGTAGCTGTGCCTGTACACGCCATCCAAGCTCTGTTTGACTCAATGCCCAGGCGTATCAAGGCCGTTATTACGGGCAGAGGTGGTTGTTCTGGGTACTGGTTTCTCAGGATCTATGCACCCAAATTGCGTGAAAATGTAATCACATGTCAGTTCAAGTATAATATATTTGTCCAATGAATACCCGTTTATCATCTGCATTTCTTCTTGGTGTAGCAGTTTTAATGGCCCGTAGTGAAATAAGAAGTAGAAGGACTGAGAACAGCTAGAAATTTAATTTCGGAATTGGGGATCACGAAGTAGTTGAAGTTAGGGAATTATGCTTCCTAGGCAGAAAAATAACCCATGACGGACGGTTGATGGAGGACATAAAAAGCAGACTAGCAATGGCAAAAAGGGCGTTCTCGACAAGAAAAATCTACTAATATCAAACACTGATCTTAATTTGCGGAAGAACGTTCTGAGTATGAACGTTTGGAACACAGAACAGTATGGCAGTGAGGCATAGTGGGTGGGGAAACTGGAGCATCAGAGATAAGAAGCATTTGAGATGTGTTGCTACAGTAGATTATTGAAAATTGAGTGGACTGATAAGATAAGGAATGAGGAAGTTCTGCGCAGAATCGGCAAGGAAAGGAATATGCCAAAAGAACTAACAAGAAGAAGGGATACGATGGTAGGGCATTTTTTAAGATAACAGGGTATAACTTGACAGGGAGCTGTCAAAATTAAAAGCTTGTCGGAGGAGAGGACTTCGTGAATTCTTAGCAGTATGCAATCGGAGTCCCAGAAAACGTTGTGGAAGGACATACGTTCGGTTAAGTAAAATTGCGTTTGGAGCAATGGAGGCGATATTCATCGTAAATATTTTAACAGCCATCCCAAAAGCTTCTGCCTGAAGGGTTTACGTCAGTTAAGCTAAAACTAAAGTGAGCGTAATTTTGCATTCTGAATGTGTTAGGTTGTTGTTGTTGATGTTGTTGTTGTTGTGGTCTTCAGTCCTGAGACTGGTTTGATGCAGCTCTCCATGCTACTCTATCCTGTGAAAGCTTCTTCATCTCCCAGTACCTACTGCAGCCTACATCCTTCTGAATCTGCTTAGTCTATTCATCTCTTGGTCTCCCTCTACGATTTTTACCCTCCACGTTGCCCTCCAATGCTAAATTTGTGATCCCTTGATGCCTCAGAACATGTCCTACCAACCGGTCCCTTCTTCTTGTCAAGTTGTGCCACAAACTCTTCTTCTCGCCAATTCTTTTCAATACCTCCTCATTAGTTATGTGATCTAACCATCTAATCTTCAGCATTCTTCTGTAGCACCACATTTCGAAAGCTTCTATTCTTTTCTTGTCCAAACTATTTATCGTCCATGTTTCACTTCCATACATGGCTACACTCCATACAAATACTTTCAGAAACGACTTCCTGACCCTTAAATCTATACTCGATGTTAACAAATTTCTCTTCTTCAGAAACGCTTTCCTTGCCATTGCCAGTCTACATTTTATATCCTCCCTACTTCGACCATCATCAGTTATTTTGCTCCCTAAATAGCAAAACTCCTTTACTACTTTAAGTGTTTCATTTCCCAATCAAATTCCCTAAGCATCACCCGACTTAATTCGACTACATTCCATTATCTTCGTTTTGCTTTTGTTGATATTCATCTTATATCCTCCTTTCAAGACACTGTCCATTGCGTTCAACTGCTCTTCCAAGTCCTTTACTGTCTCTGACAGAATTACAATGTCATCGGCGAACGTTAAAGTTTTTATTTCTTCTCCATGGATTTTAATACCTACTTTGAATTTTTCTTTCGTTTCTTTTACTGCTTGCTCAGTATACAGATTGAACAACATCTGGGAGAGGCTACAACCCTGTCTCACTCCCTTCCCAACCACTGCTTCCCCTTCATGTCCCTCGACTCTTATAACTGCCATCTGGTTTCTGTACAAATTGTAAATAGCCTTTTGCTCCTTGTATTTTACCCTTGCCACCTTCAGAATTTGAAAGAGAGTATTCCGGTCAACATTGTCAAAAGCTTTCTCTAAGTCTACAAATGCTAGATACTTAGGTTTTCCTTTTCTTAATCTAGCTTCTAAAATAAGTCGTAGGGTTAGTATTGCCTCTCTACGGAATCCAAACTGATCTTCCCCGAGGTCGGCTTCTACCAGTTTCTCCATTCGTCCGTAAAGAATTCGCGTTAGTATTTTACAGCTGTGACTTATTAAACTGGTAGTTCGGTAATTTTCACATCTGTCAACGCCTGATTTCTTTGGGATTGGAAGTATTATATTCTTCTTTAAGTATGAGGTTATTTAGGCTGTGTCATACATTTTGCTCACCAGATGGTAGAGTTTTGTCAGGACTGGCTCTCCCAAGGCTGTCAGTAGTTCTTATGGAATGTTGTCTACTCCGGGGGCCTTGTTTCGGCTCAGGTCTTTCAGTGCTCTATCAAACTCTTCACGCAGTATCGTATCTCCCATTTCATCTTCATCTACATCCTCTTCCATTTCCATAATATTGTCCTCAAGTACATCACCCTTGTATAGACCATCTATATACTTCTTCCACCTTTCTGCTTTCTCTTCTTTGCTTAGAACTGGGTTTCCATCTGAGCTCTTGATATTCATACAAGTGGTTTTCTTTTCTCCAAAGGTCTCTTTAGTTTTCCTGTACGCAATATCTATTTTACGCCTAGTGAGATAAGCCTCTACATCCTTACATTTGTCCCCTAGCCATGCCTGCTTAGCCATTTCGCACTTCCTGTCGATCTCATTTTTGAGACGTTTGTATTCCTTTTTGCCTGCTTCATTTACTGCATTTTTATATTTTCTCCTTTCGTCAATTAAATTCAATATTTCTTCTGTCACCCAAGGATTTCTACTAGCCCTCGTCTTTTTACCTACTTGATCCTCTGCTGCCTTCACTACTTCATCGCTCAAAGCTACCCATTCTTCTTCTACTGTATTTATTTCCCCCATTCCTGTCAATTGTTCCCTTATGCTCTCCCTGAAACTCTGTACAACCTCTGGTTTAGTCAGTTTATCCAGGTTCCATCTCCTTAGATTCCCACCTGTTTGCAGTTTCTTCAGTTTTAATCTGCAGTTCACAACCAATAGATTGTGGTCAGAGTCCACATCTGCCTCTGGAAATGTCTTAAAATTTAAAACCTGGTTCCTAAATCTCTGTCTTGCCATTATATAATCTATCTGAAACATGTCAGTATCTCCAGGCTTCTTCCACGTATACAACCTTCTTTCATGGTTCTTGAACCAAGTGTTAGCTATGATTATGTTGTGCTCTGTGCAAAATTCCGCCAGGCGGCTTCCTCTTTCGTTTCGTAACTCCAATCCATATTCACCTACTACGTTTCCTTCTCTTCCTTTTCCTACTATCGAATTCCAGTCGCCCATGACTATTAAATTTTCGTCTCCCTTCACTATCTGAATAATTTCTTTTATCTCATCATACATTTCTTCAATTTCTTTGTTATCTGCAGAGCTAGTAGGCATATAGACTTGTATTACTGTCGTAGGCGTGGGCTTTGTGTCTATCTTGGCCACAACAATGCGTTCGCTGTGCTGTTTGTAGTAGCTTACCCGCATTCCTATTGCTTTATTCATTATTAAACCTACTCCTGCGTTATCCCTATTTGATTTAGTATTTATAACCCTGTGTTAGGCATAGGCGTTAGGTAATAAGATGAAATACTGTTGATTGAATGTAACAGAATTAAGATCATATGCTTAACAGTATTGTATAATGGTGCACATGCGGTTACTTTAGCCCGGGTCAAAGTAACGCAAAAATTAGGAAAAAGTAGTGCAATACTCTGATGGTGATTCTGAAAGTATGTCTGATGTGCAGGATGATATCCAGCAGCACAAAATGTTAGAAGTCAAAATTAGCAGTTGCACAGTGGGCTACAGTTTTATACGATAAAGACGAGTATTCCGGAATTATAACAGTGGCGAGTGACAACGGTGCTAAAGTATGGGTAAGACATAGTCCTACTACAAAAGTCGAGAACGAAGACTAACAAAACATAGCTATTTTCAAGTACCAGAGCTTCGGGTATTTGCGTAATAATCGTCGAATCCACACTGTACAGAATGATTAACATATGATATTTTCTCTTCGTACATACACACATCAAAAAAAGTTTTGGACCACTCCAGATCCCAGAATTGCTGAAGACAGTCGTTGACTGTGGATATTGTATCACAGACACAGTCACTTTAACTAATCAGAGATGTCACTAAACCCGCCTACAGACGTAAACAACCATGCATGAGCAGCGCCTATTAGACGAAGGGGATCCGACATCCGATCAGTTCCAGTTATTCCACCAGGAAGGAGGTACATCGCTCGTGTTGTCTGTAGTTCAACTATGCCTAGACGGTCAATACCGCGGTTCGATCGCGTCCACATTGTTACTTTGTGGCAGGAAGGGCTCTCAACAAAGGAAGTGTCCAGGCGTCTCGGAGTGAA
This sequence comes from Schistocerca americana, assembly GCF_021461395.2. Classification (NCBI taxonomy): domain Eukaryota; kingdom Metazoa; phylum Arthropoda; class Insecta; order Orthoptera; family Acrididae; genus Schistocerca; species Schistocerca americana. Next base: position 571,163,733 of record NC_060123.1, read on the forward strand.
CCAAAGCGATGTTGTTCGGATACAGAGAGACAGGAACTGCCTCGTTCAGGCCACCCAAGGGCAACTACTGCAGTGAATGAACGTTACCTAAGGATTATGGCTCGGAGGAACCCTGTCAGCAACGCCACCATGTTGAATAATGCTTTTCGCGCAGCCACAGGACGTCGTGTTACGACTCAAACCGTGCGCAATAGGCTGCACGATGCAAAACTTCACTCTCGACGTTCATGGCGAGATCCATCTTTGCAACCAGAGTACCATGCAGCGCGGTACAGATGAGCCTGACAACATGCCGAATGGACCGCTCAGGATTGGCACCACGTTCTCTTCACCGATGAGTGTCGCATATGCCTTCAACCAGACAATGGCCGGAGACGTGTTTGCGGGCATCCCTGTCAGGGTGAACGCCTTAGACACATTGTCTAGCGAGTGCAGCCAGGTGGAGGTTCCCTGCTGTTTTGGGGTGGCATTATATGGGGCCGACGTACGCCACTGGTGGTTATGGAAGGCGCCGTAACGGCTGTACGATTCGCGAATGCCATCCTCCGACCGGGTGGCGAGGCATTCGTCTTCATCTACGACAATTCGTGCCCCCATCGTCCTGATCTTGTGAATGATTTCCTTCAGGATATCGACATCGCTCGACTAGAGTGGCCAGCATGTTCCCTAGACATGAACCCTATCGAACATGCCTGGGATAGATGGAAAAGGGCTGTTTATGGACGACGTGACCCACCAACTACGCCGAATCGCCGTTGACGAGTGGGACAATCTGGACCAACAGTGCCTTGATGAACTTGTGGATAGTATGCCACGGCGAATACAGAGGCAAGCATCAATGCAAGAGGACGTGCTACTGGGTATTGGAGATACCGGTGTGTACAGCAATCTGGACCGCCACCTCTGAACGTCTCGCTTTAAGGTGGTACAACATGAAATGTGTGGTTTTCATGAACAATAAAAAGAGCGGAAATGACGTTTGTGTTGACCTCTACTCGAATTTTCTGTACAGGTTCCGGAACTCCCGGAACCGAGGCGATGCAAGACTTTTTTATGTGTGTAATTACCATAACGTAACTAACCTAAGGACAACACACACATCCATGCCCGAGGCAGGATTCGAACCTGCGACCGTAGCAACAGCGCGGTTCCGGACTGAAGCGCCTCGAACCGCTGGGCGACAGCGGCCGGACATTACGCAGCCACCAACGGCTTGCACAGTGCTTTGTTGATAACTATGGGTTCGTGGGATGTGTGTGACACTCGAACTCTACCATCAGCTCTTAACAACTGAAATCCGGATTCATCTGATAGGGCCATGGTTCTCCAAATGTATAGGGTCCAAGCCGTATGATCACGAACCCAGGGGAGGCACTGCAGGATATGCCGTGCTGTTAGGAAAGGGAGTCGCGTCGGTCGTCTGCCGCCATGGCCCAATAATGCCCCATTGCGCCACACTGATCTAACGGATATGTTCGTCGTACGTCCCACACTGATTCTTGTGGTTACGTAACGCAGTGTTACTTGTATATTGGCACTGAAAACTCTACGCAAACGCCGCTGCTCTCCGTCGCCAAGTGAAGGCCGTCTGCCATTGCGTTGTCCGTGGTGATTGGTGATACCTGAAATTTGGCATTTCCTAACGATTTCCAAAACGGAATGTCCCATGCGAGTAGCTCCAGGTACCATCCCTCGTTCAAAGCCTATTAAAAAAAAATTACGTCGTACATGTTTATTAGTTTCAGAAATACAGACAAGTCGGAAGCCTTCACACATGAACCACCTGAGCACAAGTGACAGCTCCGTCAGTACACTGCCCTTTTTTAGCTTGTATGCGTGACACTGTTGACATGTGTACATGTGCATACTGATACCCACGACTTTCCACCTCGATGTATACTACCTTTTTTTCACATTACAAATGGGTCTGAAGTCACTGTTACACGTACTCGGGACTACTTCTACCCACTCGGTCATTTCTTGGTGAAAAAGGTTTTTGCGTACCCCTTCATAGGTGTTCATTACACCCCCCCCCCCCCCCCCCTTGATATGTACGGCATATGTCAATGCGGTATTCATATTGTTCCCACACTGCAGCAGGCATGTCTTCCACAGCTGCTGTTATGCAATGTCTGAGTTCATTCATTGTTATTGATATCGGAGGCACATAATCATTTATAAGCTCCCACAAGAAATAATCACACAGAGTCAGGTCCGGTGTCCTCGGAGGTCAGTAACGTAAGGCTGAATCATTTGGTCCAGTTCGACCGATCGATCGCTCAGTCATCCTTTGATTTAAAAATTCTCAGACTTCCAGATGCCAGTGTGGAGGTGCCCCATCCTGCTGGTACATTAAGTCGTTCTAATCAGTCTCCAACTGTGGGAAAATAAATGTTCAAATGTGTGTGAATTCCTAAGGGACCAAACTGCTTTGGTCATCTGTCCCTAGACATACAAACTACTTAAACTAACTTATGCTAAGAACAACACACATACCCATGTCCAAGGGAGGACTCGAACCTGCGGCGGGAGGAGCCGCGCAGTCCGTGACGTGACGCCCCAAACCGCGCGGCCACTCCGCGCGGCTGGGAAAAGAAAGTTCTCAAACATATCGAGATATGAGCTTCCTATAACAGTGTTCTCGGCAAAGAAATATGGACCATACTCCTTTTCCCATGAAACTGCACAAAACACTGCATTAAATTTTCGATTGTCCCCCTAATGTTGTGCAGCTTCATGTTGTTGTTCCGTGCCCCTTATTCTCATGTTATGATGGTTCACCTCTCCCTTTAAACGGAATGTTGCCTCGTTAGTAAACACTAAGCGTTGAAGAAAACTGTCAATCTCCATGTTGCCAAGAACAGAACTCCACACATAGTTGTCTGTCACCATCACGAACAGCGTGCAGTAGTTGAATTTTGTATGGTTAGATATGTAAACATCGACGCAACAGACGGACATCGGGGGCACGTTGAAATGTCGAGCTGCACAGCGAACGGATTTCTGCGGACTCCTCGTGAAACTATGGTGGATGCGTTCAATGTCTGCGACAGACACTCGGGGGCGGCCCGGCGATTTGCCTTTACACAAACAACCTGTTTCTCGGAATTGTTCATGCCATCGTCTATTGCTCTGTGCTGTAGGAGGATCCATACCATACCTAGTACGAAAGTCACGCTGAACAAATGGTTCAAATGGCTCTGAGCACTATGGGACTCAACTTATGAGGTCATTAGTCCCCTCGAACTTAGAACTACTTAAACCTAACTAACCTAAGGACATCACACACGTCCATGCCCGAGGCAGGATTCGAACCTGCGACCGTAGCGGTCTCGCGCATCCAGATTGCAGCGCCTAGAACCGCTCGGCCACTTCGGCCGGCCACCCTGAACAGTTATTATTGACTCGCACAGCGCGAAATGTAGAATACAAAGGCCTTGTGTTGTCCCGACACCATTTTTACTAGAACTGAAGTGGGCGCTCAGTGCTGCTGCCTAGCGGGAACCATGTAAAACTCGCGAGTTTGCTCTTTGCAACTATACGTTGTTCACGCGCATACCTCAAATAACATAATAGTTACGATTTTTTAAAAATCGGATGATACTTTTATACACTCTATACTACACAAGAGTTGGACAAAAACACACGCGGGAAATTCATTTTTGAACAAAAACGGAAATGCTAGCCAATCCTGCAGGCTGCGCTGTTGTATTTGACGGAGAACGGCACCTGTGCAACGACCTCAGTACGTTACAAGTGTCAGTAATGGTCAGACACTGTCCTGTGTCGTTGCTACTGCATGATGTCAGATCTAAGTGGATTCGATTGTGGGCAAACTGTTCGTGCTCTTGTGGTGAGTGCTTCCGTAACCAAGGGAGCGAAGATTTATGCTGCATACAGGGAAGCGGAAAAACGACATACGCTTTGTCACTGCGCGTGTATTGAATGATCGTGACAGATAGTCATTGACGAGGATTGTGACGAAAAATAAGAGGAGGACAGTTACGAAAGTCACTGCAAAACTGTAGCTGGAAAACGTGATGCCGAAGCCATAAAGCGTGGACTATGCAGCACTGGAAGAACGTAATTTGGTCAGTGAGTCTTGTTTCACATTGTTTCCAACTTTTGGCAGAGTTTACTTCCTAAGAGTGAAATACGGCGTAGCTTCGGTGAATATTTGGGCAGTCATATCACGGTATGCTATGGGCCCCACGGTTGCCCTGCAAGGTCCCGTTCCTGCCAAGGACTATGGCACCAGTTTGGCTGATCAAGTCCATCCACGGTACAATCTTTTTTCCACAATGGTGATACTGTGTTCAAAGAAGACAGGGCTGCTGCTCACACATCTCGCATCGTCCAGCGCTGTTTATGACCACAAGGATGTCGCATCTCCACTGCCCACCACAGTCACGAGATCAAAATGATACACTGCTGGGCACTAAAATTGCTACACCAAGAAGAAATGCGGATGATAAACGGCTATTCATTGGACAAATATATTACACTAGAACTGACATGTGATTACATTTGCACGCAAATTGCCTGCATAGATCCTGAGAAATCAGTACCCAGAACAACCACCTCTGGCCATAATAACGGCCTTGATACGCCTGGGCATTGAGTCAAACAGAGCGTGGATGGCGTGTACAGGCACAGCTGCTCATGCAGCTTCAGCACGATACCACAGTTCATCAAGAGTAGTGACGGGCGTATTGTGACAAGCCAGCTGCTCAGCCACCATTGACCAGACGTTTTCAGTTGGTGAGAGATCTGGAGAATGTGCTGGCCAGGGCAGCAGTCGAACATTTTCTGTATCCAGAATGTCCCGTACAGGACCTGCAAAATGCGGTCGTGCATTATCCTGCTGAAATGTAGGGTTTCGCAGGGATCGAATGAAGAGTAGAGCCACGGGTCGTAACACGTCTCGCTACGGTCGCAGGTTCGAATCTTGCCTCGGGCATGGATGTGTGTGATGTCCTTAGGTTAGTTAGGTTTAATTAGTTCTAAGTTCTAGGCGACTGATGCCCTGAGAAGTCGCATAGTGCTCAGAGCCATTTGAACCATTTTTCGTAACACGTCTGAAATGTAACGTCCACTGTTCAAATCGCCGTCAATGCGAACAAGAGGTGACCGAGACGTATAACCAATGGCACCCCGTGCCATCGCGCCGAGTGATACGCCGGTATGGCGATGACGAATACACGCTTCCAATGTGGGTTCACCGCGATGTCGCCAAACACGGATGCGACCATCATGATGCTGTAAACACAACCTGGATTCATCCGAAAAAATGACGTTTTGCCATTCGTGCACCCAGGTACGTCGTTGAGTACACCATCGCAGGTGCTCCTGTCTATGGTGCAGCGTCAAGGGAAACCGCAGCCATGGTCTCCGAGCTGATAGTCCGTGCTGCTGCAAATGTTGTTGAACTGTTCGCGCATATGGTTGTTGTCTTGCAAACGTCTCCATCTGTTGACTCAGGGATCCATACGTGGCTGCACGATCCGTTAGACCCGTGCGGATAAGATGCCTGTCGTCTCGACTGCTAGTGATACGAAGCCGTTGGGATCCAGCACAGTGTTCCGTATTACCCTCCTGAACCCACCGATTCCATATTCTGCTAACAGTCATTAGATTTCGACCAACGCGAGCAGCAATGTCGCGATACGATAAACCACAATCGCGATAGTCTACAATCCGACCTTTATCAAAGTCAGAAACCTGATGGTACCCATTTCTCCTCCTTACACGAGGCATCACAACAACGTTTCACCAGGCAACGCCGGTCAACTGCTGTTTGTGTATGAGAAATCGGTTGGAAACTGTCCACATGTCAGCACGTTGTAAGTGTCGCCACCGGTACCAGCCTTGTGTGAATGCTTTGAAAAGCTAATCATTTGCATATCACAAGATCTTATTGCTGTCGGTTAAATTTCGCGTCTGTAGCACGTCATCTTCGTGAAGTAGCAGTTGTAATGGCCAGTAGTGTGTATAGTATTCGTGGCCTACTTTGGAGAGAAGGATGCGTGAAGGCTATCAATCATCCTTAACTGAACTCACCAAAGTTTTGCTGCAAGAATGGTATAAGATGTGTCCTTGAAAACCAGTTAACAGCCGTATTTATCTATTCCAAGGCGAGTGGAAACTATTTTTTATGCCAACCGTCTTCCTGTATCATATTAGGCAAGATACTGAATTGTGTTTGTGGCGCTTCCACATTTTCGTCCAAAATGTAAAACTCTTTGATTTCATCATCTTGTGGTTGAAGCTCTTTTTTTCCCTGTTTGCTTTAACAATACGTATGTCTTTGGATAGGGTCCGCCGCCTTTAGCTAAACACAATTTTGTTTTTTAACCCAAACGTGCTTCACTGCAGTTGTAGCATCTTCAGTGGACTTTTATTTTTCGTCTGTTAAAGAATGTCCTTTACTGTTTGTATACATATAACTATTAGTTTTTAGATCGTAATTACAGATATTTGAAAAAAACTCGTAAATTATGAATTCATACCTCTTTACCACCTTGTGTGGTTTTCCTGATGTGTTGTATTTCTACAGTGACTGTTTTGTTCCACAGTTTGTCACTTGCGACCACTTATACCTTAAAGTTGATAAACTGTTTAAGCCAAAATTACGATTTGAAAAATTGTTATTTCTATGCCTGAAATTATTTAATTCTATTTGTGTGTGTGTGTGTGTGTGTGTGTGCGTGGGTGTGTGTGTGGGTGTGTGGGTGGGGGATTCGGGTGGGGAAGGGGGGTGAGAGCTCTATAGGTTGGTCTTGTCTAATAATTATTTGAGGGCAGAGAACAGAGTACCATTGCAGAGAGCTGTGTATTCATTTATCACATGTTTGCCTTCCACTATGGCTTTTTTAATTTGATAATTTTCTTCAATTATTAGTTTTTGTGGGAGCTGTTGCTGAGAATTTTCAAATCCGTACTGATGTTTCTTCTGTTATGTTTCTTGTCCATGAGGTCTGATTTCAACTGTGGTTAGTATTAGTATGCTAAATATGTTCTGAGGCGTAATCAGGATTATTTCACGAACGTTCGATTGCTTTTTCCTTCTTCTTTGTAGGATCACATACTCTACGATCTGCGGTGAATGGAGCAGGATCTTAAAACCAGATGAAGAGATTGAATGAATAAAAATCCTAGTCCGTACATTCGGGTTTTGATTTTCACCGAATAAGGCGAAATTCAGAACGTTTCCTTGAATGTAGACGAAGACTCTGATTTCCCATCCCCATCCACTGAGCTAGTGCTTCGATCCTCCATCTGTAACGGCCACGCAGCTTCGAGGAGTCGCATTTAGTTAAGAAACTGGTAAATGTGCTATTCGTGTCGCAATGCCATGCACGAAGTAATAAAAAGCCGCACATATAACAACACAAAATAACGACATAAAAGATTTTAAGTTTGCAGATGTCGATCGCAATAATCACTTTCGGTAACATGATTTAGTGTAGTTTACTTAAATACGGTGCAGAACAACATTGGACGTAATTGCTATGATAGAATTATTCCTCTGTGGGGTCTGTCTTATCTACGTAGTCACAAATCACCAGGGACATGAGATGTTTATCGCACAACAAATTATATGAAATCGCTGTGAGGCGCTACAACTAGGACGCCCACGTCAGTCATAAATAAACATTGGAACTATCGCTAAGACAGTATATCTCGCCAACGTCCCGAAGGTAACGATTGTGGGCGTGGTTCCCTGCTCTAGAAATGGGGTCATCGTGTTTCCTGTGTATTTAAGATCATCATGTTTCGAAATGAGAAATTTAATTTACTAGAGCAAGACGAAAACGTGAGCGAGACGTTCGTACTGCTCCGATCAGGCTGTATTTGTTCATAGGTGATGTCTGTCACACAAAAATACGTTTGTTCATCTGAGCCAGAACCCTTACACTGGTCTTATATTATGGCAGGATTCACTGGCTCCGTAACTGCAATGTGATGATTCCTATGTATTCTTCAGGTCGCGAGAGGGGTAAATAGGATCTGCATAATACTAGATGCTCTTGTGTGCAATATTCGGATTTCAAAAACATTTTCTACAGCAATCACGCATTGGAATTATATATAGCACTTTAAGGAAAAATTAGAACAGAAATATTTGCTGAATATGTTCTCTGAATGAGAAGTACATTTTTATTATGACTCACAGTCAGAGATTTTGCCTGTACCTACTTCCCCTAATTAATTTATTCACATTCCAAATCATTACTGAAAGCCCTTGAATTCAGCTGTTGACCGTCACAGTTAAGGTATACATTTCACGCATATGAGACGTATACTAAGAAATAAACGCTACAGGAACTTAACAGCTTTTGCTAATTTACTTCTATCAGTACGTTGTGAAAGATGGTAGGTTTGGAGTCGATCCCGTACGATACGCATCTTAACAGCACCTGATCTTCTGTTCAGCAAAAAGTAAAGCAAGGCCAAATTAATTAGAAAAACCATTTATTGGCTGTTTTAGTTCCCCACAAACCTGCTTCACTTTACCACGTAATCTCAGTTCTCATCTGAGCACCTTTTTGTAACAGTACACTACATCCTTCAACCTCTCTGCAAAGAGCATCACCGCCTGGGAATCGAAACCGTTGACAACGTTAGTCTTCAAATCCTCGTCTTTTCCAAAACAAGGTCTTTCTTAAAGTGTAAGAAGAAATAACAGCCGCTGGTTGTGGGGTCCAGTCTGTCCATTCTGTTGTGTGGTGGTTGAAAAGTTCATGTCGTAAATGCTGACTTGTATCCTTGGTACATGCTGTGGTGTATGGAAGCATGCTATATGGATAATTTGTGATATCTGAAGCTTTTCAGTGATAATCTTGTAAGAACGGAGCTGTCGCTAGAATCAACGAACGCGAATGTAGTTGGCAGTTACCGTTCGTGGAGTCTAGCAACAGCTCCGTTCACAGCCTCCATCTACCGTCATGGTGTCAGGTCTGAAGATGGTCTAAAACAGACCGAGACGCAGTTTTGACTGTTCATGTTCATTTTTAAGTAATAAAAAACCCACTATGCTCCAAGAGAATTGTTCTCAAAAATTACTAAAACCCAATTCATAAATTAATCAGAAGTTTGAAGTTGCTGTATACATGGGAACTGAATACTTTAAGGACTCTTGGGTGAGGTCACTGGGCTTCGAGACATTACTCCGCATCTTAAAATTGTTATGTCGAAAGCAAGCTAAACTTTGACGTTCCTTCCCTCCTCCAGATCCAATTTCAAGCTCTGACGAGACGCCACCTTCAGTTGCAGAATGAGCAGAGGGGTCAACTCTCGTTTTACTTCAAATAGTGATTAATTCTCCATGTTTCCATTCCAATTGGCCCCCTTTCAATCAGCTCGCCGACTCACACAGATTATGAAGGTATCTACAGTTCATCCCAAACATACCCCACAACACTTTTTCAGAGATGCATACTACATCTACGTGTGCTGTACATCTACATACATACTTCGCGAGTCAGCGTAAGGTGCGTGGCGAAGGGCACCCTATACCACTACTTGTCATTTGCCCTCCTGTTCCACTCGCAAATAGAGCGAAAGAAAAAGGTCTGTCTGTACGCCTCTGTATGAGCCCTAGTTTCTCCTATCTTATCTTCACGGTCCTTTCGCGCGATGTATGTTGGCGGAAACAGAACTGTTCGGCCGTCAGCTTCAAATGCTGGTTCTCTAAATTTTCTCAACAGTCGTTCCGGAAAAGAACTCCGACTTCCCTCTATGGATTCCCATTTGAGTTCCTGAAGCTTCTCCGTAACTCTTACGTTTTGTTCGAACCTACCGACAACACATTTAGCAGTCCTCCTCTGAATTGCTTCGATGTATTCCTTCAATCCGACCTGGTAGGGATCCAAAACACTCGAACAGTACTCAAGAATAGGTAGCACCAGCGACCCCTACAGGTGAAACACTCTTTCCTAAAATTCTCCCAATAAACCGAAGTCAACCACAGTTTTCACATACTCCTTCCAACTCATATTGCTTGTATGTGTGTGTGTGTGTGTGTGTGTGTGTGTGTGTGTGCGCGCGCGAAATCTCGTCGCGATTGAAAGTCAAATCTGCGCAGCCAAAGACTAATGTACTCAACTTGGAATGTTCAGGCACATATCTTGATACTCCTCTGGCTACAGCAGTGCTGTTATACTATGAAGTAGTTTTCCTAATACTTCAACTATACGGGAAAGAAAATCAATGGAGGTGCCGTCAGAGGAGGAGAGTGGATGTCATAGCTTTCTTGCGGAAGGAGAAAGTGTGTCATCAACTTAGCATTTTGTTTTTTACTTCTGAAGAGCCCCTCTGGCCATGGATAAAAAGGATATGATTGAAGGTTCACACCAACTAACATCGTCGGCAAATCAGTAACCGACGATTACTCTTCACTCTGTTCCTTTCAACTTGTACTAGGATGTGCATCACAGAATCAGATTTAATCCGTCCTCCATGTCCGTGTTAGAATAAAAAAAGAAGCAGAAAAGATTTAAAGAGAGAAAATTGTATGGAAAATTCTACCAAACTATAACACGTACTGGCCCCACGCATAGTTCCAAGTTGAGGAAACAAAAGACATCAACGAAACTAGAAGGATATATGAATTATTAGTGTGAATTCCAACGACTCGTGATATTCTGAGTCGATCTTTGGTCGCGTAGCAAGTAAAAGAAAATTCGAACACAAAAACACAGAAGTTTATAGAAATCTTAGTTGGGACACAGCTTGTCATCAAAATATAGGTGCACAGAGTGGAAAATTAGACTGTAGAACATCACTTGCAAATGAGAACAAGCTACCACTGTTCGCAAGCGATGCTTACTGAAAAAACCAATCGACATATAATTTCGACAAATTTTTGGTTCACCATATAGAAAATGTGCGCTCATGGTCACAAAACCATTGTAAAATAGTTATTTTCATATTACCTAACATGCAACGAGCAACGGCCTTGCCGCAGTGGATACACCAGTTCCCGTTATATCACCGAAGTTAAGCGCTGTCGGACGTGGCCAGCACATGGATGGGTGACCATCCGAGCCGCAATGCCCTGTTACCATTTTTCGGGGTGCCCTCAGCCTCGTGATGCCAAATGAGGAGCTACTCGATCGAATAGTAGTATCTCTGGTCAAAGAAAACCGTCTTAACGACCGGGAGAGCGGTGGGCTGATCACAGCCCCTCCTGTTCGCATCCTCAGCTGAAGACTCGGCTGTCGGATGGTCCCGATGGGCCACCTTTGGCCTGAAGACGAAGTTCTTTGCTCTAACACACAGCGAGGAGTCGTAAATACCGCACGGATGTAGATGGATACTGGAGATAGCGTATCTCAATCGGCCCCAGTTTAACCACTCTTCATACATGTCTCTGCCTACTGCCGGGTTCCAGAACCGAACGCCTGTAACTCACAAGGGAACCTCCCCATCGCACCCCCCTCAGATTTAGTTATAAGTTGGCACAGGGATAGGCGTTGAAAAACTGAACGCAGATCAATCGAGAAAACAGGAAGAAGTTGTGTGGAACTATGAAAAAAATAAGCAAAATATACAAACTGAGTAGGCCATGCGCAAGGTTGGCAACATCTAGGAGAGAGTGAGCTTGCGAGCGCCATGGTCCCGTGGTTAGCGTGAGCAACTGCGGAACGAGAGGTCTTTGGTTGAAATCTTCTCTCGAGTGAAAAGTTTAATTTTTTATTTTCAGACAATTATTAAAGTTCAGGCACTTACACATAATCAACTTCGCTCTTCAAAATTCCAGGACATGTTTAGATTTGCTTGGACATATGCAGGATTTGACGGTCTACACACGGAAACATTTGAAAACGTAAAAAACATATGTTTTGACAGAGCACAGGGAAAACTGTGCGACTGTGAAACTATTGCATTCATTTGTTGCAGTTTATGTGACAAACTCTTATGTTTTCATCACTTTTTTGGGAGTGATTATCACATCCACAAGAAAACCTAAATCGGGCAAGGTAGAAGAATCTTTTTACCCATTCGCCAAGTGTGCAAGTTAGGTGTGTCGACAACATATTCCTGTCATGTGGCGCACATGCCGTCACCAGTGTCGTATAGAATATATCAGACGTGTTTTCCTGTGGAGGAATCGGTTGACCTATGACATTGCGATCAAATGTTTTCGGTTCCTATTGGAGAGGCACGTCCTTTCGTCTACTAATCGCACGGTTTTGCGGTGCGGTCGCAAAACACAGACACTAAACTTATTACAGTGAACAGAGACGTCAATGAATGAACGGACAGATCGTAACTTTGCGAAAATAAAAAAAGTAAAATTTTCACTGGAGGGAGGACTCGAACCAAGGACCTCTCGTTCCGCAGCTGCTCACTCTAACCACGGGACCACTGCGCTCCTTAGCTCACATTATCCTTGATGTTGTATATCTTACACATGGACTACTCAGTTTGTATATTTTGCTTATTTTTTCATAGTTTCACACTACTTCTTCCTGTTTTCTCGATTGATCTGTGTTCAGTTTTTCAAGGCCTATCCACTGCGTCAATTTATAACTAAATCTGAGGGGAGTGCGATGGGGAGGTTCCCTTGTCAGGAGTGTGCACTTTCTTTATGTTCACTGGAAATCGTGACCTGACATCACATCATCTCAAGATCCCCTACAAAGTACCCTCGTTGAATTTACTCGCAAGAGGGCCAGCCATATCGGTACCTTGGAACGGAGTTGGTATAGACGGCTCTTGTCATCGTTATATTGAAACCAATATCTCGATCAGCTAATAAATGACAGCATCCCCTTGCAGACGAGTTCTCGAATACGGTTTAATCTATATTTATCTTAACTGAAGTATTTACTGTAAAGTTTTCTTTCTTACAATTGTGTATCCCGTGGAGAGTCTGGTTGCACCGACAAATGTGTGGTATCAAGACATGATGTTTCACAGGATAGTTGTTTTAAGAATACAACAGAGTTTGCCATGACAGTTTTTAAAAGTTAGCATGCTTATTGGTTGTTAGATGTGAAATTCGATGGTTGATGGAGGAAGAAAAAGAGGTCATTAGAGTCGTAGCGCAAGTACGGATTGGAGAAGGAAATCGGTCGTGCCTTTTCCAAGGGACATCCCGACTGAGGAATCAAGGGAAACCTAAATGAGGATGGCCGGACAAGGGTTTGAAACGTCGTCATTCCGAATGCGAGTCTAGTGAGCCAATCACTGCGTCACCTCGTTCGGAGGCGAATAACCAGTGAAACGCCTGGTTAAATCCGCAGGACAGAACAGGTAGTTGGAATTATGGAAAGGGGCCAAAAATGATCGGCTGTCAGTTACACTCGAACACATATTACTTTATTTAGTTGCCCAAACATTACAGCGCAAATTTTTGAGCTTAACTATGGACTGAATATGTCACACAACCTTATAGCTTAAGGGCACAACCTCTTTAATTTTTAAAATGGTTGGAGGCCCATGATTTAAAACGCAACTACAACAAATTTTCAAAAGGCAGAAGGCGCAAGATTTTATCCTTAAATGATATTTAAAATGAGGCTGAAGGCCCAAACAATTTAACACTTCACAAGTAAGAAATTTAATTTTAAAACGGCTGAAGGTCCATGATTTAAAAACATAACTACAATAAATTTTCGAAGGCAGAAGGCCCAATGCTTTATCCTTAAATAATTTTAAAGAGGGAGGCTGAAGGCCCAAACAATCTAAGTCTTAACAAGTAAGGAATTTTACCTGTAAAACGGCTGAAGGCCATGCCATCTAAGACTTAACAAGTAAGGAATTTTAATTTTAAGACGGCTGAAAGCCCATGAATGAAAAACAACTACAATGAATTTTCAAAAGGCAGAAGGCCCAAAGCTTTATCCAGAAACAATATATTAAATGAGGCTGAGGCCCCAATCAATCTAAGATTTAACAAGTAAGGAATTTAAATTTTTAGATGGCTGAAGGCCCATGATTTAAAAACACAACTACAATAAATTTTCAAAGGCAGAAAGCACAAAGCTTTATCCAGAAAAATTTTTTTAAATGAGGCTAAAGGCTCAAACAATGCAATACTTAACAACTAAGAAATTTTCAATTTTAAAACGACTGAAGGCCCATTATTTAAAAGCCAACTAAAAGCATACAAATAAAAACCATCAGCTATGAGCCATTAAAATACACAATCAAACACCAATAAGAAAAGGCAGTACAGCCAGCGGTGCTCAGAAGTTTCTGGGGATCGGTCTGCCCTTGAAATTTTAACGTTCGGTTAGGGATAAACAGGTAGTCGGCTTAACTATATCCGATCCGCCGGCAACCCAACCAAGAGACAGTCAACAGGCCCACCAACAAGACGACTTGCCTTCCACCCGACCAGTACACAAGGAACTCCAATGCCAAAACGTAAAAGGCGTAGCCGCCCACAACCAAGAATGCATAAGCTGTCAAAACTACACACACGTGTTGGACAGCGACAACACGGTGAGGAAAGGACACTGCCTGAATTTTACGTCAGCGGCCATTGCAGGTACCTGGAATGCTAACGGCCACAAGGTAGAAAATTCTGCTGGTGCACTTGGACTTCAAAAACCAAAATACAGTGAAACTCCACCGGATGGTGGCCAAACTTTCGCCAACTCGAACACTTGCTGTTGCTCATGGGAACACCGCCAACAGCCAACCATGAAAATCAACGGCACAATGTGAACAGACTGGCTTCGGTAATTAAATCCCCACTGAACTTTGATGTCCTGGGTCGGTGGGCCATGAACCTCCTAGCAATCGGAACAGCTACCACACACTTCGACACTGCGTAGAGACCGCCAGCGGGCCCGGCCCACTGTGCCGCGCAGAGATTTCCTGGCTGATCCACACCAACTGATCGACTGCCGCACAGCGGCTAGCCGGAAACTGTAAGCACCGGACCAAAGATAGTACAAGGTGCGAATATCGATACACACCGCTGCTGCCACACGTAGAAAGAGGAAGAACCACGGCATAACTGCAATAACCGAGGGAAACCGAACACTTAGAAACAGTCAAGGTTTAAATCAACGCATAAGCTGGGGCCAGCACGCTCAACCAGTATTCTGAGAGAGCAGTATCTTAATATGTAACTCACGACAAGAGTTTCCGCTTTGACCAACGTTTTCTAATACGCACTGACGAAAAAAAAAATGGAGCACCAAGAAAGAGTTGTGCGACATAAAAGGAAGTTGGTAGGCCTGTTTTGGCTATTCAAATTTAGCAACAGTCGCATAAGAGTGGTGCTAGTAGTGCCAAAATGAGGATGCAAATCGGGTTTGCTTTAAATACACGCTGTAACGGTCGTGAGAGATAGTTACCGTCGACACTAGACGTAGTGAGTTGATGTCAGACAAGAATGCCTTTAAGGCGACAAGGACGCTATTATCAAGTCCTCACTGAGTTTGAACGAAGTCGTGCAATAGGGCTACGAGAAGATGGCGGTTCCTTCTGTCATACTGCAGAAAGAGCACATTGTACATGGTTGCTGGCACCTGTGGTCCCGTGAATGTACGGTCGCAAGAAGACCGGACTCGAGACGGCTACGTGACACTACCGAGAAAGAACGTGTCGGCGTATGGCTCTGGCGCTTCATATTGTACCTGCTGCAGCAGTTTTACTAGTAGTTGGCGCCCACTGACCCAACGAACTGTCAAAAATCGATTACTTCAAGGGAAGCTGAGAGCCAGACACCCTGCAGCGTGCATTCATTCCACAGACCCCAAACCACCACCAACCACCACCTGCGACTTTATAGTGTCAAGCGAAGGCTCTTGTAGGGCAGGGTGGAGGTCTGTTGCGTTTTCTGAAGAATGCTGGCTCTGCCTCGGTGGCAGTGATGGCCATTTGTCGGTTAGGAGGAGGCCGGTTGATGGCCTCCAACTAACATACCTGAGTGCGAGACGCACTGGGGCAACGGCCTTGCCGCAGTGGTAACACCGGTGCCCGTCCGATCACCGAAGTTAAGCGCTGTTGGGCTGGGCTAGCACTTGGGTGGGTGGCCATCCGGTCTGCCGAGCGCTGTTGGCAAGTGGGGTGCACTCAGCCCTTGTGAGGCAAACTGAGCTACTACATTGAGAAGTAGCGGCTCTGGTCTCGGAAACTGACATACGGCCGGGAGAGCGGTGTGCTGAACACATGCCCCTCCATATCCGCATCGAATGACGCCTGTGGGCTGAGGATGACACGGCGGCCGGTCGGTACCTTTGAGCCTTCATGGTCTGTTCGGGAGGAGACCAATTGGACCTACACTTGGGCTGCAATCTGCTATGATAGCAGGGGCACTCTCATGGTCATCCCACGAACACTCGCAGCAAATTTGTAGGTCAATCTGGTGATTCGACCAGCTTTCCAGCGGGTGTATTACAACAGGATAACTTTCAGCCACATACCGCTTTTGTAATCCAATATGCTCTACGGAGTGTCGACAGGTTGCCTTAGCCTGCTCGTCACCCGATCAGTCTCCAATAGAACAAAATATGGGACCCCTCCAGCATCATCTATAAACAGCATTGACCGTCCTGTATTGAATGGCCAAGAGCAGCAGGCATGAAACTCGATCCCACAAGCTGGCATCCGGCACCTGCGCAACACAATATATGCACGTTTGTTTGCTTGCATTCAACATACTGGTGGTTATACATTTTATTACCTCGGGGTAACATTAACTTATGATTTTATAATGTTAATCACTAAAATATGTTACATAGAGAAATGTATTCCCGAAATTTCATTTCTCTACATTAGTTATTTTCTGGTGTTGCGATTTTTTTTCTGTCAGTGTATTGTGCTTTTTACCTTGATATTGTTACGCTACCTGTACAGTAGTAAGTAAAAGTCATAAAACAGAAACGATTATTAACTATTTCGTGTGAAACTGGGCACTAAAGATAGAAATGGGTGTCATTTCTTATAAAAGCTTAATCAAAAATGTCACACGTGTTGTCGGGGAACAGTCAGAAAACTAAATGCTTCCTGTCAAATTGATATTATTTATTCTACTGCTATGGAGGCGAGCAAACTAAATGATTCACATTGTAAAAAAAAAAAAAAAAAAAAAAAATGTTCAAATGTGTGTCAGATCTTATGGTACTTAACTGCTGAGGTCATCAGTCCCTAAGCTTACACACTACGTAACCTAAAGTATCTTAAGGACCAACACACACACCCATGCCCGAGGGAGGACTCTAACCTCCGCTGGGATCAGCCGCTCACATTGCAGCGGGAGCAGGAAGCTTGTAAACAGAAGGACATGCCAATACAATGTCTCAAATTGTTCGTTATCCTTCCACCTGGCCATACGTAAAAAAGCTAACGATCGCACTAATACTGAGCATTTCGGAGGGATTATGGTAGTTATACCACTATAATACTAACATAACAATCTTTCAACGCTTGATTTCAGCTATAAATGAGAAAAACCTTAACTGACGGCTGCAATTCGCGTAGTGCGTTATGACAGGAATTCGGTTTCTAGAAAAATCCCCCAGGCTGTGGCTAAGCCATGTCTCCGCAATATCCTTTCTTCCAGTAGTGCTAGTTCATCAAGGTTCCCAGGAGAGCTTCTGTGAAGTTTGGAAGGTAGGAGACGAGGTACTGGCGGAATTAAAGGTGTGAGGAGGGGCGTGAGTCGTGCTTGGGTAGCTCAGTTGGCAGTGCACTTGCCCGCGAAAGGCAAAGGTCCCGAGTTCCAGTCTCGGTCCCGCACACAGTTTTAATCTGTCAGGAAGTTTCATATCAGCGCACACTCCGTTGTAGAGTGAAAATTTCATTCTGGGAGTTCGGTTGTTTGACCTTCGTCACATGACTTAGACGTTGACGTCAAATGTTAACACGGCAGTGGTGGGAGAGTATGGTCTATGATCGATATTGACTTGAGTGACTGTTCTAAGAAATGTCACTAGCCAATCTGGGTGAGTTGTTGTAAGTTAAAGATGTCAATAGGGATAGCATCTGAGAAAGGACAAAAGGAAGCGACTAGTAAGACTACACTGTCGTCCGCTCAAACATGAGTGTTGACTCACAGTAGCGTATTCTCGTAACTGGATGAACGGTGTGGCTTGAAGTCTAAATCGAGCCTTAAGTCTGGAACATGCCTCAAGGATTCCCAAAGCGTATTGCAGAAACTACAACAACCGACGTGTGATAAACAGACTAATAAATAGGTCTTCGAGGCCATAGTAGACGTGCGAACATTGGGCATTAAAGTCCACTTACTCTGGATAAAATGGCTTAAAGGTATTCTCCATAATGAAACTGATGACCGCCTCGCCAAGATGTGCACTATGGGAGGATACTTGCGCCCAACGCCAGTCTTTTCCTCGGATTTCAACTCGATGGTCAAAAAAGATGCTTATCACGATTGGAATTGTGAATGGCACGTATCCCAGCATTACAAGAGCGGACACCTGGTGGCCTTGCAATCCAACGTCTCTTCTAGGCCATGGTTCACTTCGGTGAAGCTTAGTGGAGGTCACGTGGCCTCTCTCATCTGCATGAAGCTGGAATACTGGTATTACCCAGTCCACCCATACCAGTTGAAAAATCATCGCTTCTGGACACTGTGATCAGGAAACAACGACGGTGGAGGATCAGATCCACGTCATAATGGCGTGTACCAGGTACTTAGTCGCATAGGCGGTCTTGTACAGAAAATTGCGTGAAAGGAGATATTGCCCGATCCTATAAGAGTAACTGCTTTACTTCGCCGGTTCGATTCAAATGGTTCAAATGACTCTAAGCACTATTTGAATTAACATCTGAGGTCATCAGTCCCCTAGACTTAGAATTACTTAAACCTAACTAACCTAAGGGTCATCACACACAACCATGCCCGAGGTAGGATTCGAAGCTGCGACTGTAGCAGCAGCGCGGTTCCAGATTGAAGCGCCTAGAACCGCTCGGCCACAGAGGCCGGCGCACCGGCTCGATACACATATATGAAAGACGCCGGATCTGTAAGTTGTTTGGATCTTTTCTTCCCATGGAACCAGGCCGGTTTGAAAACCGGGACGTCTGTTTGTGTTTCATTAAGAACTGATTTTTGTAAACGACGCCGTTATGCAGCTTTCAGTTATAACTTGCCGTAGTTGTCATTCTCCTCTGGAAACGGCCCGGTTCCAAACCAGGGTCGTAATTTTGTGTCTTTTTTACTTTATATAACGAACTTATTTTTCTACTTCACACTCTTATCATTGTTCTATTGTGAAAATTGCAATAATATGAACTTGGTGCTGTTGCACCTCCTGCTGGCTGCCTGGTGTTCTTCTTTTAGTGTTCTTACACTACTGGCCATCAAAATTGCTACACCACGAAGATGACGTGCTACAGACGCAAAATTTAACCGACAGGAAGAATATGCTATGATATGCAAATGATTAGCTTTTCAGAGCATTCACGCAAGGTTGGCGCCGGTGGCGACACCTACAAAGTGCTGTCACGAGGAAAGTTTCCAAACGATTTCTCATACACAAACAGCAGCTGACCAGCGTTGTCTGGTGAAACGTTGTTGTGATGCCTCGTGTAAGAAGGAGAAAGCGGTACCATCAGATTTCTGACTTTGATAAAGGTCGGATTGTAGCCTATCACGAATACCGGTTTATCGTATCGCGACACTGCTGCTCCCGTTGGTCGAGATCCAATGACTGTTAGCAGAATATGGAATCGGTGGGTTCAGGAGAGTGGATCCCAACGGCCTCGTATCACTAGCACTCGAGATGATGGGCATCTTATCCGCATGGCTGTAACGGATCGTGCAGCCATGTCTCGGTCCCTGAGTCAACAGATGGGGACGTTTGCAGGACAACAACCATCTGCACAAACAGTTCGACGACGTTTGCAGCAGCATGGACTATCAGCTCGGAGACCATGGCTGCGGTTAACCCTGACGCATCATCACAGACAGGAGCGCCTGCGATGGTGTACTCAACGACGAACCTGGGTGCACGATTGGCAAAACGTCATTTTTTCGGATGAAACCAGGTTCTGTTTACAGCATCATGGTGGTCGCATCCGTGTTTGGCGACATCGAGGAGGACGCACATTGGAAGCGTGTATTCGTCATCGCCATACTGGCGTATTACCCGGCGTGATGGTATGGCGTGCCATACCACCTCTTGTTCGCATTGACGGCACTTTGAACAGTGGGTGTTACATTTCAGATGTGTTACGACCCGTGATTCTACCCTTCATTCGGTCCCTGCGAAACCGTACATTTCAGCAGGGTAATGCACGACCGCATGTTGCAGGTCCTGTACGGGCCTTTCTGGATACAGAAAATGTTCGACTGCTGCCCTGGCCAGCACATTCTCCAGATCTCTCACCAACTGAAAACGTCTGGTCAATGGTGGACGAGCAACTGGATCGTCACAATATGCCAGTCACTTCTCTTGATGAACTGTGGTATCGTGTTGAAGCTGCATGGGCATCTGTACCTGTACACGCCATCCAAAGTCTGTTTAACGCAATGCCCAGGCATATCAAGGCCGTTATTATGGGCAGAGATGGTTGTTCTGGGTACTAATTTCTCAAGATCTGTGCACTCAAATTGCGTGAAAATGTAATCACACCTCAGTTCTAAAAAATGGTTCAAATGGCTCTGAGCACTATGGGACGCAACTGCTGAGGTCATTAGTCCCCTAGAACTTAGAACTAGTTAAACCTAACTAACCTAAGGACATCACAAACATCCATGCCCGAGGCAGGATTCGAACCTGCGACCGTAGCGGTCTTGCGGTTCCAGACTGCTGCGCCTTTAACCTCACGGCCACTTCGGCCGGCTACGTCAGTTCTAGTATAATATATTTGTCCAGTGAATACCCGTTTATCATCTGCAAACCTCTGTTTGTGTAGCAATTTTAATGGCCAGTAGTGTATTTTACGATAAGAAGTTGTGTTTGCACATCGATTTTTTTTACTGTTCTACTTTTGTACTGTTCTACTGTATTCTATTATATGAATATGGCACTTTTGTAAGTACAGCTGGCTGTGTGGTCTTTGTTGCCGCCGGCCGGTGTGGCCATGCTGTTCTAGGCGCTTCAGTATGGAACCGCGCGACCGCGACGGTCGCAGGTTCGAATCTTGCCTCGGGCATGGATGTGTGTGATGTCCTTAAGTTAGTTAGGTTTAAGCACTTCTAAGTTCTAGGGGACTGATGACCTCAGAAGTTTAGTCCCATAGTGCTCAGCGCCATTTGAACCATTTTTTGTCTTTGCTGCCCAAGCCAAAAGTAAATAAAAAAAACCGGGGATATGTAGCCTGGCGGATGGCCAAAGAGAAACTGTTATTCGCAATTCTCTCCTTACCGCGCAAGTTTCGCTAGTTATTAAAGTAAAAATCAGGTCGCATAGAAACGATTTTGTGAGCCTGATGGAGCAATTACGCTTCGTGTATGTGCCTTCGGGGCAGTTTCGTGTTTACTATATCTGAGCTCCGGCGTGCAGCAGGCAGTAAATACAGTTATTGTGACTCCGTCCCGCGGCATGACAAATTTATGGAGCGCTGGGTACGGCGGAGTTAGGCGGAGATTTATGCGGTGGGCTGAGCGACTGGTTAACCAGGCGGCTAATGTGGGCGCAGAGCGCGGTCCGGCTTGCGTGGCTGGAGGGGGCGTGGCCGGCAGCCCTGGAGACGAGGCGGGCTGATGCGATGCTTATCGCGGCGCTGGGGGTCCACGGGATATAGGGGCTGCGCGTGCGCAGTGCGCAGGGCGTGGTGCCGGCCGATGTGGCACGGCACGCGGGAAAGCAGGCCGCTTCGGTCACGCTCTTCCGCGGTCACCTAACGTGTGTCCGAGCTAGGTGGTCCAGGGTTAGACACCAGTGGGTTCCCTATACGGGGTGTCCCCAGGAGGCATGTCATCACGAGGGAATTATCCGAATGGGACGGAAATCGATTGATGTGATGTACAAGGGTCACTCCAAAAGATATGCACACTATTTTTGTAAAAATACAGTTTTCATTCTGCATGCGTGAAAGTTTTACCGTATATAGATACCTCCTTCTCGCTTGTTTTCAAACTGACAAGGGGAGGCCACGACGTTTGCAACGCAGATTTGCTGCAAACTTCGCACACTCTTAGTACTCGATGAGGACAACAAAACGTGTAAGCAGTAGCGTTTACTTCTAAAGCGTTATTGAGAAAATCGCAAGATAATTTCGGTCGTCGAATATATATCTGTGTGTGGTTATTTTAACCATGAAGCGGCTGAGGCCGATTGGTGCCGGCTCGGTAGCTCAGCGTGCTCGGTCAGAGGGTTAGCACCCCTCTGTAATTAAAAAAAAAACTGAGCTAATCGATCAACAACGAACTTAAACGGATGTCTTACGACGTCCACCCCGGGAAGATGCAACGAACAAAAAGCGAACAAAATGAGATTTTAAAAAAAAGCGTGTTCCGTCAGAGCGTTAGTTACCCTTTAAAATAAAAAAAACTGAGCGAATGGATGAACGAACAAACTGAACGGGTGTCATCGCACGTCCGCCCTGAACAAATTCAGCGAACAATACAGAACAATTTTTTTTTAAGTGTTTCGCGTTCAAGCCGCTGGATCGCTGGATCGAGTTCCGTTCATCAGTTTTTTTTATTTTCAACACAGTCATTTTCTTTGCTATTTATATTACAATTGATATAATGGGAAAAATACGAGTAATCGGATGAACTTTTATTAAATTTACAATGTTATTTGGCAGTCTACTAATTTTTATTATCACAAATAATGTAATATTCATAACTATCGACTAGTAAACGACCAAACGCATAGAGTGATACTGAAAATGTATGCTTGTCCGTGTCCTCAAAACTGTTCGTATTTAATCGAAAGAGAACGAGAAATTGATTCTTGGAAGACGCCATTAGAATACACTCGATACTGCATAACCAATTATCAGAGCCGATTTTTAAGGAAATACTGCGTTATGCATGGTTTGCTTTCAAACTATCGTCTGAAAGAGAGGTTTTTGAAAATGTTAACGAAGTTTGTTTTTCCACGGAAAACGTCAAAGGACCTTGCGTATGCGGAAACACACCATTTATTCAATGCAGCTGGTGCCGTTTAACGTTACGTTTGCCATGTCTTTACGAAAAATACCAATCTGAAACTTGTACTCGTAATGTCGAAAGCGACGATTAATTGTAAGTCTTTCGAAAACCGTCTGTGCCGGTCAAAACTTGGAGATGACAGGTCAGTTCGGGCTCCTTCCAGGTATAAACGATTTCTAAAATCACGGACAAGCATACATTTTCAGTATCACTTTATGCGTTTAGTCGTTTACTACTCAATAGTTATGAACTAAATTTTGATAAATAATCAGAATTGGCGGCCGAAGAATTCCGGCATAAGAAGTTAGCCTCATTCTGCCAACGGCCTTGTCAAAGAGGGCGGAGGAGCGGATAGAGGTTCAAGGCACTCTCTTGTCCTAGGGGTGGGAAATTGCCCCTAAAGGCGGAAGAATCAGCAATGATCAACGACATGAGGATGCAGAAGGCAATGGAAACCACTGCATTAAAGACACGTAACGTGTATCCACGGGACATGTGGCCTGTAATTGAAGAAGTATCATGATGATCTCTCCATTGGCAAAAGATTCCAGAACAGTCCCCCATTCGGATCTCCGGGAGGGGACTGCCAAGGGGAAGGTTACCATGAGAAAAAGATTGAATAATCAACGGAAGGATAACGTTCTACGAGTCGGGGCGTGGAATGTCAGAAGCTTGAATGTGGTAGGGAAACTAGAAAATCTGAAAAGGGAAATGCAAAGGCTCAATCTAGATATAGTAGGGGTCAGTGAAGTGAAGTGGAAGGAAGACAAGGATTTCTCGTCAGATGAGTATCGGGTAATATCAACAGCAGCAGAAAATGGTATAACAGGTGTAGGATTCGTTATGAATAGGAAGGTAGGGCAGAGGGTGTGTTACTGTGAACAGTTCAGTGACCGGGTTGTTCTAATCAGAATCGACAGCAGACCAACACCGGCAACGATAGTTCAGGTATACATGCCGACGTCGCAAGCTGAAGATGAACAGATAGAGAAAGTGTATGAGGATATTGAAAGGGCAATGCAGTATGTAAAGGGGGACGAAAATCTAATAGTCATGGGCGACTGGAATGCAGTTGTAGGGGAAGGAGTAGAAGAAAAGGTTACAGGAGAATATGGGCTTGGGACAAGGAATGAAAGAGGAGAAAGACTAATTGAGTTCTGTAATAAGTTTCAGCTAGTAAAAGGGAATACCCTGTTCAAGAATCACAAGAGGAGTAGGTATACTTGGAAAAGGCCGGGAGGTACGGGAAGATTTCAATTAGATTACATAATGGTCAGACAGGGATTCCGAAATCAGATACTGGATTGTAAGGCGTACCCAGGAGCAGATATAGACTCAGATCACAATATAGTAGTGATGAAGAGTAGGCTCAAGTTCAAGACATTAGTCACGAAGAATCAATACGCAAAGAAGTGGGATACGGAAGTACTAAGGAATGACGAGGTACATTTGAAGTTCTCTAACGCTATAGATACAAAAATAAGGAATAGCGCAGTAGGCAGTACAGATGAATAGGAATGGACGTCTCTAAAAAGGGCCATCACAGAAGTTGGGAAGGAAAATATAGGTAGAAAGAAGGTAGCTGCGGAGAAACCATGGGTAACAGACGATATACTTCAGTTGATTGATGAAAGGAGGAAGTACAAACATGTTCCGGGAAAATCAGGAATACAGAAATACAAGTCGCTGAGGAATGAAATAAATAGGAAGTGCAGGGAAGCTAAGACGAAATGGCTGCAGGAAAAATGTGAAGACATAGAAAAAGATATGTTTGTCGGAAGGACAGACTCAGCATACAGGAAAGTCAAAACAACCTTTGGTGACATTAAAAGCAACGGTGGTAATATTAAGAGTGTAACGGGAATTCCACTGTTGCGCGGTTCTGGCGCTGCAGTCTGGAACCGCGAGACCGCTACGGTCACAGGTTCGAATCCTGCCTCGGGCATGGGTGTGTGTGATGTCCTTAGGTTAGTTAGGTTTAACTAGTTCTAAGTTCTAGGGGAATAATGACCTCAGCAGTTGAGTCCCATAGTGCTCAGAGCCAAATTCCACTGTTAAATGGAGAGGAGAGAGCAGATAGGTGGAAAGAATACATTTAAAGCCTCTATGAGGGTGAAGATTTGTCTGATGTGATAGAAGAAGAAACAGGAGTCGATTTAGAAGAGATAGGGGACCCAGTATTAGAGTCGCAATTTAAAAGAGCTTTGGAGGACTTACGGTCAAATAAGGCAGAAGGGATAGGTAACATTCCATCAGAATTTCTGAAATCATTGGGGGAAGTGGCAACAAAATAACTATTCACGTTGGTGTGTAGAATATATGAGTCTGGCGACATACCATCTGACTTTCGGAAAAGCATCATCCACACAGTTCCGAAGACGGCAAGAGCTGACAAGTGCGAGAATTATCGCACAATCAGCTTAACAGCTCATGCATCGAAGCTGCTTACAAGAATAATATACAGTAGAATGGAAAAGAAAACTGAGAATGCGCTAGGTGACGATCAGTTTGGCTTAAGGAAAAGTAAAGGGACGAGAGAGGCAATTCTGACGTTACGGCTAGTAATGGAAGCAAGGCTAAAGAAAAATCGAGACACTTTCATAGGATTTGTCGACCTGGAAAAAGCGTTCGACAATCTAAAATGGCGCAAGCTGTTCGAGATTCTGAAAAAAGTAGGGGTAAGCTATAGGGAGAGACGGGTCATATACAATATGTACAACAACCAAGAGGGAATAATAAGAGTGGACGATCAAGAACGAAGTGCTCGTATTAAGAAGGGTGTAAGACAAGGCTGTAGCCTTTCGCCCCTACTCTTCAATCTGTACATCGAGGAAGCAATGATGGAAATAAAAGAAAGGTTCAGGAGTGGAATTAAAATACAAGGTGTAAGGATATCAATGATACGATTCGCTGATGACATTGCTATCCTGAGTGAAAGTGAAGAAGAATTAAATGATCTGCTGAACAGAGTGAACAGGGTAACGAGTACACAGTATGGTTTGAGAGTAAATCGGAGAAAGACGAAGGTAATGAGATGTAGTAGAAATGAGAACAGCGAGAAACTTAACATCAGGATTGATGGTCACGAAGTCAATGAAATTAAGGAATTCTGCTACCTAGGCAGTAAAATAACCAATGACGGACGGAGCAAGGAGGACATCAAAAGCAGACTCGCTATGGCAAAAAAGGCATTTCTGGCCAAGAGAAGTCTACTAATATCAAATACCGGCCTTAATTTGAGGAAGGAATTTCTGAGGATGTACGTCTGGAGTACAGCATTGTATGGTAGTCAAACATGGACTGTGGGAAAACCGGAACAGAAGAGAATCGAAGCATTTGAGATGTGGTGCTATAGACGAATGTTGAAAATTAGGTGGACTGATAAGGTAAAGAATGAGGAGGATCTACGCAGAATCGGAGAGGGAAGGAATATGTGGAAAACACTGATAAGGAGAAGGGACAGGATGATAGGACATCTGCTAAGACATGAGGGAATGACTTCCACGGAACTCGATCCAGCGGCTTAACGCCAAACTCTTTTTTTTTTTTTTTTTTAATGTTGTTCTGTATTGTTTGCTGAATTTGTTCAGCGCGGACGTCCGATGACACCCCTGCAGTTTGTTCGTTCATCCGTTCGCTCAGTTATTTTATTATGAAGGGTGGCCAACGCTCTCACCAAACACGCTTTTTTCGTTTTTTTTTCAATCTCATTTCGTTCGTTTTCGTTCGTTGCATCTGCTCGGGCCGGACGTCGCAAGACACCCGTTTCAGTTCGTCGTTTACCCATTTACTCAGTTTTTTTAATACAGAGGGCAGCTAACCCTGTTTTTTTTGTTTTTTTTGCAGTTTGTTCGTTGTTGACCGTTGTGTTTGGTCGTTGCGGACGTCGCAAGACATCCTGTTCAAGTTCGGTGGTTGGTCCTTCCACTCAGTTTTTTGTTACAGAGGCCAACCGGCTCTCTGACCGGACACGCTGAGCTACCGTGCCGGGAAATTTTTGCTGGCATCAGGATTCAAACCCGGGTCTCCTGGTTACTAGGAGGTTGTGCTAGCCATTACACTAAACCAGCACGACCCTCTGAGTTACCGTGCCGGCACAGCTCAGCCGCAGCCGCTTCATGGTTAAATTGCCCACGCACAAATATATATTCGACGACCGAAATTATCTTGCGATTTTCTCAATAACGCTTGAGAGGTACGCGCTACTGCTTACACGTTTTCTTGTCCTCTTCGAGTACTACGAGTGTACGAAGTTTGCAGTAAATCCGAATTCGAAACGGCGTGGCCTCCCCTTGTTAGTTCAACCTGTTCCCGTGAGTGGCGCCGTCACAGCATGTCTTCAAGACAGCCGCCCGCTACTCTTGACGTTCGTCGGAAGCAACGTGCTGTCAAAGGATTCGTGTGCTGTGAAAACGAGACAGTGGGAAACATCCACAAGAGGTCGAAAAAGGTGTATGGAGATGCTGCTGTCGATCGCAGTACAGTTAGTCGGTGGGAAAGCAGGTTACGTATGAAATAGGGCACGGCAATATTGAGGATTGCCCTCGCAGCGCACAATCCAGACAATGTGCAGAGAGTTAACGGATTGGTGACTGGTGACAGACGCATCACAGTTAACGAATTGTCACGCTACGTTGCGATAGGGGAAGGAACTGTTTGCAGAATACTGAAAGTGTTGGCGTTAAAAAAGGTCTGTGCCAGGTGGGTTCCAAGGATGTTGACAGTGGCTCACAAAGAAACAAGAAAAACGGTATGCAGCGAACTTTTGGAACAGTACGAGAATGGTGTCGATGAATTTCTTGGAAGAATTGTGACAAGTGATGAAACATGGCTCCATCATTTTTCGCCAGAGACGAAGCAAGCAATGGAGTGGCATCATGCAAATTCACCCAAGGAAAAAAAATTCTAAACCACACCTTCTGCTGGAAAAGTTATGGCTACGGTGTTTTTCGATTCCGAAGGACTCTTGCTTGTGGACATCATGCCAAGTGGAACCACCATAAATTCTGATGCATATGTGACGACACTGAAGAAATTTCAAGCTCGACTGAGTCGTGTTCGACCACATCGGCAAAAGCAGGATGTTTTGCTGTTGCACGACAATGCACGGCCACATGTCAGTCAAAAAACCGTGGAAACGATCACAAAACTCGGATGGACAACACTGAAACACCCGCTTTACTGTTCTGACCTGGCTCCATGTGACTATCATCTCTTTGGGAAACTGAAAGAGTCTCTTCGTGGAACAAGGTTTGAAGATGGTGACTATCTTGTACACGCTGCCAAACAGTGGCTCCAACAGGTTGGTCCAGATTTTTACCGTGCGGGTATACAGGCGCTGGTTCCAAGATGGCGTAAGGCAGTTAAGAGGGATGGAAATTATGTGGAGAAATGAAAATACTGTTTCTAAAGGATGTATCTACACACTGTAAAACTTTCAGACATGTAGAATAAAAGATCGATTAAAAAAAATAGTGTGCATTTCTTTTGGAGTGACCCTCGTACTTGTATACGAGTGCACTGTTCGGATGTTAAGTGTATTTTCTGGATGTTAAGTGTATTGTTTGGATGTTAAGACGTACATCAAATTTAAAATCGGCATGAGCACTTTTTCACGGTATACAGAAAAAAATTGTGTTGTCATTTAAGCACATATTTCATTTTTTACCAACCTTTCTCTTACAATTTTTTAGTGATCGTAGAACCAAGTGTGTTCTGAAAAATCTTCGATTTGCAACTAACAGAGAACTCAAATTTGGAAATTTGAGCTAAGTGGAACCAAAGTGCTGAGATCATCGGTCCCTAGGCTTACACACTAAGTAAACTAGCTTAAACTAACATATGCTCAGGACGACACACACACACACCCATGCCCGAGGGAGGACTCGAACCTCCGACGGGGGGAGCCGCGCGAACTGTGACAAGGCGCCCAGACCACGCGGCTACCACACGCGGCAACAGAGAACTCATTCCACCTCTCCAATGTCTCTGTGTAAATTACAGTAATTTGCAGCTTTAGCGTAGCGGCGCGCAAGACAGAGCACTAATGTAACACGTAATCCAGATTTGCGCATTGTAAGTATAAGGAGCAAATATTTTGATTTTTTTTATTTGTTCAATCAGGGCCAAGTAATGTCATTCAAAGATCAGTTTTGCAGAACTAATTATTGTAGGTTTCATGTCAAAGTTCATTACTCAGGCAGTTTATACTGTTCACAATTCTTGCTGTCAGATTGATAACTCTTGCAGTATGAAATTCTTCCCTTTTCGTTACGACAATTAACTATTATTACAAGTGCAGCTTTGCTTTCACATTTCGACACGTCAAGTTGCATTACAACAGTTCATTTACTATTACAGTTCAGAGCTTACAATCAGAAACAGTACGTCAGTCATATTTGTTATTATTTAAAGAGAACTTTCAGTGTACATATATACTTCTACACCTTACATATTTAAAAAAAATTCAGCTTATGTCCGTTTGAATGCTTATTTGAGTGTTGTTGTTGTGGTCTTCAGTCCAGAGACTGGTTCGACGCAGCGCTCCATGCTGCTCTATCCTGTGCAAGCTGCTTAATCTCCCAGTACCTACTGCAACCTACATCTTTCTGAATCTGTTTAGTGTACTCATCTCTTGGTCTGCCTCTACGATTTTTACCTTCCACGCTGTCCTCCAATACTAAATTGGTGATTCTTTGATGCCTCAGAATATGTCCTACCAACCGATCCCTTCTTCTACTCAAATTGTGCCACAAATTTCTCTTCTCCCAAATTCTGTTCAATACCTCCTCATTAGTTATGTGTTCTACCCATCTAATCTTCAGTGTTCTTGTGTAGCACCACGTTTCGAAAGCTTCTATTCTCATCTTGTCTAAACTATTTATGGTCCACGTAACCTGCTTGCCCACTGACTAACTGTACTGCGATCGACAACAGCATCTCCATACACCTTTTTCGACCTCTTGTGGATGTTTCCCACTGTCTCGTTTTCACAGCACTCGAATTCTTTGACAGCACGTTGCCTCTGACGAACGTCAAGTGTAGCAGCTATCTTGAAGACATGCTGTGACGGCGCCACTCACGGGAACAGGTTGAACTAAGTTTGAAAACAGGCGGGAAGGATGTATCTACACACTAAAACTTTCACACTTGCAGAATGAAAACTGTATATTTACAAAAATAGTGTGAATTTCTTTTTGAGTGACCCTCGAAATTTAATTCCCTCAGCATCATCCGATTTAATTCGACTTCATTCCAGTATATGAGTATCGTGTAAAAATTTAAAGCAAATTTTTAAAAAGCTTCTAGATATTTTTGCTAACATGGTTCCTTCTTTATGTATTACAGTCATATTAGAAACAATATGTAGTCTATATCCGTCTGGACATTAATTAGAGAATCGCGAAAAATTTAAACTGATCAGTGAAGAACTTTTCGAGATCTTCGCTAACAACGTTTATCCTTTAAATATTATATATGTGTATTTATCTATTACATACGAGGTGTATGAGAAAAGTAATGACTCTTAATTTATATCTACCAAAGTTCTTATTTTATCAAACAACAACATTGTCATGGTCAAAGTTGTTGCCTTCGGCAGCCATACACCGACGGAGTCATCGTTCCCAGTCCTGGTAACAGCGCTGAAAGGCTTTAACTGGTAAGATCTTTAACAATTCAGTCACGTTCTTTTGAATGTTCTCCAGACTCCCAAAATGTTGTCCGTGAGAGGCATTTTTCAATTTCGGGAAAAGAAAAAAGTCAGATGGACTAAGATTGGGTGAATAGGGCGGATGCGGAACAAGAGGAGTGCCTTTTGAGTTAAAAAATTCCGCGATAGAAGTGGCAACGTGACATGGTGCGTTGCCATGATGCAGCATCCACTTGTCTTACTCACGTCACCCTTAGTTTAACACGTCACCAATCATTCTTTTTGTTAAAGGGTGGTCTGAACACGCACACTTTCGACGTTTTCGTAGGTTTTTGCAGTTGAAGGTCTCCCTGAGCAATATTCATCTACAGCGTGTTCTCGGTCTCCGAAAAATGATTTGCGTTAGCGGAAAACTTGGGCTCTTGATAACGAATGTTCCCCATAGGCCCGTTTCAACTTCGCAGAGGACACACTTGCGGATTCCCGAAGTTCAACATAAAACTTGACGGCATAACGTTTCTCTAAATTCCGCTGTTCTATTTCCGTAACACACAACAAAGACGCAACTTCACTGATGAGGCAATAACGTCTGTACGGTAAAATATTAAAAAATATGAAAAAGGACATAAAATCTATAAAAATCGACGAAAACCTGATTCAGTTACGACAAATTGATGGGAATAAGTGAAATTGAGGTAAATACGACGACATATGTAAAACTGCGAAAACAACTTGCAAAATTACTTAAGCTGGCCGAGCGGTTCTAGGCGTTACAGTCTGGAACCGTGCGACCACTACTGTCGCAGGTTCGAATCCTGCCTCGGGCATGGATGTGTGTGATGTCCTTAGGCTAGTTAGGTTTAAGTAGTTCTAAGTTCTAGGGGACTGATGACCTCAGAAGTTAAGTCCCATAATGTTCAGAGCCATTTGAACCAAAATTACTTAAACTGACGGAGAATACATAAAATTAGAGAAAAAGCGCCACGAAATGCGAATTCGAACACAAAACATTGGCAAACAATTTAAACAAGAACCCTAAAAAGTTTTGGTCATATGTAAAATCGGTAAGCGGATCTAAATCCCCTATTCAGTCACTCGTTGACCACGATGGCACCGAAACAGAGGACGACCGAAGAAAGGCAGAAATACTGAATTCAGTGTTCCGAAACTGTTTCACTGCGGAAAATCGTAACACGGTCCCTGACTTCAGCCGTCGTACGGACGCCAAAATGGAAAATATTGAAATAAACGATATCGGAATTGAAAAACAACTGCTATCACTTAGTAGCGGAAAAGCATCCGGACCAGACGAGATACCCTTAAGATTCTACAGTGATTATGCTAAAGAACTTGCCCCCTTTCTATCAGCAATTTATCGTAGATCGCTGGAAGAACGTAAAGTACCTAGCGACTGGAAGAAAGCGCAGGTCGTTCCCATTTTCAAGAAGGGTCATAAATCAGATGCGAATAATTATAGGCCTATTTCGCTTACGTCAATCTGTTGTAGAATAATGGAACATGTTTTGTGTTCTCGTATTATGAAGTTCTTAGATAATACAAATCTCCTTCATCATAACCAACATGGATTCCGCAAACAGAGATCATGTGAAACTCAGCTCGCCCTATTTGCCCAAGAAATTCACAGTGCCGTAGACACTGGCGAGCAGATTGATGCCGTATTCCTGGACTTCAGGAAGGCATTTGATACGGTTCCGCACTTACGTTTAGTGAAAAAAATACGAGCTTACGGAATATCGGACCAGGTTTGTGATTGGATTCAGGATTTCCTAGAAGAAAGAACACAACATGTCATTCTTAACGGTTCAAAATCTGCAGATGTAGAGGTAATTTCGGGAGTACCGCAGGGAAGCGTGATAGGACCTTTATTGTTTACAATATACATAAATGACTTAGTTGACAACATCGGTAGCTCCGTGAGGCTATTTGCAGATGACACGGTTGTCTACAAGAAAGTAGCAACATCAGAAGACTCGTACGTACTCCAGGAGGACCTGCAGAGGATTAATGCATGGTGCGACAGCTGGCAGCTTTCCCTAAACGTAGATAAATGTAATATAATGCGCATACATAGGGGCAGAAATCCATTCCAGTACGATTATGCCATAGGTGGTAAATCATTGGAAGCGGTAACGACCGTAAAATACTTAGGAGTTACTATCCGGAGCGATCTGAAGTGGAATGATCACATAAAACAAATAGTGGGAAAAGCAGGCGCCAGGTTGAGATTCATAGGAAGAATTCTAAGAAAATGTGACTCATCGACGAAAGAAGTAGCTTACAAAACGCTTGTTCGTCCGATTCTTGAGTATTGCTCATCAGTATGGGACCCTTACCAGGTTGGATTAATAGAAGAGATAGACATGATCCAGCGAAAAGCAGCGCGATTCGTCATGGGGACATTTAGTCAGCGCGAGAGCGTTACGGAGATGCTGAACAAGCTCCAGTGGCAGACACTTCAAGAAAGGCGTTACGCAATACGGAGAGGTTTATTATCGAAATTACGAGAGAGCACATTCCGGGAAGAGATGGGCAACATATTACTACCGCCCACATATATCTCGCGTAATGATCACAACGAAAAGATCCGAGAAATTAGAGCAAATACGGAGACTTACAAGCAGTCGTTCTTCCCACGCACAATTCGTGAATGGAACAGGGAAGGGGGGATCAGATAGTGCTCCTCCTGTAAACTACGTGGGTTTTCGTAACACACACTCCAATAAAGGTGACATATGTATTGCACAGAGGCGTCATATTAAACGAGG
This sequence comes from Schistocerca americana, assembly GCF_021461395.2. NCBI lineage: Eukaryota > Metazoa > Arthropoda > Insecta > Orthoptera > Acrididae > Schistocerca > Schistocerca americana. The sequence goes on from NC_060123.1 coordinate 571,197,208, forward strand.
CACGAGATATGCATCCCAATCCATAACTGCGTTCTCACACGTGCAGACGAATATATGTATTTCCGAATTACTGCTGCTTCTCTAAAACAGTGTTATTCCTTAAGTATTAAAGAGAAGAATCATTGCGTTTATCAGACTTAAACCATTCCCTAGAGTGTACTCGAGAGAAGTGGTGTTAGGATGAAATTGCTATATTACCTTACACATGATAAGAGCTATCTAACATGAGACCAGAACTTCTTTGTGCAGGAGGAATGCTACCAGAGCTGCGGTGATGCTGCTGTAAACAGCAATAAGTGTTATATCTCCTTTGTCAACTGATCGTGGTACTAACTCCCTCGTAAGAAGTTGCTGCTTCTTCGTGTGCATTTTCCTGCAGCACCGTGTGTGTGGTTCCTCAACGTATCAGCTTTCGAAAATATTCAGGTCGGTTTTTCTTCGCTCTGTTTTCTAGTGAGACATAGCTGCATCCATCAAAATCGATAGTACTACTGTTACAATGATACGCACGACTAACTTGGGAAGTGTGACTGAGGGTACGTACATTTCCGACTTAAACAGACGTATAAAATCCATTAATTTCGTAAGAGACAGAACAACAGTCTTCAGACTTCGTTCCGTTTGGTTTATGAGCAGCTCGAGCTATGGATACACACTGACGCACTGAAAATACCGGAATAGTTTAGAAGGAAGTAGTTATATCATTTAAAATTTGTCACTGTAGTGAACGAAGTAACATACTTGCGGGGTGGTTGTATGTCTGATGTTGGACAAATATATCCTCCATTAGAGTATTAAGAGCGTTGCATTCTGCATGTCTAATACGTCCGATACCGTATGGCTTTAACAGTATAACATTTTTAGATGCATAACAGTGTAATCGTCGGAGTGTGCGTTTATGCTCTATGATCATTTCTCCCACGCTAGTACCTTCCTGGTACTGACTCTGGACGGTGGAAAAATGCTTCGGAATTGATTGTACTGTTAATTTCCGTTAAATGTTTCAAACTCTATACATCTGGACCTCCATCATGTATAAACCATCTGTTATAGCAACGTAATGCTTTCATGTCTACTACTCACCAATGATGGACGCGACACTACTCGACAAGCACGCATCTGGGGAAACCTTGTGCATTTGGATGGCTGCTGTGGGTAAGATTAGTGTTGCAGGAAGGATTGTTCAAGTACAATTTAGGAGGGATCTGTCAATCTCCGGCTTTATCCTACTTATGCGACAATACTCTGTGGCTTCCATCCACACAGGAAAAGATGGCCAGTCGTAATCGTAAATTCTGCACCATGATCGATGTGCTGGAAATACGTAGATAACCTCTTTGCATCGGTATAGGACGCTGTCTGGTATACTTTGGTGTATATAGTTGACTGGATGTACTGCACAGTCATCTAGCTGCATAGGAAATCTAGTACATGGTACTTGCAAAGTAGCCGAGGGGTGATTTAGCGATGATGCAGAAACTGGGAAGCTTTCTACCGTGTCATTGACTGGCGCTGAAATTACGGAACAACAGGTAAAATTGCAAATATTGATCTCGCTCTCAACTGAGGTGTCTATTACAGTACATTGTCGCATATCAATGATGCCTTTCCCATCTTGACCGTCCACTGGGTACGCTGTTGATTTCTGCATAATGATTAACTGACACCATTCGGCTGAGGTGGAGGGAGCCTGGACGGAACGTTGGATATACACTCCTGGAAATTGAAATAAGAACACCGTGAATTCATTGTCCCAGGAAGGGGAAACTTTATTGACACATTCCTGGGGTCAGATACATCACATGATCACACTGACAGAACCACAGGCACATAGACACAGGCAACAGAGCATGCACAATGTCGGCACTAGTACAGTGTATATCCACCTTTCGCAGCAATGCAGGCTGCTATTCTCCCATGGAGACGATCGTAGAGATGCTGGATGTAGTCCTGTGGAACGGCTTGCCATGCCATTTCCACCTGGCGCCTCAGTTGGACCAGCGTTCGTGCTGGACGTGCAGACCGCGTGAGACGACGCTTCATCCAGTCCCAAACATGCTCAATGGGGGACAGATCCGGAGATCTTGCTGGCCAGGGTAGTTGACTTACACCTTCTAGGGCACGTTGGGTGGCACGGAATACATGCGGACGTGCATTGTCCTGTTGGAACAGCAAGTTCCTTTGCCGGTCTAGGAATGGTAGAACGATGGGTTCGATGACGGTTTGGATGTACCGTGCACTATTCAGTGTCCCCTCGACGATCACCAGTGGTGTACGGCCAGTGTAGGAGATCGCTCCCCACACCATGATGCCGGGTGTTGGCCCTGTGTGCCTCGGTCGTATGCAGTCCTGATTGTGGCGCTCACCTGCACGGCGCCAAACACGCATACGGCCATCATTGGCACCAAGGCAGAAGCGACTCTCATCGCTGAAGACGACACGTCTCCATTCGTGTCCCAGGTCGACGGGCACGTGCACCTTCCGCCGACCACTGGCGACAACATCGATGTACTGTGGAGACCTCACGCCCCACGTGTTGAGCAATTCGGCGGTACGTCCACCCGGCCTCCCGCATGCCCACTATACGCCCTCGCTCAAAGTCCGTCAACTGCACATACGGTTCACGTCCACGCTGTCGCGGCATGCTACCAGTGTTAAAGACTGCGATGGAGCTCCGTATGCCACGGCAAACTGGCTAACACTGACGGCGGCTGTGCACAAATGCTGCGCAGCTAGCGCCATTCGACGGCCAACACCGCGGTTCCTGGTGTGTCCGCTGTGCCGTGCGTGTGATCATTGCTTGTACAGCCCTCTCGCAGTGTCCGGAGCAAGTATGGTGGGTCTGACACACCGGTGTCAATGTGTTCTTTTTTCCATTTCCAGGAGTGTATATTACTTACCGCTGTGGAGCATGGGATTAAATGTAGAGGCCATCACCTTCATGCAGTTGTTTGGAAGCGTTCCTCAGTGCAGCAGACTAATCCTATTTCCATATGCTGCGATGCCCTTCACATGTTTTTATTTTTTTAAATTTCTGTTTTCACCAATAAAATAATAGTACCTCTTTTTATTTGTACTACCACATGCGTGTTCTAAACAGCAACTTCCGGCGATAGTCAACACCAGAACAGTAATCATGTACATGACTGGAAAATAAAGGATCAATGATTTTCGAAGTGGAACACCGAGACATCCACTACCCTGTCGATGGGGAAGATGAGATTAACTGTATAGGTCATCACTTTCGACGAGCTATTGGAAACGCTCTGTAATACCGCAAACTCTTCCATTTTCCACATGTTGCGATGATTTCCACGTTTTTGTCAGTGGGAAACATCGCCTCTGTGTTTTACTTCTACCAATCTGTGTTGTGGTAGCTATATAGTTTGCGCCATGCGATGTTAATCTTTCTGTGAGAGCCAAAGGATCGAAATGTGTTAATGTTGACTTAGCTGCTGCTGACATGGTAGAAAAAACAAAGTGTATGGTGGTGTACACTGAGTGGATGTGCTAGAAACGGAAAAAAGACTTATTAAACTGCTTATGAAGGAACAATACAGGAATCCTCTCGTGCGACTGATAGTCTGTTCGATATGGTCCTCCCACAATACAGGGGATGAAACTTTAAAACGGTCTGTGAAAGTGACTTTGAATACGAGCCACATGCTCCAATGAACCAATACCTGCATATTTAATAGGATAACCACGTATGGTTAATGCCGGAAAACAGACTGCATTCATTTCCGATATATCAGAAGACAGGGACGTGGTAACATCGAGTTCTCTAACAGATGACGTTAGTGGAGTTTTTATAGTTCTTAGGTCTTCTCTGTTGAATGATACAAAATACCGAGGTGGGAGAGAATGTTTGGGTGATAGACATGAATGTACTGCATCTCCTTCGGGATGCAGTACCCGTATGTATTCTGGAGATGTGTCGCAAAGCAGTAGCAAAATCCTTTTCCTTCCTCCATGCCCTGTATGATGTGGAGTCTTCCTAATTTTCCCAACACGAAACACCACTGTAACTGCTCGTACTATCTTTTCTAGTACCTCGTGTTGCAGGAGAAAGTTTCATTTGGCGCTGGCCTAACACATTATACACGGTTGGCAGAACTACGACATCATGTTCCTATTTCCACCGAATGGTCAAAACGCACTCCTGTCACATTAACTCAGCTCCTCCTGTTTCTCCACGAGATGCAGAAGGTCTTAGGTATAGCACTCTCCGACTTCCGTTCAGGTTCGATTTAAAATGGGATGATCACATAGAAGATGCTGCAAGGAGGGCAGGTCAGAGCTTAAGGAGCAGTTACCAAAAAAAAAAAAAAAAAAAATGGGTTCAAATGGCTCTGAGCACTATGGGACTTAACATCTATGGTCATCAGTCCCCTAGAACTTAGAACTACTTAAACCTAACTAACCTAAGGACATCACACAACACCCAGTCATCACGAGACAGAGAAAATACCTGACACCGCCGGGAATCGAACCCGGGAAAACGGGCGTGGGAAGCGAGAACGCTACCGCACGACCACGAGCTGCGGACAGCAGTTACAAGATGCAGAGTTACTGTCTAAAAACAATTCTAGACTTTTCACTGTGATCCAACGCAACTGCGTGGTAGAATGGATAGACTTGATTTCAAATTGCAGACAGCATTTCTACCAGAAAGAATAATGGTATCAGTGATTCATGTGTGCCTGAAGACTTAAGATCGCTTTTTGTGCAGGGTGATGATAACTGTTGTGACTTGGCAAGACAGCCAAGCCACTAGGGGGAAGCCGAAAGGCACGCGTTTAAGCTCACGCAGGCTGGCGTGAGGTGTGGAACAGGTAAAGTAATTATACTAGCAAAAAAGGTACGTAGCTTCTGGAATACTTAACTTTAATCCATAATTGGTGAATATCGGTCTGACGGTACATGCATCACAAGATAAATAGCAAATGATAACGGCGCCTTGCTAGGTCGTAGCAAATGACGTAGCTGAAGGCTATGCTAACTATCGTCTCCGCAAAAGAGAGCGTAATTTGTCAGTGAACCATCACTAGCAAAGTCGGCTGTACAACTGGGGCGAGTGCTAGGACGTCTCTCTAGACCTGCCGTGTGGCGGCGCTCGGTCTGCAATGACTGATAGTGGCGACACCCGGGTCCGACGTATACTACCGGACCGCGGCCGATTTAAAGGCTACCAAAGTGTGGTGTCTGGCAATGACACCACAGTAACAAAGTCGCTACGATCGCGATTTTAATACCGCGGTTCTTATGCGAAATGCATGTTGTGGGTTGTAGAATCCCTCTGCGGTCAGCTTCGAATGTCGGTTCTCAATAGTGTTCCTTGGAAAGAACCTCGTCTTCCCTCCACGGATTCCCATTTGATCTACCTGGTGGGTGTAATACGACTAATGAAAAAAAAAAAAATTACTCGGCATGCAAACTGACTCCTATGAACAATTTAATTACTTAGCCTATCAAATTGATATCAATGATGTGCCACCAGGTGGGTGGGGGAGATAGCTAGGATGCCACGAAATAATTATTGACAGTTGTTTCCTTTCTCTTTTTTTTCTGGTTGCGGTGATATCTTTTAACGAAATTTCAGTCTTCCACCTACATATAGCGAGGCAGGCTCTCACGATTTGTTTCGTAAATGCTACTTCAAATGGTTCAAATGGCTCTGAGCACTATGGGACTTAACATCTGAGGTCATCAGTCCCCTAGAACTTAGAACTACTTAAATCTAACTAACCTAAGGACATCACACACATCCAAGTCCGAGGCAGGATTCGAAACTGCGACCGTAGCAGTCCCGCGGGTCCGGACTGTAGCGCCCAGAACCGCACGGCCACCGCGGCCGGCGTAAATGCTAGTATGATATAGCATCGCATTGGTAAAATGGGACCTGCCACAGTGTACAACATAGGTACTTCCTATTGAATTATAGCTTCTTTATGTTCAACGTAAAATGAATGTGTTTTTTCCGACATGTGTCCCAATGGCGTGGAATATTGTATTCTCTAATGTTATTTCACCTATCCGAAACGTTTGCAATACACACTAGCACGAAAGTTTATTTTTTTACAGACGCGGAACGCGAGACACACACTCTTAGCTCGAGTAATTTGTCTATGGAGCCTATAGAAATTGCTGAATATAGATTTTTTCTTTGGAGTTTAAAATCTCGCTTTTTCCTTACTCGAATGATGGTTTCAAGATAACAAGGACATTCTGCAGTGGTCGGTAATTTTTTTTGCCGCAAAATAGTCGAAGTGTTTCTTTTTTTCTGATTTTACGCAGGGTGGACATGACTCTGCTGATCATTTGTGATCGGTGGCGGTGCACTTCGCTTTACGTCACAAAATAATGAGATGCGAGTTGTATCCTGCAGTTGAACATAAAGAACTATACAGATTTTGCCGAAAAAAAAACTGAAACAAAATGGACTGTGCCTAATTTCGCGGAAAGAGTACATTTATTATTGTTGCGATTGTGTTTTCCTTTTTCAATAGTTGCTTTATTAAAGGAGTCGATGCTAAAAACAAATGTGACAGCCCAGTGCTCGCAACGGTGTGGTGGCCAATTTCTCTAAGATATCACAGCTGTCCCTTTAGACAAACAACCCACGGTCGGGGTAGCCCTAATTTATCACGGTTTTGTTCTGGTGGATGCCAGTATGCTGTATTGTATTTGTAGCTTTTGTCCGCGTCGATAACGCTGACTGCCGGCCTGGATGGCCAAGCGGTTAAAGGCGCTACAGTCTGGAACCGCGCGACCGCTACGGTCGCAGGTTCGAATCCTGCCTCGGGCATGGGTGTGTGTGATGTCCTTAGGTTGGTTAGGTTTAAGTAGTTCTAAGTTCTAGGGGACTGGTGACCTTAGAAGTTAAGTCCCATAGTGCTCAGAGCCATTTGAACCATTTGATAACGCTGACTGCCCAACAGCGTGCTCGCTGGAGCACATTGTACTGGAAACACTGCACTATGACGCTGTGGTGGCTTTAGGTGGAAGGCTTCCTGTTTTTCAAGCAGCAGACTTTTGAAAAAGCCATGAGTAGCATTCTCCGGAGGGGCGCGGTTGTGCTGCTAAATTTCCCTTTTCTGTTGACTAAGGCCATCGCCTCAAGGCATGCCCCGTACCACAAGAAAAACAGCAAGAGGAAAAAGGCCTAGCTAGTGCGGACAGCTCGTGCTGTCATGCATTCGGTGGATCAGCTGGCCATTTGGAAAAGCTTGTGTCCTCCCCGTAGGTGGATGGAGGGAGGAGCGAGGGAGGGAGGGGAGGCATGAGGAAAGAGGGCCTCGATTTTCTGCAATTTGAGGGGATGCCTATAGATGAGAATGCATGTTCAGCTACCACCCCCTCTTCAGCCTTTTAGGACAACGATTTTCCCCAGTGTATGTGTTGCTTTATGACCCGTTCATTACGATTGCTGGTTTTTTCACGACAATTTTGAAATGTAATTGGAACTGTGACGCAATTTTTTCCATCAATAGTAATATCGTGTATTGACTTAGGTTACCTGGGCTGCAGCATGGTTTTTGAGTAGGCGTCTGTAACGAACTCTGACGCCAAACAACAATAGGTACTGTCCTCAGCTGTATGGTTAAAAAATGGTTCAAATGGCTCTGAGCACTATGGGACTTAACTTCTGAAGTCATCAGTCCCCTAGAACTCAGAACTACTTAAATCTAACTAACCTAAGGACATCACATACATACATGTCGGAGGCAGGATTCGAACCTGCGACCGTAGCAGTCTCGCGGTTACGGACTGAAGCGCCTAGAACCACACGGCCACCGCGGCCAGAAGTAGGCTAACAGATTTAAGTCTTGTTACTCTTGTCATACTATACCATCACCAGCCATAACCTAAATTAATCGGTTCAGCGACGCGAGTCACTGTGACATTTGTGTTGTACATTTTTCCGGTCGATTAGTGTTGCCTTAAATATTTATAACTTCGCCTCCGCCTCAGCTTCGAGGTGAACTGGCCTCCTCAGTTTCAGTATTGTCGTTCGAGATGAACTAGAAGATGTGTGGAAGCTATCTAAACCGTATTGGCTAGGTTCTGTCATTGAAAGCAGACACGTTTGTGCGTGCCGTCAGTTATGTTTTTAATATTCCACAAGAAGTTTTCTAAGGTTAATAAAATGTGACCTACGTTAAATAATTAGACTGGTATTTATAAGGTAATAGTCACCTATTTTGGCGAGATCTAACAAATACAGTATGCAGGGCAACAATAGCAGGAGTATGGTTCAAATGGCTCTGAGCACTATGGGACTCAACTGCTGTGGTCATAAGTCCCCTAGAACTTAGAACTACTTAAACCTAACTAACCTAAGGACATCACACACATCCATGCCCGAGGCATGATTCGAACCTGCGACCGTAGTGGTCGTGCGGTTCCAGACTGTAGCGCCTTTAACCGCTCGGCCACTCCGGCCGGCAGCAGGAGTATGGTATTCGCCATTCTACAGTAGTAACGGGATTTGTGTTATGTTAAAAGCAAAAACAAAATTGCTCGGATAGGACCTAGGCATGATAATACGATATTCTTTTTTCTCATTCCAGCAACATATCAGTAGCGTCAAAACTGCAACTAATAGAAACGATAACCATTCTTGGAATAATTTACTCCTTTATGAGAATGGTGCTGCAGAGAATCCAAAATTTCAATTATTAAAATAGATGAGAGGAAAAAATTGACACCTCAAAAATAATTAATATAGAGTAATGAAATGTAGGGAATAAATTTGTCTAGGTAACATATTCAAGTAATTAACATTGCAAGATCACAGGTTAATGTAAGCGCGAGATAAGCCATTGCTAATGCGAAATGCTGGTACGTTAATAACCTGTGTAACGCCACAATGTTGAATGCAAACGAGCATGGATTATGCCGTTAAGTTGCCGGACTGACGTTTGTGGGATGGAGTTCCATGCTTGTTGCATCTGGTCGGCCACTACGGGGATAGTTAATGCTGGTTGCGGGTGACATTGGAGTTACTGTGCTCGTTTGGACACAGATCTTGGGATCAAGCAGTCCATGGCAACATGTCGACACTCTGTAGAGGCAGACGAAGTAAATACTCCAGAATTCGAATCGAGAACAGCTGCCAACATGAGTAACGTAGAAGTAAATATCCTCGGAGTAGTGAAGCAACTTAAATCACTTAATAAAAGCATGTCTTCTGGTCCAGACTGTATACCAATTAGGTTCCTTTCGGAATCTGCTGATGCATTACCTCCATACTTAACAATCATATACAACCGTTCGCTCGACGAAAGATCCGTACCCAAAGACTGGAAAGTTGTACAGGTGACACCAATATTCAAGGAAGGTAGTAGGAGTAATCCACTAAACTACAGACCCATATCGTTAACGTTGATATGCAGCAGGATTTTGGAACATATATTCTATTCGAACATTATTAATTACCTCGAAGAAAACGGTCTATTGACACACAGTCAACATGGGTTTAGAAAACATCGCTCCTGTGAAACTCAACTAGTTCTTTATTCACATGAAGTGTTGAGTGCTATTGACAAGGGATTTCAGATCGATTCAGTATTTCTGGATTTCCGGAAAGCTTTTGACACGGTACCACACAAGCACCTCGTTGTAAAATTGCGTGCTTGTGGAATATCGTCTCAGTAATGTGACTGGATTTGTGATTTCCTGTCAGAGAGGTCACAGTTCGTAGTAACTGACTGAAAGTCATCGCGTAAAACAGAAGTTGGCGTTCCCCAAGGTAGTGTTATAGGCCCTTTGCTGTTCCTTATCTATATAAACGATTTCGGAGACAATCTGAGCAGCAGTCATCGATTGTTTGCAGATGACGCTGTCGTTTATCGACTAATAAAGTCATCAGAAGATCAAAACAAACTTCAAAACGATTTAGAAAAGATATTTGAATGGTGCGAAAAGTGGCAGTTGACCCTAAATAACGAAAAGTGTGAGGTCATCCACCTGAGTGCTAAAAGGAACTCTTTAAACTTCGGTTACACGATAAATCAGTCTAATTTAAAAGCCGTAAATTCAACTAAATACCTAGCTATACGAACAACTTAAATTGGAAGGAACACGTAGAAAATGTTGTCGAGAAGGCTAACAAAAGGCTGCGTTTTATTGGCAGGGCACTTAGAAAATGTAACAGACCTAATAAGGAGACTGCCTACACTGAGCTTGTCCGTCTTCTTTTAGAATACTGCTGCGCGGTGTGGGATCCTTACCAGATAGGGTTGACGGAGTACATCGAAAAAGCTCGAAGAAAAGCAGCACGTTTTGTATTATCGCGTAATATGGGAAAGTGTCAGTAATGATACAGGATTTGGGCTGGACATCATTAAAACAAAGGCGTTTCTCGTTGCGACGGAATCTTCTAACGAAATTCCAATAACCAACTTCCTCCTCAGAATGCAAAAATATTTTGTTGACATCGGCCTACGTAGGGAGGAACGATCATCACGATAAAATAAGAGGAATCAGATCTCGTACGGAGAGACATAAGTTTTCATTTTTTCGGCGTGCTATACGAGATTGGAATAATAGAGAACTGTGAAGGTGATTCGATGAAACCTCTGTCAGGCACTTACATGTGATTTGCAGAGTATCCATGTACATGTAGATGTAGATGTAGAGCAAGTTAGGTTACAACAGCGGTATGTGGGTGAGGGTTATTCTGTTGGAAACCATCCTCCCCTGGAACGCTGTTCATGAATGGCAGCACAACAAGTCGAATCACCAAACTGACTTACAGATTTGCAGTCAGCTTGTAAGGGATAACTACGTGAGTGCTCCTCCTGGCATACGAAATCGCACTCTGGACCATAACTACAGGTGTAGGTACAGTGTGTTTCGCACTCAGACAGGTTGGTTTCAGGCCCTCAACTGGCCCTCTGCTATCCAACACACAGCTATCAGTGGCACCGAGGCAGAATCAACTTTCATCAGAAAACACAACAATCTTGCACTCTGCCCTCCAATGAGCTCTAGCTTGACACAACTGAAGTGCAAATGGCGGTGGTTTGGGGTCAGTAGAATGGACGCTACAGGACGTCTGGCTCGAAGCTGTCCTTGCAGTAACCGATCTGAAGCAATTATTTGTGCCACTGCTATGTCAGCAGGTGCCAAAATTGCTGCTGCAGATGCAGTAAGACGTAGCAGAGCGATACGCCGAACACGATGGTATTCCCTCTCGGTAGTACCACATGGCCACCAAGAGCGCGGTCTTCTTACGACCGTACATTCTTGTGACCACCGCTGCCAGCAGTCATGTAGAGCGGCTACATTTCTGAAACGTCTTTCGGAAACACCACAGAAGCAACATTCAGCTTTCCGTAGTCCTATGACACGAACACGTTGAAACTGGTATGTTGTATCTTAACCGGGCAGCCGGCCGGAGTGCCCGTGCGTTTCTAGGCGCTACAGTGTGGAACTTCGAGACCGCTACGGTCACAGGTTCGAATCCCGGCCTCGGGCATGTGTGTGATGTTCTTAGGTTAGTTAGGTTTAGTTCTAAGTTCTAGGCGACTGATGACATCAGCAGTTAAGTCCCATATAGCTCAGAGCCATTTGACTATCGCAGTCCACCCCTCCGCCGCCCCACACCGAAGCCAGGATTAGTGTGCGGTTCGGCCCCCGGTGGACCTCCAGGGAACGTCTCACACCAGACGAGTGTAACCCCTACGTTTGCGTGGTAGAGTAAGGGTGGTGTGCTCCTACGTGGAGATCTTGTTTGTGCAGCAATCGCCGACATAGTATAGCTGAGGCGGAATAAGGGGAACCAGCCCGCATTCGGCGAGGCAGATGGAAAACCGCCTTAAAACCATCCAGGACTGGCCGGCTCACCGGACCTCGACACAAGTCCGCCGGGCGGATTCGTGCCGGGGACCAGGCGCTCCTTCCCGCTCCGGAAAGCCGTGCGTTAGACGGCCCGGGTAACCGGGCAGGCACGTTCAAACTTAGTGAGGTGTTAAAAATAGTATCTTTGTCGCTTTGAAGGCATTCTTGCCTAATATCAACTCACCATGTCCAATCTCGGACGTAACTAACGCTCACCTCCGTTACAGTGTGTATTTAAAGCAAGTCTGACTTGCATCCTCGTAGTGGCGATAATAGCACCTGTCTTATACGACTGGCGCGCAGTCTGAATAGACATCATCTTTCAGATGTAGAAACACGCCCACCAGTTCTTGTTTATGTCGCACAAATTCTTCTTCGTGTTGCTATTTTTTGGTTTGTCAGTGTAGCTTTTTCATCACTCGTCTGTAATAGCGTGTGCTTTGCGAAATTCCGTTTCAGCTTCCTTTCCAGTATCATAATTAACGGCAGTGTTTTGTAAACAGCTCATAGTATAATTTATTTGTTGCTGTAGTAGTAAAAAGTAACGCTCAAAACAATAAAAAGAAATTTAGTTGAAGAAAACTTTATATTAGGTTGAAATGCAAGGAAGTGAGTTCGGAATAAATCGTAAGGAACAAGTTTTGCAGAAATGTTTCGTATAGTTTCTAAGTATAAACTTCCTGCCACGCAACGTAAAAGGCGGTGAGAAACGATCTTGCCGTATCTGACTAGCTGCTTCGAAGGACACTCGGGACAAGTGAATGCTCACGGGAACGCAGAATTTTTAATTAGGCCGGCGCCACGCGATACGATAAGTCATCCAAGCTGCGTGTTTGCACTTGACAGAGCGCCTGCTCTGCTCGTTGGTATCCAATGGCGTGTCAACGCTTGACGGCTAACAACGCTCTTCTGACAGAGGAACGCTCACTGAACCGCAAACAAGGCAGCTGGCCGTCTGTGGTTACCATAACTGGTGACTGAAAGTGAAGGTCCTTTCTGTCCACTTATCTCAGACACACAGTCACCTGCCAAGTGAGTCATCCCACATGCAAAACGATTGGTTAGGAAGTGTTCTGCCTATTGAAGTCACTTAGCCTTCATTTTGAGCGCTAGGAGAGGCAGAACTTGCTGGATGTTTAATACGCGGGCCGTTCGATAAGTAAGGCAAAATATTTTTTTGTCGGCCAATTTCGGTTGAAACAATGCGGAATTTGCTACGGGACATCGTGAGATATTCCCGCTTCAGCCCCTATAATTTCATGATTAGATTAGATTAATACTTGTTCCATAGATCATGAATACGACACTTCGTAATGATGTGGAACGAGTCAGGTTAATAAAAGTTGTCTGTACAAGATATTACATTACACAAAATATTGCATAACACTAATGTTTAAGTTTTTTCCCCTTAATTTATGTCTAAACATTCAGCCAATGAGTAGAAGGAGTTGTCATCTAGAAATTCTTTTAATTTATTTTTAAATGTTAGTTGGCTATCTGTCAGGCTTTTGATACTGTTTGGTAGGTCACCAAAGACTTTTGTGGCAGCATGATTTACCCCTTTCTGTGCCAAAGTCAGATTTAACCCTGCACAGTGAAGATTATCCTTTCTCCTGGTGTTATAGCTATGCATACTGCTATTACTTTTGAACTGGGTTGGATTATTAACAGCAAATTTCATAAGTGAATATATATACTGTGAGGTTACTGTGAGGATCCCTAGATCCTAAAATAGATGTGTGCAGGATGACCGCATGTGGGCTCCAGCAATTATTCTGATTACACGTTTTTGAACAATGAATACTTTTCCACTCAACGATGAATTACCCCAGAATATGATGCCATATGAAAGCAGTGAATGAAAGTAGGCATAGTAAGCTAATTTACTGAGCTTCTTATCACCAAAATTTGCAATAACCCTAATAGCATACGTAGTTGAACTCAGACGTTTCAGCAGACCACCAATGTGTTGCTTCCAGTTTAACTTCTCATCAATGGACACACCTAAAAATTTTGAAAATTCTACCTTAGCTACAGACTTCTGTTCAAAGTCTATATTTATTACTGGAGTTGTGCCATTTACTGTATGTAACTGTATATACTGCGTTTTATCAAAATTTAAAGAGAGTCCGTTTGCTGAGAACCACTTAATAATTTTGTGAAAAACATCATTTACAATTACATCACTTAGTTCTTGGTTTTTGGATGTTATTACTATACTTGTATCATCAGCAAAAAGAACTAACCTTGCATCTTCATCAATGTGGAATGGTAAGTCATTAATGTATATCAAGAACAGTAAAGGACCTAAGACCGAACCCTGTGGGACCCCGTACTTGATATCCTCCCCCCCCCCCCACCCCCAATTTGAGGAATCAGCTGTTACTTTAACATTACATGAACCACTTATTTCAACTTTCTGCATTCTTCCAGTTAAGTATGAATTAAACCATTTGTGCACTGCCCCCCTCAAACCATAATGATTTAGCTTATTTAAAAGAATTCCATGATTTACACAATCAAAAGCCTTTGAGAGATCACAAAAAATACCAATGGGTGTTGTCCAGTTATTCAGAGCATTTAATATTTGATCAGTGAAAGCGTATATAGCATTTTCTGTTGAAAAGCCTTTCTGAAAACCAAACTGACATTTTGTTAGTACTTTATTTTTATAAATATGGGAGGCTACTCTTGAATACATTACTTTCTCAAATATTTTTGATAGAGCTGTCAGAAGAGAGATTGAGTGGTAATTGTTGACATCCGACGTATCCCCCTTTTTATGCAATAGTTTTACAATGGCATATTTCGGTCTATCGGGGCAAACACCCTGCTCCAAAGAGCTATTACATACGTGGCTGAGAATCCTACTTATCTGTGGGGAACAAGCTTTAAGTACCTTGCTGGAAATGCCATCAGTTCCGTAAGAGCTTTTACTTTTCAGTGAGTTTATTATTTTACTGATTTCAGAGGGAGAGGTTGGTGGAATTACAGTTGTTTCAAACTGTAGAGGTATGGCCTCTTCTATTAGTAGCCTCGCCTCTTCTAGTGAAGATCTAGATCCTATTTTCTTCACAACATTTAAAAAATGATTATTGAAAATATTTTCAATTTCTGATTGTTTGTTAGTACACTTGTCATTCAGTTTTATGGCACTAAAGTCTTCCTGTGCTCTTGGTTGCCCTGTTTCCCTTTCAATTGCTTTAATTTTATTATCAGAGTTACTGATCTCAGACATGATACACATGCTTCTGGACGTTTTAATAACTTTTCTTAGTACCACACAATAGTTTTTATAATGTTGAACAATTTTGGGGTCAGTACTCCCTCTTGCTGTTAGATACAGTTCTCTTTTACGGTTGCAAAATATTCTTACTCCTTTAGTTAGCCAAGGATTTTTATATTTTTTCTTGGAATTATATTTAACTGTTTTCTTGGGAGAACAATTTTCAAATACCCTTAAAAATGTATCGTGAAATAAGTTATATTTCAAGTTTGCATCGGGTTCCTTATACACTTCATTCCAGTCTAGCTTCTGTAGGCTTTCCCTAAAGTTTGCAATATTTATATTGTTAATTGAACGCACTGCTTTGAAAGTCTGATTTGATATACTGCATGGAGCTATGTCATGTACTGTAACTAGCTGTGCACCATGATCTGAAAGACCATTCTCAACAGGATAAGCATTTATGTCCTTAAACTTATCTTGGTCTATAAAAAAGTTATCTATCAATGTACTGCTGTTCTTTGTTATCCGAGTAGGAAAATCAATGACGGAGCTCAAATTGAAGGAACTGAGTAATATTACAAGGTCATTCTTCCTATTACACTCTTTCAGGAAATCAACACTGAAATCCCCACAGCTGATAATTTGCTTCCCCCTGTCTGACAGATAGCACAACAAAGCATCCAAGTTTTCTAGAAATAGCTGGAAATTCCCTGAGGGGGACCTACACACTATTACAATTATGAAAGTTCCATTATTTAGTTTAAGTTCAGTGGCACATGCTTCCATATGTCGCTCTACATAAAATTTTGTAGTTTCTAAATTTTTTACACTGTGGAAGCTTTTGACGTATATGGCAACTCCTCCTCTTATCATGTTATCTCTACTATCATGTGCAGCTAATTTGTACCCATTGATGCTAACCTTTTCCATATCAGTGACAATGTGATGCTCAGACAGGCATAGTACATCTATTACATTCTCAGTTTCTTACCTTCTAAACAAAGCAGAAGCTCATCAATTTTATTCTTCAATCCCCCAATATTTTGATGAAATATACTAACATTATTTTTCACTTTACTTTGTGAGTATCTTGAACTTTTTTAACATCTTTGGTACTTGCCTGGCTGAGTTTCCCTCTGGACACTGATCTTACACTAAAAAAGAGTTTCCACCATGAGATGTAGTTCCTCCCCCCTTTAAATTTCCTGCTATCAGCCCAGCCAGTTTACCCTTCCCTTTCTTGTTGAGGTGTAGGCCATGTCTAGTATAGTCCCACCTACAGAGTGAACCAACAGGAACCACACCAATGTGTGACCCCGCACCAGATCCAAGTAGCCGTTCCAACTCCAAATTAACTCTCCCGACAGAAGAGCTCAAATGAGGTCGGTCGTGGCGCTCCAGAACCGATACAAACCCAACACTGGTATGACTCGATGTTGATGCAATCTTTGCTAGGTGACACTCTATGCTGTACCCCGGATCTCTGTCAATACTGTTGCTCGGCCCACCCACAATAGCCACGGTATCTTCCTTAGTAAAGCCTCTACATAGTGAACCTAAATCCTCTGTAACCTGCCCCAGTCCAGCACTAGGTTTGAAAAAACTTGTGACCTGGTATTCTGACTCTAATTCATCGTGCAGAAGTTGGCCCACACCCCTAGCATGCGAACTACCTAGCAACAAGACTTTCTTTCTCTTTGCAGACTTCCCTACATTCTTATTCAATTTTCTGCTGAAAACTTGTTGAGCCCTGTCTACATCCACTTCTGTGAGAGGCTCATCAGTTTCTGAGTGAGGCAACAGGTCAAACCTATTTTGTACATCAATAACAAAGCTGTCAGAAGAATTTCTTGGCCTGTTCCTTATGCCTGTTGCCGCTTCCCACACCTGTTTACCCTGCTCCCCCCTTAACCTGCCCAGTTCCCGCCTAGCCTCATCTAACTCAGCCTGAAGGACAGCAATTTTCCCCTCCTGTTCCACAATCTTTCTATCTCTTCTGCGTAGCCTACAGAACCACTGATGAGTCTCGCTCATTTTCCCACGCCACAACAATCGCCCCAATGAAAAAAGTTACTACATCCATCACACCAGACCCAGGAGCTAACGATGCTACGGCACGTCAGGCACTTTACACTCATGGTACAAATCGATTTTAGTGACAGAAAGACAATTAAGTTACCGGAAAACAATGAAAATACGTGTACGAAAAATTAGGCCTACTCGCGACTATGTAAACAGTGGTTCAGAAGTTTTTTACTGGAAATTACTTCAGAGATGACGATACTCTGCAGATATAAAGGGGGAGCAAACGTATTTAGCACACTGAACTGTCAGTAAATGCGCTTAAAATTGCGGTATGAAGTTTAATCTGAAAGCTCAAATGTTCGGCCTTGCCGCGATATGTAAACAAACCGAACTTTACGTGATTACTGTGAAAATACGCGAGTAAGACAAAAACCTTTAATGGCACGCTTGAAGAGCACTATAATTAACGTAATAAATTAGTTTAAAGTGTTAAAAACAGTTTATTACTACTTAAATTACTTATCTTGTACGAGAGCTGTGACTCAGACGTCCGTATAGCAGGCGCAGGGCTACCAACTTCCGATAGATGGCGGCGCTATAGCATCTGCAACAGAGATGCATTCGGACCAGAGAACTGTCATTCACATTCTTTTAGCGGAAAATCGGAACATCGCAGACATTGGCGGGTGCTCGCAGAATGTCTACGGAGGCCTTTCAGTGAGTCACTGGGCGAGGGATCTGTCGTCACCGCAGCGAGGTCGTACAACCTGTCCGACCTCCCTACTGCCCGCTGGTCGCACGCAGTTGTGACTCCTGCAACGTTGGAACGTGAGGACACTCTCATTCGAGGTGATCGACGGATCACAGTCAAACACCTCGCTCCACAACTGGACACCTTTGTTGGTAGTGCTTGTAACGGGACATCCTCCTCTAGCTTTACTTTACCTCAACAGAAGTTGTCGATACTAGTATTGTTTTTCGAGTTCTGGACAGGTCAGTATTATCTCAGTTGATTTTCTGAAAACTTTCATACAATTTTATACACAGCACGTTATATTTCAAGCTAAAATTTATGAAAAGGAACTACTTTATGAAATATTTTAGTCTCGATGTTATAATCGATAACCCGGCCGGAGTAGCCGAACGGTTCTAGGCGCTACAGTCTGGAACCGCGCGACCGCTACGGTCGCAGGTTGGAATCCTGCCTCGGGCGTGGATGTGTGTGATGTCCTTAGGTTAGTTAGGCTTAAGTAGTTCTAAGTTCTAGGGGACTGATGACCTCAGAAGTTAAGTCCCATAGTGCTCAGAGCCATTTATAATCGATAAGTACTAGTTCTGAAAGTACAGTTAAAATTATACTTTTAGAAACATTTGAAATTGCGAACTATTGGCGCACTTAAATTTTCTGTTAGTAATTACGCAATACTGTACTGGTTACTATGTTTATTTCCGGTTTCATTTATGAAACAATAATCGAACGCAACAGAAACTAGTAGAAATTCATTTGTAAAGAAAAACTGTAAACCGTCTCTAATATGGTTACTTCCCCACAGTGTGGAAGTCGCAAGCATGCCTCTGATGTGATCGGACGTATTTTTGTATTGTGTGCGAATAATGTAATTTCGCCTTTGTGAATGTGAAAAATCAAAAGACTGTATAATATACTAAAATGTGAGAAAACAGATTTACGCAAAAACAAAAATTGTGGAACAACAATCTTCAAATTTATTTAGATCAATTCAACCGTGAGGACCTAAAATGTGACCTTTTTAGCTTCAAGAACCAGATCCCTAGACAAGAATAACTGGAGCGAACTCTACATGACAAGCTAAATAAACTAGAAAGTTTATTGTAATCTTCGCTCCTCTCAGATCTTCATAAAAGACTAATGTGGACAATAGATGGAATGAGGAAGGAGGGGGAGATTACATCCTGACACACATGTCCACGCCGGCCGGAGTGGCCATGCGGTTCCCGGCGATGCAGTCTGGAGCCGGGCGACCACTACGGTCGCAGGTTCGAATCCTGCCTCGGGATGGATGTGTGGGATGTCCTTAGGTTAGTTAGGTTTAATTAGTTCTAAGTTCTAGGGGACTGATAATCTCAGAAGTTAAGTCGCATAGTGCTCAGAGCCATTTGATCCATTTTTGAACACTTGTCCACCAGGTGGGGTACTCGAACATTGGTGCCCGCTGGGTTCCTCGCCGCTTAACAAAAGACCGCAAAGACAAAAGTTCAAATAAGACAATTATCTACGTCAATAACTCCTTTTATTTACCCCAACAGGCGTTTCAAGAGTTTAAACTCTGATCTTCAGGTGGAACAATGGTAAAGTGTTACATGGTTGCCAGCTGCAAGCAGCCAGTGGTTACTTGTGGTTTCAGTTTGAATCTGTTCCAGTGCGCAGAACCCCGCGGTTCGTCAGAAATATATATTTTTTAGCTGATGAGTTCTCGGGCTTCCAGCCTGGTGGCGGTGTCTTCAAACTGCGACGTTTCGGCGAGTGACATACTCATCTTCTGGCGAAGATGAATATGTCACTCTTCGAAAAGTCGCAGTTCGAAAACACCGCCACCCGGCCTGGAAGCCCGAGAACTCTTCATCAGCTTTATACGCCGGGAAAGCATACATTCACATATATTTTTACCTAATTTTTCTCAAAGCACGCTAATCAGTAATCGTGTTCTTGGAGAAAAATTAAATGATACCACAAGTAACAACTAGCTGCAGCCAGTTAGAGAATATGT
This sequence comes from Schistocerca americana, assembly GCF_021461395.2. Taxonomy (NCBI): domain Eukaryota; kingdom Metazoa; phylum Arthropoda; class Insecta; order Orthoptera; family Acrididae; genus Schistocerca; species Schistocerca americana. The sequence continues at coordinate 571,217,056 of NC_060123.1, forward strand.
AACAAAATATTATGGTTCTACCTGAAGATGAGAGTGCAAACTATCGAAACGTGTCGTATGATGAGATGAAACGAGTGACCGACGCAGATAATTGTTTTATTTGAAGTTTTATTGTCATCAACGGTAGCAGTTCCTTACAACAGTCCAGCATGGCCGACATAAGACTATAAAGAGTAACAAATGGCCGGCCGCTGTGGTCGAGCGGTTCTAGGCACTTCAGTCCGGAACTGCGCTGCTGCTACGGTCGCAGGTTCGAATCTAGTCTCGGGCTTGGATGTGTTTGATGTCCTTAGGTTAATTAGGTTTAAGTAGTTCTAAGTTCTAGGGGACTGATGACCTCAGATGTTAAGCCCCATAGTGCTTAGAGCCATTTGAACCATTTGTAGTAACTAATGACGATTTGTGCGAAACTGATAGCGCGTTATGAGGGTGATCGTGACAATTTTTTTCCGAACACCGTCACAGGCGATGAAACATGGGTTCATTAATTCGAACCGGGAACAAAACGACAATCCAGGGAGAGGCGCTACATTGTTTCTCCTCCGAAGAAACAGTTCAAAGCCACCTCGCTACGCGGAGTAGCCGCGTGGTCTAGGACACCGTGCCACGGTTCGCACGGCTTCCCTCCGCCGGAGATTCGAGTCCTTTCTCGGGCATGGGTGTGTGTGTTGCACTTAGCGTATGTTACTTTAAGTTAGATTAAGTAGTGTGTAAGCCTAGGAACCGATGACCTCACCACTTTGGTCACATAGGAACTTGTCAACACCGCCACACCCTCAGCCGATAAAGTCACAACGACGATCTTCGGGGACTCTGTTTGACGTCCTCGTTAATGGCACAACAATCAGCTCGGAAGTCTATTTTGCTATCCTCAGGAAATCGAAGGAACGACATCAGTGCATTCCTAGCCACAAAGATAGAAACATCTTTTCGTCCTCCATGACAATGCAGGGCCACACGCAAGTCGGCGCACCTGAGAGGAGTTCACAAAACTTCACTGGACTGTTGTTCCTCAGACACGCTACAATCCGCATCTCGCAGCTTGCGGCTTCCTTCTGTTTGGCTCGATGAAGGGGACACTGTGCAGCAAGCAGTGTGTGGACTATGGAGAGGCTACTGATGCAGTCAGACGTTGACTCCCAAGTCGATCAGTAGAGTGCTACCAATTGGGCATACAGGTTCTCCCAGGAGCATGACTTAAGGCTGTCGCATTGAAAAATAGGGTTTTGTAGCCAAAGGAGAGAGGAATGACGTGGTGTATTGGAATGGTGAATAAACCCAACATGCTACCAGAAGCAAAGATGGTGCATTACTTATTGAACGTCCCTAGTTTTTTTTCATTATTGCCTTTTGTGGCACCCATTATTTTAGTCACATAGAATGTAACAGGAATAATTATTGAATTACTTTCGTTTTTCTGGAGATAGGGGTTAAGACCATAACCCGTATCATATTGACGTAAGTCAGACTGAGAAATTTGACGATGTTACTGGATAATCACATGGACATTTTTATTTGCATTTATTGATAGAAAGGTTTCTTTATACTGTAACTATTTGCATTAAGTTCTATTCTATAACGGAAATTTAAAAACTATTGCACAAGTCTCATTGATCAAGGAGCAAGATGAGAGTACTAATGAAACTTTAATATATTTTTATTTTTTGAAAGTCCCCATGACAAGACCTGCCGTAAGGCAGAACACACAGTTTTTTATACAGAAAACACAAGGAGCGTGTGGTTGTCAACAACTTATACAGAACCAGATTGCAGTTACAAGAGCCAAGGATTATGAAAGTGAAACAGTTGTTGAGAACGGAGCGAGACAAAGAGTGCAGCCTGTCTCTAATGTTTATTCAGTTTAATGTTTAGTCAGTTCTGAAAGCTGTGAAGGAAACCAAGAAGAAATTTGAACCTAAACTCTACGGAGAAAGAAGTTTGCCCATGACTGTGTCAGAGACAGCTCAAGACTTGGTAAGACAGTTGAACAGAATGGATACTGGCTTGAAATGGGATGAACATCAACGAAACCTGAACAAGGGTAATGGAGTTTAGAAGGAAATGATCACTGTAATAAGATAAATGAGAGCTCGCACAGAAAGATTTATGTGCTCGTTTTTCCCGCGCGCTGTTCAAGAGAGGTATGGTAGAGAAATGGTTCGAAAGTGCCTTTGCCAGGCACTTAATTATCAGTTGCGAAGTAGTCACATAGGTGTAGATGTCGACCATCATGACGTTCTGATGAAGATAAAAGAGGCAATTCTGAGAAAATGTCATGTGGGCACAAAGAAAACCTGAAACAGAACTGCATATAACCTTTTTTGTAGAGCACGTGATCCAGTAAGTCCCACGTGTCAATAATAATAATAATAATAATAATAATAGTAATAGTAGTAATAATAATACTGGCAGGAGAAAATATTAATGCAACAATGAGTAAAGATATAAAACTGAGATACCGACAAAGTTCTAAGAGAAATAAATATTGCTGCAGACGTTCGGGATATAGGTCAAGTCTAGTGGCATTGTAGTTGTTTTAGAAGACTGGTTACAATATTCGTTACCACAAAATAGAAACTGTCTTCAAACTTACAAAAATATGTAAAACAATACATAAATCCCAAAATATACAAAATTGAGACACTGAAACACAGTCGTCAAACATATTCAAAGTAGACACGTGATTAATTTCTGTCATAGTGTGAGGGAAATAACGTCAACGACAAGTCCTTGTTAGCGAAAGCATTTTTAGAAAATCGACTGTGTGATGGAATGGGACAGAAACGATTTTGCTCTGATGGGATGGAATATTTTTGCTGCAGTGTTCGAAAAAGTGTGGTAGCGTCTGAGAGAGAAGGAACGGCCGTATACGTTCGCCAGATGATCTAGCAGTGTATGGAAATATCTGCGCTTGCCTGTACGTATCCATGGTAGCCAAGTCTGAGATGATGAAATATACCCTGAGTGATGAAAGTAACGTATATCGCACGGGAGGCGGTCATTACCAGCTCCAAGCACTGTCCGTTTTCCTTAGAAAGACCTACTGAATGACATAACTGTAATAAATTATTGAAAGTTTGTGCAAATTGTTTTTCAGATCCAAAAGTAAGAATGAGCTTTTGGTAATTTCCAGGAATGATTGCCTATCGAAGTGGCGGCATCCAAACGATACATATCGAACGTGCGATCGTAAATCGATCATGCAGCTCTGGTGGCGGGCGTTATGAGTATGTTTATGGTGGTAGCTACAGCAACGACAAATGAAGAGCGTTACAAAAATACTTCCAATTGCAAAGGTATTGGAATCTTGTGAAAGTCCATTAGGTGGTCTGGATGGATAATTTGCAAGAGTCGAACCATGTATTCTTCCTGATACTCGTTTGTTTTCCGCACTGTCCACAATGAAATTGTAAACGGTATTTCAGCATCGAATCTGTTCTTACGAAGTTTTACACACTTCGCACCGTCACTGTGTACACACTCCCTTCTTTCCTCGTGCAGTAGTACTCCATATTTGCGACAAAAAGTCGAACAATTTTCTACGCTGGATAAACATGGAATTACATTTTTCCATGTGAGAGAATCCGCCGAAGAAACGTCACGAATACCAGACATCCCTCTGACTAACCACATAAATCGTCTGGGATTCCCTAGCAACTCACAGATAATTCGCGGAGGTACGTAATTTAGAGCAACTAAGGGAACGACGGGAAACAGATAAAAATGACGGTCACAACTAACTGATCAAAACGCCCGTCACCAGGGTCGCATGATCGATTTACGATCGCACATTCGATATGTATCGTTTGAACACCGCAACTTCGATAGGCAATCATTCTTGGAAATTTATATGTTTTAGAGCTCTGATGCTAAAGTCTTCTTTCAACTTTTTATGTATTGAAAATTACTCTTACCGTCTTCTTTATTTAGGACCAAAAATGAGAAGTCTTTCTGAGATATCGGGCTAAGGAGACTGGAATGACGTTTGATGGATTTCTTTTTAGCTCTTTGTTACGTTCCCATTGTGATATTTTCACACAAGTCAGAAATTACATTCGCAATACCTGCAGAGTTAGATAGTTTTGGACTTAAGTGTAACTGGAAACCTTCTTCATACAAGTGATATTTACAGCGGGACATACGCTTCACAGGCGGCAAGTGGCAGCATTAGCAGTGTCAGGGGGACGCGGAAAACAGCGCAGTCGTTATCGTAATGTGCAAACGGAGCGAACTGTCTGAACTCCAGACTGTCAGGAGCATTGACTTTCGGGCCACGACTGAAAGTATTTATGAAACGCCTAAGTTTTCAAGCTGTTCGCGTACCGCCCTGGTGAAGTCATACCATGCGTAACAAAAAGGCGTAACACAAAATCGACGCTGAGGCAACGGGCCATAGACGACAGGGGTCGACGACGCTGCAGAGATGTGTACAGGCGAATAGACAAGCAGCTGTTGAGCAACTGATCGCCCATACGACCATGGGGTTACCAACAGTGTCTCCTCAACGACTGGTTAGTGAATGTTGCTGCGTATGGCCCTCCGCGGCAGGCGCCTCGCTCATACCGGGTGATCAAAAAGTCAGTATAAATTTGAAAACTTAATAAACCCCGGAATAATGTAGGTTGAGTGGTAAAAATTGACACACATGCATGGAATGACATGGGGTTTTATTAGAACAAAAAAAAAAAAAAAAAAAACGCTTGAAAGATCTCTTGCGCACGTCGTTTGGTGATGATCGTGTGCTCAGCCGCCGCTTTCGTCATGTTTGGCCTCCCAGGTCCCCAGACCTCAGTCCGTGCGATTATTGGCTTTGGGGTTACCTGAAGTCTCAAGTGTATCGTGATCGACCGACATCTCTAGTGATGCTGAAAGACAACATCCGACGCCAATGCCTCACCATAACTACGGACAAGCTTTACAGTGCTGTTCACAACATTATTCCTCGACTACAGCTATTGTTGAGGAATGATGGTGGACATATTGAGCATTTCCTGTAAAGATCATCATCTTTGCTTTGTCATACTTTGTTATGCTAATTATTGCTATTCTGATCAGATGAAGCGCCATCTGTCGGACATTTTTTGAACTTTTGTATTTTTTTGGTTCTAATAACACCCCATGTCATTCCAAGCATGTGTGTCAATTTGTACCTCTCTATGTACATTATTCCGTGATTTATTCAGTTTTCAAATTTATACTGACTTCTTGATCACCCAGTACATCCAAGCTGATAGCTGTTCATAGGGAAAGAAGGCTGGAATTCTCACGACAATAGCGCAACTGGATGTGCACTGAGTGGCAACAGGTACCCTTGGACAAATGGCTGTTGGCGTGTACGACGTGAAATATCTGAAACCAAACACCATGCCACAACCGTCGGAAGGTCCAGGGCAGAGGGGGAAGCATTATGGTCATGGGACTGTTTTCGTGGCATTCCTTGGGTGATCTCGTCATACCGTAAAGCACAGTGGATCAACACGACTATGCAGCTGTCCTTCTGGACCAAGTTTATTTATTTAATTATTTTTTTTTTTTGGCGTCTACCAGCAGCCCAATTCAAGATCTCACACAGCTCACGGTGTACGTGCGTGGTTCGAAGAGCACCAGGATAAGCTTACCGTACTCCCTGGCCAACAAACTTCCCAGATTTAAGCCCAAAGCAGTGTGGGATTAGCCGAGCGGTCTAGGGCGCTGCAGTCATGGACTGCGGCTGGTCACGGCGGAGGTTCGAGTCCTCCCTCGGGCATGGGTGGGTGTGTTTGTCCTTAGGATAATTTAGGTTAAGTAGGGACTGATGACCTTAGCAGTTAAGTCCCATAAGATTTCACACACATTTGAATTTTTTTTTTTTAAGCCCAGTGGGACATCTGTAGAACCACTTCGATCGGGCTGTACGTGCCACAGATCCTCAGCCTGGAGATCTTGCGGAGCTGGTCACGGCAGTAGAGTCGGCATGGCTCCAAGTCCTTCTCGGTATCCTTTAGAACCTTAATGACTTTGTTGCTGCACGCCTTACAGCGGTCCGCGCTGCAAAAGGTGGTTATTCAGGTTTCTGACAGGTGTCCACGTTAATGTGACTGGGCAGTGTATGAGCTGTGAGCGGCTCGTGTTCGTACCGTTTATTGTTTAACACCTTCTCTTTGCGTGCCGTCTCATTTCTTATTCGATTTACTGTCGTCACTAAGTTGCTGGGTTGCCTGACCGTGAGCGGTAGCAGCAGCGCTTATCGATAAGAGCACGGTCGTATAATCTTTGGAGTGACCGCTAGTATTTCCGGGTCGGCGTGTGTCGAGAGTTCAGTCGGGACGGAGCGCCAATGAGGTCCGCACAGCCAGTACTCGCCGACCGCTGGCGACACGCATGCACTATCAGACGGTAGGAGATTTGAGTTGCGACGACCGTTGGTTGGTCGTTCGGTTGGTCGTCTCATCGGGCGACGTGTATTTGGCCTTTTGACCGTTTCTGGGCCTCGTCAGTTTGTCATCTTGCCGGACCTGGGTCGGTTCTTTCCTTGTGCAGAAATGTCGGGTGGCCAATGGGTAAAAGTTCCCTCTGCATGGTTGGGTCCGTGCCAGTGTCTCTGGGTCGGTGTGGGTCCGAAGGGAGTCGGGACGGCGCAGCAGTGAAGTCCGGACAGCCAGTACTCGCCGCGACCGCTGGTCACACACACTTGCACTGTCCGCGGAAGGAGACTTGAGCGGCGACGACCGTTCGTTGGTCGTTCGGTTGGTCGTCGACCGCTTATGGGTTCTCTGTGTGTGTCAACTTGTGATTCGTCCTTGTTGTTGCACAGTGATTGAGTTTAGGATTGTTCGAGTTCTTGTAGAAGTGTTTTCGTGGAACTGTGTCTATCTGGTGTGATTTCTGTTGTGTTGGCTGAAGTGCCAACACCATGTTACTAGAGGAGGTCGAAATGCACGCGTTGCGCAGGTTGGCGTGAGGAAGGAAGAACTATACTGACGTGAGGTCTGGAACATGACAAGGAATTAGAATTCAGAAAGCGGACGTAGCTAGTTTGATACTTGACTTTAATACATTAATGATGAAGTCGCTCTTGACGGTACATGATTCACAATATTATCTGTTCAGAAGACATATGGTAACTGAATATGGCGCCTTACTAGGTCGTAGAAAATGACGTAGCTGAAGGCTATGCTAAACTGTCGTCTCGGCAAACGAGAGCATATGTAGACAGAGAACCATCGCTAGCAAAGTCGGCTGTACAACTGGGGCGCGTGCTAGGGAGTCTCTCTAGACTAGACCTGCCGTGTGGCGGCGCTCGGTCTGCAATCACTGATAGTGGCGACACGCGGGTCCGACGTATACTAACGGACCGCTGCCGATTTAAAGGCTACCACCTAGCAAGTGTGGTGTCTGGCGGTGACACCACAATTTCGACTGAGCAGTTATTTTAATGCTGACTGCGTACTGAAGTAAGCAGTCGGTCGGTTGGGACAGCAGTGAGGAAGTCTCCGCGGCGAGGTTATTAGCATAGTGTTCCGCAGTGTGGTTTTCCTCGCCGTGTTGACGCTGTCAGGTACCGCGTGTAGTTCGACACCCTTTTGTGTTGTCCACATTTTTGAGTGTTTATTATGCCTTGGCTGATTTTAGACGGCAATTTCGAAAACGTAGTGCTGCTGGTATCTTCGCCCTCGAGTGATACTTTCCGTTGTTGTGCCGTTGGTCGGCGGAAGGCAATTTATTAGGTCCTTCAGCTGTCCCTGGGTCGGGTTACCATCTGATTACTTAAACTTATTCTTGGTTCAAATGGCTCTGAGCACTATGGGACTCAACTGCTGTGGTCATCAGTCCCCTAGAACTTAGAACTACTTAAACCTAACTAACCTAAGGACATCACACACATCCATGCCCGAGGCAGGATTCGAACCTGCGACCGTAGCAGCAGCGCGGCTCCGGACTGGAGCGCCTAGAACCGCACGGCCACCGCGGCCGGCTCTTATTCTTGGCTACCTGCCTCACCTAAACTTAGGTTACAGTTACCTCCTCAGGCCGACCCTTGGAGCGCTTCTGAGCACCATTGTTCTGTTGTTTGAACCGAACTAAATTAAAATTTGAAAACTCACTTGTTTAAAACTTAAAATTTTCTTCTCTATCTGAAATTCTTCTTATCCAGGCCTTAAGCCTTGAGTTGTTCTCTGTTCAGTATGTGGCCCTCAGCCGAGCTTTTATGTCAAATATTTTTAAGATGCCGGCCGGTGTGGCCCTGCGGTTATAGGCGCTTCAGTCTGGAACCGCGTGACCGCTACGGTCGCAGGTTCGAATCCTGCCTCGGGCATGGATGTGTGTGATGTCCTTAGGTTAGTTAGGTTTAATTAGTTTTAAGTTCTAGGCGACTGATGACCTCAGAAGCTGAGTCGGATAGTGCTCAGAGCCATTTGAACCATATTTTTAAGATGAGGCCTTCAGCCGCCTTGAATTAAAACTTGAAATTCACTTGTTTAAATTTTTTTAAATTTTCTTCTCCATTGGAAATTCTTGTTATCCAGGCCTTAAGCCTCAGTTCTTCTATCTCCAGTGTTTGGCCTTCAGCCGAGCTGTTACGCAAAATTTTGTAACTAAGGCCTTCAGCCGTGTGGATTCCTTAAGGCAATTTTAATAACTTGGCTGGCTCTGAGCACTATGGGACTCAACTGCTGAGGTCATTAGTCCCCTTAATAACTTGTTTTCGGGCCTTCAGCTGTATTGCTTTTCAATGCTTTTAAAGGCATGAGTGATTGTTTTAGGAAAATAAAGTTTGCATGTTTTGTGCAACTGACAGTAACTGATTTTGGCCCCCTTCCACAACTATAACCTGATTCGCTCTGTCCTGCGAAACCAGATTTCAGTGTATCTGATGACATATCACTGACGCACAATGAGACGAGTATGATACCTAATACCGAATGCTGGGAAACGTATGATGCTGTCTCTATTGCCATATTTGTAGTTATAGGCATGAGACATTGCTGGTGCACCGTAAAATACGACTGAAATTATTACTCTGTTCTTTGAGGTCACTATATACGTTTAGTTTCAACGACACTTCTCTCAGTGTGCTACTGCCTACAAGGCTAACGATATCAAACACTGGTCTGATGAGCATGAGGACGAAATAGCACGTCTTGCATACATCCTGTACCATCTCATTTCAAGATTTTCAAGCTGTTTTAACATTTACTGAAATAATAAACTTTCTCTAGCATCTCTTAACAAAAGAGTTTCAAGTGAGAATTGGTTCGAAATGGTGTGAATCTACTTTCCGTACTGATACGCATCGATATCCAGGAAAATTTCAATTCGTATCTGCTGCCAGAGTTAGGTGGCCATTGTATTAGTTTCGTCCAGCGCCTGTATTTACATCTACATTCACATCTATACTCTGTAATCACCTTACAGTAGGTAATACAGGTTGCTTCTAGTACCACTATTTCTTTGCTCATTGTGGTCATTTCGCGAAACGTACTCGTATATGAGAGGAAGCAATATGTTGCCTTGTTCTACCAGGAACGTACGCACTTGGAATTTCAACGGTGAATCTGTCTGTGACACAAAACTCGATGGGAAATAGTCAAGAATCGGTAGAACAAATGTTTGGTAAGTCACCTCTTTGTGAGTGAATTACTTGTATATTTCCTTAAGATTCCTCCAATGAATCTCAGCCTAACATCAGCTTTTTCCTGCGATTAGGAATGTGTGGTCATTCGACTCTGGGTCGCTCCTTGTCCTTTAACACCACTTACTGTTTCCAGTTATTCGTTGCCAATAGTGTAATCAATGGTATCACATACTGATACCACCCATGGTATATCAAGGTTGGTTCTAGAACGGTAATTTTTCGTTAGACGCTGACAGCGGTCTTGCGGGATCCAGTGGACCCAATGGAGCACACCTGCTGAGCCACACCTCCAGGCTAAGAGCGCCCTCTGCCGCCACAATATAGGACGGCCAGAGGCAGCGACGTGGCCCGCTTCCACTTTGAGCCTTCCGCTTGAGTCATTGATAGCCGGACTCTCTGTGTTATTTATAATTATTCTTTATAAGCTTCGAGAAAAAGAAGTAAACTTTCTGTCTCTTGCATTATCTTGCTCGCTAATTATTTTTGCTCCTGTCCAGCTTTGAAACAGTGACAGTTGGCACAGCACTCTGTATCCCACCTCTCCTTACCATTGTGTGCGAAGTCCTACAAAAATGGTTCAAATGGCTATGAGCACTATGGGACTCCCAAGTCCTACACAACATAATCGAACAGTAACGGATCTCTTTGCATATTTATGCACAATCTGTTACATATACCTACATTTATCGACAGCTGCCCTGCCCCATGCATCGATTCACTTCTGTCCTTTCTGCATTTTACTTCAGTGATCTGGCCTTGGTACCTTCCTATAAACAGCTAAGACATCTGTGAATAGCCTCATGGAGCTCCCAACATTATTCACTAGATAATTATTTATATACTTTCTGAGGAACCCGGCATGCGCAGGTATTTATTTATAGCTGCTCCCCACACTTTGTATGACTGGAATTTATTTTTGACTTATAAAGCTTCGTTGTATACAGTGTCTGAGGTAGTGTGATTGGAGACACGAACGAAGAGTTACTTTCTTCACTAATATGGGAGAGAGCTACATAGAGTTGCCCATGTTAGAAGCAGCTGGGTAACGTTCACACCCAGAAAACACAGCGTCTAGTCTTGTTATTTTACGGTCTTGGCATAATATCACTGGGGTTGGGCTGTTTGAGGGAAGAGACCAAACAGCGAGGTCATCGGTCTCATCGAATTAGGGAAGGATGGGGAGGGAAGTCGGCCGTGCCCCTTCAAAGGAATCATCCCGGCATTTGCCTGGAGCGATTTAGGGAAATCACGGAAAACCTAAGTCAGGATGGCCGGGCGCGGGATTGAACCGTCGTCCTTCCGAATGCGATTCCAGGGTGCTAACCACTGCGCCACCTCGCTCGGTGAGATCACTAGGAATTGTAAACGTTTAAAGCGAAATGGTAAACTGTTTGCAATCAATGGCATTCGGGGTATACAAGCTCGCTCGCTTGCGTGAACTATTTTCATTTGTAAGAAAAACTAAAGAAAAATGCAATGAGTAGGCACCCAAACCTCGTAAATTCGCTTTTTTCTGGCGAAGAACATAAATAAAATCTCTCAAGAGAAGCAGATTAATGTCGTCACTTTCAATACACAAAGCGAAATCAGTAAATCCCTGCATCCTAATCAAATAAATTCGCTGTTAGTTTGTATTATTAAAGAGAACATTGTGGCGCTAAATTCTGTTATTGACGAGAACTTCCGAAAATAAATCTGTCACTGAGTTAAGAAAAATTTACAACGCCATCTATTGACTCTTTGATGTGCTACGAAACTAACAGCGCCATCTACCCGTTCTGGAAGCACTAAACCATGATGGTTAAACATCTGAACTACTAAACTGAACAGACGATTTTAGATGAAATTTTAAATTACGATATCTTAATGTTCCGTGTTCCGATTCAGATGAAATAAAGCGTGTATTTTGTCCCAAGCTACGCTAAGGTTACCTGTGAAAACCCGTGAAAATTCGCTTAGTAGTTTTAAGGATTAGGGTCCTCAAACAGAAATAAAGGAAGGTTCTACAATTTTCTTATTAGTATAGAAGAGATGTTGTAAAACGTAACACCTCCGAGAATCCTGTTGTTTTGGCCATCAGTCTACTGACTGGTTTGATGCGGCCCGCCACGAATTCCTTTCCTGTGCTAACCTCTTCATCTCAGAGTAGCACTTTCAACCTACGTCCTCAATTATTTGCTTGACGTATTCCAATATCTGTCTTCCTCTACAGTTTTTGCCCTCTACAGCTCCCTCTAGTACCATGGAAGTCATTCCCTCATGTCTTAGCAGATGTCCTATCATCCTTTCCCTTCTCCTTATCAGTGTTTTCCACATATTCCTTTCCTCTCCGATTCTGCGTAGAACCTCCTCATTCTTTACCTTATCAGTCCACCTAATTTTCAACATTCGTCTATAGCACCACATCTCAAATGCTTCGATTTTCTTCTGTTCCGGTTTTCCCACAGTCCATGTTTCACTACTATACAATGCTGTACTCAAGACGTACATCCTCAGAAATTTCATCCTCAAATTAAGGCCGGTATTTGATATTAGTAGACTTCTCTTGGCCAGAAATGCCTTTTTGCCATAGCGAGTCTGCTTTTGATGTCCTCCTTGCTCCGTCCGTCATTGGTTATTTTACTGCCTAGGTAGCAGAATTCCTTAACTTCATTGACTTCGTGACCATCAATCCTGATGTTAAGTTTCTCGCTGTTCTCATTTCTACTACTTCTCATTACCTTCGTCTTTCTCCGATTTACTCTCAAACCATACTGTGTACTCATTAGACTGTTCATTCCGTTCAGCAGAACATTTAATTCTTCTTCACTTTCACTCAGGATAGCAATGTCATCAGCGAATCGTATCATTGATATCCTTACACCTTGTATTTTAATTCCACTCCTGAACCTTTCTTTTATTTCCATCATTGCTTCCTCGATGTACAGATTGAAGAATAGGGACGAAAGGCTACAGCCTTGTCTCACACCCTTTTTAATACGAGCACTTCGTTCTTGATCGTCCACTCTTATTATTCCCTCTTGGTTGTTGTACATATTGTATATGACCCGTCTCTCCCTATAGCTTACCCCTACTTTTTTCAGAATCTCGAACAGCTTTCACCATTTTATATTGTCGAACGCTTTTTCCAGGTCTACAAATCCTATGAAAGTCTCCTGATTTCTCTTTAGCCTTGCTTCCATTATTAGCCGTAACGTCAGAATTGCCTCTCTCGTCCCTTTACTTTTCCTTAAGCCAAACTGATCGTCACCTAGCACATTCTCAATGTTCTTTTCCATTATTCTGTATATTATTCTTGTAAGCAGCTTCGATGCATGAGCTGTTAAGCTGATTGTGCGATAATTCTCGCACTTGTCAGCTCTTGCCGTCTTCGGAATTGTGTGGATGATGCTTTTCCGGAAGTCAGATGGTATGTCGCTAGACTCATATATTCTACACACTAACGTGAATAGTCATTTTGTTGCCAATTCCCCCAATGATTTTAGAAATTCTGATGGAATGTTATCTATCCCTTCTGCCTTATTTGACCGTAAGCCCTCCAAAGCTCTTTTAAATTCCGATTCTACTACTGGATCCCCTATCTCTTCTAAATCGACTCCTGTTTCTTCTTCTATCACATCAGACAAATCTTCACCCTCATAGAGGCTTTAAATGTATTCTTTCCACCGATCTGCTCTCTCCTCTGCGTTTAACAGTGAAATTCCCGTTGCACTCTTAATGTTGCCACCGTTGCTTTTAATGTCACCAAAGGTTGTTTTGACTTTCCTGTATGCTGAGTCTGTCCTTCCGACAAACATATCTTTTTAGATATCTTCACATTTTTCCGGCAACCATTTCGTCTTAGCTTCCCTGCACTTTCTATTTATTTCATTCCTCAGCGACTTGAATTTCTGTATTCCTGATTTTCCTGGAACATGTTTGTACTTCCTCCTTACATCAATCAACTGAAGTATTTCTTCTGTTACCCATGGTTTCTTCGCAGCTACCTTCTTTGTACCTATGTTTTCCTTGCCAACTTCTGTGATGGCCCTTTTTAGAGATGTCCATTCCTCTTCAACTGTACTGCCTACTGCGCTATTCCTTATTGCTGTATCTATAGCGCTAGAGAACTTCAAACGTATCTCGTCATTCCTTAGTACTTCCGTATACCACTTCTTTGCATATTGATTCTTCCTGACTAATGTCTTGAACTTCAGCCTACTCTTCATCACTACTATATTGTGATCTGAGTCTATATCTGCTCCTGGGTACGCCTTACAATCCAGTATCTGATTTCGGAATCTCTGTCTGACCATTATGTAATCTAATTGAAATCTTCCCGTATCTCCCGGCCTTTTTCAAGTACACCTCCTCCTCTTGTGATTCTTGAAGAGGGTATTCGCTATTACTAGCTGAAACTTGTTACAGAACTCAATTAGTCTTTCTCCTCTTTCATTCCTTGTCCCATGCCCATATTCTCCTGTAACCTTTTCTTCTACTCCTTCCCCTACAACTGCATTCCAGTCGCCCATAACTATTAGATTTTCGTCCCCCTTTACATACTGCATTACCCTTTCAATATCCTCATACACTTTCTCTATCTGTTCATCTTCAGCTTGCGACGTCGGCATGTATACTTGAACTATCGTTGTCGGTGTTGGTCTGCTGTCGATTCTGATTAGAACAACCCGGTCACTGAACTGTTCACAGTAACACACCCTCTGCCCTACCTTCCTATTCATAACGAATCCTACATCTGTTATACCATTTTCTGCTGCTGTTGATATTACCCGATACTCATCTGACGAGAAATCCTTGTCTACCTTCCACTTCACTTCACTGACCCCTACTATATCTAGATTGAGCCTTTGCATTTCCCTTTTCAGATTTTCTAGTTTCCCTACGACGTTCAAGCTTCTGACATTCCACGCCCCAACTCGTAGAACGTTATCCTTTCGTTGATTATTCAATCTTTTTCTCATGGTAACCTCCCCCTTGGCAGTCCCCTCCCGGAGATCCGAATGGGGGACTATTCCGGAATCTTTTGCCAATGGAGAGATCTTCATGACACTTCTTCAATTACAGGCCACATGTCCTGTGGATACACGTTACGTGTCTTTAATGCAGTGGTTTCGATTGCCTTCTGCATCCTCATGTCGTTGATCATTGCTGATTCTTCCGCCTTTGGGGGCAATTTCCCACCCCTAGGACAAGAGAGTGCCCTGAACCTCTATCCGCTCCTCCGCCCTCTTTGACAAGGCCGTTTGCAGAATGAGGCTGACTTCTTACGCCGGTAGTCTTCGGCCGTCAATGCTGATTATTTATCAAAATTTGGGCAGTGGCGGGGATCGAACCCGAGACCGAAGACGTTTTGATTAGGAATCAAAGACGCTACCCCCTTTCTTTCTTTTATTTTTTTTAAATCTTATTTTGTCCTATATTGTTCGTTGGATATGTTCGTGGCGGACGTCCAATGACAGCCGTTCAGGTTCTTTGTTGATCCGTTCACTCAGTTTTTTTGTTACAGAGGGTAGCTAACACTCTGACCGAGCACGCTGAGCTACCGTGCCGGCTAACACCTAGACCACGGGTACTCTTCCCCCGAGAATCCTATGTTACCCGTAAACTCGATGCTACCAATCCCCTAGTTTCCCAATTGCCCCAGCGAGTTCGAAGAAATGCTGCAACATGACGTGGCATGGACTCGACTCGTGTCTGAAGTAGTGCTGGAGGCAATTGACACCATGAATCCTGCAGGGCTGTCCATAAACCCGTAAGAGTACGAGGGAGTGGAGATATCTTCTGAAAAGCACATTGCAATGCATACCAGATATGCTCAATAATGTTCATGTCTAGGGGTTTTGGTGGCCAGCGGAAGTTTTAAACACAGATGAGTTTGGAGTATTGCATTGTTCTGCTGGAATTTTCCAAAAAACGGTTCAAATGGCCCTGAGTATTATGCGACTTAACTTCTGAGGTCATCAGTCGCCTAGAACTTAGAACTACTTAAACCTAACTAACCTAAGGACATCATACACATCCATGCCTGAGGCAGGATTCGAACCTGCTATTGTAGAGGTCGCGCGTTTCCAGACTGAAGCGCCTAGAACCGCTCGGCCACATCGGCCGGCCAGGCGAGGCGTAAAGCTTTGTGTCCTGCAGTCATCAAGGGTATACGGATGGGCCTTCGTCTCCGAAAGCCCATATCGATGATGTTTCGTCGAATGGTTCGATCGTTGACACTCTTTGATGGCCCAGCACTGAAATCTGCAGCAATTTGCGGAAGGGTTGCACTTCTGTCACGTTGAATGGTTCTCTTCAGTCGTAATTGGTCCTGTTATTGCAGGATCTTTTTTCGGTCGCAGCGGTGTCGAAAATCTGATGTTTACCGGATTGCTGATATTCGCGGTACACTCGTGCAATGGTCGTAATGGAAAATCTCTACTTCATCGCTACCTCGGAGATCCTGTGTTCCATCGCTCATGCGCCGACCACAACACCACGTTCAAACCCACTTAAATCTTGATAACCTGCCATTGTAGCAGCAGTAACCGGTCTATCAACTGCGTCCGCAGCTCGTGGTCTAGTGAATAGATTTGCTGCCTCTGGATCGCGGGGTCCTGGGTTCGATTCCCGGCCGGGTTTGGGGATTTTCTCTGCCCGAGGACTGGGTGTTTGTGTTGTCCCCATCATTTCATCATCATCATCATTCCTAGAAGTGGGTAGATTGGACTGTGGAAAAAACTGAACTGTGTGAAAATTGGAACTTTGTATGGGCGCCGATGATTGTGCAGTAGAGCGCCTCACAAACCAAACATCAACATCTAACAACTGCGCCAGACATTTGTTGTCTTATATAGGCTTTGCCGACCGCAGCGCCGCATTCCGCCTGTTTACATATCTCTGTATTTGAATACGCATGTCTATACCACTTGTTGGCGCTTCAGTGTATATTCATATACGACACTCATTTTCCATTCATCTATGTCTATATTTTAATTAATCACCAAGTCAACCGTTTATATTTTGACTTACGCAGCTGACGATCTGTCTTTCTATTGGACAAAACATTTATTTTTATCACTCACCATGTTCTACTTCTATGTTAGGTTTTTTAAGAATTTTAATCTCATGTGGCTGAAGAACGACAGTTTGTATCCAGTGGCAGCCCATCCCCTGCACATACGGGGCGGAGGAGGAACGAAATAAAAATAAAGAAAAAGCAAACAGTAATGGCTCTGTAACAGTCTTCTGGAGTGCTGCTGAAATTACCATTTCATTTGTGGAATTTGTCGAGCGTTTGTATCAGAGAAGGCTTTTCCAGAGACACTTGTCGCTGCTTCTCGTAAGTTCATTCCTAGACATCTTTATGCATTCGCGATACTCTCCACTGTCAAATCCGTCCTTCGCTACGTGGAAGGAATGGTTAATGCCACAGAAGATGCAGAAAAGTTTTTAAAAAAAAGCAAGAAATAAGGTCGACATTTTATGCAGGATATCTGTGTAGTTTTTTTGCTTTGCCTCTGGTCTCGATGACTTATATATTGCAGGATACGGCCCGGCCTACAGCTGCACACATAAACAGAGCTCTGAGCGCACGCGATATTCTTGGTAGGCGACGTAAAGCGGCGACTCTCGCACTAGCAGGTGCGCGCTTACAGAGCCAGTCGAGAACGGACGCCGCCGTGTAGAGGGAACGCGCCGTGCATTTCTCCGTCTGCTCGTTAGCGACACAGAGGCGGTGGCGGGGAAAGTCGTCCGCCGAACAATAGCGTGCCTAGCACCGCATGCTGTAACTCATACTTGGGCGCGTGCACCAAACGACACGACACCATACTGCGCGAGTACGTGTGTATGTTTGTATGCGCGCGCGTGGTGATTAAGATCGGCCTGCGCGCCGTGGTACCTCGGGGGTGAAAGCCGATTGTTCTTACACCTCCAGGGGCTGATTTAAGGGGCGCGACCGCGTCGTCCATCATTTGCTGTTCCTTATCGCCGCGATTGCGACCGCCGTCGGCTTTCATTGCAGAGATTTATGGCGCACCTCTCGCGGCGAGAGATAGCGTTTTCTGGTGTTGCCCGTGACAGCGAATTAATGTCGAAGCGCCGGTCTCCATTTTGGCGCGGTTCTCCCGTGTCCTGCGTTATCCGAGCAACGCGTTCCCACGCACAACGCCATTAGAGCAATATTTTACGCATTCTTGAACATTAACCTGCAGCATTCGCGCGCAGTACGTCTCTCAACCTTTAACCCACACGCGTGATTTTTTATTGTAGACGGCTTATGGGACAGAGAAATCAGCTCTGCCAAATCTACGTTATCGTAAATTACATGCTCAGTTCTTCTTTTTCCACATCCAGCGACGCGTGAGTAACGCCCGAACGTAGGAACTTTTACGGCGCAAATCGTGCGACCGTAGTGGGCTTCGGAATGTAATTTGTAGAAGAGCAGGATGACGGAGTCATTAACCTAAAGGAATCGTATTCAGGGGAAGCGGTATGACGACCAGACTCGACACGAAGTTGCGGTCATTCTTATCACAGTAAAGAAATATTAATAATTTTTATTCCAACTTTCTGTAAATGGTTCAAATGGCTCTGAGCACTATGGGACTCAACTACTTTGGTCATCAGCCCCCTAGAACTTAGAACTACTTAAACCTAACTAATCTAAGGACATCACACACATCCATGCCCGAGGCAGGATTCGAACCTGCGACCGTAGCGGTCGCGCGGTTCCAGACTGTAGCGCCTAGAACCGCTCGGCCACAACGCCCGGCTCTTTCTGTAAATCCTCGTCGCCAGTTTTGTAAAGACCTCGTCGCCAGTTTCGTAAGGGCCTCATCGCTACTGCTGTGGAGGCCGAGCTGCCACTGTTGTTACGGTCGGTCGAGTTTGCGAGTTCGTGAAACGGCTTCTGGTGCCACTATTGTACAGCTGTGCCCCGGGGTCAGGTAACAGGATAGGAGAACAAAGATTCTACAATACTCCAACAAATTAGTAACGAAGTCACACAAATGATTTAAAAAAAAGGTTGACTTACCTCTGTAACTTGAGGAATAGCGAAGTCTGAAACACTGCATGTAATATAACACAAAAAAGGCCCTCAATGGCTAACTGCAAATAATCGCAGGTAATTGTTGGATGTGAGGTCCGCCAGTTATTCAGAATACCTTTTTTTCTCAGTACCCAAACATGTTTCGGCACCACTGTGCCATCATCAGTGGCTTTTCATTTTTATTTATTCTGTAATGTGAACATTTTTGTTAAATGATTATAAAATTATGTGCATCTTTAGTTCAAACAACAGATCGTTTCTATTTGTAAATACCTCTACATTTGGTGTGCCTGAAGTTTCTGGATCACTTGTGTGTTAATTACTACAGGTAACTTGTCATCTGCAACCAAACGATGTTGGTGAGAAAGTTTTTTGCTGGAGGTTAACCTATCTTCTCGAATGTAATTTAGTTTGTCGCGATGTTTTCGCGCCTATATTCGTTTTTACTTACGTTATCGTGTGGCAAGCACTTCCATTCTCCGCATCATGCTGAGGTGTTGTGATGCACACGTAACTGTAACAAGTATTTTCCACAAATGACGTAGTAAAACACTTTTCACTCCACCAAAACACAGTGTGATGGTGGCTTGTTGTGTGTCCCAGCCCGTTCAGTGTTCATTTGTTCATCAAAGTGTTCGGCGCCAAATTTGAATTTTGTTTGCATTTTGTGTGTGTGTGTGTGTGTGTGTGTGTGTGTGTGTGTGTGTGTGCGTGCGCGTGTGTGTGTGCGAGTGTGTGCGTGTTTTCACATTACAGAATAAATAAACACGAAAACCCACTGATGATGGCACAGTGATGCCGAAACATGTTTGGGTACTGAGAAAAAATGGTGTTTTGCATAACTGGCGGACCTCACATCCAACAATTTTAACCGAAAACACGGCCAACACAAGGAGCTGCAAACCAAAATGATGAATAAATCGTAGGTTAACTTCACAGTACATAACAAATGTAATTTACAGCAACTGTCTGCTCACTTATAAGAGTTCACTAAACGACATTCCCTGTCTAAGCTAGCCCTGGACGATGATCTATAATCGAGTGGGCGAGAACTGATCTTCTGTCTTCCGAGTTGGTTTTTGTCAGTTATCGTCCGGTCATTGGCGGATTGTACTCGGCCTGCAATTGGCCGGGGCAAAGTCGATATCTTCATCCTCAACACCGCCCGTGGCGGTGGAAGTGGCGAGTCTTTATGATACTGGCACAGGCTCACATCTTTGCGCCTGTGTTGCTTTTTCTTTTGCCTTCTTCGGACGACAGAGCACAACCAGCGTACATTGCATTTAAGAAGCTTAGCGTCGGTATGCTAGTACGGACATCTCAAGATGGGGTATCAGCCTGAACGCCAAGTGGTCTAGTAATGGCACACACACACACACACACACACACACACACACACACACACAGGTTGGTTGCGTAACCGTTTCAAGGTAGGAATACGCGGTTGACTCACGCAGCAAAACTTTTGCGTTACTTACGCTAGTGGAATATCTTTGACAAGCACTGCTCCACAGTTGTGACAGATTACGTGAACAACATTGTCACGAACACCTTCACCTGTTGAATTAAACGACTTAAGCGAGGGAAAACCGCCATTTACAATCAGAATAGTGCAGGTACACGACGGAATAGCATGTGGGTATGCCACCTAAGATATTTATCAGTGTACCAGATACATAACAATACAGTGAGTACTGAACGCAGCAGCCGAAAAATAAGAGGGAATTAGCATCGGGATGAAAATGAATGTGCTTTTGTTTGCAGAACTGATAACTGGAAACCTAGATGACGTGAAAATACTGGCAAGATAAATATTCTCGTGAGGGTAGAAAGAAATTACAAGACGAAAGGCAGGGAAACACTGCGCATAGTTAACTACGTGTTTAAGGAAGTAGATGAGTTTAAAGAATTGGTGGTGGAAGTAAACAACGGAATTGATGAGAACAAGAAATAGAATAGAGGATCAAAGCTGCATATGGAGACTGATATTCAGTCAAGAAATTACTGTCTTCAAAGAGGGAGCAAGATAAGGATATATGTAACTTTAATCAGCGTAAGATTGCTATATGTAACAGAAATGTAGAAAATAGGTAAATGTACAAAAAAAATAGAGGTTTCTGAAAATAAAATCTTGCGGTGGATATTTTGACCAATTTTTGAATGAGCTGAATGACGGAGAAGGAAGGATAGAGAGTTCATGGAGTTATATAGTGGACCAGATATTGTTGCATATGGCAAGACAAGGAGATTGAGATGGCTGGCCACGGCTATAGAAGAGAGGAGTGATCAACATTGAGACGTGTCAGAAATGAAACGCGAAGGACCACGACCATCAGACAGACCGAAAATAAAATGGAGAGACCAGGGGGCCAACGACCATCAGATACATAGAGCAAGGGAAAACGATGCCAACGACGGAACGCTGTGAAGGACTTTACATGACGAGTCCAAGAACCGATTGCCGGTAGAGTGAGATCGGTTTACTATACTAGACAATTATACCAGCACTTGAAACCGTTTAAAGATAGTGTAGTTCTGATAAATAAGGTGTTAATGTGATTACTGTACGCCGGCCGCGGTGGCCATGCGGTTCTAGGCGCTGTACTCCGGAACCGCGCGACTGCTACGGTCGCAGGTTCGAATCCTGCCTCGGGCATGGATGTGTGTGATATCCTTAGGTTAGTTAGGTTCAAGTAGTTCTAAGTTCTAGGGGACTGACGACCTCAGATGTGTCTGCTATTGAATGCTTCTTTGGTACATTCAGATACCTGAAGACGGTTATGTACACTGAAAACGGCCGTCAATAAAGCTATTTAATTCAGCAGCTGAAATTGTTAGTCACAATGTCATATCTGCTGATAGATTTTGGCAGTAATTGTCTACTGTCAGAATGGTTGCTCGGGAGACTTTAAGGATTTAATTTCAGCTATTGTAGGGTTTTTCACATTCTGGTTAGCTGTCAGTGTTTTCACAAAATCAGTATTAATGAAGGAGAATGGGAGAGTGTCGCGCATCTGCAAAGATATCCTCATACAAGATGCTAGTGGACAAACTGGACAAAATTTGGCACCATATCTCTTAGGAGAACATTCAACAACTCTATCAAATAATGACAAGTCAGACAACTGATTTCGTAAGGGCCAGAGGTGGACCAAAGCATTATTGTCTAGCTCACTTTCCGAAGTTCTTTCTGTTGAATAAATAATCAAGTTTTTCTGAAATTGTGACAATTGGTTTGTCTGTATATTTACATCACATCTACCAATTTCCGTCCCATTCGGATAATTCCTTCGTGGTGCGTCTTTTTTGTCTTAAAGTGTATTTGGAAGAAAAGCGAAGATATTCTTGTGGAACCCCGTTGGGTAAATAGAAAATCAGGATTCTAGAAAGACAGAACGACGATTCTACTGCCTATCATAGTGCAGGGACTATCACAGGAAGGTAGATTAGGACTCGAGTTGAGGCATACAGGCCTTCTTACGAACCGAATAGGGCAAAAATGAAAGGATATGATGGTGTAGCATTGATTGCCGGGAGGCCCCATTGGAGGAAGTTCAGCCGCCGCTTGCAAAGTCTTATTTCAGGCGACGCCACATTGGGCGACATGCTAGTCGGTGATGATGAAATGATGATGAGAACACCACAACACCCAGTACACTAGCGGAGGAAATCTCCAACCCGGGCGGGAATCGAACCCTGGCCCGCTGGATGTTAGGCAAATAAGTTACCAACCAGCTAAGCAGGAGGACAATAGGACAGAAAACTACTAACATTAACACGAGGCAGCCATCTCCGTGACATGTACCGTGGCTTGCTCAGTATGTGTGTCTGTGTATGCAGATGTAGGAGAAAGTGAATCGGAGCAGTCTCGGCAAGAATGGGATAATGACGGATGACAATAGTAAGAGGACCGAGGGATAAAAATAAATCCATCAGAAACCCAAGCGATCCTGGTTTATCATTCTAGGCTCATTAGCGCGAAATTTCTGGCATGTTTCTTATCTTGTCTTAAGAAGACCCTGGAAATAATATTGCAATGGTCCAGTTTTTCCGTGTTAAAATATTAATTTCAGATAATTGCTGACTGATAGGAGAAGGGCCTCAACTGGAGATAAATTCTGTTAATGATGATTTGTGGAAAAATGTTTACGTGTATTCGGCAAAGAACTCCCGACCCGCCACCCAATTCTGAGTTCCTAGGACTGCAGTAGCCGGCAGCGGTGGCCGAGCGGTTCTAGGCGCTTCAGTCCGGAACCGCGCGACTGCTACGGTCGCAGGTTCGAATCCCGCCTCGGGCATGGATGTGTGTGATGTCCTTAAATTAGTTATGTTTCAGCGGTTCTGAGTTCTAGGGGGCTGATGACCTCAGATGTTAAGTCCCATAGTGCTCAGAGCCATTTGAACCATTTTTGAGGACTGCAGTAGTCAGAAGTCTGATTGATGTGCACGCGGGGAGAGGTCGAACAATGGATAACGAGGCAGGGAATCTACAACCAGCTGTCGCCGTGCAGAAACTGTGCCAGACAGTCTTTTCACTGTATATGTTTTGAACTGATGGTTTTGTAGCTGCGGCACAGCGGGGCTAATCCAGCTAACATCTTATTTTAAAAGACTGTTTCGAAGTTTCAACCTGCTTGGCGCAGTGCCTGAAATATCATATCGAGAATGTATTTTATTTCGTTCTCAGTAGCCAGTACTTTCCTTTACAAAGTGAAATGAATTGAAAATATTCTAATTTTGTTTCCAGTAACTGAGTGCAGTGTGCGGTTTTGTTATTTAATTGCTACTAGGATCTGAGATGTTTAATTTCTCTTTGGTCTGTCGTTTAGTACTCTTTTGTGGTTATATCGACGCCCAGAGCGGCTGAACATTACTAACAGACGTCAGAGCAAATTCTATGGCTCCAGTTACGATTTATATACTGGAAAGTTAACTTTTCCACGGTATTTTTATTTTAGGGCCCTTAAGTCAACGCTTCATCCGAGGCAGACTAATGATAACTCACATTATATGAATTTTAGCGCTCAGGATCTAATCCTTAAATCACCTTCTTTTGGAAAGCGAACCACCACGGTATGATAGAACTAGACTGGGCTGAACACTGTTAAGCCAATGATACATTAGGAATCTTACAATACCAGTAGGTGTGTCTCTGTTTCCGCAAAGAAAGTTCCATACAAGAATTTGTGTCTATAAAAATCAGTTATTTTACACCCAAATATTTATATTCTTTGCATTTAAAATAAAGTTGAAGTTTTAGCACAAAATTTTGTAAATTCTGTTCCATTAATTTTGATAAACATGTACCGGAGATTGCCTCTGACAGACGTAATGTCTTGGCTTTGTATTGCATCTCTGTTCTTCTTCATTGCATGGGAATTTGGTGGAAAATGGTTTGAAATGGAAGTCGAGTAGTTTCGTAAGGCTGCAGGAAGCAGATGTATTATTTGTCGAGTTTGTTAAAATTGTGCTGTCATAATCTGTCACATGTTGCAGAATTCAAACATTTAAAAATTCAGATACTTTACTTCATTTAGTATTTCTACAATTACCCGATTTTCACAATCCTTTCATCAGTTAATTTTCTCCCTAATAAAAAAAGACCTGCGGACGTCATCATACGTCTAAAGAAGACAACGAACCCAACACGAAGGTAATCAGCTAAGTAAAACCCCGTATGCCCTTCGATGCAACTCACTTGAAAATAATGACTAATGTCCAGTCTGAAGGCAGATAATTGAATATGCAGCACTGAAGAGGCAAATTACAACGCACGGCTACAAACTGCAACAACACATAAGCACTTAAGCCCGAAAAATATCAAAAAGCTCTTCCCTTTGGATCTGAAAAAGAAATTTGTACAAACGCCTGTACTGACATAGGTTGATCAAAATAATGTTATACAGCAAGGTGTTTCTCAGGGAAAAGCACGGTGCTTGTAGCTGGTAATGAACGCCTGTGTACTATATACGAGGTTTGGCTCTGAGCGCTATGGGACTTAACTTCTGAGGTCATCAGTCCCCTAGAACTTAGAACTACTTAAACCTAACTAACCCGGGGACATCACACACACCCATGCCCGAGGTGGGATTCGAACCTGCGACCGGAGCGGTCGCGCGTTTCCAGACTGTAGCACCCAAAACCGCTCGGCCACCTCGGCCGGCATATACGAGATTTGATCAAAAATTAACTGGAACATTTTAATTTCGCGGGCTTTTAACATCTGACTTTCTAATCCTTTTTATGTTGTTGCTACACATGTTCCTGATGTATGTTTGCATTTTCAGCTGTTCTGAATATTTAGTTTATTGTTGACAGTCGAAAAGGTTATAAGTGTTTTCGAGTGGTCGACTATCAAAAAATTTACATTAAATTTTGCTTGAAAAGTCAAAATGTTGACTGTGAATTTTGGTGAATCCTCTTTGAGTAAGACAAGACTTTACGAGTGGTATAAGCGTTTCAGAACGGGTCAGGAAGGCGTTGAAGACGACGATTGCCCTGGACGCCCTAGCACATCAATTACTGACGACAATGGGGAACAAGAAAAGGAAAGGGTTCTGGAAAATCGCCGAGTCACCATCAGAGAGGTTGTTGCAGATTTCGACATATCCTTTGGTTCATGCCAAGCAATTTTTTTGGACGCTTTGGGGATGTAACGTGTAGTAGTATACTTTGTTCTGAAATTGTTGAATTTCGACCAAAAACGACGTCTCGTAGACATCGCCCAGGAACTGCTGAATGAAGTCGACAAAGACGCAGAACTTCTAAAGGTGACAAAACATGGAAATACGAGTATGACGTAGGAACCGAGGCTCCATCGTCGCAATGGAAACTGCCTGAAGAGCCAAGCCCTAAAGAAATTTGAAAAGTTCGATCAGATGTGAAGGCTCTTCTCAGTGTTTTCTATTATTAGAGTCGGATAGTGCATCACGAGTTCCCGAATTACGGTCGTGTGGTCAGTAAGTAATACTACCTGGAAGTTATGCTCCGTTTGTGTGAGGCAAAACGAAGAAAACGACCAGAGCTGTGGCAAAGCCACTTGTGGAAATTGCATTACAACAATGCTCCTGCTCGCACTTCAGCCACCGTATGCGCCGGATATGGTCTCCTGCGCTTTATGTCAATACCTGAGACTGAAGAACATCATGAAAGGACGTCGTTTTGCCACCAATGATGAGATGAAAAAAGAATCACTGAAGGAGCTGAACACCATAACAAATAGTGAGTTCTAGAAATACTTACAAGCTTGGAAAAAGCCCTGGCACAAATGTATTGTTTCTGAAGGTGATTGCTTTGAATGGGACAAAGTTGGTATTGGTGAATGAATGAAGATTATTTAAGATAAACAAAAATTCCCGTTACTTTTTGATCACATCTCGTATCTCTGACGTTCGCCGTCTCGATCGATCTGCGACCATAGAACCATAGAACTCTCTTTCAAATTCTGAAGGTGGCAGGGGTAAAATACAGGGAGCAAAAAGCTATTTACAATTTGTACAGAAACCAGATGGCAGTTATAAGAGTCGAGGGACATGAAAGGGACGCAGTGGTTGGGAAGGGAGTGAGACAGGGTTGTAGCCTCTCCCGATGTTATTCAATCTCTATATTGAGCAAGCAGTGAAGGAAACAGAAGAAAAATTCGGAGTAGGTATTAAAATCCATGGAGAAGAAATAAAAACTTTGAGGTTCGCCGATGACATTGTAATTCTGTCAGAAACAGCAAAGGACTTGGAAGAGCAGTTGAACGGAATGGACAGTGTCTTGAAAGGAGGGTATAAGATGAACATCAACAAAAGCAAAACAAGGATAATGGAATGTAGTCGAATTAAGCTAGGTGATGCTGAAGGAATTAGATTAGGAAATGAGACACTTAAAGTAGTAAAGGAGTTTTGCTATTTGGGGAGCAAAATAACTGATGATGGTCGAAGTAGAGAAGATATAAAATGTAGAGTGGCAATGGCAAGGAAAGCATTTCTGAAGAAGAGAAATTTGTTAACATCGAGTATAGATTTAAGTGTCAGGAAGTCGTTTCTGAAAGTATTTGTATGGAGTGTAGCCATGTAACATGGCCGATAAATAGTTTGGACAAGAAGAGAATAGAAGCTTTCGACATGTGGTGCTACAGAAGAATGCTTAAGATTAGATGGGTAGATCACATAACTAATGAGGAAGTACTGAATAGGAATGGGGAGAAGAGAAGTTTGTGGCACAACTTGACTAGAAGAAGGGATCGGTTGGTAGGACATGTTCTGAGGCATCAAGGGATCACCAATTTGGTTTTGGAGGGCAGCGTGGAGGGTAAAAATCGTAGACGGAGACCAAGAGATGAATACACTAAGCAGATTCAAAAGGATGTAGGTTGCAGTAGGTACTGGGAGATGAAGAAGCTTGCACAGGATAGAGTAGCATGGAGGGCTGCATCAAACCAGTCTCAGGACTGAAGACCACAACAACAACAGAACTTGATGATGTGTTAGCGCTTCTTTACGTATTCACACTTCAATGGAGCACATTTATCTCAGCGATGGAGAGTTTGGCGGAGACCTTGGTTGTAGATATCAGCATCATACATGTTGAGGAAACGCTCCCCCTGGACACTACGTCAGATTCCATATTTCTTGGTTTCCGGAAAGCGTTTGACATGGTGCTCCACTGCTGACGAAGGATTAGGCTGTCGGATATACGCGTGGCAGGAAGTCTTCTTATCTGACAGAATCCAGTACGCTTTCCGCGACTGTGAGTGGGTAAGTGTTCAACAGAGACAAGGGTATCGTCAGAAGCGCCCCAGGAAAGTGAGACAGGGCCGTTCTTATTCTCTATATACATAAGTGGCGTGAAAAATGTAAATGTCGTTTGACTAGGGCTCCCAGTAGGGTAGACCGTTCGCCGTGTGGTAGTCTTTCGATTTGACGCCACTTCGTCGACTTGCGCGTCGATGAGGATGAAATGATGTTGATTAGAACAACACAAAACCCAGTCCTTGAGTGGAGAAAATCTCCGTCCCAGCCGTGAATCGAACCCGGGCCCTTAGGATTGACATTCCGTCGCGCTGACCACTTTTTTTTTTTTTTTTTGCATTTTTGTTCCTTGTTAATTGTTGGGTTTAGTCATTGCGGACGTCACATTACATCCGTTAAAGTTCGTTTGTTTATCCGTCCACTCAATTTTTTTTATTACAGAGGCCAACCAGCTCTCTGACCGAACACACTGGGCTACCGTGATGATTAGGACAACATTTTTTTTTAATGCGAACCGCCAAACGAAGGGCGAGCATCGCACGTTTATGGAGACGCGGCCGGCTCCACAGCCGGCCACGACGCTCCTAGGTCTCCGAAGCGGGGCAAACGCCGCGCGCTTCAGTATACGTGGCCGACCCTCAGCCAGACGTGGCCCGGGAACGTAATCCATGGACCGCAATGTGCGTTCGAAACGTCGATGTTCATGTGTCCTACAGTTCACATGTCGACGCGCAACTTGTTGCGTTCTTCATCGACCCACGACCCGAGTGATCCACCGTCCTGGGTGTACCACTCAGCTACCGGGGTCGGACGGCAGATGTGATGGACAGGATGAGTAGCAATCTGCTGCTGTTTGCTGATGGCGGGATGGTGTAATGGAAGGTGTTGTCATTGAGTGGCAGTGGCAGTGGGAGGATACATCATGAGTTAGACCTTGCTCTAAATGTAGAAAAATGTAAGGTAATGCGGGTAAGTAGGGAAACAACCTCGTAGCATTCGAATGCAACATTGGTGGTACGCTGCTTGAGACAGTCACGTCGATTAAATATCTAGGCGTTGAGTTGCAAACCGATACGAAATGGAACAAGCAAGTATGGACGGTAGTAGGGAAGGGGAATGGTCGACTTTGGTTTATTGGGAGAATTTTAGGAATGTGTGAATCATCTATAAAAGACATCGCGTATAGAACACTAGTGCACCCACTCTTCAGACCTGCTCGAGTGTTTGGCATCACCACCAGCTCGGATTAAAGGATGGCATCGAAACAATTCAGCGATGAGCTGATAGATTTGTTACCTGTAGGTTCGATAAACACGCAAGTAATACTGAGATGCTTCGGGAAAATGGGAATCCCTAGAGGAAAGACGACATTCTTCTCACGAAAACACTACTGAGAAAATTTAGTGAATCAGCATTCGAAACTGACTCCAGAGTTATCCTGCTGCCGCCAATGTACGTACATTTCGCGTAAGGTACAAAAAGATAATAACAATTCGGGCTCGTATTGAGACATACGGACAGACGTCTTTCCCTATGTCTGTTCACCAGTAAAACAAGAAATACGTTGACTAGTAGTGGTACAAGGTATCCTCCGCCAGGCATCATATAGTACCTAGCGGTATGTGTATGTATGTGAGTATTTAGATGTAGCTCTAGCTACACATAATTCTGAAAATTCCTGTGACATAATGCTTTTCTTTTCCCTATTTACACTACTGGTGGCCAATGCTAAGTAGAAATTGCTACACCACGAAGATGACGAGCTACAGACACAAAATTTAACCGACAGGAAGAAGATGCTGTGATATGCAAATGATTAACTTTTAAGAGCATTCACACAAGGTTGGCGCCGGTGGTGACACCTGCAAAGTGCTTCACGAGGAAAGTTTCCAATCGATTTCTCATACACAAACAGCAGTTGACCAGCGTTGCCTGGTGAAACGTTGTTGTGATGCCTCGTGTAAGAAGGAGAAAGGGGTACCATCGTGTTTCCGACTTTGATAAAGGTCGGATTGTAGCCTATTGCGATTGCGGTTTACCGTATCGCCACATTGATGCTCGCGTTGGTCGAGATCCAATGGTTGTTAGCAGAATATGGAATTGGTGGTTTCAGGAGGGTAACACGTAACGCCGTGCTGGATCCCAACGGCCTCGAGTCTCTAGCAGTCGAGATGACAGGCATCTTATCTGCATGGCTGTAACGGATCGTGCAGCCACGTCTCGATCCCTGAGTCAGCAGATGGTGACGTTTGCAAGACAACAACCATTTGCACGAACAGTTCGACGACGTTTGCAGCAGCATAGACTACCAGCTCGGAGACCATGGCTGCGGTTACCCTTGACGCTGCATCACAGACAGGAGCGCCTCCGATGGTGTACTCAACGACGAAACTGGGTGCACGAATGGCAAAACGTCATTGTTTAGGATGAATCCAGGCTCTGTTTACAACATCATGATGGTCGCATCCGTGTTTGGCGACGTCTCGGTGAACGCACGTTGGAAGCGTCTATTCGGCATCGCCATACTGGCGTACCACCCGGCGTGATGGTATAGGGTGCCATTGGTTACACGTCTCGGTCACCTCTTGTTCGCATTGACGGCACTTTCAACAGTCGACATTACATCTGAGATGTGTTACGACCCGTCGCTCTACCCTTCATTCGATCCATGCGAAATCCTTCATCTCAGCAGGATAATGCACGACCGCATGTTGCAGGTCCTGTACGGGCCTTTCTGGATACAGAAAATGTTCGACTGCTGCCCTGGTCAGGTCTCCAGATCTCTCACCAATTGAAAACGTCTGGTTAATGGTGGCCGAGCAATTGGCTCGTCACAATACGCCAGACACTTCTCTTGATGAACTGTGGTATCGTGTTGAAGCTGCAAGGAAGCTGTACCTGTACACGCCATCCAAGGTCTGTTTGACTCAATGCCCAGGCGCAAGGCCATTATTACGGCCAGAGGTGGTTGTTCTGGGTATTGATTTCTCAGGATCTATGCACCCAAGTTGCGTGAAAATGTAATTACATGCCATAACCGTTTATCATGTCCATTTCTTCTTGGTGTAGCAATTTTAATGGGCAGTAGTCTATTTTAAAAGTTGCTACTTCTTGCCTGAAGACGGTACACCCTTGGGCAATGATTTCTTCGCCCTCAGAAAGAGGGAGACGTCGCTGGGTTCACGTGAGGAGGGTGAGGCAAAATTCGATAGACCAGAAAGCAGCATGTGCGTCTGTGACCTGTGCAGAATGAGCTGGGGCTTTGCTGTGGAGCAACACAGCCTTGGACAGTTTCCAATGATGCTTCATCTTGGCCAATGCTAAGTAGAAACATGTGAATGACAGCAGGTTTGTCAGTAACGTCGATAACGTGCTGGCTCCATGGTCTGGAATTGCAACGACTAAAATAATTAGAAGCCTTGGTTAAAAACAATATATATTGTACTTAACTGGTGGTACGGGATTCTTCTTGGCTGCGTAGATATAATTATAAACAGATAGCTTTTGAGGCCTCACTCAGGCCATGCGTTACTAAGCGCCTTGTTAGAGGTTGCTTCGTATCAGCTGAAGGCTACGCCACATTACTACTTGACGTCCAGAGCAAGAGTGGACGAGAGCTCGCTAGAAACTTGATACAAGCCGCGGAGCGGCGCTGGTTGCGACACGCCGATCCAGCGATACTAATACGGACCGCGGTCGATAACTGCAACCCCTAACAAGTGTGGTATTGACGTTGTTACCACACTATCTCTTTAGGAGAGTTCCGTAGTATGCTCCTGACACTGCTGACGGCATATGAGCGTAATCTCCTGGCACTAAACAATTGCAGTCCCAAGAAAGGCATCACCTCGTTACACAGTGATGCTTCGGTCTTCACCTTTGTCGGCCGAGGTAAATCAACATGTTTACACTCCACGCACTGCTCTTTTGTCTAAGAGTTACAGCGCTCGTCTGTTGTTATTAAGCGGTTAAAGAACTCATTCGATTGTGCAACAGTCACATCATTTCAGCTGTTGCCTCGGCTATTTGAATGCGCTGGGGCACTCGCTGTAGCCAGCGGACGGCTACTTCTGTCATACATCCCCGAACACTGAAAACTGATCCATGTCCTTGCTTCCTTTGGCTCGGAACGGACATTCCACTAATGAGATGGCTGTAGAGTCATGTCTCAAAAGCCAATTTAAAAAAAAAAAATAGTTCAGGTTGACCTTACTAAAAGTCGGTTTGTATGAGAGTTACTAATTTTATAGAAGCAGCACAAATTAGGAGCTAGTAGAATGTAGGTAACTCTCCACTAAGTACATCCACGGAAATTGTGGGTATGGGTATGTTCAAATACGGGCTGAGATAAATGCAGGAAACGAACGAGGCAGATGTCAAGGTAACACCCAAGGTGGTTCCCCAATTTCGAGACATGACAAAAAGCAGCGAATTGCGGGCGTACCTCGCCTTGGTCGCGCCGCGTGTAAGCCGTGGCTGCTGCCGGAGCCGCCCAGTGTAGCCTTGTCGGCTCAACGGCTCGGCCGCCGGCGGGCCTCATTACGAGCGCCGCTAACAATGCCGGCACAGAGATTTACGGCGACGTCTCTCGCCGCCCGCTCCCGGCCCGCATTAAGACGTCTTACACCTGCGGAGGCGCTCTTAAACCTACAATTAAGTAGCCCGAGAGGGGAGCTCTGCCGGCCGCGCTCCGACTGTAAGTCATGTCCCCACCTCGCGAGTGTGGCAGGGAGCGAGACACCTGCCACCGTGCTGATATGACGCTGATAGAACACCGGCGGGAGACCAGGTCGCCAACTGTTGGTGACACTTACAAATGGGCGGCACTGGGTAAGTTACTGAATGAGCCTCGCAGATACATTAGTTTAGCGTCTCATGAAAACAGCAGGCCATTAAGTCTGGAACAGCGCGAAGGTGGCACGAAACAAACATCAAATTACAGAAAGTCTATTAAATGCTCGATATGCAAATTATCAACATTCCAATGTTTGTACACGAGAAAATCGTGTTATGCCTTCTGTATGGAGAAGAAACACCTGCATGCTTACACTGAAGCGACGAAGAAACTTGTATAAGCACGCGTATTCAAATACAGAGGTATGTAAACAGGTAGAATACTCCGCTGCGGTCGGCGACGCCTATATACGGCAAGAAGTATCTGGCGCAGTTGTCAGATCTGTTACTGCTGCTACAATGGCAGGTTATCAAGATTTAAGTGAGATTGAACGTGGTGCTATAGTCGACGCACGAGTGATGGGACACAGCATCTCCGAGGTAGCGATGGAGTGCGTATTTTCCCGTACCACTTGAATATCAGGAATCCGGTAAAATATCAAATGTCCGACATCGCTGCAGCCGGAGAAACATCCTGCAAGAACGGGACCAGCGAGAACTGAAGAGAATCTTTCAACGTGACAGACGAGAAACTCTTCCGCAAGTTGCTGCAGATTTCGATGCTGAGCCATCAACAAGTGTCAGCGTGCGAACCATTCAACGAAACATCATCGATATGAGGTATCGGAGCCGAAGGCCCACTCGTGTACCGTCTGTGACTGCACGACACAAAGCTTTACAGCTCGCCTGGGCCCGTCAACACCGACATCGCACTGTTGATGACTGGAAATATGTTGCCTAGTTGGACGAGACTCGCTTCATATTCTATCGAGCGGATGACAGTGTGCCGGCCGCTCTGGCCGAGCGGTTCTAGCCGCTTCAGTCGGGAACCGCAGTGCTACTACGGTCGCAGGTTCGAATCCTGCGTCGGGCACGGCTGTGTGTGATGTCCTTAGGTTAGCTAGGTTTAAGTAGTTCTAAGTCTAGGGAATTGATGACCTCAATTGTTGTCCCATAGTGCTTAGAGCCATTTGAACCATTTGATGGACGTGTACAGGTATGGAAACAACTTCATGTATCCATAGATCCTGCATGTCAGTAGGAGACTGTTCAAGGTGGTGGAGTCTCTATAATGGTGTGCAGCGTGTGCAGTTGGAGTGATATGGGACCCCTGATATGTGTAGATACGACTCTGACAGGTGAGACGTACGTAAGCTTCCTCTCTGATCACCTGCATCCGTTCATGTCTGTAGTGCATTCCGACGGACTAGGGAAATTTCATCAGGACAATGCTGCACCCCACACGTTCAGAATTGCTACAGAGTGGCTCCAGAAACACTCTTCTGAGTTTAAACACTTCCGCTGGCCGCCAAACTCCTGAGACATGAACATTGTTGAGCATATCTGGGATGCCTTGCAACGTACTGTTCAGAAGAGATCTTCACGCCCTCGTACTCTTACGGATTTGTGGACAGCCCAGCAGGATCCATGGTGTTAGTTCCGTCCAGCACTACTTCAGACATTAGTCGAGTCCAAGCGACGTCGTGTTGCGGCAGTTCTGCGTGTTCATGGTCACCCTACACGACATTAGGCAGGTCTATCAGTTTCTTTGTCTCTTCAGTGTTTGTTAGTATGTGATGGCTGCATG
The DNA here is from genome assembly GCF_021461395.2 of Schistocerca americana. Lineage (NCBI taxonomy): Eukaryota > Metazoa > Arthropoda > Insecta > Orthoptera > Acrididae > Schistocerca > Schistocerca americana. The sequence goes on from NC_060123.1 coordinate 571,250,928, forward strand.
ACTGTGACGAATGGATATTGTGCTTTACCATTCCGTGATATGGTGCTCGCGTTGGTCGCATGACTATCATGCGAACATGGAATCCAAGGGTTCCGGAGGGCCACGATCAACACTATGCAGACTATCGGCGGCCGTGCGTGACTAGCGCCTGGAAGTACACTGGTATGGGGGCGTTCAATAAGTAATGCAACAAAGCCTCTTTTGGTTTTTTTTAAACAGGTTGGTTTCATTCAAGATTCGAATACACCATATAATTCCCATTATTGCCTACTATTTTAGCTAGGAAATCCTATTTTTCAAGACAGCCTCCGTTCAAAGAGACGGCCTTGCGCCACCTTACTGGGAGGGCCGACGTCAGAGCCAACGTCTTGCTACATCACTAACCTCCCTGTCATCCACGTGCTGCTTCCTGTGTAGTGCATCCTTCATTGGGCCAAATGTAAGGAAGTCGGAAGGTGTGAGATCTACATCTAAATCTACATTTATACTCCGCAAGCCACCCAACCGTGCGTGGCGGAGGGCACTTTACGTGTCACTGTCATTACCTCCCATTCCTGGTCCAGTCGCGTATGGTTCGCGGCAAGAACGACTGCCGGAAAGCCCCCGTGCGCGCTCGAATCTCTCTAATTTTACATTCGTGATCTCCTCGGGAGGTATAAGTAGGGGGAAGCAATATATTCGATACCTCATCCAGAAACGCACCCTCTCGAAACCTGGACAGCAAGCTACACCGCGATGCAGAGCGCCTCTCTTGCAGAGTCTGCCATTTGAGTTTGCTAAACATCTCCGTAACGCTATCACGCTTACCAAATAACCCTGTGACGAAACGCGCCGCTCCTGTTCGGATCTTCTCTATCTCCTCCGTCAACCCGACCTGGTACGGATCCCACACTGATGAGCAATACTCAAGTATAGGTCGAACGAGTGTTTTGTAAGCCACCTCCTTTGTTGATGGACTACATTTTCTAAGGACTCTCCCAATGAATCTCAACCTGGCACCAGCCTTACCAACAATTAATTTTATATGATCGTTCCACTTCAAATCGTTCCGACGCATACTCCCAGATATTTTGCAGAAGTAACTGCTACCAGTGCTTGTTCCGCTGTCATATAATCATACAATAAAGGATCCTTCTTTCTATGTCTTCGTAATACATTACATTTGTGATGCTGTAGGGTGGGTAAGGAAGAACAATACAATGAATTTTTGCGAACTCTTCTCGGGCGTGCAGAATTATACGATGCCTTGCGTTGTTGAGATTAAGGAGAAGTTAGTTTTCGTTTTTCTGGCGACAAACACTCTGAAGTCTTTTTCTCAGTTTTCTGAGGGTAGCACAATCCTCTTCACAGTTGATCTTAGCACCATGGATGAGGACGTCAAACAGAATAATCTCTTCAGAATTCCAGAAGGCCGTCACGATGACTTTGCCCGCTGGGAGTGCGGCTTTGAACTTTTACTTCAGAAAAGGGTGATGTGGTGCCACTCCATGGACTGCCACTTTTTTCTGGTCAGATGCTATCAACTCATGTTGCACTACCTGTGACGGTGTTCGACAACAAATCAGCCTCGTAACGCGCAAGCAATTCCGCACAAATGGTCCCTCATCGCTCTTTATGGCCTTACATTAGGCGGCGAGGAACTAGGTGAGTACATACTTTTGAGTAGCCCAAACGGTGGACAAGTGCGTCAGCAGTGCCAACAGAGGCGTCCAGTTTGATTGTGATCCGTCTGTCACCTAGATCAACACCGCGAAGACTGTGTCTGCACGTTTCAACAATGCAGTAGTCACAGATGTATGCAGACCGCCGGCACGCAGGTGAACGGACAAGTTTGCGCGACCTTGTTGCGATAATGACAGAAGCCTAACCCAACAACTCACCGTGCTTTTGTTCACTGACAGGTCTCCGTAGGCACTCTGCAAGTGCCTATTAGTATCTGCGGTGCTCTGGGTTTCCGCCAAAAGAAACTCAGCTAATAGCTCTGTGCTTGGAACGCATCTCCGTTACAGACGTCATTTTGAAGGCTACTGACAGCGTCGCCAATTATGAATCTCATGGTACTAAAGGGGCTGAAGTGGGAATATTCCATGATGTCATCATCATCATCATCATCATCATCATCATTTATGACTGATTATGCCTTTCAGCGTTCAGTCTGGAGCATATCCCCCCTTATACAGTTCCTCCATGATCCCGTATTCAATGCTAACATTGGTGCCTCTTCTGATGTTAAACCTATTGCTTCAAAATCATTCTTTACCGAATCCAGGTACCTTCTCCTCGGTCTGCCCCGACTCCTCCTACCCTCTACTGCTGAATACATGAGTCTCTTGGGTAACCTTGCTTCTCCCATGCGTGTAACATGACCCCACCATCTAAGCCTGTTCGCCCTGACTGCTACATCTATACAGTTCATTCCCAGTTTTTCTTTGATTTCCTCATTGTGGACACCCTCCTGCCATTGTTCCCATCTACTAGTACCTGCAATCATCCTAGCTACTTTCATATCCGTAACCTCAACCTTGTTGATAAGGTAACTTGAATCCACCCAGCTTTCGCTCCCATACAACAAAGTTGGTCGAAAGATTGAACGGTGCACAGATAACTTAGTCTTGGTACTGACTTCCTTCTTGCAGAAGAGAGTAGATCGTAGCTGAGCACTCACTGCATTAGCTTTGCTACTCCTCGCTTCCAGTTCTTTCACTATGTTGCCATCCTGTGAGAATATGCATCCTAAGTACTTGAAACCGTCCACCTGTTCTAACTTTGTTCCTCCTATTTGGCACTCAATCCATTTATATTTCTTTCCCACTGACATTACTTTCGTTTTGGAGATGCTAATCTTCATACCATAGTCCTTAAATTTCTGATCTAGCTCTGAAATATTACTTTGCAAACTTTCAATCGAATCTGCCACCACAACTAAGTCATCCGGATATGCAAGACTGCTTATTTTGTGTTCACATATCTTAATCTCACCCAGCCAGTCTATTGTTTTCAACATATGATCCATAAATAATATGAACAACAGTGGAGACAGGTTGCAGCCTTGTCTTATCCCTGAAACTACTCTGAACCATGATGTGTCACAACAAATTTGCAGCCGACAATGGCCGACAAAGAAAGGTGTTTTATTACTTTTTGAACACCCCTTATAGTATTCGCTCGGCCCTGCAGGATAATCCACCCGCCGCGCGGTTGGAGGCGTCATGTCACGGATTGCGCGGCCCATTCCGCCGGAGGTTCGAGTCCATCTCGAGCATGAGTGTGTGTGATGTTCTTAGCATAAGTTAAAGTAGTGTGTAAGTCTAGGGACCGATGACCCCAGCAGTTTCGTCCCTTAGGAATTCGCACACATTTGAACATAATCCAGCCAAGTCACACACGTCGAGTTGGAAATAGTCTTGTCTGCAGTAGGACGAGAATTCACACAGAGAGTGCGACGACAATTGGGGCACCACGGGCCTTCAGCACTGTCGTGGCTACCGTTGACGTGGCAGCAGAGAGATGCGCACCGACGATGATGCGTCCAACGACAAAACTGGTTATGGATGTGTCATCACGTCTTCTTTTCATGCGAGTTGTGGTTCTACGTAGAGAATCACGAAGAACCTATCCGTGTGTGGAGACGTCAAGGAGAAGGAAGGTTGCTAGATTGCATCTATCATTGTCATAAGGGCCCAGAAACTGCAGTATTATAAGGTGGCATTGGATACATAACCTTTGGCTCGAATAGCCAGTAACATGCATTACATTTTTGGCGTGTTAAGGCAGCTAGCTGATTTCTCTCTTCGACGTGTCCGTGAAATCATCTTTCAAGGCGACTACATGTGCCGAGTCTGTGATGACCCACCTCAGTAAAGAGCGTTGCTTTGGACATCACGTTCTCCAGATCCCTCAACTACAGGGTTATTACAAATGATTGAAGCGATTTCACAGCTCTACAATAACTTTATTGGCTCTGAGCACTATGGGACTCAACTGCTGAGGTCATTAGTCCCCTAGAACTTAGAACTAGTTAAACCTAACTAACCTAAGGACATCACAAACATCCATGCCCGAGGCAGGATTCGAACCTGCGACCGTAGCGGTCTTGCGGTTCCAGACTGCAGCGCCTTTAACCGCACGGCCACTTCGGCCGGCAATAACTTTATTATTTGAGATATTTTCACAAAGCTTTGCACACACATACAAAAACTCAAAAAGGTTTTTTAGGCATTCACAAATGTTCGATATGTGCCCCTTTAGTGATTCGGCAGACATCAAGCCGATAATCAAGTTCCTCCCACAGTCGGCGCAGCATGTCCCCATCAATGAGTTCGAAAGCATCGTTGATGCGAGCTCGCAGTTCTGGCACGTTTCTTGGTAGAGGAGGTTTAAACACTGAATCTTTCACATAACCCCACAGAAAGAAATCACATGGGGTTAAGTCGGGAGAGCGTGGAGGCCATGACATGAATTGCTGATCATGATCTCCACCACGACCGATCCATCGGTTTTCCAATCTCCTGTTTAAGAAATGCCGAACATCACGATGGAAGTGCGATGGAGCACCATCCTGTTGAAAGATGAAGTCGGCGCTGTCGGTCTCCAGTTGTGGCATGAGCCAATTTTCCAGCATGTCCAGATACACGTGTCCCGTAACGTTTTTTTCGCAGAAGTAAAGGGGCCGTAAACTTTAAACCGTGAGATTGCACAAAACACATTAACTTTTGGTGAATTGCGAGTTTGCTGCATGAATGTGTGAGGATTCTCTACCGCCCAGATTCGCACATTGTGTCTGTTCACTTCACCATTAAGAAAAAATGTTGCTTCATCACTGAAAACAAGTTCGCACTGAACGCATCCTCTTCCATGAGCTGTTGCAACCGCGCCGAAAATTCAAAGCGTTTGACTTTGTCATCGGGTGTCAGAGCTTGTAGCAATTGTACACGGTAAGGCTTCTGCTTTAGCCTTTTCCGTAAGATTTTCCAAACCGTCGGCTGTGGTACGTTTAGCTCCCTGCTTGCTTCATTCGTCGACTTCCGCGGGCTACGCGTGAAACTTGCCCGCACGCGTTCAACCATTTCTTCGCTCACTGCAGGCCGACCCGTTGATTTCCCCTTACAGAGGCATCCACAAGATTTAAACTGCGCATACCATCGCCGAATGAAGTTAGCAGTTGGTGGATCTTTGTTGAACTTCGTCCTGAAGTGTCGTTGCACTGTTACGACTGACTGATGTGAGTGCATTTCAAGCACGACATACGCTTTCTCGGCTCCTGTCGCCATTTTATCTCACTGCGCTGGCGGTAGAAACCTGAAGTGCGGCTTCAGCCGAACAAAACTTTATGAGTTTTTCTGCGTATCTGTAGTGTGTCGTGACCATATGTCAATGAATGGAGCTACAATGAATTTATGAAATCGCTTCAATCATTTGTAATAGCCCTGTACTGACAACAACTGATCATGGGTCTTCAAGAGACCGGCACACTATCACTCACCAGCCACTACGACTGATGGACTCTGGCAAACGACTGGAATTGACGTAAACATATGTCACCCAAGCTCAGTTCGGCTTGATGCCCAGCAGGGTTAGAGGCATTGTTTCCGCCAGAGATGGCAGCTCGGTGTACTAAACGTCGCATCGTGCATATTCCCATATTACCTGATAATGCTATCATGTATTCTTCTTACTATGGTATTAGCGCGTTGTCCTGGAAGGATATCGTCAGGAATGTCACAGGGAAGGTTGTAGTATCGCTCTTATTCACCTTAGACAAAAAAAAAAAAAAAAAAAAAAAAAACGACACGTCACGAAGGAATTGTCCAAATAGGATAGAAATCGATAGATGTGATGTACATGTCTAGACAAGAAAATGATTCCAGTTTCAGAAATATTGGATGATTTATTCAAGAGAAAGACCATCACAAAATGAGCAGTTTAGAAATGTGTTGGTCCACCTCTAGACCTTATGGAATCAGTTCTTCGGCTTAACGCTGATTGACAGGGTTGTTGGACGTCCTTCTGAGAGATTCGTATCAAATTCTGTCCAATTCGACCGCGAGAAGTCCCGAGTTCGAGTCTCGGCCCGGCACACTGTCTCGCACCAGAGTTACTTGTCAGGGTGCGTCAGAATCTCGTTGGCCGATACCATGCTTTCATTGCCAGTTTCAGCACATTTTGTAAGATGCGGCACAAGTGGTACGTTCATTGTGTCAATAATGGTATTTGCAGTTAATTAATAGTAATAAAAACGTACACAGTAATGTGATTTTATTCCTATTATCTCCTTAAGATGGCTTCTCCGAACACAGTTTCCCTACCTCAAATTATTCAGTGGTGCATCCTCTTTATCCTGTTGGAGTTTTGCACGGTCTTACGGAAACATCCGATATTTATTTTTATGGACACCTATATAGGACAAATTGTAGGAAAAGTTCAAGGATTTTCAAGTACAGATTGAGATTAACAGTTACTTATTTGCTCTAATGATTGCCATAAATCACAATAAAATTAACAGAGAGCAAAATTCGACACAGTTCTAATCAAATGACGATCGCACTACTGCATTTACGACACTTACATTCTCCTAAACAGTTACCGTGCAGCGATAAACACCAGATGGCAGCCGAAGATGACACTCTCTGTGCGATGGCCTGATGCAGAATCCCAGTCCTCAGCTCTCTGCCTTCATGGCTCTACATGGAAGCAACGACTCCATGCTGTTGCCAATGTGATGGGTGAGAACTGTTGCTGAATTCATGAAGAAGCAACAGATAGTGCACGTAACTTTGCTATTGGCCTAATATGCACATTTTTAAATACATAATTGGTATTGGTTTGAAGCAGGGTTTCCATGATTGGTCAACTTTACATGCCAAGAACATTGTTCAGAGTGACACAATACTATTGGCTGACAAGTGAGACAAATCTTTAGAGCGAATGCAGCTGACTCTCCCAAACTGGTAGGGTTGTGTCACAGCGTCCGGCTCTTTGAAGTACATGCAGATTGGCAAAAAATGTCGTGCTCGATTATTCTCTGGGGGGGGGGGGGGGCGGGGGGCGGGGCTATGCTGAGGCCGTTTTCTAACCCGGGGGGGGGGGGTTCGGTTCTTGCCTAACATTCAATAGCTGCAGAGTATATCACTTCCCGACTTCCTCAAAACTGCCCATATCCCCAGAGGAGACCCTTTTGATCTAATGGGATTCACAGACTGCCTTTTGCCGACAAAAAAAACGCCATAGAGGCCTTCCCAAGGTCATACTACTCTGGCGCTGCGCGGAGTGACCGCGCGGTTTGAGGCGTCATCATATCGCGTCGCGGGTTGTGCGGCTCCTCCCGCGGGAGGTTCGAGTCCTCCCTCGGGCATCGGTGTGTGTGTTGCTCTTAGCATACGTTAGTTTAAGAAGTGTGTAAGCCTAGGATCGATGACCTCAGCAGTTTGGTCCCCTAGTAATTCACGCACACAAACGTACACTACCCTGGCGTGGCGAGCAAAAAAATGGCTCTGAGCACTATGGGACTTAACATCGGAGGTCATCAGTCCCCTAGATCTTAGAACTACTTAAACCTAACAAACCTAAGGACATCAAACACATCCATGCCCGAGGCAGGATTCGAACCTGAGACCGTAGCAGTCGCGCGGTTCCAGACTGAAGCGCCTAGAACCGCTCGGCCGGCGAGCACAAAGTTGCGTTTCCAAATACACCACTCCACTATCTTCACTAAAGTAACTGCGACATAGCTGCAGAAAATGAATTAATATTGCGTAGCCATGTAAGACAATAACGTCATATCATAACACTAATGTCATAACAGAAAGATGTACTGTGCATAACCAAATGAAATTTGCTTGCCTCTTAGGTTTCTAGGTAATTCACCTGCAAGAAAATTTGGGCTGAACACCTCTAGCCCCATATAATATTGTACAATAAGCTTTGTGTATCTCCTATAGTCCTTAGTATGTGCAGTATGAAAGTTTGCAAACTCACCCAGGCAGCAATACTTGGCCTCTTGGATAAATTTCTGCTGACACACGTATCACTGTCAATGTGAATGAACTCGCGACAAGTGGCTCGTCGGCCTACTTTACAAACTTTTTCTTCTGTTTGCCATGCGATAGTGAATGAGACAGCTTCTTACATCCAATGTGAAACTGGTGGTCAGCCGAGAAAGAGTTAGGTAGCGAAGGGAACTGGCATGGCATCCGCTAAATGACTTCCGCCGGTTTCAAAAGGCTTTTCTGCACGGCTCTTTCACTAATTGGAGATGAAGGATGTAGTGGCCAGCGAGACATATTTCCCGTCTTCGGTCTGAGTCGCCGCCCGTATCGGAGATATTCGTTGCGCACATTCTGGAAGCGTTGAGAGTTGTAGCCGCCAGGTCGTTGCCCCCGCGCATTTATACTTTCGTGTTCAGAAAAGTTGTTTATTTCGCGCTACAGATACTTCCAGCAACAAATTCCTTAATTCTCCTGTACAAGTAGAGTTTTCTTTTCCGAGTAAGTATTTTCTTACAGTTTTTACCTAGGATTGTCTTACTGGTACCTGTTTATCTGATACACTGTGCCCCGTATGTTCAAGACAAAAGTGGCTCCGCGTTAGTGGTGCCGACATTCAGTCATTAACAAGATAGTTTTACTTAAAACAAGAAATACTTTTAATATTTACGGTTACAGGAATTTAAAAACTACACGATGTGTTGAAAATAGTCGTCTTGCGCTTCGGTGCATTTTTGTGTTTGTAAAAACCCATTGAAACTCACGAAGTACTGTAGCATCGACTGTTTCAATATTCTGGCACATGCAGTTCCTTGCTTTGTTCGCCATTTTATGGTTACTTTCATACACCTTTTCTTTTATATGTATAGCATATATAAGAATCACAAGTGGACGATTTAGGTGACTGAGGCGGGCTCAAACGTTCGTTTATTGTTCGCTCTACGTCACTGCTTCATAATACGATACAGCGATCAACAATGGTACGTTGCTCCATCGTGCTGGAAAAAGCAGAACTGGCTCTCATTTATCTTTCACTGAGAGGTAAAAATGCTCGAAAATCTTAAGACATAAAGCTGTAATAATGTTGGTTTTAAAGAACTTGAGATTGATAATTCGATTACGAGAAACCGCATATCAAACTCTAGCGCTTTCTGTCGTGAAGCGGAATTTAGTGCATGATTTAAGAACTTGGACAAGTAGCGGTTAGTCTGAGTATTCACATAACCAGAACTGTAAGATGATGCTTCATCGTTCATAGAACCCAATATCGGGTCAAGTGCGCCATATACAAACTTTTTAAGCAACCGCTCGTAACAATTATCCCTCTTTCCTTTATCGGCTGGCAGGCAATGAATGAATTCAACAAATGCGCTAAGGTTTCGGATGTAAAAACATATTACAGAAAGACAAAATGTACATTCAACATGTGTCTGTTGCGAATACACCTGATATTTTTGATCTAGCAGTAATTTTCTGAAAAATGTTTGCAACAATTTCTAGAGTTCAAAGTGTAGTCTTAGTTAATATTAGAATCGGAGACATCGCCACTAGACCCTCATTTTGTTATCAACTTCCCAACACTACTTTTTGAAGGAACCGACATCCATATATACTACTGGCCATTAGAATTGCTACACCACGAAGATGACGTGCTACAGACGCGAAATTTAACCGACAGGAACAAGATGCTGTGATATGCAAATGATTAGCGTTTTAGAGCATTCACACAAGGTTGGCGCCGGTGGCGACACCTACAACGTGCTGACGTGAGGAAATTTTCCAACCAATTTCTCATACACAAACAGCAGTTGACCGGCGTTGCCTGGTGAAACGTTGTTGTGATGCCTCGTGTAAGGAGGAGAAATGAGTGCCATCACGTTTCCGACTTTGATAAAGGTCGGATTGTAGCCTATCGCGATTGCGGTTTATCGTATCGCGACATTGCTGCTCGCGTTGGTCGAGATCCAATGACTGTTAGCAGAATATAGAATCGGTGGGTTCAGGAGGGTAATACGGAACGCCGTGCTGGATCCCAACAGCCTCGTGTCAGTAGCAGTCGAGATGACAGGCATCTTATCCGCATGGCTCTAATGGATCGTTTAGCCACGTCTCGATCCCTGAGTCAACAGATGGGGACGTTTGCAAGACAACAACCATCTGCACGAACAGTTCAACGTCGTTTGCAGCAGCATGGACTATCAGCTCGGAGACCATGGCTGCGGTTACTCTTGACGCTGCATCACAGACAGGAGCGCCTGCGATGGTGTACTCAACGACGAACCTGGGTACACGAATGGCAAAACGTCATTTTTTCGGATGAATCCAGGTTCAGTTTACAACATTATGATGGTTGCATCCGTGTTTGGCGACATAGCGATGAACGCACATTGGAAACGTCTATTCGTCATCGCCATACTGCCGCATCACCCGCTGTGTAGATATGGGGTGCCATTGGTTTCATGTCTCGGTCACTTCTTGTTCGCATTGAAGACACTTTGAACAGTGGACGTTACATTTCAGATGTGTTACGATCCGTGGCTCTACCCTTCATTTAATCTCTGCGAAACCCTACATTTCAGCAGGATAATGCACGATCGCATGTTGCAGGTCCTGTACGGGCCTTTCTGGATACAGAAAATGTTCGACTGCTGCCCTGGCGAGCACAGAACTGGCGAGAACTGTGGTATCGTCTTGAAGCTGCATGGGCAGCTGTACCTGTACACGACATCCAAGCTTTTTTGACTCAATGCCCAGGCGTATCAAGGCCGTTATTACGGACAGAGGTGGTTGTTCTGGGTACTGATTTCTCAGGAACTATGCACCCAAATTGCGTGAAAATGTAATCACATTTCAGTTCTAGTATAATATATTTGTCCAATGAATACCCGTTTATCAGCTGCATTTCTTCTTGGAGGAATAATTTTAATGGCCAGTAGTGTATGTACTGCGTAAAGCACTGTGAAGTAAATGGCAAAGATTACTTCCTATTGTACTAGAGCCCATGAAAAATTTGACGTTTCTTCCCAAACCAATCAGAACGGATATAAGTTCCAACTTTACGCACCATTTGATTCAAAGAATATGCAATACTTTACTTAAACAACCCAAAAAGCGATCAAAAGCCCCCCCTTCTCACTATCAAGTGGCAACTTGAGCTACGTTAATTAACGACGCCTGTCACGTGATCGGAAGGACGGGCGAGCGTGACACAATAAAAATCACAACGTATTGCCGCTTTTGTCTTGCACAGAATGTGTTAACTTCATTCCTGATATAATTTTCTAGCTCTAGAATTTAAATTATCTTTTTTTTCACTGCTCCTATGCTCCACGTTCCAATTTGTAAACAGTACTGTGCCCAAAGGTACACTTTTAGTTTATCTCGGTCAATTCATTTCAATATTTAGTTAGTGATCATTTACAGTATCATTTTCAAATAGTGAATTATTCATCATTACTATGTCATCGGCAAAACAAGTCCACACAGCCGTGTGCGTTAGGACATCGCTTTGGGTCGGAGCGACTGCCCCTCATCCAATCCGCCTGGCAGCGTAACGGCGAGGGCTGGCCGGTGTGCCGGCCACCTTGGATGAGGTTTTTAGGCGGATTCTCCCATACGACTAGATGAATACTGGGTTAGTACCTACGTCTCGCCTCAGTTACAGGATTCACATGCATTTCAACAACGTTCTCACACTAGACACACACAGATGGCGTACAGAAACTCTGTCCAGTGGGAGAAGAGGTGGCAGCAGAAAGGGCATCTGGCTACTCTCTGTTATTAATATTGCCAAATTCGGAATAACATGATGACATAGAATAAGGCCAGGAAAAAGAAGATAGATAGACTTTGCCTTCTATAAATTTGACGTTTAGTAGTTCATTGCACAATGAAATGTTTGTAGTCATTAAGTCACAAAATTGTCAGAGGGGCCGGCCAGAGTGGCCGAGCGGTTAAAGGCGCTACAGTCTGGAACCGCGCGACCGCTACGGTCGCAGGTTCGAATCCTGCCTCGGGCATGGATGTTTGTGATGTCCTTAGGTTAGTTAGGTTTAAGTAGTTCTAAGTTCTAGGGGACTTATGACCACAGCAGTTGAGTCCCATAGTGCTCAGAGCCATTTGAACCATTTTTTTGTCAGAGGCATTCAATAAGTAATACAACACATAATACATGAAAAGCACCACTTTGCTTTTGTTCTACAGTATTAATTTGTATTATGTTAACCGGTTTTCGATTTACAAGACCATCTTCAGACATTTACTGAGTATTGTCACCAAAGAAGTTACCATGTTTGCAAACAACATTAGAAGAGAAGTAACACGTCTAGAGTGAAGCAGAAACATACAGTAAGTAACATCTTTGACAGTGTGGTGGTAGTGCAATGAAACAATAAAAAATTGAGCAGTAAATAAATAAAAATGGAGTAAACAGGAAAATTTTTAACACAGAATAGGAACAGTGTGCCTACATAACAGTTTTTATTAATAATCAAAACTAATAAAATAAAATAAAATTGGTACTTGACAAGGCTACATCAGGAGGTATAAAACATGGAGAATGATACACAAACCAATTAAAAGAAGAAACTATTATCATTGTAACTACAGAATACGTAAGGAACCTAAGCAATATCAATAAGATATTTGAGTGCAAATATCAAATACTGGTTTAAATATGTAGATGATGTCCTGTGTACGTGGACTGGTACTACAAGACACCTCAACACATTTCTGAAAAACCTAAATAGTCAACATGAAAATATTCAGATCGCAATGGAGATTGGCAACAAATCCGCAAGAAATGGTGTACAGTACCATATCTAGGTGAGGTATCACAGATTGTAGCCAAAGCACTGAAAGCCTGCGAGTATAGGCTTTCCTACAATGTTAAGAACACGACAGCCCAGCGTATTTTAATAGTAAAGGTAAGATCCAGTTATTAGTTAAAATGGGGTATACAAAAGCCACCTGTTCTGATTGTGACAAAATTTTACATCGGTCAGTCAGGCAGAGACATAGCAACTAGGCTGGCTGAACATGAATGCAGATGGAGGTTGCAGAATGCTGACTCTGCATTTGTGAGTGTTACAACTACCAGCCAGGGTCCCATGTATTTCACTTAGCAAACAAAGGCCATAAACTCAAGCTGCTGGAGGCCCTGGAAATTAACAACATCTAGCTCACAGTCCAGATCTAATCCTAAATGACCAGACACAGCTCAACACTTCCCCTCTCCTAAACTTCATATAATCATCTCTGATGCTCATTACTTCCCACACTCTCTCTTCCTACATATTCCCATTTTCCTGTATTCATTAAGTTCTTTTGTTTCATTGAAGTTGTCTATGTATTCCACATAGACTGTAGTTTCAATTGTTAAGGCTTTCTTTTAACTGGTACTTGTATTACCGTCCATGTTTAACACCTCTTGTATTTGTCTCATCAAATATTGTTTATATTTTACTTAGTTTATTTATTTAATGCAAACTGTTACATAGTCACAGCTTTGAATATGATGTTAATGTTAAAATGCAGTACCGCCACACTCTCAAAGATTGCATTTACGTTATGTTCCCTCAAACTCCTCCACTTTCCTGTATTTATTTATTTCTGTTTATCTTATTGATATTGCTTAAGTTCCTTATGTATTCTGTAATTACAATGATAATTTTTTCTTCTTTCAGTTGGTTTGTGTAGCACTCTCCATGTTTTATACCTCCTGATGTAGCCTTGTCAAATACTAATTTTACTTTATTAGTTTTGTTTATCTATAGAAACAGTTATGTAGGCATGCTGTTACTACTCTGTGTTAAAGTTTTTCCTGTGTCCTGCATTTTTGTTTATGTACTGCTCATTTTTTTCCCTTTTTCATTGCATTACCACCACACTGTCAAAGATGTTACTTACTGTATGTTTCTGCTTCAGTTTAGACGTGTTACTTCTCTTCTAATGTTGTTTGCAAACATTGTAACGTCTTTGGCGACAATTTTCAGTAAATGTCTGAAGATGGCCTTGTAAGCCGAAAATCGGTTAACACAATAAAAATTAATAGTGTAGGACAAAAGCAAACTGGTGTTTTTCATTTATTACAATGTTGTTCGACCAAGAACCGATGGAAGGTTCTGTTAACATAATACAACACATTTTCTATCGGCAAATTTCGGTTGAAAAACGCGGAATTTATTGTGGGACATCGTGGAATAATCCCCCTCTCACACTATAGTTTAATGAAGTCCCGATATGGGGCAGCGCTATACGTTGCTTTCAGAATGGCGTCTGTAACGTGTGATGTCGTCAGTCATACGACCACACCGCTGCCTGAGAGATCGATCCGCCGGATGCGATTCTCTCGATAAACGGAACAGAAGAACGGCTGTGTTAGCCAAAGAGTTCACAGCCAGTCGCAGTACTTATGCTCGCCGCGGGGCGCCGCTGGGCCACTTCATGTGCAGCAGGAGAGTAGTGCAGTTATGCCAGTCTACAGTTTGTAGCCGCGCTCCGTCAGTCAGCGCCAATGTTAAAGTGCGCGTCATTTATGTTGGCGGCCGAGTTTAGGTTCGTTCTGCGCATCTGACGTCAAAAAATACAGTCAACCAATGAACAGAGAACGACGTTGCCAGATCTCGACTGCAGAGCAGAGCACGGACGAGTGTCTTCAGTTTTAGAAACGTTCAGTCATAAGCAAAGTAATAGAACAAAAGCAATGACTTGATAGCAGACTTTGTTTTTTGAAAGTTTGGAAAAACCATTCTTTACACCAATTGCTTCATTTTCTATTAATTAATTAAACCAAACAAGCAATAAGACTCTTAATTCAGGCCATAGCAAGGAAAGGTGTTTGTATTAATTTCACGAACCGCTTTTTCGCAATAAAGAACAGCGGTAATTGTTTATTTCCTATTGTACTTCGATGAAGTGCGAGTAATTCATAGGCATACCAACAGTGTTTGTCAGAATTTGGCGTGACGTGTTAGAGTCCATATGTAGAGACGCTGAAGAACGAGCTACGCTAGCGTAAATTTTAAGGGGTTGGGTGGGTAAGCGAAAGGTAGAAAGTTTAAACCTTGTGCGATGCTAAATATTTTTTTTCTTTTAAAACAATATCAAAGTGTCGTACTTCATGAATTTTATTCGTTTGAATGCAATTTTTTGAAATTTCTAGTGCTTTGTCTCTTCATTAACCCTTTCGCTGCTGCAGTCACGTGCTCCCCGCATTCCGCGCTGTGCGTGATTTGGTCATCACTGCACTGCTCGCCTGTGCAGACACATGGTCTTCCCACTGCTTTGACACACTTATCATTCGATTTCACAAAAACTATTTGGCCCAATAATTAGATTTTTACACATCTTCTTGACTGATACCTTCCCCCCATAAATGACTTAATTTTGTTTCGATGTTCAACCCAGTTATTGTGCAGCATTAAATGTAGTAAACCATTGCATGAAATTTTGAAGAGTTTGCAGAGGTAAAAGTCCATAGGGTATACTTTCCGTATGGTCGATTTTAGTTGCCACAATGTTGAGAATGAAATGTGGACAAGGTACCTAAATTTCATATAAAATTTACTCTATAACAATTTCTCATTTAATTTAAGTACCACATAGGTGTCGTATGTAATATTGAGAAATATTCCGTCTTTCGCGACTGTAATAAAAGTTTCATTTACACCGGGCGCGTTTGGCTTTATTTTAAAGCACTGCAGTCAGTCAAAGGAATTGGGGGGAAGGTATCAGTCAAGAGGATGTGTAAAAATCTAATTTTTGGGCCAAATAGTTTTTGTGGAATCGAATGATAAGTGTGTCAAAGCAGTCGGAAACACTATGTGTCAGCACAGGCGAGCAGTGCAGTGACAAAATCGCGCACAGCGCGGAATGCGGGGAGCACGTCTCTGTAGCAGCGAAAGGGTTAATGCGGCCGTGGTGGCTTTACTTCATAAACTGCGCGCTCCCCCCTAAACGTAAGCTTGCGAACTACACTACGCTATGGCGCTGTTTCTCTTGGCGCGTGCGTCGTGAGCAACTGGCAACGCAGCAATCTCCCGCGTCTGGGCGGGCATGCGCGAGCCGCCAAGATAAAAGAATTCAACTATAGTCATCGTCTACAGCTCAGTCATTGCTGCCATCAGGTCTTTGTAGCTCCGTTCCAAGTTAGTCTTCAAATTCACTGGATTCGACATTCAAGATTACGACAGAGTAATTCGTCACTGCAAGATTTGTGACTTGTAAATTATGTCATCCTACAGGCGCTTAGTCTAGTCGCGTCTTCTACAATTGTCAACCAACTGATTATGGACTACAGAAAAGTTAAGTAATAAATACTTTCTTATTTTGTACTCCTGCTAATTAATTGTGATTTCCTGTTGTAGCTACCAAACAGTCTTGGCATCGTAGTACCCACGTTTCCACCTCCTTGGCTACCTCATATTTGCCACCTCATGTTGATGGACTCGATTACGGTGGAAGATCGAGAGCCATCATAAATGATATGCGTTCGAAGCAGAGAACTGTCATTGAGTTTCATTGGCAAAAAACCAGAGCATCGCAAATATTCGTAGGTGCTTGCGAAATGTCTACGGAGATCTGTAAGTGAACAACAGCATGGTGGGTCGTTGGGCGAGGCGTCTGTCATCATCGCAAGGTCACGCAAACCTTTCTGATCTCCTGCTTGCAGGCCGGGTGCACACAGGTTTGACTCCTGCACTTTTGGAATGCGGTGACACTTTCATTCGAGGTGATAGACGGATCACAATTAAACGCCTCGCTGCAGAACTGGACGTCTCTGTTGGTAGAGCAGCCACACTGGTCAGCCATTTGGGGTCCTCAGAGGTGAGCGCTTGCTAGGTTCCTCGCCACCTAACAGACGATCATAAAGAGCAACGAAGGTCCATCGGAGCGGAAATGGTTCAAATGGCTCTGAGCACTATGGGACATAACATCTGAGGTCATCAGTCCCCTAGAACTTAGAACTACTTAAACCTAACTAACCTAAGGACATCACACACATCCATGCCCGAGGCAGGATTCGAACCTGCGACCGCAGCAGTCGCGCTGTTCCGGACGTCGCGCCTAGAACCGCTCGGCTACCGAGGCCGGCGGAGCGGAAATGCTTCTGCGTTATGCGGCTGATCGTGGCAATTTTCTGTCGAACATCGTCACAGGCGATGAAACATGGGTTCAACACTTCGAAGCGCAAACAAAACAGCAATTTGTGGAGAGGTCCTACACCGCTTGTCCTCCCAAGAAACGACTTCAGATTGTTCGTCGCAGCAAAAATGCAAGAGAGATTCTCCTTGTCTGTGACAACGCTAAGCCTCACAGTGGACTCGAGCTCAGAAAACATTGGACTGTTCTTCACCGTCCACCCTACACCCTGCATTCGCACCTTCTGACTTCGATCTGTTTGGCCCAGTGTAGGATGATGAGAAGGTTACTAATGTAACGAGTACAGTGGTACCATGCCAGCATGCAGACACTCCCAGTGAGGTGGCGTAAGGCCATCGTACTTAACGGAGATTATCTTGAAAATTGGTATTTTGTAGTCAAACGATTGGGGAATAATATGGTGTATTGGAATCCTGAATATAAACAACCAGCATCCAAAAAAAAAAAAAAAAAAAAAAAAAAAAAAAAAAAAAAAAAAAAAAAAAAAAAATGTTGCATTACTAATGAAAGCATGTCGTATAGTACAGAGCTAATACAAATGGTTATGATGAAATAATTGCAATAATGAGCGTAATTATATCAGTGCTAATAGCATTGTGACAATACATTTTCGACAATATAACGTCCCATTCAATTGGGAAAAGTGGAAAACAGATGTGAAGACACCAAAGAAAGTATTAGATCTGGAGGTGTAGTTAACTTTTTCGTGACAAAATGACAGTTAATGAGGGAAAGAAGAAGTGATAATGAGGAAAAAAATCCATCATAAAATACAGAAAAGACTGATGTAAGAACGGGGAACTGAGGCAGTGCAGATACTGTAACAGATTTCTAATTCGCGGTTGGACAGTAAAAGGACAGTTGTGATATATCGAGAGGGAAGCTATGTCTGTGATAACAGGAGAACCTGTTATCTACTCGTTAATACAGTGTGATTTTAGGACGGACACAGTTTTCAGGGCACTCCGTTCCACAGACATATTGCTGAAACCGTGCAAGTGGTTGCGAATGCTCTATAATTCTGTCAAGATACGAAAGGTTCATGACATATATCGATAGACCTCGTATTGCATTTATAGAACGACGGTAAGTATTTGCTATATGAGCACAGGTATTGAGAAGTCCAGTGGTTAAAAATTTGTGGTAAGTTCCTATGGGATCAAACTGCTGAGATCATTAGTCCCTACGCTTACACACTACTTAATCTAACTTAAATTATCGTACGTTGAGAACAACACACACACCCATGTCCGACGGAGGACTCGAACCTCCGACGGGGTGAATCGCGTAAACCGTGGCATGGCGCCTGAGACCACGCGGCTACCCTCGCGGCCCAGTGGCAAAGAAGCAAATGAAGAATCCAGTGTGTGCGTAAGTTGCGTCGCCTATCCTACTGCATCCGTCACGACTTGGCATACGAGGGTCTTATATGATGAGACAACCGAATGGCAGACACGTACGTTCATCAATGAGCCGAAGCATTATGATCCCAGGCTAATAGCGTGTTGGTCCACCTTTGGAAAACAATGCTGCAATGATTCTGCGTAAAACGCATCCTGTGAGTTAGCACAGGTAACGCATCCGACAAGATATAGGTGGGTTACTACAGGCATGTGGTACCAGAGATCTATACACTGGACACGCATTTCTCCTAAATCACATGTGACTGATTTGTGGGCGCCCGATAGCAGCCCATATGTGTTCCATCAGTTCCAGATAAGTCGTATTTGGTGGCCGAGTTAAAAAAGTTGAGTTCATTATCTTGTTGCTCAAACCACTGTAGCACCGTTATGGCCTTGTGACACGGACAGTTAATGTGTTTGGATACGCCATTGTCGTCGGGGAAGACATCCAGCATGAAGGGATGCAATGTTACGCAATGACATTCACGTAGTTCACACCTGTCATATTTCTGTTACCACCACAGCGCCCTTGGAAGCCCAAATGAATGCCCCCCGCCCATAGCATAGTACTACCTCCATCGGTCTGCTTCTGTGGCGAGGTATGTGTTTCCAGCAGCCTTCCACACTGATGGAAATGGAAATGTCGTGTGGCTAGGGCCTCCCGTCGGGTAGACCGTTCGCCTGGTGCAGGTCTTTCGATTTGACGCCACTTCGGCGACCTACGCGTCGATGGGGATGAAATGATGATGATTAGGACAACACAACACCCAGTCCCAGACCGGAGAAAATCTCCGACCCAGCCGGGAATCGAACCCGGGCTCTTAGGATTGACAGTCTGTCACGCTGACCACTCAGCTACCGGGGCGGACCCACACTGATGATAGCGTATGCACTCACGACCATAGGAATAGAAAAGCAGCCGGAATCACTCAACAGAGGAAAGTTCACTGGGCCTGACGGGATACCAATTCGATTCTACACAGAGTACGCGAAAGAACTTGCCCCCCTTCTAACAGCCGTGTACCGCAAGTCTGTAGAGGAACGAAAGGTTCCAAATGATTGGAAAAGAGCACAGGTAGTCCCAGTCTTCAAGAAGGGTCGTCGAGCAGATGCGCAAAACTATAGGCCTATATCTCTGACGTCGATCTGTTGTAGAATTTCAGAACGTTTTTTGCTCGTGTATCATGCCGTTTCTGGAAACCCAGAACCTACTCTGTAGGAATCAACATGGATTCCGGAAACAGCGATCGTGTGAGACCCAACTCGCCTTATTTGTTCATGAGACCCAGAAAATATTAGATACAGGCTCCCAGGTAGATGCTATTTTCCATGACTTCCGGAAGGCGTTCGATACAGTTCCGCACTGTCGCCTGATAAACGAAGTAAGAGCCTACGGAATATTAGACGAGCTGTGTGGCTGGATTGAAGAGTTTTTAGCAAACTGAACACAGCATGTTGTTATCAATGGAGAGGCGGCTACAGACGTTAAAGTAACCTCTGGCGTGCCACAGGGGAGTGTTATGGGACCATTGCTTTTCACAATATGTATAAATAACTTAGAAGTTAGTGTCGGAAGTTCCATGCGGCTTTTCGCGGATGATGCTGTAGTATACAGAGAAGTTGCAACATTAGAAAATTGCAGCGAAATGCAGGAAGATCTGCAGCGGATAGGCACTTGGTGCAGGGAGTGGCAACTGACCCTTAACATATACAAATGTAATGTATTGCGAGTATATAGAAAGAAGGATCCTTTATTGTATGGTTATATGATAGCGGAACAAACACTGGTAGCAGTTAGTTTTGTAAAATATCTGGGAGTATGCGTGCGGAACGATTTGAAGTGGAATGACCATATAAAATTAATTGTTGGTAAGGCGGGTACCAGGTTGAGATTCATTGGGAGAGTCCTTAGAAAATGTAGTCCATCAACAAAGGAGGTGGCTTACAAAACACTCGTTCGACCTATACTTGAGTATTGCTCATCAGTGTGGGATCCGTACCAGATCGGGTTGACAGAGGAGAGAGAGAAGATCCACAGAAGAGCGGCGCGATTCGTCACAGGATTATTTGGTAACCGTGATAGCGTTACGAAGATGTTTAACAAACTCAAGTGGCAGACTCTGCAAGAGAGGCGCTCTGCATCGCGGTGTAGCTTGCTCGCCAGGTTTCGAGCGGGTGGGTTTCTGGATGAGGTATCGAATATATTGCTTCCCCCTACTTATACCTCCCGAGGAGATCACGAATGTAAAATTAGAAAGATTCGAGCGCGCACGGAGGCTTTCCGACAGTCGTTCTTCCCGCGAACAATACGCGACTGGGACAGAAAAGGGAGGTAATGATAGTGACACGGAAAGTGCCCTCCGCGACACACCGTTGCGTGGCTTGAGGAGTATGAATGTAGATGTAGATGTAGATCGACGTGGTGTAACAAGCAACGTGAGTCATCCGTGCAGGCGACACTTTCCCGTTGATTCACGCTCCAGTCTCGATGATCCCGTGCTCACTGCACTTTAATTGCCCTTGTCGTGGGGCCAATACGATAACACGTAGGTTTCGTCTGGTGCCGAGCCCCATGTTCAAAAATGCGTGCTGCACTTTGAGCTCTGAATTACTTGCGCCTACACCAACACTGTACCCTGCCGTTAGATCTGCCTACCGTGGTTTACAAAGCACGCAAGTCTTCGACCTTTACGATCTCTCATGAGGCGTTGACGTCCATCATCTTGACGCCTACTCGTGGTTTCAGCGTCCTTCAGCTGCTTTGCATAGACACTCCCGACAGCAGAACGCGAACAGCCGTTTCTCGAGTTCTCGTTCCCAGGCGTGGCGCGATAGCAATCTGCCCTTTGTGAAAGTCACTTATGTCAGTGGATTTTCCCATCTGCGGCCCGTATCGTACGTAGAGTGATCCTCATTCGTCTCTGCTCCACTTATACTCTTCCCTCACGTCGTTACGTTCCCACGCACTGAATCTCGAGGTGGGCAGTGGTCATAATGTTTTGGCCCGTCGGCGCATCTTACACAAGCTCATTTTCGTTTGCACCAACCGATAATTCAACGCACTTCGTAATAGCATGCAGTCATCTACTACTAACAGTTCACGTTCACTTAATTACTCTTGATGTATTAAAAAACTCAACGTTGCCTTTCTCACACAACAAAGAATAAGTATCTCTTAGCTGTTTTAGAATCCTGTACACAAAACAATTACTTGGTATAGCACATATTAGTATCCCTTAGCTGTTTTAGAATGCTGAACACAAAACAGTTACTTGCTATAGCACATATTACAAGGGTGAGTCAAATGAATACCTTAAATTTTTTTTAAATATTATTTATTGTGCAGAAGTGGTACAACGCTGTATCACTTTTCAACATAATCTCCCCACGCTAAATGCAAGTCCTCCAGCGCTTACAAAGTGCATAAATTCCTTTAGAAAAAAATTCTTTTGGTAGTCCGCGCAGCCACTCATGCACCGCATGCTGTACCCCTTCATCAGAATGGAACTTCGTTCCTCCAATTGCTTCTTTGAGTGGTCCAAACATACGAAAATCACTTGGGGCAAGGTCTGGTGAGAATGGTGGATGAGGAAGACATTCACATTGCAGGTCTGTGATTGTTGTAACTGTTGTACGGACAGTGTGGGGCCTTGCATTGTCATGCCGCAAAAGAACCCCTGCTGACAGCAATCCACGTCGCTTTGATTTGATTGCAGGCCGCAGATGGTTTTTTTGGGAGATCTGTGTATAATGCACTGATGTCAGTGGTCCCTCTTGGCACGCAATGCTCCAAAATGACGCCTTTTTCGTCCCAAAAGAGTGTCAGCATAACCTTCACTGCTGATGGTTCTGCTCGAAACTTCTTTGGTTTTGGATAATGAGTAATGGCGCCATTCCTTGCTCGCTCTCTTCGTTTCCGGTTGGTGGAAGTGAACCCAGGCTTCGTCCCGAGTAACGATTCTTGCAAGGACGCTATCACCTTCTCGTTCAAAGCGCCGAAGAAGTTCTTCACAAGAATCAACACGTCGATCTCTCATTTCAGGAGTCAGCTGCCGTGGCACCCATCTTCCAGACGCTTTGTGCAACTGGAGCACATCATGCACAGTGTGGTGTGCTGACCCATGACTAACCTGTAAACATGCTGCAGTGTCATTCAGTGTCAGTCGGCAGTTTTCCTTCACTATGGCTTCAACTGCTGCAATGTTCCGTGTAGTCACAACTCGTTGTGCCTGACCTGGACGAGGAGCATCTTCCACTGGAGTCACACCATTTGCGAACTTCCTACTCCATTCGTAGAATTGCTGCTGTGACAAACATGCATCACCGTACTGAACCTTCATTCGATGATGAATTTCAGTAGGTTTCACACCTTCACTACATAAAAACCGAATAACAGAACGCTGTTCTTCCCTGGTGCAAGTCCCAAGTGGGGCGGCCATCTTTATACTGATACTGCGGCAGTATGTTTGAATCTGCACTATGCTGCCACCTACAGGCCATTCTGCACGCTGTTTGTAGCACGCTTACCCACTTACAGGATAACGGCGCGAAATTTCGATTTGTTATTACAAATTTAAGGTTTTCATTTGACTCACCCTCGTACTAATCGAACAATAAAACTGGAAGAAGAAATGGGTAAAAATAATAATACTGTGCAATGCAGCTTGTAACTGTAACAAGTGTACACGGTCCAGACACATTAACGTGACCACCGACTATGTTCGACATCAACGTGCAGTAACTACCCACATACGGCAGGTGGCAGCACTGGCAGTTGCCGAGAATTCTTCCGGGTTAGTATGCCCGTGGTCCATGGAACTCTTCTATCCCTGACGTTTCGTCTAAAGCCACGTTCGGGGGTGCTCCTGGTTGTGCTGAGTCTTGCCGACTGACGAGTCGGACGTCGGAGAACGGCCCAAATACCGTCGAAAGTGGGCGTGGTCTGGATTTCACGTGATAGCAGAGCTAAACCTTGTCAAGGATAAAATGTAACTATGGATCATAGTACGTCAAAGATAAAAACTTCTAATCGATTCTGTAGTGCCACTGTCCATATATCGCTGAGTTTCATAGCTGCTTCTTTTCTGTTAGAATTATCCCCATGTTTATACACTCCTGGAAATGGAAAAAAGAACACATTGACACCGGTGTGTCAGACCCACCATACTTGCTCCGGACACTGCGAGAGGGCTGTACAAGCAATGATCACACGCACGGCACAGCGGACACACCAGGAACCGCGGTGTTGGCCGTCGAATGGCGCTAGCTGTGCAGCATTTGTGCACCGCCGCCGTCAGTGTCAGCCAGTTTGCCGTGGCGTACGGAGCTCCATCGCAGTCTTTAACACTGGTAGCATGCCGCGACAGCGTGGACGTGAACCGTATGTGCAGTTGACGGACTTTGAGCGAGGGCGTATAGTGGGCATGCGGGAGGCCGGGTGGACGTACCGCCGAATTGCTCAACGCGTGGGGCGTGAGGTCTCCACAGTACATCGATGTTGTCGTCAGTGGTCGGCGGAAGGTGCACGTGCCCGTCGACCTGAGACCGGACCGCAGCGACGCACGGATGCACGCCAAGACCGTAGGATCCTACGCAGTGCCGTAGGGGACCGCACCGCCACTTCCCAGCAAATTAGGGACACTGTTGCTCCTGGGGTATCGGCGAGGACCATTCGCAACCGTCTCCATGAAGCTGGGCTACGGTCCCGCACACCGTTAGGCCGTCTTCCGCTCACGCCCCAACATCGTGCAGCCCGCCTCCAGTGGTGTCGCGACAGGCGTGAATGGAGGGACGAATGGAGACGTGTCGTCTTCAGCGATGAGAGTCGCTTCTGCCTTGGTGCCAATGATGGTCGTATGCGTGTTTGGCGCCGTGCAGGTGAGCGTCACAATCAGGACTGCATACGACCGAGGCACACAGGGCCAACACCCGGCATCATGGTGTGGGGAGCGATCTCCTACACTGGCCGTACACCACTGGTGATCGTCGAGGGGACACTGAATAGTGCACGGTACATCCAAACTGTCATCGAACCCATCGTTCTACCATTCCTAGACCGGCAAGGGAACTTGCTGTTAGAACAGGACAATGCACGTCCGCATGTATCCCGTGCCACCCAACGTGCTCTAGAAGGTGTAAGTCAACTACCCTGGCCAGCAAGATCTCCGGATCTGTCCCGCATTGAGCATGTTTGGGACTGGATGAAGCGTCGTCTCACGCGGTCTGCATGTCCAGCACGAACGCTGGTCCAACTGAGGCGGCAGGTGGAAATGGCATGGCAAGCCGTTCCACAGGACTACATCCAGCATCTCTACGATCGTCTCCATGGGAGAATAGCAGCCTGCATTGCTGCGAAAGGTGGATATACACTGTACTAGTGCCGGCATTGTGCATGCTCTGTTGCCTGTGTCTATGTGCCTGTGGTTCTGTCAGTGTGATCATGTGATGTATCTGAGCCCAGGAATGTGTCAATAAAGTTTCCCCTTCCTGGGACAATGAATTCACGGTGTTCTTATTTCAATTTCCAGGAGTGTATATTTCGATATCTTCTCTATAAAGCAGTGGATAATAGTTCGACATAGTGCATAAAACTTCAGTTTCCGAAAATGTCACTACGTGATCACCCGACTGAAGGGCATGTTCCGCCACGGCTGACTTGTCTGTTTTCCCTAGCCGGCAAAGACTTTTATGTTCCTCCAACCGTGTATTCACACTTCTCTTTGTAGTTCCTATGTAGACCCCACCACACGTACACGGAATCTTTTATACACCACTTGTAGACAGAGGGGTCCGAAAATCGGTCGAACGTTATGTTTCTTTAAAATCTTGCCGATTTGATCCGTAGCTTTGGACAAAACGTCAGGGATAGAAGAGTCCCATGGACCACGGCCATACAACCCGGAAGAATTCTCGTCAGCTGAAACATCCGGTCGTGAAAGCCTTCATTGTATGTACAGGGTGACAATTATTCAACTGTATGTAAAAAACCGTAAATTAGTTACAAACTACGGCGTGCACACAGTCACTACAGATATTGGGATTTAGGTTATGAGATGTTCGATGTTCCTGCCATAATTGACGATGATGTGGCGCAGACGAATAGCCAAATTCTGAATGACCCGCTGAAGTGTCGGAACATCGATGCTGTCAATGACCTCCTGAATAGATGTTTTCAGCTCAGAAATCGTTTTGGTCCTATTGCTGTATACCGTGTCTTTAATTTAGGAGTCGCATGTGTTCAGCTCCTGAGGATATAGCGGCCAGTTGAGACCCATTGCAGTGGCCACTGGATACCCCAGAGCCAGAGATCTGTCCCAAAAGTGCTCAACCAGTACATCCAACACTCTACTGTTCCATGGGGTCGAGCTCCGTCTTGCATGAACCACATCTTGTCGAAATCAGTGTCACTTTGGATAATTCAGATGAAATCATCTTCCAAAACCCTCACGTACCTTTCGGTAGTCACCGTGCCATCAAGGTATATCGCACCAATTATTCCTTGTCACCCATTGACAGTGAAGAGATCTCGATCACGAAATGAGGATTCTCAGTCTCCCAAATTCGCCAATTTTGCTTGTTGGCGAACCGACCCAAATGAATGTGGGCTTTGTCGACGAAGCAAACATACTAATTCCCATCATACTCCACGATCACCTGTCCAGTTTGAAAGTGCTAACGCAAGCCGCTATATGGAGTCGTCAAATACATTTTTTTCTTCGAAATTGAGGAAAGAAACTGTTATGACTGCCAGTTATGTAGCCATAAGGTAACGGGTTTTCGGCGAAAGCGCCGTTGGCATAAAGTCAAGTGCTGGCACGCCAGTCAGGAACGATAGAGGGCAGAGGGCTGTGACAAAAAGTCAGGCAATTGCACACTGACCGACCCCTCTCCAGGACGGCAGTCAAATAGAAGCATCAAGACTAGCGACCTGAATAGAAGTGTCAAAAGCTCCCTACTTGCTTGTATATTATATGTAGCCCAGTCTTGGAATTGTTGTACTGAAGAAGCTTCTTTATTTCGGATGTCGCCCTTTGCTTGTGACATATCTTTGTAATTCTCAAAGTTAAGTATTGTCGTTTACTTTTTGCAATAAAACTCATTAATACACTACTCATTTGGTACCCTAGAGCCATTATGGATAGTGTGGATGAAATCGTCTTCCAAAACCTTCACGTACCATTCGGTAGTTACTATGCTACCAAGTGCAGAGGAATGTTGGATAAGGATGGTAACTGTTAGGATGCGCCGTATTAAAACTCGTCCGAGTTTCCCAAGTGACTTATTATTTTCAGCTACAGTGCCCCCGTTCTGCGTCACTGGGTCCCACAATGAAGAGGGCACCACTTTGCTGTGTGTGTTGTTCTTAGCGTAGGTTAGTTTAAGGTAGTTTAAGTAGTGTGTAAGTCTAGGGACCGATGACTTAAGCAGTTTGGTCCCTTAGGAATTCACACTCATTTGAACAGCAGTGAGCCGTGGCATGGCCCGCCGCTGGCTGACTGCAGACCCCGTGTTGGCCTCAGAGGGTCGAACCACCGACCTACCATGGGCTGGAACGCTGGCGCCCCATCTGCTGCTGCGTGTAGATGGTGGTGTGTTACGCCCTGCCATCCAGAAGAGCTGTCACACTTGAATGCCTTGTTAGTGAACCGGCACCTATTTGTACGTGGCTGCGCGCCTCTGTTTTGCTAACGCGCCACTCCGAGTCATGTACTCATAACACCTGGGTTGGGCCGGTTGGCCACTTCTGCCTGTAACTTGCGCCATGCAAACCGCTGCATTTACTCTTTTCAGCCGGTCTGCAGCCCTGTGGCCTCCATTCTGCTTCGCAATCGCTGGTAGCGTAACTTCCTGCCAACAGGCCCACACCTGGCTGTAACTCGTGTGCTCAGAAATATTGCACCAAAACTAACCTTTCCCCATCTTAAACAGTGGTGTCGCTACACAAAGAATATCGCACCGATTATTCTGTAACTGGATACGGCACACCCCACATCCACCCGTTGAGGCTGAAGAGACTTCTCAATCGCTAAATGCTGATTCTCAGTCCCCCAAATGCCCCAGTTTTGCTCACTGACGAACCCATCCAAATGAAAGTAGGATTCGTCACGAAACCAAACCATACAGTGTATACTAATTCCCCTCATGCCCCACTGCCAAGCCTGAGTTTGAATGTGCTAACGCAAACCATTCAGAAGTTATGACGATTTTATTTCATATAAGTCAACAATTGTCAGTCTGCATATATAGCAGGCCGGGGCGACGTGGAAAACAGTGCGGTCGTTGTCCTAATAAGGAAAGGGAGCAATTTATTTGATATCTAGAAGGGCATGACCATTGGATTTCGGGCCATGGGTGGAAACATTTCAGAAATGGCTAAATTGTTAAGCTGTTCATGTGCTGCTGTGGTTGAAGTATACCGTGCATGGCAAAATGGCGCTATCCAAAACCGCCGCCATGGCAGTTGCGCTAGACCACAGGCCACAGATGAGAGGAGTGAAAGGTGGCTGCCGAGGTGTGTATGGGCAAATTGACGTTCGATGTTTGAACAACTGACGGCCCAAATGAACCAAGTGTCTACCAGCAGGGTCTCAACAACCGTTTAGCGAACATTGCTGTAGGTGGGCCTCTACAGCCGACGCTTGTTTCTTGTATCGATGCTGATTGCTGTTTATCGGCGACGAAGGCTGCAATTTTCACGCCAGTGCCGTAACTGGACGACCACTGACTGGCGGCAGGGGGCCTTTTACGATGAATCACGTCTTATGCACCATGGGGCATATAGCCTTTGGCATGTACAGCCCTGCAACAATCGTTGGCAGGGCCCAGCCAGGACGAGGCAGCGTTATGGTCTGATGAATGTTTTCGTTGCATTCCCTGGATGATCTGGTCATTATGGAAAGCATAATGGATCAAAACAAGTATGCACCTATCCTTGGTGCGATGCCCAATCCTACATGGTTCGTTTTTAGTCGACACGATGGCATCTACCAGCAGGACAGTGCAACGCCTCACACAACTCGCAATGTATGTGAGGGGTTCGAAGAGCACCGTACTCCCCCAGACACCAAACTCCCCCAATTTAAAACCAATCGAGAATCTGTGCGACAACCTCCATTGGGCTGTTCGTGCGATGGATATTCAACTGAGAAATATAGCGCAACTGACCACGACACTGGAGTCGGCATGGCCAAACACCCCTGTGGGTAGCCGGCCGGGGTGGCCGAGCGGTTCTAGGCGCTACTGCTGGAACCGCGTGACCGCTACGGTCGCAGGTTCGAATCCTGCCTCGCGCATGGATGTGTGTAGTGTCCTTAGGTTAGTTAGGTTTAAGTAGTTGTAAGTTCTAGGTGACTGATGACCTCAGAATTTAAGTCCCATAGTGCTCAGAGCCATTTGGACCCATGTCGGTACCTTCAAGCACCTCACTGACTCTCCACCGGTACGTTCCGCAGCAGTCTGCGCTGTAGTGTGTGGTTATTCAGGTTTGCGACACATCATCACATTAATGCGACTGGACAGCATATATCGAGATGCGGCTTCAGCTAACTTACAGCGGAGAGCGAGACGGATTGTATGACTTACGCAAGTACTTTTTTACGTTTATTCCAGAATGAATGATTACTCTGGTAGCGGAATTTGTGCTGATCTGAAACTTCCTGGCAGAGTGGCGGAGTGAGACTCGAACTTGAGACCTTTGGTTTCTGCGAGCAAGTGTACTTCCCAGTGAGGTATCCGATCACGACTCACTCTCCGCCCTCACAGCTTTACTTCGGCAAGACCTCATACCTGCCTTCCGAACTTCACAGAAGTTCCCCAGCATACCTCATAGGACTAGCACTCCTGCAAGAAAGAATATTGCTGAGACATGGGTTAGCCGTAGCCTATGCGTTATTTCCAGAATTCTTTCTTGGACGAAATGCTGCTTCACTTTGCAGTTTTCAGAGACACAATTCGGACTAGCGTAACTGACATTGCAATAAAACTATTGAAGGAATAATATATCAAGGATGAAACGCGATGGAATGTAGTATTCGCAGAACACTCCTTTAGCTGATTGTACTATCTCACATTCATACCACCTCATAGCGACATGTAGATTGCGGTTGTCGTATTTCATTCTTCCAGTTCCTTAAATTTTTTAATAACCTTTGCTTAGACGAATCGCAATGGCACGTTTTCATCAAGCTATCTTTCAGCCTACATCCGCACCGATGCAAACAGTTAACAACAATCACCTTAAACGAAAATCATATGCACTTTTTCGACTATAGTGCTCACTGAGAAAATCTGAGTAGATTAACGGCCAAATTGTCTTATCGTTCAGAAAAGCACAGATCGTGGTCTTCAAGGACACCGGTAAACACACGAACCGTACGTGAGTTTCGTGTCTCCTTAGGTTTGGCAGGAGAGAAGAGAATTTCTAAGGAGTCTGGGAAGTAGAGTCTAGCTTTTTCGAAGTTGAAAGTTGAGTCGGACCCCGATGAGTACCTGGTTATCTCAGTCGGTAGGAGCTTCGTCCGTGTAAGATGACTGAGTGTGAGACGCGACTTTTCATACAGTTTTAACCTTCTAAGAAATTTCGTAGTTTAGATATTTGCAGCCTCAATCAAGTGTTACTGATACTGAAGAAAATATCAGTGATTCTAACTTCCTGAATGCTTATGACTTTCTGATGCGAATGATCCGTTGCTGTCGCAGAACGTTGTCCAGGCATGTAAACGAAGTACCACATAATGAAAAAATATTGGAAGAACTGCTTAAAAGTGGTAGTATTGAGCTGCACGAGAAGCTAAAACGTTATTGCGGTGAGCGAAGGAAGCATGAGATGAAGTGTTGGCAGAAGAGCCAACACCATGTTGCTAGAGGAGGCCGAAAGGCACGCGTTAAGCTCAAGCAGACTGGCGTGAGGTCTGGAACATTACAAGGAAATGAGAACTTAGAAAAACGGACGCACTTGCTGTAATACTTAACTTTACTCCATAGTTGTAGAACATCGCTCTTGATTGTACATGCTTCATAATAAGCTCAATATAACTGGTAATGGCGCCTTGCTAGGTCGTAGCAAATGACGTAGCTGAAAGCTATGCTAACTATCGTCTCGGCAAATGAGCGTATTTGTCAGTGTAGCATCGCTAGCAAAGTCGGCTGTACAACTGGGGCGAGTGCTAGTAAGTCTCCTTAGACCTGCCGTGTGGCGGCGCTCGGTCTGCAGTCACTGACAGTGGCGACACGCGGGTCCGACGTATACTAACGGACCGCGGCCGATTTAAAAGCTACCACCTAGCAAGTGTGGTGTCTGGCGGTGACACCACATGAGAAGTAATGAAAGCTTAAGAAACAAAGTAAACACAACTACGGAAGCTCGCACTGGGGCGTATCGCTTCCAGTCGGGTGTGCCGCGGCAGTCCTCACAGGGGAAGTGACGCGTCTCTCATAGCCTCTCCTTCCCAAGTCGCTCTTTCCGCCTTCCCGTGGTGCCAGATGTTAAGCTTGGCATTCTGCCTTGCGACAAAAGGGAGAGCTGCGACCCAACCCGATGCGAAAGCGAAGGGTGCGTGGCACAGGGGGAGCTGTGTCGAGGGACCGAACACCAGTCCCTTTCTGTTCGCAGGGCACAGACCAGCAGGTGCTCTGCATGCCGGCGACCTCGTTTGTCGGCGTGGGATCACGGCGCGAGTCGGCAAGGGTGCTTCGCCGCGCCCCTGGGTAACTGGGGCGTGTTCTGCCAAACCCAGGAGGTGGTGACATCGCCTGGGCTAGGTTAGATGGGCCCAGACCGCCGAACGACTGGGGGACCGACCCACCACCTGAGTAGGAGTGGGTCCTTGGCCTTCAGGTGGAAGCTCGGGCAAGTAGGCGGCGAAGGGCGAGGGGTGCATCCGCCTCTCCGGAGTGCGGGGTGCAATTGCCGAGGAGCGTCGTGTGAAATCGTCGACGACGAGGCCATCGATGGGGACCAGTGCGCTGGCGACGGCGCGCTGAACCCGGCAGCTCAGAAGTGCCCTTGACCTAGGGGCGAGGTCGGTGGGCGAGCTGCAGTAGTCCCCCCCCCCATGCCAGAGGAGCCGGTCCGGGGCAAGAGACGGGCTCCCACATCTTTATCACTCGTTACCTATGATGGCTGAAACCGAAGCGAGTGATACGAGTGCGCCTTTACGGGCTTCTATTATGTCTGTTCCCTCACCACAGGAGGGGATGGGACAGGCAGATGATGAGAGCGTAGTACAGAGACACACAAGAATAACTATGCTCTTAGAGCAAAATGTTAAAAACGGTAAGATAAGTCAAGCGGCTCTTAATACAATTAAAAATGAGCTATCGGCCTGGGCCATAGCTCATGCAAGATTGGAAGGCCGCGTAATGGAGTTAACAAAGGAAAACGAAAGGCTAAGAAAGCAACCTAGTAAGACTTGGGCGGCTGTGGCTGCACAGGCGCCAACTAAACAGACTTCAACAAAGGACACTATAGAAAAAGTTGCCAAACG
Source organism: Schistocerca americana (assembly GCF_021461395.2). Lineage (NCBI taxonomy): Eukaryota > Metazoa > Arthropoda > Insecta > Orthoptera > Acrididae > Schistocerca > Schistocerca americana. Next base: position 571,282,959 of record NC_060123.1, read on the forward strand.
GTCAGACACAGCAGTCTTCTTGAGGACTCTGCCTGGCCAAGACACCAGCGTTAAGAGAATCCAAGAGCTGCTAACAACAACAATAGACCCAGTGAAGGATAAAATCAAAATCAAAAAGGTCAAACCCAGTAGGAATTCGGTTATTGTGGAAGTTGCTAGTGAGGAGGACAAAGAGAAACTTTTAAATAATCAAAAATTAAATGCAGTCGTTAAGTGTGAGCCACCTAGAAAAAGAAACCCTCTAATAATATCATACGATGTACCCACGGTTATGACCAATGAGGAGCTACATGAGACAGTCAGATCACAAAATTTCGATGACATCAATGAGCAAGAATTCAAAAACTCTTTTAAGCTGAAATTTAAAACAGGACCTCGAGATCGCGATGTGGTACATCACGTGGCCGAGGTCTCTGCGCAATTATGGAAAAGGATAAGATCAATGGGCAGACTTTATGTAGGCTTTCATGCCATTAACACTAGGGACTATATAGTGGTACCTCGCTGCCATAACTGTGGCGACCTGGACCACATTCTGAGGCACTGCACCAGGGGGTCGGCTTGCTCCAGGTGCGGTGAAAGTGGTCACAACCGCAAGGAATGTAAAACAGCAGGGGTATGCATTCCATGTAAAAATCGGGGAAAGAAATCCTGTGGTGCCACGGGACGGAACTGCCCCACTTACCGGATGCTTGAACAACGCCTGATCTCAAGAATTGACTATGGCTGAGCAGAGCGCAGCTAACAGGATGCTCAAACACAAGTCCCCGAGTAAAAGAAGCAGGGATGCTGTGAGGGCTAATAAATTTAAGGAATTTCTAAGGTCGCTTTCGGGCACCTCAAACATCATGACAGCTGAGAGGGAAATTCAAACAGATCCCTTTATGGTGGACAGATGTATACAAACCGATTCTCCGGACAAAAACACAGCTCCCCCTTCCCTAAACCGGGGAGAAAGGCCGAACAACAACCTACAACGGCAGAAGCATCCTGTAGTGGTGGCGGCCTCCCTGGCCCCCACACACGAAGCTGTACAAACCAAACAACCTCTCCAAGAAAGTACAGTCACTAGCACCAGCACCAACCCAACTGAGGCAAATACCCCATTAATCAGGCTACCGCCTGTAGATCCGATTAGGGTGTATCCCAATATAGAATTCACAATGCAACTGGCAAGATTGGAGCAGCCGGCTATCCTGACCACTGCCTTAAGACATGTGGTCCGGGTAGGACACGAGGACGGAAGAAAGGTCACCTTCTCAGTAATGGAGGCTGTGGATAGAATACAATTAAAGTCAGTGAATCTTCCCACCGACTTCGGGGCCCTGCGAGACTTACTTAAGAAAGTGTTTGACAGACGTGGGGAGAAGTTTGACATAAATGACATCTACACTCAATCAGTCCTAGCTCATGGTCGGATCGCTTTTGATTGGAGCAAGACTTGGCCTGATGACAGAATGCACACTTACTTCCCATAATGACAAAATTAACTGTTGGACAGTTGAACACGCATAACAGCAGACTAGTGATGCAGGAGCTCCGAAGAGAGGTGGAGGAGAAGAGGCTTGATGTACTCTGCTTGCAGGAGCCGTAGTCTCAAGCTGGAAAACTCCCATTTGCAGCCGCTACATGGCAGATAACGAGTAGTGGGGAAGCCCCCAAAGCGGCAATTGTCATCACAAACCAGTCTCTACGAGCAACAACACTTGCACAGTTTTCTACCAGTCACTGCAACGTCGTGGAGGTACAGGCCCCCATGGGAATTATAACCTTTATAAACATGTACTTTCAATACGGGGAAAACATCGAACAACATCTGGATCACCTGACCAGAGTAGCCACGGCGTTGCGAGGTCGCAAACTGGTTATAACAGCAGATATAAATGCAAAATCCCCCCTGTGGTACAGTGGCACAAGAGATGAAAACGGTGAAAAAGTAGAGGAAATGATTATGGCTCTACAACTTGTGGTTGCAAATAGACCTGGCAACCCTCCCACTTACGCAGCGGGAGGGGGGCGCGGCACCAATATAGATGTAACGCTAGTTACACCAAATTCTGTTAACATCATTCAGAATTGGGAAGTCAAGGAAAACGCGACAACAAGCGACCATAATCTTATAATGTTCAGCTTAGGAAATGGAGGTTGCCACTGGACCGCAGGGTGGGAGTTGCAACTGAATTTCAAGAGAGCTGACTGGGAGAGACTAGCGAGAGAGTGCGACATTCCTCCACTGCCAGAAGGTGATGCACAACAGGACTTGGACATAGACAAGCGAGCCGAAGAACTGGTAGGCGCAGTAACCAGAGCGGTCAAGGTAGCTGTACCAACCAGGAGGAGAGCCATGGCGGCCTCCCCGTCACCATGGTCAGCTGAACTTCAGGAGATGCGTCAGTCTGTCAGAAGGCTGAGGAGGCACTACCAGCGCAGTGTCGTCTGGTGGGAAAAACAACGATGGTTACAGCTATACCGGGAGGCAAAAGACAAATTCCAAAAAGAACTAAAAGAAGTCAGACTACGTAGTTGGGAAAGATTTGTGCTGGACCAGCTGGCCCTGGATCCATGGGGAATACCCTACAAATTAGTGAGGGAAAAGATCCGGTCCCCAATGATGCTATCAACGGTCAGGTGCGGGGATGGGATGACAGAGTCCTGGCAGGAGACTGCCGAGGTTCTTCTCCGGTCCCTGCTCCCTGACGACGATGAGGCCAGCGACACGGAGGGACAGTCCCAGTTACGAAATCGAGATCTGGATAGAGTTGCTAATAACAGGGCAGTCTACCCCTTCTCTGAAGAGGAGGTGGCTGGCCACATTAAAGCACTGAAAACAGGAAAAGCCCCCGGCCCAGACGGCATTGTGGCGGAGGTGGTGCAGTTCCTGGCACCTCAACTGGTGGCACCACTAACCCAGTTGTATAATGAATGCCTAAGGCAGGAAAAATTCCCGAAAATCTGGAAAGAGGCAAACGTTGTCATAATCAAAAAGGGACCCAACAAGGACCCAGCGGATGTTAAGTCTTATAGGCCGATTTGCCTATTGAATATCCTTGGGAAACTATTCGAAAAACTGCTAGCTGACAGACTGACTGCACACCGAGTGCTGTGTGGGAAGAGTGGCAGGCAGTTCAGCTTCAGGCCGGGGCGATCGGCAACTGATGCGATCGCTCTGGCGGCAGAGGTCTGCGGCTCTACCCCATACAAGTACGTGGTTGGTATCATGGTTGACATCAGTGGCGCCTTTGACAACCTGTGGTGGCCTTCGCTCTTCTCCTGCTTGCGGGAGAAGGAGTGTCCAGGGTCGCTATATGGTTGTCTGAGGAGCTATTGTGAAGGGCGGGAGGTCTGGCTATCATCCCCTAGCGGCAGAGTAGGAAAATCCATAACTAAGGGATGTCCCCAGGGCTCCGTACTAGGTCCCCTGTTCTGGGACATCCACATGTAACCGCTTTTAGACAGTTTGGAACAGAGTGAAGAAGTGCTAGACGTGATAGCCTACGCGGATGACCTCCTCTTGCTGGTCGGCGGCCGAAGCCGCGAGGACATCGAACCAAAAATAAACAGAGCGATGACCAAACTACAACTATGGTGCACAAATACTAAGATGACGATCTCACCGACCAAATCGACGTACTTATTACTGAAGGGACAGCTGGCGAGGAACCCTACAGTTAGAATCGGAGGCTCACCAGTAATAAGACGACAAGAGACTCGCTACCTGGGCGTCATCATCGATGAAAGGTGGAACTTTGGAAAGCACATTGAGTCTGTATCCCAAAAAGCATTGCAATTGTTAAACAATCTTACCTCAATAGGTCACAAACGATTTCATCTTCCACCACATCTAATCAAGTTGTATCACAATAGCATATTAACATCAGTAGTGGGTTACGGATCGGGAGTCTGGGCACATAGGCTCACAAGGGTGGTGCCTGCCATGGCAGTGAGAAGAGTACAAAGAAACATGCTTTTGAGATCCATAGGGGCGTATAGAACTTCTCCAGGAAATGCACTCTTAATAATAATGGGGCTTTGTCCTTTAGACATCAAAATTAGGGAACAAGCAGCTTGGTACTGGGTAAAGAAAGGGAACAACGCGAAAACAGAGAACATCATGGGAATACTGGTAATAGATAAGAGAGAAATACGTAGAAGGGGGGAGGACCTGTGGCAACAGTCTTGGGAAATGGAAGAAACTGGCAGAAGAACCTTTGAGTTCTTGCCAGACGTTAAAGAAAGGCTAGGGATGAATTACTTTGAGCCGACGCGGGGTCTAATACACTTTCTCACTGGTCATGGGCCCTACCCGACATACTTGTGTCGGTTTGGGAAAAAGGCTACACCCGAGTGTGACTGTGGTGCTTCGGAGGGCACTCCGGACCATGTGGTTTACGAGTGCCCCCTTTTCGATGATGTAGCAATGACACTAAGACAACAACTTCCACACAATAACACATATGACTTATTAAGACACAAAGGAACTTTCGACACTTTAAACAAATTGGCAGACGAGGTGTCACGAAAAGTATTGACGGCATACCTGACTGACTTTCATGATTAAGACATAAACCAAATGTGTCTCATTACGAGATACATGAGGGTCGTTCACGATTAGTGACATTTACCGAATGTGTCCGATTACCCTCATCCTATACCGCCTGCGCGTGGACAGGTCGACTTCTTAGTTGCAATCCGCCACGTGCAGGACTAGGAGGATCAGGGTACACCAATGAAGACTAAAAAGCACCGGAATTGACGTAGGTTAGTAGTAGTTGTAGCTCTAGATATAGAAATTAAGTTAGGAACCTGCAGCGACAAACAGTCTTGGCCAGCCCAGTGTCAGGGGCACGCTCATCGGGATTAGCTCGATGAGCAGGGCCTAAAGCAGTAGGTTTATATCTATGCTGACACACCTGTAACGCTGCAGGCAGTTAGGAATTAATTAGTAGGAAGATATTAACAATTAGTAAGTAGATTTTAGTTGTAGTCTGCCTATTGTCTTCTAGTAGTCTGTCTGTAGCTTACAATAATTAACATAGCATAATATAATAATAATAATAAACAGAAATAGCTGCTGAACATCATGTATGTAGATCAGTTAAGACCCACTAATCACTAAGGTAGTGGGTTCTATTGTATAAATATTATTAATGTTGAATAAAGAATTTAAAAAAAAAAAAACACACACACAACTACCCCCCCCTCCCCCCCCCCACCTATACAGGCGGCGGGGGAGATGGCACAAATATAGATGTAACGTTGGTAACACCAAACCTCATCACAAAAGTCAATAACTGGAAAGTGTGGGACAGAGCAACCACCAGTGACCATAACTTAATTTCTTTCAATATTGGGGAAAGGGAGTGCCACAGGGACATGGGGTGGGAGCTGCAGTTCAATTATAACAAAGCCAACTGGGACCATCTCGCGGAGGAGTGCAACATCCCGACATTGCTGGAGGGTGATGAAAACATGGACGAATACGCCGAAGAGCTGGTACAGGCTATCACCAGGGCGGTGCGAGCCGCGGTACCAACCAGGAAGAGAGCCGTTGCGGCCACCCCCACACCATGGTCGGCTGAATTAGAACAGATGCGCCAGGCTGTAAGGAGGGCGAGGAGGTACTACCAGCGGAGTGTCATCTGGAGAGAAAAACAAAGATAGTTACAGATCTACAGAGAGAGTAAGGATCAATTCCAACAGGAGCTCAGGGCTGTCAGACTCAGAAGTTGGGAAAATTACGTGAAAAGCCAATTGGCTATGGACCCTTGGGGAGTCCCATACAAATTAGTAAGAGAGAAAGTAAGATCACCTATGGTGCTATCCACAGTCAGGGACGGGGACCGGATGACGGGCATGTGGCAGGAAACTGCCGAGGCCCTCCTCCGGGTCCTGTTGCCTGACGACGTGGAAGAAAATGAGACAGAAGAACAGAAAAGAATAAGAAGAGAAGACCAAAGGGACTACAACAATAACACAAGAACTTACCCCTTCTCTGAAGAGGAAGTCGCTGCCCAAATAAAGGCCCTTAAAAAGGGTAAAGCTCCTGGCCCGGACGGCATTACTGCGGAAGTGGTGCAATTCCTTGCCCCCCAGCTCGTAGCTCCTCTCACTAAGTTGTACAACGAGTGCCTACAACTCGGGAAATTCCCAGCAATTTGGAAGAAAGCGAATGTAATAATAATCAAAAAGAGTCCAGACAAAGATCCTACAGAAATCAAGTCCTATAGACCCATCTGCTTGCTAGATGTACTGGGCAAACTTTTTGAGAGGCTACTAGCACACAGACTGACAGCACACCGCATGCTGTGTGGGATGAGCGACAGACAATTCGGTTTTCGCTCTGGGTGTTCTGCGTCTGACGCAATCGCCCTGGCTGCCGAGGTCTGTGGCTCTGCCCCGCACAAGTATGTTGTCGGCATCATGGTAGACATCAGTGGCGCCTTCGACAACCTGTGGTGGCCCTCACTCTTTTCCCGCCTGCGGGAAAAGAACTGTCCAGGTCTACTATACGGCTGTCTGAGGAACTATTGTGTAGGCAGGGAGGTCTGGCTATCGGCCCCTAGCGGCACGATCAGGAAAATTGTGACCAAAGGATGTCCTCAAGGCTCTGTCCTGGGACCTCTCTTTTGGGACATCAATATGGAGCCTCTACTTGAAGATCTAAAGAACTGTGACGATGTGCTAGAGGTCATAGCATACGCAGACGACCTCCTCTTGCTGGTCGGTGGCCGAAGCCGTGAAGATCTAGAACCGAAAGTGGAGAGAGCCGTAACTGTGCTTACATCGTGGTGCCACAGAAGTAAAATGACTATTGCGCCCAACAAATCAACATATTTGCTTCTCAAAGGCCAATTGGTCAGAAATCCCACAGTAAGAATCAACGGCATGCCAGTTCTTCGGCGCCGTGAGGCCCGATACCTGGGTGTAATCATCGATGAGAGGTGGAGCTTTGCATCACATATTAACACCGTATCCCAAAAGTCACTGGTTTTACTAAATAATCTCATTGGAATAGGTCACAAGCGATTCCACCTGCCACCAAACTTAATAAAACTATATCATAATAGTATTCTGACCTCCATAGTAGGATACGGATCAGGAGTCTGGGCACACAGACTCACGAGGGTCATGCCTGCCATGGCCGTAAGAAGAGTGCAGCGGAATATGCTTCTATGTTCAGCGGGGGCTTACAGGACTACACCAGGAGGAGCGCTATTAGTACTAATGGGGATTTGTCCATTAGACATAAAAATCAGGGAGCAAGCCGCCTGGTACTGGGTGAAGAAGGAAAATAGGGATAAAATCAGGGAAATACTTGGGGTCTATGTGGGGGACAGGTATGCCATCAAATAGAGGGGAATTGAACTTTGGCAGAATCAATGGAGTAGTGAGGATACGGGACGCAGAACTTATGAACTGCTACCAGATATCGAGGAAAGGTTGAAATTTACATTTTTCACACCCACAAGAGGAATGCTGCACTTTCTTACTGGACATGGACCATACCCGACATATCTATGTCGGTTTGGAAAGCAGGCTACACCAGCGTGCGACTGTGGTGCTGTGCAAGGTACCCCAGAACATGTGGTGTATGAGTGCCACCTCTTCGATGATGTAGCCCATGATCTACGACAACAGCTACCGAACAATGACACGTACCACATATTAAGACACGAAAACACTTTCAACATCTTAAATACTCTCACTGATGTGATATCAAAGAAAGTAATTAAGAACTTTCTAAGGGACAACCATCAGTAAAAGACTAACACTTTCACCAAATTAGACTTCGTACACCCTTCCTGTACCGCCAAGTGGGGACCTGGCCAGCCGTCATACGGCTGGAATCCGCCTTACCTTGGACTAGGAGGGAGGGGGGTACAAAACACCGGATTTGACCGCACACCAATTATGACATGTAGTTAGATTAGATTAGATGTAGAAGATAGAATAATACCTAGAGTAGACTGCAGCGACACCAACTTAAGGCCAGCCCAGTGCCAGGGGCACGCCCACTGGGATTAGCTCAGTGGGCTGTGGCCAACACCAGTAGGTTTATAGTAGCACTGGCACACCTGTAACGCTGCAGGTAGAATGTAGACTTAGATTAAGTAGCTTAGAATCCCATAGCGGTTAGACTAGAGTAAAACTAATAGAAGTACCTGTAGTGTAGAAAAAGCTGCATTAACTGTATCATTAGTAAGACCCACTAATGTAGTTAGGTAGTGGGTTATATGAATAATGTAATGTAATGTTTTGAATAAAGAATTTTTTTTTTAAAAAAAAAAAAAACACAACTATCATTTCAAAGAGAGCAAAGGAAGACGATAGCTACCGTAATAGTAAATCTGATTCGAAGAAATTCATCAACAGGACAGCAGTGTGGGACCCACTATGAAAGGAAACATGGCTGCCACAAGCTATGAAGAATTGTTTCATGTAGTGGTATTATATCAAACTGGTTTGTGAAAGTGTTTGCTACGTCTCCCAGAAGAACAATCACAGCTTCCAGCTATGAACAGGAATATTACTTTTCACGGGATACCATTACAAGTTCCTCCCCTGGGCTGCCGAAGCAACTTTCGTACTGTTCCCTGACTCTCTTTAGCTAGTGCTGCAGAGATTCCCTCCTCCCCCCCCCTCCCCCTCCCCTGAACCTAGTAGTTAGAAAACTGCCGTGCATAAGGAAAGGCTACCAAATCTCTATTTGACATACAATGAAGAATTAAACAAATGGCCGTAACAACTAAGTTATAGTGGTGGCTTCACTAGTACAATTAAGGTGGTCTCACTGTCTGCCAAATGAAAATCAATGCCCCAGCAATATTAATTTATTTATAAAAAAATTTATTTATAAAGACATAAGAAAGACAGGGTCGCCACAAGAAGCAACACGCTGAATATAATAAACTATACTGAAATGACCCAGCATCAATAAAAAATAACACGTAACCTACATTTATCTGAAATCTGTGATGGAAAGACCATGGTAATAATGGTTAAGGAAACAGATACAGTTATCTTCCTCAAAACTCAACGAGACGTATTCCCTCCACTTTAACGGTTAAAATGTGTGATTACTCAACTCAAAAAAAAAATGCAAGAAAATTGCCAGGAGATCATCAACTATATGGCTAAATTCTGTGGTCCGCAGAAGCACATGTTACTATTAGTGTAATCCCCACATTAGCTAACCTGAAAGCTAACCATCCTACCCCTCGTTGCTGACTCAAAAACTCGCATTGCATGGTGTTTGCACCACAGCTGATTCAATGATTACAGCTGCAGATGACGTAATGCAGCTGCAAGTAGCGCACTTGTTTCGTTTGTCTGCGTGATGTGGTTTCCAGGAAGATACACGGGCCTCGTACGCATACAGCTGTTACTGTGACGCTGCCAGTACCCAGAACAACATATAGAATTCTATTTTAACCTATTTTATGTCTTTCAGTGATGTGGAAGTACATCTTAAGACGACACGCTTGCAAGAGAAGTAGCCACATTGTTTCATTCTCATTTTTCTTTTTATTTACGTTTTATATTGATCACTTTTAGAGCTTGTTGTACGGTTATTCAGAAGATGAAGGCTTGACCTTTGAAACTCGCATATTGTAGTGTTTTTTTTATTTTTTTTTTACGTTTGGCTGAGTGGTTGAGCCGAAATTTAAACATTGATTTTTACAACCATGACCTCGAATCCGTTGTCGATAAAAATCAAAGACTAAACTTGTAACTTTAAGTGCCCTCTGCTTTCATGATACCCTGGAAAAGATTTTAACTACCCTGAAACACTCTGCCGCTGCATTCCTAAGGATCATGCTTTTAAGCGAACAAAGTTTTGTAGAGTCTCTTTGGCCGGCTGTGCACCACTGAATGCTCAGTTTTATTACCGAGAGGGCCTATCTGCATTGTTCCCTCGCCACTCAATAAAGAGAAAGCGCCCGCTCACCAGTCGGCAGACTGCGGGCGGAGCGACATCCTCTGCCAATTCCAGATACACGTGGGCACCGCAGTGCCCAGCAAGTGGACCAGCAGATGACGCCTGCCACCTCGGCCCACGCTCTCAGCCCGCCAGGTTCCCAAACAGGAAGCCCGTCGTAAATTCCTGTCTTTCCAACAGCGTGGGACAACGGGAATTTTGGCCGACGCTGCTATAACACATGCACTGATATTATACTGATTGCAAGACGAAACTGAAGAAATGAAACTACTGAGGCCTCAAGACCTGTAATTGAAACTTCAGTGATATCATTCGTTTTCCCCTCGTAGACAGAAATCTGATACCAGTAACCACTTCAAGAGCAGCATATGACCCACCACTTTTTTTCCTTTGTAGAATAAAGCAGTAAAGGAAACAAAAGAAAAATTCGGAGTAGGTATTAAAATCCATGGAGAAGAAATAAAAACTTTGAGGTTCGCCGATGACATTGTAATTCTGTCTGAGATAGCAAAGGACTTGGAAGAGCACTTGAACGGAATGGACAGTGTCTTGAAAGGAGGATATAAGATGAACATCAACAAAAGCTAAACGAGGATAATGGAATGTAGTCGAATTAAGTCGGGTGATGCAGAGGGAATTGGATTAGGAAATGAGACACTTAAAGTAGTAAAGCAGTTTTGCTATTTGGGGAGCAAAATAACTGATGATGGTCGAAGTAGAGAGGATATAAAATGTAGACTGGCAATGGCAAGGAAAGCGTTTCTGAAGAAGAGAAATTTGCTAACATCGAGTATAGATTTAAGTGTCAGGAAGTCGTTTCTGAAAGATTTGTATGGAGTGTAGCCATGTATGGAAGTGAAACATGGACGATAAATAGTTTGGACAAGAAGAGAACAGAAGCTTTGGAAATGTGGTGCTACAGAAGAATGATGACGATTATATGGGTAGATCACATAACTAATGAGGTGGTATTGAATAGAATGGGGAGAAGAGGAGTTTGTGGCATAAGTTGAAAAGAAGAAGGGACTGGTTGGTAGGACATGTTCTGAGGCATCATGGGATCACAAATTTAGCACTGGGGGGCAGCGTGGAGGGTAAAAATCGTAGAGGGAGACCAAGAGGTGAATACACTAAGCAGATTCAGAGGGATGTAAGTTGCAGTAGGTACTGGGAGATGTAGAAGCTTGCACAGGATAGAGTAGCATGGAGAGCTGCATCAAACCAGTCTCAGGACTGAAGACCACAACAACAACAACAGAATAAAATCTGATAGCAGTGACCAAATCGAGAGTAGCTCATGACCCACAACTTGAATCCAAATCTTGCTGGCATTCTTGAAGTGATGGGTCTGAGAAAGTTATGTCAGTGTGAAAACTCCCCTTAGAAAAATTTATGAGTGACTGTGCTGGTAAATCCCTTACGTTATTTGATTTTCAAACAGCTGAGCAAAACTGAACGTACTCAGACATTTACTTATTCTGATCATCACTAAACTGACACAATATTTTTAGCGCAACGCAATCTGCCTTTCAATAATCCCTACAAAAGAATGGCCGGGACTAACAATGACCTATACCTTTCATGAATCACTTACCTCACAAAAATCTACGTTATTCGAACTACTGCAGTACAGCGAGCGCCAATACTGCCAGCTGAATAAAGGATTCTAACTACTGAAGGCCCTAACTACTGACAGGCATAGTTGGCAAATGAAAGATTTTGATAGAGAACGAACAGTGTATTTACCTTAATAGTCTTCTTCATGACATCCAGTCTTACAAATTTCGTTTTTCTGACGGACACACGTCGTGACCGTCCGCTCTCAAAACTCTGCCATCTCTCTCTCCACATCCACCACTGCTGGCGGCTCACCTCCAACTGCGCAACGCTATGCGTTCCTCACATCCAACTGCCCAACACTACAATAGCGAATATTGCGACAATGAAAACCAGCCACAGACTGCACACAGGACTACAGTGGGTCTGCTCTGTGATTACCTACCTACCAATATTCTTCAAAACTTCGACTGACTCTACTGTGGGTTTGCTCTGTTGTGGCCCATTGCCTGTCTGCATGTCAAGAGTTAGCACTGTCTTTCCGTTGGAAGGACAACACTACTTCTTCAAGACTGCATGGAAATCCACTTCTTCCGTGTGCATTTTCTTTTACTGCTCAGACTTTGAAAAAAAAAAAAACTGCAATTACTATTGTGATGAATGATCAGAACTGTCTTTATAGACTGTGAGAAAATTTTTGCTTTTGACCAACATATTATCGATAAGTGTGTGTGTGGATATATTTGCTAGCGTTAATATAAAAAAATTAACAAATATGTATTGGCCAATGCAAAAAATTTAAGAAATATGTATTGGCCAATGCCCAAAACAATTTTGTAAAATTTTTTGTTGGGAGCATGGGGGCTATGTAAGTAGGCTGTTTTATTTGAAGTCAGATTGCGTTGCGCTAAAAATATTGTGTGTCAGTTTAGTGATGATCAGAATAAGTAAAGAGAGAAATGTCTGAGTACGTTCAGATTTGCTCAGCTTTTTGAAAATCAAACAACGTAAGGGGTTTATCAGCACAGTAATTCATAATTTTTTCTAAGGGGAGGTTTCAAGTCTTTCGAACTTTTTCCTGTCGATGTTCAGACGTTCAGGGAACACTCTAAATTTCAAACACGAACTCATTCGTTAAAGGCCAAATTCTGAAGAGTTTATCCCTCTATCTATGTCGAATGCTGCTAGGGAATACTTGAACGTAGAGATGAAACTAGAGCTTGACTGAACCATACAGTTTCGTACACACGCCGTATCTAAATCCTCATCTCCACTCCAGTACAGTTTATCGCTTGGGGGGATGTGGTGAGAGGCGTCACCCTTGTATGGATCTCCTCTTCTCATTTTTATTATAATTCAATATTTCTCTAAATTAAAGATGAGAGTATATAAATTTCTTCTTATTTGATATCAGGTTAATTTACAAACAGATAATGAGTGATTACTAGGTTCACACGCAGTGTAACCTGTTCAGACGCAATAGTGCGGCGAAAACCTGCTTATTGGTTAGCAGTTTCGTGTAACAGCTGTGCTATAGCGTCCAGAAATGTAAATCTGCAATATATTGAGTTGTTTTAGAGATATTCTCCCTTTTGCTAATGACATATCTGACATATGCTTTTTCGACAAGGACTTTTATTTCATACCAGCCTGATGTCTTTTGAAGTATAAATAAGATTTTGTACTTGAAATGGCCTATTGACTAAATCTGGATTGTATGGCAATGAAATAAAAATTATTAAAGCCATATGATGACAGCATCATTAAAAAAAGTACCATGACTGTTGCTCCAGCCAAAATAAAAATCATCGTTTTTTGTGTGTTCGTTTTATATACTGAGATTCCATTCTGTTAGTGCAATTGCAGCAGGGAAAAGTGTTTGAATTTATAAAACGAATATTTATGCACTTAAAACAAAAAATGGCCTCATCAACGAACTTCTTATTTTCGTGTCTAAATCTTATTTTCTTGCTCCGTTTCAGTGGTACAACCCAACAACTATTGCTGGTGCCGAAGATTTGAATAATGCTATGGGAAAGAAAAGGGAACTTCGGAGGATAATGCAGTTTGTCTTCACTTTGTCGAATAATTATTTAACCGTCAGCATAAATTAAGATATACATATACTGATGGCTTCCTGATAGTATTCCTGCAGGAGCATTCTCTTTTTCCCAAGTCCTTATCAGGCCTTTTGTGTAAATATGTAGTATCTTAATTTTTGTGTATCAAGATGATATTGGTAAAAAATGTTGAGTCACTTGGATAAGTCTCTTGGATAGCGTCTTTTCACACAATATCCAAAACTTCCACCTGTCAATGCTAATGCTTTTCCGAAATCCCTTATTATTTCTGGTCTCTGCGCAAATGTAAAATGTTAAGTTAACAGTAATCTCATAAAATGGCAATTATTCTGCTTGTAACGTTCTCGATCCTTGTAACAGGTAGCGTCGTGGAGCATGATTCCATCCGACCCAACACCCAAGAAACTTACAAGCTGTTATCACGCCGAGAAAGTCTAAAGCAGTACATTAGGTATTATTCTCCATCGAGGGATCAGATGTTCAGGTCACAAAGATATCTTTATACAGTATATGAAGACAGTAACTGTTCTCGAAAGAACAGAATACTGTTGATGACCGTGCAGCTTTTCCCTGGAATAAATGATGACTAATTGAAACCCTCAGCTGCCGACAGGTGTTGTTGATATACCTCGATGTGGACAGCTGAAAATGTGTGCCCCGACGGGAACTCGAAGCCGGGATCTCCTGCTTACATGGCAGACGCTCTATCCATCTGAGCCACCGAGGACACAGATGAATAGCGCGAGCGACTGCAGGGACTTATCCCTTGCACGCTTCCCGTGAGACTCACATTCCCAAGGTATATCAACAACACCTGTCGGCAGCTGAGGGTTTCAGTTAGTCATCAAGATATCTTTAGATTAGAAGCACACACTACCTTTGGTCTGTCAGTATGATGTATGCTTTCCTGAATTTAAAGAGCTGACGTAAGAGAATTTTAGATATGACCGCTCTGTCGTGGCTGGGAATAACTGAAGCAGATAGCCAGGTCTAGAGAATTACCCGCAGCGCGATTTCATGCTTCTCAGACGAGGTAGCGTAGAATCGTAAATGTACATCGACTCTCCGACCTCTTCCTAGAAAGCAGACAGCCTCTCCAGACAAAAGACGCCAGCTGTGCTGAAATTACTGTTATAATCTTTCCACGACCGCGCATCGTGGTCTATGGCCGTGGTATATGTCTACGACACGGAAGGTTCCCACTCCGAAATGTAGCACGTGTTTACGAGGTTTTTAAAAGGTCTCTGATTTAGCACGAGGCTAAAATCATAGAGTACTTCCAAGCTCTAACTGTAAATTTACCAAACATTGTTCGTTGCATCACCTTCCTCTCTCTTTTATTTGTAGTAGAGTTACGAGCGATTTAAAATCCACGAGCGGATTGAGGATACAGGAAAAAAGAAACTTAGTAACATATTGCGACTGGAATCCATAGCCGAGATCGTAAACGCAAGGTCAGATCCTGTTGATGGCCCTTAAGAGGCCTTTAAGTGAAACAGATGCCCATTGCAGACAGTTACTCGTCAGCAGATACTGGTTAAATCCCAAACCTCTCCGGAGTGTTTCATTTTTGAGGACATGTCCCACTGTTGATGATGATCGTCCATCGGATCATCAGATAGGGGACATCAGCGCGGCGACTCTCTTGGTGCTATTCGAGAGGACTAGTCTGTTTTCTGTCAGCGGTTTTCACGCTCCCCTTTCCCGTCGACCATAACAATATAAACACAAAGCTACAACGTACAAGCACCCTCTACAATCTTACAGATGACACATACGCACACTTTAAGACTCCCAAGAGATCGGAGGAAGGGAAATCCACTAACACTTTGCTCAAGACTGCGAGGCCGAATTGCGCCATCTGTTCCCAGCACACATTTCCTGAATATCAGACTGACCAGCAGGTTAGACATCAGTCTCAGAGGGTAAATAACGTACAATATGTATTTCTGTGTTTTGTTTCTATACGTTTCTCTTTTATGTGAGTAAACAGCAGAAATCGGATGAGTTACGTGAAATGTAAGTCAGATTTGTTTTTATTGTCGTTGCTATTTTCACACTTACACAGGTTGTTTTCATTATTAAACAGTTTCGTTGCAACATAAAACAAATTACCAAACCTCACCATGTGTTTTGATTCACAACACATGAAAATATACAGTGTGTTTACGACATACGTGAGTGTCAAAGATGGTACAGTTCAATGATAAATTAGAAAGGTATGGGATTTCGGGAAAAGAAGGGTATATGATTTTTGTATTAAATTTAAAAACATTTATTACTTTAAATTTGGGCCATTACATACATAGAAATAAAAGAAATTGCAGCGTTACAAACTTATTACACAAAATGGAAGAGAAATGAATGCGGAAAAGGAAGTATATGGTTCAAGTCGCTCTGAGGACTCTGGGACTTAACTTCTGAGGTCATCAGTCCCCTAGAACTTAGAACTACTTAAACCTAACTAACCTAAGGACATCACGCACATCCATGCCCGAGGCAGGATTCGAAGCTGCGACCGTAGCGGTCGCCCGGTTCCAGACTGTAGCGCCTAGAACCGCTCGGCCACACCGGCCGGCGGGAAGTATATGGAAACATGATACATTACGAGGAAATGGAATTTCGGGACATGAAGCATATAGCCTAATAATGTTATATTGCGTATTTTACATGTAGCGAAATACACAATTACAAACGTATTTTCGAAACTGATAGAGAAATGAACGATTATAAGAATATATGTGAAAATTTTATGTGCCTTTTGAACAGTGCTGACAAAATTACATTAAAAATTACAAGTATTTAGTTCACCGAAAATTATTCCCTCATGTACGCATTCGGCACGTATATTGCAGATGTCTGCCCCGCCTCGTACCTCTGTGTTTGCCTCTTCCACCCTCCCATCTCTCTCTGCACCTTATCACCTCAACTCCGTATGTCCACCTGCTCCTTCCCACTTTGTCTCTCCATCTCCTCGTCCCTTTCTTGATCCATCTTCTCTCCACCTATCACACCTTCCTCCACCTCGCTCAGTCGAAGTCCTACTCCTCTCCCTCTGTCAATATACGCCTGCTCCCCTTCCTTTCCCACCTGCCCACTATTCCATAGTCCATCTACTTGCCTCCTGCATCTTCCCCCTCTCAATGTACATCTTCTCCTCCCTCCTTTTGTCCATCCACACCTCATCCAACTCTCTGTCTATCCCCTCCCTGTCCATTTCCTCCTCCACCTTTCGTCTGTCCACCTCATTCTCCCCCTGTCCATGTCCTCTCTCCATATCTCTTTTCAGCATTGCTCATATGGAGTCACTGAAAAGGAGGTCGATAAAACAGGCTGATACTACTCCCACACAACATTCCTGTTGTGCAGACCGGGCTATATGTCTTGGACTTGAAAACTGGTTCTTGGTCCTGATGTGTGGGCTGCATTGCAAAGCAGAGCAGTAACGCAGGCCAATACTATTCCCACAAAATCCTCCAGTAGTGCAGGACAGATTATATGTCAGAGACTGAAAAAAACACGTGTTTGCTTGTATCTCTGCACCTATTGAAGAGGTTATAAAGACAACAGTGCTGATACTTGAGAGGCCTGATGTTACTACACCAAATTTGGTTCAAATCGATCCAGGAGTGTGGGAGGCGATCCTAGACTTACACACAAACATACATTATATATATATATATAGGGTGTCCCAGCTATCTTGTCCATCCAAAATATCTCTGGAACAATAACAGCTATTGGAAAACGACTTTCACCGGTATCAATGTAGGGCTGGGGCCCATGAATGTACATATTTGGAAACATTCTAAAACGAAAGCATATGTGTTTTTTAACACAAACTTTTGTTTTTTTAAATGGACCTCCTATATTTTTTCTTCAGCAATCCATAGCATGAAAAAGCAAGTTGATTGCATCGCAATATTCCCATCACATCCCGAGATATTAAGACGCGAAGTTGACGCTTGAAACAACCCGACATGCGCTACTAGCGCACGTCCTGAGGCTCAGGCGTGAACCCCATGCTGCCCGTAATCGCGATGTGATTGACATGCGCAATCACACCTCCATACTTATCAAGAGGTCCGAAACGAATAATACGGTCTGCTGCCATCAACTCTCATAAGCACATAATGGTTTCCCTCTTGCACTTTTAGTCCACTTGCTCGTTTCACTAAAACCACCAACATGAATTTTACTATTACGAGTGAATGATTAACTGTCACTTGCGCTATATCTACAATAAAGTAAAGTTTTAACGTTGAACAGCATTACCTTTTTAGTAACAGATTAACGATAAGCGAAGTTAACTTTGTAACTAACGCTGCGGTACACAGATATGTTTCAGAACCGCATCACCCCTAGCCTATGGGATAAATACCTGCTGGAATGTACGACGTTAATGCAGGATGGCGGCAGACCGTATTATTCGTTTCGGACCTCTTGATAAGTACGGAAGTGTGATTACGCATGTCAATCACATCGCGATTACGGGCAGCATGGAGTTCACGCCTGAGCCTCAGGACGTGCGCTAGCAGCGCATGTCGGGTTGTTTCAAGCGTCAACTTCGCGTCTTAATATCTCGGGATGTAATGGGAATATTGCGATGCAATCAACGCCATTGTGTATGTGCTTTGTCATGCTACGGATTGCTGAAGAAAAAATGTAGGAGGTCCATTTAAAAAAAAAACATAAGTTTGTGTTAAAAAGCACATATATTTTCGTTTTAGAATGTTTCCAAATATGTACATTCATGGGCCCCAGCCCTACATTGATACCGGTTAAAGACGTTTTCCAATAGCTGTTATTGTTCCAGAGTTATTTTGGGTGGACAAGATAGCTGGGACACCCTATATATATATATATATATATATATATATATATATATATAGTGTGAGTCACTAACAATTGCCACCTAGAATAATTTTGAATGTATGATAATAGTTGAAAAGTTTGTGGGAAATATGTTTCATGGGACAACGGGGGCCATAACATGACGTTCGTTCTTTGTTGCTAGGTGGGGTCGTGTCAGAGATATGAAGGTTAACTTTGAGTTTTTAAATGGGATGCTATTGTTTGGTACTTACTTCCTGATAGCAGCTGTCGAGATGAATCCAATGATGTGTGACAGTAAGGCTTTTGAAAGTCAACGGTTACAAAGCTGGCATGAAGATCAATTTATAGAAGGCGTTTGGAGTGATGACATTGGTATCAACGCAGTGCTGCAATCTTCTTACCACGGATTGAGTGATATTCCTTATCACTTCGGCACTTATCGAAGCACATGCTCTGACAATTCTCTCTCGTACATTGTGCAAATATGTGAATAACATATTCCTTCGAAGAACAAGACGATATGCTTTTCATTTACGGAGAATGCCAACGAAATTCAATAAGAACTAAAGACTTATATACCCTGAAAGATATCCTCAACGTACTCACCCTACACGTCATACCTTTAAAAATGTGTATGACAAATTGAACAACTGGATTCTTAACGCATCGGAAACACATACAGCAAAGGAAATTTACTCACGAGGGAACGGAAATTGGTACTCTTGTCATTATGGTTCGAGAACCTTGTGTTAGTTCCCATCATATCGCAAGGGAATCTGGCATGAACCAGAGTAGTGTTGTTCGTGTTTTGCATCGCCATGAATATCATCCTTACCATATCAGTCTCCACCAAGAATTAGCTGGTACGGATTGTATGCGTCGCATTGAATTCTGTCGATTGGCTCAACTTGAGATTCAGAGGGATGACACATTTATTTTTATTTGCTGACGAGGCTACATTCACGAAGCATGGAAACGTTACTTTGCATAACATGGATTATTGGGAAACCGAAAATTGATGCTGGATGTGGCAAGCTGCACACGAAAAACCGTGGTCGGTGAATGTATGGTGTGGGATTCTGGAGGACAGAATTATAGGCCCCTATTTCATCGAAGGAAATCTTAATTGTAGGAAGTACACCACATTCCTGCAAGAAACATTAGGTCTGTTATTGGAAGAAATACCTGTAGAAACAAGAAACAGAAAGTGGTATCAACACGATAGGTGTCTGGCACATTTTTCGCTGATGCCTAGAAATGAGTTGCAGAGACAATTCCCAAATCATTGGATTGGACGGGGAAGAGATGTGTCGTGGCCGGCTGGTTCGCCAGACTTGACGCCTCTGGTTTTTATCTTGTGGGGATTCGTAGAAGACAATGTTTATTAAGACGTTCCAACGACACCTGAAGATATGCGAGAGAGAATTGTCAGAGCATGTGGTTCGATAAGTGCCGATGTGGTAAGGAATACCACTCAATCCATGGTAAGAAGACTGCAGCACTCCATTGATACCAATGGTCATCACTTCGAACACATTCTGTAAATGGACGTTCATTCCACCTTTTTGATCTTCGTTGACCTTCAAAGACCTTACTGTTACACATCATTGGATTCGTCTCGATAGCCGCTATCAGAAAATAAGTACTAAGTACAGCATCCCCTTTAAAAAAAACGAAGTTGACCTTCATATATCAGAAGCGACCCCGCCTGGCAAAAAAAAACAACCAACGTCGAGTTACATGTTTGCACCTGTTACTGTCCTTCAAAGTAGTCACCAGCGTTGTGTAGAACCCGTTCCCAGCGATGTGGAAGGCGTAGTATACGGTTAGCGGAGGCTGTTCTGTTGATGGTGCGAGGAGCGGTGTACTGCCTGTTGAATCTCTGGAACAGTTGTGAAGCGAATGCCACGAAGTGGTTCCTTCATCTTCTGAATCAAATCAAAGTCACAAGGACTTAAGTCCGGGAGTATGGTTGATGGTACAGTACTTCCCAGTCCCATCGGTCGAATTGAGCAGCCCGAGTGCGCCCGTGCATTGTCGTGCAAAATGATGGGTGGGTTGCGCAGAAGGTGTCGCCGCATCTTTCGCAAAGCTGGTCGCAGGTGATTCTCCAAAAAAGAACAGTAATACTATGAATTGACGGCCTGCCGTGGAGGAACATAATGCGTTAGGATAACACCATCACAATCGTACACGAGAATCACCGTAACTTTCACCATACTGGGGCTCTGACGCACTTTCGACTTTCTCGGCGACCCATAATGACGCCATTCGTTGGATTGGCGTTTCAGTTTTGGCTCGTACAATGTTGCCCACGTCTCATCCAGTGTTATGATACGGCGTAAGATTCCACAGGCAGTAGACCGCTCCATTCGCTCCATCAACAGAACAGGCTCTGCTAACGGTATACTACGCCTTCCATATCGCTGGCAAAGGGTTCTACACAACGCTGGTGACTACTTTGAAGGAAAGTAACAGGTGCAAACATGTAACTCTTTTGTACCGGTTGTGAACAAATAGTTGCCACTATTTAAGTTCCAAGCCTCGTTACAAAATTTATTATTTGATCTTCAGAGCCGAGCTGTCTAAGGCGCTGCGGTCATGGACTGTGCGGCTGATCCCGGCGGAGGTTCGAGTCCTCCCTCGGGCGTAGGTGTGTGTGTTTGACCTTAGGATAATTTAGGTTAAGTAGTGTGTATGCTTAGGGACTGATGACGTTAGCTGTTAAGTCCCATAAGATTTCACACACATTTGAACATCTTTTGATCTTCAGAAAGACAGAGAAACTATACAGGTTTTTAAAAGTATGAGTACATATTTTTTTTACTGGTGACTGTGGAAAATGTACTGAAGAACATTACATCAGTATTTACTTCCTCTGCAGACTAATAATTATAGCTAACAGCAATAGCATGTTCTTAGGTTGGTTAGTACCTCCAAGTACACACGGCATGAGCAAGCAACTAATGCTAATTTTCCCCTGGGCAGCATGTAAGGTGTTGCAGCGTGGAGTCCACTTAGCAATGCAGTTATGGCCATGCAGAAATCATCAGGAGTTAATTATGTGACGTGTTTATTGGAGTACTGGTAGACGCAGAGGAAAAAGCAACTAACACACTAAATTGGGTACACACTGTATGTATTAGAATGTGGGAAGTACTTACTTGAAGCTTTTCAGAAAGGAGTATTAGCTAAGTAACAGATTCATAGTGGTTTCTCTTACCGTTAAGTGTTTTCCTGTCGTTCTTAGAGTTTCTCCATGAACGGTTTTCTTCAGCAATGTGGGCTACAAATGTAGATTTGTTCAAGTTGCCAATTGCTACAGTATTAACGTGTTATTTGTATCTAATCATAAAACTTTTTCCTGTCTGGTCAATGTAGATTTTTCGGCGTGAATCACTTTTGGACTTCTATATTCCCGATTTCCTGGGGCCGGGGGGTTGCTTGGAAGGATTCACATTGTGGATTACTTTTTTTCATAATTTACTGATTTACTGTTAATGTATAATCTAACTTTAATAGTCTTCCTTTTGAAATTAGCTTTCCATTTCGTATGATAGTGTGGCTATGTGTGGGACACCAATATATTTAAGTTTATCTGCAGTGGGAGATTGATTTGTTTTGGTGTTAATATTGTTCGAGTTGTTGTTCTGCAGTTGTTTTGGTTTTGTTTATATTTCGTTGTGGAGCTGTCTATTATTACAGGATCATAACCATTATCATAAACAACTGTTTTAATTATGGTGGTATCTTTTTATTGATCCGTGGGTCTCATAGATATTTTTTGCACTGTGTCTAGTATGGCTCTGAAGTTCACCCTTTCGTGTTTGCAAGGGTGACATGATGAGGTTCAAATGGTTCAAATGGCTCTGAGCACTTTGGGCTTAACATCTGAGGTCATCAGTCCCCTAGAACTTAGAACTACTTAAGCCTAACTAACCTAAGGACATCACACACATCCATGCCCGAGGCAGGATTCGAACTTGCGACTGTAGCGGTCGCTCGGTTCCAGACTGAAGCGCCTAGAACCGCTCGGCCACACCGGCAGGCGATTGAGCTTACATTTGGCAGGTCATTTATGTACAACCTTAAATGAAAGACTATTTTTGTGAATTTTTTGAGAAAAAGTTTCTGAGAAAACGAACCCTAAAGTTCATGATGAGCAATAGACAAGAACTTGACCGGATCGATAGGTAACTGAAAATGGAGCATTTTTCATCATCATACAGGGTGTCCCACTCAAACCTCCCTGATTTCAAAGACCCAGGAAGAAAAAAGCGCAGTAGATACGACAATGAAAAATGCACCACATTGCAGAGCACCTCAAAGAATTTATTTATTTGTGATCAGTATACCCCTACATGTGAACCATTTGTAGCACGAAGAATGTGAGTCTATATTCAATTTATTGCCAAGTTCTTACTTGCATTTGCTCTGTTATTGTTGCAATCGCATTAGTGATGCGATGTCGTAACGTAGAAATATCGTCCATTTTGGTCGCATACACGAGGTCCTTCACGAATACCCACATAAAGAAATCAGACGGCGTGATGGGTGAACGTGGTGGCCCAGCAATGGGTCCTCCGCGTCCGATCCAACGATTGGGAAATTTCCTATCCAGCAACTTGCGAACAGCCGTTGACCAATGCGGCGGAGCTCTATCTTGTTGAAAAATGCCTGTTAACCCTTCCTGATAGATGAAAGGTTGCCTCATCTGAGAATAAACATCTTTCCAGGAAGCTGGCATCCATATCAATACACTGCAGCGTATCTGCAGCAAATTGTTGTCGGCGTGGTTTGTCGTTCGGCGTCAGATGTTGCAGAATTTGCACTTTGTAAGCACGCATACAGAGACGCTGGTGAACTACACAATGCAATGTTGATCGAGGTACATCAAGTTGCCTAGATGCATCACGAATTGACTTACGTGGGCTTCTGAGAAACGTTTGTTTGATGTCCTCCACTGTCTCTTCTGAAACTCCGTAGTGTGCACCGCCAGAATGTTTCAGAACACTTCCTGTTGCCAGAAACGTCCTATACCATTCCCTAATTGTTTTCACATCACGTTGATCTCATTCATATACACGACAATAATTTCTTTGAACAGTAATTGTCGATTTTGTTTCTGCAAACCGCACTACCGGTTGCGCGCACTGCTGTGGAGTCGCCATTTTCACCTCATGCGACCATGCTGCACTCTGGCGACGATACTTGGCACTTCTGACACGGGAATATAAATTCTTTGACATGCTCTACAATCTCATCGTCGTATCTACTGTGGTTTCTCTCTCCTGGGTCCTTGAAATACGGGAGATTTGAGAGGGACATCCTGTATATCGGATCCCCAAAAGCATACTTTTTCAAGAAGCCGAAAATAGAAACTGTTGCGACTGCTGCTTATATAAACATATGGTAAACACCGTTCGACGAAAACGCCACTGGAGTAGTTAGCAAGGTATCTGTCAAGTGAGCAGTGAATTTCTATTCGATCCCCAGATGAATTATGTAGCTTATTTCATTTGTATCTTGATCCATATTGAGATTGGTAGGGCTAGGAGGGCTAGTAAGCCAACGGCCTGGCCTCGGTGATAAAACCGGTTCTCATCAAATCACCAAAGTTAAGGCTGTCAGGCTGGGCTAGCACTAGGGTGACCATTCAATCTGCCGAGCGCTGTTGCCAAGTGGGGTGCACTCAGTCCTTGTGAGGCAAACTGAGCAGCTACTTGAATGAGAAGTAGCGGCTCCAGTCTCGTAAATTGACATACGGCCGGGAGAGCGGTGTGCTGACCACATACTCCTCCATATCCGCATCCAGTGTAGCCTGTGGGCTGAGGGTGACACGGCGGCCGGCCGGTATTGTTGGGCCTTCATGGCCTGTTCGGGCGGAGTTTAGTTTATCTTTTGGGAGGACCAGAAAGGTAAATAAATCAAGAACAAATAATAACAAGATAGGCAAGTAAATTCATTAAACAAGTTGCATTAGTAAAGAACTAAAATTTTTATCTTCGTCGCCTTACGACGGTTCTTTCACTCAGTCTGTTATATCTCCTAACTTTCTTTCGAACAATTACAAAGCTGGTTGGCTCTGAGCACTGTGGGACTTTACTTCTGAGGTCATCAGTCCCCTAGAACTTAGAACTACTTAAACCTAACTAAGGACATCACACACATCCATGCCCGAGGCAGGATTCGAACCTGCGACTGTAGCTGTCGCGCGGTTCCAGGTTGTAGCGCCTAGAACCGCTCGGCCACTCTGGTCGGCTACAAAGCTGGTACTTCTTACACAAACAACTGAGGAAAATGTACTCGTGGCAACAAGAACGTCTGTTGAATACAATCTTTGCGCAAGTATTTCTTTCCTTCCGAAGACTCGGCGGAAAACAGTCTTTTGTTTACACTTTAAAATATTTATTTTTTTAGGAATTAATTTTGAGGTTAAAACGCTTACGTTAACACCGTCTGAAAAATCGGTACTGTAAACAAGTGTCACGTTGTTGGTTTTCTGCGGTCCCTAGTAAAGAAATCGCAGCAATCTTACTCGGAATTGTTTTCAAACAACGAGACTTAAAATATTAATCCTTTTCCAATCCAAGTCGTTTGCAAAAATTTATTTGCATGCCTTGCTATTATTCCGTATTGATTTACTTACCTTATTAGCCCTGCAATGCCTACCAATTTCATTAAGGAAAATAACAGAAACAAAAAAAAAAAAAATCTACAGAATGCAATTTCGGAATCGAACACAGGTTCTCTGTTCCCCAGTTCAGAGCCTTGTTTGTTACGCCAACGACGCTGTCGCTGAAAAATCTTTATCTTATGGCTACCTAATTGTCAGTAGTAACAGTTTCTTTCCTCAATTTCGAGGAAGATACGTATTTGACGACTCCATATGAAGGATGACAATTATTGAACTAAATGAAATAAAACCATCATAACTTCTGAACGGTGTGCGTTAGAACGTTCAGAGTGCACAGATGACCGCAGGGCGCGATGGGAGTTAATATGTTTGGCTTAGCGACGAAGCCCACTTTCATATGGATGGGTTTGTCAGTTAGCAAAATTGGCGCATCTGGGGGACTGAGAACCCGCATTTCGCAATCGAGGAGTCTCTTCACCCTCAACGGGTGACTGTGTGTGTGGTGCAACGTCTAGTCACGGAATAATCGGTGCGATATTCCTTGGCAGCGCGATGACTACCTAACGGTACGCGAAAGTTTTGGAAGATGATTTCATCCCTGTTATCTAAAGTGACCCTGATTCCGACTAAATGTGGTTCATGCAAGACGGAGCTCGACCCCATCGAAGCAGGAGAGTGTTTGATGCCCCGGAGGTACACTCTGGGGACGGCATTTTGGCTCTGGGGTACCCAGAGGCCACTGGTATGGGCCTCGATTGGCCACCACATTCTCCGGCTCTGAACACATGTGACTGATTTTTGTGGAGCCATATTAAAGACAAGGTGTACAGCAATGATCCCAAAACCATTGCTGAGCTGCAAACAGCCGTTCAGGAGTTTATCGACAGCATCGATGTTCCGACACTTCAGCGGGTCATGCAGAATTTCTCTATTCGTTTGCGCCACACCGTCGCCAATGATGGCAGGCATATGGAACATGTCATAACCTAAACCTGAACGTCTGTAGTGACGTTTACTTTTTGAATAAAGAATGTGCACGTCGTAGCTTCTAACTAATTCACGTTTCTTTTTCATATAGTTCAATAATTGTCACCGTGTATGATGACGAAAATGCACAGTTTCCAGTTATCTATCGATCACGTCAGTTTTTATTCAGTTGCGTGTCATGAACGTCAGGGGCGGTTTCCTCAAAAAGGGGGAGTTATCGACCCCAAATTTCCAAGAATCTTTCACATTAGGTTCTACACATAAGATATGCCAAATATGAGCCTATTCGATTGGCTGAATCTTTGCCCTCTCCGGAAGGACCCCCTGCAGATGAAACATTCCTGGAAGTTCCTGTTGGACCGGTAACAAAATAATTTTCTGTAAGCCATTTTCCATGTATTTTTTTGTCAGCACTCATAGGATAACTGAGAAGTATTAAGTTTTAACGAAATGGTCATGTGTTGAAACAAATGTCACGTTTTTCGCCAAAACATCGAGACAAAAGCGTGCACCGAAAATAGACTTTTGAAGATTTTGCAAAATGGTTGTGTACGCAAACAGAGAATTAAATTTAGAATGCCGGCATCAAATTCCGATAAAAATCGTATGCGCCGTTCTCAAGTTATGTTTCTCGTCAATTTGAAAAATACGCTTTGGAAAAAAAAAAAAAATAAGTTAAATTTTTTGCAGTTCAGTTAAACACGCTTCTAGTCAGCGATCCTTAGACCATACAGCAATCCTTCCAGATACAAAAGGAGGTCCTCTTCCATCTTCTTCGAGGAAATAGTGGTCTTCTTTGGCGGTTTCTGTCATGCTCTGGTCTTCTCGCTCGATATACTTTTCTTCCGCTTTTGTACAGAAGTCGTAACAGGCTGGTCCGATCTCAAGTTCAAGCACGTTCATAGTTTCCACAGTTTGGGCGTCGATGAAATTACTTTTTGACTATTCTGTTCCCGCTGTGAATGTTTTCGAAGACAGACATCCCAGAGAACATTTTAAGCCAAAAACAAAGGAATATGTTTTTTGAAATTTTCAAAGATTATGCTCATTAAGGATAAAAAAGTTCTTGCTCTCGTCTTCCAACTCACACAGACATTCCAGTTGCTTTCCCGCTCTTCAGATGCAGCTGAAACGTTCTCCGCTGAGTGGCAACGAAATACCCGATACTGAAGATAGAAAAAGAAACAAAAAAGACACAAGAAACAGACGCAGTAAGAGGAGCGTGAAGTGTTTCGGTGTGTTGGGGTAATGAGTGGCTTTCGGCGAGCGATCCTCCGCTTTTAATTTAGAGCCGCGGTAGAAGCTCAGAGGTGGAGTCGTTACGCAAGCCGCCTTCTGGAGGCGGAATGCCGACACGGGTGGCGGTGGCGGAGGCGGCGGCTGTCAGACACCAGACAGTGGCACGCCGCGGCCGCTCCGCCCCCGCGCTCTCAGGGGTCCATCGCATCGTCTCGTCTGTTGTGCTCCCAGATAAAAGTCGGCCCGACTCCCTGGGCCGTATGTCGGCGCTGCACCTTAAAATGCAAATTGGCCGCCTGCTGTGGGGAGTTCTTTGCTCTCCCACCGCGGAGACGGTAACCGAGCAATTACATCAGAGGCCTGTGACTGTGTGTGTGTGTGTGTGTGTGTGTGTGTGTGTGTGTGCACGTTCCACGGAGTGTGGGACAGGTGCCCCTGTCCAGCTCTTCATGATGCAGCGACACACTTGACTGGTGCATCGAAGCGGACAGAAGCTATTAAATTCCCTGAGCCGCCGACCCCCCACGCTACTACATGACGAGAAGGCTCTAGTATTTTGTATTGGTGCCGGGAAATTAGGAGCTCACACGCTCCACTGCCCATGTTTTGAGGTCTTCGCTCCCTACTGTTTTCGATGCACTTTTCATGGTCATCGTAAGCGTCTCTGTAGCCACCGTGCGTCACCTTTCAAGATGGTGCTTTTGTGCGTCTACGAGGTGCGACAATCAAGTAATGAGACTGATGAGGAAAAAGAATGTTGCTTACCGTTTTAGTCAAGTTTAGTGTTCTCTCCTTCAAAGTACACTACTGGCGATTAAAATTGCTACATCAAGAAGAAATGCAGATAATAAATACTAGAATTGACATGGGATTACATTTTCACGCAATTTGGGTGCATAGATCCCGAAAAATCAGTACCCAGAACAACCACCTCTGGCCATAATAACGGCCTAGATACGCCTGGGCTTTGAGTCAAACAGAGCTTGGATGGCGTGTACAGGTACAGCTGCCTATGCGGCGTCCACACGATACCACAGTTCATCAAGAGTAGTGACTGACGTATTGTGACGAGCCAGTTGCTCCGCCACCATTGACCAGACATTTTCAATTGGTGAGAGATTTGGAGAATGTGATAGCCAGGGCAGCAGTGGCAGATTTTCTGCATCCAGAAAGGCCCGTACAGGACCTGCAACATGCGGTCGTGCATTATCCTGCTGAAATGTAGGGTTTCGCAGGGATCGAATGAAGGGTAGAGCCACGGCTCGTAACACATCTGAAATGCAACGTCCACTGTTCAAAGTCAATGGGAACAAGAGGTGACCGAGACGTGTAAACAATGGCACCCCATACCATCAAGCCTGGTGATACGCCCGTATGGCGGTGACGAATACACGCTTCCAATGTGCGTTCACCGCGATGTCGCCAAACACGGCTGCGACCATCATGATGCTGTAAACAGAACCTGGATACATCCGAAAAAATGAAATTTTGCCATTCGTGCACCCAGGTTCGTCGTTGAGTACACCATCGCTGGCGCTCCTGTCTGTGATGCAGCGTCAAGGGTAACCGCAGCCATGGTCTCCGAGCTGATAGTCCATGCTGCTGCAAACGTCGTCGAACTGTTCGTGCCACTGTCTGGTGTCAGTTGTTGTGGTGCAAACGTCCCCATCTGTTGACTCAGGGATCGAGACGTGGCTGCACGATCCGTTACCGCCATGCGGATAAGATGCCTGTCATCTCGAATGTTAGTGATACGAGGCCGTTGGGAACCAGCACGGCGTTCCGTATTACCCTCCTGAACCCACCGATTCCATATTCTGCTAACAGTCATTGGATCTCGACTAACACGAGCAGCAATGTCGCGATACGGTAAACCGCAATCGTGATAGGCTACAATCCGACCTTAATCATAGTCGGAAACGTGATGGTACGCATTTCTTCTCCTTACACGAGGCGTCAAAACAACGTTTCACCAGGCTACGCCGGTCAGTTGCTGTTTGTGTATGAGAAATCGGTTGGAAACTTTCCTCATGTCAGCACGTTTAAGGTGTCGCCACCTGCGCCAACCTTGTTTGAATATTCTGAAAAGCTAATCACTTGCATAATACAGCATCTTCTTCCTGTCGTTTACATTTCGCGTCCGTAGCACGTCATCTTCGTGGTGTAGCTATTGTAATGGCCAATAGCGTAGTTCCCTTCTGATTGCACACATTTTTTTCAGCGCTTCTGCCATTGATGGTAACATTTCTGGAACTCATCTTCTGTAATATCCTCCAAGACCCTCGTCACAGCGTTTTGGACATCTTGTTTTGTTTGAAAAGGATGTCCCTTGACCGCCGTTTTGACTTTTGGAAATAATCTGGTGAATAAGGTGGCTGTGGTAGTACCGCAATTTGTTTTGAGGTTTAAAAATGCTGTACTGACAGAGCAGTATGTGATGACGCATTATCATGATGCAGAATCCAATTATCAGCAATGTTGCCACGGACACGAAGAACAATTTTACGAAGTTTTTCTAAAATTTTTTGTAGTAATATTGGTTAACTGTTTGTCCAGGGAGCACCCACTCTTTTTGAACAATTCCCTTGGAATCAAAGAAGCACACAAGCATGCATTTCACTTTTGACTTTGACATGCGAGCTTTTTTGGTCTAAGTGATCCCTTTGAGCACCACTGCGAACTTCGGCGTTTTGTCTCTGGATCGTACTGAAAAAACGAACTTTCATCACCAGTGATAACACGACTCAACAATTATGGATTGTTTTCCGTTTGCTCTAACAGATAGGCTGCCACATTTTTCCGTGTTTCTCGCTGTTGTGGAGTGAGATTTTTGGGGACCATTTTTGCACAAATCTTTCTCATACCAAGATCTTATTACTAGACGAACCGTTTCACGATTGATACTCAGTTCTTCTGCAATCATTTTCACGGATAATTTTCTATCAGATAGTACGAGTTCACGCACCCTGGCCAGGTTGACATCTGTCCGTGAGGTTGATGGTCGTCCACTGTGGTCTTAACTAAACATTTTATGACAACGAAAAACTTGAGCTCTTGACATAGCCTTCTCTCCAAAAGCTAACCGTAAGTTGTCGTCGCGTTTTCACCCAATGTAACGCAAAAAGAAATGGCATACCGCTGCGCAATATTATACGGTTCCATTTCCGTGACGAGAGACACAAACACGTGTTAACTTATTGCAGCACAACTCACGACTGAGCAGTTGCATTGATGTGCCGCTTGGACTAGAAGCAGCTTATAGACCAAGGTCATAGATATTGTGCCTACGCAAGCCTGCTGGGTTGCTACATCTTGCAAAGCAAATTAGTCTCATTAGTTTATTGTCGCACCTTGTATACTTCAGATCTGCATCCATATTCCGCAGACCACTGCCATGAGTACGTCATAGGGTACTGATCACAGTAACACATGTTTTCTGCAAGAAATCATTGGGTGTATGAAGTAGGGTACTTCGTGTACCGCTATCGTTTCTATCCTTTACTGTTCCATTCGCAAACAGTGCGCGGTAAGAACGGCTTTCGGTAATACTCCATCATAGTTGTAACTTGTTAAATTTTACCGTGACATGTGTATGGGATGGAAATATGTTTTCCGTATCGTCCTGGGAGGTACGCTCTGTTAATTTCGCAATAAACGTATTTCCTGTGTACTCTGACTCAGTAGTTGGATGAGCATTTCCGTGTCACTCTAGCGATCAATATCGACGACGAAACATCCTGCTCTGCTTTAGATCTTCTCTGTATTCCAAATTTCCATTTCAAGTGTCTCCAGACTCATGCTCCTAGATATGTACAGGGTAATAATTATTGAACTATATTAAAATAGGTAAAGTAGTTACAACTGTGGGGTGCACAACATATGTTTAACATGTAAACGTCACTACAGACATTCGGATTTAGGTTATGATATGTTCGATGTGCCTGCCATCATTGCCGATGATGTGGCGCAGAAGAATAGCGAAATTCAGCATGACCCACCGAAGTGTCGGAACCTCGATGCTGTTTGCAGCCGAGCAATGGTTTTGGGGTTATTGCTGTACACCTTGTCTTTAATACAGCTCCACAAAAAGGAGTCGCATATGTTCAGGTCCTAAGAATATGGTGGCCAATCGATGCCCATGCCAGTGGCCACTGGGATCCCAGAACCAGGACGCGGTCTCCAAAGTGGTCCTCCAGGACATCAAACACTCTCCTGCTTCAATGGGATAGTGCTCCGTCTTGCACGAACTACATCTTGTCGAAATCAGTGTCACTTTGGATAATGGGAATGAACCAGCTTCCAAAACCTTCACGTACCATTCGGCAGTCAACGTGCCATCAAGGAATATCGCACCGATTATTCCGTGACTGGACAATGCACGTCACACAGGAACCCGTTGAGGGTGAAGAGACTTCTCGATCGCGAAATGTGGGTTCTCAGTCCCCCAAAGGAGGCAATTTTGCTTATCGACGAACCCATTCAAGTGAAATTTGGTTTCGTCGCTAAACCAAACAACGCAGCGCGTACTAATTACCATCATGTCCCATGGCCAACTGTGCAGTTTGAACGTGCTAACGCAAGCCGTTAAGAAGTTATGACGATTTTATTTCATATAGTTAAATAATTATCACCCTGTATCTCTGGTTATTCTTTCACTCATTCATAGACAAGCAAGTAGTCGAACAGTAATTGGTCTCTCTAGATATTTGTGCATAAAATTGCTTGAAGGTAAACTGCCAGTTCGTGCACCAACGGGCAGCTTGGTAGGTTCTACGTTTTAACAACAATTTTCTGCTGTCGTGACTTTCCTATCTATATTAGCACCACGTAGGAAGAGCTACTGTTTAGCATATCATTTGTACAAGGGCGCTCTGAAAAGTAATGCCTCCTAGTTTTAATGTGAATACTCTTAAATATTTTTAAATTAAAATAAACGTTACTAACATTCGACATCTTTATTGTTCATGTCTACGTATTTTCAGACCTCTGTCGCTAGAGGGCCCTGAATTGTAGCTTGTAACGTGGAGACGTGCCGCGTAACTTGTCGGTGCGTGAGAAAAAAGCGTGCTGCAATCGAGTTTCGAATTTGAAGAGTTCGTCCACGCATGGAGCACCGTGTCATGCAGCAGGACAATGCCAGACCACACAAGAGCGCTGCGACATCGGCAACAATTCGACGCCTTGGTTTCATTGTCACTGATCATCTTCCATACAGTCCCGACTTCGTTCCATCCGATTTCCATATTTTTCCGAAACTTAAAGAACACCTCCGAGGATTTCACTTTGATAGAGATGAAGTGGCGCAAGCAGAGGTGAGGTTGTGGCTCCGTTAACGAAATCAGACATTGTACAGTGGCAGTATAAACAAACTGGTCTCTCGTAGGGAGAAATGCAATTATTTAGGGACATTCGTGTACCATTGTCGACTGCACAACAAAAAGCTCTACGCCTCACCTGGGCCCGTCAACACCGACATTCCACTGTTGATGACTAGAAACATGTTGCCTGGTCGGGCGAGTCTCGTTGCAAATTGTATCGGGCGCATGGACGTGTACGGGTATGGAGACTACCTCACGAGTCCATGGATCATGAATTTCAGTAGGGGACTGTTCAAGTTGGTGGAAGCTCTGTAAGTGTGTGGGGCGTGTGCAGTTGGAGTGATATGGCACCCCTGAAGGTCTAGGTACGACTCTGACAGGTGACACGTACGTGGGCATCGTATCTGATCACTTGCATTCATTCATGTTCATTGCACATTCAGTCGGACTTGGGCAATTCGAGTAGGACAATGCGACACCCCCCACACGTCCTGAATTTCTACAGAGTGGCTCAAGGAATACTTTTGTGAGTTTAAAGACTTCCGCTGGCCGCCAAACTCCCGAGATATGAACATTATTGAGCATAATCGGGATGCCTTTCGAAGTGCTGTTCAAAAGAGATCTCTACCTGTCGTACGGATCTATGGACAGCCGTGCAGGATGGTGACATTCTCTCCAGCACTACTTCAGACATTAGTCGAGTCCATGCCACGTCGTTTTGCGGCACTTCTGCTTGCTCGCGGGGGCGCTACACGGTATTACACAGGTGTACGTACATATGATACCTCACCTATGGGTCACTGTGCGCTTTTTTCTGGGTTTTATGCATATATTTGCAGTTTTGTTTTTTCAATATGTACCTGGAGTCAGACCAAACAAACACTGCTTATCAAGTAATTCGTGCAACGATCAGTGTCAACAGGAAGCGTCGGTTGTTTCTCGTTACGAGCGAAACTGTTCTTAAAGTGGAATGTTGCATGACGATTCGATTACGCGGTGCCAGATTAGACGAGTATGACATTTGTTTTATCTGTGTTAACAGCGACAGTAAAACACGAAGAAAACCAGTACTGTACCAGCGACAGCATCGTTCACACTCGCCCTGACTGCTACCACCAAGTTGCGGTGCTGCACAGTAGGTGTTTATTTGCCGCAGGAGTACTTGTTTTTCCTCGTGTTTTACTGCCGCTGTTAAGGCGTATCTATAAAAAAAAATATTGCACTAATTTTGGGCCGCTCAATCGAAGGTGCACTCAAAATTCTACCTTAAAAAGTATTGTACACGTAACGGGAAACAAACCATTTTCTGTCGACAATGGGAGTCACGTGAAAGATTCGATGAGCAGTATTTGGTTGCACAGCTAGACATTGCGAAAACTAAATTGCAAATATGTGCCTAAACGCCACAGAACATGCGCCCGACGACCGTTAGGAGAGACAGCCTCTATATTATTAACACATATATGCCGTGAATAGCAATGCTATTTGAAAAGTGCCGATCGCATCATCTGGTGCAGCGTCAGGGTGTCTCAGAAACAGATTTTATGTGGTGCACAGCTTCTGGAATCAGGAACCAGCAGTCGGAAGAATTGAGGAAGTTTGCGAATGTTGATAGGGAGATCTAGTTTGATAAAACGTTGTTCGACAAGATAACGCCCTCAGCAAAGAGAGATATCCGATGCTATCAGATATGAACATTATTGGTAAACAAGTTGAGCACGCCACGCCGAATAATGATTGAGTGGGGACACTAAGCACTGAAATGAAATGACTGTGCGATATTTCTGCTACAAACGTTGTACTAGGGTTGCATCGCATTTTCTTCTTCAACAATTCTTTATTGAACATAATGAGA
This sequence comes from Schistocerca americana, assembly GCF_021461395.2. Lineage (NCBI taxonomy): Eukaryota > Metazoa > Arthropoda > Insecta > Orthoptera > Acrididae > Schistocerca > Schistocerca americana. The sequence goes on from NC_060123.1 coordinate 571,317,406, forward strand.
ATTCCACACACGAAAGAACGGTGTTTTACCTACACGTCCTATTTTCACGTAATCTCGTTCTATGGCCTTCATCCAGAGCGAAACGTGGGCGCGTATGCCCTGTCGGTACCAATCCTTGTCCTGTTGGCGGAGTTGTGTGAATCAGGTTCCATCACCTGCCACAATCCGAGACAAGAAGGCCTCCCCCTCAGCTTTAAAACGTTGCAACAAATCAACACAAACATTTTTCTTGTGCGATTTGTGATCCAACATTAGACAGCGCGGGACCCATCTCGCACACAGTTTTCAGTATCCAGGAGGGCGGATAACTGCATCCGCACTTTCTTTGCTGATTGACAGATGCAGCTCCAAGTGCTAAGACGTAATGCGTCTGTCCTCGTGAATGACATCAGCTCGCTGCAGCATGTCAGGTGTGACAGCCGTGGATGATCTCCCCGACCGCTGCAAATCGTGGAGCTCCGCCGAACCGCCTTCTGATGACCTCATCCTCTGTGCCCAGCGACTAACTGTACCTCTGTCGACAGCAGGTGCTCCATAGACTTTGCACAACTGTTTGTGAACATTCCCCACAGTTTCTTTCTCTGCATGAGAAATTCATTGACGGTACGTTGCTTGTAACGTAAATCACCTACAGACGCCATTTTTAGACTGTCCTCCAGCTCCGGTATCTGTCGGAAGTGACGGAAACTTGGCTCGCTCACTCAGGAGACTTCAAATAATACATTCCGCATTCGTAGCATAGTTCTAGGCTGAGAAAAAATATGCGGTGCATTACTTTCTGTGCAACTCTCGTATATCTCGTGTAGGGATCCTAAAAATAAGAGAAGCGAGATTAACGAGCGTAATGAGGCATACAGTATAGGCAATCATTTTTTCCATTGCTCAGTACGTGAATGGTAAACGACAGAAATTGTTTAATAGTCTTGCAAGTACAATTCGCTATGCGTTGTAAGAGAGGCAGTCAAATGAAAACCGAACACCCTCCACAATGGGAGCCGGCCTGAGTGGCCGACCGGTTCTAGGCGCTTCAGTCTGGAACCGCGCGACCGGTACGGTCGCAGGTTCGAATCCTGCCTCGGGCATGGATGTGTGTGGTGTCCTTAGGTTAGTTAGGTTTAAGTAGTTCTAAGTTCTAGGGAACTGATGACCTCAGATGTTAAGTTGCATAGTGCTCAGAGCCATTTGAAGCACAATGGGACCCTGGAATGTTTCCACCCAAAAGTAATCGCCAGATATGTTTAGAAATTTATCCATCTGGGAGACGAAACGATCAATTCCTGATTCGTAGAACGCGGTCGGTCGCTGATGTATCCACAACCGCACCCACTCTTGCTCTTCCTCGTCTGACTGAAATCGACGTCCACGTACGTCTTTGAAGTGCCTTCATAGCGCTGCTCGCTGATTGTGGTTCCAGTAAGTCTGGCAGCTCAATAATCTTGCTACTCGTATTTCTCACGACATATCCCTTAACTTGGCTCCACAACAGTTCTGTTGGGTTCATACTGTAAGCGTACAGTGTCAAACGTAAAAATGCACTACTTGTATTGTGTGCTCGATGCTGTGAAAATGATTGTTTTTCGTGTTTCTGCGACATTTATCACTCTGGTTCGTGTGAGACTACATCTGTGGTATAAAACAATGGACATAGTTCAAATAGAGTATTTGGTATTTCATTTTCGTCCAAAAAAATTAAACTGTTACGTTTTCTGAATTTAAGCAGCTTCTATTAACAATCTTTTATAAAATATTGATAATTAAGAATTTGTATTTGACATGAAAACCGGAATTTCGCGCGCAATATGTAATCAGAAACTAGAAGACGTGCATTCCTGATAAGAAATGACAATGAATTTTACAATTACGAGAACGGTTATTTCAAACTGAACGAAAAAAAATGACCAAGATCAGACTTGAACCTTTCTCTGCCTCGTAATGACTGGGTGTTGTGTGATGTCCTTAGGTTAGTTAGGTTTAAGTAGTTCTAAGTTCTAGGGGACTGATGACCATAGATGGTAAGTCCAATAGTGCTCAGAGCCATTTGAACCATTTTTTTAGACTTGAACCCGCGATCCATGGACTGCACTACAGTTGCGATCTGCTACGCTACCGATTCTGCTATACTTTCAATGCGCAGCTGTATCAAATGCAATCCCTCGCAAGACTTCAAAGCCGACTTTTTCTGTAAATTTATGAAGAAATTTAAGAACAGTCTACTTCTTGGCATTTTTTAACCTTGTCCCACGCACGTGTTTCACTACGGAGCAGGAAGCAGCCTCAGGCATTTTAATACTTCCATATTAACAACGCGACAAACACAACACAACAGTAGAGAGAAAGTGACTGCACAGGATTTTTGAAATGAAAACTGCATAGCTAAAGAGTGATTATGAAAATTGTTGATGGCTGTTAATGCATTAGAATATCTTAAAGTCTCATTTAACGTAACTTGGTACTAATATATCTAATACATAATAGGGACTTACTTCCAAGAGCGTAACAACACCAGTGTACCTATGCTAAGGCTTCTGTCCAATCATCACGTTTCTGTTTGTTTACATCAGGTTTATTCTTCCGATGTACACGAACTACGACCTGTAATAGGACGAACGCCTTTTTTAATGCTCAGGTAAACATCGTCGTAGCTAGTGGCGTACAAATGGAATAAAAAGTCCACTGTTAAACTGCTTCCTGAAGGTCAGTAGTATGAAACATTCAATTAATAACACCTTTTTTCTTTGACAAACTCTCTTCAGGGAAAAACGTGGAGTTGGGGGCGTGCCTAGGAAGCAGAAGAGTTGGACGTGACATTAAGTCGGAGCACTACCCAGCTAACAGATGGCCTCGCAGAAAGGCAACGTCACGACCCGATCGGAAGATCTGAGGAACGTTTCGCCAAGTTCTTCAGCGAGAGGAAGTCAAGTTAAAGGTCGCCTCACTTTGTTATGCGTTGACGTAGGAATGAAAGGTCTATTGATCAAACCATTTGATAATTGTCTTTGAGAAGCTGAGTAAACGTGAACAGAATCACAATTACGCTACAGTTACCAGCTCTGAAAGCCACGATTGGAATTCTAATCGAGTCGAGCGAGGGCACTGTTCTTGACCTCCACTACTGCACATTTTACGCGACTGTAAGGCTGACGGGGGAGTGGGTGGAAAGACTAATGAACCTAGAGAACATACTTTTTAATTGCCTGTACATCATCGAGAAAATACCTCTGACTTTTTATTTTATAAATATTTAGTTTTAATATCTAGATCGGTAAGATATTGTCCTTTACCGTCGCCTCTCTACACCCTTACCACGTCAAACAAATCTTCCCTTTTTAAAATGAAACAGACCAATTTCACACATGTATTTCACATAAGTTGTTTGGCAGACCTTGAGAAACGGATGTCGAATCTTCTGTGGATAATTCTATTTCCATATGTACCTGTGACAATCTTATACCTGCAACATTTTGTAACCATCACAAACATGATGAGAAAATCTTCTTGAGTATAAATGACAGCTCTATGAATATGCCTTCTATAGTACCACGTCAGAACGGAGGCGTTTGTTCAGTGCCAATCTGGGCACAAAACTCAAATCTCCAATGCTGTGAAGCCATGGTTCCTACCACACCGTAAGTTAATGTGTGGACATTGTGTGAACTGGGTGGACTGCCACGGCATACAGACGTCTCCCTCTTTCCTATAACCAATTCAAAAAACGATCGAGTCATTAGCTGTGCCGAATCCGACTACCATGATTAGCTCAGCACGGCAAAAACAAAAAGCTTTTGATGACTAAAGCAAGGAGCAATGATTGGTCACGTGGGATATCACTGTAATGTTAGATCGGAGCAGACAACCCTCGTGAGAATTAATTGAGTTTACGGATATACACTACTGGCCATTAAAATTGCTACACCACGAAGATGACGTGCTACAGAAGCGAAATTTAACCGACAGGAAGACGATGCTGTGATATGCAAATGATTAGCTTTTCAGAGCATTCACACAAGGTTGGCACCGGTGGCGACACCTACAACGTGCTGACATGAGGAAAGTTTCCAACCGATTTCTCATACACAAACAGCAGTTGACCGGAGTTACCTGGTGAATCGTTATTGTGATGCCTCGTGTAAGGAGGAGAAATGCGTACCAACACGTTTCCGACTTTCATAAAGGTCGGATTGTAGCCTATCGCGATTGCGGTTTATCGTATCTCGACATAGCTGCTCGCGTTGGTAGAGATCCAATGACTGTTAGCAGAATATTGAATCGGGGGGTTCAGGAGGGTAATACGGAACGCCGTGCTGGATCCCAACGGCGTCGTATCACTAGCAGTCGAGATGACAGGCATCTTATCCGCATGGCTGTAACGGATCGTGCAGCCAAGTCTCGATCCCTGAGTCAACAGATGGGGACGTTTGCAAGACAACAACGATCTGCACGAACAGTTCGACGATGTTTGGAGCAGTATTGACTATCAGTTCGGAGACTACAGTTCCGGTTACCCTTGACGCTGCATCACAGACAGGAGCGGCTGCGATGGTGTACTCAACGATGAACCTGGGTGCACGAATGGTAACACGTCATTGTTTCGGATGAATCCAGGTTCTGTTTACAGCATCATAATGGTCGCATCCGTGTTTGGTGACATCGCGGTGAACGCACATTGGAAGCGTGTATTCGTCATCGCCATACTGGCATTATGGTATGGGGTGTCACTGGTTACACGTCTCGGTCACTTCTTGTTCGCATTGACGGCAGTTAGGACAGTGGACGTTACATTTCAGATGTGTTACGACCCGTGGCTCTACCCTTAATTCGATCCCTGCGACACCTTACATTTCAGCAGGATAATGCACGACCGCTTGTTGCAGGTCCTGTACGGGCGTTTCTGGATGCAGAAAATGTTCGACTGCTGCCCTGGCCAGCACATTCTACAGATCTCTCACCAATTGAAAACGTCTGGTCAATGGTGGCCGAGCAACTGCTCGTCACAATACGCCAGTCACTACTCTTAATGAACTGTGGTATCGTGTTGAAGTGCATGGGCAGCTGTAACTGTACACGTCATCCAAGCTCTGTTTGACTCAATGCTCAGGCGTATCAAGGCCGTTATTACGGCCAGAGGTGGTTGTTGTGGGTACTGATTTCTCAGTATCTATGCACCCAAATTGCGTGAAAATGTAATCACTTGTCAGTTGTAGTATAATATATTTGTCCAATGAATACCCGTTTATCATCTGCATTTCTTCTTGGTGTAGCAATTTTAATGGCCAGTAGTTTAAATGAGGACCAGTAATCTCAGGCCGCGAGTTTCAAAAACTGAGCTCTAATAGGGAAATAAAGCGTTTCTAGACCCCTGTGCACGTAACGCATTTTCTTCCTCTACGTGTGAGCCATATGCCTATATCTTGAAAGTTTGGCCCTATCTTTTTGGTACGCCGCGTATTTTAATGGGTTTCTAAGACAGTATTCTTCATTGTCTCAGAGAAAAATTAAAATTGCGTTCTGTATCTACTGCATGTGCGTGCTGATTATGTGCGTGTAAGCTGCTGTACGGAGTGTTGTGTCGAATATATATTGAGGTGACAAAAGTCATAGGTCAACGATATGCACGTATGCAGAAGGCGGTAGTATAGCATACACAAGGGATAAAAGACAGTGCTTTGGCTGTGCTGTCATTTGAATTAAGGTGAATCATATGAAAATGTTTCATGGCCGCACGACGAGAATGGAAGTGCTTGCCACACGAAAACGTAAGTAAATACGAAAATAGGCGCGAAAACATCGCGAAAAACTAAGTTACACTCTAGAAGGCAGGTTAACTCTCAGCAAAAAATAAACTTTCTCATCAACATCGTTTGGTTGCAGATGACAAGATACCTGTAATAATCAACACAAAAGTGGTCCAGAAAATTCATGCTCACCAAATGTAAAGGTATTTACAAAAAGAAACGATCTGTAGTTTGAACTAAAAATGCACATAATTTTAAAATCATGTAACAAAAATATTTACATTGCAGAATAAATAAAAACGAAAACCCACTGATGATGGCACAGTGGTGCCGAAACATGTTTGGGTACTGAGAAAAACGGTGTTTTGCGTAACTGGCGGACCTCAAGTCCCCCCCCCCCCCCCCCCCAAAATAAAAATAAAAGAAGAATTAACAGAGTTTGGAAGTGGAACGGTAATTGGAGCTAGAAGCAGGGGACATTCCATTTCGTCTATCGTTAGTGAATCCAACATTTCGAGGCCCACAGTGTCAAGAATGTGCAGAGAATACAAAATTTCCGGTACTATCTCTCACCTCAGACAACGCAGTGGCCGACGTCCAGCATTTAACGACCGAGAGCAACATTGTATGCCTACAGTTGTCAGTGCTAACAGACAAGCAACACTGCGTGAAATAATCGCAGAAATCAACGCGGGACGTACGACGAACGTATCCGTTAGGACAATGCGGTGAAATTGGGCTTTAATGGATTGCGATAGCAGACGACCTACGCGTGTGTCTTTGTCAGCAACACGGCATCTCCTGCAGCGTCTGTTCTGAGCTCGCGACCATATCAATTGGACCCCAGACGAAGTGAAACATGTGGCCTGGTCAGATGAGTCCCGATTTCAGTTGGTACGAGATGATGGTAGGGTTCGAATGCGGCCCAGACCCCACGAATCCATGGACCCAAGTTGTCAACAAGACACTGTGCAAGCTGGTGGTGGCTACATAATGCTGTGGGCTGTGTTTACATGGAATGGACTGTGTCGTGTGTTTGAACTGAATCGACCAGTGACTGGAAATGGTTATGTTGGGCAACTTGGAAACCATTTCCAACCGTTCTTGGACTTCATGTTCCCAAACAACGATGGAATTTTTACGGATGACGGTTCGCTATGTCACATGGCCACAGTTATTGTTTGTGATTCGTCTAAAGAACGTTATGACCACTTCGAGCGAATGATTTGGCCACCCAGATCGCTCGAATTCTGCAGAATGTTTTTCATACCAGTCGAGAACAATTGTCGCCCAATGACATGGCGCATTGTTATCCATGAAAATTCCATCACCTTTTGGGAACATGAAGTGCAAGAATGGCGCCGGCCGTTGAGGCCGAACGGTTCTAGGCGCTTCAGTCCGGAACCACGCGGCTGCTACGGTCGTAGGTTCGAATCCTGTCTCGGGCATGGATGTGTGTGCTGTTCTTAGGTTAGTTAGGTTTAAGTAGTTCTATGTGACTGATGACCTCAGATGTTACGTCCCATAGTGCTTAGAGCCATTTGAACCATTTGAAGCAAGAATGGCTGTATATCATCTCCAAGTAGCCGAACATATCCATCACGAATCGAATGAAGGGTTCATTCCATGTAAACACAGCGCACACCATTATGGAGCCACCACAGGGTTGCACAGAGCCTTGTTGACAACTTGGACCAGTGTTTTCCAGGGGTCTGCGTCACATTCGAACTCTACCAACAGCTAGCGCTTACCAGCTGAAATCGGTACCCCATCTGATTAGGAAAGGGTTTCCAGTCGTCTAGGTCCAATAGATATGGCCTCGAGCCAAGCACAGGCGCTGCAGGCATTGTCGTGCTGCTGATAAAGACACTCGCATTGGTTGTCTGCTGCCATAGCCTATTAACGCCAAATTCCGACACACTGCCCTACATCGCACGTCCCACATTGATTTCTGAGGTCACTTCACGCAATGTTGCCTATGTTAGCACTGACAATTCTGCGCATACGTCAGCGCTCTCTATCGTTATTTGGTGGCCGTCGGCCATTGCTTTGTCTGAAATTTGGTGTTCTCACAAGGGAACCTCCCCATCGCACCCCCCTCGGATTTAGTTTTAAGTTGGCACAATGAATAGGCCTTGAAAAACTGAACACAGATCAATCGAGACAACAGGAAGAAGTTGTGTGGAATTATGAAAAAGTAAGCAAAATATACAAACTGAGTAGTCCATGCGAAGGATATGCAACATCAAGGGCAATACGCTCAGGAGCGTCGTGGTAATGTGGTTAGCGTGAGCAGCTGCGGAAGGAGAGGTCCTTGGTTTAAGTCTTTCCTCCAGCGAAAATTTTAATTTTTTATTTTCAGTTTATGTGACAAACTGTTATGTTTTCATCACTTTTTTTGGAGTGATTATCACATCCACAAGAAAACCTAAATCGGGCAAGGTAGAAGAATCTTTTTACCCATTCGCCAAGCGTACAAGTTAGGTGGGTCGACAACATATTCCTGTCATGTGTCATGTGACGCACATGCTGTCACAAGTGTGGTATAGAATATATCAGACGTGTTTTCCTGTGGAGGAATCGGTTGACCTATGACCTTGCGATCAAATGTTTTCGGTTCCAATTGGAGAGGCACGTCCTTTCGTCTACTAATCGCACGGTTTTGCGGTGTGGCCGCAAAACACAGACACTAAACTTATTACAGTGAACAGAGACGTCAATGAACGAACGGACAGATCATAACTATGCGAAAATAGAGGAAGTAAATTTTTCAATCGAGGGAGGACTTGAACCTAGGACCTCTCGTTCCGCAGCTGCTCACGCTAACCACTGGACCACGGCGCTCCTGAAGATACACTATCCTTGATATCGCTTATCTTGCACATGGACTACTCAGTTTGTATATTTTGCTTATTTTTTCATAGTTAGACACAACTTCTTCCTGATTTCTCTATTGATCTATGTTCAGTTTTTCAAGGCCTATCCACTGTGCAACTTATAACTAAATCTGAGGGGGGTGCGATGGGGAGGTTCCCTTGTCAGCACACTCTTGACGCTGTGGAACTCGGAATATCGAATTCCCAAACCATTTCCGAAATGGAATGTCCCGTGCATCTAGCTCCAATAATTATTCCGCGTTCAAAGTCTATTAATTCTCATCGTGCGACCAAGACACCTTTTCACATGAATCACCTTAGTGCAAATGGCAGATCCGCTAATGCGTTGCCCTTTTATACCTCGTGTACCCGATACTAACGCCATCTGCATATGTGCATATGGCTGTCCAATGACTTTTGTCACCTCATTGTAGGGTGAGCGAAAAGCAATGTGCAACTTTTATAGAAAGCAAGACGCCAGTTATAAGAGTCGAAGGACGTGATAGAGAAACACTGATTGAGAAGGGGGACGAAGACTACGTGAGGAAGATAACTGCGCATTCTGTAGCCACTTATTTTTGCTACTTGGAACTCTCAATGGAAAGACGTACTGCCAGACTGAAACTTGTGTGAAGTGAGTTGAATGCTCGTATGGTGAAGGTAAAGTCTATGAAAGGCGATGGTCTGGTTCGAGATCTAGTCCGGTAATCAATTTGAGTGACTGTGCAAGATATGTTACGTTTTCTTTATTTGGCCTCTGACTATCTGCTCTCTGTTTTTCCGTTTCCTGGGGAAGATCCTGTTTTCGCGTTCTCCAGTCCTGGATTAATCACGTCTTCAGAAGCTGGTAGTGATTATATCACTGTGATCTATCGATAATTTAATCGGCACACGGTCTTCGACACTGCAAGGAAAGGTTTTAGTTTGACAATCCGCCGATGAAGAAGTTGCCGGAGACTGACAATAAGTCTGTATTTGGAGAACGGCTGGAAATGAAATTTGCCATGTTCATTTCGAAGGAACCATCCCACTGCTCACCTAAATCGATTTAGAGACACTGAGTAAGACGTAAATCGGGGTGTCCCGAGAAGCTTTGAACCCCGTTCCTCACGATTCCAAGCCCAATGTGCTACCCAGCGCCATCTCATGCGCTCACTAGGTTTCGAGTTGTAGGCTCTTGATTCTTTGTGGTTACGAGGCGAGGACAGGCAGGTAACTTGGATATTGCCTAGTGGAGTTTGAAAGACGGACTCACGCATATATTTATTCAGAAAATACATCATTGTATGTGGAATCTAACATTCTCGTGATACTAATAAAAAAGGGCTTCATCGTTACTAAAATAACAAATAATTATTGTAAGTGACATAATTTCTGTGAAAACCTGTATCTCAGACAATACTTGCGGAAAAAAAGATAATGAAAGTCTCCATCTTTTGTGATCAATGATTCTTCTAGAATAATCCTTCTTCTTGTTCGAACTGTTGTAATGATCTGACGTAATTTATGTCTTGTAGCACTGAGGTCGGTAAAAATTGTATTTTCTTGCTAATTTAATATACGAAAAATAGAGGTTGTGTCTTTGAAAAGACTCTACTTTGTTGGAGTTTTATTTCATTGTGATTCTCATCATGTATAAATGTTAAGTTTTTCTGATCAGCTATAAAGGAGCGCTGCCATTAGCTCTATTGATCTGCAGCGCGTATTAAATGCTGAATAATAAGTGATGAACACCGAGAAATACTTATAAATGTTAATGCATATAGTAAAGGTAGAGAAAAGATTTACTATATTTTATTTGTTGATAGTGAAACAACGCCTGAATCAGATTCGATAAGTGATTATCTTATGTTAACCGGCATCTTAGTGAAATACTGCAGCGACAGTTTTAAATCAAACTTTTCAACAGACGTAAATCTTGATGGTCAATTATTACGATAATAATTGCGTATTGGTGGCCCAGAACCCACTCAGATATAATAAAATCGACTTACGTTCTGAATAATCTTACGTGATAAAATTGTTCTCTGCTAATGTATGGACCCTGATTATCTCGTAAGAACTCTTATGACATATTTTTGACAAGAAAGAACACATTAGTGTTGTACGCGTGTGGTGTTGTGTGTAAAAACAATTCATTTTGCTTAAGGAAAAGTGTTGCCACCTTGAATGACAGTTCGGTAAATTGTATGAGATCACTCCTGTGCATGAACCTAGTGCCATTCACATTGCTTGACAGACATTTCTACACGCTCCCAGGTGGAGATTTCCTTAACGGAATAACTACCTTTAGCCGGGAGAGGCAGCGATTAAATGAAACCTCATGTTACGATAATAATAAGTAATTGGTTTTGTTGTAGTCCTGCCTACGATTTGTAAAATACCACAATTTACCGCTAGCCACACCAGAGAAGCTTTGAACCTCGTTCCTCCCGAATCCAAGCCCAATGTGCTACCTAGCGCCATCTCCTGCGCTCGCTAGGTTTCGAGTTGTGACCTAACATCTACATCTACATCGACATTGTTACTCTGCAATTCACACTTAAGTGCCTGGAAGAGGGTTCATCGAACCATTTTCATTCTACTTCTCTACTAATCCACTCTCGAATGGCGCGTGGGAAAAAGGAACACCTAAATCTTTCCGTTCGAGCTCTGATTTCTCTTATTGTATTGTGATGATCATTTCTTCCTACGTAGGTGGGTGTCAACAAAATATTTTCGCATTCGGAAGAGAAAGCTGGTGATTGAAATTTCGTAAATAGATCTCGCCGCAAAGAAAACTGCCCTTGTTTCAGTGACTGCCACCCCAACTCGCGTATCATATCATTGACACTCTCGCCCCTATTGCGCTATAACACGAAACGAGCTGCCCTTCTTTGCACTTTTTCGATGTCCTCCGTCAATCCTACCTGGTAAGGTTCCCACACCGCGCAGCAGTATTCCAGCAGAGGACGGACAAGTGTAATGTAGGCTCTCTCTTTATTGGGTTTGTCGCATCTTCTAAGTGTTCTGCCAACAAAGCGCAGTCTTTGTTTCGCCTTCCCCACAATATTATCTATGTGGTCTTTCCAATTTAAGTTCCTAGGTATTTTGTCGAACTGACAGCGGATTAGTGCGATTTATCGTATACCCAAAATTTACCGGATTTCTTTTAGTACCCATGTGGATGACCTCGCTCTTTTCTTTGCTTAGTGCCAATTGCCACGTTTCGCAGCATACAGAAATTCTCTACAACATTTTGTAATTGGAATTGATCGTCTGATGATTTTAATGGACGGTAAATTACAGCATCAGCTGGAAACAATCTAAGGGAGCTGCTCAGATTATCACCTAGATCATTTATGTAAATCAGGAACAGCAGAGGGCCTATGACAGTACCTTGGAGAACGCCAGATATCACTTCTGTTCTACTCGATGATTTACCGTCTGTCACTACGAACTGTGACTTCTCTGAGAGGAAATCACGAATCCAGTCACACAAGTGAGACGATACTCCATATGCACGCAATTTGATTAATAGTCACCCGTGAGGAACGGTATCAAAAGCCTTTTGGAAATCTAGGAATATGGAATCAGTCTGAGATCCCTTGTTGACAACAATCATTACTTCACGGGAATAAAGAGCTTGTTGATTCTTTGTGGTAATGAGGCGGGGACAGGCAGACAGCCTGGATATTGCCAAGTGGAGTTTGAAAGATGGACTGAAAACTGGACCTTGGCTCCCTGGTGTTCCGTCATTAGTCAGACACATGAATTCGATCCAGGCCTGGTCCTTCTCGCTGTCCCGCAGGTTAGAGCACTACGATTTGTGCTAAATGAGTGATCCGCGATGGCTATAAACTATGAAGAGATAAGCGTACAACAATGAAGACATCTATTTCGTTTCTTTCTCTGGTGAGTAGACAGCCGTGTGTACTTTTTACACTCGATTAATCTTAATGGGACGGGTAACACCTTCGCAAACACGCTCCAAGCGATACTGCAAGCATTTGTGTCACTGAACAGCCGATGTAATTAAATGTCTGGATTTATTTCGAAGCTTTCTTGTACCGCACTTTGAGACACTTTCACCGTTCACTTACGTAGCACTCGTGCTTAATTCCATAGTTAGTTTCATGGGCAAGTACGCTGCATGTCGCTGCTGGAAGTCGTACGTTACATATGCACTTCGAAAGGAATGCGCAAAGGGCCGTGTTTACAAGAACTCCGCGCTAATGCTATGCGTTTCGTAACGAGCAACATCCACAGAAAATGGAAAACAGTGCGTTGTAAAAACAGAGAACGACTCAATCTCAGCGCGACGTCTTGAGCAGCTTCAGGTCGTTGGAGATTGGATGCAGATATAAATAATATGGTGGTAGAAGAATTTCATGTACTGTTCACTGTTACCTTACGCAAACTTTCCGAGTACTCTTCCAGTGCGAGCAGGCCAAGAGCAGTGCATTGGCTTTTCTCACCGGGACGGTTTATCTGTGTGCTAATGAGTCTGGATTCGACAGCTGTTTTACCTGGCGGACCGTGTGTTCTTCCCCACAACCTGTTGGTGATTCCTACAGTCCATAGCTTCCACATGTCACCCATCATTTAGACCAGTTTCGCACAACCTTTTATTACTCACGGTGCATCCAAACGAGTCTAGACACAACGATGCACACCAGAATGTGTAGCCGCTCAAAATCGTGTGAATATTAATATAATTGAGAATGCTTACGTCGTTTTGTAATCTGTTATTATTATTATTATTATTGTTGGCGAATTTTCCCTAAAAGGAAATCGTTAAGCTTATGACTTTGAAGGCTTGTTCTTCTTGTCCTTCCAGTACTCCTTCATTCTCTTGGAGAGGGCCTCTTTTCTCTCCTCAGACCATTCTTGTTTGGTCCGCTGTTTTAGCGCTTCTGACTTTACTTCCCAATTGTCTATGTGTTTTCGGAAGGTGCTTCTGTCTGTGGTGTTTGTGGTGCCAATTGCTTGTAGGTCTTTTCGGACTCCTTCCATCCAGGGTGTCGAGACTTTAAGTGTCTTGATGTGTTCTAGAATTTTCTTGGTGAGTCTTGTTTCAGGGAGTCTATCTAAATGTCCGTAGAATTTAAGGCGCCTTTTTCTCATATCGTTCTCGATGTTCGAATATGCTTCTACTGTCGAGTTCTTCTGTAGTCTGTAGTCCTCTGGTGTGGGTCTTCCTCCTAAAATTTTCCTCATGATTTTGCGTTCTTATTATTATTATTAAGAACAGGAATACTCATTGACTTATTAACAACTTATAAACTTTAATATCCTGTAGAAAATAGACGTTTCTGAAGATCTTTCGAATCCACGAGTAGATCACGAACCCTATGAAAATCTTCAACACTCAATCCAAAATATATTTTTTGTAACTCTGATGCAAAAATACCCATCATTTAAGTAATTAATTAATTATGCAAGTCCATCAACTTTATTATCGTCAGTAAGGGTCTGTACAGTAGGGAACATTTCACACGATTCATTTTCGGCTCTATGTATACACAAATTTAATTATTAGTTTGTTCTTGAATATAACCGATACTAGTCAGAATATTTTCGTTTCTACCTTCAGAATATTTTCGTTTCTACCTTGCAATTTTCTGTGTACTTCATTTAAGTCTATGAAGATATTAGCAATATATATGCTAACTCAGATACCCATTCACCACCTGCAAATAAATCCACACACTCACGCCCGTCAATAATCAAAAATGGAAGTACCTCATCTCACACAAAGTTCAAACGTTCGCGTTAACACTTTACCTCGAGGTAAGCATCGTACTTCTGTATGCAGCAAAAATGTAGTGTGCTTTGATCTCATTTCTTGACACGAAACGTTACAAAGCCGCATAGTTAGGGGCCACGATTTGATGAAGTTCACAGTTTTTACTAATTCGTTCATCACAATTTTCACAGAAGATTAGAATGACTTAGCAACAATGGTTTCGCGATGAATGAGACAATGATCGGTTTTGAAAATAAGGATTTACTTTGCGTACTTTATGCACATATCCTATCACTCGGCCTGTCATAGAGGCGGCCCCACCCTGTCTGTACTAACGCTTTCGCAGTCCTCCCGCGCCAATTCATTACGCACCAAAAATTCATTAGTCACACGAAATATTTCTTCACGGGTTGCTTGTTCAGGCAGTTCTTCCAAAAAAAGAAAAAAAAAACACTTGCAGTTACATCCCCAGCAACATACCTTATGTAGGAAAGAAGTTGTGCGTGACCGCCGCCAATATCGGTGTACTCGTCAATCTGAAGTGAGAACTTAAGACTGTTTGTTTTTTATTTTCTCCTTCAAAATGTCTTTGGTGTCACTGGAAGTGTTACTAAACTCGGCACATTCTGAACCAACAACTATTTTTATCGTTTCTTTACACGTGGGCATTAGCAACGCTTCTGCTAATGTGTGTGGTTTTTACGCCTTTACGGCAAATTCCGCTACCTTATAGCGAGCTTTCTCTACTTTTTGCGAACATTGTACGGATGTGGTCAATAGCTTCTCTTGCTTATGATTCTGTTCCAACAATCGACGAAAATAATTCACATCTTTGCTTAACAAACAGGAACGTTTTGTTGACAAATGTAGTGTTAATTTACTGGAAACCATAGCAGCATTACAAAGCTTTTCACCACGAACAACAAACTCAGGGATTGGACATGTTTTGCCACTACACAAACAAAAATCCGAAAGATAAATAGTTATCACTATATTTAACTTGAAGCGCTTCTTGTCTTTTTTTTCGAACTTGATGGTTTCACTACTTGTACTAGAGGATAGACCAATCCCTACAATGAACTAATCCATATAAAAAGAGTTTAATAAGACTTTAATAGAAAGTACTGGTGTAGCAGTCGTAATATTCGCACTACTGCAGAACAGATCTGTGATAAAATTGAAATGAAATATTCAAACGACTGGATGTACACGATAGAATGAGAACAACGTCTTTTTACTAAAATGTTCTATTGTTTTCAGACAATGTGTGGGTCCTTCGAACGAAAGAGCAATAAAGTTTAAGTAGTGATTACGAACTGGAACAAAAATCAAAATGACACAGTAAAAATAATAAGACAAGGACATTTTTGCAAATCCCCTGAATTTCAGGGAAAAGCACGTACAGTAAATCGTACACAAAAGATGAAATGTTTCAAAGTATGCTCACCCTATCGACATAGCCGTTGCAGTAGTACAGAGCAGAATGCAATTACCTGAAAATAAGCAAAGTGTAATAATATACTGAGTAAATAAATTACATTTAATTTCTATAAAATTATAACAGTTATCAGCGTGTATTAAATAATTAAACAATAAATAAGCACCTTCTGACTTAAAATCGAAGTAAATAAATTACGTTTAATTTCTTCAGTTTAAGGTTGAATCACGAGCACACTGTTTTCGTTCTACTGATTTTTGTTTACTTCGAAAATGTTTCCGACTTATTGCACCATCTTCAGGAAGCAGCTGACTAGCATCTGAAGGGGACACTAATTCTTAGATAACCAAACATATAAGCAAAGATACAATTTTCTTGCATTACTCTTTACACAATGGACTATATTAAGCACAATAAATAATTAAACTACATGATATTACATTATTAGCATTAGTATAATATTATTGCAGTGCCAAAGTCTGTGAGGTCTTGACATTGGTTGAGAAACTGTTAAACAGAGATCTCTTCACTTGCGTTATGTAACAACACTTTTTTTAACATTGTAAATTAAACTTTAGGCAGTGGACAAATTGCACACAGTAATTAAAATACACAGTCTTAACAGTTTATATGGTTATGATGCCATAATTTGTGAGGTCGTGACATTGGCTGAGAACTTATGTTGTGCAACAAGCAAATTTTGCGTTGTAAATTATATTTTATGCAACGGGCAATAAAAAACACAATACTGCCCATTGCATGAAATGTAATTTACAAAGTAAAATATATTTGTTGCACAATATAAGTTACTAGTGCTCAGTTAGACAGTTCTTAGCCAATGTCACGACCTCAAAAACTATGGCATCATAACCATATAACCTATTATAAGTAACATTGTGTGTTTTAATTACTGTGCAATATTGTACGCTGCCTAAAGTTTAATTTATAATGTTAAAAACATATTTGCCGCACAAAACAAATGAAGAGTGCTCAGTTTAATAGTTTCTCATCCAATAGCAAGACCTCACAGTCTTTCGCACTATCACAATTTGGCTTGTAACATTGTGTAGGTTAATTGTTTATTGTGCTTAATACTGTCCGTTGTGTAAAGGTATTTTCAACGTTAACAAACAAATTTGATCCACAGCACCTTATGCAAGTGGACTGTATCTTTGCTTATGCTGTTTGATTACCTAAGAGCTAGTGTCCCTTACAGACCCAATTAACCGAAAACTAGTTTGAAGTAAAAAAAAAATCAGAAGAACAAAAACAGGGTACTTATGATTCAACCTTAAATATGGAACTGTTTTACCAAGAAGTAACGGAAGAATCCATAAATAAAATCATTTGCTTATAAACATAAAAATTCGAATTCTATCTAAAATCGAAATCCCTTAATTTCTTGGTGGCGGCACACGGTTGCGGAACACGATCTAAACAGTCAACCCAATTCCCTTTTTCCTCCCATATCTCCTTTGGCTATTTGTTATCATCCATTCATTATAAATGTCTATATTAAATTAAACTCCTCCTTTCAACATTAGATCGAGGTGATTTTGGCCCTAATCTGTGTCTGGTACCGTTCCTGAAGTGCTTTATAGGGTTTCGGTTTCGTGACCTGGGGAGTCACATGCGCTGCTTCAAGTGCATTAAATATATCCAACGTATGCTGGCACAGTTCAGGACTGACGGAGTAATATATTATCTTGCTCGAGGTCTAAGTTGTCTACGATCGAACTTTAAGCAGCTGAATCGTTAGTTTCTGCCCCCTTATTTATGCACTTCAGTCCATTACAACAGGGAGTCGTGGACACAACTTGCTCTTGGTGTAGTGAACAACACCTTTCTTTCACTTTCGATAAATGTAAGATAATGTAATGTCTGTAACAAAGAGAAGAAGCAGTCGACCACAGTCTTCAATATTAGTAGTTACCATTTCGAGCACATCACTGTATGCAACAGTTTAAGGGTAGTACTACCCCATTTCATCGCTTGTAAACATTCTCCACAGGGAGAATATCTACTTCAACGGCCTTGTGATGAAAGCGAATGTTCCACAGGAACAAGTGTATGCCGGGTGTGCTGCAAGGAAGTGTAAAAGGCCTTTAATATTCTCAATATACGAGTACAAGATTAACCGGAATTCCAACGATATGATTTCGGAGATTATTCAGGATATTTTCTAAGTATTTTGGTACGAGGGACTTGCGGTCTCCGGAGGCTCCTTACAGAGTAATGATATAATAATCAATTATTCGACTTTGTTACCAGAATTGTCTTTGTTTCTGTGAAAATACTTTTAATAACAGTGGAAAACCGTATGTACGGATGGCAAAATTTCTGGGATGTGGTTGCCGTCTGTGCGGAAACAGCTGAGTGTCAATGTGTCGCTCTTCCACAGCATTCGGTGAGTCTACACACGAGATGCATAAAGGTCAAGCCCCCATCAGTTATATCCATGCCACTGTGTAACACTGCGAATGTAGAACTAACACTGCCATAAAAAAAATAAAAAGGACAGAACAGAACAGTGCTGAATGCAGGCTTGGGGGCGAGAAGTTAAGCATGTATTACTGCTGTTAACAACGAGTACCGTGAGTGAATGGAACATGTTGTTTCTAAACGACACACGCAGTGCATGCCAACGAAATATACACCGTAGCGCTAGTATTTTGAATACAACACCGATGCAAAGGATTAGGAAAACACAGAAAACCTAATTATTCTGCAACGAGCCACTGGAAAAGACGGGTCGCTTATATCAAAAGAATGGAGAAAATATTTCGGAAGCGCCCCCGAAATTTTGTTGGTGGAATTCTGCTTCACCCTATACATAATAGATTTATGGGATAGGTTCAGCAAGACTACAAGAGGGCCGAAATTGATGCTGTTGTGTATGTCATTCCTCGTAAGGGAACACAATGCTGTGGCAGTAAGTGTTTTAAAATCTGTTGTTGTATCGTACATGTGCATACACCGTATTTTAGTGGGCTCCGGTATTCTTTTGACAACGAATCACAGTATTTACACTACTGGCCATTAAAATTGCTACAACAAGAAGATGATGTGCTACAGACGCGAAATTTAACCGACAGGAACAAGATGCTGTGATATGCAAATGATTAGCTTTTCAGAACATTCACACAAATTAGGCGTCGGTGGCGACACCTACAACGTGCTGTCATGAGGAAAGTTTCCAACTGATTTCTCATACACAAACAGCAGTTGACCGGCGTTGCCTGGTGAAACGTTGTAGTGATGCCTCGTGTAAGGAGGAGAAATTCGTTCCATCACGTTTCCGACTTTGATATAGGTCGGATTGTAGCCTATTGCGATTGCGGTTTATCGTATCGCGACATTGCTGCTCGCGTTGCTCGAAATCCAATGACTGTCGGCAGAATATGGTTCAGGAGGTAATACGGAACGCCGTGCTGGATCCCAACGGCCTCGTATCACTAGCAGTCGAGATGACAGGCATCTTATCCGCATGGCTATAACGGATCGTGCAGCCACGTATCGATTCCTGACTCAACAGATGGGGACGTTTGCAAGACAACAACCATCTGCACGAACAGTTCGACGACGTTTGCAGCAGCATGGACTATCAGCTCGGAGACCATGGCTGCGGTTACCCTTGACACTGCATCACAGAGAGGAGC
The DNA here is from genome assembly GCF_021461395.2 of Schistocerca americana. Lineage (NCBI taxonomy): Eukaryota > Metazoa > Arthropoda > Insecta > Orthoptera > Acrididae > Schistocerca > Schistocerca americana. Next base: position 571,336,839 of record NC_060123.1, read on the forward strand.
GCCTGCGACATCGCGGTGAACGCACATTGTAAGCGTGTATTCGTCATCGCCATACTGGCGTATTACCCGGCGCGATGGTATGGCATGCCAACCGTTACACGTCTCGGTCACCTCTTGTTCGCATTGTCGGCACTTTGAACAGTGGACGTTACATTTCAGATGTGTTACGACCCGTGGCTCTACCCTTCATTCGATCCCTGCGGAACCCTACATTTCAGCAGGATAATGCACAACCGCATGTTGCAGGTGTCTCTGGATACAGAAAATGTTCGACTGCTGCCCTGGCCAGCACATTCTCCAGATCTGAAAACGCCTGGTCAATGGTGGCCGAGCAACTGGCTCTTCAAACATACGCCAGTCACTACTCTTGATGAACTGTGCTATCGTGTTGAAGCTCCATGGGCAGCTGTACCTGTACACGCCATCCAAGCTCTGTTTGACTCAATGACCAAGCGTATCAAGGCCGTTATTACGGACAGAGGTGGTTGTTCTGGGTACTGACTTTTCAGGGTCTATGCACCCAAATCGCGTAAAAATCTAATCACATGTCAGTTCTAGTACAATGTATTTGTCCAATGAATACCCGTTTATCATCAGCATTTCTTCTTGGTGTAGCAATTTTAATGGCCAGTAGTGTACTTCAAAGCCGATCTCTGCTCGTTGGATTACACATTACGGATACAGCGACTTTATGACATTCTTTCCAACCGGTTGTAGTTAGTATTGCCCGAGCACAATTGACCTCCACCTCCACCTTCACCTCTGTTCCCTGTCGCACATCCGATACACCCAGTACTCTGCGTACAGGATGTGCGAAAACATCAGCAGAAACTAATAAAAAGGCGAAGGTCACCACCGTGTTGCCAACCCGGAAGAAGCAATGCTAAGTCGGGTGAGGCTGTTTACTATTGCGACTGTCACACTCCAGCGACAACACGGTATTAGATTTTCATCCATAATGGAGGAGGAATACTGCGACTGTGATGAATAATGGTTTCCTGAAATTACTGCAACCACTGTCCTTTAGTTTTGTTCTTCAGTTTTTTATTATTGTATTGCCGCTTTCGAACCGCCCAGCGATTCATCTTCAGATGGTACATATATTAGTTGTCTGCAGCAGTGCGGGAGTCATGCAGCTGTGGCTAGATATACAGGGTGATTATAATTAAACATTCAAACCGCTGTAGAAGTAACACTACTGGTCAGAAAGACGTCAAATTTCAATGGAATATTATCGGGGAAGAGGGAAAACGTATGGCAGAAGAAAAATAAATACTTCAAAATGGTCATCGGTCTTATCGGATTAGGGAAGGATGGGGAAGGAAGTTGGTCGTGCCCTTTCAAACGAACCATCCCGGCATTTGCATGAAGTGATTTAGGGAAATGACGGGAAAACTAAATCAGGATGGCCGGACGAGGGATAATAAAAAAATGGCTCTAAGCACTATGGGACTTAACATCTGAGGTCATCAGTCCCCTAGAACTTAGAACTACTTAAACCTAACTAACCTAAGGACATCACACACATCCATGCCCGAGGCAGGATTCGAACCTGCGACCGTAGCCGTCGCGGTTCCAGACTGAAGAGCCTAGAAACGCTCGGCCACAACGGCTGGCGACGAGGGACAATAAATAGTTACAAAAATGTAGCAATAGATGGCGCTGTAAGCATCATAATTTAATAGCAGTCGACTACAAACGACAAATGAATCATTCAACAATGCCTACAGCATACGTCTGACGTTAAACAAACTGTACTACTCAGTGTGTGTGGGTGTACACGTGTGACTCTGTTAGTTATGTTAGCCCATACACCACGACAAGGTGATACGACATCGGATGGGAAAAACTGGTTTCTAATTGTTCTGAGGCCAAAAACAGCATAAAGAGCATCACTAACATTGTCTTCTAATTGTTCTGCGGCCAAAAACCGCATAAAAAGCATCGATCACATCGGTTTTTAACTGTTCTGAGGCCAAAAACCTCATAAAAAGCATCAGTCACATCGGTTTTCATTCGTCCTGAGGCCAAATACCGCATAAAAAGCCTCAGTCTAAATCAAATCGGATTATTAATTCCCGTGTGTCTGTTGCAAAACATGTTCAATATGCTGTCCACCATTTTCTGCAACAAGTTGAAGTCACGAAACAGAATGTTCCACAACCGATGGAAGTGTTTCCGGGGTCACGTTCAGAATGTGTTGGGCAGTGCGTGCCTTCAATGCAGTTAAGTTTGCAGTCGGAACACCGAACACAACATCTTTAAGATAGCCCCACAGCCAGAAGTCACACGGATTAAGATCAGGTGATCGGGTCGGCCACGCTGTAGAGAAATGGCGGCTGATAATTCCAGCATTTCCGAAAGGCTCTTCAGCAGCTGCTTAGCTGGATTTACAGTGTGCAGAGGCGCGCCATCTTGCATAAAAATGATCCCTTCCACACATGCACGCTGTTGGAGAGCTGGAATGGCGTGGTTGAGCGGAAGACACCCGGAACACTTACCAGTGACGGTACAGGTATCAGGAACGGAAACACCTGTCTCTTCGAAAAAATATGATCCTACGATAAATGACGCGGTAAACCCGCACCTCAAAGTGACCTTTTCAGGATGAAGTGCTACTGGTAGATTTGCGTGTGGATTTTCCGTTGCCCATATTCGACATTTCTGTGTATTGCCGTATCCTTTCATATGGAAGTGGGCTTCGTCTGTCCACAAAATCTTCCAAGGCCAATCATTGTCCACTTCAATGTGAGCAAGAAATTCTCAATCAAAGGTCTCTCTTGGTGGCAGGTCAACAGGAAGCAACTCGTGCACATCGGTAATTTTGAATGGATAGCAAAGAAGGATGTTTCGTAGGATTTTATCCACCATGACCGCGGGTATGTCCAATGTTTCGGCAATTCTCCGTGCTCTACACGTCTGCACACCACCGACCGAATACTTTTGCATTGATGTGGCTGCTGCTTTCACTGACGTCGAATCAATTCGTTTCCTTTCTCTACCAGGTTGCACACCAAAAGAGCACGTCTTTTCGAATTTCCGAATCATTTTCTACAGACCACAGTAGTCACCGGACCAACACCTTTTTTCAAACGCTTTAGTGTCTGCAACTTCTGCAGAGCGACGTGTGCACAGTCATCATTCTTGAATTACAGCTTTACAAGCAGAGCGCGATCCTGCATTGAGACAGTCAATGCGAGCATCACATACGCGAAAGGAGGAAAAGTCATGTAGCCGGCGTGTTTATACCAGCTTCAGTGGGTCGTACAGGTATTTTCATTTAAGTATTCTGAATTGATCAATTTTAGCACAATTTTATTTCTTCTGCGAGATCTTTTCTCCTTCCTCCGATAATATTCCGTTGCAATTTGAAGTCATTGTGACCAGTGGTCTTATATCTACAGTGTTTTGAAGGTTTAACTTTAATTATAATCATCCTGTATAAATGAAACATGTAAGCGCTGAGCGTGGCGAGAATGATTCACATTTCAGATAGATTTTGTTGATTTACTTACAGTGATTAGTATCCATTGGTTGTATGTTGGTGTACGCAGTATTCTGGACAACATAATGAATGTTTTCCAGTGACGTTAATTGTACTGCACTTCACACACTTAGCCACAGGTATCCCGTTCCCCATGCTTTACGAAACGTAAATAAACCAAAGAGTATGGCTAAACTTACGTCAAAGAGTTGGTGTTAGGACACAGATTCCCTTTCTGCAGCTCTTGTAATACACTCTGACGTCAGTAAGCATGTGTCTATTTCTCTACGGTTAAATATTGAAAGGCAGCTTAATAATTAAAGGATATATTTACAATTAATCTGAACATGGTGGCGGGGGGGGGGGGGGGAGGGGTAAGTGAGGCCTCAATACAACTGTCGGGCAAACGGAACGCAGCAGCAGTAAGATGACCCGTACATCAGAGCTGGATGATGTATGGAGTGGAATTTTAGCAGTGAGAGCGTAAACAAAAATTCTGGCAAAAGAACATTTATTAGATTGGTAAATTTAATTGCACACATGAACGTGTATAGTGAGTAATATGATAGTTGCTGTTGCCTGCAATCTATTACGTCGCATATTAATTAACCCTAGAACTTTACTTCGGAGTTCCCTGCAAGGTCTATGATATATGGAAGAGGAATGATCAAAGGATGGTTTAATCACGAACACTTATATTTATACGCACTCAGGATAGTGTGGCGAAGTATGGCGTTATTGGGCTATGGCAGCAGACGATCGAGGTGAGTGCCTTCGCTAACAGCACGGCATCATCTGCAGCTAGTCTCCTGGGCTCGTGACCATATCGATTGGACCCTAGACTACTGGAAAACCGTGGCCTATTCAGATGAGTCCCGATTTCAGTTGGTAAGAGCTGACGGTAGAGTTCGAGTGTTGCGCAGATCCAACAAAGCAATGCACCCAAGCTATCAACAAGAAATTGTACAAGCTGCTGGTGGCTCCAAAATGGTGTGACCTGTGTTTGCATGGACTGAAGTAGGTCCTCTGGTCTGTTCGGCTACTTGGAGGCCAATTGCAGCCATTTATATACTCATGTTCCCTAACAAAGAGGGAAATATGATGAATGGCAGTGCGCCGTGTCATCACGGCACCATTGTACATGTTTAGTTTGATGAAAATTCTGGACAGTTCGAGAGAATTATTTGGCTGCTGAGATCACACGACACGAGTTCCAATGAACAGTTATGGGACATAATAGAGAAGTCAGTTCATGTATAAAATTCTGCACCGGCAACACTTCTACATCTACATCTACATGGTTAGTCTGCAATTCACATGTAAGTGCCTGGCAGAGGGTTCATCGAACCATTCTCATACTACTTCTCTACCATTCCACTCTGGAATGGCGCGCGAGAAAAAAGGAACTGTTCAAACGTTCAAACGTGTGTGAAATATTAGGGGACTTAACTGCTAAGGTCATCAGTCCTTAAGCTTACACACTACTTAACCTAAATTATCCTAAGGACAAACACCATGCCCAAGGGAGGACGTGAACCTCCGCCGGGACCAGCAGCACAGTCCATGGCTGCAGCGCCTTAGACCGCTCGGCTAATCCCCCGCGGCCGAAAAAGGAACTCCTAAATCTTTGCGTTCGAGCTCTGATTTCTCTTATTGTATTGTGATGATCATTTCTTCCTACGTAGGTGGGTGTCAACAAAGTATTTTCGCATTCGGAAGAGAAAGCTGGTGATTGAAATTTCGTAAATAGATCTCGCCGCAAAGAAGACCGCCCTTGTTTCAGTGACTGCCACCCCAACTCGCGTATCATATCATTGGCACTCTCACCCCTATTGCGCTATAACACGAAACGAGCTGCCCTTCTTTGCACTTTTTCGATGTCCTCCGACAATCCTACCTGGTATGGATCTCATACCGCGCAGCAATATTCCAGCAGAGGACGGACAAGTGAAATGTAGGCTGTCTCTTTTGTGGTTTGTCGCATCATCTAAGTGTTCTGCCAACAAAGCGCAGTCTTTGTTTCGCCTTCCCCACAATATTATCTATGGGGTCTTTCCAATTTAAGTTGCTTTTAATTTTAATTCTAGGTATTTTGTCTAATTAACAGCCCTTTAATTTGTGCGATTTATCGTATACCCAAAATTTATCGTATACCCAAAATTTATCGGATTTCTTTTAGTACCCATGTGGAAGACCTCGCACTTTTCTTTGTTTAGTGCCAATTGCCACTTTCTGCAATACACAGAAATTCTCTCTAGATCATTTTGTAACTGGAATTGATCGTCTAATGATGTTACTAGACAGTAAATTACAGCGTCATCTGCAAACAGTCCAAGGGGGCTGCTCAGATTATCACCTAGATCATTTATGTAAATTAGGAACAGCAGAGGGCCTATGACACTATCTTGCGGAACGTCAGATATCACTTCTGTTCTACTCGGTGATTTACCGTCTATCACTACGAACTGTGACTTCTCTGAGAGGAAACACGAATCCAGTCACACAACTGATACGATACTCCATATGCACGCAATTTGATTAAGTTGCTTGTGAGGAACTTCCGCAGTTATGGACGGCTATGGAGGCAGCATGGCCCAGTATTTCTGCAGGGGGCTTGCAACGATTTGGCGAGTCCATTCCACATCGAGCTGCTACATCACGCCCGGGAAAAGGAGATCCGACACGATATTAGGAAGTGTGCCATGGCCTTTGTCATCTCAGTGTAGTTTCTTCACGGCAGTTCATAACAATGCCGAGGGCTGAACATGGGGAAATAAGGCCATCCGAGTCGTAGCTACTCCATCTATTTTCTGGTCTGTGATTTGGTGCCTCAGACAACCCAGTTTGGCTGTGGGATTAAAAAACCAGCTTGAGGTCCGCCCGTAATATTGCGATATTTGCGAACTCTCCTTGTTACAGCACAACATGTCATTTTATAGTATATGCAGCACTGAAAAAGTACTCTTTGAAGGAGACTTAGTGAAAGACCTAGCCTCTTCGCCTATATGTCTTTAGTCTAGAAATTAGTATTAGTAGTAAATAAAATAATACACAACTTGTGAAACAGGGGAAGGGGGATGAAAGAGAATGGTGTAGGCGGAAAACCTTGACTCACATACGCACAGGGTGTTGCGGTATTGCAGTGGCGAAAGTTGAAAATTTTTGGGGAACCGTAACTCGAACCCGGATGCTACGCTTCGCTAAAACAGTTGCTGTAACTGTCTCGGCCAGCCAGACACTTCTCCCATCCAACCCAACCTCTCAGCTTTCCCCACGTTGTACTGCAGCGTCCCTCGCCCATTACACGTCCTACTTGCAAATTCTTTATTCCTGTAGAGGAAGCGTCGTTGGATTACCGAGACGCTTAACGCAACAGTTCAAGAGAAGTGGAGCATCTGGGTTCGGGTCCTGGTCCGACAGAAATTTTCCACTTTCGCCATTGCAACAGTACAGTGTCCCATGCGGCTGTGGGTCCTGATTTCCCACCAATCTTTTTTCCCTTTCGTTCTTTGTATTCTATTTTAGAAAATGAAGTACGGACCGCGTCGTCCGCAGTGTTGTCTGTTCCGTCGGCCATGTTCGACAAAACAGGTAACACTTATTTACGTTAATATAAGCGTGTACGACTGCTCTATGACATGTGTTTCGGCGTGCATGCAAAGATATCGTTCGTACCTCTACGCAAACCAAGAATTTTGGAGTAGGGGGTGTAATGGAAGATGGAAGCTGCAATGCAGCAAGCGATAAGTTGAGAATTTGCGTGATGATATCCCCACCTACCCAGTCCCTTTCGTCTCCGTTGCTCTATTTCACAAAATGAAGTACAGGCCGCAGATTCTCGACTTACATTCAGTTACATTAACACACAGTTTTAATGCAGAGCTGTGATTCGTTGCTGCCATTTTTTCGCAGACTCTAATATTTTTCGTGTGCACAAAGCTACGTGGGCTAGTGACTCCTACCCCTCTCGTTTCTCATCCTACCCGTCCATTCACATAAGACTATTGTGTCCTTTCAAACCCCGGCAATACTGGCTGCCTACTTTCCACTCCGGCATCCGCCATCACGTCATTTCGCAGAGCAACCACAATACTTGACACTAAACTGGCTGCCTTTTTATTTAAGTGCTTCAGACTTCAAGAAGAATATAATAATTCCAATTCCAAAGAAAGCAGGTGTTGACAGATGAGAAAATTGCCGAACTATCAGTTTAATAAGTCACAGCTGCAAAATACTAACGCGAATTCTTTACAGACGAATGGAAAAACTGATAGAAGCCGATCTCGGGGAAGATCAGTTTGGATTCCGTAGAAATGTTGGAACACGTGAGGCAATACTGACCTTACGACTTATCTTAGAAGAAAGATTAAGAAAAGGCAAACCTACGTTTCTAGCATTTGTAGACTTAGAGAAGGCTTTTGACAATGTTAACTGGAATACTGTCTTTCAAATTCTGAAGGTGGCAGGGGTAAAATACAGGGAGCGAAAGGCTATTTACAATTTGTACAGAAACCAGATGGCAGTTATAGGAGTCGAGGGGCATGAAAGGGAAGCAGTGGTTGGGAAAGGAGTGAGACAGGGTTGTAGCCTTTCCCCGATGTTATTCAATCTCTATATTGAGCAAGCAGTAAAGGAAACAAAAGAAAAATTCGGAGTAGGTATTAAAATTCATGGAGAAGAAGTAAAAACTTTGAGGTTCGCCGATGACATTGTAATTCTGTCAGAGACAGCAAAGGACTTGGAAGAGCAGTTGAACGGAATGGACAGTGTCTTGAAAGGAGGATATAAGATGAACATCAAGAAAAGCAAAACGAGTATTATGGAATGTAGTCTTATTAAGTCGGGTGATGCTGAGGGAATTAGATTAGGAAATGAGACACTTAAAGCAGTAAAGGAGTTTTGCTATTTAGGGAGTAAAATAACCGATGATGGTCGAAGTAGAGAGGATATAAAATGCAGACTGGCAATGGCAAGGAAAGCGTTTCTCAAGAAGAGAAATATGTTAACATCGAGTATAGATTTAAGTGTCAGGAAGTCGTTTCTGAAAGTATTTGTATGGAGTGTAGCCATGTATGGAAGTGAAACATGGACAATAACTAGTTTGGACAAGAAGAGAATAGAAGCTTTCGAAATGTGGTGCTACAGAGGAATGCTGAAGATAAGGTGGGTAGATCACGTAACTAATGAGGAGGTATTGAATAGGATTGGGGAGAAGAGAAGTTTGTAGCACAAATTGACTAGAAGAAGGGATCGGTTGGTAGGACATGTTTTGAGGCATCGAGGGATCACAAATTTGGCATTGGAGGGCACCGTGGAGGGTAAAAATCGTAGAGGGAGACCAAGAGATGAATACACTAAGCAGATTCAGAAGGATGTAGGTTGCAGTAGGTACTGGGAGATGAAGAAGCTTGCACAGGATAGAGTAGCATGGAGAGCTGCATCAAACCAGTTTCAGGACTGAAGACCACAACAACAACAACATTTGATTACAACACAAACACTCGGACAAAATTTACATTTGGTGTAATGGATGACAGTTCTGTTTAAATCTGGAGAAATGCAAAATAATACCTATAACAAAGAGGAAGACACTGGAAGCATTCGACAACAATATCAGTTGTTACCGTCTTCAGCACGTCACATGTATGTATTTATGATATTCTAAGAGGCGATATGAAGTAGAACAACGAGGTAAAATCAGTTGTAGCAAAGGCGATTGAAAGATTTAGATTTATTTGAAAGGATCTGAGTAAATGAACAGCATCTGCAAATGAAATAGCATGCAAGACCATAGTGCTACCAGTTACAGAGTATTGTTCCAGTATCTGGAGTCGAAGTCAACTAGGCACGGCAGTAAGCAGCGAACGAATTCTGACGCGTTGTAGTAGTGTTATAACAGGTCGATATATTGCATGTGAAGTTATTACAGAAATTTTCAAGAAACTTAAATGAGAATCTTTGAATTAAAGGCGACATAGTTCTCTCGCAAACCTCTTTGGTAAATTTAGAGAAACTGTATTCAAAGAACACTGCTCAACCATGCTGCCGCTATACAACATATCACGGAGGGATTATGAGAATAAATTGTGAAAAATGTCCGAAAATCTCTCGAATCTCTCGAGAATTGTCTTAGCATTACCCATCCCAATTGGAAACAGCTTTCTCCATATCCGCATCCAGTGACGCCTAAAAGCGAGGATGACACGGCGGTCGGTCAGAACCGTTGGACCTTCATGGCCTGTTCGGGAGGAGTTTAGTTTTTTTATATTGGAAACAGCTTTACTGGGAGAGTTCTGTGTGCTGTTGTTACTCGTTCCGTTTCCGTAGATAGGTTTTGTGTTGAAGAAAGGAGCTGCAGTTGTACAACTGACTCTGTTCCGATCTTGCTTCAATTAATGCATTATCACCAGTGCCCATAGACACCTTTACCGGCTAAGACAGACATCGCCATGGGGCGTGCTACTCCCACGGAATATTCAGTTCGATTCCGCTGCAGTTTATGCAACTTAAAACTAGCATAACCGTAATTATGTTTCATTGAATTCGACATAGAGCAGTGTCAGCTATTATTATTTTTATAGAGAGAAAATTTACTATCCTTTACAGATCTCCAGTCTTAAGATTTAAGAATATTCATCTACTGGAGCTAAATAAGTCATTTGTTTAGCAGGAGACTGCCGGCTCGTAAGAAAGTATAAACTGAGAACGAATTTTACACTTCCTTTGTGTGTCACAAATAAATGCATGTAACACTGTGATGTCAAGTCCACACAGGCCACTTATCATTAAGGGGGCTTTCCGTTCAGCCGCTGTAGCTTGGCAGTACAAGGCTACCAGTTGTATTCCGACGTTTCTACTGGTTGGAGCGCGGTCTACGTGCCCGGGATTGTTGATGTGGGCTGTTACGTTCAAATGGCTCTGAGCACTATGGGACTTAATTTCTGAGGTCATCAGTCCCCTAGAACTTACAACTACTTAAACATAACTAACCTAAGGACATCACACACATCCATGCCCGAGGCAGGATTCGAACCTGCGGCCGTAGCGGCCGCGCGGTTCCAGACTGTAGTGCCTAGAACCGCTCGGCCACTCCGGCCGGCGGCTGTTACGTCCTCAGGGTCAGAAGATGTCACTAAGTGTACCTCTGTTTGGCAATCGGATTCTAGCCTCGATGCAGCGTTCCTTCAGTAACAATGTACAATCAAATTCTGCTCGGAACTTGGAAAGTTCACTGCCGAAATGTCCGCCCCCGATAGCTGAGTGGTCAGCGCGACAGAATGTCAATCCTAAGCACCCCGGTTCGATTTCCGGGTCGGGTCGGAGATTTTCCCTGGGTGTTGTGATGTCCTAATCATCATCATTTCTTCCCCATCGACGCGCAAGTCGCCGAAGTGGCGTCAAATCCAAGGACTTGCACCCGGCGAACGGTCTACCAGACGGGAGGTCCTAGTCACGCGACATTTACATTTACTGCCGAAATGTGTACAGTGATTGAGCGGGCATTTCGGAAGAGTGTCTGCCAAACCCCTGGTGTTCCGGTGCCACAAGATATTTTTGGAAGGCCGCGTTGATATCGACGACGAAACTCGTTCTGGAAGCCGTTCAATGTTAAAATGTGAAGACAGTGTGACTCACATTTTGAACACAGGCCGCTGAATGACTGTTCGTCGGTCTGGTCAGATTCTGCATGTACGCAAGACCATTGTCTGTGAGACTGTCATTGTATAATTGCAGATGAAGAAAGTATGTGCAAAACTGGTGCTGACTCACCTTGAAGAAAATGACTTATTGATACATGTCCAACACGGATTCAGAAAATATCGTTCTTGACAGCTAGCTCTTTATTCCCATGAAGTAATGAGTGTTGTCGACAAGGGATCTCAGATCGATACCGTATTCCTAGATTTCCAGGAGTCTTTTTATACCGTTCCTCACAAGCGACTATTAATCAAATTGCGTGCATATGGAGTATCGTCTCAGTTGTGTGACTGGATTCGTGGTTTCCTCTCAGAGAGGTCACATTTCGTAGTAATAGACGGTAAATCATCGAGTAGAACAGAAGTGATATTTGGCGTTCCGCAAGGTAGTGTCATAGGCCCTCTGCTGTTCCTGACTTATGTAAATGATCTAGGTGATAATCTGAGCAGTCCCCTTAGATTGTTTGTAGATGACGCTGTAATTTACCGTCCATTAAAATCATCAGACGATCCAATTACAAAATGATTTAGAAAGAATTTCTGTATGGTGCGAAAAGTGGCAATTGGCACTAAACAAAGAAAAGTGCGAGGTCATCCACATGGGTACTAAAAGAAATCCGGTAAATTTTGGGTATACGATAAATCGCACTAATCCGCTGTCAGTTCGACTAAATACCTAGGAACTTAAATTGGAAAGACCACATAGATAATATTGTGGGGAAGGCGAAACAAAGACTGCGCTTTGTTCGCAGAACACTTAGAAGATGCGACAAAGCCACTAAAGAGACAGCCTACATTACACTTGTCCGCCCTCTGCTGGAATATTGCTGCGCGGTGTGGGATCCGTACCAGGTAGGATTGACGGAGGATATCAAAAAAGTGCAAAGAAGGCCAGCTAGTTTTGTGTTATCGGGCAATAGGGGTGAGGGTGTCACTGATATGATACGAAAGTTGGGGTGGCAGTCACTGAAACAAAGGCGGTTTTCTTTGCTGTGAGATCTATTTTCGAAATTTCAATCACGAACTTTCTCTTCCGAATGCGAAAATATTTTGTTGACTCCAACCTACGTAGGGAGAAATGATTTAGGTGTTCCTTTTTCCCACGCGCCATTCGAGAGTGGAATGGTAGAGAAGTGGTATGAAAATGGGTCGGTGAACCCTCTGCCAGACACTTACGTGTGAATTGCAGAGTAACCATTTAGATGTAGATGTAGATGAAAATTTTGACAGACGAATACAAGTCCAACCGAGTCGCCATCTGCGAACAAATTCCTGAATTGTGTGAAAGTGATGTTACTTTTTTGGACACTGTTATAACGGGAGGTGTTAAGTCTTGGGTTTTGTAACGTAACCTTGCGACGAAGAGGCAGAGTTAAGAGTGGCACTCCTCGCCACTAGTAGTACGCATGATCAGATCGAAAGTGAACGCAACGCTGTCTGTCTTTTTAGGCGCTACAGTATCGTCCGCCAGCCGTTTGTACCTGTCAGAGAGACCGCCAATGCTGTCTTTTATGCAGAAGTGCTCAAAATATTGTGGATAAAGGTAGGTGGCGCACGTCAGTCCATACCTCGCCAGTTCACGGAAGCTCCACCAAGACAATGCATCCACCAACACCGCTTTCTGGTCAAAAGTGACGTGGCAACGCACTATCATTCCCTGTATCCTCCCCCTGCCTCCTCCCCCTCCCACCTACAGTACCGACCTCGCTCCTTAAGACCTCATATGTTTCTCAGTCTCATGACGGTTTTAAAGGACAGTGCTTCCAATCCATATGGTGCTATTACGCATGCCCTGAGGGACATTCGAACGCAGGCTTCCAGCGATGCCTGCAGCTTATGGCAGTCACACTGGAAAAGATTTATCGATGTAGGAGGATCCTGCGTTGGACAATTTTGATGCATTGTACGGTTCAAAAAATGATTCAAATGGCTCTGAGCACTATGGGACTTAACATCTATGGTCATCAGTCCCCTAGAACTTAGAACTACTTAAACCTAACCAACCCAAGGACATCACACAACACCCAGTCATCACGAGGCAGAGAAAATCCCTGACCCCGCCGGGAATCGAACCCGGGAACCCGGGCGCGGGAAGCGAGAACGCTACCACACGACCACGAGCTGCGGACGAAGTGTACGGTTCAGACCAATAAACTAGTTTATAAGGACTTAAGACAGACAAATCCGTTGTATATTGTCGGTATAGGGAGGGCTGAAGAGCCTCAGACAATGCAGTGACTCTGGCGAAGGACGGCGGGTCGCGGCAGTGTCACGGCCTGAGTCGTGATGCGGGGGCGGACGCCGCCTGCACCTCCGCCCCCGCCGCCTCCGCCCGGTGTTTAGCCGGCCCGCGCGCCTGTGTTTACGGCTACGTGCGGCTGCTATAGCAGCCGGGTCGCCGTTCGCCACTTTGCGTGCTGTTATCCGCCCACCAGCGCCTCAGCTGCTCGCCACGGGCGAGGAACAATACCGTAAAAGAAAAATACTGCGCACCTCCACTGGGCGATGTGGCCTCCACTGCAGCTCCAAAGCAGTGCACTGCAGTATAAAAAAAACTCCCAAGCGTCTGGTTCGCAGAAACGATATTTCTGGATTTCTGGATGTAGGGTCACTGACTTGTTCCTTCGTTCCATGTGACACGTAAATTTTCGCTTCATGCGTGACGTTGTCCGCATACGGTGTGGCGCAAAACGGGTCACACTGGCATGTTCCATCGTTTCACTTGCTGGCAAAATTTTCGCTTCAGTCGCTAACGTTGTCCAAATATGATTTGACTGTCACATGGCTCAACCATACTGTAAGGATCAGTAGAATAAATGATATCTTCCACTACCACATTTAAAAAAAATCATTTTAATTTTTTAGGGTCACCTGTCTTACTTCGGTGCGCGAGACATGTTTAACACGCGAAGTATGATGGCCTTAGTAACGGGTTAGATTTTAAAAGTCAGTATCTTGATCACATGTATCTTATTAAAACTGATTACCAGTTTGGGCTCTTTACCCATAATCAGATCTAAAAGTTTATCAGCGACAAGTAGACGCATAGCCAGTACATCTGACGATGCGCCTACGTGTCGATGCTAAATTTCTGGAACTGATGATGGCTGAAAAGCCGAAACTGGTAATCAGTTTTAGCAAAATGTTATGTGACCAATTGATACTGATTATTTTAACTAACTCCTCCCGAACAGGACATGAAGGCCCAAAGGTACCGACCGGCTGCCGTGTCATCCCCAGCCTACAGGCGTCACTGGATGCGGATGTGGAGTGGCATGTGGTCAGCACACCGCTCTCACGGCCATATGTCAGTTTCCGAGACCGGAGCCGCTGCTTCTCAATGAAGTAGCTCCTCAGTTTGCCTCACAAGGGCTGAGTGCACCCCGCTTGCCAACAGCGCTCGGCAGACCGGATGATCACCCATCCAAGTGCTAGCCCAGCCCGACAGCGCTTAACTTCGGCGATCTAACGGGAACCCATGTTACCACTACGGCGAGGCCGTTGGTGACTATTTTATTCTAATAGCACCTCTCCTTGGGCCGCCCTGCTGGCTGCACGTGACCTGAAAACTTCTCGAGCCTATCAGTGGAATAGATGTTAAACCCCACTAACCTACCCATTGGTTCCAGTCAGAATCCATCAATTACTACAAAGAACAGTAAGAATCCTTCAATTACTACAAAGACCAGTATTTAGATTAAATTTGATTACATCATTGCACAAACACAAGCAGTGTCACTCCCAGCTTTTGTAATATACACTCCTGGAAATTGAAATAAGAACACCGTGAATTCATTGTCCCAGGAAGAGGAAACTTTATTGACACATTCCTGGGGTCAGATACATCACATGATCACACTGACAGAACCACAGGCACATAGACACAGGCAACAGAGCATGCACAATGTCGGCACTAGTACAGTGTATATCCACCTTTCGCAGCAATGCAGGCTGCTATTCTCCCATGGAGACGATTGTAGAGATGCTGGATGTAGTCCTGTGGAACGGCTTGCCATGCCATTTTCACCTGGCGCCTCAGTTGGACCAGCGTTCGTGCTGGACGTGCAGACCGCGTGAGACGACGCTTCATCCAGTCCCAAACATGCTCAGTGGGGGACAGATCCGGAGATCTTGCTGGCCAGGGTAGTTGACTTACACCTTCTAGAGCACGTTGGGTGGCACGGGATACATGCGGACGTGCATTGTCCTGTTGGAACAGCAAGTTCCCTTGCCGGTCTAGGAATGGTAGAACGATGGGTTCGATGACGGTTTGGATGTACCGTGCACTATTCAGTGTCCCCTCGACGATCACCAGTGGTGTACGGCCAGTGTAGGAGATCGCTCCCCACACCAGCTGCCGGGTGTTGGCCCTGTGTGCCTCGGTCGTATGCAGTCCTGATTGTGGCGCTCAACTGCACGGCGCCAAACACGCATACGACCATCATTGGCACCAAGGCAGAAGCGACTCTCATCGCTGAAGACGACACGTCTCCATTCGTCCCTCCATTCACGCCTGTCGCGACACCACTGGAGGCGGGCTGCACGATGTTGGGGCGTGAGCGGAAGACGGCCTAACGGTGTGCGGGACCGTAGCACAGCTTCATGGAGACGGTTGCGAATGGTCCTCGCCGATACCCCAGGAGCAACAGTGTCCCTAATTTGCTGGGAAGTGGCGGTGCGGTCCCCTACGGCACTGCGTAGGATCCTACGGTCTTGGCGTGCATCCGTGCGTCGCTGCGGTCCGGTCCCAGGTCGACGGGCACGTGCACCTTCCGCCGACCACTGGCGACAACATCGATGTACTGTGGAGACCTCACGCCCCACGTGTTGAGCAATTCGGCGGTACGTCCACCCGGCCTCCCGCATGCCCACTATACGCCCTCGCTCAAAGTCCGTCAACTGCACATACGGTTCACGTCCACGCTGTCGCGGCATGCTACCAGTGTTAAAGACTGCGATGGAGCTCCGTATGCCACGGCAAACTGGCTGACACTGACGGCGGCGGTGCACAAATGCTGCGCAGCTAGCGCCATTCGACGGCCAACACCGCGGTTCCTGGCGTGTCCGCTGTGCCGTGCGTGTGATCATTGCTTGTACAGCCCTCTCGCAGTGTCCGGAGCAAGTATGGTGGGTCTGACACACCGGTGTCAATGTGTTCTTTTTTCCATTTCCAGGATTATATATATATATAGTTGATTGCCAATGGTCAGGCATCTCATCTTTTGCAGAGGACTTACGTTGCAGCTCCAGTAGCAGTATAGAGTTCAGTGACGGTATTTGACGAGAGGACGTGGGACTTGATTTTACTGGTAGTGTTGCTACTGACCCACGTCGACAAATGGATAACGTCGCTGTAAGTTATGAAACTTTCTCGGCAGACTAAAACTGTGTGCCGGACCAAGACTCGAACTCGGGACCTTTGCCTTTCGTGGGCAAGTGCTCTACCATCTGAGCTACTCAAGCACGACTCAAGGCCCGTCCTCACAGCTTTACTTCCGCTGTTTTGTATTGTGGTTGGGTGGTGATTATGGGCTACAAGGTGGTCAGCAAATATGCAATGGGAGCTGTTGCTTTTTAAAGTTCTGAGATGTTCTGAATATCTGGTTTTGAAATTTCTGCATGTTCGTCATATGTACATTGACTGGCAAGTATTGCATGTGAGTTCATATATTCCTGATCTGCTAAATTTATCCATGAGTGTTTCTTGTGTTCTGATCTTTCTCTGTGTTGTGTTCTCCGTCCTTAAGAATGCTAAAACCCAGCCACAGCCTATACAGCAAACTGACCATTGAACACACACACACACACACACACACACACACACAAAGATAAAATGCAAACAAAATTCAAATTGGGCGCCGAAGTCTCTGGTGAACAAATGAACGCTGACTGGGCTGGGACACACAACAAACCACAATCACACTGTGTTTTGGTGAAGTGAAAAGTGTTTTACTACGTTATTTTTGGAAAATACTTGTTGTAGTTAGATATGCATCACAACACCGCAGCATGATGGGGAGAATGGAAGTGCTTGCCACACAAAAACGTAAGCAAAAACGAATATAGGCGCGAAAACATAGCGACAAACTAAATTATTTTCTAGAAGACAGGGTAACTCCCAGCAAAAAAACTTTGTCATCATTATCGTTTGGTTGCAGATGACAAGCTACCTGTAGTAATTAACACACAAGTGATCCAGAAAATTCATGCACACCCAATGCAAAGGTATTTACAAAAAGAAACGATCTATTGTTTGAACTAAAGATGCATATAATTTTATAATCATTTAACATGTTCACATTAAAGAATACATAAAAACGAAAACCCACTGATGGTGGAACAAGATTTTCATTGAAAATTTTTCGCGATCTTCGTAAGACCACGATTTGCGAACGAAGCTTCACGCAATAACATCGTATTACTTAGGAAGTCAGGATGACTTTGTGACCGCTGAAGTGCAGAACGACAGAATTCGATGCAGAATTCGAAGTCATTCTCTTACAGTTCTTGGTGCAGTGAGATATGATACGGGTGAAAGGTAAGCCCATGTAAAATTTCTACACACACTACTACGATTTATTCCATGGCCGTGCGCGATCTGTCTTACACTCATCTAGGCATTGTGCATTACAACAGCCAGATCGGCAATTTCGTTGTCATTGATACTGAGAACAAAGGGTGTTTTGCATAACTGGTGGACCTCACATCCAACAATTTTCACTGCAAACACTGCCAACACAAGGAGCTGCAAATCAAAATGATGAAAAGTTGAAGGTTTGAAGGTGGTCATGGAGTAGTTACCTCGAAATGACCTTGAAACCTGTTTTGAAGGACAAATTCATTTCTGAAAATAGTGCACATTGGGTTCCCTAATGCCGACGGTGTTTGCTTTCAGGTTAATCCCTACTGAAGAATTACAATGCAATTTCAACTTCACGAAAATTTTGTCAGTGGACAGAGTTCAGAAACCACACAAGACTTTCACTGAAAATTTTTCCCGATCTTGTTTCGTTCTCGAGATACTGGTACCCTGGAAAAGTTACAATGAGCTGTCCCTGGCGACAAGCCAATGGTTTTTCGAAAAAAAATATCCCTTCAAACAATGTTTTTTTTCACATAGAATACGAATATAGAATAAAAAATAGGGATTATCATTTGCAGAAATGAACTTGACCTCGGTCTGACCTTAAAAACAGGGTTAATGGTCGTTTCGAGATAACCATTTCATGAGCTCCTCCAAACGTTACAACTTTTACGAGACTTTGCTTGCAGAATTGTGCCACTCCAGAGATACCAGCCGGTATAGATTTAAACGGGACACCCTGTATACTAATGCTCTTTGTAAATCACTAATACACGGAACACTATTTGCGAGAGAGAGGTCAGCTGCAGTACCGAACTTTTGGAGAAATCCACGCACGCTACGAATTCGTGGGGGGTTAGGGAACTCTGCAGGAAATGGGCTTTGGCCTTCTCCAGAATGCGTTGCAGGTGGCAGCGGCCAGCCAGTGTATCCTACCTGTAGAACACCCTGACCTCTATCTACAGTGTCCTAGCGTCCTGGGCTCCGTACAAATATCAACACATTCCCTCTCCGTAACAGAATATCACTCAGTGCAAGTGTCACGAACTCCCTGCAGCCTGCTGTGAGGGGCTCGCACAATGGGCAGGAATGCACACTCTATAAAAGTAAACAAACATCACTTTCAACACGAAGTTTATTTGAATGGCACGTGTATGTTTCTTCTACAGCAATGAAAATTAAGGATACAATTTAGCGAGAAGACGTGGTTGTAATGTTCTAAACACCATCATTATTAGTGGCATATTAGCCCACAGAAATTTAAAGTCTGAGCATGGCATCCACCTCGGCAATGCACTCACAAATAACGTCAACTCCGGCGAACGCTCGTCTCTTCAACAGACGTGCGAAGTTTGCATCAATATATCTTTGGACACGGTGAACAAGTGAGCGTTGCACAGATGGTAGAGCTTCCACAGGTATTGCCGCGCGCACAGCGTAAATACGCTGTCGCATATCCTCAGCTGTCGTTGGGGGTTCGTGGTACACACACTCTTTCGGTGCGTCCCAAAGAAAGAAGCCTAACGGCATTACGTCGGCAGTCTGGGCTGGCTAGCTCACAGGACTTCCAAGTGCTATCCACCTATTTTGAAACGTTGCATCCACAACTTCCCTGGAAACACGTGCCTAGTGTGAGGGGCATCCATCACGCTGGAGCCAAATTGATAGACATGTTTCCAATCCCACGTTCTCCATGAGAGAGAGTAGAGTGTCTCGCAGAAATGATACATATCGCCGTCCGGTTAACGTTCCCTGATAAAAATAAAGACCTACAATGCGGATACCAATAATGGTACCTCACTCTCGTTGATGAGCAACCGCACGAATTCAATGGGGTTTTTGCACAGACCAGTAAAGCATGTTCCGCAGATTCACAAGTCCATGATTTGCGAACGACGCTTCACCCATAAACATCGTATTACTTAGGAAGTCAGGATGACCATGGAACAGCTGAAGTGCAGAACGACAGAACTCGATGCAGAATTCGAAGTCATTCTCTTACAGTTCTTGGTGCAGTGAGATATGATACGGGTGAAACGTACGCCCATGCAAAATTTCTACACACACTACTACTATTTATTCCAGAACAGCGCGCGATCCGACGTACACACATCTCGGCACTGTGCGTTACAACAGCCAGAACGGCTGTCATTGCTAGTTGCGGTGTTTGTGTGCTTTTTGGGTGCCCAGCTACCTGTTTCCATGATACTTGTGCATATGTTGGAAATGGTACTACGAGAAGGACGCTGTCAATCTAGGAAGCGTTCAGCGTGCACTGCAACAGCTGTGGTTGCATTTATGTCACATTCACCGTACACTAGCATATCTAGTTTTTAATCATTACTGAAGACCAGCATGTCGATAAGACGCCGCTCTCCAGAAGCATTTCCATGATTTTATCGTGCTGCATAACTGCAGACTGTAGCAATCTAAACAAGCTGTTTCACTTAACCTCTGTTTCTTTCTTCAGGCTTGTCTGTACCGTATTCACGTCACCAGTTTTCGTCATGAAACGGACAGTCTCTTTGGCAGCGTAAATCGCGGAATAAACCACTGCAACCCCCTTTAAGAAGAAATAATCATCATAGAAAAATGTGGTTCAGCGCTGTGTTCAGAACACGTGTAATCCATACATAGCGCTGAAAGGGTGCAGTACCTACCTGTCCCGTGTAGAGGTTCTTTGGACCTCATCCGGAAGTTTAGACCTTCCTTAACAGAATATTGCGCTAGATATGCTGGCCTTCAGTAGTGACCGAAAATGCCACAATCCACACCAAAACAGGGAAAGCACTTCCGAACAGACAGATATAGCATTACATTTCATCTCGCAAGTGAAAAAATTGGAAAAATTATTTTATTTGTTACTTTATCATCAGCGGACCATTTCGTTAGTTTATTACTAGTGAAGAAGGTAATTCTAACGTTGTGTGACCTAAGTACATCTACATCTAGATCTACACCTAGTAAGACACTAAGTTTTATAGCGAAAAGTAATTGTGGGATTCCTATCTCTTCCTCCCATTCCCTCATACATTCACGAACGGTAAGCGGGAAGAATGAGTGCCCGCAATATTCCCCATAAGCTTTAATTTCTCTGATTTTCTTGACGTGGTCATTTCGCAAAACGTATACGGCAGGAAGTAATATGTTCTCTCTCTTCTTGTAACATAGGCTCTCGAATATTCAATAGTGAACCTCTCTGTGACGTACAACACTTCTATTGTAGCGTGTGCCACTGGAGTTAGTTACATCTCCGAAACCGCCTTGCCTTTACTAAACGATTCCACTACGAAACTTTCTCCAGATTCTGCAAATGAATCCCAGCCTGGCATCTGATTTTCCTTGTATGTCTTTCATGTGGCCATTCTACTTCAGAACTCTCTGGATGGTTATTCCTCGGAGTTTTACGGCAGTGCACTAGTGAGATTTTTATGTTGTCGTACCAGAATGAATTATGAAACGCTTCTGCCCTTATGTCCGCTTGTTTCTACTTTTGTTGTCATTCATTCCTTTAGTGACTTTCCTACAAGTCTGGTCTACAAGGGACAGTGTGAATCCGCTTTTAGCAGGTTCTTGTTTAATTTCAATTTAGTTAGCTGAACTTCGTCCGAGAATGGCATATCGTGTGTAGAATGAGATTTTCACTCTGCAGCGGAGTGTGCGCTGATATGAAACTTCCTGGCAGATTAAAACTGTGTGCCCGACCGAGACTCGAACTCGGGACCTTTGCCTTTCGCGGGCAAGTGCTCTACCAACTGAGCTACCGAAGCACGACTCACGCCCGGTACTCACAGCTTTACTTCTGCCAGTACCTCGTCTCCTACCTTCCAAACTTTACAGAAGCTCTCCTGCGAACCTTGCAGAACTAGCACTCCTGAAAGAAAGGATATTGCGGAGACATGGCTTAGCCACAGCCTGGGGGATGTTTCCAGAATGAGATTTTCACTCTGCAGCGGAGTGTGCGCTGATATGAAACTTCCTGGCAGATTAAAACTGTGTGCCCGACCGAGACTCGAACTCGGGACCTTTGCCTTTCGCGGGCAAGTGCTCTACCAACTGAGCTACCGAAGCACGACTCACGCCCGGTACTCACAGCTTTACTTCTGCCAGTACCTCGTCTCCTACCTTCCAAACTTTACAGAAGCTCTCCTGCGAACCTTGCAGAACTAGCACTCCTGAAAGAAAGGATATTGCGGAGACATGGCTTAGCCACAGCCTGGGGGATGTTTCCAGAATGAGATTTTCACTCTGCAGCGGAGTGTGCGCTGATATGAAACTTCCTGGCAGATTAAAACTGTGTGCCCGACCGAGACTCGAACTCGGGACCTTTGCCTTTCGCGGGCAAGTGCTCTACCAACTGAGCTACCGAAGCACGACTCACGCCCGGTACTCACAGCTTTACTTCTGCCAGTACCTCGTCTCCTACCTTCCAAACTTTACAGAAGCTCTCCTGCGAACCTTGCAGAACTAGCACTCCTGAAAGAAAGGATATTGCGGAGACATGGCTTAGCCACAGCCTGGGGGATGTTTCCAGAATGAGATTTTCACTCTGCAGCGGAGTGTGCGCTGATATGAAACTTCCTGGCAGATTAAAACTGTGTGCCCGACCGAGACTCGAACTCGGGACCTTTGCCTTTCGCGGGCAAGTGCTCTACCACTTGCACTTGCCCGCGAAAGGCAAAGGTCCCGAGTTCGAGTCTCGGTCGGGCACACAGTTTTAATCTGCCAGGAAGTTTCATATCGTGTGTAATTCGCCTGTTTGTAAATGGTATGGTGAGACGTGATTCATATTTGTGATACTGGCTCTGAGCACTATGGGACTTAATTGCTATAGTCATCAGTCCTCTAGAACTTAGAACTACTTAAACCTAACTAACCTAAGGACATCACACACATCCATGCCCGAGGCGGGATTCGAACCTGCGACCGTAGCGGTCGCGCGGTTCCAGACTGTAGCGCCTAGAACCGATCGGCCACACCGGCCGGCCTATGTTTGTGATCATAGATTTCCTGCAGATACTACCAATATGTTCATTTTTTTACCTGCCGATTTTAAAGTGAAACTGTTGTTAAGATTTCCTGCCATTTGCAACCATTTTTTGTTATCTATGGGATAAAGCGTAACTAAAGCAAAATTCCTTCACCAAGGAAGACGAAGTAAATATTCCAGAATTCGAAATCTGCCAACATGAGTAACTTAAAAGCGGATACCCTCAGTGTGGTGCGGCAGCTTAAATCAATAAAGGCAAATATTTCTGTCCTGGCTGTGTACAAATAGCTTTGCTTCAGAGTATGTTGATACAATAGCTCCATGCTTATCAATCACATACAACTGCTCGCTCGCCGAAATATCAGTACCTAAAGACTGGAAAGTTGCACAGGTCACACCAAAACTCAAGAAAGGAAGTAGGAGTAATCCGATCAATTACAGACTGACATCGATTTGAAGTAGGATTTTGGAACATATACTGTGTTCGAACATTATGAATTACCTCAAAGAAAACGACTTATTTATGAATAGTGAGCACGGATTCAAAAAACATCGTCCTTGTGAAACACAACTATCCCTTACGCACAAGAAGTAAATAAATGTTATCGACAGGAGATCTCGAATTTATTACATATTTCTAGATTTTCAGAAGGCTTTTGACACCGTTACTCACAAGAGACATCTACTCATACTGCGTGCTTATGGATATCGTTTTAGCTGTGAAGCTGGATTCGTTATTTCCTGGCAGAAAGGTCACAGTGCATAGTAATGGACGGAAAGCCATCGAGTAAAACAGAAGTAATATTTGGCGTTCCCTAAAGAAGTGTTATAGACTGTCTGTTGTTACTGATCTGCAAACGCGATTTAGGAGATAATCTGAGCAGTCCTCTTAGGTTATTCGTAAATGATGCTATCACTTAACATCTAATAAAGTCATTAGTTGCAAAATGACCTAGACACGCTATCTGCATGGTGCGAAAACTGGCAAATGACTCCAAATTAGAAAAAGTGTGACGTTAAGTACATGAGAGCTGAAAGAAATTCATTAAATTTCGGTTACTCGATAAATCACACAAATCTAAAGGCTGTCAATTTCACTAAATACCTAAGAATTACAATTGCGAACAGCTTGAATTGAAACACTCACACAGATAATGCTGTGGTTAAGGTGAAGCAAAACGTGTGTACTACTGGCAGAACAGTTAGAAGATGCAACAGGGATACTAAAGACATTGCCTGCGCTACACTTGTCCGTCTTCCGCTAGAGTACTTCTGTGTGATATGGGGCTCTCACCGTGTAGAATTGACGAAGAACATCGAGAAAGTCGAGAGAGGGGCAGCTCGTTTTGCACTATCGTGAAAGAGAGGAGGGTGTGTCACGGATATGATACACAATTTGGTATGGTCTTCATTAAAACACAGGCTTTTTAGTTGCGGCAGCGTCTTTTAACAAAATTTCAATCTTTTTCCGCTGATTGCGAAAATATTTTGTTTACGTCAGCCTATATAGGGAGAAACGATCATCGTAATAAAGTGAGAGAAATCAGAGCTCACATGGAAAAATTTTAGGTGTTCATTTTTCGCAGTTGCTGTTGGTCAGTGGAACGGAGGTTGTTAAAGGAACTCGCTACCTGGTAAGTGGGCGTGAACAGCAGAGTAATCATGTAGATGTAGATATAAATGCAGATGTGGATAACTGAAAGAGGGGTGGGGGGGGGGGGGGGGAGGGAAGAATATGCAGTTCAATATGCGACATTTGTGTAGTTATGAATGTCGCAATTCAAGTCTGCTTTAGTTCACCATCTTTCAGAGTAAAAAGAAAGAACATTGGTTGCTCCGAGTATAAAAGAAAGAACATTGGTTGCTCCGTAATTTACGAGGGTCACTCCAAAAGAAATGCACACTATTTATGTAAAAACACAGTTTTCATTCTGCATGTGTGAAATTTTTATAGTGTGTAGATACATCCTTCCCGCTTGTCTTCAAACTTTGTTCAACCTGTTCCCGTGAGTGGCGCCGTCACAGAATGTCTTCAAGATGGCTGCTACACTTGACGTTCGTCAGAAGCAACGTGCTGTCATAGAATTCCTGTGCTGTGAAAACGAGACAGTGGGAAACATGAACAAGACGTTGAAAAAGGTGTATGGAGATGCTGCTGTCGATCGCAGTACAGTTAGTCGGTGGGCAAGCAGGTTACGTGATGAAAGCGGGCACGGCAGTATTGAGGATTGTCCTCGCAGTGGGAGGTCTCGTACTGCACACACTCCAGACAATGTGCAGAAAGTTAACGAATTGGTGACTGCTGACAGACGCATCACAGTGAACGAATTGTCACGCTACATTGGGATAGGGGAAGGAAGTGTTTGCAGAATACTGAAAGTGTTGGCGTTGAAAAAGGTTTGTGCCAGGTGGGTTCCCATGATGTTGTCAGTAGCTCACAAACAAACAAGAAAAACAGTATGCAGCGAACTTTTGGAACAGTACGAGAATGGTGGAGATGAATTTCTTGGAAGAGTTGTGACAGGTGATGAAACATGGCTCCATCATTTTTCACCAGAGCCGAAGAGGCAATCAATGGAGTGGCATCATGCAAATTCACCCAAGGAAAAAAATTCAAAACCACACCTTCTGCTGGAAAAGTTATGGCTACGGTATTTTTCGATTCCGAAGGACTCTTGCTTGTGGACATCATGCCAAGTGGAACCATCATAAATTCTGATGCATATGTGACGCCACTGAATAAATTTCAAGCTCGACTTAGTCGTGTTCGACCACATCGGCAAAAGCAGAGTGTTTTGCCGTTACACGACAATGCAGGGCCACATGTCAGTCAAAAAACCATGGAGGCGATCACAAAACTCGGATGGACAACACTGAAACACGCGCCTTACAGTCCTGACCTGGCTCCATGTGACTATCATCTCTTTGGGAAACTGAAAGACTCTCTTCGTGAAACAAGGTTTGAAGATAATGACTCCCTTATGCACGCTGCCAAACAGTGGCTCGAACAGGTTGTTCCAGAATTTTACCGTGCGGGTGTACAGGCGCTGGTTCCAAGATGGCGTAAGGCAGTTGTGAGGGATGGAAATTATGTGGAGAAATGAAAATATTGTTCCTAAAGGATGTATCTACACACTGTAAAACTTTCAAATGTGTAGAATAAAAGATAGAATTTAAATAAAAAAATAGTGTGCATTTCTTTTGGAGTGACCCTCGTAATAAACAGTGTGAACTGGACTATGAGAGTGTGTTTGTGTGTGTGTGTGTGTGTGTGTGTGTGTGTTTGTATGTGTGTGTACGTGTTTGAGACCGACCGAAAAGAGGGTTGGGAGATAGAGGAGAGTCATTGACCTGATCGCCGCCTACTGCGAGTGATGAGATCGTCTTTCTTGTCCTCACACGTGTCAGGGACACTATTAATTCGCTAACAACTAACGGCCTGCACCATGTTTATACGCCATTCGCGTGTCGCAGCTGTGGTAAGAGGCTTATTTCTTGAGATTTTCCTCCAGTCCACCGTTCTACAGATGTGTTAATCACTACAAAGTGCCCACTCCGTGCCAGGTCTAACAGTTACCTCGGCAGGTCGTCTGTTATTTTCCGCAGCACTGCGGCCTGTAATGAAAACTTGATTTCGTGTGCGATAGCTGGCCGGTAGCTGCGAACATAGAGCAGTCAGTGGCTGTTGATTGGGCTCTCTGACGGACAATACGACGCCCCGTAATTGCCGCGACTGGCGATGGGTCCGATTTTATGGACGCGGGCGCGCGGGTTGGCGGGTCGTAAAATCGGCCGCTTTCTGCGCTGCGCAGTGCTCGCGTTTCGGCAATCGGCTGGACAGTCCAAACCGCACTCGCCGAAACCCGACCACAGTCTCTCATTTAAGCCGAAAGACTGGACAGGAGCCGAGCGGCGAGAAAAAGTGAACGTCCGCCGCCATGTGTTTTACGGCAATATCACCGACTCTGCGTCTTCCTTTATCAGGTCCATTGATTTTCTACAAGGCTCCGAGCCTTCCACGGGCCGTCCGACGCCATAAAGTCGTACGGAGTAATAACTTCATCCAGAAACGGTCCGGCCAGCGAGGAAAAAAAGAAACGGGCCTTAACTCGCTCTCACAGTGCCCGTAATAGAGACGGGTTGTAGCGCATTACTTAGCTGAGAGCTATAGTTTACTCCGGAAGGAAGACGAGGGTTTTCTCTTACCTCAGAGCCGAGTCACATCTGCGTCCCTGACTAGAATTTATCAGCAGCGCGTTGCCCTCTATCTGGCTTATTATCATCGATATAGCGTTCCGGTGCCGTATATTACCTAACTAGAGACCGAAAAACATTGTGATGTAATTTAGGCCCTCAATCGCCGCACTAATTACCCTTAACGGAAGGGCTCTTCGGCGTTCTGATTAAGATTGCTCTCCTAAAGGAACATCATAGTTTTTCGAGGTGTGGCCGTACGTAAAGGCTGAAGATTTGTTATTGGAACATGATACGATAATAACCCGTTTTAGTATCTATCACGTAATCTTAAAGGCGTTCAGGACGAAAGAGGTAATAAACATGGAAGACTTAAATGGACATCGTGTTACCGCTACTCTGAAGGGTTTTCTGCGCAACAAGGGCGTGCGACTTTTTCTCACTACACGAGAAGTAGTGCAGACAGTCGCCGCTTTTATAATTACGGACCAAAACCATCTCTGCGAGAATTCGGCAACATTTGTGTGTGTGTGTGTGTGTGTGTGTGTGTGTGTGTGTGTGTGTGTGTATACGCACGTGCTTACGTGGGCGCTTTTATAAGTGATTCTTCATTTAGAAGCATCCGTCAAAAGTTCTTAAAAATACATACACCTCAAAAACAAATTCTAGTTAAATTACACTCATTATCTCCAACAAGTTCAAAGTCGGGGCTCTGAAAACAACAAAAAAAAGTGTGTGAAATCTTTTGGGACTTGACTGCTAAGGTCATCAGTCCCTAAGGACAAACACACATCCATGCCAGAGGGAGGACTCGAACCTCCGACGGGATCAGCTGCACAGTCCATGACTCTAGCGCCTTAGACCGTGAAAACAACGTCTTTCACCTGCTCTACGCAGGAGACTTGTTAATTCTTGTTAAGATACATAAAATGCTGCGTTTCATGGAAGAAAGGAGAAATGCAATTTAATTTTTTTTCTCTTGTAGAGGAATTAGGTCTCATTCGTTCGAAAGCAGGAGATATTTTGCGTAAAAATGGTTAGAAATGACGATTTCAATGGCAGGTGATTTCGAAAACTATTTTAGGGAAACAGAAAAGGAAAGAAAGTCGGAGTTGAGTACTCTATCGACACGAGGATCATTATGTACGGAGCACAAGCTCAGATTGTGAAAGGAAATACGCAGTGTCCTCTTCAGCTGAAACGTCTTGGCATTTGCTCTTTTCAGTAATGAAAAAATCGATACAACCCTATTTAAGCTTGAAACATCAGCCCTGTCCAGAAACGCATAACCAACTATTCGGCGCTGTATTTGAGCTTACTTTGTGGTTCACTTGTAGACATGTTACGAGACTGGTTTCATCATCGTGCGCTCTTGGTCATTCATTGAGTCTGACTCATTCGCACAGAGCATGTCTTGCCGCTGCTCACAGGAAAAATATCTCAATATGTAATTGTGGGTTCATATTTTATGCCGGCCGGAGTGGCCGAGCGGTTCTAGGAGCTACAGTCTGGAACCGCGCGACCGCTACGGTCGCAGGTTCGAATCCTGCCTCGGGCATGGATGTGTGTGATGCGCTTAGGTTAGTTAGGTTTAAGTAGTTCTAAGTTCTAGGGGACTGATGACCTAAAAAGTTAAGTCTCATAGTGCTCAGAGCCATTTGAACCATTTTTGAATTCATATTTTATTTACGCTATGTCTGATAATGTTTAATGCAGCTTGACATTTAACTTTTAATCGACTTTATCCTTTTTCATAAGTTGGAGATGTTCACTAGCCACGAGGAAAACAAGTCAAAGAAAAGTTGTTCTTTCCAAAAACAGAAATAGCACATAAGAGAATAGGGACACACTTGAGTGATCATGATTTGTTATGTTCTTATCAGACTCGCCTTTGGGATTCAGGAAAGATTCACACAAGATGCAGTTTATTATTTTGTGCTTGAAGCACTAGCGGGACTTTGATTTAACAAAAACATTTGATTGTGTGGACAATGTAATGGTTTCACGTAAGTTGGGACATATTTGGATTGGCAGAAGAGAGACTTCATATCACGACAGAACGAAGCTGAAAATTGTCCGTAAGTGTCAAAATACAGGAAGGAGATTTCAGTGTCACCAGGATCATTTCAAGTTGTAGGTGGCACAGGGTTCTCTTCTACATCCACGGCTGTTCTTGATATAATCAGTTATTAAGAAAAATAGTCACAAGTGACACCGTGAAAGAAATGGAATAGAATCGTGATTATATATGAGGGCTATCCAGAAAGTAAGTTCCGATCGTCCGCGAAATGGGCACTACTGTAAAAATCAAAAATGTCTTACTTGCTACAGCAAGTCACAACTCCCAGCTAATAATTATCTACATAAACGCCGCTTCGACATAGACATTTGTCGTGGAGTTGTACTAGTTTTCAGTACCCTTGTCATACAAGGCAGCCGCCAGTGCATTCCGCTAATTCTCTTTGCGGGTCTACAGCTCGTTGTCTGGTCCAAAATGTTGTCTTCAAAGTCAGCGCTTCGTGCGAGCAGAGATGAAACTCAGGGGGTCAATTGCGGTCTGTATTGTGGACGACCAAATACTTCCCACTGAAAATGCTGCAGAGTACAGCTGAGAATTGTCACGTAGAAGGAACGGCGTGGCAGTTGTGTTACGTGGGCTGTATAGCTTCAGGCGATGTGACGCGATCGGTAGGCGTTCTACAGACGTTGCCCAACAGATCTGAGCAAAGCTTCATCGGATTTTTACAGTGGTTTCCCATTTCGCGACCGATCGGACCTTACTTTCTGGATAGCCCTCGTACCTAACTGGCTAGTCGGTAACATAAGCATGTGGCTTTCGGACATCTTTCAATCCAAGGTGTTCAGACAAAGACCATTTTAAACTCTTAGGACTGAGTGTATATGAAAAAACTTATTGTAAGTATCACATTCAAAACCACTTGCAGAAGCAGAATACTATCTTTGCTGTAACAATGATCTTCACTGACTCTGACACTGAATACTTGTTAAATTTGCTTACATTTACTTTGTTATGCACTGCAAGACAAAAAAAGAAATCCGCACCTCGAAGGAATTATCCGAATGGAACGAAAATCGGTAGATGCTCTGTAAGAAAAAATTGGATGATTTATTCAGGAGAAAGAGCTTAAGAAACTGAGCAAGTACATAACGTGTTAATCCATCTATGGTCATTGTGCAAGCAGTTATTTGGAATGGCAAGTGACTGATAGAGTTGGTGGTTATCATTCTGAGGGATGTCATCCTATTTCATCTCCACTTGCTGGGATAGATCGTCAAAATGCAGAGCTGGTTAGAGTGCTTTGCTCATACTGCTCCAAATGTTCTCAATTGGGGAAAGATCTGGCAACCTTTCTGGGCAGGATAGGGTCTGGCAAGCACGAAGATAAGCAGAGCAGTAGAAACTCTCCCCACGAGTGGGTGGCCTTTATCGTGCTGAAATGTAAGCCCAGGATGACTTACCATGAAATGCAACAAAACTGACGGTGGAATATCGTCGAAGTGCCGCTGTACTGTAAAGGTGGCGAGGATGACAATCAAAGGTGTCCTGTTATGAAAATAATGGCACCCCAGTTCTTGGATGTCGGGTCGTAAGGCGACATTAGCTCTGGTATCTCACTGCTGTCTGGGACGTCTCCAGACAAGTCTTGGCTCGTTGTTGGCATCGCTCAAGACAGTTTTTCTCCAGTCGAATTAGACTCCAGGCCGAAGACGTGTCTGGATACAAACCTGAGTATCGCCAGCCATGCGGCCCGACAACCAGGACTGATGGTCTGGGGTTCCATTCTCTTCATAGCAGGACTCCTTCAGTTGTCATCCGCGACTCCCTTGAAGCACAGCGGTACGTCGATGATATTTTATGCCCCGTGTTGTTGTCCTTCATGCCAAGCCATCTTGGGCTTAGATTCCAGCAAGATAATGCCCCTCTGTACACGGCGAGAGTTTCTACTGCTTGTCTTTATGCTTGCCAAACTCTACCTTGGCGAGCAAGGTCGATGGATCTCTGCCCAACTGAGAACTTTTTGAGCATTATGAGCAGGATCCTCCAACCATTCGTCCCATTGGCATAATTGCTTCGTAGCGCGTATTCATTTTTCCCTTAGAGTGTGTTTTGGGGCAGGTCTGTCCACTCACCAACAATATTATTAATGCAGAAGTGGGCGATTAGTCTGCTATGTGAGGTCACGAATTTTGTGTAGGCCGTTGTTCAGGTATCTCGAAATTGTAGCTCTGCCATTCCTGTGAATATACCTCATCATGGAATGTGTCATTGGCAACACTGACTCATTCAGAAGACACAGCAACATTAATTTTGTGAACGAAGAACAAAAAAAATATATTTACACTTGGAAGAAATTACTTAAGCTAAAGTATACCCTATTAAGCTGGTTTTATTTTCAATAGGCTTCCAACGGAGCTGAAAAAGAAAAAAAAAATATGTGAGGAACACCGCTAAAGGTTTCCTTGTGACACTTTTCGATTCTGTACAGGGGTTCCTCGCAGTAGCTGAGAACATTTCTCTGTGATGTATTATTTATTCACACACTCCCTCACAATATTTTTCGTTTTTTACTGATTCTTGAGTCCCATTATGAATTTTCAGTCTGCTGTGTACCGTGTGCTGATTTGAAACTTCCCAGCACACTAGGCACCTACAGAGGTGATTCTTCAGAGACCGTGCAAGATAAGCACCGTCACTAACACTGACGGGTTGGTTTGGCGGTAAGCGTCCCTTGCTACGAAAGGCACAGGATCGTTTTCCTCCCCCCCCCCCCTCCCCCCTCCATCCTCCCCCACCCAAAACCAACTCCTTATATTCTTTAACGCAATCCTGGGAATCTATGCCAAAAACGTGAGTCACGTACTTGGAAAAAGATATCCCAAAAGCTAACACCTGTTCAGGCTGTCAGCCCTTCGTATTACATCAGTTTGCCCTTGATTTGTTATTGTTGTAGTCTTCAGTCTGAAGACCGGTTTTATACAGTTCTCCGTACTAGTCTATCATCAGTTTATTAAACATAGCTATTGGAAGCGACATCCATGTGAACCTCCTTGCTACACTCACACCTTGGTCTCCCTGTATAATTTTTACCCCTCCGCACTTCCTTCCAGTAGTAAATTTATGAGTCCCTGATGTCTGAGAGAGTGTTTTATCAACTGACCCGTGTTATGCCACAGATTTATTTTCTCCGTTAGTTATCTGATCTACTCATCTAATCTTAAACGTTGTTATGTAGCACTTGATTTCAAAAGCTTCTATTCTCTTTTTGTTCGAACTGCTTGTGGGACACGAATCTGTGAGCAGCCTTGCTCACTTTCAAGTTAGCTTACTAAGTGACAACGGTGATGTAGCATGTGACCACTTTGCCTGGCTAAAGTCCAGAACGAGTCATACATCCTCTCATTATGCCCATACAAAGTCTAACAAATAAAAAAGTATTAGTTCACTCAAGAAGCCTGATACAATCACGGACTCCAACTAAAATGCAGAGTCCCTAGATAGAGTCCTGGTACGGCATTCTGTTTTAATGGGCCAGGTTCTGGGTAGGTCTTTGTTCGGATCACGTCTTTGTTTGAATAAGTGATGATGAATATACATATTTAAAACTGTTACCTGATGATACAGATAGTCATTCACATTACTTTCCCACTGTAAATAGTATTACAGTGGTTGTTTTTC
This sequence comes from Schistocerca americana, assembly GCF_021461395.2. Taxonomy (NCBI): domain Eukaryota; kingdom Metazoa; phylum Arthropoda; class Insecta; order Orthoptera; family Acrididae; genus Schistocerca; species Schistocerca americana. Next base: position 571,369,485 of record NC_060123.1, read on the forward strand.
TGTTTTTTGTGAATGTGTGGTACCGTACCCCTTCGTGCTCAGTTGGGAGACATTTGAATGTATTTTTCACCAATTTTCGTGACTGCTATCTCAAATGATAACTGAAACTAATTTAAATCTCCATGAATTATTTTTACCTGAGTCGTTTTTCAGTCCTATGAACTTCCTTGCTCTCATGCACATGTCTCCCTCAGCTTTCGTTCATACTAGTAGCAAGTGCGAGCGCAACGAACTACATTTAAAATAAACTGCAGTGAACAGAATTAATATTCCGAGAAACTACCTTCATTCGAAACAGTATTTTTCCATTTGAAATACAATTTACAGCTAAATAACGCCAGTTACAGTAGCAGAAAACTTCAAGACACATGGTACAGGAACGAATGCTTCGAAACTTTGCATTTCAGTGTATCATTTTCTTGTCAAAAATTGTTCAAATGTGTGTGAAATCCTAAGGGACCAAACTGCGGAGGTCATCTGTCCTTAGACTTCCACACTACTTAACCTAACTTATGCTAAGAACAACACACACTCACCCATGCCCGAGGGAGGACTTGAACCCTCGGCGGGAGTGGCCGCCCAATCCGTAACATAGCGCCTCAAACCGCACGGCCACTCCGCGCGTCCACATTTTCTTGTCTTTCGGTATCAGAACGAACAGTGTATACCTACAAGTGCACAGCATACATCTTCCATACAAGGAAGATTCGTTCATGCTGTTAAGCTAGCCGGACAAAAAATTCGTCACCTCAGTGACCACGAACCGATGAACCGTTAAGTCTTTACAGATGGCGGAGCAATGGAGTCACGTGGTCAACCGCGAGCACACTGCCTCTTTTTTTTTTTTTTTTCATCAGTCTACTGACTGGTTTGATGCGGCCCGCCACGAACTCCTTTCCTGTGCTAACCTCTTCATCTCAGAGTAGCACTTGCAACCTACGTCCTCAATTATTTGCTTGACGTATTCCAATCTCTGTCTTCCTCTACAGTTTTTGCCCTCTACAGCTCCCTCTAGTACCATGGAAGTCATTCCCTCATGTCTTAGCAGATGTCCTATCATCCTGTCCCTTCTCCTTATCAGTGTTTTCCACATATTCCTTTCCTCTCAGATTCTGCGTAGAACCTCCTCATTCTTTACCTTATCAGTCCACCTAATTTTCAACATTCGTCTATAGCACCACATCTCAAATGCTTCGATTCTCTTCTGTTCCGGTTTTCTCACAGTCCATGTTTCACTACCATACAATGCTGTACTCCAGGCTTAAATCCTCAGAAACTTCTTCCTCAAATTAAGGCCGGTGTTTGATATTAGTAGACTTCTCTTGGCCTGAAATGCCTTTTTTGCCATAGCGAGTCTGCTTTTGATGTCCTCCTTGCTCCGTCCGTCATTGGTTATTTTACTGCTTAGGTAGCAGAATTCTTTAACATCATTGACTTCGTGACCATCAATCCTGATGTTAAGTTTATCGCTGTTCTCATTTCTACTACTTCTCATTACCTTCGTCTTTCTCCGATTTACTCTCAAACCATACTGTGTACTCATTAGACTGTTCATTCCGTTCAGCAGATCATTTAATTCTTCTTCACTTTCACTCAGGATAGCAATGTCATCAGCGAATCGTATCATTGATATCCATTCACCTTGTATTTTAATTCCACTCCTGAACCTTTCTTTTATTTCCATCATTGCTTCCTCGATGTACAGATTGAAGAGTAGGGGCGAAAGGCTACAGCCTTGTCTTACACCCTTCTTAATACGAGCACTTCGTTCTTGATCGTCCACTCTTATTATTCCCTCTTGGTTGTTGTACATATTGTATATGACCCGTCTCTCCCTATAGCTTACCCCTACTTTTTTCAGAATCTCGAACAGCTTGCACCATTTTATATTGTCGAACGCTTTTTCCAGGTCGACAAATCCTATGAAAGTGTCTTGATTTTTCTTTAGCCTTGCTTCCATTATTAGCCGTAACGTCAGAATTGCCTCTCTCGTCCCTTTACTTTTCCTAAAGCCAAACTGATCGTCAACTAGCGTATTCTCAATTTTCTTTTCCATTCTTCTGTATATTATTCTTGTAAGCAGCTTCGATGCATGAGCTGTTAAGCTGATTGTGCGATAATTCTCGCACTTGTCAGCTCTTGCCGTCTTCGGAATTGTGTGGATGATGCTTTTCCAAAAGTCAGATGGTATGTCGCCAGACTCATATATTCTACACACCAACGTGAATAGTCGTTTTGTTGCCACTCCCCCAATGAGTTTAGAAATTCTGATAGAATGTTATCTATCCCTTCTGCCTTATTTGACCGTAAGTCCTCCAAAGCTCTTTTAAATTCCGATTCTAATACTGGATCTCCTATCTCTTCTAAATCGACTCCTGTTTCTTCTTCTATCACATCAGACAATTATTCACCCTCATAGAGGCTTTCAATGTATTCTTTCCACCTATCTGCTCTCTCCTCTGCATTTAACAGTGGAATTCCCGTTGCTTTTAATGTCACCAAAGGTTGTTTTGACTTTCCTGTATGCTGAGTGTGTCCTTCCGACAATCATATCTTTTTCGATGTCTTCACATTTTTCCTGCAGCCATTTCGTCTTAGCATCCCTGCACTTCCTATTTATTTCATTCCTCAGCGACTTGCATTTCTGCATTCCTGATTTTCCCGGAACATGTTTGTACTTCCTCCTTTCATCAATCAACTGAAGTATTTCTTCTGTTACCCATGGTTTCTTCGCAGCTACCTTCTTTGTACCTATGTTTTCCTTCCCAACTTCTGTGATGGCCCTTTTTAGAGATGTCCATTCCTCTTCAACTGTACTGCCTACTGCGCTATTCCTTATTGCTGTATCTATAGCGTTAGAGAACTTCAAACGTATCTCGTCATTCCTTAGTACTTCCGTATCCCACTTCTTTGCTATTGATTCTTCATGACTAATGTCTTGAACTTCTGCCTACTCTTCATCACTACTATATTGTGATCTGAGTCTATATCTGCTCCTGGGTACGCCTTACAATCCAGTATCTGATTTCGGAATCTCTGTCTGACCATGATGTAATCTAATTGAAATCTTCCCGTATCTCCCGGCCTTTTCCAAGTATACCTCCTCCTCTTGTGATTCTTGAAGAGGGTATTCGCTATTACTAGCTGAAACTTGTTACAGAACTCAATTAGTCTTTCTCCTCTTTCATTCCTTGTCCCAAGCCCATATTCTCCTGTAACCTTTTCTTCTACTCCTTCCCCTACAACTGCATTCCAGTCGCCCATGACTATTAGAGTTTCGTCCCCCTTTGCATACTGCATTACCCTTTCAATATCCTCATACACTTTCTTTATCTGTTCATCTTCAGCTTGCGACGTCTGCATGTATACCTGAACTATCGTTGTCGGTGTTGGTCTGCTGTCGATTCTGATTAGAACAACCCGGTCACTGAACTGTTCACAGTAACACACCCCCTGCCCTACCTTCCTATTCATAACGAATCCTACACCTGTTATACCATTTTCTGCTGCTGTTGATATTACCCGATACTCATCTGACCAGAAATCCTTGTCTTCCTTCCACTTCACTTCACTGACCCCTACTATATCTAGATTGAGCCTTTGCATTTCCCTTTTCCGATTTTCTAGTTTCCCTACCACGTTCAAGCTTCTGACATTCCACGCCCCGACTCGTAGAACGTTATCCTTTCGTTGATTATTCAATCTTTTTCTCATGGTAACCTCCCCCTTGGCAGTCCCCTCCCGGAGATCCGAATAGGGGACAATTCCGGAATCTTTTGCCAATGGAGAGATCATCATGAAACTTCTTCAATTACAGGTCACATGTCTTGTGGATACACGTTACGTGTCTTTAATGCAGTGGTTTCCATTGCCTTCTGCATCCTCATGTCGTTGATCATTGCTGATTCTTCCGCCTTTAGGGGCAATTTCCCACCCCTAGGACAAGAGAGTGCCCTGAACCTCTATCCGCTCCTCCACCCTCTTTGACAAGGCCGTTGGCAGAATGAGGCTGACTTCTTATGCCGGAAGTCTTCGGCCGCCAATGCTGATTATTTGTGAAAATTTGGGCAGTGGCGGGGATCGAACCCGGGACCGAATACGTGTTTTGATTATGAATCAAAGACGCTACCCCTAGACCACAGGTGCACTTTCTCTACGCGCGCTTAAGGAAGTGGAGATCAGTGAGACATTTAAGTTTCAAGCGGGCACTGTATGTAAACATTGGTAAATGCAAGGACGTGACAGAGTAGCAAAATAGAGGTTGGCGATGTTCATGACCGTAAGGTGTGTGAAGTTGCTGGATTTGTTGGTGTTTCGCGGCGGACTGTTCAGTGTGTGTATAAACAATAGCGTAGCACACGTGGCCACGAAACAAGACGTCATAATTGTGGTTGGAAAAAGATCCTGTCTGGGAGGGACCGCAGATGCCTTTCAAGGCTTGTGAATCAAACTCACCTCCAAACACGACACAAATTTCTGCAGGCAGTGGATGAACGTCCATCCCAGTCTGTTAGCGAGAGAACATTGCAACGGGAACTACATGCAACGTACATTTGGAGTCAATCAACTCGCAAGAGGCTATTGCTCACACAGGCACTTAAAGACGACGACAGCAACGTTCATCGGCCTGGAAGGACATATGACTGGTTCTCTGAACACTCCTCCATCGGATTACATCTCGACTGGCCATCAAACTTACCTGAAGTAAACCCCACTTATAATCTGAAGGGCATGTTGGAACGGTGGGTAAAACGCCGACGTCAGCACCCTCGCAGTTTGGTGGAGAATCTTGAGAGAGACGCTTAACGCTTAGTTGGTAACATTTGTCTCACAGTCGGATATAAAATATCTCAACGCATTGTTGGCACACGTGGATTTTTAATTTGATCCGATATTTCGACTATACTTCATTCGTGAGTTGAACTTACAATTGTGCGGACGTCATTGTTTCATTTATGCAATAGTATTGTTTTACTTGCTCACACATGTCAGTCACATTGTCGCAGAGGCAGATATTATTGTAATGGCAAGAATTTTCCTCCATTTGATGGACGGATATTACACTACTGGCCATTAAAATTGCTACACCACGAAGATGACATGCTACAGACGAGAAATTTAACCGACCGGAAGAAGATGCTGTGATATGCAAATTATTAGCTTTTCAAAGCGGTCACACAAGGTTGGCGCCGGTGGCGACACCTACAACGTGCTGACATGGGGAAAGTTTCCAACCGATTTCTCGTACACAGACAGCAGTTGGCTGGCGTTGCCTGGTGGAACGTTGTTGTGATGCCTCGTGTAAGGAGGAGAAATGCGTATAATCACGTTCCCGAATTTGATAATGGTCGTATTGTAGCCTATCGCGATTGCGGTTTATCATATCGCAACATGGCTGCTCGCGTTGGTCGAGATCCAATGACTGTCAGCAAAATATGGAATCGGTGGGTTCACGAGGGTAATACGGAACTCCGTGCTGGATCCCAACGGCCTCGTATCACTAGCAGTCGAGATGATAGGCATCTTATCCGCATGGCTGTAACGGATCGTGCAGCCATGTCTCGGTCCCTGAATCAACAGATGAGGACGTTTGCAAGACAACAACCATCTGCACGAACAGTTCGACGGCGTTTGCAGCAGCATGGACTATCGGCTCGGAGACCATGGCTGCGGTTACCCTTGACGCTGCATCATCGACAGGAGCGCCTGCGATGGTGTACTCAACGACGAACCTGGGTGCTCGAATGGCAAGACGACATTTCTTCGGATGAATCCAGGTTCTGTTTACAGCATCACGATGGTCGCATACGTGTTTGGCGACATCACGGTGAACGCACATTGGAAGCGTGTATTCGTCATCGTCATACTGGCGTTCAAATGTCTCTGAGCACTATGCGACTTAACTTCTGAGGTCATCAGTCGCCTAGAACTTAGAACTAATTAAACCTAACTAACCTAAGGACATCACACACATCCATGCCCGAGACAGGATTCGATCCTGCGACCATAGCGGTCGCTCGGCTCCACACTGTAGCGCCCAGAACCGCACGGCCACTCCGGCCGGCATCATACTGGCGCATCACCCGGCGTGATGGTATGGGGTGCCATTGGTTACACGTCTCGGTCACCTCCTGTTCGCATTGGCGGCACTTTGAACAGTGGACGTTACATTTCAGATGTGTTACGAACCGTGTCTCTAAGCTTCATTAGATCCCTGCGAAACCCTACATTTCAGCAGGATAATGCACGACCGCATGTTGCAGGTCCTGTACGGGCCTTTCTGGATACAGAAAATGTTCGACTGCTGTCCTGGCCGGCACATTCTCCAGATCTCTCACCAATTGAAAACGTCTAGGTAATGGCGGCCGTGCAACTGGCTCGTCACAATACGCCAGTCACTACTCCTGATGAAGTGTGGTATCGTGTTGAAGGTGCATCGGCAGCCGTACCTGTACACACTATCGAAGCCGTGTTTTACTCAATGCCCAGGCGTATCAAGGCCGTTATTACGCCCAGTGGTGGTTGTTTTGGGTACTGATTTCTCAGGATCTATGCACGCAAATTGCGTGAAAATGTAATCACATGTCAGTTCTAGTATAATATATTTGTCCAATTAACACTTGTTTATCATATGCATTTCTTCTTGGCGTAGCAATTATAAAGGCCATTAGTGTATTTTAAATGAGTATGTTTTTTGTGTTATACTCCTTAGTTTGCAAATATCTCTTTATTCATAGGTGGGTACTAGTGGAGGGATACCTGACTTGTCACAAAGAAGCAGAAGAATGGTGCAGCTGGGTTTAGAACAGTTCGAGGAGAGCGATGATCAGACGATTCTTATGTTCTTGAGGAAGATCACGTATCAGATCCAGACCATGACAGTGATTATGACGTAGATGTGAATGGTGTTCTCATCGCTTCCGATAGTGAACAAGATAGTGTGGAATCCGTTCAGAGCAGGGGAAATGATGACACCGGAACCGGTTCTAGCTTGCCATGGCAAAATGAACTGTTTCACTTGAAGTTCCAGTGCACCTATTCGTGGCACTACGAAGACACATAAAAATATAATTACAATTAGATTGTCGTCATGGTTAGGCCCTGCCAATCAGTCAGGTAATGAACCAGGCCCAGAAGAAATATGGGGTTTCTTTTTCAACAATGAGATTTTGGATGAGCTTGTAGTACATACAGACTCAAAACTGTAAGACGTAAGGAATAAATTAAAGAATCCTTCATCCTCCAGTTACAAAGTTACAGACAAAACAAATTGAGGCGAACATTGGTTTTATGTCTGGACGTGAAAAACTGGCATCAATTTTTGCAAATGACTGTATTGGACGTCCCACTTTTCTTGGAAACATGCCTCTAAAACGCTGTGTTGTTTTAGTGGTGTAATTTCTTTCTTTACTTCCATATATAGCAATACGTCTGAGAAAACACGTCAACTTTATGAACTATCGAACTGGAAACACTAATTATAGCTTTTTTAATTTTGCAAAAGAATAATCAAGAATAAACTATCTCATGAAGAAATAATATGCAATTTGGCATATTGTAAGGCAAATTATGATTTAAACAAAATAAAAATATTAGTATCAATACATCATATACGCTTTTAAATACTTATTTATTTGCGATATTCACTAAAATGGACATAAATTGCAAGATTTCGCAATCTTAGTCTCCCAGGCGGATGTTACCATTATCGCACCTTTTTTTACATGAAGGGTTATCATGGATGGGACGTAACTGAAAAACATTGTGCACTCACTTCGTAACCGAATCCAGGCGGTTTCTAAGTTCAGGAACGGAATTACACTGCATTAAATGGTGCTAGTAACTATTTAACTGGGAGTTGCTAATTTTTTGTCCAGTGAACTTAGATTGTACCTAGACGGCTGAAGATTTTGGCGACAATGTCTTCCTTTAATTTATTCAATGCCTAGCCAGTGTCTGTAATTCCTTTGTGTTTTAATTAGTTGTGGCTGCTGGATCATAATGGTAATGTCTGAAAGAACAGACAACACATGTATACCTCTAATTTGTGTTAAAGTTCCCATTGTACACTGACTTAAAAGAATCGCAACACCAAAAGGAGTTATGCGAAATAAACGAGAGCTGGTAGCAGTGTTTCCACACTTGAAAGATGATGTCTGTTCTGATTCCCCGCCTGTCGCATAAGAGTGACATTAGTAGAGCCACTTTGAGGATGCAAATCAGGTTTGCTTTAAATGCACTCTGTAACAGTCCTGGGCGTTAGTTACCTTTGAGATTGGAAGTGGCGAGATGATGTTAGCGAAGAACGCCCTTAAGGCAGCAAAGACGCCGTTATCAACACCTCATTGTGTTTGAATGGGGTCGAGCAATAGGGCTTCGAGAAACTGGCTGCATACTTGTGTTGACTCACTGTGCCTTCCAGAACGAGGAGGTCACCCAGGGAATGCTCTCCGGCATGGCCTTTCCGGTGTTTTCAGACTTTCGCGCTCTGTACGCCAACGGCCGCCTGTCCGATGGAGCATAAAACGTTATTCACTTGAGGAGGACACCTGTCTCCTCTCAGTGGACGTCCAGTTATGGTAACAGCACCCAAATTTCAGTCTTCGTCGCCGATGATGAGCAGTCAGCATGGGTGCATGAGGCCGGCGTCTGCTGAGGGTGCCCACACGTACCAACGGTCGCTGACCGCCCGTTGGTGAAGCACTGTTGGTATTCACTTGATTCATATGGGCGGTCAGTCGCACAACAGTCGCACGTCCATTCGCCCGTGCACATCACCCCACCCGTTATTCACCCCTGTCAAGTATGGCCCGCCGTGCAACGCTGCTCCTTCCGCCATTTTCCCACGCACGGTATTCTATAACCACGGCGGCACACGAACGTTTCAGAAACTTGGCTGTTTCGGGAATGCTTCGAAAGCCAATGATAATGCTCCTTTGGACATCAGATAAATCTCCCAGTTTCCGCATTACGACAACGACTGAGCTCTTTTCTGACAGCCTCCCCGCCCTCTTCCTCATGCTTTATATGCTGAAGCGCCAAAGGAGCTGGTATAGGCATATGTATTCAAGTACAGAGATATGTAAACAGGCACAATACGGCGCTGCGGTCGACAACGCCTGTATAAGACAACAAGTGTCTGGCGCAGTTGATAGATCGGTTACAGTCGTTTCAATGGCAGATTATCAAGGTTTAAGTGAGATTGAACGTGGCGTTATAATCGGCGCACCAGCGATGGGACACAGCATCTCCGAGGTAGCCATGAAGTCGGGATTTTCCCATATGACCACTTCACGAGTGTACCGAGAATATCAGGAATCGTGTAAATCATAAAATCTCCGACATTGCTGCGATCGGAAAAAGATCCTGCAAGAACAGGACCAACGACGACTGAAGAGAATCGTTCAACATGCAGAAGTGCAACCCTTCCACAAATTGCTGCAGATTTCAGTGCTGCGCCATCAGCAAGTGTCAGCAAGCGAACAGTTGGTGCCGAAAGCCCACTCATCTACCCTTGATGACCGCACGTCACAAAGCTTTACACTTCACCTGGGCCCGACAACACCGACATTGGACTGTTGATGACTGGAAACATGTTGCCTGGTAGGACGAGTCTGGTTTCAAAGTGTATCGAGCTCATAGACGTGTATAGATACGGAGACAGCCTCATGAATCAATGGACCCTGCATGTCAGCAGGGAACTAATTAAGCTGGTGGAGACACTGTAATGGTGTGGGGCGTGTGCAGTTAGAGTGATATGGGATCTCCGATACGTCTAGATACGACTCTGACAGGTGACACGTACGTAAGCGTCCTGTCCGATCACCTGCATCCATTCATGTCCATTGTGCTTTCAGAAAGACTTGGTCAGGTCCAGCAGGACAATGTTTCACCCCACACGTCCAGAACTGCTACAGAGTGGTTCCAGCAACACTCGTCTGAGCATAAACACCTCCGCTGACAACCATACTTCCCAGACATGAACGTTATTGAGCATATCTGGGATGCCTTGCAACGTGCTGTTCAGAAGTGATCTCTACCCCCGCGTACTCTTACGGATTCATGGACACCCCTGCAGGATTCATGGTGTCAATTCTCTCCAGCACTGTTTCAGACATTAGCTGAGTCCATGCTACGTCGTGTTGCAACACTTCTGCGTGCTCGCGGAGGCCGTACACGATATCAGACAGCTGTAACAGTTTCTTTGGCTGTTCAGTGAATATCATCCTCTGCTAGTGCTGCCACCTGCCAGCTTTGAGTGGTTATTGCATATTGACCTCGAACCGGCAGTCACATTAATATACATATTATGTATATGCTGCGAATGGCAATAGCTCTTATGATGATTTCGACACGAATTAATAGATAAATAAATACCGTGGAATGGATGGATTCGGCTCATGTGCTTTACGATTATTATTTATGGAGACGACCTATAAAAAACTAGTTTCATGCCAGTGCCTAACTTACTCTTTCAACAACACCTCCTTTAATTCCTTAGCCCAGTTTCCTCCAAGTCACAGCTAGTCTTCTAATAACCTCAGTGGCGACGTAACGGTAAGCCCTAAACACGTTCCCTCATATTTTTCAGATCTGTGTCGCGAGGTATCTGCCTTGTCCACCAGTCACCACTATCTACTACCCTGGGATCCGTGACATCTGGTCGGAAAGAGCAGCAGATAACCTATATGCCGTCATAGATTTACAATCGCGCCGGCGTCAGCCAAATGAGCAGACAGTGCCTCGATCATCGGAGTAGGAAAATTTCTGATGGACAGGGCAATCAGATACACAGCAGGCGTTCCGTGTTGCCGGACTGCCCCCTCGCGGCACCTTGCTCTATTAAACTGTCAGCCGGTGGAATGGCACCAATTAAAAGCGACGCCATCCCAGGAGCGTGGCCGAACGGGAGCGCGAAGAGCAGCAAATTAGTACCACGGCGGGCATCGGGCAGATATCCATCTGGAGAGCCACCTGCTATCTGGTCCCCTCCGAAATACATATAATTGCTTCTGCGGCTGCGCGCCGACCGTCCGTATGATAAGTTGCTGTATAAACAGGGGACGCCTCTTTATGCTGGCGATTTTCACGTGTCACGGTAAACGCCGTTGCTGGTAGCAACCGCCACGCCGAATTATCTCACTTTTCTCGATGTGTGCGAGACACTGCCGTTATTAGAGTTCGCTGGCTTAGGTAACGCGGGCTGCCTAAGCGACTTTAATGGGGAAACGTCCGTCTAGATATGCCACTCAGTATCAGGCGCGTTCTGACCGCTGATGTTTAATTCAAGAGTCGTGTAATCCACTGTCGCAGCCACTCTACGGTGACCCCGGTCGGAGTGATCAAGGCGGGAGTGAAACCCGTTAACTGTGGCCTTTAGGGAGTGGCCTAGTCTGAGATAATATCCCCACTGGTTACCGGAGCCTAATATCGCGGCTCACTTGAGGCGCTAATCTTATGGGATACTTTGCGTCCAATCTCCATCCGTCAAAGAGACGTTATATTTCACGGCATATTACACAGAAAGAAAATTTCCGTCTTTTTTCTGCATAGTATAGGACACCAGATTGTGTTACAGGTACATGAGTATTTAAAACCCAAAGAGGTACTGATTACTGTTTGTAAAGAGGCACAGTGGAAATGTGAAATTTACGTTAAAAACCAAACTTTTAAAACTAGGGTACGCCTTCAAAAGAACCGCAACCCGTGGCGTACCGTTTATTGCTGATACTTCTTTTTCATAGCCACATCTTTTCTTTTTTCCCCCTTTGTAGTTTGACGAATGTAGGATACACATCTGAAAAGCGAAGTTGTACTGTCCCAAAAGAGTACTCATACAACTCATATGGTACAAAAATAGTGGAGAGAAACACAACAGATCACATTTACGCGAGAAAAATTACAGTTTTCCGAAGTTCCTTCACCAAAGGAACGCATTAACAACAACTGAAAACGCGAGTAACTTAAAAATATAAATGCTCGGTGTAGCGAAGCAGCTTAAATCATTAAATAAAGACAAGGCCTCCGGTCCAGATGTTATTCCAGTCAGGTTCCTTTCAGGGAGTGCCGATACGATAGCTCCATACTTAGCAATCATATATACCGCTCGTTCGTCGAAAGATCTCTAACTCAAGACTGGAAATCTGCACGAGTCACACCAATACCCAAGAAGGGCAGCAAGCGTTATCCGCTGAATTACATTTCTATTTTGCCAAAGTCGATTTTTGGAACATATATTGTGTTCGAACATTATGAATGACCTCGAAGAAAACAGTTTGTTGACAAACAGCCACCACGGGTTCTTGCGAAACACAAGTACAGTAGCTCTTTATTCTCACAACGTAAAGAGTGCTATCGATCGGGAACGTGAAAGCTATTCCATAGTTTTAGATTTCCAGAAGGCTTTTGCCACAGTTCCTCACAGGCGATTTCTAATCAGATCGAGTGCCTATGTAGTATCGTCTCAGTTGTGCGGCTGGGTTCATGCTTGTCTGTCGGAAAGGTAATGGTTCTTAGCAATTAACGGAAAGTAATCGAATAAAACAGAAGTAATGTCTGGCGCTCCCCCAGAATGTGTTACAGGCCCTTTGCTGTTCCTGACGATTTAGAAGACAATCTGAGCAGCCCACTTAGAATGTTTGCAGATGATGATGTTATTTACCCTCTTGTGAAGTCATCAGATAATCAAAACCAAGTGGAAAAGAATTTAGACAAGACACCTGCATGGTGCGAAAAGTAGCAGTTGACTCTAAATAACGAAAAGTGTGAAGTCATCCACAGGAGTACTAAAGGAATGAGCTAAATTTCGGTTACACGATCAGTCACACAAATCTTAAGGCTGTCAATTCAATTAAATAATTAGGGATTACAATTACAAATAACAAACTGGATGAACACATACAAACAGTTGCAGTTGTGAGGCAAGCAAAGCAAAAATTGAGATTTATCGAGAGAACTCTTAGAAAATGCAAAAGGTTTACTGATGTGATTGCTTAGACTGAGCCAGGCTGGCCTTTTCTGGAGTATAGCTGTGTGGTGTGAGATCCGCATCAATTAGGATTGACGGAGGACATAGAAAAAGTGCAGAGAAAGACAAGTCATTTAGTATTGTCACGAAATAAATAAGGGAGAGAGTGCAACGATTATTATATGTGAATTGGGGTGGCAATCATTAACAGAAAAAGCTTTTTCGAGGCAGGATCTTTTCATGAAATTTTAATCATCAACTTTCTTCTTAGAGTGTGAAAATAATTTGTTGGCCCACACCTACATAGGGAGAAATGATCATCACAACAAAATAAGAGAAATCAGCGCCCGCACTGAAAGATTTAAGTTTTAGTTTTTCCCATGTGCTGTTCGAGAGTGGAACGGTAGAAAAACAGCTTGAATGTAGCTCGATGAACGCTCTGCCGGGCACGAAATTGTGAATTGCAGAGTAATTATGTAAATGTAGATGTAGATTTATATCTGTAGTGGCGCACTTAGTATTAGCTGACTTTTACTCCAGTTCACCTGCCTGTCAATACAGGGATACAACTGACGTGTGTTTACTTTCACCCATTAGAGTACAACTCTCGGCGAATCACTGCTATGCAACGTATTCAAAACCTCTCATAATGATTTCCTAAGAAATCGAAAGCCGTTATTTACCATTTGTGCGATCTGAGGTTTAAATAATACACTAGCGTTCAAAACTTAAGGACGAAAGTAATTTTCATATGTGTCACTACCAAGTCACATAGTTCGACGAAATTTGGATCAGACGTATAAAGAACTGCTACAATATAAAACAGAAGGTAACTGAAATAAATGTGCAATGAGACGAACAGAATTGACACGTGTATTCAAAGACAATAATTACGCTGAAGGCACCGTGATTTATGACGGTCCCTTGGAGATTACAAAAGGCGTGACATAGTTCTTAATAGGGTATGCGATCACCACGGAAGTAACGCATGTTTTACGAAGTGCTGCAGTGCTGACCTTAAGGTTGATAAAGAGTTCCTACGGTAAGGCCTTCCATTTCTTCGCCAGCGTGGTTGATAGGGCTGGGTAGTCGTCGTTGGTTTTGTAGACGTCCTGCAATACATGTCCCCTCCACATCCCACAAGTGCTAGACGACATTCAAGACGGGGACAACGGGCAGTCTATTTCATTCGCCGACCAGACTTCCTCCACCTGCCTGTTCGATGCGGTCGCGCATTATATCTTTAAAAATGAAGTCAAGACCGAATGCATCCCTGAAAAGACGCACAGGGGGAACGAGTACAGTGTACCGCTTCAGAGATGTGGAGGTCAGTGCGTTCATGCAACATTATGCCTGCTCACAACACAACACCTGGACCAACAAAACGCTCATACCCGAGAATAGTTATGGGTGCATTACGTGTTCCCACTTCTCGCCATATGAGGCTACGTCTGGCACTATACCTTATTCATCATCTCTTCAGTCACAACTGAGGGACACCTACTCATTTGTTCATCATGAACAATTATCAACTCTAAGCTCACGACACCACTTGTGCCCTGAGGTGTGATTCGTCAGGGCATCACCATAAACCGTTTCGATTTCGATAAAATCCAAAACGGCGCTTTTCCCTTCTCAATAAGAAACAGAATTACGCTCGTCACTGCGCGTCTGGCGGTATTAGAACTAGAGTCACTCTTTTCGACAAGGCACAATAACAAGAGTTCTCACCCGTCTGGGACAAACGAAAATGCCAACACTCCGTTCTTGAAAGCAGTGGTACCAATTTGGTAGAAAAAAAATCCCTCCGAGTGCAGTTGCAACCAGAGTTAGCAGGACCGCCAGGCAAGCAATCCCGTGCTCCACAGTGGCATTGGCACTGCATAGTGGGGTGCTAGTTGTGAGTGTTTTGCATATCCCTATAATGCTAAAGTCCGATCCGTGGTGACCTACGGAGAAGGAAAGCACCCCAAACGATCAAGCAAATGAAAGCAAATGATAATGTCGCATAATGGAAACGTCTTACTGAATGGTAATTAACAGAGCTGGCCCAAACGAGCATGATAATATAGGTATCACACCACCCACATTGACATCTTAATGAGAGACCATTCATCCTGTAACAAAAATAAATGATCACTATAACAATAAGACTGATCATCGAAAGTCAAAACACTTAAGTTACCCACTGAGATAAACAACTGAACAATTAATACTTGAACATGTGGTTCGACAGTGATCTCTAATCTCAACACAGGTGGGTGAGCACGATAGATGCGAAGTTACGTGAATAATGCGCGTTTACTGCCAGTGACTATAAGCGTGGTTAGAGAATTACGTTAAGAGCTGGGAAAAAATAGGTCTGTACAAATATGGTTGAAATGGCTCTAAGCACTATGGGACTGCAAGTGGTAAGGTGCACTACTCTGGCATTCCGAGAAAATCGCAAGAGACGTTCAACGCGGCTATTGTGTAACTGATGTATTTGTGCGAAGGCGACGGCTGTCACAAATCATTAGGTGATGTGATTAGCGTTCGCCCGACAGCAGACGGGTTGAGGACGAGACGATGTATCGAATCCCGCTACGACTTGCTTTTTAAAATATATTTTTTTCATCACTTTTCACATTATTTAATTAATTTGACATTTGAGAGGTAATTTTCACGAAATTGTAACGAATTTGATCTATTCTTTGATATTTATTACTTGTAATTAAATTTTCAAGTGCGAGGGACAGCCTTGGAAAACCCAAGTGAAACCTCGCTGAATAATGATGTGAATGCTGTAACTTCCTAGCCGATTATAACTGTGTGCCAAACCGAGACTCGAGCTCGGCACCTTTGCCTATCGCGGGCAAGTGCTCTACCATCTGAGCTACCCAAGCACGACTGACACCCCGTCCTCATAGCTACACTTCTCCCAGTAGCTCGTCTCCTCCCTTCCAAACTACACAGAATCTCTCCTGCGAAACAGAACTAGCGCTCTTGGACGAAGGGATATTGTGAAGACATGGCTTAGCCACAGCTTGGGGGATGTTTCCAGAATGAGATTTTCAATCTGCAGCCGAGTGTGCGCTATTATGAAACTTCCTGGCAGATTAAAACTGTCTGCCGAACCGAGATTCGAACTCGGGACCGTCGGAGGTAGGAGACGAGGTACTGGCAAAAGTGAAGCTGTGAGGACGAGGCGTGAGTCGTGCGTGTGTAGCTCATATGGTAGAACAATTGCCTGCGAAAGGCAAAGATCCCGAGTTCGAGTCTCCGTCTTGCACACAGTTTCAATCTGCCAGGAAGTTTCATATCAGCGCACACTCCGCTGCAGAGTGAAAATCTCATTCTTGCTGCGAATGATGTTACTCACGATCAGTAATGTACAAGGTGATTATAATTAAGGCTAAACTTTCAAAATGCTGTAGAAGTAACACAACTGGTCAGAATTGCAACGTTATATTATCGGAGAAGGGGGAAAACGTGTGTCAGAAGAAAAAAAAATAGTGTGAAAATTGACAATAGATGGTGCTGTATGTGTCAGAATACGTAAATGAAAACAATTGTCATGTGCACGATCCATTGAAGTTGGTATAAGCACGCCGGGTACACGGCTTTTGCTCCTATCGTGAATGCGACGTACGCCATGACTGTCTCAATGCAGGATAGCGCTGTGCTTGTATAGCTGTATTACAAGAATGATGAGTGTGCACATGTCGCTCTGCAGAAGTTTAGGACACTGGAGAGTTTGAAAAAAGGCGTTGGTCCGATGACTGCCGTGGGTCTGGAGAAAATGATACGGAAATTCGAAAAGATGGGTTCTTTTGGTGTGCATCCTGGTAGAGGGACGAAACGAATTGATTCGACGTCAGTGGAAGCAGCGGCCACAGCAAAGCAGGAGGAGACGAGTGGTGGTGTGCAAACGTGTAGTGCACAGAGAATTGCCCGGACATCCTACATACCCGTCAACATGGTGCGTAATATCGTACGAAACATCCTTCTTTGTATTCATTCAAAATTATCCATGTGCAAGAGTTGCTTCCCGTTGACCTGCCAGGAAGAGAGACCTTTGCTTTAGAATTTATTGCTCACATGGAAGTGGACAATTATCGGCCGTGGAAGATTTTATTGACAGACGAAGCCCACTTCCATTCTGACAGGATATGTCATTACACAAAATGGTCGAATATGGGCAACGGAAAATCCACAAGCAAATCAACCGGTACCACTTCATCCTGAAAAGGTCACTGTGTGGTGCGGGTTTACGGTACCATTCGTCATAGGGCCATATTTTTTCGCAGAGACAGGTGCTTTCGGTCCTGTTACGCGTGCCGTCACTGGTAAGCGCTACTAGTGTCTTTTGCGCAACCACGTCATTCCAGCTCCCCAGCAGTGTGGATGTGTGGATAGGATCATTTTTATGCAAGACAGCACACTTCCGCACATTGCACATCCACGTAAGCAGCTGCTGAAGCGCCATTTCGGAAATGCCAGAATTGTCAGCCGCCTTTTGCCTACAGCCTGGCCGTCCCGATCACCTGATCTTAATCTGTGTGACTTCTGGCTTTGGGGCTATCTGAAAGATTTTGTGTTCAGTGTTCTTATTGCAAACTTAGCTGCACTGAAGGCAGGCATTGCGCAATACACTGTGAACGTGACCCCGGAAACACTTCGATCAGTTGTGGAATATGCTGTTTCTCGATTTCAACTTGTTGCAGAAAACGGTGCACAACATATTTAGATTGATGCTTTGTATGGGGCTTTTGGCCTCAGGACAGTTAAAAACCGATGTGACTGATGCTTTTTATGCGGTGTTTGGCCTCAGGACAATTAAAAACCGATATGAGTGATTCTTTTTGTGAGGTTTTTGCCCCCAGGACAATTAAAAACCGATTTTTTCCATCCGATGTGACATGACCTTGTCGTGATAACTAACAGCTTCACAGCAGTACACCCATGCACATTGTGTAGTACAGTTTGTTTCACGTCAAACGTACACCTCAGGCATTGTTGTATGATTCATTTTGCCGGCCGCGGTGGTCTAGCGGTTCTAGGCGCGCAGTCCGGAACCGTGCGACTCCTACGGTCGCAGGTTCGAATCCTGCCTCGGGCATGGATGTGTGTGATGTCCTTAGGTTAGTTAGGTTTAAGTAGTTCTAAGTTCTAGGGGACTGATGACCACAGATGTTAAGTCCCATAGTGCTCAGAGCCATTTTTGTATGATTCATGTGTCATTTGTAGCCGACCACCATTAAATTATGATGGCCACAAAAAAATGGTTCAAATGGCTCTGAGCACTATGCTACTTAACTTCTGAGGTCATCAGTCGCCTAGAACTTAGAAGTAATTAAACCTAACTAACCTAAGGACATCACACACATCCATGCCCGAGGCAGGATTCGAACCTGCGACCGTTGCGGTCGCTCGGTTCCAGACTGTAGCGCCTAGAACGGCACGGCCACTCCGGCCGACTTGATGGTCACAGCGCGATATGTTACTATTTATTTGACGTCATTCTGACCAGTTGTGTTATTTCTACAGCAGTGTTCAACTTTAATTATAATCGCCCTGTGGAAAGTCACACATGTGCCAGACCACAAAAGTAATGCACAGTTACACGTCGGATGTGCTATCGACATCACATGTTGCGAGGAGGTATTTGTCACACACACATGGATAACATAATTTGTAACTTCATGCAAATACACTTGTTTTTTTCCCTTATATTATCTCTTAAATAACTTACAAATCAAATAATATGACAAGTGCTGAAAAAAATAGAATAATAATACGTTTGAGCGCCAGCTGAAGCGTCGCCTCATACACGTTCGTCTCACAAACCTCGAGCGCTAATCACTTTTCTTTTCTACTAGTACTATCAGGTAATTTCAGTAGACCACAGTGAAATCATCATGTAATATAAGCTGCAAATGGGAGAAAATAATTAATTATGATAACAAAACAACAATAGAAGGAGAAAAGAAAAAAAAACCGAGAACATAGCTGATAAACTACCACCAAGCTCTCATGATATAATGTAGAATCTAAAAGCAGAAAGACAAAGGAGTCAGATTATATTCTAAATAACTAAAAGAAATTCCAGTACGATTTCAAGGAGTGTATACGCTCATGTGTATATATACTTAATCTTTTCCACATTTTACAATAGAACTGGAGCGCCACTGAGTCAAAAGACTAAACAAAACTCGCAGGTAAACTAGGAGAGAACAAGCCGAAGCAAACCACGTGGGAAATATACATAAAAGGAAAACACCTATCATCAGAAAACTGAAATTAACAAACGCCTTGCCGAGGGAAAACAAGATTAAACATGTTGGCAAAGAGGTCTCAACATCGAGGCATTCGCAAGCATGTCCAATAGGCCGTGATCACGTACTGTATGAAGCTAATGTGATTTTCCCCCTTACCTTCTACAACATAATAATCGAAGTGTCCCAGTAACCACATAACGGTATGGGTTTTCTACCGTGGAAAGAAGGAAGAATCTGGTCTCAATATGATGTCAGTAGTGTATAAAGTCTCAGAAGATCGAGTAAGAAAGGCGAACTGCGTCCTAATCCAAGGCCAGTTTGCCATATGGCATCCACAAGTAAAACGATGTCAAATCGTTTCTGTAGACGTACAACGACTACATAAACCCGTGTCACTAAGACCAATGAACTATGGATGAAGCCATACCAACAGGGAATTCCATGCATTGAGCGAAAATAATAATGCATTGAGAATGGCTAGCTTCTAGCCGAAATCTAGATCTGCACAATAAAATTTAAAAAGGACGACTGATCGCTGCAATATATAATTTACAAGTACGGAAAACTCGATCGTTCGTTGGAATCAAGTTATTGATTACTTTATATCAAGCGGACGTGACGCGCATCGGCAAAATCGGAAGACTGATATTGCACCAAACTGTCGCCCAGTTCGTTTGCGGCGAGTCTCTTTCAACGAGGTGCGGATAAGGCACTGTTTTCCAGCCCCTAAACAGCACACCGCAAGATAGCAGTCGCGAATGTATTTTAACTTATAATTCGTGCGACCAACATCAATATGGGGTTCAAGACTAGCAGGACGGGCACTGAGAAATAAACGACATGTGAATGTGTGAGTTACTTGGGTCCCCATCAGTACAGTACGTAGCACAGATAGCATCTGCGTCGGATGTCAGCCAGACCCAACGCCCAAAGGAACGAGGCTTCATAACCACCTCATACCGTAAGCGAAAGATATGGCCTTTTCATAAGAAACAACCAGAGAGTTGCTCGAGTTTCTTCGCCATCATCGAGGGAAGTGGATCAACTTGGGCCACGTAATAAGCTTTGCATAAGACATATGTATACAGTATTCGGACTTTCTGGAGCAGAGTAAGAGAACGCCTTTCACGTTCTACTATCGCTCTCTGTATTTTTTTTTTCGTAACAGACATTCGGCTGAGCGTCGCCATTTTGAATGGACAACGATCAATGATGATACCGAGAGACATATGCCGATCCACCACAGTAGCCTATGGAACAACGGCGTCATCAAAACCTTGCAGAGTAAAAAGCCTGCATTTACCTTCATTGAGTAGAGCACCTGAACACTGACAATAATCTCGTCGATTACAGCCTTCAGTCGAGGTATCTCCGCAGGATTGCGGAGTAGAACCATCACATCATCCGCGTATGCACTAAGAGCTACAGTCCCTCCGGGAAGCGTCCAACCTTTCAGCTGGGATACTAGCATCCGAAGTAGGGGCTCCAGAGACAACACAAATGAAGTCATTGAAAGCGAGCTTCCTTGAGGCACTCCTCGACGGATACTTATCGGGGGCGTGAGTTGGCCATTAACAACCATCGAAGCTGAAACACCCATAAATAGATTTGAGACCACTCGCCATGTGTCCACAGTAAAACCAACAGCCTCCAGAATCCGAAGCAAAAAGTAGCGGTTAACACGATCAAAGTCTAGGAAAGCAAGGGCACAAGGGACGAACGTCCCAACAGCAACCGAAATCGTGTCAAGATACTCTACTACAGGAGTAAGAATGGTACGACCAGGTACGCAGCTTTGATGTTTGGCAACAATCGTCTTCATCAGATCCTACCATTAACAGCCCTCGTCACAGTCTTATAATCAAAGTTTAACAAAGTAATTGGGCGAAAGCTATCAGCAGAAGCTGGTCCAGTGGGTTACGGGATTAAAAATATTTTTCGCGCTTTGAACGAAATCGGCACCAGTCGACTCTGCAACACTTCGTTCAAAAGAGTGGTAAGGGTAGTACCCATCAGCGGCCAAAGGCGCACGTAAAATTACTTGGGAAGTCCATCCAGATCCGGAGACTTTCGAGAAGGCGATACCACAACAAGTTTGTAAACTACTTCATTCTGAAATGCAGATAATAGCGTTTCATTATGCTCAGGTGTTATTGTCGTACCCAAGATGCTGCCCGCGCTATCGCTACGGTTGCAGGTTCGAATCCTGCCCCGGGCATGGATGTGTGTGATGTCCTTAGGTTAGTTAGGTTTAAGTAGTTCTAAGTTCTAGGGGACTGTTGACCTCAGAAGTTAAGTTCCATGATGCTCAGAGACATTTTGAACCAAGATGCTGGCTAGTGATTCGCAAGGGGTTGCGCTGAACTCATCGACGTCGTACATGTCTGCATAGCATTGGTGTAAGACACCCACTATTATCAGCTTGCTCCGACATGATACGTCCATTATTGTCCGTGAGAGAGTGGATACCCGTCACCAATGATCGTGGTTTGGATCGCATTTTCAACCCTTCCATTTGTATTCTTTTGAAGGTCAACAATTTTGCCTCTACAAGCCCAACACCGCTATTCGCAAAAGGGCGTTATCCGCAGCATCATAAAGTTCACGCAGGATAGAATAGTGATATTCGTAAGTTCTCCAAAAGTTTTGCGCTTTGGCAGCACATAAAAGCATCAAAGTTTCCCTGAGCCTCGGTTTTGCCAGCTTTGTCCACCAGTCAAGGATAGAAGAGTACTTCCCAGCGGACCGTAGAGTACGCTCCCAGACGGCTAGCATCACGTCATCGAGAGAGGGATCAGCTAGGTGAGCGACGTTTAACATCCACGGAGTGCGAAACAATTTAACTGGTTGCCGTTCTAGATTGAGGGTTGTAGTCACAGCACAGTGAAGCTGGGATGACTTCAACATTAAGAATGCAATTCAAATGGCTCTGGGCACTATGAGACTTAACTTCTGAGGTCATCAGTCCCCTAGAACTTAGAACTACTTAAACCTAACTAACCTAAGGACATTACACACACCCATGCCCGAGGGAGGATTCGAACCTGCGACCGTAGCGGTCGCGCGGTTCCAGGCTGTAGCGCCTAGAACCGCTCGGCCACCCCGGTCGGCCAAGAATGCAATAGCACAGGCAGTACGATAAGTAAAACCTATCTAACCGGCTACTAGAAGTCGCAGTAAAGTGAGTAAATTTAACTAACGTCGGATATTTACATATCCAGACGTCTTTCAGGCGTACGGATGGGACCAGTTCATGTAATTCACGACAGAAATTTAAATTTGCAGATTGGTCTGCAGGACGCAACACACAGTTAAAATCACCATCAAACAGAATACCCGAAGGACTCTTACGCAACAAATAAACAATATCCTCTTTATAAAAACATGAACGATCCACTGCGCGACCAGTGCCAGAACGAGCATATAAAAGAACCAAGGTAAGATTAAAAAGTTGACCGCCTATGCCCCTGACAGAATCCAACATTTCCACCTCAGCGACAGGAGTGCCTTCGCGAAAGAATAAGGCGGTCCCCGTAGAATATTCGGGTGCTACATTAAAGATCACACGAAAACCAGGTAAGGAAGAATGCCTAAATAACACCTCCCGTAAGAAGACTATGTCCGCACATGGATCATAAATGAACTGACGCAGCGAAGCCATTCGCAATTCAAATTCCACACGGTTAATGTTTAAGGAAAGGAACGTGTAGGGTTAGCTCATGGATCACAGCTGTATAGGGATGTACGGAACGTCTCCGGGCAGAATTAGGCAGACAGCTGAGGGTCTAGGTCCATTGCGGAATCCACATAGGAATGAAACATCGGAGGACCAGAGCCCCCGTCATCGCAACCTTTTTTCTTAGATTTCTTACGTGCCACCGCAACGGTCAGGTTGTATACGCTGTTTCTGTCGGCTACGTAGCATGGTGGCCTCTGCAGGAGGAGGTGTGAGAGGGGTCATAGGCACAGCTTCCTGCCCCACAGAATTTGGATCATGTAATGCAGGTCCAGTCACTAAGGCGGAAGGATCTGTTTAGCAAGAGTAATAGGAGGCAGATTTCAGACTACCTAACAGATCAAAACGAAAATTTCTGTTCCGACACTGAACCGCGCGACTGCTACGGTCACAGGTTCGAATCCTGCCTCGGGCATGGATGTGTGTGATGTCCTTAGGTTAGTTAGGTTTAAGTAGATCTAAGTTCTAGGGGACTGATGACCACAGATGTTAAGTCCCATAGTGCTTAGAGCCATTTTTTTTTTTTTTGTTCCGACACTGACAATGTTGAGTGTTTATGGAAAAAGTTCAAGTCAATCGTAAAATGCGTTTTAGACAGGTACGTGCCGAGTAAAACTGTGAGAGACAGGAAAAACCCACCGTGGTTCAACAACAAAGTTAGAAAACTACTGCGAAAGCAAAGAGAGCTTCACTGCATATTTAAACGCAGCCAAAACCTCTCAGACAAACAGAAGCTAAACGATGTCAATGTTAGCGTAAGGAGGGGTATGCGTGAGGCGTTCAATGAATTCGAAAGTAAAGTTCTATGCACCGACTTGACAGAAAATCCTAGGAAGTTCTGGTCTTACGTTAAATCAGTAAGTGGATCGAAACAGAGCATCCAGACACACTGGGATGATAATGGAATTGAAACAGAGGATGACACGCGTAAAGCTGAAATACTAAACACCTTTTTCCAGAGCTGTTTCACAGAGGAAGACCGCACTGCAGTTCCTTCTCTAAATTCTCGCACGAACGAAAAAATGGCTGACATCGAAATAAGTGTCCAAGGAATAGAAAAGCAACTGAAATCACTCAACAGAGGAAAGTCCACTGGACCCAGGATGACTTAACTAAATGGGGACAAGCAGCACGATGATTCCAAATGATTGGAATAGAGCACAGGTAGTTCCAGTTTTCAAGAAGGGTCGTCGAGCAGATGCGCAAAACAATAGCCCTGTATCTCTGACATCGATCTGTTGTAGAATTTTAGAACATGTTTTTTGCTCGCGTATCATGTCATCTCTGGAAACCCAGAATCAACAAGGATTCCGGAAACAGTGATCGTGAGACCCAACTCGCTTTATTTGTTCATGAGACCCAGAAAATATTAGATACAGGGTCCCAGGTAAATGCCATTTTCCTTGACTTCCGGAAGGCGTTCGATACAGTTCCGCACTGTCGCCTGATAAACAAAGTAAGAGCCTACGTAATATCAGATCAGTTGTGTGGCTGGATTGAAGAGTTTTTAGCAAACAGGACACAGCATGTTGTTCTCAATGGAGAGACGTCTATAGACTCCCAAAGGGGAGTGTTATGGGACCATTGCTTTTCACATTATATTTAAATGACTTAGTGTCGGAAGTTCCATGCGGCTGCCGGCCGAAGTGGCCGTGCGGTTAAAGGCGCTGCAGTCTGGAACCGCAAGACCGCTACGGTCGCAGGTTCGAATCCTGCCTCGGGCATGGATGTTTGTGATGTCCTTAGTTAGGTTTAACTAGTTCTAAGTTCTAGGGGACTAATGACCTCAGCAGTGGCGTCCCATAGTGCTAAGAGCCATTTGAACCATTTTTTCCATGCGGCTTTTCGCGGATGATGCTGTAGTATACAGAGAAGTTGCAGCATTAGAAAATTGTAGCGAAATGCAGGAAGATCTGCAGCGAATAGGCACTTGGTGAGGGAGTGGCAACTGACCCTTAACATAGACAAATGCAATGTATTGCGAATACATAGAAAGAAGGATCCTTTATTGTATGATTATATGATAGCGGAACAAAGACTGGTAGCAGTTACTTCTGTAAAATATCTGTGAGTAAGCGTACGGAACGATTTGAAGTGGAATGATCATTTAAAATTAGTTGTTCGTAAGGTGGGTGCCAGGTTGAGATTCATTGGTAGAGTCCTTAGAAAATGTAGTCCATCAACAAAGGAGGCCGCGCGGGATTAGCCGAGCGGTCTAGGGCGCTGTGGTCATGGACTGTGAGGCTGGTCCCGGCGGAGGTTCCATTCCTCCCTCGGGCATGAGTGTGCGTGTTTGTCCTTAGGATAATTTAGGTTAAGTAGTGTGTAAGCTTAGGGACTAATGACCTTAGCAGTTAAGTCCCATAAGATTTCACACACATTTGAACACATTCAACAAAGGAGGTGGCTTACAAAACACTCGTTCGACCTATGCTTGAGTATTGCCCATCAGTGTGGGATCCGTACGAGGTCGGGTTTACAGAGGAGATAGAGAAGATCCAAAGAAGAGCGGCGCGTTTCGTCACAGGGTTATTGGTAAGTGTGATAGCGTTACGGAGATGTTTAGCAAACTCAAGTGGCAGACTCTGCAAGAGAGGCGCTCTGCATCGCGGTGTAGCTTGCTGTCCAGGTTTCGAGAGGGTGCGTTTCTGGATGAGGTATCGAATATATTGCTTCCCTCTACTTATACCTCCCGAGGAGATCACGAATGTAAAATTAGAGAGATACGAGCGCGCACGGAGGCTTTCCGGCAGTCGTTCTTCCCGCGAACCATACGCGACTGGCACAGGAAAGGGAGGTAATGCAGTAGTACGTAAAGTGCCATCCGCCACACACCGTTGGGTGGCTTGCGGAGTATAAATATACATGTAGATGTAGAACTGCCATTGCAACAGGTGATACTTGGTCGCTAATTTTATTCTCCTCCGGAGTTACTGTAGCCGACAAATTCAGGAAACCGTCGGCGGCTGAAGACGAAGGAGCAGGACGACATTGCATCGACTCACACTATAACAAAGGACACGAAGACGAAGGGGGTGACTCCACTCCCTCTCCACACACAGGCAGCTCAGAAGGAGCCACTTCGCGAGCAGGAGGGATGCTGGAGATAACTTCTCCGCCACTCACTGTTCCGCAGACGGCAGGTATCGTAGCATGGAGAGGGGCAGGGCACATAATAGATGCGGAGGAGGTTGCCGCAGAAGGCACAGCCAAATCCTCACCATCACCATCCTGAGTGCGACGTCTCTTGTTTGTCACTGTTGCAGGTTCTATCCTGGGGGCAATAGGATTCTGAACCTGTCGCGAAAGTAAAGGTGGAAAATCATTGACTCGATTATCAGAACTGACTGTATGTTCATTATGATCCGAAGCAGAAGTATTTCCGACGGCGGGAGGGGAAGGAACAAGATCAGCAACCGTCAACTTGCGACGCTGCACTAATGACGGCTTTAATACAAAAACCCTCCTCGGGCAATCAGACCGAACGTGACTACTTACATGGGTCGACAGAAGCGTCCGATCCCACGCGTCGGCTTTGACCCGTGACGTAAGGGTGTTGTGTGTGATGTCATGACGGCGCGGAGTTTGGTTTGAGTGTGGCTGTCTCCAGTTCTGTTTTATCTTATTTTATTTACTTTTCTGATCTGTTCGTTCTATCTCGTGAGATTTTTTTTAAAATTAAAAAACACTTATTACTTATTTTAATTATCTGTTTCCTCCAATTTCTGTTTTAGTTTATTATATTTATCTTTCTGATCTGTTCGTTCTATCCCGTGAGATTTTTTTTTAAAAAGACAAAAAACACTAATCAGCTACTGAAGCATCTTTATCTTCTATGGGTTGCAGGGGTTACGACGCCTGGGGAGGTGGGTGGGTATTCATGCATGGCTGTCTTCACTTACACGTTGTAGCTACGCAAGGCGTCTAAATTTGTTTTATATTTAGTTTGCCCCACACCCAAAACACCCCATTTCCCGCGCTTGTCCCGTTAGTGTCATTAGGCTTCTTCTGGAAAGTGTGTTTGTTTGTTTGTTTGTTTTTCGATGTATTTTCGTCCTCACAATGTGTACATAACGACTTCATATGCGCCATGTTGGAATCGTGGTTTATGGTCGTTTCCGCCATATTTGTGACGTAATGGGTCAAAGCAGACGGGCGGGATCGGACGCTTCCGTATTTCCACTTACATTACATAGGAAGCAGGTTTCCTCATGACCAGTACACACGACACGAACGCGGTAACCACACACTTGTAAATGTCGTGGAAACTTGCGTTTGACATGCATTTCCAAGGAACGAATTCCTTTATAACACTGTAATCTGTGTTGAGTAGACCAGCGTTCACGACGGACCTTTTTCACGTTGCCATAAGGAGTTAATACGTACTTTAGAAAGTTGTCATCAACTTCCAGCGGGAGGTTGAACACTCGAACATCGATATAATCGATTTCAGTATCTGCAAGTGACACCATACTAACGGAATTATCGCGGTGCTTGAACGGGACTTGAGAACCATGTCGCGACAGTAATCTTTCAGCGTGAAGGGGATCCATAAATTTCACGCAAAACACGCACTCGTCTGCATGAAAACAAGCGGTGTGGACCTGATCAGAGCTCACACGAATTGTATCGACAAGCCAATCGTGGATTTCTATAGACCCGGGCTGCACGTGTCGCGTTGTTTTATCGAAAGTAAAGCTCACAGTACCTTTTCGTGGAATACACGTGGAAACCATGGTAGCCATAGCGGGGTGGTCGACGCCGCTGCGAGTAGACGAACACAAAGAGACAGTAAGGCGAAGTGGAGGCGCTACGACTCACTCGGCAGACGGAACAACACTAACGAGGAAAAGTTCACATAAGCAATGCAGCGGCAAGTGAAATAAACAAGAACCTTCCTGCTTGGCGCTCGAAGCGGAACTGACTTTACCATTATGATTTGTTACAGGCAACTCCTTCGCAGAGATACATCAGTTACATAATACACGCGTAAAATTCTCTTGCGATTTTCTCGGATTGCCAGAGTACTGCACCTAACTACTTGAATAACGTTTTTTCTAATGGCCTACCAAAGGCATACAAAGTTTGGAATAAATCTGTGATCCCAATTTTGTGGCCACCCCCTGCGATTTAGCTCCCTCAGTGATCAGGTGGAGACATCGTCCTGTGCGACCGCAAGGCTCGCCTCATCAGTGGTTCAAATGGTTCAAATGGCTCTGAGCACTATGGGACTTAACATCTATGTTCATCAGTCCCCTAGAACTTAGAACTACTTAAACCTAACTAACCTAAGGACATCACATAACACCCAGCCATCACGAGGCAGAGAAAATCCCTGACACCGCCGGGAATCGAACCCGGGAACCCGGGCGTGGGAAGCGAGAACGTTACCGCACGACCACGAGATGCGGGCTGCCTCATCAGTGGTCCAGCAGCAAGTCATTGCTCAACGTTCTCTTAGCTGCCTCTGTCTCCAATGTTAACGCTCTGAAACTTCGCTTTCCCTGTCAGATCTGGAATTTCGCTGACCAGTGGCGGCAGATATTGCGAGTTCTGTCGAGTCAAATTTAAGCAAAGATGTTGAGTAATCGGGTTTCTGCCGGTTATTCGCCTCTGAGAAACCCGATTAATCAACATGACAACACCTTGCCGGAAAAGTGTGAAGAATTACATTAAGTAAAGATCTTAAACATTCCGGTACTCTTACAGATTTACTCTGTGTTTAATCAGTAGAGTCGTGGGGTTGGGAGACAGGCAGAAAATGTCTTACACCACGGTGCAGTTTCGATATAGACTTATGAGACGCTCAGCACGTTGACAAAGACGAGAAATCGTGTGCTCTAGGGAAAATAACGGTAAGGACGAATCAGAATCCTGGATTCTGAAATTTAAACTCAATGATATATTGTAGCGTCGCTCTTGAGGTAACAGATATTCACACGCTAGCTTGCTAGGCTCTGCGGAGCGATACATGGGTTAGAGATTTCTCATCTTTCGAAAGGGTTCTACAAACAATACTGTTTTTTCTCTTTTTTTTCCAACGAAAAGGCCGTCCAATGTCCCACTGGAGAGCATGGGCTGAAGGACGTGGGTGCTGCTCTGGCTACAAATGGTTCAAATGATTCAAATGGCTCTGAGCACCATGAGACTTAACATCTGAGGTCATCAGTCCCCTAAAACTTAGAACTACTTAAACCTAACGAACCTAAGGACATCACACACATCCATGCCCGAGGCAGGATTCGAACCTGCGACCGTAGCAGTCGCGCGTTTCCGGACTGAAGCGCCTAGAACCGCTCGGCCACCACGGCTGGCTGCTCTGGCTACCTGAGCCTTCAACTTTGCCTAGGGGTTTTCCAAGTACAGGGTGTCTCAAAAAGAATATACAAATTTCGAATGCATATATTTATTAAACTTTAAGACGTACGAATACGGAACTTTACACTCATATTTACGAACATCTCAAATTCAGATTACTGATGTCAATACATCCTCCATCAGCGACACGATCAATATCACATCGATACACA
Source organism: Schistocerca americana (assembly GCF_021461395.2). Lineage (NCBI taxonomy): Eukaryota > Metazoa > Arthropoda > Insecta > Orthoptera > Acrididae > Schistocerca > Schistocerca americana. The sequence goes on from NC_060123.1 coordinate 571,398,978, forward strand.
AATTCATCCCACATTCAGGCAAGCATGTCTTTCGTCACTGATGTTATGGCAGTACGGATCAGGTTCTTCAACTCTTCCAGGTTCTGTGGGAGTGCTGGTACGTAAACGTAGTCTTTCCCCATAGGAAGAAATCAGAGGATGTCAAATCCGGTGACCGTGGAGCCCAGTTGAGACATGGTAAGTCGCCAGCTCCTTGACGACCAGTCCAACGGTTCGGTAGAGTTTCATTCAGGCTCTTGGTGACACCAGTGAGGGGGTGACCCGTCTTGTTGAAAAATAAAGTTGTCTTCGTGCAGCCTCGGAAACAACCAGTTTTGTAAGATAGCGAGATACTGCTGACCGTTAACCGTGTTTCCATCAAAGAAGAATGTGCCATAACCAGATAATCGGGATATCGCACAAAACACATCGACTTTGGGTGAATCTTGTACATCTTCAGTGGCTGCATGTGGGTTCTGTAGGCCCCAAATTCGAACATTGTACTTGTTTACCTGACCACTAACATGGAAAGTCGCTTCATTACTGAACCCGATACGTTGTGCGAAAGCGTTATCATTGTCAACAGCGTCAAGAATCTCGTTACAAAGTACCACACGTTTCCGTTTGTCATCAAGACGCAGAGCTTGTAACAGCTGTAACTCGTAAGGCTTCATAACCAACCGATGTCTCAAAACACGCCAAATTGTTGTTGTAGGCAGTTGAAACTCCTTACTGACACGACGAGTTGAAGTACTACGTTGGAAAGCAGTTTGAATTCGTGCAAGATTTTCTTCAGGAACACGAGCGCGGCCAGGACTCTTTCCTTTACATACACATCCTGTATCTAGAAACTGTCGATCCCATCTGCGAATATTCCACCCATTCGGAGGGTCAATTTGGTACCTCAACCTGAAACGTCTTTGCACTGTAATCACGGAATTGCACTTCGCAAGCTCGAGAACACAAAATGATTTCTGCTGCGGAGTAGCCATTTCAAACATATGCCGGTTACCAAGCAAAAAAGAAGACAACTGACACCTAGCGGCTATTAATATAAGCTAGACGATGTATTCGTTTCTCCAATAACCGAGCCGAGGCGCAGCCATGGATCTTTTTCAAACACCCTGTATATTGCCCTGCCTTTTAAGAAAAACATTTCTCTCTTCCCAACTAGCTGGAATGCTTCCAAATCTGCGTTTCCCTCACCGAAATAAAGAAGAAAGATAAAGAAGGGAAAAAAGGGACAGCCACTGGAGATACAGAATCTTGATGGCAATTATAACGCAGCATCCGAGATCGACTACTGAATCAAGGGAATGAGCGCAAGATATTCCGAAATATATTGTGTGATAGATTCAGAGAAACCTGGCCACGTAACAGTCTGTTTACCCGACTTATCAGTAGCTGTGTTCCGTTGACGCCAGCCCAAATGTCACGGACGTACTGATCTCCAAATCTCTGAACATGGTACTAAATCCACCAGTGAACTTTGTTTTGACAGTGCACACCTTCCCCATGTGCGTCTTTTCAGAGGTACCTTCAACCCTGACTTGATTTTTGTGGATGACAATGAGCGACCGCATCTAATAGTGCAGGCGGAGCAGCTCTAGGAACCAGAGGATATTTAGCGAATAAACTGGCTTGGCCATTACCGCTACATAAATCCCATCGAGCACGTGTGGAATGCTGTAGTTAGACGTATTGCAGCACGTCGACGTGGACGAACCACCATCCAGCAGTTGTCAAACTACCTATCACAAGAATTTCTTAGCAACATTGCGGCTAGTATGGGGGCATTTTTCAGAGCGAGCATTGCCATCCGTGGTGATACCAGACTCTATAAAGAACTCTGCCCCAACCTTTGTAATGTCCAGGGGACCATCATAATTTGCAGTGACTTCAGTGAAATTATTGCCTGACAATAAAAGCGCCATTTCTTCCCCCTCACTGAGTATTTCTTTCACTTACCTTCTGTACTGTACTGTGCTTTAGCAGTTCTTTCCGTGTAAAGGCCAAGTTTCATCCAGGCACAGTGCTGAGCGAAAACATTCTGACCACCTGCTTAATAGCTTGTTTGTCTGTCTTTGGAACGAAATACATAACTGATTCTGTGTATCAGTGATCCGACAATTTGTTGGTGGGTATGTGGAAATATGTAGCATTAGATGTATGAGCACAGGTCACATAATTCACTTAATTAACGAACCGCTAATTTGCGTACGGGTGATGACCCCGATAGCGACCCAGACGGGTTTCGTGGGATTTACATCAGCCGAATCTGGTCGCCGTGACATCAAGGCGAGTTCACTATAATGCACCTCAAATGACTGTAGTACGGTTCCGGCTCCGACATACGGACAAATATTTTACTGAAAGCTGACGTCGCCGTCGGGGAAGACGTCAAGCATGGAGGGATGCAGGTGGTTCATAGCTGTGTCTTCGATTACGACCACAAGTGTAGCGAGAATGAAACGCCCTATCACAAAGATTTCTTACCTACTTTGTGACCAATATGGATTTTTTTTCATCTACATCTACGTCTGCATCCATACTCCGCAAGCCACCTGACGGTGTGTGGCGGAGGGTACCTTGAGTACCTCTATCGGTTCTCCCTTCTATTCCAGTCTCGTATTGTTCGTGGATAGAAGGATTGTCGGTATGCCTCTGTGTGGACTCTAATCTCTCTGATTTTATCCTCATGGTCTCTTCGCCAGATATACGTAGGAGGGAGCAATATACTGCTTGACTCGTCGGTGAAGGTATGTTCTCGAAACTTCAACAAAAGCCAGTACCGAGCTACTGAGCGTCTCTCCTGCAGAGTCTTCCACTGGAGTTTATCTATCATCTCCGTAACGCTTTCGTGATTACTAAATGATCCTGTAACGAAGCGCGCTGCTCTCCGTTGGATCTTCTCTATCTCTTCTATCAACCCTATCTGGTACGGATCCCACACTGCTGAGCAGTATTCAAGCAGTGGGCGAACAAGCGTACTGTAACCTGCTTCCTTTGTTTTCGGATTGCATTTCCTAGGATTCTTCCAATGAATCTCAGTCTGGCATCTGCTTTACCGACGATCAACTTTATATGATCATTCCATTTTAAATCACTCCTACTGCGTACTCCCAGATAATTTATGGAATTAACTGCTTCCAGTTGCTGACCTGCTATATTGTAGCTAAATGATAAGGAATCTTTCTTTCTATGTATTCGCAGCACATTACACTTGTCTACATTGAGATTCAATTGCCATTCCCTGCACCATGCGTCGATTCGCTGCAAATCCCCCTGCATTTTAGTACAAAAGGTACGAAAGAGAATACGTTGCTTCCGCGGTGATCGTACACTCTATTAAGAACCATGCCCAGCCATTTGTAATGTTCAGAGGACCATCATAATTCGCGGTAATGGAAATGGAAATGCCATGTGGCTAGGGCCTCCCGTCGGGTAGACCGTTCGCCTGGTGCAAGTCTTTCGAGTTGACGCCACTTCGGCGACTTGCGCGTCGATTGGGACGAAATGATGATGATTAGGACAACACAACACCCAGTCCCTAGGCGGAGAAAATCTCGGACCCAGCCGGGAATCGAACCCGTGCCGTTAGGTATGACATTCCGTCGCGCTGACCACTCAGCTACCAGGGGAGGACGTATTTCGCGGTGACTTCAGTGCAATCATTGCCTTTGAAAAAAAGCGCCATTTCTGTTCGTCTCACAGTGTATTTCTTTCACTTACCTCTTGTGCTGTGCTGTACTGTACTTTTGCAGTTCTTTCTCTGTAGGGGCCTACTTACATCGAGGTTTGTTACTTGCCAGTGACACATCATGTGACAGTTACTATCGTTCTTAAGTTCAGCACAGCAATGTATGATAAATTATTAACATGTTCACCACTGATCTAGACATCGAATACTCTCGCATTCTTTCTTCTTCTTATGGTCGTTATCTTACAGGTGTTCATGTTTAAAGAGATCTGTCAATCTCTGCTTGAAGTGGAAATTTTGTCCAAGTCCTCCTGCGTTGCTTTACGATCGCCCCAGGACGGTGTTTCTCTGCACACAACGACATCGTCAGCGAACAATCTTGTAGTGCTGCTGCTTATGTCTGACAAATTGTTTACGTGTACTAACAGCATTAGCGATTTGGCTTCAAAAAGCGCACTCGATGTCACTTTCGTTGCTGCAGAACACGCACCAATCGTTATACCGTGTTTGGTGCTATTAGTCAAATGTTCACCGAGCCACTCACAGATTCACGGAGATACTCCATCCACCTGTATTCTCTGTACAGCGTTTGTTATCCTTTTTTTGAACAGGTGTGACCTGTATCCTTTCCCGTTACGTGAGGCTATACATTCCGCAAGAGTTCCCTACAAAAGGCCCTAATTCGATAGCGTATTCAGTGTAAAATCTAACTAGAGCCTATAATAGTCTGGCACTTTGTTCATTTCAAGTAGCATTAACTGCTTCTTAATACTGAGCATGCTGTTAGCATGAGCGCTCATTTGTGAATCTGAGCGATGTCTAAACGTTGGTATGGTGGTATCCTAACGGGTAAATTGCTTGACAAAAAAAAAGATCGGATATCAATGTAACTGCCTACGAGAGCTCACATTTGCTGGATATGTGAATGATGAGAGCTGCAATTCTCTGTGACAGGTAAACACAAACCAGAGTGCATTGATGTTTCCAGAATGAGATTTTCACTCTGCAGCGCAGTGTGCGCTGATATGAAACTTCCTGGAACATTAAAACTTTGTGTCCGACCGAGACTCGAACTCGGGACCTTTGCTCTTCGTGGGCAAGTGCTCTACCACCTTTTTTTTTTTTTTTTTTTTTATCTTTTGCCTTTCGCGGACAAGTGCTCTACCAACTTTTTTTTTTCTTTTAAATCTTCGACCCAGCCGGGAATCGAACCCGGGCCCTTAGGATTGACATTCTGTCGCGCTGACCACTTTTTTTTTTTTTTTTTATCTCCTGCTTACATGGCAGGCGCTATCTCCATCTTTTTTATTTTTTTATTGTTATTAATTTTTTGCGGGCAAATGCTCTACCAACTTTTTTTTTTTTTTTTTTTGTTTGTTTGTTTGTATCCAATGTCAGGCTTACCACCTTTGCTGACATACATGTTGTTGTACTATCGCATAAAGAGTGTCTACAAAGTCCATATGTTGACAAATAGTGGCCAATTAGAAAATTAATTAATTAAGGAAATGAATAAAACTGAAAATGCCCAAATGAAAGACATGAAGACATTGCGGATAGTACAAATACAAAAGAAACATTCTCCTGTAGCAATGAAATGAAATTCGTGTCGGGGGCGACCCGACGTTCGATAGAGCAAGAGAGCCATCTATCTACTCGTTCTCCAGACGTTGGTGTAAGACTGGGTCGTCTTCTCGAAATTAACTAAGGGTCCGTAAGTGTGATCGATGTCTATCTCGGCTTCTTCGTCTATCTCATCTCTCACCCGTCACACCCCATCTGGCCGGCGGGTCGGTAAATGTAAGTCGCAAGTAATTAGCGAAGTCTTGCCTATATTTCTTATGCTGTTGCAGCTTCGTGTGTCCATCTAGGAGAAAATGCCAAAAATCAATTTTGTCCTTTTCCGATTCGTTACACACGTAGCCCACCACCATTCCCCGCACCCATGTCACTGCATTGGTTTTTTGGACCGGGGAAATAAGATTCTTGGGGTTAAAAAAGTGTGTCTGATGAAATTGTGTGAGGGGCGGAGCGTAACAGGAGCGCCAATATCTGTTGTGCCAAGTGCCACACTGGAGTCGTCCCACTACATGCTAAACGATGTTCATCAGTGTCCACTGTTGCGCAGCCTAAACATATTGGATTGTCTGCCAAATGAATCGCGTGCCGCCGTTGATACGTTGCGAACTTCCTATTTATCACCACATACCATGTTGAGATACCGACGTTGGGAGGTAAACGTTCCGTATAACGCGCCATATCTGTCGCCAGTTCTTGTCTGGGTACTTCTTTTCCAGGGTATTCCTGGGGCACCGGCGCAGTAAGAGTTGGTATACGTCTCGCGTCGTCGGTAGTCGTGTTGTTGGGAAGGAATCTCTGACATAGCTAAGCTCCAAAAAGAAAGACTTGAAATGTGACAGCTTCGGTGAAATATGGCCCACATCGACTGGGGGCAGCATTGAAGTGGGCGCTAGTACATCGGCCAACGCACCCGAGATATTGTGAAATTGACCGCGCCACTGTCGGAACATCGTACTGACGAATAACGCCCGTGCCTTTTCATATACGTTCACTAGACCAAGTCCACCCTCTCCAGGTGGTAGCGTAAGCGTTGTGTATCGGATCTTAAACAGGTGTCCCCCACTCACGTAGGTTCCGAAAGTTGCTTGTATCTATGATGCCATTGTGCGCGTTAAAGGCAGGACATGCGCTACGTGAGTGAGTCTCGGTGCTAGGTATACGTTAACATAGGTCACCCTCTGAATCATATCCAACGCTCTTAATTTCTGTAACAGCACCATTGTCCGCATCAGCTTCAATATGCGTCGGTAGTTATCCGTTGCTGTCCGCTGCACATCCGTGTGGAACGTAATACCTAGGCATTTTATGGTCTTAACTAAGATGAGCGGGCCTTCCTCCCCCGGTTGTAATCCTCGACCGACATTCATGCAGCGTGATTTTTGTAGATTAAGCACGCTTCCTGCCGCCATCCCGTATCGCTGTATCCATGCTAACGCCGTACGTACTTCTTCGCCGGTCCGTGCCACCAGCATCACATCGTCAGCATAAGCGCGGCAATGAAAGGTCAGTTGTGGCAACGGCACTCCCTCCAACCGTCTTCGGAGACCATATAGACAGGGTTCCAAAGCCATTGCATACAAAAATATCGAAAGGGGGCAACCTTGACGAACTGACCTTGAAATAACGATGTAGTCAGTGCCCCGCCCATTCACCGAGACCTTTGATCGTACGCCGTGTAACAGTCACATGATCACTAGGATGAAGGCCTGTGGGATTCCCAATCTGCCCATCACCACATGCAAAAAGGTATGATCCACTCTGTCGAACGCATGATCGAAGTCAATAGCGACGAGTGCCCCACGCACTCGGCATGCCGCTGCTAATGCGATGATATCTCGGTAGTCACTGAGCGCCGTATGTACGTTGCTCTTACCGCCGAGACAAGTTTGATCTATGAGGAGTCTATCAGAAAGTGAAGACCGCAGGCGAGCCCCAAGGATGCGCGCGAAAATCTTATAGTCGCAGTTCAAGAGAGTGAGTGGTCTATAATCTCCTGGATTTCTGCCACCGCGTGGTTTGGGTATTGGGATGATGATACCCTCCGTGAATTCGGCAGGTATCTCAGTCTGCGGTAACAGGAGTTCGTTGTACATCTGAATCCAGGTCCGTCCCATGAGGTATGCAAAGGCGCGGTAAAATTCAATTGGGAAGCCGTCCTGTCATGGGGACTTGTTAGGAGCCCCCCTGGCAATTGCGTCTGTCAGCTCGTCCTCTGTTATCGCTGTGATAAAAGTCTCTGCATCCAGTGGTGGTCCTCTGTCTGGCATTTCCGAGATGACATCATGTAGTGTCTCGTGGTTCACATGAACAGGTCCATATAACTGGCCGAAATAGTCGGTAAACACATGCGCAATATCACGCTGGTGCACAACTTGCTGGCCAGTTTCAGAGATTAGTTCCCTGATCAATGTCCTGCGTCGTCGTTGGCGTTCACGTACCACGTGGTGCATGGAGGGGGTTTCAGCAGCAACTGTGTCCGCCAATCTCGCCCGGACCATTATACCTTCCATTCTTAGTCTCGTCAGCTGTAATAACTTGGCTTTTATCCTGCGCATGGCCGTGTGCCTTTCCGGCGATGGTTGTTGGGTCATCAGCTCCCTCAGGGCTGTAAAATAAAAATCAGCCGTTGTGCGGGTCCACTGCGATTTGTCCTGCCCGTATCGTATCAACGTTCGCCGTAACGTTGGTTTTGCGCATTTAACCCACCACTGGAGAACCGAGGTGTATGCTCGTTGGCGGCGAACGCAGGTCTCCCAGGCCGCCTCTATCGACCGGTGACATTCAGTGTCACGTAAAAGTGCACAATTCACTTTCCAGTGACCTTTACTCCGCCATATCTTCTGACGCGTTAGTGAAATCGTACAGACGTACGCCATATGATCCGTAAAAGCCGCTGGCCAGATTTCAGCATCCAGTATCGTCGTCCGTAGAGCTCGTGTCACGTACACTCTATCAAGTCTACTCGCCGAGTGTCCCGTGACAAACGTATAACCCGGTCTGTCACCATGCTGCAGTTCCCAGGTATCCAGAAGCGCCATTTCGGTAATCAACGCACGCAGTTCCATGCATGGCACATAATGAGGTACTTGGTCCTTTTTGTCGACGACACAATTAAAGTCGCCGCCCACTATATAGTTATCAAAGCGTCCAGCAAACAACGGTGCTATCTCTTCGGTGTAAAAAGCCGCCCTTTCTCTTCGTTTTGTGGAGCCAGATGATGCGTATAAATTGATGAAACGAACGCCGTCGACAGTGATCGCTATGCCGCGTTCCGAAGGGAGAGACCTGACGTCCTCCACTCCTATTCCTTCCCTGGTGAGAATCGCCACACCGCATTCACTTTCATCGTGCACTGAATAATGTGCCTCGTAACCGTAGAACTCTGGCGGCGATGTGAAACGCACTTCTTGTAGGAGTACAATATCCACGTCCGCAGCGCGTAACATATCTTTCAGCATTTGAATTTTAAGCGGTGTCCGTATGCCATTAATGTTTATCGTGGCAATGCGGTACGCCTGGCTTGTGTTCATCAGTTGTAGGGCGGTGTCATTAAGCGTCCATCTGCACCCCCGGCGCTTCATCTGAGCTACCGAAGCACGACTCACGGCCGCTCCTCACAGCCTTACTTCTGCCAGTACCTCGTCTCCTACCTTCCATACTTTACAGAAGCTCTCCTGCTGACCTTGCAGAACTAGCACTCCTGAAAGAAAGGATACTGCGGAGACATGGCCTAGCCACAGCCTGGGGGATGTTTCCAGAATGAGATTTTCACTCTGTCAGGAAGTTTCATATCAGCGCACACTCCGCTGCAGAGTGAAAATCTCATTCTGGAAACATCCGCCAGGCTGTGGCTAAGCCATGTCTCCGCAATATCCTTTCTTTCAGGAGTGCTAGTTCTGCAAGGTCAGCAGGAGAGCTTCTGTAAAGTTTGGAAGGTAGGAGACGAGATACTGGGAGAAGTAAGGCTGTGAGGACGGGGCGTGAGTCGTGCTTCGGTAGCTCAGATGGTAGAGTACTTGCCCGCGAAAGGCAAAGGTCCCGAGTTCAAGTCTCGGTCGGGCACACAGTTTTAATCTGCCAGGAAGTTTCGCATTGATGTTGTTCGTGTTTGATGTTATTACCAGGATTAGTAGAATATATGAAAGGGGTGAGTTGACTCAGGTGTTGAGTTATCCTTGTGGAGCATACGGAAATGCCGCGTACTCGTACGAGACATTGTTATCGTCGTCTGACTATGTTTGGATGAGGACTCAGTGTGGATCTACATTTGGCCCGTCTGTCAGATATTAAGATTTATGGGGCATCAGGATCTCGCAGCGGCCCGATATTGGGCCTAGGGTTGTTGATAAAATATCGATATGACGCTGCATTTTCCAGGAAATACATATATATTATATCGTTGATACTTTTCTCGCCGATACGTGGATATCGAAAGGAATATAGAGTGCTAATATTTTTATTTCACATTATATTTTTTCGCAATTTGCTGTAAATAGTTTTTTTTAATTGTAGTAGAACATAATTTTACTTTCACTGTGTGAAGAGAGGTCTTACTACTTTTGGAACTTTCATCACGTCCAGTCTCTCTCTCTTTGACTGTGTGAATCAAGTAAACATGGCACAAAGAAGCAGTCCGATTGCACTGGAGGGTAGCGGCGTGAATGAAATTCAAGATTGCCGGTGTGAAGAAATAGCACACCAATTGCGTTAAATTGTTTTTAACGCGGCTAGTGTGCTATTTCTTCACATTGTCATTCTTCAGAAACAGTTGGTGAAACTGAAGACAAAAAATCTAAATCACAATATGGGTCTTTGCCGTGGACGGAGACGTGTGAGCGGAAATGCGGTCGTAGTTGGCGCTGCCAACCGAAACTGGAACGTTTAATTTCACCACGCGATTTTGACACTTCGACTGCTAGTTCACTGGCTTTGGCATAAATGAAAAAAACAGGTAAGTCGACACGAAGTTTTCCAAACAAATCCTATATGTGACGAAACCGAACGACAGACCTTTTATTGTGCCACTTACATGCAGTTACCATTGTTACCAAAGTGGTTATCACCAAGCGTGTATGTGGATCGCTTTCCTTTCAATTCTTGCTCTGAGGGGGATAAGCAGACTGCTAGCTTGTTGATGTACAGACTATCTAATAATAAATCAATACGGAAATATATAACCCTAAAACTGACAATATATTTACAATGTGCAGTCGATATTTTTTTGTTATTTTTTGGACGGAACATAGATATTTTATCCGTCGACATATCGATAGTTTTCTCGATATATCGAGAAACAATAATGATAGTTTTTAAATATCTTTATATCGGATACCCGATATTTTTTTAAAATATCAGCAGTCTAATTTGAGTCCACAGGAATGTGAGGCCAGGTACACTGGTCGTCAAGATTCCGATCGACCATGTCTGACCACCAATGGGCGCGATCCCAGTATTGTACGCCAAGCACTTCGTAACTCATTCACACATGCACCTGATGTCCGGGAAGACGTAATTGGCTCGCTGCAACAGCATATATCGTGCCACACCCTTGGTCAGAGACTAACAGCAGCCAGATTAGAAAATTACCGTCCGTGCGTAGGCTGCGATCATCATGACGATGCAAACGGCTGAGTCTGGAGTAGTGCCGCGATCGGAAAGCGTGGCCTGTTGGTCATTGGCATCGCATTGTGTTCAGAGATGAATCGCCTTTCTACACTGCCCCTCATGGCTACCGTTGGCGAGTATGGCGACTTCTGGCAAAGAGTGGAGAGAACAACAGTTTTGTTCCTGGTGCCATGGTGTGGGATGCCATAACACATAGTTTGAGACCATGGCTGCTGGTGATTGAGGGAACTCCGACGTCACAAAATTACGTCACAAACATCGTCAACCTTCGGTGTTGTACCGCACATGAAACGGTATCGCAGTGTCATATCGACAGAACAATGTTCATCCTTCATGGCATGTTTCTGTACGAATTGTCTGCTTGATGTTGATGTACTCCTGTGGGTCATCAAGATTTCTTGATATGTTCCCCACAGAACACGTGTGGCACCAGCTCGGATGTTAAGTACGTTCCAGAGCCAGTAACCAGTATCCAGGATATCAACACTTGTGGGCCAACTTGCCTCAGGAGATGACACCCTTCCCAACCGAAGCAATGCATGCATCGACGTCACACGGGGTACAACGTCAATCTGGTAGGTAGACTCATACTCCCAAGTGTGTTGGTAAATTTTACTCGATTTTGCAATAACTAAAATAACATCACATATCCTCTCAATCCGTGAAGTTTCATTTCCTTTCCTCCTCCCGTTCTCGGAGTTTCGCTTATTTGTCAGACAGCATACGTTGTGGTAAGGGACCTATGTGATAATGGGCCAGTCTTCCAGTCTGAGTGACACGGCGTTTTTATTTTGAGCACTTATCTAAATTAATGAGCCGTAGTGGTCTAGTGGGCTCCCAGCTTCAGGGTTGGACGTTTTCTGAAAGGACCGCCACTGTTCGCACTAACGCTGATGATGTGTGGGTTTTACTCCTTGGACCTGCATAGATATTTCTGATGAAGGTGATCATTGATGATTGCTGCCGTATCTCCGGAGCGCGACTTAATGAGGGCAAATGTAAATTCCTTAATTTACGTGGTTTCGATGGAGCAGTAATCTCGTGGGCCACTCCTGTGAATCGATAAACGTTATTTTGATCGTTCGCTCCAAATGGCGACTCTCAAGACCCCGCGGGGGTAGGGGGGGGGGCAACAATGGAACTCTCTTATTCTTCTTCATAAAGTACGAATTTTGGATGCGTATGTGTTGTGCAAGACATACTACATCGTACAGCTCATCACCACCCCTCCTTTTCCCACCATGCTAGCGGAGAAACTGAAGCAGCTGTGCTGTCGGTTTTTATGCAGGTTTCATATCTTCACGTTACGATACGTAACTGTAACGAAGCCACGTTACCTCGGCAGATTGGGCCTTTCTGACGGTAACTGGAATGTGTCTGTCTTCGGCGCACAATGTTGACGATTACTCACGAATTAAATACTTTTACGTGTCGGCTGTTCACCTTATTGCGTCCAGCGAGTCTCGATCCCGTTGTTGGCGTTGATCGTTTGAATTTTAAAATGAGATGCATTCGAGAGTTCTACCTAGCCGTGTGTTATTTGGGGGCTGACATTTTGCAACGGCCGGAGATCTCGACCAAGTTTTTGTTGACGCGCTGGGAAGGGATTCTCTACCCCACTCACGTTGAACAATTATCATATCTGCTATCCTGGAAAAGCGTGTGGATCAACATCGTCCTCCCAGTTCCTTCAAAGACAGCAGTCTCCTCCTGGTACAGGATGGCCAACAATTTGATTTCTACCCATGAGCGTCTGTATGTGACACAATAAATGCTGAAAGTGTGTGTCCCTAGATACGCTGCAGCAACGGTTTGCTTGTCGTGTTCCCCTACCAAACTAAACTGGTGCTGGCTCAGGAAGCAACTGGCTTTCCTCACTCGGTCTGCTGAAGCTGTAAGGCCACTGATATAATTCTGATCTCGGCTACTTCTGTTTTTCCGAGGATAAAGACTAGTGCGATCATATGGGTGGTTGGTCACTTTGTACGTTTTACCGTTGCTGGTGAAGGAGATGATGACCATTTGGCTTTCTGCCAGTTTATGTCTACGGCTTACTAGTCCCGCTTGCAACTGCCCTCATTTCGAGAACTCCTTGTCAATATGCTGAATGTTACCATTCAAAGACAGGACGTTGGATAGTTCCGGCAGCAGCTGCTGTCCTCACTGCGCGTTTGGTTTCTCGTCTCTGTTCTTCCTTATATTCCTCCTTCTGCGCTGCTGTTTTTTTTTTTTTAAAGCCATGGTAGGAAGCAGCTTAATGACAGGACAGGCCTCGGAATTCGACCGTTGCCCAACTTGTCTCCATCAGCCGGAAGCTGACTATGATGTGACCATAACTGACTTATTTTCATAAAATGTATTTCCTGTTTCTATGAATATTCAGATTATTCTTTTGTGCCTTTTTCTCATTAATTCTATTTTCATATATGTGAACAGTGTCATATTCATGTTTGTTATCTTTATTTGAGCGTAAGTTAACTGTACACACAGACTACTCAATAAATTACTGTTATGGAAAAAAAGTGGCTAGAGCAGTAGACTTCGCCGCTCGTGGAGACGGGTTAAATGACAGGTGCGGGTGGGAATTTTTCTTTGTTCCAGTCCCTCGAGGACGGTTCCAGGTCCACTCAGACTACAGCCAGGAAGAGTACCACTGATATTTCTCGGAGGAAAAGGCGGCCGGGGCCGGGGATCCACCACCCTTGCTCCTCCTAACGCCGCAGCTGATGGAACGGTTGCGGTCTACTTGCATCTAGGCTATTGGTCCGGTCACGGGCCTGCGGCATAGGCCTTATTCACACTTTACCTTTTTACAGTACTGGCCATTAAAATTGCTACACCACGAAGATGACGTGCTACAGACGCGAAATTTAACCGACAGGAAGAAGATGCCGTGATATGCAATTGATTAGCTTTTTAGAGCACTCACACAAGGCTGGAGCCGGTGGCGACACCTACAACGTGCTGACATAGGGATAGTTTCCAACCGATTTCTCATACACAAACAGCAGTTGACTGGCGTTGCCTGGTGGAACGTTGTTGTGATGCCTCGTGTAAGGGGAAGAAATGCGTACCATCACGTTTCCGACTTTGATAAAGGTCGGATTGTAGCCTGTCGCGATTGCGGTTTACCGTATCGCGACATTGCTGCTCGCGTTGGTCGAGATACAATGACTGTTAGCAGAGTGTGGAGTCGGTGGGTTCAGGAGGGTAATACGGAACGCCGTGCTGGATCCCAACGGCCTCGTATCACTAGCAGTCGAATGACAGGCATCTTACCCGCATGACAGTAACCGATCGTGCAGCCACGTCTTGATCCCTGAGTCAACAGATGAGGACGTTTGCAAGACAACAACCATCTGCACGAACAGTTTGCGTAAGTCCCATGGTGCTCAGAGCCATTGAACAGTTTGCAGCAGCATGGACTATCAGCTCGGAGACCACGGCTGCCGTTACCCTTGACGCTGCATCACAGACAGGAGCGCCTCCTATGGTGTACTCAACGACGAACCTGGGTGCACGAATGGCAAAATGTCATTTTTTTTGGATGAATCTAGGTTCTGTTTACAGCATCGTGATGATCGCATCTGTGTTTGGCGACATCGCGGTGAACGCACATTGGAAGCGTGTATTCGTCATCACCGTACTGGCGTATCGCCCAGCGTGATGGTATGCGGTGACATTGGTTACACGTCTCGGTCACCTCTTGTTCGCACTGACGGCACTTTGAACTGTGGATGTTACATTTCAGATGTGTTACGACCCGTGGATCTACCCTTCATTCGATCCCTGCGAAACCCTACGTTTCAACAGGATAATGCACGACCGCGTGTTGCAGGTCCTGTACGGGCCTTTCTGGATACAGAAAATGTTAAACTGCTGCCCTGGCCAGCACGTTCTCCAGATCTCTCACCAACTGAAAACGCCTGGTCAATGGTGGCCGAGCAACTGGCTCGTCAGAATACGCCAGTCACTACTCTTGATGAGCTGTGGTATCGTGTTAAAGCTGCATGGGCAGCTGTACCTGTACACGCCTTCCAAGCTCTGTTTGACTCAGTGCCCAGGCCTATCAAGGCCGTTATTACGGCCAGAGGTGGTTGTTCTGGGTACTGATTTCTCAGGATGTATGCACCCAAATTGTTTGAAAATGTAATCACATGTCAGTTCTAGTATGATATATTTGTCCCATGAATACCCGTTTATCATCTGCATTTCTTCTTGGTCTAGCAATTTTAACGGCCAGTAGTGTATTATTTAAACAGTGCAGTCGAATGCGATACATTATTGTGCTGGTAACAAGTTATCAACGAATCGGTGTTTTAAGAGATTTCAGCCGCATGTCTTGGGTAGTGCTGCTAGACAGCGGTAATTAACTTTCCAAGACTTCACTCGTTCTGTGTACTGTTACAGCTGCTCCATTTCCACCACGTAAATTCCGGATATTACTGGGTTGATAAACAGCGGCTAGTGGGACGATGTGTTCAAGTGGAGAAGCTAATGCGGCAGCTGGGCCAGCTAATACGGCAGAGCAGAAGCTGCGGCGCACCCTAACGTGTTCCGCTATATGAGCACCCGAGATAATCCCAGTGACTAATCTACCGGAGGCAGACTAATCTGCGGGACGGTCAAGCGGGCAACTTTTAGCTACCACATTACTCTCGCGCACCTGCCCATTACTTCTGCGGACTAATCTAGCAAATGACTACCATTAATATGCCATCTTCCCCGTTCGCTGTATTTATTTCTAGCTTTGTCGGTACGAAGTGCAAAGAGACGTTTTTCTAATTGCTTAGACGGCCAGTTATCCTCCTGTCAGAATGTCTAGACAAGACCTCTCTTTCTACGTAAATCGTTTCCAATGTCGAGTCTCTGAATTCATGCAACTAGTTCAGCTAGCTTTCTTTTCTTTTTTTTTTTTTTTGACTCATCAGTCTTCTGACTGGTTTGTTTGATGCGGCCCGCCACGTGTTCCTCGCCTGTGCCAACCTTTTCACCTTAGAGTAGCACTTACAAACTGCGTTCTCAATTATTTGCTGTACGTATGCAGCCTCTGTCTTCCTCTACAGTTTTTACCCTCTACAACTCCCTCCAGTGCCATGCAAGTTACTCTCTAATGTCTTAACGGATGTGCTGTCATCCTGTCCCTTCTGCTGGTCAGTGTTCCCCATATGTTCCTTTCCTTGCCGCTCCTGCGGGGAACCTCCTCATTCCTTACTTTACCAGTCCAACCAATTTTCAACATTCTGCTGTAGCACCACGTCTCAAGGGCTTCTCTTCCGGTTTTCCCTCAGTTCAGGACTCACTACCATAAAAGCTGTGCTCCAAACGTACATTCTGAGAAATTTCTTCCTCATATTAAGACCAATGTTTAATACTTGGCCAGGAACGCCCTTTTTGCCAATAGTAGTCTGCTTTCAATGTCCTCCTTGCGCTTGTCGTCATGGGTCATTTTGTTGCTTACAAGGGAACCTCCCCATCGCACCCCCCTCAGATTTAGTTATAAGTTGGCACAGTGGATAGGTCTTGAAAAACTGAACACAGGTCAATCGAGAAAACAGGAAGAAGTTGTGTGGAACTATGAAAAAAATAAGCAAAATGTACAAACTGAGTAGTCCACGTGCAAGATAGGCAACATCACGGATAGTATGAGCTCAGGAGCGCTGTGGTCCCGTGGTTAGCGTGAGCAGCTGCGGAACGACAGGTCCTCGGTTTAAGTCTTCCCTCGAGCGAAAAGTTTACTTTTTTTATTTTCGCAAAGTTATGATCTGTCCGTTCGTTCATTGGCGTCCCTGTTCACTGTAATAAGTTTAGTGTCTGTTTTGCGACCGCAACGCAAAACCGTGCGATTAGTAGACAAAAGGACGTGCCTCTCCAATGGGAACCGAATACATTTGATCGCAAGGTCATAGGTCAACCGATTCCTCCACAGGAAACCACGTCTGATGTATTCTATACGACACTGGTGACGGCATGTTCGTCACATGACAGGAATATATTGTCGACCCACCTAACTTGTGCACTTGGCGAATGGGTAAAAATATTCTTCTACCTTGCCCGATTTAGGTTTTCTTGTTAATGTGATAATCACTCCCAAAAAAGTGATGAAAACATAAGAATGCAACAGTTTCACAGTCGCACAGTTTTCCCTGTGCTCTGTCAAAACATATGTTTTTAACGTTTTCAAATTTTTCCGTGTGTAGACCGTCAAATCCTGCATATGTCCAAGCAAAGCTGAACATGCGCTGCAATTTTGGAGAGCGAAGTTGATAATGTTTGAGTGCCTGAACTTTGATAATTGTCTGAAAATAAAAAATTAAACTTTTCACTCGAGGGAAGAATTAAACCAAGGACCTCTCGTTCCTCAGTTGCTTACGCTAACCACGGGACCACGGCGTTCCTGAGCTGACCCTATTCCTTGATGTTGCCTATCTTGCGCATAGACTACTCAGTTTGTTTATTTTGCTTATTTTTTTCATAGTTCCACACAACTTCTTCCTGTTTTCTCGATTGATCTGTGATCAGTTTTTCAATGCCTATCCACTGTGCCAACTTATAACTAAATCTGAGGGGGGTGCGATGGGGAGGTTCCCTTGTTAGGTAGCAGAATTCTTTAACTTCATCTGCCTGCCGACCCCCAGTTCTGATCTTTGTTCGATTTACTCTCAATAATCCGTACTCCATATGTTCTCATTAAACTGTTTATTCCATTCGGCAGATTTTGCAATTCTTCTTCACTTTCACTGAGGACAGCAATGTCATCAGCGAATCTTATCGTTGATATCCTTTTACCTTGAATTTAACTCTTGATCCTTTATTTATTTCCATCATTGATTCTTCGATGTAGACATTGAACAGTGGGGACAAAAGGCTACATC
The DNA here is from genome assembly GCF_021461395.2 of Schistocerca americana. Classification (NCBI taxonomy): domain Eukaryota; kingdom Metazoa; phylum Arthropoda; class Insecta; order Orthoptera; family Acrididae; genus Schistocerca; species Schistocerca americana. The sequence goes on from NC_060123.1 coordinate 571,416,738, forward strand.
CCTGTCGAACGCCCTTTTTAATATGATAATTTCGTTCTTGGTCTTCCAGTCTTATTATTTCCTCTTGGTTCTTTTACATGTTATATATTTCCCGTCTCATCCTATAGCTTACCCCCATTTTTCTTAGGATTTCGATCATCTTTCACCATTTTACATTTTCGAATGCTTTTTCCAGTTCGACAAATCCAACGAACGTGTCTTGATTTTTCCTTAGTCTTGCGCTCATTAACAGCCACAGGGACAGAATTGCCCCTCTGGAGCCTTTACCTTTCCTAAAACCACACTGATAGTCATCGAATAGACCCTAAATTGTCTTTTACATTCGTCTATTATTCTCGTCAGCAACTTGGATGCAAGAGCTGTTAATCTGACTGTTCCATGATTCTCGCACTTGTCGTCTCTTGCAACTTTCGGAATTGTGTGGATGGTGATTCCCCAAGTCTGACGGTATGTCGCCAGTTTCATACACTCTACACACTAACATGGAAATCTGAGGATCATCTTCATGAAAAGCACTGTAGCTTTTCTCTTTATCTAAAAGAGAAATTGTGCCTAAGGGGATGATAAGTATAACGTGAACTAAAATTATCCAGTATACAGGGTGGTCGGAAATTCCCGTTACAGACTTCTAGGACTTGTAGAGGGGAGTGAGTACTTCGTATTTTGAATAGGAAAATTATCCGGAAACGTCATCCAACGAGACTACAGAGCGTCAAAGTTATAGGCGCGGGCATCTGTAAATGTACGTATACACGGAGTGATTCTGTGACGGTGTTACAGACTTTCTAGGATGATGGAGAACGATAAATGTATTAATATGAAGTAAGGCTCTCTGTACCGGAAACGAACGAGTCGAAAATTATAAACGAAAACCGTTCTGATACCACTGACAGCTGAAAATATGTACTGGTTCTTGTGTTGCGAAGAGTGTAGGGCTGGTAACTTTCAATGGTGTTTGAGTTCCAGGCTGACCCTCGGGAACTTCTGAGCGCCGTTGGGTGTACTGCCTTTTCTTATTTGTTCTTGTTGTTTGTATCTGTATGGCTTCTAGCCGATTTTTAAATTAAGGTTGTTTTGCCCTTAAGGGGTAAGACCGTTTGGGCCTTCAACCTGATTTAAAGAACTGTTTTAAAGTAAGGCCTTGGCCCTTTAAAAAATTATTTTGGTTTGAGTCTTAAGTGATGGGCCTTCAGCCGATTTTTAAATTAAAGTTGTTTTTCTCTTGAGGTGTCAGATTGTTTGGGTCTTCAGCCTAATTAAAGAACTGTTTTAAGATAAGGCCTTCTGCCTTTTAAATTTCTGATTTTGGTTTGAGTCTTAATTTATTGGCTTTCAGCCGATTTTAAATTACGAGGCCTGTTCAGAAAGTAAGCTCCGATTGATTGCCAAATTGAAACCACAGTGAACATCAGAAATGTTTTACTTGTAACAATTAGCTACACCTTTCAGCTACTTCTCTACGTAGTCGCCGTTCTGACTTAGACTTTTGTCATAGCGTTGTACCAACTTTTCAATAGCCTCATCATAGAAGGCAGCCGCCAGTGCTTTCCGCCAATTCTCCACGCTGGCCTACACCTCGTTGTCTGTGTCTAAATGTTGTCTTCAAAGACAGCGGTTCATGTGACCAGAGATGAAACTCAGGGGGAGACAATTGCGGACTGTATTGTGGGTAATCTAACATTTCCATTTGAAAACGATGCAGGAGCATCTTCATTGCCCCTGCAGAATGCGGCTGAGAATTGTCGTGAAGACGAAACAGCACGACAGTTATGTAATGTTAGCTGCATAGCTTCAGGCGAAATTTCTCACCAGGCCCTCGTACTTCGCGGCAGACACTATTTTCTAGACATCTTTACGCACTCACTGCGAGCTCAGAAATGAGAAGAGCGACGTGATGCTAACTGGGGTTATACTATAGACACTACCCAACACATCTGTGCAAAGCTTTATCGGATTTTCATAGTCGTTTCCATTTCGCGACCGATCGGAGCTTACTTTCTGAACGCCCCTCGTACAATGATCTTGTCCTAAAGGTATGAGACTGTATGACGCATTCAGTCGGTAAATTAATGCTGTGTTTTTTTTCTTTAATTTCTTGGCTCTTGTAATGTTTGGTCAAATAAATAAAGTTGTATGTTCGAGTGTAACTGACAGCCGCTTATTTTGGTCCCTTTCCACAATTTAAACTACCCGTCCTGTCCTGTGGGTTTAGCAGGGCGCCTTATAATGTAGAACTCATTTATTGCAGCAAGGACATACAGCATGGCAGTTAGAATTGTGGAACACATTGTTCTTTTTGCAAAAGCATTTAAGCTACGAGTCGCATTTGAAGAATCCCTGGCCGCTGCAGTCAGGCATCATTCATTATTGCATTGGTTCCTACCCTTTCTTAGACAATTGCCTCTGAGTTCAGTCAGACATTAGTCATATCCCCCCCGCCACCCACTCCCACCCCTCCAACGTCTGTTAGGCTCCCCCCCCCCCCTCCTCCGTCCCCCACATTATCAGCAACTTTAGCATCTAACTGAACCGTAGAATGAAAGACTTTTCTTGGAAGACTGGTTTTTGTTAATGAAGAATTAGCTAAAAATGTACTAACCTAAGGAAAACGCATAAAACAGTAGCAGAACTCCTCTACAACTACAATTTTAGAATTTCTTAAAACCGAAAGTCGATTATAACGATATCTTTAGGGAATCAAAAAGAGTCTAAAATGAAATGAGTGCCTCACCCTGTATGTGTGATTCGAGGAAGCGAGACTACCCCAAGAATTCGGAGACGGGCGTTTCGAAAATCCCTGGCTCCTTATTTAACAGCAGCAACTAAGAGGATCCGACAGGACTGACATGAAAACTCTGTCTCCGACAAAAGAAATGCTCCACGACCAGCACTGATGTAAACGGCAACAGGCAAAGAAAGGAGAAACAGTAAGCAGAAGTATAAATGCAGACGAAAACGAGACTGGTACATGATGATGAACACATATAGCAGAAAACCGATTCATTGATGCTAGCAGCAAGAAAATTCTCTGTACACACTGCGTAATGCGCTCTAAAGGGTGATAGTATCTTTGGGATGAATTTCTTAAACACCATGACAATGTGTACGGATAAAGTTTTTGCACCCATCTTGAACGTGTTTTAACGCTATCTCGACTAAACGACGAGATAGGCCCTCCACCCCCCCCCCCCCCACCCCCACCCCCGCTCCCTCAAATACACACCCACCGGTGGGGCGCAACAACTGTCTGGGAAGAAAAGAAAGAAAAGTGGTTTAAGAATGAACTGGGAAAGGTACAATAGTTCTTGCACCCCAGCAGCTTGCGTAGTCCGCCTACGACGAGAAGCCATTTCCTCGGCTCACGACTGCTACAACATTCTGTTGTTACAGAGTTATATCATCCAAGTAGTCTGACACAGAAACGACTGCCACCGAATAGACATCTGTAAATAAAATGACTCACATATTAATAATGCCTTTGGGTTCACACTGTTACCGCCTACACAGATCCTTCCAGTGTCGCCAACTCTCCAAAACGAAATAAGCTAAATGTGTAAAAAAAAATCTGAAGTAAAACAAGGTGTACAATTGTGTAATTTTATTTTTGCAATAATTATACTCTGTAAGGCATTTAATAGGAAGAGGAATTTATATTAAAATGTGGTAAAGTAGATATTGTCACGTAAGTCCATCGTTGTGAAGAACAATTCGGTCAGATAACACTGATATTGTTTGGATGAAATTTTGTTTTCTTTGGAGTCAAACTGATTTACTCACATTTACTCATATCAGGTACGTAATTCAATTGAAAACAATTTCATGAAACAACTGTTCCACAAAAATTTTGCACCAGGTTTTAAATGCATGTACGAAGTTTCACTTAAATAGCTTTAATAGCGGAGAGAAAATGTATAGACATTCAAAAATTAGAGGTACTGGAATGAAGAAAAGAATGGAAGTTTAAAGGAATACCTTGTGCATCTCGTTAAATAAATGAAAAAACACACAGTATTAATTTACCGGCTGAATGCGCCATACAGTCTCATATCTTAAGGACAAGACTACTGTAATTTAAATAATTAAATAGATTAATTTGGAGGCACGCCTTGTGAATTTCGTTAGAGAAATGATTTCTGGATGCACTTGTACTTCAAATGTTAGACCTAACAATTTGAGAATTCATTTCTGTGATGCACATATAGCACTGCCGATTTTCGAAACCTTGATATTTTGACACAAAAATGTATTTAAGTAGAGATCTTCATGGCAGTTTCTTTTGCGTAGCTTTCTTTTTCTCACAGTAAGAACACGAATAATGTTTCTGCTAGGTACTTATAGGAAGAACTTAACAAAATTTGCACTGTAGCATTATAGTTAAGAGCCTAATGCGTAGTATACAAGTTTGGTGTTCCTCTCCTCACTTCAGTTCAAATGGTTCAAATGGCTCTGAGCACTATGGGCTTAACATCTGTGGTCATCAGTCCCCTAGAACTTAGAACTACTTAAACCTAACTAACCTTAGGACATCAAAAACATTCATGCCCGAGGTAGGATTCGAACCTGCGACCGTAGCATCAGTTCAGTTGCTAGCAGATTGTTTACTGCAACAGTGAAGCGTATGACTTCTGATTTATTTGGTATAAATCAAACGCTACTTTGCTCAGAAAAGCTTCCTTCACTGCTGTGAAGTTGCGGTACTTTGCCGCAACAGCGTTTCCAGTAGCGTTCTCAACTGCATACACTTATGCTGAAGAGCTCGGCTACTCGCAACATAACAGCTTTTGTTTTCTTTGTTGTGCTGTATAATTCAGTCATACATTTCCATGGAATATTCAAACATGTTCGAAGTCTTAGTTCAGTGCAAGTAATTTTCCTTGAATGGACAAGAAAAATATGTAGAACAGAACACAAATTGTTGTGAAAAAGCCATACTTCAGATACCGACCACATTACTCTTTTGTCACCTAAAAGGTATTTAAGTAAGCCAGAATTAGCTCTAAAAAGCTGGTTTGGTTATATTGGATGGCTCAGGTTCAACAAAGGAATTTTTCATGCTAATTCGTTACAGTATTGGACGAGCGATGTGAGGATGTCGAATTAAATTTTCTGTTTGACCGAAGCCTTCACATTATTTTTCCGATTCCTGCCAGCTGAGAGGTGCAGCGATACATATACGGTGGTGGAGGCAGCTAGCAGAAAGAGTGGAGGGAGTTATGATTTACTTGCCACGCCAGCCACAGATGAGACAAATTGTCGGAAAGAAGCCTATACCTTGCAATAGGTGGGGTAGAAGATTTTACTTTTTTAACTCGTTCAAATGTTTGGAAAGACTGGAAAAGCCAAGTTTTGCCAAGAAAATCTTTGTTGGCTAAACTTCATCTAATAAAGAAACTTAGAAAGATTCGAACTTTTTCCACTTTTTTAAAAATCTCAGATTCTTGTGTTTCTATATCGTTCGTGTCTACTCCCGTTTTGAAAACAGCACAAAATTCTCTACATATTTGATTACTACAAGTTTTTTTCCGTGTAATACCAAGCGCTGTATATAGTTTGTCAGAAATAACGAATTTTGAAACATCATACAAAATTACAAAATATCAAGTTTTGGAGTTCTTTTATTCCAGTTTCTGTTTATAAAGTAGAAATATGTTGTATGTTAAGTTATACATTAAAACTGAATACAGCACCTTCTGGCATGACCATCATATATGGGGTCGCTGATATTGCATTCAGTACCTGCTTACACACTCTGTTCAGATTGTGTGAAGTTTTTTGTGTGATATATAAGACTAACTAATCACGTACATGTTTTGAATCACGTTACTTATCAGATGCTGACGTTATGATTACAACATCTGCCTTTTCAGGAACATATGTTCTACTTTTATTTCGTGGTTTGCTTATGCACGTATACAGAATTTTTTATATGAAGGAAGTAAATAAGGAGTTGATTTTATAGAAATTATTGAGGAAACAAACGTCGAAATCAACGAACTAGAGGAGACTGCTTAATTGTTGGAAGAACAGGTCAATTTGGAACCCACTCGATCTACATACTCTGAATCTACTAGTTAAGGCTATTCGAGGAAAAGTCATAAGCTACTGAAATATCTCGAATGATCCAAAGGTTGAAGCACATGGTCAGAAGTATTGCGCATCCACAAGTGATAATAGGCTAATGAGTGTCAGTAAATGTTAATGCCTTTTTAAGTAAAATAAAGCTACCTATGTTCCACTTTTATTGCGTGATTTCTTTATGCCTGTTTCAGCTACTAATACTTCAGTTTTCTGCTGCTGGTTATTAAATTTACATGTGATATAATGAGTAAATGATGAAGTTTTATAAATTTATGTGAATCAGGATTGAAATGCCCTGGAGCTTAACTTTGACTAGTGATGTACGATTCACAGTAGACGTATGTCCAGAGTCATCCGAATGCAAACAAGGTAACTGAATACCGCAGAATGATATGTTCAGTTCCAATATATACTGTAATATATTAGGTAAGAAACCCGGGTATTCATTTTGCCAATTTCACCTGTGACCAAATGAAAATCTTCCTTTTATTTTTACCTTATATAACACCTGCAGCAGACTCGGTGTGAGATGATACCGGGCCGGCCGCTGTGGCCGAGTGGTTCTAGGCGCTTCAGTCCGGAACCGCGCTGCTGCTAAGGTCGCAGGTTCGAAACCTGCCTCGGGCATGGATGTGTGTGGTGTCCCTAGGTTAGTTAGTTTTACGTAGTTGTAAGTCTCGGGCACTGATGACCTCAGATGTTAAGTCCCAAGTGCTCTGAGGCATTTGAACCATTTTTTTGATGATACCGGGCAGTTTCTGTGCGCTGGACGCATCTGCATTGCTTGTGTACAACTCGATTTAGTTAATGTCTCTATGGTAACGCCTCTTCGTACCTCTATAAGTGGCTATTGTTTTCGCCTACAGTAGTTTGCGCTTCGCAGTTGAAAGCTGTCAAGAGCGCAGCCAGGTGTCAGAAATCTCCTTCAGTTGTCTCGACTGTAGGAGTGTCTCACTTTTGACCATGCTTGTCAACAGTATGGTAAGTTTTGTCGTACTTGTAGAAAATCCAGACGATGGAGTAACTGAAACCTCATGATCCGCAACGACGTTCGGAATTTACTTTTTGGGTTTTGAGACGGTTTGAAATTAGTGGCATGTGACAGGGTAATATTCTATGGAGTGACGAGGCATGTTTTACCGTACAAGGTGCAGTGAATACACAGTACTGCCGAATTTTGGGTACTGTTAAATGGCGCGTTGTGCACCAAGAGCCATCGCACTTGTCATACGTCACTGTCCGCTGTCGATTCACGAGCATGCGTTCTCTTTGAAGAGAATATACCCAGAGCGCCTGTCAGGTGTACTGTGACGTCAGCACCTTATCGAGACCTCCTTGTACATCATGTGATTCCTGCTTTGGACTGTGTGGAAACGACTGTTTTCATACAAGATGCGGAAATATCTCATGTCTCCCGCCCAATAAGATATCTGCTTAACACTCCCTTCCCCGGGCGTATTACTTCCGCAGGTTTTCCGGATGCATGGCATGCAAGATCACCTGATCTGAATTCATGTGACATTTTGCTGCGAGATTATCCAAAAGGACCTGTTTACCTGGGTCACGTTCGTTCTCACCTGATCTGAAGGCCAGTATATAGGAACACGTTATTTATCTTGCACCGGAACTGCTGTGAGTAACTGTTGGTCACGTCGTTTTACAGATGTGGCATCTCGTCGACGTCTCTGAGCTCATACTGAAATACTGTGGAAGCAGTAGTTAATACCAAATTCTGCATTATGCCTTTCTTATTATTTACTAATATTTACTAAGATGGTATCTGTTTTTTTCGGACATGTCCGAAAAACAGATACTCTCTTAGTAAATATGTAGTTAAGGCTCACCGGCAATTTGACCATCTTCTTCTTCTGTGCGAATGCACAAATAATGCCCGAACTCTTACGGGAATCGGCAACACGTCGCGAGTAATGAGTACAATGGGCGGGGGCACTACGAATGTAGTGCGGGACAATACGTTAAGAATATGGGTTTCGCGGGAGGCGTGCCAGAGATAAATCCCTGCAGTCGCGCTATCCTCTGTGTCCTCGGTGGCTCAGATGGACGCCGGCACTGTAACAGCGTGTTCGGTCAGGGGGTTCATTGCCCTCTGTAGTAAAAAAAACTGAGTAAATGTATTAGCGACATACTGAAACGGGTGTCTTCCGACGTCCGCCCCAGCAGATAAAACGAACAAAATGAGATATTAAAAAAAAAAGAAAAAAGATGGATAGAGCGTCTGCCATGTAAACAGGAGATCCCGGGTTCGAGTCCCGGTCGGGGCACACGCTTTCATCTGTCCCCGTTGACGTATTTCAATGCCTGTAAGCAGCTAAGGGTGTTCATTTCATTGTAATTCCTTTCTTATTAGTTTGACGTTTTCTCCCCACATCCCATTCCTAATTCGTTACATATGGAAATCTTTCTACACGTCTTTGTTGCATCCACAGCGCCAGATTTACACCTGGTGGCCAAACGTGGAACATTTTTTTCCAGAGTAAATCGATCAGTTTTGCCTTACAACAAGGGAACGAATCTTAGTCATAACTGGGAGTTGGAAAATATTTTTAATTGACTTGTGGGATAATATGTACCAGGCAAAAATATGACAGTCTAGTCCATGTATAAGTGGATTTGTCTATGTGTATTCGAAAAAAAGTCGGTGACTTCCAAAAATGGCTCTGAGCACTATGGGACTTAACTTCTGAGGTCATCAGTCCCCTAGAACTTAGAACTACTTAAACATAACTAACCTAAGGACATCACACTCATTCATGCCCGAGGCAGGATTCGAACCTGCGAACCGCTCGGCCACTCCGGCCGGCTCGTTGACTTGTTCAACACTTATTTCGGGGGATTCATGCCGGTGTTGACTGAAGGCAATGAAATCACGCGTTATAACTTTCTATGGACTCAGTTACTTTCTAATTTCAATCAGTGACAGGTAACTCCGATATTGCATTGCCTATGTTATTCCAAATAACGATGGAATGTTCTTTCGGAAACACATGTATGTCCGAAGGAACAGGCATTGCTGCGACTACAGCCGTTGTGAAATACATGACATGTATTCGCAGATGCGAATATGGACAATCATCGGCTGTACAATGGAATTACGACAATGAAAATTTGTTCCAGACCGAGGCTCTAACCTGGTTATCCCACTTACCATGAGCGTTCGCCTTAAAATTAGGCTATCCGAGTACGACTCAAGGACAGATCCAAACTTCTGTATCTCGTCAACCATATGTCTACAACCCATACTCGTACATCCATATGTATATTACCTTACAGGGAGAATATTTTACTTGAAAGTTCAATGGTACATTACATCATAAATTGGAATAACAAAGGCGCTGCAATATTGTATTGATCCCCCAACACCAGGCAAGCGACTTTCACCTAAAATGTCTCCCCTTTCTTTCTTTTGCTTGTGTCTTGTTCCCACAATAACGCAGGGTCGGCATGGTTAATCGGAATTGGCAAGGTTAATTTAAGGGGGCTGGATGCCCTTCCTGCCCGTACCCCCTGGGACGGAATTAGTGTACCCCAACCGTCTGTGTCTAGTGGAATCCCTGGAAAAGTGCGAATGTGTTCAGATGTCTGCGAGCCGTGTAACTGAGGCGGAACGTGGGGACCAGCCCGGTATTCACGTAATGGGATGTGGAAAACCGCCTAAAAACCACATCCAGGCCGGCCGGCACACCGACCTCCGTCGTTAAGCCGCCGGGCGGTTCGATCCGGGGCCAGCGCGCCTACCCAACTCCAGGAAGCAGCGCATTAGCGCTCTCGGCTAACCTGGCGAGTACGTAAAATATCTCCCTTGTATGGGAATATTCATAATGGGCGTATGAGTACAGGCCATAGACAAATGGTTGACGACATAAGGGACTTTGAGTGTGGCTCTGAGTCGTTCTCGCATAGTCCAATGATAAGACGACCGCTCGCGATAAGCGGGAGATCCGGGTTCGAGTCCCGATCGGGCACAAATTTTCATTGTCGTCATTCCATTATACAACTGATGTTGTCCATATTCGCACCTGCGAATACGTTTAATGTAAGTCAAATAACTGAGTGATTTTCTGATAAAAATAGAAACATACAAACTCAAACGCTTAACTGATATAAAATACCCTGCATTGAGTATATGCAAGTTATATCTTGCTTCAGAAAGAGCTATTTTTCTCATCTCTAACATCGAAAAAAAATACATAAAAAGCATGATATACGTACGGCAATGAAGAAAACTAATTGGCAAAGTAAACGATAAATGTGTGGCGAGATTCTGTGTGAAAAAGGTGTTGAAAAAGTTGAGGTCGTTACCCGCTGATGGGAGTTGCGATACAAGTGTTACGAAAACAAACAGGTTTAATCGAATAAACAGAAGTTGATTTATAATCACACTAGACAGGCAATATGTACAAGCCTCTTAATGGCACGTGGCTTTCAGTGACACTGTCGCATTAAAATAATTACATTAAAAAAAGAAATGCAGAATTTACTTTTATCAAAACTTTTAAAGAAATTCGTGTTTGTGAATAATATTGAGTGCATAGAAAAAAAAACTCCGATTTCTGCTTAATACGAAGTACATCTTCACAGCGAAAACGAACAAAATTTCAATTTATCGAGATAACAGCTCATTTTTCACCTTTATTGCTCTCATGAATTATGAAATTGCTTACGAAAGTTTATAATTACTTGTAAACATGAATTCGAATAAATTCTGTCTGTTTATCTGTTCCATTACAATACATAAATTTTAATTTCAGTTCATCTTGGTGAAGGCACAAGAGTAACAAGTTAATTAAGACATAATTATCATAGTTTTCCAATTCCAGTTTCCTCGGTGTGGTGTACAAGCGCTCGCCATCTCCTTCTGTCTTCATACATCTTCGGATCCATGACAACTTCCAATTTGTGTTCTTTCTCCTCCACATCTGACCTTACAGCTCTATCCCGCGTTTTCTTGGTCTTTCCTGTGGTCTTCTTCCAAACTGGTTCCGGTTGAAATACTTTTTGGTGATTCTTTCGCAGATCGTTTTGATTATGAGCCCTTACCACTGACACCCGCGTTTCTTTATGACACTGGTAACGGGAACCTCAATACCTCCTACTTTGTATTCACCTCATTCCTGATTTTGTCCTTTCTAGTTATTTGGTTCATCGTTCTGCTGAATCTTATTTCTGTTGCCTGAATTCTGCTTTGGTCTTTGTCTGGTAGGGTACATGTTTCTAAACCACATATAAGGACTGGTACGAAATAGGTGTGGTACATGGTCGCTTTTGGTTTTCATGGCATTTTATGGTCCCAGAGAAGATTTCTGACTTGCCTGTAAAAATTGGATGCTTTCTATGCACTGCTAAGTACTTCCTGCGTAATGCTGTTGTCTCTTGTGACCATGCTTCCTAGGTGCTTGAAACGAGAAACAGATTCTACTTTGACTCCCTCTAGAAATATATTTGATGTTGTTCCTCGCCTGTTGATGGTCGTTTCTACTGTCTTCGTTCTACTTATTTTTAAACCGAAATTCTTTTATGTGGTGTTCCAATCACTAAGTTTCTTCTGTGCTTCAGCTTCTGTCTCTCCCCATACTATCAAATCAGCAAAAACAAGGGCATTTGTTTCGCTGTCTATTTTCCTGATAGATTTTATTTCCACTGCTATCACAAGCAGGAGTGGTGAGAGGATATTTTCTTGTTGGACACCTATCTTTGTTTCAAACCATTCTGATCATACGTTGCCTGTTTGCACAAATCTGTAATACGTTCGGTATAGCATCTTAACTTTATCAATTAGGTGCTTTGGTATCTTTCGGTCATCCCATATTTTGTTTCGAGGAACACTGTCATACACTTTTTCAGTGTCCACAAACACAATCACAACATTCCTTCCATATTCCCAGTATTTTTGTGTCAGCATTCTTACTGCAAAAATAAGGTCCTTAATATCTCGGTCTTTTCTGAACCCATGTTGTTCCTCAAGCAACGGTTCTACTATCTTTCTTAGTCTTAGTCTCTTTTCTATGACCTTTTCTAACAGCTTCACGGTGTGTGACAGCAGCATGATGGCTGTGTAATTTCTGCATTTTCGTCGATTGCCGTCTGTTCCAAAAGGGCAATAGACGAAAATGCGGAAGGATGATGACTATTTTACTCTAATCTTCTGGGATTTAGTTTTCTTCCCACATCACTGATAAAACTGTATATAGCCAATTTAGGCTTAATATTCCAGCTGCCTTCATCATGTCTGACCTGAGGTCATCAAAGCCTGTCGACCTTCCATTCCGCATGCTCTTTAATGCTGTTACTACCTCACATCGTGTTAATGGCTGTCCGTTTGTTTGGACTACATTATTTACTCTACAGTCGTTGATGGTTATGTTGTTCCCACGTCCATTTAACTGCATGTTGAAGTACGTCTTCATTTCATCCCTGATCCCTTCTTCTGTTTGTACGAAGATATTGTCATCTGTTTCCATTGCAAGGATATTTACACTCCTGGAAATTGAAATAAGAACACCGTGAATTCATTGTCCCAGGAAGGGGAAACTTTATTGACACATTCCTGGGGTCAGATACATCACATGATCACACTGACAGAACCACAGGCACATAGACACAGGCAACAGAGCATGCACAATGTCGGCACTAGTACAGTGTATATCCACCTTTCGCAGCAATGCAGGCTGCTATTCTCCCATGGAGACGATCGTAGAGATGCTGGATGTAGTCCTGTGGAACGGCTTGCCATGCCATTTCCACCTGGCGCCTCAGTTGGACCAGCGTTCGTGCTGGACGTGCAGACCGCGTGAGACGACGCTTCATCCAGTCCCAAACATGCTCAATGGGGGACAGATCCGGAGATCTTGCTGGCCAGGGTAGTTGACTTACACCTTCTAGAGCACGTTGGGTGGCACGGGATACATGCGGACGTGCATTGTCCTGTTGGAACAGCAAGTTCCCTTGCCGGTCTAGGAATGGTAGGTATAGAACGATGGGTTCGATGACGGTTTGGATGTACCGTGCCCTATTCAGTGTCTCCTCGACGATCACCAGTGGTGTACGGCCAGTGTAGGAGATCGCTCCCCACACCATGATGCCGGGTGTTGGCCCTGTGTGCCTCGGTCGTATGCAGTCCTGATTGTGGCGCTCACCTGCACGGCGCCAAACACGCATACGACCATCATTGGCACCAAGGCAGAAGCGACTCTCATCGCTGAAGACGACACGTCTCCATTCGTCCCTCCATTCACGCCTGTCGCGACACCACTGGAGGCGGGCTGAACGATGTTGGGGCGTGAGCGGAAGACGGCCTAACGGTGTGCGGGACCGTAGCCCAGCTTCATGGAGACGGTTGCGAATGGTCCTCGCCGATACCCCAGGAGCAACAGTGTCCCTAATTTGCTGGGAAGTGGCGGTGCGGTCCCCTACGGCACTGCGTAGGATCCTACGGTCTTGGCGTGCATCCGTGCGTCGCTGCGGTCCGGTCCCAGGTAGACGGGCACGTGCACCTTCCGCCGACCACTGGCGACAACATCGATGTACTGTGGAGACCTCACGCCCCACGTGTTGAGCAATTCGGCGGTACGTCCACCCGGCCTCCCGCATGCCCACTATACGCCCTCGCTCAAAGTCCGTCAACTGCACATACGGTTCACGTCCACGCTGTCGCGGCATGCTACCAGTGTTAAAGACTGCGATGGAGCTCCGTATGCCACGGCAAACTGGTTGACACTGACGGCGGCGGTGCACAAATGCTGCGCAGCTAGCGCCATTCGACGGCCAACACCGCGGTTCCTGGTGTGTCCGCTGTGCCGTGCGTGTGATCATTGCTTGTACAGCCCTCTCGCAGTGTCCGGAGCAAGTATGGTGGGTCTGACACACCGGTGTCAATGTGTTCTTTTTTCCATTTCCAGGAGTGTATATATTCATTTCGTTTACTCTTTAGTACATTCTATAATAATTTCATACTTCCCTGATAGTCTTCCTGTGTCGTCGCAGTAAAGACCTCCCAGCACTTTTCCTTTTCTTCCTGGGCCAGTCTTTTTACAGCTGGACTCTTTATCCAGTATTCCTATGCTAGATGATGATAGATGTGATAGATTAATTTAGTGCACAGCCAAAATTTAATTTAGTATCTTATTGCGCACTGTTTCGCCACTAATTAGCTAAAATGAATTGCATGTCTTCAAGATTTTATGAATTACCTGTAAGGTTTGTAGATTAGTATTAATACTCGTAATATAGTACAGGGGAGGATATTCATTTGTATCAACAATGTTAGAAGTATCTGTTACTGTGTCAACAATCTAGGGATAAGGAGGAGCGACTGGCACTGCACACCAACATCAACACCTCGAGTTTTCTTGTGTGAAGCTTGGCGAACGCTTCTCTTGGCCTAGCACACTCTTGTTTTTAAAGTTGCAGTCACTTTCTTTAGCGTGTTCCCAGAGAGTTTTCATAGACATTTCTTAAGAAACTGTTTAGTAGTACATAACATTGAACTGCTCGACGAAAAAGAACTAATAAAATCAGTAACTTAAGTTTTATCTCTGTGCTTCTGCTGGTAATTAACCGATGAGTCCTCAGCATTCAAGTGATGGATATTACAAATTATCTTGCCGTGGTACCTTCTGAACGTCGTCTAAGTACAGGGTTTTTGTAAATGAATATCGGGGTTTTAACGCTTTACAATATTTATTACACTAAACTTACGGTTATAAATGATATGTCACATGAAAGAGCAACTCAAACAGTTTTACCAAGAACCTTATAAATGTTCAATGTGAGCACCATTTGTCACACGGCACACATCACGTCTATAGCCAAACGCTGGATAGGCCGCAAGGGGCCCAAAGACACGACTTGCTTTGCATTGCCTCCACGTTCACCCGACCCAACGCCATGCGATTTTTTCGAGTGGATTTACATCAAGGATCGTGTGTACTTGCCTCCGCTACCAGGATACCTCCCTCAATTAAGAAACCGGGTTGAAGCAGCTGTTGCTAGAATCACTGAAGACACACATATGAACGTTTGAGAAGAACTCGGCTATAGAGTTGATGTGTGGCGTGTGACAAGTGGTGCTCACATTGAACATTTATAAGGTTCCTGGTAAAGCTGTTGAGTTGCTCTTTCATTCGAAATATCATTTATAACTGTAAGTTAAATATAGTAAATATTATAAAACGTTAAAACCTCGATATTCATTTACAAACACCCTGTATTTCGTAGGTGTTACGTGGCGTTTTTCCCATGTTTATACATTGATATCACAAGAAGCATTGATTATGTTTTACGTAAAGACATACAGAGAGGAAATTACACAGATATTCATTCTATCCGCTTGTTAGAAACTGTTCTGATAATGAATATTTACTTTCACTTACTTTAAGCAGTGTGTCACAAAGAGTCCTGTGTTCGTTATGAACAAAATGGTGGATAGTACAGATGTGGTCACAATTAGACTTTATATTACGTTTCACATAATAAGTATACCGTAGAGCGTTATTACAACATAAAACTATTAAAATACTAGTCTCGAGACACAATACACGTGTAAAAAGCGAAAACAAAAAAAAAACGTCCTTCATTCTTAGTAGGCCTATACCATAACTCCTTAGTAAATTATATTATATATCGATTTCATTTTCCTAAGACTCTAATACTCTAAACATTCCCTCCAATTTACTTTTCTCACTTTTAGGAAGTGCTAAATCTACAGTTTCTAACACACACACTGACGGAAAAAAATCACGACTCTAAGAAGAATTTTTGAGGTATAAATAAAGACTGGTAGGCGGTTTTATTCATCTCAAAGATCGAACGAGGTAGCGCAGCGGTTAGCACACTGGACTCGCATTCGGGAGGACGCCGGTTCAAACCCGCGTGTGGCCATCCTGATTTAGGTTTTCCATGATTTCCCTAAATCGCTTCAGGCAAATTGCGGGATGGTTCCTTTGAAAGGACACGACCGACTTCCTTCCCCATCTTTCCCTAATCCGAGGGACCGATGACCTCGTTGTTTGGTCCCATCCCCCAAATCAACCAACCAACCACCTGAAAAAAGATGTCTGTACAAATTTCGCGCCTGTCACATAAGAGCAGTGCTAGTAGCGACACTATGATAATGCAAATCGGTCTGCTTTAAATACACGCTGTAACGGTGGTGAGAGGTAGTTACCTTTGAGACTGGAGTGGACAGCGAGCCAGGTGTGACACTCATCATGCAGTGTTGTCCGTCCAGAATCGCCTTATAGCATGTGTCAGTGACCAAGAACACACGAACCGTACCTGAATTACGTGTTCACTTACATTTGGTATATCCTGACACTGGGACAGTGGTTTGTATTTGTTATGATGACGACGAACGAGTACTCGCCAATGTTGACTGGTGGCCAATGCTAAATAGAAACATACAAATGTCAGCAAGGTTTGTCAGTAACGTCGATAAGGTGCTGGCTGCATGGTCTGGATCTGCAACGACTACAATAATTAGAAGTTGTTGTCAAAAAATAATATATATTGTACTTAACTGGTGGTGCAGGATTCTTCTTGGTTGCATACATATAATTGTAAACAGATAGCTATTGAGCCCTCACTTATGCCATACGTTACTAAGCGCCTTGTTAGAGGTTGCTTCCTATCAGCTGAAGGCTATGCTACTTTACTACTTGACGTCCCGAGCAAGAGTGGACGAGAGCTCGCGAGATACTTGATACAAGCCGCGGAGCGGCGCTGGTCGCGACTCGAGGGTCCAACGACACTAATACGGACCGCGGTCGATAACTGCAACCCCTAACAAGTGTGGTATCGAAAGTTGATACCACATTATTGTTATCATCTTGTTACTATTTGATCAAATTCCACACATGTGATTGATATCTCCTTTGAAGACTCAGTATAATGTGGTAGAAAAATTTCAGTAGCTATAAACTTTAAAAATTACTCACGTACTTCAGAAAATTTGCGACGTCGTGCGCTATACAGGGAGATCCCGTGAAGAAGGCCTTTAATGCGACAAAGATGCCGTTATCAACAACTCACTGAGTTTGAACGAGGTCGTGTAATAGGGCTACGAGATGCTGGATGTTTCTTCTGCGATATTGCAGAAAGACGTGGCAGGAATGTAACCGCTGTACATGATTGCTGCAGCGGTAGTCACGAGAATGTACGGTCGCAAGAAGACTGGGTTCTAGACGGCCGAGCGGCACTACCAAAAGGGAAGACCGTCGAGTTCGGTGTACGCCTCTGGTGCGTCCTACTGCATATGCAGCAGCAGTCTGAGCACAGTGGCACGAAGAATTGTAACAAATCGGTTACTTCAGGACAGCTCTGGGCTAGAGGCCCTGTAACGTGTATTCCACTGACCCGAGACGACAGCCGTTTGTTACTTCAGTGGTGTCAAGATAGAGCTCATTGGAGGGCAGTGTGGAGATCTTTTGTGTTTTCTGACGAAAGCTGGTTCTGCCTCGGTGCCAGTCATGGTCGTGTGTTGATTAGAAGTAGGCCTGTTGAGGGCCTGCAACCATTCTGTCTGCGTGCTTGACGCACTGGACCTACATTTTGAGTTATGGAGTGCGATTTTGTGTAACAGCAGGAGCACTTTCGTGGTTCTCCCACGCACACTGACTGCGATATTTTACGTCAGTCCGATGGTTCTACCTGTTGTGCTGCCATTCATGAACAGCATTCAGAAGGATCTTTTACAACGGGTAACGCTCACCTACGTACCGCTTTTGTAACCTAACATGCTCTGCAGAGTGTCGACATGTTGTCTTGGCTTGCTCGATCACCAGATCTGTCTCCCAATGAGCCCATATGGACATTGAGACGCCCGCTAAACCCGCTGGGCAGAACAGGTGATGAGGATTGTGGAAAGGGCCAAATAAGGTTGGGGTCAGTGTCACCTTAAGATTGTAATTTATTGTAGTTTAATAACACCTTTACATCCAAAGCGGCACATGGCCAAACCTCTACAACTACGTGTATCAAACTTCAAATCTTTCACGGCTGAAGGCCTTCAAACAAGAAATCTTAAAAAAATCAACAAGGTAAATTTCAAGTGACTGAAAACAGGCAGTTACAATTACCAATATATATATATATATATATATATATATATATATATATATATATATATATATATATATATATATATATATACTCCTGGAAATTGAAATAAGAACACCGTGAATTCATTGTCCCAGGAAGGGGAAACTTTATTGACACATTCCTGGGGTCAGATACATCACATGATCACACTGACAGAACCACAGCCACATAGACACAGGCAACAGAGCATGCCCAATGTCGGCACTAGTACAGTGTATATCCACCTTTCGCAGCAATGCAGGCTGCTATTCTCCCATGGAGACGATCGTAGAGATGCTGGATGTAGTCCTGTGGAACGGCTTTCCATGCCATTTCCACCTGGCGCCTCAGTTGGACCAGCGATCGTGCTGGACGTGCAGACCGCGTGAGACGACGCTTCATCCAGTCCCAAACATGCTCAATGGGGGACAGATCCGGAGATCTTGCTGGCCAGGGTAGTTGACTTACACCTTCTAGAGCACGTTGGGTGGCACGGGATACCTGCGGACGTGCATTGTCCTGTTGGAACAGCAAGTTCCCTTGCCGGTCTAGGAATGGTAGAACGATGGGTTCGATGACGGTTTGGATGTACCGTGCACTATTCAGTGTCCCCTCGACGATCACCAGTGGTGTACGGCCAGTGTAGGAGATCGCTCCCCACACCATGATGCCGGGTGTTGGCCCTGTGTGCCTTGGTCGTCGCCGATACCCCAGGAGCAACAGTGTCCCTAATTTGCTGGGAAGTGGCGGTGCGGTCCCCTACGGCACTGCGTAGGATCCTACGGTCTTGGCGTGCATCCGTGCGTCGCTGCGGTCCGGTCCCAGGTCGACGGGCACGTGCACCTTCCGCCGACCACTGGCGACAACATCGATGTACTGTGGAGACCTCACGCCCCACGTGTTGAGCAATTCGGCGGTACGTCCACCCGGCCTCCCGCATGCCCACTATACGCCCTCGCTCAAAGTCCGTCAACTGCACATACGGTTCACGTCCACGCTGTCGCGGCATGCTACCAGTGTTAAAGACTGCGATGGAGCTCCGTATGCCACGGCAAACTGGCTGACACTGACGGCGGCGGTGCACAAATGCTGCGCAGCTAGCGCCATTCGACGGCCAACACCGCGGTTCCTGGTGTGTCCGCTGTGCCGTGCATGTGATCATTGCTTGTACAGCCCTCTCGCAGTGTCCGGAGCAAGTATGGTGGGTCTGACACACCGGTGTCAATGTGTTCTTTTTTCCATTTCCAGGAGTGTATATATGTGTGTGTGTGTGTGTGTGACGGCTAGGCTGAAAGCCTCAAGGATAGGGTGGATAGATACACATAAACAAGATGCAATACAAACCGCTGAAGACTCACAAGAAATATATATATATATGCTGAAGGCCAATAACTTAAAATGCAAGCCTAATCAGAGATTTAAAAGGCATGCCTTATCTTAAAACAGTTCGTTAGTTAGGCCGAAGTAAACAAGTTAAATTCAAACCGGCTGAAGGTCACATACTTAAAACTCCAAAAAATTAATTTTTTTAAATACCAAAGTCCTTACGTGAAACAGTTATTTAATTTAGGCTGAAGGCCTTAACAACAAACAACTAAAACTAAAACCAGCTGAAGGCCGAAGACTTAAAAATTAAAAAAAAAAATTTAAATGCCAAAGGGCTTACGTGAAACAGTACTTTAAACTAGGCTGAAAGCCTTAGGAGTAAAGCAACTCTAATTTAAAACACAAAACCGGCTAGAAGCCATACAAGAACCAACAACAAGAACAAATTTAAAAAAATAAGGCAGTTCACACAAGGGCGCCCAGATGTTCGAGGGTCGGCCTGTAATTCAAACACTGACGCTCGCTTGGGTGAGACAGGCAGTTGGGCCAACCATTCACTATCCGACGACAACCCAACCGACCGACAGTCAGCGGACCCACCGACAAGATAACTTCCACTTCACACAACCAGGGCACAACAGGGAGTTCAACGGAACATCGTAGAAGATATTGGCGCCCACAACCAATCATACTCGGAACTGTCAAACTACACACTGTGAAAACTTGAAAACCACGTTGTTGCTTGCAGGAATATCCCAACAGCAGGCAACGAACTCCAAACGACACAATGTGACGAGTCTTGATTTGCTGGTAGGTTAAATCAAAACACAACTTTCGTGTCCAGGGTCGGTGAGCCACGGACCTCGTAGCAATGGCAACGGCGCCACAGACTCCGACACTGCGTAGAGACCACCAGCGGGCCCCGGCCAAACTATGCCCCGCCGAGAATTCCTCACTGCTCCACGCCAACCGACCGACTCCTCAGAGCGAGTACGCCGACAACATTTAAAGTAACATGTCAGTCAAAATCACACAAACTACACACAGTTTCACGAACACTTGCACGAAGAACTAGACAATGCTAACGGCAGTGACTGTACAACAACAGGGACGAAGCACGAATCGGCACACACAGCCAACCCATAAGCGATCATCGGCCAACATACACGTTGTCCAGCAAGACAACCGACTGATGACCAACCAAATTTGTCCCCACTCCAGTCATGTGTGTCGGCAACCGTCTAGCGAGTCATGGCGGTCCGGATCTCACTTGTGAACTTGTGCCGCGTGCCAACTGAAACACTGCCAGGTCCGAACTAACTGCTGGCATGCTCCAACTCACTCGTCGACACACGACGACTGGGAAGTAATAGCAGTGCAGCAAAGATAATACGGCATGGCCTATATCGATAAGTGCCGCTGCTGCCGCTCACGGCCAGGCAAGGCAGCAACTCAGTGACAGCTGGCCGCGGTGGCGGTGCGGTTCTGACGCTGCAGTCCGGAACCGCGGGACTGCTACGGTCGCAGGTTCGAATCCTGCCTCGGGCATGGGTGTGTATGATGTCCTTAGTGTGGTGTCACCGCCAGACACCACACTTGCTAGGTGGTAGCCTTTAAATCGGCCGCGGTCCGCTAGTATACGTCGGACCAGCGTGTCGCCACTATCAGTGATTGCAGACCGAGCGCCGCCACACGGCAGGTCTAGAGAGACTTCCTAGCACTCGCCCAAGTTGTACAGCCGACTTTGCTAGCAATGGTTCACTGACAAATTACGTTCTCATTTGCCGAGACGATAGCTAGCATAGCCTTCAGCTACGTCATTTGCTACGACCTAGCAAGGCGCCATTGCTATTTATCTTGTGAAGCATGTACCGTCAGACCGATGTTCACCAATTATGGATTAAAGTTAAGTATTCCGGAAGCTACGTACTTTTTTTACTAGACTCAACTCCTTTAACTGTTCCAGATCTCACGCCAGCCTGCGTGAGCTTAAACGCGTGCCTTTCGGCTGTCTCATAGTGGCTGGGCTGTCTTGCCAAGTCACAACACTTAGGTTAGTTAGGTTTAAGTAGTTCTAAGTTCTAGGGGACTTATGACCTAAGATGTTGAGTCCCATAGTGCTCAGAGCCATTTGAACTATTTTTGAACTCAGTGACACCAGTACAAGAAATTAACATAACGAGGTGGCAGAACGATCAAAACAGGGTGTTAAGTAATAGATGGCACAAACACGAGACACACACGGCTCAGCTAGATTCATAATGTGTGGTAGGATTTCAGTGCTTCCACCAATCTTCTAGTATTATAAAATATCGTGCATTACCCATTACTTAATTATCTTGGAGTAATCAATTTTCGCTTTCACTCGAGATCTCCGTTTCAGAAAGTATATGCACTGTATTTTGCTACATTTACGACTCTCTTTCTAAGCTACGAATCGATGTTAATTGTTACCACTCACGTAGTAAACTACGATGACACGTATTTACAAAAAGAAAATGACATAATGTTTAGTTCGCATTAGTTGTGTATTGCAGTGGCTGCTTTTGCATCCCCTACGTTGGTGCAATAAATTAAGTAGTGTTCCTCCAGACTTACCAGCCATTTTACTGATTGCTGGGATGCCAGATCTCTGAAGATAAACCAACAACGGTCGAATTTGTTAGTGAGCCACTGCTGGCCCATGCTATGCATTGGATTAAACCTTGGTTGCTATTCTGTGTTTAGTTTCCAGCGGTGATCGCGATTATGCTGTTTCCCTCTGTTTCCGCGGGTGGCAGCAGCGGTGTGTTTTCGCACCTTGGACTATCTTTGGCCTGGCGCTTATAGTTTCCGGCTGGGCTGTGTGCGGGCAGTTGGTCGGTTGGCGTGGAGCAGCAAGGAAATCTCCGAAGCGCTTAGTTTGGCCGGGCCTACTGGCGGCCTCTATGCGGTGTCGGAGTGTGTGGTGCTGTTCCCATTGCTACGAGGTTCGTGGCTCACCGATCCTGGACGTGGAGGCTGAGTTTTGACTTAATCTACCAGCAAGTCGCGACTGTTCACGTTTTTGGATTTCGTTGTTGGCTGTTGGGATATTCCCACGAGCAACAACGTGTGTTTTCAAGTTGGCAAATTTTAGCCACTCTCCAGTGGAGTTTAACTGCAGTTGGTTATTTGAATGGAAGTAAGTCAGCGGAATCTTCTGCCTTGTGGCTGTTAAAGTTCCGGTTACCTACCCTGGCCGTTGAGGTAAATTCAGGCAGTGTATTTTCCTCATCGTGTTTTCGCTGTCCAGCACTGTGAGTAGTTTGACAGCTCAATGTATAATTGGTTTTAGGCTCCAGTACCTTCTACGTTGTTCCATTGAACTCCCTGTTGTGTGCTGGTCAGGTGAAGTGGAGGTTATCTTGTCGGTAGGTCCGTTGACTGTCTGTCAGTTGAGTTGTCGTCGGATAGACAATGTTTGGGCCTACTGCCTGTCTTACCTAAGCGAGCGTTAGTGTTTGAATTCCAGGACGACCCTTGGAACTTCTGAGCGCCCTTGGGTGTACTGTCTTTTCTTGTTTGTACTTGTGTGGCTTTTAGCCGATTTTTGATTACGGTTGTTTTGCCCTTTAGGTTTGGTCCTTGAGGCTAATTTAAGAACTGTTTTACGTAAAGCCTTTGGCATTTTTAAAATTAACGTTATTGAGTCTTAAGTCTTGGGCTTTCAGCCGATGTCGAATTTCAGTTGTTTTGCTCTTAAAGTGTCAGATCCTTTGGGCCTTCGGCCGATATTGAATTAAAATTGTCCTGCTCTTAAGCTGTCAGATGGTTTGGGCCTTCAGGCTACTTTAAGAACTGTTTTACATAAAACCTCTGCAATTTTTAAAATTAATTTTATTGAGTTTTAAGTGATGGGCCTTCAGGCTATTTTGAATTTAAGTTGTTTGCTCTTAAAGTGTCAGAGTCTTTGGGCTTTCAGCCTAATTAAGGAACTTTTTAAGATAAGGCCTAGCCTTTTAAATTTCTGGTTTTGGTTGAGCTTTGAGTTATTGGCTTTCAGCTGTTTTTAAATTAAAGTGGTCTTGCCCTTAAGGAATGAGATTGTACGGTGTATTCAGCTGCTAATTAAGTTCCAAAACTGAAGCTGTGTCTTTTTTTTTTAATTTTCTTGGCTCTTGTAATATTTGATGAAACACAGGGTTCTATGTTCGAGTGTAACTGACAGCCGCTTATTTTGGCCCCTTTCCACAACTTAAACTACCTGTCCTGTCCTGGTGGTTATCAGGGCATCTTCATTAAAATGCGGAAAATTAAAGGAAAAGAAACTGCTAGGAAGCACATTATTAGATGCAAATTTTCGGGACATCTATTGGTGGATATTAATGTGGGATGTGTCCAGCCTTCGCCCTTAAGTAAGCTTGAACGCTTTCAACTAGGTGTTTGAGTGTCTGTAGAGGAATGACAGCTCATTCTTTCTCAGTAGCCGAAACTAGAGAAGGTATAAATACTTGGCGCTGGAGCCTGGAACGATTTCCATGTTCTAACGCATTCCTAAGATGTTCGATTAGATTCAGGTCATGCATTGTCCAGTGTCGTCGTTCCTTACACCAGCTCAAGCATCGCTTAGAACTGATACAGGAATATGTGGCTTATGAAGAGCTGCTCGACCGTTGTAGCTCATTCTTTGTCACTCCTTACCCATACTCCATGTGGTAGCTGGACTGGTGGTAACGCTTCGGACCTCGCGAGTGATCCCTTCCGCTGATATAATGTGATTCTTTACAACCACCCTCAGCAATGTTCAATGGCCCCGTCCGTCAGTACAGCCGGCCGCTGTGGCCGAGCGGTTCTGGACGCTTCAGTCCGGAACCGCGCTGCTGCTATGGTCGCAGGCTCGAATCCTGCTCGGGCATGGATGTGTGTGCTGTCCGTAGCTTAGTTAGGTTGAAATAGTTCTAAGTGTAGGGGACTGATGATCTCACATGTTGAGTCCCATAGTGCTTAAAGCCATTTGAACTATTCCGTCAGTACAAGATATCTGGTCCTGGTTTAACAGTGGTTGTTCGTTCGCGTTCCCTCTCCACAATCACATCACATACTGTGGATTTGGTCAGCTTTAGTAGGGGCGACCCATTCTGTTGTCACCACTTCTATACTGACAACACGATACACCCCGTCTCTTTTTATAGTACCGGGTGAGACTCACGTGTCATCTGTGACGTGGTCAAATCCGCATTACGTCGGTGTGTACCGAAACGTCTGATCAGATAGCGTACACTTTTTATTCTATTTTATTTTTTGGCGTTTGCTTTCATTACCAGATAGCCAACAATAATTTACAGACAGTGGCAACAACTGTCAGTTTCGGCTATTAACTGTGTACAACATTTAAGGACCGCCGTCTTCGGTTGTTTGCAGATGACGCTGTCGTTTATCGACCAATAAAGTCATCAGAAGATCGAAACAAACTGCAAAGCGATTTAGAAAAAATATCTGAATAGTGAGAAAAGTGGCAGTTGACCCTAAATAACGAAAAGTGTGAGGCCATCCACATGAGTGCTAAAAGGAACTCGTTAAACTTCGGATACAAGATAAATCAGCCTAATCTAAAAGCCGTAAATTCAACTAAATACCTAGGTATTACAATTACGAACAACTTAAATTGGAAGGAACACATAGAAAATGTTGTGGGGAAGGCTAACCAAAGACTGCGTTTTATTGGCAGGACACTTAGAAAATGAAACAGATTTACTAACGAGACTGCCTACACTACGCTAGTCCGTCCTCTTTTAGAATACTGCTGCGAGGTGTGGGATCCTTACCAGATAGGACTGACGGTGTACATAGAAAAAGTTCAAAGTAAGGCAGCACGTTTTGTATTATCCCGAAATATGGGAGAGAGTGTCGCGGAAGTGATACAGGATTTCGGCTGGAATTCATTAAAAGAAAAGCGTTTTTCGTTGCGACGGAATCTTCTCACGAAATTCCAATTACCACCTTTCTCCTCCGAATGCGAAAATATTTTGTTGACGCCGATCTACATAGGGAGCAACGATCACCACGATAAAATAAGGGAAATCAGAGCTCGCACGGAAAGATATAGGTGTTTGTTCTTTCCACCCGCTGTACGAGACTCGAATAATATAGAATTGTGATGGTGGTTCGAGGAACCCTCTGCCAGGCACTTAAATGTGATTTCCAGAGTATCCATGTAGATGTATATTTAGGTGTAGATGTAGAAAAGATCATTCTTGTCAAAGGAAGTATAATTTTTATAAAATTTATATGTATACATTATGCTTACCTATGAAAATTAAAGTAAATCTGTTACAACAAAGGTAGTATTATTTCCACAAATCTTATAGGTATACACTTTACTTTGTATGCCCGACTTGTCTTTGATGTGTTTGCTGATTGGCGTCAGCAGTCTTCCAAGCAGTGCATGTCTTCGTTTTGGCTCTGCTCGGTCACAGTGGGCGCTCTTGCATGTGGTCTCGTGTTGGCGCCCTCTTCTGGTCCACGATCCCCATCTACCACTGATGGACGACACCAGGCAGGTAACAATTCGATTTGGTGCACTGCCTTTTGTAATTATTCGACGTCCACTCTTCTGAGCTTTCTGAGACGTCACTTTTCGTCCGTCTTGTGGCATTCGTAGAAGCAATATGCTCCTTTCGTCAGAAGGCCTTATTGGCCATTCAAACTTCTTACTTCTTCCCATTTCATCAGTGGACGTCTAAAATTCTACGGCCCTTTCGTCCACAGGAAAGGATGTTTGGTACACTTTCGGTGCCCTATGGTATAAGGGTTGTCACTACCGCCATCTGAGTGTGATAGACTGAAGTCCGTTCTTTAGAGGTTTGTTGTCCTTTCTAGTAATACTGTCTCCGCATTTTGAGACAGAGACGGGAAACCAGCCTACCATTTTCCGTAACGAATATGGATAACACGACACACATCGTAAATCATATACAGGCTGTCCAATTTACCAGACTAAGGGTCGTTAATCGGGGATACATGCCATTCTTGATTTTCCTCAGATCCCTGTGGGATACTTCGCTTTAAGAGACGGTCAAATACAGCTGATTTCAGGAATCCGTATCTTCGTTGGTAAAAACAGAACCCTTATTGAATCACTGTGTGGGTCTGTCTGTCTGTTTTTCTCGCTGTGAAAAACCTTTTTTTGTCTCACGAACGAGAGTACGTATCAAATTGAAATTCACGTCACATGGCCTTGTAGTAAATATAAGCTTTTAAGCCAATGAATATACGAGTAAAAGATACGGTCATTTGTGTCACATATTTTGATTCAAATGCGCTCATCAAAACCTATGGAATATGTGAAATTTGCCAAGGGGTGAAATTTCACTGTAGAAATGACGGAAAAACTCCGAAAATTGTTAATTTGTAATTATAACACACGAACAAAGTACTTTTTTGCCGTTCTCGAAAGTCCTGAATGTGTCGGGGCCAATATCTTATCAGTATCGAAATCGTCGAGATTCTGTATACCTGCATATGTAAAATATCTATACACAATTAAGTTTGTACGGAACCTTCTGTGCGCAAGTCCTACTCGCACATACTCGGATTTTTTTTTTTTTTTTCAATTTTGTCATTTTGATTCTTCTGACTGGTTTAACGCGCCACGCTACGACTTCTTCTCCTGTGCAAATCTCTTCAACTTAGCATTGCACTTACAGCCAACATCCTCAATTATTTGTTGCATGTTTTCCAATTTCTCCCTTCCCCTACACTTTTTAACGTCTGCAGTTCCCTCTAATACCGTGAAAGTTCCCTGATGTCTTAACAGATATCCTGCTATCCTGTCCCTTCTTCTTGTTAGTTTTTCCATATAATCCTTTCCTCGCCGATTCTACGGATTACTTGCCTCATCAGTCCATCTAATTTTCAACGTTCTTCTGCAGCACCACATTTTACTCGTACCATTCCCTTCATCTCCACTTTCCCATAATCCGTGGTTCACTTCCATACAGTGCTGTGCCCCAAACGTACATCCTCGGAAATTTCCCCTTCAAGTGAAATGGAAATGTCATGTGACTAGGGCCACCCGTCGGGTAGACCATTCGCCGGGGGCATGTCGTTCAATTTGATGCCGCTTCGATGACTAGTGCGTCGATGGAGATGAAATGATGATGATTAGGACAATACAACACCCAGTCCCCGAGCGGAGAAAATTTCCAACCCAGCAGGAAATCGAACCCAGGTCCTTAGGATTGACATTCTGTCGTGCTGACCACTCAGCTACCGGGTGCGGACTCTCCTTCAGATTAAATCCTGTGATTGATACTACTTGACTCGTTTTTATGAGGAATGCCCGCTTCGTCAGTGCTAGTCTGTATCTTGTATCCTGTTCGCTTTGTCCGTCATGTGTTATTTTTCTTCCCAGGTAGCAGAATACCTTCACTTCGGCTACTTCATGGTCTTGAAGTTTTGATGCTAAGTTTATGAGTTACTTCATTTCTGCACCTCTTTGCTACTTTCGCGTTCTTTCGTTTACTGTGAGTCCACATTATGTGGTCATTAAACTATTAATTACACAATCCAGTGACAGTAATGTGACCGTCGCCTGCGTTCGAAGCTAACGTGCAATAACCACTCACATGGCAGCATTAGCAGTGGAGGGTGTATAAAACAGTGCAGTCGTTATCGTAATGCGGAAATGGAGAAATTTATCTGACGTCCAAAATGAATAATCCTTCGCTTTCACGCCAAGGATACGGCTAAGTTTGTTACTGTTCGCATGCATGCATGGCAAAATGGCGCTGTCCAAAACTGGCACCGAGGCAACTGTGGTGCACCACAGGACATAGATGACTGGGGTGAACGACAGCTGCGAAGAGGTGTACGGGCTGATAAATGTGCAACTGTGTTGAGCTCAGATGAAGTAAGGGGCTACCAACGGTGTCACCTCAACCACTGTTCAGCGAACGTTGCTGCATATAGCCCTCCTTAGCAGGAGCTCCACCTCGCCTTCCGCATACACCTCCCATCCCCCACGCCAATCCTCTATGACCTGCTTCCTTTCCCCCATCTGCTCTTTTTTCTCGAACATACCCTCGTCCTCTACACCTCCCGCTGCCTTGATCCCCCTAATCCCCTGGTTACTCCTATCCACTCCAACCCCCACCCTCTGCCATTGCTTCACTGTTGTGTCCCCCCTACCCTCCACCTCTACACCCTTCATCTCCTTTCCCAAGATGGCTTCCATCGACTCCCCCTCCAGGGTGATTTCCTCTCTCCCTCCATTTATCCCTCCTATCAACTCTGATCCTAACCTCTCCTTCCCTTTCTCTGTCTTTTCCCGGGCTCCCTCCCCCCCTCCCATCCTGTTTCTTCCCCACCTCCCCTCACTCTGCCTCCCTCCTCTCCCCTGAATCCTTTGCACTCGCCTCCTCAGCCTTTCTCCACTCCCTCTCGCATCTGCCCTCCCCCCTTATGAGTCCACTCCCTCCATCGGTTCCTCCCTCCCACATCATTTTTCCTTGCCTTCCCCCTTTTTTTCCCCTCGTCTGTCCAGGTCCCCCCCCTCTCCGTCCTTGGCTGTGGTGTGACATTTTCGTGCCAACTTTTTAGTGCAGTGTGTTAAGTGAGTGTAGTGCAACTTTTCCGAAATGCTGCGAATAGACATCATACTGCCACTTGGTGTGATTTTTATATCTCTTGCGAACAGAAACCAGACTGTCGCCATGTTTTTTAATTGTCTGTCTACTTCCTGTGTATTTTATTAGCATCATTTCTTTGTTTTTATGTTTTACCTTCCACAATTTTACGCCATTTTACAATTTAAGTACCCGCTTTTATCGCCTGCTTTTATTGTTTATTGTCTTCTTCTTCTTCTGGTTCAAAAATTCTGTAGGCTGAACAGTTGCGTACTAAGCTGCCTCCAGCCCTCCCTCTTTGGGGGGGAATTCAATGAAGGAAAAAAAAACTGCCTGCTTCATGCACTCATGCTGACTGCTCTTCATCGGCGACGATGGCTGGAGTTTGTATCTACCCTTGGGGACGATGGCGACCCATACAAGCCGTTTGTTTTTCCTCAGTTTGATGGATTCTCCCAGTAGGACAATGCAATGTGTTAACACAGCGCCGGCCGCGGTGGTCTAGTGGTTCTAGGCGCGCAGTCCGGAACCACGGGACTGCTACGGTCGCAGGTTCGAATCCTGCCTCGGGCATGGATGTGTGTGATGACTTTAGGTTAGTTAGGTTTAAGTAGTTCTAAGTTCTAGGGGACTGATGACCACAGAAGTTAAGTCCCATAGTGCTCAGAGCCATTTGAACCATTTTTTGTTAACACAGCTCACAGGGTACGTGCGTGGTTTGAAGAGCACCAGGGTGAGTTTTCTGTACTCCCGCACACATCTGGACAACTCCACGGGTTTAAACGCAGTCGAGAATCTGTAGGACCACTTCGATCCGGCTGTTCGGGTTATGAATCCTCAACCGAGAAAGCTAGTGCATGTGGCCACAGCAATAGAGTCACCACGGTTTCACATCCCTGTCAGTACCTTGCAGGACCTCTCTGACTCTCTTTGTGCACGTTTCCGATTGCAAAATGTGGCTATTCAGGCTTCTGACAGGTGGTCAGATTAATGTAACCGGACAGTGTACATTCAAAAGACCCTATCATTTTGCCCACGTTTGATTGGAGATACAAATGTTGTCAGTAAATCTTATCATTGGTATCCTTTCACGCTGAATTTTAGTCTTACTACTGAAAACTTTCCACAGTTTTCGTCACTGCTTCACCGCGTACAAGTTGAACAGTACAGGAGAAAAACTGCATCCCTGTCTTACACGTATTTTAAAATAAGCACTTCGTTGTCGCCCTTCTAGCGTTTTATGCACGGCTTAAACTTTTAATCCCATGTTCACTGTGTACAGAAGCTGGCACCTGCATCCGCGCAGCAGCAGCCGTTAGTCCTGGTTGAAGGAAGTTTACTGGCTCGACCGACACCATGTAAGTGGCAGTTAGTGCGGCCACTTTGTTAAGCTGGTGGCGACCGCCGTCAGCTCCGTGCCGGTGCCGTGTAAAAACATCGTTTTTAGTGGCCACGCTGCTGTGTTCCCGGTCCCACGCAAATGTCGCGGGTAATTTGCACTTTGCGGTAACGCGAGCAGAGCCGTCGTGGCGGTAGGCGCAGCTGGTGTCACTGACAGAGCAGGGCCGGGTCGCTGCGGCGTGTTAATTAAGCCGTATCCTAGAGGAGCGGGTAGCGGGCCGGAGTCATGAAATACGCGGACGTGTGCCCTCCGTGGTACGCACTGCAACTAATGTGGCGCTCCACATGCAACCGGCAATAGCGCGTAGGAAGGCCGGACTTGTTATGTGTTAATCCAGAAGCATGAGACTTGTCTGGGGTGAATGAAACTTGCGCCCACTCTCTCTTTTACCGAAGTCTGCCGTGCAACTAGAGCGTCTCCGTCAGCCTAATACCTGTACAAGCGCGTCCGGCCATCCTGATTTAGGTTTTCCGTGATTTCCCTAAATCGCTCCAGGAAAATGCCGGGATGGTTCCTTTGAAAGGGCACGGCCGACTTCCTTCCCCGCCCTTCCCTAATCCGATGAGGCCGATGACCTCGCTGTCTGGTCTCCTTCAGCACACAACCAAACCCCAACCCGTAGAAGCGCTAATAATACTCTCAGTACAAGAAAACAAAACTGATGGTTAACGTATTTATAGGTTTGCAATGGAGCTGTCATTTTATAATGGCAAGATATTTTGTAAACTTTGCTATTTTTCTTCGCGAGATGTTGAATGCAGATCTCGCTGCTCGATGTGTGAACTCCGAGCGAACTGCAACGGATCACACTGTGCACAGTTCTAACGGTTCCCTAGTGCCGTTAAATAATAAAACAGTCAACAAAAATTCAAAATCCTGTGCCTGCGCCAAAACGTAAACAAATGTAGGTGGGGGGATTGTCGCATAGTATCAGACAGTGGATGGTCTCGGACAAGAGCTGTTTCGGAACTCTAGCGCTAGTGACAGCACATGGCGCACCAGTATAGCATGAATTGTTGAAGAACAAGACGACTCACGCAATTTGAATCAATATAACAATGCATTTCCGAGCGGCAACAATTTGCCTCTTCGTAGTGTATTTTTCGGTGCACCAACGTCGTTTTGGAGTGCCGTGTTCGGTTCTGAAGCAATTAATATTACATTTTTATTGTATATTTAGATAGAACTGGTATTTTTCTCTATATTGTAGGCTGAGTCAACATTTAGCCGAAGTAATAACAGTGGGAATGTAAAACTGTCACAGCGGGTAAATGGGACGAAAGATTTCCTGAAACGACAGTCGGGAAAGCGAGTGAAATATAATCAGCTCCAAGAAGTACACTAAATGGTTCAAATGGCTCTGAGCACTATGAGAGTTAACTTCTAAGGTCATCAGTCGCCTAGAACTTAGAACTAATTAAATCTAACTAACCTAAGGACATCACACACATCCACGCCCAAGGCAGGACTCGAACCTGCGACCGCAGCGGTCGCGCGGTTCCAGACTGTAGCGCCTTTAACCGCATGGCCACCACGGCCGGCGAAGTGCACTAGCTCACAACTGAAAACTTTACTGGAAAACAAAGAACTAGCCACTAAACCCTTTTTTGAATTAATATTTCTTTCGATGTGTTGTATTACGATAACAGAAGGGCGCCAGTGGAACGTTGTACCAGTAAGACGTGTTTATGAATTGTCCTACGGCATTCTCCTTAGTGGCAAGTCAGGTAGTGCTGGACATGTAATCTTCTTCAAAGATATAAGCTTTTCTGAAGGTTGTATTGGAAGATTCCTCACATTAAACATTATTATAAAACGTTACTGGATGCAATAAAATTATACGTTTATTTATTTTTTATGCTTCCACCCTCCACTCATTGGTCATTTAAATTTTTGAGGACTGAATGGAACCTGAAATTATAATGTGGTCAGCTCACGTAGTTTGTGAAAGAATCTGTCTACTTGTTCCCTGCTGAAACCTGCTGCTTACCACAGACTCATGAATTCATTTGTCCTCGACATTAAGTCTTAATGCCTTTTCATAAAATAATAGTTAAAGCTTTTACACAGTTTCATTACTGTGTTATTCAATAGATGCTTTATTTTCAGTTGCTCTACACCTTTCACCTGCCCCATGCATCTCCCCCTCCTCCCCTCTCTCTGCCCATTTTGTCCTTCTCCTCACTCTGTCCGTCACCTCCTCCATTCACTTCAACCTGTCCCTAGCCATTCTCAGCAGCATGTGTAATCCCTGCAGGATAGATCAATGAGACAGGCCAGTATTACTCCCACAACATAACTGTGATCCAGAGCAGGCAGCACATCAGGGTCACGATGATCGTCTATTTGCCACTGTTTACCGGCCACCTTGCGAAGTAGGTCGGGAAGGCAGGCCAGTACTACTCCAACATGACACGCCTGTCATGAACAGCAGCCTACCCCCCAGGACCCGGAAACTGTTTGTTTCATCTGACATATAGGCTGTCTTTCAAAGCAGGTTTATTTGGCGGGGCGATACTGTTACTGCTACAGCAGTGCCCTGCCAGAAATATGGTTTCGTAGTTATGTACACTACATAAATTAAGTAGTAAATGATAGGATTAGTGGCCGTATTGGTAGCATTGGTAGGGAAAGGAACATAAATGAATGTGTAAGAGAGAAACTGATGATTTCTCTTTGTTTTCTTGATTGTTTGGTTTGCATATAATTAGAACCATACATCATTCAGTGTTAGTCTATTGTGTATTCCACATCACCAAAGAATCCAAATTGCATTTTACAGGTAATAAAAATTAGGTGATTTGCATAACTTCTGAATTTTATCTAACCAATGTAATTATTTTTTATACAAGTATACATTACTTGCACAAATATAAAATATATACACAGTTATTGTTGTTGTTTTGTACTCAATAGAATGTCATTCATCATGATCAATGGTAAGTTTTTCTATTATTATCAATAAATGCGAAAGTTGTTTATGAGTAACAGAAGCGTGCTGTATATATGTTCAACGAAGTTTGAAGTGATGTTTGATATATTTTTGTTTTTCGGTTTTCTCTGTTTTACCTTTGTGTTGATTACATTTCGTTTTATTGCGCTGATAGGTCTGTACTGTTTTCGTTATTTTTGCTACAACATTTCTCTGTCTCGCTCCACAAATCAACAATTTTAGAATAAAATGTTTAATTCAAATATTAGCCGGTCCCTGTGGCAGAGCAGTTCTGGCCGCTCCAGTCCGGAACCCGCTGCTGCTACGGTCGCAGGTTCGAATCCTGCCTCGGGCATGGATGTGTGTGATGTCCTTACGTTAGTTAGGTTTAAGTAGTTCTAAGTCTAGGGGACTTATGACCTCAGACGTTAAATCCCATAGTGCTTAAAGCAAATTTGAACTTGAATTAAACATTGAAAATTTCAGTTTTGCTGTAAATACTGTTTGTTTTGAAATAATAGATATGAGGATAACTGTGTAGGACAAAAATGTTCCATAGGTTGCCTGGCCCTTTACAATCCTTGCTCAGTTTCTAGACAGTGCACGCTTTCGGATTTTAGGTGAATATAGTAAAGCACTGATCGCATATGTAAAGGAATTGCTCGTTATTGGGTAACACCTAACTGGTATGCATCACATCTAATGTATAGGTCGTACGAGTGGGAACTTAACTGACCAAGTCCACCGGAAAACTGCTGTTGCATGCTTACTTATGGTATCCTATGCTACGCTACGGTAGTTTTCCACCTCTAGTTACCATGAAACATGCCTATCATGCAGGGCAGCCCTTTATGCCAGGGTCTGGTAAAAACCCGTTTCTGTCTGTATCTCCACTGCTGCTGGAGCTAGGAGGTTATAAGCCCACAGTGCTGCTACTAGATGAGGCTTCAGAAGAGATCCAAGACAAATATACACACACACACACACACACACACACACACACACACACACACACAAACGCGCACACATATCCGTTCAGCCATGCGGATAGGATGCCGGGGTGGCCGAGCGGTTCTAGGCGCTACAGTCTGGAACTGCGCGACCGCTACGGTCGCAGGTTCGAATCCTGCCTCGGGCATGGATGTGTGTGATGTATTTAGGTTAGTTAGGTTTAAGTAGTTCTAAGTTCTAGGGGACTGATGACCTCAGAAGTTAAGTCCCATAGTTCTCAGAGCCATTTGAACCATTTGAACCGGGAGGCGACTTGCAAATGTCTTACATAGTCTTTTTTACGAGACAGTCCAGTATATACAAACGTCATCATCATTGGGTTTTGACTGCATAGCCCTCTATGTTTCTCTGTCTGCTGCCTTCCTCTTCATTCTTTGGTACCCTCCTTGTGTCCTGCCGACATCATCCAGCATCTGGAACCTTCTTCTGCCCTTCCCTCTCTTTCCCTGAAGAGTTGCCTCTACTAGAAGGCAACCTCTTCTTAGATTGGGGCCTACCCAGTTTAGTTTCCTGTTATTCACAAAAAACCTAAGTCGAGAAAATTATTGCGATGGGAATGAGAAGAATTACTCCATGAAATGGGAAATAAAAGAAATTATTAAGAATTACGTCCTTAAGCTAAGAACAGCAAAAATGTTTTTTATCTTAAAATGCGTACAGTTTTTACACTGAGACCTTCGTACATTACAAGCAAACATTTTTTAACTAAATGTAAGATAAATTCTATCTTGCAACAATTTTCTGGTTACAAGATGGCCATTCTTGTAACATACCTCTTGTAATGGCGAA
The DNA here is from genome assembly GCF_021461395.2 of Schistocerca americana. Classification (NCBI taxonomy): domain Eukaryota; kingdom Metazoa; phylum Arthropoda; class Insecta; order Orthoptera; family Acrididae; genus Schistocerca; species Schistocerca americana. The sequence continues at coordinate 571,451,956 of NC_060123.1, forward strand.
GTCACGCCACATAGCTACATAGACAATGCTTCATTCTTGATCTAGGTGAAAGTGAATGTTAAACACTGTTATCAGGAAGATAGTTTTTCAAATCATAACTCATACAAAAGTCTTTTAAACGTTTTTGCTTGAATAGGAAAGAACGCAAAAATGCTACTGACGAGAATAATATTATGGAATTTAACTCTGAACAAGGCGAATTTACTAACGTGGAAAACGGTTTAGGTTCATACTCTGAAAGTGATTCAAGTGTTTCATTTGATATTCTTTTATGTGAAGTTGACGCTGATCTAGACAATCCTTTACGTAATGTAAATGTTCAGAACGATGACGCTTCACATGAAGTAAATATTCCAATGCATGAGACTTCACCTGAATTGAGTAATTGATGAACCAACCGAGCAACGTACGCTGTTGTTACCAAATTTTAAAGTAATGTAGGACACCATGACAGCGCAATTGCAGAAGCAGTCGGTGCAACTACATAAAATGTCAGAAGAATTAAAAAACGCTCCAATGATTTACGAAAAGAATCCTGTGATTAAGAGACATTAACTCCAAATTTTAACACTTTGTCGGTGAAATATAATATATTAGCAGATGTTGTTTCACACTTAAAGAAGCTTTATTGCTGTCTCCCGGAAGCTGTACAGCTTTGTCTAAACAATAAAGCTAATTAAGAGCAACTGTAGTGAAGTCTCTTGGAAGAGTAGGAAGATAAGGTACAGGTGCAATACAATGATTAGTGCAAGCACATCGTTATGACTGTTCAGAATACTTTTTGCACAAAGATGTAGAAATTAGTGATACATTCAATTCTGAGTTTGAATGAGTTGTAAATGAAACGACCAGAGCCGTTGCGTTTGAGTGAGACAGTTCTGGCAGGTCGGTGAAGTCCGAATCTGCAAAAAATAAAACTAATGTTAATCAAAGATTTGCCATAATGGCTGCACAAATTACGACAATACAACAGGAATTGTCTGCGGTTAGAGCACAGTTCAGGACACCCCATCATCTGCCAATAAAGTATATGGTTTTCACAGCACTCCTGCTGCATATCACATGACAGTAACGGGAATGAATTCTGGTGACTTATACCCAAGTCGGATGCTGTACGAAGCTAGAGTAACGCCTGCACTATCTAAAGTACTCCTAGAAGAAAGTTTAATTAAGCACAGAAAATTCCACGTCTTTTTGACAGGTAAACTTACACCACATTGCATTGTGTTCAGGACGGGTTTCAGTGGTGTGTTAACCCAATCCTGGACTGAACAGCAGGATACATACAAGAGGATAGCACCCTTTTGGGCCACAAACATGGCAAAGCTTACGGACAATTTGAAAGAGCATTTCTAAGCACTAGTGAAGATGCTGTCAGGAACGACTTAGGAGACAGGTATTCAATCCCGAGCGCTTCCATACTAAACGGTCTTCTTGGATATTTTGAGGATTTTCTAAGTAGAACTCGTTATTGAGACGAGACTCTTTCTCACACAGACATGTTAACGAACTTGAAGGCGAAATTACCTTCCTATGTTCGTGAGAAGTTAGTACACGTACCAGATGAGAACTTAGAAAACTTTATGTTAATACTATACTTAATAGACCTCTTACGAGCAGATATAATGCTCAGTAATAATAACGGTATTGGCTACAATAACATGCCACTGCCTAATCAACTGTGCGCACAGAGCCACAGCTCGGCTCAGCTGAACGTCAGCTCTGATGTATGCGGTACAGCTTAACGACCATCGCCCGCCGAAACTGAATCACAATAGCAGAAAAAAGTGCAATAAACAGCGTCCTAGTTACCAACGCAACAGTTTTGTGGGAAAAAATGGGCACGTTACTGGAATTTGCATGATGCGAATCAAAACTAAAGAAATGTGAATAATAACCACCTGCTGAATAATCTGATGCGTAATGGTCCACCAGACTCCTGACTCACAGAATCAGGGCACTTCGATAGATACCACTGAAGTGAGCAATGAGTAACAGTCGACATACAGTAACAAACCTTTGTCGAACTAAATCTTATCTCATCGAGCCCTCTGTTTCATAGGATATGAGGGAAATCAAAGCCGTCACGTTAACCTGTTAAGATATAATGAAGGAATTTATATAAGAAATTACTTAACTATGGATCAAAACACATGTTCTAATAAGCTATGCGAAGTAGTCCAGTCTTCAATCATGGCTATAGTTGGGAAGAAAATGGTTCAAATGGCTCTGAGCACTATGCGACTTAACTTCTGAGGTCATCAGTCGCCTAGAACTTAGAACTAATTAAACCTAACTAACCTAAGGACATCACACACATCCATGCCCGAGGCACGATTCGAACCTGCGACCGTAGTTAGTTGGGAAGATTCATACTTCCATGTTCATAGACACAAGTACCGCTGTTAACGTTACATTGCAGAATTTATGTAACACGATTGAGGAGATAAACAAAGCGCCGACTTATGTCGTATAAAAGTGGTGTATAACTTTAGCTTTAGGAGCAAAGACGCAGCCTGTCGAGTGGCAGACACAAATAGATTTCATAATAGAAAATGGAGTTATATTATGCCCATTCTTAACATTGAAGCATCTCCTAGAGTTGAATGCTTGCTTGGCATGGAGTTTTCCCGGGAAGTAGATGCAATATTAGACATTTGTTTGGGTAACTGCTGTTTGTGCAACGCAGGAAAAGATATAGTAATTGACTTAATACGAAACCCAGTAGCACGTGGCAGTTGTTAGCAGGATATTACGGAAAAATTCCTGAAAACAGAAAGTGCATCTGTACATAATTCTTCAAGTCTCTATAGTAAGAATAAGAATAATTTCTATAATGTCCTCTAATAAATGTAGAAATCTGACAAAGACTGAAAAATTGTGACTCCCTCGGTTTCAAGAGAGCAGAATCAAAACTTTAAATTAAATAAGCAAATAAAAAAAAAGAAAACTCAGTTCGTAGGGAATGTTTCAGCTGGTGTTGCCGCAGATGGGTCTCTGCAGTAGGCATTTGGTTCATGCAACCAGCCTGACCGATGTTCATTGGCGATGAAGCCAGGAATTCGCAGGCAAATACCGCAGCTTGACGTCCAGTGAGTGTTTATGGGTGGCCTTTCAGATGACAGGTGGCCATTGGCGAGTAGGTGTGAAACGTCTGAGAGCCAAAGCCCTCCAACAATTTTCAAAATTGTCAACCCAGAAGGGGGGAGCATTACTGTCTGCAGATGAATCTTGGCATTCCCTGGGTAATCTAGTCATTCTGGAAAGCGCGATCATGACAAGCATGCATCTGACGTTGTGGTCCAGGTCCACCCCTACATGCCACTTGATTTTCCTCAGTATGACGGCATCTACCAGCATAATATTGGAACGTGTCACACAGGTCACAGTGTATGTGCACGGTTCGAAGAGCAACAGCATGGATTTAGCGTTCAGATCTGGCAACCAAACTACCCGCCGGGATAGCCGAGAGCGCTAACGCGCTGCTTCCTGGGCTGGGGTAGGGGCGCCGGCCCCGTATCTCATCCGCCTGTCGGATTAACGACGACGGCCGGTGTGCCGGCCACCCTGGATGTGGTTTTTAGGCGGTTTTCCACATCCTACCAGGTGAATACCGGGCTGGTACCCACGTCCCGCCTCAGTTACACGAGTCACAGACTTTTGAAACACATTCACACTATTTCACGATTTACACTAGATGCAGACTGCTGGGGTACACTAATTCCGTCCTGGGGGGTACGGGGTGGCGGCAGGAAGGGCATCCGGCCATCCCTTACAATTAACATGCCAAATCCGGTTAACCATGGCTGACCCTGCGTAACCGCGGGAAAAGGCGCAAGTGATAGAATCTGGCCACCAAACCCCCTGGAATTAAACCCAAATGAGAATCTGTGGGGCCATCTCGTTCAGGCTGTTCGCACCATGGACCCTCAAACGACAAACATAGCACAGCTGAACAAGGCATTGGAGTCGGCATGGATACACGTCTCTGTAAGTACCTTCCAGAACCCCAGTCCCTCTGCTCTTGCTGATATCACAGCAGTCTGGGCTGCAAAAGGTGGTTATTAAGGCTTTTGGTAGGTGGCCACAGTAATGTGTATGACCAGTGTATAAACATAACTGCAAACCTTAGTGAGCCGTGGCGGCTCATATCGATAGTGCCACTCTGGTGGTTTATCCTTACTGCCACGGTCAGGGCGGTAAGCAGCGCCCTCTGGGGCCTGCGCGAGGAGTAACGAGGCGAGGTCCTGTGGGGTGTGCTCTGGGACGTCGTGGAAGACGGTTGTCGGGTTGACGCAGCGAGTGTGGGACTGGGCCTATCGCATGGAGATATACAAGTTGGCTCTGAACGGCAGGCGCCGTATCAAGCAGCGGGAAGCGGGCGTCCTGTAATTTGTGTGAAGGAGTAACGATTTTGCATTGGATGTCCAAGTGGTTTCCGAGAGTTGCGGTGGCTGCTTTCGGAGAAGAGAATTTGTAAGACCTTGTCTCTACACTCTTTTCCGTGCGATGTTGCTGCCTGCCATTATAAACGGGTGAAAATCAGGCGCTTGTATTGACTATACGGAAAGTGATGTAAAATTACATTTGTGATTGAGTCTCACTTGTACTATGACAATTTAGAGGCGAAAACTGTGGTGGTTTCATTAGGTCTGGTCCTTTGCTGTGCAACTAAGGGAGTCAGTTATTTGGGGTAACTGAGGGAGTACCATTATGTTGGTCTAAGTGATACGTTCTCCACGTTTTGTCTATGGCTTTGCGAATCGAAATCGTGGGGGAGTACACGTGTGAGTAATTTGCTATTGTATTGATGGTTATGTTGTAAAGACTGCTCTCTGGTGTGTTAAATCACGCGCTGATTTGTATCCAATCTAAGCAGAAGTTACCATTGCTACTTGCTTATGTGCTACTGTCCTTATGATTGGCGTGGTTTCTCTTTTGATTGTGGGTGTGCTCACGTTAAAAAAAATTACGGCTACTATTCATACTGGTTGTCTAGTAATGAAGCTGCTTAAGCTATTATCATATGCTGGTCTGTTTGCCTATCACGTTGGCTTTCTATGCAGTAACTGAAGGAATGTGTATGGTGGTTCAAGATTGTAGGCTGACTAGTATTTGAACTGGTGTTGAGCTTAAGGGCGACATCAGCATCCCGCAAACCCGAACGCTGGTTAAATGTTCCGCTATTGGTGAGCCGGCTCTCTGTTCTTGGATTGTGTAAGGATACGTGATGAGTGCATCGCTGTAGTTTTTCGCTTGCTAAATTGCGGGGTGTCGGTGACGTCCTAGGGCTAGACTTGTAATGTATGTTGTGTTGAAAGGGAATTAACTGTACCAAACTTAAGAGAGCTTTTAGTTTGTTTTAGGTTTGTACATGGAATGATGTTAATATTTTGTCGATTGCGGCAATAACTTCCTGTGTGGGGAAATCCTCTGAGGGACTTGTATTGTACTGTTGCAGTGCAGTCCATCTGAAACGTGCGGCTTAAAACTTGGGACTGATTTTATATATTACTGTTAAACTTAAATGTCTTCGATGTAATATGGTTGTTGAGGATTATGTGATTTTGATCGCTGGTTCCTTAAAGGAAGTATTTCGTTTTAAAATATGTGCTCGGCCAGGGCCTATTTAAATATGATTTTAACTCATCATTCAAATTTTCTAGTCTTGCTTTCTTAAAAGGCTTTCAGTTAAATGATTGCTATTTGCCCGTTTAAATGTTTGAGTGACTTAAAGGAAAAGAATATTATTTTGTAATTTGTACTGATTGTTCCTTTTGGGTAATACCTGACTTATGTGTTCAATAAATGAGTGTCCAGTCAATGGTGATGCACTGTTCTATTGCTAGCCTACCCCTTCCACTCCACAGTCTATTGAGCTGCTTTGTGTCGAAATTGGGTTCAGAACATCCCTCTGACTTGACACCTCACTTAGTTTTGATTTTTTCACCAGTAACGGAATAAAAGTACCATAGTTAGAATTGGCGTCTTCAGCCATGAACGTTTTACACGCTTACCCAAGTGAAAATTTCGAAATTTTATCAGATGTTTGGTGTTGTTTTATACGTGGGAGTTTGGTTGTGTAGGGAATCGGGAGTGGGGTTGCTGCGAGAAAATTTCCGCTCGGTGTAATGAATGGCAGCTGTCTTGATGGAGACACTGAGTGAAAGGGCGACGTAAATGGTAGCGCTGGGGCACGACGTGTCCCAGGTAACAGCGTTCGCTGGCTGTACGGCGGAGTTTGGCGGAGGCGGCTGGCCGTCAGGGTTGGTGGAAGGCGGAGAGGGGGGAGAGGGGCGTGCAGGGAGCGTGGCGGCAATCAATTGGGGGCCGATTACGGCCGTAACTCAGGGCGGGGCCCCTGGCCGCTGCCCGCTGCCTGCCTGCCCTCACGATTTTATCAGAAAATTGAGGCCCCGCCGACGAAGGCCGCCTCACCTCACCTCACCTCGCCTCGCCTCACATCACCTCAGAGCGCCTCCGCGGCCGCGCGCCTGCTCCACTGTGCAGGCACCAGCCTGGCTTTATGACTCGCTGCTGTGGGGGCAGCCAACTTCTGCGCTGCTGCTCCCACTGAGCTGTCGACAGAGATCGCTTGCTTCCGAATATTTGCTGGTGCAGCGAAGCATTCCATAGTTGCGGAATCAGACTAACAAGAGGTGCTGAATTACGGACACTCTCTACTGACAACATTATTCTATACACACTGAAGAGCCGAAGAAACTGGTACACTTGCCTAATATCGTGTACGGCCCCCGCGAGCACCGGAAGCCCCGTAACACGACGTGGCATGCACTCGAGTAATGTCTGAAGCAGTGTTGGAGCTAATTGACACCATGAATCAAATGTGTGAATTCCTAAGGGACCAAACTGCTGAGGTCATCGGTCCCTAACCACGAATCCTGCAAGGCTGCCCATAAATCAGTAGAGTACGAGGGGTTGAGATCTCTTATGAACAGCACTTTGCAAGGCATCCCAGATACGCTCAATAATGTTCATGTCTGAGGAGTTTGGTGGCCAGCGGAAGTGTTTAAAATCCTAAGAGTATTCCTGGAGCCACTCTGTAGCAATTCTGGACGTGTAGGGTATTGAATTGTTCTGCTGGAATCGCCAAAGTCCGTCGGAATGCACAATCGACATGAATCGATGCAGGTGATCAGACACGATGCTTACGTACGTGTCATAGATGTCAGCTGTCAGGGTCGTATCTAGAGTTATCAGGGCTCCAATATCACTCCAACTGCACACGCCCTACACCATTACATTACACCGGCTTTAACAGTCCCCTGCTGACCTGCAGGGTCCATGGATGCGTGAGGTTGCCTCCATGCACGCACGCGTTCATCCGCTCGATGCAGTTTGAAACGAGACTCGTCCGACATGTTTCCAGTCATCACCAGTCCAATGTCGGTGCTGACGGGCCCAGGAGAGAAGTAAAGCTTTGTGTCGTGCAGTTATCAAGGGTACACGACTGGGCATTCGGCACCGAAAGCGCATATTGATGATGTTTCATTCAATGGTTCTCAAGGTGTCACTTGTTGATGGCGGCCCAGAATTGAAATCTACAGCAATTTGCGGAAGGGTTGCACTTCTGTCTTATTGTGCGGTTCTCTTCAGTCGTCGTTGGTCCCGTTCTTGCAGGACTTTTTTCGGTCGCAGCGATGTTAGAGATTTGATGTTTTACCGATTTCATGATATTCACCGTACACTCGTGAAATGGACGTACGAGAAAATCCCCACTTCATCGTTGACATAGTAGATAGTGTCGAAAGTACCATGCAGCTTTTCGCGGATGATGCTGTAGTATACAGAGAAGTTGCAGCATTAGAAAATTGCAGCGAAATGCAGGAAGATCTGCAGCGGATAGGCACTTGGTGCAGGGAGTGGCAACTGACCCTTAACATAGACAAATGTAATGTATTGCGAATAAAGAAGGATCCTTCATTGTATGATTATATGATAGCGGAATGAACACTGGTAGCAGTTACTTCTGTAAAATATCTGGGAGTATGCGTGCGGAACCGGTGCCAGGTTGAGATTCATTAGAAGAGTCCTTAGAAAATGTAAGCCATCAACAAAGGAGGTAGCTCACAAAACTTTCGTTCGACCTATACTTGAGTGTTGCTCATCAGTGCGAGATCCGTACCAGGTCGGGTTGACAGAGGAAATAGAGAAGATCCAAAGAAGAGCGGCGCGTTTCGTCAGAGGGTTATTTGGTAACTGTGACAGCGTTACGGAGATGTTTAATAAACTCAAGTGGCAGACTCTGCAAGACAGGCGCCCTGCATCGCGGTGTAGCTTACTGACCATGTTTCGAGGGGATGCGTTTTTGGATGAGGTATCGAAAATATTGCTCCCCGCTACTTATACCTCCGGAGGCGATCACGAATGTAAAATTAGAGAGATTCGAGCGCGCGCGGAGGCTTTCCGGCAGTCGTTCTTCCCGCGAACCATACGCGACTGGAACAGGAAAGGGAGGTAATGACAGTGGCACGTAAAGTGACCTCCACCACACACCGTTGCGTGGCTTGCGGAGTATAAATATACATGTAGATGTACCTCGGAGATGCTGTGTCCCATTGCTCGTGCACCGACTATAACGCCACGTTGAAACTCACTTAAATCTTGATAACATGCCTTGGTAGCAGCAGTAACCGATCTAGCAACTGTACCGGACACTTGTTGTCTTGTATACGCGTCGTATTCTGCCTCTTTACTTATCTCTTGTTTGAATACGCATGCATATAATAGTTTCCTTGGCGCTTCAGCGTGTAATGCAAGTCATTAATAAATTACGGACGACAAATAGTTTACTATCAGAACAGACCTTGCCGTTAATACATCTCTGCATACAAAAGCGAATGTCCCGACAGACTGGCCCCCACATTGACTCATCATCGTCCAGCCCAAACCGCTAAGGATAGAAACTTGAGATTTGGAGAGAGTGTTGATCTTATACTGCAGGCGTCGTCTAAGGAGAGATTTTCCGAAATTGCATCCCTTAGGCGGTGAAATAGGGCATGACAGGTCTTTATAAAATGTGGAACCTAGAATTGCGAAAATTGGTATTTAGTTTCTCGGTCAGAAATAAAGAAATAGGTGTTTTAGCATTTTTGGAAATAGTAGGTAAATGTTTTCTTTAATAACTCATTATTAGAGAAGTACTAAAGCATCTTTAAAGCTATGTCTATGAAAATTGCTGGACTGCTCCGTTAGAAATAAAAAACAAAATTTGGAAATTCAACACCTAAGAAGGTGAAACGGAGATGAAAATTTTCTACGAAAGTATTTAGTTATATTAAAACATATTTAAAGCTGAGTCTTTAGAAACTGGTATCTGATTTGTAGGGGATGAAAGCTATAATGGAAATATCATCACAAGAACTCAAAAGGCATTATTAATAAAGGCCTCCAGCTCTAGCTACCAGAACCGCTTTCTCGTCACAAGTACATCTGGAAAAGACGCTTCTGTGGCCTTATTAGCGTGAAAGGCTGCAATTTGTGAACAACATAAAATCCGGTTAAAGAGAAACAAAACAAATAAAAACTGTGCAGACCAACAGCATACGCGAGCGAAGCAGTGGGCGCTAAGGTAGTTCACTAGAAAAAAAAGGCAAAAAAATCAGATCCTTAACGTAATGGAGGAATCACAATACATAGTCCACAGGCCACCTGAAAGAATGTGGCGGAAGGTAATTTTGATATCACTAACTGATCTCCCTTTCCCTGTTCCACATGCAAACGACACTTACGGGGAATGAGTTTCGATAAGCCTCTGTTTATTTATTTATTTATTTGAATCAGTTATCTACCTAGTTTGATGCGACCTGCCATGAATTCCTCTCCTGCGCCAACCTCTTCATCTCAGAAAAGCACTTGAAGTCTACGTCCTCAATTATCTGCTGGATATATACCAATCTCTGTCTCCCTCTGTAGCTTTTACCGTCTACATCTAGTACCATGAAAGTTATTCCCTGATGTCTTAATACATGTCCTATCATCTCGTTCCTCCTCCTCGTCTGCGTTTTCAATATATTCCTTTCTTCTCCGATTTTGCTCAGAACCTCCTTCTTCCATACATTACCAGTCTGCCAAATTTTCAACATTCGCATGTAACACCACACCTCAAATGCTTCGATTCTCTTCTGTTCACGTTTTACCACAGTCTACGTTTCACCACCATATAATCCTGTGCTCCAAACATAATTTCTCAGGAATGTCTACCTCGAATTAAGGCTTATGTTTGATACTAATAGACTTCTCTTGGCCACCTTGAATCGTCCGTCATGGGTTACTTTGGTGCCTAGGTAGCAGAATTCCTTAACTTCTACTTCTTTGTGACCGTCAATCCTGACATTAAGTTTCTCGCCATTCTAATTCCTTCTGTTTCCCATTACTTTCGTCTTACTTCGATTCACACTTTCCACATTCTGAACTCATTATACGGTTCATTCCATTCATTAGATCCTGTAATTTTTCTTCTCTCCCACTGAGGATAGCAATGTCATCAGCGAATCTTATCACTGATATAATTTCACCTCGAATTTTAACTCCACTCTTGAACCTTTCCTTTCTATCCATCATTGCTTCATTGATGTATAGGTTGAATAGTAAGGGGGAAAAACTACGTCCCTTCTTACGCCCTTTTAAATCCGAGCACTTCGTTCTCGGTCCTCCAGTCTCATTGTTCCCTCTTGCTTCTTGTACATATCGTATATTACCCATCTTTCCCTATAGTTTACCCCTCTTTTTCTCCTAATTTCGAACATTTTGCACCATCTGACATAGTCGAACGCTTTTTGCACGTCGACAGCCCCTATGAAAGTGTCTTGAGTTTTCTTTAGTCTTGTTTCCATCATCAACCGCAATGTCAGAACTGTCTCTTGTGTCTTTACCTTTGCTAAAGCCAAACTGATCGTCATCTAACACCTCCTCAATTGTCTTTTCCTTTCTTCTGTAAATTATTTTGTCAGCAACATGGATGTATGAGCTGTTAAGCTGATTGTAGGATAATTATGCACTTGTCAGTTCTTGCAATTTCGGAATTTTGTGGATTCTGTTTTTTTCGGAAATCTGATGATATATCGCCAGTCTCATACATTCTACTCACCAACCTAAATAATGGTTTGTTTGCCACCCCTCCCAACGACTTTAGATATTCTGGTCTAATGTTGTCTATCCTTTCTGCCTTATTTCATCTTATGTCTTCTTAACCTCTTTCAAATTATGATTCTAATACTGGAGCTCCTATCTCTTTTACACCGACCCCTGTTTCTTCTTCTATCTCATCAGACAGGTCTTCCCCCTCATAAAGGCTTTCACTGTACTCTTTCCTCCTATCCGCTCTCTCCTCTGCATTAAACAGTGGCATTCCCATTGCACTTTTATCGTTATCACTATTTCTTTTCATGTCACTGAAGGCTGTTTTGACTTTTGTATATGCCAAGTCCGTCCTTCCCACAGCAATTTCGTTTTCGATTTCTTCACATTTTTATGGAGCCATTTCGGTTTAGCTTCTCTGCACTTCCTATTTACTTCATTTCAATGGGATTTGTATTTCTGTATACCTGAATTTCCCTGAAGGCTTTTGTACTTCCATCTTTCGTCGATCAACTTAAGTATTTCTTCTGTTACCCGTCATTTCTTTGTACCTATGTTTATCTTCCCAGCTTCTCTGATTGTCCTTTATAGAGGTTATCACTCCTCTTCACTAGCTCTAAATTCTCAAATCTTCTCGTTGTGATTTTTACCAGTGACATATATTGTCAGACTCATTCCAGACAGTAATCTTCCGAAATTTAAATAGTAAACCTGTGATGTACGATTTCCCTCCTGTACCGTCTGCCACTGGAGTTTACTGAGAATCTCTGCAACTCTCTCGCGCCGAGTAAACGATCTCGTGACCAAACGCGCCGCTCTTCGTTGGACCTTCTCTAGTTCAAATCCTTCATCGGGTATGGATGTGTGTGATGTCCTTAGGTTAGTTAGGTTTAAGTAGTTCTAAGTTCTAGGGGACTGATGAGCTCAGATGTTAAGTCCCATAGTGCTCAGAGCCATTTGAACCATTTGAGTCCTACCTAGTTCGGGGCCCAGACTGATGAACAACACTCAAGAATCGGCCCAAGGAGGGCCTTGTAAGCCATGTCTTCCGTGGATGAGTTACATGTCTTTAAGGATCTTCTACGAATCACAGTCTGGCATCTGCTTTTCCTACTATTTCTTTTTTGTGCTCATTCCATTTAAGATCGCCCTGAATATTTACTCCTAAAAGCTTTCGGTGGTTACTGTTTCCAGCAATTTGTCATAAATAATGTGATTTTACAGTAGTGGATTTCTTTTCCTATGTATGAGCAATATATTACATTTCCATACGTTCAAGGTCAATTGCCAGATCTTGCTCCATTCATTTGCAAATCGATAATGTCTTCTGGTATTGCTATTTTCTTATAGATAACCACATCATCTGCAAACAGTGTTAAAGAGCTTCCGACGCTTTCTACTAGATCAATTATATACATTGTAAACCTCAACGGTGCTATCATACTTCCATGGGGTGTCCGGAAATTATCTTTACACCTGTCGATTTCTTTACGTTAAGAGTATCGTGCTGAATTCTATCTTCAAGGAAATCTTGATTCCAGTCACACATTCTGATAACCGGTAAACTCGTATTTTTTCACTAAACTGCAGTGCAGGAACGTTTCAAATGCCCTCCTGAAGTCAAGGTTCAAATGGCTCTAAGCACTATGGGACTTAATGTTGTGCCTAGACAAGACAGCCTAGACAGAATGAGAGGAAGCCGAAAGGCACGCGCTAAAACTCACGCAGGATGGCGTGAGGTCTGCAACAGGATACGTAATGAATGCTATAAAGAAAAGTACGTAGCTTCTGGAATACTTAACTTTAATCCATCATTTGTGTACATCGTTCTTGGTGAGACATGCTTCATACGATAACTATCAATTGCTATGTAAGGCTAATGGCGCCTTGCTAGGTCGTAGCCATTGACTTAGCTGAAGGCTATTCTAACTATCTGCTCTGCAAATGAGCGAGGCTTCGTCAGTGTGCATCGCTAGCTACGTCGTCCGTACAACTGGGGCGAGTGCTAGTACGTCTCTCTAGACCTGCCGTGTGGTGGCGCTCGGTCTGCTATCACTGAAAGTGGCGACACGCGGGTCCGACATGTACTAATGGACCGCGGCCTATTTAAAGCTACCACCTAGCAAGTGTGGTGTCTGGCGGTGACACCACACTTAACATCTGAGGTGATCAGTCCCCTAGACTTAGAACTACTTAAACCTGACTAACCTAAGGACATCACACACATCCATGCCCGAGGCAGGATTCGGACCTGCGACAGTAGCGGTGGCGCGGTTCCAGGCTGAAGCGCCTAGAACCGCTCGGCCACAGAGAACGGCGAAATCAAAGAATACGGAATGAACCTCAACGTCATTTTCTACAACTCTATGGATTCTACGGAGGAGCAGAGCAAGCTGAGTTTCTCAAAAGGTATATTTACAGAATCCATCTTGATTTTTAAAAAGGTGATTTTCGTCCTTAAAAAAGTCATAATTCTTGAGAATAAAACATGTTCCATAATTTTACAATCGATTGACGTCAACGATGTAGGACTGTAATTATGTGCATCTGTCCTACGACCGTTCTTGAAAACAAGAATGATGTGCGCTTTTTTCCACTCGATAGGTACCCTTCGTTACTTCAGCCAACTACGGTAAACTGTTTCTAGAAGGAGGGCAACTTACTATGCATAATCTTTGTAGAATCTTAGCTCTTGTTCACAGCACTTTTGAAGAGAGCTGAAGGAATCGCCAATCCACAACTAGAACATCGGGCAGGATTCAGGAAGCGATGGTCTTGCGCAGTGCAATTGCTGAATCTAAGGAAAAACAAGAAATGAGGAAAATCAGACACTAGAGATACGAGATAGCTTTTGCAGATTTTAAAAAGGCCTACGCCTCAAATCGTAGAAATACATTGATAAACACTATAAAGGAATTCCGAGTCGATAATAAAAAATGTAAATAATTAAAGGAAATTTAACAAACAGCGGAAAGTAAATGCGCTTTAGAGTAGATACTGAGGAAATGGAGGAAATCCATCAGTACTCAAGGTGTTCAAGTAGAAAGAAATTTGCAGACAACGTGCCGTTAATTACTGGCTCACTGGATAGTGCCAAATAACAAATCGCAGAACTATAGAAAAAAGCAGCCGAAACAGGAAAGCAAATATCGTCTGAAACGGACGTAGTTTATGGCAAATATAAGTGACCCCCCCTCCCCCCCCCCCAAAAAAAAAAAGAAATCTTAAAATTGTTTTAAATACCTAGGTGAATGGATCAAAAGTCATAAAAACGAAAATATTACAGTAGAAAATAGAGTACATAAAATGGTAAGGACATTATATACGACGAAAAACAAATATAACAAAAATTCTTTCTCGTAGTACCAACAAACTACGCCATCAGGCAGTGGTAAGGTCTGAGACACTGCATGCACAGAAACACTAAACCTAACCATGGCTGAATATCTTGAAAAATCTGGAAGAAGTTGAAAGAAGAATTCTAAGGAAATTGCTGGGACCTAAAAGTAATAGCATATCAAACAGAGAGCACTGTTTGATAACCTAAATTCTAACTGATCTAATTAAGAAAAGAAGACTGTTGTATTATTGGCGCATATGCCCAATAGATAATAACAGACTTACCAAAAAAGTCTTCAACATACTAAACAGCTGAAAATCCAAATCCACAATGGTTCACTAGAATTCACAAAGATATGGAAAACATTGAAATTATAAAGGACATAGTGGAAACAAATTACTTTTTAGAGAAGCAATTGAATAGGCAGCATTTCAGAAAAGAAAGAGGTCAGCAAATGTAAGGATGGACCCAGGAAGAAAAGGAACGGTACTCTCGATGGATAAAGGAAATATTGGAGGAGACAAAAATAAAAAAAGAAAGAAACCCAAAGTTTATTTGTTTTACCCTTCAGAAGGTTTAATCGAATAGATAAATGAATAAAGAAATCTCACTTGATGGAGTGTGCTAAAGAACGTGCCCCTTTACTAGCAGCATTGTCCTGACGTCACGGTAGAAAGCTTTTCCGAAACCAAAGACAGTCTCATTGGTAATGTAAACGTAGCCAAAGCCTCATAGACATGCAAAAAGTGATCGGGGCGAAAACTGGGATGACGAGAGTCATGCGTGAAGCGTTCACCAAAGTTGAAAATAAAAGTCTGTCTACCGATCTAACAGAAAAACATAGAGAATTTTGATGTGACGTTAAACTAATAAACGGATCAAAGTCCTCTGTCCAGATACTCGCTTATCACAAAAGCGACGAAATGGAGGATGGCAGAGAAGGCTGAAATACTTAACTCCTTTTTCGCGTACTGCTTTACTGTACAGATCGTACCGTGAGTCCTTCTTTAAACCGTTACGCGAATGCGAAAATATTAGATATCGAAATAAGTGACCTTGACATAGAAAAGAAACTAAAATAAGAGAGGAAGGCGTCTGGACGTGATGATATACCTATGCGAATCCACATAGATTGTGGGAATAAACTGCATTTCTTCTAGCACCCGTATACCGTATATTGCCCCAAGAGGGAAGCGTTCCAAGTGGTGGGAAAAAAAGCGCAGGTCATTATCGTTTTCAAGAATTGTCCTCGAACAGACGCACACAACTATTGGCCTGCGTCACTGACGTCAGACTCGTGCCATTTCTAACACAAGGATGCGTAACTAATAAAACCTGTGCTTGATTCTACCTCATAAAACAGTGAAGGATGTGGCGACGACGGCGGCAGCTGGAGCTAATCAGTATCATAGAATATTTGTGATAGAATCGGTACGTAGTGACATAGATTAAATTTTTCCCTTTCACTAAAAGGGAGCAAATGACATAAGAAGTTGACTTTACTCCGACAAGTAAAGCTAAGCCATTCATCGTAGGAGCATTCTGAGACAGTTGGGAGCAGCAATAACACAGATACTCCTTACATCGACGATCTGAACAGGTTAGTATCATTAATGATGTATATACTTATTCTTTCTGAAAGTTCATCAGCACAAAAAAATCCTCAACCATTTGACAGCCACTGCTGAGTGAAGGTTTCTCTAGACGTGACCGTTGCGATGTAATTGTTCAAATAGACCTTAAAATTATACAGTAATCAAATTATTATTGTAATATGCATCATGTGTCACTTCTTCCAGAAAATTACTTACTTTCATGGAATAAAATTGGCCGAGGAAAGAAACTTTATGATGAACTAATAGGTGTTGTGATCATTAACTTTAACAATTTACTTACAAATATTAAAATTATGTAATCTTAAAGAAAAAAAAAACAGCTTAGTAACAGAATCGTTTCGCATTGACTTACACAAATTACGAAAATACTAGAGAATATAGTTCGGTTTGGTGTTTCTATATCAGTTACAAGTTTTGGGTGTAAATAGTGAATTAAAACTGTAAACTAAAGTACTTCCATGTATTTAAATAGAAATTTTAAAGTAAGATGAAACCAAAGAGTCTCGTAGAAAAACAAGTAAGTAATTTAAAAATCCCACATCAAAATTCTAAGTGGCTACAGAACTCTTTGTTCTCATGTGAAAGGCATGTTATACAAAACGCAAGCTAAGTTTCAACAATTATAATTTATATGCGCTTCAATTGGCCCAGCCTGTAGTTGATGTCATTGTTTCTTGACAAATAAATAATGAAACGTGAAGTTAAAATTTTCAAGGTCCGAACAGCCGATGTCACTCAGTCACGCGAAAGTATCAGTACCTGCCAGCCACGAAGCATAAACATATCAACACCGTTGCTCGGTCAGGAAGACAGCTTCCTAGGCACTCTTGAGTGTGATTGCTAACGAGATCAGCAGAAAATGTTTAAAAGAACACAAACCGAACTATGAGAATGCAGGCTTTCTCGGCGAATCTTGATGGTAGAATTCAGCACCTCAAGAAAACCTTCCAGAAGATCAGCTACACCGAAACGCAGATTAGACGCGCTCTCAAAATGAGCAAGAAGAAGGACCCTCAGGAAGATGAGAACAGCAACGGTCCAGTGTTTCTCCCGTACGCAGGGCCGCCCACAGCCAAGACTGCTAGGATACTGGGGAAGAACAGGATAAATACCAGTTTTCGTTCTCCAGCAAAAATCAGGAATATGCTGGGCTCAATAAAGGACAACTTGGGTCTAAGAACATCGGATGTCTACAGCATTCCGTGTGAATATGGACAACAATACATTGGACAGACGCAGCGTTGCATCACACAACGCATCTCTGAACATGTGAGAAGCGTTCGCCTAGGACAAAAGGAAAAATCCGCGGTAGTGGAGTACAGCCTCAGTGAAGGACACACGTTTCAGTTTGAAGAAAACAAGAGACTGTGTAGAGCGAAAGGTTTCTGGGACTCTGTTATTAAAGAGGCTGTGGTGATACGGATCAGTGATAACCTGGTCATCCGGGATAGTGGCCTTCAACTCAGCACGGCGAGGAACACTATCAAGAATAAGACGAGAGCGCAGCGATGGAGGCAGGTCGGTGGCGGCGGATGGAATAAACAGACGAGACGCCAGGACCTGGTGGGTGCCCGCCGCGACTCCCCCCCCCCCCCCCCCCCCCCCCCCCCCCGCCGCGATGATTCCACTCGCATCTGATTGGCCCGACAGGCGCCGGCGCCGAAGATGCAGAAGAGCCCGTGGGCCAGCGGCTATAAAGATCCGGACGAGATGTGAAACCGACACCTCGCCTGAAGATGGTAAGTAAGAAACTTGCTGAAACGTTGCCGGAGAACTATTGACTCGGCTGTCAACGCGAGAAGATTTTATCAACAAACCGAACTGTCTCGTGACTCTCGTAACTTTGTATGAGAGATGCTCGGTAGGACGCAACATCGCCGAGCAGGGGTTTGACTAAGCAGTAAAGGCACTGTCACGCTCTCGTTAAGCAAATGTAGTGGAAGTGAAGGCCGCTGACGACTCGGTAAGAACAGATACGATTCGGTCATTATGAATAACGTCGTACAGCGGAGCCTCTCCTTGACGACGCAAATACTCCGCCACTACTAGCTTAGAATAGTCGATAGTAAGATCGATGGCGTTCATGTCGTTCATACTCGATTCTCTGGTTGTGGGGTGGTGATATTTTTTGTGTGAGATAGTTCTAGTGTTGGTCTCAGACTTGCCTTACAAGAAGATCAGCAATCCGTAGCTACGGATAATGAAGTCCAGCTTCCAGTGGAAGCATAGCAGCCAGCACTGCTGGGTAGACCGAGGATCTACCACCATGGCTCCGGTCCAGGACAGAAGCTACCTTAAAACTCCAGCGACGCACGATTCTGACGGCCTATCGTAATATGAGGCGACTATGAAGAGAGGGGGAACAAACACCTTACTTTCTCAAAAGTGCAGGTTCTGGAGAAGCGAAGTGTATCTGAGGCTACAAAGTCAGTTCATTTCACAGAATTTCTCGCTCGGACGAGATGTAGAAAAATTAAGAGAACAGACGAGCAATTGCGAGTCACAGCATCATTAATGACTCTAGTAAAGAGTATTATAAAAATTAATAGCGAACGGCACATTTGCACTGGAGTGTGTGTAACCTTGCGGTTTGCCTTCATCGATATAAAATATGGCCATTGTAAAGCAATCCTGTGTAGTGTCAGCCAGCAGGATTTGGACGACAAGCATTTCTTCTCACTTAGGAAATTCCTCACTTACACTGCAGACGGAGACCTGCACATTAAAACGTTGATAGGGCAGTTTAAACGCTGCCTCTCGAACCCTTGGCCAATCTGCAGAAAGTTGGAGTTCAAGAGAAGCCACATGAGGGGTGATGTATTTACAAAGGCTTTATCAGTCAGAAGAGGCTACAGGATTCACATAGTTTCAGTCTGAAATTATGAGGCTCCACAGGTCAGCTGCAGAAAAAAATATGGTGCGCCTAAGTACACTCTAAGTAAGAAAAAAAAAGATGCACAAAATGAAGGAATTCGGATAATGGGGCGGAAATCGGTAGATGTGATGTACATGTACAGACAACGAAGTGGTTACAATTTCAGCAAAAATAAGGTGAGTTGTTCAAGAGAAAGAGCTTCATACACTACTGGCCATTAAAATTGCTACACCACGAAGATGACGTGCTACAGATGCGAAATTTAACCGTCAGGAAGAAGAGGCTGTGATATGCAAATGATTAGCTTTTCAGAGCATTCACACAAGGTTGGCGCCGGTGGTGACACCTACAGCGTGCTGACATGAGGAAAGATTCCAACCAATTTCTCATACACAAACAGCAGTTGACCGGCGTTGCCTGGTGAAACCTTGCTGTGATGCCTCGTGTAAGGAGGAGAAATACCTACCATCACGTTTCTGACTTTGATAAAGGTCGGATCGTAGCCTATCGCGATTGCGGTTTATCGTATCGCGACATTGCTGCTCGCGATGGTCGAGATCCAATGACTGTTAGCATAATATGGAATCGGTGGGTTCAGATGGGTAATACGGAACGCCGTGCTGGATCCCAACGGCCTCGTATCACTAGCAGTCGAGATGACAGGCATCTTATCCGCATGGCTGTAACGGATCGTGCAGCCACGTCTCGATCCCAGAGTCAACAGACGGGGACGTTTGCAAGACAACATCCATCTGCACTAACAGTTCGACGACGTTTGCAGCAGCATGGACTCTCAGCTCGGAGACCATGGCTGCGGCTACCCTTGACGCTTCATCACAGACAGGAGCGCCTGCGATGGTGTACTCAGCGACGAACCTGGGTGCATGTATAGCAAAACGTCATTTTTTTCGGATGAAACAAGATTCTGTTTACAGCATCATGATGGTCGCATCCGTGTTTGGCGACATCGCGGTGAACGCACATTGGAAGCGTGTATTCGTCATCGCTATACTGGCGTATCACTCGGCGTGATGGTATGGGGTGCCATTGGTTACATGTCTCGGTCACCTCTTGTTCGCATTGACGGCACTTTGAACAGTGGACATTATATTTCAGATGTGTTACCCGTGGTTCTACCCTTCATTTGATCCCTGCGAAACCCTACATTTCAGCAGGATAATGCACGACCGCATGTAGCAGGTCCTGTATGGGCCTTTCTGGATACAGAAAATGTTCGATTGCTGCCCTGGCCAGCACATTCTCCAGATCTCTCACCAATTGAAAACGTCTGGTCAATGGTGGCCGAGCAACTGGCTCGTCACAATACGCCAGTCACTATTCTTGATGAACTGTGGTATCGTGTTGAAGCTGCATGGGCAGCTGTACCTGTAAACGCCATTCAAGCCCTGTGCTAAATGCCCAGGCGTATGAAGGCCGTTATTACGGCCAGAGGTGGTTTTCCTGGGTACTGATTTCTCAGGATCTATGCACCCAAATTGCGTGAAAATGTAATCACATGTCAGTTCTAGTATAATATATTTGTCCAATGAATACACGTTTATCATCTGCATTTCTTCTTGGTGTAGCAATTTTAATGGCCAGTAGTGTAATTCGAGCGATGCAGTAACATGTTAGTCCATTTCTGGCACTTACGCAAGCAGCTATTCGATTTGGCGTACACACATAAAGTTGTTGGATGTTCTCCTAAGGGATATCGTGCCAAATTCTGTCCAACTGGCTTGCTAGATGGTCAAAATCCCGAGCTCGTTGGAGGTCTCTGACCAGAATGCTCCAAACGTTCTCAAATGAGGAGATACCCGGCGACCTTGCTGGCCAAGATGGTGTTTGGCAAGCGTGATGACAAAGAATAGAAACTTTTCTCGTGTACGGGCTTGCGTTATCTTGCTGAAATGTAAGCCTAGGATTGCTTGTCATGGAGGGCAACAAAACGGGCTGCACAATATCGTCTACGCAGCGCTGTACTGTAAGGATGCCGCGGATGACAACCAAAGGGGTCGTGCTATGAAAACAAATCGCACCACAAACCATTATTACTCCTGGTTGTTGGGCCATCTGACGGTAGACGCTCTTCTTAGTATCCCGCCACTGTCCAGTGCGTCTCCAGGTACGTCTTCGACCATGAATCTGATTGACTTGAGAAAAATTGTCTACGGCAATGAGTCCCACTTCACGCTGAGCCCCGACGACCAACGAAGACGTGGCTGGACATGTTCCGACAGTGGTTGGAAACTAACATGACTGTCGTCCACCATACAGCCCGACAAGCGGGAGTGATGGTCCAGGGTGCCATTTCTGTCCATAGAAAGATCCCTGCGTTTGGAATCCACGGCACCTTTAGAACACTGCGGTACGTCAACGATATTTTATGCCCCATTTTGTTGCCCTTCATAGCAAGCCATGTTAGACTAACAATTTAGATAGATAATGCCGAAAGAGTTTCTGTTGCTTGTCTCCGTGCTTGCAACAGCCTACCTCCGCCAGCATGATTGCCGTATCTCTCCCCAATAGAGAACCTTCCGAGCATTATGGGCAGGGACCTCCAAACAACTCAGTATTTTGGCTATCCAAAGCTCTCAATCAATGCCAAGCCGAGCAGTGGTCTGCATAAGGGTCAGAGATGGACCAACGCGTTGCTGAATTGTTCGAATTGTGAAGCACTTTATCTTAAATAAATCATCCAGTTTTTCTGAAATTGTAATCATCTGTTTGCCTATACATAACTATCTCATCTACCGATTTCCGTCCTGTTCGGATAATTCCTTCAAGGAGTATATTTTTTGTGCCTTAGATTGTCAAAAATTCCCACCACTGCTAGCAACATCCTTTCAGTCTTATTCAACACATTTCTACGAGTTCCCGAAACGGAATCGGAATGGTGGCCATCCGTACAATACATGTGAGCTGATTCAACAGGGCGTAAGAGATGTCTGCTCTATGTTGAAAAGAGTGATCAGTAGCCATTGAATTTAATTCTGACACATATCGATTAGTACAAGCAAAAAGATTGGAGAGTGAATGTTGCAACGGAAATGCATGGGAACTTACAGCAGAATGAGCACTTGAGTGATGCTGTATGTGAAGGCAGCGATGGCAGTTGGTCTCAAAATCGGAGGGCTTATTTGGGAAATCATAGACTCAGACATTCCAATGACAGAGGCCATCTGGGAAATGGTATGCAAGGTCGGCCAAGGGACTGGGCAACTGGAGCAGTGGAAGTCGTCGAAATTCGAAATCCTGTTCCAGACAGTAGTCAACAAGCTTAAGTAAACAGTGAGCGGAAAATGAGTGCTGTAGGGCTGCTTTAGCTCATGTTGTGTCATTTGTATTAATTATGTAATTTGATATTTATGTTCTTAACCGTAAATATTCGTTGGTCTGTACCAGTGAGATTATTGTGGAATTTTCCTTTTGACACCTGTGGTTTCAATAGTTTGTACGTGTATATCCTTTTTGGGAGTTGATTATGCTGTGAGCCATGTTAGTATGTAAAGGAAAGTCAGTGGTCATGAATGTCTGTATGCCCACGTTTTCCTGCCTCGCAATCACATGACATGATTAGCCTATATTGCATAAGTGTAATGCCTGTTCTAAAAATGTTTTAGATAATAGAGTGCAGCTATAATCAGCGACAACAGCCACAGAATCCTGACGAAACGTATTTTTTTTATCTTTCAGGATCTTGAAGGAAGCAGCTTATGTGGTAACGAAATGTGATGTGTGACTCCACTGACACTGTATTTACCCACGCTGTCTCAGCTTATTTTCGAAAAAAGTGGTTCAAATGGCTCTGAGCACTATGGGAATTAACATCTGTGGTCATCAGTCGCCTAGAACTTAGAACTACTTAAACCTAACTAACCTAAGGACACCACACACATCCATGCCCGAGCAGGATTCGAACCTGCGATCGCAGCAGTCGCGCGGATCCGGCTTGAGCGCCTAGAACCGCGAGACCACCGCGGCCGGCGCTTATTTTCTTTTTGACGGCTTTTCCCTATGCTGTGTAACGCAAGTATGTTTTTTGTTTGATGGCAAATTTTTCTTTCAGTAAACTACTAGCTTCTGCCACATGCATTAGAGTTTTGAAGTGTGTAGCTGATTGTATTGTGGAGTGGACATGATTTTATGAGTGCCGTGAGCAGCATTTACGGATTTTCTTTTCTGTTTGGTCATACACTACTGGCCATTAAAATTGCTACACCAAGAAGAAATGCATATGATAAACGGGTATTCATTGGACAAACATATTGTACTAGAACTGACATGTGAATACATTTTCACGCAATTTGAGTGCATAGATCCTGAGAAATCAGTACCCAGAACAACCAACTCTGGCCGTAACAACGGCCTTCATACGCCTGGGCATTGACTCAAACAGAGTTTGGACGGCGTGTACAGGTACAGCTGCCCATGCAGCTTCAACACGGTACCACAGTTCATCAAGAGTAGTGACTGGCGTATTGTGACGAGCCAGTTGCTAGGCCACCATTGACCAGACGTTTTCAATTGGTGAGAGATCTGGAGAATGTGCTGGCCAGGGCAGCAGTCGAACATTTTCTGTATTCAGAAAGGCCCATACAGGACCTACAACATGCGGTCGTG
This sequence comes from Schistocerca americana, assembly GCF_021461395.2. Lineage (NCBI taxonomy): Eukaryota > Metazoa > Arthropoda > Insecta > Orthoptera > Acrididae > Schistocerca > Schistocerca americana. The sequence continues at coordinate 571,475,510 of NC_060123.1, forward strand.
CATTATGCTGCTGAAATGTAGGGTGTCGCAGGGATCGAATGAAGGGTAGAGCCACGGGTCGTAACACATCTGAAATGTAGCGTTCACTGTTCAAAGTGCCATCAAAGCAAACAAGAGGTGACCAAGACGTGTAACCAATGGCACCCCATACCATCACGTCGAGTGATCCGCTAGTATGGCGATGACGAATACACGCTTCCAATGTGTGTTCACCGCGATGTCGCCAAACACGGATGCAACCATCATGATGCTGTAAACACAACCTGGATTCATCTGAAAAAATGACGTTTTGCCATTCGTGCACCCAGGTTCGTCGTTGAGTACACCATCGCAGGCGCTCCTGTCTTTGATCCAGCGTCGAGGGTAACCGCAGCCATGGTCTCCAAGCTGATAGTCCATGCTGCTGCAAACGTCGTCGAACAATCTTGAATAAACAGTGAGCGGAAAATGAGTGCAGTGGGGTTGCTTTAGATCAAGTTGTGTCATTTGTATTAATTATGTAATTTGCTATTTATGTTCGTGCAGATGGTTGTTGTCTTGCAAACGTCCCCATCTGTTGAATCAGGGATCGAGACGTGGCTGCACGATCCGTTACAGGCATGCGGATAAGATGCCTGTCATCTCAACTGCTAGTGATACGAGGCCGTTGGGATCCAGCACAGCGTTCCGTATTACCCTCCTGATCCCACCGATTCCATATTGTGCTAACAGTCATTAGATCTCGACCAACGAGAGCAGCAGTGTCGCGATACGATAAACCGCAATCGCGATAGGGTACAATCCGACCTTTATCAAAGTCGGAAACGTGAAGGTACGCATTTCTCCTCCTTACACGAGGCATCACAACAACGTTACACCAGGCAATGCCGGTCAACTGCTGTTTGAGTATGGAAAATCGGTTGGAAACTTTCCTCATGTCAGCACGTTGTAGGTGTCGCTACCGTCGCCAACCTTGTGTGGGTGCTGTGAAAAGTTAATTATTTGCATATCACAGCATCTTCTTCCTGTCGGTTAAATTCCGCGTCTGTAGCACGTCATCTTCGTGGTGTAGCAATTTTAATGGCCAGAAGTGTAGAACGCAGAAGATATAAGGTTTTTGGCCTACAGCCTGCAGCAGATTACGCTTTTGAGTTTTTGCCAAGGTGATTTGAGTATCTGTCAGATGCTAGCTTTTGCCAATAGCGTACTGCGCGATCTTGACCTGACTTGAGTTAGGGATTTTGTTTTCCTCTGTCACTTTTGTACGTTCACTAGCCTGTATTCCTAGAAAAAATTTTCTACTATGTATTACACCAGCCTTCCCGAACTTGCTGTTTGTTGTGGTGCATATCTGACTCAGATCCTCACATGGACTGACCCATGGTAGAGCGGCAGAAGATAGTTTAACTTGTTTAAGATATGCTTAAAGAGATACTCTGCGTCAGGGTTTGCAATTAACTCTTTTCTGTGTAAACTGTGCTTTTATGTTTGGATTTGTGATGAAATAATTTAAAGACAGACATCAAGCAATAATGTAACTGAGTTGAATCTGTAAGTAGGCTGTTTAAGTTTTTATATTGGTAACGCCACGTAGCGCTCTGTATGTGCTGTGTGCAGTCTGTGGCTGGTTTGCATTGTTGTTGGAATATCTGCCATTGTAGTGTTGGGCAGCTGGATGTTACCAGAGCGTAGCGTTGGGCAGTTGGAGGTGAGCCGCCAGCAGTGGTGGATGTGGGGAGAGAGATGGCGGAGTTTTGAAATTTGTAAGACTGGATGTCATGAACTGCTATGTATATTATGAGTTTTCAACGCTATTAAGGTAAATACATTGTTTGTTCTCTATTAAAATCTTTCAATTGCTAACTATGCCTATCAGTAGTTAGTGCCTTCCATAGTTTGAATCTTTTATTTAGCTGGCAGTAGTGGCGCTCACTGTATTGCAGTAGTTCGAGTAACCAAGAGTTTTGTGAGGTAAGTGATTTGTGAAAGGTATAGGTTAATGTTAGTCAGGGCCATTCTTTTGTAGGGATTATTGAAAGTCAGATTGCGTTGCGCTAAAAATATTGTGTGCCAGTTTAAGCACAGTCTTGTATAATTGTTCAAAAGGGGACGTTTCATTAGAGGAAGAGAAATTTTACTGTTATTTTTGCATTTTAAACCTGTAAAAAAATCAATTGTTCTGGAGAACAGTTTTAAGTACAAAGTATGATTAATTTATTTTCAAAAGTTAGGAACCGCAGGAGCTGCACACAATAATCCACAAGCTCTAATTTGAAAATGTAAACGAATGGCACATATAAGCACTTGATGGTACAACATACGTTCACATCTTCTGTACACTAGGATGTAGTAACTAGAAAGTAGATCTGTATAGCAATAGAGATACCATTAGATTTCATTTTAAGATCTGAGATGACTTCGTTTATTTTTGTTGTATTATTGGTCTCAGATGAATATGTCACGTGACCTGTAAATAATAAAAAAATTAACATACTTTTTCTAGTGCAAGGGACATTAGGTATGACATGGCATTAGTTAATATATTCTCATGAATCATCATGTTCACATCATATTCTCCTGACGCAAATTTGCTAGAAACAGATGTTTCTTGTGTTAAATTTACGCAAAAAAGCAGTATTATTACAGAAATTAGGAAACACCAATGTGGGAGAAAATTTTTAACAGTGTTTGAACAATCTTTTAAGGAATGGTAGTGCTAAGTTCAATTTGGGCAAAAAATAGACAGTCACATATTTTAAGAAGGATTTTGTAACTAATCATGTATTGTGAGTTTAAGACTGGTTGGTACTGGTCCACGCAACATACAGATTATACTGAGTCTGTATTTTATGTAACACAAAAGTATGGTTACTTCAGTTGGTTAAGGCTATACTCCTAGCATCAAACGTTCACTGTGAACCAAATCTAAAGATAACTCAATGTTAGTATTTGGCACCAAGATTCCATATACTTTGCTTTGGTACCAATAACACATTTTACCTACGTATGAGTTTGAGGTACTGTATTTATTCTCACATCATGATATTATTGTAAATTAAGCAGGCAATTTGATGCTTTGGCATTTTCTGTACCCTGATGGAAGAATGTTAGGAGTACTTTTCTTATGCTGGTAGTTGTTAAGTTCGTTATTTTCTAGGATGCCTAAACCAGTTGATGAAAAATATTGCAATTTCTAGCGTTTTTTATACTTTTTCGAAAGTGGGATGAAGAGAAGGTGTGGTAAATCTGTCACCTTTCTTAGAGTGATGATGTTTCATTTTATGCCAGTATTTTGTGGTTATTTAATTGAGAGTACTGTGCATGTTTGTTTGGGAGGAAGTTTTGGATATTTGTCACTGGAAAGGTGCACTGCCAGTGTAGTCTCAAGTTCCTACTTATCGGTAGAAGGCAGTCAGTGAATTTCAACAGCAGCAACGAGTGTCCTCGGGGAGGTGAGAAGTTTTGGACAAGTGGAGCCGCAGCCCATTCTGTGCTTTTCTAAGCGAGAACCAGCACCTATCCTCGTTGTGGTAAGAAGCTCTGAGCTACTTGAGAGTAACTGAGCATGACATTTTTCTTTTTCTGACTTGAAAGAACAGCCTACCATGTCACTGCCCAACCAGCGTGATAAAATTGGCTGCTTTCGCTCCAAAAACTTTGATTACCCAATTAAATGAGTCGCCCCTACCGTAATGTGTGCCGAAGAGAGGTTGACCAAACAGCTGGACCCTGCTCCATGCCAGTACCAACTTTTTGTTTGTTAACATGCTTTCTGTATGCTTACAGTGGGAAGTTTGCCCTGTGTTCCCTGTTTTTACATAAAATAAGGGAAATTCTCTTTGATTACACTTTCAACAGCATTGATGCACCCCCTTCAGATGGAATTTTTTGAAAGATATGCACCAGAGAGTTCTGAACAAATATTCACGGACTTTCATCTTTCAACTGTCGTCTGGTGCTAATTGTTGCACAGTATTTCTCTTAGGGAGATGTGTCACAGTTGCAAGAGCATAATCCATATCATAAGCAACTTGCTGATTTCGTCACACAGTCTTCAATATAATTTGGTACCCCACGCCCCCTCTCATAGTACTAGTCTCATTTTCTGCAATCCCAAATGAGATTTTAGAGAAATTCGTTCTCTGTCAATTTTTATGTGAATTCAGTCCATTCAGTAGAGCACATCAAAAATTTGTTATACTAGGGATTGACATAGATTTAGAAATCCTTGATTTTCCTACAGTGTTTCCATGGTTAAGTAACCCACAAATAACAAATACAATCTGCCATATACCGCAGTTTTTCTCATTGTGAGGGTGTATCCTCTGTGCACAGTGGCCAAACATAACAAACTGTTATTTAATCTACCGATCAGATGGAATTAAGTTTCTCTTGAGGCATATGAGTCACAACATTATCTTCGATAATGATAGAAGCTGAAGAAATGTATTAAAAAGACTCATATGTCTCAAGAAAAATTTAATGCCATCAGATAAACAGATCACCTACTCCTGAAGTACATGGAGGATTTCCCCATTATGTACAAAGCAGACGTGTTGTTCCAAGTCAGAGAGCCTCAGCACTACTAATGATGAGAAAATGGGCTGAAGGTTTGAACTGAAATCTTTGTTCGTAAAGGCGCTGGACTTAGGTAGTCCGTACAGCTGTGGTAGTCGTAATGCTATGTTGCTGTAATAGCTAGCACATACGCTTGCTAAGCTGGAGACCAGTGTTCAAGTCCCAGCGGTGGCACAGATTTTGATTCATTTCTTCAGCTTCTATCATAACGAAGATACAGTTATTTAATGTTCATAAAAGGAAATGAGCATTTGATTTGCTAGTTAGTATGACAATGTATTTGTTTATTACACAGTTTGAGGTATTTCATTCTCCCCTAGCTCTGAATCTGATACTTTTGGTTGACCACCACTCAGTGTTCAGATATGGCAGAGAGCAACCGTTTATAGCAAGGTTTTACCATAGCTCAGATAAGGACATTCTGCGCACCTAACTCAGATTTATAACTACTGTGACTGGTTCACTTTACATTCCATTGTATGCGTATTTCCAGATATTTAATGTATATCAGCTATTCTTTGTCAATGAGGTAATGAAATAATAACGGGTCTTCCGCCTGTTCAGTCGTAATATGTTACATTTATTTATAAATGTAATCGATCTGCTTTGTATCTTCCAGCACGTCGCTACAGCTTCTAGTTCTAGAACTTTTTTTATGCAGGGTGTTACAAAAAGATACGGCCAAACTTTCAGGAAACATTCCTCACACACAAATAAAGAAAAGATGTTATGTGGACATGTGTCCGGAAACGCTTAATTTCCATGTTAGAGCTCATTTTAGTTTCGTCAGTATGTACTGTACTTCCTCGATTCACCGCCAGTTGGCCCCATTGAAGGAAGGTAATGTTGACTTCGGTACGTAGCATCAGCAGGATAGTGTTCATCACTTTGCAGTCAGTGCAATGTTTACAAATGCGGAGTTGGCAGATCCCCATTTTATGTGTGGATTAGCACGGGGCAATAGCCCTGACGCGGTATGTTTGTATCGAGACAGATTTCCAGAACGAAGGTGTCCCGACAGGAAGACATTCGAAGCAATTGATCGGCGTCTTAGGGAGCACGGAACATTCCAGCCTATGACTCGCGACTGGGGAAGACCTAGAACGACGAGGGCACCTGCAATGGACGAGGCAATTCTTCGGGCAGTTGACGATAACCCTATTGTCAGCGTCAGAGAAGTTGCTTTTGTACAAGGTAACGTTGACCACGTCACTGTATGGAGAGTTCTGTCCGTACCATGTACAGCGTATGCGGCACTATCAGCAGCTGATTGGCCTCCACGGGTACACTTCTGCGAATGGTTCATCCAACAATGTGTCAATCCTCATTTCAGTGCAAATGTTCTCTTTACGGATGAGGCTTCATTCCAACGTGATCAAATTGTAAATTTTCTGAATCAACATGTGTGGGCTGACGAGAATCTGCACGCAATTGTGCAATCACGTCATCAACACAGATTTTCTGTGAACGTTTGGGCAGGCATTGTTGCTGATGTCTTGATTGGGCCCCATTTTCTTCCACCTACGCTCAATGGAGCACGTTATCATGATTTCATACGGGATACTCTACCTGTGCTGTTAGAACATGTGCCTTTACAAGTACGACACAACATGTGGTTCATGCACGATGGAGCTCCTGCACATTTCAGACGAAGTATTCGTACGCTTCTCAACAACAGATTCGGTGAGCGATGGATTGGTAGAGGCGGACCAATTCCATGGCCTCCACGCTCACCTGACCTCAACCCTCTTGACTTTCATTTATGGGGGCATTTGAAAGCTCTTGTCTACGCAACCCCGGTACCAAATGTAGAGACTCTTCGTGCTCGTATTGTGGACGGCTGTAATACAATATGCCATTTTCCAGGGCTGCATCAGCGCGTCAGGGATTCCATGCGACGGAGAGTGGATGCATGTGTCCTCGCTAACGGAGGACATTTTGAACATTTCCTGTAACAAAGTGTTTGAAGTCACACTGGTACGTTCTGTTGCTGTGTGTTTCCATTCCATGATTAATGTGATTTGAAGAGAAGTAATAAAATGAGCTCTAACATGGAACGTAAGCGTTTCCGGACACATGTCCACATAACATATTTTCTTTCTTTGTGTGTGAGGAACGTTTCCTGAAAGTTTGGCCGTACGTTTTAGTAACACCCTGTATACAACAGAACCATGCATGAACAGTCTCATGGGTCTTATGATACTATCCACTAGATTATTCACATTTATTGTAAACAGTAATGGTCCTATGTGTAATGGTCCTTTGTGGTATGCCCAAAAGCTCTTTCGTCGGAAGATTTCTCTCCTTAAGAATAAATTGGGGTGTTGTATTTGCTTTTAACAGTTTAGTCCATACACAAAACTGCACTGATATTCTGTATAGTCGCATTTTGTTAATTATAAATGTCTACTGAAAGTCAAGGATCACAGCATCAGCCTGCGTGTCGGTACTTGAATCATCTGACACTCATGAGCAATGGGGGAAAGGGAGTTCAATCCAATTGATTTTTGGCTCTTATCTGATCTTATCAGCTGTCATCTTCAACGTCACCTGATAGCCTTCCCATGACTCTAGGGCAATAGCGTGTGGTAAATTCAATGTCATTCATCATGACACTTGGCACGATAACTTCATTCTCTCTCCCCACCCACATTTCTAGACAAATTGTGCGGCTTAAAATGGTGGAAAATTCTTTCTACTGGTTGGGGGATGAGGACAGATAGATTAATCCTCCCATCCCTCACATCTTTAGACCAATTTTTTCTCTTAAATATGGCGAAAAAAACTAAACATTTGAATGGGTCATTATGCTGTTGGTTGAGTATATGAGTACAGCACCTGTCACTCTGACCTTGACATGGGTCACTCCTCTGTGTTGGTTAGGTGATGACAGCAATTTACCCCTTTGGTGTGTCCCGCACCACTAGTCCTCCTCCGCATCTCAGCTGGGGATGGTGATTGTCATCATGAGATAGCCTTCGTGATCTGTACATCGGTCGATCAGCAGATTGGTCATCCAGTGCTGATCCTACACCATGTCAACACACCTAGCAACAAAAAACCAACGTCGTATTAGGGACTCCATTGTCCCATGCAACTTTTGTCCCACAGACTTTTCAGCTCCTATCATACTTTCGGAGCTATTCTTGGTGACAACAGTTAGTGACTCACCCAATATATATAATGATGCACCATCACACCTGACATTGCTAAAGAATTACAAGCATGTTTGTACTTATTTCTGTACCCTAATATATTAACTTAAATTAAGAAAAATAAATGTTGATTTCTATATACTGAGTGACTAGGCTGGAGAAATCAAGGTACATGGTTATATATATATATATATATATATATATATATATATATATATATATATATATATATATATGAGATGAATAAGAGCGATATACTAGATTGTTATAATTAAACTTTTGGTGTTTCGAATGCTGCAGTGCGGTCTATAGACGTCACAGGAGGCTGATACGTCGTAGGTATGTTCATTAATCGGTGCTGAAAAAATAATAGTTCCACTTTTATCCAATGGATGGGAATATGCCACTGTAAGGAATGAGAATGTGGCGTAGGTATAGGAAAAGGCGAAGAGCGATCAGACACATGATAACGGTTGTTCTGGCTCATTTATTAAGATACGGTCACAAGTTACAACAGTTACAACATGTGATCAATATGACCTCCCATCTCAGCAGTACGCTGTGTCCATAACACAGCATGTTCGATGGTTGTTCACAGCACATCTGGTGTAATAGAGCCGTATGTCGTCGTATGAGATCCTTCAGAACAGGAAGAGTCGGGATGCTTCCCTGATAGATGCGATCTTTGACATATCCCCAGAACCAGAAGTCACATGAATTTAAGTTGACGGATGTTTGAGGCCACACGCCTTGAAATTGCCTAGAGGTGAACCGGGTGCTACTGAAGATTTCTCGAAGTACAACTTTCACCAGGCATGTGACATGTAGCGTCGCCCAATCTTCAATAGTGGTGTGGATGTAGTTGCCTTACTGCAAAGCTACTATCACTTGTTGCACAATGAGGTCCTTATTGCGCGCAGATGTCACAGTACACTAAAGAGGACCAAGGTGTGTCATCGCCTCGAAGAAACATAGAACAAGAATTGAAGAGCTTGTAAAACCGAACCACACAGTCACATAAGATGAATGCAGTGGATGTTCTTGCACAACATGTGATGGAATAGGGCCCCATATGCCTCAGTTATGTGCAGTTATGGCACCATGAAGAGTAAAATGTGCCTCATCTGTTCAAAGAACATTCCCCAGCCACATGTCACCCATTTCCATGGTTACCAAAAACGGAAGTACAAAATCACGGTAATGTAGCCTATCTTGGGGCTTCATTTCGTGCACATTCTCAATCTTTTAGTGATACAAGCGTAAAATGCGTCGCACAATATTTAACCCATTTATTGACATGATGTCTCTTCGCAGTTGTTTCCTCATGATATTCCTACAATGCAGCGATGCTATTATTGCCATTCTGATAAAACAACTTTACAAGCGGTGCAAGGTCTTTCTTCTCAATAGCAAATTACCTTTCGTTCTGAAGACTTCGACCTTATTAACCCTTCACACCAACAGTCACTTCACAAAAGAAATCAAGACATCGCCAAGCAACAAACAGGTCACTGACGTCAAAACAGGAAACATGTCACATTATGACTACTTACAGCGCCATATTTTAACCTGGTGGAAGAAAGTGGAGCTATTATTCTTTGTCAGCACACTTTGCAAGCGCACCGATTAATGAACGTATCTAAGATAGTTCGGCGTACTGCGATGTGTCCGGTCTACACTGTAACACTCAGAACACTGACACTCTAATTACATCCACCCGGTATATGACAAAATAATTTCTGGTTTATTCTCAATATAATAAGTTTTTATTTGGAGAAAATGTTTTTGTACAATGAATATACGAGGGTTGGAACTTTAATAGTGGCAGCTACTAATTTACAGCTAGTACAAAATAGATATGTGTTTCTAAGTTTTAGTGACCTTCAAAGTAGTCACCAGCATTGTGTATAACCCGCTGCCAGCGATGTGGAAGCGCAGAATACTCTTAGCAGTGCCACTTGTGTTGACATTTCGAGCGGCGCGATCTATTGCCCGACGAATTTGTAACAATTCTGAAGCGAATGCCGTGAAGTGTTTCCTTCAGTTAAGAAATCGAGTTGAACTCACGAGGGCTTAAGTGAGGGGAGTGCAGTAGGTGGTATAGCACTTAGCAGCCCCATCAGTCAAACAAATCAGTAACAGCTTGCACTGTGTGTGCTTGAGCATTGTCCTGCAAAATGATGGTCAGGTTCTGCAGAAAGTGTCATCACTTCTGTCTCTATGCTGTTTATTTTTGGAGCACAACCTACGTCCAGCTTACAGACGGACTGTATGGAGGATGATCGACGACAATGAACCTAAGGTGCCGCATTTTTACGGGTCGCAGAGCTCGTTTGCGGTCTGGTATTGTCTTACTGAAGCGGAGGGTGCTCCATGTATGGACAAAGTTTTTTTGCGGTACTGAACTCTATTACAGCGTGCTGTTTATCATGTACTGACATAGTTGTGTTACACACTGCCATATTAGATGCTGCAGAAGGATGCAACTTGCTTTAGAGAAGATGGAAAGGTGACTGAGTATTATGCGTGACATGTGATACCTTAACAGAAATTGAGAACAGAATGAAAAATTCGGAGGTATTACTTCTCAGCACACCCTTGTGTAAACGGTTTTCGCGAACTCTGTCGAAACCTTAGCCCACTGTAAAGCGACAAACTCATTAACGCAAGTGGTGACCCATTAACATTTGGCTTGGCACTATCCCAGCAAGTAATTATGTGAATTTCTCAATGGTTTCACAAATTCTCCATTGTCTTGCCGAGTACTGTTTATTAATTATTTAAAAAAATCGTTTTCAAATTCACACATCATGAAATCCCTGACATTGATGTTACCCTCAATACACTTCTTCAAAGAGCGTGAGTCACTGAAGGAAACTGCGTGGGTGACTCAGATCAGTTTCATCCCCAACTTGATGCTGGATGATTCTATACTGCATTACACATCTCTGTTCATCCCCCAGCGTAGTCATCAGCTAGGAGAGGGAACCATTGTGTGAAACTAGGCACTCCAGACATAGCGGAAAATCACTGGGCATGTCATGCAAACTATTAGGATACACCAGTTCTGCCTCCGCAACATATCTTACAACAGAATCCGCAGTCACGTCGTCGAATTTACCTAACTCGACGATTTAATCGTTGGACAGCTGTCGAAAGCTTTCAGTCAGCAGAGATTGTTGAGTGGTGTGCCAGTATAAGTTATTTATAACCAGTTACAGGATGTAACTCCCAGGTTATTTGCCATGCCACGTATATGGGCAGATTGGAATACCCACAAATCCCATGCACAATAAAGATTAACAAGTCAACATCAGTCAATAGTTCGATAGTGACACGTGTTTTTTTCAATGTGGCGTCCCAGATCCTAGTATGGTGTAATGGAAGGAAGAGTCTAGCATGTTAGTGGTTGTGCATACACTCTTGATTTCTCGAAAATACCTGCAAATAAGCATACATCTGTGTCCATACCCCTAAAGCAGAAATGCCGAACTCCTGCCTAATATTCACCACATGTCCATAATCCGCATCCATTATGGAACTGCCTGTAAGATTCCTGGTGAATGTGGCTCTATCGGCCAATGGGTTTTACTTGAGTCTTTCCATCGAATGCTGTTACTGAGAATGGAAGACTACCATTCATGAGCTGAAACTTTGCAGCATAGGGTGAGAGAGAACAAATTACTCTCTCACCTATTTTTCTTATACGCAAAAGTTAACGGCCTGAGCAGACATTGATGGAGCCTGGTAGGGTGCTAAAAGGGAGAGGTACTTTTATGGTTCTTAGTTTTTAGAAACGGCATGTTGAAAGTTGAAAGCAATTAGCGGTGACCCCATCCCTCAGTAATCTTACCGAACAGGCCCACTGCCACACAGGTCAGACAGAGCACTCCATTGTCAAGACAGGTCTCCAGCAGGACAATGCTGCTATACTCGCATTGCCACCAGCCAAAGGCTGGGCTGGGGTGTTGGATTGAAGGGACGCATCTACACAGTGGAGTCATAAACTGGCATTGTGTGTAGCGGCACGCCTGATAAAAATTCACAAGTTTTCATGTTCGCCAATATTGCAAATAGGCCTGTGACCCACTTCCATCTGTCTCCAAGGTCATATAAGAAACTCTGGCGTCCGAGAAACGTTTAGAGATAGAATCTTTTTCACGCCTTATAGCTAGGACCAACATGCTCCAAAGCACAGGCGATTTAGATAAAGATGTTTAAGACTGTATCTGTTCGCTTGTTGTCGTGGGAAGTGATGCAACATCAGAGGAAAACATCTTCTCCCTCTGCGAAAACTTAAAAAAGCCAGTAATTGGTGGTTTCTTTTTTTTCCAGAGACGCAAGTTTCTTAAATCTTGTGCTGGTTTGACGTGAGTTTTCGCTGTCGTGTAGGAGAGGAGGTTTAGCACCTCTAAAGCCCTGTGATTGGCTCAAGACGGGGTGAAGGCAGTGTCATTCATGCACTTTACACTAAAACGGAATTTTTTTATCTGGAGAGTTGCGAGGCACTCGTATTCTGGACTTCTGTCTGGAAGTAACTTCTGGTTGAAGCTCTGGCATGTGTGGGTTGGTGCTTGGGACCTGTCCTGAGACTGACTTCACTTACGAGTAGTTAGACTGGAGAGCCTGTGGTGAAGTTCATACTGCACCGACAGTGTGACTTCAATCATCTCAGACTACTCGTTTGCCTAGGGCACAATTATTCGTTTTTGGTTTACCAGTCTTGACATTTCGTATCGTTGTGCACTCTGTCGAATAAGTGAGCCAAATTGGCCCTTGGTACAACCAGCTAACGAGTGTGTCACACACTGAAATCTACGATGATTTCGGGGCTTTAGCAGAGAGTAAATTGCGATCTGTCTGCCTGATCTGTAGACCGTAAGATTTTGGATTTATTTCGTGCCCGCGGTAGATTCACAGGTGGCGCCTTACGCCTCGCCACTGCTGCACGCATCTCGCCAGCTGCAAGCTACATCGCCGCACATAGCAAACAGGGTAACACACTGCTGCTCCGGCCTTGTGAGGGCGTACAGATCTCAATCGCCGCTAGCTCTCAGCTGCACAAATATCAGTTTCTGTAGATTTGAACGGTCAAAGTCTGCTCAGCGTCAGATCAATTCAGTTTGCGTTATCCACATTTTAAGGGCCAGAGTACATGACTCATTTCGGCCACCCAGGATCCTTATTTATTGTGGTCTTAAACCATCTATTAGTTGTTTACAATATTGTATCATAACGTGTTGAGCATAAATTATGTCTGTCTTTGTTTTTGGGAAAATAAATGTTGTCAGTAAACTAGATTTTGCGTACATTCTCAATCATTTTTTTGTATAGTCCAAATAGTGTTACCTTTCAAGGGATTTGCAGCTCTAGTGAGGTAAATGTACTATTGACTCATTGTCCCAGTAAGTTTCTGAAGCGGTTCATACATGAAGTGTATCTTGTATAGGACTCGAAGTGTAATTTTTGGCATAACTGGCTTGGTAAATAAAATGTACTCTCCAACGCTCTCGGGCAATAACTTGATCATATGTGAGGCTGAAATCAGCCAAGTCCTCAACAAGGGAGTGAGCATCATAAGTGCTCAAATTGTGGAAGAAGATGGGTATGTGTCACGGCTGCTGGTATTTGGGGTTACTTGCATTGTGTGCTGCACTACGAAATTTCCCTAATATATTACAGTGGTCTCTACGTGGAGTTCCAGCTTTTCTATCTAATGGTAGACCACAAATATGACAATGAACTGATTTGTTCTATAATTAGTAATTGTCCTGCGATTTTCCTATGGGAATTTTGGTGTGATCACATGCCTTACAAATTGTTAAGAGTCATAGAGCAACCATCTCACAGGATTACTCAGGGTGTTTGAAACGAAATGATTGAGATTTGAGTAATATGAGCAAACAGCTCCATACACCACTGCATATAGTACATACCGGTCTGCGAAAATATTGTAAGATCTAGTGGGATCAGCCTCACAATATGAAACAGGTGCTAGTCAGCATTCAAAGTCTGTGTACATTACAAAGGAGCAACGCAACTGGTTGTGGGCATTCTTAAACTGTAAGAACTTATTTGCATCGATAGGCGCTTGTGCACGTACCAGCTCCTGCTAATGCTCACTCAGAACAAATGTGTCGCAACATCTAGGACAAAAATGATCTGCACTTTTAAGTTTTGACACGTCTGTGGAAAGTAAGTGGGACAGTTTTTTGACTGACCCTTGGTGTTGTTCCTCCTCCTCAGAGAAAAACAACACAACTATAGGTCTGAGGCAGAGACCAGCTACTTTATAAAACTAGGGTGTCTGACGACTTTATGCCTAATCTCTTTTTTTATACGTTGTGCCGTTCTTCTGGTTTGCTTTCTTCTTCCTTCAGGCAGTAGGACACTCAAATTAAAAGTTTGGAACCACTCTGCAATTGAGGTCCTCGACGATGTCACGCCATTTTACCCTCAAACATAAATTATTGTTTTCTCTTTGACAGCATACCGTCTTCTTTTAGATGGTAAGTGAATTTGCAGCATAAAATGCACTGCACTTAATTGCGATATCACCCAAACCACTATTTTTCGAAACAGAAAAAACATTTTATAACCATTGTATGCAAGTGTAAATTTATAAAACATTAATAGGAATTAATACATATGTATCCACTCATCGTGGTCACTGAAAATGGTCTCATTGCTTATAAATATTAAGTGTAAATATATACACTTAGATATATATCAGTTATACATAATATTTTAACGTACATTTACGTCTCTTTTGGAAAATACATTTACATCTCTGTTGTCATGGTTCGAGGTTTTATGGGTATTAGATCCATCAAGCAGCGTTTTCTTTCAAATTCTCCACCCCCAGATTGTATTGCATTCTTTGTTAAACATACTGGATGCTTATCCAGTATATAAAGTTTATCTCTGCTGACCCAGCATGTCACGTTTATTTCACTAACCCTGTGATGGTTAATGTATTTGGCAAAAGTGTATACATCTTCTTGTTGCTGTTGTTGTTTTTCTTCTCCTCCTCATCTTCTGTCCCCATCCATCTTATCAAATGTATGCAGAAGTTGTTTCAGACTTCCAATTAATGGCTTAAATGTTTCTGAGAGAGAATAAGTTCACTCTAATTGTTGTAGTTTTAGCAGTCTTAGTTTCCTATGAACAACAGTCCATGCCTCAATGACTTTTCATTTTGTCGACACGCTGTTGCGTACTTTTTGCTTTTCCATAGTATTACGTTTGATAGACTCGTTCATATTTTTAATTTCTGTAGTACAGCTTTTAAAACTTCCATTTACTGTTTCAATTTTTGTATCAGTTCATGAATGGATGTTTGACCTCTGCATAATTCTGTTGAAATAGGTGCATGACATGCAGGCAAACTTTTCCATTACATACAATATATACTGGCACAGTTACGTATTCGTCCACTATCTTTTAAACAGAAACTAACAGAAGTTATGTGCATATCACTTATCATTCAGCTTTCTTGTTTTATCAATAACCAGAAAACCATACTGTGAGTTATTCCAGCAATCTATACATGTGATTATAAATTCACTGAATGCCATGCCACTTCTTACGTGTGTATGAAACATGTATTATAAATTTATACTGTCCTTTTTGAAAATGATAAAGAGGTTTGCATTATCTCTTATCATCTGCTTTGCAATCCTGGAATGTCTTTGGTTCCCTCCCTGGGGGTATGTTGCGTCTACGCAATTAACTGAAGGCAATTTGTTTGCTGCCATATGCATTTTGCCTCTTTTACTTGTGAAGCATCTTCAGTGGCCTGTAATGCATGTTCATTTTTATACATATAATAAATGTATTATGTGGCAGTTACAATATACTACTATGCTACATTTTGTGATGTTTTTCTCTTGTTTTACAGGTTAGAATCAATTTTTGTAACACAAATTTCGTGATTGGAAATTATCGTTCGATGTTATTACGATTTCCGTCGCTGTTAGCCCATGTGTGTGCTCCTAGAGAAGTGTTCATTAGTCTACACGCTAAAGTTGGCCGATTTCCGGCGTTTTTTCACCCACATTTGTTTCAACACATCGCTTACATCACTTGCCCTTCACGTTTTGTGTTAAATATGTGTGTGTTTACGGTGTGTAGTGTTGCTAACACTCACTCATGACACAAATAAAGCCTTACACATCCCATAAACAGCTTCACTCATATCTTTCGACATAGAGCACATGTACACCTCAGTACCCACTGCAGACACAATAAAGCTAAGTCAAGAACTTTGGATTCCGGAGAAATGTAGGAACACGCGAGGCAATATTGACCCTACGACATCTCATACAAGACAGGTTAACGAAAGGAAATAACTAAAACCCTCACGCAATCACATCACAAAATTACTTCAAATTTGAAAAAGAATTTTACTTACGAGAATATGGGCTTTCAAAGCGATCCCCAAAATCAGGAACATTGGCAAACACATTCATCAGCCACATAGAAAACACTATATTTGATACAGTCATCACAAAGAAAGATTACAGAATTGTTTACTGGTACAGATATGTGGATGACATTATCTGTATGGTAGATGAACCAACAGAGAAAATTGATAAACTTCATACTGACATATACTATGTACATAAAAATATTCAAATCACCATTGAAAAAGAAACACGAAAACAAATTATAGTCACAGTAACCATCTGCCCCTGGAAATTTTATGCAGTTTATAATGTTATAACATTACGACCCTTGTATGATGTAATATCTAATCTGTTAACAGCCTAGCTCGAATTTATGTAACTCAGCTATCGAAAACGGCGGGTACGTTATAAGAAAAACTGGGACCAACCACGAAAATATTTACTTTTTCATACTTTGTAAATGACTTATTGAAGTGTGCACTACTGGTGAACAACCTCCACTGATGCCTAGTCGCTACTGAATACGCACAGTCCAGCGCGTGCCTTATCTGTGTTGTTGACCGTCAAACACAACCATCCCATTACTATCACTGTTCACATTATTTTGGTTGTTCCTCTATAAGGCAGGCGAAATATCCCCAGACTTCAAGAAGAATATAATAATCCTGATTCCAAAGAAACCAGGTGCCGACAGGTGTGAAAATTACCGAACGATCATTTTAATAAGTCACGTCTACAAAATATTAACATGAATCCTTTACAGGAGAATGGAAAAACCGGTAAAAGCCGACGTCGGAGAAGATCAGTTTGGATTCCGGAGAAATGTAGGAACACGCGAGGCAATACTGATCCTACAACTTCTCATACAAGATAGGTTAATGAAAGGAAAACCTACGTTTATAGCATTGGTGGACTTTGAGACAGCTTTTGACAATGTTGATTAGAACATTCTCTTTCACATTCTAAAGGTGGCAGGAGTAAAATACTGGGAGCGAAAGGCTATTTACAATTTGTTCAGGAACCAGATGGTAGTTATAAGAGTCGAGGGGCACGAAAGGCAAGCAGTGGTTGAGAAGTAAGTGAGACAGGGCTGTAGCTTATCCTCGATGTTATTCGCTCTGTATACTGAGCAAGCACTAAAGGAAACAAAACAGAAATTTGGAGTAGGAGTTAGAGTCCAGGGAGAAGAAATAAAAACTTTGAGATTTGCCGACGACATTGTAATTCTGTCAGAGACACAAAAGGACTTGGAGGATCAGTCGATGGTGCCTTGAAAGAAGCATATAAGATGAACATCAACAAAAGCAAAACGAGAATAACAGAATACTGTAGAATTAAATCAGGTGATGCTGAGGGAATTAGACTAGGAAATAAGTTTTGTTATTTGGGAAGCAAAATAACGTATGATAGTCGAAGTAGGAAGATATAAAATGTATACTGGCGATGGCAAGAAAAGCCATTCTGAAGAAGAGAAGTTTGTTAACATCGAGTATAGATTTAAGTTTCAGGAAGTCATGTGGAGTGCAGCCATGTATGGAAATAAAACACGGACGATAAACAGCTTAGACAGGAAGAGAATAGAAGCTTTTGAAATATGTTGCCACAGAAGAATGCTGAAGATTAGATGGGTAGATCACGTAACTAATGAGGAGGTGGTGAATAGAATTGGAGAGAAGAGAAATTTATGGTACAACCTAACTAAAAGAAGGGATCAGTTGGTAGGACACATTCTGAGGCATCTGGGATCACCGCTTTTTGTACTGGAGGGAAGCGTTGGGCGTAAAAATGGTAGAGGGGGACCAAGGGATGAATGCAGTATGCAGATTTAGGGGGATGTAGGTTGCAGTAGTCACCCGGCAATGAAGAGGCATGTACGGGATAGAGTAGCATGGAAAGCTGCATCAAACCATTCTTTGGACTGAAAACCACAACAGCAACAACAACGCGTTTATATAATCTGCTCGTAACATGGTCTTTGTATAGAGTTTTTATCTCGTTATTCACAACAACATACGTACATTTGAGCATTAAAAAGATACTGACACAACATAAAATTGAATATTATTTCTTTTATGCGTATTAAACAAAGTCATATAATATGTATTGTTCATGAAACGATGGTAAAATTTTCTTTTGAGGACAGCTTTGACGTCACAGTGTGGTTTCGAAATCTCTGTGTTTCCGTTGTGTGATCTATCTAAAACCTTCCAGTGTCTCCAGGTCTCTTCCATCAGAGCACAGCCTTTCTTCACAATTTTTAAACCAAGTATCAGCAATGATTAAATTGTTTTCTGTACAAAATTATACCAGTTGGCTCTCCCTTCTATTCCTCTTCCCAGTCAACGTTCTCTTTCTACTTTTCCTTCTCGACTTTTTCTTGTTATCGAGTTCCAGTCTCGCATCGCAAATAAATTTTCGTATTCCTTAGCTCAAGTATTGCGCCGAAATTTTCCAGTTGTAACAGGCAGCCTTTAGCAGCGTGTGACGGATGTAAATAGGCTTATAACGGGCCAGCCTAGGACGTGAATGCACGTACGTCTGGTCCGTTCTTCAGTTCAGAAACGTCGTGGGCACAGGGCAGTGGGCGTAGCGATGTGTATCGCGCTGCTCTTTAGACTTTCAAATGGTGCTCACACCTCTGGGTGGCATGTTGCCGCTAATAGGGACTCGCAGCCCCAGGCGCCGACCCTGCTCAGATCCAGACCCGTCTGCGAACCGTGCAGAAACCAAGGCGCGTAACGTGACGGCTGGGTTTTTTTCAAAGTAAGCTACAACGAACGACTGACGTATCTCTAATGCATAAGAGTCAGTCAAATGAAAACGAGACAAATGGAAAAAAGTAAGTAAAATGTTTATTATCAGAAGTAATCGCCATAACTACGAGGGCAGTTCAATAAGTAATGCAACACATTTTTTTTCTCGGCCAATTATGGTTGAAAAAACCGGAAATTTCTTGTGGAATATTTCCAAACATTCCCGCTTCGTCTCGTATAGTTTCATTGACTTCCGACAGGTGGCAGCGCTGTACGGAGCTTTTAAAATGGCGTCTGTAACGGATGTGCGTTGCAAACAACGGGCAGTGATCGAGTTTCTTTTGGCGGAAAACCAGGCCATCTCAGATATTCATAGGCGCTTGCAGAATGTCTACGGTGATCTGGCAGTGGACAAAAGCACGGTGAGTCGTTGGGCAAAGCGTGTGTCATCATCGCCGCAAGGTCAAGCAAGACTGTCTGATCTCCCGCGTGCGGGCCGGCCGTGCACAGCTGTGACTCCTGCAATGGCGGAGCGTGCGAACACACTCGTTTGAGATGATCGACGGATCACCATCAAACAACTCAGTGCTCAACCTGACATCTCTGTTGGTAGTGCTGTCACAATTGTTCACCAGTTGGGATATTCAAAGGTTTGTTCCCGCTGGGTCCCTCGTTGTCTAACCGAACACCATAAGGAGCAAAGGAGAACCATCTGTGCGGAATTGCTTGCTCGTCATGTGGCTGAGGGTGACAATTTCTTGTCAAAGATTGTTGCAGGCGATGAAACATGGGTTCATCACTTCGAACCTGAAACAAAAAGGCAATCAATGGAGTAGCGCCACACACACTCCCCTACCAAGAAAAAGTTTAAAGCCATACCCTCAGCCGATAAAGTCATGGTTACAGTCTTCTGGGAGGCTGAAGGGGTTATTCTGTTCTACGTCCTTCCCCATGGTCAAACGATCAACTCTGAAGTGTATTGTGCTACTCTTCAGAAATTGAAGAAACGACTTCAGCGTGTTCGTAGGCACAAAAATCTGAACGAACTTCTCCTTCTTCATGACAACACAAGACCTCACACAAGTCTTCGCACCCGAGAGGAGCTCACAAAACTTCAGTGGACTGTTCTTCCTCATGCACCCTACAGCCCCGATCTCGCACCGTCGAATTTCCATATGTTTGGCCCAATGAAGGACGCAATCCGTGGGAGGCACTACGCGGATGATGAAGAAGTTATTGATGCAGTACGACGTTGGCTCCGACATCGACCAGTGGAATGGTACCGTGCAGGCATACAGGCCCTCATTTCAAGGTGGCGTAAGGCCGTAGCATTGAATGGAGATTACGTTGAAAAATAGTGTTGTGTAGCTAAAAGATTGGGGAATAACCTGGTGTATTTCAATGCTGAATAAAACAACCCCTGTTTCAGAAAAAAAATGTGTTGCATTACTTATTGAACTGCCCTCGTATTACTACATTTATCCCACTGTGAGACAAGACGGTTAATGTCATCATGAAAAAATGTTTCTAGGTGCCAGCGCAACCATTATTGTACCCAGACGTACACATCTTCGTCCGCAGCAAATTGACGATCACGAATGTTTTTCTTCAGAGCTCCAACAATATGGACATCATATGAGGGAAGGTTGGGGACGTATGAGGATGTATAAGGATTTCCAGCGAAACTTCTGCAGCGTAATCGAAACAACGTGACAAAATGTGGACGGCCATTGTGCTACGAGGGTCACTCCAAAAGAAATGCACACTATTTTTGTAAAAATACTGTTTTCATTCTGCATGTGTGAAAGTTTTACAGTGTGTAGATACATCCTTCCCGCTTGTTTTCAAACTTAGTTCAACCTCTTCCTTTGAGTGGCGCCGTCACAGCATGTCTTCAAGATGGCTGCTACACTTGACGTTCGTCAGAAGCAACGTGCTGTCATAGAATTCCTGTGCTAGAGGCTGAAAAAGGTGTATGGGGATGCTGCTGTCGATCGCATTATAGTTAGTCGGTGCGCAAGCAGGTTACACGATGAAAGCGGGCACGGAAATATTGAGGATTGTCCTCTCAGCAGCAGGCCTCGTACTGCACACACTCCAGACAATGCGCAGGGAGTTAACGAATTGGTGATTGCTGACAGACGCATCACAGTGAACGAATTGTCACGCTACGATGGGATAGGGGAAGGAAGTGTTTGCAGAATACTGATAGTGTTGGCGTTAAAAAAGGTTTTCGCCAGGTGGGTTCCCAGGATGTTGACAGTGGCTCACAAAGAAACAAGAAAAACGGTATGCAGCGAACTTTTGGAACAGTACGAGAATGATGGAGATGAATTTCTTGGAAGAATTGTGACAGGTGATGAAACATGGCTCCATCATTTTTCACCAGAGACGAAGAGGCAATCAATGGAGTGGCATCACGCAAATTCACCCAAGGAAAAAAAATTCAAAACCACACCCTCTGCTGGAAAAGTTATGGCTACGGTGTTTTTCGATTCCGAAGGACTCTTGCTTGTGGACATGATGCCAAGTGGAACCACGATAAATTCTGATGCATATGTGACGACACTGAAGAAACTTCAAGCTCGACTGAGTCGTGTTCGACCACATCGGCAAAAGCAGGATGTTTTACTGTTGCACGACAATGCACGGCCACGTGTCAGTCAAAAAACCATGGAAGCGATCACAAAACTCGGATGGA
The DNA here is from genome assembly GCF_021461395.2 of Schistocerca americana. Lineage (NCBI taxonomy): Eukaryota > Metazoa > Arthropoda > Insecta > Orthoptera > Acrididae > Schistocerca > Schistocerca americana. The sequence goes on from NC_060123.1 coordinate 571,497,084, forward strand.
CAACACTGAAACACCAGCCTTACAGTCCTGACCTGGCTCCATGTGACTATCATCTCTTTGGGAAACTGAAAGACTCTCTTCGTGGAACAAGGTTTGAAGATGATGACTCCCTTGTGCACGCTGCCAAACAGTGGCTCCAGCAGGTTGATCCAGAATTTTACCGTGCGGGTATACATGCGCTGGTTCCAAGATGGCGTAAGGCAGTTGAAAGGGATGGAAATTATGTGGATCAATGAAAATATTGTTCCTAAAGCATGTATCTACACACTGTAAAACTTTCAGACATGGAGAATAAAAGATGGATTAAAAAAAAAATGTGCACTTCTTTTGGAGTGACCCTCGTACAACAAAATTTCCTGGGCATTTGAGCTCGATGGCGAGCTTCCATTTTTACATGGTTCCGACGTGGTCTGTGGGCGTTATGAAAACCTGCAAAGTATGATTAGTTTAACATTGAGGAGTGGTCTGCGGCTATCGGTACTGACATTAAAAAAATGGCCCATTCCATGGAACGCTCCCAACAATGCAAAATCGCCTGAAACGTCATAGGCCGTTGCCCGGCATTACATCGAGTTTATGTCGGTCACATTCGCTGTCGGTATGGAACTGTGTTCTCTGTAACAGACGAAGAAGAAGCGATGCTAAATTTCCCACCGCACGAAATCTTGGCGGAACCGCTGACTCCGGAAATGACAGTAACGTAAGAGACTAGCGGATTTAAGAGACGTGTATTTAGTTAGTTCCTAGTATCGGCTATATAATTACAATTATAATAGTTAAAATGCTTACATCTGATGGTGTATATGCTTGTAACGCATAGCTGCTTCGAACCTGTAGTTGAAAGAATGAAAGATAATTTTCGGTTTTCATTTGCAGTTCAGGACATTGTTTGAACTTATACCGTAGTTCCAAAAGACTGTGCCTTGAGTTTCTGGAGAGTAAACCGCCTACTGGATATTTGCCTATGTACGTGCGCATGATTCGTGTGTTGATAAACTATTTTGGTGGTTTAAGGTTGGAGAAAGTGCAGTGCCGATCGCTTCGTCTGTCGATTACTTATTTGATACAATCTGTGAACATCGTAGGTTCATCTCCTGGCACTTCGTGATGTGTTATGGTATCGTTAGTTGGAAAACATCTTGCACGTTCTACACGGTAAACTAGAGCTTTACTACATTTCCACATTACTGGATATCCCTCAGTTTTGCAACTTGTCTGTTGTATCTTACGTCTGACTGATTCGTGCACATGGGTCTGACAGTGAGGGTCGTACTGCCGTTGATAACTTTGGCAGAAACTGAAATGATGGTGATATCTGCAGAAGGTACACTGACTCCGACTGACGAACTGACATCAAGGAGATTTGCGATTTAGCGTGCAACTTTTTTCGTAGTTTGACAATCAGCAACTTTATGCTACCACCTGCAGGGTGTTGTAAGTTGTGAGTGTGATACTGACCCAGCAGCGTGTGAAATGTAAGTGCTGAGTGACATCAACATGTACTTTTACAAAAATGTGATATGAAATGTGTTTCATCGAAGAAGTCGTGGATTTTTGTTAAGATCCAGGTTTGAGTTAGCATCTTCTTGCTGCCATCTACGCAATGTCACCAATAAACATTATTACTGTAAGTAATGTACGTAACGCCTCAAAAAAGCGTTACTCCCACCGAATATACCTCCATCCTGTCACTTACACCAATTTGAACCAGTTATTGTTCTGTACAAGTCACCACGTAATCACAGTAATCACGTAATCACTATTAATGGGTAAGGATCCTCACGGTAACTGTGGATAAGTTTCTCTCTGGTCACTATGACAATCCGCTGCTAACTTTCAATGAAAACGAAGTAGATGGCAAGGCAGAACTGAAATTTCCCGTAAGGCGATTAAGGAAGAGAAAGCTACGTTTCACTCTCTGGTTCCTGATTTTCCATACATATAATTGACGTTTTACTGCACTGGTTAATCAGGTTCATAATTGTGTGAGATAAAACTGTAATAACACTTAGGAAACACATATTTAGAGGTGCGTTGAAGGATCCATTACAGTTACAGTCACATGTACGCATAATAATTAATTTAGTTCATTTTGGGGACTGCGTTCATTAATTTCCCGTGGTTTTCCACAAGTTTTTTTTAGATAATTATGCTACCACCAACAAAACATCTGCAATCGTTGTGATACAACAAAATGCACCGTTGAGAAAAAGGAAAATAACTTCAAACTCTGTAAAGGGGAATTGCTCGCTTACCCGTATGTTGCGTTATGTGTTGCCTTTCACAGTGTGAGCTCGCTTACTACCCTAATGTCGGCAATCTCATTGTCCCACAGCTTGTACATTTTATTGTTTACGTAAGGTCGTGTCGAAAATCAAGTGATAACTCTGGAATATGATAACGCAAATGAAATTTTGAATAAAAGGGTTATCATTTCGCTTTCACACCTAGTAAGTTCTGCTGCTCTTGATGTGTGAAGGAGAGCAGCGATTCAACTTTACTAATCATGTGTCATCAAGTGATTGAAATTAGATTTATGATGACGCTCCCGTTCCACGAGGAACAGAAAAGATTCATCGGCATTTAATTTAAATAAATTAATTGTATGTACTGAAAAAAACATTTTAGAAGCAATGCAACACCTAAAGGAATTACGAGCCAGTTGTCTACCCAGCTAATCCTAGAGTCATCAGTGTGCGGTATTGCGCTTCGACGAAACTTATACTCAACTAGTTCCATGTAGCGCCTGGGGTACACCCTAGACCTATGAGTTGGGATACGGCATCCAACGCGCACTTCACTTGATTTTGAAATGAACCATACGGCGTTCGCCAGATTCCCCACCATAAATTGGCCACCTCCCTTTGTTTGAGATATTGAGCTGTTATCCAGTGTTAATAAAATTTGGCCCTCCCTTCAAGATGAGTTTCTTTTTTTAAATTTTCCTCTTACTTCTGGTGATAACAATTCGTAATTTACTATTCGTTATTTTGCACCATAGCCTCTTTCTCTGGTCATTCAATAATTGTCTCCTCCCGACGACAGAAGGGGTAAAAGTGTTCTCCTTTCTGCAACGGGTGCTCATTCGAGGCCAATAAAAAAGGAAAAGTGTGTGGGACAGATCCCCGTCACCGCGTCTCTAGCAACCAACCGTAGGAAGGTGCCGCAGTGGTTAGCACAACTCGACTCGCATTCGGGAGAACGACTGTCCAAGTCCGTGACCGACCATCCTGATTTAGGTTTCCCCTGATTTTCCTAAACCGATCCACGCAAATGCGGGGATGGTTTCTTTGAAAGCGCACGGCCAGTTTCCTTCCCCACCCCTGAAATATTCCGAATTCGTTCTTCACCTATTAGCGCACGTTGATATTGGGTTAATGCAAACTTCGACACCGTTTGAACTCCTCCAGGGACACTTTCAGTTGCGTGTCTGACTGTTTGTGGAGGAATGACAACCCGTTATTTCTCAAAATCAGAAACCAATGGCTGGTTCAGATGGCTCTGAGCACTTAACTTCTGAGGTCATGAGTCCCCTAGAACTTAGAACTACTTAAACCTAACTAACCTAAAGACGTCACACACATCCATGCCCGAGGCAGGATTCGAACCAGCGACCGTAGCAGTCGCGCGATTCCACACAGAAGCGCCTAGAACTGCTCGGCCGCCGCTCGAAAACCAATGGAAGTAGTGATGTTAGACGCTGGAATCTGGAGTGAAGTCGGCGTTCTGACTCTTCCAAGAGGTACGATATTGCAGTGCCTGTGTTATTCTTATTACGGTGCAAAAGTTCCTTTGGGCATGCATGCATGTCCAAAGGAACTTTACATCGCAATCAGAATAACACAGGCATTGCAATATCGTATTTATCTGCCGATACCTGGCAAGCGACTATCAAGTACAGCGTCTGACCTGTACTGGAATATACATAATGGATGTATGAATACAGGTCGCAGACGCATGGTTGACGACATATGGAAGTTTGGATCCGGCCGTGAGTCGCGCACATGGTAGTAGTAATAGTAGTAGCAGTAGTAGTAGTAGTAGTAGTAGTAGCTTTATTCATCCGTGGATCTCTTTTTACAAGGATATAGGACATGTCAACGTATTTACAAGTTTAGATCAATTTAAAATAAGCTAATTCGTATGCATATATATTTACAGACTTCTAATTAGACAAAATCATTAGATTTACTTCTGGTATACAAGACTTTTTCTAGAAATAAGTTATTAAAATTATCTAATGCCACACCGTTCACCCATATCTCATTATCAGTCACTGCATACACTACACACACACACACACACACACACACACACACACACACACACACTGGTGATCGCTGGGCTATTTTCTGTACCGCAACTTCCCATTTGCTGTCCCGAAAAACTGACTTAGCATGCTTCCATAATTAGTGAGATGTTGAGCTCAGAAAGAGGAAGAGGCGTTAGTATTGTGCTATGCATAGCTTGAGGGTAAGTATTCCTAGAAAGGGAAAAGAAGGAAAAAACATAAAGTGAAGGTGCTATGTAGAATGTAGGATGTTTTATGATCATTATTATTATTATTATTATTATTAGTATTAGTATTAATATTTACTTGTACAACTTTTTTTATCAAGCAGCTACTCTGTTTTATCTAAGTAATCCTTCAATGTATAAAATGTATTGCATAACACGTACTTTCTAGCTGCCTTTTTAAATAAGTGTATTTTTGCAATTTCTTTTGGTATTTTATAGTACAGTTTTATTTCTTGGTAGAAAATTCTGTTTTGAGTTTTATGTTTATTTTTTCACGGTAAATGTAAGTTGAGTCTATCTCTTGTTGCGTGGTCATAGACAGAGCTATTTGTGCAGTAATTACCAATGTTATTTTTGGTGTGTATAACTGACTGGTAAATGTATTCACATGGAGCAGTTAAAATCCGCAGTGTTTTGAACAGATCTTTACAATAAGCTTGACTAGTATTTTTGGCTATTATTGTTATGGCTCCTTTCCGGAGTTTGAAAATTGTGTTCATGTTTTGTGCGTTTGTTCCCCAAAAAAGAATGTCATAGCTAACAACTGAGTGTACATATGAATAATAAGTAACTACAAGACACTGCATTTTACACACTGATGATAGGATTCTAAGGGAATAAATTGCTGATGACATTTTGTTTGCAAGTACCTTTGTGTTTTCACACCACTTCAACTGAAAATCAATATTCATTCCTAGAAATTTTGCATTTGTTACACAGTCTGTAGAGGTGCCATCTACATTTAATTTAACAATGACATTTTTCGTCTTCAAACTGAAAGTCATGGCATTAGTTTTCTTTATGTTCAGTTTCACATTATTGCTTATTGACCAATCATAAACTTCCTTGAGAGTTTCATTTTCTTTCTAGGCAAGGAGTTCTCGTGTTTTCTCAGTGACTATAATGTTGCTATCATCAGCGAAGAGAATTTTTTCACCATAAGAGATACTAATAGGGAAAGTCATTGATGTATATCAGGAATAGTATTGGTCCTAATATGCTGCCTTGCGGACCCCCTATATTAATGTATTTTGGTTCTGATAAGTGTTTTACTAAATGCTGAGATCTATTGGAAGTATGTGTTATATCTACTCTTTGTACCCTATCTGCTAGGTATGATCGAAACCAGTCATTAGCTACCCCCCCCCCCTCCTTATTCCTAATGCCTCTAATTTATTTAATAGAATCTTGTGGTCGACTTCATCAAACGCCTTAGAAAGATCCAAAAATATGCCTGTGACACACTCATCTTTATTAAGATCATCAAGTACAGCTTTTGTGAATTTTTTGCCACTTCGGAAACCAAACTGTGATTTGCTTAAAAGGTTGTATTTATTCAGGTAATTCATTAACGTGTCTTTCATAATAGCTTCTATTGTTTTTGAGAATGCTGAAAGCAGGGAAATGGACCGGTAATTTTCTATGTCTTCTATATTAGGTGGCCGCTCGCGATAAGCGGGAAATACGGGTTCGAGTCGCGATCCGGCACAAATTTTCATTTTCGTCATTCCATTCTACAGCTGATGGTTGTCCTCATTCGCAATTGCGAATTAACTTAATGTACTTCCTAGAGGTGTCCCACTGGCTTCAGTTCGGGGCTCTGGGCAGTTCAGTCTATTTCTGGAATGTTATTGTTAGTGGACAAAATCGAGCTTCCCACTAACTACTGCCTCGCAGATGTTGCCTTATGACGGGTTGCATTGTTCTGCTGATAGGAACAATCTACGTCTCCGAGCTGTTCCTATAGTGCACGTAGTACATAATGTTGTAAAAATGCGTTCATATCCTTCCACATTTAGTGTCTGCCTAATCACAATAGGGCACAACATCCCACCCCTGTTGTTTTGTTATTGTTGTGGTCTTCAATTCAGAGACTGGTGTGATGCAGCTCTTCGTGCTATCTATCCTGTGCACGTTTCTTCATCTCCCAGTACCTACTGGAACCTACATCCTTCTGAATCTGCTTAGTGCATTTATCTCTTGGTCTCCCTCTACGATTTTTACCCTCCACAGTGCCCCCCAATGCTACATTTGTGATCCCTTGATGCCTCAGAACATGTCCTACCGACCGGTCCCTTCTTCTTGTCAAGTTGTGCCACAAACTCCTCTTCTCCCCAAGTCTGTTCAATACCTCTTCATTAGTTATGTGATCTACCCATCTAATCTTCAACATTATTCTGCAGCACCACATTTCGAAAGCTTCTATTCTCTTCTTGTCCAAACTATTTATCGTCCATGTTTCACTTCCATACATGGATACACTCCATACAAATACTTTCAGAAACGCCTTCCTGAAACTTAAATCTATACTCGATGTTAACAAATTTCTCTTCTTCAGAAACGCTTTCCTTGTCATTGCCAGTCTACATTTTATATCCTCTCTACTTCGACCATCATCAGTTATTTTGCTCCCAAAATAGCAAACCTCCTTTACTACTTTAAGCGTCTCATTTCCGAATCTAATTCCCTCTGCATCGACCGACTTAGTTCGACTACATTTCATTATCCTCGTTTTGCTTTTGTTGATGTTCATCTTATATCCTCCCTTCAAGACAGTGTCCATTCCGTTCAACTGATCTTCCAAGTCCTTTGCTGTCTCTGACAGAACAACAATGTCATCGGCGAACCTTAAAGTTTTTGTTTCTTCTCCATCGATTTCAATACCTACTCCGAATTTTTCTTTTGTCTCCTTTACTGCTTGCTCAATATACAGATTAATTAACATCAGGGAGAGTCTTTAACCCCGTCTCACTCCCTTCCCAACCACTGCTTCCCTTTCATGTCCCCCTCGACTCTTCTAACTGCCATCTGGTTTCTGTACAAATTGTAAATAGCTTTTCGCTCCCTGTATTTTACCCCTGCTACCTTCAGAATTCGAAAGAGAGTATTCCAGGCAACATTGTCAAAAGCTTTCTCTAAGTCTACAAATGCTAGAAATGTAGGTTTGCCTTTCCTTAAACTATCTTCTAAGATAAGTCGTAGGGTCAGTATTCCATCACGTGTTCCAATATTTCTACGGAATCCAAACTGATCTTCCCCGAGGTCTGCTTCTACCAGTTTTTCCATTCGTCTGTAAAGAATTCGAGTTAATATTTTGCAGGCGTGACTTATTAAACAGATAGTTTTGTAATTTTCACATCTGTCAACACCTGCTTTCTTTGGTATTGGAATTATTATATTCTTCTTGAAGTCTGAGGGTATTTCGCTAGTCTCATGCATCTTGCTCACCAGATGATAGAGTTTTGTCATGGCTGGCTCTCCAAAGGCTGTCAGTAGTTCTAATGGAATGTTTTCTACTCCCGGGGCCCAACTATGTAAAGCATCGTAACGTAATCTCTACTGTACTTCACTGTTGGCACCACACGTTCTGCCGGCCGGTGTGGCCAAGCGGTTAAAGGCGCTACAGTCTGGAACCGCGTGACCGCTACGGTCGCAGGTTCGAATCCTGCCTCGGGCATGGATGTGTGTGATGTCTTAGGTTAGTTTGGTTTAAGTAGTTCTAAGTTCTAGGGGGCTGATGACCTCAGATGTTAAGTTCCATAGTGCTCAGAGCCATTTGAAGTATTTGAATTTTGGCCAAGATAGGATTTGGCAAGCACAGAGACACTAGCCGTGAGCGTACAGGTATTATCATACTGAAACGTAAGTCTTGGAGGGAAACAAAACTGGGCGTATAATACTGTCGACGTAGCGTTGTGCTGCACGGGTGCCACGGATGACAGCCAAAGGGGTCCTGCTATGAAAAGAAATGGCGTCCCATACCATCACCTCTGTTTGTGGGGCGCTATGACGGGCGATAATCAGTTTGTTATCCCACCGCTCTCCAGGGCGCCTCCAGACACGCCTTCAGCCTAAAATCTGATTGAGTTGACTAAAATTCTCTTGATGGTGGGTCCCACTTCGAAGTGGCCCCGATGACCAGCAGAGACGATACTTGACTCCTTGCCGTGCTCAGTGTATCACATCTTCATCTATGAAGGCAATGGCATCGTTAACCACTGGTCGAGATCAGTGATGCCCCCTACTTTTGTTAAATACAAGTATCTTTAACACGTTCCCTCAGCGACGATTCGAGGTGTGTGATTTCTAGTGAACTATGTGGCCAAGGATTCGGGCCACCCCTTCAAATGAAGCAGTCTGAAAATGTTTCAAAAAATGGTTCAAATGGCTCTGAGCACTATGGGACTTAACATCTGTGGCCATCAGTCCCCTAGAACTTAGAACTACTTAAACCTAACTAACCTAAGGACATCACACATATCCATGCCCGAGGCAGGATTCGAAAATGTTTCATTTAGAAACTCACGAACATACAGTTGCCAATGTGTTGGCGCACCATCTTGCTGGAACCTGATGGTCGGTTGAAGGTCAAGCTGTTATGGTGGCACAAATGGTTCAAATGGCTCTGAGCACTATGGGACTTAACATCTGTGGCCATCAGTCCCCTAGAACTTAGAACTAATTAAACCTAACTAACCTAAGGACATCACACACATCCATGCCCGAGGCAGGATTCAAACCTGTGACCATAGCGGTCGCGCGGTTCCAGACTGAAGCGCCTAGAACCGCTTGACCACAGTGGCCGGCTATGGTGGCACATATTCAGTAAAAAGGTCCGAGTAAAAATTAGCAACTGTTGACGTCTCGCCGAAGATTACACATGATACTTTATCTTTGGACTACCTCGAGGACGTTCCTTGCTCATACGAGAATTTATGATGCCCGGCTTCTCATGTTGTATGTCTTCAGTTTGCCCAATGGCTGAATGTTGCTCTCATCACTGAAATTAACTCGGGTAAGGGATATTGCACCCGCTGACATTCGTTCGAGCATTTTAAGTGTGAATTATTTTGGTTTTAGATTACACTTGGCTCCTGAGCTTGTGACAGTCGCACTTTGTAAGCGTACGGATGTCAACTTTGGTATAGGATCTTGTGAACAGTTGATGTACATGTCTTGTCGCAGTGAGGACAGACATTCTGGGGAAACGATCTAAGACTCGTCTTACACGCTCGGTGTATTCCTCAGGTGTTCTTGGTGTTCCACTCGTCCCTTTATCGTACACTGTCTTTATCTCAATAAATTTCTTGTGCCGTGCACGAATTAAAAGGAGACGAGGAAGATAAGGGTTTATCGTCCCGTCGACGGAACGTGAGCTTGCATTGTTGCAACGATGGGAAAGGAAATCGGCCGGGCCCTTTCAAAGGAACCATCCCAAAATTTGCCTGGAACGATTTATGGGAACTGTGCGAAACCCAATGTGGATGGAGGGACGTGGATTTGAACAGTCGTCCTCTCGAACTCGAGTCCACTTACTAACTACTGCGCCATATCGCAAAGCCCCGAACACTAATTGATGGACATGATAGTTGATGATATGACGGTGGGTCACTTCCACACTTACGAGGAGAACACGCCAAGTGCTATAAACCGATTTCCCAGAAACTTCGCTCAGTAGAAGAGGAGCCAAAATAAGCGAACACGTGTCTCGGCTTATCCGTAGGTACGCTACCGTTTCTGAAAAAAACGACCGTAAAGTTTTTGACGTAATTTAGATGCGTTTTAGCTCGCGCTCACGTCATCCATGCGGTTGCGCCGTAGCTATCGTCGCGTTATTGCACTTTTTTGTCCCGTGTTCTAAACGCGATTATTGTTTTTCTTTTTTTCTTTTCTACCCTTGTCTGTACAAGGTTACCACATGAATATCTTATCAATGTAGGGATAAAAGGACTTTGTATTAATACCACTGAGTTTCGGAATAATTGTTATACATTTATTTTTTTAGCCAGCCGAAGTGGCCGTGCAGTTAAAGGCGCTGCAGTCTGGAACCGCAAGACCGCTACGGTCGCAGGTTCGAATCCTGCCTCGGGCATGGATGTTTGTGATGTCCTTAGGTTAGTTAGGTTTAACTAGTTCTAAGTTCTAGGGGACTAATGACCTCAGCAGTTGAGTCCCATAGTGCTCAGAGCCATTTGAACCATTTGATACATTTATTTTATATGTGTGTATGGTATTTTCAGGGGTTACAATCTTTTCGAAATCTCATATATTTATATTTCATTCTGAGTTCTTATATTTTATGCTTATGTTTAATCTTCAGGAAGGTTTGGTGCATTCGCTTCGATGATACCGGTCGTAGACACATCGCGGAGAGCGCGAGCACCGCACAAAGGCAAGTTTGCTGTGACGTTTCTTCGTATTAATTACTCTCGGGGAATAAACATAGTTCATGTTGCTGAAGATTTAAAGCATTGGCAACAGTTTAGAGGCAAATGAAGCATAACGGATCACTTTTCCAGGACCGAGTTGCAGTTGATTATGAATCAAGGTACACTAGAGGAATTTCACCTAAAACTACGAGTATTTCAAATAGTTTCTCAATTCATTTATTGTTTTTACTGGTTTTTTAAATTCGTTCACCAGACATAGAATTAGTGGAAGAATAATGACAACGTCATTTCAATACAAACTGGACAACATTCGTGTAGTAATCTTCGACAGACAGGGTAAATAAATGAAAACAAAAATAATAATTAAAATCGGGTTTCGAACGCTAGGTGCTAAACTGTGAACCCGCGACGCTGTGCCATCGCTTAAGTCGAGTTATTTGTACGGTAAAAGGCACGCAAAGTACGTCGAAAACAGTCAAGAATCTAGGGATAATCCGAGACACATGTTCGCTTATTTTGACTCCTCATCCATTTAGAGAAATTTCTGGGTAATCAGGTTCTGGCACTTGCCGTGTTCTCCTCTGTAGTTTTGTGCTTGTGTAAATCTATAGACGCGATTTTGTTTCAATAAACCATGATTAGCATTGCGCCTTTTCTTGTGGAGAAATCGTTTTCAGTGGAGTTTGTTTCACAGTAAGGGAGAGCGGGGCTACAAGTTCAGAGTTTTAATTATCCTCAAAATTCGTTAAGAATACGAGTACTTGATTTTAGTACTCATACGATGCAACCAAAATTAACTTATATATGTAACTTTGAAATTAAGACAGTTGTCTGGTTCATTTGTAGTGAGATATTTTTAGTAATAATGTTTTAATGTCCGAAGTCGTAAAATAACAACTTACCCGGACTTGGGGCAAATTGTTACCAAGCCAGGGTAAGTCGTTACCCCATTTGTTAAAACTATTATTTGTGAAATAAAAAACAATAAATGATTAAACCATGTCTATTTAAGTAACAATCAATAACTTGATACGAATCATCAGGTATATATTTGAATGTTACATAACAAGTAACTATAATTTGTACTTAAACTATTATTAACCCTTTAGTAATTAACAGCTTATCGAATAACTTGTAATTACTCAGCGTTGATAATTCAGTCTTCAGTCATATTGGCCTTGTCTTAGGCTGAAAATATCTAACATATTGCCGTCATATACTTACAGTTCATTAATCATCAAAAGACATATCACATCACAGATCGAGCATAGGTAGGTTAATAGGGCTTGATTCTACCTACATATGGAATGGGCTCAGTTCTTACATTCTTGGCACTGAATCCATTCTGCCCCAGAACGTGAATTAGAGTAACTGTCACAGCACACTAGACAATAATACTCTAAACTGTCCTCTTCACTCTCAGACCTTTCAATACACGTTTGTAAAACCCGTCGTTTAACAGACTTCCTCTTCCCTTTGCCTTTTCCTTTTCCATTTCCTTCAGTTGCTTTATCTTTTCCTTTACTTTTTCTGACGTTTTCATTGTTGACGTTTACTTTCTTTTTCTTGCTTTGCTCTTCTGCTAAGGTTTCTTTTACTGGAGTGTCGGTTAAAATAGCGGGTTTTCTAAGACGTCACATGTTTGTTTTAATCCTTGGCAGTCCCTTCGGAAAAGGACGTACTGCTTTTGGAGAGAAAGGGACTTGATCTACGGGTTGTTCTTCTATGACACCAGAAGATGCTTTGCAACCAATCGCTATATTTTCTACCCTAGATCTTAGCTTTCTGACAAATCTGTATAAAGTCGTATGACAAATATGGAATTTCTTGCAACAGTTTTTATTTTCCTGCCATCGTTAAGAAATGCTTCTGCTGCTTTTTGCATCAACTTCTGTGAAACAGAACCTCGTGTTCTTTTTCGGGTATACGACCTCACACTACAAAAGAAAAAATAACGGTATTTATATTCCGTTGGTGGAACAAATGAATTGGGACAACTTGTTCCGAGGTTACAACGAGCCCCCGAAAAACGGAACATCTAGCCCCAAACACACATATTGAAATAAAAGCAAGATATTGATTAAGTTACGAAACATAGATAATTTACGCATTTTGTACGAAAACAGTAGAAAAATCCTTACAATAAAACACTGAAACACTAAAGGCTACTCGTTAAAATTCTTGAGATAGTTCAAAAATTCCAGATATGAAAATATTTACTCACGTGAACCAGCGACGCATGTGCTCAAGTTCCGATATTCCGGGGACCGCTTGCCCGTTTACGATAGCTGCCGTCGGTGCGCTGTGGCGTTTCATTTCAGGACGTGTTTATTTCATATTCATATCTTTTTCCGTCGCGGAGTTATTTCAGTCGGAACAACTTACTTCGGTAACTTCTAGCCCCGCTCTCCCGTACGTCATGCGTTAACAGGGTAGCTGAAACGCCATCGGATGCATAGTATACTAGACTACCTTTAGAATAATTTTTATAAGTTCTAAAGTTAGGAGGGGCGTTCAATAAGTAGTGCAACACTTTTTTTCCCGCCCAGTTTCGGTTGAAAAAATGTGGGATTTGTCGTGGAATATCGTAGAATATTCCCGCTTCAGTCCCTACAGTTTCATGACGTTACGATTCGTGGCGTCGCCATACCTAGCCTTCAAAATGGCGTCTGTAGCGGAGATAAGTTCCAAGTAGACAACTGTAATTGAGAATGAAATTTTCACTCTACAGCGGAGTGTGTGCTGATATGAAACTTCCTGGCAGATTAAAACTGTGTGCCGCACCGAGCCTCGATCTCGGGACCCTTACCTTTCGCGGGCAAGTGCTCTACCGACTGAGCTACCCAAGCACGACTCACGCCCCGTCCTCACAGCTTCACTTCTGCCAGTACCTCGTCTCCTACCTTCCAAACTTTACAGAAGCTCTCCTGCGGAGAGGACGGGACGTCAGTCGTGCTCGGGTAGCTCAGTCGGTAGAGCACTTGCCCGCGAAAGGCAAAGGTCCCGAGTCGAGTCTCGGTCCGGCACACAGTTTTAATCTGCTAGGAAGTTTCAACTGTCATTGAGTTTCTTTCGGCGGAAAACCAGAGCATCGCAGACATGCATAGCCGCTCGCAGGAGGTCTGCGGAGACCTGACAGTGAACAAAAGCACGATGAGTCGTTGGGCGAGGCGTCTATCACATCGCAACAAGGTCGCGCAAACTTCTCCGTTCTCGTGTGTAGCGGTCGCCGCACACAGCTGTGAGTCCTGTAGTGGTAGAACGTGCGGACACTCTCATTCGAGGTGATCGACCGATCAGAGTCTCGCTGCACAGCTGGACGTCTCTGTTGGTAGTACTGAGACACCTGCTCAGCATTTGGGGCACTCAGAAGCGTGTGCCCGCTGGATTCCTCGCTGTCTAAAGTAAGAAAGGACCATCAGTGCGGGATCAGTTACGCTTTACGAGGCTGATCGTGATAATTTTTTGTCGAACATCGTCACAGGGGTTTTGTTTCCGGTTCTAAATGATGAAACAAAGGTTCATCAAATGGTTCAAATGGCTCTGAGCACTATGGGACGTAACATCTGTGGTCATCAGTCCCCTAGAACTTAGAACTATTTAAATCTAACTAAGCTAAGGATATCACACACATCCATGCCCGAGGCAGGATTCGAACCTGCGACCGTAGCGGTCACGCGGTTCCAGACTGAAGCGCCTAGAACCGAACGGCCACACCGGCGGGCTAATAGCTTCATCATTTCGAACTGGAAACAAAAAGAAGATGAAGTAAATATTCCTGAATTCCAGTCAACAACAACTGCCAAGATGAGAAACATAGAAGTAGATATCCTCGGAATAACGAAGCAGCTTAAATCACTTAATAAAGGCAAGACCTCCAGTCCAAATTGTACACCAGTCAGGTTCCTCTCAGAGTATGCTGATAAAATAGCTCCACATTTAGCAATTATATACAACTACTCGCTCACAGAAAGATCCGTACCTTAAAGACTGGGAAATTGCTCAAGTAACACCAATACCCAAAAAGGGAAGTAGGAGTAATCCGCTGAATTACAGTCCTATATCACTAATGTCGATTTGCAGTAGGGTTTTGGAACATATGCTGTATTCGAACATTATGAAATATCTCGAAGAAAACGATTCATTGACACATAGCACCGATTCAGAAAATATCGTTCTTGTGAAACACAACTAGCATTTTATACTCAAGAAGTAATAAGTGCTATCGACAGGGTATGCCAAATTGATTCCATATTTTTAGATTTCCAGAAGGTTTTCGACACCGTTCCTCACAAATGTCTTCTAACCAAACTGCGTGCCTACGGAGTATGCCCTCAGTTGTGCGACTGGATTCGTGATTTCCTGTCAGGAAGGTCGCAGTTCGTAGTCATAGACGGAAGGTCATCGAGTAAAACAGAAGTAATATCCGGCGTTCCCCAAGGAAGTGTTATAGGCCCTCTATTGTTCCTGATCTATATTAACGACATAGGAGAGAATCCTAGTAGCCGTCTTAGGTTGTTTGCAGATGATGCTGTCATTTGCCATCTTGTAAAATCATCAGATGATCAAAACGACTTGCAAAATGGTTTAGATAAGGTATCTGTATGGTGCGAAAAGTTGCAATTGATCATGAATAAGGAAAAGTGTGAAGTTATTCACACGAGTACTAAAAGAAATCAGCTAAATTTCGATTACACGATAAGTCACACAAATGTGAAGGCTGTAAATTCAACTAAATACTTAGGAATTACAATTAGAAATAACCTAAATTGCAACGATCAAACAGATAATATTGTGGATAGAGCAAACCAATGACTGCGATTCATTGGCAGAACACTTGGAAGGCGCAACAGGTCTACTAAAGAGACTGCTTACACCACGCTTATCCGCCCTATTCTGAAGTATTGCTGTGCGGTGAGGGATCTGCATCAGGTGAGACTGACGGATGACATCGAAAAAGTACAAAGAAGGGCACCTCGTTTTGTATTATCGTGAAATAGGGGAGATAGTGCCACAGATGTGATACGTGAATTGGAGTGGGAATCATTAAAACAAAGGCGTTTTTCGTTTCGACGGGATCTTCTCATGAAATTTCAGTCACCAGTTTTCTCCTCCGATTGCGAAAACATTCTGTTGACACCCACCTACATAGGGAGAAATGATCATCACGATAAAATAAGAGAAATCAGGTGGTTCATTGAACCCTCTGCCCGGCACTTTATTGTGAGTAGCAGAGTAATCACGTAGATGTAGATGTAAAAAACGGCAATCCATGCAGCGGTGCTACGCCACCTCTCTTCCGAAGAAGTTCGAAGCTGCAGCGTCAGCCGGTGAAGTCATGGCTGAAACAGCGTGCAGAATGGCCTGTAGGTAGCAGCATAGTGCAGATGCACACATACCGTCGCAGTATCAGTATAAAGATGGCCGCCCCACTTGCGACTTGCACCAGGGAAGAACAGCCTTGTGTTATTTGGTTTTTGCGTAGTGAAGGTGTGAAACCTATTGAAATTCATCGACGAATGAAGGTTCAGTACGGTGATGCATGTTTGTCACAGCAGCAAGTCTACGAATGGAGTAGGAAGTTCGCAAATGGTGTGACTTCAGTGGGCGATGCTCCTCGTCCAGGTCAGGCACAACGAGTTGTGACTACACAGAACATTGCAGCAGTTGAAGCCATAGTGAAGGAAAACCGCCGAGTGACACTGAATGACATTGCAGCATGTTTACAGATTGGTCATGGGTGAGCACACCACATTGTGCATGATGTGCTCCAGTTTCACAAAGTGTCTGCAAGATGGGTGCCACGGCAGCTGGCTCCTGAAATGAGAGAACGACATGTTGAAGCTTGCGAAGAACTTCTTCGGCGCTTTGAACGAGAAGGTGATGGCTTCCTTGCAAGAATCGTTACTGGGGACGAAGCCTGGGTTCACTTCCACCAACCGGAAACGAAGAGAGCGAGCAAGGAATGGCGCCATTCCTCATCACCAAAACCAAAAAAGTTGCGAACAGAACCGTCAGCAGGGAAGGTTATGCTGACTCTCTTTTGGGACGGAAAACGCGTCATTTTGGAGCATTACATGCCTAGAGGGTCCACTGTCACCAGTTCATCATACACAGATCTCTACATCTACATCATGTTTGCGACTGGCAAGCATGTTATGCTGCAGGTGATCAATGTACGAGGGCTATTTTTTCGGTCACGAATTGTAAAACACAGTGAAAATTAAAAATGCTTTATAATCTCCCGAAAAATCATCTGCTGCCTGCAATCAAATTAAAGCGACGTGGATTGCTGTCAGCAGGTGTCCTTCTACAACATGACAGTGCAAGGCCCCACACGGTCCGTACGGCAGTTGCGACAATCACAGACCTGCATTTTGAGTGTCCTCCTCATCCACCATACTCACCAGAGGTTGCCCCAAGTGATTTCCATATGTTTGGACCACTCAAAGACGCAATGGGAGGAAAGAAGTTTCGTTCTGATGAAGAGGTACGCCACGCGGTGCACGAGTGGTTGCGCGGACTACCAAAAGCATTTTTTTTTAAAGGAATTTAAGCACTTTGTAAGCGCCGGGGGACTTGCATTGAAAGTGGGGGAGATTATGTTGAAAAGTGAAACAGCTTTGTACCACTTCTGCACAATAATATTTAAAAAACAATTAAGGTTTTCATTTGACTCACCCTCGTAAATATTTAGCATCTGGCACCTGGAAATATACGGCGCTGTAGCTAAGCACCCAGTACTTTTCTCAATCGAAGGGGCGATTAAGAATGTGTAAACTGCAGAATGTGATCAAACTCATAGCTAGCGAATTATCGTGGCGAATCTCTTAAAGCCTCGGCGAAAAAGAAAAATATTTTCAATTTTTTTTCGCTAGAAATAGAACATCTGCGGGATTTTATCGCAGTTTGTTAATGTGAGTCCTATGTTTCCAGCGAGTATATTAACTGCACTCCGCTCGAGCGTATCAGAACTGGTGAACGCTGTCACGGAGACAAATTCGTCGTCGGGACGGTGGCGGCTTTATCGGAATGCAGTCGATGTCGCTACTTGGAGTATTTCGGAAACGGAGTCGTTAGGGAAAGCAGCACGTGTGTCGTGTGTCGGGTGACAAACGCCGGCCGGTATGCTATTGGCAAAGACGTATGCGGCCGCGCCTTGGGCAGGCTTATTAGCTGCGCTGAGTAATGGCGGCGACCACCGCGTCATTAGGTTCCCTCTGGCCCGAATGGCTTGCATAAACTGCCCGCCGCCTCTGCATACTGCATATTTCATGCACGTGAGTGGTTCCCCCATCACCCCGCACCTGCCGCATACACGACCCTCGCCCCGAAGCGCACAGCTATTACGCGTAATCTCTCGGTACTCGTATTCTCAAAAATCGTGTGCAGTGGCGCAGTAGCGCAGCAAGAGACTTCCCATTAACAGAGGAATGATCGCTCTTCTACCGAGAACGTCGAGGAAATACGTCACCACTCTGCCAGTCCGAAATACGCGTGTGACTGGCAAGCATGTTATGCTGCAGGGGATCAGTGTACGAGGGCTATTTTTTCGGTCACGAATTGTAAAACTCAGTGAAAATGAAAAATGTTTTACAATGACGGGAAAAAAACCGAAACCCCAAGGAGTTGTACAACACAAACGAAAGCTGATAGGCGTGTTTCTGCGCCTGAAAGATTATGTCTATTCAAATCTCACACTTGTCGTCCGCCCCCGGTAGCTGAGTGGTCAGCGCGACAGACTGTCAGTTCTAAGGGCCCGGGTTCGATTCCCGGCTAGGTCGGAGACTTTCTCCGCTCAGGGACTGGGTGTTGTGTTGTCCTAACCATCATCATTTCATCCCCACCGACGCGCAGGTCGCCGAAGTGGCGTCAACTCTTAAAGACCTGCACCCGGCGAACGGTCTACCCGACGGAAGGCCCTAGCCACACGACATGTACATCACACTTGTCGCGTAGGAAAAACTGGTTCAAATGGCTCTGAGCACTATGGGACTTAACATCTGAGCTCATCAGTCCCCTAGAACTTAGAACTACTTAAACCTAACTGACCTAAGGACAACACACACGTCCGTGCCCGAGGCAGGATTAGAACCTGCGAGCGTAGCAGTCGCGCGGTTCCGGACTGAAGCGTCTTGAACCGCTCGCCCACAGCGGCCGTCCTACGTAGCTGAGCAAGAAAATATTTTCATACTCTGAGGAGAATGTTGCTGATTGAAATTTGAAGAAAAGATCCTGCTGCAACGAAAAACTCGATTGTTTTAAAAAATGCCATTCCAATTCGCGTATCATATTTGTGGCACTCTGTCCCTTACTTCGCGACAACGCAAAACGAGTAGCTTTTCTTTGAACTTCCTATACTCCAAAAGATGGCGTACAGGCGTCGTGTAAGTAGTCTCTTTACTGGACCTGTTGCATTTTCTAAGTGTTCTGGCAGTAAACCGCAGTCTTTTTGTTTGCTTTCCCCACAGCACTATCTACTAGATCGTTCCAATTTAAGTTATTCGTAATAAACCATTGTCCTAGTCATCATCTCACCGCTCGCTCAGAATTGAAAAGTGGATGTTAGTCGACCGACGAGCAGTGTAGAGGCACTGTGCAACATGTCTGCGCAAAGCTTCGTCATAGTTTTTGACTGTGATTTCAATTTCCCTACTAATCACCCCTTGAAAAAAGAAAACATTGCCCTCGTAGTTTGAGAACAAAGGCTTTTTCCTTTATCTGTTCCACAGAAGACTACATGCACTACGGAAATATAGCACTAACAGAGACAGTTGTAACCTACGTATTGCTGCCCAAGACTTTATTGCTGTCGTGTTTGGGTAGACACAAACCTTTAATTATCATCCTGAAAAAATCAAGATGGGACCGAGACGCTTGGTGATGGTGTTAGTCCTTCTCTATATAGTCACCTGTCGAGGTGACACATTTTTCCCAAAGGAGGATGACTTGATGGAGACCTGGGTTGCATTTTGACTATTGAGAAAACGTTCGGCCCCGATAACAACCTCATTGTCGTTCTGAA
Organism: Schistocerca americana; assembly: GCF_021461395.2. Taxonomy (NCBI): domain Eukaryota; kingdom Metazoa; phylum Arthropoda; class Insecta; order Orthoptera; family Acrididae; genus Schistocerca; species Schistocerca americana. The sequence goes on from NC_060123.1 coordinate 571,516,797, forward strand.
AATGGCTGCCACCAAACAGTTTCTTCATCTGAAGAAGTAGGAAGAAATCACTGGCTGTTAGACAGGACAATACGGAGCCTGAAACAAAATGTGGCAATCCAAAAAAGCAGCAAGTGTAGCTCTGTACTGTGGCTTTCGGACATATTTTAGTCCCCTTTGATGTTTATGTAACACACTCTCCCGTTAATGTGATGTCAAGTAGGTAGCATCATAAAATAGTATATATTTTCTCTTCTATTTTCTTTTTAATTTCTTTAGTCATTTTTAGATCTTATGTACAGGAGCTGGACTAAAATATGGAGCTACCAAAAACACAACATATCACCATGCCTAATACGATGTAGGAAACATGTTGGCACTCAAAGCTGCTTCCATTCACATTGGAATGTTCAAATATAAATGTATGATATTCAGGGGAATCATAATCCACTCTTCCTACAAAATAACAGAAAGTCCAGGTAACGATGATGGAAGTGAAAAGAGATCAGACACACTTCTCTCCAAAGTAGACTAAAATTGATCAAAAATATTGAGATCTGCTGACCAAGGCAACCACAGGAGATGTAACAATCCAGTCGTGGACGATGCCAGTGGTGTCAAGAGGGACTCTATCGTCTTGGAAGCCAGCACACGTCGTGCCGCGGGTGGACCTGGTCAGGCAAAATGGTCACATAATCCTTGTCAGTAATACAACGTTGCCGAGTAGCTATTGGGCCCGTGGAATACCACGATGTGACTGCCTTGAAGTGTTTCACTCTTGGGAGGTAAACGCGGCCAGAAGCTGGATACAGTGTGAAAGAAGACTTATCCGATAAAATGACTTTCTTCCATTGCTGAATAGTCCACATTCTATGGCTTCGGCACCACATTTCCTGTTACGGTCATTTGCATCACTGCTGTGTAGATTTGATATTCCAGCTCGCCCTGCAGTTCCCTTATTTGGAGTGTTGTGGACTGGCAACACAGCCAATCCACAATGACGGGTAGCCGAAAGGCACGCGTTCAAGCTCACGCAAACTGGCGTGAGGTCTGGAACAGGACAATGTAATTAATATAGCCAATAAGGTACGTTGCTGCTGGAATACTTAACTTTAATCCATAATTGGTGTACATCGCTCTTGACGGTACATGTTTTACAATCTCAATATTAACTGGTAATGGCGCCTTGCTAGGTCGTAGCAAATGACATAGCTGAAGGCTATGCTAACTATCGTCTCGGCAAATGAGAGCGTATTTGTCATTGATCCATCTCTGGCAAAGTCTGCTGTACAACTGGGGCGAGTGCTAGGAAGTCTCTCTAGACCTGCCGTGTGGCGGCGCTCGGTCTGCAATCACTGACAGTGGCGACACGCGGGTCCGACGTATACTAGCGGACCGCGGCCGATTTAAAGGCTACCACCTAGCAAGTGTGGTGTCTGGCGGTGACACCACATGGAGGTCCCTTCGTGTTGTTTTGGTGCTGACAGGGTCCGCGAGTCCGACATTCAGTTCTGCAGTAACCTTATTTTTCGTCACAATCCTGTCCAATGACCGTCTGTCACGATCACTCGACACAATTTCGTTGTGACGTAGTGTATGATGTTTTCCCGCTTTTCCTGTATTCGGTATAAATGTTCTATACGGTGACTCTTGAAACATCAAACATTTTCGATTACTTGGTCACAGAAGCACTAACCATACGAGCAACAACGATTTATCCATGTTCGAATTCACTTAGCTCCGAGAAAATGCACTCACAACTACACAGAATGCTCTATCGAGATATCGATTTGGGTTACGAGCGTGATGTAGTATGGTCTTTGGCTCAACAGATGTCAGTACTTTCATCTCGGAATTGAGAAAACAATATGGCTGGAACACGCTTGACATTCGAGCAACGATAATGTAATGTGAAGTATTTTTTCAAGTTTGATAATGCCGTTCAAGTGCAACGTCAGTGGAGGCGGGAGTTTGAAACAGAGCCGCCAAGCCACCTAACACTTAAACGCGTCATTGACAAGTTTAAATTGCATGGAACGATTTTTGATATTCACAAAGGAAGATCGGGAAGACAGCTTATGCCTACAAGTCCTGCTTCGTCGGCTCTCGTGTTGGAAACGTTTGTTAATTCTCCACAGAAGTGTTACACAATGCGCACGTGAAGTGGGGGTTAGCAGCACAAGTGTACCAAGAATTCTGAAAACTGCAACGTGGAGAGTTTACATTCAACGATTACTGCACGCGATTAATGGTGGCGATCCTGATCGCCGAATACAATTTTGCGAATGGTTTCAGCAAATGGTAACTGATGACGAAAAATTTGTGACGAAGGTAGTGTGGAGTGACGAGGCAGAATTTAAGCTTAATGGAACCGTGAATTGGTATAACAGTGGATACTGGGCACCGGAAAAACCGCATGTTTATGTGGATATAGCGGTCAATCTACCACGGGTTCATGTGTAGTATGAACTATCATCTACGGGCTTAGCAGGACCCTTTTTCTTTGATGCTACTGTCACTGGAGAAGTGTACCTGGAAATGTTACACGCATCAATTTTGCCTGATATACGTGCACTTTATGGAGCTGATGAAGAGGTCTTCTACCAATAGGACAGGGTTCCACGACTCTATCACTAGCCGTAAGAGTTTTCCTGGATGATAATATTCCTGGGCATTTGATTGGACGAAGAAAACCCATTGAGGTCCCTCCACTGTCGCCAGATCTAACACCTATCGACTTTTATCTGTGGGAAGCTGTGAAAGTTAACGTCTATCGACGTAAGCCTCGAACGCTGGAGGAACTTCGCCAGGAGATAACAGAGATATGTGCAGCGATCTCCACTGTAACACTGACTGAAGTAGTTGCGACGACAGCTCGTCGTTCTGTTATGTGTGTAGCCGCCAATGGTGAACATTTTGAGCGTCTAAAGTAACCATGTGCTAAATTGAAGGTTTTACAACATGTGTGATCAATTATTAAATGTAAAATTAACACACAAGTAATACTTTTCGTTCCTTAAAATGTGTAAAGATTTTTCTGGAGGTTTCTGTATTTTCTGAATAATAGCGGCTGGATGGCAGAGTATCGAAGAAGAGGATGAACAGTCTGGAAGAATAACAGCTCAAAGTGCAATAGTGGAAGTGTAAATTCGATCGGTAATGAGCGCGGTGGCAATCGCTGAAACCTTTCTTTAAGTTATGAGGAAAATAATTGTTTTGGCAGTATGGAAAGAGGAAAAGGTTTGGAGGAAATCCGAGGTAGAAATCTTGAGGCGGAGAATATCATTATTTGCGAGGAAATACGAGTCGAATTTGAAATAACCTAGATTCTAGATGACTATCGTTGCTGCTATCTGCTAATAACTTCAAAGAAGAATAGATTACTTTGGAATCGACGCATAAGAGGACGAAGAGCTAGATTAGAAGACATCAGTAGAAGAAAGAAGAAATTACAGACAAAATGTTTAGAAGATGCTCGCAGAAGATGTCGTGAAAAGATAGCCATAGAACTTTCTGGAATCAGAAGCAATTCAATTACAAGAGTTCTGTTATAACTTTACGCATTCAAAGCAGCCTATCAAACTAATTTTCGTGAAGTTTAATACGAAGTAGAGACTGCCGCTTTACTGTTCTACAGGCCAATGAGTGGAATTCGATCGATCGTGTTTTGTATGGAGAACTGTGTTTTATTTTGCTCAGAGCTGCGCTTTAAATTGTGTGGGGACCAAGCTTCACTAAATTCATTCTGACGGCTTGCTTTTCAAATATACATTTGAGTAGTCGTCATTGTTAGAAGTGAAGAAGGTCTGCGTTCATAACATTAATCTGATTCATCCCATTCCGCACCTTTTGGAAACGGTTATAATCTCTTATTTACAATGTGGTTTGTTTCCAAACGACGCTCTGGAGTGGCCTTTAAAGTTCAATTCAGTTTTGATAATTAATCTTAGAGATCAACGAAAGAGCCATCGCCACTTTTCTCCAGTTCGAGAATTTTCAGTGGCATTAGAGCATCCCCATCACAGGATTACACTGCTGTTACATCTGAGACTCAGTTATCAACAATCCGCCGACATCTGTGTTCCTGTATCGTATAAGGCAAATCCCTGACTGAATTATTATAGTGCACCGCATGTAAAAAATAGTATCAGCAGTCAGTAACACAATAACGAACAACATCGCACAGGTGCCATTTACAGTGACAGCAGCTATATTCCTCTCGCAGCCAGAACCTCGCAGTCGGACGATATAACCGAAACGGTGTCGCCACACCTCCAAAGTGAATTGCAGTGACGCAGTCACTGCCCTGTGAAAATTTACTGCCTCACCGACACAGTTAGACCGCAATAGACCGGTGATGCTGTAATGTAACTTATCACCCCGGACTACAAGTCCATTTAAAAAAAAAAAAAAAAAAAAAAAAAAAAAAAAAAAAAAATTCTGAGTGAAGGTGTGGCGGTCTGTTAGGCCAAATTTTACTGCCTGACTCATGTAGTACTATCACCGTCAGAGGGTGGTACGGGACTACAAGCGCTTTACTGAGAATCCTCAGAGTAGCAGTGCGCTTGCACACCAGTTGGGGGAAGCTCGTAGTTGTTGCAGTTTGCATTAGAACAGTGAGTTGATATTGTGGAATGTTATGTAAACGATAGGCTCCATTCAGGGATAAAAAGAAATGCTTAAAGCGTGTGGTATCATTGTAGTAAACCCCACAACCAGCACCATTCAAACACTGAAAAGCAAAGTGTATTCTAACAATCCTCGCACAATAGATGATCTTAAACCGAACATTACTAGAGAAATTAACATCATCACGCAGAATTACAGCGTGTTGCTGGCAACGTCATCACACGAAGTCGGCGATGCCTGAATGCCCATAGCCACCACTTCCAGCATCCCTTATAAACAGGCAACTACATGTTTTTAACAGTATGATTATCTATTATTTTTTAGTTAGTTAATTGTTACTCGAATCACGATTGTTAGGCGTACCGCCTTTATATGGGACACCCTCTGTAATAGCAACACAAACAAAAGTTGAGACTTCATGCAGAAGTGTCATTAACTTGCACGACGTTTGAGTTCTAATCAGTATTACAATTCATCAAATTCCAGTTGGAATTTAGGTGTTCTTATGCTACTAGCCCATACAGTGATTAACATTTGGTCATCGCAATATCTGAGCTTTTGCTACAATGATCTTTCAATACACGTCAGCAAGCTATTCTGCTCACTTACGCTGTGCATAACATTTACGTAAAACGTCTTTAAATATACTTACCAACACATCTACTTGGCCCGCATTTCGTGGTCGTGCGGTAGCGTTCTCGCTTCCCACGCCCGGGTTCCCGGGTTCGATTCCCGGCGGGGTCAGGGATTTTCTCTGCCTCGTGATGGCTGGGTGTTGTGTGCTGTCCTTAGGTTAGTTAGGTTTAAGTAGTTCTAAGTTCTAGGGGACTGATGACCATAGATATTAAGTCCCATAGTGCTCAGAGCCATTTGAACATCTACTTGCCGCATCGAAAAGTTTGCTGACATCAACTATCACTGCGGCAGCATTTGTGTGTGTATATATACGTTTCAGTGTATTCTTTGTTTTGTAAGTGTGTTTGTGGGTGTGCTTCTGTGTCGTATTGATCGTTTCGGTCAGGTATAAGAAGAAAAACTAGCTGACAGATTTTTCATAAGAACATTCGCTCAGACTGGAAGCTTTCCACATTAAGATCAATTTGACAGAAGGGTCGTGGCACGCCGACTTACATTAATCAGCAAGGTGATTTTATGGCCTAGTTTTATATGGAGCTGTTACGTATTTACAGCAGTATAGTATACTCGTGCTGTCAGAGTTTAAATGTGCAGCGCGGCGAAGATGATGATTTTTCTAACTCTTGTTGGTCACAACGGTAGCTATTGTAGAGCTCACTAAGGACGTACCGGCATCTCTGACTTCTGCAAAACTGCATTACCCTTCCTGGACCCAGTTGTGGTGGTTAATCAGCCAGAAGGCAGAGCATTTAGGATCAGGTTAACTCCATCTTGACACACTACCGTTACCTTGTAGCAGTTTTCGGTCGTATGCTCCTGTATGACACGAGTAAAATCTGTTAGCACCACGACAACAAAATAGTAAAAACACTCATCATCGTATTGCCCAATCATGAATGGGTCTTCGCCTTTGTCAGCGGTGGTGAACCCACAAGCTTCCACTGCTTGCTTAACTCCCGTGTGTAGGAGTTAGACTGATAGTCACATAACCCTCTTATGGGGAACAGGCGGCCGAAGAAGTCATCTGCATTGGTTTGAAACTGCTGCAACACTTGCACTGCTGCCTCAATTTGGTGGGATTTGTCCACAGAAATGAGCAGCCGCGATACCCAGCACACGGTGACCTTCGCCGTGTTCATAGTATCTCGTAAGATGTAGAAAACTTATCCATGACTGATTTAATCTTTTACCACTGTCGCTTCGATTATGATATGCGCGATTAACGGTTCATTGCTTAGAGATGTTCTGTCAATTCCCCGTCATTCAAATGTGTTTGAGCGCACTGGAAGCGTTTGCGCTGCCTAAATACTGTGTCTAATGATGGTGCAGTGTTGCTGTTCCGTTCTACCAAGCAGCGATTGTTGCGGGGTTGTTCCCCATGTACATCTACTAGAGCTGCCAACTCGGGAATTTTCCCCCTAAATATACGGGGAATCAGCTGCCTTAGGGTAGAATTTAGTGGAATAAGTAATTCAGGGAGCAATGTACGGCGAAGTGTGCGTTGTGAAGAATTTTTAGGGCATTCTCGAATGTGAACTATACATACCAATTAAAAATCGTTTAGTTCATATTTTATTTTTCGTTGGCGGCCCACATTTAGACAGCTCCCGCAGCTTAAACTGCTCCAGACCTGGAAACTGCCCCGATTATGATTATTCAGGGAATCCAGAGAGACAGTATACATCACAAGAGTTAGTAGCAGTCGATAAGTAGAAAGGAACGGTACGGTGAAGCTTGTGAATTGCATTTTGAAAAAGTTTTTAGTGTAAGTTTGTATGTATTAGGTGAATGTGACATTCAGGGACAAAATACATTTGCATAGGTAAATAAAAATATGGGAATCAGATCACTTGCTGGAAAGTACGTTTATTCCTGTTTTTATTTTTTTTATTTTACGTACATAGCTGAGCTGTGACGATGTTCTTATAGCTTTTCCTGTAGCCTATATGCTACGGTTTGCGTCGTAGTATGTCATGTGGATACCATTGCTTCCTTTTTAGTAAACACTAAAGCGTCCAACATTAAAAATTACAATCTTTCAACAACTAACTTCTAGAATGAAAGCATGAATACGTCGTTCGACACGCAAAGTTAAGTTGAAGGTGTTGTCGATGAAAATAAATACTAATTACTGTTCTCTTTGGGTTTAATGTATGTTATAAAGGGATTACTGTTAATAAGTAAGTGAACACTCTACCCTTTGCTTTTCAGATTGCTTGGCTTCTGACACGTCTGTTCAAAATTGCAGAGAGTTTTACAAATATTGCAATTCTACGCTTAAAACTCATAAAAATCTTTAATTGATAATTTTAAAACGGCTGACACCAAAACCTCTAAAATGAAATTAAAAGCATCTGTCCTTTCTAGAACAGCATATGCTGGGTATAAGCCTCTTCTGTTTGGTGTCATCTCTCCCAGGCCTGAGCGACCCGCATCAACACCTCAAAATAGCTAGCGAAGTTATAATTACTCATGAAAACCAATTCGACTTTAACTGGCCGCACAATTTTAAAGAACGGTGTAACCTGCAGCTAAACCTCTTTAAGCTGACCACCAGTATTTTTGTGACAAGATGGTCATATGGAGGGGTGGTCTTCTCAAAAGGTGATCAAGGTAAATTGTGATGAAGAATATAATCACTAAACACAATTAATGACAAAAAGTGCTACAATAAAAATACAGGCTCTAATAACGCATTAATAACCGTAATAATAATACGGTATGTACCAAATCGTTTACGTTGTAAAATATGCGGAATTGGCAACTGCACACACTTTTTCATACGTTTGTTTGCAGTCACATTCTCATATTTCTTTAGCAGCTCACAAAGTAAGTAAGTCAGTTTCTGGTTGGAAAGGTCAGAAGCGACGGACTTGTGTCGAGCAATGTATGTAAGTCATTGTCTAATGGGACTGCCTCTAAAGGAATTGCGTCATCTTCACTATCACTGTTTTTGTTATCACTACACTAAGGGGCTGGGTTCATTTCTGCAACGACATCTTCCCAACTATCACCACTATTAAAGCATTCAATTTCTTCGTTCACTTTATAAATCTCCAATTCACTATTGGCAGTACCACAAAGCTGACTGAGAATGTTTATTGATTCATTGCCACTATCTTCTTCTCCAGTGTCCACATTTTGTGAAGACGGAAAACTAAAATTAGTGAAGCATTGTTTTCGAAGAACTATGGCCTTCTTGCTGTGTATATCACTAATGGTTCTTCTTTCTCACCACAGAAGTTAGCATAAAGACCAATCGTTAATCTCTGTTTCTCTATTTCGCCGCCTTTGCACTGATCACCCTGCACAGTTAGTGTTTTATCTGGAATGGCTTTAAATATAAGACCAGTTTCATCTATGTTGTAAGTGGCACTGTCTCAACAGCCTCTTGTATTGGTTTGTGGTGTGCTCAACTGCATGGTTATCAGCAAACCACTTATGATTACCCTAAATCTCGATTTCCAATCGAATAGAACATCTTGATTAACTTGTGCACTTTCTCCGTTGGCTGCTCGGAAAACAGTACCGTGCCGAACCCGAATTCGGCCCATCCAGCCATTAGGACTTGCAAGATCAGAACAAATTTAAGAGCCTTTTCTTGTAGCATCGGTCCAATAATGGGCTCTATTAAACCACTCTAAAACGTCATCAAATTGAGATTTTCACTCAGCAGCGGAGTGTGCGCTGATATGAAACTTCCTGGCAGATTGAAACTGTGTGCCGGACCGAGACTCGAACTCGGGACCTTTGCCTTTCGCGGGCAAGTGCTCTACCAACTGAGCTACCCAAGCACGACTCACGCCCCGTCCTCACAGGACTTCAGCACTTCCTGGCAGAAGTAAAGCTGCGAGGACGGGGCGTGAGTCGTGCTTGGGTAGCTCAGTTGGTAGAGCGCTTGTCCGCGGAAGGCAAAGGTCCCGAGTTCGAGTCTCGGTCCGGCACACAATTTTAATCTGACAGGAAGTTTCGTCATCAAATTGTTGCCACCGTCTTGCCATTGAATTGCTGTTGGCGTTTTCTTCCCATTCCATAATATACCCGTCAGATTTGCGATTGTATTCTGTATTTGACTTTTTCCGCATTTAAACTCACTCGCTAACTGAAGCCGGCCGAGCTGGCCGAGCGGTTCTAGGCGCTGCAGTCCGGAACCGTGCGACTGCTACGGTCGCAGGATCGAATTCTGCCTCGGGCATGGATGTGTGTGATGTCCTTAGGTTAGTTAGGTTTAAGTAGTTCTAAATTCTAGGGGACTGATGACCCCACATGTTAAGTTCCATAGTGCTCAGAGCAATTTGAACCATTTCTTCGCTAACTGACGCTGAGATTTTAGTTTTTCACTCTCTCTAACAACAGAAATTCCCTGTTCTAGTGAAAGAACAACAAGTTTTGTTTTATTTGAAAAGCCATGACAACAAGTTTTGTTTTATTTGAAAAGCCATGAATGTTCACTACATAGAAAAAATCAGACGTGTTTGCTATCAGAAGTACAAATGATGAAATTTTAGAGGTTGTTGTGACACACTGTCGACGAGAAACATTACTGTGATACCGTTTTGTGATTCCCTCTTCTATGATTGTTTGTGGTTGTCTTAAAAGTAGGATATTGTTAGTTAAAGAATGGCAGTTGCTCGGGAAAAGATGCTTTGATGTTACGGGAGTTTATTTCCGTTCCTTAAACATATGGTGTTCTAGAGAGGAGGTATGGAAATGAGCGTTTGGCGTCATTGGCCGAGAGGCCCCTTACGGGGCAGGTCCGACCGCCTTGGTGCAGTTCTTATTACATTCGACACCACATTGGGCGACTTGCGCGCCGGATGTGGATGAAATGGTGATAAAGACAACACAACACCCAGTCCCCGAGCGGAGAAAATCCCCGACCCAGCCGGGAATCGAACCCGGGCCCCTTAGAACTGCAGCTCGTCACGCTGACCATTCAGCTATCGGTACGGACTAGAAAGAAGCAAGGGTTAAAGCAGTGATCTTCTCGAGAGATTTCATTGTATTTATTTTATATCATATTTTTACGTAATTACCTACGAACATAGTTTCAGGCATTAACCTGTCTTATTAGGTCTTTGGCCTGCAATGGTTTGAAGATAGCGTACTAACTCATGCTTCGTTAAACTCTGATCGACAGTCGCGCGGTGCGCGGTATGCGGCGCGACGCGTGTGACCAGGTGCGGCGACCTAAATGTGCTGACGCGTGTGAGCGGACTTTTGGCGGTTGTGTCTGTATTGAAAATTTTTCTGAGTAAGTTAATTGAGGGTTATACTCAATGATGTTATATTGTTCTGATATTTACGTACGTTGCCTAGGTAGCTGACCTGTATTTACATTTAATACTTTCTCATTTTGGATGTATTTTGTATTTATTTTCTTAGTGGTCCCCCGAAGCGACGACGCTTGTATCACAATATTACAGTTTATACTAAAGGGGCAATACATATTATTTTTTACTTTTTAAACGATTTTTGTGTCGGAGTTTTTTATGAACTTATGTTTTATATCTTTACATAATTACATAAGTTCTCGCGGAATTTTATTTAGATTTTTAAATCTACAGTCTCGTAGTATGTACCTTGATGTATTTCTTATGTATTACGTTGCGTGTATCAAGAAAGCTTTCCCCCCATGAACCATGGACCTCGCCGTTGGTGGGGAGGCTTGCGTGCCTCAACGATACAGATAGCCGTACTGTAGGTGCAACCACAACGGAGGGGTATCTGTTGAGAGGCCAGACAAACGTGTGGTTCCTGAAGAGGGGCAGCAGCCTTTTCAGTAGTTGCAGGGGCAACAGTCAGGATGATTGACTGATCTGGCCTTGTAACACTAACCAAAACGGCCTTGCTGTTGTGGTACTGCGAACGGCTGAAATCAAGGGGAAACTACAGCCGTAATTTTTCCCGAGGGCATGCAGCTTTACTGTATGATTAAATGATGATGGCGTCCTCTTGGGTAAAATATTCCGGAGGTAAAATAGTCCCCCATTCGGATCTCCGGGTGAGGACTACTCAGGAGGACGTCGTTATCAGGAGAAAGAAAACTGGCGTTCTACGGATCGGAGCGTGGAATGTCAGATCCCTTAATCGGGCAGGCAGGTTAGAAAATTTAAAAAGCGAAATGGATAGGTTAAAGTTAGATATAGTGGGAATTAGTGAAGTTCGGTGGCAGGAGGAACAAGACTTTTGGTCAGGTGAATACAGGGTTATAAATACAAAATCAAATAGGGGTAATGCAGGAGTAGCTTTAATAATGAATAGGAAAATAGGAGTGCGGGGAAGCTATTACAAACAGCATAGTGAACGCATCATTGTGGCCAAGATAGACACGAAGCCCACGCCTACTACAGTAGTACAAGATTATATGCCAACTAGCTCTGCAGAGGATGAAGAAATTGATGAAATGTATGATGAGATAAAAGAAATTACTCAGGTAGTGAAGGGAGATGAAAATTTAATAGTCATGGGTGACTGGAATTCGACAGTAGGAAAAGGAAGAGAAGGAAACGTAGTAGGTGAATATGGATTGGGGCTAAGAAATGAAAGAGGAAGCCGCCTGGTAGAATTCTGCACAGAGCATAACTTAATCATAGCTAACACTTGGTTCAAGAATCATGAAAGAAGGTTGTATACATGGAAGAACCCTGGAGATACTAGAAAGTTTCAGATAGGTTATATAATGGTAAGACAGAGATTTAGGAACCAGGTTTTAAGTTGTAAGACATTTCCAGGGGCAGATGTGGACTCTGACCACAATCTGTTGGTTGTGAACTGTAGATTAAAACTGAAGAACTGCAAAAAGGTGGGAATTTAAGGAGATGGGTCCTGGATAAACTGAAAGCACCAGAGGTTGTACAGAGTTTCAGGGAGAGCATAAGGGAACAATTGACAGGAATGGGGGAAAGAAATACAGTACGAGAAGAATGGGTAGCTTTGAGGGATGAAATAGTGAAGGCAGCAGAGGATCAAGTAGGCAAAAAGATGAGTGCTCGTAGAAATCCTTGGGTAACAGAAGAGATACTGAATTTAATTGATGAAAGGAGAAAATACAAAAATGCAGTAAATGAAGCAGGAAAAAAGGAATACAAACGTCTCGAAAATGAGATCGATAGGAAATGCAAAATGGCTAAGCATGGATGGCTAGAGGACAAATGTAAGGATGTAGAGGCTTATCTCACGAGGGGTTAGACAGATACTGCCTACAGGAAAATTAAAGAGACGTTTGGAGAAAAGAGAACCACTTACATGAATATCAAGAGCTCAGATGGAAACCCAGATCTAAGCAAAGTAGGGAAAGCAGAAAGGTGGAAGGAGTATATAGAGGGTCTATACAGGGGCGATGTTCTTGAGGACAATATTATGGAAATGGAAGAGGATGTAGATGAAGACGAAATGGGAGATATGATACTGCGTGAAGAGTTTGACAGAGCACTGAAAGACTTGAGTCGAAACAAGGCCCCGGGAGTAGACAACATTCAATTAGAACTACTGACAGCCTTGGGAGAGCCAGTCCTGACAAAACTCCACCATCTGTTGAGCAAGATGTATGAGACAGGCGAAATTGCCTCAGACTTCAAGAGGAATATAATAATTCCAATCCCAAATAAAGAAGGTGTTGACAGATGTGAAAATTACTGAACTATCAGTTTAATAAGTCACAGCTGCAAAATACTAACGCAAATTCTTTACAGACGAATGGAAAAACTGGTAGAAGCCGACCTCGGGGAAGATCAGTTTGGATTCCGTAGAAATGTTGGAACACTGACCCTACGACTTATCTTAGAAGAAAGATTATGGAAAGGCAAACCTACGTTTCTAGCATTTGTAGACTTAGAGAAAGCTTTTGACAATGTTGACTGGAATACTCTCTTTCGAATTCTAAAGGCGGCAGGGGTAAAATACAGGGAGCGAAAGGCTATTTACAATTTGTACAGAAAGCAGGTGGCAGTTATAAGAGTCGAGGGACATGAAAGGGAAGCAGTGGTTGGGAAGGGAGTGAGACAGTGTTGTAGCCTCTCCCCGATGTTATTCAATCCGTATATTGAGCAAGCAGTAAAGGAAACAAAAGAAAAGTTCGGAGTAGGAATTAAAATCCATGGAGAAGAAATAAAAACTTTGAGGTTCGACGATGACATTGTAATTCTGTCACAGACAGCAAAGGACTTGGAAGAGCAGTTGAACGGAATGGACAGTGTCTTGAAAGGACGGTATAAGATGAACATCAACAAAAGAAAAACGAGGATAATGGAATGCACTCGAATTAAGTCGGGTGATGCTGAGGGAATTAGATTAGGAAATGAGACGCTAAAAGTAGTAAAGGAGTTTTGCTATTTATGGAGCAAAATAACTGATGATGGTCAAAGTAGAGAGGATATAAAATGTAGACTGTCAATGGCAAGGAAAGCGTTTCTGAAGAAGAGAAAATTGTTAACATCGAGTACAAATTTAAGTGTCAGGAAGTCGTTTCTGAAAGCATTTGTATGGAGTGTAGTCATGTATGGATGTGAAACATGGACGATAAATAGTTTAGACAAGAAGAGAATAGAAGCTTTCGAAATGTGGTGCTACAGAAGAATGCTGAAGATTAGATGGGTAGGTCACATAACTAATGAGGAGGTATTGAACAGAATTGGGGAGAAGAGGAGTTTGTGGCACAACTTGACTAGAAGAAGGGATCGGTTGGTAGAACATGTTCTGAGGCATCAAGGGATCACCAATTTAGTACTGGAGGGCAGGGTGGAGGGTAAAAATTGTAGAGGGAGACCAAGAGATGAATACACTAAGCAGGTTCAGAAGGATGTAGGCTGAAGCAGGTACTGGGAGATGAAGAAGCTTGCACAGGATATAGTAGCATGGAGAGCTGCACCAAACCAGTCTCAGGACTGAAGACCGCAACAACAACAACAACAACAACAACAACATCAAGAAAGCGCACTAGCGAAAATCCTTTTACTTAATTTAGATGATAAATTTTAAACCTTCATGGAACATAGCTAAGAACCGTCCTAATTACTCCAGCTTTCAAATTAAAAACGCTGTGAACCCCTGATTACCAACGCATTCTGTGAAAACTGCACATCAGTAGCGCATTCCATTTCTTCAATATTTGCAGTGCAAGTTTTGGGTGATTCATCTTGTATATAAAACATTACAGAGATACATATTTTGTTTCTTTTTTACGCATTCACGGTTTATCGAAATATACAGTCTTTACATTGTGTGGGGAGACCAACAGTACATAATCGGAAGGGAGAGAAAATCACGCACACACACATACCAACATAAAAACTACTTGCTGTATCATATGAGGAAAACCATCTGCACCACCATCCATCCACTTCTTGTAGTACTTAATTGCAAGGGCCTAAGACGTCGCATGATGCACACCCTTAGTCCACCTTTGGGTGACTGATTAATCATTACCATATACATAAACAATGAAGAGCCAAAGAAACTGGTACAACTGCATAATATCGTGTAGGGCCCCCGCGAGCACGCAGAAGTGTCGCAACACGACGTGACAGGGACTCTCCCACTGTCTGAAGTAATGTTGGAGGGAACTGACACCATAAATCCGTAAGAGTACGAGGGGGTGGAGATCTCTTCTGAACAGCACGTTGCGAGGCATCATGTCTGGAGAGTTTGGTAGCCAGCGGAAGTGTTTAAACTCAGAAGAGTGTTCCCCGAGTCACTCTGTACCAATTCTGGACGTGGCCTGCTGGAATTGCTCACGTCCGCCGGAGTGCACAATGGACATGAATGGATGCAGTTGCCCAGACAGATTGCTTACGTACGTGTCATCTGTCAGAGTCGTATCTACAAGTATCACTCCAACTGCACACGCCCCTCACCATTACAGAGCCTACACCAGCTTGAACAGTTCCCTGCTGACATGCAGGGTCCATGGATTCATGAGGTTGCCTCCGCACCCACACAAGTCCATCTGCACGATACAATATGAAACGAGACTCGCCAGACCAGGCAACATGTTTCCAGTCATCAACAGTCCAATGTCGGTGTTGACGGGCACAGGAGAGGCCTAACGCTCTGTGTCGTTCAATCATCAAGGGTACACGACTGCTCCTTCGGCCCCGGAAGCCCATATCGATGATGTTTCGTTGAATGGTTCACACGCTGGCACTTGTTAATGGGCGAGCACTGAAATCTGCAGTAATTTGCAGAAGGGTTGGACTTCTGTCACGTTGAACGATTCTCTTCAGTCGTCATTAGCCGTGTTCTTGTAGGATTTTTTTCTGGCCGCAGCGATGTCGGAGATTTGATGTTTTTACCGGATTCGTGATATTCGCGGTAAACTTGTGAATGGTCGTATGGGAAAATCCCCACTTCATCGCTGCCTCGGAGATGATGTGCCCCATCGCTCGTGCGCCGACTATAACACCACGCTCAAACTCAAATCTTGATAACCTGCCACCGTAGCGGCTTAGCCATTTTGCACTTCCCGTCGATCTCATTTTTGAGACGTTTGTATTCCTTTTTGCCTGCTTCATTTACTGCATTTTTATATTTTCTCCTTTCATCAATTAAATTCAATATTTCTTCTGTTACCCAAGGATTTCTACTAGCCCTCGTCTTTTTACCTACTTGATCCTCTGCTGCCTTCAATACTTCATCCCTCAGAGCTACCCATTCTTCTTCTACTGTATTTCTTTCCCCCATTCCTGTCAATTGTTCCCTTATGCTCTCCCTGAAACTCTCTACAGCATCTGGTTCTGTCAGTTTATCCAGGTTCCATCTCCTTAAATTCGAACCTTTTTGCAGTTTCTTCAGTTTTAATCTACAGGTCATAACCAATAGATTGTGGTCAGAGTCCACATCTGCCCCTGGAAATGTCTTACAATTTAAAACCTGGTTCCTAAATCTCTGTCTTACCATTATATAGTCTATCTGAAACCTGTCAGTATCTACAGGCTTCTTCCATGTATACAGCCTTCTTTTATGATTCTTGAACCAAGTGTTAACTATGATTAAGTTATGCTCTGTGCCAAATTCCACCAGGTGGCTTCCCCTTTCATTTCTTAGCCCCAATCCATATTCACCTACTACGTTTCCTTCTCTCAATTTTCCTACTACCGAATTCCAGTCACCCATCGTCTCCCTTGACAATCTGAATAATTTCTTTTATTTCATCATACATTTCTTCAATTTCTTCGTCATCTGCAGAGCTAGTTGGCATATAAACTTGTACTACTGTAGTAGGCGTGGGCTTCGTATCTACCTCGGCCACAATAATGCGTTCACTATGCTGTTTGTAGTATCTATCAACTGCGCCAAACACTTGTGTTATATAGGCGATCCCGAACACAGCACCGTAGTCTGCCAGTTTACATATCCCTGTATTTGAATACACATGCCTATACCGTTTTCTATGGCGCTTGAGTGTATTTTGGAATTGAGCCTCAAAAACTCATCAATCTGTCAACTATTCGCCTCATTTTTCATCAAGCTGGCAACGTTTATCTTATGAGGTGTTATACCATAAGGATTATCGGCTGCATATCCAGATATGTCACATTCCTCTGGATTCTACCTAATGACGTAATATGGATTGTAGCCTTTCACGCAGTCGATCAGACTGTCTCTATTTATATGAGGTAACTTGGACCCAGCGAAGTTTCCTTGTCCAAACTCGTAGTAGTGTAATTAATACATACGGATATTGGAGAGGTCCAGAAGATACACAGTGATACAGACACTCCATTGAATCCTTAGCCCTCTGCACAGGAACTAGTCCTTCATGAAAGATTACCGAGCACTGTAGCTCAGTGGTTAGCACACTGGACTCGCACTCGAAAGGACGACTGTTCAAACCAACGTCCGACCATACAAATTTAGGTTGTCTATGATATCCCTAAATCGCTCCAGGCAATGCTGCGAAGGCTCCTTTGGGAGGGCACAGCCGATTTCCTTCTCCATCCTTGACGCAATCCGAGCTTGTGCTCCATCTCCAATGACCTCGACGTCGACGGGAAATTAAACCCAATTTTCCTTCCTTTTTAATTTTTTTTTTCGCCATGGAAAAGTGTCCTGCTTAAAACTTGGCCTTGCGGTGTAATCTTTTGCGCCATTATGCTCATCACATTGATAAAGTAAATGAATTGCAAGGCGCTTTCTAACATTCTCCATGGTTTTTACAAAACTGAATTATTCATTAACTTATAAAAATCCTTTTCAAAATCACATGCCGCAAGAGCCGTCCTTTGAATATTAACATCAATTTACTCCTTCAAAGAGGATTGGTGTTTTGCAGGATACGCTGCTGGTTCATCCCCAACCTGAGACATTTCTGGAAGTTTCTGAAACGAAAATATTCGCCTTGGTGTACTTGTACACACACTGGGAACGCCGCTCACGAATCTCAAATTGGAAAAACATAAAAATATCAACACCAGTGAAAAGTTCACGTTTGATACGGCACTGTGTCCACGAAAGGCCTGTCACAGTATAGTAGAAGGCGAGATCCTGAGCGTATGTATCCAGGCGTGCGCTACTGAATTTCTCCTACATGTCTGTGAGAAGGCGTCCTTCTGTCTCCATGTACAATTTAACATATTTTTCTAAATTAAACATGCAAAACCCCTGCCAAATATTGACAACGTGCTTATACTCTGCATCAGTAGTTCAAAAAATGGTTCAAATGGCTCTGAGCACTATGGGACTTAACATCTGTCGTCATCAGTCCCCTAGAACTTAGAACTACTTAAAACTAACTAACCTAAGGACATCACACACATCCATGCCCGAGGCAGGATTCGAACCTGCGACCGTAGCAGTCACGCGGTTCCAGACTGTAGCGCCTAGAACCGCTCGGCCACCGCGGCCGGCTGCATCAGTAGTGGTAGTGCCTATGAATTTGGTAGTGGATGTGGTTATATCACTCAGCGTAGTTTCGTAGAGCCTCTTCGTCGAATCCTGGTATTAGTAAGGAAAGTCCACCTTCTTCGTCACACGCTGCAGAATTACATCATTGGGATATGTAGCTCTGACGAGACACTGACCTAATCGTTTCCATCCTGAAATCACCAAAGTGCCCAACAAGAAAGTGAGCATCATATCTGCTCCAATAATGTAAGAAGACAGGTATGTGTCATGTTAGTTTGTATTTCAAGTTGCGTGCACTGTGGGCTGCATTACAGAACATACCCATTAGGTAAAAGTCTCTCTCCATACGATTTCTGCTTTTCTATCCAAGGGCAGTCCACAAATACGACATTCAACTACCTGCTTGTATAAAGGATCAATGTGCTCATTGCAATGTTGCGATAAATCTCATCAACACTCACTGCAAGTTGTTCAAGTTCAGAGGACAACTATCTTATACTGCACACATAAAAAAAAAAGTTTTGCCTCACCTCGGTTTCGAGAGTTCCGGAACATGTACAGAAAATTGGAATAGAGATCAACGTAAACATCATTTCCGCCATTTTTATTGCTCATGAAAACGACACATTGCATGTGTCACCTTCAGAGGTGGTGGTCCAGACTGCTGCCGGTATTTGTCGTGGCATACTATCCACAAGTTCATCAAGGCACTGTTGGTCCAGATTGTCCGACTCCTCACCGACAGTTTGGCGTAGATCCCTCAGAGTGGTTGGTGGGTCACGTCGTCCATAAAGAGCCCATTTCAAACTATCCCAGGCATGTTCGATAGGGTTCACGCCTGGAGAACATGCTACCTAACCTAGGCGAGCGATATCGTTATCCTGAAGGAAGTCAATCACAAGATGTGCACAATGGGGACGCGAATTGTCGTCCATGAAGACGAATGTCTCACCAGTGTGCTGCCGATATGGTTGCATTATCGGTCGGAGGATGGCATTCACATGTCGTACAGCCATTACGGCGCTTTCCATGACCACCAGCGGCGTACGTCGGCCGCACATAATGCCACCCCAAAACATCAGGGAATCTCCACCTTGCTGCACTCGTTGGACAGTGTGTCTAAGGCGTTCAGCCTGATCGGGTTGCTTCCAAACACGTTTACGACGATTGTCTGGTTGAAAGCATATGCGACACTCATCGGTGAAGAGAACGTGATGCCAATCTTGAGCAGTCCATTCAGCATGTTGTTGGGCCCATCTGTACCGCGCTGCATTGTGTCGTGGTTGCAAAGAGGAACCTCGCCATGGACGTCGGAAGTGAAGTTGCGCATCATGCAGCCTATTGTACACAGTTTGAGTCATAACACTACGTCCTGTTCTAAGTAGGCTGTTTAGGTTTTTATATTGGTAACGCCACGTATCGCTCTGTATGAAAATCACTGGCTGTGCTGTGTGCAGTCTGTGGCTGGTTGGCATTGTTGGAATATTCGCTATTGTAGTGTTGGGCAGTTGGATGTGAACAGCGCGTAGCGTTGCGCAGTTGGTGGTGAGCCGCCAGCAGTGGTAGATGTGGGGAGAGAGATGGCAGAGTTTTGAGAGCTGATGAACTAGACGTGTGTCCATCAGAGACAGTAAATTTGTAAGACTGGATGTCATGAACCGATATATATATTATGACTTTTGAACACTATTGAGGTAAATACATTGTTTGTTCCCTATAAAAATCTTTCATTTGCTAACTATGCCTATCAGTAGTTAGTGACTTCAGTAGTTAGAATCTTTTATTTAGCTGGCAGTATTGGCGCTCGCTGTATTGCAGTAGTTCGAGTAACGAAGATTTTTTTGAGGTAAGTGATTCATAAAAGGTATAAGTTATTGTTAGTCAGGGCCATTCTTTTTTAGGGATTATTGAAAGTCAGATTGCCTTGCGCTAAAAATATTGTGTGTCAGTTTAGTGATGATCAGAATAAGTAAAGAGAGAAATATCTGAGTATGTTCAGTTTTGCTCAGCTGTTTGAAAATCAAATAACGTAAGGGGTTTATCAGCACAATCATTCATAAATTTTTCTAAGGGGAGGTTTCACTGTGGCTATACGAAAAGCATTATTCAATATGGTGGCGTTGCTGTCAGGGTTCTTCCGAGTTATAAACCGTAGGTAGCGGGCATCCACTTCAGTAGTAGCTCTTGAACGGCCTGAGCGAGGCATGTCGTCGCCAGTTCCTGTCTCTCTGCATCTCCTCCATGTCCGAACAACATCGCTTTGGTTCACTCCGAGACGCATGGACACTTCCCTTCCTGAGAGCCCTTCCTGGCTGAAAGTAACAATGCGGACTCGATCGAACCGCGGTATTGACCATCTAGGCATGGTTGAACTACAGCCAACACGGGCTGTGTACCTCCTTCCTGGTGGGATGACTGGAACTGATCGGCTGTCAGACCCCCTCTGTCTAATAGGCCCTGCTCTTGCATGGTTCTTTACATCTTTGGGCGGGTGTAGTGACGTCTCTGAACAGTCGAAGGGTCTGTGTCTGTGATACAACACCCACAGTCAACGTCTATCTTCAGGAGTTCTGGGATCTCTGGTGATGCAAAACTTTTTTGATGTCTGTATTATCCCCAATGTATGATTCATAATGATTGAGACTGGAGTCATATGGGCATACAAGTTTATTTTCCGCCACATGTGACATTGTGAAAGTGATGTGAAAGGCTATCGGATCACTTTCTCAATGCACCACAGGAACTACTAAGCACTAAACGTCAGGGTACACAACGAAGGTACAGCATTGCTGGCGGTGAGCATTCTTAAGCTTCAAGACCTTTTTTTTCTGGCTAGGCATTTCCACATATAGCGGTTCCTGCCTCTAGCAGTCAGTCCAGTGTCTTTCTAAGTACTTGAACATAGTGAAATAGTTGAGGCATCTGGGACAGAAATATAGAAATAAATATATTTCCCCTTATGTTCCTACAGTTGGGTGGAAATGAGACAGGACATATTTTTGATGTAGGCGTAATCATGGTTCTCATCCTCGGAGAATAGCAATAAATCTACGTGTTTAGGGCGCTGATTGGCTAATTTGGAAAAGTAGAGGGGTCCGACTGCCTCGTGCTTCATATCTCCTAAGTCGCTTTTTTTTCCTTATCTGTACCCAATCCATAAATGTGAGCTGTATAGTTAGGGTTTTGCCCCTCTAATTTGGTAGGTCTGGGATTGTGATAGGGAATAAGATGCCTTTGAAGTTATAACTCCCGCACACATTAGTTGCTTTGCATGTACTCTTAGCCATTGCATTTTTCGATGATTTCTGTGACAAACCAAAAGCAACCATGTGAAGCAATATTTATTTTCCTTTCTGGTATTCCAGACATTAATACATGCCTGTTTAGTGGTAATATCTAGAGGAAAAGATATGTAGCTGGACTTCCTATTAACTGGATCAAAGACTTGTGGGTGCATACTGAGGTGGAGTGCACAGATGAGCACCTTTCAGATATTCTTTTGTACATATCAAAAAGATGGCTCAGTATCACCCTCTTGGTAAAAGTTTCATACCTCTCTACAATTGACACCCACTGTGATGTCATGTCATCTTTCCTCCCTATTTTGGCAATATTTTTCTCTGCAGCATTACTGCCTTCCTTTGAAGGGGTTGCGACAGCTTACTGGGAAGAACTGCCTTGCACCTGATGGTGGGGTACTGCTGGGTGTTAATGATTTAATGGAACTCCCTTTCCAACACTGCTTGACAAGCACAAAGAAAGGTAGACAGAGATCGCTACCCCAACTTAGTGTTATCAGTGCATGATTGCATGATCCTACCCCCAACAGCACCAGAAACTGTGGGGTAGTTCAGTGCAGCAGTTACCTGGTGTCCATTGACAAGGCGCTCTGCAGGACTGCTGCTGCTGCTGCTGTCACTAGACCCTAAATATGCTCCAGGGTGGGGTGACAAGGCTACCATATGTGGTGTCAGCAATGGGATTGTAAGTATTGACCAGTCGTTTGACAGTCTGGGCTGGAGTGATGGGGTCACAGGCGATGCCCACCAGTTTGATAGTATGGGCTGTGGAGATGATGACGGACACAAAAAGCTCAGGTCAGCCCATGGTGTTGTAAGCCCTCCTCCGTAAGATGTCAGTACTCCTGTAAAAATGTGTTGCATGTGTGGACGGACACACAGACACACACACACACACACACAATTGAAGTTATATGTTCATCATTGGACCCACCAGGGTAGCTGAGAGCACTAATGTGCTGCTTCCTGGACTCGGGTAGGCAGGCCGGCCCCGGATGGAATCTGCTCAGCAGATTAACGACGAAGGTTGGTATGCTGGCCAGCCTGGATGTGGTTTTTAGGCGGTTTTCCACATCCTGCTAGGTGAATACTGGGCTGGTCTCCACGTTCCGCCTCAGTTAGACGACTCGCAGACGTTTGAAACACGTTCACACTATTCCATGGCTTACACTAAACACAGACAGTTGGGGTACACTAATTCCATGCCAGGGGGTTTGGGGTGGTGGCAGGAAGGGCATCCGGCCACCTTCTGCACCTAACTCTGCCAAATCAATAGTAACACGGCCGACCCCGCATTGCCCCGGGAATAAAGCCTGAAGGGAATGATGATCATGATGTTAATCATTAATAATAATAATTTCTGATATTTATGTTGTAGTTCACCAATGATAGGTGATTTTATCTGCTTGTCACCCTCATCATCTAATGTTGCGTCCATATTCCGACGTTCTATGCTCCAGTTCAGCATTCATATGTCCTGCTACGTCTCTATCAAATGCACCTAGAAGAAACACGTAGGTTAAGTGTTACATGTAGCTATGAGAGAAGCGCTTGTCTGGTCATCGAAGAGCGATGATGTTAATGCTCAGAACCAAGCCGTCAACATCCAAGAAACAAGTGTGCTTACCAGTGCCGTCACCACCATGCCTTGTATTTCAAGGAGGGCATATTGAACACCTATGAAAAGGTATGAAAAAAACTTTTTTATTTTCGCGTTCACCAAAAAACAAAATTCATTGATATGTTTATTAGTTTCAGAAATACAGACGTGCCAAATCGGATGATTCTTTTTGATAAACCCTGTATTTCTACTTATACCCAGGATGCTGCTTCAGATGAAGACATACTATAACTTTTTCACCACGAGAACTGATTAGATTTCCATTCTGATCTATGATGGGGAAAATATTAAATTAACATTTCCACAGGTTCGTAGCCTGGACGTCCTGCAGGAGAAAAATGCATAGACAGTGTGGATTAATTTGCCATTAAGTTACGAATTTATTGTGATATTACACTCAACGCAGTTTGCGCTAACAGGGTGAATATCGACTGCTGATGTAGTTTGTGAATTTTATCAATATTTTTCTCCAACACGTTACTGCTCGAGAAATCTGGCAGAAGTATTGTGTGTAAAGACTATTCTCTATTTTGCAGTTTTCATCTCTGATTTAAGTATGTTAATGTTTGATGTAGCTCAAAGCTTTGCACAAAACGTTTTATATACAGATTCAAATTGTCAGTATTGTATGAAACAGGAAGCATTAACACAACTTTGTCATCCCCTAGATGAAGTTATTGTTCTTCTTGGTGATGTTTGGTATACTGTTATATGTTTCCAGATCAATGCAGTATACTACTCCCCCTTAATTTGATTTATTTGGGGAAAGTAGTTTGCTCTTAATGTCGACGAGTATTTCTTTAAAGTAAGAGTGTAGGGCATCACATACAAATCTCAACTAATGTAACGATGCGCATCTACTTGTTTGAATGCATTTGTCAGGAGAAATATCAGGCAGAAATGACCACAGACGGATGAATTGAAGTCTTGGTAGCGTCTAAAATTGCGGAACACCCGGTTCTTGTCAGGTAAGTATTGGTGTAATTCTTCTGGCTGTCTCAAATCATCATACAAGTCCGAGTAGTAGATAACGATTCCTTTTTTTTAACATACGAAGCCCAGTTAGTGTGATGTCGTTCTGCAATGTCTAAATTGACAATTCCACGTTCCTTCCATTTCAACATCGTTTCCAACAATGTATTCCAATAAACAATCCACAAAAACGTACGATGTAGAGTTTTTTCACGAATTTAAGTAGACTGTACAGGTAAGTGCTCTGCCTGGTAGTATAATTAGGAAGCGTTTCTTTTATATATAGAAATAGTCCAAGTCTTTACTTGAATGGTTTTAAATATAGTCTCTATCCATACCTATGGCGTCCATTGCCACACTATGCATTTAGCTTCCTGTCGTTGGTCCTCTGTGTTTCGTGCATTCTTCACTGTCCAAGCTATGGCGGTAGCTATGCTAGCAAAGAGCCAACTGCTCACAACCCCTCTAGTGCTGGAAATAGAAATGGGATGAACTCACCTGATGTCTCAGAATAGGAAAAACACTTGGCGTTTCAACTCGACTTATTCTTCTGCCTTTCTGCTTTAGGGCACTTTTATCCATTGCTACTTCTAACCGGATGCAATTCTTTTTGTTTCTTTATACGCTCTGCAGAGCAGGTTTCTCCTTTAGCGTAATTTTATTGATATCTATTCCAGCACCCAATTTATGTTTGGCACATAGACCCACAGCTTTTTCAGTTGTGCAGGTTAAAATACATTGTCCTGTGCCTATGTCCTTTCTGCCATGAGTTTTCCTAGTTTTATCAGCTTATGTTCAATCTGAAATGTAATTATTTTTATTTTTAGTTGAAGCAATATCGCCGTCCTTGCAGGCGTTGGCTATTATATTAATTCCCTCCCCACCAGGGGCTAGACGCTTTTTCAGCTTCCTTCCAGGTCCACAGTATCTGTAACCAGGGATATACAATACAAGTGGGTAACTTATCAAGAATACCTCCAGCATCTCGTATGTGCTGCCCAGCACTCATGTCAGGTTACCTTATAGTGTGAGGTTTAAGTGTCCTGTTTACGTGTCGAATAGTGAACGATCATGCAACTTGAATCTAAGTCTTAAATTATATTTTTGTTAAACTCTGACCTACGGAATTTTCCCTGAAAAAGACAACTGAAACTTAACCTATTCATTTATTACCCTCAATATACAAGCCTAACGCAATCTGACTGTTATACATTGACAACATGACTTCCAATAATTAACACAAGGGAATGACCCTTAATTGCAAGAAATCCTAACAATAATACAAATAAAAAAAGAGAAATTAAAGAAATATAAAACTACCTCCAACTCAGTTAATATCAGTCACGAATCCCGATAGTGGGAACCCCATTTTTTTATAAGTCACTTCTTCACAGAAAATCTTCATAACATGAACTACAGCAATTACAACAAGCAGCAACTACAGCTAGCTGAAGTTCTAACTACTATAGACTCTAACTCCTAGGAGGAATATAGTTAGCAGAAGAAAGATGTTGTTGAGTAGCAAACAAAGTATTTAGAAAATTTTCCCTTATTAATGTGGCATCCATTTCCAAAAATTGCATCTTTTCTTATAAGAAATTTCATCTCACATTACATTGGGTGTCCTACCAGCACAGTGTCTCCACCAAGAAAAGCATGTCCATACACTTCTCCATCCACTCGCTAACTGCTAGTCCGTCTAACCACAGAATCTCTTGCCGAGGGCAGAGCGCTGTCAGTGATATTAACACAGTCTATAGCGCTGCCAACATACTAACAGGCTACTTATTAACTTTTTTGAGTTTTGGTAGAAAGCTGAGCCACGTAACTAAAGCTTTGTTCCCTTGAAATCTTAAAACGTTCTCTTCTTGAAATACATGCGGTTCGGTGATTTTCTGTAATTCCTCTATGTAAGAACTTTTGGCAATTACTTCACATACACTGTCTTTTAAGTTCTAAGTTCTCAAGTTCATGTGTTGCACTTTAGAAGCTCTACTATGTGATCGAAAGTATCCGGACACCTGATTGAAAATGACTTACAATTTCGTGGCGCCCTCCATCGCTAATGTTGGAATCCAATATGGTGTTGGCCCACCCTTAGCCTTGATGAGAGCTTCCACTCTCCAGACATACGTTCAATCAGGTACTGGAAGGTTTCTTGCGGAATGGCAGCCCATTCTTCACGGCGTGCTGCATTGAGGAGAGGTATCGATGTCTGTCCTTGAGGCCTGGCACGAAGTTGGCGTTCCGATCCCAAAGGTGTTCTATTGGATTCAGGTCAGGACTCTGTGCAGGCCAGTCCATTACAGGGATGTTATTGTCATCTAACCACTCCGCCACAGGCCGTGCTTTAAGAACAAGTTCTCGATCGTATTGAAAGATACAGTCACCATCTCCGAATTATTCTTCAACAGTGGGAAGCAAGAAGGTGCTTGAAACATCAATGTAGGCCTGTGCTGTGATAGTGTCACGCAAAACAACAAGGAGTGCAAGTCCTCTCCATGAAAAACGCGACCACATCATAACACCACCGCCTCCGAATTTTACTGTTGGCAGTACACACTCTGGCAGATGACATTCATCGGGCATTCGCCATACCCACACCCTGCCGTCTGATCGCCACATTGTGTACTCTGATTCGTCACTCCACACGACGTTTTTCCACTGTACAATCGTCCAATGTTGTATGGACAGCCGTTTGACCATGAAATCCAAGTTTTCTCAGCTCCCGTATAACTGTCATAGTACTTGCAATGGATCATGATGCAGTTTGGAATTCCTGTGTGATGGTCTGGATAAATGTCTGCCTGTTACACAGTACGGCCCTTTTCAACTGTCGGCGATCTCTGTCAGTCAACAAACGAGGTCGGCATGTACGCTTTTGTGCTGTACGTGTCCCTTCACGTTTCCACTTAACTATCACATCTGAAACACTGGACATATGGATGTTTAGGAGTTTGGAAATCTAGCATACAGATGTATGAAAATTGACACCCAATCAACTGACCACATTCGTAATCCGTGAGTTCCGCAGAGCGCCCCATTCTGTTCTCTCATGATGTCTAACGACTACTAAGGTCGCTGATATGGAGTGCCTGACAGTAGGTGGCAGCATAATGCATCAAATGTGAAGAACGTATATTTTTGGGGGTGTCCGGATACTTTTGATCAAGTAGTATTTGGATATTTTTGCTGGTGAGTTCAGTAGGTAAGTCTTCTCAAATGCGGTTTTGTGTTTCAAAATATGTAACAAATCGCCCAAATTGAATTTCTATAAGCATGGTTCCACCATCTAAATACAACTGTATGCTCTGATCAAAAGACCAGTATCATGTAGATTTATAGGATTCATCTTAATTGTATGATGTCTAGTATGATGATATTAATCATTTATTTGTGGGAGAATATTTAAGAATTTATATGAGCCCTGAAGATTAAATCTCATTCAAATGCAGTTCTTTTAGTCTTAACAAAACATTCCACAATACCCACTTTCATGTGGGAAAATGTGGGGTAGCGGTTTTTTCGATATCGCTTCATTACCAGCTTTAAATATCGGTTGCAAAATTCATTTGCATGGACGGTTTGAAGATTGCCAGGACACTCAATTGCCCTCATCTGCAGTTGCTGTTCAGACACCTGTGCACATCTTTTTCTGTCTTTACCCTCACAGACAGCGCCCAGGAAAATATTGAATATAAATAGTTAATCAGTTTTCATATTTTTACGACAGTTGGTGATCGCATGAATAGGAAAAGGGACCCTGCTTGGTAATAATGACAATGACAACACAGGTGCCCAATAAGTTTTGACTAATGCAGATGCTTGTGAAAGAAGTGTCACAGGCAATGCCTGTGCAATATCAGTTGTTCATTGTCAGTTAACGGCCTTATGATGTAGGTGTGGACACAACGAAGAATGTAGGCGACGACAATGCTGAATTGCTGCTCCTGCTGGTTGAGAACCACGAGTCTTCTCCAGAGCCACGTTTAATTATGAGATAGGTCTCCACAGTCAGAAGCAGGTTCCTCTACCTGTTCACTCCTACCGTGATCTCAATACTTGCGGGTTAACGGAGCAGGTGCGCCTACAATGACGCGATCATAGTTGGTTACCGCGTCTGCAGAAGCGCCCAAAAATCACTTCCGCACTCTTTCATGACTCAAGCTGCTGTTTCTTCTCTCTGCTCACAGCACGACAGAGACTCTCCACACGCAAAGATAAACAACGGCACAGCTACTGACATTTCGTCGTTGCAATCGATACATTTAAATACGAGGTGCATTAAAATTCTAAGGCCTCCGATTTTTTTTCTAATTAACTACTCACCCGAAATCGATGAAACTGACGTTACTTCTCGACGTAATCGCCCTGCAGACGTACACATTTTTCACAACGCTGACGCCATGATTCCATGGCAGCGGCGAAGGCTTCTTTAGGAGTCTGTTTTGACCACTGGAAAATCGCTAAGGCAATAGCAGCACGGCTGGTGAATGTGCGGCCACAGAGAGTGTCTTTCATTGTTGGAAAAAGCCAAAAGTCACTAGGAACCAGGTCAGGTGAGTAGGGAGCATGAGGAATCACTTCAAAGTTGTTATCACGAAGAAACTGTTGCGTAACGTTAGCTCGATGTGCGGGTGCGTTGTCTTGGTGAAACAGCACACGCGCAGCCCTTCCCGGACGTTTTTGTTGCAGTGCAGGAAGGAATTTGTTCTTCAAAACATTTTCGTAGGATGCACCTGTTACCGTAGTGCCCTTTGGAACGAAATGAGTAAGGATTACGGCCTCGCTGTCCCAGAACATGGACACCATCATTTTTTCAGCACTGGCGGTTACCCGAAATTTTTTGGTGGCGGTGAATCTGTGCGCTTCCATTGAGCTGACTGGTGCTTTGTTTCTGGATTGAAAAATGGCATCCACGTCTCATCCATTGTCACAACCGACGAAAAGAAAGTCCCATTCATGCTGTCGTTGCGCGTCAACATTGCTTGGCAACATGCCACACGGGCAGCCATGTGGTCGTCTGTCAGCATTCGTGGCACCCACCTGGATGACACTTTTCGCATTTTCAGGTCGTCATGCAGGATTGTGTCCACAGAACCCACAGAAATGCCAACTCTGGAGGCGATCTGTTCAACAGTCATTCGGCGATCCCCCAAAACAATTCTCTCCACTTTCTCGATCATGTCGTCAGACCAGCTTTTGCAAGCCTGAGGTTGTTTTGGTTTGTTGTCACACGATGTTCTGCCTTCATTAAACTGTCGCACCAACAAACACACTTTCGACACATCCATAACTCCATCACCACATGTCTCCTTCAACTGTCGATGAATATCAATTGGTTTCACACCACGCAAATTCAGAAAACGAATGATTGCACGCTGTTCAAGTAAGGAAAACGTCGCCATTTTAAGTACTTAAAACAGTTCTCATTCTTGCCGCTGGCGGTAAAATTCCATCTGCCGTACGGTGCTGCCACCTCTGGGACGTATTGACAATGAACGTGGCCTCATTTTAAAACAATGCGCATGTTTCTATCTCTTTCCAGTCCAGAGAAAAAAAATCGGATGCACCTCGTAGTTCCCTTCGCTATCACCCAGAAATTTACAATATTTACACTATAATTATAATCAATTATATACATTCACAAAAATTACTCTATTACATCCATTTCATATTAAATATAGTTTCTGTAATAAAGCTTACAGATTCCGAATTAGAAGTACAGATCAAGTTATAAAACGATATTAAACAGCGAAAAATTTCGGATAGTACAGAAGGTATTTTGTCTACATTTTCGATGTTACAACTTCATCAATTTTCTCATTGACCTGTACTTCACATTCCTGGATTCTAGCATTCAACCACTACAGTACCACATCTTTTCGAACTGCCACCTCAGTAGGACTTCCAATTCCACTAACTTCATGTCGATTGAATCGATTTTCCACTCAATGTATAGGCGCATGAGTATTACGCTCCCGGAACGAGTGTACGACACAAACGTGAATTTTTCCAGAGTGATACAGTTGCAAATTAGTAGGCTACCTTTTAAGTAAAATCAGCATAAAGCCATACTGCATGTGATTCCAGCAATCCCCATGTATGTTAACAAATTCATTCAACGTCATTTTGGTTCCCACATGCGCTTGGTAAATATATTTTAAATCCATATTGTCCTGTTTGAGTATGACAGCAAATTCTGCATTATCGCTCACCACCTGCTTTGAAATTTTGGAGTATATGAAGGTCAAATAAATGACGTCAGCTTTCATACAATGCCCAAAACAAAAATGTTGTGTATCCCATCCTGATCTTCCATCACAACATGGTCAAATAAGAGCACACTGTTTGGCTTTATTTTCTCAGGTGGTGAAACATCATCGCTTTCGCTAAATTTATGGCAGGTTATTCCATTAACAATATGAAAAATTTCCTGTAATGACCAATATTAGCGCTGAAATACTGTTTTTGAAAACATACATACGTGATTGAAGACTCTCAGGGTATGAAACTTCCTGACAGATTAAAACTGTTTGGCGGACCGAGACTCGAACTCGGGACCTTTGCCTTTCGCGAGCAAGTGCTGTACCAACTGAGCTACCCAAGCACGACTCACGAGCCGTCCTCACAGCTTTACTCCTGCCAGTAGCTCAAGAGGTACTGGCGGAAGGTACCGGCAGTACCTCTTGAGCTGTCGTGTGTGTTTGTAGACTATTATAAATAGAGTTTGCCTGACCATGAAAATGAATCCTGTCACACTCTCGCGTAATTTGTCAAATTACACACCTACCTACCCTATTTATTCCTCATCTTCTTCCCAGCGTTGAAATGGAAATGAGCGTTTGGCGTCATGGGCCGGGAGGCCCCTTACGGGGCCACCTTGGTGCAGGTCTTATTACGTTCGACGCCACATTGGGCGACATGCGCGCCGGATGGGGATGAAATAATGATGGAGATAGCACAACACCCAGTCCCTGAGTGAAGAAAATCCCTGAGCCAGCAGGGGATCGAACCCGGGCCTCTTACGACGGCAATCCGTCACGCTGACCATTCAGCTATCGAGGCGGACTTCCTAGCGTTGAGCAGTGATCAGCGTTCCGTTTTTGTATGCTATGATTTGGCAATTATTGATTTAGCTTTGTCGCCGATTGCTCTCGCTGCAGCCACAATCGTCAGCTTATACACTCCTGGAAATTGAAATAAGAACACCGTGAATTCATTGTCCCAGGAAGGGGAAACTTTATTGACACATTCCTGGGGTCAGATACATCACATGATCACACTGACAGAACCACAGGCACATAGACACAGGCAACAGAGCATGCACAATGTCGGCACTAGTACAGTGTATATCCACCTTTCGCAGCAATGCAGGCTGCTATTCTCCCATGGAGACGATCGTAGAGATGCTGGATGTAGCCCTGTGGAACGGCTTGCCATGCCATTTCCACCTGGCGCCTCAGTTGGACCAGCGTTCGTGCTGGACGTGCAGACCGCGTGAGACGACGCTTCATCCAGTCCCAAACATGCTCAATGGGGGACAGATCCGGAGATCTTGCTGGCCAGGGTAGTTGACTTACACCTTCTAGAGCACGTTGGGTGGCACGGTATACATGCGGACGTGCATTGTCCTGTTGGAGCAGCAAGTTCCCTTGCCGGTCTAGGAATGGTAGAACGATGGGTTCGATGACGGTTTGGATGTACCGTGCACTATTCAGTGTCCCCTCGACGATCACCAGTGGTGTACGGCCAGTGTAGGAGATCGCTCCCCACACCATGATGCCGGGTGTTGGCCCTGTGTGCCTCGGTCGTATGCAGTCCTGATTGTGGCGCTCACCTGCACGGCGCCAAACACGCATACGACCATCATTGGCACCAAGGCAGAAGCGACTCTCATCGCTGAAGACGACACGTCTCCATTCGTCCCTCCATTCACTTCTGTCGCGACACCACTGGAGGCGGGCTGCACGATGTTGGGGCGTGAGCGGAAGACGGCCTAACGGTGTGCGGGACCGTAGCCCAGCTTCATGGAGACGGTTGCGAATGGTCCTCGCCGATACCCCAGGAGCAACAGTGTCCCTAATTTGCTGGGAAGTGGCGGTGCGGTCCCTTACGGCACTGCGTAGGATCCTACTGTCTTGGCGTGCATCCGTGCGTCGCTGCGGTCCGGTCCCAGGTCGACGGGCACGTGCTCCTTCCGCCGACCACTGGCGACAACATCGATGTACTGTGGAGACCTCACGCCCCACGTGTTGAGCAATTCGGTGGTACGTCCACCCGGCCTCCCGCATGCCCACTATACGCCCTCGCTCAAAGTCCGTCAACTGCACATACGGTTCACGTCCACGCTGTCGCGGCATGCTACTAGTGTTAAAGACTGCGATGGAGCTCCGTATGCCACGGCAAACTGGCGGCGGCGGTGCACAAATGCTGCGCAGCTAGCGCCATTCGACGGCCAACACCGCGGTTCCTGGTGTGTCCGCTGTGCCGTGCATGTGATCATTGCTTGTACAGCCCTCTCGCAGTGTCCGGAGCAAGTATGGTGGGTCTGACACACCGGTGTCAATGTGTTCTTTTTTCCATTTCCAGGAGTGTATAAGGAGAAACTCCTGTGAGTCGTTCAACCTTTGTTCTCTGTGTCATAGTGTTTTAACTCTTGGTTCGTAAGGCAGAAGTTAGGGACCAATCGGACATACGCCTAAACAAGCGTGGAAAAACGCGTAAATATCAGGTTTGAGGTGGTCAGGGCCGACCGTTGTGGCCGAGTGGTTCTAGGCGCTTCAGCCTGGAATAGCGCTGCTGCTACCGTCGCAGGTTCGAATCCTGCCTCGGACGTGGATGTGTGTGATGTCCTTAGGTTAGTTAAGTTTAAGTAGTTCTAAGTCTAGGGGACTGATGACCTCAGATTTTAAGTCCCATAGTACTTAGAGTCATTAGAACCATTTGAGGTGGTCAGAGTAGCAGATACCAGACCAGTGGTCATAAATCTGGTGCACCCGCCCTGGTAAACTAACATGCTCCACATTAAGCTATACTGGCAGGTCAGTAGTGCCCAGTAGTTACTTGAGTTATTCAAAATACACTCCAAGACAAAACAAAAGACACACCACGAAGGACGTATTCGAATGGAACGGAAATCTGTAGATGTGATGTCATGTACAGATAAATGATTACAATTTCAGAAAATTTGGATGCTTTATTCAGCAGAAAGAGCTTCATAAATTCAGGAAGTCAGTAACACGTTGGTCCACTTCTGGCTCTTATGCAAGAAGCAGCTCCATAATATTTTTGTGCTGATCGAACCTACCGATAATAACTCTTGTAACACGCCTGTGTATTGATTCGATGGCTTCGTTTAATCCGACTTAGTGGCGATCCCAAACACCCGAGCAGTACTCAAGAATGGGTTACACTAGTGTTGCGTAGGCTGCATTCGTTATAGTTGAGCCACACTTTCCAAAGTTCTCTCAATGAAAGGAGGTCGACCATTCGACTACCCTACCAACAACCTGACGAGCTCTTTCCTTTTTATATCGCTTTGGAACGTTACGGCTAGATATTGAATCGCTGTGACTGTGTCACGCAGCACACTACTAATGCTGTGTTCGAACGTTACGTATTTGTTTTTCCTACCTATCTGCATTAAACTACGTTTAACTACATTTAGAGAAAGCTGCACTCATCGCACCAACTAGAAACTTTGTCTAAGTCATCTTCTATCCTCCTACATCCACTCAAGGCGACATCTACCCGTACGTCACAGCGTTATCAGCCGCAAATTGCTTCTTAACCTCTTCGTTAGATCGTTTATGTATAGAGAGGATTAGAGCGGTCATGTGACACTTCCTTGGGGCATTCCTGACTATATCCTTGTTTCTGATGAATATATGCTGTTGAGGACAACGCCCTGGATTCTGTTACTTAAGAATAGTTAGACAAATTAAACAATAAATGCTTTGGTAAGAAGCTTCTAAGTTTCATACCAGGAAACTGACCGGTTTTAAGTGTGAATAGGTAAGATTTTACAAGATGATTCTTGCAAAGAAGAATATAATAAGCAGCCAATGTTAATCATGCAATTTATATACGCAAATAGCGCTTTCGAACTGTCGGGTTCACCTTCAGACGGCTGTTCACGTTTGTATTACCTTTGTTTTTGTTTACATTACTTTGTGGAATAAATACAGCCAACGACGAATGTAAACAACAAAAAAAGTATTATAAACGTGAACAGCCGCCTGAAGATGTACCTGTCGGTTGGAAACAGGTTCAAATGACTCTGAGCACTATGGGACTTAACTGCTATGGTCATCAGTCCCCTAGAACTTAGAACTACTTAAACCTAACTAACCTAAGGACATCACACACATCCATGCCCAAGGCAGGAGTCGAATCTGCGACCGTAGCGGTCCTGCGGTTCCGGACTGTAGCGCCTAGAACCGCTCGGCTACTACGGCCGGCTGGAAACAGGTAACGGTGAAATTTGAGTTAGTAAATAGCATAATTAATGGAAGCTACTTGTTGTTTTCTGCTGTGCAGGAATCAATTTCTATTTTCTACACAGCCACGGTCTCAAAATGTCAATTTTCGACAAAGTAGCAGGAAGGAAGTTGTTGGGCCAAGTGCCATTAATACTGAGGCATTACAATCTATTTGTGATAATACTGAAAATAATCGAAAAAATGTTGCTAACAAATATTTCTATATCCACTCTTCATTAGACAGAAGCAATTACTGTGGTATTTGAAACTGATTTTCAAGGTGCGATATTAATCTCCATGTCCTGTCAGATATTATCTTTTTACACAATCTGTTATTAGGTCCGCCTTATCTGGCTGCTACTTGTACACTATTCCTTATAAACGGGTTAGACACTGTGCGTCATATGGCAAGAAATCGGGCAACTTCATCACTGTATGGGCGTAGGCTCGTTCAAACACGGTAACCGAATCGGGCTGTTATTCTATCTTGCCTCCAAGTCTGTCCGTTTTACTGCGCTCATTCAACACACATCAGTGGCAATCACACACAAAGTACGCTGAAGCGCCGAAGAAACTGGTATAGGCATGCGTATTCAAATACAGAGATGTGTAAACAGGAAGAATACGGCGCTGTGATTGGCAACGCTTAGATAAGACAAGTGTCTGGCGCAGTTGTTAGATCGGTTACTGCTGCTACAATCGCAGGTTAACAAGATTTAGGTGTTTGAACTTGGTGTTATAGTCGGCGCACGAGCGATGGGACACAGCATCTCCGAGGTAGCGATGAAGTGCGGATTTTCTCGTACGACTATTTCACGAGTATACCGTGAATATCAGGAATACGGCAAGACATCAAATCTCCGATGGCTTCCGGCTGCGGCCGGAAAAAGATCCTGAGAGAACGGGATCAACGACGACTGAAGAGAACCCTTCAACGTGACAGAAGTGCAGTCCATCCGCAAATTTGTGCAGATTTCAGTGCTGGTCCAGCAACAAGTGTCAGCGAGCGAACCATTCAACGAAACATCATCGATATGGGCTTTCGGAGCCGAAGGCCCACTCGGGTACCTTTGATGACTGCGCGACAAAAAGCTTTGCGCCTCGCCTGGGCCCGTCAACACCAACATTGGACTGTTGATGACTGGAAACATGTAGCCTGGTCGGATGAGTCTC
Source organism: Schistocerca americana (assembly GCF_021461395.2). Taxonomy (NCBI): domain Eukaryota; kingdom Metazoa; phylum Arthropoda; class Insecta; order Orthoptera; family Acrididae; genus Schistocerca; species Schistocerca americana. Next base: position 571,552,433 of record NC_060123.1, read on the forward strand.
GTTTCAAATTGTATCCAGTGGATGGACGTCTACCGGTATGGAGACAACCCCATGAATCAAATGAACCTTCATGTCAGCATGGGATGTTCAAGCTGGAGCAGGCTCTGTAATGGCGTGGGGCGTGTGCAGTTGGAGTGATATGGGACCCCTAATATGTCAAAATTTGACTGACAGGTGACACGTACGTAAGCATCCTGTCTGATCACCTGCATCTCTTCATGTCCATCGTGTATTCCGACGGACTTGGGCAATTCGAGCAAGACAATGCGACACCTCACACGTCCAGAATTGCTACAGAGCGACTCCAGGAACACTCCTCTGAGTTTAGACACTTCCGCTGGCCACCAAACTCCCAGGACATGAACTTTATTGAGCATACCTGGAATGCCTTGCAGCGTGCTGTTCAGAAGAGATCTCCACTCCCTCGTTCTCTTACGGATTTATGGACAGCCCTGAACGATCCATGGTATCAGTTCTCTCCAGCACTACTTCAGACATTAAACGACTCCATGCCACGTCGTGTTGTGGCACTTCTGTCTGCTCGCGGTGGCCCTACACGATATCATGCAGGTGCACCAGTTTCTTTGGCTCTTCAGTGTATTACATTTCATTTCAGGTTTACGACTCCGTTTTGATAAAAAAAAAATAGTGGTACTTAGAATGGTCAACCACATATTGGCCTGAGAGATGAGACAGAGTACAGATAAGGAACGAATTACTACACAAGCGGGCATAATACAAAGAGCTTATGAGTAATTGGATATGAGAAGCAATGTCCAACGCACTTTTCAGTTAATCAGTCGTCAGGCATTTTACTGCCTTTACCTTTTTCGACATCTTTCTTTCTCTTATAATGCGGACTTACTACTTTCAAGCCAAATCCAAGGGAGCTGAGAATAGAGAAAAGGCGTTTGTACTTACAGCTATTTCGTCATTTGATGATATCTTCTTCAATATTGCCGAAAATTTAAGTGACACTAATGTTCACGATGCGAATTTTACAATTTGCCTCGTGGTGAAGCTCCCTAGTCTTCCTACACAGTGAAGGTCAGAATTTCCTTGGTCTTCCACCTCCAAAAGTGCACCATTAACGTTTTCCATCAGTGTGAACGAAATCAAACTTACAACGTATTTTTAAAAACTCTGTAGAGTGATGAGACAAAAAATTACCAACCTTCCTCAGAGGGAGGTTAAATTCTGACTCGCGCTGTTGTGGACACCTGACTAGCTAATGTAGGTACCAGGTGGGTTTAATTAAAGAGCAGCTACTCACAGAGGTCCAGTGTGGGCTGTAATTATCGTACGGCAACGAAACTTGGTAGGTGTGCTAATGCATTAATGCAGAACCGATTTACGCTGAAAAAAATTAGTTCCTATTTTGACCACAGCGTTCAAATCTGGCGCTGTAGATGCAAGAAAGACGTATAGAAATGGTTCTATAGGTAATGAATTAGGAACGGGACATGAGTATGAAAGATCAAACAAGTGAGGAAGCCACGATGTTGATTTTATTATTAACTCCGCTTACACTATTTGTTCAATATGGACATCGTAGAGATGCTGCATCGTGATGAGCAGTTGCTCGCAGCATTTCCTGTGGAATATGAGCAACATTGTCCTGTACACTGACCTTCAAATCAGGTAGAGACCGAACGTGTCCCTGGTAAACGAGATCTTTTAGGTATCCCCAGAAGCAAAACTCACATGGACTAAAATCGGATTGCCTCGTGGGCCATGCATCTACGAGGGTCGGTCAAAAAGTAATGCCTCCCATTTTTTTTCTACTTAAAGAAATTAAGTTAAGTGAAAAATTTGAATTTGGCGCCATTCCTCAAACCTTCTTCTGCAATCCACTGCAGTAGTAACTTTCTGTGTCAACAGGTGGCAGCACAGCAGAAGTTTGTAAGATGGCCGACATCGATGTTCGTTTGAGACAGCGTTGTGTGATTGAATTCTTGAATGCAGAAGGTGAAACGCCCATACGCATTCATGAAAGACTGAAGAAGGTGTATGGTGTTGTGACAGTGGATGTCAGCACTGTTAGACGATGGGTTCGTCGTTGTAAGGAAGCTGAAGGGCAAACACCGTTGACTGACGAAAAGCGGAGCGGCAGGCCGGTGAGTGCAGTGACTCCACACAACATTCAGCAAGTTGATGACATCATTCGTGGTGACCGTCGGGTGACTGCAGATGAAGTGTGTCGCATTATTTCTCTTAGTAAAGGCAGTGTGATCACGATTATTAAACAATTGGGGTACTCAAAAGTTTGTGCACGGTGGGTTCCAAGAATGTTAACCGATCAGAATAAAGAGGCAAGGAAAACAATAGCTTCCCAACACTTGCAGCGCTTCCGTTTGGAGGGAGATGAGTTTCTGAAAAAAATTGTGACCGGGGACGAAACATGGGTGCATTTTTTTGAACCCGAATCAAAGAGGCAGTCAATGGAGTGGCGTCACACAAGCTCGCCGAGGAAGAAAAAATTCAAAACTGTGCGATCGGCAGGGAAAGTTATGGCAACAGTTTTCTGGGATACAGAGGGTGTGATTCTGGTTGATTTTTTGGAGCAGGGATGCACAATAAATTCTGTTCAATACGTCACAACCCTCAACAAACTTAAAGCACGTCTTCAGCGAGTTCGCCCAACAAAATCAATGGCAGATGTTCTTCTTTTGCATGACAATGCAAGACCACACACCAGTCGTCACACCTCTGACGAGATTGTCAAAATTGGATGGGAAGTTTTGCCTCATCCCCCATACAGCCCTGACCTGGCACCATCAGACTTCCATCTGTTCGGGCCACTAAAAGAAGCTCATCGTGGGATTCATTTTGAAGATGAGGAGGCCGTCAAAACATCCGTGCGTCAATGGCTTAGGAAGCAGAGCTGTGATTTTTACCGTGCTGGGATACATGCCCTTGTTCAAAGATGGACCAAAACTGTAGAGATGGGCGGAGATTACATTGAAAAATGACAAAATGATCCTCAATGTTGTGGTTTTCAACCTATGTAATTGCATTTAAATTTCCTGACAATTAAACGTAGAAAAAAAAATAGGAGGCATTACTTTTTGACTGACCCTCGTATAAAACTTCTCAGGATAATACTTTTGTGAGCTGTTGCTCTAAGCACGTCTCCGACGTGGTCTTAGGTGTCTTGTCACGTTTCGCGCGGCTTCCCCCGTCGGAGTTTCGAGTCCTCTCTCAGGCATGTGTGTGTGTGTGTGTGTGTGTGTGTGTTGTCCTCAGCGTAAGTTATTTTAAGTTAGATTAAGTAGTGTGTAAGCTTAGGAACCCCAGCAGTTTGGTCCCATCAGACCTTACCACAAATTTCCAAATTTTAAGCAGGTGTCTCACCGGGACAGCGGCACGAGGTATTGCCCCACTTCGCTTGAAAGCAGTTGATTTCCACACAGCTGCGCTCTTACAATGCAGGAATCACATGCTGTGCAATGAAGACTCAATAATGTGCAGACTTCACGGTACACCTGACAGAGTTTTGAATACACACCACACAGTCACATAGGGCGGGTGCAGCGGCTCTTCGCTCACAACACGAAATTTAACAGTACCCCAAATTCGGCAGTTCCGTGTAACCACCCAGCAGGGTAAAATGTGCCTCGGCACCTCACAGAATATGCTCCGATGACATGTCATCAATTTCGACCCTTATTAGAAACTGAACAACAAATTCAGAGCTTTGCTGCGGAACATGAAGTTGCAGTTGTTGCACAATCTGGCTCTTATGCTTGTACGACTGTAACACAGACCTCAAAACTTTCTGTACTGCTGTCTATGGAATGGACAATCCTCGTGATGGCTCACGAGCACTAGTATCACCCAGGGAACGTACTGCGTGGTCAGTTGCAGTAACAGCAACAGCGTCAGTAACTTCCACCGTGGTTGGACACCTTTCTATTCCAGGCGCCACATCAAGCTCACCTGCTATTTCGAATTTCGTTGTAATCTTCTTTAAGCCTCTTCTCAGATATTACAGTCTGTGCAGTACTGCCGTTCACATACACTACTGGCCATTAAAATTGCTACACCACGAAGATGACGTGCTACAGACGCGAAGTTTAACCGACAGGAAGAAGATGCTGTGACATGCGAATGATTAGCTTTTCAGAGCATTCACACAAGGTTGGCGACGGTGGCGACACCTACAACGTGCTGACATGAGGAAAGTTTCCAACCGATTTCTCATACACAAACAGCAGTTGACAGGCGTTGCCTGGTGAAACGTTGTTGTGATGACTCGTGTAAGGAGAAGAAATGCGTACCATCACGTTTCCGACTTTGATAAAGGTCGGATTGTAGCCTATCGCGATTGCGGTTTATCGTATCGCGACATTGCCGCACGCGTTGGTCGAGATCCAATGACTGTCAGCATAATATGGAATCGATGGGTTCAGGAGGGTAATACGGAACGCTGTTCTGGATCCCAACGGCCTCGTATTACTAGCAGTCGAGATGACAGGCATAGTATCCGCATGGCTGTAACGGATCGTGCAGCCACGTTTCTGTCCCTGAGTCAGCAGATGGGGACGTTTGCAAGACAACAACCATCTGCACGAACAGTTCGACACGTTTGCAGCCGCATGGACTATCAGCTCGGAGACCATGGCTGCGGTTACCCTTGACCTCTGCATCACAGACACGAGCGCCTGCGATGGTGTTCTCAACGACGAACCTGAGTGCACGAATGGCAAAACGTCAATTTTCCGGATGAATCCAGGTTCTGTTTAGAGCAACATGATGGTCGCATCCGTGTTTCGCGACATCATGGTGAACGCGCATTGGAGGCGTGTATTCGTCATCGCCGTACTGGCGTATTACCCGGCTTGATGGTATGCGGTGCCACTGGTTACACTTCTCGGTAACCTCTTGTTCGCATTGACGGCGCTTTGAACAGTGGACGTTACATTTCAGATGTGTTACGACCCGTGGCTCTACCCTTTATTCGATCCCTGCGAAATCCTACATTTCAGTAGGATAATGCACGACCGCATGTTGCACGTCCTGTACGGGCCTTTCTGGATACAGAAAATGTTCGGCTGCTGCCCTGGCCAGCACATTCTCCAGATCTCTCACCAACTGAAAACGTCTAGTAAATGGTGGCCGAGCAACTGGCTCGTCATAATATGCCAGTCACTACTCACGATGAGCTGTGGTATCGTGTTGAAGCTGCATGGGCAGCTGTACCTGCACACGCAATCCAAGCTCTGTTTGACTCAATGCCCAGGCGTATCAAGGCCGTTATTACGGCCAGAGGTGGTTGTTCTGGGTACTGATTTCTCAGGATCTATGCACCCAAATTGCGTGAAAATGTAATCACATGTCAGTTCTAGTACAATATATCTGCCCAGAGAATACCCGTTTATCATCTGCATTTATTCTTGGTGTAGCAATTTTAATGGCCAGTAGTGTAAAACTGTTTCTCTTCTGGATAGCCATAATGTTCACTCACGTTACGGCTCGTCAAATGACAGCATGGATGTCACACCGTCATACCAACTGTCTACAGCGCTACATGTGTACTCGGTGTCCAGCTTAAATCGGTTCCACATTAACGCATTAGCATATCTGCTAATTTTCGATGCCACATACGATGACCAAAGCCCGCACTGGACTTTCTTGAGTAGTTGCACAAAAATTCAAATGGTTCCAAGCACTATGGGACTTAACATCTGAGGTCATGTCTCCTAGACTTAGAACTACTTAAACTCAACTAACCGAAGGACATCACACACATCCATGCTCGAGGCAGTATTCGAACCTGCGACCGTAGCAGCGGCGCGGTTCCGGACTGAAACGCGTAGTACCGCTCGGTCACATCGGCCGGTTGAGTAGTTGCACTTTAATTATAACCACCTGGTATATAAGCGTATCAGAGTTGAAAAGGAGATCATTCTAGCGACAATACGAGCCACAAATGGGGAAATCCATCGACATTAATGTCTTTCTCAAAGGGCAGCTTGTTGCAGCCTTGCGCCTGAAAATCAGTGTCTCTGAAATGGCGAAGATGGTCCGCTGTTCGTTTGCTATTGTCGCGGTCATGTATGGAAAATGGTAGAATGACGAGAAGACGACAAGACGTTGTTGGACGTCCACGCACAACGTGAACAGAAAACCGGGGATGACAGAATTTCTATACCAGAATGTACATTTCCTGCATTTAGTGTCCTGCCATTGAACAGAATTCTGCTTTATCCATGAATCAGCCTATGTGATCTTTTCATCTCATGTCCCTGCAAATTGTTACAACAAGCCATTTGTATGGGATTACTGGTCCTTATTGGGAATCACTGTTATTGTAATCTAGGATATTACTGTTTCTCGTTTTTTAAGTGCAGAGTTTTACATTTCCGTATATTTAAACGAGGTTGCCAGTTTCTGCAGTACTTTGGAATCTCACCAGATTTTTACAGACAGTACTTCATTATAAATAACTGCAGCATTACGTAAAGTCTGAGACTGCACTGGCTATCAGGTCATTAATGTACAGTACGAACAACGAGGGACACAAAAAACTTGCGTTTGGCGCCCCTGATGATAATCTCCGTCTAAGGTAACATGCTGCACCTAGCCTCCTCAAACCATTCACAGATTCCGTTTGATAGCGCTTATGGTCGTACTTTTGTTAATGAATGGTGATGTGGTTCGGAGGTAAGTACTTTTTTGAAGTCAAGAAACATTGCATCTTCCTTATTGCTTTGATCCATGGCTTTCAAAATGTCACGCAAGGAAGCGCAAGTTGGGTTTTGCGTGATCGAAGTTTAGGAATCCACGTTGGCTGCCATGAACAAGATCGTTCTCCTCGAGAGTCCTCAATGAAACTGGAGCACTTTTGCTAGCATTCTTGTAGATGGGTTTGACCTATGCTTTCTTCCCATCACTGGGCACAGTTTTTGTTCAAAGTATCTAGGGATTATTATGGTTTGAAGTAGGATCTAAGTCAGTTCCAAATTACGCATAGAATCTGACAGGGATGACACTAATATCTCTTATCAATTATTTTCGAAGAGCCGCGAGAAGTAAAGTAGCACTCTTCAGCTGCCTCTTCATTAGCAGAGGAACCTTTACAAACGAATTTCAATATTCCTGTCTTTGGTTTGCTACGCTTAATTTCAGTACCTGAGTGTCTGGATATTGACTTTGGAGACACTGACAACCTTTACATATGACCGGATTTCTGTGCAAGATTTTGAGATAATACTCTGTTGTGGTGGACAATGAAGACTTCACCCATTGTCCTCTTGACAGCCAAACGCGTTTCATTCAGTATCTCTTTGTCTATGGCCCTACGCTTTGATTGGTACATGTTATACTGAAATCGCCTTCTCAGTAAATGTTTGTTTACAGTTACTGTACATCATGGAGTGTCCCTTCTATCATGAATTCTTCTAGTAGGAGCGTATCTGTCCTGCGCACGGTCAACTATTCTTCTAAACTTGAGACATAGTTCTACAATTTCGTGCCCGGACGTAAATGTTTGGAGTTGGCATGTAAATTAGCCTAATCGTTTTAGCTGCCCTTTGTACTTCACTAATCATTGCTACTAGATATAACCCTAATACATTTTCATTACGTGCGGGGTCGGCAGCTCGTGGTCTAGGGTGGCTAGCGTTGCTGCCTCTGGATCACGGGGTCCCGGGTTCGATTCCCAGCCACGTTGGAAATTTTCTCTGCGAGGAGACTGGGTGTTGGTGTTGTCATCATCATGTCATCATCATCATCATCATCATCACCACCACCACCACCACCACTCGTGATAGTGGCTGGATTGGATTATGTAAAAAAAATTGGACTGTGTAAAAATTGGGACTTTGTACGGGTGCTGATGACCGCGCAGTTGAGCGCCCCAAAAACCAAACATCATCATCATTATCATCATCACGTGCGGGCTATCCAGCTGTCGGTTCTAGGTAAATTTCTGTGAAGGCATTTAGCGTTGGTTCTCGTGATAGCATGTCAGGCCCTCCACTGACAAAACCTTATTTATCCAAACTGATTGCTAAATGATTAAAGTCTCCCGATGGTGACAGTTTGGTTGGGGAACTTACGTACTGGCGAAATCAAGTTTAGTCTGATGTTTTCGGTTACATCTGGCGGGAAGTCTAGAGGTCGATAGAAAGATCCAGTTACAAGCTTACGCCCATCACGGAGAATGGTGAAATATAGGTAGACTTAATGGAACACATACGAGTACATCAAGGAACTTCTGTAATTGAAATTTCAGATGCCACAGCGTCTGAGCGATGGATAGCTACAGAAAATCAAACTTGAACACAGCCTCTTCAGTGTCTGTAACGGAAGTTAACAAAACCAAAATTAAAAGACTTACGGTCTACTTTGTTGGGATTTGCCTCCTGCTAATGGACCTGGTATCTGGAATAGGGTGAACGACACGCATTTCGCGCTCTTCAGCTTAGCTTCATTAAGCTGATTACGTTACCTGGAACTGTCAAATCCGTCTCGGAGCGTTGTGGCGGTTGTCAGATCTCTCTTTTAGCGGGTCACCGACCGCTGGGCCGGAGCACTTAGGCCAGTTTTTGTAGCCTCCCGCGGGACTTGCGCGAGCGGCAAAGCGGCGATCGAATTTCGTTCCTCCAAGCTTACCCGTGCTTTCACGATGATATGCATGCAAGCAAGTGGGCGGCAGAAAAGTTACTATTCAGAACTTGCTGATAGCGAAAATGAAAATTGCAGCTGAAATATCGAGAGAATCTCAGTGAAGTTATGAATTTAATTATGCAAGAAACTAGGTATAGAATAGACACAATTTGAAACTGAACTCTCAATCAAAAAGTGTCACAACAGCTAAGACCAAAAGAAGAAAAGTATGATCGCGTAGGGAGGACAGTCTAAAATATCTACATCTACATACAGATATGTACATACTCCGCTAGCCACAAAGCGGTGTGTAGTGAAGGGCACAACACGCGCCGAAGTCATATTCCCCCCCCCCCATGTGTGTTCCACTCGCGGATCGCGCTAGGGAAAAACGACTGTGTAAACGCCTCAGTACGAGCTCTAATTTCCTTTATCTTTGAATGGTGATCATTGCGCGATTTGAAAGTTGGTGGTAATAATATATGCTCTACATCCTCGGCGAAGATCGGATTTCGGAATTTAGTGAGCAGGCCCTTCCGTTTAGCGCGCCGTCTATCTGCATGTGTGTCCCACTTCAAACTTTCTATGAGATTTGTAACGCTCTCGCGATGGCTAAATGTACGTCACGAATGTTGCCGCTCTTCTTTGGACCTTCTCAATGTCTTGAATCAGACCCAACTGGTAAGGGTTCCATACAGACGAACAATACTCTAAGACTGGACGAACTAACGTATTGTAAGCAATTGTCTTTGTTGAAAGGCTGAATCGCTTCAGGAGTCTACCAATAAACCGCAATCTAGAGTTCCCCTTACCCGTTACTTGTGTAATCTGATCATTCCATTTGAGATCATTTCGAATAGTCACACCCAGATACTTGACGGATGTTACCGCTTACGAAGACTGGGCATTTATTTGGTACTCGCACATGTAATGGGTATTTTCGCCTTGTTATACGCAGTAGGTTACACTTACTAATATTGAGAGATAACTGCCAGTCATTACACCACACATTTATTTTCTGCAAATCCTCATTTCATGTGATACTATCTTCCTGTAGACTAGAGCGTCGTCGGCAAACAGTCCAATGCCGCTGTCAGTACCATCAACCAGATCGTTTATGTAAATCGCAAAAAGCAGCGGACCTATTACACTGCCCTGTGGCACACCTGAAATTACGCTTGTTTCTGTTGAAGTCACCCCCTTCAGGACGACATACTGCTCCCTTTCTGTTAGTAAACTATCTATCCATCCGCCTATGTCATCGGATAGGCCGTAAGCGCGCACTTTTTGGAGCAAGCGACAGTGCGGAATTGAGTCGAACGCCTTTCGAAAGTCGAGAAACATGGCATCAACCTGGGAGCCGTTATCTAGAGCCTGTTGTGTATATTATGCACAAAGAGGGCCAGCTGTGTCTCGCATGACCGCTGTTTCCTAAATCCGTGCTGGTTTCAGCAGATGAGCTTCTCAGAGTCTAGACAGGTCATTATGTCTGAACACAAAATACACTCCTGGAAATGGAAAAAAGAACACATTGACACCGGTGTGTCAGACCCACCATACTTGCTCCGGACACTGCGAGAGGGCTGTACAAGCAATGATCACACGCACGGCACAGCGGACACACCAGGAACCGCGGTGTTGGCCGTCGAATGGCGCTAGATGCGCAGCATTTGTACACCGCCGCCGTCAGTGTCAGCCAGTTTGCAGTGGCATACGGAGCTCCATCGCAGTCTTTAACACTGGTAGCATGCCGCGACAGCGTGGACGTGAACCGTATGTGCAGTTGACGGACTTTGAGCGAGGGCGTATAGTGGGCATGCGGGAGGCCGGGTGGACGTACCGCCGAATTGCTCAACACGTGGGGCGTGAGGTCTCCACAGTACATCGTTGTTGTCGCCAGTGGTCGGCGGAAGGTGCACGTGCCCGTCGACCTGGGACCGGACCGCAGCGACGCACGGATGCACGCCAAGACCGTAGGATCCTACGCAGTGCCGTAGGGGACCGCACCGCCACTTCCCAGCAAATTAGGGACACTGTTGCTCCTGGGGTATCGGCGAGGACCATTCGCAACCGTCTCCATGAAGCTGGGCTACGGTCCCGCACACCGTTAGGCCGTCTTCCGCTCACGCCCCAACATCGTGCAGCCCGCCTCCAGTGGTGTCGCGACAGGCGTGAATGGAGGGACGAATGGAGACGTGTCGTCTTCAGCGATGAGAGTCGCTTCTGCCTTGGTGCCAATGATGGTCGTATGCGTGTTTGGCGCCGTGCAGGTGAGCGCCACAATCAGGACTGAACACGACCGAGGCACACAGGGCCAACACCCGGCATCATGGTGTGGGGAGCGATCTCCTACACTGGCCGTACACCACTGGTGATCGTCGAGGGGACACTGATTAGTGCACGGTACATCCAAACCGTCATCGAACCCATCGTTCTACCATTCCTAGACCGACAAGGGAACTTGCTGTTCCAACAGGACAATGCACTTCCGCATGTATCCCGTGCCACCCAACGTGCTCTAGAAGGTGTAAGTCAACTACCTTGGCCAGCAAGATCTCCGGATCTGTCCCCCATTGAGCATGTTTGGGACTGGATGAAGCGTCGTCTCACGCGGTCTGCACGTCCAGCACGAACGCTGGTCCAACTGAGGCGCCAGGTGGAAATGGCATGGCAAGCCGTTCCACAGGACTACATCCAGCATCTCTACGATCGTCTCCATGGGAGAATAGCAGCCTGCATTGCTGCGAAAGGTGGATATACACTGTACTAGTGCCGACATTGTGCATGCTCTGTTGCCTGTGTCTATGTGGCTATGGTTCTGTCAGTGTGATCATGTGATGTATCTGACCCCAGGAATGCGTCAATAAAGTTTCCCCTTCCTGGGACAATGAATTCACGGTGTTCTTATTTCAATTTCCAGGAGTGTATGTTCCATGATTCTACAACGGATCGATGTCATATGTGCACACTGGCCCTGCGTGACTGCAATAATACAGGTTGTATCCAAGAGCAAAACTATTATGACTATCTACACTCCTAACATCAGTACTCTGCAAGCCACCTAACGGAGTGTGGTGGAGGGTACTTCTAGTACTACCAACTGATTCCCCCTTCCATGTTTCACTCGGCAATGGCGCTTGAGAAGAATGATTGCAGGGAAGCCTCTGTATTAGTTCTAGTTTCCCGAATTTTCTCGTCATTATTTCCTGAGGCGTACAGTGAAGTGACAAAAGTTGTGGGATAAAACCTGATATCGCGTCGGTTCTCCCTTTGGCCGTCATAGAGAGCAGCTTGAAGTTGCATGGACTCAACGAGTCATTGGAAGTTCCCTGGAGAAATACTGAGTAATGCTGCCTGTATGGCAGTCAATAATTGCACAGTGTTGCCGGTGCAGGAACATTTGTACAAATTTATCTCTCGATTATGTACCATAAATGTTGGATGGGATTCATTTCGGGTGATCTGGTTGGCCAGATCATTCTCTCGATCGATCCAGAATTTTCTCCAAACGAATCGCGAACGGTTGTGGCTTTGTGATATGGCGCACCATCATCCATAAAAACACCATCGTGGTTTGGGTACATGAAGACTACGAATAACTGCAAGTGGTGTCAAAGCAGCGGAATATAACCATTTCCTGTAAATGATCGTTTCAGTTGGACCAGAGGACTCAATCCTCTTCTTGCACACACAGACCACACCAATATGGAGCCACCAGCAACTTGCACAGTGCTTTCTTGGCTGACTGGTCCATGGGTTCGTTGGGTCTGCACTACAGACGAATCCTACTATCAGCTTTTACCAACTGAAATCGGGAATCATCTCACCAGGCAACGTTTTTCCAGTTCGTCTGAGGTAAAGCCAGCATCCTCACGAGCCCAGAAAGGCGCTGCAGGCGATGTCGTGATGTTAGCAAAGGCACTCGCGTCGGTCGTCTGTCTAACGCCAAATTTCCCCACACTGTCCTAACGGATACGTTCGTCATACTTTCCACATTTCTCTCTCCAGTTGTTTCACGCAGTGTTGCTTGTGTTAGAGCTGATTTCGGTCGTGAATTGTAGGCTATCGGCCACTGTGTTCCCCATTTTGAGAGGTAATACCTGATATGTAATATTCGCGGCACACTCTCTACACTGTGGATCTCGAAATACGATTTCCGCTATGGAATGTTCCATGCTTCTAGTGCCAACTACATCATTCCGCGTTCAGAGTCTTTTAATTCCCGTCGGGCGGCCATTGTCACGTCGGAAAAGTTTTCACATAAATCACCTAGGACAAATACTGCTACGACGATGCACTGCCCTTTTATACCTTGTGTACGCGATACTATCACCATCTGTACATGTACATAATCGCTATCCCACGACTTTGTCACCTCAGTGTATATGGGAGGAAGTAATGCTACGTCCGACCCATTCCGGAAAATATATGAAGACAGTAACTGTTCTCGAAAGAACAGATACCATTGATGACCGTGCAGCTTCTCTAGAATAAATGATAATTAAATGAAGCCTTCAGCTGCCGATAGCTGAAAATGTGTGCCCTGACCGGGTCTTCAATCCGGGATCTCCTGCTTACATGGCAGAGTCTCTATCCATCTGAACCACCGAGGACCCAGATGAGTAGCGCGACTGCAGAGACTTATCCCTTGCACGTTTCCTCTGAGACCCACATTCGGTGGCTTAGATGGATAGAGCGTCTGCCATGTAAGCAGAAGATCCCAAGTTCGAGTCCCAGTCAGGGCACACATTTTCAACTGTCCCCATCAAGGTATATCAGCAACACCTGTTGGGAGCTGAGGGTTTCAATTAATTGCCATTCTTTCCGGAAAAAGCTCTCTCGAAATTTCAATAGGAAACCTCTGCGTGATGCACAGCACCTCTCTTGTACCGTCTGCTACTTGAGTTTGCTGAGCATCTCTGTCACATTCTCGTGTCGACTATACGACCCGGCGACTAAAAGCGCCGCTTTTCGCTGGATCTTCTCTATTTCTTTTATCAGTCCCGCCTGATACCACATTGATGAACAGTACTCAGTAATCGGTACAAGAAGCCCTTTGTAAGCCACTTTCTTCGTGCATGATTTACATTTTCTTAAGATTCTTCCCACGAACCTCTGTCTGAGATCTGCTTTCCTTACTGTTAGTCTTGTATGGTCATCCCACTGAAGGTTGCTCTGGATGTTTGCTCCCTGATGTTTTGCGGTAGAGAGTGTTCCCAGTAGTTTATCATCAATAGTGTAGTTGTACAGTAGTGGATTTCTTTTGTTACTTGTAAGCAATATGTTTATTTACATTCCGAGTTAACTGCAAGAGCCTGCACCGTTCATAAATCCTTTGTATGTTATTCCGCAAATCGATACTGTCTTTTGGCATGGCTGCTTTCTTGTAGACGACCGCATTATCTGCTCTGCAAGCAGTCTTAAAAAGCTTCTGACACTTTCTGCTAGATCATTTATATACACTGTCCACAGTAACTTTCCTATCACACTCCCGTGGGATACTCCGAAAATCGTTTTTACATCTTTCGATTTTGTTCCGTTAAGAGCGACGTGCTGAGTTGTATCTTCAAGGAAGTCTTGATTCCAGTCACATATTCGGTCCGATAATCGGTAAGATCCTATTTTTTCAGTAAACGGCAGTGCGGGAAGGTGTAAAATGCCTTCTTGAAGTCAAATAATACAGAATCAACCTCAAGGTCGTTGTCTAAAGCGATATGGATCTTATGGAGGAGCAGAGAAAACTGAGTTTCAAAAGAGCTGTGTCTGCAGAATCCATGTTGATTTTTGAAGAGAAGATTTTCGTTCTTCAAAAGCGTCATAATTCAAGAGCATAAAACAAGTTCGATAATTCTGCAACGGACTGACGTCAACGATATAGGCCTATAATTATGTACATCTGTCCTACGATATTTCTTGAAGACAGCAATGACCAGCTCTTTTTTCCAGTCGCTAGATGCCCGTCGTTGCGCCAGTGATCTACGATAAACTGATGCTGGAAGGGGGGCGAGTTCTTTCGCATAATCTTTGAAGAATCTTATAGGTATCTCATCTTGTCCTAACGCCTTTCCGCTATTAAGGGTTGTAGTTGCATTTCTGTTCTGCGGTTGGATATCTCAGTATCTGCCATTTCAATGTTCGTACGATGAGTGAAGTGGGGGATTGTGTTATGGTCTTCCACCGTGAAAGAATTTCCACCTGATTAATAAAATAGTGGTCCTATTTTGGGAGCAATACAGAAGCGATTCTACGTAGAATGGATTGGATAAGTCTTTGGTAGGTTTCCGAAGATGTATGGCACCAGATGTCTACAAACAGGTCACGCATTTCCCCTAAATTACGGACTGGTAGTTTGTGGTTGCGGGTCTGACTCCCGACAGCGTCTCAGATGTATTCCATCGGATTCATATAAGCAGAACTTGGGGTACAACACATCAGCGTGAGCCACCATGCTACTCAAACAACTGTTGCAAGATTCTGACCTTGTGACACAGGCAAAATGCTGCTGGAACATGCCACCAGGATGACTGAGGAAGAGATCTAGCATGGAAAGATACAGTGGTCCGTAATACCATTCACGTAGTACGCAGCTATTATGGTACTTCGATTACTATCACAGCTTCCATGAAAACACTGGTGAAAAAAACCCATAGCATAATAGTGTTTCCACCGGCCTGCGTACGTGCCGCGGTGCATGTTTCGAGAAGCCATTCGCCAAGATGACAGAGTCTGACTTGTGTAACATGAATCGAGATAAGTTATCATTGATCCACGGTACAATGTCGATAATGCAGGGCGAAACACAATCACAGTTGGCGCTGTCACTGGGTCAACATAGGAACACGTAAGGGTATTTTCCTGCGGAGCCCCATTTTAAGCAATGTGTGCTGAAGAGTCTGGTGCGAAACAGTTCTGCCCGCACCAAGGGCGTACTGCGTCGTAAGATCTGCCACAGACAGCCTCATATCCTGCTTTACAGCGCGGGCAAGCCTACATCCTCGTGATGTGTATTTACTTATTTACTTATTTTTTTCGAACATCTCATAGCAGATGTGTGTCAAACGTTGATATTTTTCGTTCGAGCTTGTTTAGTGATCCAGAACTTCAATGAGGGCACGATCATTGTCGGGACACGAAGTGATGCGCTGCAGTTCCTGCGTGAAATTTCCGAAGAACAGGTGGTGCGATTTCCTTGAATGGCTCCATAACAGGTTGCTTCAATTGGTCAATTTTCTGGTGTCGTTGTTTCTCGACGTACTGCTTGATTATTCTCCATAGAAAATTATCGCATGACGTCAGATCTGGACTCCCGGAGGCTATTCGATCGCCGCTAGCAGATGCACTGATCCTCTCCCTATCCACATCTAGGTAACACTTCATCCAAGAATTCTCGAACACGGAGAGCATAGTGTGCAGGAGCTCCATCATGTTGAAGCCAACGGTCACCAGGAATGTTCAGTCTCTGGAGTTCTGAAATAAACTATTCACCTAACGTTTACATATAAGAATGTTGATTCACTGCACCGTGAAAGATATACGGCCCTGTGACATAGCCTAGATCATAATATGTGAGGCATTGTTCTCTAGCTCTTGATAATAATACGAGTTTTTCTTCCTCCAGAAAAATACCACTATTTCAACACGGTCGATAAATTGCACATTCGTCTTAAACGAAAACTTTCTCCCGCTGTGAGAGCGTCAAAAAGAAATCGAATAATTTTGAGCAAACTTCATGTCTTTGCCTCATGTCCTTATCACTCGACTCATTTACGAATGCTGACTTAAAAAATATTTTAATTCCAGATCTGCGGTAGTATAGTCGTTTTTGGAATTTCAAGTGCAGCAAGTCCTTTCCGCCGTGACTGTATGAGAGATCTGGTCAAGGAATCCGTCACTGCTGCCCATGTTTATTGATGGTCGACCTGTCCTATTTCCATCCAAAATTGATCCTGTTCTGAAGAGTTTCTGTTGCCATCTCATTATCGTTCGATATGGTGGCACTAGTTTATGGAATGGTGCCACAAATTCCATTGCACATCTCTTACGGTTTTCCCCTCGAGTGCTCATTGATGAGCCCATGCACTTTCCAGAACACGTTCTTCTACACTGTAGGTACTTCTGTCCGCCATCTGAAAGGAAAGAAGAGACTTATGGAGTACAAATACGCTTCATGACCAAAAAGGAGGGTGTAACAGGCTTTCGGACCTTACTGTAGATTGATCCGCAAAGTAAATACAAATTACTTGCACGTTCCATCTTAGAATATTGTTCACGTGTGTGACCACCATACCAATTAGAGCTAACAAGGGATACTGAACGTATACAAAGAAGACCATCACGAACGGCTACAATTCTGTTTGACTCATGGAAGATCGTCATGGAAATCTTGAGAAGCCTGAACTGGGAGACGCCTGAAGATAAGCGTCAATTATTGCGCGCAAACCTATTGACAAAGATTAAAGAACCTGTACTAAGTGAAGAATCCGAGGATATCTGTAGCAACCGTGTAGACTAACTCAGCGCTCTCTGGGACATTGAAGCAGCCATTCATCTAATGCTCCCCACGCAACTGGAACGGGAAGAAACACCAATATGTGGTATACTCATGTTGAGAAAAAACAAAACACCTTGAACGACTTGAGATAATACGTTCCTATTCACAAAACATTTATATTACCACGTTCTGTAGAAATGATTAGCATTTCAGTAACTTCGGTTGAGCATGTGTCTTGTTACATAGTAGGCACGGAGTCAGCCATGGATCCTGGTAACTTGTTCCGTGCGTGGTGACATCGAGGCGCTGCAGTCATGGACGGTGCGGCTGGTCCCAGCGGAGGTTCGAGTCCTCCCTCGGGCATGGGTGTGTGTGTTCGTCCTTAGGATAATTTACGTTAAGTAGTGTGTAAGCTTAGGGACTGATGACCTTAGCAGTTAAGTCCCATAAGATTTCACACGCATTAGATTAGACATCGAGGCGCGAATGGCGTCCTGCGGTATAGTTATCCATGCTGCATCCACCAAGTTCCAAGGTTCATTTGTGGTGGTTGGCATTGGGTCACACTCTTACACCTGTCGTTTCACTATATCCCACACAGTTTCGATTGGCGACAAGTCTGATGATCTGGCGGGACAGGGCGAAAATCTGACCTCCTGTGACATCAATAAGGCACGTGTTTGTGCAGCAATATATGGGTATGCATTGTCTTGCTGAAAAATGGCGTCTGAAGTGTTGTGCAGAAAGGGTGTGGCTACGGGTCACAGGATGTCATTCACGTAGATCACATTGGTCACAGTGCCCTGGACACGCACCAGCTGTGATCTGTGGTTGTACCCAAAAGCACCACGTACCAAAATGCCTTTAGTTGGCGCTGTATGTCTTGTGCGAATGCAGTCACTGTCATGCCACTCCAGCTATCCGCGGCGAACAAAATGCGGCCATCATTTTCAAACAAACAGAACCTGGATTCGTCCAAAAACACTATCTGATGCCATTCATGCCCCAGTGATGTCGTTTCATACACCACTGCCGTCTAGCATGTTTCCGCAAAGGTTAGGGAGAAGGGGACACGTGCACGTAACCCATTCCACAATAAATGGCGTTGAACTGTAATTCTTGATATTGTACGATGTTTTACACTGTTTCACAGCTGCACTGGAGCTATCCTACAATGACACGGATGAGGTGTCGATTTTCGCCGGGATTAGTGTGGGGAATGCAACCTGACTCAATTCGTCGTGTTCTAGGGCCTTCCATGAACCATTGTGCAAAACACACGTTGTCCCATAATTTCCCGAAAGGACGCACCATATTCTCTTATGCCAGTAATGCTCTCTCTCTCAAACTCATTGATTTGACGGTATAGTTCGCCCATAAGTCTACGAGGGATCATGCACATCTACTCAAGTCAAGCTGATTTATTACCCAATTTGAGCCGCAAACACATTTCACCTGTGGGTGGTGTTCCGCCCCGTTATCGGTATTGACCTTGAATCCGAGAGCCGATATGGTCCGAACGCTAACCATTTCTGCAGAACATACTAATGTACATGTTTTGGTAATACGAACGTCCTATCTCTAGTTGTTCAAGCTGTTCTCTTTTTTCTGAACAGGAGTGTACAATCCTCTGTGGTTCACACCACAATGGTTGCCAGAATATATACACTACTGGCCATAAAAAATTGCTGCACCAAGAAGAAATGCAGATGATAAACGGGTATTCATTGGACAAATATATTTTACTAGAACTGACATGTGATTACATTTACACGCAATTTGGGTGTACAGATCCTGAGAAATCAGTACCCAGAACAACCACCTCTGGCCGTAATAACGGCCTTCATATGCCTGGGCATTGAGTCAAGCAGAGCTTGGATGGCGTTTGCACGTACAGCTGCCCATGCAGCTTCAACACGATGCCACAGTTCATTAAGAGTAGTGACTGGAGTATTGTGATGAGCCAGTTGCTCGGCGACCATTGACCAGACGTTTTCAATTGGTGAGAGATCTGGAGAATTTGCTGGCCAGGGCAGCAGTCGAACATTTTCTGTATCCAGAAAGGCCCGTACAGGACCTGTAACATGCGATCGTGCATTATCCTGCTGAAATGTAGGATTTCACAGGGATCGAATGAATGGTAGAGCCACGGGTCGTAACACATCTGAAATGTAACGTCCACTGTTCAAAGTGCCGTCAATGCGAACAAGAGGTGACCGAGACGTGTAACCAATGGTACCCCATACCATCACGCCGGGTGATACGCCAGTGTGGCGATGACGAATACACGCTTCCAATGTGCGTTCACCGCGATGTCGCCAAACACGGATGTGACCATCATGATGCTGTAAACAGAACCTGGATTCATCCGAAAAAATGACGTTTTGCCATTCGTGCACCCAGGTTCGTCGTTGAACACACCATCGCAGGCGCTCCTGTCTCTGATGCAGCGTCAAGGGTAATCGCAGCCATGGTCTCCGAGCTGATAGTCCATGCTGCTGCAAACGTCGTCGAACTGTTCGTGCAGATGGTTGTTGTCTTGCAAACGTCCCCATCTGTTGACTCAGGGATCGAGACGTGGCTGCACGATCCGGTACCGCCATGCGGACAAGATGCCTGTCATCTCGACTGCTAGTGATACGAGGCCGTTGGGATCCAGCACGGCGTTCCGTATTATCCTCCTGAACCCACTGATTCTATATTCTGCCAACAGTCATTGGATCTCGACCAGCGCGAGCAGCAATGTCGCGATACGATAAACCGCAATCGCGATAGACTACAATCCGACCTGTATGAAAGTAGGAAACGTGATGGTACGCATTTCTCCTCCTTACACGAGGCATCACAACAAAGTTTCACCAGGCAACGCCGGTCAACTGCTGTTTGTGTATGAGAAATCGGTTGGAACCTTTCCTCGTGTCAGGACGTTGTAGCTGTCGCCACCGTCGCCTACCTTGTGTGAATGCTCTGAATAGCTAGTAATTGGCATATCACAGCATCTTCTTCCTGTCGGTTAAGTTTCGTGTCTGTAGCACGTCATCTTCGTGGTGTAGTAAATGTAATGGCCAGTAGTGTAGCAACAATTTGAGCAGCAAACACATTTCAGCTGTGGTTGGTGTTGCGCTGCATTATCGATATGTACCTTGAATCCGCGGGCCGACATGGTTCAACTGCTAATAATTGCTGCAGAACATACTAATGTGCATGTCTTGTTAATATGAACGTCCTATCTCTAGTTGTTCAAGCTGTTCTCTTTTGTTCTGAACCGGAGTGTACAATCCTAAGTACCCTCTGTGGTTCACACCACAGTGGTTAGCAGAGTATTTATATGGATGTAGATTTGTGCTTCCTTGGCTGATAATTTGTTCCTTCACTAAAGACGCACCTTTCCTTTCGCTTTACGTTACCAAAAAGTTAACTTACGACAAAAATTGGGCTTTCTTATCTCCATCACCCCACTAACAATGGCACAAATTTACACAAAGACATCCACAGACTGCTTTAACAGTGTAGCATAATTGTTCTCGACTACAGACAGACATCTAAAAATGACGCCAACGGCAGCTTAGAATGGCAGACTGCTACTGATTTTCACGGAAGCAGAAGCGGAACGGGTGACCTGATTTCTGCTTACAGATATTTAATGATGAAAATAAGCAGAGTCACAGCAAGATACTGGTACGTCGAAGAAGGGGAGGCGGTTGATAACGACGACGAACGAACAAGAAAGTGTGTCTCGTGATGGAAAGGCTGTGGGATTTAGGTGGAATGTTTTTCAGACACCTGCAAAATGGAGCATGGGGTGCTGAAACGTCAGTTGCTGCACTTTTTTGAGAACAAGAAAATCAGAGCATTCCAGTAGTTACAAAGGAATTTGGAGGAAATCGGAGAGCAAGAAGCAGCGAATTTCAATTTCGGCAATTTTCATAGCGATAATCGAGGCTGCCATAGGTTTACATATCACTGACTCAAGACAGAGGATCGAAGAGTTTGTGAAGTATGACAACGAAAGAATACAGAGAAGGGTGAAGACAATAAGCAGATTGGAACTATCGTAATCCACGGATAACCAAAGAAAAACGTAGAAGAAAAAAATTGAAATATAATGGTCGTGAAGTATCTCATTGCACACTTCCTACGATACTCAGTTACTGTTTTTCTTGTATTCTGTGATAATGCCGCTCCTCAAATACTGATGTCATATGTCACAAGTCCTTCTGATGCTGCAATGTACGAGAGCTATTTTTTTTTCAACCTCCGATCACTGTTGGCGAAATTAAAACCATAGCGAAAAGCTGGTGACTCTTTGCGCAGGTGTACGCGCAGTCCCTGGTATGATTGTGTATTGTGTCACGTCGCAGTTTTCAGTCCTCAGCACACAGTGAGCACGTAAAGACGCCTAGAAAGTAGTGTCTCTCCCTCCAAGTGTGAAGTCCTGCTGGCGGATTTCGCTTGATTTTATACAGCGCACATAATGCAATTGTCATGTGTTTTCTTCTTCATGGCAATAGGATATTTGACTGTTTTTTGGAAATTATCTTAAACGATCAATTGCGTCGTTTTACGCACCTAATATGCGGTTTTTCTTCTTGTATTTTAGTATTCTTTTATAAAAACTGAAATGAAAGCCAAATTATTCCAGAATTCATCTATGGTATAGAAGAAGTTGTCAAGGAGATATGATTTCAGTTTATTTTTGACATTAATTTACCTCTGAGGTATGCTTTCCTCAAAAAATGGTTCAAATGGCTCTGAGCACTATGGGACTCAACATCTTAGGTCATAAGTCCCCTAGAACTTAGAACTACTTAAACCTAACTAACCTAAGGACATCACACACACCCATGCCCGAGGCAGGATTCGAACCTGCTACCGTAGCAGCCTCGCGATTCCGGACTGCAGCGCCAGAACCGCACGGCCACCGCGGCCGG
This sequence comes from Schistocerca americana, assembly GCF_021461395.2. Classification (NCBI taxonomy): domain Eukaryota; kingdom Metazoa; phylum Arthropoda; class Insecta; order Orthoptera; family Acrididae; genus Schistocerca; species Schistocerca americana. The sequence continues at coordinate 571,574,468 of NC_060123.1, forward strand.
CGGTATGCTTTCCTACTGTTACAAGAAAGGATAGCGAGATTCAAAGAAATTAAACACTTAGTGGAAATTGTTGTTTTAGCCAAATCTACCTAAATTGTTTGGTAGCTTTGTTGTTAGAGTTTTAGCCCATCAAATTATATAAGATAATGTTCATAGTTCACTGGTCCGAATCCAGTCCGAAGAATATTTTAATTTATATGCAAAACAACTCGATAGTCTCCTCATATGAAGACCAAATTACAATTACAAAAGCTCACCACATCGATCAGAAACAGAACAGTTTTTTGTTTTCCTTGCTGTTTGCACGAGCTTACATTTCAAAAAATTGTTCAAATGGCTCTAAGCACTGTGGGACTTAACATCTGAGCTCATCAGTCTCCTATCCTTAGAACTACTTAAACGTAACTAACATAAGGACATCACACACATCGACGCCCGAGGCAGTATTCGAACCTGCGACAGTAGCAGCAGCGCGGTTCCGGACTGAAGCGCCTAGAACAGCCACGCTTACATTTCCAATCGCGGTCCACACACGTCGCGTTCAGAAACATATTTTCTAGTTAATGTGTTCACATACTTTTTACTTTATTAGAAACAACGTTATTTTTATCTTCGTACTGTCCAGCTAAGATCCTTATAAACTTCTGAAGTTTCATCATCTTACATAAAGATGAAGTAAGGTTGCTTCGAACAATGACGTTAGTTTATACTCACAAACATCGCAGCCCTTACGTTTACGTTACCTGCATGCTGTACACACTTCATATCTCTCCGTATAGAACACCTCATCGACCCCCACCTCGTTGTGCTGCGGGTGTATGGAGATATCTTCACTACTAGCAATGCTTTCCTAAAAAGTGAGTTGTTTGTTCGCAAAGTGTATGTATTATTCTTCTGTTGTCCATTTCTCAGACTATGATTAATGTGACGTTATATGTAAAATATCCCAGCATCGAAACAACTACTACAATCAGTTCTTGCCAGCGCTGTTCTCGTATTTCGTTTAAAACTATTAAAAATTTATGACCCTTCCAGGAAGCTAACACATGACTTCTTCCCTAGCAATAAACTCGTCCACCTGTTGCGCTATCGAGCGCCTCTTCAGCAAATTGACTATGCCAAGTGTCTTCTAGATAGGAAATCAGCACTAAGGTTCGCCAACAATAATTTTATTGTGCTTTTGGTTGTAGCTAATGACTCATAGTCGAGAATCTAGTTATAATACTGAAAGGGTACAATACCGCCCGACATTGAAAATAGGTACAACATACTTAATTATTCTTGTCTGGACAACATATTATTCTAATAATAACTCAATTTCAATTAATACAGCGAAGCCGGATACCAGTGTGGGAAAGAATGACAGTTTATTTATTTAATTGATCACATGTGCACTCCCACAAAATAAATCCCTACATCCAGTTTGGTGAGATCTGTGAAATGAATGAATGTATGGTCGTCTGCTAACCGCAGATAGTGAATGTGAATATAAGATCATCTTTGAGACGATCCTTTGGCCACCTTTGGTGGAGCCAAAGAGATGAAATTTACCTGAGCTTTGAAATGTGGCGCCGGCCGCGGTGGTCTCGCGGTTAAGGCGCTCAGTCCGGAACCGCGGGACTGCTACGGTCGCAGGTTCGAATCCTGCCTCGGGCATGGATGTGTGTGATGTCCTTAGGTTAGTTAGGTTTAAGTAGTTCTAAGTTCTAGGGGACTGATGACCACAGTAGTTAAGTCCCATAGTGCTCAGAGCCATTTGAACCATTTTTTTGAAATGTGGCTGACCAATACAGTAGCAAGGTGCTTCCCCACTTCAGCAGAGGTGCAAGAGGACCTGAAGAACGGCCATGTTTCAGCACTTTGCCGCTGGATCTTGTGCTGTTAAGACCTGTCTTAGGTGTGCTCCGTAAAGACAAAAGAGTGGAGACATGGTGTGCATGTGGCATATTTAAGAGTAGTTTGAAATAATAATTTCTCTATTTCAGGAACTTTTGTGGGGAGAATTAAATGTCAGGCAGGTAATATTAATGGGATCGTAGTAATCTTTGGAAGTGACCAACGGTCACAATGAAACCACGTGTAGCAATAAGTTGAAATACTTCCATGTGCTTAAGTTAAGCTGAATTACTAGCATGTCTACTATAAGTTGAAATATTTAAGGAATGGCGTGTGCAGGACTTGAAATTAGAGACGAGTACTTCCACGTGGTGAGTACTGTGTGAGTCTCAATCTGTGTATGAGACAAAGGATAAAGAGAAGTACTCGTCCATGGTATCAGTTGAGGACTCGTGTGTGTGATGAATATGCTCTTAATATTACTTTGCATGTTATGTTTCCGTGTGACGCTTGATTCAAACTATAATACTCTGAGAGAGAAGCAAGGTGAGTCAGCCGTCTATCCAGTAACGCCACTTGGCTTGCATTGCACAGGAGTCATCTCCAGAGTTCATAGTAGGAAAGAAGAATTACGAAGTGGGGCAGTGTCGTGTGAAACTGGGATGAATACTAATTGAAGTGGGAAAGCTGAAAGTGATAGTGTTGTGACTATTTATTGTGTTGTATTCCATGTTGTAGTGTGGTGTATGTCATGTAATTTGGGTATGTGTGGTTTACATGGGAGAGTAGCAAGGTAGTTTCAGAGGTAGTGGGTTATGCTTGTTCCTTCTGTACCGCTCGATCTGGAGGAAAGTTTCGTGATGATGATTGTGAGAGTCGAAGTGTGAAATATAGTAAAAGATCCACCATCCTATCCAGAAAGCGCACTGTAGCGTTAAATAATTACGAGACCATAAGGTAGAGAATCACCAATGTAAAGCCATGCCCAATGGGCGGAATTTCTCATGTGTTATTGTTGTAGGTTATAGAATTTGTGTGTTTAGGTTATAGAATTTATCGGAATAAATAAGATAGTGAAAAGAAAAAGATTGGTGGCCTTTTCCTTCGAATTGTATGTTGTCATGATATCCAGAATTTATAATGTGTGCGCCACTCATTTTCAGTGCGATGGCCACGTGTTGATAAAAGCCGTTAAATAAAAAAAGAAAATGTGGTATTGCCAGTGCGTAGTGAACAGTCAAGAGTTCTGTAAATTACTGATAGTCAGATGTACGTTTCCGTTGCGTATTATTCATATAGGAGGATAATTTGTAACTTAATTGTGAGTACGAGAGTTCATGTTACTCGATAAATAAGAATGAATCCACTCGCTTGGCAGACCACTCATCTTGCAGGCCTGACTGCTTGATGCCACAGTATGAGCAAGGCATGTGGGTGCCTCTCAATACACGGTGCCGTTTACAGACCTTCTACAGTTCCTTAGTTCTGAGCGAGTTTAATGATGTTGAAGGGAGCAGGGAAAGAATGTGCGTCGTTGCACATATCTCCGCTCTAACTGGGTGGAGCATAAACGCATCAACTTTCGCTAGGTTTCCACTATCAGCGTTCACAAAATTTCTTCCTACTGTTACTTACAAGTTGTAATTGCGTTTTACATCACTAGATAGATAAACTGTTTGCAGAAAAAGTACGTAAGGCGTTCTAACTTTGGCCCACACTCCTATAACATACGTATAGCTTAGTCTTTACTTCAAGTCTCTGACGTCACCAGAGCATCAGCCGATAACAGAACGTTTTCAATTACATGACTAAATCGTGATATTTAATGATTTTTAAGCTTTAATTACACAAAAATAAAATATATTTTGTGAGAATATTGACCGTAAATGCCATTTAAATGTTATAATTAACCAAATTAACAACTATCCGAAACATATTGCTAACGTAGGAAAATAGCCTGTTCTCGATCGCATACTGCAGGTGCCAAGTAGACGCTCCTGCAGCTTTTTCGATCGGAAGTGTTCGATCACCCACCATACAGGTTATTGGACTTGGCGCCCTCTTATTTTCATTTCTTCGCTCACATGAACTTTGGCACAGACTATGACCCAGACCAGTGTAGGGAATTGGCGGGAATCAAAGACGACTACATTTGTACATCATCGCTCAAAAGTATTTTGTATTGCAAATTTCATGTCGTCAGTACAGTTTACACGCACTCAGAAGAAGGCAACTCTTATAACTGTGTCGCTTCATCAAGAGCTTCACGCCGCTGAGGTTATATATCTAGTAAACAAGCAAGGCCATACAATAACAAAATAATTATACATTGCTTGAGCTCTAAAGTATTTTTAATTGTCTTTGCTGGTACGGTATTCATTAACTATGCCTACTTAGGCATTCAGACAGTGTTTTTTTATTGGAAGAGACAAACAGAAGCGTGCCAAAACACAAGGAATACTCGCTAGTCTGAGACAAGCTGTTTTACATGTCTTGAAAAACGGAAAGTGGCAGTCTAGTATTGCTAGAGACTATGGCGTATCACAATAACTAACGTCCGCCTCTGGTAGCTGAGTGGCCAGCGCGACGGAATGTCATACGTAACGGCACGGGTTCGATTCCCGGCTGGGTCGGAGATTTTCTCCGCTCAGGGACTGGGTGTTGTCCTTATAATAATCATTTCGTCCCCATCGACACGCAAATCGCCGAAGTGGCGTCAACTCGAAATATTTTCAGCAGGTGAACGGTCTACCCGATGGGAGGCCCTAGCCACACGGCATTTCCATTTACAATAACTATTAAGCGTATGGAATCGACGGAAGAAAAACAGGAAGAAACTGTAGCCAATAAGCCAAGTTCAGGCAGTACTCGAAAAACAACAAGGGGGGAGAACAGAATGATTTGTAAGCCGTCGCCTGCTGCTCCAAGCAAATCGGCACGACAAATTAGGAATGACCTGGAGCAGCATCACTGCCTGAATCTACCGTAAAACGTCGTCTAGAAGCGGGTGATTTAAATGATAGACGATCATCACGTAAACCTCCCATAAATTCAAAAAACGAGAAGGTCACGATAGAGTTTGCAAAGAAACATCGAACATGGCATGCCACAGATTGGTCTAAGTTTTTATGGAGTGATGAAAGTAAATTTATGTATTTATTTGTGATGGTGTACAGAGTATACATCGACCAAAAAACCGAAGGGACAGCATAAATTACCAGGTACCGACCATTCTGCACAGAGGCGACAGAGTCGTGGTGTGGGGATGTTTATATAGACGTCGGTTAGGACCTCTAGTCCAGATAAAAGGCAAAATGGATAGTTTCCTGTACCCTGACGCGTTAGAAAAGAGGATGGTTCCACTTGGGAGAAAAGAATATGCACGTAATTGGCTATTTCGTCGTGACAGTGTTTCAAAACACATCTCTGGTCACGTAAAAAAAAATATTTTCACGTACGAAAATTAAACTTTTGGATGTTCCAAGTCAGATCCGTAATTTAAATCCAAATGAATACATGTAGGATTTACTGGATCGACGTGTTCATCGTAGAAACTACTTAAACAAGGATCAATTTACTGCCACCTTATTGAACGAATTGTCAAACTTCCACTTGACGTGTTACAAAAGCTTGTGGATTGAATCCTAAATAGATGTGCAGCTGAGACCAAAACCCTTGAGTATGCAACGAAACACTGATTCGTTCTTCAGATTCCAAAATAGTTTTGTTTTATTCTTGTAGACTTAGACCTACAAATTGACAAACATTTTTTGAACCAAGAGAACTTTTATTTCAGTTTTGACGTAAGATACCTTTGTTTAACTCAATATAATTTTGTATTAAATGGGCTGTAACTACGTGCTCTTCACGTATCCAGTGGCAGTTTCTTTCTACCGCACACTTATGGTTACTTAATTGTACGTATCGAGTCTTACAAAATACTTTTGAACACTACTGCATGTGTGGTGTCTGTCCTGTCAGACATGTCCGGAATAACAGACACAATTTGTGTGATTCAGCAGGCGCATATTATAAATGAAAGAGACGTTTTCCGATCTTAGATGCATGCGGACATTCCATTAAATGCAAATGAAACATGTGCAAATTTGTTCCGCGCCGAGGCTCGAACCCGGACGCTCCGCTTCTCTACAATGCTTACCTTAACAGCCTCAGTCATCCGAACGCGCCTTCAGTTCAGCTCAGATTCCCACATGCTACACAGTACAGATGTAGTGTCTAGGGATGGGCAAACCAGTTCATCCTTGGGAACTAGTTCGTTGGTGATGGCTCTTTTTCTGGAACAGTTCATTTTTATTCGTTCACCGTTCATTTGTGCTTGGTATTCGGTTCTTATGAAAAACTGAAAATCAGTAGCATAGATGACTGAAGATGGTAGGCGCCAAGAGGGGGCACTTGCCTCCCTCCTGGAGTACAGAGCTCTTAATCACAACAGAATTCACACACAATTTTAATTTTCGTGATTCTGCAAAACCTCTCGTTGGGCAACTGCAGCGTTATGTGGCTGATTGCAGTGAGAAAATATAAGGTGGAGCACGAGAAACCGGCCCCGAGTACAGGCTGCTCGCCAATTACGCACGATTTATTGGCCGCTACGTTTAGAATAGATAAACATGTAACTATTAGGCAGTGGATAAATAACAAATAAGCTAATCCAAACAACAAAAATGGTTCAAATGGCTCTAAGCACTGTGGGACTTAGTGTCTGAGGTCATTAGTCCCCTAGAACTTAGAACTACTTAAACCGAACTAACCTAGTGACATCACACACATCCAAGCCCGAGGCAGGATCCGAACCTGCGACTGCAGCAACAGGGCGGTTCCGGACTGAAGCGCATAGAACCGCTCGGTCACAGCGGCCGGCCATGCAAACACTTCGAAACAACAGATGACGATTGGTAGGTGACAATGAGCAGTAAAGTATCGGGGTTGATTTTTCGTGCGCCACCCTGTACCACTGAAATAATACTGTAGGAGTTGTCATATTCTCTTTACAAAATGTGACACCATGCATTCTATTATGGAACGCGGACTTCATTCTGTTGTAAGTCTTTCTGCCTTCCATAACAATGAACATGCTCTTTTACCTTGGATAAAAAAAAAGACGGAAAATGGCCACTCGTGTGTGCCGTGCCGACTTCCTTTGCATGTGTAATAAATAGATCTTGCCTTTTTACGAGTATTTCTTCTGCTGTTTATCGAAATAGTGAAGTAAGGTGATATGCTAGTTTGTTACCTGAAAAGATGTCTGTATTACATACCACGTAATTTCATGTAATTTACTTAATTATAAAATGCCTTTTAATTACCGGTCATGGACGAAGAATAGAATACGAAAAGAACCAAAAGTTCAGAGTTCAAAAGAGGTTTGAAACAGATCTAGAATGGGCGTGCGCAGCAAACGAAACGAAAAACAACTCGATACTGAACCAACTAGAAGCAGTTGGCAGTGGAACCGCGACGAGTGGCCATGCGGAAAAGGACGAGTCCGGCCGAGCGAGACCGAGACCGACGGGAACGGGACCGAGGCCGGAACGAGACCGCCTGACATGCCGTTGATGGAACGAGACCGAACGTTTCCCGTTCCCGGGAACTATAAGTAGAGTGCTGCGACGGAGACCAACGGCAACGGGACCGAGGCTGGAACGAGACCGGCTGGTGTGCCGTTGACGGAACGAGACCGATCGTTTCCCGTTCCCGGGAACTATAAGTAGAATGCCGCGACCGCGACCGACGGGAACGGGACTGAGGCTGGAACGAGACCGCCTGATGTGCCGTTGACGGAACGAGACCGACCGTTTCCCGTTCCCAGGAACTATAAGTAGAGTGCCGCAACAGAGACCAACGGGAACGAGACCGACGCTGGAACGAGACCAGCCGACCTGCCATTGACGGAACTACACCGAACTTTCCCGTTCCCGGGAACTATAAGTAGAGTGCTGCGACGGAGATCAACGGCAATGGGACCGAGGCTGGAAAGAGACCGGCTGGTGTGCCGTTGACGGAACGAGACCGATCGTTTCCCGTTCCCGGGAACTATAAGTAGAGTGCCGCAACAGAGACCAACGGGAACGAGACCGACGCTGGAACGAGACCAGCCGACCTGCCATTGACGGAACTACACCGAACTTTCCTGTTCCTGGGAACTATAAGTAGAGTGCTGCGACGGAGACCAACGGGAACGAGACCGACGCTGGAATGAGACCAGCCGACGTGCCGTTGATGGAACGAGACCAACCTTTTTCACATTCCAGGGAACTATAAGTAGAATGCCGCGACCGCAACCGACGGGAATGGGACTGAGGCTGGAACGAGACCGGCTGATGTGCCATTGACGGAACGAGACCGACCGTTTCCCGTTGCCAGGAACTATAAGTAGAGTGCCGCAACAGAGACCAACGGGAACGAGACCGACGCTGGAACGAGACCAGCCGACCTGCCATTGACGGAACTACACCGAACTTTCCCGTTCCCGGGAACTATAAGTAGAGTGCTGCGACGGAGATCAACGGCAATGGGACCGAGGCTGGAAAGAGACCGGCTGGTGTGCCGTTGACGGAACGAGACCGATCGTTTCCCGTTCCCGGGAACTATAAGTAGAGTGCCGCAACAGAGACCAACGGGAACGAGACCGACGCTGGAACGAGACCAGCCAACCTGCCATTGACGGAACTACACCGAACTTTCCCGTTCCCGGGAACTATAAGTAGAGTGCTGCGACGGAGACCAACGGCAACGGGACCGAGGCTGGAACGAGACCGGCTGATGTGCCGTTGATGGAACGAGACCGACCGTTTCCCGTTCCCAGGAACTATAAGTAGAGTGCCGCAACAGAGACCAACGGGAACGAGACCGACGCTGGAACGAGACCAGCCGACGTGCCATTGACGGAACTACACCGAACGTTTCCCGTTCCCGGGAACTATAAGTAGAGTGCTGCGACGGAGACCAACGGCAACGGGACCGAGGCTGGAACGAGACCGGCTGATGTGCCGTTGATGGAACGAGACCGACCGTTTCCCGTTCCCAGGAAGTATAAGTAGAGTGCCGCAACAGAGACCAACGGGAACGAGACCAACGCTGGAACGAGACCAGCCAACCTGCCATTGACGGAACTACACCGAACGTTTCCCGTTCCCGGGAACTATAAGTAGAGTGCTGGGACGGAGACCAACGGCAACGGGACCGAGGCTGGAACGAGACCGGCTGATGTGCCATTGACGGAACGAGACCGACCGTTTCCCGTTCCCAGGAACTATAAGTAGAGTGCCGCAACAGAGACCAACGGGAACGAGACCGACGCTGGAACAAGACCAGCCGACCTGCCATTGATGGAACTACACCGAACGTTTCCCGTTCCCGGGAACTATAAGTAGAGTGCTGCGACGGAGACCAACGGCAACGGGACCGAGGCTGGAACGAGACCGGCTGATGTGCCATTGACGGAACGAGACCGACCGTTTCCCGTTCCCAGGAACTATAAGTAGAGTGCCGCAACAGAGACCAACGGGAACGAGACCGACGCTGGAACGAGACCAGCCGACCTGCCATTGACGGAACTACACCGAACTTTCCCGTTCCCGGGAACTATAAGTAGAGTGCTGCGACGGAGATCAACGGCAATGGGACCGAGGCTGGAAAGAGACCGGCTGGCGTGCCGTTGACGGAACGAGACCGATCGTTTCCCGTTCCCGGGAACTATAAGTAGAATGCCGCGACCGCAACCGACGGGAATGGGACTGAGGCTGGAACGAGACCGGCTGATGTGCCATTGACGGAACGAGACCGACCGTTTCCTGTTCCCAGGAACTATAAGTAGAGTGCCGCAACAGAGACCAATGGGAACGAGACCGACGCTGGAACGAGACCAGCCGACCTGCCATTGACGGAACTACACCGAACGTTTCCCGTTCCCGGGAACTATAAGTAGAGTGCTGCGACGGAGACCAACGGCAACGGGACCGAGGCTGGAACGAGACCGGCTGATGTGCCGTTGATGGAACGAGACCGACCGTTTCCCGTTCCCAGGAACTATAAGTAGAGTGCCGCAACAGAGACCAACGGGAACGAGACCGACGCTGGAACGAGACCAGCCGACCTGCCATTGACGGAACTACACTGAACGTTTCCCGTTCCCGGGAACTATAAGTAGAGTGCTGCGACGGAGACCAACGGCAACGGGACCGAGGCTGGAAAGAGACCGGCTGGTGTGCCATTGACGGAACGAGACCGATCGTTTCCCATTCCCGGGAACTATAAGTAGAATGCCGCGACCGCGACCGACGGGAACGGGACCGAGGCTGGAACGAGACCGGCTGATGTGCCGTTGACGGAACGAGACCGACCGTTTCCCGTTGCCAGGAACTATAAGTAGAGTGCCGCAACAGAGACCAACGGGAACGAGACCGACGCTGGAACGAGACCAGCCGACCTGCCATTGACGGAACTACACCGAACGTTTCCCGTTCCCGGGAACTATAAGTAGAGTGCTGCGACAGAGACCAACGGCAACGGGACCGAGGCTGGAACGAGACCGGCTGATGTGCCGTTGATGGAACGAGACCGACCGTTTCCCGTTCCCAGGAACTATAAGTAGAGTGCCGCAACAGAGACCAACGGGAACGAGACCGACGCTGGAACGAGACCAGCCGACGTGCCATTGACGGAACTACACCGAACTTTCCCGTTCCCGGGAACTATAAGTAGAGTGCTGCGACGGAGACCAACGGCAATGGGACCGAGGCTGGAAAGAGACCGGCTGATGTGCCGTTGACGGAACGAGACCGATCGTTTCCCGTTCCCGGGAACTATAAGTAGAATGCCGCGACCGCGACCGACGGGAATGGGACTGAGGCTGGAACGAGACCGGCTGATGTGCCGTTGACGGAACGAGAGCGACCGTTTCCTGTTCCCAGGAACTATAAGTAGAGTGCCACAACAGAGACCAACGGGAACGACACCGACGCTGGAACGAGACCAGCCGACCTGCCATTGACGGAACTAGGCCGAACGTTTACTGTTCTCGGGAACTATAAGTAGAGTGCTGCGACGGAGACTGATGGGAACAGGACCAAGGCTGGAATGAGACAGGCTGACATGCCGTTGATGGAATGAGACTGAACGTTTCCCGTTCCTGGGAACTATAAGTAGAGTGCTGCGATGGAGACCAACGGGAACGAGACCGACGCTGGAATGAGACCAGCCGACGTGCCGTTGACGGAACGAGACCGACCGTTTCCCGTTGGTTGTCATCCGCAGTATAATCGGCACGAAAACGTAGCCTTACTAGGCGGAAACTGGGACTGTGGAAGTCTTATCTTCAGATTTCGTGTTTCCAAAAACTGATGATTTTAAAAAAGCGTTATATCACAATATTTCCCGTTCGAAGAGCTTGCATACGTATAACATTTCAGTAGAAAAACATCGCTGGTCTAATACCTCGGAACTAAAACTTAACAGGTAAAGCACTCTTTATTCTTACACGAAAAATATTGGTACTACAGGAAGTATCAAAATAAAAATCATCCGATTTGGCACCTCTATATTTCTGAAACTAATAAACATACACAATGAATTTTGTTTTTTGATGAACAGGAAACTCAAAAAGTTTTTTTCCTACCTTTTCATTGGTGTTCAGTATGGCCCCCTTGAGATGCGCGGCATATATCAATGCGTTACCGTAATTATTCCCACGCTGTAGCGAGCATGTCTTGAGTTACAGCTTCCACAGCTGCTGCCATGCGATGTCTCAGTTTACTCATTGTTGTTGGTAACGGACGCACATAAACAGAGTCTTTCACAAATTCCCACAGGAAATAATCGCATACAGTCAGGTCCGGTGACCTTGGAGGCCGGTAATGTAAGGCTGAATCTTTTGGTCCCGTGCGACCGATCTATCGTTCAGTAATTCTTTGATATAAAAACCCCCTCACTTCCAGATGCCAGTGTGGCGGTGCCCCATCCTGTTGGTAAATGAAGTCGTTCGAATCAGTTTCCAACTGTGGGAAAAGAATGTTCTCAAAGCATATCGAGATATGTGCTTCCTGTAACAGTGTTCTCGGCAAAGAAAAATGGACCATACACCTATACCTGTGAAACTGCACAAAAAACATTACATTTTGGAGAGTCCCTCTCATGTAGTACAACTTCATGTGTTTGTACCCCATATTCTCACATTATGACGGTTCACCTTTCCATTTAAATGGAATGCTGCCTCGTCACAAAACACTAAGTGTGGAAGAAAACTGTCATCCTCCATCTTGCCGAGAACGCAATTACAGAACTCCACACTTTGTTATTTGTCATCCTCACTAACAGCTTGCAGTAGCTGAATTGTGTATGGTTTCATATGGAAACGTCGACACAACACACGCCAGACGGACATCGGGGCCATGTTGAGCTGACGAGCTCTACGGCGAACTGATTTCTGCGGATGCATTGTGGAACTATGGCGGATGCGCTCCACGTCTTTGTCAGACATTCAGGGACGGCCCGGCGATTTGCCTGTACACGGACAACCTGTTTCTGGGAATTGTTTATGCGATCGTCTAATGCTCTGTGCTGTAGGAGGATCCACACCATACTTACAAGGGGAGGCCGCCAATTGTGAAATTCAGATTCGATTCATACTGTGCATAATAAAAGCTCATGGCCAGAGGTGTAATGTGGCAAAGCACCAAGATGCACTTCTCAGCCGCTGTCGAGAAAATCGACAGTTAAAAGAAACCGTTGCGGTGAAATACTCTCTACGATTATTAATTTTCCGCAGCGTCGTGGTGCAGCGGTAAACGCTCGGGTTCGTAATCCAAAGGTCACCGGATCGAATCTCGCGCTATGCAACTTTTTGTTTTGTTTTTTGTAATTCAAATGTATACACACACACACACACACACACACACACACACACACACACACACACACACATATATATATATATATATATATATATATATTCGTCGTCCATCACCAATTGTCTTCCCCGATTTTTGCCGATATGATACGATACGCGTGGTATGCATCAAACCTGACGAACGATAGAACAATTTTTCAGACAACAGATAATTTAAAAAACAATTGTTCTTGTAAAAACGCATCGTTTATCAGATGTGCTCGATGTCGTGCTGTTTTCTGTTTTCCATGTTTCTATGATAACTATCACTCTGGTTCGTGCGATACTCCAGCTACTTCTGGTCACTATTTGTTAATTATGTGCGATTGTATACCGAACTTTTTAATAATTTGTATCCACTTGAATACTATTTGTGATATTGTGTTTTATTTCAAGTTTTATTTTTCCACGACAATCGACTTTCAGCAACTTATTATATGCATAATTGTTGCAACTGATTGCCGGGAATTATATATATATATATATATATATATATATATATATATATATATATATATTTGAATTACAAAAAAAAAAACAAATAATTAAAAAAAAGTTGCATGTCGCGAGATTCGATCCGGCGACCTTCGGATTACGAACCAGAGCGCTTACTGCTGCGCCACGACGCTGTAGAAAATTATTAATCGCAGAGAGTATTTCACCGCAACGGTTTCTTTTAACTGTCGATTTTCTCGACAACGCCTGAGAAGTGCATCTTGGTGCTTTGCCACGTTACACCTCTGGCCATGAGCTTTTATTATGCACAGTATGAATCGAATCTGAATTTCACAATTGGCGGCCTCCCCTTGTTAGTACGAAAGTCACGGTGAACAGTTATTACTGACCCGCACTTCCCAAAAGGTAGAACAAAAAACGCTTTCTGTTGTCCCGACACCATTTTTACTAGCACTGAATGGGGCGCACACTGTTGCTGCCTAGCGGGAAGCATGTAAAACTCGAGAGTTTGCTCTTTCCAACAATATATTCTTCACGCACATATCTCAAATAACATATTAGTTGTGTTTTTTTTAATTGGATGATTCTTTTTGACACACCCTGTATATCTAGAACTGTTAAAGGGGGGGGGGGGGGGGGGGGGAGGACGTCAAACGGGCCGACTTGGAGCAGGAGAGGCACCACAGGACATTTTATTTTCTACTGTCTATACTTTTACAAATAAATTCATAAAACTTTGTGAGCATGACCAGGAAGGATTCAGGACTCACACTCGTAGCAGCGGAAATTTAAAAAAAAATTTACATGTGAAATTTCATCATTTTTTTCATTTACTGTTGGCTGCATTTGTTGCTATAGGTACTTTCTCTTCACAAGTAAAAGAGATTCTTTGATGAATTTTGCACAGCATACAAACCGTACTTACAGGTGTATGAAACCGTAGAATTTTCCAAATCTGTTAAAAACTGTGGTAAAAATTGAGATAATTAACTGCAAAATTTGATTTTTTTCTAAACATAAAGTTTAAAACGTAACAGCTCATTCATTTTTTTATAAATTAAATAGATTCTAGAGTTTCAAACACCTGTAAATATGGTTTGTATGCTGTGCAAAATTCATCGAACAGTCTCTCTTACTTATGAAGAAAAGTGTACCTATAGCCACAAATGCAGCCAATAGTAAGTGAAAAAATGATGAAATTTCACAAGTAAAAAAATTATTTTGTTATGTTACTTTGAACTTCCGCTGCTACGAGTGTGAATCCTGAATCCTTCCTCGTCGTGCTGATAAAGTTTTATGAATTAACTTGTAAAAGTATAGACAGTCGAAATTAAAATGTCCTGTGGTGCCTCTCCTGCTCCAAGTCGGCCCATTTGACGTCCTACCTCCCTTAATGCGGCACTTAAATATAATATGCAGACACCTATATGAAGACTTCCATGAAACTTATTTCCGAAACTTCCCCTATCTTTCCAACAGCGAAGTCAGTTTAAGAGAGAGATTTAGGTCGGACAAGGAAATATGTTCGGAAACTGGAACAGGAGATTGAAGTGGTGGAATATTCTCATTAAGCAAATCAAGCAAGTTCTAGCAAAGTGAGATTTACAGTGCGTTATACGAGTTGCTAATCGTGGTGAAATTCGCTGGACTGCAATGAAGTTGTCTCGAACGACTAACAGTTAAACAGCAACAGTGTAACGTATTTCATACGTACAAGGTGATCCTAACCTGGGAGGTGTGTCTTTGGTGCCAGAGTGACTAATTATCCCCCTTAATTGCAGCGTACATCTTTCTGGCGTTTATCGTAAGGCCTTAATGCGCCCTTTTCTATAGTACAACGTAAGTTTTAAGGTTGACGGCCACTACTTCAGGGTAACCTGCCGTGTATCCAGAGCCAGGTGCTTTCTTCTGCTGGCTGCACCGTTACCGCATAACAGGTCGCTAAGGAGCTCATACCCGCAGGTGGGACGAGCTGCAGTATCGACGCCTAATTGACCACCCGTCCCAGCGCGGCGTCTACTGCAGCTTTCCACCCACTTATGCTAGAAAGAACGAGGAAATTGGCAACTAGGCGGCGTGCATTATTCATAGTCAACCGTTGCAAGTGAGTTTCAGACTAATGCCTGATCGCTACCATGACACGTACCAGCCGACGGACGTTGCATTTCTACAGCACGATTAAAATGCGTGCTGCTGTCTCCTTCCCAGTTCAGGTTTTTTTCTTTCCTTTTTTTGTGTACTCTCGAATACAGGCAGTACCGGATAACCGTAAAGAAGTATTTTCCTATGTGTTGGGCATTCACTGCGGGGCTGGGATCAAGTGTACCGATATCACACGTCCTGTCGCTCCAGCGTTCAACTGTCACACCGACAGCATCACGAGATCTAACGGCATCCCAGTCATGTGATATGCCGAACTTTTCAACACAGCAGCTACCACTGTCTTAACTCGACATTAGCGTATAACTTGTCTCTCTCATAAAACTCCTTTCCATTACGTGCATGAAAAATCAAAATTCGTAAGGAATTAATTCATCTATATCTACATCTACATTTATACTCCGCAAGCCACCCAACGGTGTGTGGCGGAGGGAACTTTACGTGGCACTGTCATTACCTCCCTTTCCTGTTCGAGTGGCGTATGGTTCGCGGGAAGAACGACTGCCGGAAAGCCTCCGTGCGCGCTCGAATCTCGCTAATTTTACATTCGTGATCTCCTCGGGAGGTATAAGTAGGGGGAACAATATATTCGATACCTCATCCAGAAACGCACCCTCTCGATTCCTGGACAACAAGCTACACCGCGATGCAGAGCGCCTCTCTTGCATAGTCTGCCACCTGAGTTTGCTAAACATCTCCCTAACGCTACCACGCTTACCAAATAACCCTGTGACGAAACGCGCCGCTCTTCTTTTGGTCTTCTCTATCTTCTCTGTCAACCTCACCTGGTACGGATCCCACACTGATGAGCAATACTCAAGTATAGGTCGAACGAGTGTTTTGTAAGCCACCGCCTCCTTTGTTGATGGACTACATTTTCTAAGGACTCTCCCAATAAATCTCAACCTGGCACCCGCCTTACCAACAATTAATTTCATATGATCACTCCACTTCAAATCGTTCCATACGCATACTCCCAGATATTTTACAGAAATAACTGCTACCAGTGTTTGTTCCACTATGACATAATCATACAATAAAGGATCCTTCTTTCTATGTATTCGCAATACATTACATTTGTCTATGTTATGGGTCAGTTGCCACTCCCTGCACCAAGTGCCTATCCGCTCCAGATCTTCCTGCACTCTGCTGCAATTTTCTAATGCTGCAACTTCTCTGTATACTACAGCATCATCCGTGAAAAGCCGCATGGCACTTCCGACACTATCTACTAGATCATTTACATATATTGTGAAAAGCAATGGTCCCATAACACTCCCCTGTGGCACGCCAGAGGTTACTTTAGCGTCTGTAGGCGTCTCTCCATTGAAAACAACATGCTGTGTTCTGTTTGCTAAAAAACTCTTCAATCCAGCCACACAGATGGTCTGATATTCCGTAAGCTCTTACTTTGTATATCAGGCGACAGTGCGGAACTGTATCGAACGCCTTCCGGAAGTCAAGGAAAATGGCATCTACTTGGGAGCCTGTATCTAATACTTTCTGGGTCTCATGAACAAATAAAGAGAGTTGGGTCTCACACGATCGCTGTTTCAGCAATCCATGTTGATTCCTACAGACTAGATTCCGAGTTTCCAGAAATGACATGATATGTTGGCAAAAAACATGTTCTAAAATTCTACTGCAGATCGATGTCAGAGACATAGGCCTATAGTTTTACGCATCTGCTCGACGACCCTTCTTGAAAACTGGAGGTACTGAATGTCTTGCACTACTTTATACTTTAACCTGCGTGCTGTGTCGTCCGAAGAAGACACAGCCAGGGCAAAAGCACCACAGGCGCAAAGATGCGAGGTGGCGGCAGTGCCGTAGAGACTCGCCACTTGGCGCGAGTTCCACCAGCGCCACGGGCGGCGCTGAAGATAAAGATACCGACTTCGCGTCGGCCAATTGGCGGCCGAGTACAGTCCGCCAATGGCCGGACGGCAACGGACAGAAGCCTACGCAGAAGACAGAAGAGCAGCTCTCGTCCACGTCGTTATAGATCATCATACAGAACTGACTTAGACAGGGAACGTCGTTCAGTATACTCTCAGAAGTGAACAGACGCTGTTAATTGCATTTGCAATGTACTGTGAAGTTTACCTACGATTATTTACACTTAGCCATTGAGAGCCCTTTTTGTGTTACGGGGATAATCCCAAAAGTATGGTCTATTTTTTTTATATGTACATAGACCTGTTTATTTCTACAATGGCTTACATCAGTTTACAGCTTGAACATTTAGCTATTTTTCGACATAATCACCATTTCTATAGGTGCATTTTTGTAGACGTTGTGGCAGTTTTTGTATGCCCATGTCATACCAGCTCGCCGCCATGCTGTTCAGAAAGTTATGAACCTCTTCTTTCATCCCGTCGTCGGAGCTGAATCGCTGGGACCACAATTAAAGCTGACAGGTACAGTGAGACTCTGAAAAAAGTCAATCGGGCAATTAAGAACCGGAGAAGAGGAATGTTGAGCAAGGGCGTACACATTCTCCATGACAACGCTCGCCCACACATCGCTCGGCAAACCGTTGCTATCCTGCAACAGTTTCAGTGGAACGTGATCACCCACCCACCCTGTAGTCCTGACTTGGCGCCCAGTGACTATCACCTGTTCACTAGGTTAAAAGAACATTTGGCGGGAAAGCGAGACCTTAATTTTGGGATTATCCTCGTATATTGAATGCGGTGTTGCACACTTCACTCTTCGACATGTTAAAAAGATAAGTAAACCTTTTTAACCCATTTGTGTGACTGTTACTAATTTGTTGGAGTGTTGTAGAACCTTTGTTCTCCTGTCCTGTTACCTGACACTGGAGCATAGCTGTCTAATAGTGGCAGGGAGAAATCGTGTAGCAGTGTTCTGCACCAGAAGCCGTTTCACGAACTCACAAACTCGGCCTGCCGTAACAACAGTGGCAACTCGTCCTACACAGCAGTAGCGACGAGGCCTTTACAAAACTGGCGACGAGTGTTTACAAACTTGTGATTTGATAATAGACAAAGACCCCGATTTTGAATACTGTGATCCATTACTCCTTTACGTAAAATATGGCCCGTACGTGAATGAACGCAGTCTGACTAACCTTATTTTAGCTTCATAATGGTAAAAATTTTCGGTAAGTGCGGCGGCGTAATTAAAGGGGAGTCTGACAGCACTTTTACCGATCGTACAGATGCAAGAATTACATCATATACATTGTGTTCCAGGAATGTTGTGACAAACTTCGAAGGGTTGTGGAGGGTGTCTTGAGGAACAAACAGAGGATGGGAAACCATGACCAGAAACGTCGTGTGCGAAGCAACAGATCAAGACATTCGTAAGAGACTAGATCTATCTTTGTAGCAGCTAGACACTGGCGATCGTGGAAATCCCTCGCGATCAATGAATGACAGACAACTTGCGAGACGCTCCGCATAGGTCCCTCAGCGTAAAAAGACAAGTTTGTTTTTTAATGGTGGCGTAGTGGTAGGCGCCGACGCCTGAAATCTCGACGCTCTGTAGCGTCGTCGGATAACGTTTCTGTACAGGGGTTCCTAACATCGACGTCTCCCTCACGATATTCTCAGCAACCTCTCAAAGTTTCTCGGAACGTTTCTGGGTCACCCTGCAGGTATAATTTGTGCGATGCAAATGTGTTTGCACCCTGTGTCCTTAGTAAATGGAAAAGATCCAGCAGAAATTTATCTCTAAGTCTTCGCTTCCACAAGCAGGTGTCTTGAAGTTCAACGGCAACATGGAGAGCTAAAAATTTCATTTGAATAAAACCGTGAACACTGCAGAACACAGTTTAATTGCTTTCGGCTTCAAATATTCTTAAAATTAACGTAGTTCGTCTGTGATTACACTGGGACACAACAGGCTGCAGCCAGCCTCGCACTCAATTAAATTTATCAATGTTTGTTGACTCAGTGATATGGTGTACAGATTTTGTCCTCAAGAACGTAATGCATGCGTAATATACTGAAGCGACAGAAGTATTGCATAGCTCCTAATACCGTGTCGGACCTCCTTCTGCCCTGGATACTGCAGCAGCTCGACGTGGTTTGGACTCAGCAAGTAGCCGGCCGCTCTGGTCGAGCGGTTCTAGGCGCTTTAGTCCGGAACCACATGGCTGCTACGGTCGCAGGTTCGAATCCTGTCTCGGGCATGGATGTGTGTGATGTCCTTAGGTTAGTTAGGTTTAAGAAGGTCTAAGTCTAGGGGACTGATGACCTCAAATGTTAAGTCCCGTAGTGCTTAGAGCCATCTGAACCACTTGACTGAGCAAGTGGTTGGAAATCTCCTGCAGAAATATTGAGCCATGCTGCCTCTATAGCCGTCTATAATTCCGAAAATGTTGCCAGTACAGGATTCTGTGCACGAACTGACCTCGCGATATGTCCCATGTTGGGCAACTTAGGAGGCCAAATCATTCACTTGGGTTGTCCAGAGCGTTCTTCAAACAAATCGAGAGCGATTGTGGCCTGCTGACATGGCGCAGTGTCAGCCATGAAACTTCCATCGTCGTTTGGGAACATGGAGGCCATGAATTGGTGCAAATGGTCTCCAGTTAGCTGACCTTAAGCTGGACTCAGTCCATTCCACGTAAACACAGCCCACACCATTATGGAACCACCACCAACTTGAACGATGCCTTGTTGATAGATTGGGTCCATGATTTCGTGGTGTGTGCGCCACACTCGATCCCTATCATCAGTTCTTACCAGTTGAAATCGGGACTCATCTGACCAACCGATGGTCTTCCAGTCGTTTAGGGTCCAACCGACTTTGTCAGAAGCACACGAGAGGCGCTACAGGCGATGTCGTGCTGTTAGCAAAGGCACTCGCGTCGTTCGTCTGCTGCCATAGCCCATTAACGACAAGTTTCGCCCAACCTTCCTAACGTATACGTTCGTCGTACGTCCCACATTGATTTATGCAGTTATCTCACGCAGTGTTGCATGTGTGTTAGAACTGGCAGCCGTATGCAAACGCCGCTGCTCTCGGTCGTACAGTGAAAGGTCGTAGTACTGAGTACAAATGACAGCTCCACCAACGCACTGCCATTGTAAACACGATGCTACCGCCATCTATATATGTACATATTTTTATACCGTGCCTTTTGTCACATTAATGTATACGGCTTGATTCTCAAGGGACATGCTTGATGATTGCTGGGATTACCCACTCTTAATTTGAATATATCTTGCTGGACTGAATTCTGTGTAGGCAGAAAGCAGAACAGCAGATATGTGGCCGAGTGATGCCTTTATAAGACGGACCAGCAGAGGTCATATCAGTTCGGGAAACCGGTCGTCCCCAAGTCATTGTATAGACGAGCGCCACACGCCGTTTTGCCACGATCCTTCAGGTGGATCGGCGGTTTCTCTGTTCGAGGGGATTAGGGCTTCCTCGAACGGATGGCGCGGTGCTGGCGCGGACCGCCAACCGCCTTCTGCACTTCTGACAGGCAACGATGTTTTCTTTAGAGCAGTGGTCGTCACGTGTTTTCGCTGATGAGTCAATAATGAGATTGTGGGCGGTACTTCGGGCCGTTATCGTACTAATCTTATGATTAACTGATAATCTGCATAAATCAGTGTGTTATGAGTCCTCAACAGACTACCAAGGTAAGGCAGCTCAAGTACTGATCGTTTAAAAACGGCACCATTTGGAACACTTCGTTTTGACTGTTCTCTTTTTCGCATTGCTAGCACATCCAGCTACACCAGAGTTGAGACACTATAATTGGCTGATGAAGTGCTGTTATGTGTGAACCGATGATTAATTGGTTAACACTTCTATTGGCTGTCACGTAAACCTTGCAGTTACTTAGAATGGCGGCCATTTTTGTTTTATTTTTTGTTATCGCCACTACACAACATTTCCAAGATGCTACTCCAGGCGGGTGTAAAAATGAATGTGCGCAATGGAAAATACGGGACGCGAAAACGAAGATTTGGCTCTGTCTGACTACCCCCTGAAGCAGATCTTTGGACATCTTAATGGTGATATTATTTCCTCCTCCTTACTCTTTAACATATAAATTACAACATAAAACATAAATGAATAATTAAGGGACTTAATAACTAGAAAATGATAAATGTTGTTTCTGCTTATACATTTAATGTAGATTAAAACCCCTTTACATATCACAAATGCTTACATATCAATGTCCAATGGACATAAAGAGATGAAAATGAGTTTCCTTGCTAATATTACTGATTAATTGCCCAAATCTACGCTTTTTATGGCTACGCGATCTAATGTAAATGACGCGAGATGACTGACATCATCTAAGTACTAAATACTAGAAGACACTAGTTTCAAAGATGATCTACAGTGGTGTGCAACCTCACTAGATATAAAGTTACGTGATCACAGCTATTTAGCTTTGTAGCCCTAATAAGCCGAAGCGATTAGCAATATCGCCATATGTACTGCGTCCGGTGCATTGGAGTGATGGTTCTCGTACATGTCTGCGACGACGGAAGAATTCCAGCCACAAAATAAACATATATAAAAACTCAGCCAAACACTAGGGCGGCAGAAAGCGGTCCTCTGACTAATATAATCTAATACTGTCTTCGCCTCCCTGTGTTCTACAGACGAGAAACGCGAACTCCCAGCCACAAGGACGGAATTCAGATAACGTCTCAACGTATGGGCAGAAGAAGTGCTCTCAATCACTTAACGCTTTGTATTTAACGACGACTCCCTACCCGGAGGCGAAGTCCAGAATCGTGTAAGTTCACAAAAGTACAGTGCCTAACCGTTCACTAACTATAAAATCTCCTGAGAGCAAAGACAGCAAGTCCGTCTGTACCAATAAATGCTGATACCGAGCGACTGTCAAACATGGGCGCTCAAAACGGAAAGACAGCTTTCTCCCCACTGCTCGGTTCCCCTGCCACGTAATTGCAGAAGGTGAATCATATTCTCGAACCCACGGAATATTCTCCCTCTCTACAGATTCTTGCGAACGCCGACCAACCATATATTAGGCTTTTGTCGTCCAGCGCGGAAAAGTTTCCGAGGAAGTGCCTACTCCCATTAATTAGGAATTCATACAATGGTATGATTCTCCGAGTAAAAATCCTCAGAAATAACCAGCCTGCGTGATGTCGAAGGTAACGCTTCCTCGGCCCTCCCTGTCGCGTCCAAGATCTTCAGAGTTTCCAAGGTATTTTACGGTTATCCTTCCGACCTTGCTACAATATCGGCCGGCCGCCGCACTGTTGTACTATTGTACTTCAACGTTCAGGTGCTCAGACCGTCCACCTGTGCGGGTTTTTCCACCCAGGGCATAAGTTACGCCTGCCGTTTAGTTTCCACTGTCGTTCCAACCTCTGCTACTATAAGCAATCACTCGTTACGCCATTTCCATAATAAAGACAATCCATCACCTTTCATGCAATAAGCTTTAACAACTATTTATAAGGTGTACGCGACAATGTCAGTCTTCTATAAATATTCATATATACTATGTACAACCTATCAAATGATACCTAATTCCGATTGTAAATCACGCAAAATATGTAGAAGAGTCCTTGTAAGGTGCGAAATTACAGCCACCTTACACATTTAACAGTGATACTAATCTTTTATGAAATCCTGAAACTACTTCTTCTGCAGTACATACGTAAACAGTTTCACGTTTCTTTGACACAGTACAGTTTTTTGTGGCAAACGCTTTCTAACAAGGCTTCTGGTATATGGCTATTTTGCACTCTCTGGATTGATGTGTCGTGCCATTTCTTGCAGTGTTCCATGTTTCAGAAAATGAAGAAACATCAGAAAAGAAGGCAACGTTACAACCGACTTCTATGAAACACAAAAGAGAAGTATTCGAAGTTTGACACAATTCTTCCTGCACAAAGTCAGGATGACAGTCCGAATCGTTGTCATGCCGACTGTCATTGTCAGCAAAATCTTGCTCCAGTTCACTCAAAATATCGCCCTTCGTAAGAGAAAGTGAAGCCATGTAATTCATTTCTTTATATACTGAACGAGCAGCTGCTGTCTTCAGCAACTTGGCTTCATGGATCACACGGCTGTCTTAGAAACTACATGTCCCTCGCAAAACAATGAAGCTCGATAGAGCGGGCTTTCAACAAAAATATTCTCACCACCCCCCCCCCCCCCCCCCCCCCCCAGGAAATTATGATGGTGGTTCAGCCACCCACAGAAAGCTTCAATCGAAAGGGCTATTGCTGGCTTGCCTTACTAGACGTAGGAAAAGTCTTTCACTTGTAAGTAGCCTGTTTATATGTTAGTATGTTGGCAGCGCGATAGGCTGCATTAATATCTCTGACAGCGCTGTGCGCCCTCTGTAAGAGACTCTGTGGCTGGTCGGACTCGCAGTTGGAGGTGAATAGCCAGTAGTGATGGAGGTTGGAATTTTACAGTTAGCAGTGATGGAGGTTAGGTTAGAGGTCTGAAGTGTTAGCGCGAGCGGACGGTCTGGATGTGTGTCCGTCATGCAAGTTTAATTTGATTGATGATTATATAACTTTTGGAACTGGATGTCATGGACGATTATATAATTTTTTCGAACTGGATGTCACATTATTAAGGTAAAATTTGCTAAATACATAGTTTGTTTTGGAACAATATCTTTCCTTTGCGAACCACATGCCTATTAGTGGTTAAGGCCTACAGTAGTTAGAATTTTTTATTTAGCTGGTTGTATTGGTACTTGCTGTATCGCTGTAGTTTGTGTAATGGAGATTTTCTATGAGGTAAGTGACTTATGAAATGTATCAGTTATTGTTAGGATTTTTTCTGATTATGGGCCATTCTTTTGCGTTAATTATTTGCAGTCAGATTGCGTTGCGCTTGTGTATTGTGGACAATAAATGTATACGACAAATTTGAGTTGTATTTGTCAGGAACAATTCTGAAGGTCAAAAATGAAATAGCAAAGACAAGCAAAGAGGCAGTACTTCAGTTACGCTCAGCAGTTTGAGAATTAGGTTTAGATGTTTCACCTTCTCAGTTATTTCAGTCCAAGTAAAAAACTATATAAAGAAGTTTCACGCTCTGTCTGGCACACTACTTTACTACACGAAATGTACACCCTAGTCTTCCCTCGAAAGATCGTAAAAACAGTTAAATATTATCTCTCCGGTAGGAGTTTCGCACTTAATATCCATGGATACCTGTCGACAAGAGGAAGAATCAGTGCAGGCGTGCCCCAATGTTCAATACTGGGACCCGTCATTTGCAATGAGTGCACTGCCGACATCCCAACGACGCAGCATGAACACACTGTAGAATACATGAACTACACTGCATTCTTCTCCTATTCGACAGAAAGGAACCTTGTTACAAAACGTCTGCAAATCACCATAAACAGGATAAAAATCTGGGCAAAGGAATGACACACCTCCCTCAACAGCGAGAAGACGCAAGCCATTCTGCTCACCGGACGTCAGGGCAAACGTTGACCACCACCACCCAGAAGACCCTACCAGCTTGAATTGGAACTGTGACATGGGACAGTTTGGCAGAAAATCTCTCAGCAGGATGCATGCCCTGTATCCAGACCTGAACTGCAACAGTTCCCTCGACTCCAGTACAGGTGCAGCGGTCTGCCGATGTGTGATTCGACCAAAACTGGAACACGCGTTCCCCGTATGGAGTTACGCCGCTAGATCAACGAAAGACCGCCTACAAAAAGGTCAAAACAGAGTCAGTCCTGTTTCCCCGGGACTGACCTGACCTCAGCTACTCGCTGTCCTAACGGCATCACTCGGCCACAAATCCGCTGTTCTGCTTTCTACCCACACGGGATTCGGTGCAGTAAGATGTAGTAAAATTAGGACTGGATAATAGCAGCGATCATCAGTCATGTCCCTTGAGAATCAAGCCATATACGCTTAGGTGACAAAAGTCAAAGAATAGCGACATGCCCATATACAGACGGTGGTAGTATCGCGTACAAAAAAAATGGTTCAAATGGCTCTGAGCACTATGGGACTCAACTGCTGTGGTCATAAGTCCCCTAGAACTTAGAACTACTTAAACCTAACTAACCTAAGGACATCACACACATCCATGCCCGAGGCAGGATTCGAACCTGCGACCGTAGTGGTCGTACGGTTCCAGACTGTAGCGCCTTTAACCGCTCGGCCACTCCGGCCGGCTATCGCGTACACAATTTGTAAAACGGCACTGGATTGGTGGAGCTGTCATTTGTACTCAGGTGATTCACGTGAAAAGGTTTACGTCGTGATTATGGCAACCCGACGGGGGTTAACAGACTTTGAACGCGGAATTGTAATTGGAGCAAGACGCATGGAACATTTCATTTTGGAAATCACTAGGGAATTAAATATCCAGAGATCCATGATGTCAAGATTGTGCCGAGACAATCATATTTCCAGCATTACCTCGCACCACGGACGACACAGTGGCCGACGGCCTTCACTGAACGACCGAGAGCAGCGACGGTTGTGCAGGGTTGCCAGTGCTAACACGCAAGCAACACTGCGTGTCAATGTGGGACGTACGGCTAACATATCAGTTAGGAAATTGAAGGGGAATTTATTGTTAATGGACTGTGGCAGCAGACGAATGACGCTAGTGTCTTTACTAACAGCACGAAATCGCCTCTACCGCCTCTCCTGGGCTCGTGACCATATCCGTTGGACTTTAGATGATTGGGAAACCTTGGCCTGGTCAGATGAATCCCGATTCCAGTTGGTAAGAGCTGACAGTAGGGTTCGAGTGTGGTGCAGACTTCACCAAGCCATGGGCCCAAGTTTTCAAGGGATTGCGCAATTTGGTGGTGGCTCCATAACGGTGTGGGCCGTGTTTACATGGAATGGACTGGGTCCTCTGGTCCAACTGAACCGATCATTGACTGGAAATGGTTACGCTCGACTATTTGAAGACCATCTGCAGCCATTGACGGACTTCATGCTCTCAAACAAAGGTGGAATTCTTATGCATGACAATGCATCATGTCAGCAGGCCACTATTGTTAGCGATTATTTTGAAGAACATTCTGGATAAATGGAGTGAATAAGTTGGCCACCCAGATCGCACGACAAGGCTCCCATCCACCTTTTATGCGACATAATTGAGAAGTCGGGTGCTGCACAAAATCCTGCACCGGCTACACTTTCGCATTTATGGACGGCTGTAGATGCAGCATGGCTCAGTACTGCTGCAGGGGACTTCCAACGATTTGTTGAGGCCATCCCACGTCGAGTTGCTGCACTACGCCGAACTAAATGAGGTGCGACACGATATTAGGGGGTATCCCTCGACTTTTGTCACTCCAGTGTACGTGGGCTGTGAAAATTGGCAAAGCCAGTAAATAAATAGCAGCTTTGGCGTTAAACAATCAAGAATGTGTTTCATTTTTTATTTCATGATCCTAGGTCAACGGAAAGTACCCTATACGTTTTGATGAATTAGTTTACGAGTGTCAAAATATGCCGGCCAGAATGGCCGAGCGGTTCTAGGCGCTTCAGTCCGGAACCGTGCTGCTGCTACGCTCGCAGGTTCGAATCCTGCCTCGGGCATGGATGTGTGTGATGTCCTTAGGTTACTTAGGTTTAAGTAGTTCTAAGTTCTAGGGGACTGATGACCTCAAAGTTTAAGTCTCATAGTGCTCAGAGCCATTTGAACCATTTTTCCTTGGCACTTCCTCCCCCCCCCCTCCTACCCCCACCCCCTCTGCCCTTCAAACCGCTACACTTTATTGAACTTCCGACTAAATCTGTCTCCTGGTGAGCGCGTATTCATGGTTAATCACAACCAGACGTAAGCAAAAATTGCAGAATCCACATCCTGCGAGACATCACTTAAGTGAAAATTAATCAATATGCAGAGCTCGGAGTAGACCATGCCGGTGTGGGCGTGGAGCGGCTCCAGCCTATATTTAAAAAAAAATAAAGACTTTTAAGTAGGCTGTTTAAATTTTTATGATGGTAACGCCACGTAGCGCTCTGTATGAAAATCACTGACTGTGCTGTGTGCAGTCTGTGGCTGGTTGGCATTGTTCGAATATTCGCTATTGTAGTGTTGGGCAGTTGGATGTGAACAGCGCGTAGCGTTGCGCAGTTGGAGGTGATCCGCCAGAAGTGGTGGATGTGGGAAGAGAGATGGTAGAGTTTTGAGGGCGGATGATCTGGACGTGTGTCCGTAAGAAAAACGAAATTTGTAAGACTGGATGTCATTAACTGATATATATACCGGGTGATCAAAAAGTCAGTATAAATTTGAAAACTTAATAAACTACGGAATAATGTAGATCGAGAGGTAAAAATTGACGCACATGCTTGGAATGACATGGGGTTTTATTAGAACCACAAAAAACACCCCATATTGCTAGACGCGTGAAAGATCACTTGCGCACGTCGTTTGGTGATGATCCTGTGCTCAGCCGCCACTTTCGTCATGCTTGGCCTCCCAGGTCCCCAGACCTCAGTCCGTGCAATTATTGGCTTTGGGTTACCTGAAGTCGCAAGTGTATCGTGATCGACCGACATCTCTAGGGATGCTGAAAGACAACATCCGACGCCAATGCCTCACCATAACTCCGGACGTGCTTTACAGTGCTGTTCACAACATTATTGCTCGACTACAGCTATTGTTCAGGAATGATAGTGGACATATTGAGTATTTCCTGTAAAAAACATCATATTTGCTTTGTCTTACTTTGTTATGCTAATTATTGCTATTCTGATCAGATGAAGCGCCATCTGTCGGACATTTTTTTAACTTTTGTGTTTTTTTTGTTTTAATAAAACCGCATGTCATTCCAAGCATGTGTTTCAATTTGTAGCTCTCTATCTACATTATTCCGTGATTTATTCAGTTTTCAAATTTATACTGACTTTTTGAGCATCCTGTATATTAAGACTTTTGAACACTATTAAGGTAACTACATTGTTTGTTCTCTATCAAAATCTTTCATTTGCTAACTATGCCTATCAGTAGTTAGTGCCTTCAGTAGTTAGAATCTTTTATTTAGCTGGCAGTATTGGCGCTCGCTGCATTGCAGTAGTTCGAGTAACGAAGATTTTTGTGAGGTAAGTGATTCATGAAAGGTATAGGTTATTGTTAATCAAGGCCATTCTTTTGTAGGGATTTTTGAAAGTCAGATTGCGTTGCGCAAAAAATATTGTGTGTCAGTTTACTGATGATCAGAATAAGTAAAGAGAGAAATGTCTGAGTACGTTCAGTTATGCTCAGCTGTTTGACAATCAAATAACGTAAGGGGTTTATCAGCACAGTCATTCACTAATTTTTCTAAGGGGATGTTTCAAAGTGATACTGAAGTTTAGAGCACTTTGTGCCGAGACTGGAATGGTGTTTATACATATATTTTGTGTGTCAGTTTACTGTTGATGAGAATAAGTAAAGAGATAAATGTCAGTACGTTCAGTTTTGCCCAGCTGTTTGAAAAACAAATAACGTAAGAAATTACAATGAAATGAACACCCTTAGCTGCTTACAGGCGTTGAAATACGTCAACGGGGACAGATGAAAATGTGTGCCCCGACCGGGACACGAACCCGGGATCTCCTGCTTACATGGCAGACGCTCTATCCATTTTTTTTAAAGTCATTTTGTTCGTTTCATCTGCTCGGTGCGGACGTCGCAAGACACCCATTTCAGTTCGTTGTTGATCCATTAACTCAGTTTTTTTTATTACAGAGGGCAGCTAACCCTCTGACCGAACACGCTGAGTTACCGTGCCGGCTAATCCACCTGAGCCACCGAGAACACAGAGGATAGCGCGACTGCAGGGATTTATCTCTGGCACGCCTCCCGCGAAACCCAAATTCTCAACGTATTGTCCCGCAGTGCAATCGTAGTGCCCCATTATACTCATTACACGCAGCGCGTTGCCGATTCGCGTAAGAGTTCGGGAACTGCTTGTGCATTCGCACATAAGAAGAAGATGGCCAAGTGGCCGGTGAGCCTTAACTATATATATACTAAGAGGGTATCTGTTCTTTAGGACATGTCCGAAAGAACAGATATGATCTTAGTACGTATAATAACGTAAGAGGTTTACCAGCACAGTAATTCATAATTTTTTCTAAGGGGATGTTTGAGACTCTATTCTAACTCGGTTGTACACGTGCCCGTAGGAAAGTGTGACTGGGCGGCTGTCGCGAAGTGAGGACCAGATAGCGTTCCACAAGCGCTGCCAGCGTCCCTTCGCTCGTCAGGTTAACGAGTGTGGCTTTTTACAAATATGGCAGCGGTCGAGAGCCGGGAGTTTCTCCGGCCGGCGCGCCCTGTTTTAAAACGTCCAATTCGGAGTCGTTAGGCGGCGAGCGCGCCGTACAAATGGCCTGCCGTTACGCGCCCTGAGAGCGCTATTTGAGACTGTCAATTACCGCGGGCACCGCAGCGCAGCTGCGGGTAATCCCGGAATTATTCAGTCGGATCATTAGAGAGTGCATGCGGCCGGCAGCTGCCGAGTTGTCCAGGCCCGCGGCGACGGCGCCGCCGCTGCTGCGGGTGACGCTCTGTCGCGTTGCCACGGCGACCGGCTGCCCGACAACACGTGTCTGCGCTACAGGGCGCTCGGCTAGAAGGGACAGGTGCAGCTCCTGTTACTACCCGACTCGGGACTGGTCCACGAGAGCGGCGGGGCCTGGCGGTCCTCTGCTCTGGACTCTAGCGCAAGCTTAAACCGGAGGCTAAGACGATTCTATGACGATCTTGGATACGTATTTCGCGATCTCTGCTGTCGGGTTGTAATCTCCCCCCTCCTTCTTTCTTTCATCTATTGTCCACATCAAGCAACGCTCAGTCCAAGTAATGAATAAGCAAAGTCTTTTATGAAGATTTGGGCAACGGCCTTGCCGCAGTGGTCACACCAGTTCCCGCCGAAGTTAAGCGCTGTCGGCACTTGGATGGGCGACCCTCCAGGCCGCCATGCGCTGTTGCCATTTTTCGGAGTGTACTCAGCCTCGTGATGCCAGTTGAGGAGCTACTCGACAGAATAGTAGCGGCTTCGGTCAAGAATACCATCATAACGACCGGGAGTGCGGTGCGCTGACCCCAAGCCCGTCCTATCCGCATCCTCCGTTGAGGATGACACGGCAGTCGGTTGGAACCGGTAGGCCACTCGTGGCCGACGATGGAGTGCTTTTTTATGAAAATTTGAGAGGAGCGAACCTTAAAATAAACTTTCAAGTTCACTTAGCTTGTCATGTTGAGATGGCTCCTGTTCTTCTTGTCTAAGTGTCTGATTCTTGAAGCTGAAAATCTAACATCAGGTCCTCACGTTGAAAAGTCCCCTTAGAAAAATTGTGAATGACAGTGCTGGAAAACCTCTTACGTTATTTGATTTTCAAACAGCTGAGCAAAACTGAACTTACTCAGACATTTCTTTCTTTACTTATTCTGATCATCACTAAACTGACTGCCAGCCAGTGTGGCCGAGCGGTTCTAGGCGCTTCTGTCTGGAACCGCGCGACCGCTACTGTCGAAGGTTCGAATCCTGCCTCGGGCAAGGATATGTGTGATGTCCTTAGGTTAGTTAGGTTTAAGTAGTTCTAAGTTCTAGGGGACTGATGACCTCAGATGTTAAGTCCCATAGTGCTCAGAGCCATTTGAACCATTTGAACTAAACTGACTCACAATACTTTTTTTAGCGCAACGCAATCTCACTTTCAATAATCCCTACAAAAGAATGGCCCTGACTAACAATAACCCATACCTTTCATGAATCACTTACCTCACAAAAATCTTCGTTACTCGACCTACCGCAATACAGCGAGCGCCAATACTGCCAACTAAATAAAAGATTCTAACTACTAAAGGCACTAACTACTGATAGGCATAGTTAGCAAAAAAAAAAGGGTTCAAATGGATCTGAGCACTATGGGACTTAACATCTTAGGTCATCAGTCCCCTAGAACTTAGAACTACTTAAACCTAACTAACCTAAGGACATCACACACATCCATGCCTGAGGCAGGCTTCGAACCTGCGACCGTAGCAGTCCCGCGGTTCCGGACCGCAGCGCCTAGAACCTCACGGCCACAATGGCCGTTGCATAATTAGCAAATGAAAGATTTTGATAGAGAACAAACAATGTATTTACCTTAATAGTGTTCAAAAGTCATCATATACTCTACTGGACATTAAAATTGCTACACCAAGAAGAAATGCAGATGATAAATGAGTATTTATTGGACAAATATATTACACTAGAACTGACATGTGATTACATTTTCACGCAATTAGGGTGCATAGATCCTGAGAAATCAGTACCCAGAATAACCACCTCTGGCCGTAATAACGGCCTTGATACGCCTGGGCATTGAGTCAAACAGAGATTGGATGGCGTGTACAGGTACAGCTGCCCATGCAGCTTCAACAAGATACCACAGTTCATCAAGAGTAGTGACTGGGACGAGCCAGTTGCGCGGCCACCATTGACCAGACGTATTCAATTGCTGAGAGATCTGGAGAATGTGCTGGCCAGGGCAGCAGTCGAACATTTTCTGTATCCAGAAAGGCCCGTTCAGGACCTGCAACACGCGGTAGCGCATTATCATGCTGAAATGTAGGGTTTCGCGGGGATCCAATGAACGGTAGAGCCACGGGTCGTAACACATCTGAAATGTAACGTCCACTGTTCAAAGTGCCGTTAATGCGAACAAGAGGTGACCGAGACGTGTAACCAATGGCACCCCGTACCATCACGCCTGGTGATACGCCAATATGGCGATGACGAGCATACGCCTCCAATGTATGTTCACCGCCATGTCGCCAAACACGGATGTGATCATCATGATGCTGTAAACAGAACCTGGATTCATCCGAAAAAATGACGTTTTGCCATTCGTGCACCCAGGTTCGTCGTTGAGTACACCATCGCAGGCGCTCCTGTCTGTGATGCAGCGTCCAGGGTAACCGCAGCAATTGTCTCTGAGCTGATAGTCCTGCTGCTGCAAACGTCGTCGAACTGTTTGTGCAGATCGTTGTTGTCTTGCAACCGTACCCATCTGTTGAGTCAGGGATCGCGACGTGGCTCCACGATACGTTACAGGCATGTGGGTAAGATACCTGTCATCTCGACTGCTAGTGATACGAGGCCTTTGGGATCCAGCACGGCGTTCCGTATTACCCTCCTGAACCCACCGATTCCATATTCTGCTGACAGTCATTGGATCTCGACCAACGCGAGCAGCAATGTCGCGATACGATAAACCGCAATCGCGATAGGCGACAATCCGACCTTTATCAAAGACGCGCAACGTGATGGTACGCATTTCTCCTCCTTACACGATGCATCACAACAACGTTTCACCAGGCAACGCCGGTCAACTGCTGTTTGTGTTTGAGAAATCGGTTGGAAACTGTCCTCACGTCAGGTGTCGCCACCGGCGCTAACCTTGTGTGAATGCTCTGAATAGCAAATCATTTGCATATCACAGCATATTCTTCCTGTCGGTTAAATTTCGCGTCTGTAGCACGTCATCTTCGTGGTGTAGCAATTTTAATGGCCAGTAGTGTATGTATCTATCAATTCATGACATCCATCTTTACAGATTTCCTTTTTCTGGCGAACACACGTCCAGATCGTAAGCTTATAGCAACCTCTCAAAAATCTGGCATCTCTCTCTCCACATCCACCACTGCTGGCGGCTCTCTTCCAACTGCCCAACGCTACGCGCTGTTCACATACAACTGCCCAACAGTTCAATAGCGAATATCCCAACAATGCCAACCAGCCACACACAGCACACAGCACAGTCAGTGATTTCCATACAGAGCGCTACGTGGCGTTACCAACATAAAAACTTAAACAGCCTACTTACAACGTGTGGTCTGAACTAAATAAATTGGCAGACTGTTGTTGCACAATTTCTTGCTTAAATATATTTTCCACTGATTTTCTCACATTTTAGTATGTCATACAGTATTATGATTTTTCACATTAACAAAGCCGAAATTACATTGATCGCACCAGTTATGCAAAAATACGTCCGATCACATCAGAGGCAAGCTTACGACTCTCACACTCTGCCTAAATAACAATATTCCAACGGGTTAACAATTTTTCTTACTAATGAATCCTTACCGGTTTTCGTTTCATGATTAATTTCTATTACTATTTCATAAATGAATCCAGAAATAAACGTAGTAAACAGTACAGGATTGCGGAATTAATAATAGAAATTTTCAATGTGCAAATAATTCGTAATTTCAGATGTTTCTAAAAAATAATTTTAACTGTTCATTCAGAACTAGTACGTAGCGATTATAACATCGAAACAAAAATATTTTATAAAGTAGTTCAGTTTCATAAATTTTAGCTTGAAATATAATATACTATGTATAAAATTATATGAAAGTTTTCAGAAAAGCAACTTTGATAATATTAACCTGTCCCAAATTAGAAAAATAATATTGGTATCGACAACTACTGTTGAGGAAAAGTAATGCTAGAGTAGGATATCCAGTTACAGGGTGAAGAAATGTTGGACTTCCCTTAATAGGTCAGACGCGCACAATTCGCAGGAAGCGGCTACCAGGGTAGCGGAGAACGTGTGGTATGCACGTGTGGGTTTTATAGGTTCGAGGAATCCCTTCACGGTTCCGATAATATGAGTCCTGGTTCCAGGCAGGGTAGCATTCGTATGTAAATGGGAGAAAGGAAGTGTAATATAGCATTTGTTAATTGCAAGAGCGTCTTTGTAAATGGCGTGGAACTGGTCTCCCTTATAAACGGAAACAATGCCCACATTGTGCTGGTGTGCGCCTTGGCCAGCATACCGGTCGGCACAAGGCAGGCGCTGAACTACGCGCGCCTATGACAATAGAAGCCCAAGACACGCCCCCATTCTACGCGCCGATAACGCCCCCTGGTCAGCGTACATATAGGCCGCCGCCGCCGCCGATCGGGTTGTCTCTATCAATCTCCGTACCTCAGTACGTCGCTTCAGGACGCAGTTCGCATTGCACCTCGATACGTCACACTGTGCTCTAGTCTTCCACAGTGATTGTCGTTG
Source organism: Schistocerca americana (assembly GCF_021461395.2). Taxonomy (NCBI): domain Eukaryota; kingdom Metazoa; phylum Arthropoda; class Insecta; order Orthoptera; family Acrididae; genus Schistocerca; species Schistocerca americana. The sequence continues at coordinate 571,608,818 of NC_060123.1, forward strand.
CCTTGCACCTTAGCTAGCTGTGAGGAAACGTTAGTCACTGTATACGGGGTGGTCCATTGATCGTGACCGGCCATATATCTCACGAAATAAGCGCCAAACGAAAAAAAATACAAGGGACGAAACTTGTCTAGCTTGAAGGGGGAAACCAGATGGCGCTATGGCTGGACTGCTAGGTGGCGCTGCTACAGGTCAAACGGATATCAACTGCGTTTTTTAAAAATAGGAACCCCCATTTTTATTACATAATCGTGTAGTACGTAAAGAAATATGAATGTTTTATTTGGACCACTTTTTTTCGCTTTGTGAGTGATGTGAGTATAAGTGCGTGGTGTCACGTAACATTCCGCTAGTGCGGACGGTATTTACATCTTGATACATTACCCGTGTTAAAATGGACCGTTTACCAATTTCGGAAAAGGTCGATACCGTGTTGATGTATGGCTATTGTGATCAAAATGCCCAATGGGCGTGTGCTATGTATGCTGCTTGGTATCCTGGACGACATCATCCAAGTTCCCGGACCGTTCGCCGGATAGTTACGTTATTTAAGGAAACAGGAGGTGTACAGCCAAATGTGAAACGTCAACCACGGCCTGCAACAAATGATGATGCCCAAGTAGGTGTTTTAGCTGCTGTCGCGGCTAATCCACACATCAGTAGCAGGCAAATTGTGCGATAATCGGGAATCTCTTAAACGTCGGTGTTGAGAATGCTACATCAACATCGATTGCACTCGTACCATATTTCTATGCACCAGGAATTGCATGGCGACTGCTCTGAACGTCGTGTACAGTTCTGCCACTGGGCACAAGACAAATTATGGGACAATGACAGATTTTTTGCACGCGTTCTATATAGCGACAAAGCGACATTCACCAACAGCGGTAACGTAAACTGGCATAATATGCACTATTGGGCAACGGAAAATCCTCGATGGCTGCGACAAGTGGAACATCAGCGACCTTGGCGGGTTAATGTATGGTACGGCATTATGGGAGGAAGGATAATTGGCCCCCATTTTATCGATGGCAATCTAAGTGGTACAATGTATGCTGATTTCCAACCTAATGTTCTACCGATGTTACTACAAGATGTTTCACGGCATGATAGAGCGGCGATGTACTTCCAACATGATAGATGTCCGACACAAAGCTCGCGTGCTGTTGAAGCAGTATTGAATAGCATATTTCATGACAGGTGGATTGGTCGTCGAAACACCATGCCATGGCCCGCACGTTCACCGGATCTGACGTCCCCGGATGTCTGTCTGTGGGGATCCACCGACAACGCCTGACAACATGTGTCGGCGCATTGTCAATGCATGTGCGAACATTACGGAAGGCGAACTATTCGTTGTTGAGAGGAATGCATTGAGGTTGACTGACATCATTTTGAGCATTTATCGCATTAATGTGGTATTTACAGGTAATCACGCTGTAACAGATTGCGTTCTCAGAAATTATAAGTTCGCAAAGGTACATATATCACATTGGAACAACCGAAATAAAATGTTCAAACGTACCTATGTTCTGTATTTTAATTATAAAAACCTACGTCTTACCAACTGTTCTAAAATTGTGAATCATATGTTTGTGACTGTTACAGCGCCATCTATGACAAAGCGAAGAAAGTAGTCCAACTAAAACATTCGTTTGACGCTTATTACGTGAGATATTTGGCCCGGTCACTATCAATAGACCATCCTGTATAGTTGTGGTATGGAGACGGACAAGATTCCAACAAGAAACTTCCTGGCAGATTAAAACTGTGTGCCGGACCGAGACTCGAACTCGGGACCTTTGCCTTTCGCGGGCAAGTGCTCTACCAACTGAGCTACCCAAGCACGGCTCACGCCCTGTCCTCATAGCTTCACTTCTGCCAGTACCTCGTCTTCTACCTTCCAAACTTTACAGAAGCTCTCCTGCGAACCTTGCAGATCTAGCACTCCTGAAAGAAAGGATATTGCGGAGACATGGCTTAGCCACAGCCTGGGGGATGTTTCCAGAATGAGATTTTCACTCTGCAGCGGAGTATGCGCTGATATGAAACTTCCTGGCAGATTAAAACTGTGTGCCGGACCGAGACTCGAACTCGGGACCTTTGCCTTTCGCGGGCAAGTGCTCTACCAACTGTGCTATCCAAGCACGACTCACGCCTCGTCCTCACAGCTTTACTTCTGCCAGTACCTCGTCTCCTACCTTCCAAACTTTACAGAAGCTCTCCTGCGAACCTTGCAGAACTAGCACTCCTGATAGAAAGGATACTGCGGAGACATGGCTTAGCCACAGCCTGGGGGATGTTTCCAGAATGAGATTTTCACTCTGCAGCGGAGTATGCGCTGATATGAAACTTCCTGGCAGATTAAAACTGTGTTCCGGACCGAGACTCGAACTCGGGACCTTTGCCGAAAGGCAAAGTTCCCGAGGACGGGGCGTGAGTCGTGCTTGGGTAGCTCAGTTGTTAGAGCACTTGCCCGCCAGGGACAGCTGTCCCACACAAGAAGGATATCAGTTTAATTAATTAGTCAATCGAGCTGACAGAATTGGAGGGGAGCTGTTCGATTAACTCAGGCCTGACCTGAAGCAACTCCTGTTGAGCAACAGAATACCGAAAGTGGGCGAATACCTGGGCGGAAGGCGAAAGTTGGTGCTGGTCGCAAGGCAGCCTCCGTAACAGGTTTGAGGTACTGCCCACTGCTGAAAGTACTTCTGAGACAGCGAGGGCGGCCTCACCTGTTGCGGCAGTGGCCGGTCTTCCTGAGAGGTCCGGACAGGCGCAGAGGATGGGATTGCTTGTCACTGGGAGCTTCAATGATAGGCGGGTGATGGAGCCCCTTAGGGATATGGCAGCTAAAGACGAGAAGAAAGCCAATGTGCACTCCATGTACATACCGAAGGGAGTCATCCAAGATGTGGAAAGGGTTCTTCCGGATGTCATGAAGAGTACAGGGTGCAGCTAACAGCAGGCGGTGGCTCATGTCGCACTAATGACGTGTGTCACTATGGATCGGAAGAGATTCTCTCTGGTTTCCGGCGGCTTTCTGATTTGGTGAAGACTGCCAGTCTCGCTAGCGAGATGAAGGCAGAGCTTACCATCTGCAGCATCGTCGACAGGACCGTTTGTGGACCTTTAGTACAGATCCGAGTGGAGGGTCTGAATCAGAGGCTCAGACGGTTCTGCGACCGTGTAGCCTGCAGATTCCTCGACTTGCGCCATAGAGGGGTGGGGTTTCGGGTTCCGCTAAATAGTCAGGTGTCCACAACACACAGGAGGCGGCTACACGGGCAGCGGGGGCTGTGTGGCATGGACTGGGCGGATTTTTAGGTTAGACAGTCTCGGGAAAGGTCAAAAAGGGCTCCAGTCTCAAAGGGTACAGGGCAAAGAAACATCTAGAATCGACCAAGCAACAGTCGGTATTGTAGTTGTAAATTGTCGTAGCTGTGTTGGAAAAGTACCAGAACTTCAAGCGGTGATAGAAAGCACTGAAGCTGAATTCGTTATAGGAACAGAAAGCTGGCTAAAGCCGGAGATAAATTCTGCCGAAATTTTCACAGAGGTGCAAACCGTGTTCAGAAGGGATAGAGTAAACAAAGTAGTTGGTGGTGTGTTTGTGTCTGTTGGTAGTAGTTTATCTTGTAGTGAAGTTGAAATAGTTAGTTCCTGCGAATTACTATGGGTAGAGGCTATACTCAACATCCGTACCGAAATAATAATTGGCTCCTTCGACCGACCCCCTACTCAGATGATATAATAGCTGAATGGTTCAAAGAAAACTTGAATCTCATTACAAATAAGAACCCCACTCATACAGTTATAATTGGTGGAGAATTCAATCTACCCTTGATTTGTTGGCAAAAATACATGTTCAAAGCCCGTGGTAGACAGAAAACATCTTCCGAAATTGTACTAAATGCTTTCTCTGAGAATTACTTTGAACAAAATGTTCATGAGCCCACACGAGTTGTAAATGGTTGCGAAAACACACTTGAACTGTTAGCCACAAATAAACCTGATCTAATAGAGAGCGTCATGACTGATACAGGGATTAGTGAACAAAAGGTCATTGTAGCGAGGCTCAAAGCCATATCAACCAAAACCACTAAAAATAAAAGCAAAATATATCTATTTAAAACAGCAGATAAAAATTCGCTAGATGCCTTCCTAAGAGAGAGTCTCCATTCCTTTCAAGCTACTTACTTAAGTGTAGACCAGATATGCCTCAAATTCGGAGATGCAGTATCGACAGCAATAGATAGATTCATACCGCATAAGTAAATAAGAGACGGGACTGATACACCATGGTACACAAAACACGTCAGAACACTTGCAGAAGCAATGAAAAAAGCATGCCAAATTCCGAAGAACTCAAAATCCCCAAGACTGGCTAAGTTTCACGGAAGCTCGAAATTTAGTGCGGACGTCAATGCTGGATGCTTTTAATAGTTTCCACAATGAAACATTTTCTCAAAATATGGTAAAAAACCCAAAGAGATTCTGGTCGTATGTAAAGTACACCAGTGGCAAAAAACAGTCAACAGCGTCACTGCGAGATAGCGATGGAAATGTTACCGATGATGGTGCCACTAAAGCGTAGTTACTGAACACAGTTTTCCGTAATTCCTTCACGAAAGAAGATGAAGTAAATATTCCAAAATTCGAAACCAGAACAGCTGCTAGTATGAGTGACATAAAAGTAGATATCTTAGGTGTTGCGAAACAACTCAAATCACTTAAGAAAGGCAAGTCTTGTGGTCCAGGTGGTATACCAATCAGGTTCCTTTCAGAGTATGCAGACACAATAGCGCCTTTCTTAGCAATCATATACAACCGCTCTCTTGACGGAAGCTCTGTTCCTAAAGACTGGAAGGTGCTACAGATCACACCAATATTCTAGAAAGCAAATAGCAGTAACCCAGTGAATTACACACCCATATCACTGACCTCTATTTGCAATAGGATTTTGGAGCATATACTGTACTCGAACATTATGAAGCACCTTGAAGAAAATGTCTTATTGATACATAACCAACACGGATTCAGAAAATATCTTTATTCACATGAAATTATGAGTGCTGTCGACAAGGGATCTCAGATCGATTACGTATTCCTAGATTTCCAGAAGGCTTTTGATACCGTTCCTCACAAGCGACTATTAATCAAATTACCTGCATATGGAGTATCGTCTCAGTTGTGTGGCTGGATTCGTGATTTCCTCTCAGAGAGGACACAGTTCGCAGTGATAGACGGTAAACCATCGAGTAGAACAGAAGTGATATCTGGCGTTCCGCAAGGTAGTGTCATAGGCCCTCCGCTGTTCCTGATTTACATAAATGATCTAGGTGATAACCTGAGCAGCCCCCTTAGATTGTTTGCAGATGACGCTGCAAAATCATCAGTTGATAAATTCCAATTACAAAATGATCTAGAGAAAATTTCTGTATGGCGCGGAAAGTGGCAAATGGCACTAAACAAAGAAAAGTGCGAGGTCATCCACGTGGGTACTAAGAGAAATCCGTTAAATTTTGGATATACGATAAATCGTAAAAATCTAAGGGTTGTCAATTCGACTAAATACGTAGGAATTACAATTACGAGCTACTTAAATTGGAAAGACCACATAGATAATATTGTGGGGAAGGCGAGACAAAGACTGTGCTTTGTTGGCAGAACACTTAGAAGATGCGACAAACACACTAAAGAGACAGCCTACATTACACTTGTCCGTCCTTTGCTGGAATAATGCTGCCCGGTATGGGATCCTTACCAGGTAGGATTGATGGAGGACATCGAATAAGTGTAAAGAGCGGCAGCCCGTTTCATGTTATCGCACAACAGGGATGAGAGTGTCACTGATATGATACGCGAGTTGGGGTGGCAGTCACTGAAACAAAGGCGGTTTTCTTTGCGGCGAGATCTATTTACAAAATTTCAATCACCAACTTTCTCTTCCGAATGCGAAAATATTTTATTGACACCCACCTACGTAGAGAGAAATGATCATCATAATAAAATAAGAGAAATCAGAGCTCGAATGGGAAGATTTAGGTGTTCCTTTTTCCCACTCGCCATTCGAGAGTGGAATGGTAGAGAAGTAGTATGAAAATGGTTCGATGAACCCTCTGCCAGGCACTTCAGTGTGAATTGCACAGTAACCATGTCGATGTAGATATAGATGTTAAGGAGATCTATATCCTGCAATTTTTTCGATCTGTTTAGTTAATCAGTCAATTAATTTGATGTCAAAACGGTTACATGGAGCAGAACAATTGTTTAGCACCCGAAACCTCCTTCAGAACCGCGCGAGGTTCAAAACAAGCGTTCGTATCGGCGGGTAGAGAGGGGGAGGGGAAAGGGGGAGGGGGTGGGGGTTTCCTAGAGTGGAAGGTGACAAAGAAAAGTGCGCACATAACGGTTGCCACGTGCCGTCTGGGGAAAACCCATGTTGTCATCAGGTGTGTGGGAGGTAACTAATTAACTAATGTGATATCAAAGGTGCGCTCATGTCACCAGTCGCCCGTTTTTTCCCCGTACGTAACTGTGGAATAAGAATTGTCTATTCATAGTTAATCCCTATTATTTGACTTATGTATGCCGTCGGTTGTTTTGTCTATAGAGATTTAATATTTGTTCTTAGGGCGTTTCTTGCTAAAGTATACAACTATTCTCTTTAGGGGGTTAATTTTAACCTTGTTGTTGCGACACTATTAAGCCAATAAATTATGTTGCGCTTGCAACCTTTTTGTTTTGGCTGTGCGACGCCGTCTTCTGGTCAGGAATGCTGTATCATCAGTTAATTATGCCAATTTGGTGTTAATTATGGTAGGTAGTCAGTAACATAAATTGTGTGTAAGATCGGAGCCATGGACGACAGATTTCCGCTCGTAAAAGGTCGCTTTTAGGTTTAACACAGAAATAATTGTTTCTAACTTCCACTTTATTGAAAAGGAGTGGCTCATTGGATAACAACCAGCGTGTTACTGATCACAGGTAGGAGACAATGACAAGGTGCATACAGCTTCTGGGATCAGAGCAACCCGCATCCCTTTATTTACACAGAATTCAGAGCCGAATAAGATACTTATATGACTGTGGTGATGGGCGATCTGGAGCACATCGTGCTCCAGTGTCACAATTACAACATACAGTATAGCTATAGTACAAGCATCAACGAAAACGTAAGGGAAGAGGATACAGTAAAAGATGTAGATTTGTAGAATCTAGTGGATAACAGAGCAAATAAAATATCAACTCCTGAGATGGTGAAATATTATCAAAAGCATGGCACATACAATCTAGGAGATAAAACACTTGGTGGGGTAGCACACGTGGAAGTGTCATTGGGAGAAAATGCACAGAAATGTAGAAAAATGAAGAGGCTGAAGCCGGTAGTAGCAACAACGCGAGAACAAGAACAAAAGGAACCGTCGACATGTCCCATTTGTCTCATTCTCAGCAGTCACAGATACTGGCGCCTTTCGGAGCTATCAGGAGACGATTCCCATGTGTTTCACTTACAGAGAGTGCAGAGCATGTGGTATCGTTCAGAATGCTGACTCCCGTTTGATGACGATTGAAGGAAGACTATATAAAGATTCGGAGAAAGAACAGTGTAGTTGGTGCAGTTTAAACCTAATCGAAGCAGGTGTAAGTTTTAACTTTGTCATAGTCTGAAAATATGTAGTCTGATTTCTCATTACATCGAAATAACTAGTCTGTTTAGTTATTGTTATGAATTATACTTTTAGAATAGAAGCGACCAGTATTTTGTGGACTTGAGTCTTTTCTAGTCACACAAAATGGTTGTCATTTTAGATCATCCATGTATTTCCACATGATATGTCTTACATTGCAATAAGGAAGGTAAGTGAAGCTCCACGAACAATTACAATAGTTTGTGCTGGAATTATGTTGTCTTCAGGACTCCCAAGTCACACAAGGAAGGCTGGTATAGTGGCGACACTACAGATAGTTACATCAACTTGCTTTCTTTAATATGCGCATATGTTTCATCATAATTAGTTAGTACGTAGTGTTTCTCTATTTTTCAGTTTTTGAGTTAAAATTATTACATCTCCTCCTAAATCACTGAACTGATTTCAACCAGACTTGGTACATATATCCCTTACTGTCTGGCAACAATCCCTGTCGTGGTAAGAACCACCTAACTATAATGATTCAGGAGTCATGACGTCATAAATAATCAGATGTGTGAAAAACTCCCGCATCATGCACGACGTTTAAGTTTATTACTTCTGTACTGCTAACATTAGTCGCAATAAAATTAGCAGACAGTATCCAAATAAGCCGTTAAATGCACCTTCAAACTTATATCGTGGTACCATAATTATTTCAGGAGATCTGACGTCATAAATATTTACATGCCTTAAAGCTGCTCCATCATGCACGACGTTTAAATTTATTACTATTTTGCTATTAACTCTATTCACAACACATATCCAAATATGACACTGAATGTGCCTACACAAATACGTCATTGTACGACACAGAGTTCAAGAGATGGCGTCGTAAACACGGAGGTGCGTGAAGTTTTGATACATTTATTCCTTACCTCCAAGACGCTCCTACAGTGGAGTCAAACTTAAGGAAATTCTTGATAGCTGGCAGTGTTTTTGACAGCTTTCAACTTTTAAAACGCAAATGGCTGTAGGAGAAAACAACAGGCGTCAATAGAGCTATGAAGAGACGTTGCATAGAGAAGTTTCCAAATCGCGTTGTCGACACGAAAGGAAGATATATTTAATATACATTTTTCGTTGTATGACTGTTTTATAATTACAAAGGTGTTTTCGTGAACACATGGAAATGAATTTTTTTTTCGATATCACACTAGAAACACGGATCATTTTCTGTTTCCGTTTTTAATTTTAAAAAAACCGAGCGAGGTGGCGCAGTGGTTAGACACTGGACTCGCATTCGGGAGGACGACGGTTCAATCCCGCGTCCGGCCATCCTGATTTAGGTTTCCGTGATTTCCCTAAATCGCTCCAGGCAAATGCCGGGATGGTTCCTTTCAAAGGGCACGGCCGACTTCCTTCCCCGTCCTTCCCTAATCCGATGAGACCGATGACCTCGCTGTCTGGTCTCCTTCCCCAAAACAACCAACCAACCAATTTAAAAAAAAAATGGAAAAATGAATACCCGGGTAGTGCCGGGTTTACCAGTTAGTGATATACAGGGTGAGCACAAAGTCTTGCCCTGATTATAAAAATTTATAACAGAATAACCGTTTGACATAATAAGTTACATTTGATGCCGTTACATAGGATAGTGTTACTAGTTGTGACCAATAGATGGCGCCAGTGGTCCACAACACCGACGCGGTCTGTTGGGTCACGTTAGTTGCTGGCAGGAGAAAGAGCAATGCGTGTTTTGGTTTCACGAAACGAAATCGCCCATCAGTGTTCAGCGTAGATTTCGGCCTTCTTATTGACGCAGCCCTCCTGACGTTAAATCAATAAGGCGATGGTATGCGAAGTTTAACGAAACAGGCAGCGTTGAAGATAGTCCTCGAAGTGGCGGGCATCGTGTGAGTGATGCAACAGTTGATCGTGTTCGGCAATCGTTTCAACGGAGTCCGTCTACATCAACTCGTCAAGCATCACGTGAACTTAAAATACCGCAAGCAAGCGAGGTGAAGATTATTCACGAAAGGCTCAGGTTGCATGCTTACAAAGTGCATATCGTGCAGGCCTTGCAACCGAATGATTTACTGACACGTTCTGAATTTGCAACTGAGATTCTCAACAGGATTGATGGCGCTAACGATTACTTAAATCGCATATGCTCTACCGATGGATCCACATTTCACGTCAGTGGAATGGTAAATAGGCATAATGTCCGTATATGGGGTTCAGAGTCTCCACATGTTACTGCACAGTTATAGCGAGACAGCGAAAAAGTGAATGTTTGGTGCAGCCTCATGCATAACAAAGTTTTTGGAGAGTTTTTCTTAAATTATTGTGTCAAACGGTTATTATGTAATAAATTGTTATAATCAGGGCAAGACTTTGCGCTCACATATATATACGAGGGTGAGTCAGATGAAAACCTTAAATTTGTAATAACAAATCGAAATTTCTCGCCGTTATGCTGTAAGTTGATAAGCGTGCTACAAACAGCGTGCAGAATGGCCTGTAGGTGACAGCATAGTGCAGATACACACACACCGTATAAAGATGGCCGCCCCACTTGTAACTTACACAAGGGAAGAACAGCGTTCTGTTATTCGGTTTTTGAGTAGTGAAGGTGTGAAACCTATTGAAATTCATCGACGAATGAAGGTTCAGTACGGTGGTGCATGTTTGTCACAGCAGCAAGTCTACGAATGGAGTAGGAAGTTCGCAAATGGTGTGACTTCAGTAGAAGATGCTCCTCATCCAGGTCAGACACAAATAGTTGTGACTCCACAGAACATTGCAGCAGTTGAAGCCATAGTGAAGGAAAACTGCCGAGTGACACTGAATGACATTGAAGCATGTTTACAGGTTAGTCATGGGTCAGCACACCACATTGTGCATGATGTGCTCCAGTTTCACAAAGTGTCTGCAAGATGGGTGCCACGGCAGCTGACTCCTGAAATGAGAGAACGACGTGTTGATGCTTGTGAAGAATTTCTTCGGCGCTTTGAAAGAGAAGGTGACGGCTTCCTTGCAAGAATCGTTACTGGGGACGAAACCTGGGTTCACTTCCACCAACCGTAAACGAAGAGAGCGAGCAAGGAATAGCGCCATTCCACATCACCAAAACCAAAGAAGTTTCGAACAGAACCATCAGCAGGTAAGGTTATGCTGACTCACTTTTGGGACACAAAAGGCGTCATTTTGGAGCATTACATGTCTAGAGGGACCACGTCACCAGTGCATCATACACAGACCTCATAAAAGGTCATCTGCGGCCTGGAATGAAATCAAAGCGATGTGGATTGCTGTCAGCAGGTGTCCTTTTGCAACATGACAATGCAAGGCCCCACACTGCCCTACAACATTTGCAACAACCACAGACCTGCATTTTGAATGTCCTCCTCATCCACCATATTCACCAGACGTGATTTTCATATGTTTGGACCACTCAAAGACGCAATGGGAGGAAAGAAGTTCCGTTCTGATGAAGAGGTACGCCACGCGGTGCATGAGAGGTTGCGCGGACTACCAAAATAATTTTTTTCTAAAAGAATTTATGCGCTTTGTAAGCGCTGGAGGACTTGCATTGAGCGTGAGGGAGATTGTGTTGAAAAGTGGTACAGCTTTGTACCAATTCTGCACAGTAAATAATATTAAATAAAATATTTAAGATTTTCATTTGACTCACCCTTGTGTATGACGAGTTTGTTTTGAATGTTTGGTAGTGGAGAAGTAGAAGTTGTCGATCTGGATACATATCTATCGGTAGGGCAACTCGATAGTAACGCCCAAGTATAATAAATAAAAATTAAAAAAAGCTCTGTACGTTAAAAAGAAGTTCAGTAGGGTGTTGTTAAAAGTTCTGTTTAAAAAATCGAGGTCAAAAAAAATTGTCGACAAACATAAACGTATGCTTCCTCTGCTGGTCCGAACGGTTCTGGGACATTGATTTGCACAGTGCAAACAGGCGCTCTACGACATTCCACAAGTAGTCAGCTGAACTGAGGACTGGATACAGTGCTACATGCGGCTGCATTCAATTGCCGGAAGCCTCACCGTACCGGGTTTCCACGAATCGCAAGGCTGTTGGCCTAACAGATGGATCCCATACACCATCAACGCTAACCGTGCATACACACGTAATGTTTACCCACTACGGAGTTCTCAAAAGTCGTCATCGCTATTTTCCTTGCAGATTACCCGGCTGCTGCAGTTTCTTAGAGTTGTAAGATGCTGCGGGCTGCTCCTGACTGCAAGCGGGAACGAAATAACAGGGCGCACACGTCGACTCGGTCATTTGCGAATCAGAATTGCCAACAAATCGCAGATTATGCTCTCTGATTACTGGCTGCGGATCTGAACAATGGCAAGGACAGAGAAGTTGGCGTGCTATCGTGACGCTGAGGTGAGACAAATTCTCTTCTCATTTCTTTGCCCGCTGTCTTTTATCCTGTTTTGTATACAAGTGGCACTCAGTTTAACTCTCGTTCCCTTAATATCACGTCTCACCGACTATAAATAGATTTCAGCCATAATTGTTGTCTGAAATAAGGGCCATAAACTCAGGGGGCGACATATATGAGAGCTAATAAGCAGCTAGCACTTCGTTTGCAGAGAACTAACTGATCACGAATGTCTGTTTCAAATGCGAGAAATAAGAAGTTCGTGGAGAAACTCTTATCTTCCTTTTTCTTTGGTCTAGTGAATTTTTACTCTTCCTCATCCTTGCTTACAGTCAAGAAAAACAATTTTAGTGCCACAAAAACTCGGACATGTTTCACAGCAGAAGAGCTGTAACCCGTCGATCCAAAGAGACGATTTCAGATATTACGAACTAACTACCAGTTTCGTCAACGACCTTACTTCCTCAGCACAATGTAACCCCACTTCCCATTGGTCTCCAGGGTGCACTGCTTTTCGTAATACGATACCGGGAACCCTGTTAAATACAATATGTACTCTATAGACAATGACGAACTGTTTGTGAAGATCCTGTTCGGAGGTCAGTTTGGTCAAAAGGTGTGACGACAACAGACCTCTTGCTGTGGTGCCATGTTGAAGGCGCAGTGAAAGACTCCAGTGGACACTGATATTTCTGTGTTTGTTGCCAACTTTGTTTGCCAAACTGCTGGGAAGATGGAGATTGTGCGATAGTCCACGACACAGCGTCATACTGAGCATGACGGTGCGTTATGTAATGACTGGTTTAAAGAAACAGTCCTGAACCGTTACGGAACATATTATAGAAAGTTACTACAATTGGTTTTGTGATTTTTTAAAATTATTCATGCACATTGTTTAGAAAAATTTTTTGCAGGTCTGTTTGTTCTTGAACGTACGATGTAACAATATCAGATCAGTTCGCAGCTCGTAGTCCATCAGTTATTGTATATACCCCTAGATCTTTGGGTCTTTGGTTCGATACGCGGCCGAATAGGCGATTTTGCACTCGGAGGCTAGATCTTTCTGTTGTCGTAAACATTTCGTCTCATTATCACCGACGGGCATGTCGCCGAAGGAGCGTCGAATAGAAACACTTGCAGTAGACGGCCGAACTATCCCAGGTGGGGTCTTTCTGCCAATAATACCAGACGTTTATTTCATTTTTGGAGTGTCGAAACGCAACCATGAGCTGCTAAATTTACTTTCCATATACACAGGCACCTGTTTGGGTACAAAATAATATACACTGTAGGATCACATCTAATGCTTCAGGATCGATTTCCTGTGGATTTAAAACCATGAGCTCCTCCTTCTAAACCAGTCTGCAAAAGTCACTATTTATTTAATATTTGACGTAACACAGAGCGAAGAAAAGAAAAGCAAAACAGAAAAAGAAACGAGGATAGTTATTGTTCATTTAACTTTCTGTTTGCTGAACATTACATCTGAGTGGTCATGTTTTCATCTCCAGTTTTTTTATTGAGTTTATACGTTTTCAGGTATGCTGTACTAATAAAACTACAGCTGATTAATATCTTAATTATTACAAATATGCTTCATGAGAGCTCTTCACAGAAACTGTTAATTGTAACTGTATTTGTTGGTTCATTTAATTCTTTTCATCACTGACATGCACGGGGAAGCGCTGTCCTTGTAACCTACAGACTATACAATATTTTATTTCCAAGAGAGAGACTTTCCTATTATTTTGTTCTTCTCATTAGTTGCTGATGCAGAAAATAACGAACACTCTATAGGCCTGTGGGCTTTCTCATCGTATTTCCTTGATGAAACGTTCTCGGGATATTAGCTGGGCCGTAGCCTCGTGTTGTCCCAACGCCACAACGAGATTCCTACGAGTGATCTTCAGGCGAAGCCGCTGAACTGCAGATTCCTCTGCCGATGGCCTCACGGATGGGGTAATTGCGTGCCTCTGTAATGGAGTCCACGAGAAACATGGGCCCCGCAACGAACTTGTGACGTTATACTAGTCGGTTTCTCCACCACACCTCGCGAATGCTCGGGTCCACGCAGAGCCAACAGGAAATCAATAAGTAATTGAGAAGGTAAACACTAAACGTCTTCACTTTGTCATGTGCTATCGACAACTTGGTTGCATATAAACGCGCAGTCAAGAATTATTAAACTCATCTGAAATAGTACTCGCTACCTGCCAGAGGCGGTTGCTGGCGCTCGTCAGACCTGTAGTGCCATGTGCTGTGACGTAAGCGCCGTGTTCTGCCTTTATCGTCCTGTAGTGTCATGTGCTGTGACGTAAGCGCCGTGTTCTGCCTTTATCGTCGGTCTCGCTCTGAAAGAGATGTGTTCGTTGATGGTGGTGTGGAGAGGGGGGGTGCAGCTGGGCGGAGAGGGCTTTGGGATTGATTCCTGGTGCTGAGTTTCTGTTCCACCCACTGCCTCTTTCCCTTTTACCAGTCAGATCGTTCCTGACGTATTTTTACTAACACCACATCCCATGCAGATCTCCACACTGGAAACTACTGTCCTGGTTCACAAGATCGTCATGTACTTGTATTTACACTTCCTCTTTGGTGACCGTACGCAGAACCCACTGACCCAGCAGGAGTCGTTCATCAAAGAGGGATTATGAGTATGGTATACGGCGAACGTGTCAACGGTGACAACGGGGGCGGTGGCAGTGGGCTGATGAGACAGGGAGCAGCAGGACTCGACTCACAGAACCCCCTTCACTCCACCAGTGTTCCTCGCCACCACTGGCTGTGCCATCTCTTCCGGAAGCATCCGAATGGCGCGTCCATTGGGCCCTCGACCAACGAGTCTACGGTCCAGCGACTACTGGACATCAAAAAATGGCTCTGAGCACTATGGGACTTAACATCTATGGTCATCAGTCCCCTAGATCTTAGAACTACTTAAACCTAACTAACCTAAGGACATCACACAACACCCAGCCATCACGAGGCAGAGAAAACCCCTGACCCCGCCGGGAATCGAACCCGGGAACCTGGGCGTGGGAAGCGAGAACGCTACCGCACGACCACGAGATGCGGGCATACTGGACATCAACTCGACACTTTTGCCTGAAGTTAATTGGTAGGAAACGCATGGAAACGTTGCAACAACGGAACGCCGCGACTCTGCTGACAGCCCGAGAAGATTTCGTCAGTAATAAGCAGCCCTATAGCTTGGGAACAGTCACGTCTTTACCATATGAAGAATACATGTTGTGATACGAAATGCACAGGATGTATCTAAAATATTCATTCAATTTGACGCGATTGTCTTCCACATGAATGAAGACAGAAACTTCAGGTAAATTTAAACTTGCACATGAGACTAATGGTTATTAAGAATATCGGAATTTTACTGGAGTATATTTTTTACATTCATGCACAGACAATCTTGGAGTATGGAACTTCCTGGCAGATTAAAACTGTGTGCTGCACAGAGACTCGAACTCGAGACCTTTGCCTTCGCAGGCAAGTGCTCTACCATTGGAGCTACCTAAGCACGACTCACGCCGCGCCCCCACAGCTGTACTTCTGCCAGTATCTCGTGTCCTACCTTCCAAACTTCACAGAAGCTCTCCTGCGCACATTGCAGAACGAGAGACAAAGGTCCCTAGTTCGAATCTCGGTCCGGCACAGAGTTTTAATCTGCCAGGAAGTTTCATATCAGCGCACACTCCGCTGCAGAGTGAAAATCTCATTCTGGAATCTTGGAGTACTTTTACGGTTACATTTAGGATCAAAGTTTTCATTTACCATTCAGAAATGTTCAGTGTTCCCTCCGGCGAACACATTTCTAGCATGCATACGATAGTCGAACTCTTCTCGTCTTTTGTGAGACTGCCAGCAAAAAATTGATTCACTTCAGCTGTGGCGTCGCACTTCAGCCAAAATTGCTGGAAAGTAGTCCGCAGGTCGTGGTCGTGTGGTAGCGTTCTCGCTTCCCACGCCCGGGTTCCCGGGTTCGATTCCCGGCGGGGTCAGGGATTTTCTCAGCCTCGTGATGGCTGGGTGTTGTGTGATGTCCTTAGGTTAGTTAGGTTTAAGTAGTTCTAAGTTCTAGGGGACTGATGACCATAGATGTTAAGTCCCATAGTGCTCAGAGCCATTTGAACCATTTTGTTGTTGGAAAGTAAGGAATATGGACAGTCTTTCACAGGCTGCCAAAATAAGAATCATATAGGTTGACATCAGGTCGATGGTGCAGTGCGAGATTCGCTCACCCCTTACGGCCAATCCACCATTGATTAAGCTTATTGTTAAGAAAATCACGCCGCACAGTTGTAGCTGAACTGCACCTGTAGAAAAGCAATACACACTTTGGCTGCTGTCTTGTCGCCATCTCGACGCACATTGTGCAATGAAAGAGCTAGGGATCAGCTAGGTAGGCATCTCTCTGCGGCCAGATGAGCCGGCAACTTCCAACTGAAGCCAAAGTAAACTTTCTGTTACAAAGCGTAAGCTGAAATTCAGCCCACATTTTTATCTTCATTTGTGTAGGAGATTCAGTCTTGTTAAGTTGGAGGAATCTTTCAGGGACAGCCTGTAGGACATTGATTGAGAGCAGATAATTCGGTATAGAGTTAATTGTAGAATACATCTAACATAGAAAATTAGCCTACGCGCCAACAAACAGTGAATTAACTATCAGCCTAAACTAGTTAAAACAGATTAGTCCATCCTAATGCCCTAAAATACTAGAAAAATATAGCACTCATCTGAAAAATAAAATGTCAAATCAGAGTCACCTACAAATGGATAGTCCATGTTCACCTACACTTGTAGTCGTTGTTTATCGTAACATATGTCATGCCTTAGTTTACAGGGTGCAGTTCTGTGGTATACAATGATGTTTGGCAACATTTTTATCTGACGATGTAGCTATGAAATAGTCGGCTTTTTGCTCGACAAAGAAATACTTCGGCTGTCTGTTTTGTTATTCTAGTGACAGCAGTCTTCCTGCTGTTACAATCTTTTGTTCTTTTCTGCAGTACTTTGTGTGACATCTTCCATGAACACTTTTGTTTTACATCTTTATCTAATTCGCTGACAACAAGAGCAGTAAGACTACTATTCTTCCTTTAAGCTTAAACGTAGATTGATACACGTTAACAGAACCAGACGCTTTTGCAATTCCGTAGGAATAGAATTAATAACATTGAAAGCATTCTAACATTGTAGTGTATATTACAGAAATAAATAGATATCCACTGACGATGCACGTGTTGCAAACATATCTGGTAGACAAAGAGATGGAAAAATATTTTGTAGAGGGTGATTATAATTAAAGTTTCAAACCGCTGTAGAAATAACACCACTGGTCAGAATGACGCCAAATTGCAACGGAATATTATCGGAGAAGGGGGAAAACGTATGGCAGAAGAGAAATAAATAGCTACAAAATGTAGCGATAGATGGCGCTGTAAGCATCATAATTTAATACTGGTCGACTACAAATAATAAATGAATCATACAATAATGCCTAAGGTGGACGTTTGATGTTAAAAAAAACAGTACTACTCAGTGTGCATGGGTGTACAGTGTGATACTGTTAGTTACGTAAGCCCCTGCACCACGACAAGGTCATACCACACCGGATTGGAAAAATTGGTTTTTAATCGTCCTGAGGCCAAAAACCGCAAAACAGCATCAATCACATCGGTTTTTGGTTTTCCTGAGGCCAAATCCCGTACAAAAAGCATCAATCAAAATCATATCGGATTATTAATTTCCGTGTGACTGGCGCAAAACGTGTTCAATATACTGTCCACCGTTTTCTGCAACAAGTTGAAACTGAGAAACAGAATGTTCCACAACTGATCGAAGTGATTCCGGAGTCACGTTCAGAATATGTTGCGCAATACTTACCTTCAAAGCAGCTAAGTTTGCAATTGGAACACTGAACACAACATCTTCCAGATAGCCCCATAGGCATAAGTCACATGGATTAAGATCAGGTGATCGGGACAGCCAGGCTGTAGGCAAATGGCGGCTGATAATTCTAGCATTTCCGAAATGGTGCTTCAGCAGCTGCTGAACTGCATTCGCGATGTGCAGAGTTGCGCCATCTTGCATAAAAATGGTCCCATCCAGCCATAGACGCTGTTGGAGAGCTGCAATGACGCGGTTGCGCAAAAGAGACTCATAGCGCTTACCAGTGACGGTACAGGTAAAAGGACAGGAAGCACCTGCTTTTCGAAGAAATATGGCCCTGTGATAAGTGATGCTGTAAACCTGCATCACAGAGTCATTGATCTTTTCAGGATGAGGTGATACTGGTTGATTTGTGTATGGATTTCTCCGTTGTCCACATTCGACAATTCTGTGTATCGATATATCCTGTCAGATGGAAGAGGGCTTCGTCTGTCCACAAAATCTTGCACGGCCAATCATGGTACACTTCCATGCGAGTAAGAAATTCTAAAGCAAAACCGCGCGGGATTAGCCGAGCGGTCTTAGGCGCTGCAGTCATGGACTGTGCAGCTGGTGCCGGCGGAGGTTCGAGTCCTCCCTTCTGCATGAGTGTGTGTGTTTGTGCTTAGGATAATTTAGGTTAAGTAGTGTGCAAGCTTAGGGACTGATGACCTTAGCAGTTAACTCCCATAAGATTTCACACACATTTGAACATTTTTTCTTAAAGCAAATGGCTCTCTTGCTGGCAGATCAACAGGAAGCAACTCGTGCACATGGGTAATTTTGAATGGATAGCAAAGAAGGATGTTTCGTAGGATTTTACGCACCGTGCTCAAGGGTATGTCCGATGTTCGATGCACGTTTGCACACCTCCTACATAGCTGTTTCCTCCGTCTATCAGGTTGCATACCAAAAGAACCCGTCTTTTCGAATTTCCGAGTCATTCTCTCCAGACCCATGTCAGTCATCGGACCAACGCCTTTTTTAAAACCCTTCAGTGACCGGAAGTTCTGCAGAGCGACGTGTGCACAGTCATCATTCTTGTAATACAGCTTTACAAGCAGAGCGCGATCCTGCATTGATACAGGTATGGCGAACGTCGCAGACGCGAAAGGAGGAAAAGTCTCTTTTTTTCCTTTATTGAGTTTCGATTCCCCCCGAAGGTAGCGGGCTGCCAGCAGCTTAGTACGCCGCTCTTCAGCCCACAGAATATGTTTTAAAAAAAACAGGCGACAAAATCGGTGACTTAAATGGTAAAATGGCGGAAAATTGTGGAACTTAAAACAAAGGGTTGGTGGTGCTAATAAAATACACAGGAAGCAGACAGGTAAAATAATAGACAGACAATTAAAAAACACAGCGACAGTCTGGTTTCTGTTCGCAAGAGATATAAGAATCATATCCAGCGACAGCATGAATTCTTTTCACAACTCTATGGAAAGACGCACAACACGGAACACGCACTTGAACACTGCACTAAATAGTTGGCACAAATATGACACAACACAGCCGAGGGCAGATGGGGGAACCTGGACAGATGATGGGAAAGAAAAGGGGGAAAGGAGAGGAGAAATGAAGTTGGAGGGGGGAGGCGGGGAAGGAGCTGACGGATGACAAGGACTCATAAAAGGGTGGGGGGGGGGGCTGGGCAGACGCGAGAGGGAGTGGGGAAAGGCAGAGGAGGGGAATGCAAAAGGACTTGGGGTGGGGGGAGAAAGGAGGCAGAGAGAGGGTAGGCGGAAAAAAAACAGGATGGAGGGGGGAGGGAAGAGGGAGCCTGGGGAAAGGACAGAGGAAAGGAGGGGGAGATGAGGATCAGAGTTGATAGGAGAGGTAAATGTAGGGAGAGAAGGCTTCATCTGGGAGGGGGAGTTGACGGAAGCCACCTTGGGAAAGGAGATGAAGGGTGTAGAGATGGAGGATAGGGGGGGCACAATAGTGAAGGCACAGCAGAGGGTGGTGGTTCAAGAGCAGAGGAGCAACAAGGCTGTGGGAGGTGTATAGTATGTGGATATGTTCGAGGAATAGGAGCAGATGGGGGAAAGGAATCAGGTTGTAGAGGATCTGCATGAGGGACGGGAGGCATATACGGAAGGCAAGACAGAATGCATGGCGCTCGAGGATCTGGAGGGACTGGAGGGAATTACAGAATTTGGGGGGTGGGGGGTGGGTGGGACTGGCATAACAGAGGATGGGATGGATTAAAGATTTCTAGGTGTGGAGGGTGGTAAAGGGGTTCAGCCCCATGTCCGCCCAGAGAGGATTTTGAGGAGCCGGAGGCAGTTGTGGGCTTTGGATTGGATAGAGCAGAGATGAGGGATCCTGTCAAGGTGGCGGTCAATAGTGAGGCCAAGGTAGGTGAGGGTGGGGGAGAGGCGGACAGGTCGGGCACAGATGATAAGGGAGAAATCCAGGAGCTGGAAGGAGTGAGTTGTACGACCTACGATGATTGCCTGGGTCTTGGAAGGATTGATTTTCAAGAGCCACTGGTTACACCATGTGGCAAAAGGTCAAGCTGATTCTCCAGAAGGCGTTGGGACTGTTGGAGGGTAGGAGTGAGGGCAAGGAATGTGGTGACATCGGCATACTGCAGGACGTGTACTGAAAGGGCGGGTTGGGGCATATCTGCCATGTATAGGAGGTAGAGAAGAGGGGAGAGGATAAAATCCTGGGGAACACCTGCAGAGGGGTAGATTGTGTGGGAATTGGCGTTATGGATGGTAACATAGGAGGGGCGGCAGGAGAGGAAGGAGGCAATCAGACAGACATAGTTGACAAGAAGGGCGTAGGTCTGGAGTTTAAACAGGAGACCGGGATGCCAGACATGGTCATAGGCCTTTTCGATGCTGAGGGAGACAAAAATGGCGGAGAGAAGGGAGTTAAGCTGGAGGGAGAGGAGATAAGTGAGGTGTAAGAGTTGGTCATGAGGGAGAGGAGATGAGTGAGGCATAAGAGTTGGTCATCAGCAAAGAAGGAAGGTCGAAAGCCACATTGAGTGTTGGGGAGGAGGTAGTTTTGATGGAGATGGTGATGGATGCGCGGGGTATGGATGGATTCCAAGAGCTTGCTGAACACCAAGGTGAGACATATAGGGCGATAGGAAGAGGCGTGGAGGCTTGTTGGGTTTGGAGAACATCTGGATACGAGAGGTTTTCCACAGATCAGGGTAGAAGCCTGTGGCAAAGATGACATTGTAGAGAGTGGCAAGGACTGCATGGAAGGAGGGAGGGCAGTGCTTGAGGTGGCAGTAGGTAACATGGTCATGACCGGGAGCTGTGTTCCCTGTATTGCAGAGTGTGAGGCTGATGTCTTGTGTAGTGATGGGAGTGTTAAGTTCAGATGGTGCTTTGTGACCCAAGTACTGAAAGCTAGGAGCAAGGGGAGGAACAGAGGTATTCATATGGCAGATGACATCAGGGAAGAGGGAAGAATCAAAGTGGGGAACATCGGGGATGGAAAAAACATCAGATAGGTGAAAAGCAAAATTATTGGCGTTAGTGAAGTTGTCAGGAAAGGGATGGTCATCAAGGAGGAGAGGGTACTGGGGGGTGGGGCGGTTCCCAGTAAGGTGATGGAAAGCAGGCCAATACTCAGAACAGTTTATTGGGAGCATGGTGTTGAGTTGAAGTACATGTCTGGCGCCATGCATGGGGTTTCTTCGCAGTAAGCAGGTTGCGGATGTGTTGTTGTAATTGCCAGTGGTGGGTGAGTGTGTCCTGGTCACAAGTGTGGAAGAAAGAGTGGTAGTGGTGGTGGGATTCATGAAGGAGAAGGACAGCCTGTGGGGGCAGGGCTGGGCGGTGAGGGTGGATGGCTTTGGTGAGGATATGGGTAGTGACGGCGTCAGACAATGTCTGGTGCAGGAAGCCAGCTGTGCGGGGGATGTCATCAGGAGATTGGAGGGTAAGGTTGTGGTCTTCGATCTGGCTATGAAGGGAGTCCCAGTAGGCATCCCAGTTGGCATGGGAGTAATCATGGACAAGCTTAGGAGGGCTGTCAGGACGAGGAACGGGGCAGGGATGGCGACCATTACAGATAGTGAGGAGAACGGGAACATGGTCACTGCCAATGAGGTCAAAGACATCTGCAGTGATGTGCCTAAGGAGACTGGGAGAGGCAAGGATCACATCAGGAGTGGTGTTGGATTCGAGTTGGGTGTGCTGGGGGAGGGGAACCAGGTCTCCCTGGAGGGTGGTGATAAACCGATGCCACCGCTGGAGGTCGGTAGGAGCACGGCTGTGGATATTGAGGTCAGCGGCAATCACGTAGGTGGAAAAGGTGCGGTCAATCTGGGCCAGGAAATCCTATGGGATGTGGGTGCGAGGGCTGGCATAAATGGTGGCACAGGTGACAGTAAGGGTGGGCAAGAAGAGGCTGAGGGTGAGATGCTTGGCAGGATTCTTAAGGAGAGGTTGGGGCCAAACAGGGAGGTGCTTGAGGTGGCCTATAGCAACTTCATCACGCGCCAGAGGGTACGGGCTATCGGTGTGGTGAAGGGTGTAAGGAGCTGTGTATATGGAAATATGGGGTTGATGGAAGGTTTCATTTAGGATGAAGGCATCCATACAGTGCTGATGGAGGGTGGGGAGGAAGAGGAGTTTGTGGGTGGGCAGGGAGCAGATAGTGTGATACAGGATACTAAAGTGTTGTCGAGCCATGAGAGGGGAGAGTTAGGCAAGGGTGGTGAGGGGGATGAAGGTGAAGTGGGCCTGGTCGTGGGAGTAGGTGGCATAGGTGGTAAAATGGAAGATAGAATGGGCAGTGAGGGCGATTTGGGAAAGGATGTGGGAGTGCTGGAAGGGGTGGATGTTTTGGAGCAAAATGGTGATGAAACAACTGATGTCCTCTGCAGTAGGTGGAGGATGGGGTGAGTTGTTGGGGTGGATGGGGTCATCAATGGGACAGACAGGGACGGTGAGTTCAGGGGTGAATGGAGGAGGTTTCACTTTACACTTTGAGGAGTAGGTAGGATGGGGTTCATTACAGGTGTTGCAGGATGGGGGAGAGGTGAAGTTGGGACAGTGCGTTAAGAAGTGTGGAGCTTTGCAGTGGGGACAGGTAGGGGGGTTCTTGCAGGTGGAGGTAACATGGTCAATGTACTTGAGGCAGCGTTGGTAGCGACAGGATTGGACTGGGGAACAGGAGGGGTCCACATTGTGACAGCGATTGTATATGAGGGCTCTCTCGGTTAGGTGGCGGTCGATGGCATTAGATAAGTTGGCCCGGCATCATTAAAGATGCGACAGGCCCAGCGGATTTCGATGTTGGACTGGGAGTTGAGTTCTGCCAACACCTCAGATTCTGTGACCACAGGGCTAAGCTTCATGATCACTGCAGTGAAGGTTGGCAGACGTCGGGGGCGTTGAGGCTGACAGGGAGGGGAAGGGGTGTGGTAGGGGTTGAGGGTGACCTGTTGGCCAAATTGGATATGTGGGATTTGGGAGAGGAGATCGGTGTTGAAGGAAGTATTGGGGGATTTAATGAGCACCAAGTCTTTGCGAGGAATAAGAAGGGAGATGGGGGCATTGGGGAAGTATTTACAGATGGCCAGGGTGAGGGTATGGGCGTCGAGAAATTGAGAATCAGGACTGGAGAGGATAAAAGTGTGGGTGGCAGATGTGGCAGGGGTGGGGGTCGGGGTCACGTCCATGGGGGTGGGTGGGTCAAAGGGATCAGGGGTTTTCTTTGTGGAGATTGCAGGGGAAGGGTTAGAATAAGGGCGTTTGGAAGGTTTTGTGGACAGGAGAGGGTGGAGAGGGGGCTGGGGGATGGGTTGCAGGGAGAGATTGTGGGGGGAAGTTCCCCCCTGAGGGGCGGATGACGCATAGGGAGGGGGCGTGGGTGGCACAGAGACTGTCGAGTGATGAGCCGAAATCTGTGCTGGCTTAGAGCCTGTTGGAGGTGTTGCAGGGAGTGGCGGGAAGTCTGAAGATGGCGATGGGGCGATAGCGACAAGGGAGGGAGGGTTGGGGGTAGTTACAGCCGAAAACGGTGCAGGAGTGGGGTGGACAGGAAGGGAAGGAAGGACGTGATTGGGGGTGACGAATGAGCTCCATGTGATGGTGATTTGAGCAGCAGAGGGAGAGGTGAAAATGATAGAGGTGGTGGGGTGGGACATGGTGGCGGCGTGCGAGTGGGGGGTGAAGACGGCAACGGTGGTGACGGTGATGGTGACAGCGACAGTGACAGTGACGGCGGTGGCGACGGCGGCGGCGGTGGCGACAAGAAAGGAGAAACGGCGGCAGCCGCGAAGGGCGGCGGCGGCGGTGAAGGAGCCGGCAGCGCCAGGGGGCGGCCGCCTATCCGGCAGACGATGAAAGCCGGCCAGTAAATTCTCTCCGGGCAGCGGCTGGACAATGTCGGCAAGAAGGTGGCGGCCCAGAATCCTCCGGCAGCGGCGGCGGACGGACGGACGGACAGCTACAGCAGTGAGCACCGGGCGGCAACTCTGGCGGACGGATGGACGAACAGACAGACAGACAGAAACACCAACAGCAACAAAGCTTCGAAGACGGAGATTCCACCCT
The DNA here is from genome assembly GCF_021461395.2 of Schistocerca americana. Lineage (NCBI taxonomy): Eukaryota > Metazoa > Arthropoda > Insecta > Orthoptera > Acrididae > Schistocerca > Schistocerca americana. Next base: position 571,633,331 of record NC_060123.1, read on the forward strand.
GAGGGCAGCCCAAGCTCTGCAATCTGTTGTTTTCGAAGGAGGGGATCCAACTCTCTACCTGGCGTATTTATACCATCTTCAGTTGGTCGTGTGCAAGACAGGTGTTTTCATTTACATATTCTGACACATCCAGCGCCATCTACTGATCAACTTTCACACTATTTTTTTTCTTCTGCCAAATGTTTTCCCTCTTCTCCGATAATATTCCGTTACAGTTTGACGCCATTCTGACCAATAGTTTTATTTGTACAGCGTTTCGAAAGTTTAACTTTATTATAATCACCCTGTATATGATAGACTGAAGAAAGAGGCGTGGAAGTAGCAAAAGATCCGTGTTTATGGGTGCCATCTGGAGGCTGCTGCACGGAACTGAGAGGGGGCAAGTGTATTGTAAGCGTCCTCTCGCGGTATTTGTTGTGTACCTCTTATTTGGTACGAAACGTTTGCAAGAATACCAGAGAGTTTCGTCAGGTGCAACAGGTTATCACCTTAGAAATGTAAGTTTGCCAGTTTAGGTCTGAAGTTCGGAATGAAGCATGTCCTACCTATCAGTAAAAAAGTGCAAAACAGAAGTAGAGACGTGTATCGATCGTCTTCGGCAGCTGTCAGCAGTCAAAACGTGATCCATCCCCCATGTTCCCCATGATTATACACAGCAAGGAAAGAGAGGGCAGATCCGTCCTCAACCTGCAAACTCTGCTTGGACACGATGTTGCTACGCACATAGGCCATGATGCTACGAGTTATCTTAGAAGAGAGTCTGAAGAAACGTAAACTCACATTTATAACAAACTCTCAAGGTACTATCGATAAAATAAACGCCATGAAACATTATCTATAACTTGAACATAAAGCAGAATGCAGTTATAACGGCCAAAAGACATGATAGGGAAACAGTGGGAAAGGAGTGAGTCGCTTCTCGCCGATGTTATTCAGTCTGTAAACCGGGAAGTTGTGAAGAAATCAAATAGAGTTTTGGATACGGAATTTAAATTCATGGAGAAGAAATAGCAATGATAAGGTTCGCCAACGACGTAGTTCTGTCATAGATGGCAAATGAAATGGTAGATGAGTTTGAAACGTCCCCTTTCGAAAAATGTACATGACTGTGCTTAAACTGACACACAATATTTTTAACGCAACGCAATCTGACTTTCAAAAATCCCTACAAAAGAATGGCCCTGACTAACATTAACCTATACCTTTCACAAATCACTTACCTCACAAAAATCTTCATTAAGGCTGTCTCATTGTAGCTATACCACAAAAGTTACTATTAAAACCTGTTTTACTTTCCAGAATAATATAGAAAAACTGTGCAGATATAAAACAGATACACCGCAAAAGCAACAATGTAAATTGTGTCACACATTAGTAGCGTCGTGATAAAATCGTGTAGCTGTCACATAAACTAACCACTGTGTCATCTGGTATCTCACAGAAAGTACTTTAAATCCAGAATGTATTTTCAAGTAAACCAAAATGTTGCATTAAAATCTCATTAGCAGTACCAGTATATGTTCTAAGTATGTGAGCCTTATAGTCGTTACGTAATCGTGCAACTAACAAGCAAGATGGTACACACACAATAACACTGTGCCGTCTGTTCACAATAACAATGCATTCGTAATTTCTGTTTAAATAAGTTCTCTTGGTTCTTCACTGGATATTTCACTTCAAACATTGTTGCATGTTAACAGATTCTAAGTCTGACGAAGAGTACTAGTAACGTGAAGTGAAAAATTTTGTAGCACAGACTAAATTAAAAAAACAAATTATCTCTCAATAAACGGTTTTACATGTGAAATGTGGTGTAAACCTTTACTCTTCCTAGTACACAGAGTTTCAACTTGAACGCAATTATCATACGGTATACGTCAGTAAAGAATACTGGAATTTTTCTCAATGTTAGCGTCTATGTTATTTGTCTCTGAGCCAGCCGGCGGACGTGGCTGCCTGCGGTGCGAGTCATTGTCCGTCTCTTTGTTGGCGCGCGTCGTTATTGGGATTAGGAGACCTAACTTCTACAAAATCACCTTGCCGAGACGGCCCAGCTCTGTTTGAATCCCGCCAGTTCTGACACAATTCAGGTCTGTCGTTACGATTATATCGCCTGTCGTCATGTCGGTAATTTCTGTAATTAATTTCTTGTCGGTCACGTGGTGGAGAACTTCTCCCTGAGTCGTAACTGCGTGGAGGACCATTGTGTCTAAAGTTATTCTGTCTCCCTTGATAACAATTGTTTTGGTTCCCACATTGTCTGTTTCTATGGTTGTCTCTGTCACATTCGTTACGATGGAAATGCGATCTTTCTCTGTAACTATTATTACTCTGCCAGTGGTTGTCATATGGGTGGTGTCTGTTTTGGTCACGATTTGAGTTGTAAGAATACACTTGTCGTGTCCAGTTATTGTTTCTGTCGTCACGGAATTGTGACGGATGTGATGTGTAGTGATTGTTTTCCTGTGTTCGCATACCGCGACTGTCTGTGTCAATTTCTAATTCTTGTAAGAGTCCCTGAAAAGCTTCAATGTCGTCTTTGCAACTCCCTGCCAAAATAATATTTCTTAAATGTTTGGGTAATTTGATTAAGCAAATGCGGATGAGTTCTGAAGAGCTGTATGGGTTTGACAGGTACTGATTCTTGTGCAACATGTCTTCAAAATATTTCACAAGACTGGAAAATTCAGATTGTTCGAAATGTTTCATCATTATGATGCTATGTTTTACTCGGTCTTGCGTAGCTTGAGACCAATATGCTGAGAGGAAGGCATGATAAAATTCTCCTTCACTGTGACAATCGTGAATGACCGATCGCATTCTTACAGTTGGTTCATTCTCTAAGTAGCCACACAAATTCTAACCTGTGCTCCAATGACCAGTTGGGAGGAAAACAATGAGAGAATTGCTGGAGCCACGCTTGTGGATGAATGTCGTTGCCAGAATTCTTAAATGTTTTGAATTTACGTGTAGTAATGAACAACTTATAGTCAAAATCATCATTTCGGGGAGTAGCATATCGGTCATTGTTAGGTCGTGTCGGCCGTTCCATCTCAAAATTCGGCGCACCTTGCCAATTTCTTTCATAATTTCCGAAATGCCCTGTGTTATTATTTTGTGGCTTTTCCGTATTTCTAAGTCCCTCTTCCCGTGTTGGAGCGCGAGTGTCCTCTGAAATATGTAATTTTTGTATTACTTGTGCCAACTGATCTTGTACTTCCCGGATTTCTCTTTTGTATTGCGCATTAATTTGATTATTATTTTGTTTGAATTTCTTAATTTGTTCATACTCTTCTGTGTCAGTGATGGCTACAGGTCTTGTGTCATTCAGATGATCATCTACCTTTGTAGACAAGTTAGTGAACTGATCCGATAGTTCGGCTACTTTCTCCGATAGTGTACTTATTTCCTCGGTGTGTTTTTTTAAACCAAGTTTCTGAGTATCTACTGTGTCCTTTAAGTTTTCCTGAGTTTTTGCAAGTTGTGTAACCGAATCGGTAGATGCAACTGAGTCAATTTTAGCTTGCAAGGTGTCGTGATTTTCATGAACAATGGTTTGCAGTTCTTTTATGGCTGCTTCGTGATTCTGTAATGCATTTTCATGCCGCGAAAAAATAGGTTGAAAATGCTCACAAATTTGTGTTTTTACTTCATTACAGACTTTTTGACATTTCGATTCAATGTTATGTAACTCAGTAGTTAAATCCTCACGTGTTTGTTCAAGTGTGGTATCTAACTTTTGAAGCTTTTGCTGTGTTTGTCTCTGGTGTTGTTCCATTGTGTCTAACTTTTGAAGATTTTGTTCCATTGTGTCTAACTTTTCAAGATTTTGTTCCATTGTGTCTAACTTTTGAAGCTTTTGCTGTGTATGTCTCTGATTTTGTTCCATTTGTTGCATTAGCTGTAATAGCAATGCATTAGTGTCTGGAATCTGTTCCTCTACGCTTTTCGGCAGTGCATTTGCACTGGCAACATTCACATTTTGACAAGCACAAAATGTGTCTTGACTTATTTGAGAAAACGATTAGGACGCAAAACCTGAATCTACAGTATTTGCAAAATTGTGTCCTGTCATTTCGGATTCCTGAGGCGAGCTGTTGCCGAGCGATCGATCGATAATGCTTCCCTGTTCACTAATTTTTTCACTGCCTACGCCATTGTTTGCCGCCCGCTCCATTTCCCTATGTACAATTACCAAATTACTATGTTGAACATTAGTTAATTCAATCCACGGTGGCGCTAACACACTGCTTTCGTCTTCACTGTCATTTCTCAGTTTACTTTGGAGCCTAGTATTACGTTTTTCACACGCCATAATAGTACAATATTTCACACGATAACACAGAAAAGCACAATTTGAAGAGCAAAATAAGATAACACATTAACATAGCAATGGAAATAATGTCTACTTAATTGCAAGCGCAGCTGCGAAATACTTGGTGCAAATCTACATGCATGTTACAACTGTTTTACTGTACAACAATGAAAAACTACAACTACAAAGGAAATTCTCTCTATGATTACGCGCTAGCAATAAACAAAGGCTACGCTAATTACACAAACTACAAGGAAAAAATCAGAAGATTCCAGTGAGGTATCCTCGGCTAAGGGTCGACATATGAAACGTCCCCTTTTGAACAATTATACATGACTGTCCTTAAACTGACACACAATATTTTTAGCGCGACGCAGTCTGACTTAAAAAAATCCCTACAAAAGAATGGCCCTGACTAACATTAACCTATACCTTTCACAAATCACTTACCTCACAAAAATCTTCGTTACTCGAACTACTGCAATACAGCGAGCGCCACTTCTGCCAGCTAAATAAAAGATTCAAACTACGGAAGGCACTAACTACTGATAGGCATAGTTGTCAAATGAAATATTTTAATAGAGAACAAACAATGTATTTACCTTAATAGTCATAATATATATAGCAGTTCATGACATCCAGTCTTACAAATTTCAAAACTCCGCCATTTCTCTCCCCACATCCACCACTGCTGGCGGCTCACCTCAACTGCGCAACGCTACGCGCTGTTCACATCCAGCTGCCGCTGCCCAACACTACAATGGCAGACAACAATGCAAACTAGCCACAGACTGCACACAGCACAGCCAGTGATTTTCTTAGAGAGCGCTACGTGGCGTTACCAATAAGAAAACCTAAACAGCCTACTTACAAGTTGAACGAATTCGACAGTAGCTGTAAAAGAGGTTAGGAGATGAACATTAACAAATGTAAAATAAAGGTAATGGAATGTACTTGAATTTAAGTGACACTGATGGAATGATGAGGAAAAGAAACACTAGAAATCTTTTATAGAATATTTGGTACGTACTTGGAGGAACATACATATATTTAAAATTAAAATACACAGTATTAATGTCCCCAACAATATTTTCGAGGAGTATTCCGAAAGTAAGGTCCGATCGGTCGTGAAATGGAAACTACAGGGAAACTCAAAAGTATTTTACTTGCAATAGTTAGCCTCACCTTCCAGCAACGTCTCTACATAGTCGCTGCCCCGTCAGAGACATTTGTCGTAGCATTGTACCAACTTTCCAATACCCTTGCCATAGAAGGCAGCCGCCAGCACATTACGCCGATTCTTTGCGCTGATCTGCAGTTTGTTTTCTGTGTCAAAACGTTGACTTCATAAGCAGCTGTTCATGTCAGCAGAGATGAGAATCACTGTGTGGAGGGCAATCAAACACTTCCAAACGAAAACACTGCAGGGGCATCCTCATTGCTCACTTAGAGTACGGACGAGAGCTGTTATGAAGAAGGAAATGCATGACAGTTGTGTTGTGTGGGCTGCATCAAATCGGGCGAAATCTCTTACAGGCAATCATACTTGGCGAGAGACACTGTTTTCTAGGCATCTTTATGTGCTCACTGTGCGCTCAGAACTGAAAAGACAGACTTGACGCAGTCAACGGGCATACTAGAGCCACTGTCTGACACACCTATGCGAAGCTTTATTGGATTTTCATGTGGTTTCCATTCCGCGACCGATCGGACCTTACTTTCGGATTACGCCTTTTATTAGATGGGGTGTTCCGAAAACATTCGTTCAGATCAAAAGAGGAGGTACAGAACATCAAATCAAATGTATTTCAATAAGAAACGTATGGGCTCTGAAGTCAACTGGTAAAGTTAGGGTACATCTTGTTAGTGGTGCTGACGTAAGCTGTCGTGTTGGTGTAGCTGAATGGTAATGCATACTGATATTCAATTACACACAGTCCGCACGTTAGGGCAGAAATTAATTCAGGGGGTACTCGATCTTGTGCTGTTGAACTGCGATTCGGTGTTAATGTGTGGGCTGGCACCGTCAGTGATAGGTTGACTGGACCATATATTACTGCATTCCGCCTCAGTGGATGGATATGTTGCCAGAACAGCTGGAGGTTGTACCTCTCAATGTTAGACAAAGGGTGTAGTTCCAGCTCGATGGAGTGCCAGCCCATTTCAGAATTTCTGTGAGGAATCATCTGAGAGCCACTTTCGAAAAGCGATAGGTCGGCCAATGTGGCCCTGTGGTCTGACCAATCAGGTCACCTGTGCTCAGTGTCTGGTTTCTTCCTCTGGGAGCATATGAAACAGCTGGTGTACGAAACCGTTGTGTAAACAGAAGAAGACCTCGTCGCTAGAATTGCCGTCGCTACAGATACCTTTGTGAACATCCCAGGAATCTTCCAACGGACACGACAGTCAATGATCCGACGATGTACTGCACGCATTAGTCCAATGGCCTCACAGTCGGCAGTTCCTTTAAATGCCACTGCTTTAAACAGCATGCTAAACTGTATTCTGTATAATTCATCCCTAGCATCAGAAACTGCTGTCAGGGATCCTGTGTAGCGTAACTAATATTTCTTTTGATGTCGTCCACCTCCTGCATTAATGTGAAAGAATAGTTTCGGAACACGTTGTATACTTCGTTGTGAAATGGCTGTCGGGTTTTTACGCCAGCATTAGAAAATTTTAAGACTGAACAGACAGCCCACAGAAATAGGCGAACTGTAACTGTACAAAGATTGTTATTTCCAAAGATGTAAGGTCATTATACGACTATGCCGCCGGCCGGGGTGGCCGAGCGGTTCTAGGCGATATAGTCTGGACCGCGCGACCGCTCCGGTCGCAGGTTCGAATCCTGCCTCGGGCATGGATGTGTGTGAAATCCTTAGGTTAGTTAGGTTTAAGTAGTTCAAAGTTCTAGGGGACAGATGACCTCAGAAGTTAAGTCCCATAGTGCTCAGAGCCATTTGAACCATTTTTTGAACGACTATGCCGCCGCAACGTGTGCCACATGAAGTGTAGAGTAAAGCTGAGCGTCGCTAGCTCCCGTGGAGCAGATGCTAGTTTAAATCCGATCAACAGTAAATATTTGTTATTTGTACTGGAATTTAAACTCTGTGCATTTGCTTGCAGAAAAATAATAATGAATTAAAGAGGGTCCGCATTTTTGCAAGAACACGATTATTGATCTGTTTTATACACAACCATGTTTCATCACACTAGTGGCACCCTCAGTGTGTTCTATGAGATTTCGGGATTGCAGTCGGATCACTTTGACTTCTTGCCACCATATTTCGGCTGGCAGTCGTCCAGCCATCTTCAGGTGAGTGTCCGTCACTGGAGACTGCAAGTTCCTAGAGTCTACTTTACAGCAAAAAATTGGCGCGAAAACGCATGCGCATTGGCCTCCGTCACAGGAGCGTCCTCTATCGAAATCCGCGCCCTCTGGAGGTACTGTTCTATGTGTGGAGTGCAGGCGCATGTCTAAAGGTGAATACGTCATGTCCGCCCTCTGTCGGAATGCGCGCCCACGTCGCTAAAAACAGACGTCAGATGTCGCCAGACGTGTCATTGTGAATAAAATGTCTTCTCTCAGAGGAAATTAGAGAGATCACCGGGTCCCAGGCCTTGTCCAGTTGCAAAGCGCCATCACGATTTATACGATTTTGAGCTAGGCGTATCTCCACAGATTCTTTAATTACTGAATCCCAAAAAACTTTATTACCACAGGACACGCTATGGACTTTTCTGCCACGAGAATCTTGGCCCCAGCGAAAATTTTTTCGGATTCAGTAATTAATGAATCTGTGGAGATACGCCTAGAGCAAAATCTATAAATCGTGATGGCGGTTTTCAACTGGACAAGGCCTGGGACCCGATGATCTCTCTAATTTCCTCTGAGAGGAGACAGTTTATTCATAATGACACGTCTGGCGACCTCTCACGTCTGTTTTTAGCGACGTGGGCGCGCATTCCGACAGAGGGCGGACATGTCGTATTCACCTTTACACATGCGCCTGCACTCCACAGATAGAACAGTAACTTCAGAGGGCGCGGATTTCCATAGAGGACGCTCCTGTGACGGAGGCCAATGCGCATGCGTTTTCGCGCCAATTTTTTGCTATAAAGTAGACTCTGGGAACCTGCAGTCTCCGGTGATGGACACTCACCTGAAGATGGCTGGACGATTGCCAGCCGAAATGTCGTGGCAAGAAGCCACCGTGATCCGGCTGCAATCACGAAATCTCATAGAACATTCAATTCGCCGGGAAAATTTCAAGAATCACACCCTCAGTGTGTTTCCTCTTTTACTGTTCCTCCGTTTTACATTATGAATGCCATGCGCCTGCCAACAGAAATCAACCATAGGTCTAAATTAATACTCCATGCTATGTTTGACTTGTCCTCAGCTGTACTTGTTAATTTGCCTTCCAAACATGTTTTGTTGTTGTTTTTATATTTAAACTGACTTTTTTGAGCGATTTATGGGAATAACAGGCAATTTGACTGTGGACGATCCTCCTGAATGCGGGTCGTGTGCTGCCCTTATCACTGCGCCACCACCCTCGGTGGGAGTGAACGAACAGCATCCTTACCCTTATTTTTTGTGCCCTGGCTGTAGTTACTGCGCGCCACGCGCCAGGCAGCAGGTAGAGGCTGCACCTCGCCGGCCGCCCGACCCTGGAGGTTCCCTCCTGGCCCTGACACGCCCCTCACACACTCTCGCCTGAGAGGGATTATGTCATTTATTTGATGTGGCTGCCGGTGATAACTGAATATTTGACTTTTAAATGCAGTATGGGTCGGTTCTCCCCTCTCCCAGAGAGAGAGAGATGATCGGTTCATCGACCTAGGGGAGGCAGCGGCAACGCATCCGCTTCCTGTCCGAATCTTCACGTTGGTGGCTCGGGCAACGGAGATAATGTCATGCACTGCCTCCAGACTGGTACACCGGTTCCTACCTGCTCCTGAACGCCTCGTGTCTGCCCTCATAATTCAGTGACTCCACACCTACCTATTAATGGATACCGACGCCGTTTCTACCAGGATTCCCTCTTCCGATGTGCTGATAGGACAACAGGAGTGCCTATATGTCCTACCCGTCTGTTTGACGATGCAGCATTCCGCTTATAAACTTCCATGTCAACATTTCAGTATTTCTAGCCACAAGTACAGCGGAAACTAAGTAGTCATTGTTGTGGCGTAGCAAGACAGCCACGCCACGGAAGTAGCCGAAAGGCACGCGTTTAGTTCACGCAGGCAAGAGATAGGTCTGTAACAGGATACGTAATGAATGCTATAAAGAAAAGTACGTAGCTTCTGGAATACTTAACTTTAATCCATACTTGTGGTACATCGCTATTGACGATACAAGTGAGACTCTGTAGATACATGCAATGTTACTAATGGCGCCTTGCTAGGTCGTAGCCATTGACTTAGCTGAAGGCTATTCTAACTATTGCTCGGCAAAGGAGTGAGGCTTCGTCAGTGTAGTCGCTAGCTACGTCGTCCGTACAACTGGGGCGAGTGCTAGTCAGTCTCTCGAGACCTGCCTTGTGGTGGCGCTCGGTCTGCGATCCCTGACAGTGGCGACACGCGGGTCCGACATGTACTAATGGACCGCGGCCGATTTAAAGCTACCACCTAGCAAGTGTGGTGTCTGGCGGTGACACCACAGTCATGTTACTTCACGGTTTCTCATGATAAGCAAAATATTTTACTTTACTTCGTCCATATACGAGGGGCCTTCAATACGTAATGCGACAATTTTTTTTTCTAAAAGCAGTTTGGTTTTATTCAAGATCCCAGTGACCATATTACTCCTCACTCTTTTGGATATAAAATGCAGTTTTTCAAAATAACCTCCGTTCAGTGCAACGCCATTACGCCATCTTACTGGGACCTTATGGGACCACTGAACTGGACGACGTCGAAGCCAAGGTCTTGCTGCACTAATAACCTCCCAATCATCTACAAAAAAAATCGCATATTAGCATCGTAACCCACAAGCAATTGCGCACATATGGTATTTCGTTGCTCTTTACGGTCTTCTGTTGGAGGGCGAGGAACACAACAACACACATGCTGAGACTCCCTGCTAAGGCCGCACGACAGGACAGGTAGTTTAGGTTGTGGGAAAGGGGCCAAAATAAGCGGCTGTCAGTTACACTCGAACATACAACCTTTTATTTGATCAAACATTACAAAAGCCAAAAAAATAAAAAAAATAAAACACAGCTTTAGTTTTGGAACTCAGTTACCGGCTGAATGCGCCGTACAATCTCATGCCTTAAGGGTAAGGCCACTTTAGTTTAAAAACGGCTGAAAGCCAATAACTAAAAGCTCAACCAATATCAGAAATTTAAAAGGCAAAGCCTTATCTGAAAACAGTTCCTCAATTACGCTGAAGGCCCCAAATAAAGAGCAAACAACTAAAATATAAAAATCGGCTGAAGGCCCAACACTGAAGACTCAATACATTAATTTTAAAAATGCCAAAGGCTTTACGTAAAACAGTTCATAAATTAGGCTGAAGGCCCAAACCATGTATCACCTAAGAGCAGGACAACTTTAATTCAAACTGGCTGAAGGCACCAAAGAATCTGACACTTTAAGAGCAAAACAACTTAAATTCAAAAATCGGCTGAAGGCCCAACACTTAAGATTCAATACATTAATTAAAAAAAAAATGGCTCTGAGCACTATGGGACTCAACTGCTGTGGTCATCAGTCCCCTAGAACTTAGAACTACTTAAACCTAACCAACCGAAGGACATCACACACATCCATGCCCGAGGCAGGATTCGAACCTGCGACCGTAGCAGTCGCACGGTTCCGGACTGCGCGCCCAGAACCGCGAGACCACCGCGGCCGGCATTAATTTTAAAAATGCCAAAGGCTTTACGTAAAACAGATCTTAGAATAGGATGAAGGCCTAAACCGTCTGACGCCTTAAGGGGAGTAGGACGTCAAACGGGCCGACTTGGAGCAGTAGAGGCATCACAGGACATTTTAATTTCCAGTGTCTATACTTTTACAAATAAAGGCATAAAACTTTGTCAGCATCACCAGGAAGGATTCAGGATTCACACTCATTTCAGTGGAAGTTCGAAAACATAACAAAATAATTTTTTTTACCTGTGAAATTTCATCATTTTTTCACTTACTTATGGCTCCATTTGTTGCTATAGGTACACTTTTCTTCAAAGGTGAGAAAGATTCTTCGATGAATTTTGCACAGCATGCATACCATACTTACAGGTGTATGAAACTCTAGAGTTTATTTAATTTATGAAAAAACGAATGAGCTGTTATATTTTAAACTTCATGTTTAGAAAAAACACAAATTTTATAGTTAATTACCTCAATTCTTACCATAGTTTATAATAGATTTGGAAAATTCTAGAGTTTTATACACCTTGAAGTATGGTTTGTACGCTGTGCAAAATTCATCGATGAATCTGTCTTACTTATGTAGAAAAGTGTATCTATAGCGACAAATGCTGCCGTTAATAAGTGAAAAAATGATGAAATTTCACATGTAAAGAAAATTATTTCTTTATGTTTTCGAAATTCCACTGTTATGAGTGTAAATTCTGAAACGTTCCTGGTGATGCTGACAAAGTTTTATGAATTTATTTCTAAAAGTATAAACAGTGGAAATTAAAATGTCCTGTGGTGCCTCTAGTGCTCCAAGTCGACCCGTATGACGTCCTACCCCCCTTAAGGGCAAAACAACCTTAATTTAAAATTCGGCTAGAAACCGTACAAGTACAAACAACAAGAACAAACAAGAAAAGGCAATACACCCGAGGGCGCTCAGAAGTTCCAAGGGTCGGCCTGGAATTCAAACACTAACGCTCGCGTAGGTGAGTCAGGCCCAACCATTGTCGATCCGACGACAACCCAACCAACAAACCGTCAACGGACCCACCGACAAGATAACCTCCTCTTCACCCGACCAGTACACAACAGGGACTTCAATGGAACAACATAGAAGGTATTGGCGCTCACAACCAATTATACATTGAGCTGTCAAACTACTAACAGTGCTGGACAGCGACAACACAATCAGGAAAATACACTGCCTGAATTTACGTCAACAGCCACGGCAGGTAACCGGAACATTAACGGCAACAAGGCAGAAGATACCGCTGGTGCACTTCAATTCAAATAACGAAGTACGGTTAAACTCCACCGGAGGGTGGCTAAATTTTACTAACTTGAAAACACACGTTGTTGCTCGCGGGAATATCCCAAGAGGCGACAACGAACTCCAAACGACACAATGTGAACAGTCGTGACTTGCTGGTAGATTAAGTCAAAACTCAACTTTCATGTCCAGGATCGGTGAGCCACCAACCTTGTAGCAATGGGAACAGCACCACACACTCCGACACCGCATAGAGGCCGCCAGTAGGCCCGGCCAAACTAAGCGCTTCGGAGATTTCCTTGCTGCTCCACGCCAAACGACCAACTGCCCAAGCCCGGAAATTGTGAAAGGACGAAAGGTACGTCGGCCGATGAGACGACCAACCGAACGACCACCCAACGGTCGTCCCGCTCCAATCTCTCTCTGTCAGACAGTTCACGTGTGTCGCCAGCGGTCGACGAGCACTGGCTGTCGCCGCCTCAGCGGCGCTCCGTCCCTGACTTCACCGCTGCTGCGTCCTGACTGCACTGCTGGTCCATCTCCAACTGACTGCCAGACACACGATGCCGCGGAAATACGATCGGTCTCTCCAGAGATGGTACGACAGTGCACTTATCGATACCCGCTGCTGCTGTCGCTCACGGGCAAGTAAGGCAGGAAGTTAGTGACGGCAGTAAATGAAATAAGAAAATGAGGCTGCAGTACCGTAATAGAAGATAACAAACAATAAATGGGATAAACGCGAGCCGTGCATGGCTCACAAGGCTTTGAGTATCCCAATTGGTGGATGAGTGTGTCAGCACTGCCAAGAGAGACGTCCAGATGAGCAGCGAGGTGTTTGATTGTGATCCGTCGATCACCTCGAATGAGAGTGTCCGCACGTTCCAACACTGCACGAGTCACAGCTGTGTGCAGCCGGATGGCGCGCGGGAGAACGGGCAGGTTCACGCGACCTTGTTGCGGTGATGACAGGCGCCTCGCCCAAAGACCCACCGTGCTCTTATTCACTGCCAGGTCTCCGTAGACATCCAGCAAGCACCTATGATTGTCTGCCATGTTCTGGTTTACCACCAAAAGTAACATAATGACAACTCCAAGCTTGTAACGCGTCTCCTCTAAAGACGGCATTTTAAAGACTACGTATAGCGCTGCTATGTATCGGAACTTCACGAAACTATAGGGAGTGAAATGGGAACATTACACGACGCCCCACAACGAATTCCGCATTTTTTTCCAACCGAAATTGGGCGAGAAATAAAATGTGTTGTATCAATTACTGAACACCCCTCATAGGTGAAAAGTATTGACTGGACAGTCATACAATAGAAATATCTACAATATGCTTGCATATGTGCTCTAAACATTTTAAAAATACACGATTAAATTCCGGAAAGACGCTCTACAATTTGGAGAGTCAGCAGAAAAAATGCGTCAGACATGCATTTAAAACGACTGAGCCAACACGAAACAGGAATTACCTACGAATTGTATCAGAAATTTCAATAATGGGTAATGATTTAACTTTTCTAACGATTATTAGTTTTTACAATGGCACTGTAACGCAGATACTTTCCAGAGACGTTTAGAGCAAATAGCGAAGTCTCTATAGCCGTCCAGACGCGACCCCTGAGAAGGAGAAAGAGAAAAATAAAATTAAAGATTGGCTTCGAGCCACGGATTCGGACTGCTTATGCAGTTACAATTTCAGTGTGCAGAGACACGAGACTGTACACCCTTCAACTAAAAAGTCACCAATTTATTCTTCTCATTTACGCATTAAAATGAATTTTCTAGAGCCGATTCGAGCTACTGATAGCTTGCCCGAGCAGAGGACTATCGACTGGCGGCAGCGGAGCAATTTTCGTGATGACCAATCATTTAATTCTTAAAATACGCAAGACGGTGTAAGTCTACAGAAGGTGTAGTGTTCGTTAGTTCAAATTCAAGCCAAGGCTACAGTTGACCGTGGAACACCAACCAGACCAACACCGCGCCCACGAACGCCAACCTCTGCATGATCGGCCCAAACTGACCCTCGGCAGAATAGACTAAGTCACCACTGGAATATCCGCCCCCGGTGAAGTTGGCTGCAAGTGATCTTTTGCTCTCTGAGGAAGCACACGGCGTGGGAGAATCCGAGGTTACAGAACTGGTGACAGACGCACTCTCAGTCTCAGTTCGTGCGCTGTTCTTCAAATGCGTCACCCGGCTGCATCCCTGTATGTTACCCGACCAGATTCACAATCACTTTGTAGAGTTATTTTTACGTAATTTAGTGATACAATTTTCGGACGGGATGTTAAATGTTCTGACTCGATCTTTGTTCGTAGCCACAATCTATTGGTTATGAATTGTAGATAAAATGAAGAAATTGCAAAAAGGTGGGAATTTAAGGAGATGGGACCTGGATAAACTGAAAGAACCAGAGGTTGTACAGAGTTTCAGGGAGAGCATAAGGAAACAATTGATAGGAATGGGGGAAAGAAATACAGTACAAGAAGAATGGGTAGCTTTGAGAGATGAAGTAGTGAAGGCAGCAGAGGATCAAATAGGTAAAAAGACAAGGGCTAGTAGACGCATTTGACAACCGCCGATACTTCGACAGATGAGCGCTCTGTCATTTGCAAGGCACAAATGCAGCAAGGAGGCACTGTGTAAAGGAATTTAAGACCTCGGTTTGTAGAGCATATATGGAATGATACACACACACACACACACACACACACACACACACACACACACTGTATACACTACCATCACCACACAATAAAAGATAACCAAGGTCAGAAGTTATTGCTGTTGTTGTTGTTGTTGTGGTCTTCAGTCCTGCGACTGGTTTGATGCAGCTCTCCATGACAATCCTGTGCAAGCTGCTTCATCTGCCAGTACCTATTGCAACCTACATCCTTCTGAATCTGCTTAGTGTATTCATCTCTTGGTCTCCCTGTACGATTTTTACCCTCCACGCTGCCCTCCAATGCTAAATTTGTGATCCCTTGATGCCTCAGGACATGTCCTACCAACCGATCCCTTCTTCTAGTCAAGTTATGCCGCAATCTTCTCTTCTCCCCAATCCTTTAATACCTGCTCATTAGTTACGTGATCTACCCACCTAATCTTCAACATTCTTCTGTAGCACCACATTTCGAAAGCTTCTATTCTCTTCTTGTCCAAACTATTTATTGTCCATGTTTCACTTCCATACATGGCTACACTCCATACAAATACTTTCAGAAACGACTTCCTGACCCTTAAATCTATACTCGATGTTAACAAATTTCTCTTCTTCAGAAACGCTTTCCTTGCCATTGCCAGCCTACATTTTATATCCTCTCTACTTCGACCATCATCAGTTATTTTGCTCCCCAAATAGCAAAACTCCTTTACTACTTTGAGTTTCTCATTTCTTAATCTAATTCCCTCAGCATCACCCGACTTAATTCGACTACATTCCATTATCCTCGTTTTGCGTTTGTTGATGTTCATCTTATATCCTCCTTTCAAGACACTGTCCATTCCATTCAACTGCTCTTCCAAGTCCATTGCTGCCTCTGACAGAATTACAATGTCATCGGCGAACCTCAAAGTTTTTATTTCTTCTCCCTGGATTTTAATACCTACTCCGAATATTTCTTTTGTTTCCTTTACTGCTTGCTCAATATACAGATTGAATAACATCGTGGAGAGGCTACAACCCTGTCTCACTCCCTTCCCAACCACTGCTTCCCTTTCATGCCCCTCGACTCTTATAACTGCCATCTGGTTTCTGTACAAATTGTAAATAGGCTTTCGCTCCCTGTATTTTACCCCTGCCACCTTTACAATTTGAAAGTGAGTATTCCAGTCGACATTGTCATAAGCTTTCTCTAAGTCTACAAATGCTAGAAACGTAGGTTTGCCTTTCCTTAATCTTTCTTCTAAGATAAGTCGTAAGGTCAGTACTGCCTCACGTGTTCCAACATTTCTACGGAATCCAAACTGATCTTCCCCGAGGTCGGCTTCTACCAGTCTTTCCATTCATCTGTAAATAATTCGTGTCAGTATTCTGCAACTGTGACTTATTAAACTGATAGTTCGGCAATTTTCACATCTGTCAACACCTGCTTTCTTTGGGATTGGAATTATTATATTCTTCTTGAAGTCTGAGGGTATTTCGCCTGTCTCGTACATCTTGCTCACCAGATGGTAGAGTTTTGTCAGGACTGGCTCTCCCAAGGCCGTCAGTAGTTCTAATGGAATGTTGTCTACTCCCGGGGCCTTGTTTCGACTCAGGTCTTTCAGTGCTCTGTCAAACTCTTCACGCAGTATCGTATCTCCCATTTCATCTTCATCTACATCTTCTTCCATTTCCATAATATTGTCCTCAAGTACATCGCCCTTGTATAGACCCTCTATATACTCCTTCCACCTTTCTGCTTTCCCCTCTTTGCTTAGAACTGGGTTTCCATCTGAGCTCTTGATATTCATACAAGTGGCTCTCTTTTCTCCAAAGGTCTCTTTAATTTTCCTGTAGGCTGTATCTATCTTACCCCTAGTGAGATAAGCCTCCACATCTTTACATTTGTCCTCTAGCCATCCCTGCTTAGCCATTTTGCACTTCCTGTCGATCTCATTTTTGAGACGTTTGTATTCCTTTTTGCCTGCTTCATTTACTGCATTTTTATATTTTCTCCTTTCATCAACTAAATTCAATATTTCTTCTGTTACCCAAGGATTTCTACTAGCCCTCGTCTTTTTACCTACTTGATCCTCTGCTGCCTTCACTACTTCATCCCTCAGAGCTACCCATTCGTCTTCTATTGTATTTCTTTCCCCCATTCCTGTCGATTGTTTCCTTATGCTCTCCCTGAAACTCTGTACAACCTCTGGTTCTTTCAGTTTATCCAGGTCCCATCTCCTTAAATTCCCACCTTTTTGCAATTTCTTCATTTTATCTACAATTCATAACCAATAGATTGTGGTCAGAGTCCACATCTGCCCCTGGAAATGTCTTACAATTTAAAACCTGGTTCCTAAATCTCTGTCTTACCATTATATAATCTATCGGATAGCTTCTAGTATCTCCAGGATTCTTCCATGTATACAACCTTCTTATCGATAGTGAATATTAATAACCACTATTGAGGTAGCACTAACTCTGTCCCTCTGTTTTCTGACGAGGGAAAGAACATGACTGCACGCAGAATCTACAATCTCACTGTTGCCAAATTGTGATCCGAGTCAATATCTGCTGTAGGGCTCATCCTACAGTCCACTATCTGATTTCGAAATCCCTGTCTGAACATGATGTAATCTATCTGGAATCTGCCTACCTCTCTGGGTCTTTTCCAAGGGTATCTCCTCGTCTTGTGATTTTTGAATAGGGTATTCACTATTACTAGCTGAAATTAACTGCAAAACTCAATTCATTTTTCTTTTCTGTCATTCCTATTACCAAGCCCATGTTCTCCCTAAACTCTGTTTTCTGTTATTTCTCTTACTACTCCGTTCCAATCACCTATGATTATTGCATTACCGTCACCTTTTACGTACTGAATTACCCGTTCAAAATCCACGTACAGTTTCTCTATCTATTCATCTTCTGCTTGTGACATTGATATGTGTACCTGAGATATTTTTGTTCACGTTGGTTTGCTGTCGATTCCGATGAGAACGACCCTATCACTGAACTGGTGACAGTAACTCACTTTCTGCACTAGCTTCCTATTAATAACAAACAAAATTACCGTTATACCATTTCCTTCTTCTAATTACATAAACCTATATTCATCTATCAAGAAATATTTGTCTTCTTTCTATTTCATTTCATTGACCCGTACTATATTTCAGCTGAGCTTTTGCGTTTCCGTTTTCAGATTTCCTACTTGTCCTACCTCATTCGAACTTCTGACGTTCGCTACTACGACACGCAGAATATCATCTTACCATTGGTCATTCACTCTTTTTCTTATAGTTGCCATCCTCTTGGCAGTCCTCTCGCAGTGACCGAGTGGGGGATTAATCCGAAGTCCTTTGGCACTACAGCTATCATTAGTACACTTTTTAATTACAGGCCACATGTCCTGTTGTTACTCCTTACGTGCCTTTCATGCAGTGGTTTCCTCTGCCTTATGCATCCTCATTCCACTGCTCATTGTTGAGTCTTCGGCCTTTTAGGTGCAGTTTCCTATCTCAAGGGCAAGAGAGTTTCTGGAAGTTTTCGGCCTGGGTCCCAGGACCTTTTGATTAACAGTCAAAGACACTACCCATAGACCACTTCTTTTACCATAGGTCAAGCATCCTTTTTTAATTTTTATTTATTAATTTTTTTGCCATGGGTCAAGCATTTAAATAAGAGACGTAATTTCCCTGTTTCAAAAGGACTACTAGAAGAGTGTTCTTTGACATCAGCTTTTGAAAATCTCCTTAGAGAAAGGCCCTTTGATGCACAGAATAACTTGCTGCGGAAAGGGAATCTCCATATTAGACAGAACTTTGTACACTCTCTTCCTCGCTGATGGTCATGGTTTCGCAGCAGGTTAAGTGTTGTTAACGCAGCAGGAAAGATATGAATGTTGTGGCCTGACAAGTAAATGGCAGAAAACTAAATATTTAGCAGTAGGAGAAGATTCAGAGATTGTAATACCAAAGATTAAAGTATGTGATATTTGAGAGTAACGCTGTCACATAACAGCAGAAGCACAGCTGCCATAAATAACGAAATAAGTCAAGGACATGAACGATAAGCACAAACTCAACTCTGATCACGTGAACAGCAAACTGAAAAAACGGACGGAGGAGCCCTTGAATAAACCGTCATTGAGAGTATTGCTGCATGTGATGCAAGACTCGAAGTCCCTGGCAGTGGAGATGACGTTGTGGCATTTAGAGCATGGATCATTTGGAGAATAATACGCAATAGCCTAAAAGTGATTACGGGAACTAGCAGGACGACATTTGAGGCACAGAAATGAAACAGCTATATAGGTTCGATAACCAAAAAAATAATTAATGATGACAGACGGCCAAGAGGAATGTTGAAATGTGCTCTAAAACCGAAATGGTGGAGAGGACGCCCATCTAGAACAGTAAGGGAGGTGTCTTCAAGGCGACGGTGGCCAGAGGTCCCCTCCCGGTAGAAGACAGTGTAGATGAAGTGAAGTAGAGAGTTCGAAGCAGAAATCGAAGATTGCTGGAAATGAGATTCGAGACAGAATGATGAAACACGAAGAAACACTGTAATAAAGGTTTAATTTCATCCATATCTTATTGGTAATACTCTGAAGCTAAAAGAGAACACAGATAAATAAATCGACATTTAGTGTCCACAACAGTTAATGAGATGTATGTCATAGATGTTGCCCTGATAGTAGACAATATCATTCGAAGACCTTAAGCTAAATGACTTGAGTGCAGAAGATTTCATGTCATTCATAGCTTGAATTAGGCGAATAAACTTTTCCGTAAAGTAGGTCTGTTTAATTGACTAGTGATGGGACAGGCAGTTTATTATTGTAGGAGTATGTGACGATATATTCACACCAAATGAAACACTCACGTCACTCTAAACAATGCCCAAGCAGTCGCATCAATACACAGTGTATTCCGTTCTGGGGGCAACGCAGGCGTATATTCTCGCCTACAAACAATCGTGAAGGTGCCGAATCCCCATCCTGTGGTAGGCTGTCCCAAACAACTTGCACAATTTATTGCAATTCGGCAATGCTTGTTGCAGGCTCTGCAGAAAGAGTAAGTTCGCATTCCACCACATCCCATAAGTGTTCAATTGGCGAGAGATCTGGTGATCTTGCTGTTCAGGACAGTTGTCGTACAGCACGAAGCACGCTTTTCGCCGCAACACTCGTATGCAGACGTGCATTGTCCTCCTGGAAAATCACGTGACGTTTCTGTCGAAGACATGGCAATAGTACTGGGCAACGACGTGTGTAGTGTAGCGAGTACTGGTTACTCTACTCTGCAGAAAGATCAGATGTGACCGCGAGTTGTAACGGATGGCCTCCTCAGATTCTGGAGCCTGGAGTGGACCTGTATGTCGTGGACGAATGCACTTGGGAATAGGACGCTCACCAAGTCTGCGCCGTACACGTTCAAATGGCTCTAAGCACTATGGGTCTTAACTTCTGAGGTCATCAGTCCCCTATACTTAGAACTACTTAAACCTAACTAACCTAAGGACATCACACACATCCATGCTCGAGGCAGGATTCGAACCTGCGATCGTAGCAGCCGCGTAGTTCCGGACTGAAGCATCTAGAACCTCTTGGCCACAACAGCCGGCTGCCGATCACGTGTACGTTCATCACTAACAGGGAGAAATAACCTACTTTCATCACTGAAGAGTACACTGCCATTACTCTCTCCAGTAGACTCCAGAGTAGCCGTGCTCGGCAGTATCGTGGTGTCAGCAGTAGCCTGGACAGCGGCACACATGAGCTTAGTCCTGCTGAAAGCGAGAGGTTCAAAATGGTCCCTGGTGAAACATCAGGTGGAATAAGTGCCTGCTTTCTTCCCTGGATGATGATCGGCAGCCCACTGCTGCTCTCACAATTTGTCGATCTTGATAAGCGTCGGTACTACGCAGACATCCAGAACCTGGTCTACGGGTGTGGGAATGTTCCACACACCAATGCTGAAAGCAGCGACACATCACCGGTACATTGTACACAACATGAGCACCAACCCATCGATACGTCCATTCAGCTTCCGCAGGTTCATAGTAGGACCCTGTTCAGAAGTTGTTCCACAGGAGTACTTACATGTCGGTAGTGCGCAGTTGTACCCTAGAATTAATGTTGCACACACCTTTTCATCTCCCAACTCAGCCCAATTATTGCCAGCAGCGTCGAAAAAAGGGCGCACAGACAAGCCTCCAGAGCGCCATCTGGTCTTCGATGACCGTCACAAATGAATCACTAACACTGCACTCAGTATGATCATATTATTAGAGGTCTGTTCAAAAAATTTCGTAACATTCATAATATAGAGGGGCCGAGCGGATGTCTCTGCACGGTGTGAGGAATCGTTTGAAAGTGCTAGTGGCGCTAAGAAAACATGATTTTTCAGTGTATCGATTATTGTGACAACTTTACAAAAGGTGGTACATTTTGGCCATAGTTGCCTCCTGCCCTCGTCATGGGGAGACTCTTCGGTGTCGAACGCTGCGCCAGTCCTTGCGCCTGCGTCCTAGCGAGACGTTGCTCTTGCACCGATATGGATGCTTAGCTCAGCCTGGTACAGCATGGATGGCTGCTGCCGGCCGAGGGAGTGTACTCGATCGCACTCCGTGCCTCTTCTTCCCTGTACCACCCCATCCCCGGTGTGGTGTCGGCGGCAGGCGTTGAAGCCAGTACTGGCGGTCTGGTTGGCCCCGCACTCGGATGCGCTTAGGCGTACCGGGCAGTGGTCCGCCAGGAACCCTGGTTGCCGTCTTCCGTCCCACACTCAAAGAGTACAGCACCAGGTACTGCACTGCTGCTGGTAGCTGATCAGCTCTCCCACCAGTAGTGGTTGGCGTGACACAGCTTGAAGTTAGTCAGTGGAGTTCAGCTCTGCTGAGTCTTGTCTCAGATAAACCAGCACAGTACCAGCCAGCAGTGGAGTGCAGCAGAGCTTAAGCCGTACTCGGTGTTACGAATGGTTCACACGGTTTCAAAAAGATCGGAAGGAAGTTAAAGATGACCCTCGTTCAGGACATTCTTCGACGTCTACCGACGACGCTCATGTCAGGGACGTCAAAAAAATTATGTGTGCCAATCTAAGATTGGCTGTTCGAGAAATGGCAGAAGAATGTAACATTTCAGTTGGATGATGTCATGAAATCCTGACACAGCATCTTGGAGTGCATCGTGTTGTCGACAAGTTCGTCCCACGGCTCATGAGACAAAACCAGAGATAACTTCGCCTCTCAGTCTGTGAAGAGCTTTGGGTTCGCGCAAATGAGAACGAGATATTCCCCAACAGACCAAGGTTCAGTCTTCACAATGGGTCGGGAAACATTCTCCAAGACGGAGAAAAGCTCGTCAGGTCAGGTCAAATGTCAAAGCCACGCGGATAGCTTTCTTTGATTTCGAAGGATTAGTTCATCGTGATTTCGTGCTACAGGAAAAGGAAATTTGGGAATTTGTGGTAAGGACTACGGGACAAAATTGCTGAGGTCATCGGTCCCTAGGTTTACACACTAAGTAAACTAACAGTTTAAGTTGCTTATGCTTGCCGCGCGGGGTTGTCCGACCGGTCTGGGGCGCTGCAGTCCTGGACTGTGCAGCTGGTCCCGGCGGAACTTCGAGTCCTTCCTCTGGCATAGGTGTGTGTGTTTGTCCTTAGGATAATTTAGGTTAAGTAGTGTGTAAGCTTAGGGACTGATGACCTTAGCAGTTAAGTCCCATCAGATTTCACACACATTTGAACATTTTTTAAACTTATGCTGAGGACAACACGCACACCCGTGCCCGAGGGAGGACTCGAGCCTCCGACGGGGGCAGCCGCACGAACCGTGACAAGACGCCTAAGACCGCACGGCTACCCCGCGCGGCGTGCCACATGGACAATCTGTTAATCGATGGTACTACCGGGACGTGTTGCGACGTCGGCTGAAATGTGGCGAGACAATTCAAGGCTCTTGCACCACGATAACGCACCCGCGCATTCATCCCTGTTGGTGTGTGAGTATTGCACCAAAAACTAAATCACTGTACTGCCTCATCCTCCGTACTCTCGAGACCTGGTCCATGCGAACCTTTTTTTTTTTTTTTTAAAAAAAATTCCAAAGTTGAGAACCCCGTTGAAAGGAAGATCTGCAACGATAGCCGCGCGATCCAGCAAGAGGTGTAGCAAGACCTTCTTCCCGAAGTGGAAACGGCGTTGGGTGTTTCAACTGTGGAGGAGAGAACTTCGAAGGAGACCATGCAAGCCGGCCGGGGTGGCCGAGTGGTTCTAGGCGCTACAGTCTGGATCCGCGTGACCGCGGGTAGATGGGTAGATCAGATAACTAACGGAGAAAAGAAATCTGTGGCACAACAGGGATCAGTTGATAAAACACTCTCTGAGACATCAAGGAATCATAAATTTACTATTGGAGGGAAGCGTGTAGGGGTAAAAATTATACAGGGAGACCAAGGCGTGAGTGTAGCAAGGAGGTTCAATTGAATGTCGCTTCCAATAGCTATGTTGAGATGAGACTTATACGAGCAAACTGATATACGAATGATTGACAGTCTGAATATGCACTAGCATTTGGGATATCTTTTTCCAAGTACGTAACTCACGTTTTTGGCATAGTTTCCCAGGATTGCGGGTGCACCTCGCGCGCTAAAGAATATAAGGAGTTGGTTTTGGGAAAGAGGGGGGGGGGGGGGGGAGGCAGGAGAAAATAGATTCTGTGCCTCTGTGCCTTCCGTAGCAAGGGATGCTAGCCGCCATGCCAACCCGCCAGTGTTAGTTGACCGTGCTTATCTTCCACCGTCTCTGAAGAATCAGCTCTGTAAGTGGATAGTGTGCTGGGAAGTTTCAAATCAGCACACCCTACATAGCAGACTCAAAATTCATAATGGGACTAAAGAATCAGTAAAGAACGGAAAATATTATGAGGGAGACAAATGTTGATGGTGTTGGAACAGCAACCAACCACAAATTTACTTTGAGGTTCTTTATTCAAAGGGTACCGTTACCGGTTTCGAATGGTTATGATTCATCTTCAGACGGTTTACGTGCTTTCCTTGCGACATGTGGTGTGTTTTTTACAGATTGTCCTAAATATAAGTAATACGTGATTATAAGCCGCTCAGAAACTCAAAATCAATGTCTCTCTGTACTAGTGCCGGCCGTGGTGGCCGAGCGGTTCTAGGCGCTACAGTCTGGAACCGCGTGACCGCTACGGTCGCAGGTTCGAATCCTGCCTCGGGCATGAGTGTGTGTGATGTCCTTAGGTTGGTTAGGTTTAAGTAGTTCTAAGTTCTAGGGGACTGATGACCTCAGAAGATATCTCCCATAGTGCTCAGAGCCATTTGAATCATTTTTTTTTTTTGAGACCATGCGCAATAAATAAAAGACAAAGGCAGAAAAATGTTGAGGACAAAATTGTAAAATTTTTTTAACAGATCTCTTACTCTGGTGCGATTGAACACAGTCCTTGAGGAGGTTGTTATTTTTTTCCGATAGTGTACTTAATATCTGTGTGCAAAGAAAGAGCGATCTCCAGTTAACTAGTTTTAAATTTTAATTCTCTAGTCAAAAAGTGAAGTGGCCAAGCAATTTGATTTACTTAGAATACAGTGGCGTCGTGTGAAGATGCCCCCTGGCTTTATCGACACATACGCAGAACGCTACGCTCCCACGGTAGGAAATTCATCGACGATCGTCGTTTTTTTTATCATTATACACAATGAGATCGGAGGGCTCCTTTTCTTTTTATATAATTCTACCGTTTTCGGTGCTTTCGTGATTACCTGTGTGGGACACGAAATCGCTGAAGCCGCCACGAGCGCCCTAGCAGTGTGATCCTTACGATCTCGCATCACGCAATCACGCTCAGCCGACACGCGAGCACTCAAACGATAATTTATGTTCAGAACGTTAGGCTGCGTATTGGGACCATGAATGCAGGGGTGCTGTAAAATAAGCTAATAGTCGAGCGATATCAGTTCACAATAAACTGGCTACACATTTCTATTACCATTTTCGTGAAATTCGCACTTTTGAAGATAAATGATCTTCTTCAGTGTCAATTTCGTTACGATGAATTATACAATGCACGATTCTACGGCCAATATCTGCTTCCTCACTGATTTTTGTTTTCTGGGTATTAGGCCGTGGTCTAAGGCATGTTCCCATGACTAACGTTTCCTCTCGTAATGCTGGAGGCACCCTCGGAGACTATAACGACTCAGAGAGCGGTTTCAAACTCAAACAAGCCCAGAAATCCAAATTACATCGACTTGATAGCGGCCGATATTATAAATTCGTGCAACTGTGTGTTTTATGTCTTGTACACCGAGCTTTTTAAAATCGAATTTCTCATTTCTTCAAGTCACTTATCACGCATCTCATCTTTTTGCTAGGGATCTTTCGATTACAGACATACTAACAAGGGAACCTCCCCATCGCACCCCCCTCAGATTTAGTTATAAGTTGGCACAGTGGATAGGCCTTGATAAACTGAACACAGCTCAATTGAGAAAACAGGAAGAAGTTGTGTGGAACTATGAAAAAATAAGCAAAATATACAAACTGAGTAGTCCATGGGCGACATAAGCAACATAATGGAGCATGTGACGTTAGGAGCGCCGTGGTCCCGTGGTAGCGTGAGCGGCTACTGAATGAAAGGTCCTTGCTTCAATTCTTCCCTCGGCTGAAAATTTTACTTTCTTTATTTTTGCATTGTTATTATCTGTCCGTTCGTTCATTGACATCTCTGTTCACTGTAATAAGTTTAGTGTCTGTGTTTTGCGACCGCATCGCAAAACCGTGCGATTCGTAGAGGAAAGGACGTGCCTCTCCAATGGGAACAGAAAACATTTGATCGCGAGGTCATAGGTCAACCGATTCCTCCACAGGAAAACACATCTGATATATTCTATACGACACTGGTGACGGCATGTGCGTCACATGACAGGAATATGTTGTCGACCCACCTAACTTGTACACTTGGCGAATGGGTAAAAAGATTCTTCTACCTTGCTCGATTTAGGTTTTCTTGTGGATGTGATAATCACTCCCAAAAAAGTGATGAAAACATAAGAGTTTGTCACATAAACTGAAAATAAAAAATTAAACTTTTCACTCGATGGAAGATTTGAACCAAGGACCCTTCGTTCCGCAGCTGCTCACGTTACCACGAGACCACGGCGCCCCCGCGTTCCAATCTTTCTTAATGTTGCTTATCTTTCTTTGAACTACTCAGTTTGTATATTTTGCTTATTTTTTCACAGTTCCACACAACTTCTTCCTGTTTTCTCAATTGATCTGTGTTCAGTTTTTCAAGGCCTATCCACTGTGCCAACTTATAACTAAATCTGAGGGGGGTGCGATGGGGAGGTTCCCTTGTAAGAGACAGAGAAAAATTTCGCTCTTTGAGTGAAATGGTGAACAAATTATCGCAAACCGTACAGATATGTACTTACCACGGACAACTACTAGAGCAAGATCTACGCTGCTGCTGCCATGACCTCGGAGACAGCAAGTATGGAAGTGCTGTTTTCCACTACAGGACGAGACATTCACGAGAGCTTTTGGCACCGCTGCCAGCTTTCATCAGTGAAACAGTGCCGAAGATATGTGTTTTGTTGATAAAATATTCATTCAGAAACATTGTTTGCTTCCCCCCACACACACACATACACACACACATACACACAAAACACAAACACACAACAGCTGTTCAACGCAGACAATGTACAGAAAGTCCACAAAATTTTTACTTGTGTAACAGTGATTCAAATGGCTCTGAGCACTATGGGACTTAACTTCTAAGGTCATCAGTCCCCTAGAACTTAGAACTACTCAAACCTAACCAACCTAAGGATACCACACACATCCATGCCCGGATCAGGATTCGAACCTGCGACCGTAGTGGTCGGACGGTTTCAGACTGTAGCGCCTAGAACCACTCGGCCACTCCGGCCGGCTGTAATAATGAATAAAGATCTTACCGGAGGACCGCAATATCAAGGTCATCGTATTTAGACCTACATTCAGCCATCACGATTGCGCTCGATTCACTGCCATCACTGCTTCTGTCCCTGTCGCTTGATAATCTACTAGTATTTCATTTGCTATTGCCTCTTCTCTTCTCTGTTCGATCTTTTGATCTCATGTCACACATGGTTACATACGTTGATACAGGTCTTTGTATGTTATTTATGTGACAAAGTTGTTGACCAGTTTTATTGATTCACAAGACAAATGTTTTCAGCAGTGACATCAATTTCAAAGTGCTGCAGAGTGCTGTATCAGTACGTTTTTTTTATTGGTAGTTTCAATCGTCATCGTTCTCATGTTAGTGTAGCATTATAAATATAGCACTGACATCGCACATACATGCAAGAAAAGAAGAGCCATTTGTCCAGAGCTCTGCACATACTTCAGCCCGTTGACATGACATGTATGAGCAAGTTATGACTGCCCACTGCACACAGCGTAAATATCTATGTAGAAGAAGATATCGCCATTTTGACGTTCCCACATACAGTTCATCTTTCTTGGTCCTCAAGTCCATAATCCCCTCATCCGTACGTGTACCATATATTATCGTGTTGTTTACGCTCTAGCACAATGTCATGAGTGATGAATATCTTTCCGGTAATCTCTTTCGTCGGCCGTACCGTTATCGCTTGTTTTTTTAGGATCGTTCAAGTAGCAGTTAGGTGGTTACAATCCTGAATGGAATAATTTTCATCACAAGCAATTTGGATAACAAAGGGACAAAGGTTTCTGCGCGCCGCTGACCCGCGTTAAGCGTCAGACCTCCCTGCAGTGTGTCATGGATTCACAAAATGTGATGGATGATTTGTCTGTTGGATCGGAACTATTTAGCTCTGCTGCTTCCTCGACACTGTTCGGGACTTGTGTCTGTAATTGAGCTCACTATTACCCTTCTGTCTCGATAGCACAAACAGGGCGCTATATAGTGAATAGACGCTACGCATTGACCAACACTGACAAGTTGCGTATTTGACGCATGATGCAATTAGACCAATATAGTTCATACAACAGCCAGTATTGACATCACTGCTACGAACAATACTGACAGTAAAGGCACACAGTTCATGTTAGTTTCTATCCATTTCTTTCAGTCCGGAACCGCGCTGCTGCTAGGGTCGCAAGTTCGAATCCTGCCTCGGGCATGGATGTGTGTGATGTCCTTACGTTAGTTAGGTTTAAGTAGTTCTAAGTCTAGGAGACTGATGATCTCAGATCGTAAGTCCCACAGTGCTTAAAGCCATTTGAACCATTTTTCCTATCCATTTCTTGTAACTGCGTTACAGCATTAATGCATAACTGAGTAAAATGAGTGCGCCTGGAGAAGATTTCGGAAACGTTGATTTCTAACATAACAATGGAGCACAGAATTTCGGTGGAGGCGGGATTGGCTGGGTCGTGCAAGCATGTACTTGTACTAAATATCAATTTATTAAACTGTAAATTATATTAGACTGTTAATACCAGAAATACACAATATTCTACCGACATTATACCCCAATTCTTGCTTCAACTTGGCAACAATAATATATAAAAAGACAATTTATTCTAACAGATACACACACACACACACACACACACACACACACACACACACACACACGTCCATGTGTGAGTGCCTGTATAGTCGTGTGTTTATGTTCGCGTTTTTAACAAGAAAAATTGCTTCTTTTTGTCTGTACATCTAGAAATCCAATTTTTAAGTGAAGTTATCACAAATCAAAAATGAGAAGTTTATTAATGACTTCTTAGCATACGCTGTGGGTGCTGTGGTTTTCTGTGCTTTGCATTATAGCTGTTTTCCTTCTACAGTTTGTCATCTGAAGGCATAAAAGACTGGGTAAACAAGATGGAAAAAAATGGTTCAAATGGCTATGAGCACTATGGGACTAAACATATGGGGTCATCAGTCCCCTAGAACTTAGAACTACTTGCACCTAACTAACCTAAGGACATCACACACATCCATGCCCGAGGTAGGATTCGAACCTGCGACTGAAGCGCCTAGAACCGTTCGGCCACACGGGCCGGCAAAAAAAGTGTGTTTGCTCAAGGCCGAAGAAACCCAAAAACAAATTTATTTTCAATCTCAAGACTAATATGCTTTTTTATAATACTCGTAGATGTCATCTTCACTTACTTTCATAGATTTTCGCGGCCAAAATTGTTTGTGTGCATAGTTTATACATATTTTACGTAATACAGTCGGAGAAACAACTGTTGGAGAAAATTGTTACGCTAACTAGCTCAGCATAAAACAATGCAGTATATAAATCCACGTCACGCGGTGAAATCACTTTTTCCAGCCACACGCCGAAAACACGGCTGCTCAGTCTAATACTTTGCCCAGCAGCTGATTACCGGTGAGAATCTCACCAACACATGCGCGGCCGATGCTACTTCTGGCCCTTGTTAAGTGTTACAAACAGGAAGATGATATCGGCTACCCTAAAACGCGCTCCGTTGGCCCGATTATGCATGCGCGGTACAGTTTACCGAAAGTGGGCCGGCTTTGTGTGTCTAATTGCGAGCGGCAACGCGAGGCGGGAGCACCTCCACCGCAGGCTATTGTTCGGGCGCTCTCGGACATTTCAGTGGCGGAGCGGCGCGCGTCATTTAAATACAAATCGTTAAAAGGTGTAAGCGCGCGCGCCGGCTATCTGGCCGAAGGATCGTCCGCGCTCGTTCGAGCAGGCCGCGCATGTAATTGATCACCTGCCGTTTATCGACGGCAACAATCGCCGGCAGCATCAATTATGATCGGCAGAGGGAAGCGCTGCGCCTGTTGCGTACGAGTTTTCAGGGGGGGGGGGGGGGGGGGGAGCGTTCGGTCGGAAAGAGGTGGGGGGCGGTTGTAGAGGTGACTGGAGGGGGTAGGTGGGGAAGTGTGGTGGTGGCAACTCTGAGCAGCTACTATGTCTCCCGGAAATTTCCGTCAGTGTCAGTATCTGGTCTGAAGGTGGGCGCCTTCCGTCAGTATGGGGGCGGCACCTGCTGGCTGCCTGCATACGCACACACGCACACTCACACACACCTGCCACTAGGCTCCCTATCACTCTTAAGATCACTTTTATACTGATAGAATGCTGTCGCAACGAGCGATCTTATAGTTCTAGAGACGTCTATCATTTCACTTATCTCTTTATTTTGTTATCCCATTCTGCAGTAGCCGTCAATGACTTCATAACGACTAGAAGAACAGGCTGAATTAACACAGTGAACATACAAGAAACAATATATACGGTTACGTTCAGCTGTAGCGAGCTAGTGAGAAATATGAGACAATAAATATTTATTTGTTTATCGTATGGCGTACATTAACAGTTTCTGAGACACAAAAATACATGGAACATTCCAACAGCTTCACTGGTCATCGGGGCTGAAGTCGAAGCGCGACTCATCACTGAAGACAGTATTGCTCCAGTCGGTGGCATTCCAGGTCGAAGACGTGACTGGAGACGCACTGGACAGCGGTGAGAATACGGTTCAACAACCAAGTGTGACGATTTCGGTTGTCATTTCTTTTCATAGCAGCACCCCTGTGGTTGTCAACTGAGGCATCCTTACAGTACAGTGACACGTCGACGATATTCTACGGCCCGTTTTGTTGCCCCTCATGGCAAGCCAATCTGGGCTTACGTTGCAGGAAGGTAATATCCGCCCACACAACGGGAGTTTCTCCTGCTTATGAGCGTGCTTGCCATACCCTACCTTGTCCAGCAAGATCGCAGATCTCTCCCCAATCATTTGAACCATTATGGGGAAATTTGGCACAAAATCCCTCGGGAGGACATGCAGCAACTCTAGCAATCAGTGCCAAGATGAGTAACTGCTTGCATAGTTGCTAGAGGTGGACCAAAGCATTACTGACTTGCTATATTTGTGAATCTCTTTCTCTTGAATAAATCGTCCAATTTTTCTGAAACTGTTGTAAGGTGGGCATGTCATTTTGATTTTTGTAAGTTATCGATGTGGGCGTCACAGACATAGAGAGAGAGTGTGTGTGCAAGTTATTTTGCTGTTAAACAATCATCGGTCTTGTTATGGCACGGCCTTTGCCTCTGCACAGTTTAATACACTGTTAGTTGAAGTGTGGTACGTGATGGACGTAGTACTGCTGTCTTGACGTGTGACTGTGTCTGTTACATATAGAAAAAATTATTGTAAACAACAGCAAGGATGAATGTAAAGGCGAATAGAAAATAAATTTAGAATTTTTTTAAATTTTTTTTAATTTTATTTTTATTTAAGAGAAGAAGTTTGAGGTAAGACTACAGCATTGCGCAGCTAGTTCGTCTAAATGTTCATTGTCAGCTAGTTAACTTTTTTCACTTGCTCGTAGCTGAGAGAAAGGCGACGCCACTTTCCTGAGTCATGCCTTAATGTGTCAACTGATTCACCTGTTCGGTCTTTATAGAAATTCTCTGTTAACGCCGGCCGGAGTGGACGAGCGGTTCTAGGTGCTTCAGTCTGGAACCGCCTGACCGCTACGGTCGCAGGTTCGAATCCTGCCTCGGGCATGGATGTGTGTGATGCCCTTAGGTTACTTAGGTTTAACTAGTTCTAAGTTCTAGGGGACTGATGACCTCAGATGTTAAGTCCCATAGTGCTCAGAGCCATTTGAACCATCTCTGTTATCACTGTACTCTTTTTAAATCATTGTTCGTTATGATAAGCATAGCACTGTTCAGGTCAATGTTATGTGTGAAGATCACACGAAGTCTTACACTGTCTTTTTGAATGTATACCTCTTCCTAAAATCGTTGTCTTGGAGTATCATTTCATAGGAATAATTACTCTCCCCAGCCCATGTTTATAGAAGGTTTCTCATTACGCATTACGACATTGCACCATGTGGTATGCAACAGTTTGAATATTATTTGGGAATTTTATTTAAAGATAGTAATCTAGCTTAGATGCTGTCTGCTTGCTGTTTGCTGTTATGCTTTCGAGTAATCTGATACAATGATGTCTTGATGCGAGGTAAGTGGAAATTTTGATTAGGGCCAGATAATTGTTTCACTTTAGTTGCGCATTTAATACATATGCAAGTTATAATCAGACCAGTTACAGTTCAATTCAAATTAGGTTCTGTTTAGTCAAAGGTTAGAATATTAGTTTAAGTTGGATAACAGGTTGTAGGTACATAGTATTGGTTATAAGTAGACTTTGTATAGAGTGGGAGGTAAATTTGGGCTAAATTTCATACAAAAAAGTGGGGAACTTACACATTTTCTGCCAGGGTAGTTCGTTGGTTCTTTTTGTGCTATGTAGTCAGATAGTATTGGTTTTCTCAAAAGCAAAAAATATCGTTGCGCTAATTTACTAATGTTTTACTTCTTTTTCAGGCAATTCATTTAAAATTTTGTGTTCAATTTGCGAAATTTTGTGGCGTGTGACAAATATCGATTATTTTATTGTGTAAACAGCTGGCATAATAGTACAGATTCTGTGTGAATTTCATTCATTGTTGAGTATTTGCGTGTATCACACTACAGTTTTTTTCGTTTGTTTGGCCATTGTAGCAATTTTCTTTTTACAATAGTGTTTCATCATGTTTGGCACAATAGCAAACAATATGAAAGTCCGTCGTAGCACAAAACAACAGAGGGTTTTACAAAATAATGAATCGGTACAGGATGAGATAAAATAATTCTAGCGACTATCAACTATCAATAGTTTACATGATACAGCAGAAAATCCAGCGGTTCCACAATTATTACTCAATTTAGAGAACAATAATGAAACAACAAACGATGGGTAATGAACACGCTAATTCTGAAATTGAGTGGGTCGGCAATAAGCCGCCAGAGTCTAGCGAAAGCTTACAAAATTCGCCACAGTCATGCGAAAGTGTATAACAACTGGTAACAGATGCATCAGAATAAGATTTTGCGTCAATGTCTTTTGGACGAAAGCAATCCGCATCTATTTTTGTAAACAGTTATGAAGAATCACACTGCGCGAAACTGACAAATTTTCTAGAATCAGTTCGTGAAGAAATGAAATTGAAAATACAAAATTTGTCAGTTGAGATTAGGGAAAAAATTAAAAATGACCTTCAATCAATAATTTGTAGTTTCGTACCTACATTACGTAACCTTGAAGCAGAACACGAATCCAAGAAAACAAGCCCTCATAATGACAAGGACGAATTGTTGGCTAAAATCAACGCTGTATTTCCCAGAGCTATATTCACACAGATAAAAGATGAGAACGAACAGCTTAACATACGATAAAATAAATTAGTGAACAAGTGGGAACTTTGACATTAAATTCCGAACAAGAAAAAGAGCAATTAAGTGCAGTTAAAGAAAAAGTTGATGACCTGACAACGAAAACAGCAAATCTGTCTGCAGGTAGAGATTCAAATAATACAATGTCAGTACAGTTTTCAAACGCATCAGAATACCTCTAATTAGTAAATTTTACAGACAACCAGGAGAGAACTGTTAGGGGAAATAAGCTTTATAGGAACACTGTGAATGAAAAAATCGAGCGTATTGAAAGAAAGCTTAACCCCGAAGACGAAAAGGACAAATTTGATCGTTTACATTCGGATTAAGAAAAGTTTGGTGACCATTTAAATTTATAGCGGTTAGGTGATTTTCCACGAGAACAGTACCACACATCCAAATACAACAATGGTTCGTCGTGCATATAGAGAACCTTTTGGTTCACACAAAACTGGAAACTTCGATTACACTTTTTGACAGTACATAAATTCAAAGTTTTCAGGAATTGCAGCAACGAAATTCACCCAAGCTTGGATTGATCAGTTCCTATATTTTTTACCACCAAACAGGCCACTTGAGCTCAAATTAGAATTTCTCTGCGATTATTTATAAAATGAACCTTCAGCAAAAATGCGCTCAATACTGAGAGATTTCCAAAGGGTAAATTATTTTTACCGAACACTTTTGTCAGCCAACTGGTCGCAGGCCACACAAGATCGGTCAAAACATAGCATTGTAAGATTACGAAACTTTGAACAATCTAACTTCCCCAGCCCAGCAAAATACTTTGAAGACATAGTATGCAGAAATCAGTACTTATTAAACCCACACAGTCCATCAGAGCTTTTTTACACATTTGAAACACGTAGTTTTGACCGGTAGACGTAAAGATGATTTCAAAGCATTTGTAACATTACTTCAGGAACTGGAATTGGACAGTGACAACAGCTGAAAGAGGAAACACAATAATAATCACAACAGAAAATACATCAAGCAAAATTCTTTAATTAGTTGTGAAAACAAAAACTGTCGGAACTCGCACAACAAACACAACCCCAGAAACAATTACCGGTACACAGGGCGCGCAAATTGGCCTCCTTCACAGACTGCTAGCAAAACGGCGTGACGTCATTAGGAATACGGGAAGCGAGAAGGGAGAAACTACACCCGCATTGTTAATGCAAGCAAATTCCCAATCCCTGAGTTAAAATAAAGAAAATGCACTTCCTTGTAAGCTATTTTTTGCTGAATGCAAAATTGCTTGATATAAAACAGCTGATATCGTTAACCATCGATTTCCGAAAGATTAGAGAACTACAGCTCAAACCGAAAAATAAAAGAACTACAGCGCAAATGGGTGTCACGCAGTGAAAGAACAAATGGTTCAAATGGCTCTGAGCACTATGGGATTTAACATCTGAGGTCATCAGTCCCCTAGAACTTAGAACTTCTTAAACCCAACGAACATAAGGACGTCACACATATCCATGCCCGAGGCAGGATTCGAACCTGCGACCGTACCAGTCGCGCGGTACCGGGCTGAAGCGCCTAGAACCGCTCGGCCACCACGGCCGGCAGTGAAAAAACAGGTTCTGTTAATATGAATAATGCAAGTATCTGTTGAGATAATTTTCTTCTAGAAGATTCTGAGTGGATCTAAAAAAATTAGCTTTTCGGTTGCCTTTGAAAAGGTAACTACAAAAAAAAAAAATCCAAATTGGCATGGAGTCGGGTTCGAGGTTTTCGCATGCACTAGCAAGGACAACGTACAGATAACCGCCAGATATTCATCTGCTTTAGAAACAGGTTTCTACGTATTGCCGACATCGGTTTTGGAAGCACTGGCGTATTGTCTTTTATAGCAGTTACTAACGTTTCATTTCCACAACAATAATAATGCTATTCTAAAATACATTTGCTTTTTTTTAAATAAAGTAACACGAGCAAAGATCACCGATGCGAAAAAAGAAGAGTATGTACTTTACTTTATAAGGTTTATCTCCGAAGAAAATTAAATCTGCTCAGTCGGATAGCACACGTGGAAGAAACCAGATTAAACACTGAAGTACAACTATTGAGGGAAGAAAACTACGTTTTGAAAGGAAGTAACAAGGTCATGAAAGCGAGCTATTAGAAGTACTTTGTGGAAGCAGCCTCTTTAACATCTACATGACTACTCTGCATTTCACAATTAAGTGCCTGACAGAGTGTTCATCGAAACACTTTCAAACCGTTTCTCCACCATTTCTCTCTCGAAAAGGCGGGAAAAACCAACTCTTAAATCTTTCCGCCCGAGTTATGATTTTCCTTATTTTATTACAATGGTCATTTCTCCATGTATATGTGAGCGCCAACAAAATATTTTCGGATTCGGAGGAAAAAGCTGGATACTGAAGTTTCTTGAGAAGACCTTCTTTGTTTTAATGATTGCCACACGAATTCGCCTATTACATCCGTGGCACTCTCTCCCCCATTTCGCGATAGTAAAAAACGAGCTGCCCTTCTTCAGACTTTCTTGATGTCCTCTGTTAATCCTCTCTGATGAGGATCCAACACTACACAGCAATACTTGAGAAGAGGGCGGACAAGGGTGCTGAGGTCAATCTCTTTAGCAAACCTGTTGCATTTCCTTAGTGTTCTGCCAATCAATCACAGTCTTTTGGTAGCTTCCTCCACAACATTATCTACCAAATGTGATAGTTCCAATTTAAGTTATCTTAGTTATAATCTCTAAGTATTCAGATGAATTCTCAGCCTTTAGTTTTTTTATGATTTATTGTGACCTTTTATTACCCATGTGGATGACTTCACACTTTTAATTATTTAGAGTCGGTTGGCAGTTTTCTTCTGCAATAAAACAACAAATTAGATATAATATAATTTTGTCTCAGTGTTTCACGACACGCCAGATTCGATCTTGCACTGATTCAGGGTTCAGTCTAAGAGAAACGTCTTGTGAATTCAGATTATGTCACCCGTAATGACTGGATCTCCACAATCTGCAGAGGTGATCTCACTTCTCCTTTTGTTGACTGGTTCGATAAAATAGAGGAGTTGGGAGTGAAATTTGCACAAAATTTTTTCTCACTAAGTAGCGCTAAAAACCTTAGTTAGAATAAGGTATATGAACACCTTCGTTAGAATAAGGTATCTGAACGCACATTCTGAAACAAAAAACATAAAAACTTGCTGCGAAGAAAGATCTTCAACGAGTTGCGTCGTGATCTTCCTGAGATACAATTAGTATTTATTAATACAGTAAGATGTTCAAGCTCCTAATATTAAATCTTTAAAGGTGACTATTATTATAACAACAACTTGTTAGTTTATTTTAGTTTTAGATTGAAGCGATGCTTAATAATGAGCGTCAGTAATTATCAACGTACAGTGCGTGAAGCAGGTATTAAACTCTCTTGCACCGTGGTAGAACAGTATTTCCACTGAGTCATACGCGTTAGTCCACAGTAGTGCGACCTCCCGGAATGGCGTACCTGATCGTTTTTAGTTACCTTGACCGGTATAAACGGGATAACCGACGTCTTCTCGCAGCTGAGTAATGATTAATGTGATAGAAGTAATTTGCGGAGCTCTGTCTACGAACATAATAACAAACACCACTGCAACTACGATAATAAGAACAAGTGTAAACGTAACTGTCGTAACAATCAAATTAATCTAAGACAGTACTCTAACTCACATTCTATTCATGTTGATTGTCATGGGCACAATTCAGGTAGATCAAATCCGCAAAATACGTGGCACAGCAACAGTCATAGAAATCAACATCATAAATCACCTCGTATGTAAGGGATCTTCTAGGATTCGTAGCACTGTACACGACAATGTTCTGGAAATTGAAACTATTCGGACGCACAAGACCAACAGACTCCATCGTATTCTACATATCAAAACGTAAACAGAATAGTTCTATTTACTAAAGTTAAACCCAGATGATAGAACTGCATGTCACCTACTTCGAAAATATTCCTTGCATTACAGCGTACAGCAACAGTAAGCGATAAACAATGCTGTTGCAACACATGCCAGAGCGATTTTTGACAAGAAATATAGAGGAAGTTGAGACGGACATTTTGATACAGGACATTTGTGGTTTATCAAGTCGGAAAACTACCTCAAACTGGCCTACAAAAAGCAGCTAAGATAGAGCGCACGCGCGTCGCGTCAGATTTTCAATATTCTCGCGATGTCTTCGCGCAAACTTTTAGTCCTAGACAAAAATAAACAGGACGTTTTTTGTAGCAAATTTAATTTAGTTTAATTGTGTACTGAAACACGTTGTCGTTGGAGTGTGCGGTTTTCGAGTTATTAAAGGAAAACGCACAAAAGTGATATTAAACCTGTTCTGTCTCGGAAACCATTCGCTATAGGGAATATGTCCATATTACGTTTTTTGTTCAGAATCACTAGTACTATAACTTCCCAAAGCATGTAAATTTCCTCCTGACTCACCCTGTAGAGATATAAAACATATTCTACCACTTTTGATAAGATATACAGGGTGTTAGGATGTTAATTGTGTCGTCAGGGAAAAAGAGTTATAGGTCCTTTGAGGTTTTCAGGATCTGTTAAGAGGTAGTGCAGTTGTGTTTACTGAAGTGAAATATTTACAATTATAACTATGAGGTGTTGTTTATTTGGAAATAAGTGGACGTAAACATAGCAGGGAATTGTTATTTGAAGCGTATATTGAGATGAAGACAGCAAATAACATTAATGTTGCAATAGGATAATGAGATTTATGTTGATTAGATAGCAGAGATGATAAGATTTATGATGCATACTGTAAAAGACTGACACAATGATTACGATGGTAAATGTAGAGAAAGAGTAAGTGAGTAATGGTTAGGGCATCTCGGCCCTGTTTCTTGTTATAGTCAATTTTTATGCCATGTGGATGCATTTCGTGTTTATAAGCGTAAAAGATAAGTTTTTGAAAAGATGTGGCTAGATGACAATAGTGAATGAAGGTAACGTTATCTGTGACAACACAGTTATTCCTTTGATTCCGAGTTTATCTGATGCAAATTATTTAATCTGTTACTAAACATACAGTGTCATTTTTTTCATCGGAGCAACACAGCTTGTAACAGTAATGCAAATTTTACAGTAATTCGATAAGTATACATTTTTGCCTCTACTTGTGCACGAAAAATATTTTACAAAGATTTGCCTCAGTGTTGATTGATACGCTGTACAGTGACACACTCTTTTAGGATATGGTACATCACAGAACTTTTTATGTCTTGTCTTCGAGGTAGTGTCTATTTTTGTTTGTTAATAATGTCGAATGACATTTTTTCCTGATTTGTATATAGTTACATGCAAGCAAAATTTAGCTTCTACTTGATTCTGTAGAACTAGTCTGTCTTTGCTTTGTCTAACTGATAAACTTTAGGTATGTATGAAACGATGTCATAACAATATCGCCCATAAGTCTAGTTGTTTGGAAAATTTGGAAGTAAAGATAAAATTTATGCCTCGCGAGGTGTGACATGGGTAGACAATATACTTGGAATGAAAAAATAATAATAAAATAAAAATAAAAAGCATTAAGAGATATGAGATGCAGTAAGTATGTAGGATACTACTGATGATTTTTTTTTTACATTTCATTTTTATTCTTTTTGCCATGGCATAGGATAATATTGTTTTATCTATATTTTTCAATTAACGTGTGTAACATTACAGATTAACTACGTTCTTATATTTATATATGGTGGAACGTAATAACATGCATTGCTTTAGGTTATGCAATTTTCAGATTGCTTTGCCTCTCATACTTATGTCATTTATTGAGTTTTTTATAATGCATATTCTCCATGTAAACGGTAACTGTAGGATGATGTGCCATTAGTACGATAATTATGTTAATTGTAGTGCTGTAGTGAGGCCTCATAAGACATAAAAGATGTGTAATTAGTCATGGAATAAATGTAAGGAGGAAGCAAAGAGCAAAATGTAAGAAAGGAAATCATACAACATATACATGTGCAACGAAATGTTTAAAAGACGAATTTGAGATGAAATGATTGGGTAGGGTAAATATCAGATGAAATATGTTTAGATAGGGCAAAGATGTCAAATGGTTAGGTAGGGCAATGGAGCTAAATAATATATACTTATAAAAATGTATGAAATATATGACAGAAAGAAGCAAAGAAATAAAGTAAGGAGCAGTATTTGTGGGAAGTTTGATGAAGTTATGGTTAAAGTAATTAAGAGGTGTACAAACTGAAGGATGAAATTTAACTCAATAGCAAGCTAATTACTAACTGCATTAGGTATAATAATAGACTAACGTTTGACTGATTGCATAAAGTATTCTCTGATGTGGACCTTGGTTACATCCTAATCCATGTTTTTCCTAATTATATGTTTGTGTTCTCGTTATCTGTGCCTGTAACCACTATCCTCATTCGTTTATTTCTTGTGTTTGATAACTGTCCTTACGTGTATATCCCTACCTTAATCCCTGTATTTTCGTGTCTTTTACTGATGAACGTCCATACACATTTATTTGAATATATTTAGATTTTTTTGTAACTAATTCTCTACATGTATAACAATTGTTTCTAATCATGCTTATTACTATAGCCTGTTTAACATGGTTTACTTGTCTGATGTTTCTGAAATTCACTTGCTTTTTTTAGACATAGTAATCTATTGTTACCATTACACTACGTGTGTACATGTACAGTCGTGGACAAAACGAGCGAGACCCCTCGCCTTTTCGTTATGCTGGACTGCACAACTTTAAAGTCTGCTACACAGCATAACAGGCAAGGCGACGAAGTGCTACCAACATACTGCGCACAGGCGTGAAATTGAAAAACTATCCGAAATTTGTCAGACTGTTTTCAATCATTTGTAAGACAAATCGATGCTGATTAGTGTCTTAACCGCAACACCTAAATATACGATATAAATGAAAGAAGAAACGCTAATTAGTATGTACTGTACTAATAAAAATGAATTTCAGCTTATCGAGATAACGTAACTGTTTTAGTAAGACAAAGCATCCCAATAGCAAAATATTATGCGCATTCGCCCGCGAAATGGTCTGTGTCAATGTTCAGACCAGTCATACTGGATTACGGTTGCTGACCTACCATGAAAGTGTCCAAATTTAGCAATGCGTGAAGATTCATAACGAAATTCTGTTAAAAATTATTCAGTGCCACACTTAAGTCAATGCAATTATTAACAGAAGCGGAAAAAGTAGGCAGTAACAAGTATGAAATTCTACAAGAATTTCATATCGACATGCACGGGGCGCCGGTACAGAATAAAGATAGCAATAAAATGTATTGGGGGTGCGAGAATTTCTTAAAATTCCTTTACTGATAGTCATCTGCCTCCATAGAGATTGGAACCGAAAACAAACCAGACCTCCCTTGCAGTAGCAAACACCTTTCACTACACTAGCAGACAACCTAGGCAAACAGCCCTCTATTATTACCCCAGACATGAATAAACCGGAAATTTCACAATCAAAATGGCAAAATTATCTGCAGTTTCTGTTGCACAGAGCCTTCTGGACTCAAAAACATGAATCGTCTACCTTTATGTCACCGCTTATGTGACAATCATTTGGGATGTTTATCTAAAAACAAAAAACTGTTATTAGCAAGTAAATTTAGTAGGATAATTCTGCACCACCCCAGGAAATAAACGGCGACGTAGGTGCAAAACGTATTCTAAAATGTTTCGAATTCTCCATTAGACGTGCCACAGCCAGAAAACGTTCATTAGCCGAAGTGTTCCTTAAGGTAGCTAGCAATGGGAATGCTCGCACATCTAAAACGCGAAGGCATTAATAATGGGATCTGAATTACCCCGTGTATAGGCATCTGGATTTTATTTGCATTCCTGTAAACGTGATTTTGATCGAAAGCGTAGATACGATTAATATGCTGATGTATCGACTGCAACTGGAACATTTCGAATAAAGAGCAGGGGAAATTATTATGCGGCCCTCATCTTCAGTAACTGTGGTAGCTATTTTCGTTGTTAGGATTTCGTCACGTAAATCGGTAAAAATGGAACCCTACTAGTCACACTTTCTTGATCGTCTATCTGTCTACCGAACCCTTAAAACCCGTTTACGTCGAGTACGGGTAGACATAATAGGCGGAAGTGAGTCGCACTTCCTGCGGTATACGGTCCCTTGGTGGTGTAAAAAACTGAGCTATGTCAACGGAATCTAAAGATACGGCCGTTTATGTAAAGAAAATTTACGCGAAAGGTCAAAAAATGACTTTAAGAACTATGCCACCAAACTGCTTAGGTCATCAGTCCCCTAGATCTAGAACTACTTCAACCTACCGAACCTAACACACATCCATGCGCGGGGAAGGATTCGAAGTGACGGGGCAAGCAGCCGCGCGATCCGCGATATGACGCCGCTGAGCGCATGGCTATCCCTCGCCAGCAAGCTGTTAATATCATCTGGTGTTACTAAAAAGTTATTCACTTCTGGTGAATCATTTTCTGCGCAGTTCGTTTAAGAATAAATAGCTAAAATATATTTGATGTTACGGAAGAGGAAGGACGCCTAATTCATGTCCTCTTACCTTTATTCATGATGTTAGATTCGCAATTTGAGCACACGTACTATCCATAACCACACTTTAGATCCAAGTCATAGTCACAGATATGCGAATGCAACACATTGGCTTATACTTGAGGTATTTCGTTTTTCATGAAGTGGTGGCAGACGATGCTGTGGCGTCTTCAACATCTACATCTACATTTATACTCCGCAAGCCACCCAAAGGTGTGTGGCGGAGGGCATTTTACGTGCCACTGTCATTACCTCCCTTTCCTGTTCCACTCGCGTATGGTTCGCGGGAAGAACGACTGCCTGAAAGCCTCCGTGCGCGCTCTAATCTCTCTAATTTTACATTCGTGATCTCCTCGGGAGGTATAAGTAGGGGGAAGCAATATATTCGATACCTCATCCAGAAACGCACCCTCTCGAAACCTGGCGCGCAATCTACACCGCGATGCAGAGCGCCCCTCTTGCAGAGTCTGCCACTTGAGTTCGTTAAACATCTCCGTAACGCTATCACGGCTACCAAATAACCCTGTGACGAAACGCGCCGCTCTGCTTTGGATCTTCTCTATCTCCTCCGTCAAACCGATCTGGTACGGATCCCACACTGATGAGCAATACTCAAGTATAGGTCGAACGAGAGTTTTGTAAGCCACCTCCTTTGTTGATGGACTACATTTTCTAAGGACTCTCCCAATGAATCTCAACCTGGTACCCGCCTTACCAACAATTAATTTTATATGATCATTCCACTTCAAATCGTTCCGCACGCATACTCCCAGATATTATACAGAAGTAACTGCTACGAGTGTTTGTTCCGCTATCATATAATCATACAATAAAGGATCCTTCTTTCTATGTATTCGCAATACATTACATTTGTCAAACTTAAGGGACAGTTGTCACTCCCTGCACCAAGTGCCTATCCGCTGCAGATCTTCCTGCATTTCGCTACAATTTTCTAATGCTGCAACTTCTCTGTATACTACAGCATCAACCTCGAAAAGACGCATGGAACTCCTGACACTATCTACTAGGTCATTTATATATATTGTGAAAAGCAATGGTCCCATAACACTCCCCTGTGGCACGCCAGAGATTACTTTAACGTCTGTAGACGTCTCTCCATTGATAACAACATGCTGTGTTGTGTTTGCTAAAAACTCTTCAATCCAGCCACACAGCCACACAGCGCGAGTTTCTACCGTGCTAGCTATCTCCGCACATCAGCTGAGCGAACTTGCGAAGTATGTTGGTAGCACTTCGTCGCGTTACCTGTTATGCTGTGTAGCAGAGTTTAAAGCTGTGCGGATCAGCATAACGAAAAGGCGAGGGGTCTCGCTCGTTTTGTCCACGACTGTACATATGAACAATTATGTAAAATCTTATAACTCCAGTCTTACTATAGGTAATTGTGTATTGTAAATGTAACAAATTGTAAATGATTAATCATTCGCCACGATGATTGAGACTTGCCAGGGCAGAAGAAGCATGTCTCCTGATTATATACTGCAATATTCTCTGCCAAATGTTGACATACTTCACCGATACAAGCTGCAATTGACTTTTATAAGAAAGTCTTCGATACTAAAAGAAGGCTTTGGAGTTATCAATGGATCTACAGTTTGCTTCAAGCAGATGCTACTACATATTTTACTGTTTGTGCAAGTATTGGATTGTCACCTGAGACCTGTGCTTAGTCTCACTGAATCTGCTTCCACATAACCTCCCACAACAGTGACCTAACTGCAACTGGTTAGAGAAAGTTCGGTCATTTCTGTCAAGGACACTCTTCTATCTACTTCCATCATGCAGATTACTACTGCAATACGTGTCTGTGCTTCAGAAATGTAGGCCTTGTGTGGTATACTAGCCGGCCGGTGTGGCCGTACGGTTCTAGGCGCTCCAGTCTGGAACCGCGTGACCGCTACGGTCGCAGGTTCGAATCCTGCCTCGGGCATGGATGTGTGTGATGTCCTTAGGTTAGTTAGGTTTAAGTAGTTCTAAGTTCTAGGGGTACTGATGACCACAGATGTTAAGTCCCATACTGCTCAGAGCCATTTGAACAATTTTTTGTGATATAACATTCTGGAACTGACTTCCTGTGTGCTATAAAAATAGTGTAGATGACCAATACTACTTACTACAATATAAAATGTGACATATGAAATTTCAAAATAGCCTTGTGCACAACGTTCTAACAGACAGAATGAAACATGGTAACCTACCTGTGCTGAATTCTATTGATTACTTCATTCACATACAAAATGTGACATATGAAGTTTCAAAATAGCCTTGTGCACAACGTTCTTACAGACAGAATGAAACATGATAACCTAGCTGTATTGAATTCTATTGATTACTTCATTCAAGTGTTCTTGAATTCTTTAAAAAATTTTGTTACTTGTAGTTCTTCAACTCATATTCTTATAAAGCTATTTTTCTCTTGGTATTTGTAACATGTTTTGTATGTTCGTGTTCATGTTGTTTAGAATTTTGTCCTCGTCACATGAGTCTCTGAAATGACAGTCACGCAAAATTCTACTCGGGGAAGGTGGAGGATATGTAAGGCGGGTATGTAATTTTGATTTTTGTAAGTTATCGATGTTTACGTCAGAGAGAGAGCAAGTTATGTTCCTGTTAAACAAAGCTTGGTCCTCTTGTGGCACAATCTTTCCTTCTGCAGGGTCTGATATATTCTTAGTTGAAGTGTGGTAGGTGATGGATGTATTCGGCGGTCCTGTGTTGACTTGTGATTGTATCTGTTAGATGTAAAAACATTTATTGTAAAGAACAGCAAGGGGGAATATGATACATACGAGGGCTGTTCAATAAAGAATGATCATAATTTTTTTTGACAACATACCTTTACTCATCCTCATAATTTTGATGGTCCTTCTCAAAGTAGTCTCTCACGAATGTGAAACACTTGTCCCAGCGTTTCTGCCAGTCG
Organism: Schistocerca americana; assembly: GCF_021461395.2. Taxonomy (NCBI): domain Eukaryota; kingdom Metazoa; phylum Arthropoda; class Insecta; order Orthoptera; family Acrididae; genus Schistocerca; species Schistocerca americana. The sequence continues at coordinate 571,678,250 of NC_060123.1, forward strand.
TCAAATACATACTAGAAACCATATTTTGAGAAGTCCTTCAAAATCGCCTCCGCAGCCTTCACCACTGCTTCTGATCACTGGTAATGACTCCCACGAAGGCGTTTCTTCATGTTAGGGAACAGGAAAAAGTCACATGGGGTTAAATCTGGATTATAGGGAGGGTGAGGGATGTACTTCGCGTTGATTTTTGCTAGATATTCAGCAACAACATTGGCAACATGCGGCCACGCATTATCGTGCTGCAGCATCCAGGCTGCTTCACGGAAATGTGGTCTTTTGCGCCTGATATGGACTTGCAATGTTTTCAGGACACCCCTGTAGTGTTTTCCAGTTACTGATGTGTGTGCAGGTACAACATGCTGATAAGCCATTCCATGATTATCAAAGAATGAGATGACCATAACTTTCTCAGCAGAAGCAACCACTGTTGCTTTTTTCGGGGTTGGTGATGAAGCAGATTTCCACACTGAGCTTTATTGTTTTCTCTCAGGATTCAGGATCAAAATGATGTAGCTAAGGTTCATCAGCAGTGATTACATTTGAAAGAAACTCCGGATCTTCCTCTGACATCAACTTTAATTACATGTAGACTTGCACGTGAATGTCCTTTTGTTCGGGAATCAACCGCCTTGGAACCCTTCGCCCACAAACACGTGTCATGTGTAATTTTTCTGCCACAAAAGTGTGGGTGGCACCCAATGAAATGTTCAGCATTTCAGAAAGTGATCTTAGGGTAATTCGTCAATCCTCTATCTCACTGACAGCAGCAGTGTTGATCTTTTCTTCAGTAAGAGCAGTAACTGGAGCACTGGGTCCACCTTCCTTTGAAACTAATTGTCTCCCCTCTTTAAACATTTTAAACCATCTTCGAGCTTTGCTGTAGGGAAGAACAAACTCACCATAGGTCTCATGTAACATTGTACAGGCCTCAGATGAAGATTTGTTAAGACGAAAGCAAAATTTGAAAGCCGCATATTGTTCCTCGCATGTTACTTCCATTGCAGCGGTAGGCGATATTGAACATGTCTGACCTTACCTGCCTCTTCACAGGCGGGAACCAGGAGTCCCAATAATGAACCTACTACGGCGTGTTTGTTGCACATTAAGCTAACAGAATATCATAAGATTACATTTTAGCGAGAGAAATTATGACCATAAAAATTATGATCATTCTTTATTGAACAGCCCTTGTATGTATATATTTAAAAATATTCAATATTTGTATTCTATTGCCTTCCACTATATATATCCAGCTTAGCGCTTGTCTGGTCACTGTATCCAGCCTAGCCGCTGTCTAGTTACTGTTCGCTGTAGTGCTTTCGAGAAATCTGGAACAGTGTTGTCATAACGCGTGGAAAGCGGAAATTCTGATTAGGGCCTGATAATTGTTTTAGTTCAGCTGCGCATTTAATATAGAGGTGAGTTGTGTTTAGACCAGTTACAGTTCAATTTAAATTAGGCTCTGTTTAGTGAAAGGTTACCATACGAGTTTAAGTTGGATAATAGATTTTGGGTATATAGTTTTGGTAATGCGCAGACTTTTATAGAATGGGAGGTAAATTTGGACTAAATTTCGTACAGAAACACATAGTGGGGAACTTGTACTGTAACTCTTTATTTATCTGCACATATAGCTGACACCACCAATTTTTGTTCCATTAGGAAAATTCCTTCTGGTGCGTCGTTTCTTTATCTTGGAGTATATAATTCATTTTTGTGTTTATTTTTTCTTCTTTTTATATAAATTGCATGTTTTATATATTTACTTAATATTTGTGTCGTAGTCTATTTATATGTAATTAATTCTATACATTCTGCTTCGCAACAAGTTAAATAAATAAGGTTCCGTTACGTAGTTTATAACTCCACTGCTCACTGTCAAAAAATCTTCGACAGGATGTCACTTGCAGGCGCGAACAGAAAATGTCATTACAACAAGAGCAAGTATCTGCCGTTCAGCATCACAGATAGTAAATGTACTAGAATACTAAACACTCTACAGTACAGAGACAGACAGACAGCGCAGGAACAGCAAAAATTTACAAGGCCCAGCACAACCAGGCGTATTTTGTGCTTTAGTAGCGACATAGCTGGTTATCTGCTGGCAAGATGAGATGCTATCTAAGGCGTAACGTGAGCTTGTGACAGTTTTGTGAGCTGACACTTATATGAAGGTGGATTGGTTAAACAACTCTACAGATCTCAGGACACTTCAGGTAGTTTTTTTTGCTTCCATATTCGTTGTCTTTGCCAAAACGCAGCCAAGCTGTCACATTGCAAGCTAATCTATACCTAAATTAAATATGTTAAACGTATTCGCAATTGCTAGTATGGACAACCATCAGCAATTTAATGACATGACAGCAATGAAAATTTGTGCCAGACCGCGACTAGAATTCAGATTTCCCGCTTATCGCTAGCGGTCACCTAACAATTTTTTTTATCTCTTTTTGGTCGTTTTCGTTCGTTGCATCTGCTCGGGGCGGACGTCGCAAGACACCCGTTTCAGTTCGTCGTTGATCCATTAACTCAGTTGTTTCATTACAGACGGCAGAGCTGAGCTACTGTGCAGGCATACCATTGGGATAACCAAGCACGACTCGCAACCCGACCCAAATTCAGTGTGTCGTCAACCATGCGTCTACTACGTGTACTCTTACATCCAGTATGTAAATTCTAGTACAAGGGAAACATTTTATTTGAAAATTGCGTACCCGGTGTCCATGGATAAATAAGACATATTGCAGTGACTGTGTTATTCTGAATACGATACAAAGTTCCTTTGGACATGCATGCATGCCAAATAGTAAGGCCACAGCTCGCGATAAGCGGGCAATCCGGGTTCGAGTCCATGTCAGGCAGAAATTTTCATTATCGCCATTCCATTCTACAGCTGATTACCTCACTACACCTTGTGTTATGCAAAAGTTTGAATACTCAGAGTTTCAGTTTTTGAATATTGCTTTAAATTTTTTTTTTAAAAAAGTAGAAATCTAGCTTAACCGCTGCCTGCTTACGTTCCGCTGTTGTGCTTTCGAGAAATCTGCAACAGTGTTGTCATAATGCAAGGTAGGTGGAAATTTTGACTAGGGCCAGATAATTGTTTTACTTCAATTGCGCGTCTACACCACTGCCCATTAAAATTACCACACCACGAAGATAACGTGCTACAGACGCGAAATTTAACCGACAGGAAGAAGATGCTGTGATACGCCAATGATAAGCTTTTCAGAGCATTCACACAAGGTTGGCGACGGTGGCGACACCTACAACGTGCCGACATGAGGAAAGTTTCCAACCGATTTCTCATACACAAACAGCAGTAGACAGCCGTTGCCTGGTGAAACGTTGTTGTGATGCCTCGTGTAAGAAGGAGAAATGCGTACCATCACGTTTCCGACTTTGATAAAGATCGGATTGTAGCATATCGCGATTGCGGTTTATCGTATCGCGACATTGCTGCTCGCATTGGTCGAGATCCAATGACTGTTAGTAGAATATGGAATCAGTGGATTCAGGAGGGTAATACGGACCGCTGTGCTGGATCCCAACGGCCTCGTATCACTAGCAGTCGAGATGACAGGCATCTTATCCACGTGGCTGTAACGGATCGTGCACTCACGTCTCGATCCCTGAGTCAACAGATGGGGACGTCTGCAACACAACAACGATCTGCACGAACAGTTCGACGACGTTTGCAGCAGCATGGACTATCAGTTCGGAGACCATGGCTGCTGTTACCCTTGACGCTGCATCACATACAGGAGCGCCTGCGATGGTGCACTCAACGACGAACCTGAGTGCACGAATGGCAAAACGTCATTTTTTCGGATGAATCCAGGTTCTGTTTACAGCATCATGATAGTCGCATCCGTGTTTGGCGACATCGCGGTGAACGCACATTGGAAGCGTGTATTTGTCATCGCCATACTGGCGTAGCACCTGGCGTGATGGTATGAGGTGCCATTGGCTACACGTCTCGGTCACCTCTTGTTCGCACTGACGGCACTTTGAACAGTGGACGTTACATTTCAGATGTGTTACGACCCGTGGCTCTACCCTTCATTCGATCCCTGCGAAACGCTACATTTCAGCAGGATAATGCACGACCGCATGTTGCAGGTCCTGTACGGGCCTTTCTCGATACAGAAAATATTCGACTGCTGCCCTGGCCAGCACATTCTTCACATCTCTCACCAATTGAAAAAGTCTGGTCAATGGTGACCGAGTAACTGGCTCGTCACAATAAGCCAGTCACTACTCTTGATGAAATGTTATATCGTGTTGAAGCTGCATGGGCAGCTGTACCTGTACACGCCATCCATGCTCTGCTTGACTCTATGCCCAGGCGTATCAAGGCCGTTATTACGACCAGAGGTCTGGGTACTGATTTCTCAGGATCTATGCACCCAAATTGCGTGAAAATGTATTCACATGTCAGTTCTACTATAATATATTTGTCCAATGAATACCCGTTTATCATCTGCATTTCTTCTTGGTCTAGCAATTTTAATGGCCAGTAGTGTAATACAAATGGAAGTTGTAATGAGACCAGTTACAGCTCAGTTCAAATTATTTTCAGTGTAGTTAGCATACGAGTTTAGGTTGGATATCAATTTGTGTGTACGTAGTTTTGGTAATATTTTTATAGAGTGGGAGGTAAATGTTTGTTGATATTAGCAATTGCGAATACATTTAATGCGTTTAGTTGAAGGTAAGCCATGAGTCTTACTTGGATAACAGTTTGAGGGTCCATAGTTTGGTAATACGTAGACTTTTTATGATGTGGGGGGTAAATGGATACCTATGTTCACAGTTGCGAACACATTTAATGACCTTCACAAAGGGTGTAGTCACCACAGCGCCCGTTCCTTTAAACATGCATGCATATCCAAAGGTACATTGCATGGAAATTCGGAATAATAATTGCATGGTAATTCGGGATAACACAGACACTGCAATATCATATTTATCCGCCGACACCGGGCATGCGACTTTCACGTAGAATGCCTCACCTGCACAAGAATATAAATAACGGATCTACGAGTACAGGCTGTAGGCGCAAGGTTGACACATATGAAAGTCTGATCCTAAGTTGTAACAGGATGCTCAAATAGTAAGGCGACCGCTTGTAGTAACCGGGATGTACGGGTTCGAATCCCAGTCCGACACAAATTTTCGTTGTCCTCATTCTGTTTTACAGCTGAGGGTTGTACATTTTCTCAATTGCGAATACATTTAATGTATTTCATAACGGCTCTATTCGCGTCAGTGCCTGTAACTTGGATATGCATGCTTGTCCAAAGTAATTTTGCATCGTATTCGGAATAATACAAGCACTGTAACAACCTAGTCGTCGAAATTGGTAAAGGCAAAATAATTTATCATGAGGAGGTAACTTTTTGCAGCTGTATGACTGTTTCAGTATATATTAAAACCAGTTTCTTGTATTACGTGTAGTAGACTACGGCACACTACCAAGCAGGGTGGCGCAGTGGTTAGCACACTGGATTCGCATTCGGGAGGACAACAGTTCAAATCCGTCTCTGGCCATCCTGATTTAGGTTTTCCGTGGTTTACCTAAATCAAAAATGACTCTGAGCACTATGGGACTCAACTTCTGAGGTCATTAGTCCCCTAGAACTTAGAACTAGTTAAACCTAACTAACCTAAGGACATCACACACATCCATGCCCGAGGCATGATTCGAATCTGCGACCGTAGTGGTCTCGCGGTTCCTGACTGCACCTAGAACCGCACGGCCACTTCAACCGGCTTCCCTAAATCATTTCAGGATAATGCCGGGATGGTTCCTTTGAAAGGGCACGCCCGATTTCCTTCCCAATCCTTCCCTAATCCGAGCTTGTGCTCCGTCTCTAATGACCTCGTTGTCGACGGGACGTTAAACACCTCCTCCTCCTATGGCACACTCTGCTACACTGCAGGAAAAAAATGCTGCCTGCGATGTCTGTTAACCTAGTGCGAGTCCCATGGTCCGCAGATATGTATCTCACTTAGAACAATTATTTCAACCCCCTATGAAGTAACGGGCCAATACCTGTTTTCATAGGCGCCGGTATCGCCAGGTAGTGTGATACAGATACTGTTGTCAATATGTCTGACAATACATGTCTCGCACATGGCAGAGAGTCAAGTAAAGCTGTTATCAACTCAAAGGTTAGCTAGAACACCACTGCGTTTATGAGTAGGAACGGTCCTACCGGAACTAGTACGCTCTTATACTCTGATCTTTAAGCTGACTTACCTTGGTGAAAAATATAGGAGGACGAATATCGTAAAGTTGAAATTTCCTGACACATCAACATTAGGACCTTTGCCTTTCACATGCAAGTGTTCTACCCACTGAGCTACCCATGCACTTCTCACGATACGTCCTTACAGCTTAACTTTGGCACGTACCTCTGTCCTGCCTTTCTTACTTATCCGAGAAAGGCAAAGTTAGGATCTCGGTCCAGCTCACAATTAGGATCAGTCAGGAAGTTTCGTATCTGCGCACTATAATTTTGAGAGAAAATTCACTGTAAAAACATTCTCCTAGGCTGTAGCAAAGCCGTTCCTCGACGATATCCGTACTTCCGGGAGTACTAGTACCGCAAGGTACTTAACAGTACTTCAGCTGAATGAGAAGGCAGGAGATGAAAAACTAGAGAAAGTTCAACTCGTTGAGTTTTTTTAAAGTTTTGCTTTCAGCCAAATACAATTTCTGCCGTACGTTCCGCAATTTTTCATTCGCATTCTCTCTTTCTTTTTTCGATATACCTTATTTGAGAACTGAAGAAGTATGCGACTACATCATTAGAGAAAAATAAACTCAGATAGGACAAGTGTGGTGATGTTTAATTTTCGAATGAACCATTCCGCCATTTACGTAAGCGATTTTAGGAAAGCAAGGGAAATGTGGGTCAGGATGGCCGGACAAGGATTTGAGATATGAGTCGTCTGCAACTTTAGTTGTCCTATCGTTCTAGGTTGAGCCTAATAATATTAGACCCTTGGCAACAGTGTTCAACAGCTGGCAACAGCTTTCAAAACAGATCATGAAGACAATTAGTTTTCATGTACTCCATACTGTGCTAGAAAAATTCGACAGACCGGAAACAGAGCAACGGCTTTAAATCAGAAACGTAAGCGTCCTCTCATACAGAGAAGCATCTACATATTTTGTAATATATCTTAACCATTATTACGTCATAAAAAGTGAGTGAGATTACCAGCACTGTTTCTAACTACAAAGTACAGTGTACGCGAAGCAAAATAGTACACACATTAAAGGTGTGTATACTTCAGGCCACTGATGATACTAAAAAGTTCGAACATATGTGTGAATATATGCCCAACTGACTACACAGATAACACTGTCAATACTGTGCTAATATTCTTGAATGTCGGTCTTTTAGTGATACAGATATGTACGCCGTCCGTCCCAAAACTTCCGAGACTGATTTTACTGGCGTACAAGCGACATGGCAGTAACTACGATGACAGCATAAACTAACAATTGTGAACAACAGATGTGCAATACCGGTACTAGACAAATTCTTCCGCCTAAACTATACGTGGCTACTTTAGCTTCTGGTGTTACTCACGGCAGGTGACTTAATTCTAGACACACACACACACACACACACACACAATCACACTTATACAAAACACATCTAAAATCACAATAATATTTAAACAGGTGTTTATATTGATAAGTTATTTCTCTGTTTTGACTGAACAGTTACGCAGCAATGTTAACTATAGTGAATTTACTTGTGTGAAGTTAACAAAACACATCTAAAATCACAATGATATTTAAACAGGTGTTTATATTGGTAAGTTATTTCTCTGTTTTGACCGAACAGTTACGCAACAATGTTAACTATAGTGGATTTACTTGTGTAAAGTTAACAAAACACATCTAAAATCACAAGTGTTTAGATTGATAAGTTATTTCTCTGTTTTGACTGAATAGTTACGCAGCAATGTTAACTATAGTGGATTTACTAGTGTAAAGTTAACAATTTATAAACTGTTATATATTAACTGTTATATATTAAATCTTTTAGTGTAACTCTAACTAAAAATGTTAATCGGACAAAAACATTACCGTGAAATGTCTGTCGTAGGACTGTAGCTTCAGTGCACGTAACTTTGTAGCTCAGTTTCACTTTTAGCTAGTATATTTTGATATGAAATGATATAAATTAACGAATCCTTATAAAGCAAATTGCAAAATGAGTAAAGGCCGAGAACGTTGACAAATAGCATTCAATTTAACTCAGTACTACAAGTAAGTATTATTTTACCACTCGAGTTTAATAGTAGATCAGAAAACTTGACTGGGATGAAAATTCTGTGTTCAAATGTAAGATAGAATAAATTCTCATTTTATTACTATTATCCTGAAATAACTGATTTAATCACAACGTTCATTGCTCTTTTTATCTGTACATGAAATCTGCTGCATATCGTTTAGTTTCAATGTAGTCACTGATGTGTGGAAAATAATGGCTGCCCCGAGAGAAGTATGAATGTTTCCTTACCTGAGTTATATCTTCTGCAGCAGCTGGCAAGTGCAGGAGTTGTTGATCTTCAGGTATTCTGCGGCCCACAGGAAGCTGCCAAGATGACAAAGAGCTATACTGCAAAAGAACAGACTAATTTTAAAAAATGCTACCAATTCACACTGTCGCTCCGGTGCACCATCTTACTGTACAAACTGCATTGGTAAAGCCCTTCGAAAGGGTGTAAGAAGTAAATTGCAGCTGGATGTGCTGGACAAAAATACAGTAAGCGCAACAACGGACACCTACGTAACTATGTATTAGAGTTGTGTCGTGTCATTTTATTTAAAGTGTCACTTTTGAATAATGTGTGTTTGGCCCTCACATTAAATAAATTGGCAGTAGGTAATCCGTCCCTGCACACTCGCTCAAGTACGATAGATCGATAACAGTTACTGTTATAACGGAGCCCATGCCACTGCTGTAGTTCACGGTCTCCTCTGTCTCTCAGACAAAATAACGCCACTATTCTCTTTGCACACAGTCTCCGCCGATAAACCAAATATTCACGTTGTCGTGATGGAAACCTCCTGTAATTCTCTTTTTCGGACGTCTGGAAAACTTCGCTCGCTTGGTGTCTTCTCTGCTGATCTGTTGTTGATTCTTCAGTCTTGTGTCTTGACTCTTGCGATGTTCTGTCTTGGGCTCCCCTTCTCCGTTGATAATTTTAAGCTCAGTGTCTGTTTTCAAAATTAAGTAAATAATTTTAAAATGCCGCTATAATTATTTGCTGGCAACTTCTTCATCCCGCTCGTCTCTGCACTCTCAAGCTGCTTCCAATGTCTCTGTACTATAATTTTCTTGTTCAAATGTCTGTGAATTCCTAAGGGACCAAACCGCTGAGGTCATCGGTCCCTAGACGTACACACTACTTAAACTTACTTAACGCGAAGGACCACGCTCACACCCACGCCCGAGGGAGGACTCGAACCTCGGGCGGGAGGGGACGCACAATTAGTGACATGGCGCCTCTAACCGCGTGGCCACTCCGCGCGGCCTATAATTTTCTTCCCCGTGTTACAGCTCCCTACTATTGCCGCAAGAAAACAGCCTCTTTTCCTTAAAACTAACGCCCTTTCGCCTCATATAAAGACTTGCTGCTGCCATCCATCTTTACTCTTCAACTACCCAGCTTCTCCTTCAACTGTTTCGTATTCATTTGTCACTTCCCCCTAAATACAATTTTCACAATTTACATTTCTCCTGGTGCGTATATATTATACGCGAATAATACAAAAATGGGGATACAAACATTTATATTATGTATCTTCACATTTGTGTTTGATACATGCACATATAAATACAAATTAAGATGCATGTTACACTGTATCAAAATAACACACAATGTGTGCACGTACGTTATGGAAATGCTGGTTTAATTAGCAATGGAGAAAAACTCCGTTATAATGTCTTTCAAAAAATAAAGGCAAAACGCACACGGTAATGTAAAATTGCTTGTATTTTCTTTCACATAGATGGCTCTAAATAGAAAATTATCGACATAACTTGAACAGTCGTCGTACCAAATAGGAGTTCAGTGCTATAACCATCGGACCACCTCGCTAAATAAATAATTAGTACAACACTAAGGAAGGAAGAAGTTCAATGTCTTGTCTACAGCACTCATCAAAGCGGAACACAAGTTAGAACTGCGGCAGGAAACCGAATGTGTCCTTTCCAATGTAAGTTCAAAAATGATTCAAATGGCTCTGAGCACTATGGGACTGGACATCTGAGGTCATCAGTTCCTTAGAACATAGAACTACTTAAACCTAACTAACCTAAGGACATCACACACATCCATGCCCGAGGCAGGATTCGAACCTGCGACCGTAGCAGTCGCGCGGTTCCAGACTGTAGCGCCATAACCGCTCGACCACTCCGGCCGGCCGGTTTTTGCTCAAGAATCAAAAGTTTCGTTTATTAAGGAGACACTTTGTATTTGACAGCAAGGAAGCGTTCCCTTATAGTAAGTTGTTGTTGGGTCTTCAGTCCGAGGACTGTCCGCCCCCGGTAGCTGAAAGGTCAGCGTGAGGGACTGTCAATCGTCTGGGCCCGGGTTCGATTCCCGGCTGGGTCATGGAATATTCTCCGCCAAGGAACTGGGTGTTGTGCTGTCCTCATCATCATCCTATCATCCACATCGACTGCAGGTTGTCGAAGTGGCGTCAAATTGAAAGACCGACACTCGGCGAACGGCCTGCCCGACGGGGGGCCCTAGCCATCGATTAATTAAATAAGTCCGAGGACTGTTTTGATGCAGGTCCCCATGCCAGTAGACACTATCCAGGCCTCTCATCTCTGTGTAACTACCGCAACTAAGCGTTGGCCTCCGTCTACAATTTTTACCCCTCGCCCCTTACGCCCGCTTCCTTCCTTCCATTACCAAACTGGCGATTTACTTAATAATTTAGAATTTCTCATCTCAACCAATCACTTCTTTTAATCAAGTTGTGCCGTAAATTTCTTTTTCTCCAATTTCATCTCAGTACCTCCTCATTAATTACTCGATCTACTAATCTACTTCTCAGCATTCTTCTGTAGCGTCACATTTCAAAAGCTAATTTCGTTCTTGTCTGAACTATTTATTGTCCACCGTACAAGGAAGGATACACTCTATACAAATACCTTCAGATGAAACTTCCCAACATTTACATTTACACGGACTAGGCGCATTAATGTGACCATCACCTATGTTCGACGTAAACCTGCAGTAACCGCCCACAGAGGGCAGGTGGCATCACTGGCAGTGGAGGGTATATCAAGCATGTCCGGGGACACAAAAAACATTACTGTCGTTGTCGTAACGTGGAAACTGAGGGATTTAGCTGACGAACAAATGGGCATGATCATTGGCTTTTGCGTCAAGAGTGGTAGCATATCCGAAACATTGTTTCTAAACTGTTCGCGTGTCGCCGTGGTTAAAGTGTACCGTCCCTAACAAAATGGCGCTCTTCAAAACCGGTGCCGAAGGCAACTGTGGTGCGCCACAGGCCAGAGATGACAGGGGTGATCAACGTCTGCGTAGATGTGTACCGAAGAATAGACGCGCAACTGTTGAACAACAGAGCGCCCTGATGAACCAAGGGGCCAGTTCTCCTTAACGACCGTTGGGCGAACGCTCCTGTGTGTGGGTCTCCGCAGCAGCCGCCTGATTCATCAGAGACACGTTACCTTTTCAGACGAATCACGGTTTATGTTCCATTGGGAGATGGCCTCTGGGGAGTACAGCGTGAAACGTCTGGAAACAAACGTCCTGCAACAGTCGTCGGAAGGGTCCAGGTCAGAGGAGGAAACGTTAAGGTCTGGAAAATGATTTTGTGGCATGCCATGGGTGATCTCGTCGTTATGGAAGGTACAGTGGATAAACAAGAGAACGTATCTACTCTTGGGGACTACGACCACCGCTACATCGAGTCTCTTTTTCCTCTGTACCATAGCGTCTACCAGCAGGACAACACAACGTTTCGCACAGCTCGATGTGTGCGTGTGTCGTTCGAGGAGCAGCAGGATGAGTTTTTCGTAAGTACCTAGCCACCAAACTCCCCGGATTTAAACCAAGTCCATCTCAATCGGCTGTTCGCACCATCGATCGTCAACCAAGAAATCTAGCGCAGCTGGCCATGACACTGGACTCAGCAAGGCTCCACGTTCCTGTCGATACCGTGCAGAACCTAACTGACTCTGCAAATGCCGCGAAAGATGTTTATTCGGCTATTGACAGGTGGTCACATTAATGTTACTGGGTACTGTACATTCAAAGATCAAAAACTTTTGATTTCCAGAAATGTTTTAAAGCTTTCCTAGCCCTTACTCCTCCCGCACAGGCCGTGAAGGACCAAAGGTACCGACAGGGCGCCGTGTCATAGTCAGCCCACAGGCGTCACTGGATGCGGATATGGAGGGGCATGAGGTCAGCACACCGCTCTCCCGGCCGTAGGTCAGTTTCCGAGACCGGAGCCGCTACTTCTCAATCAAGTAGCTCCTCAGTTAGCCTCACAAGGGCTGAGTGCACCCCGCTTGCCAACAGCGCTCAGTAGACAGGATGATCACCCATCCAAGTGCTATCGCAGCCCGCTAGCGCTTAACTTCGGTGATCTGACGGGAACCGGTGTTACCACTACGGCAAGGCCGTTGGCATTCCTTGCTCCTGACACTACAATTTATATACTCTCTACTTCGGCCATCGTCAGGTATTCCGCTACGCAGGTAAGAAAATTCATCTACTACTTTCAGTGTTTTATTTCTTAATCTAATTCGCTTAGAATTGTCTAATTTAATTTGGCTTCTTTATTTTTATTTTTTATTTATTTATTTTATATTCCTCTCATAACACCATCCATTCGGTTCAACTGGTCGTTCAAGTCCTTTGCTGTCTCTGAGGGAATTACAGTGGCTTCGGGAAATTTCAAAGTTTTTATTTCTTCCCTTTGAACTCTAATTCCCTTCCCAAATACTACGCTCATATTAGGAAATATTGCTGTGTTGCTGTGGCATTCGTAAGGAAGGTAACTGCTAAGCTGAGATTTTCACTCTGCAGCGGAGTGTGCGCTAATATGAAACTTCCTGGCACATTAAAACTGTGTGCCGGACCGAGTCTTAAACTCGGGACCTTTGGCTTTCGCGGTCAAGTGCTCTACCAACTGAGCTACCCAAGTACTAACTTCTGTTAAGTGTGGAAGGTAGGAGACGAGGTACTGGCAGAAGTAAAGGTGTGAGGACGGGGCGTGAGTCGTGCTTGGGTAGCTCAGATGGTAGAGCACTTGCCCGAGAAAGGCAAAGGTCCTGAGTTCGAGTCTCGGTCCGGCACACAGTTTTATTCTGCCAGGAAGTTTCAACTGCTAAGCTATTTACCTACAGTCATATGTTGCTGTTGGCGTACTTCAAACAGTTCCTAATGTATTTAATTATATTCATTAAAAAGAATCAGTTTTGAAAATTGAAAAAACTTGGAAAAGTGCCTTCAGCAATAAATTTGGCATGAGACTGTTTTGACCGGGTCGAATGCGAGAACTGTAACTTTTCGGCACATACAAGTGTTTGCTTCATTCTGTTACAAATACTCATGTACATTTCTACGCCTGCGTTTTAGGAACCTGAAAAGCATGTGAGAGCAACTATATCAAATGAAATATTGTAAACTTTAATGTATCGAATACCCATGCCTTACACTGAAGTGAAAATGTGTGTCTGAGGATTCTAGGACAGCATAACATGTAAAACGATTTGTAGAAGTCATAGACTCTCCATAAATCCACAGACAATCGATAACTTGGCAAATGGTTTCACAGTTCGAAGGCAGCTAGTGTGAAGGCGGTTCCTCAGCTTCTTGCTTGGGCAACCGTTTTTGTGCGACTGAATTACGCGCACATGTTGCTTCAAATTTTATAGTGGGATATTAATTTGCCGAGGACTTTAGTCGATACTAAAAATGCGGGGAAAACGTGATATCACAATCGGATCATGATCATAGGAAGACGTTTCTTAGAAGAGCGTAAAGAACACAAATCATTTTCCCACCTCATGTATCCTGTCACTTTTCTACATAGTTATATTAAACTCCTAGTAGCTCCTTTCCACATTACGCTCCCACCTCGAGATTTAGCCAGCCCGTTAGAAATCTCAGTTATCTCCAAGGCCACCGTTAGCCCTCTGCGATAGCGTTTGATGAAGCTTTACAAGTTTTCTTTTAGTGAATGAAATGAGACGTGCACTCGCCGTCTTCATAAAACTTTCGTGGCAGGTTTTCTTTAAGTGTATGACGAACGTCACTGTGTCTTCATGTTTGGCAGAAACTGATAAGCGCTGCTCTCATTGCTACAGCTAATGTCTATAGTTTACTGAACACAGAGGACGGATAACAGGGTGTCTCTAGGAGGTTTAGTAGTAACGGAATTATCACCTTCAAAAAATAAATTTACGTAATTACATTTTTGTTTACTAGCCGGTACTTTGCTACAGTCTTGGAATGCTTTGTAATCTTCATGTCACTGTGCCATAGCTAGAGAAACCAATATAAAATGGCAGAGGACACTGATAAAGTGAAGATAAGCTACACGATTTTGTTTAGTCTCTTCTAGTGCCGGTCTACGGTAGTTCGATGTAGGGGTTTCAGTGTGTACCACGGCTGCACATGTGTAAGGGAAAAAAAAAAAAAAAAAAAAAAAACTTTTTTTCCAGGTGATAATCAAAACATTATGATGATTACCCCTCGTACAATGCCTGTTTTAGTTGTGTCTTTGGGTGGCCGGAGTGGCCGAGCGGTTCTAGGCGCTACAGTCTGGAACCGCGCGACCGCTACGGTCGCAGGTTCGAATCCTGCCTCAGGCATGGATGTGTGTGATGTCCTTAGGTTAGTTACGTTTAAGTAGTTCTAAGTTCTAGGGGACTGATGACCTCAGAAGTTGAGTCCCATAGTGCTCAGAACCATTTTTTTAGTTGTGTCTTTGGCAAAGTAAGATACTAGTACAAAATTTATAGACAACTTATGATTATTCCAGTGATTCGCAATGCTCACTTCGGCTTCGGCTTTCTATTTTTACTGCGGACTTCTATTACTGTTAAGAAATAAACAAATATGGAAGAAAAATTAGCAGTATGAAACGAGCACTGAAGATGAAAGATTCAGTACTCTGTATTACTAACAGGCTAAAACCAATTACCTAGTCTGTTATATAAAACTGCAGGCAAGTGAACCCAAATTTCCGCATTCTGGAGGAAATGATCCGCACTGACTACAAAATACTTTTATTAAGAGTCACGACCGGTTTCGCGTCAACGGAAGACGCATCCTAAGGTGATAAAGATTATTTTTAACAAGTCATAGCGGAAAGGTAATTGCCTTAGAGCCAGTCCCCATCATTCATGTCACGTTATAAACGCATAGCGCGCTAAATCCGGTAGTCCTTAGTTAAAATCAAGGGGACAGCAGAAGCGTGCCACAAGCGGGTATTTGAGTGAGCGGCAGTAAGCAAGGCACTTAAAAAGAAGAGCTACCATCTAATGACCCGTCTTCAATTGATGCGAAACCGGTCGTGACTTCATAAAAGTATTTTGCAAGGAGTGTGGATCATTTCAGCCACCCAGTCATCTGGCCCAAGTTCCAGGTTGTAAGTCTAACAACAAAGTCAGTTCAGTATTTCCATCTTAAACTTTTGTAATCCTGTCTTCCTCAGTTGCGTGTAATATTACGGTATATTGATAATTTCTACTTATGGACCGTCTGACGGCAACTGAGTTCAGTATTTCATTTAACAATAGTTATTATTAATTATTGACCGGGTTTAAAGATTTTTAAATACTGTCATAATCTACTCATTAAGAGTTATTTTCACATATTGCGAGTTATAACACGAAAAGACAAGTGTTGACGTTAGAAACTGTGTATTTGACCTGGGGCAGTGTAATTCATGGCGCGTGAATACCGAGACTGTCCATTCAGTATTTCAGCGTGAGAGCATTTTCCACACAATTTCTAACGTTTTACAAACCATTCCTCGCTGATTCTCAGCAAAAATAGAGCAAGGATAAACTATATGTAGTGTTGGCAGAAGAGCCAACACTGTGTTTCTAGAGGAGGCCGAAATGCACGCATTTAATTACACCCAGACTGGCGTGATGTCTGGAACAGGACAATATCTTGAGAATTGCAAATAAAGTACGTGGATGATGTAATACTTAACTTTAATCCACAATTGTAGAACATCTCTCGTTACGGTACATGCTTCATAATATTAATTATCAATTGAATACGGCGCCTTGCTAGGTCGTAGCAAATGTAGCTGAAGGCTATGCTAACTATCGCCTCGGCAAATGAGAGTGTATTTGTCAGTGAACCATTGCTATGAACGTCGGCTGTACAACTGGGACGAGTGCTAGTACGTCTCTCTAGACCTGCCGTGTGGTGGCGCTCGGTCTGCGATCACTGACAGTGGCGACACACGGGTCCGACGTATACTAATGGACCGCGGCCGATTTAAAGGCTACCACCTAGCAAGTGTGGTGTCTGACGGTGACACC
This sequence comes from Schistocerca americana, assembly GCF_021461395.2. Taxonomy (NCBI): domain Eukaryota; kingdom Metazoa; phylum Arthropoda; class Insecta; order Orthoptera; family Acrididae; genus Schistocerca; species Schistocerca americana. Next base: position 571,694,839 of record NC_060123.1, read on the forward strand.
ACACTATATTTGCGCTGTTCAGCATCAGGCATGAAGTTTTAGTATGTTGTTTCTTTACTATTAACCTTATTCGCAATACATTTTGCAGACAATATTCACAGCTACTACTGAACGTTGTGCGACACATAGGTCAGAAGATTTGACTTCATAAACATTGAGATGTGAGAAAAAGTGGCAATTTTCAAAACAATTTTATTGCGCAACGTATCTTTTGTCTGGCAGTAAAGAGCAGGTACAAACAGTGGAGATAATTAATTCCGCTCAGTGGTACGCAGCGCATAAGTAAATATTTACCGTCCAAAAGGCACACCACAAAACCTACAGCAAGACTGACTGAGTTCAAATCCCATCACTTAATCACTAAATGACCTACTTGGAGCTGAATTCACCTCTGAAGGATAAAATAGCTGTCTCCTTGGATTATTCGGCATTTGTATCAGGCTGTGGGTGTTGCAGAACGTAACATTGCTGGATAAGAGCATAAGTGTTAACTTAATTTCCACTTCGAATTTTGCCATTAAAACTAATTCGGACTACGTGATAAAAGTTGCAGGGTTTAGTTGAAATGAAATGCTTAAGCAACAGAAAACGATACACAGTCGGTCTGTTGGCTTCTGAACAACGTACGTTATCCTTCCTGAGATATCTTTGCTGGAACAGAAAATATGCAACAAAAAAAACATATGCGGTAAATCTATTAGATATTACAGTATATATTAACAGGTTTGTAATCAGTTATGCCATTGTTCAGTGAAAATCTAATTACAAGGCAACCACGCACATACATACGTCTGTCTCCTCCTATACAACAATCGAGAGTGAGTAGAACGTTAATATCTTCTGCAAAAAATTTTCTACTGTCTTTTTTGTTTTCGACAAATGATTGTGGCTTGTTGGATATTGATATAGTTATCAACGACTACTTAGTTACTTAAATTATCATACATTTGTGAGATTAATTTTGTCGTGGCAGTAAGAGTCCAATTTAGGAAAGAAGGGAACACTACATGGTTTTATTTTACATGCTGTAATTGGTCTGTTGATGAACAAGCCGAAACTGATAAAAAAGCAAGATAATTACGGTTTTGTGTCTTCAATGATGAAGGTTCTTCGAGATAATTGTCAAATATTTAACGCATTAACTTCATCAAACGTTTGAGGATGTTCTATTTAAGTGAGTTCGAATCTTTAAGTAATCAGGGGTAGGGGAGGTTACTGATATGTACAGAGCATGACAATTGGCCGGTGCCGGTGCAGCACTATCTCAACACCGACTTTTCGAGAGGCTTCGAAGAAAACATGTCTGTAAAACAAAAAAAGGTAAAATATGAAATTGTCATTTCCTGCTTTTGACTTATGCTTAGAGTCGGGAACAGCAGCGATTTATGTGAAGTGATACTGCAAGTCACTGTTTAGTAAACAGTAAGCATAGCGTCAGAGAGAAGCGAAACTTCTGTTTATCTCCATGAAAGTGTGTTACCTTAGTGAGAGGGCTGTCGCTGTAGATAAGGAAAATGTTCGACCCATTTTGAAGCATCCTATAATTACGCGCGTTGCCTCACACTCATTTTCGAATGTGTTATCTGTCTGAGGCGCTTTGCTCACTGCAGAGAAAAAATCGTTTTTAACACAATAGACTCACGAGTTGACGCGTCACGAAGCTTCCACATACTGCCACTGAGTCACAGGCACGCGCGCAGTCGAGCAGGTTTTAGGTTCCACCTGCTCCTCTTAGCGAAAACGTCGTTACGTTCAAGCTAGTATTACTTCTGTTATAGTTTACAGTAATAATTACGGGATGAATTTGTTTCAAAGCCACATTTCTCTCACATAATTATTTTTAAAAATCCACTAGAAGTAAAAGTTAGTGCTCACGTTACTTAAAAAACGGGTTCCCTCATCAGCAAACATTTTAGTTTTATTCAGTAAATTACATGTTCTTTAGAATTTTGTTTGACTGAAAGTCAAAAGCAGATCGTTCATCAAGCTAATTACTTTTTTTATAATGCACATTTTCCCGTAATATTAAACTGCGATGCCTGAATATATTTTCCACGGCTGTTTTATTCCTTTTTTTTTCTGGGCGCAGTACACATTTTTAAGGTGTTGGTAAATATGTTAAAAGCTACCTGTACCTGGGAAAGATCCTTTTTTTGCCCTTGACGTTATCTGCGAGTTAAACTGTTTATTTGCTCATGTTGTTTTCTTCTTTATCCTTTATATGTACCTGAGTCAGTGTGTGCGTGTTGAGGCGTAGCGCCGTATACCGATCCTGCCTTGGAGGCGGTTAAGTGGGAGATGTATCTCAGAGCTGGATAGTGACAGATGGTGACGCGAGACTGGACGGGCACGTAGTTTATGTATCAGCCGATAGAGGACAATATTGGATAGGGGGACTGTGATTTTAGTTTCGATTGTGCCCACTAGAGTGCACTAAAGTAATAGAGTGTTTTTCATAAACTGTTCTAGTATTTTCATAAAGTGTTATTATGTTTTTTTGTGTATGTAAAATGTTATAAATTTAATAATTTCTGATCATGGTGCACAGCTAGTTACAATATATGACATAGCTCCATTCAGCAATACTAAACAGTCCTCCAAAGTAGTACGTTCAGTCAACGATTTAACAATTGCAAATTTCAGGGAAAGCCTACAGCAGTTAGACTGGGATGAGGTGTACCGTGAAACTGATGCCAATTTGAAATATAATTTATTTCATGACTTTTTGTAAATGCATTTGAAAACTGCTTCCCCAAGAAAATAGTTAAATATACTCGTAAGAAACCTTGTAACAAACCATGGCTTACTAAGGGTATAAAAATATCTTGTAACCGGAAAAGGGAAATGTATCTGACAGCAAGAAAGAGTAGTGACCCAGAAACTATCAAAAATTATAAAAACTACTGTGTTATATTAAGAAAAGTTATTAAAAAATCCAGGAGTATGTGTATCATGTCTGAAATCAGCAACTCTGATAATAAAATTAAAACAATTTGGAATATTATTAAAAGAGAAACAGGTCAACCAAGAGCAGAGGAAGACAGTATTACCATCAAATTGAATGAAAACTTTACGAACAAAAAGTCAGAAGTTGAAAATATTTTTAATAATCATTTTCTAAATGTTGTGGATATAGTAGGATCCAGGTATTCATTAGAAGACGCTAGGCTGTTAATGGAAGAGGCCATACCTATGCAATTTGATACAATTGAAATCTCACTCACTTCTCCCTCTGAAATTAGGAAAATAATAAACTTGCTTAAAAGCAAAAACTCACATGGAATTGATGGCATTTCCAGCAAAATACTAAAAGCTTGTTCTCAACAGATAAGTAAGATTCTCAGCCACCTGTGTAATAGCTCTCTGGAACAGGGCATTTTCCCTGATAGACTGAAATATGCTATTGTTTTACCTTTGCATAAAAAGGGGGATAGATCTGATGTCAACAATTACCGTCCAATCTCCCTTCTAACAGCTTTATCCAAAATTTTTGAGAAAGTAATGTATTCAAGAGTAGCTTCACATATATGTAAAAATGAAGTACTAACAAAATGTCAGTTTGGTTTCCAGAAAGGTTTTTCAACAGAAAATGCCATATATGCTTTCACCAGTCAAATTTTGAATGATCTGAATAACCGAACACCACCCATTGGGATTTTTTGTGATCTCTCAAAGGCTTTTGATTGTGTAAATCATGAAATTCTGCTAGACAAGCTCAAGTATTGTGGCATGAGTGGGACAGTGCACAAATGGTTTAATTTGTACCTAACTGCAAGAGTGCAGAAAGTTGAAATAAGTAGTTCTCGTAACATGCAAAGATCAGCACATTCCTCAAACTGGGGAACTATCAAGAATGGGGTTCCACAAGGGTCAGTCTTGGGTCCTTTGTTGTTCTTATTATATATTAATGACTTGCCATTCTATATTCATGAAGAGCCAAAGTTAGTTCTCTTTGCTGATGATACAAGTATAGTAATCACACCTGACAAACAAGAATTAACTGATGAAATTGTCAATACCGTCTTTCAGAAAATTACTAAGTGGTTCCTTGTAAACGGACTCTCACTGAATTTTGATAAGACACAGTACATACAGTTCCGTACAGTGAATGGTATGACGCCATTAATAAATATAGACCTTAATCAGAAGCATGTAGCTAAGGTAGAATATTCCAAATTTTTAGGTGTGTCCATTGATGAGAGATTAAATTGGAAGAAACACATTGATGATCTGCTGAAATGTTTGAGTTCAGCTACTTATGCAATAAGGGTCATTGCAAATTTTGGTGATAAACATCTTAGTAAATTAGCTTACTACGCCTATTTTCACTCATTGCTTTCATATGGCATCATATTTTGGGGGAATTCATCACTGAGGAATAAAGTATTTATTGCACAAAAGCGTGTAATCAGAATAATAGCTGGAGTCCACCCAAGATCATCCTGCAGACATTTATTTAAGGATCTAGGGATATTCATAGTAGCTTCTCAGTATATATACTCTCTTATGAAATTTGTTATTAACAACCAAACCCAATTCAAAAGTAATAGCAGTGTGCATAACTACAATACTAGGAGAAAAAAGGATGATCTTCACTATTCAAGATTAAATCTAACTTTGGCACAGAAAGGGGTGAATTATACTGGCACTAAAGTCTTTGGTCACTTACCAAATAGTATCAAAAGTGTGACAGATAACCAACAAGTATTTCAGAAGAAATTAAAAGAATTTCTGAATGACAACTCATTCTACTCCATAGAGGAATTTTTAGATATAAATTAAGAAAAAAAAGAAAAAAAATATTTAAAAAATAAAAAAAATAAAAATAAAAAAAGAAAAACAAAAAACACAAAAAATAAAGTTGTTATATTAACTTAAGTATGTTGTTAAATTAACCTAATTATGTCATGCATTAGAAAATTCGACTCGTTCCACATCATTACGAAATATCGTATTCATGATCCATGGAACTAGTATTAATCTAATATAATCTAATCTAATCTACAGCGGATGAGAAAAACATCAGCATGTAGCAGGATGCGAACCTACATTCTTCGACTTTGTAAACAACACTATCCATTACGCTAATGCTAAGACATATGAGTTTCGTCTCATGTCTTGATTATCATAGCATCTCCTGTAGGCTAAAATCATTAATGTGTTATTAACAAATGAAATGAAATGTCATGTGGCTAGGACCCCCCGTCGTAGACCGGTCGTCCGGTGCAAGTCTTTTGAGTTGACGCCACTTCGGCGACTATGCGTACATGGGGATGAGATGATGATGATGATGATGATGATGAAGACAACACCACACCCAGTCCCTCAGCGGAGAAAAGTTTAATGATAAGAGTGATGCATTAATGATACATTTTCAATGTGCCGTTCCCTTGAAGCGGCATACTGAAAGTTATAATGCAAAACAGCTAAATATGGCAAAGTGAATATGATGCCTGTCGTATCGACTGTCGATATTTCGTGTGACATCGAACTGACTTCACGTTTGCAGGAAGACTTGTGAAATGGAACTGAGGCGCTGAACTTATTCGTACAATACCGAACCTTCAAATACGTAGTTTCATTGTAAAAAATACACAAGAGTATCAAGAAAAAGACGGGGATCCAGTACGAAGTTTAAAAAAAGGGACAAAACGAAAGGGAGAATCGGAAGATTAATGTCGACCTACTTGACCTGAAGTAATCGTAATTGCCATAATGACACGTAGACTCACGAAGTTGGGAAAAGTAGAGTAAAGAAGCTTTCTGAGTGATTTTTAATAAGACTCTAACCAATTTAGAATCTTTAGAAGACACAGAAGTCCTATTTATGTGCATAAAACTGAAGCTCATGATACGTAGTATTTTCTGGTGGGAAGTACCTTAACATAAAGTCGAGTGTATTCTTTTATACAGAACATTAGATAAAAACTCCATTTAAGACGTCTGTTTTAAGGTAAAACTGCATAGCAGATCGGTAGTCATTAAATCAATATGGAACATGACTTCCTTACATTTACACTGTACCTGGTAATTAATTTATTCGTTTCGAAAGTCATGCCATTTCAAACGCTGTGCTGGTTAACATTCGTAATATCAAATATTTCTTACTTGACATTAACGAAAAGCAGTGACCTTCTAGAAGCAGCTGCAATACAAACAGGTTTTCTGACCGCCGATAGATACTTGATCATGCATTTAGAGGTTACGTAAATCAGAAAGGTGTACACCGTTAAGTACTCTCAATTTTTCTCAGCGATATTGGTTTCGAGTCCAGTGGTGAAGTAATAGCTACTGAGGCTGATGAAAAACCAATTCGACGACACAAAACGGACTTTACCCGTCATGTATCTGTTCTAGGGTATCATCTTCTTTCTCAAAGCAAACTTATTTCTACTGGAATATTAATAGACAATCTTTGTTACATCTTCTGTTCTTGTTTCCAAGCAAAACTATAATGGAGGTCCTACTGACTTCACTCGCAGACGACTGATTCATCAAATTAAATCGGGATATCACTTTCTGCAATTTGACTTGCAATTACTTCGTGTCACTCTTGGTCGTTATGGTATCACGAATTATTCCTCTTCCAACACTGCTGACCACGATGGACGGTAACAGTTTACATACAGTATTTCTGGAACTCATACTGGGTAGAGATTTGTGTTTTCAGAACATATACATAGTTTTTCAGGAATAGTGTCTCATTCGTCTGAAATTCAATGCCATGCCTAAAAGCCTACAAATGTTCGTGCTATTGTTCACAAGCAGCCGCACTTCTATATATTTGAAGTAAAAGAATTTGACACGCTTGTCAACTCGGATGGTGTCTCCATTTTGTGGTGCCATTAGATTGTTACGTCCCAACGACCCTTCACCTGTCAGTGTACGATAAGAGCTAACATGAAATTAACAGCTCAGTTATATTACTTTCGGGTTAAAAATGATGAAAGCGAAGATCAAAGCGAGCAAAAGAAACAGAGTGGAAACTAGGAACGATAAATTATAAACTTTGCGTATGACGGTATGGAAAAAGTTTTGGGATGGATGGAATAAGGAAGACATCAAAAGTATGATTACTTAAGCTACTTAAATTGTTCAGGTACTGTCGGGGAACTTGGTAATGCGTTTGTGAAACTGTTTCGAACGTAGAGTTGTAGATAAATGTAACGAATACCTTGGATACCGGAAGCACTTGAAATGTAATACTAAAGAAGTACATTAAAATTTAAGCAGACAGAATAAATATGGAATGGGGGATAATAGAAAATAATACACGTGGAGAAAATATATGCGTGTATGCTTCAGGAGAAAAAGAACAGCTTACAAAAACGTGTGGCGTAGTATAGTATAGTGTAATCGTAAATTATGCTCTGGAACGAGTATTAGAAGAAGTGTATAAGAGAGGTAGACGAAAGTGAGAAAAGTGAATGGTTCAAATGGCTCTGAGCACTATGGGACTTAACATCTGAGGTCATCAGTCGCCTAGAACGTAGAACTACTTAAACCTAACTAACCTAAGGACATCACACACATCCATAAAAGTGAATCATATTGTCACGGAAGGCGGGTGCAGTAGGTAGAAAGATTAGAGCAAGTCGAAGAGAAGACAAGAGGGAATCACAGAAACACAAAGATTTAACGGTTTAAACAGCAAATCAAAATCTCAGTCAATCAGGGTTTAAACAAAGTGTGGGGTATCTTGTACACAGGTGTAATAGAAAACAATCTCCACATTTGTTCCACTTTCTGGCAAAATTTATAACCTTACAAGCATAATGCCAAATGATCTGTGTGACTGCTTCAAATGGTATAGTTATTGCTGTACTTGAACATATTCTAACTTCACATAAACTTTGGAGGTGTTTGTATGATGAACTAATGGTAATGGTTACATTTAGCGAAGAAGAACCATTTCAGTTACATGTGCAGATGCAACGAGTAGCATTACTTAATTTATGTGTACGGAAATTAAAGGCAAAACAAAACATCCATCTAATTGTTGAAACACCATCATTGTGATGTCAACAGGTCAAAAACGCATTTGCGGAGCGTGAAAATAAACACAAAAAATACGGTAAATTCTGTAGGTACTTGGTGAAAGACCGCCAGGATATCGTAAAGTTAAAATTTATTAAAAAGAAGAAATGAAACACCGATCGACCATAAGCGTAGGCAAAGCCATTAATTGTGAATGCGCGGTAAGGCGGAGCCAATGAAGAAAAGTCCCCCAAGATGACACATGAAAAAAAATCCGTCATTCGTTTTTCATTGTACACGATTTTGTTTCTCTCTCTCTCATATGTAAAAGGACGATAAAGATGTGCTGCTTAAAGTATGAAGTATTACGAGTGTTATGTATTATATGTGTTTATAAATAAGAGTATATTAAACAACAGTATTAAGTAGTTTTTATTGAGGTGTAGCCAAGTAAGGACGATTCATTTTTTGACACGTACTGGTGTCTTTGAAGTCGGCTGCCTGCATCTACAATTGAAATGTAAGAGAGTAAGTCCGAATAGCCTAAATTCGTACAAGCAGAACATTAATAATAACGAAATTACACTCCTGGAAATTGAAATAAGAACACCGTGAATTCATTGTCCCAGGAAGGGGAAACTTTATTGACACATTCCTGGGGTCAGATACATACATCACATGATCACACTGACAGAACCACAGGCACATAGACACAGGCAACAGAGCATGCACAATGTCGGCATTAGTACAGTGTATATCCACCTTTCGCAGCAATGCAGGCTGCTATTCTCCCATGGAGACGATCGTAGAGATGCTGGATGTAGTCCTGTGGAACGGCTTGCCATGCCATTTCCACCTGGCGCCTCAGTTGGACCAGCGTTCGTGCTGGACGTGCAGACCGCGTGAGACGACGCTTCATCCAGTCCCAAACATGCTCAATGGGGGACAGATCCGGAGATCTTGCTGGCCAGGGTAGTTGACTTACACCTTCTAGAGCACGTTGGGTGGCACGGGATACATGCGGACGTGCATTGTCCTGTTGGAACAGCAAGTTCCCTTGCCGGTCTAGGAATGGTAGAACGATGGGTTCGATGACGGTTTGGATGTACCGTGCACTATTCAGTGCCCCCTCGACGATCACCAGTGGTGTACGGCCAGTGTAGGAGATCGCTCCCCACACCATGATGCCGGGTGTTGGCCCTGTGTACCTCGGTCGTATGCAGTCCTGATTGTGGCGCTCACCTGCACGGCGCCAAACACGCATACGACCATCATTGGCACCAAGGCAGAAGCGACTCTCATCGCTGAAGACGACACGTCTCCATTCGTCCCTCCATTCACGCCTGTCGCGACACCACTGGAGGCGGGCTGCACGATGTTGGGGCGTGAGCGGAAGACGGCCTGACGGTGTGCGGGACCGTAGCCCAGCTTCATGGAGACGGTTGCGAATGGTCCTCGCCGATACCCCAGGAGCAACAGTGTCCCTAATTTGCTGGGAAGTGGCGGTGCGGTCCCCTACGGCACTGCGTAGGATCCTACGGTCTTGGCGTGCATCCGTGCGTCGCTGCGGTCCGGTCCCAGGTCGACGGGCACGTGCACCTTCCACCGACCACTGGCGACAACATCGATGTACTGTGGAGACCTCACGCTCCACGTGTTGAGCAATTCGGCGGTACGTCCACCCGGCCTCCCGCATGCCCACTATACGCCCTCGCTCAAAGTCCGTCAACTGCACATACGGTTCACGTCCACGCTGTCGCGGCATGCTACCAGTGTTAAAGACTGCGATGGAGCTCCGTATGCCACGGCAAACTGGCTGACACTGACGGCGGCGGTGCACAAATGCTGCGCAGCTAGCGCCATTCGACGGCCAACACCGCGGTTCCTGGTGTGTCCGCTGTGCCGTGCGTGTGATCATTGCTTGTACAGCCCTCTCGCAGTGTCCGGAGCAAGTATGGTGGGTCTGACACACCGGTGTCAATGTGTTCTTTTTTCCATTTCCAGGAGTGTATAATAGCGTTTAAATTTTTACCATTCATATCCCTTTTTTTTACAACAACACAACTAGAATTTGTAGAAAATGTTAAGAATCCGAGAATGTTGTTGCTTTCTTGCTTGTAACATCCCAATGAAACTTCTTCCTCATACGTACTCCGAGAAGTACACTGCTACGGTGACACTATGAAATGTCCCCTTAGAAAAATTATACATGACTGTGTTTAAACTGACACACAATATTTTTAGCGCAAAGCAATCTGACTTTCAATAATCCCTACAAAAGAATGGCCCTGACTAACATTAACCTATACCTTTCACAAATCACTTACCTCACAAAAATCTTCGTTACTCGAACTACTGCAATACAGCGAGCGCCACTACTGCCAGCTAAATAAAAGATTCTAACTACTGAAGGCACTAACTACTGATAGGCATAGTTATCAAATGAAAGATTTTGATAGAGAACAAACAATGTATTTACCTTAATAGTGTTCAAAGGTCATAATATACACTCCTGGAAATGGAAAAAAGAACACATTGACACTGGTGTGTCAGACCCACCATACTTGCTCCGGACACTGCGAGAGGGCTGTACAAGCAATGATCACACGCACGGCACAGCGGACACACCAGGAACCGCGGTGTTGGCCGTCGAATGGCGCTAGCTGCGCAGCATTTGTGCACCGCCGCCGTCAGTGTCAGCCAGTTTGCCGTGGCATACGGAGCTCCATCGCAGTCTTTAACACTGGTAGCATGCCGCGACAGCGTGGACGTGAACCGTATGTGCAGTTGACGGACTTTGAGCGAGGGCGTATAGTGGGCATGCGGGAGGCCGGGTGGACGTACCGCCGAATTGCTCAACACGTGGGGCGTGACGTCTCCACAGTACATCGATGTTGTCGCCAGTGGTCGGCGGAAGGTGCACGTGCCCGTCGACCTGGGACCGGACCGCAGCGACGCACGGATGCACGCCAAGACCGTAGGATCCTACGCAGTGCCGTAGGGGACCGCACCGCCACTTCCCAGCAAATTAGGGACACTGTTGCTCCTGGGGTATCGGCGAGGACCATTCGCAACCGTCTCCATGAAGCTGGGCTACGGTCCCGCACACCGTTAGGCCGTCTTCCGCTCACGCCCCAACATCGTGCAGCCCGCCTCCAGTGGTGTCGCGACAGGCGTGAATGGAGGGGCGAATGGAGACGTGTCGTCTTCAGCGATGAGAGTCGCTTCTGCCTTGGTGCCAATGATGGTCGTACGCGTGTTTGGCGCCGTTCAGGTGAGCGCCACAATCAGGACTGCATACGACCGAGGCACACAGGGCCAACACCCGGCATCATGGTGTGGGGAGCGATCTCCTACACTGGCCGTACACCACTGGTGATCGTCGAGGGGACACTGAATAGTGCACGGTACATCCAAACCGTCATCGAACCCATCGTTCTACCATTCCTAGACTGGCAAGGGAACTTGCTGTTCCAACAGGACAATGCACGTCCGCATGTATCCCGTGCCACCCAACGTGCTCTAGAAGGTGTAAGTCAACTACCCTGGCCAGCAAGATCTTCGGATCTGTCCCCCATTGAGCATGTTTGGGACTGGATGAAGCGTCGTCTCACGCGGTCTGCACGTCCAGCACGAACGCTGGTCCAACTGAGGCGCCAGGTGGAAATGGCATGGCAAGCCGTTCCACAGGACTACATTCAGCATCTCTACGATCGTCTCCATGGGAGAATAGCAGCCTGCATTGCTGCGAAAGGTGGATATACACTGTACTAGTGCCGACATTGTGCATGCTCTGTTGCCTGTGTCTATGTGCCTGTGGTTCTGTCAGTGTGATCATGTGATGTATCTGACCCCAGGAATGTGTCAATAAAGTTTCCCCTTCCTGGGACAATGAATTCACGGTGTTCTTATTTCAATTTCCAGGAGTGTATATAGCAGTTCATGACATCCGGTCTTACAAATTTACTGTCTCTGTCCAGATCATCCGCTCTCAAAAATCCGCCATCTCACTTCCCCACATCCACCACTGCTGGCGGCTCACCTCCAACTGCGCAACGCTACACACTGTTAACAGCCAACTGCCCAACACTAAAATAGCAAATTCCAACAATGCCACCCAGCCACAGACTGCACACAGCACCACCAGTGATTTTCATACAGAGCGCTACGTGGCGGTGGCGTTACCAATATAAGAACCTAAACAGCCTACTTATAACTTTAAAGAGCTCACAATGCAAATAAATATTTCAGTACTTCAAAGATGTCAACACAAGAACTCAATTTACGTATTAGGCAGGACACAAGGCATTCTTAAACCATTTAACTGATTCTTACACTCCAGTCTTCTATATGCGTACCATTGTAATATTATTTTTATAGTACTCAGTCATATTAACGTGACCATTGTCTGCGCTCAACGTCAACGTGCAATAACCATTCTCGTAGGGTAGATAGCAGCACTAGCAGTGAAGGGGACCAGGAAACCAGTGCAGTCGTTGTCGTAATGCGGCAACGGAGCGATTAATCTGACGTCCGAAAGGGGATGATCATTGGCTTTCGGGCCAAGGGTTGAAGCATTTCAGAAACGGCTAAGTTAGTAAACTGTTCGCCTGCTGCCGTGGTTAAAGTATACCGTCCACAGCAAAATGGTGCTTTGCCGAACCGAACCCGAGTCAACTGTGGTGCACCACAGGCCGTAAGTGATAAGGATGAACGACGGATGCAGAGATGCGTACAGGACAATAGAAGTGTAGCTGTTGACCAGCTGACAATCCAGATGAACAAAGGGGCTGCCAACATTGTCTCTCGACGACCATTCACCGAACGTTGCTGCGTATGGGTCATCCTCCATAGCAGGTACCTGGCTCTGGTTCCCATGCTGACTGTTGCTGATCGGTGACGAAGGCTCCTGCTTGCACACCGGAACTGCAACCGGACGTGCCCTGAGCGGTGACAGGTGGACTTTTCAGATGAATCACGTCTTATGTTCCATGAGACAGGTGGCCATTAGCGCGTACGGCGCGAAACGTCTGAGAGAGAAGGGCCCAGACCAGAGGAGGGAGCTTTATGGTCTGGAGAATGTTTTCATGGCATTCCCTGGTTGACCTCGTCGTTCTGGAGGGCACAGTGGATCGATACAAGTATGCATCTATCCTTGGGGAACACGTTCATCGCTACATGCTATTTGTTTTTGCTCGGCACGAAGGCAGCAACGTGTCACATAGTTCGCATAGTATGTTCAACCACGCACATACTATGCGAACTGTGTGACACGTTGCTGCCTTCGTGCCGCATGTAGCGATGAACATGTTCACCAAGGATAGATGCATACTTGTATCGATCCACTGTGCCCTCCAGAACGACGAGGTCAACCAGGGAGCACAAGGGCGAGTTCACCGTATTGCCGTGGCTGCAAAACTCTCTGGACTTTAACCCAGTCAAGGATCTGTGGTACAGCCTCGATCGGACTGTTCGCGCGATGGAGCCCCAATGAAGAAACTTGGCGCAGCCGGCCACAGCACTGGAGTCAACATGGCTCCATATGCCTGTCAGTAAATTCTAGAACCTCAGTGACTGTCTTCCTGCACGCCTCGAAGCGATCCACCCTGCAGAAAGGTGGTTGTTCATGCTTTCACAGGTAGTCACATTAATGTGTCTGGACAGTTTATATCCGCACTAGCACATCGTTCTTGAGCCTACCAGTTTTTGAACAGATACACAGTGAAGGGGAACTACGGCATGGAATATGAACAGTAGACTAGAAATATCATGGTGGCACGGTATTGCTAAGTTGTCTGCGACTGTGAGCGATCGAGTACGAATCGAATCTGTAAGGGAAGGATCGCAGACTGCAGCATGAGATGTGGTCATGGACAGAATGTCCTCGGTGTGTGGACCATGTCCTTTGTTTTCAAATCCCCTATATAATTAAAACGTCCTCTTAGAAAAATTATGAATGACTCTTACGTTGTTTGATTTTCAAACAGCTGAGCAGAACTGAACGTACTCAGACATTTCTCCCTTTACTTATTCTGATCAACATTAAACTGACACACAATATTTTTAGCGCAACGTAATCTGACTTTCAATAATGCCTACAAAAGAATGGCCCTGACTAAGAATAACCTATATCTTTCATGAATCACTTACCTCACAAAAATCTTCGTTACTCGAACTATTGAAATACAGCGTACGCCAATACTGCCAGCTAAATAAAAGATTCTAACTACTGAAGGCACTAACTACTGATAGGCATAGTTAGCAAATGAAAGATTTTGATAGAGAACAAACAATGTATTTACGTTAATAGTGTTCAAAAGTCATTATATATATATATATATATATATATATATATATATATATATATATATATATATATATCAGTTCATGACATCCAGTCTTACAAACTTCGTTTTTCTGACGGACACTCGTCCAGATCGTCCGCTCTCAAAACTCTGCCATCTCTCTTCCCACATCCACGTCTGCTGGCGGCTCACCTCCAACTGCGCAACGCTACATGCTGTTCACATCCAGTTGCCCAACACTACAATAGCAAATATTCCAGCAAAGCAAACCAGGCACAGACTGCACACAGCACAGTCAGTGATTTTCATATAGAGATCTACGTGGTGTTACCAACATAAAAACCTAAACAGCCTACATACATAACAAACCAGGAAGAAGAACAAGGGGAAAACGGTAAGTCAGTTTGTGTGTGTATGTGCGTGCGTGCGTGCGTGCGTGTGTGTGTGTGTGTGTGTGTGTGTGTGTGTGTGTGTGTGGACGTGTCTGCATGTGGAGGGGAAGAGGGGCCTTCGGAAGTGGCTGAAAGAGGAAGAGAGATTTCTATGAATTTATTGACTATTTGTACCGTTTTCGTTAGAAAATGTCTCCCAATTAATGTATGACGAAGAGTTATGCGTAAATGAGAAGATTAGCATCAACAGAGCAGTAAGATAGCATCAAAACAGCTGAAAGTCTGAATATTTAAAATAGAATGGAATAAATAGAAAAGGGGGGAAAAGAGAATTTCAACAGACGTAGGAAGGGGGGAAGGAGAAGGGGAGAAGGGAGTGAGATGAGAAGGATGGAGTCAGAGAGGAAGTGAAATTTGTTAGTTATTTATTTATGTATTTGTCTGCAAGAAATTTTTGGTCTACCACCTAGATGCTGCGATTTACCGTGTTCATCGACGTTCAGTTAAAAATTTATAGTTCCTATAATAACATTAAATACTGTTGAGCAGTCAGTCCCAATCGCATGCACACTAAGGTGACAGAAATCATGGGACACATCCTAATATCGTGTCGGAGCTCCTTTGGCTCGGCATAGTCCGGCAGCTCTACGTGGCGTGGACTCAACAAGTCGTTGGAAGTACTCTGTAGAAATATTGAATCATGCTGCCTCTACAGCCGTCCATAACTGCGAAGGTGTTACCGGTGCACAGACTGGCCTCTAGATTATTTACCATAAATGTTCGATGCGAATTCATGTAGGGCGATCTTCGTGGTCAAAACATCAGCTCGAATTGTCCAGGATGTTCTTCAAACCAATCATGATCAATTGCGGCCTGGTGATATGGCGCAATAACATGCATAACAATTCCATCGTTGTTTGGTTGGTTCAAATGGCTCTGAGCACTATGGGACTCAACTTCTGAGGTCATCAGTCCCCTAGAACTTAGAACTAGTTACACCTAACTAACCTAAGGACATCACACACATCCATGCCCGAGGCAGGATTCGAACCTGCGACCGTAGCGGTCTCGCGGTTCCAGACTGCAGCGCCTAGAACCGCACGGCCACTTCGGCCGGCTCGTTGTTTGGGTTGCCGGTTATTGAACCATGTGAAGACAGCCAACATCATTATGGAGTCACCACCAGCTTGCACAGTGCCTTGTTGACACCTTTGGTCCATGGCATCTTGAGGGCTGCGCCACACTCTAGTCCAACCATCGGCTCTTAACAATTGGAATCGGAACTCTACTGACCAGGCCACTGTTTTCTAGTCGTCTAGGGTCCAATAGATGTGGTCACGAGCCCAGGAGAGGCGCTACAGGCGATGTCAAGTAGTTAACAAAGGCATTCGCGTCAGTCGTCTCCTTCCATAGCCCATTAACGCCAGATTTCACCGCACTGTGCTAACAGATACGTTCGTCGTACATCCCATATTAATTTCTGCGGTTAAGTCACGTAGTGTTGCTTCTCTGTTTGCACTGACAACTTTACGCAATCGCCGCTGCGGTCGGTCATTAAGTGAAGGCCGTCGGCCACTGCGTCATCCGTGGTGAGAGGTAATGCCCGAAATTTGGTGTTCGCCGCACAATCTTGATACTGTAGATCTAGGAATATTGAATTCCCTTACGATGACCGAAATGGAATGTCACCTAAGTCTAGCTCCAACTACCATTCCACTTTCAGAGTCTGTTCGTTCCCATCGTGTGCCCGTGATCACGTCGGATACCTTTTCAGATGAATCAATGTAGTACAAATAACAGCTCCGTAGTGCACTGCCCTTTGTGTATGCGATGCTACAGCTGATGGTAAGTGGTGCACCCAGATTTCATCATCTGTTGCAGTACAGGACAAAAAGGTTTGCCGCGCGGGATTAGCCGAGCGGTCTAAGGCGCTGCAGTCATGGACTGTGCGGCTGGTCTCGCCGGAGGTTCGAGTCCTCCCTCGGGCATGTGTGTGTTTGTTTGTCCTTACGATAATTAAGGTTAAGTAGTGTGTAAGCTTAGGGACTGATGACCTTAGCAGTTAAGTCCCATAAGATTTCACACACATTTTTGAACAAAAAGACTTGCCCCTCAGCTTCAAGACGTTGCAGCTCTATGGGAGTTGTGTTCCACTGTAAGGCAGGGCGCAACCCATATTCATCACTCTTTCGAGTATCCGAGAGCGCGGGCAATTGCATTCACACTCCCTTTGCCGACTGTGAGTAGCAGCACCAGCTGCGGAATTGTAATGCGCCGATCATCGCGAATGTGCCCGTCAGCACGATGTAACACGCCATGTGTGACAGCCAACCGTGCATGGTCTCCCGCTCGTTGCAAGTGGTGTATCTGCGGCGAACGACCTTCTAGCCTTCTGATTGCCTTACCACCTGTGTCCAGCTACGGTCCACTGTGGATGCTCCACAGACTTCACTCAGACTCTGTAAACATTCACCCCAGTTTCTTTCTCCCTAGTGACACGTTCAATGACGACACGTTGCTTGCAACATACATATCTTTGAGACAATGCTGCAGCTATGCTATGTCTCAGAGGAAACAAAATTTTACGAGCGCAGTCAAATACTTGAAGGAATTTGCACCTAAGGCTTCGCATTTCCAACGTTGTTGTCGGCTGAGGAAAAAAATTGTGGGGCATTTCTTTATGAGCTGCTCTCGTATAGATTGCAAACAGTAATGGTCTTAACGAAATACAGTGACTCCAGTCGATAGAAGGAGAGAGAGAGATAGAGAGAGAGAGAAAGTGAAAGAGAGAGAGGGAGGGAGGGGGAGAACTTTGGAACTCGTTGTGTGGCCACGACTAGCTGCAGCAAGCTGTCGCTCGCTGTGTCCAGAGGCAGCACCACACAACACAAACATTACAAAAAGTACACAGCTCATTTTACGATACGGAAACGGAGAACGACAGAAGCGCTGCAAGTGGCCTGGCAGTGAACTTTGAACGTGGGGATATACGGCTAGAAAATTCGTTTTTTTAATTCGAAATACACAATTTACATGACTATATTTTTAATTTATACAGATTGGTTATAATTATAGTTTCCCTATTTAACACCTAATTACCGTACGAGTGCCAAACTTGGTAGCATTAACTTCAGGCACATGTGAAAGAGAAATAGTGCAGAGTAAATTCAATTGAAACACTTTTGAAGTGCTGCTACGGTACATCATACCATAATACCCGCACCATTACAGCTACAAAAGGGGCTCAATGTAGCGCTCATCAATGTCCAGAAGAGTCTGAAATCGAAGGATTTCATTCTGCACTGCAGAACGAAGCATGTCCGTAAGACTACTGGTTACATCTCTTGATATGCTGCTCTTAAGATCAGTACATATGTGAATGTTCGCCTGGTAAACCTACCCTTCAGGTTGCCCCACAACCAGAAATCACAGGGTCTGAGATCAGGTGATACTGTCGGCCAAGAATTTGGAAACGATCGGTCGATAATTCGATTGTTTGCAAATGTGTTTCGGAGAAGCAGGTGAACTTCAGGAGCGATGTGTAGTTGGGTCCCATCTTGCATGAAAATCATCGAATTTAGTGCGCCTCTTCCCTATAGGGTGTGAAGGACATGATGGCGAAGCATATTGCAGTAACGCTGGCCAGTCACACTGCACATCTTTGGTCCTTGTGCGCCATCCTGTTCAAAGAAGTTTGGGCCACCGATGAACGTAGCCGTGAAGCCACACAATACGGTGACACGTTCGCCATACAGAGGAACTTCATGCACACTGACTGGAGGTGAAGATTGCCACACTCTGCAATTCTGTGTTCACCTCACGTGTCAGAGAGAAATGAGCTTCGTTTGTTCATAGCATGGTTCCGGGCCAATCCTCGTCAACTTCAATCCTTACGAGAAAGTGGGGAGCGAGGTAAACACGTCGTTGTGCGTCCTCTGGTGGAAGCTTCTGTTACAATGTGGATCCAGCACGGATAACATTTGAGAATGGTTCGACGCACTTTCCGTGCAGTGGACCACGAGATGTTCAACTGCCGTGGCACAGCACACGTACTGCAAGACGATCGGGGATCGCGAGCAGTGTTGTCTGCCATAGCAAAAGTGTCTTCACCAACCACTTGCGGTGCAACCGGTCATCGGCCTCTTCCCGGAGTGACGCCCAGTTCTCCAGTGATACGAACTTCATCATGCTCTGCACAGCAGGTGGATAAAGAAGACCCTTTCGTAATCCTTGGCCGGCAATATTCCCGATGTGCAGCTATTGCGTTACTGTTGTTTTGACAGTAGAACTTCAGCAATAATGCCCTGCTCCTTTAGTCCATGCTCATGTTGACACGTCAATAAGCGCACTGCGCTTGGTCAGATATGTGACACTATGATTCACGATGATTTATCACGGCACCTGATGGCCATAGTTGGAACTGGACAGCGCCACTTTGACGTATGAAATCATGCTCCCCATACTCTGGCCACTAATGTTAACAAATTTGGTTCTCGTATGGGAATTAGATTCCGTATTATAACGTGTTAAATAGAGAAAGTTTAATTATAACCACCCGGTACTTTATGGGTGGGCCTGGCAGGCTAGTAGTAAAGTGCATGCTTAGGAACTAAAAGTTTTTGAGATCTTGCAAAGTAATGTATTCAATAAACCTCAATCAAACACTAAGATCAACTTCTGGTGTAGAATTTTGTAAATGACTTCGTAGTTGCCTTTTGACTATAAAATTATTTAGTTGTATAACCAATATTGGAATTTCGAACGTGTAGCCATTATTAGGTGGAAGTAATTGCGCCTTGGCACATGTGTGTTGTGTCTCACACGCTGTTCTGGACGTAACCTGTCCCTATCAGGTCATTACTCGTGTCGCCTCATCTGATGGACTGTGATGTTGGATGCTGTGGGTTCGTGCTGAAAGCTGATCGTGACCCACTGGTTGAGTAGGCCGTCTGACTCAAGTGATGCTGGAGTTTAGAGTAGTTTGTGGCGAGACCGGAATGTTGTTGCTAGGTCCCTGAACTGCCCGCCAGTGGCGGCTGGTACTGGAGGCTGCCTTCTGTCACCCATGGCTATGGATCAGTGGTCATCTCGTATGGTGGCAGAAGTACGACCGGTACTGGAACAATCAATCTCATACCTAACATGTTACAATACAGCAATAAGAGAATGACGTGAACGCCATCGGTCATACTGAGTGACTGACTCTAGCCTAGCGAGGTGGAGTACTTATGGCTTTGAGCAGAGGCATTGCTTTTTGATATCACTCATGACCGAATCCATGGGTGTTGTTGTGTCCTCCTTATGCCGTTACATAATATTACGAGCTTAAGCTAAGTAAGTTTGTCTGCTCTCACCTAAGCCTATCCCGCTGAGATTGCTCGCGCACACACACAGAAATATTGATGCCGCACTGTTGGTTCAAATGGCTCTAAGCACTATGCGACTTAACATCTGAGGTCATGAGTCCCATAGGACTTAGAACTACTTAAACCTAACTAACCTAAGGACATCACACACATCCATGCCCGAGGCAGGATTCGAACCTGCGACCATAGCGGTCGCGCGGTTCCAGACTGAAGCGCATAGAACCGTTCTGCCACCGCTGCCGGCGCACTGTTGGTGACCGACAAACTATGTTGCAATGTTGTCTAACGACTGGGTCGTACCAATAGTTCCATGTGCTTGAGCAGTGTCATTGTACTCTGACATAGAAAATTTCAGCTTCCCACTCCCTTACTTTCCTGATGTGTAACAAGTAGTTATGCAAATGTGTCCAGGCGTTATTAACAAGTACTACAGACAATAGATTTTGACAGTATTCAAATGGTTGATGTTCCAGTTTCAAAACGCTGTAGAAAGAGAGCCTCAGCTAAAATCTGAACAGCATGCTATTAACGCAGGGAGAAACTTCATGGAACAGCAAAATTTAACGAAAATTTCACCGGTAAATGGTGCTCTAATTGTCGTAACGTAAATGGGGTCAGCTGCAATTGACAGATCAGTCGCAGTACGACGGCTATGGTTTGAGTTGCACGTTACACCATCCGTACAGTTCAGTTTGGGTGACTGCAAGCCAATGTCTGCCTGTGTTGTGTAACATACCACCTCCTCACATCAGAAGACAAAAACATCTTGGTCATCTATGGTCAAGAATACTGAATAACTCGTCACTTCCAATTCATGAAGATGTGAGAAGTTGAAGTCCCGTAAACCGGCATGGAATTGTTAAGCAATCTTTTCGACCCCGAAGACAGCTGGCGGAAAGAACGGACATCTTCTACTCCACACGGTATCTTGAAAGTTGAAGATCCAACAGTAAGGCTCAATGGTTTAAGATATTCTTGGAGCAGGCTTAACCGTTTCAGATGTGGTGTGGGAAGAATTGCTTCGTTTCTTCATAAATGGGGTTGGGTAGACACCCCATACTGTGACTGTGCTGATGTTCCACAAACAATGAAACATATAGCAGTGGACTGCCCCCTCCGTGCCTTCCCTGGAAATCTAGTGGATTCGAACCTGGTAACTTCCGAAGTGGTGGGTTGGATCAATGGCTTAGATATAGAGATCTAAACTGCATTTTAATGTGCCTGTGGTACTGTATTTTACGTACTATTGTGATTGTTGTGTGTCATACGCTAAATAAAACTGCACAAATTCGGCAGTCAACAGCTGCGGCACTGTTAGTTAGGTAAGCCCATCTATCACGGCAAGGTCGTACCACATCTCACCATAAAAACGGGTTTTTAATTGTTTTGAGGCCAAAAACCCATAAAAATGACATCGGTTTCCAACTGTCGTGAGATTGGCGCGAGACATGTTCAATATGATGTCCACCGTTTCCTGCCATAAGTTGAAAACGAGAAAGGGCATGTTGTACAACGGATCGGAGTGACTCGGTGGTCACGTCCAGAATGCGTTGTACAATGCGTGTCTTCAGTACATTGGTAAATGGAGCACTAACACATCTTCCATGTAACCCCACAGTCAGAAGTCACTCGGATTAAGGTCAGGTGATCTAGACGGCCCGGATGTAGGGAAATAACAATGCTGATAATTCTAGCGTTTCCGAAACGCCTCTGCAGCAGCCTCTCTACTGGCTGTGCAATGTGGGAAGGAGCACCATCTTGCGTAAAAATGATACTACCCACACATCCACGCTGTTGATGGGGTTGGAATGACGCTGGTGCGAAGAAGATTCTCCTAATGTGTACAATTGACGATACAGGTAAGAGGACCTGCGGGACTAATCTCCTCTAAAAAATACGGCCCTACGATATACGAGACCGTCAACCCGCACCACACAGTTACCTTTGCAGAATGAACTGGTACCGGTTGACGTGCGCGCGGGTTTTGCCGTTGCCCATATACTGCAATACTGCGTATGGACATGTCCTTGAATCTCGAAATGGGCTTCGTCCTCTCACAGAATGTTCCATGGCCCTTCGTCGTCCACTTCCATGCGAGCAAGAAATGCCAGAGTGAACGTTTCTCTTTCCAGCAGGTCAGCAGGAAGCAAATTCTGAACATGGGTGAATTTTTGTGGATATCAGTGTAAGATGTTGCATAGCATTATATGCACCGTGCCCGCAGGCATGTTCAGCATTCGGGCAATGCCCCGTGCACTGCGTGTTTGCACACCACCGCTCGACACCTCCTGCACTGCTGTGGCCACAACTTCGACAGACGTCGGATCAACTGCTTTCCTCCCTCTGCTACACTACGCTTCAAAAGAGCCTGTCTTTTCGGGTTTTGTAATAATTTTCTCCAGACCTTTATCAGACATCGGACCAACGTCTTTTTTAAAATTCCTGAGTGTCCGGAGCTTCTGCAGGGCTACTGGTGCACAGTCGCCATCTTTGTAACAGATCATCACCATCAGCACGCGATCGGTCATGGAGACGGTCATATTGGACATCTCGGACGCAAACTAAGGAATAGCCGTGTAGCGGGCCATATATTGGTCTAATTTTCATTTTTTTTGTTCTATGACGTTTCTCCCTGCTGTACGATTTGTACATCATTCTGGTGGTGGTAGGTGATAAGTTCCTATGGGACCAAACTGCTGAAGTCATCGGTCCCTATGCTTACACTTTACTTAATGGAACTTAAACTAACTTACGCTAAGGACAGCACACACATACACCCAGTCCGAGGAAGGACTCGAACCTCCGACGGGCGGAGCCGCGCGGTCAGAGGCAAGGTGCATCATTCTGAGCAGCCGTTTTATTTCTACATTGTTTTGAAACTGGAACTTTAGTTATGGACACCCTGCACTGCAATACTCGAATCCAATGAAAATTTAAAAGCACAGTTTCTTGCTTTCATCGCCGGCCAGTGTGGCCGAGCGGTTCTATGCGCTTCAGTCTGCAATCGCGCGACCGCTACGGTCGCAGATTCGAAGACTGCTTCGGGCATGGATATATGTGATGTCCTTAGGTTAGTTAGGTTTATGTAGTTCTAAATTCTAGGGGACTGATGCCCTCAGATGTTAAGTCCCATAGTGCTCAGCGCCATTTTTGCTTTCATCATTGGCGCTACTAACATATTCTGCATAACTGGAGTTTACGAAACGCATTATCTTTCAGTACGGTGGAGCAACGTTTACACTATACCATACAATCCCATGCACGAATAAGCACTTGGACGTAGAATATTTTTGCGTCGTGATAGTACCTGGCACAGTAACTATACACTATGTCGCTAATACTGCAGAGCATGCTGGTGGCAAGAATCGACACCATTCAAACCAGAAAAACGTATTCGTTCCGTGGCAACATGCAACAAAGTTGAATACTAATTCTTTCAAAGGCTGCTAAAATTCGTGCTCCATTAGATGCGAGAAATTACTACAAACTGATACGAACTGAAATAAAGTGCCGGCCGGAGTGGCCGAGCTGTTCTAGGCGCTACAGTCTGGAACCGCGAGACCACTACGGTCGCAGGTTCGAATCCTGCCTCGGGCATGGATGTGTGTGATGTACTTAGGTTAGTTAGGTTTAAGTAGTTCTGAGTTCTAGGGGACTGATGACCTCAGAAGTTAAGTCCCATAGTGCTCAGAGCCATTTGAACCATTTTTTGAAATAAAGTAGGATACAAACAATATGTTTACAACGCAATTAAATCGTGCACTCCATACACTGATTTCTAGTCAGTAACAAATGTCCGCAGAACACTATGCGCGGAAACCAGATTCTGTTTTATATAAAATAAATCATTTACTCCATCCAGAATTACGAATGTGAGCATACAATGAAGCAGAATATGAGGAACATACTTACAGTGCAGTTCAGAGAGTGCAATACACGCAAGATGTTGTAACCAGGCAAACAATGCGGTAAAACCAACTTCAGTTCTGAACGAAATGGAAACACATGTGGAAGATGAAACCATTCGGTTCCACAGACCTTTTCGCTTCTCAAACACCTACGACGCATATAATCAGACTCCAGCAATGAATAATAATTTATGCTAAGGCCAGTATTCGAATCCAGGTCTACTGCTTACTTGACAGATTCGCTGAACCACTACGCCACCCTGCTACGGTAGCTCTGCGCAGTTGCACGAAATGCCCTAGCACGGCTACCCTCTCAGTCCAAATTCCCATCCAAGCCTCAGCCCGCTTGCTTTCTCCCCCTAAACTCTAAAGCATTGCAAAGGCTCTCCGGCTGTATTGGAACAGCACCTCGCCCTCGAAAGGAACGGGGGACCGATCTGAACTCCAGGCATAGGTGCTTTCATCAAATGAAACTATTTGGTTCCAGAGACCTTTTCCAACTACTGTGCCATTCCTCATTTCAGTCTGCGTGTGTACGAAATAAATTACAATTTTAAACGTGACTGTCTCTCAGCAACTTTCTGTAAGTTTCAGCATAGGAATCACACAGCCAACCGATTGCAGATAACTGTCTGGTACACTGACCTTCAAGTATGTCTTCATCAGAATGAAATTTTAAGAAACCCTATAAAATAATACACAGAAAATAAAGTCTGACAAAATTATTAACAAAGATGACAGTTGTCATGTGACACAAAGGCTACTTACGAAGAACTATATCACGAGAAAGCAATGGTCAAAGTTTCGAACTGATAAGCTCAAGAAATTACAATTAAACACGTTGAAGCCTTCGGCATATATGACTTGCTATGAGCAACATCATACTCATCGGCCCAGTGGCTTACATCGCTGCCACGAAAACAATACAAGCTGAGCCCCCTGTCGGGCGTGGGCAGTGACATTTAAACCCCCCTTCCCCCCCCCCCCCCCCCAAAATCACTTTAATAATCCACTACTCGCGGAATTTTGATTCCTTCATTTTTACTATGTTTTCTTGCCTCTAGTTCCGAAACATATTTTGCTTCGAATCTCATAGATGGCTACTGCTAAAGTTACCTTCGTGCAGATATTTTTTTAGTTTGTGCAGCTGTTTGTATAAATATTCTTTCGTATCCTGTACTTTACGTAAAGGTAAATTCTGAATAGCCTAATAGATGGCTCTCTTATACTTCATTTGCTCGCCTTTTTTGTATTTTCAAGAGTACATTAAGTTCTCTTCCGTAGTATTTTGGTTTTATAATTATATTTATAATTTTTTATAATTAATTATTGTTTAATTCAATTATTTCTGTTATACTGCCTCAATGGGCATATGTCACTCTCTGCGCCCGATGGGCGCCGCAAAGAAAACCGCCTTTGTTTCAGTGACTGCCACCCCAACTCGCGTCTCATATCAGTGACACTCTCACCTCTATTACGCGATAACACGAAACGGGCTGCCCTTCTTTGCACTTTTTCGATGTTCTCCGTCAATCCTACCTGGTAAGGATCCCACATCGCGCAGCAGTATTCGAGCAGAAGTCGGACAAGTGTAATGTAGACTTTCTCTCTAGTGGGTTTGTCGCATCTTCTAAGTGTTCTGCCAACAAAGCGCAGTCTTTGTTTCGTCTTCCCCACAATACTATCTACGTGGTCTTTCCAATTTAAGTTGCTCGTAATTATAATTCCTAACCATTTAATCGAATTGACAGTCCTTAGATTTGTGCGATTTATCGTATACGCAAAATTTATCTGATTTCTTTTAGTACCCATGTGGATGACCTCGCACTTTTCTTTGTTTAGTGCCAATAGCCACTTTTCGCACCATACAGAAATTCTCTCTACATCATTTTGTAATTGTAATTGATCATCTGCTGACGGTAAATTACAACATCATCTGCAAACAGTCTAAGGGGGCTGCACAGATTATCACCTAGATCATTTATGTAAATCAGGAACATCAGAGGGCCTATGACACTACCTTGCGGAACGCCAGATTTCACTTCTGTTCTGCTCGATGATTTACCGCCTATCACTACGAACTGTGACCTCTCTGAGAGGAAATCACGAATTCAGTCACACAACTGAGACGATACTCCACATGCATGCAATTTGATGAATAGTCGCTTGCGAGGAACGGTATCAAAAGCCTTCTGGAAATCTAGGAATGTGGAATCGATCTGAGATCCCTTGTCGACAGCATTCATTACTTAATGGAAATAAAGAGCTAGCTGCGTTGCACAAGAACGATATTTTCTGAATCCGTGTTGGTTATGTATCAATAAGTCATTTTTTTTTCAATGTGATTCATAATGTTCGAGTACAGTATATGCTCCAAAATTCTACTGCAGATTGAGGTCAGTGATACGGGTCTGTAATTCAATGGATTACTCCTATTTCCTTTCTTGAATATTGGTGTGACCTGTGCTACTTTCCAGTCTTTAGGAACAGACCTTTCGTCAAGTGAGCAGTTGTATATGATTGCTAAGAAAGGCGCTATTGTGTCTGAATACTCTGAAAGGAATCTGATTGGTGTACCATCTGGACAGGACGACTTGCTTTTCTTAAGTCATTTGAGTTGTTCCGCAACACCTAAGATATCTACTTTACTGTCACTCATGCTAACAGCTGTTCTGGTTCCGAATTCTGGAATATTTACTTCACCTTCTTTCGTGTTTATAGGGTTTATTTTATAGGCTCTCTTATAAAATTTCATTCTGATGCGGACATCCTCTGAGGTGTCAGAACCTAGGTCAGCGTACCAGACGGTTATTTGCAACCAGTTGGCTGTGTGATTTCTATGCTGAAAATACCTGGTGATCAAAAAGTCAGTACAAATTTGAAAACTGAATAAATCACGGAATAATGTAGATAGAGAGGTACAAATTGACAAACATGCTTGAAATGACATGGGGTTTTATTAGAACCAAAAAATACAAAAGTTAAAAAAATCTCCGACAGATGGCGCTTTATCTGATCTGAATAGCAATAATTAGCATAACAAAGTAAGACAAAGCAAAGATGATGTTCTTTACAGGAAATGCTCAATATGTCCGCCATCATTCCTCAACAATAGCTGTAGTCGAGGAATAATGTTGTGAACAGCACTGTAAAGCATCTCCGAAGTTATGGTGAGGCATTGGCGTCGGATGTTGTCTTTCGACATCCCTAGAGATGTCGGTCGATCACGATACACTTGCGACTTCAGGTAATCCCAAAGCCAATAATCGCACGGACTGAGGTCTGGGGACCTAGGAGGCCAGGCATGACGAAAGTGGCGGCTGAGCACACGACCATAACCAAACGACGCTCGCAAGAGATCTTTCACGCGTCTAGCAATATGGGGTGGAGCGCCATCCTGCATAAACATCGCACGTTCCAGCAGGTGTATATGAGCCAGGCTGGGGATGATGCGATTCTGTAACATATCGGCGTACCTCTCACCCGTCACGGTAGCCGTTACAAAACCAGAATCACGCATTTCCTCGAAGAAAAAAGGCCCGATAACGGTAGATGCGGTAAATCCAACCCATACCGTGACTTTCTCGTCGTGCAATGGAGTTTCCACTGCAGTTCTAGGATTTTCGGTAGCCCAAATTCTGCAGTTGTTGACAGACCCTCGGAGCGTGAAATGAGCTTTGTCGGTCCACAACACGTTACTCAACCAATCGTCATCTTCCGCCATCTTTTGAAACTTCCACGCCGCAAATGCCCTCCGCTTCACTAAATCGCCAGGTAACGGTTCATGATGCCGATGGGTATTGTACGGATAGCATCGGAGGATACGCCTCAGTGCCAACCAGTGTATGGAATGACGGTGCGATGTGCGACTGCACGAGCGCTGACTTCCCCGTGCATAGACGAACCCGCTACAGTCTCTATTTCTTCCTGAATTATCTCAGCAGCATTACGCCTTGTGATCGGTCGGCCACTACGGTGTCTATCGTCTAAACAACCCGTGGCTTCAAACTTCGAAATCATTCTCGCCACAGCTGCATTTGTCAACGGACCTTTACCCGTTCGAATCTCCTTCCTATAGCGATAGGATCGTAACGCTTAACTCGCACATTCCCCATTCTGATAATGCAGCTTCACTAAAAGCACTTTTTCAGGTAACGTCAACATGCTGCGACTGCTAGCTCATCTGATTCTCTCTCTCTTTTTTTTTTTTATTGTATTTCAATTCCCCATCTGGGCGGGCTGGCAGCAGCATATGCGCTGCTCTTCAGCCGAAAGACATAGAACAAACAATAGTAGACAGTGAAAAATATACAAAGGAGAGAATATGGTGAACATAGATATAAAAAAGGGGGAACATCATGGAAGGCAATAGACAAAAAAAGGGGGGGCGACTGTAGAATGGAGATAAAAAACTGTTTAAAATTAGCGCACACAAAAAGCCATACTCTGCGACAGTTAAAAGAACACAAGGCACAGTATGACTCGAGCATAAAAAGTATCGACGGATGGCGTAGCACATAACAAACACTGACAGCGAACCTCAAGGCAGTACACAATTAAAATCGCACGTCTTGACGCACAGGAGAAACAGCACTAAACACAACACTGACGTGGCACATTGACAATAATCAAAACTGAGGATCTGGCAGGCCCAAGGAGATGAGGCAGACCGGAAGAAGGGAGGGAGGGAGGGAGGGAGGGGAAAAGAGGGGGGAGATGGGCAGGGGGCGCGCTGAAGAGGGCCAGGTAGGGAGGGATGTGGGAAGGAAAGAGGAAAATATGGGGTGCAGGGTCTCAGGGGGGGGGGGGAGGAAAATCCGCTCTGGGAGAAGGAGGGGAGAGGAAAAAGGGGGCCCTGTGGAGGGGGAGAACAAGGCCAGATTATAGTTGGAAGGAAGGGTAGATGTCACGGCGAAGTTCGTCATCCGGGAGGGGGAGGCGGTGTAAATTGCCCTGATGAAGGAGATGAAGGGTGTGGAGGTGGAGAGAGGGAGGGATACAGCAATAGAGGCGCGGCAATGGGAGGAAGGAGGAAACCAGAGGGTGGGGGGGATCAAGCCCGCAGACAATGTAAAGGATGCGGAGATGTTGAAGGAACAGGAGGAGGTGGGGGAAGGGGATCAGTTCATACAGGAGCCATGTGGGGGAAGGAAGGCGGATACGGAAGGCAAGGCGGAGTGCATGGCGCTCAAGGATTTGGAGGGCCTTGTCAAAGCGGGTGGGGGTGGAGATCCAGGCAATGCTGGCATAACAGAGGCTAGGATGGATGAGGCATGTGTAGGTGTGGAGGATGGTAGAAGGATGCAATCCCCATGTCCAGCCAGACAGGAGTTTCAGAAGGTGGAGGTGGGAATGGGCTTTCTCCTGGATGGTCTGGAGATGAGGGGTTCAGGTGAGGTGTCGGTTGAGGGTGTGGCCAAGGTATCTCAGGGTGGGGGTGAGCTGGATGGGACGACCATAAAGGGTGAGGTAGAAATCATGGAGACGAAAGGAGCGAGTGGTGCGGCCTATGATGATTGCCTGGGTTTTTGAGGGGTTGAGACGGAGGAACCACTGGTTACACCAAGTGGTGAACTGGTTAAGGTGGGTTTGGAGTGTACGTTGGGACCGTTGAAGGGTAGGATAGAGAGCCAGGAAGGCAGTGTCATCAGCATACTGTAGAAGGTGGACTGGTGGGGGTGGCTTGGGCGTATCAGCCGTATACAAGAGATAAAGGAGAGGGGAGAGGACAGAACCCTGGGGGACGCCAGCCATGGGATAAAAGATATGGGAGTTGGTGTTGTGGAGGGTGACATAGGAAGGACGGTGCGAGAGGAAGGAAGCGACCAGACAGACAAAATTGATAGGCAGGGCATAGGTTTGGAAGTTAAAGAGGAGACTGGGATGCCAGACACGGTCATAGGCATTTTGGAGGTCAAGGGAAACAAAAATGGCGGAGCGACGGGAGTTGAGCTGAAGGAACAGAAGGTGAACGAGGTTTAGGAGTTGGTCTTCAGCAGAGAAGGAGGGTCGGAAGCCACACTGGGTAAGGGGGAGGAGGTGGTTTTGAGTAAGGTGCTGATGGATACTGATTCTCTCTCTCATTACTGCTCCTTTTATACACGATTGTCATGCGCAGTCACTGATGTTTTGCTGTCCAGCGCCATCTCTCGGGCATTTTGTGAACTTTGTTTTTTTTTTTTTTTTTTTTTTTTTTGTTCTAATAAAACCCCATGTCATTCCAAGCATGTGTGTCAAGTTTTACCTTTCTATCTACGTTATTCCGTGGTTTATTATGTTTTCAAATTTATACTGACTTTTTGATCACCCGGTACATCGTAAATATGGAAGGCTTTGAATCACCCAATACGGAACCGTGATCATGGATAGATAAACTTGTAGCGCTCCAAGTGGGCGAGGCAGAGAACCAAGGTCGTGTAACCGGAAGTCTCTGTGTGACTTCCACCCCCGTCGTCAGCAGCGCCCCCTGCGACCCAGCGCTACCCTGGACCGTCTGCCGCTCGCGTGTCGGACCCCACCACAGCGGCTCAGCTCAGCGCAGCCCAGGCCGCGTTTCCGTACGTTATTTACAGCTGTCCTCGTCGCCTACACCGGGGCGGTCCACGTACCCGCGATACACACGCAGGCCACGCCGAGAGCGCCCGCGCTCCACGCAGTAAATTCGTGCTGCTTTATGGCGAGTATTCACATAAATTTCGTCGCATGAATAAAGATATTAGTTTTCCGAGCCGTTAAAATTCTTCTACCGCTACGTGGGGATAAATGTGTCCTATAAATCCAGGTACTTACTCTTCCGGAGTAGCGCAACCTTCGACCTCAGGGAACGATTTCCTCGTTAGTGGGTACGAAAAATGTTTGATGAGATTTTATTGCGCGGTGATAAACTGTCCCTATACTCCTGCAGAGTGTAGTGTCTCGAGAGTGTTACCCCTTTTTTTGTATAACAGATAGTACAAGTTGTGCCCAGCGGGGTAAAAATTTGCAAAAATAAGTGAGTTTTCGGTGCGTGATTAGCTACTACACGCGTGTAATATATGCTCCACGTAAAGTTTCAGCAAAGCTGAGAGAGAGTGAGAAGCAATATGGTGCCCTATTATGGCTGACAGCTTTGTTTTGCATTAGCTAATAGCAGCTCTGAGAAGTTTTAGGATGTTTTCAGCCGAGTTTTTGACTCCATTTTTATGCCCAATATTTCGACGAACAGCTGCTGGGGCCAGTGTTGTTAGGCGTAGTCGATGTCTGGACCCCATAC
This sequence comes from Schistocerca americana, assembly GCF_021461395.2. Taxonomy (NCBI): domain Eukaryota; kingdom Metazoa; phylum Arthropoda; class Insecta; order Orthoptera; family Acrididae; genus Schistocerca; species Schistocerca americana. The sequence goes on from NC_060123.1 coordinate 571,726,039, forward strand.
GGCGGAACTCATCTCCCTTTTCAAACCAGGGCACAGAAGGCAGTCTTTCTTTTCGTTTAGAATATTCTGTATCATTGTGGTGATCAGATAATTTCTTCTGATTTGATTAACACTCTGATTCATCTTCCTTTCAATGCACTTTTATTTTGATCTAAGAATGACAATTCCGTAAAATTTTTGAAAACATTATCAGCGATCTATTAAAATTAAAATTTAAAGATTAAAACAGTCTTGATGGCAACTTTTTATTTTTGTTTTTGTTGGAGTAAAATAACAAGTTGCGATCAAGACTGTTTTAATCTTTAAATTACAATTCCGTAAGATTGTGCAATGTGTGTCTTACGAGTATTTGGTAAAAGATTACGAGTAATGGTAAAAGATTACCCTTCCTTTTCTCTTTTAGCCTCTCTTTTCTCTTTATGTATAATCGTAGGCTAATCGGGCTGTTAGAGGAGTGATCGTAAGTGCTACATCACATCTGGTTTGTATATTTCTCGAGAACGTGCCCCAAAACTAGGACATTCTTAATTTTATTGAATGTTTCTTACTGTTTTTAAAATGTATGATAAGTAAAGTGATTATGCTATTAGCAGATTTTTTACTGAATTAGTAACTCAAACGCTTTTCTAATATTCTACAGACATGATAATTAAATTGCTTTTACCAATTGTTGAATTTTTTCTACATTCAGTTTCTGATTTCTCTGTAGCATAATCTTTAAAATAGTACAGTATTCTACAAAAATAATTCACGTAATTCATACGTAAAACTTGACAATTGGGTACATGTCTCATAAGTACCTCAAATTTGCTTTATCAGTTGCGTTTTACTACAGATTATGGAAACTGGCAATGCTTCGCAGATGGTAAATATGTAGGGTAATTGGATATACATGCTAATCAGGGGTATCCGCGAGAATTGTGTCAGGAGTAAATTTCGGTTCTTCGTTTCGACTTCGCCCACTTCGAAGGTATGGAACTCGAAGTTATAATAAATCATTTAGAATATGAATGGAAAGGTCTTATTTGTTTTCTTTCTTTGCTTTCATTGCTCTTAAGGTCATTTTTTGAATTTTTTGTGTGTAATACCCTTACAAACTTCAAATACACAACCTTCTCGTTTTTTTGGACGCTGTGTAGTAAAAGTATGAACTCGTTTTCTAAACTAACAGTCAAAGAGCGCGGTCAGTTGACATTATTTCACATAGTTTTCTTCTTCTGACGGGTAGCATTACAGAGGAGGACGAAACAGACTTTGTACTACAATTTTAAGTATAAATGGGTAAGCCATAAATACAGCTTTACTAATTTATGGGTCATCTGTTAGAACCGAGGCCGGCCAGTGTGGCCGAGCGATTCTAGGCGCTACAGTCTGCACCCGCGGGACCGCTACAGTCGCAGGTTCGAATCCTGCGTCGGGCATGGACGTTTGTGATGTCCTTAGGTTAGTTATGTTTAAGTAGTTCTAAATTCTAGGGGACTGATGACCTTAGCAATTAAGTCCCATAGTGCTCAGAGCCATTTGAACCAAGCCAAAACCGACTGCGAGGAAGAAAACAAAACAGCACACAGCTGTACATATAATTTTTGTTTAAATATACGTGTAAGAAGGAACAGTATATATGGGAGAAACAATTGTCTACTCGTTTAAATACCCTGATATTGTATTTAAAACTCACTTCAAGAAAGAAAACGAATCCCGACATTTTCAAACCACAGCACAGTATATTTCTCTCGCATTCTATCTTAACAGGAAACAGGTACATGGTTCTTTAAATTAAAAAAAAAGCAATATATAGCCTATGTCCAATCGAATGTTTATTATAGTATCGTGTAAAGATCTGAAATAAATCGATTAAGAACGTTTCGAGATTTTTGCTGACAATGTTTTACGGCATATATTAGTATAGATTACATCGATGTGGTGCTACAGCTTCGAACTTCGCCATTATAACACTTTTCTTTATCTAATATTAATCGTTTTGGCAACCTACAAGTTCCCTCCAATACACACTAATTTTAGAAATAGGTACTACACAGTCGATAGGCACTCGACTATGTAAAGACTCAAAGTAGCCCGCAGATTACATGATAAACTTGGATAAAGGAACTTCTCATGAAATAATCCATTCGCTAAGGAAAGTATAGGTCTGCGATGAAGTTTTCTAAGATGGAAATGACTTAGTCTTGTGGTTTTTAATGTGCTGAATCCTAATATAATAACAGAATCGTAACAACAACCAATTTTACACAATTACCACTCACGAATTGTCGAGAGTTTCTTATTAAGAAACATCACTGAGAGATTTTAGATTCAGTAACAAAATATGCTATATACAGGGTGTCCCAATGGAAGTGGTCAGTGTACAAGTATACAGTAGGAACGCTCATTTGAAGCGAAAAAAAAAAAAGAAATACGAATGGAGATATACCATATTCCGAATTGTTTCTGAGACAGAAAACATTTAATGTGTATTTGTTTTTGGGTTATTGGGGCGTACGTATGTGATTCACATTCAGCCTCTTTGGCGTTTTATTCTACGCCAATCTAATTCGTTGTTTTCAGCCTCTTTGTTCGGAATGCTTTTCTGCCATAGGAGTAGGAGTGGACTCAAAATTGAACGCTGTAAGACTCCCTTTGTGATTTATCCTCAGTTAATAAACATTTCCAACATTGTTTGTATTATTCAGTACAACTTTTTGCGTTTGTTTGTAAAGTATGATTCAGACCAGTTGTGTATAAAGCCACCAGTTCCATATACAATAATTTACATTAAATGTATTGCAACTTGGGCACTATTCGGAAGAGATCATATGTCCTTAGCCTTTGCATTTTATATTCCAGGTACCTCTGTGTTTCAGGTACATCTGTGAGAAATTTTCTTATCTGCCATAAACATTAGAAGGCGGTGTGTTTATTGTATCTGACATTCAAACAATGATCGATTCCAGCTTTGAATAAAAAATTTGAAAGGGAGGTTGTGGATATGTTCTTACGCAACAAACAGGTGCCTTTTTGATTTTCTGTTGGAGCCAAAACGATTCAAAATTTCGCTAAGCTACGGGATTTGATGAGACTCAAGATTCATTTTTTGAACATTCACTTAGAATTTTTTCCCGAAACTTTTGATGAGTCTGTTAGTAAAAAGCTGATAGATTTCATCATGACATTAAAGTGATGAAAAGACCGTAACGGGGCCGATCTAACACCAACATGATGGGATACTACTATTGCTTACTTCACTGAGACATTTAACAAGCAGTTTATCGGAGAGACAGTTGCATTAGATACTTGAAGGAGATGAGAGAATGGAAAATCTGTCACTACGCACGTAGTAACTATGTAATAAATATGTGTTTTTTATTATTTTTAGGCCTTTTCATTCGAGTTAAATGTTGTTTCCTAAAATCTATTTTATAAGCTAACGTGATAGGAAAAAAATGAGTTTAGTGACCAAACAACTGTGAGAATTAGCTATTGCCCAACAATAGTTGTTAAACAATATCTTTTTCGGTAGCTTGTGTTATAGGAGCTTTAGATACGGTACACTCGTAAAAATTCATTCGCACAACAGGAGACATGTTGAATACATTAAGCACAAGCAGATTTGTTCTGATGCAACCAGCTTACAGCACTGAATGTGACGCATCGTGTCGCAGAGAAATACAGAAATAATCACTGAAATAAAAATCAGCTTTCAATGTACCACGTTTTAAAATCGGACTACAAAGTATAACATAATTTATCCAAGTCCCACACGCATTCCTAACCCCACAAAGATAGTCCTGAAAATCTGTGATTGTGAATTTTTAATAGCTACGAAAATACTTCTAACATTTAAAATTGAAAACGCGGGGAGTGTGCAGTAGACAATAGTACAGAGTTTAGCTACACATCCATCAATTAGGCAGTTCATCCGCTCTAATTTTTCATAGCTTTTAAAAATTCGTAGTCACGGATTTTCAGGACTATCTTTACGGGGCTTAGAGAAATTTTATTATATTTTTTAGTCCGATTTAAAAACTTAGTATACTAACAACAGATATTTATGTACATAATTATTTACTGCTTTTTAGTCTTATGACGGAAAAATTTTTCAATCGATTTCAAACATTCGGATGAGATTACAACACAGACAAGTAATAACTTTCGGCTTTATTTCAGTTTCTCTTTACCCGACTCAATCCGTATATTGCGCCCTACTACGGATATCTTGAGAAAAAACTGTGAAGGTAAACATTAGGGAGAGTAAATATTAGCTAACACGGAGGTTTAGCAGCAACCATACTTCCCGCAAATGGCAGTGACACACCAAGTACACTCCGCTACACACCGTACAGGAAAGCTAGTCAATATTGCTTTGTCAACCAGTTCTTAGTTATGTTCAAAATTTCAAGTTTGTAGCTCTTTGGGAAATTAGTTTAAAACTAATTACATAATTTGTACCAAACGATAAACAGACAGACAAGAGAATGAATTAAAAGAACATCTTAAACTTAGTCACGTATACACCAAGGTTGATATTGCTCCAGGCGTCCCAGAGTTACGCTTTTATATCACCCCTTTTCTGCCCCACCCTCAGCAGCACACATGCTGTGGCGGCCCTCACTTTTACAGCAATTTTTCCCGGGTCGCAAGAGATATATGCACCCAGTTCGGTAGAAATAGCTTCAAGCCTTAGAAAGCTGCACCTATATATCGAAGTAGTTGCCGCAGACTCTTCCTGCAAAAGATAACTCAGGCACAGTCCGCCTGTAGCGGCAGTGACGTAATCTAAACACAACCATCGCGCAGAAACTCCAGTTTGACAGATGGGTCTCTGCGTTACGCTTCTTTCTCACCTCATTTTCACTCTCGCCTCCTCTTCTATTACAGGTAGGTGGCTTTTTAACACCACACTATTGTGTTGTTATCCAGCTTTGTGCTATGTTTAAAATTTCAAATCTCTAGTTCCAGACACTGAATATTACACCCGCTAATGTAACACTACACTGTAAAAAATAAAACTATCTGCATTTGTAATGAAATATGAAATGAATGTTTCCGAAACTTACCTGGTAACAAATTTTGAAAAGCAGGAGCTAACTATAAACAAATCCACTGTGTCCTAAGTGTACTGCAGCTGGCCATAACACAATTTTTGTGGCTTACCTGTGGCAACAAAATTTGATACTTCACGAGGTGATGAGCGTAAAATATGTAGCAAGCAAGCTTAACAGTAAAGAAAAAGCCTTGCTGAGTGCAATGCAAGGACGTACAGCTATTTTAACCAGCTGATGCGTCAATCAGTGTATTCCGAAAAGTGCAATACGGCGACAAAGATAACAAGAAAACGTGAAACTCTTTGGCTACATAATCGAAATTAATTTATCCTTTAAGAAACTATGTTACGAAAAATGGTAGTCATTCCTCAACGATCACAGCGACGTTTACAAATATTATCCTGTATAATAAAAATTTCTTTGCCATGAAATTAATTATTGAAAATGGTAATGGAGAGGTAAAACTAAATTGTGAGTGCAAGCTATGTAAGCTGTTCACTTTACTTATTCTCATCCGACCAATGAACTAACCTATACTAATAAAGAAAAATTCCATTAAAATCTTTCGTTATTCACCCACCTCATAAATACGTGCAAGCAACCAGTGCAGCAACACCATTAACCTCAATCTTCACTTGCCCAATTAGTCCTTATCAAATCATTATTCACAATCCATCCTTCTCTTTATCTCTGTGCTTCGCATGCTATTTCCATCTGCTCAGCAGCATAGTTAACATCCGAATATCTCTCCAGCTTCTCTTAGAATGATTACTGCAACGAAAATACTACTGAGAACCAAAGATCACAGTATTTGTACTCTGAACCTCTGTGATGTAACATATGAACTATCGAAAATTACCGTTTGAAAAACCTTTACCGTACAAATATGAAATATGACAGATCAGTTGGATATATAAAGCTCACACCTCTTTCTTTGAATACAAAAAATAAACTATAAAACTTTCAAAGTGTACCCACACATACTATCGGACAAGCCAGAAAATTTGCAACTGTCTGAGATTGCCATCGGATGTCCTGGAAATTAACAAGGTTCTGAGGAACAGAATGCTATATGGATACCCAATGCGGGAGATATAATCGCAGCACATTTAACCTTTTTCTGCTAATCTTCACGAGACGAGATGAGTTGATGCTATCAGGTGTATCCAGAGCAGCCTAGGTTAAACACAAGGATCACAGTGCCTCTGCATCGTGTTTTGACGGAAATTAAAGTACTTATGATGTTATTGCAGCGATCGTTTGTAAAAGAAACGTTTTCTTGCAATTCAAAGCAGGCTGGAAAACGTTGTCAATGCGGTATTGTGGACAATATACGTCTACATCAGTATTTCTCTTGCGACATTCGATGTGAGACGGAGGTTTCTTCGTGTACCGGTATTACTTGTACTTTTCCTGTTCATTTGGGAATGGAGCGCGGGTAGATAGGCTATCAGAACGACTCTGCACGAGCTCAAAATTATACGATATTACTTCCACGGTCATTTCAAGAGATTTAGTGGGAGGCCCATGGGAAGAAATAGCCATTTGGTTATTGTGAGGTTTAGTGTATACTTATGCCAACGTAATTTATAGGGATCTACACTCGTTTGTCATCGCTGAAAAGCCAAACACAAATTTAATTCTCAAAAAGTACATCACGTAAATGTCTTCCATCATTGGCGATGAGTTACTGAAGATTCGCGGCAGCTCCTTATTACGTTCACAGTTATTTCTTGAGGAATGGCCTCTAAGCTGCTCGCAGATTGCGGCGTTCAAATCGTCGGTGTTGTGGAAGCGCCGTGAAGGAAGAAACATTGTTCTTGAGATGGCCCCACACGAAAAATCAAAGACTGATACAACAGAATATATCACCGTACGTGGGATATCACCGAAACGTGAGAGTGATCTATGTGGAAAGCGGCGCCTCATTGTAGTCATCGAATTACGGGCTGCATGGGCTGTAGCCCCATCTTGTTGAAGCCATACGCCTTTTGGCGGGAATGTTCCTGCAGCTGTGGAATACATAAATTGTTAATCATGGCCGCATACAGCTCGGAATTGACACTCATTGGCTGGGCATTGTTGTTACCAAAAAATGTAGTTCAAGGATTCCAAATGACTGTCCAGTAGCACACCAGACGACGACCTTTGGACTAGCTTGGGGCTTTTAATGAATGAGCTGCGGGGTTTTGCCCGGGTAATATCGGTAGATTTATTTACCGACAAAGGGGACGCCCATTAATTACGTGGACGGCTTTCCTGTAAAATCTGAACAACACTGCCCCTTGGTGAGATTTGGCGAGATGAGGTAGAACCCGCTCCCCCTCACGTGATGTTTTCCCCATAGTCAGTAAAAATACGTAAACATGGAACTTCTTTCATTAGTTTTAAACATTGATTAAGATACTTTAATAAAACAATAGTTAATTATAAAGTGTATTAAACTGTTTTTAATACGCGATTAAAAACATTTTACTTTAAACTCGCCAGCCCCGAGTAGTATACGGACGGATGTTGGTAGATCCCTAAAACATCGACCTTTCATTGTTATATCATAGACATCAAATATCACTGAATCTTTACTTCCACTGTAGATAAAAGACGACATAGTTTGTATCTTCCTTTGAACCACACGATTACGTAGCTCATCAGTCTCTCAATATTTTATGCGATTACTAAGAGAATCCTTGACGGTGAACTTTTTCTGCTTAGCTTCCTTCCACAAACGATCGACTTCTTGCTTGCACGCGTGTTTAGACTTGTCAGCATCTAGTTTAACATACGCACTGTAAAAGTTTTGATACAAATTCACGTTGAACACAACAACATCGGCCTTATATGTGACGCAGAATGTCGCGACTAACTCACTGCCAGACGAACAGTGACTTCGACCGTTGCGATAGAGAACTCCGCGAAAGAAATCTAACGCTTGTGGGGAACTTGTTTCAAATCGAACAGTCCGACATGCACACCTATAAAGCATTCATTTCAGTTCAGAGAGGCCACAAAATATTCGAGGACTCTTTAATATTGCCTAAGCTCAGGATTAATTATACAAACCAATATGTTATTTGTTAGAATAAAGTATATTCTCTGAATCAAAAACTTGACGCGAAAGTTTCATGCCCTCCCACTTTAAATGAAATTTTGCCAGACACTCCCCCGCCCCCCCCCCTCCATCCCCCCCCCCCCACCAATTTTGAGCTCACGTAGTTAATGGACGTCCCTAAACCCAATCAGATGAAAGTTTGTCTCATCAGACGTCACAAGATTTAACTATACACTACAGGCTTTCACGGTCGGTATCTTCAATATTTCTGATGTTCAGCAAGCTGAACTGTTTGTATATATCCACTCAGCATTCGATTAGTGACGTCATCAGACAGCTTTCAGGGAATGCGAAGTCGCGCCGACATATGCTACAAAGTTCACTGCGGAGAAAGAGATAGCGGGGCGAATTTCATGTACAGTTAGTTAGAAACTCTGACGGAACTTTAGGGCATAAAGTCTACAGAAAACCCACTCACACCGTTGGATACACCCACAAAAATTCCAGTCACCATCTCATGCTGAAAAGCGGAGTGACCAAGACATTAGTAGACCATGCTAAAAGAATTTTTGAATCAGAGTACTTGGAAGACGAGTTCGAACATTGGATAACGGCCTTCACAAGAAAAGCGTGCTACGTCCTGAAAGGTCTAGAGTTTCTGATGGAAAAGAGCCAACTGAAGGGAAAGTTTTCCTTGTGTTTGCAGGAACTATCACAGATTGCATCAGCAAGGTACTCAGAAAACGTGGTACTGACACGGTGTTTAAATCAACAAGAAATGCACGAGGATATTTGAATGCAGCGAAGGATGTACGCCAGCCACTTGCTACAGTAGGCTTACTTGCGAAAGGCGTTCATGGGAAAAGGTACGATACAACTATGTGTCTGTAACTGAAGGCTTTATTGAAAAGTAATCACCAGAGATCCGAGCACATCTATCCCACTGTTTCACCGTCCGAATGATTCCCTGTTGCCAGAATTTATGTGGCTATGACTGGAGCCAGTCCTCCACTGTGACCTTCAGTTCATCGTCCGAGTTGAAGCGATTCTCTTTGAAATTTTTTTTATTTTTATTATTATTATTATTTTTTGGCTGATCAAACAAGTGGAAGACACAGGGCAAACGCGTCGGACTGTAAGGTGGATGCCCAAAGTGCTCCCACTTGAACTTGGGCCGTTGCTCTTCGCCTGACCTTGGGGACGTGTGAGCGCACATTTTCGTGGAGCAAAATCACTCTCTCCGTGACCAACCCAAGCCGTTTACTCTTGACTTACTTGCGTAGGCTATGGAACACATCAAAGTAGACTTAACTGTTAATGGTTTTCCTTTGCTCGATGAGTATCGGACCTCGGGCAACAAAAAAGACGGTGAGCATTACCTTTTCCTCTGAAGGCACAGCTTTGTGTTTCCATCCACTACTACCCGTGTAGTGCATCCTTCGCCGGTCGAAACAGATGGAAGTCGGATGGTTAGAGACCCAGGCTGCAGGGTGGATGACGAGCAGCAGTCCAACCAACTTCTGTAACCTCCACTCGGGCGCGCAGTCCTGCGTGAGGCCTTGGGTTGTCGTAAAGAAGGAGAAACTGGTTTGCATTTTTGCAGCGACGAAGTCGCTAAGATCGTTTCTTCAGTTTCCCAGAGGGTAGCACAATACACTTCAGAGTTCATTGCTGCTACATGATAGAGGGCGTCAAACAGAATAACTCCTTTAAAGGTACAGTAGACCATCGCCTTCATATCAGCTGAGGGTGCGACTCGTACTTTTTTCTTTGGGGTGGCACCACTCCTTAGATTGCCGTTTTGTTTTGTTACCGGTTCAAAGCGATAAACCCATGTTCCATCGCCTGTGATAATGTTCAAAATGGTTCAAATGGCTCTGAGCACTATGGGACTCAACATCTGAGGTCATCAGTCCCCTAGAACTTAGAACTACTTAAACATAACTAACCTAAGGACATCACACACATCCATGCCCGAGGCAGGATTCGAACCTGCGACCGTAGCGGTCACGCGGTTCCAGACTGAAGCGCCTAGAACCGCTCGGCCACACCGGCCGGCCTGTTGTATTATTCACTGAACGCCCCTCGTAAATAGTTGATCAACGAGAGAACTGATTTCTTGTTCCCCTGAAAACAAAACTGTAAAATGAATTTTATTCATAGTGGATGCTGTCGAACTCCGTGACTGTTCCTGTATAGCGTGTAGAAAAATATCCGCTACGAGTCACAATAAAAGGTTATTTATTTGTCGCACGACCGGTTTCGGGCTTGCGCCCATCCTCAGGTGTTTATACATTGATGTACATGTTTATGATGTTGGAAATTACTGTGTAAATACAAAATAATATTACTTGCTGGTGACTAAACAGATGAAAGTGGGAAAATTGTTAGTGGCAAGGCAGCACTTGACGAAAATATATCTGTACTTACTTAAAGATGAAGCACCATTATTATAGTTACGCTGTGGTGACAATATTGCCACTTAGTTGTGCACTTTTTATCATTTTCACGTCCATATTTAAGTTTTATCAAGTTTAGCTGCATATTTCACTATTACGATTTGCGCTCGTGAATTACACTGTGCCCGGGTTCGAGTTCCGGCGGGGTCAGGGGTTTTCTCTGCCTCGTGATGACTGGGTGTTGTGTGATGTCCTTAGGTTAGTTAGGTTTAAGTAGTTCTAAGTTCTAGGGTACTGATGACCATAGATGTTAAGTCCCATAGTGCTCAGAGCCATTTGAACCAAGCCAATTACACTATGTTTACATACAAACATGTGGGCTGTGGTCAAAGAACTTAGACGTAGCAGATGTAAAGATGTTGCTCATACAGAAACACGTAGGTTATGGTCAAATGAATAACATCTTTACATCTGCTACATCTAAGTTCTTTGACCACATGTTTGTATGTAAACATAGTGTATTTCACGAGTCCACATCGTAATAGTGAAATATGCAGCTAAACTTGGTAAAACTGAAATATGGACGTGAAAATGACAATAAGTGTGTAACTAAGTGGCAAAGCTGTAACCACAGTGTAACTATAAAAATGGTGCTTCATCTTTATGTAAGTACAGATATATTTTAGTCAAATGCTGCCTTGCCACTAACAGTTGTCCCACTTTCATGTGTTTAGCCACATTTCCAACAGTATAAATATGTACGTGAATGTATAAACACCTGAGGATGGGCGCAAGCCCGAAACCGGTCGTGTGACAAATAAATATCCTTTTATTGTGACTGGTAGCGGATATTTTTCTACAACCTGCGGATACTTTTCTACAACCTAAAACTGTAAAAACTGGTCTCACAACACGTGCCAACGCACAGCTCCGACGAGTCGAGTCTTTGACACAGCAATGGTACTCATTCGGCTGTTGTTAACAAGAGGAGCGAATTACGTGAAGACAGGTGCTCGCGGACGGTTCCGTCTTTATCGCAGTTGCACGCGGCCCCGCCATCTCCGCGGACTATTCCTTTGTCTGCAGGCCTCACGACCTGCGCGCCAATAGCGGGCCCGCCCGCTGTAACGAGCTGTTGGCCGCCTCGGACACGGCCTTTAGCTTGTTCCATTGTCAACTTATGAGGCTCCGAACACGCATTGCTGTCAGCCGATTATTTGTCCTCCTTTCGACTCTTTATTATTGGCTCTTGTTATCCGCACGCTTCACTCAGACCTCTGACCTTGTTGCGATCCTACCCTCTGCCACGATACAAAAGCAACGCTCGTGAGTTGTGTCAATAGTTGCCAACAGGGCGTAGAGAAAGCGCTGCAATACAGTGTACGCTCACGTCATAGAGACATTGCGGCAAATACCGAGTTCTAGCAGCAACAGTCATATGATCTTCGACCTTGCGTCACTACTTAACGCGGCTTGTGGCTGGACCATTTTCGGGAAGAAGGGTCCATAGATCTGTGTGACCTTTTTCGGGAAATTGTTAAAAATTAATCATCGGGGTATGTAGAATATCCCACGAAGCTTTTGTTTCGCTGTCTCAACGCTGTAGGTCATGGCAGCTTTTTATGGAAGCGTGTGCATGCAGCACTTGTCATTCAGTTTAATGTTCCGAGCACTTTTATGCAAGCCAGCTTACTTGGACCATCGACAGTTAAAGTGGTGTTTTCATCACAAAGAAACGTCTTTGAGGCTGTGCAACAGTGAACAGTAGTAACGGGTAGGGAACGATGACCGTCTTATGACAATTCGAATACGAAGAAAGACGATAGGAAAATGAAACATCGAAGAGGTGACAGCTACATTGCCGCCAGTGGCGTTGGCATGGAAGGAATGGCTGCATACTAATAGTTGTCATTCATAAATGCAACCACAAGTAATTTAGAAAATAGACATCCATGCAGGACAGAAAAAGAAGAAGAAGAACAAGAAGAGAAAGAAAAGGTGCTTCAGTAGTTAGAAATCGTATCAGAGAAAATATGCATCACAATGTGTGGACAAGAGGACAAACCAGTGGCATTTTCTTTGTATAACTGTACTTTTTTATCAATTTACTTTCTGTTATTTTGTCTTTATACCTTTATGAGAGATCCCTGATCGTAGGTATTGCTAGGAGTAATATTACTGTCATGTATTAATCTGTTGTGAGTGTTGAAACAATGTTTGACGAAAAAATATTTGCTCATTACAACCTAATCACTAATTTATCGGAAAAGCGGCTGAAAATGTTTGTTAGAAACACTACTTTTTACCCTGAAAACACAGGTTAAAATACGAGTATCTATTATTACAGGAAATTTACTTAATATTAGTATACATTCAACTGTTATATCCTTTTCTACTACAATAAGGCTGATATGGAAGCCAAGGTATTAGACAACTTGTTCTTCCGTTGTTTATACGTTCGTGTCATCTATGTCGGGTGTAACTGTAAGCTGTGGGTTTGCCTCGCGAGATTTGTAAGGAATTCCAGTTCAGCCAATCCTGAAACCTCTCCATAGCGAGCAACATTCGAATTTGGTTCTGTGAGGTTCGCGCTTGTAGTGTGGAAGTATTCTTCGACTGCGTGTTACATCACTTCGACATTGTCTTACACAAGAGAAGGTAGAACCACAGTGTGAAGATGAAATAATAGCGACGATAAGATCAAACCTCGGGGCAAACCTTTGCTCGTGTATTGGGCTCCTATGTATCCCTCATCTAGATGTATAATTGTTGATCCTATATATGTGGTGTCTGTTCTTCCAGATATGTCCGATGGAACGGGCACCACATTTATACAATTGAGGTGAGGGTGGCCAATGTTCTTTTCAGTGCAGATGCACTCTTACGGGAATCGGCAAAGCACCGCGAATAATAAGGACAAGAGGCAAGGGGCACTACATTAATAGTGTGTGGATAATCTGAGAATGCGGATTTGACAGGAGGCGTGCTAGGGTAGTCCGTTCACTTACGATGGGGCACTGTGTCTGGATGATAAAGTAGTCAGCGCCTCTGCCTAGTAAGCAGGAGACCCTCGTTTGAATCCCGGTCCAGTACAAATTTTCAACTTTCTCCATTGATTTAAATCAATGCCTACTGGCAGCGAATGTCATTAATTCCCTTGTGGCATAGTTATTGATCAGTTGCTGAGTAAATGATATAGGTTACTGGTTTCTTTAACTGTTATGCTAATCGTGGGAGCAGGATCCAGTCATAGGTTTTGTGAGGACCGCATAAATTCCCAGCAGCTACTTGTCACTAAGGGAAAACTGGAAGTCGGTAACTAAAGCAATAAGGGTATCAGAGGTACCTCGACCTTTTCTAAAACCGTAACACCCGTCTGGGAGAAAATTCTGGTTTTTTGCCCATCACTTATAGTCTGTGTTCAATCACGCTTTCTATATTTTTATGAAAACATGACAGCATGTTATTGGTATACCTGAGGCTGGTGGTGCCAGCGGCTTCCGACTGTTGTAAATATGTGCAACGCGCTCAGTTTTAAAATCTGGGATATCAATATGAGTGACCCATACTGCACGATATATTTTTGGCAATAATTGTTTTCCTGCTTCCAGAAGCGGCCTTTTCATATTCCACGATATGTTGCCTGGTCTTGGAGCGATATCACTATTCCGTGCCAACACCCTATGGAGACACCTTTTTCAGAATGTTCCGTTGAGAATGTGATGAAGGTCGTTCTCAGGTTGAGCGTCTTACATACTTCTTCCACTGGATCTGGCGTGATGGAACGTAAATTTGCAGTCAGAATTTGTAGCAGGTGCGTGAAGAATGTAATTTGTATGATATTCAACGAATTATTTGTAGGATTGATCATAATGATGTGCAACGACTCACTTTAGAGTCATTTTCCATTCACACTACACATTCATGCATGAAAATGGCCATATGCTGTAACAGCAACTGTTTTCAAGGAGAGATTGTCACTTTGTTCTCAAATTTAATTTTGGGATCTCTCAGAAATTTTGTATCATTGGATAAGGGATCAAAAATTTTAGTGCCAGCATTGTGCAGCCATTTTTGTTCAAAAGACAACCTTAATATGAAGCTAATATCGTGTTATAATTATTACATCATTGTTCCTTTTGAAGTGCAGTGGATTATTTATAACAAACTTCATGAGGGAATAAATGTACTGTGAAGAGTTGTCAAAATGCCTTACTTCTTAAACAGATGTCTACAAGGTGATCATCAGTGAGCACCACACATTATTCTTCCAGCAGTTTTTTGAGCAGTGGAGACTTCCTTTCTTAAAGATTAGTAACCTCAGACTTTCTTCCTTGTAACATTATTGAATGAAAATAGACACAACATGTCAACTTATTGATCTTATTCATTTGTCTCACCCCAAGATTTGCAATGATTCGAAATGCGAATGTGGCTGAACTAATTTGTTTAGGAGTTCCAAGTTTGTTTCTTCCAGTTTAAATTCTCATCAATGAAGAAACCAAAACATTTTGAAGTTTCCACTGCAGTTGTTATTTAGTCTGCATGTGTTCCAGTTATCACAGGTGTAGTACCTCTGGATGTGCAGAACTGAATATGATGTGTCTTCATATAATCCAGAGTGATACCATTCATAGAATTCTTTTAAGAATGTTATTTACCATTTCGTCTGTTTCTTTATCTATGCTCAGACTGATTACAATAGTAGTGTCATAAGCAAAGAGAACTAATTTTTTTGAGTGCATTAGATGGAAGTTCAGTTGTATAACTGAGAAACTATGATGGACCTAAAACTGGGCCTTGTGGAACTCCACAATTCTGTTTTTCCCAATCAGAAGAAGCTCCCTCCTTACATTGGTGGAACCGTTGGTACAACTACATGCATTCTTTTGGTTAGATATGAATCATCCATTGGTTGGAAATACCAGTAATTCCACAAGACTTCAGTTTGTCCAGGAGAATATTGTGATTCATGCAGTCGTATACCTTAGATAGAATGCATAAAATAACAGACTTTCTTATTGTGTTGTTTAGTACATTTAAATTTGATGAGTGGATGTGTAAAGGCCATTCTCAGCTGAGCATCTCTTCTGAACTCAAAACAGTAATTTACTGATGATATTATTGTTGATCGTGTGCTGTACTACTATAGAACATTACAGTGACTTCTCAAAAATTTTGGGAAATGATGTCAGCAGTGAAACGGGCTGGTATTTATTGAGATTCCTTATAGACTGGTTTAACAATGTCATATTTCATTCTCTCTGGAAAAATGTCCTGAAATATTGATGCATTACGTATTTCAGAAAAGACAGCACTTTTTATGGGGTAACAAATATTTTATACCCCGTTGGAAGCATTATAAAATCCAGATCACCTTTTATTTTTGAGACAATATATAATTTTCTTAGTAGGAGAAGTGTGTGATTGATCTTCATGTGAGTGGCATTTCAACAAATAGTTTTGATTTTTCTGTTCCACTGTTTGTTCCTATATTTTCTACTTTGTTTAAGAAATGATTATTAAGCCTATCTCCTACCTGTGACTGACCACTTATAGGCCTTCCATTTAAATCAGTAGTCATATTATCTGTTAACTGGTCCTGTCTCACGGTTCACTACATTCATTACAGACTGAATACTGTTGTCAGAATTATACACTTCTCACGTAATGTCAATGCTTCTTGATTTTTTAAGAACGTTTCTGAATAATCTGAAGCAGTTTTTGTAGAAGGCCACTACTGCAAGGTATTTACTTGTTCTTGTCAATAAATACAATCTACTTTAATTCCTCTAGCTATCTCTAGTTAATTGCATGGCTGTTTAATGTCCTTTCTGATCAGTTTATACGGAAGGCTATTTTCATAATGATACAAAAGTATTGTTGATCGTGTGCGGTACTATTCTAGAACGTTACAGTGACTTCTCGAAAATGTTGGAAAATGATGTCAGCAGTGAAACGGGCTGGTATTTACTGACATTCCTTATCGACTGGTTTAACAATGGCATATTTCATTCTCTCTGGAAAAATGTCCTGAATTATTGATGCATTACATATTTCAGAAAAGACAGCACTTTTTATGGGTGAACAAATATTTTATACCCTGTTGGAAGCATTATAAAATCCAGAATAGGCTAAATTTTATGTCACCATTTAGTTCCTTATAAGTTTCTTCCCAAGTTATCTCTTTAAATTATTCTTGAAAACTTTAGTCCTGCAGTCATTAATTATTCTAACTGGATTCCACTGAAGAATATCTACACTATAAGGCACTATCATGTTTATTCTAACTGTGCACCATTATCTGACAGAGAGCATTTTTTCCTGGGTGCACAATAATTTATTGCTTTGAGAACTATCAAAGAAAACACAAACAAGTGTCCTATTGTCTTTATCGATCAGTGTTGTAAATTTAATTACTGAGACAGAACTGTAGGATCAAACTGACTCAGATTAATAATCCATTGTTATAGACGACGCTACTTAAGGAATAAATGATCATATTTTCACAATCAGTTTTTGCGAACAAATGGACATCATTATGTGCAGTTAAATCCAGACCCGAGCATCAGTTTAAGGTTAATGTATAGACTACAGCGTTAGTTGGCTACCTGGTAGGTTTGCATCTTCTCCCGGACACCTTTCAGGTGCTGTCTTCCAGATCTGTTGCAACATGAGTAACCGAATTTAAGAGTTAAGTATTCAGTTTATGAATGTTTATAACTATCGAATTTCGGCTTATTGGAACATCATCAGTTAGTAACTCACTAGCAGCCACATCGATCGTGACATTAGGTAGAAAATGTCAGAGCGCTCATCGACGGTTTACATGTCAACTGTGTTACCAGAGTTCGCGGTTTTGGTTTATTATAACGTGATCTACGTCTGCATCTGCATCTCCATACCCACTCGTCAAGCCACTGTATGGTGGGTGGCAGAGGGTACTTTTCACCATTACTAGTCTCTTCCTTTTCTGTTCCACTAGCAAATACAGCGGGGGAAAAACGACTGTCTATACACTTCCGTAGGATTCCTAATTTCTCGTATCTCATTTTCGTTGCCCTTGCTCGATAATTTATGTTAGAGGTAGTAGAATCGTTCTGCAGTCAGCCTCAAATGCCGGTTTCCTAAATATTCTCAATAGTGTTCCCCGCAATGACCGTCACCTTGCCTCCAGGGACCATCGTTTGAGTACCCTAATCAACTCTGTAATGCCTACATGTTGTTAGAATCAACAACTACTGATAACAAATCGAGCACCCCGCCTCTGAACTGCATCGACGTCTTCCTTTAATCCGACCTGGAGCGCATCCCAAACACTCGAGCAGGACTCAAGAATGCGAGGGACATTCAGTAAGTGAGGCAACCATTTTTTGCTGAAAGGAGGTTGTCTTGTTCAGGATTCCAATATACCATTTTATTCCTCATTCTTATGGCTAAAAATCCATATTTTTCAATGTAATCGCCGTTCAGTGCGCCGGAAATACGCCACCTTACTAAGAGGGCCTGTACACCCGCATACCTATATGCCCCTTCCCATTATCCGGGTACAGCTTCCCGCGGAATTCGTACTACAATGGGCCGAATAGATGCAAGTCGGAAGGTGCGAGATCGAGGCTGTACGGTAATGGAAATGAGCGTTCGGCGTCATTGGCCTGGAGGCCCCTTGCGGGGCAGGTCCGGCCGCCTTGCTCCAGGTCTTATTACATTCGACGCCACACTGGTTAACCTTCGCGCAGGATGGGGATGAAATGATGATGAAGACAACAGAACACCCAGTCCCTGAGGGGAGAAAATCCCCGACCCAGCCGGGAATCGAACCCGTGCCCGTAGGATGGCAATCAGTCACGCTGACCTCTCATCTATCGGGGCGCACGGGGTGGGTGAGGAAGAACAGTCCAGTGAGGTTTTGTGAGTTATTCTCGGATGCGCAGACTTTTGTGAGACCGTGCGTTGTCAAGGAGGAGGAGAAGTTCGTTTGCATTTTTGTGGGGGCGAACACGGTGAAATCGTTTCTAGGGTTTCCTGAGGGTAGAACAACACACTGCAGAGTTGACAGTTGTACCATGAGGGAGGACGTCAAACTGGTAACCCCCTCTGAGTTCCAGAAGAACATCTCCATGACTACTGGCTGAGGGTGCGGCTTTGAACTTTTTCTTCGGAGGAGATGTAGTTTGGTCCCAGTCTATGCGTTGCTGTTTTGTTTCCGGTTCGAGGCGATGGACCCATCTTTCATCGCCTGTGACAACTATCGGCAAAAATTGTCACGATCGGATTCGTAACGGGCAAGGATTTCCGCACCGATGGTCCCTCGTTGCCCTTTATGACCTTCTGTTAGGCGACGGGGAACCTAGCGGGCACACACGTTTGAGTACCGCAACTGGTGGACGAGCGTGTCCGCACTACCAGCAGAGACGTCCAGTTCAGCAGCGAGCTGTTTCATTGTGATCCGCCCACCACATCGAATGAGAGTGTCCGCACGTTCCAACAATGCATGAGTCAAAGCCGTGTGCGGCCGGCCGGCACGCGGGAGATGGAAACGTCTGCGCGACCTACTTGTGATAGTGACATATATCTCGCCCAACGACTCAACGTGCTTTTGTTCACTGCCGCGTCTCCGTAGACATTCTGCAAGCACCTGTGAGTATCTACGATGTTCCGCTTTGCCGCCAAAAGAAAGTCGATGACAGCTCTCTGCTTGGAACGCACCTCCGTTACAGACGCCATTCTGAAGGCTACTTACAGCCCCTCCACCTATCGGAACTTCATGAAACTATAGGAGCCGCAATCAATCTTGCATTTTCTCTCCTGAAACTGGCTAAGGAAATAAAGTTTTGCATTATTTATTGGACGTCCCTGGTAGGTCGAGTAGCGTTCTATACACGGCTTTCTTTACGGATGAACCACATATTCCGAAAATTTTGCCAATAAACCGAAGTCGTCCGTTCAGCTCCCCTACCACAATCCGCACATGCTCGACCCATTTCATATCACTCTGCAACGTGACGCCCGTTTATTTAAATTTCGTGACGGTGTGAAACAGGACACTGCTAATGCAATATCCAAATATTACGGATTAGTTTTTCCTACTAATACACATTAACTTACATTTTTCTACATTCAGACCCACCTGCCATTCATCTCACCAAGTAGAAATTTTGTATAAGTGCCGCGCGAAATTAGCCGAGCGGTCTAGGGCCCTGCAGCCGTGGACTGTGCGGCTGATCCCGGCGGAGGTTCGAGTCCTCCCTCGGGCATGGGTGTGTGAGTTTGTCCTTCGGATAATTTAGGTTAAGTAGTGTGTAAGCTTAGGGATTGATGACCTTAGCAGTTAAGTCCCATAAGATTTCACACACATTTGAACATTTTTTTGTATAAGTCATCTTGTACCCTTCTACAGACATTCGGCTTCGACACCTTCCCACGCACTACGGCACATCAGCGAACAACGGCAAATTACTGTCCGCCGTGTCTACAGAAAATGACAGCGGTCCTATCACACTTCCCTGGGGAACCCTTGACGATAATCTTGTCACTGATGAACGCTCACCTCGAAAACATCGTAGCTTAGTGCTCAGAGCCATTTTCGAAAACATCGTACTTCTGTTACTTAAGTTTTCTCCGATATTCCCTTGTATGGAAATACTAGAGTATTATATGACGCTGGTATCTGTACAGATATCATTGGTGATCTTGCAGCTCTCGAAGAATGAGATTGTAATAAAATCTAGACCCTTAGATGCTTACAGGCGTTGATAAATATCAACGGGGACAGTTGGAAAATGTGTACCCGACCGGGACTCAAACCCAGGACCTCCTCCGTACATGGCAGACGCCCTATCCGGCTAAGCCACCGAGGACACAGACGACAGCGCGACTCCAGGCACTTATCTCTGGCTCGCTCCCCGTGAGACCCACATTTCCAACTTACTGTCCACACACTACATTTGTAGTGCTCCTGCCCACTCTTCGCAACTATCCCCGTTGATATTTATCAAGGCTTGTAAGCGCCGGTCGCAGTGGCCCTCCGGTTCTAGGCGCTTCAGTCTGGAATCAAGCGACCGCTACGGTCGCAGGTTCGAATCCTGGCTCGGGCATGGACGTGTGTGTTGTCCTTAGGTTAGTTAGGTTTAAGTCGTTCTAAGTTCTAGGGGACTGATGGCCTCAGATGTTATGTCCCACAGTGCTCAGAGCCATTTGAACCACTGAACCAGCTAAAGGTCTAGATTTCATTATAATTTAGTTCTTCGAGAGCTGCAAGATCACCAATGATAGCTGTACAGATACCAGCATCATATAAATAAGGCTTACCGGCCAATGATCGCTTACAGTCTGGATGCACTCAAATTGCCCGAGCTCTTACGGGAATCGGTAGATTGACTACTGCGAGTAATGAGTATGGTGGGCAGGGGCATTACGAATGTAGTGTGTGACAGGAAGTTGTGAAGTGTGCCATAAATAAGTCCCTGCAGTCGCGCTGTCGCCTGTGTTCTCGGTGGCTCAGTCGGATAGAGCGTCTGCCATACAAGCAGGAGGTTCTGGGTTCGAGTCCCGATCGGGATACAAATTTTTCAACTTGCCCCATTAATATTTATCAACGCCTGTAAGCAGCTAAAGGTCTAGATTTCATAATAATTTCGTACTAGAGTATTAGTTTGGTACAGTCCAGACAAGTGTTCTTCTTGAATCGCTTCCCATTTCCGCCAGTGCATTATGCAGGGTGATGGTAACATAATGACTGCAGACGTATGAAACTAAAGTTTAGACGTTGAATGGAACCGAAACGGTGCCACATACGACGGGCGTTCCATATTGATTTTCACTTTATCCTTCCCATCATTCATGGTGCGCCATTTGACTCACCATTACAGTTGCCAGTAAGTAGTACTTCGGTCTAGTCGTAGGAGGCAGGGCGATCAGTAGAAGTGTATCCCTGCACAGTACAGTACATTTACCGAATTGCTGTTATTCCGCGAGCGGACAACTTGGAATGTGTCATCAAGGACACCACTGGACGTTGCGGTTCCTCTGGATGATGGGTGTAGATATATCGGATATTTGCAGGCGATTGGCGGCAGTGTGTTGAGCGTGTGCATCGTCACGAAAGCGCTCTTGCAACGCTACGACGCTCCTCCTCATTTGTGTCGGAAAATCACGGCTGCCACCGCCGAACTGGGGTTCCACGTACTGCCACACCCACCACATTCCCCTGGCGTGGCGCCTTTTAACTTCTGTAGGGCCTCCTCGAACAACTTTTATGGAGATTGTCGCACCAAACGCGAGACAGCTGCTTGCAATTCCATTAAACCTGCGTAGTAATGTCCGCGCAGAGGTTTCTTCGTAGTCCCGAATAGGTGGTGACCAGATGGGGTCAAGTCAGGAGAATACAGTGGCTGTGGCAACACCTGGAATCCCATTTCAGCGAAGGCAGCCGCGGTTTTCCGACTCATATGGGGACGAGCGTTGTCGAGTTGCAAGAGCACTTTTCATGAGGGTGCACACACTTCACATACCGCCACCAATCACCTGTGGATATCCTCAGCGTTTACACCCTCCTTCCACAGAAATGACGACGTCGGGTGCTGACCTTGATGATTACATTCCAGGTTATTGGCTCAAGCGGTTACAGCAGTTGGGAAACTGGGCTTTACGAGGTCTGTTCAAAATATTTCTGAACATTAGTAATTTCGCGCCAGTGGTTGTTGGAGCGGAATACGGTTGGCATCCCTGCACACGCCTCTGTTTGAAGTGTAACTGCCGGAAGTTTCAGTGTTGTATGTATGTTAGTTATTGTTCAGTGCTAGAGTCAGTAGAACTTTGTGTCATACAGTTAGCTAATTTCGGGATGGCCGAGTTAGAGGAGCAACGCGTCTGAATGAAATTTTGTGTGAAACTCAAAGAAAAGCTTTACAGAGCCACACCGCCGGCCGCGGTGGCCGAGCGGTTCTAGGCGCTACAGTCCGGAACCACGTGCCTACTACGGTCGTAGGTTCGAATCCTGCCTCGGGCATGGATGTGTGTGATGTCCCTAGGTTAGTTAGGTTTAAGTAGTTCTATGTCTAGGGGACTGATGACCTCAGATGTTAAGTCCCATAGTGCCATAGTGCTTAGAGCCATTTTGAACGAGCCACACCAAATGATGCAGGAAGCCAACGTATGCGTGACATCACCATACTATGCTTAAGCCGTAATCGGTGTTACGATTGGTTCACGGAGTTCAAAAATGGCCGGACAGAAGTTCAAGATGGCCCCCTTTCAGGAAGCCCTTCGACGTCTACCGATGACCCTCATGAGACCATGCACAATAATTAAAAGGTAAGCATAGAGAAACTTTATGGCGAAAGTTCCTAAATTTTTTGAACAAGCCTCGTACTATGAAGGGGTTCTAGAGATTTTCCAGCCACCTACGGTTAGACCAAAATACTACCTACTTGCAGCCGTAATTATGAATCATATGGAACACCATGAGAGGTGGGAAAACACTGTAAATCAGTATGGACCGTGTCTCGTACATCCACTTTATTTAAGGTACAAGTGTTTTATAGTTGAGTTGTCAATAAAGCGTAAATATTACAAGAAAGAAATGAGAACGAGGGGCACAACACTACTTTTCCAAGAACATTCGACTTCCAGTACAAAAATTGAGAACCACGAATTTCAGCAGACCCGTCGAGAATTTCAAGTAAATAATGTCGATGCTGTCCAACAGGAGGAAGAGTCCTTACCGGAGATAGTTTTTACGTGATTACAATCTAATAAGCCCAGTATCTGTTAGCAATAAATACTGTTCGTCCTATTGGAGTTTTTCTGCAGAAATGGCTTATTGTGAACTGAGTTACTGCAATGTAGTTCAGACGTACAGTCGGCACGAAGTTTTATTCCGAGATAATTAAGAAATTTAGTTGATGCTGCCCGAGGCGAACGTCGCATTCGAGGATCGGATTTCGGAGTCGTGAACGAGACTGGGCGTGGCGCGTCAAGATACGGCTCGTAGATAGCCGCTACAGGGTTTCCAACAAGCAAGGACACGCGGGGGACAACTCGGCGGACCCGTATTTCAGAATTTTTAAGTAAGTCGTGGCCTCGGATTTTAATACAACAACCTGAAGTTTTGGCAGCCAGAATTATTTGCATAGTACTTGTCTGTCAGTAGTTGTTCCATTAATGTTGTGACGTGTTCTCTGGAAAGAGGCGTGTCGGAGAGGTATGAAAAGAAAAAGAAAGAAAAACAACGTGTCTTTGGTGGTGGTAACTAATCTGCACAATTTTAAATGAATGACACAGGGAATTTTTAAGAAGCAAAAAGGCGTTTCATATGAAATTTCGGTTCACATATTATGGTAAGAGAAAAGAATATTTTAAGCAGTCAAGTGGATTTTAAAGGAGACCAATACAGAAGGGAATATATTTGGGAATTCTTAAACTAGTAGTTGTCTTCAGTACTTATCTATCTTCTACGTCTATCTACTGTGGATCTCTAAAGTTTCGTATGAAGGGGGAATGTACAGTGAACCAGCATATGTGATGCATATGATATTACACTATGAAACTGTATACTACAAGAGTCGTGCAATAAGTAATGCAACACATTTTCTTTTTCTGGGCCAATTTCGATTGAAAAAACGCGGAATTTGTTGTAGGACCTCGTGGAATATTCCCACTGCAATGCCTATCGTTTCATGAAGTTCCAATAGATGGCAGTACTGTACGCAGCCTTAAAAATGGCCTCTGCTACGGGGTTGTCTTCCAAGTAGAAAGCAGTCGTCGAGTTTTTTTTTCGGCTAAAAACCAAAGCATCACAGATTTTTATAGACATCTGTCATCATCGTTAAAAGATCGCACAAGCAGATCCAGTCTTCCGTGTGCCAGCCGGCCGCACACAGCTGTGACTCCTGCAATATTCAAAGCCCAGCGTGTTCTTCGCCACAAAAATGCAACGGCCTTCTCCTTCTCCACGACAACGCAAGGCCTCACGCAACTCTGCGCATCCGAGAGATCGCGAAACTTCATTGTAATGTTCTTCCTCATGCAGCTGTAAGGTGCCTCTTACGTGAGGAAGACATTTTTACCAGTTTTAATAAATTATTGTCTCTTATTGATGTATTCACGATAGTTAGGAAGCGCTGTAGTCCGTAGCCGGCCATGAGTCGGAGAGCATTTCCCACTCTGGCTGGCTAGGTGACGAAGCGACCATATGTCGCGCGTAGTGGGGTGGAGCTCGGCGCTGGATCGTAGCAACAAGCGTCAGCCTGGGAAATATACATGACGGGAAGTACCGCTATCTTGGCGCCAAAGTCACCGATTTTGTTTATTTATAATTAATCGTTAAAGTCATTTATGACAAAATGAATACTAAGAGGAGCCTCTGGATGTTTAAAACTATTTATCGTAATTTTGCCTCGTTAAAATTCGCTCCCGTTCATTAACATATGCATATCTTAGTAAGTACGAACTTGATCGGAAATCCACGAACTGTGACGAAACTAATAAGAGATACGGACTGCGCGCCAAAGTCGGCAGTCGGAGTTAAGAACTCTTCCTGTCTTGTTCGATGGTAGCCATGCTCTCGGTTACGAGTAGTTTATGTCATGAGTGTTTCGTTATTGATCTAATAGGAATAAAAGTGATATTACGGCATTCTGAATGTTAATTTCGAGTAAATAGATACCCCAAAGTTGATCGACAGCAATTTCAGATAATTAGCTTCCACCGACAGAGACATCCAATGCGCCAATGAAGAATCTGCACATGACGACATTTACGAGAGCTGCACCGCGCAAAGGTAGGAGGAAATCCGACGACACGACCCACCAAGGCGGATCAAGGAAGGTCCGACTTACACTCGCAAATTCCGGGTGGAAATGCTGACCAGTTATACTGTACGTAACATACACCACCCCCTATGGACTCGCGGCTAAGCTGAGTAATAACAGTATCAGTTTAGAAGGGAGGGGATCTAGCACACCCTACAGCCCGGATCTCACACCTTCCGACTTCCATCTGTTAAGACCAATGAAGGGTGCATTCCGCGGGAAGCAGTAGGTGGATGATGGGAAGGTTACTGATGCAGCAAGATACTAGCTCCGACGACGACCAGTAGAGAAATACCGTGCACGCGTGCAGGCCCTCCCAGTAAGGTGGCGTAACGTCGTCGCACTGAACGGAGATTATGTTGAAAAAATGGGTTTTTGTAGCCAAACGAGTGGGGCAGCATTGTGGTGTATTGGAATCCTGAATAAAACCGACACGCTTACAGAAAAAAAGTGTTGCACTTCTTATTGAACTGGCCTCGTAAATGAATAAAAAAACTGAAAGTAAATACATTGAAGTCCTCTAACAATTAGAGACAAACTCTGCAAAAGATCACTGCTTATCACGTCGTTACTTTTATCTTCTTCAATTCTTCGTGAAATTACTTGTCTCCATTTTTATCATATTGCTTCACTAGTCGTGTGTCAGTTGTTGCGTGAATCCTAACATCAGTGTTAATACCCGTAACTACTTTTGAATCCAGTTTTCTAAATGCTGGATTCCATGATGAATCTTTACAGTCTGCGTTGCGTGTGTAGTCTGTAACGATACCATTTCCGAAAGTTTTTTTTTACAAAATGTTACAGCCTCGTGGAACCATGATTGTAAGCTTTAACAAATTCGTAGCGGCTCTGAGGCCTAAATGAAAGAAGCTGATCATTATTTTATTATTTTGCCAATTTCCACGCTGGAGAGCCTGGGAAGAACGCCTGTCGTTACGCCACCGTATACCCCCGTTTTATATCTATTTTGCTGTCGCTGATGTTACGCGGTATCTGTTGTGGATTGGCAGCCGAAAGGCACGCGTTTAAGCTCACGCAGGCTGGCGTGAGGTCTGGAACAGGACAAGGTAGTTAGACTAGAAAAAAAGGATGTAACTGGTGGAATACTTAACTTTAATCCATTAATGTTGAACGTAGCTCTTGTCTGTACATTCTTTACAATATCAATAGCAACTGATAATGGCGCCTTGCTAGGTCGTAGCAAATGACGTAGCTGAAGGCTATGCTAACTATCGTCTCGGCAAATGAGAACGTATTTTGTCAGTGAACCATCGCTAGCAAAGTCGGCTGTACAACTGGGGCGAATGCTAGGAAGTCTTTCTAGACCTGCCGTGTGGCGGCGCTCGGTCTGCAACCACTGATAGTGGCGACACGCGGGTCCGACGTATACTAATGGACCGCGGCCGATTTAAAGGCTACCACCTAGCAAGTGTGGTGTCTGGCGGTGACACCACAGTATCCTTGTGGGAGGAAGTAACACGTTCCCTTTCGTTTTTAACGACTGTCCTAGTCATTTTGAGCGTAGTTCTTTCCATGATTGATAATTGCTTTTTTCGTCTTACACTTTCTTCATAATTTTCGTGAGGCTTTCTCGCTTTACAAACAAACATACGTCGAATCGTGCAGCTCTTCTCTGAATTGTCTCTATGTTTTCGCTTAAGCCTACTCGAGAACCGCACAGATTGACGAGTAATACACAAGTATCGGTCGGAATACAGCAAACAAGGTTTCTACAAAATAGCTTAATAGGTTTTGAGGCCCAACGCACCTGAAAGTAAGTGCCAAAATCTTCTGTTCCATTCACGTATGGTGCAGGGGAAAAACGATTGGCGGTGTTCATCCTTGTGCTTAGATCCTCTGATTTTAACAACAAGGTCAATTAGACACAGATACACTGATGAGCCAAAACCTGTTTAATAACGTGTCGGACTGCTTTTCGGAAGCAATACAGCCATGATTTTGGGTGTCATGGATTCGACAAGTCCTTGGTAGGTTTTCAGACTTATGTAGTATCATATGCCTTCGAACAGGCCACGCACTTCCTGTAAATTACGGGCTATTGATTTGGGGCGCGAAGCTGGCTCCCGATAGTGTCCCATATGTGTCCTACCGGCTGCTCATCAGAAGACTTTGTTCTCTAACACATCAACGTAAGTTCACTATCATGCTCGACAAACCACTGCAGCACGATTCTGATCTTGTGACGAGGGCAGTTATCTTGCTAGAAGATGCCTTCGCCGTCAAAAAACACTGCAAAAAAAGAAGGTATGCTTGTGGGCTGCAAAAATGTCACGTAACCCACACGTGTCTTCGCGCCTTCGGTTGCTACTGCAGGTCCCGTGGTAGCCCAGGTGAAATTCCTTCACTGAATAATGCTACCCCCATTTACCTGCGTCTGTGGCGCAGTGCATTTTTCGAGCAGTTCTTCGCCTAAATCAGTGATCGGCGAACCGCTGCTCGCGAGCCACGTGCAGCTCTTCCGACACTTAACTATGGCTCTACCACTGCGCGTGAATGCACACATACAGTGCCAAAGCTCTTTATCAGAGCCAAATTAAAAAGTTTTCAGTTTAAATGGAGAGTAAGCAGGCATATCTTCTGCTGTCTTTTTGAGAAGAGTGTTCACTACCCACAACTAAATACAGATCAATGAAACTAAGTGTTTTATTTCGTCGTAGAGGTTACTTCTCAACTAAATCAGCTTAGTCCTAAACTGCACTGGGAAGGAAAGACAATTTTTTAATTTTTTCGTTGTTATAAGTTATGTCACTAGGAAACAAATTATCCCTTTTTAGTCTAGATTCTGAAAGATAAACTTTGAATCATTTTCTTAGCCTTTTGAATCGTCTCCAAAATGTAATGCTGATACTGATATCGCTGTTTCGAAACAATACGTTTAAATATGAAGGAAACTTTTCTCAGAAGATTTAAGGAATTCAGAAAATGCAAAGTGACTTTAGCCGAAGTTTTAAGTGTATGTGCTCATACAGAAATAATGGAGGAAAGCAAATGTTTAATTAGCTGACAGCATGAGCAGTCTGCTTTGAAAGACCTGGCAGATTTTTAACACCTGGAATAGTATTCTTGATTAATATAATCAGCTGAAAAAATTAGCGTTTCACCTTCTTTTCTTATTCGGGTCTACACATTCATGCACACAGTCATTTTCAAGCACGAACCTTATCAAGAGTAAACTGCGAAATCTTCTTACTGATGAGCACCTGGAATAATGTCTAAAATTGAAAACACCAACATACATCGTTATGGTTTAATTTTTCAGATTCTTTGCAGTTTAATTCTATCAATAAATAACATCGCTATTAAATATGATATCAAGTTTTATTTAACCTAACTATAGTTTAATGCTTAAAATTTGAAGTAAAGGTTATTAAGTTCATTCCAGGGAGCAGTGTGGAGTGGAATAAGATGTAGCGTCGAGTTTTCAGAAAGAACAAGTACTCAAGACGAGTGCGGATGGAAGTATTGGGTGGGGTGTACCTCAGCTAACGTAACTCAATCAGATTGAGGACGGTTTTAGCAAAGACCAGTTTAGGAATATCCTAATTAAGCGAATAACAATGAATCTATTAAATAGTTTGAGTGTTAAAAAATGTGCCTTTGAGAGGAAATGTTAATCGTTGTACTGTTGATATTTGGCTCTGCTGACTAATGAGTTTGCCGACCTCTGGCTTAGATGATGGCTGTTCCGTATACAATAAACAACGTGCTCTAACAAGAAACAAACTTCATCCAACCAGATGACACGTTACCACTGGTACACGGTCCAATCTCGATGACCCCGTGCCCACTGCAGTCGCCACTGACGTCTTTGCATGAGAATGTGTGTGGTTCGCCTACTGCAGAGTCGCATGTTCAACAAAATGGCTCCGAGCACTATGGGGCTTAACTGCTGTGGTCATCAGTCCCCTAGAACTTAGAACTACTTAAACCTAACCAACCTAAGGACATCACACACATCCATGCCCGAGGCAGGAATCGAACCTGCGACCGTAGCAGTCGTGCGGTTCCGGACTGAGCGCCTAGAACCGTTAGACCACCGCGGCCGGCGCATGTTCGACAATGTGCACTGAAAAGTGTGCTGCGAAAGACTTGTGCCCCCACCAGCATTGCAGTCTGTCTTCATATCTGCCACAGCTGCGCGTTTCTTACACGGTTTTGAAATACGTACGAGGTGTGGCTATAAAATAACGGGACTGTGCTGTAAAACACATTATTTTCAAAATATACATATTTAGATATTGTTACCTTTAATATAGTCCAATCCTCTACCCCTAAAACGCACCATGTGAATTTTTCATTGATGGTAACAGTGCTGGGAGTCTTCCTCTGTGAGCTCCTTGATGACGCTCACCGCTTTTCCTTCCACTCCTTCAACAGACTGAAATCTTGTTTCATTTAATGATCCAGATCCCATGATTTGTTCTTACACAATTCGGTTTGTTGTGTTTTCTTATTTTCTCAAGGTAGTAGTTTTGGCTGATAGTCTGACCTTCAGGAACCGAGTGAAGATACACAATCCTACGAATATCGAAAAACAAAAGCATCTTCACTTTGAATCTTGATTTGCTCATTGAAGCTTTTTTCGCCTTCGTTGAAGCTGGATCCTTCCAATGCATGGACTGGCGTTTAGTTTCTGGACGATAAACTAAAAGCCAAGATTCGTCCCGTGTTATCACACCTTCCAGTAAATCAATATCGTTTTCATTAGTATTCAAAGTATCAGCACAAACATTTCCGCCAGCTACGTTTTGTTTGATCGTGAAACTTACCGACCCCAGTTTTGCTCACACCTATCTCTAACGTTTGCCTTACGCATTCCGTGTCAATTCCTACAGTCTCAGCAGACGATCGAAAACGTAACCGACGATCAGGTCGAATAAAATTATTCACTTTTCGGTATTTTAATCCGTTTTTGATGTTGAAGAGCGTCTCGGGCATGAGTCATCTTCAGCTTCTTCTCGACCACCTTGAAAAAGCTTGAACCACCCAAAACCTCACGTACGTCTTCGCCATAAAGTTCTTTTAGTGAGAGACAGGTTTCAGTAACAGTTTTTCAAGCTTTCATTTGGAGCTACACGACAATCCGTTGCTCTGTTATTACACTTATCATTTTTCCTGCAAAACAAAATAACAGCTGTTAACAGTCGAAGGTCACGGCCACACTGATTTGTCGACAGACATCAAAGATGTCGCATTCGGCTGAGAGGGTTTCACGCTTCACATCCATTGGACGTTCATCTATGGCTCATACTCACTTACTCTGTGACGGCATCAGTCCCGTTATTTTTTAGCCGCGCCTCGTCTTCGCGAAAAGATTTTTTTCAAAGCGAACACCTTACTAGAAATACTTGAGGAAATATAGCAACCCGCTGTATTTTATGCAAGGACGCATTCCGTGCTTTCGCCCACCACCACCAAGAGTATTACATCAGCACAACGTTTATCTCGGGTTGATTGCCGTAGCTGCCTATCCTTCTGTAATTAGTCGCTCCTTTTCTGCCTTTATAGCCGTATTACAAACAATTTTAGCGTCAGTAATGCATTGATGCAGCGCAGCGCTCCGTATGCGGCTATCTTCCGCTTTGCGCTGACTGGCGGGCAGCCTATACGGTAAGGCGCAGCCTACGAACAACCTACTGGGTCGACGAGTCGTGACGGTAATTTAGCTACAACCGCGCTCTAGTTCATTATGTATGGCATGCAAGCTCTGCTGTACGTAAGTGAAACCTACTTGTTTGCATTAAAAGTCAAAACTAAGGACGTCTCACTAATGAGCATAACTTACGAAGCAGAAAAACGCCAGGGTGCGCCCGATAATCATCCATGCACGAAGAATCCGCCGTAATGCTAATAAGCGAGAACATTAAAAACACCTAATTGTGATGCATACGTTGTAGTGCAGCTAAATGAAGTTAACTCGTAATCACTATGATGATAAAAGTAACGAACTGAGTTAACATTTTTCTAGGAAGAAAGAAGTTACATTAGCTGCATTATTTTAGAAGAGATAAGGAATATCTAATAAGACGTACGTCCATATCGTTCAGTCTGGTGGAGTAATGGTAGAGCACGTGCGTGGAAACTCAAAAGTCGCAGGGTCAATTTTCAGTCCTCCTATGATCTAGCGTTCAGTTCTCCATGAAGCGAAGAACCCTTAGAAACGACTGGTGGTTCATATTCCACTTTAAGCAGTAGGTCCCTCTACCCAGTTAAGATTACTGGGATAAGTAAGAGAACGCAAGGTGCCGAAGCGGCGTCCATTAGGAACATTTCAACAAAGCCATTGAACCACACGGAATTTTTATTATGGTCATTAACTGGCAGTAAGAAAAGTACCCAGCATCATCCGTTTTTCAACTTTTGTGATAATCTAGGCAATAGGCAGACAAATGTATAATAATCTGTAAGCCCTTGGAGAACGATTTATATCTCCTTGACGCACCAGAACTGAATTTTGGAGGTGACTCCGTAGCTGATGAAGCTCCGGGTTGTTATAATTAAACTGCATCTACTTACAGAGGTCTAGTGTGGGCTGTAATTATCGCATGGCAGCAAAAATTGGTAGATATGCTAAAGTGTTAATCCATAACCCATTATGTGGGAAAAATAGTTCTAACTGATGTCACCAGGTGCAAATCTGGCACTGTACTGCATCTCGTCGACGACTCCGATGTTCATGCTGGACGAATTTTGTAAGAGGCGGTTAATAATAAAGTCAACATTTTGCCTTTTTCACTTGTGTGACCCTTTCTGTCCACGTCCCGTCTTAACCCATTACGTATGGAAATATTCACAGCACAGGTGACGTCAACGAGATTTTGTACAGTTCCAGATTTGCAGCTCGTGGCCAAAACTGGAACTTATTGTTTGCCAAGGTAAATCGGTTCCGCATTAATGCGTTAGAATATCTTACCAGATTTCACTGCCTTACGATAATTACATTCCACACTCGACCTCTGTAAGTATCTTCACTTTAATTGTAACGATCCGGTCGGTTCTAGGGGCTTCAGTACGGAACCGCGCTGCTGCTACGGCCACAGGTTCGAATCCTGCCTCGGGCATGGATGTATGTGATGTCCTTAGGTTAGTAAGGTTCAAGTAGTTTTACGTCTAGGGGACTGATGACCTCAGAAGTTAAGTTTCATAGTGCTTAGAGTCATTTGAACCATTTAACCATTCGGTACTTGTTTTGAAAACAGACGTTCCACAGCAATTGAAACTTTAATTCAACTGTCACCAGCGGTGAAGCCAAAATCCACCCAAGCGGCCTGGCTGACGGTAGGAACAAGTGTGTTAAAAATGAAGCGTAGCATTAGAAAGCACAATGAAAATATAAATAAAAAATAAAATCTTAATGATCAGACTTATTATGGCTTAATGATACCTATCAAAATGTTCCTCCGTTGACTTAGTACTATGATAATAATAAATGGTTTTAGGGTTTTTATTCTTGTGTATTCAGTGTTGGTTCTGGACTTTGGATATTTCGTCTTTTTGTATGGTCTATAACGTGTTTTAAACCCACGACCATGATGTAGGCAATTGAACGTTAAGGTTTCTATTGCGTTCACCATAATTGTTTGGCTTTTGAGCGTGCATTTAATAGTGCAATATCATACTATTCTGCCTCTCAAACATAAATGTAATTTTTTTAATGTTTTTAAGGTTTGTGAAAGTTTTGTTGTAATTTTACAGTTGGTTTATTCATTTGTTTATGGACGCTGCTCTTGTACGCTTTACTCATGTCGTATTTGCTGGCAAACTTTTAATGTTACTGTCATTTTCCAAAATACTATTTACCTAGTACGTACAGCAACCATCACTGTACTGCACGTGGTTTGGATCGCCCATACTACCTGTTCAATAATTTTAATCTTCATTACATTTTAACTTTAATTTTGATCTAATTTACTCCTGCTTATTAAATATAGGTTAATCAGTGCCATATTAGCCTTCTACGTAACATAATTTAGTAGTACCTCATATTGTACTTTCGATGTATTAGCGCAGCTATATGCAGCCATTCGCCATTTTGTAGTTCTACTGCCGCTGCCGGTTTGACCGATCAGCTATTCGGAGTCCAGACCAACATATACACGAGTGTCCACAGCTCGTGGTCTAATGACTAGTGGTCCCGGGTTTGATTCCCGGCTGGGTTGGGGATTTTCTTTGCCCGGGGACGGGGTGTTTGTGTTGTCCTCATCATCATCATCGTTATCATCATCCACCACTATCGTCATCATCATCATCATCATCATCCACCACCACCATCATCATCATCATCATTCGTGACTGTGGCCAGATTGGACTGTGAAAAAAAGGGACTATGTATAAATAGGGACTTTGTACGAGCGCTGATTACAGTGCAGTTGAGTGCCCCACAAACCAAATATCATGCACACGCGTGGTTCTAAGCTGTGCTCTACCTGTTGCTGTAACAGTTTAAAGGTCCCCAGTTACTTTTCATTGTTTTCTAGGCTGGATTTTCATGCAGACGGTTTTATGGGTATGTGGCGACGTAGAGCATTGGAAGCACGCGCAATGAACTTCACTTGACACTTTTACATAATCTGATGGTGCCTAACCACGGCGAAACACGTTATTTTTTTAAAAATAGCTTTGCAACCGCGACTGTTTTGTTTTTAATATAACAATAAAAAAACGCATTAATCCTTCAAATCTCATATATCCTCACAGGTGTACAGAAGTAAGTGCGAGTTTTTAACATCTGCACCTTCTGATATAAAAAAATCTATTTCATTTTCAAAGTCAGTAATTGACCGACTCCTATAGAATGAAATGCCTTTGGTACATAACTTAAATTTACGTTGTACTGTCACAAAATTTCTGTTTTAGTTAATATGTAGTTCTGGCACAAGTATAGACACTGATGAGCCAAAACATTATGACCACCTGCTTAATAGCTTGTTTGTCCTTCATTGGAATGAAATACATGACTGATTATGCGTATCAGGGATATGACAGTTTGTTGGTAGGTTTATGCAGGTATTTCGTTTTAGATGTCTACGCACAGGTTATGGAATTCGAGTAAATAACGGGACGCTGATTTGCGTTTGCGGTGATGGCGCCCTAGAGCGACCGAAATGGGTTCCATCGGATTTATATCAGGCGAATTTGGCCGACGAGATATCTGCGTCAGTTCACTATAATGCTCGTCAAACCACTGTAGTACCGTTCTCGCTCCGAGACACATGCAATTGTACTGCTGAAAAATGACATCGCCTTCGGGGAAGACATCAGGTGTGAAGGGATACTGGTGGTACACTGCCATCAGCGTGTCTTCGATTACTATCACAGGTCCCAGGCAAGTGCAGGCGAATGTTTTCCATAGCAAAATGCTGCTCCCCACCAGCCTGGTCACCTCGATGACGGCGTTCGTTGATTCGACTATCGACCTAGTGCACCAAAAATGTGATTTACCCGTAGAACAGGGGCAACGGCCTTGCCGCAGTGGATACACCGGTTCCCGTGAGATCACCGAAGTTAAGCGCTGTCGGGCGTAGCTGGCACTTGGATGGGTGACCATCCAGCCGCCATGCGCTGTTGCCATTTTTCGGGGTGCACTCAGCCTCGTGATGCCAATTGAGGAGCTACTCGACCGAATAGTAGCGGCTCCGGTCAAAGAAAACCATCATAACGACCGGGAGAGCGGTGTGCTGACCACACACCCCTCCTATCCGCATCCTCAACTGAGGATGACACGGCGGTCGGATCGTCCCGATGGGCCACTTGTGGCCTGAAGACGGAGTGCTTGTTTTGCATAGAACAGGCATGTTTTCATTGATCGACGCTCGAATCCCGATGGCCTCTTGCCCGCTGAAATCGTATTTGACGACGTCGTTGGATCAACATGTGAATATGCAGGGGTGGTCTGCTGCAGATCTCCATGTTCAACAATGTACAATAAATGGTGTGCTGAGATACTCTTCTGCGTACACCACCAGCATTGTCCTCTTTCGGCAGAGATGTCACGGATCCCGATCTCTCCTACTTTACAGAGCAGAGAAGCCTCCGAAATTCACGTTCGGTGAAGACTCATGGATGTCCAACATTTCAGTGTCTGGTGGAAGTATGAACGTCCTTCTACCTCTTTCCGCAATTGCTCAAGATCGTAGCACGTGAACATTCGAGCAGCTTCACCGTTTTCGAGATGGTCATTCACAGGCTCTGCGTCTCTGTCAGAGTCGCTTATGTCAATGGATTTCCCCATTTGCAGCTCATATCTTCGCTAGGGTGATCCCTGGTGCCTGCCTGCTCCGCTTACTTACTTTTGTTACAGCGTCACGGGCCCGGAACGCCACCAGGCGGCGTCCAACGTCGGGGTGAGCTAAGGTCATAATGTTTTGGCTTATCAGTGTATACTAATAAGGCAAAACATTGTAACCTCTTTCATAATAGTACGTTGGTCCAACTTTGTAACGCAATAAAGCAGCTATTCTGCGCAGCATAGATTCGACAACTGCTTGGTAGCTTTCTGGAGGTTTATGACTCTAGATATCTGCGCACAGGTCTCCCAAGTCCCCTAAATTACGGGCCGGTGCTTCGTAAGCTCGGAGATGTCCTTCGATAGCGTCCTATTTGAGTTCCATCTGGTCCGATCCAGGCGAATTACTTAGCGAGGACATCAACGCGAGTTAACTAGCGTGCTCCTCAAACCACTTTAGCTCAATTATGGTCTTGTGAGAGGGACAGTTGTCCTGCAGGAAAATGCCCTCGCCTTCGAGGACTATATGGTATGAAGATATGCAAGTGGGCTGCAATAATGTTCACGGAAACAGCTGTCGTGCTGCCTTTGGTTATTACCACATATGCCAAGGAAGTCCAGGTGGGCATAGTGTCACAAATCTATTTATTAAGTACTTTATATCCGTTTCTGATAGAATGGGATTGTCAGGATCAGTAAATAATGCCCTTGAATATCTGAAACTAGCTTCAGGTACATGAATATGTCACTTACTTCACCAAAAGAAATAACTTCCATAATAAAATCTTTAAAAACAAAGCATTCTAGTGGTTACGATGAAATATCAACAAAGTTAATTAAGGCATGTTCTTGTGAGTTTAGTACAATTATAAGTTACTTGTGTAACCAGTAAATTATAACTGGGACATTTCCTGACTGGCTAAAATATGGAGATGTTAAGCCTCTGTTCAAGAAAGGGGATAAAGAGATACCATCAAACTACAGACCGATTTCGCTTTTGCCAGCATTCTCAAAAATCCTAGAAAATGTAATGTACAGGCAGCTTCTCAACCATCTGACCACAAGGAACATATTATCAAGAACACAGTTTTGATTTCTGAAGGGCTCTGATATCGAAAAGGCTATTTACACCTACAGTGAAAATGTACTTAATTCATTAAATAAAAAGTTACAAGCAGCAGGTATTTTCTGTGATTTGTCATAGACATTCGATTGTGTGAACCACAACATCCTTTTAAATAAATTAGAATTCTATGGTGTCACAGGCAGCGCTGCAAAATGGTTCAAGTCATACCTCGCTAACAGGAAACAAAGGGTGTCAGTGCAAGGGACTAGTGAATTAAATCATCAGTCATCATCAGAATGGCATGAAATTACATGTGGTGTCCCACAAGGATCCATCTTAGGGCCATTGCTTTTTCTTGTGTACGTTAATGATCTCTCATCAGTTACACTGCCAGAAGCAGAGTTCGTTTTGTTTGCAGATGACACAAGTATTGCAATAAATAGTATGTTGAGTGTAGTTGTAGAAAGATCTGTTAATGATATTTTAATGGATATTAAAAAATGGTTTAAAGCCAACTCACCGACATTAAACTTCGAAAAGACTCACTATATGCAATTCAGAACCTGTAAGAGGTTCCCACCCAGCATATGGATAAGTATGAAGAAGAGCAGATAGAAGAGGTTGACAGTCTTAAAATCCTGGGATTACAACTTGATAATAAATTCAGTTGGGAGGAGCACACCACAGAACTGCAGAAACGCCTTAACAAATCTGTATTTGCAATTCGATTGTTAACAGACATAGGCGACATAAAAATTAAAAAGCTTG
This sequence comes from Schistocerca americana, assembly GCF_021461395.2. Lineage (NCBI taxonomy): Eukaryota > Metazoa > Arthropoda > Insecta > Orthoptera > Acrididae > Schistocerca > Schistocerca americana. The sequence goes on from NC_060123.1 coordinate 571,763,422, forward strand.
CATACGTTGCCTACTTTCATTCCATATGGTATAATATTCATTCCATATGGTATAATATTTTGGGGTAACTCTTCAAGTCAAACAAAAGTTTTCAGAATCCAAAAGCGTGTAATACGTATTATTTGTGGAGTAAATTCACGGACGTCCTGTAGAAATCTCTTCAAAGAACTGGGTATAGTAACTACTGCCTCTCAGTATGTTTGCTCCTTAATGAAATTTGTCCTAAATAATATATCTCTTTTTCCAACAAAGAGCTCAGTTCATACAAACAATAGCAGGAACAAAAATGAACTGCACAAGGACTTAAAAGCACTTACTTTAGTTCAAAAAGGGGACCACTACTTAGGAACACTCATCTTCAGTAATTTGCCAGCAAACATAAAAAATTTAGGTAAAAATAAAGATCAGTTTAAAAGGAGCCTGAAAGATACTAGTGGCCACCTCCTTCTACTCCACTGACGAATTTTTTAATAGAAACAAATGATGTATTGTATATATTCATACTATTAGTATTGTTATTTCAGATATAAAAAAAAATTGACATTTTCCACATCCACGAGGATCTCCTCAACACAGATCTATGGAACGAAAATCTAATCTAATCTAATCTAATGAATGCCCCACATAGTACAATACTGTAACTATCGGCATGCGTCAGTTGCGCGGTCCATGTTCCGACCAGCCTTTCGCCTTGATGATGGCGGATGCGGAAGCAACAATCGAGTTGCTGTAACAAGAAACCTGATTCATCTGACCAGCTGACACGTTTCCATCGATCCACGGTCGATTCTCGATAATCTCTCGGCAGCTGCAATCGTAACTGACATATCGCTGGGGTCAACGTGAGAACACGAAAGCGTCATCTGCTTCGGAGCCCCATATTCAACAATGTGCTCTGAAGGGTGACCTCCGAAAAAATTGTGCTGGAACCAGCTTTGTGGTCTGTCGTCATATCTTCAACAGATCGGCGCCTTCGTAGAGTGGGCAAATCTCCGACTGTCAGGTCGCCTACTCTTTGGTTTACAGTCTTTCAACCCTTTTCCATATACTCGTATGCTCGAACCGGGCGAGGTGGCGCAGTGGCTAGCACACTGGACTCGCATTCGGGAGGACGACGCCTCAATCCCGCGTCCGGCCATCCTGATTTAGGCTTTCTATGATTTCCCAAAATCACTCCAGGCAAATGCCGGGACGGTTCCTTTGAAAGAGCGCGGTCGACTTCCTTCCCCGTCCTTCCCTAATCCGATGAGACCGATGACCTCGCTGTCTGGTCTCCTCCCCCAAACAACCCAACCCAACCGCATATATGCTTGAGACAGTAACATGCGAATAGCCGACCAGCTTCGCCCTTTCCAATATATTCGTTCCCAGACACCGGGCAATGCCGATTTGTCTTCGTCAAATTCTCTCATGTCACTGCATTTCCCACTAGTGGCCCGTATCGTCGCTAGAATGATCCAAAAATATTCAAATGTGTGTGAAATCTTATGGGACTTAACTGCTAAGGTCATCAGCTTACACACTACTTAACCTAAATTATCGTAAGGACAAACACACACACGCATCACCGAGGGAGGACTCGAACCTCCGCCGGGACCCGCCGCTAGAATGATCCTCCATTAGTTTCTGCCGCATGTCTGCAACATCGCCTAGAGGTACTCATTCCCGGGTCATCAGTGTACTTGTTCTACTTTTCTGAATCATCTCGTATCAGGAGTTATGAAAGCATTTACAGATCTGGATATCCAAGCGTTGCAAGTCGTGAGTTGACTACCAAACTGGAGAGACAATGCAGAGGAGTGTTCGCAAGGAAAATCATGACAGTCGGCACATTAGTGAGGGGCGTTACGAAGTTCTTAGCAGTGACTGCAGTTGAAGCCTTCGAGGAATTATTTGTCTTACATTTCGAACCAAAGATGTCAAGAGTGGCGTAGCATATGAATTCAATAATCAATGGACCACCGTCAACGGCATTCAGTTCCACGACTTAGATGCATAATTATGCTACACAGCTGAAAGGAAACATATTCGCGAAACGCAAATAATGTTACTAAGAACTGCAAAATTCTCACATGTGCCCATAGCTCCTAAAGAGTCGAATGCACACTGCACGCAGGTGAGATTAGACATCATCTAAATATACCATCATTTGTTCGTTAATCCTTCAAAAGATGGCTTCATGCTACGAACAGGTGACAAACAGTTGCTGAAACACGACGGGTACACCGAGCTTACTCACTTTTTCCGACCATTGACAACAGAAAGTTAATTTGGAAAACTGATTACATTTCTCATTGTGAGACATACTTCGTCAGTATTCAAGTATTGCAATTAAAGAAAATTATGTCACTGTCTTGGCAACCTCTATTCTTCCAGGAAATTCTTGGCTACAAACTATTAACATAACTTTACCTATTAAGTGATTCATATTAGTATTACAACTTTCATTAGCCAGTAGGACTGCAAGGTATCCCAGGAGGAATAGTCAATATTCTGGGATTTGACATGAACTATCATTCGAAACAATAAAGTCTAGTAAACATGGGATTTAAATACATACGGTAAGAGATAGGAGCACTCGCTCAGTAGGAGAGATGAATTTCAAAGTACCGAAGATGAACAATTGCTCGTAGCTCATAAAGTATGCATTTATAGCCCATATTTACTTCACTTTCTTGCTTCAAATGATCGTTCCTGTCATATCCCTGAATATCGGCCGTTCATACTGGTACACCATGCATAATGAGAAACTAAATTAACACTGGTTGTGAAGTTTTTTTGCGTAAGTCGTCTACGGAACTGCTTTCTCCTTAGGTGTAGACAGGTAAGTGTTTCCATCAAATGTTATTAGTAGGATGCCAATGTCGTTACGTTAAAATCATTTATCACCTATGTTTCCACTACACGTAGGGCCAGATAATCATATAAAAAAATTGCCCGTAAATGCTTTGCTCATTTTGTGTCGGTATGTTGTCTCGTCATACGCTTCGTTAGATACCTGAAATGGAAGCATAGCCTCTCTGGTGCATACGTAAGATATTTGGTAAATTTGATTAAGATGGATCTTTAGGGCAGATACGAAAATTACGTATGAAAGCCGACCATATCAGCTGCGAAATCGATCTCGAAGAACGATTCGCAGATAAGAATCACTATTAACTGTGAACTGAAAACTAAACTCAACATCGTCACGTAACATCAATAAATAGTAAATTCATTTCTCCCACGAAGAAGAATAATTGGACATTTTTCTCGGATCCGTCATGGTGACAGTGACGCCATGTTTCACGTCTTGTCTTCGTGGAGTAGTCTTTCCAGTTTAGTATTGAACAGACTGGTTGCAATCAAACTTTCCAGGTAGGGTGGATTAAAAGAGAGCCTCCTTTCTTCTCACGAACTTGGATCGCTCTGCTTATTGATCTCTGCAAGCATAAATGATAATACAGCGGAATCTATTATATACTCTCTAATCTTTCGTTAATCTTACTGGCGCCACCGAGTTCTGACGGACGGTTAATCAATGATTATGGAGTTCATTCACATCAGTAATCTATGTTAATCCATCTTTTTAGAAGAACTTATTAAAACTTTAGAGACATTCCGAATTCCAAACGACATCATTCAATAAGCTTAGAATCAAAATTATTACTCCAAGTGGCTCTATGGATTAGATCGTTGGTTAGTCAGTTCCATATATTTCTGAACGATTCTTTTATGGAAATGATGTTCGTCAAGTCAGTTTCTGGGACATCAATACATGAGTATTGTTATAATTTTGTAGTCCTATTGGTGCAACTAAACTTGGAAAACTTTTCTTTGGGGAGACTACAAATTTTTAAAAGGAAGTTCGTCCATGAAATAGAAGGTCTTGTTCAGGAGAATTGTTTTTAACTTAGATTTAAAACTTCGTTTTCTCTCTGTGAGACATTTTATGTTACTGGGAAAATAATCAAAATTTTTGTTTCTGCGTGTTGAACTCCTTTATGAGCCATTGAAGCTTTAATAATGGGTGATACAGGTCAAGTATTGTATGTATATAATCACTCTTCATCACAAATTGTGATGGTTTAATGGTGAAGAATTTTACTGACGAATATATTATTCTGAAACAATTAAAATACCTATCTTCCTGATGAGGTACCTACGAGATGAACACTGCATATTATGCTTATTGTACGCTTTCGTAAAATCAATGCTTTCCCAGTTTCCCCAGGAAATTATTCCATACGACACAACTGAGCGGAAATATGAAAAATATGTTAGTCTGTTGTTTCGTTTGTAACAATTAAGCAAAGAGAAAAAGTAAATTTACGTGTTTGAGTAGTTCCGCAATATGCTTCTTCCTGTACAAGTTTTCACCAGTATGGACTCAAAATTATTGACTATTGTACTCTGATTTCTGTTAATGTACTACGTGAATTTTTGTTATGACTGTTTGTTGTGCAGAACTGAATTTAGCATTTTTTCTCAAAATTTAGGGGGAGTCCTTTTCAGAGATCTACTTCATAATTCTTTGAAAAAATATAGTTAATAATTTTCTTGCTCTCTTTCCTCTTATCGAATGTATGGTAACAGTAGTATCGTCTGCAAAAGTACAAATTCTGACTGATGTATTTTAAGTGGAAGTTCACTCACATATACAAGGAATAGGCGAAGGCCGAAAATTGAACCCTGTGGGGTTCCCCTTTGTGATTTCTGCCCACTAACAAAAATTTTATTCCTCTACGATATTGTTTGATTTTTTTCTGGAGATATATTCACATTACAGAAAATATGAAATGAAAAACTTGAAAGAGAATCAGTGAATTTTTTCAGATGTTTCGATAATATACTTAAAAATAGTAAAACATAGAAATAAGCACAATTGTAAAATCAATATAAGTAATTTATGAGCCAAATTGTTAAGATAAATGACCTCTGTACAAAAGCATATCATAATCTGTGGAAGACTCATAATGTTATCTCTGTGTACTACTTGTAAGAAGATCTTTGTAACTGTTTTGTTTATATAGGATATTTTCGATGTGTGAAGTGTGCAACAATTTGTGTGTGATGTTTAGTGTGTGTGAGACCCTGCACAAATGGACCTTTAGAGAAGTGTATGTAGAAATTCTTCTGAATTTCGCCACTAACTTCACAAAAAGAATTGATACCCAACTAAAAAATCGCGTGTTTCTTATCTATTGCAGTAAAAGGCAACGAAATGAAGCAGACTCACACACACTGACAACATCAAAAGAAATGGCTTAATACACACTAAAAACGCACTTGAAAATGGGAATAATTTCTCGAAACGCGTCGTGCGAAAAGTAAAATAAAGAAAAATCATGACTGGTAGCGGAAGATTTATTTATTTATAAACAAACCTATTGTTTCTACAGTCGTAGGCTTTCAAAAACCATTTGTAATGGATCAAATAAGACTATTTAACATTATTTTTGCTGCAGCATTTAGAAGGTGATTGTTAAAAGTATTTACGATAATACGATCGATATCATGGACAATTATTTCTCTTATTGCTGGATTGCTACTATATGATCATTGCAATTGCGTTAATGGAACATTCACAGAAATTTAACTTCGAAACCTAAATAAAATATAGTGTAAATTAAAAGTTAATGCATCAGCGTAATCGTGAAAGTTATCATAACATTGAAAAAGCTTACAGACAACGTACACAGTGTCTGACGCACGGTACAAAGGCATATCCGCAGTTCGCACGGTGTGCACATACATACATATACTGGCCAGTTCTCTCGGCAGCTGCCTTTTGTAGGACTGGCGAATTTTCCATGATTAAGATGCAGTGTGATTAAAAGAACTTAAGTTTTAGTTATAGAAGTTGCTAAAAATATCTGCTGTAAATGCAGCCTGATACTTTCTGAACACATTGTTAAACACTCGTCGAATTTCTGCTGCTGAAATTTTTGGAATGAAGAGCCGATTATTAACTCACCGAATTTATGGGAGAGGTTTGCATACTGCTTCATTTTCAACATCCACCAAGGGTGAAAATGGATTTAGGTCAGGGAAGCAACGAGGCCATTCAGTAAATCTAACGTAAAGAACATTTTTTGATAGTTACGGACGCAATGGCGGTGCGCGCTCTTGCTTTGCGCTACATGATGTAACCTTAGGTCTTTTCTTTAGTGTTTAGTTGCGTGACAAGTGTTTGTAATGTATTTTTCACATATCTATCAAAAGAAAAGGTTTGATAGAAAGAGATTCGTCCAATCATTAATGCTGCACAAACTGTACACCAGACACCTTCTTTTTCATCATGCACAGACTCCTCGATGTACTCGTAACTAAAGAGAAATTCTCATCAGTATACACCTCATCAGTAGGACACATCGATGTACTACCGCTACTCTGTAAGGTTTTAGTCTGAGTTTTTACACAGCTCTGTGAGAAAATGCCGCTTATATACTCATTCGAGGTACTATATGCCCAACGATACTGTTGGATTTCTTTCAAAGGCCACTGGTAATTCGTCTATTTTATTCTCGTTTCACACACTTAAACTTTCTCTTTTTTTGGGTCTGCCACTAATCCAATATCTTTCAGTCTCCTTACTAATATGTATGGTCGATTGTTGAAATGTCACGAACGCAAGCCGAGCGGGGTAACCACAAGGTCTGGGGCGTCTTGTCACGGCCCGCGCGGCTCACCCCGTCGGAGGTTCGAATCCTCCCTCGGGCATGAGTGTGTGTGTTGTCCTTAGCATAAATTAGTTTGAGTTAGATTAAGTAGTGCGTAAGCTGAGGGAGCAATGATCTACGCAGTTTGGTCCCATAAGACCCTACCACAAATTTCCAAATTTTTCGCGAACGCAGGTACAGGGAAATTTTCCTATGAAGAAAAATCGCCATTTTCCTCATACGACTGTGTTCTAGTTCAACGTTAGAAACGTTATTTGGTCGATCATGTAAATCATGTACACAGAACATAAAAAATCGTACTCCATTGTACAGCAAACGAGACAGAAAAAATAAATGTAAAGAAAAAGAAAAAGAAGGCGGAGGAGGAGGAGGGGGAGGAGGAGGAGGAGGAGGAGGAGAGAAGAAAAAAGGATACGCCACCCAGTAGACTGTCCACAATTGGCTGGGGCTTCATGCGGTGATCCGAGTCTGTCTACAAGGGTGATGGGTCCGGCAAAGCGGCAGAGACAATACTTTGTCATACGTGAACCTCCCTATACTAAGACTAATATATCAAAACTCAGGTATTATTTATAAATTTTGGCTTCTGAGTAGAGGATTCAACAGATTCATTCTAGCCTGGAACTTCTGGAGTGTTAATTACAAAATCCTCTTTCGAACAGTTCTTGAGAACTCCGTCTGGAATTCTTACCACACAAATCTTGTATCCCATCTGCAAACGAAATGAAACAAAAAGGAGAAGTGCAGTAGTTTGAGAAGAAGGTCAGAAACAGCAGCAGAATTAAAGAGTATGGAATAAACCGCAAGCAGAATCACGAGGCTGTCTTCATCGAAAATTTCTTTTTTCTGCGACTAAAACTGAACATATAGTTTGATTTGTGATTCATTACTAATGTTGGCATTAACACGTTGTCTGCCGCAAGGCCGCCGGCCGACACAGCAGAGGTTTACGCGACGCCATTTGCCCGCCGATGACTCGTCTCCATTCCGTTTAGTACAGTATTTCTTTGCATAGTGTGTAAACTTGTAAAAGACAAAGCTCAAAACGGTGAACAAGGTATTGTACCCCAGTACCTGTACGCCGGCGTCAACTCAATAAATAAAAAAATACGGATTAATCCACAGTACTGTACTGCATACTGTGGTGTCACCGCAAGGCACCACACTTGCTAGGTTGTAGGCTTCAAATCGGCCGCGGTCCGTCAGTACACATCGGACCCGCGAGTCGCCACTGTCGACGATAGCAGACCGAGCGCCGCCACTCGGCTGGTCTTACGAGACAAGCTAGAACACTGGCCAGTTCTATAGCCGACTTTAATAGGAATGGTTCACTCGTTATAGCTTCAGAGATCTCATCTGCAGAGACGCTAGTTAGCATAGCCTTCAACTAAGACAATAGCTACGACCTAGCCAGGCATCACATACAGTTTATGCATTGACAATTGACCTATATGTGTGAAACAATAAGAATGGTAAAGAAGTATTCGCAGTTCAGTCTATAACTGCATTTGTAAATATTATTGTACAAAGACAAGATCGACGTTCACCGCTGATGCTGAATTAATAGCATTCCTGTCTACTAACTTCTAATCACCTAAGATGTTCCAGATACATCCCGTCAAGTATAGTTCATTGATCCTCACGTAAGACTACGTGATCAACGCGTACAATTAATGGCCACACCTCATGATCAGACTAAGAGTCAAATTGCGTGACTCAGCCGTGTCACACTTTCTCCATGAGGCCCGTAGTTCCGCCTTATACACAACACATACTGCAGCGGCCAAACGGCGTCAGGTGTAAACTTTTGCTGTTGAAGCCTTGCATTTTCACCGATGACCGAAAACATTATGACCACCCGCTTAACAGCGTGAAGGTCCACTTCTGGTATGCTGTGCAGTAGCGGTTGTGCGTGTCACAGATTAAACAAGTTCTTGAGGAAAGTGGCACCAGATTTCCAGTCACAGTCACGCAATTTCGGTAAAGTATCGTTTGTGGGCGTGTAGCCCCACAGCGTTTCAGGTGTGTCCACTCGGCTTCACATCAGATTACTTTTGGCGACCAAGATGTCAACGTGAGTTCATCAACGATAGTTCGCTATCACGCTCTTCAAACCACTGTATCGCGATTGTGGTCTAATGACACGGGCAGTACTCCTGTTGGGAGATGCCATATCCGTGGGGGAAGACAAGCATTAAGTGATCCTGGTGGTCCGCAGTAATGTTCGCGTAATTCACAGCTATCATGGTGCTTTAGGTTAGTACAACAGCTCCCTTGGAAGCGCAGGTGAATGTCGTCCATAGTATAATAACCCCCCCCCCCCTCCCCGCCAGCCTAAGTCCGTGAGGTGCATGTTTCGAGGAGTCATTAGTCTTGATGATGATGTATATGGACACGATCATCTTCCTGATGTAACAGGAAATATGGTTCACTCGAGCAGGTGATAACGTTTCCATTGACTGACTGACCTGTCTCGATGATCCTACGCCTGTTAAAAATATAACTGACGATGTCGTTGGATTAGCGACGGAACTGCCATGGTCAGGAATGTGTGCTGAACACTTGTTTGTGCACCAGCATTGTACTCCGTGGTCAGATCTGCGACAGATTGCAGCGTTTTACAGAGGGGGTAATTTTCAGTCCTTCACGTTCCACTATCCTTCAGCCACTTTCTACAGATGCTCACGACAGTGGCACGCGACCTGCCGGCTTTCGAATGTATACCTCGTACGAAGAGAAAATTAATGAGAAAACAAGGCAGTCTCTTTCACTGTCCAAGCCCAGAGAATCATGCTGTTTACTGTGGCCTTGAAACTTTCCCTGATGCAAACGACCTGGCTCGGAAGACATGGAGCATAGCTGAGAGTACAGGTCTACTAGCTAAGGTTCCCTATGGTACGTTGGTTCTATACAAGCCCTTTAATTTGTCTACAAGAAGAAAGAAGAAGCTGAATGCAGAAGAGTTCAAAATGGTTCAAATGGCTCTGAGCACTATGGGACTTAACATCTATGGTCTTCAGTCCCCTAGAACTTAGAACTACTTAAACCTAACTAACCTAAGGACATCACACAACACCCAGCCATCACGAGGCAGAGAAAATCCCTGACCACGCCGGGAATCGAACCCGGGAACCCGGGCGTGGGAAGCGAGGACGCACACGCACGACCACGAGATGCGGGCTGCAGAAGAGTACCTCTTTATATGGGCAAAAGTAGGCAACAATGATTGTAAAATAAAGATTACTGGTGACTTTCTGTTCTATTATAGACAATGAAAGTTCGTTATCTCTCTTCCCTTTGTCCCATGTTTAAAAAGGAAAACAAAAAAACCTTAATTCACTTATTGTTTGTCGGACGATAGTTGACTCTGGAGGCGTTAAGGACAGGGACGGAACACGAGATGGTCCAGGGATATCATCGGTTCCTGGAGACATGAAAAGTCGGGACGAGTCAGACACTAGACAAGAGGTATCGCGTATGTATGAGCAGTGGCCTAAGGAGATGATCCGGTCTCAAGACACTTGTCAGCCATTGCAGTCGATCTACAACTTCAAATTAGGAATATTCACTTTTAAGCAATACAGTTTTCCTAACCCTTCTTAGTTAACTTCCGGCAGGCTCCTTCAACATCACAACGTACAACCATTTGCTTCGTACTCCACGAAACGAGCTAGAGTAGTCACTCTACTAAGACGAAGCTAATGTACGTACCCCCACCGCTGCCCTAGGAATTACTCACGCTCTGTGGGTATGCAGTGCGCAGCTCGTGGTCTCGTGGTAGCGTTCTCGCTTCCCCACCACGGTGTCCCCGGTTCGGTTCCCGAGATGACTGGGTGTTGTTGTGTGCAATGGAAACCACCTCCGCTAGGACCCTGCCTAGTAGGGCGGTGCGGGTCTCCCGCATCGTCCCCTACGCTCCTTCAAGGAGTATGGGACTTCATCATCATCATGCACGCCAACTTGTGGACTTGAGCCCAACACGTGATTTAACTCGCTTTCACTCTACTTAAAGCAGCGTAATCAGTAAATTTTTGGTACCAGTTTGTAGCGAATGTTTAGAATGTAGCCGTACAGCTTTTCTCTGAATCCAGGTTGATACAGTGTAAACAAATAATATTGACAATTACTGAATTGTACTAACGGATATTTTGAGGAAAAATTGAGGACAGCAGTCCATATCTGGAAGCGTCAACCAGTGATGCTACTGAATGGCGACATTATACGGTCTCAAAGATCCTACTAGTCCACCTCTTACGCATTATACAGAGTATGTCCTCTCACTTACTGCACTTAGAACTTCTCACAACATTCAGGACATTACATGAAGTCTAACATCTCTCTATGCTGTATCGTCGTACAAACTCAGTTTTCCTGGTGAAAGGGTGATCTAGCGGCAGGCGTTGGCCCCGATAACTTTGGCGAACCGTAGAGTCGTTGAGCGATGTATCCATACACGCGTTCCAAACTTCACACTTATGTAGTTCCTAATTTACTCGTACCGGAGCACAGTTTTAGTGACTCAGAAGAATGGATGCATAAACATCAAATTAAGTGGGGATTTGTATTTTATCGAAGAAACATTACTTCGGAGGAGGAGATTAGTGTTTAACGTCCCGTCGACAACGAGGTCATTAGAGACGGAGCGCAAGCGCGGGTGAGGGAAGGATGGGGAAGGAAATCGTCCGTGCCCTTTCAAAGGAACCATCCCGGCATTTGCCTGAAGCGATTTAGGGAAATCACGGAAAACCTAAATCAGGATGGCCGGAGACGGGATTGAACCGTCGTCCTCCCGAATGCGAACATTACTTCGGTTTCGTCGTCAGCCAACAAGGACATCCAACTGCTCGATTTTGGAAAGTAAATCTCTTGAGAAGATCGTCTAATTGTAAAGTGAACATGTCCTTCAAGTAGAAGAAGTTGAACAAAATTTCTTTTCTTGAGTATCTGATGAGGTTGGCACAAGAAAACAGCAACCTGTGAAAGCGTAATTTCACGCTATTGCATATAATGTGTTCGTTGGTTAAATACATAATCCAAAACAGTAGTATAATGGGACCAAAACTGCGCAGTTGGTAGTTCCTTCTTGCGTTATAAACGCAAGTATTTCCTACCGACACTTGATGCATTAAAAAGAAAGAAGAAAAAAGCAGAAGAGATATTATGATTGGACTAATTCATGCCATATTTAGGGTCAGTGATTGAACGCTGTGTAAAAGTCCTCATTACTAGAATGCTGCAGTTAACTGTTTTCGTTATGCAAAAAGAGTGTTGTAACATTGTTTACAAAGTTATACAAACAATACAGCTGTGTAAAGATGAGGATGCGTTGTATAAAGAGTAGCATTTGTAAAGTGTAAGTCTGCTTTGAGAGTCAAGCGTTTTAACGATTTAGTAAGCATTCTTTAAATGAAATATCCTTAGGTAGCTAGTTACCGACATTCTGAATTATGTTTGCAGAGTTGCGGACGAAAAACTGATTTCTGGGCGGTAGAAACTGAAGTGCGTACAGCTTGGAAGGGCGGAATTACAGGATTTTTCAATTGTCAAAGACCTTTGTATAATGGACTGCTTTGTTAAATGTAGGCTGCGATGCAATACCAAATAATGTCGTGAATACACATGACTTGCAACCCCACTTTGCAGAATAAAACGAAACGAAAGGAAAGGAAGATTGGAAGTCAGTGCCTCGTTGACGATAAGGTCATTTGAGATGGAGTGTAAGCACGAATTGTGCAAGGAAATCGACTTTGTGTTTTCGGAAGGAAGACGTGTACCCTAACTGGTTTAGAGAGACAAGGAAAACTTAAATATGCTTGAGGAGACGGGAATTTTAACCTTATTCATCTTATATGTGAACCCAGAATTTCACCACTGCGTCACCTCGCTCGGTACTTACCTCCATCTGCATCTACATTTACACACCCATTCCGCAAGCCGCTATACGGTGCATGGCGGAGAGCATCTTGCACCACTACTGGTCAATTCCTGTTGTATTCTATCTGCAAATGGAGTGAGGGAAATACGTGTATATTCTCCGTACGAGCCCTGATTCCTCATATCTTCTCTTCACAGTTCTAATGTGTGTACGTTATTGGCTGTATAACCATTCTGCTGTCTATCAAAAATAGAAGTTCTCTTAAGTTCCTCAATAGTGTTTCGCGAATATAGCTTCTTCACTTTATGGGTTCCCGTCTGAGTGCAATGAACATTACAGTAATATTCGCGTGTTGATCGAACCTACCGGTAACAAATTTAGCATTATGTCTCTTAGTTACTTCTAGGTCTTACTTTAATCTGATCTAGTGGCAAACGTAGACAGTCGAGCAGAGTTCGAGAATGGGCGGCGAAAGTGTTCTGTATGAAGTCTCGTTTATGGATGAGGTATCCTTTCTCTCACGGGAAGCGTGCAAGGGATAAGTCCCTGCAGATGCACTATCCTCTGTGCCTGCGGTGGCTCAGATGGATAGAGCGTCTGCCATGTAAGCAGGAGTCCCGGGTTCGAGTCCCGGTCGGGGCACACATTTTCAACATGTCCCCAATGAAGTACATCAACGCCTGTTTGCAGCTAGGGTGTCCATTTAATTATCATTTCATTTCTAGCAAAGCTGCATGGTCATCCACGGTAACTGTTCTTTCGGGAACAGATACTACCGTCATATATAGTTAAATATGGCTTCCCGGCCATTGACCTTCTTGTGCGAACGCACACGCTATGCCCGAACTCGTACGGGACTTGGTAGATTAATCTGCCACGAGTAATGAGTATGATGGGCAAACATCTATTAGGCGCACTACGAATGTAGTGGTGTGGACATGTTGGGAATGTGGATCTCACGGGAAGCGTGCAAGGGATAAGTCCCTGCAGACGCACTATCCTCTGTGCCTGCGGTGGCTCATATGGATAGAGCATCTGCCATGTAATCAGGAGATCCCGGGTTCGAGTCCCGGTCGGGGCACGCACTTTCAACATGTCCCCAATGAAGTACATCAACGCCTGTTTGCAGCTAGGGTGTCCATTTAATTATCATTTCATTTCTAGCAAAGCTGCATGGTCATCCACGGTAACTGTTCTTTCGGGAACAGATACTACCGTCATATATAGTTTCTTAGAATTCTCCCAACAAAGCAAAGTCGATCATTCGCCTTCCATATAACAGACCAGATGTCATCATAGTCACGATGATTATTAGAGTTTATAATAAATCCTTGTGCCGTGTAAGTGAATTCAGGACTGATGGAAAGACCCACCACGATTTAATAACAAAACTCAGAAAATTCAGTTTGTTCAACAATCAGTTGAAAAACGAACAATCACGGTGATAAGCTGATGACTCAGTCACGTTGTTGAAATATCTAGCCGTAAAGTTGCAAAGTGACAGTACACACACGGCGGGTTAAAGTTTCTCCAACTAATACTGTATGATCGGGGTTCATCTATGGACTTTTATTCCAATAAGTCTATAACTCCCACTGGTGCCCAATAAAACATCTAATGATTAATAGAGTTCTTCTAGGCTGGTTGTTCGTGTGCAGATAACTTGGCGGCCGGACTCTATTTCGAAACCAATAGACGTAACATTTTTGTCGATTGCAGAGACCACACCCCTTGCTGTGGCGCATAACCCGTCTTTTCGATGTACGTTCCATGCATCGTTAAATATCTGAGTACTTTGTATTTTGTGTTTCATCTTGCTCTCGTTTCCGAGTATTATCTGAGCGCTGCAGTTTTCCTGGATGGCGGAAAATCAAGGCACTTTGTTACGAACGTTTCGGGAATCTACCGTTAAAACATCGGTGTTCGAAGTGTATGGATATCTAGGTTGCTGTTGCGGGTTTATGAGAAAATGATCTACATGTGTTTAACCGCACACACAATTTTAAGCTTCACTATATGCCGACCTCCTCATCGACGGGACGTGAAAACGTCGCTCTACTCTTTTTCTTAGCATCTGAACCCGCGTACTGGATTTCCTGGCACCAGAAGCCATTGTTTCTGGGCACAAAGCTTGGCTTACATGCAGTTGAGAGGCACAGTCCTTAACTGGACACCATGACAAGTATAATCTTATTTCCTCATACACTTGGTGAACACAAGAAAAAAAAGAAAAATGAAAATGCTTAGTACAGATGTGGACAGAAGACAAGCTTCCGTAACTATAGTTATACGAGCTATTAAGCTATTATATGCAAGTAACTGACGCCAAATAAGTGACGTTGTGAAGGTGAAATTGATATGATTTATTGTAGAGCTAAGTTGTCATTACGTTGTGCTTGCAGCATAATCATCGTCTCAGCTTGTACTGAAATTGTTGTGTTACCAGTACTGTGTTACATATGTGTTACCTGACTACAGAGAACGAAAGTAGATAATGAGGCACGTACAGTATTTGTAAAATTCGAGAGTGAAGGTATAAAAACATGAGGACGAGGGAACGGTGCTCGTACGAGTTCAAAGAAATAACTTCCCATAAAAGTAGCCTGCAATTATTTATTAATTTATTAAATTAATCTAATATGATTAGGGCCCTTAGCCTCTTTCAGATTACACCAACATTTTGTACACTTCTTAATATCATGGCAGTCAAAATCGATGCAGTGAATTGATTGGAAAAATTAGCGATAAAATACGCTTACTGCATTTTCAGCAATGATTTTGCTTTGCCAATGGACGCTTCGAAATCATAGCTTCTTCGTCAGGTCTTCGTTTGCTATGTAAAGAGTTTTACTTCGATGTCAACACGCCAAGAACATGCATCTGCAGGAGTTGCAAAGCGTTCTTGATGCCACTGAGCAAAATTTAGGATAAACATTTACGAACTTACAAAATAGAATATGTAGATTTTTGTTAAAGCTAATACTTCATGGAAAACACAGTACGTTTTCCATATTTTTATTGTTTAAAAATGATAATGATTATTATATCATGTACAATAATAGTAGTAATGAATTAATGAAGATTTTCGTTTAAATCAGTTTAGTTTTTTACCTCTTTACTGGAAAGTAGAACAACATTAACTGCACCAGGTGGTACTATGTGATTAATTTTTCATTTTATTAGTTCACAAAAAAGTTCAGCTGTTGTCCCCCGCAGAATCAGACTGCCAATTAGTAGCCCCGTAGTCAAACCAATATAACTACTCCTCTATCTGCTAGTAGATGCTGTGGAAGGATTGGTTTGTGGGAGAAGGCTGAGAGGAAGAAGGAGATACAAGATGATAGGCGACATAAAGGGAAGAGGAAATTATGCAGATCTGAAGAGGATGGCAGAAGACCGACAGCCTGGAGAACTACCATACGAAAACCTGCCTTTAGGCAGAACACTCATGATGATCATATCTGTGAAAACAGAGCCTTTGCGACATTCCTTACTTTACTTTTACTTTTGCTCTGAGCACTGTGGGACTTAACTTCTGAGGTCATCAGTCCCCTAGAACTTAAAACTACTTAAACCTAACTAACCTAAGGACATCACACACATCCATGCCCGAGGCAGGATTCGAACCTGCGACCGTAGCGGTCACGCGGTTCCAGACTGTAGCGCCTAGAACCGCTCGGCCACTCCGGCCGGCTGCGACATTCCTAGCAGATGGTAATGTAGGTAGTGTGATGTTTGTAATGTCGGTACTAGCATCACACATCCGTTCAGCTGTATTCCATTCAGAAAAAAATACTGTGATTTGATGAAATGGAAACAGAATTTTGAATTTCTATGCTAATTAATTTGCTTAATTTGTAGATCTATATGGTTAGTTTACGCTTGTGGGGTTCAATTAATTCTGAGACCTCGGCCTCTGAATGGTTACTAGAAGTCATCTGCTGCAGTATGTATTCTACATCTACATTTACATGTACTATTCCGCAAGCTACTCTGCAGTGTGTGGCGGAGGGTACTTTGTGCACCACTGTCACTTCTCCCGTTCCCTGTTCTGGTCGCGAATAGTTTGCAGATAGAACGATTTACGGTAAGCCTCCGTGTGCGCTCGAATCTCTCTATATTCCGGTCTTTTCGCGAGATATATTTGGGAGGAAGCAATATAGTTGTTGACTCTTCTTGGAACGTACGATATCGGAGCTTTAGCAGCAAATCACACTGTGATACAGAATGCCTCTCTTGCAGCATCTACCACTGGAAATGTTTGATCTTCCGCGAGACGCTTTCGTACTTAAAAAATGAACATGTAACGTAACGCTTGGGTCTTATTTGGGGCTTCTCTACTTCCTCTATCAGACCTGTCAGGTACGGATCCCCTACTGACGAGCAATATTCAGGTATTGGTCTAACAAGTGCTTTATAAGTTACTTCATTTCTTCATAGAGTACACTTCCTGAGGATACTTCTAGTGAATCTCAGTATATCTGCCTTACTCGCAATTAATTTAATGTCATCATTCCATTTCAAATTGCTCCGTACGCAACCTGCTTCCAGTGATTGTTTTGCAATTTTGAAATCATACAGTAAAAGCTCTTTCTGTCTATGCATTCGCAGTACCTTTTATTTATTTATGTTGGGGGTCCATTACTACTCCCTGCAGCAAGAGTCTGTCTTCTGCCAGTGTTCCTGCATTTCGCTACAGTGTTCTATCGTCGCGACTTTTCTGTATACGATTGCATCACTCGCGAAAAGCCGCATGGAATTTCCGACGTTTTCTGCTATCTCATTTATCCATATTGAGAAAATTAGTTGTCCTACAACCAGTGGCGGATATATTTGGGGAGCGGACCCCACCTATCCTCCACCCCTCCCGCCCCCCATCCCACCCATTGCGGGGTCGCCCGCATTACCAACCGCTCCGCCCCCGTCAGTCAGCCCGCACGCTATTCGTTCGTTTCTTTCGTCCGTCGACTCGACTGAATCGAGTTATCGAGTAGTTGTACTTTCCTATGTAGCACGCGCGTCAGTATCATCGTATTTTATACGTTTCTGTCTGGCACATAGATAGCTAACACATACCTACGAGAAAAGTCGCGGCCATTCTAGTAATCTCGATACGTTATGAAAGAGGATCGACTTAATGGCTAACCTCTGTTGAACACTCACCCTGACATTGATTGTCCTATTGACGATGTAATTAACCAATTTTCCAGGAAGAGAGGAAGAGCAAGCGCATAGAATTCATCATTTAAGGAATAGAACTACAGTTGTAACTTTTTTATATCATAAGATGGCATTGTCTTGTACGAGGGGCGTTTGTAAAATCAGCGCAAAAATAAAAACTACTTACGTGTTTGGGGTAAAACTTTTTTATTTTTCGACATAGTCTCCTTTTAGAATCATACACCTCGTCCAACGCTGTTCTAATTTTTTAAATCCCTTCCGAATAATAGGAATTGTCCAAGTCTGCAAAATAGAATAAAATCTTTGTCCCGCCAGCCATTTCTTCAAATTGGGGAACAAATAGTAGTCCGAGGAAACCAAGTCTGGAGAATAGGGGGGCTGTGAAACGAGTTGGAATCCTATTTCCATTAATTTTGCGACCACAGCTCCTGAGGTGTGTGCTGGTGTATTGTCGTGATGGAAAGGACTTTTTTGCGGTCCAATCGCCGGCGATTTTCTTGCAGCTCAGTTTTCAAACGATCCAATAACGATGAATAATATGCACCTGTAATAGTTTTACCCTTTTCCAGATAGTCGATGAGGATTATCCCTTGCGAATCCCAAAAGACAGTCGCCATAACCATTCCAGCCGAAGGAATAGTCTTAGCCATTTTTGGTGCACATTATCCCTTGGTAACCCATTGTTTAGATTGTTGTTTGATCTCAGGAGTATAGCAATGTAACCATGTTTCATCCATAGTGACGAAACGACTCTTAAAGTCCTGCGGATACTTCCTGAACAGCTGGCAAACAGTCTTTGCAACACTTCACACGATTCAGTTTTAGGTAAAGTGTGAGCAATCGCGGAACTCATTTTGCGGATAACTTTCTCATGTCCGAATGCTTATGCAAAATATTATGTCCCCTTTCATTCGAGATGCCCACAGCACTAGCAATCTCACGCACCTTAAGTCATCCATCACCATATCGTGGATTTTGTCAATGATTTGTGGAGTCGTAACCTCCACAGAGCGTCCAGAACGTTCAGCATCACTTGTGCCCGTATGGCCACTCCGAGAATTTTGAAACCATTTATAAGCTGTTATAATCGGCCGGCTGGAGTGGCCGAGCGGTTCTAGGCGCTACAGTCTGGAACCGCGTGACCGCTACGGTCGCAGGTTCGAATCCCGCCTCGGGCATGGATGTGTGTGATATCCTTAGGTTAGTTAGGTTTAAGTAGTTCTACCTTCTAGGGGACTGATGACCTCAGAAGTTAAGTCCCATAGTGCTCAGAGCCATTTGAACCATTTGTTATAATCGAAGGTGCAGAATCACCGTAATGTTTATCAAGCCTCTCTTTAGTCTCCTGAGGCGTTTTGCCTTTCATAAAGTAATGTTTAATCACCACACAAAATACTTTTTCGTCCATTTTTTGACAATCACTCGACTTCCTTGAATCACACGAATGCCAAACACAAAGAAATAGACCAATATGGCTGAAGCTTGGTGCGCGTTCTTTTCAAAGATGCTGCTAACTAAACATGACCTCGATACGCGCCGGTGGTGCCATCCCTCGGACTGTGCAAGGACTTTTCAAACGCCCCTCATATATGTATATAATCAGTTTAAATAAAACTTTCTTAAACTTCACATGTGACCTGATTATTTTTATTACGTTGAAAGTAAAGGTAGTGCCCACTCCCTGAGGTTTTTCTGTATCCGCCACTGCCTAAAACACTTCCCTTGGGCATGCCAAGGTTACTTTTACGTCTGAAAACCTCTCGCCATTCAGAAAGAGATACTGTGTTCTGTTCGTTAGAAACTCTCCAGTCCAACCACACAATTGGTGTGATATTCGTGCGATCGTATTTTGTTTATTAGGCGGCAGAGTGGAAGTGTATCGAATCTCTTCCGGAAGTCAAGGAACACAGCATCTACCTGGGCGCCTGTAGCTATTGCTTTCTGGATCTCGTAGACGACATTCAATTCCGAAAGAAAGAATGCCAGTGAAGTGACACGGAAGTATGGATTGTCGGGCAATAAAACATTAAAGATGGAGAGGGCGCGCATTGAGCCACTGGAGGTCAGCATAAACGACAGGAGAAAAACTTTACACTGATGGACTGAGAAGAAATAAATACTATGTGCCCAGGCGACAAAACTTTCCGCGCTGTGAATGGGTAGCACTTAATTAGCTGAACCGAACTGTTGCGAACGTAGCGGGGCGTCACTGAATGCGTTAGATGTCTGTTGTCGCATCTGCTTGATAAGGAGTCCAAACGCTGGAACAATACTATAAAACTGCCCGCACTAGTGTCTTGCATCCGATATCTTTTACAGATACTTTACATTTTTACAGAACCGTTCCGACAAATCGAAGTGCTGCTGGGATTGGAAGCTCCTGTTGACGTTTCATTTTTGTTCCCGCGAATTAATTTTTTTAAAACTCCGCCTTCGGTAAAATAGAATGTTTTACTTTTTCTAGGAGTGCGTGCTGCCAAGTAATGGCTCCGATTTATGTATGTGGAAACTCAGAGAATTTTAAATAAAACAAACATTATTAACATTCTACATCTTTATTCTTCATGTCTACATATTTGCAGCCCTCTGCCTATAGATGGCCTCGAATTGTAGCGTGTAACGTGGCGGTGTGCAACGGAACTACGACGGTGCGTGAGAAACAGCGTTCTGTGATCGAGTTTCGAATTCGAAGAGTTCGTCCATACATGGAGAACTTTCCCCTTCCGCAAGACAGCTGCGGCATCTGCAACAATCCGACGCCTTGGGATCTCTGTCATCGACCGTGCTCCATATGGCTGTGGCTGCGTCAACGAAGTCGTACATTCTAAAGTGAGGGCGTCAACAAATTGGTCTCTCGTTGAGAGAAATGTGTTCGTCACCGGAGAGACTATGTTTGGACAAAATTTGTATGGGGCCTATACATGAAGAATAAAGACGTAGAGTGCCGGCTTCTGCGGTCGAACGGTTCTAGGCGCTTCAGTCCGGAAGCGCACAGCTGCTATGGTCGTAGGTTCGAATCCTGCCTCGGGCATGGATGTGAGTGACGTCCTTCAGTTAGTTAGGTTTAAGTAGTTCTACGTGTAGGGGACTGATGACC
Organism: Schistocerca americana; assembly: GCF_021461395.2. Taxonomy (NCBI): domain Eukaryota; kingdom Metazoa; phylum Arthropoda; class Insecta; order Orthoptera; family Acrididae; genus Schistocerca; species Schistocerca americana. The sequence goes on from NC_060123.1 coordinate 571,784,237, forward strand.
TCAGATGTTAAGTCCCATAGTGCTTAGAGCCATCTGAAGCATTTTTTTAAAAACGTAGAATATGAAAAATCTTTGCTTTATTTAGAAAGCTTTAAGAGTTTTTACATTAAAAATTCTGAGGCATTACTTTCCAGCGTTGTCGCGTATTTGCCGAAACATGTTTCGACCAATTGTGTCAGCTTCTGTGAGCATCCATTTATCGCTGTGAAATATCACACTCTGCGAGTACGGCGACGTAAGTGTTTTCTCAAATATGGTTTCTGCGTAAAAATCGTTTTAATACAGGCGAGAGTGAAGTATAGAAAGGTATGGAAATATGTGTGAACGCTTACAGTAGAAAAGGAAACACAATAAAGATGCTGACCTGGACGAAAACCGCAAGTACAGCACATAAATAACCACTATTTGTGAGGAAGTATTTTCAAAAATAAACAAATCCTTTACGATTAATTTGCAGGTGACGTGCTGTCAAACTTGAAAAGACGTAAAAACAAGCCGACCTGTATAGATTGAGTTCTACAAGTAATGCAGTTCCAGGCGAACAATCGAAACGAAAGAAATAAAATACACATGTTACAGTTTTAGGCCGAAAATAGCAAAACAACTAAGAACTTCGAATGATATTTTACAGAAATGAATCGACACCCACAGAATATAACATTTACGCGTTGAAACATGTTTGGGTGAATATAAAAAGAAATATTGGTTGGCTATAGTTGAACTACAGCTGCTCATGAAGGTCCAGTGTGGGTTGTAATTATTGTATGGGAGCGAAACGTGGTAACTCTTCTAATGCGTTAATGTGGAACCTATTTACGCTGGAGAAAGCTTAGTTCCAATTTTGGCCACCAGGTGCAAACCCCGCGCTGTGAATGCAAGAAAGACCCGAAAAAATGTTTCCATTCGTAATGGATTACGAATGGGTAGTGGCAGAAAAGGTCGAACATGTCAGAAAGGCATTATGTTGACTTTATTATTAAATGACGCATACACAATTTGTTCAACATGAGCACTGGAAACGAGACGCTGTACAGTGCCAAATTTGCACCTGGTGGCCAAAATTAAAACTAAGTTTTTCCAGAGTAAATCGTTTTCGCATTAAAACATCAGCATATCTACCAAGTTTCGCTGCTATACGTTAATTACAGCCCACACTGGAGCTATGTGGACAGCTGCACTTTAATTATAACGACCTGAAAATTTGTGTTTTGCAGAAGCTGGAGTTTGGAAACCCAAATTTAATGCAAACATTCCATTCGCTTTCCTAGTACTACTTTTACGGAATCGTTCCATTCCGTATCGCTTCTCTGTATTAACTCTCTTAATATTTATACGACTTGATGTGGTCAAGATGTTGACCATTCTTTCTCTTTGTTGGCAGTAGACAACGGTGGACACAGTAAGGACATGCATCTGTGTTCATCACGGTGCAAAAGCAGTGCGGCAGGACAACTGGGGGGGGGGGGGCGAGGGGGGGGGGGGCGCTGGTCTTATCTGGCTGTCACACCGCCGCCGGATGGACAACAGACTAGGCTAGACTGATAAACAGTGCAGCGTCGCTGCGCGTCTCGGGCCGCCCACCGCGCAACAGGTGTCGCCCTCATTGGCCGGCGGCGAGCGCGGCCGGCGCCATTGGCTGGCGCGCAATTATCGCCTAATGACCCTCTCCTCTCCCCCCACCCCCTCCTTCCGCAGCTGCTTGCCCACACGAGCCGCCGCTTTGCAGACACGTCGCTTGGTGCGCACCAATTACAGCAACCGAGCACTTCCTCGTAATGACCCTCCTCACTGCAAGGACACGGGCGCACGCTTCGAGCAAGCCAATGTCAACAGCTTAAATGCAGCGGTTTTTTTCTCATATTTCTGCTGAACATTTAAGCATCCGAGCAGGGTCGCGTTTACTCACACATCCTGTGGGCTGCAGCCTAGAGGGCTTACCACTAACGGCTCTGCAGCGATCCTCTTTACACGCAATTATCCATCGCACCTGAATATGAAGAGAGTCAGTCACTGGCGAGGTGCGATTGGATTACCTTGTCTATGTTACCATAGATTGCAGTTAACTGTCTCCGACTGTACTGGAGTAGCAGGACTTTTAATTGGCCTAGTTACGTCTTTCCGCGTGAAAGCAAAAAGCAGATTTTCTAAAAAGTGCACCAAGGTAGCACATTATGCTGTTTTGTCGAAAACTGACATTCTGAGCCCGTGGCTGTGTACAAAATACAGGTTGACTCTTACAGAGGAGATAACAGCAACCAGCCACTTTTTACAGAGCTATTTATATATTTAAACAGCGCCGTTAGCGATTTCGAACCGAAAGGTTAAACCTCAGACGTCTCGTTCACGTTGAGGTACATTTTACACTACCTTTCACTTTTTTTTACCCAAATGATGGAATTTCCTTGGGGTGATGGTGCCCTACGACCAAAAGAACGTGTGAGATAATGTCTTTTTACCCCGAATTGTGCCGCACAACGATTTTAAACGATGTAAACACATTATTAAAGCGAAGATGTTTTGGTTATTACGCTGAAAAATCCGCGCCATTAAGTTTCAGTGCTGACTGCTTGTGTTCATGCACCAGCGAAGACTGTTTGAAGCACTTTGTTTATGTATGTGTATACACAAAATTTAAAGCACCCCTCACGCACCAAAAAGTTTCACCACATGGAAGTACTTATGCAAGGATGGTAATGGTGCGGATTTTTGAACGTAAGTAACAAATAATACAATAAATTGTTTACATTGTGTAAAATCGGCACAAGTACAGTTAAAAAGTCATTGTCTCACACTTTGTTTAGGTTGTAGGGCACCACCACCCGAAGGAAACTTCATCATTTGGGAAAACAAAAAGTGAAACCTAATATAAAATATACCTTAACATCAACGAGCCGTCTGAAGATGAACCTGTCGGTTCAAAACCGGCAATGGCGCTATTTAAATAAATAAACTACATTATAAAAAGTGGCTGGTTGCTGTTATCTTCTCTGTAAGAGTCAACCTACATATAGCACACACAATTTGAGTGCATTGCTTTTGCTGCGAAGCTTTAATGCAAATACAATGATACGGGCAAAGGCTCTCGCTTACTGAAGTAATGAATTCCGTTGTTTAAAGGGCTGTTACACGGCCATTTAAAACATTTTGGTTTTTATGTGTGTGTGAGTGTGTGTGCGTGTGTGTGTGTGCGATAAAGTAAATGAGAAACATGGACAAAAACGTAATTAAGGGAAAGAATGTCCATCAATATGTCTGGCACTTGAGTGCAGCTGCTGAGTACGACTCTTGGGGGAAAAAGGCAAAGCAAAATTAAGAGCATCAGAAACGCAGTCCTTGAGACTAGAAACAGTAACAGAGCGCAAGAGATCATTAGAAGTAAATATATTCCAATTAGGCTTCGAACACGAGAGATAATTAAGACAAGGTGACGAAAATTATATTGTCACATCCACAGATAAGATTGGTCCAGAATCACTGGATCTGGAGAACAGATTTTAGCATGCTAAGAGGCCGACTGATCTCGTACCGGACCTAATCCACAACTAGAAGGAACGATGTTATCAAATTTTTATTCACTGAATTAGCTATTCTTGTTTTGCATAGGGCGCCTTGTCGTATGGCCATTAGGACACGTTATTCCTTGAAGCAGATATTTACAGTGTATTAAGTGACTTTGTAAAACAACTAAGCGAAACGATAATTTGTACTCCGTCACAATATAAATATTAATGCGATGATTTCAAATCTCACATTTAAATGTGACCGGCTTTTTAAACTTTTGGTTTGATTATTGTCTCAGCATCGTTTCATGCTAATAACTAAAAAAACCTGTGAAAATATCTTCTCTAGTTTAGAAATTTAATGCTAATATCTGTATTACATTTTACTGTCATGCACCTTCTCAGAGCTTGTCTTCCCGTTTCAGAACCTTCACCAAATATTCTTTCTAGATATACTTTATTTCTGTTTGCTAGATAGGCTTGCATTCTCAAACATGAAATTGATTTTGAGAGTTAATGTGGCAATGACAAGAAAATAGAGGTAACTAGGCCATCTTGCGACTTCTGTATAAGGAGCACTGTACTACAGACGGCAATAATCGACACGAATGGTACATTTATTTACTTAAACCTTAAAGCACCTGCACAGCAGAAATTTCTTTTAGTAAGAGACAAAGACTAACACTCATAGTGGCTATTTAGGTGTTAAAATACGCGAGGTGTGGGCAACTTCCAAGACGATAAACCCCGATAAAAGGTCTGCGCATTCAGAAAGTCTGTAAATCTACACACATGGCTACCACACTAGATACTGATTGCTTCTCTCACGGTAGAAAACTACAGAGGCAGCAATAAAAAATCAAACAGCAGGGCTGCTAAGAAGCCCCAGCTTAAAGATGTCGCTCCCCAGGCTAACGCACTGCAACCAGATGTAGAAGACCCAAATAGAAACAAACACGTGTAGATTAGCGATGGATAATTATACAGCTACTGCAGCACTGCAGGAAACACGCGTAGATCAAATTGAAGATCGAGGAAAAATTCATAGATACAGAATTGCAGTCGGCGTAAGATCTGATGTCTATGGTTCCATTATGTACTACGAGACGATATTAAGAAATACAGAGTTGTCAGCTCTACTAGACAACATATCATTAAACCATAACAACTGAAATATTAGAAACGACAATAATTTCAATCCACAAGCCGTCTAATGTCAATTAGCCAAATCCACCACTGCGAACCCCAAACCAACAAAGTGTATACATTGGTGATTTCAATAGTCACCATACTGACTTGTCATACAACAGTAGTGATGAAAACGGTGAAACGCTAGCGAACTGGATGGACCAGAAGGAATTTTACTTACCTTTTGACGTCAAAGGACTGAAAACCTTCAGATCTGCAACATGGAAAACTGAAACGAATCCAGAACTCTGCATAGTAACAACAAACAACTCAGGAATTCCTTTGCAACACACAAGGACGGTTTTGCCGTTCTTGCCAGCACAAACCAGTACCACTTAACACAAAATTACAACTGGCTCTAGTAACATCAGTTCAGCGAACAAGGTAGAATTTCAGGAAAGCAATCTGGGATGGGTACACCAAACGAGATCGATTGGCATGTCCTACGGATCACTACTACAGCAAGATATTCCTTCCGATTCACTGGAATATTGATCGCGGCCAGAAAACGCAACATACCTCGGGGGAGGAGTTCGGGAAGAAATATATTCCTTGCTGGAACCGCACCGCAGAAGAACTGTACGAGGAGTACAGTAAGACGGGTTTCCATAAGCTTGGAGAAGAAAGACAGCTTTCAGTTAATGAACAACGGAAAAAGGATGGGAATAAGTAACGGAAAATGAAGAGTTCACCCATAGCAACCGGAAAGTGTGGTCTGTCGTACGTAAACTACGAGTAGCAAACCGAGTTTGCCATCAGAAAACACAAATGTTCCCTTCTCAGGTAGCCATACGTATAAATGAAGGAGCAGAAAAAGTTCCACTGGACACTTAGTTCAAAGATGGGGTATGGCGACAGATAGGTGAAGTAAATACTCAAAGAAGATACCAGTCTCTCTGTTCCACTAGAAAAGCTTATAAAAACTCTTAATATGAGAAAAACTACTGAAATTGTTCTGACAGCCAAAAACTTCATCAGACATCCGGAACAACATATTAGAAACTAGCTATAACAATTCTTTAAAAATATTTTCGTCAAAGGCCACATTCCTAGTCTGTTGAAGATGTCCAAAACAACGGCCATTTCAAAACCCGGAAAACCACAAGGTGACTTAGGAAGCTGTCGTTGTATGGCACTGTCAAGTGTCTGCTATAAACTATTAGAAAGGCTAATCTGTAATAGGATTTATCAACATACTGATGGAGCTATCCCTTCCTACCGGGCAGGGTTCCATGTAGGGAGTAGCTGTTGCTAGCAAGTTCTGGCCGGGATCTCATATATTGCCGAAAAAAAAAAAGGAACAGATTAGTACACCCTTTTAGAGGCTTCGAATTTACTCAAGATTTATTATTTCAACAGTGCATATGGAGTACACGAGATGATTACATTTATGGATGGATAGCACAAGCGGTTCTGAAGTATCAGGTATCGACCCATACTGAAATACCGATATTACTATAGCCTCCGAGAGCAGCAATGCGGTTGATTGTAAAGATGGTGAATTCTGTCCTGGGAAACGTTATACCACACGTGCGTGACCTGCTCACATAGTAAGAGCTGTTCAGTAACGAGTCGCAAGAGTCACTTTCCGTTCCATCATATCCCACACACGAAACTTCCTGGCGGATTAAAACTGTATGGCGGACCGAGACTCGAATTCGGGACCTTTGCCGGGAGTCTCGGTCGGCCACACAGTTTTAATCCGCCAGGAAGTTTCGTATCAGAGCACACTCCGCTGCAGAGCGAAAATCTCATTCTGGATATATCCCACACATGTTCGATTGGAGGCAAGTACGGAGGCTGTGCTGCCCAGGGAGTTGGTGCACGTCTTGGGAGCATGTTGTGTCTCGCGTGCAGTGTGAGGGCGGGCATTGTCCTGTTGGAACAACAGACCTGTTTCCTGTTGCAAGAATGGCAAAAGAACGGGTCTAACAACATTCTGAACGAACCGAGCGTTGGTTAGCGTCCGCTCCAGAAACACCGAAGGTGAAAGAGAATTATAACTTATCGTGCCCCGAACCATAAGGCCTGGGGTGTGGGCCAGTGTGTCTTGGAAGAACGTAATCTACAAGATAGCGCTCACCAGATCTACGTCGTACACTCAAACGACCATCACTTGCATGCAAGCAGAATCTGCTTTCACCGCTGAAGACCAGGGAGCGTCATTCCATCTTATAAGTGATCCTCTAATGGCACAAATCGAACTGAGCTTGTCGATGCTGTGGCGTGAGTGTAGGACGGGGGAGAGTTATGCGTTCCCGTAGTCCTGCTTCTAATAACCGGTTCGCAAGAGTCCGTGTTGACACCTCTGGGAACACAAGTTGCTGTTTGGTAGCTGTACGATCTGCTATTGCTGCCCTTACAATACGACCATCTTGGTGGGCGTCTTGCGGCGGCGCGGTTCTTTCCGTCCCTTTACGACGAACCTGCACCTACCTGTGAACATTGTCTCAGTATTTCACCAATAGGGAAGCCGAGCGAAACCTACTGTACTTCGACGTGAACCAGGCTGCAGTTAAAGTCACTAATCTACGTTTCGGGAGAAAGTTTTCACAAGAAATGGAAGGTTGGAAATTTTGTCCTCAATTAATATATTCTGAAACTTAGGTGAACAAGTATCACTGCCAAGCCCGTGCTAGTCCTAACACAGTCACTCACAATCCCTTTCACTCACGTTAGCAAGTTTATGGTGTTGCATTTCCCGAAAACGTAATAGCTACAAAAATACGGATTGTTTTTGATTGAGAATGCTCTCCAAATATTAGGTCTGTCGGTATCTAACGCAGTCACACTTTTTAGCCACCGACCTGCTCAATACGTCACGCGGAATATATGTCTTTTCTCGTCACAAAATTCACTTAAAAATTCCGAAATGTCTATACACACATCGGATAATTATGCCGTCACTTTCCAACACTTTTCATGTATGAAACACTGCTAGATCCGGCAACTTAACATTTCCATCGGAACTACTACCACACACGTCCGATCTGTTTCATCGCTAGGCTCCCACACTTCTCTAGAATACTCTGTCTTCTCTACCAGCAGAGAAAGGCGCGCGAAGAGTATTGCTTTACCATTGGTCAGTTTACTCAACAGCCAATAGCAAAACAACGTTCTCCTACGTCAATCCGCGCTTTTCATCAATAACCAATCGCAAAATCGTAAACCTAACGACTGCATTTTTTACCGACGTAATTATCTAATATGCTGAAGTTTTTCTTGTGCATAAAGTTATTTACTATTGTTATTTATGCCTGAATTAACTATCCCTTTACCACAAACTTACTTTACGAAACTATTCTACAAAAATCCCCTTTGTCCACATCCATACTTCTTCGAAATGTTCCCACACTAAATCCTACTACATAACTCGTTAAACAATTATCTTCATATTAAACTTAAACCACACTCACGCATCATTCATACTGCTAAAACACATTTATAACATTTTTACATACACAAAAAGACATAATAACACTTTATGACAATACTAAAGCAGTTTATGAAAAACATTCTATTACTTTAGTGCACTCTAGTGGGCACAATAGAAACTAAAATCACAGTCCCCCATCCAATATTGTCCTCTATCGGCCGATACATAAATTACGTGTGCGTCCAGTCTCGCATCACCATCTGTCACTATCTAGCTCTGAGACACATCTCCCACTTAACCGCCTCCAAGGCAGGATCGTTATACGGCGCTACGGCTCAGTCTGTGCTGTGTGGACGTCCAGAACCCCGTCTACTTGTGTGAGAATGTTCACGTGTCCATTGATACTATCATCGCTGCACAACTGAGGCAGCACGTCCAACTTATGTGGAAATTCTCCGAAAGGTTCATCCCGTCACTCCGAAAGCCAGAATGTGACCCCTTTCAAACTCGCTCAGTTGGCTGTAGGAAGCCCGAGTGCATCTCCGTGGCATGCTTGCCTGCTTGCTTCACATGTTTACACCACACTGATCCTTCTGGCTGTGAGCATTTCCTGTTAGAGGCGCTCTGGTAGCTATTCCACTACTCCATCTATTAGCGGAAGATGCTGAAACCATTATCAGTACACCTGCTACTCAAAAAATGGTTCAAATGGCTCTGAGCACTATGGGACTTAACTGCTGAGGTCATCAGTCCCCTAGAACTTAGAACTACTTAAACCTAACTAACCTAAGGACATCACACACATCCATGCCCGAGGCAGGATTCGAACCTGCGACCGTAGCGGTCGCCCGGTTCCGGACTGTAGCGCCTAGAACCGCTCGACCACATTGGCCGGGACCTGCTACTCCTCAGGTAGCATATGTCGTCATCGGATCTAGATCGACGTCGTCTTTCCAGGGGTACTACTTGTTTTTCTGGCAGTACATACTGAAGGAGGCTTCCAGGGGGACTGAAAAGTTCTACGGCATTAATTTACTTACAGCTGCCTGTGGCATCATATAGGTAGACGGTTGATCCTCAAACTGAAGGAGACTATTCCAAGTCTCAATATGACAAGTTTCCTGGAGGATATGCTGAAAAACCGCTACTTTAGTCACACTCGAAGATGTCACAAGTAAATACTTTACCATCAACAACGCATTACGATAGGGATCAGTACTAGCCCAATTTCTCTTCGATTTACAGACAACTGACGCGCCACATACAAATTGCGAAAAATCCTGTGATACTGATGATAAGGGGCTAGCCACACAATCCAAAGACTATGAGCAAGCGAGCGAATACTTAGTAAGGATCTAGACATCTTAAGTAAAAATAACAAGGGGCTGAGGTTGCGCTTGAACTCTCAGAAATCTGAAGTATGCTGTTTCCATATGTGAAACCACATACCAAGCAGGGAAGTAAACGTACTGTCTTGAGGTAGGAATGTAAGACACAATCAGTCTCCAAAATATCTTGAATGCACCTGGAAAGCTTCCTTACTCTTTGAAAGCACCTCGAAACACACACACACACACACACTCTCTCTCTCTTATCAGCGATCACAGGCCCTGTAGACCACGCGCTGCATCAACGATCTGCTTCCGCCGCCTTCTGTCTCTCGCAGCCTCTCTCCACCCTGCGGAAATTCCTAATGCTGCGGTGTCCTTCTCTATGTCATCTTTTCACCTTGTACGAGGTCGCCCCAATGGTCTTGTTGCCTAGAGAGTTCCTTCAAATGCGTTCTTGGTGATCCTGTTGTTTTTCATTCTAGTCACATGTCCAGCCCATTGCAGTCTCCTACTTTTTAATTTCTGGATGATAGTGGGTTGCTTCATTAACTGATAAATTTCATTGTTCTTTCGAAGTCTCCATACATCATTCTCCAACACAGGTCCCCAGATTTTTCTCATTACTTTTCTTTCGAAAACATTCAGTTTTTCTCTTTCATTCTTTGTAAGCGTCCATCTTTCTGAACTGTACAGCACTATGGGACAGATGATAGTGTTGTATCTCTTCATCTTTGTGGTGATTGACAAAGCTTTACTTTTGAGTGGGTTGCTTAGTGAGTACGGACATCTTGACCCTGAGGCTATTCTTTCATTTATATCCATTGTTATGATATTATTACTGTTGAAACGTGATCCAAGGTATTTACACTGGAGAAATTTTCTGAATTTAGAATGCTGGTCAATTTCAGAGTAAAGATTTGGGTTTATGACTTGACCTATTTCCATATAATCGGTTTTCTGTTGGTTAATCTAAAGCCCCATTTTGCTGGCACTGTTCCTGAGAGATCTCTCAGTTCTTCTTCAGTTTCATTCAGCAACACTATATCATCTGCACAAGCCAGGAGTTTTACTTCACTGTGTTCGAATCGGAGACCATTATATAGATGTAAATTACTCTCCCGAACCACTATCTCTGATGCAAGGTTGAAGAGCACACATAAAAGAGCGTCTCCCTGTCGTAAGCCCGCTTGGAAAGATGGGGGATATGGATCCTCTGAACTTCACTGCTGCCTGGGAGCCATCCATGCACAGTTGTATTATCCTAATGATTTTACTGGGTATACTAAATTCTCGTAATGTGTTGTAGAGGCTACTTTTTTGGATGCAGTGTAGGCTCGCTGGAAGTCAATGACGAGACAGTGGATGTTTTTGTTAAATTCCCAGTATTTCTCAAAGATCTGTGGTACAGTAAACAAATTATCAGTTGTGGAACGGTTTGTTCGAAATCCAGCCTGGTAATCTTGAATAATGTTTTCTGCGTAAGTTTTTTGAAAACCAGAAACAGCTTGACTAGAAAAATTACTGAAACAAGCTGGGGAAAACAGGCGAAAACACTACGCATAGCGGCACAAGCGCTGGTCTATGCTGTTCCTGATTATTTCTCTCCTATATGGAGTAGAAGCTCTCATATTAAAAAGATAAAAGTATATCTTATGGGGTTAATATCTGGAACACTCAAATCCACGCCTCTTCCATGGCTACCTATTTTCTCGAATATTGCCCCTCCGTACCTAAGGCGACAACTACAGATAACTCAAGAATGGAACGTGACCAGCCATATCAATAGTGTCCAAGGGTCTGCCAATAAATAATACATTTAGCTCCTTTCCCCATAATATGCTTAAATCTAGGAAACCTATCTCGAACCACGTTCTATCCACGTATGACAAGGAAAGAACAATGGAGATCAGTATGGGAATTCTTTCAGAACCGCAACTACACGGCCTACACAGTTGCATACAAACCACTTCCAGGAATGTTTTTGTCTCGAAAATCATGGAACCAACTCGAAACAATGAGAACGGAAAGTTACGTTCCTTATGCGGAAAATGGGTGAAAAGTCGTCAGTGCGACTGCAGCGCTCCGAACGAACAGAGCAGCACGTAGTTACAGTGTGTCCACTGAACAAATTACAAGGGGCTTGGGACGATGTGTTAGCAGCAACAACTGAAGCGACTGAGTGACTGAACTCATTAGACATAGCACTGTAGCGGACACATATACTGAAGAAAGAAGTGCTATGTAAAACCTAGATTTTAATTGATGTCATAAGCATTAAACATTCAGTACCTTTTATGTTTTCTTTGTATTACGTGTCTTTTTTTGCTAATGCTGTACAATTCTTGGCACACAAATATTTTAAATTGGAATGTAAGAAACTGATTATCTCTGTAAACACCATACGATAAATAAGTAAATGGATTAAGATTCATGACACTTTTTAACCGCTGCATAGGTAGTTCGCAGACTGGTTGTACATTTTCAGAAGTCGATCACGTAGACTGGAGTATAGAGAACTATGCCCTATATCTCTGACTCGATCTGTTTTAGAATTTTGGAACATGTTTGTTGCTCGCGTATCATGTCATTTCTGGAAACCCAGAGTCTGTTCCTTAGGAATCAACATGGATTCCGGAGACAGCGATCGTGTGAGACCCAACTCGCTTTATTTGTTCATGAGACCCAGAAAATATTACACTACTGGCCATTAAAATTGCTACACCAAGAAGAAACGCAGATGATAAACGGGTATTCATTGGACAAATACACTATACTAGAACTGACATGTGATTACATTGTCACGCAATTTGGGTGCATAGATCCTGAGAAATCAGTATCCAAAACAGCCGACTCTGGCCGTAATAACGGCCTTGATACGCCTGGGCACTGAGTCAAACAGAGCTTCGTTGGCGTGTACAGGTGCAGCTGCACATGCAGCTTCAACACGGTACCACAGTTCATCAAGAGTAGTGACTGGCGTATTGTGACAAGACGTTTTCAGTTGGTGAGAGGTCTGGAGAATGTGCTGGCCAGGGCAGCAGCCGAACATTTTCTCTATCCAGAAAGGCCCGTACAGGACCTGCACCATGCGGTCGTCCATTATTCTGCTGAAATGTGAGGTTACGCAGGGATCGAATAAAGGATAAAATGGTTCAAATGGCTCTGAGCACTATGCGACTTAACTTCTGAGGTCATCAGTCGCCTAGAACTTAGAACTAATTAAACCTAACTAACCTAAGGACATCACACACATTCATCCCCGAGGCAGGATTCGAACCTGCGACCGTAGCGGTCACGCGGTTCCAGACTGAAGCGCCTTTAACCGCACGGCCACACCGGCTGGCGAATAAAGGATAGAGCCACGGGTCGTGACACATCTGAAATGTAACGACCACTGTTCAAAGTACCGTCAACGCCAACAAGAGGTGACCCAGACGTGTAACCAATGGCACCCCATACCATCACGCCGGGTGATACGCCAGTATGGCGATGACGAATACACGCTTCCAGTTTGCGTTCACCGCGATGTCGCCAAACACGGATGCGACCATCATGCTGCAGTAAACAGAACCTGGATTCATCCGAAAACATGACGTTTGGCCACTCGTGCACCCAGGTTCGTCGTTGAGTACACCATCGCAGGCGCTCATGTCCGTGATGCAGCGTCAAGGGTAACCGCAGCCGTGGTCTCCGAGCTGATAGTCCATGCTGCTGCAAACGTCGTCGAACTGTTCGTGCAGATAGTTCTTGTCTTGCAAACGTCCCATCTGTTGACTCAGGGATCGAGACGTGGCTGCACGATCCGTTACAGCCATGCTGATAAGATGCCTGTCATTTCAACTGCTAGTGATACGAGGCCGTTGGAATCCAGCACGGCGTTCCGTATTACCCTCCTGAACCCACCGATTCCATGTTCTGCTAACAGTCATTGGATCTCGACCAACGCGAGCAGCAATGTCTCAATACGATAAATCGCAATCGCGATAGGCTACAATCCGACCTTGAACAAAGTCGGAAACGTGATGGTACGCATTTCTCCTCCTTACATGAGGCATCACAACAATGTTTCACCAAGCAACGCCGGTTTACTACTGTTTGTGAATGAGAAATCGTTTGGAAACTTTCCTCATGTCAGCATGTTGTAGGTGTTACCACCGTCGCCAACCTTATATGAATGCTCTCAAAAGCTAATCACTTGCATATCACAGCATCTTCTTCCTGTCGGTTAAATTTCGCGTCTGTAGCACGTCATCTTCGTGGTGTAGCAATTTTAATGGCCAATAGAGAAGATACAGGCTCCCAGGTAGATGCCATTTTCCTTGACTTCCGGAAGGCGTTCGATACAGTTCCGCACTGTCGCCTGATAAACAAAGTAAGAGCCTACGGAATATCAGACCAGCTGAGTGGCTGGATTGAAGAGATTTTAGCAAACAGAACACAGCATGTTTTTCTCAATGGAGAGACGTCTACAGACGTTAATGTAACCTCTGGCGTGCCACAGGGGAGTGTTATGGGACCATTGCTTTTCACAATATATATAAATAAGCTAGTAGATAGTATCGGAAGTTCCATGCGGCTTTTCGCAGATGATGTTGTTGTATACAGAGAAGTTGCAGCGTTAGAAAATTGCAGAGAAATGCAGGAAGATCTGCAGCGGATAGGCATTTGGTGCAGGGAGTGGCAACTGACCCTTAACATAGATAAATGTAATGTATTGCGAATACATAGAAAGAAGGATCCTTTATTGTATGATTATATATTAGCGGTAGCAGTTACTTCTGGAAAATATCTGGGAGTATGCATACGGGACGATTTGAAGTGGAATGATCATATAAAATTAATTGTTTGTAAGGCGGGTGCCAGGTTGAAATTCATTGGGAGAGTCCTTAGAAAAAGTAGTCCACCAACAAAGGAGGTGGATTACAAAACACTCGTTTGACCTATACTTGAGTATTGCTCATCAGTGAGGGATCCGTACCAGGTCGGGTTGACAGAGAGATAGAGAAGATCCAAAGAAGAGCTGCGCGTTTCGTCACAGGGTTATTTGGTAAGCGTGAAAGCGTTACGGAGATGTTTAGCAAACTCAAGTGGCAGACTCTGCAAGAGAGGCGCTCTGCATCGTGGTGTAGCTTGCTTTCCAGGTTTCGAGAGAGTGCGTTTCTTGATGAGGTATCGAATATATTGCTTCCCCCTACTTATACCTCCCGAGGAGATCACGAATGTAAAATTAGAGAGATTCGAGAGCGCACGGAGGCTTTCCGGCAGTCGTTCTTCCTGCGAACCATACGCGACTGGAACAGGAAAGGGAGGTAATGACAGTCGCAACTAAAGTGCCCTCCGCCACACACCGTTGGGTGGCTTGCGGAGTATAAATGTAGATGTAGATGTAGAACCATCACCAAATTGGTTTTCGTGAACTCAAAACATTAACCTTCGATTTCTAAATGGTTTCGTATGTATGTCACTATCATATGCAACTTCCTGGCTAATCTATGTACACATTAATTAAGATAATTGATGTAAACACTTATGTGGAACACTTGCCGCACTAATGAAAATTGTTAAATTTCCTTAGAGATAATTTAGACTGAGGCAAACGACTGTACGTCATTATGACTCAGAAATCGACTACTTCGGGAGCAACGATGAGCCGACTGCAATCAGAAACGTGAGACAGAATAAACGCCACGTCGGCGAACCGGTTCTGTTTATTTATACACAGTTAATGTGCCCGATCGTACGGGTTTCCAGTCTAGTGCTGAACACCTGACCGCAGGAAAGGCAAAGGCAAAAAGGAACTGACACGCGTTAAGGCGCTCCACCCAGTCACGTGCAAGCACCAATACTTGTTTGAGAAGGGAAGCACGATTATGAATGTGGATTCAGTTACCTAATTTCACAAAATTATTCCGTTTTTAGTAATCATCGAGTATGCTATTACGCACAGCTTAATACTTTATTTTTTTCAGACCGATGCGCTATGTCATGTTACTGACAAACAAGCACTAAGCGATAATGATGATTTCATGAATTTCAGTAAAGGTTCAAGTTTGCTGTGATTTGATCGTTACCACACTGATTTACTCAGATACGCAGACATTATAACAAATTTATAAAAAACTGGATAAAAAAGTATGCTCTACGTAACTCCCGCGGGTACATCACAACACGGTTGCACCATATACATTCAAGCGTCAGAGAAACTGGTATAGGTATGCCTTTTCAAATACAGTCTCAAGTTTATTTTTCGAGTTATTCTGGCTTGTCAACTTAAAATTTACACCGTGTATACACTGAAGAGCCAAATAAAAAGGTATAGGCATGCGTATTCAGAGATATATAAACAGGCAGAAGTCGGCGCTGTGGTCGGCAACGCCTATGTAAGACGTGTCTGTTAGATCAGTCACTGCTGCTACAACGGGAGGTTATCAAGATTTAAGCGAGTCTGAAATTGGTGTTATAGTCGGCGCATGAGCGATGGGACACAGCATCTCCGAGGTAGCGATGAAGTGAGGATTTTCTCGTATGACTAATCTACAAGTGTACCGTGGATACCAGGAATCCAGTAAAACATCAGATCTCCGAGATCGCTGCGGCCGGTACAGATCCTGCAAGAGCGGGACCAACAACACTGAAGAGAATCGATCAACTTGACGGAATTGGAATCGTTCCACAAATTGCTGCAGATTTCAATGCTGGGCCATCAACAAGTGTCAGCTTGCGAACCATTCAACGAAACATCATTGATAAGAGCTTTCGGACCCGAAGGCCCTCTCGTGTACCCTTGATGACTGCACGATACAAAGCTTTACGCCCCGCATGGATGGACTCGCATTCGGGAGGACGACGGTTCAATCCCGTCTCCGGCCATCCTGATTTAGGTTTTCCGTGATTTCCCTAAATCGTTTCAGGCAAATGCCGGGATGGTTCCTTTGAAAGGGCACGGCCGATTTCCTTCCCAATCCTTCCCTAACCCGAGCTTGCGCTCCGTCTCTAATGACCTCGTTGTCGTCGGGACGTTAAACACTAACCACCACCACCACCACCCCGCATGGACCTATCGACACCGACATTGGACTATTGACGATTGGAAACGTTGTCTGGATGAACCAGTCTCGTTTCATATTGTATCGAGCGGATGGACTTGTATGGGTATGGAGACAATCTCATGAATCCATGGACCCTGCGTGTCGGCAGGGGACTGTTCAACCTTGTGGAGATCCTG
This sequence comes from Schistocerca americana, assembly GCF_021461395.2. Classification (NCBI taxonomy): domain Eukaryota; kingdom Metazoa; phylum Arthropoda; class Insecta; order Orthoptera; family Acrididae; genus Schistocerca; species Schistocerca americana. Next base: position 571,800,857 of record NC_060123.1, read on the forward strand.
TAATGGTGTGGGACGCGTGCAGTTGGAGTGACTAGGATCCCAGATACGTCTAGATGCGACTCTGATAGGTGACACGTACGTAAGCATCCTGTCTGATCACCTGCATCTATTCTTCATGTCCATTGTGCTTTCCGACGGACTTGGGCAATTCCAGCAAGACAGTAAGGCACCCCACACATCAAAAATTTCTACTGAGTGGCTCCAGGAATACTCTTTTAAGTTTAAACAGTTCTGCTAGCTACCAAACTCCCCATAAATGAACATTATTGGGCATATCTGGAATGCCTTGCAACGTACTGTTCAGAATAGATCTCCACCCCGTCGTACTCTTACGGATTTAAGACCAGCGCTGCAGGATTCATGGTGTCAGTTTCCTCCGGCTCTACTGCAGACGTAAGTCGAGTCCGTGCCTAGTCGTGTAGCGGCACTTATGCGTACTTACGAGGACTCCGTACGGGCTGAGAGCCTAGACACGTGCCGACAATACAATAGGACTACGACAATAGCCATATAGCCACGGTCTTCTGGTAGGCGCTGACGACTGTGACAGCCTGCTAACGTTTGGGCATGCTAAACGAAGCAGCCGAATAAAAGATAGGTTACGTCCAAGTACCAGTAATATTATCGAATGCAAACACTTACTTTGATTTGTCGTTATAAATTTACAAGAAAACATTCTTTGTATGTGCATATAAAAGAAAACTGAGCATCTATTAGTTGACGACCAGTTTGGCTTAAAGTAAAGATACTAGAAACACACTTTTGACGTTGCGGTTGACAATGGAAGGAACGTGAAGAAAAATCTAGACACATACAGTAGATTTGTTGACCTGGAAAAGCATTCGTCAGTGTAAAGTTCTTCCAGATTTCTGAGATAAAGAACCAAGAGGGAACAACAAGAGTGGAAGACAAAGAGCGAAGTGCTTGGATTAAAAGGGGTGTAATTCAGGGATGTAGACTCTCGTCCCTACTGTTCAGTCTACACATGGACGAAGCCATAACGGAAATAAAAGGAGAGTTCAAGAGTGTGATTAAAATTCAAGGTGAAAGGATATCAGTGATAAGGTTTGCTGATGATATTGCTATCTTCACTGAAAGTGAACAAAAATTACAGGACCTGTTGAACGGAATGAACTCTACAGTGAGTACAGAATACGGATTGAGAATAAATCGAAGAGAGATGGAAGTAATAAGAGGCACCAGGAATGAGAACACTGAAAAAGTTATCATTATTACGGGTGATCACGAAGCAGATAAAGTTCAGGAATTCTACTTCCCGGGCAGCAAACAACCTATGACGGAAGGAGCAAGGAGGACATAAAAAGCAGCCTAGAAGTGACAAAAAAATGCATTCCTGGGCAAGAGAAATCTACTAGTACCAAAACAAGGCTTAAATTGAGGAAGAAATTTTTGAGAATGTACGTTTGGAGCACAGAATTGTACGGTAGTGGAACATGGACTCTGGGAAAACCAGAGCAGAAGAAACTCAAAGCATTTGAGATGTTGTGCTACAGAAGAATGTTGAGGAAAAGGACATATGGAAAACACTGGAAAGAAAAAGGGAAAGGATGATACGACACGCGTTACGGCTTGTCCCTCAGGCATGGACCTGTATGTTTTTCTTAGAATAAGTTAGTTTCAGTTAGTTTAAGTAGTGTGTAAGTCTAGGGACCGATGACCTCCTCAGCAGTTTGGTCCCTTAGGAATTCACACACACACACACACACACACACACACACACACACACGCTTGTCCGTTTCAGTCGCGTGTATCTCTGACGTTCTTTGCACCTCACCACAACTGTTGCGGTTAACTATTCCAATACAATATTCCGCACAGAAATGGAATCCAGTATAGGATTCTTCAGCGTGTACAAATACAAATAAGACCTATTATCTTTACTATCAGGCGAGTTTCCGCAAGAGTCAACCTACTATTGTGCTGAAATTGGAATAGCAAGGGCAGGACAATGACCCTGGGATTTTCTCTTCCTCGGCTCCGATGTCTTGCAGAGATGTGGTTGTCTGGGTTGCTGCACAGGCCGGTCGGTGTGGCCGAGCGGTTCTGGGAGCTTTTGCCTGGAACCGCTCGAGCGCTACGGTCGGAGGTTCGAATCCTGCTTCGGGCATGGATGTGTGCGAGGTCCTTAGGTTAGTTACGTGTAAGTAATTCTGAGTTCTAGGGGACTGATGGCCTCAGATGTTAAGTCCCATAGTGCTCAGAGCCATCTGAACCATTTTTTTTTTCTGATGCTACACACGCTGAGTTTGTCGTTTGTATTTATTACTTTGGAACACTACCCGTAAGTGTTGTAGCTCTGTCTTTGCACTATACTGTTTGAGCCGTATATGCCCTATAAACCAGAGAGCTGAGTCCAGCGTCTATTTGTGACGGATGTGACAGTTCCACTAGTGCAGGCAGTCACTGTGTTAGCTGCGTATTCCAAGACTCACTTTCTCCTACAATGACTCAATTTACAGGTAATTCGATACGTTTGCATTTTTGTACAAATATGGCTGCATGTTGTCTATTTAGAGATGAGTCCAGGTAACAGAAAAGAATATTTGATTTGTAACAGAGACATGTAATATTTTTGAGTAAATAAAGTACAAGATTCTTAATATAAGTTCTGCTGGAAATTAGAAAGAGTTTCTCAGAAAAAAAGTTTCGTAGCGTAATTCAAAATTTAGCTGTTCTTATTGATTTGTTTGTGTCTAGGTTTTGCAACGACGAAAAATTGAAAAGGAAATGAAATGAGTTATTTAAAATGTTCAAACTTGTAATTTTTTTCGATTATTTTGTCTATAAAGATGTTTTACGGAGAAGGGTTCAATCGACTTTTCTCTTAACTTATACATAAAAAAAGCTGTTGAAATCCATTGGTATTTTTTATTATAATTTATAGATTTTAAGTGCACCTGAAGTCGTTTCCTTGCACGTGGCTACACCAGAGACCTAGCGTCCACGTATCGGCAGAAACTCAAGGACTTGATATTAGCGGACTCTAGCAATTTTGCTTCAATATGTATCATGGATAAGCTCGCCATAACAGTGCGTTCTTCCGGTTAATAGGATACAGTATGCTGTGACTGTCTGTTTGAGCAGCTCAGTGAGCAGTTGTCGAAGAAAGGATTTGTTCGTTTTCAGGTGCCGCATCAGCACTTAATTTTGCAAGAAATCTTTGGCGGACAGATCACCTTGGCTACTCATAGCACTGCTAAGAAATGTTCGGCACGAATTCAGAATGAGCAGGTTACCTGGCGCAGCGTTTCCGAATAAAAAAGAATAGAAAATAAGATATTTTGTTATTATTATTGGTTACATAGATACGAATTAATTAACTTAAGTGGAATATTAATGGATTTTCACTCTACTTGTAAATACGACGTTTAAGAAAGCATTGAATAATTGGTAATTACTGGTTGAGAACACTACATGAATGTTTCTTGTTTTTATGGATGCAATACTATTGATATGATAAAACATGGCAGAGAGATATTTTCTAACCTTTTCTAACTAACCTGAACTCAGCCTTCCAGCGTTGTCATTACATCACACCGGCGAGTGCATTGGTAGACGGCGTTGTTTGCAAGCCTACGACTGATCTGAATATTGCACTGTTTGCGTAATAACATTGCCCGGATCCTGAGAGAAAAAGATCGGTAAAAATGATACCAGGGATGTATGAATTATAAGCTGATGGATTAAACGGCGAATAAACACTAACCGTGTTCGGCCGTGACCGCCAAACAATGAGCCAGAAAATTCTCTTCGTTGCAGCCTGAAACTGGACTAAAGAAATACATAATAAAATCACATGTAACATGAATAGCAAGGAAAGGGACTTTCAAATGAAACACGGCTACTTAACATCAAATTGACATAATTACTCAACAGAAGCGTACAAGTTAGACGAGAGAGAGAGAGAGAGAGAGCGAACAAGTCAAGTTCCGCTTTTTTATATCGTTAGAGAAACGGATGTACATACTACATTTTGTTTCACCGAGTTTTCTGTACACATTTTAACTCATAGGTACTTCTTCACAAAACAATTCATGAGTAATTAAAAATACATCATCTCATCAGTACATCGTTTCTTTCAAGTAATACACAAATTTATTTACATAAGAAAAATTATTTGTAATATTTTCAGGCATTAATTAAATCTAGGGCAACGTTTTTATACGTTTATAAAGTAACATTGCACTAGAGTATACAAAATCTGCAGCCTTAACCATAATGATTTATACACATCTGTTCAAAACGTTCCGAGACTAACTTCATAGCTAGCATATAAGCGACGACAACGCAGTACCTATGGTAGCAGCTTGAACTAACAACAGTAAACAACAGACGTCCATTGGACCAGTCAGTTGTGAGCGGGCAGTGTTATGAAGTGGACGTGTGACCATAGTCAGTTAATGTTGTTGCGTCACAAATCACAATGGAGACAGCTCTTTAAATCATGTGTTCAAAGCAGTCTCCAGACTGTTTTGAAGAAAAGTATGTGCAAAATTTGACCAGCCGACCTTTACTCCCAAACAAAAACAACCATTTTCAAATGAATCTCTTTCGACTGTTATCAGTTGGCTTCGGTTTTCCGAGGAATCATTTGTTAAGGGATAAAACACTGGATTTTTGAGCTCGACTCCTCTAACTTTGGGAGCGACAGCAGGTATCACGGAAGCCTGGTTGAAAGTTGACATACCATTTGAAGAATGTTAACTTGCAGCAGTTTCTTGTTACGAGAATTGTGTGTTAAAGATGAAGCATTGTGTAGCAAATCCGTCATTAGCGAAGAGTGAAACAGATTTTTCACATGCAGTTATTTAACGGAGTGGCTGCGATTTAGGTCCATATGTTTTCCCCATCTTTGATCCACCTTCCAAACTCCGTCACCAAGATTATTTGCAAGTGTTTGTAACACTGTGCTACCAGTCTCAACTCAAATTAATGTTTGCATCTTGGTGAATGACAGTTACACGACTTGAGTTTAAAAATGGCAGCCAAGCTTGTTACATCTTTATGACTAGCGGATGCTTCTGTTGTGAATATTATGGTGTGTAGAACCGGCAATGCCTTTCAGCTACGATCCGTGGTTCAGTGATCGAAAGATTATGACCATCAGCTCGAGGACGTGAACCACGTGAGGGTCTGATTCATGAGATTTGTGATTAATGTACAGTAAGAAAAAAAATTAAGTTTATTAATTAAATGTGGCATCGGTATATTTAGAAGTGTAGTTGATTTCACAGACTGAAAAGCCAAATGCATCATCGTATGCAGTTAACAGAGATAATTTTGGCCAATTAAAAAGCAGTTGTGTTTAATTTCGTGGTTACGAAGACGTTTTAACGGATGCTGACGAAGAAAATGAGTTTAATAAACAGTACGTCTCTTTGATTCTTGAGGCAGATTTTCAGGACGTCCTACGTGATGAGGTACAATGTAAAAATATGAATTGTATGATCTAAAAAGTAAACGAAAGTTAAGAAATGCTCTGCCGTATATAGTAAGTCTGGGAAAAAGATAGTGAGTAACACACTGAAATATCAGCCGTTAGAACTGCGGATCTCAGCCCTGTCCAACAATCCATAGTTATACTTTTTGCGGATTCTCTAGAATATCACTTAAGGCCTTTTAAAAAGGTTACGGCTTATTTCCTTGCCAATCCGATCTCGTGCTCACTTTTGGATGACCGCGTCGTCGACGGGTCCTCAGATCCTAATATTTATTCCTGGCAAAAGAGAAAAGCCATAGAAGATATTTGTGAGAGACCGTCAAAAATAATTTACCAGAAGTTAAAATGAGAAGATACGCAAGATATAACTACGAGAGATGTCAACAATTTTCGTAAATCTATTTACAAAGCTAGGCGCAAAATACTGCCAAAACTGCCTACGAATGCTGCAGATGTTCATGATGTTACCAACAGTCGGCCATTGTGGCTGAGCGGTTCTAGGCGCTTCAGTATGGAACCGCGCGACCGCTACGGTCGCTGGTTGGAATCCTGTTTCGGGCATGGAAGTGTGTGATGTCCTTAGGTTAGTTAGGTTTGAGTAGTTCTAAGTTCTAGGGGACTGATGACCTCAGATGTTAAGTCCCATAGTGCTCAGAACCATTTGAACCATTTTTTGCTATCAGTACGCTGAATGTGTAAATCACAGACGGGACAAAGTGTTTATTAGAAAATAACATCGAGAAAAAAGTGATCATATTTTGTGACTCTGCAAACATTAAAACAGTAACGCAGTGTGAATCTATATATGTTGATGGTACGTTCAAGTGCTTTCCAAAGTTTTTATCTCAGCTCTTTACAATACTTGGGTTAGTTAATGGCCATTACATTCCACTGGTCTTCTCTTTATTGAACGACAAGAAAACTTCGTCGTATCAGTATGTATCTCAAAGCGTTGTTGATAAATATAGTGATATAGGTTTGAACTTTTCGCCATCAACAATGTTTCCTGACTATGAAACGAGGATAACAAAAGCTGGAAATGTAACCATAATTCGTAAAATGAACATTGAGATGGAATATGTGTTGCGAAATCATGATTTACTATCTTAATAAATTCATTATGAAAAAGTCAAGACTATAAATGATTCCAGTTTCTAAAAATAAATATCTAAATAAGATAAAAGATAAAACTTTTAAACATACAATACAAACGAAAAATTTTCACACCTTCTACTGTAACTTCATATGTTTTCCTTTCAAAATGGCTCTGAGCACTATGGGACTCAACATCTGAGGTCACCAGTCCCCTAGAACATAGAACTACTTAAACCTAACTAACCTAAGAACATCACATACATCCATGCCAGAGGCAGGATTCGAAACTGCCACCGTAGCGGTCTCGCGGTTCCAAACTGTAGCGCCTAGAACCGCTCGGTCACTCCAGCCGGCATACATCTATCCTTGCGGACCATGTCCACCCCTGCGTGCAATTTATTTTTCCTCGGTACGATGGAATCCGCGAGTAGGAGAGTACAAAGTGTCACGCAGCTCACAGGGTTTATGCGTGGGTAAATGAGCACCAGGACAGATATTCCGTACTCCTATAGCCACAAAACTACCGGGATTTAAATTCAGTAGAATATCTGTGGGACCACTTCGGCCTGACTGGTCACGCCATGGACCCTCAGCCGAGAAACGTAGTTCAGCTGCCACGATACTGGAGCCGACATGACTCTACATCCCTGTCGGTACCTTGTTTCTCTTCCGGCACATCTCACAGGGGTCGGCGCAGCAAAGCATGGTTATTCGGGCTTTTGACTCGGTAATGTGACTAGACGGCGTAGAATCTGCCCGTTTCACTTCATCCGTGGGTTGCAAGATATCATGTGACCACGAGCGAAGCTTTCTAAATCCGTGCTGACTTGTGGACAGAAACTTTTTCATCTCTAGGAAATTTAGTATATTAGAACCCAGAATATACACTACTGGCTATTAAAATTGCTACACCAATAAGAAATGCAGATGATAAATGGGCATTCATTGGACAAATATATTATACTAGAGCTGACATGTGATTACATTTTTATGCAGTTTGGGTGCATATATCCTGAGAAATCAGTACCCAGAACAACCACCTCTGGCCGTAATAACGGCCTGGATACGCCTGGGCATTGACTCAAACAGAACTTGGATGGCGTGTACAGGTACAGCTGCACATGCAGCCTCAGCACGATACCACAGTTCATCAAGAGTAGTGACTGGCGTGTTGTGAGGAGCCAGTTGCTCGGCCACCATTGACCAGACGTTTTCAGTTGGTGAGAGATCTGGAGAATGTGCTGGCCAGGGCAGCAGCTGAACATTTTCTGTATCCAGAAAGGCCCATACAGGACCTGCGACATGCGGTCATGCATTATCCTGCTGAAATGTAGGGTTTCGCAGGGATCGAATGAAGGGTAGAGCTACGGGTCTTACCACATCTGAAATGTAGCGTCCACTGTTCAAAGTGTGGTCAATGCGAACAAGAGGTGACCGAGACGTGAAACCAATAGCACCCCATACCATCACGCCGGGTGATACGCCAGTAGGGCGATGACGAACGCACGCTTCCAATGTGTGTTCACCGCGATGTCGCCAAACACGGAAGCGACCATCATGATGCTGTAAACAGAACCTGGATTCATCTGAAAAAAGGACTTTTGCCATGCGTGCATAGAGGTTCGTCTTTGAGTACAGCATCGCAGGCGCTCATGTCTGTGATGCAGCGTCAAGGGTAACCGCAGCCATAGTCTCCGAGCTGATAGTCCATGCTGCTGCAAACGTCGTCGAACTGTTCGTGCAGATGGTTATTGTCTTGCAAACGTCCCCATCTGTTGACCCGGTGATCGAGACGTGGCTGCACGATCCGTTACAGCCATGCGGATAAGATGCCTGTCATGTCGACTGCTAGTGATACGAGGACGTTGGGATCCAGCACGGCGTTCCTTATTACCCTCCTGAACCGACCGATTCCATATTCTAACAGTCATTGGATCTCGACCAACGCGAGCAGCAATGTTGTGATACGATAAACCGCAATCCGATAGGCTACAATCCGACCTTTATCAAAGTCGGTAACGTGATGGTACGCATTTCTCCTCTTTACACGAGGCATCACAACAACGTTTCACCAGGTAACGCCGGTCAACTGCTGTTTGTGTATGATAAATCTGTTGGAAACTTTCCTCATGTTAGCACGTTGTAGGTGTCACCACCGGCGCCAACCTTGTGTGAATGCTCTGAAAAGCTAATCATTTGCATATGACAGCATCTTCTCACCGTCAGTTAAATACCGCGTCTGTAGCACGTCATCTTCGTGGTGTAGCAATTTTAATCTCCAGTAGTGTAATAAAGAATTCTGCAGCAAAAAGATGTTCATGGCGTGTAACTCTGCGCGCTCTCTCTTTTACCCTTCTTACACACAGGGGTGATCTGCGCATTTTTCCAGTCACTTAGGACTTTGCGGTGGCTGCGGATGCGACTTTTAGCAGTCAAATTTCTGCTCGGTATGAACTAAGCTTCTTGGAAAGTTAGCTTCCCGAATGTATTAATTTCCTCACAAACGAATTACGTCGTATACAGTGGAGTAGTGAAGATAATTTTTGATTCACAAGTACCTTTTTTCCCCACTGATTTAACATGGAAACGGATCGCACACTTAACTAAGTGGCTACGTTATCGGAGTACTGGCTGCACTAAACCGCGCACGGTGTAGCTACTTGCCCTTGTTATGTGCGGCTGGCTTACATGCACTGTGCTGTAGCAGGCCTCCCGATAATCACCGCTAATAGTGCTGAGCCAACGACGTGACCGCGGTGTGTTGAAAACCTGCTAGCCTCTGCACCTTTGACATCGCAACCTTGTGCTTCTAATTAGGTTCGCGAGCGAGTGGTTACACGAGTAAGCGCACTGAGAGAATGTTCCTGGACACAGCTTCAGCACGGTCGCCCAGCTGAGCAGCTGTGGTCAATGAGTGGAACAATCAGGACAGAAGCAACTCAGAAACCGTCACCAATGTCTCATCAAGTGTAATCGAGACTGCTGTCACAGTACGTTCATCTGCAGGGATAAATTATTTTTTCTGCCGTCTATTTATTAATCAACATCATCCTCGTCGTCATCAAAGCAAGAATACAGATTTGATAACTGCCAATGGATACAGGTGTACTTACAATATGTCATGCATTATGACTTTCGGCTATACGCATCAATCTTGTTTCGTCATCTTCTGTTTGCTGCGCCTACTTATAGAGATCAGTCCATCTGGTTTTGGGCCACACTAGTTCTTTGTCTTATTGAATTATGTTTGTATAATGTTTAAGGAAATCTGTCATCCTCCATCGTACTGATGTGTTCTTTCCGTTGTCTTCTGTATTCTTCAGTTTTATTCATTTAGAGACATTAATCGTAATTCGGGCTCTTATTGCGAGATGCTAGTGCATCCTTTTACATCTCTGACGTGGGAGGCTTCCCGTCTCACCTCTCTCAGATTTAGTGGTAAGATGGGAACGTCAAACCTGAACACAGATAAAGAATGAAAACGGGAAGATGGTGCACTGAACTATGAAAATAGAAACAAAATATAAACATGAACGGTTGAAGCACAAGATGTGCAACATTGACCTTTGTAACATAGGCACGGCGTCGTGGTTATATGGTTAAGGTGTTGGACTCTCATGTGGGATATTCCTGTTTAAATCTCTCACCTGCTCCATATTTTTTTTTTTTCACAAAATTATGAAGTATCCGCCGTTCATCCACGTGTCTGTTCGCTATATTCAAATTTGTGCTTGTGTCATGGTTTAACGTCCCTCTGCAACACCGAAGTATAAGAAAGGGACCTCCAAACGTACGTAACCCCTATTTTTTCTATACAAATACCACATTTTATGACTTGCGTCCTGTTTTGGAAGTTTTGTCTCATGAATTCCTTTGTTGTATCACTATTCCCAACCGTTTATTTGTTGTTTTCATTTCTGTGAGGGGTCTATGCAGCATCTCACTGCTCTCACTTTTTGTCACAATTACTTTCGACGGTATTATAGTCTCATCGCAAAGTTGATAATTTTGTGGAAAAAAATTTACGAGGGAGTTTGGAACACCGACTTCCCGTTTTGCACTCTAACGCCGTGACCATACAACCACGACGATGTAGCTGTTCATCTTCGCTCAATGTTGCACATGTTCATCTTGGACGGTCCACTGTTTCTATTTTGCTTCTTTTTTCATAGTTCAGTACACCTTGTTCCTGTTTTCATGCTCGATCTGTGTTCAGTTTTTGACGGCCTGTCCAATGGGTCACTTTAGCACTAAATCTGAGGGTCGTGCGATAGGGACTTTCCCTTGTGAGGAATCTCACTTACGCACTTTGCGCTCTTAGTGCATCCTTCTTTCTTTTATCCCAGTTTCACCCATTCTTCACAAGCAGGACAGACGTTTTCTGTAAAGTTTTATAAGCATCTCTTTCCTTACATTCCTCTGTGAGTTTCGTGTAATAGTACCAAATATTAAAATTCTCTATCTTACGTTGAAAACCAATTTCGTCTTCATGTGGTGTACTGCAGCCTAAGTACTTAAGGGGCTCCGGAACGCCCTATACTTGCAATGTTAAAATAACGCTTATAAATTACATCTTTCCTCACAAAGTATTTGAGGTAGGAAGTTGAACTTTTTACAGATTATTTATTGGAATATGGGCTACAACTTAACACAGGGATTTTACAAAATTTTAGTTCAGTTATTAAAGATGTTTTTTTTCAGTTGTAATGAAAATTCACAACATTTTTTTTTGCAATTTTTATTTATATATTCAAAAATATACAGTTTTTTGGAAAAAGGCTGTGTTAAATTATGCAGAAGGTACTGTGTAACATTTACTGAAAGTTTGAAACAAATATGTTTGGAAGATCCTTAGAAAACATGTAATTAGTATGAGAAAATAAAAGTTTTGGGAATCGAGCGACAAAGATTGGATTAACTTTTTAGTGCATTCCAGGTCCATAGGATGGATTATCTTCATCCTCTGCAAACTCCTCCTCCAGCTTCCTCTTGTTCCTCCTCCTGTTTACTCTTGCTTGTATTTCTAGACTCTTTACAGCCCTGTCTGCAGCCCGAAGACGTTCCTTGTCTAAAGCAAGCATCGCTCGTTGTTGTGTTCGTAGATTTTGCTACCATTTTCTTCAGTTGCAGTTACTGCAACACTGTTCCAAAAGGTGGTCATGTATGAACACTTATCACATTTCAGTTGTATTTCACTAGCAAGTCCTACGTGCTTTATTATGGAGAGTTCCAGACCAACTTCATTACAATGAATACATCTTACACAGTTTGAAAAAATTCCTTTGAGAACCGACATATCAAATATTTCATTCACATCCGATTCGCCCATAAAACATTCATAGCTTTCACTCATTGAACCAAGCTTCTTCTGTGAAGTATTTTCTTTCCCACTTTGACTGCTATGGGCAGGTGTACTTGAGAGGTTACGTTCACTCACTTGGTTATCGTCTTTATTGTTTACAGTAATAACACATACCTTTGGCTTTCCAACATTTCTCCTTTTCTTAAAAGCCTTCAGAGGATTTCTAATAACTTTACTTTTACTCATTATTATACTTCAACAAAACAGAGACTCAAGAAACAGAATTAATTACGAATATTTTCGAGATAACGACAGAGTAAATAAACATGAAACAATCGACAATCACACCAGCGATATATATTGAACCATCACAGGTTAGCCACAACACATACTTTATCTCACATCACTAAAATGTACCTGATGAACACGGACGTTAATGATAACACCATTTGACAGCAGTTTAACAGCGCCACAGTGGGTCACGCCCATGTAGAACACATTTCAAAAAAAATTTAAAAATAGTTGTAGTCTTCGGAATTGAATAAATTATATATCTATTAAAAGGTAGTAGTCTGCAGATTCAGAAAACGCAAAAAAGTAAAAACTGAACTTTTCATGATTTTGAGCCTTTCCGGAGGCCCTTAAAGATTTTGACTCCTCCACTTTTCATCTGAATCATACAATCTTGGACCTACTTTCGTTTTTTTGTTGAATTATTGGTTACTAGGTTGTGCAATGGAAACGTGGATATTGCTTATATAACTAGGTTACTCGTGGTTGCTACAACATTTCGGGCACAAGATGGTTGTGAAAAGTCTCCCTGTAAGTACGCGATTTACCTTATGTGCAGTGAAAGAACGTAGAAAAGACTAGTATCCCCGCACCTAAGATCATAGTGCGTTCTGTAGCGTCAACACTATTTCTGGGCATGTTAGAGTAAACGCCGCTCTCGCAGCTAATGCGAGAGACAAGGGAAGCGGGTGAGTTCGCAGCCGGCCAGACGCCGTCGTAAGATGTTTCTCCATTCCAGTTGCGGCCTGGTTCAGCAACAGTAATCAAATTTTCAAATAAAGGAAGTATCTGATGCAGATATTTATTCTGAAACTGATGCGTTCAACGCTAGCGGCGCCCCTTCAGAATTTCTTAGAAAGCGTAAACCGCACTAGTCAAAAAGTAAACATTTTGACTAGTGCCATTTACGCTAAGAAATTCTGAAGATGCGCTATTAGAGTGAAACTCGTCAGTTTTAAAATAAATACCTGCAACAGAGACTGCCTTACATTTCAAAATCAATTATAAGTGGCAGTCAAATGAAAATGAGCGGATGGAAAAGGGTAAGAAAATGGTTTAAAGTCTATAACATAGCTTTTACGATATATTTGATGTATTTAATTGGAAACAAAGTGGCTGTCAAATGAAATCCAGGTAGACGGGAAAAAGAAGTATGTAAACTGTTTATTGCTTCAAAAATAATTACCGTAGCTGTTAACACATTTATTTCTCTGAGAAACAAGACTGTCAATGCCTTCGTAGAGGCAATGTTTGCAATTGTCTACGGTTGCCTATGGTACCGTGATTGTACCCGGGAGTGCACCTCGTCGTCCGAGGTAAATCGACAGCCACGAATAACATGGAAATCGCTTGGGGAGAGATCGAAACTTAATGGAGGATGTGCAAGGGCTTCCCAGCGAAACTTCTGTATCGACTTGGCAACATGTGGGACGGGTCTGGGTACAATCGTGGTTCCATAGGTAACAGCAAACATTTTTTCATGAGGAAATTGACCGTCTTGTCCCACAGTGGGATAAATGTATTAACAGTTACGGCGATTAATTGTGAAACAATAAACAGTTCACTTACTTTCTTCCCATCTACCTGCTGATATGGCAAGTCACTTTCTCGAAGTCAAATAGTCAGTTGTATCACGAAAGGCACTTTAGGAATCTTGTCCCTTCTAGCATACATTTCTGCGGACGCCCATGATTATATTATGATATAATTTTAGACTAATGAATAAAAAAGGTAACATCCATACTCCTATTGGTAATATCAATGGGAACTGAAATATGTGTACCATTTACGTATTAAACTAATCTACTTTAGAAGTACTAAGTGGGTAATTGTCAGCCGTTTGAGACACAAATAGTTTTGTATACTTATTGTCAAAATTTGTGCTTGGGGCAAGACACGTTTTCAAACTCGCCGAATCAGCTGCATCAATAATGAAAATTTAAACTCATTTTTATTTGGCCACTTTCTTGACTGTTTGTCTGTGCAGTGCAAATTTTGTAATTGATTTTAAACTAACTTCCCTATGAGGTAAACACCTGAAACCTTCAGCGTGGGTCATAACTGAATGACAATCAAATATTAAGACACTTTCGTGTCTGGCGTGTGACGGAGGGTCCTTTGTTCGCCACGTTTTTACTAGGTCGGTTTTTTATCCGTTTGTTCGGTACAAATTTGGAATTGATTTTAAACTAACTTCTTGAGGAGCTGGTGACCTGAAACTTCCAACATTGCACAGAACTGGTGACAATGGTATATTAAGTTGTTTTCATGTATCGTGTGTGGCGGAGGGTACTTTGTGTTCAACTTCTATTTCGCCCTTTTCCTGTTCCTGCTTGTCACCATGTTTCACGGTAAGAACGATTGGTGGTAAGCTTCTGTCTGAACTTGATTCTCTCTAGTTTTGACATTCATGGTATTTTCCCCAGGAATATGTAGAAGGAAGGAATGTATTGGCTGACTCAAATGATGAGAAACTGAAGTCAACCTGAAATTTACAACATATCTCTGCTGTAATCTAATCAAAATGTTTAAAATCAACTTAAAAATTTCACATACACGAGACTAACAAGCAGCAAAGTAATTATTTAAATAAAAAGCTTCTCAGTATTACACGATTTTAAAACGAACTAAAAAGTATAAAACAAGCTTTTCCCAGGTCTATACAGATACCTAACACCATACAGATATGTAATAAAATCCAGATTGCTGCTGCAATAGTTTAGTGCTTTTATTATGATGGATCCACTTCGGCTAGACCAACATTTTCCGACCATATGCGGAAGTTACATAACATTTTTATTTTGTTGTTGTTGTGGTCTTCAGTCCTGAGACTGGTTTGATGCAGCTCTCCATGCTACTCTACCCTGTGCAAGCTTCTTCATCTCCCAGTACCTACTGCAGCCTACATCCTTCTGAATCTGCTTAGTGTATTCATCTCTTGGTCTCCCTCTACGATTTTTACCCTCCACGCTGCCCTCCAGTACCAAATTGGTGATCCCTTGATGCCTCAGAACATGTCCTACCAACCGATCCCTTCTTCTAGTGAAGTTGTGCCACAAACTCCTCTTTTGCCCAGTTCTATTCAATACCTCCTCATTAGTTATGTGATCTACCCATGTAATCTTCAGCAACAAATAAATACCCCACTCATACGATTGTAGTTGGTGGGGAATTCAACCTTCCCTCGATATGTTGGCAAAAATACTTATTCAAAACCGGTGGTAGGCAGAAAACATTTTCCGAGGTTGTCCAAAATGCTTTCTCCGAAAATTGTTTCGAGCGGATAGTCCACGAACCCACGCGAATTGTAAATGGTTGCGAAAACACACTTGACCTCTTAGCCACAAACAATCCAGAGCTAATAAAGAGCATCATGACTGATTCAGGGATTAGTGATCACAAGGTCGTTGTAGCTAGGCTCAATACCGTTTCTTCCAAATCCACCAGAAACAAACGCAAAATAATTTTATTTAAAAAAGCGGATAAAGTGTCACTAGAAGCCTTCCTAAGAGACAATCTCCATTCCTTCCGAACTGACTATGCAAATGTAGATGAGATGTGGCTCAAATTCAAAGATATAGTAGCAACACCAATTGAGAGATGCATACCTCATAAATTGGTAAGAGATGGAACTGGTCCCCCATGGTACACAAAACAGGTCCGAACGCTGTTGCAGAGGCAACGGAAAAAGCATGCGAAGTTCAGAAGAATGCGAAATCGCGAAGGTTGGCTAAAATTTACAGACGCGCGAAATTTGGCACGGACTTCAATGTGAGATGCCTTTAATAGGTTCCACAACGAAACATTGTCTCGAAATTTGGTAGAAAATCCGAAGAAATTCTGGTCGTATGTAAGGTACACAAGCGGCAAGACGCAGTCAATACCTTCGCTGCGCAGTGGCGATGGTACTGTTACCGACGACTGTGCCGCTAAAGAGGAGTTATTGAACGTAGTTTTCCGAAATGCCTTCACTAGCGAAGACGAATGGAATATTCCAGAATTTGAAACACGAACAGCTGCTAGCATGAGTTTTTTAGAAGTAGATACCTTAGGGGTTGCGAAGCAACTCAAATCGCTTGATACGGGCAAGTCTTCAGGTCCAGGTTGTATACCGATTAGGTTCCTTTCAGATTACGCTGATACAATAGCTCCCTACTTAGCAATCATATACAACCGTTCGCTCACCGATCGATCTGTATCTACAGATTGGAAAATTGCGCAGGTCGCACCAGTGTTTAAGAAGGATAGTAGGAGTAATCCATCTAACTACAGACCTGTATCATTGACGTAGGTTTGCAGTAGGGTTTTGGAGCATATACTGTATTCAAACATTATGAATCACCTCGATGGGAACGATCTATTGATACGTAATCGGCATGGTTTCCGAAATCATCGTTCTTGTGCAACGCAGCTAGCTCTTTATTCGCGTGAAGTAATGGCCGCTATCGACAGGGGATCTCAAGTTGATTCTGTATTTCTAGATTTCCGGAAAGCTTTTGACACCGTTCCTCACAAGCGACTTCTAATCAAGCTGCGGGGCTATGGGGTATCGTCTCAGTTGTGCGACTGGATTCGTGATTTCCTGTCAGGAAGGTCGCAGTTCGTTGTAATAGACGGCAAATCATCGAGTAAAACTGAAGTGATATCAGGTGTTCCCAAGGGAACAGTTCTGGGACCTCTGCTGTTCCTGATCTATATAAATGACGTGGGTGACAATCTGAGCAGTTCTCGTAGGTTGTTCGCAGATGATGCTGTAATTTACGGTCTAGTAAGGTCATCCGAAGACCAGTATCAGTTGCAAAGCGATTTAGAAAAGATTGCTGCATGGTGTGGCAGGTGGCAGTTGACGCTAAATAACGAGAAGTGTGAGGTGATCCGCATGAGTTCCAAAAGAAATCCGTTGGAATTCGATAACTCGATAAATAGTACAGTTCTCAAGGCTGTCAATTCAACTAAGTACCTGGGTGTTAAAATTACGAACAACTTCAGTTAGAAAGACCACATATATAATATTGTGGGGAAGGAGAGCCAAAGGTTGCGTTTCATTGGCAGGACACTTAGAAGATGCAACAAGTCCACTAAAGAGACAGCTTACACTACACTCGTTCGTCCTCTGTTAGAATATTGCTGCGCGGTGTGGTATCCTTACCAGGTAGGATTGACGGAGTACATCGAAAGGATGCAAAAAAGGGCAGCTCGTTTTGTATTATCACGTAATAGGGGAGAGAGTGTGGCAGATATGATATGCGAGTTGGGATGGAAGTCATTAAAGCAAAGACGTTTTTCGTCGCGCCGAGATCTATTTACGAAATTTCAGTCACCAAGTTTCTCTTCCGAATGCGAAAATATTTTGTTGAGCCCAACCTACATAGATAGGAATTGTCATCAAAATAAAATAAGAGAAATCAGAGCTCGAACAGAAAGGTTTAGGTGTTTGTTTTTCCCGCGCGGTGTTCGGGAGTGGAATGGTAGAGAGATAGTATGATTGTGGTTCGATGAAACCTCTGCCAAGCACTTAAATGCGAATTGCAGAGTAATCATGTAGATGTAGGCGTAGATTTAAATGCTTCTGTTGCACCACATTTCGAAAGCTTCTATTGTCTTCTTGTCCAAACTATTTATCGTCCATGTTTCACTTCCGTACATGGCTACACTCCATACAAATACTTTCAGAAACGACTTCCTTACACTTAAATCAATACTCGATGTTAACAGATTTCTCTTCTGAAGAATTTTTATTTTCATTTTTATTTTATGTTACTATAATACAGGTTATCGTATTTTCAGGTATACACATTTTGTACTTACGTCCCTACATCATCAGTAGTCACTGTCACTCTGTATTCTATTGTATAGTGGTGTAGATTTAGGACTCTTATGCTGTAAACAGTTTTGTGCTTTGCTGCTGTTGTTAATCGTCCTTTCTAGTAATTTTTATAATTTGACGTTTTATCGTCAGATCTGACAGACTTACAGTAGCGACAATTGGCCAAAGATATTAAATGGTTACTGTTGCTGTGGTTTGTTGATGTTTCATTTTGGCTGCATGTATGAGACTTATAGCTGACGTGTCTGTGAGTAGTTGTTTGCGTCTATCGGTTATCTTTAGTTAGGTATTCAATAAAATTCTGTATGAAGTTATGAAGCCTGTATATTTCAAATCCCTTCGTACAACGCTGCACACCCATTGGATTATAAACCGCACAGATAGTCCTGAAAATCCGCACTTGTGAATTTCTGATAGCTATGACAGCGCTTGTAAAACTTGAACAGAAAAACGAAGGATGCATTCAACAGATAATAGTAAGGAGTGTGGAAAATAACTGTCGTTTAGAACAATCATAAAACAGTTAGTATCAATTGCAGAGCGAAGTAAGTGAAGTATTCAAGCATCAATTGTCTATTGCCTGCGCCCCACATTTTTCGTTTTAAACTTAACAAGTATTGTCATATGAAAATTTTACAAGCACAAAATTTCATGGCTATCAGCAGCGGCTTAGGAATCGGTATGGGACTATGGTCCATTATTTTAGTCTATATAGTTCGCTTTAAAAACGTGTAGTATTAAAAAGTTTATTTAAATAATTATGCCCATGGGAGTCCGTAGAAGGTGTTGAGATAGAAGGAGGAACGAATTTCACTAAGAGAATGTAAATTTTTCCATTTTTACTGTGAGTTTTTCGTTAAAAATTCCAATGAA
The DNA here is from genome assembly GCF_021461395.2 of Schistocerca americana. NCBI lineage: Eukaryota > Metazoa > Arthropoda > Insecta > Orthoptera > Acrididae > Schistocerca > Schistocerca americana. The sequence goes on from NC_060123.1 coordinate 571,819,706, forward strand.
GCATCATCCTGGACGTTGATCTGCGCCTTGCTTACATAAAATTCCACATTACTTTTGATGTTCCTACCCTTTTAAGGAGTGTGTATTAAACAACCGTTGCAATACGTACACCTTCACGCTCAAAATCTTTTAAAATCATTTTGTCGTCCTTAGTTATCCGTTTCTTTTCCCAGTATCATGTGATTTTGTGGATATCCAACATGCATACGCCTCTAGAGAGGTATGGCTACAGATTAATAGAATCCAGACTGAAGACAGTATGTGCAAACTGACTGGTGTGGAAAACGTAAGGACGAAAGTAACTTTAGCACCGCCTATCACTATCAAGTAACATAGATCTATGAAATTCGACCACAGATAGAAAGAACTCCACCTGTACAGCACAAGTGTAACTGAAAGAAATACGGAGTGAGACGAACAGGAATGACAGTTTTATTCATAAGCAATGATTATACTTAAGTCTCGGCGAATTATGATGGTCCCCTGGACATTACAGAAGGCGGGACGTGGTTCTTAATAGAGTGGTCACCGCGGACAACACTGCATGCTATTCAACGTGCTTCCATGCTGGCTCAAAGGTTGGTAAGGAGTTCTTGTGGTAGGGCGTTCCATGCCTCTACCAGAGCTATTGTCAACTCCTGCCTGGTCATTGGTGCATGTGGACGTGCTGCAGAATGTGTCTGCAACCCATCTCACACCTTTTTGGTGGGATTTCAGGCCCGGAGCACGAGCAGGCCAATCCATTCGTCAAATATCCTCTCGTTGCAAGAGCTCACCGAACTGTTCTGTGCGGTCGCGCATTGCCGTCCACAAAAAGGAAAGCAGGGGTGAATGCACCCCCCTGAGAACACGCACATTGGAAAGGCGTACGGTGTCAAATAACGTTAACCAGTAAGTGAACTTTGGTCAAAGAATTGATGGCCAGTATGCGCATGCAACATTATGGTGCCTGAAACCATAATATCTTGATCACCAAAACGATCTATTTCGACGAAGTTCCTCGGCGCATTACGTGTTCCCATCTCTCGTCCAACATCGTCCAGCACGACTGTCTTGGTTGACCAGGTGTGAGGCCGCATAATGGGCCTACTGAAACTCACTAGTCAACGTTACGGTGACGCTGAACTGTATCCTTTCATGCATGCGTTAGACCTTGACTTCATTTTTATGGTTGACAATGCGCGAGCGCAGTGAACTGTGCAGGTAGATCGGAACACGAGGATTTATGGCGAACGGACTTGCCAACCCTCGATTGAACTTCCATCAAGCACTCGTGGGATGCGTTGGAGAGACGTACTCCAGCGCCTCCACATGCTGCAACAACCATTGAGCATTTGTCAACTGCTCTAGAGGAAAAATGGTACGCCCTACCACAAAACCTTCTTAGCAATCTTGTGACCAGCTTGGGAGCACATTGCAGAGCACACACGGGCGTCCGTGGTGAGCACACAGCTTAACAAGAACCATGCTCCACCTTTTCTAGTTTCCAGGGCACCATCATAAACTGCAGTGAATTCAGTGCCGTTATTGAACTAGAATAAAACTGTCATTTCTCGTCACCTCATTGCGTAAGTTCACTTGCTTAGCCAGCCGTCACGGTATCTCAGCGTGTTCTGTCAGAGGGTTAGGTACCGTTTGTAATAAAAAAAAAAAACTGAGTGAACGGATCAACGAAGAATCTGAACATGTTTCATCGGGCGTCCGCCCCTAACGAATTAAACGAACAGTATAGAACAAAAGTGAGATAAAAAAAAAGCTGGTTGGACCGTGCTTGCCTCCCATGCAAGTGGGCCCGGGTTCGAATCCCGGCCGTGTTGGAGATATTATCCGCTGGTGGACTCTGTTGTGTTGTCCTCATCATCATCTCATCCTCACCACCGGTACGCAAGTCGCCGAATGTGGGGTCGACTGCAATGACACTTCCACTTGACGACCGGACTTCCCCAGATGGAGCCTCCCTGCCAACAATGACATAGGCTCATTTCCATTTTACCTCATTGCGTATTTCTTCCAATTACCTTCTGCACTACAACGTAGCTGTTCTTTCTATGTGAGGTCCAAGTTTCATCGAGTTATGTTACTTGGCAATGTCACGCCATGCGAAAGTTACATTAGACCATATGTTTGTAAAGGAGTATAAAACACGCGCAAGTGAAGCTTTTGTACTGATAATACGTATGATTGTGGTAATATTCAGACAGTGAGCAACATTGTAATTGAGTGCTCTGATAGACTTTTTACTGGTGGTGTGTATTACGAGTCTACATGAAGCATCCGACTGGGCCCTCCACTGGACTAAGTCTCCCGATATTTGTGACTAGTCTAGGCCGCTGAATGTTTCTATACTGTCATCTGATACACATATCTATGCAAACTGATCGAAAGTATCCGGACATTCCTATGTAATGCGAAATTGAGCGCTAGATGTCACGAGAGGCGGACCCAGAAATACACTCCTGGAAATGGAAAAAAGAACACATTGACACCGGTGTGTCAGACCCACCATACTTGCTCCGGACACTGCGAGAGGGCTGTACAAGCAATGATCACACGCACGGCACAGCGGACACACCAGGAACCGCGGTGTTGGCCGTCGAATGGCGCTAGCTGCGCAGCATTTGTGCACCGCCGCCGTCAGTGTCAGCCAGTTTGCCGTGGCATACGGAGCTCCATCGCAGTCTTTAACACTGGTAGTATGCCGCGACAGCGTGGATGTGAACCGTATGTGCAGTTGACGGACTTTGAGCGAGGGCGTATAGTGGGCATGCGGGAGGCCGGGTGGACGTACCGCCGAATTGCTCAACACGTGGGGCGTAAGGTCTCCACAGTACATCGATGTTGTCGCCAGTGGTCGGCGGAAGGTGCACGTGCCCGACGACCTGGGACCGGACCGCAGCGACGCACGGATGCACGCCAAGACCGTAGGATCCTACGCAGTGCCGTAGGGGACCGCACCACCACTTCCCAGCAAATTAGGGACACTGTTGCTCCTGGGGTATCGGCGAGGACCATTCGCAACCGTCTCCATGAAGCTGGGCTACGGTCCCGCACACCGTTAGGCCGTCTTCCGCTCACGCCCCAACATCGTGCAGCCCGCCTCCAGTGGTGTCGCGACAGGCGTGAATGGAGGGACGAATGGAGACGTGTCGTCTTCAGCGATGAGAGTCGCTTCTGCCTTGGTGCCAATGATGGTCGTATGCGTGTTTGGCGCCGTGCAGGTGAGCGCCACAATCAGGACTGCATACGACCGAGGCACACAGGGCCAACACCCGGCATCATGGTGTGGGGAGCGATCTCCTACACTGGCCGTACACCACTGGTGATCGTCGAGGGGACACTGAATAGTGCACGGTACATCCAAACCGTCATCGAACCCATCGTTCTACCATTCCTAGACCGGCAAGGGAACTTGCTGTTCCAACAGGACAATGCACGTCCGCATGTATCCCGTGCCACCCAACGTGCTCTAGAAGGTGTAAGTCAACTACCCTGGCCAGCAAGATCTCCGGATCTGTCCCCCATTGAGCATGTTTGGGACTGGATGAAGCGTCGTCTCACGCGGTCTGCACGTCCAGCACGAACGCTGGTCCAGCTGAGGCGCCAGGTGGAAATGGCATGGCAAGCCGTTCCACAGGACTACATCCAGCATCTCTACGATCGTCTCCATGGGAGAATAGCAGCCTGCATTGCTGCGAAAGGTGGATATACACTGTACTAGTGCCGACAATGTGCATGCTCTGTTGCCTGTGTCTATGTGCCTGTGGTTCTGTCAGTGTGATCATGTGATGTATCTGACCCCAGGAATGTGTCAATAAAGTTTCCCCTTCCTGGGACAATGAATTCACGGTGTTCGTATTTCAATTTCCGGGAGTGTATAAAAGAAGGCCGGAAGTACTATCATGTCAGTAGAGAACCGTAGCAGCAAGACATGCATTGGCCACTGAATGTCACCTCAGCAACAGATCCATCAGAGGAATTTCAGCCTACCTAATGCTGCCAAGCCAACGGCCTTGCCGCAGTGGTAACACCGGTTCCCGTCACACCACCGAAGTTAAGCGCTGTCGGGCTGGGCTAGAGCTTGGATGGGTGACCATCCGGTCTGCCGAGCGCTGTTCGCAAGCGGGTTGCACTCATCCCTTGTGAGGCAAACTGAGGAGCTACTTCATTGAGAAGTGGCGGCTCCGCTCTCGTAAACTGACATATGGCCGGGAGAGCGGTGTACTGACCACATGCCCCTCCATATCCGCATCCAATGACGTCTGTGGGCTGAGGATGACACGGAGGTCGGTCGGTACCGTTGGGCATTCCAAGGCCTGTTCGGACGGAGTTTAGTTTAGTTTAGTGAAGCTGCCAAAGTCCACTGCTGGTGATGTGATTGAGAATGATTGTCAAGTGGAAACGAGATGGAATATTCACAGCTAAACCAGAACAAAACATTTCATGAACTGACTGACTGGGACCCTCGAGCATAGTAGAGAGTAACAAGTCTGTTTGCGTGGCCATCCTCCACAGCAAGCACAGAAATATTTGTTTTGTAAATAAGACCGCCTTGCCTTACTGTAACTGTACTTTATTTCTCCCACACGCGTTTCGCCTTTTTTTTTTTTTTTTTTTTTTTTTTTTTACTCTAAGGCATCTTTAGTGGGATACTTTGTTGGCATCTGCGGTTCCCTTCCTGTGTTGTGGAGGTCACACTACGACTTCATTTCCGAAAGATAAGCATATTTTTATATTTCTGACGTTTTCTTTCACACTGTTCACCATGTTTATACTCATTTTTGTGGTGCACTACTAATGTTTCGCCACCAGTTATAGTTAGAGCACACTTTTTGAACAAACAGCTATAACCAGTGGCAAAAGAGTAGTAGTGCACGACAAAAATGAGTATAAACATGGTGAATAGTGTGAAAGAAGAAGTGCGGAATATAAAAACATGCCTATGTTTCAGAAATGAAGCGGTAGTGCGACCTCCAGACCATAGGCGAGGAAATGCAGACGCCAACAAACTATCCCACTGAAGACGCCTTAGAGAAAAAAAATGCGAAACACGTCTGGGAGAAGTAAATTACAGTTGCAGCAAGAAAAGGCGGCTTTACTTACAAAACAAATACAGGGTGTTTCAAAAAGAATATGCGTATCTCGAATGTATGTATATTTTGAACTTCAAGACATACGAATATGAAACTTTACACACATATTTACGAACCTCTCAAGTTCAGATTACAGATGTTCAATATGTCCTCCATCAGCGACCCGAACAATATCACATCGATCCTCAAATTCCTTCCATACTCGGGAAGCATGTCCTTGGTTACTGATGTTATGGCAGTACAGATCCGGTTCTTCAACTCTTCCAGGTTCTATGGAAGTGGTGATACATAAAAATTGTCTTTAACGAAACCTCACAGGAAGAAGGCACTGGGTGTCAACTCGCGTAACCGTGGAGAACTACGTTGGAAAGCAGCTTGAATTCGTGCAACATTTTCTTCAGGAACAAGAGGGAGGACTGTATCAAGAAACTGTCGATACTACCTACGAATGTTCCACCCATTTGGAGGATCAATTTGGTACCTCAGACTGAAACGTCTTTGCACTGTAATCACGGAATTGCACTTCGCAAACTCGAGAACATAAAAAGATTTCTGCTGCGGAGTAGCCATTTTAAACATATGACGGTTACCAATCAAAACAGAAGACAACTGACATCTAACGGCTATTACCGGCTATTAATATAAACTAGATTGTATTCGTTTCTCGAATAGCCGAGCCGAGGCGCAGTTATCGATAGTTTGGACAAAATAATACTTTGTAATACGTATATTCTTTTTGAAACACCCTGTGTTATTGTAAAGGATGGTTGTGAAAACGCATGAAAGGCATCACTCGTGAGTTCCAGAGTACTATCGGCAATGCAGACAGCACAGTGACTATGCGTGGCAGTTAGAAACAATTGGGGACAATGGTGGTGCAGCTGCTCATAAGCCACACATTTGTGAAGTCAGTACTAAGCAGTGCTGAAGTGATGTAAAGAGCGTTGCAGACGAACAGAAATTGACTGGAAACGAGTGATTTGGAATGATGAATTAACCATGCGGTAATCCGATGGAGGGGCATGGGTTTGGCTTATGCTAGGAGTGTGTAGTGCCAACAGTGAAGTATGGATGAGGTGGTGTTACGGTATGGGGATGTTTTTAGTGGGTAGGGTGTGTTTCCCTTATTGTGCTTAAAAATGCTGAATATAGAGAGATACGAACACAATTTACAGCATTGTATACCACGTACAGTGGAGGAACCGTTTGGAGGCGATGACCTTTGGGTTGACTTAGAACGTCGACTCCCCTATAGACACCAGCGTCTAACATTACTACCGTCTATGGTTTCGGCATCTGACCTGCCATCCCCCCCCTCCCCTCCCCCCACAGGTCAAGCCGTCACGAAGGCGAAGGTGGACAAAGCCCATACTACTGTTCATTAGACTGTGACCGATATTTCTGATTACATATATATGTTTTGGTTAAATATGTGCAACAATTTTGTTGCTGTAATTGGTACGTACGAAAACTAGTAATAATCGTATTCAAGTATTTCGAATGTTTTATTACACCTTACACTGTCGAAATTTTCTTAAGGGGAGGTTTACTACCTTTGGCCCGAAAAAAGAATGTTCTTTGAGAATATTTTTCTCGGGATGTGTTATAGATATCAATGTCAAACGTGGTCAAAATGTTTGTTGATATTTCCTCTACAAACTGGAATTTTTTCGACCGGAAATGTCGAAGTGCAAAGGTGGAAGTGCCGTCAGAACGAAACAAAATTTCGATGTAGACCTCCACGCGCGGTGTGTCACAGGTCAGCTGGCTCGTCTGAAATCAAAATTGAGTTGAGTTAGCGAAATATATAAGATTCCTTAAGAGTTGTACCTCGATTAAGTTATTTGGACCATAGGAAAAAAACTGGCGGCCACTAGAAAAAAATAGGGTTTTTTCCATCGATTTTTCGACTTCGTCGGCCAAGTAAAGATATTTATAGTTGATGGATCGGAATAAAAGTGGTACAACTCCTACACAATTTAGTTAGCTTCGTCGGAAACATAGAATCATGCCAAGCGGTTCAGTACATTTGAAGTTACCATACCGCGTGATAAAAAGAACGTCATTTCGAGAAAAACGCGTTTGAAGTTTTGACTACATATAAATGCAATTTTATGGAACGTACGTTCAATCTGCTATTCCGCGTCCATAAATTAGTCCTTCCCCCTTCGTCATAGAGGGCATTCTGCTCGATCAGGGCCATCCTGCGCTGCTCCAGAGCCGCTCGTACGGCCGGTGACAAGCGGTTTTCGGCCGCTTGAATCCGGTGATCGTCCGAATGCTTTGTGAACCGCGTCGAATAGAGTCCCAGGGTGACGTCCATCGTTGTCATGGTCTTCAGAATTGCTGAATACCCTTCGTTGAAACTGCTCACTGCCACGAAAGTCGCGATCTCCGCAGTCTTCGCACCAGAATGCAAATGCTTGGGGGATACCTGCCAAACACACGCGTTCAAACTTTCGTTCGAATTTTGTGTGTTTCCTCCCAATCACCGCTACAATAACTCGTCCTCCGAAAGAAAAAAAACTGGTACGTGAAAAAGGATGATTTCAGGCAGGTGCATTTTTTTTGTACAACCTTGAAAAGCAAACATTTCCTTTCCGTATTCGGAAAAACCGTTTCTGATGTGGATTCTACATACTTTCATGGATCCAAAAACGGAATTTAAAAAATCGATTTTTGAACCAAAAGATAGTAAACCTCCCCTTAAGGACCTCAATAAATACTCAAATAGATAAATAATAGTATGTGAAATTTGTTAGTGGCTTAATCGAGGTAAATAAAAATATGAATGTTCGTTTGTTCAAAATCGTGTATCTCCCAAAGTTCTTAATCGACGCTTTGAAATTTTCCACAACTTATTATAATACGGACATGTTTTTAGGTACCTCTTTACTTTATATATAGGGAAACGTTGCTACAAAACATCCCAATAGCTTTTTGTAACTAAGTTCCCATGCTATTAAAATTATAAAAGTATGGATTACATATATTTAAAATAGATATATAAAAATACAAGCATTTTCCAATGTATAGTTGTGTCAAAATTTCAAAGCATTCGGTCAAAAACTTTCGGATATCTGCGATTCGCCGTATTTCGTCAAAATCACAAATCTCCGAAGGTTATTCACGGATTGATTCGAAATTTTTACACATGATATTCAGATACATGTTTTTGTATACCTACTGGAACTCCATCTGGTATATACGTACCATACACGTGTCAAAAAAAGTTTTGCATCACCTGAATAGCGAGAGTTCCCGAACCTGCACAGAAAATTGGACTAGAGATCGACATAAAAATCATTTCTGACCTTTTCATCGCTCATGAAAACCTCGCATTGCACGTTGTATCACCATACAGCAAGTCCTTCAGAGGTGGTGATCCAGACTGCTATACACACCGGTACCTCTAATACCCAGTAGCACGTCCTCTTGCATTGGTGCATTCCTGTATTCGTTGTGGCATACTATCTACAAGTTCATAAAGGCACTATTGGTCCAGATTGTCCTACTCCTCAACGGCGATTCTGCGTAGATCTCTCAGAATGGATGATGGGTTACGTCGTCCATAAACAGCCCTTTTCAATCTATCCCAGGCATATTCGGTAGGGTTCACGTCAGGAGAACATGCTGACCACTCTAGTCGAGTGATGTCGTTATCCTGAAGACTGCCATTCACAAGATGTGCACGATGGGGGCGTGAATTGTCGTCCATGAAGACGAATGCCTCGCCAATATGCTGGCGAGACGGTTGCACTATCAGTCGCAGGATGGCACACACGTATCGTACTGCCGTTATGGCGCCTTCCATGACCACCAACAACGTACGTCGGCCCGACATAATGTCATCCCAAAACAGCAGGGAACCTCCACCTTACAACACTCGCCGGACAGTCTGTCTAAGGCGATCAGCCTGACCGGATTACCTCCAAACTCGTCTCCGAGGATTGTCTGGCTGAAGACATATGCGACACTTATCGGTGAAGAGAACGTGATGCTAATCCTGAGCGGTCCATTCGGCATGATGTTGGGCCCATCTGTACCGCGCTGCATGGTATCGTTGTTGCAAAGATGGACCTCACCATGGACGTCGGGAGTGAAGTTGCATATAATGCAGCCTATTAGAGTCGTAACACAACTTCCTGTGGCTGCACGAAAAGCATTATTCAGCATGGTGGTGTCGTTATTATCAGGGTTTCTCCGAGCCATAATCCGTAGGTAGCGCTCATCCACTGCAGTAGTAGCCCCCGGGCTGCCTGAGCGAGGCATGTCATCGACAGTTCCTTCGTCTCTCTGTATCTCCTCCATGTCCGAACAACATATCTCTGGTTCACTCCGAGACACCCGGACGCTTCCCTTGTTGAGAGCCCTGCCTGGCGCGAGGTAAGAATGCGGACTCGATCGAACATCGGTATTAACCGTCTAAGCATGGTTGAACTACGGACAACACGAGCCGTGTACCTCCTTCCTGGTGGAACGACTGGAACTGATCAGCTGTCGGAGCCCCTCCGTCTAATAGGCGCTGCTCATGCATGGTTGTTTACATCTTTGGACGGGTTTAGTGACTTCTCTGAACAGTCAAAGCGGCTGTGTCGGTGATACAACATCCATAGTGAACGTCTATCTTCAGGAGTTCTGGGAACCGGGGCGATCCAAATTTTTTTTTAATGTGTGTATGTGTAATAAAAGGGGAAAAGTTATAAAAATGTAAATGTTGGCTTGTCAAAATTGTTAATCTCTGAAAGTTCTTGGCTGACTGCTTTGAAAGTTTTTGACAATGAATACACATAATATGCCGGGTAATCAAAAAGTCAGTATAAATTTGAAAACTGAATAAATCACGGAATAATGTAGATAGAGAGGTACAAATTGACACATGCTTGGAATGAGATGGGGTTTTATTAGAACCAAAAAAATACAAAAGTTCAAAAAATGTCCGACAGATGGCGCTTCATTTGATCAGAATAGCAATAATTAGCATAACAAAGTAAGATAAAACAAAGATGATGTTCTTTACAGGAAATGCTCAATATGTCCACCATCAGTCCTCAACAATAGCTGCAGTCGGGGAATAATGTTGTGAACAGCACTGTAAAGCATGTCCGGAGTTATGGTGAGGCATTGGCGTCGGATGTTTTCTTTCAGCATCCCTAGAGATGTCGGTCGATCACGATACACTTGCGACTTCAGGTAACCCGAAATCCAATAATCGCACGGACTGAGGTCTGTGGACCTGGGAGGCCAGGCATGGCGAAAGTGGCGGCTGAGCACACGATCCAGGTCGGGTTGACGGAGGAGATAGAGAAGATCCAAAGAAGAGCGGTGCGTTTCGTCACAGGGTTATTTGGTAACCGTGATAGCGTTACGGAGATGTTTAATAAACTCAAGTGGCAGACTCTGCAAGAGAGGCGCTCTGCATCGCGGTGTAGCTTGCTCGCCAGGTTTCGAGAGGGTGCGTTTCTGGATGAGGTATCGAATATATTGCTTCCCCCTACTTATACTTCCCGAGGAGATCACGAATGTAAAATTAGAGAGATCAGAGCGCGCACGGAGGCTTTCAGACAGTCGTTCTTCCCGCGAACCATACGCGACTGGAACAGGAAAGGGAGGTAATGACAGTGGCACGTAAAGTGCCCTCCGCCACACACCGTTGGGTGGCTTGCGGAGTATCAATGTAGATTTAGATGTAGATCATCACCAAACGACGCGCGCAAGAGATCTTTCACGCGTCTAGCAATACTTTTTTTTTTTTTGGTTCTAATAAAACCCCATGTCATTCCAAGCATATGTGTGAATGTTTACTTCTCTATCTGCATTATTCCGTGGTTTGTTAAGTTTACAAATTTATACTGACTTTTTGATCACCCAGTATAAAGGGGAAACATTGTTATCAAAAACCTCAGAATGTACCTTTTCGATTTATTTACAATTATTACTGAAATAAAAGTTTAGACACATATAGACTATACGTTCTTAACTAATAGGAAAGTAGTATTTATGGCCTATTGGTTTTTGATGAGAATAGTACTACAGAATTTGAATTTTCGATGACAATGAACAAGGCTCAAGGTTAAAGAGAGGGGGGGGGGGGGGAAGTGGAAATGGACAGAGAGGTGGGAATAAATGGACGTACAAAACGAGAAGGAGGTGATGGACAGAGAAAGGGGGCATGTGGAGATGGACGGAGAAAGGACGAGGTGAAGATGGACAGAGAAAGGGGGTAGGAGGTGATGGACTGCAGAGGGGGAGAGAGAGCGGGGGGCAGGAGGAGATGGAGAGAGATAGGCGGTGGAGAAGATGGAAGAGAGAGGGGAAGAAGGTCGCGAAAGAGGGAGGGGAAGGAGGAGGAGATGTACAAAAAGGGAGAAGGTGGAGATGGACAGAGACGGGGAGAGAAGGAGATTATGACGTAAATTCAATTCCCATACATATTAGAAACGTGTGCTTTCCGTTTTCTTTCTTTTCCGTTTAAGCAGACTGAGCCACTGAAAAGGGTGTCCGCGTACAGCTAGTAGTACTAAATAGTAAACATGTCGAATAATTAGAGTTCAGTAAAAATTGTTGGTAACTCAATGGTAAATACGAAATATGATCCAACAGCAAGAGTTGGCTCCAAAAAGTTTTCAGCTTGCGACTAACATGTTATTCTCAAATGGTCTTTACAGCGAAAGGAAATTAATAATATTCGACACAATATACTTACGAGAGTAAGTGTTAGAACTAGGTGCAGAAATATCGATGCCGCTTACCCTAGAGTTGTAAAATACACTCCTGGAAATTGAAATAAGAACACCGTGAATTCATTGTCCCAGGAAGGGGAAACTTTATTGACACATTCCTGGGGTCAGATACATCACATGATCACACTGACAGAACCACAGGCACATAGACACAGGCAACAGAGCATGCACAATGTCGGCACTAGTACAGTGTATATCCACCTTTCGCAGCAATGCAGGCTGCTATTCTCCCATGGAGACGATCGTAGAGATGCTGGATGTAGTCCTGAGGAACGGCTTGCCATGCCATTTGCACCTGGCGCCTCAGTTGGACCAGCGTTCGTGCTGGACGTGCAGACCGCGTGAGACGACGCTTCATCCAGTCCCAAACATGCTCAATGGGGGACAGATCCGGAGATCTTGCTGGCCAGGGTAGTTGACTTACACCTTCTAGAGCACGTTGGGTGGCACGGGATACATGCGGACTTGCATTGTCCTGTTGGAACAGCAAGTTCCCTTGCCAGTCTAGGAATGGTAGAACGATGGGTTCGATGACGGTTTGGATGTACCGTGCACTATTCAGTGTCCCCTCGACGATCACCAGTGGTGTACGGCCAGTGTAGGAGATCGCTCCCCACACCATGATGCCGGGTGTTGGCCCTGTGTGCCTCGGTCGTATGCAGTCCTGATTGTGGCGCTCACCTGCACGGCGCCAAACACGCATACGACCATCATTGGCACCAAGGCAGAAGCGACTCTCATCGCTGAAGACGACACGTCTCCATTCGTCCCTCCATTCATGCCTGTCGCGACACCACTGGAGGCGGGCTGCACGATGTTGGGGCGTGAGCGGAAGACGGCTTAACGGTGTGCGGGACCGTAGCCCAGCTTCATGGAGACGGTTGCGAATGGTCCTCGCCGATACCCCAGGAGCAACAGTGTCCCTAATTTGCTGGGAAGTGGCGGTGCGGTCCCCTACGGCACTGCGTAGGATCCTACGGTCTTGGCGTGCATCCGTGCGTCGCTGCGGTCCGGTCCCAGGTCGACGGGCACGTGCACCTTCCGCCGACCACTGGCGACAACATCGATGTACTGTGGAGACCTCACGCCCCACGTGTTGAGCAATTCGGCGGTACGTCCACCCGGCCTCCCGCATGCCCACTATACGCCCTCGCTCAAAGTCCGTCAACTGCACATACGGTTCACGTCCACGCTGTCGCGGCATGCTACCAGTGTTAAAGACTGCGATGGAGCTCCGTATGCCACGGCAAACTGGCTGACACTGACGGCGGCGGTGCACAAATGCTGCGCAGCTAGCGCCATTCGACGGCCAACACCGCGGTTCCTGGTGTGTCCGCAGTGCCGTGCATGTGATCATTGCTTGTACAGCCCTCTCGCAGTGTCCGGAGCAAGTATGGTGGGTCTGACACACCGGTGTCAATGTGTTCTTTTTTCCATTTCCAGGAGTGTATATAGGCTGACAAAAAAAATTCATACGAATAGCTCGTTACGGCAACCTAAGACGATTATCTACTGCATCGCGTCTGTTTTTCATGCATTGCGGTGAAAGGTACGCTGCAAACAGAGTGCAGGGGCTTGGAATGTATCATGCGTCACATGCGGTTACGCATTCATTCTAATTGTTAATTGCATGTAAAAGCAGCAGACTTCTTGGGGCCTTAAGCCTTCTCCTTTCCCTTCATTTCCAGCCATACACAGACTTAAACGATGGGCGGCGCGGTTCATATAATTAATAGCGGTACCGTGCGTTCGAGTTCTAAAGACAAGGCTCAACAGCAACTAATGGCGAGCTGCCTGATGTATATCAGAAAAGTTTTTGCTACTCCAGGGAGAAAACGTTGCGTCTTAAGAAATAAAACGAAGCGACTGCATTTCTCTCTCACGCTAATTTACATGCCACTAGAACAATGTCGGTAAGTAATTAAGAATTTAATTACCCTATAATTTATAAACACCCTGCTGCACGCTTGCTCGTATCAGACGAAATGCAGAAAAGAAATGTTCAGTTACCGTATGAAGGCTCGAGGGCTACTGTAAAAAAAAATTAGAAGGTTAAAAAAAAAAGGGGGAACTTCCTGAGTGCGATTACTTTGGGAGAAACAGAATGGAAACGCCACACGGCTTGCTGTCGGCAGGTAATCTAGAAGGGAAATTTATCTGAGGCCGACGAACTGGTCTTCTCCATTAGTATCAGAGGAGAGAGGAACTGAAACTCAATGATTATTGTGGCAGCAACTGCCAATCTAATTACGAACAGTAGCACAAAAATTTATTTCTGTTAGAGAGTCTCTATCGCAAGGAACGGGATGTTTTGAAAGAATGAGAAATGACGTCTTAGATTGAGGTCGCACAGACAAAGTGAAGCGTTATCACGTATCAGTTAAGTCGTTCAAAACGGCAGCTGCAATGCGCTTCGATCCACATCTTTCAATATAACTCCGTATTCAATGACAGAGTTTTTCCACATGCCATTTTTCCTGTTTCCGTTGGACTTGTCCTATCATTTAATGTCACTGGGCGTATACACAAATTTTTTTCTGAAGCCATTGATCATTCCATAAATAAAAACTGTAACAGCTCCTCAATTATGTTGAACGTGTCACTTGTCATATTCATATTAAAAAGGGAAAAAAGAAGCAGGAGTGAAAAAGTGCTGGAAATAGTTAGCAGAAATTTTCCAAAGAGCCCGTGTCGTGTTTCGCTGAAGACTGCATCTTTCGGTACAACAGATCAACAGTTGCCCGGAAAATAAACGCCGTTGGTGAACAGACTTACCGTATGCTGATTGTTAATGCGCTAGTACAACGGAAAGTGTGTTGTCTGGATTGGTACACACCGTTTTCATTTAGCTGGAACATGTGCAAATGAAAGTTGCAAAGAATCGTACCTGTCGCGGCCAGATGTGATATTTTTAAACAGAAAAAAAAAACCGACATAGTATAAACCCTCTTACAGAGAAAAGTACAACTTTAGTTGTGCAAAAGAGTATAGCCTCATTATGAATATGTTAACAACAAAGACTTATTTGGTTTGGTTAGGTACACAAATATAAACAAGTGGAAAAATGCTTCCACCGAGCACAAAAAACGCGAAATGTCCCTGTTAGTTTAAAAGAATGTCTGAAAAGTAGGATTCCAGCTGCTTTATTCTATCTTTCGCAACAACTTTAAAAATTTTCCCAAATATTTTGGCCTACGAACATATTCGCGGTTTTTTTAAACATGCATTTCACGTCACACTCACACAAGCTCCCCTAACAGTAACTCATTCACATCCACCAGTCTATCGTTGTAAGTCGCTCATCTACATCTATAACTACATAGATACTCCACAAGCCACCATGCGGTGTGTGGCGGAGGGTAGCCATGCACTCCCAGTTGCCCTTTCTCACTCACTCATTCAACCCATGTCACTGTCATTATCTCTTTTTGTTCCCCTCTCACTGTCTCACTGTCTCCTGTGTCACGTCCACAGTCCTCTTCGTTGCGCCTTACTACAACAGGCTCCTCTCGCTCCCTCTTGCTCTCTCTTCCTGCTAATACCTCACTCCTTCCTTCCTACTGGTGCTGCTGTCCTTTCTCACTGTAACTGTTTCTCCATTGCTCGTTGTTATTGTCATATACTCTGTCTCGCGTTATCACTGGCTCCCACCCACCTCCATTTTCTCCTTTTCGTGATTCCTCCCCCCCCCCCTCCCCCTCCCCCCCCCCCCCGACACTGTCTCATTCACTATTTTTCTGGCACTGTTCTGGCAATGTCACCTATGTTACACTGCTACTGTGTCCCTCTCTTCCTCTCACGCCGTCATTGTCTCCTTCGTTCTTTCTACAACGCAAGAACTGTCTACTACCTTACAATATTTTTTGCTTTTCCGTCTCTTTGCCACTGACACTGTCTTTTTCCCTCTGAGCATAAAAAAGCTCGCTTATGTTCGCATGCCAACATTTTCTGGACAATTAAAGGTGCTGAGGCAACTAGAATGACGCAGCTAGTACCCCACTTTTCAGTCAGACTCTTTTAAATAAGCACGAACATACTCGTCTTTTTGTGCCTCGATAGGAGCATTTCTCAGCTGGTTCCTATCTCTTTCTCGCTGGAGCAGGGCATGTAATTTATATGAAAAGAAAAGTATTGGTCAGTAACATTTAGGTAGTTTCCTTATTTGAAACTGAAATAATGCAAAATTAATTTCACACCTCATAACAGATTTCACGTACAAAAAAATTCTGCATGTGCTTCAGTACTGCAACTTGGGGTTCTCAGACTATAACGGTGACACTTTACAGCAATTTCTCCGTGCTACGTCACTTTATAAACTACGTTTTCGCCTCAACACGGATTTTACGTGTGTATTTCACTAGCGCAAGCAAGGTAACTTTGAACCTCTATGTCTTAGGAACACATTGCAAAAACTACAGACATCTGCTGTACTTAGCCGTCTCAGAATATGCCGCTGGGTTTTGATACCCACAAAACAAGTTTTTGGGGTGCTTCTCGATGATGGATAACTAATTTTGAAAACGGGGAGACTAGATAAATGCCTAGAGAATATACAGTTAAAATCTGAGCAATTTTCTGCGGCTATTTATTATTTAGATTTCGCTTCATACCGGATTTTGCCTGTAGAAGTAATGTGACATTGAACTTCTGTATCTTGGAAGCGCATAAAGATGTCAAGAAAATTTTCAAGGTTGTTCCAGATCTGGATTTTAGTAATACTTCGTAAAAAGTTCGTCATTTACTGTGCGTAGCGGTCTTTGAATCATCGGCTGGATTTCAGTCGCCGGTTTTCCGAAGAACTGCCAATGAACTAGCGGCGCCTTCGTAAGCCATGTCAACCCCGCCATAGACTACATCAAATGCAAGAAGAAACAATAGATTTGCTCAATTTGCCTAAGTAGGAGGAAGTGTGTAATATTCATACCTGTACTGTAGGATAGTGTCACTAAGACCATCCTTGTGTTGGATATACAAATGGTCCCCAGCCCACGGTCTCTCCAAAACGGTAACGATTCCCTTTAGGCACATGGATGTATCTTTGCTTAAATGTTGGTATCTCGACTGATACACCTCTGCCCAAAGAAAAACTAATGGCTCAACAATGGAGCTGTGAAGAAATATCGTGAAAAATATGTATTTTGAATACAAAGTTAATGCCTTATGTGTGTTTGGGTGTCAAACAGTAAGTTACTTCGTGGATCCATTAGTGGTTCCTCATCGTAATGTGTTTGCTAAGGACATAGGCGACCTTATTTCCAGGTCAGTGAGGAATCACATTTCTAAAGCGCGTCTGTGCAGTCGTAGCCTCCCATACTTCTAGTAATGTTTTATATAGCTCGTAGGTTATTTATGCCCATCCCCAAGTGTAACATTCCCTACCCGTACTGTATTACGTACTTCGTTATAAACAGCTGTTCCATACAAAATCTTTATTCTCTTAGATACACTACTGGCCATAAAAATTGCTACATCACGAAGATGCCGTACTACAGACGCGAAATTTAACCGACAGGAAGCAGATGCTGTGATATGCAAATGATTGGCTTTTCAGAACATTCACACAAGGTTGGCGCAGCTGGCGACACCTACAACGTGCTGACACGAGGAAAGTTTCCAGCCGATTTCTCATACACAAACAGTAATTGACTGGCGCTCCCTGGTAAAACGTTGTTGTGATGCCTCGTGTAAGGAGGAGAAATGCGCACCATCACGTTTCCGACTTTGATAAAGGTCGGATTGTAGCCTTTCGCGATTGCGGTTTACCGTATCGCGACACTGTTGCTCGCGTTGGTCGAGATCCAATGACTGTTAGCAGAATATGGAATCGGTGGGTTCAGGAGGGTAATAAGGAACGCCGTGCTGGATCCCAACGGCCTCGTATCACTATCAGTCGAGATGACAGGCATCTTATCCGCATGGCTGTAACGGATCGTGCAGCCACGTCTCGATCCCTGAGTCAACAGATGGGGACGTTTGCAAGACGACAACCACCTACACGAACCGTTCGACGACGTTTGCAGCAGCATGGGCTATCAGCACGGAGACCATGGCTGCGGTTACCCATGACACTGCATCACAAACAGGAGCGCCAGCGACGGTGTACTCAACGACGAACCTGGGTGCACGAATGGCAAAACGTCATTTTTTCGGGTGAATCCAGGTTCTGTTTACAGCATCATGATGGTCGCATCCGTGTTTGGCGACATCGCGGTGAACGCACATTGGAAGCGTGTATTTGTCATCGCCATACTGGCGTATCACTCGGCGTGATGGTATGGGGTGCCATTGGTTACACGTCTCTGTTACCTCTTGTTCGCATTGACGGCACTTTGATCAGTGGACGTTACATTTCAGATGTGTTACGACCCGTGGCTCTACCGTTCATTCGATCCCCGCGAAACGCTACATTTCAGCAGAATAATGCACGACCGCATGTTGCAGGTCCTGTACGGGCCTTTCTGGATACAGAAAATGTTCGACTGTTGCCCTGGCCAGCACATTCTCTAGATCTCTCACCAACTGAAACCATCTGGTCAATGGGGGCCGAGCAACTGGGTCGTCACAATAAGCCAGTCACTACTCTTGATGAACTGTGGTATCGTGTTGAAGCTGCATGGGGAGCTGTACCTGTACACGCCATCCAAGCTCTGTTTGACTCAATGCCCAGTCGTATCAAGGCCGTTATACCGGCCAGAGGTGGTTGTTGTGGGTACTGATTTCTCAGGATCTATGCACCCAAACTGCGTGAAAATGTAATCACATGTCAGTTCTAGTATAATGTATTCGTCCAATGAATGCCCGTTTATCATCTGCATTTCATCTTGGCGTGGAAATTTTAATGGCCAGTAGTGTATTTGTGTGCTCTGCTCATTTGCAATATCAGTCTCTGAGCCATGTAATTAAATTCGAAATGGATACAGGGCAATGAACCATTTCCAAGTCGTGTATGAAATTATGCCCGGAGAAATGAGTATGGGTTTCACAGGTACTAGCAACACCTCTAGCGAAACAAGACATAGATTCAACCTACGTTAATGTCTGCGAGTTAATAACTGGGGAACCTGCTGGCCTATGTGGGGTTTTGCAAGCACGAAGAAAAGCAATAGAACCTTTCGCCGTGTGCGGGTGGGCGTTATCTTGCTAAAATGTTAAACCCAGGACGGCTTGCCATGAAGGGCAACAAAACATCTTGTCTCTACTTCTTGTTTGCACTTCCTGTCTTCGTGCTTGCCAAACACTACCTTGAGCAACAAGGTATCCGGATCTCTCGCCAATTAAGAACGTTTGAAGAATTATGGGCAGGAGCCTCCAACCATGTCGGGGTTCGACGATCTACCGCACCAATTGGGCATTATGTTGCACGATATGCCTCAGAAGGGCATCTAACAACTTCCTGAATGAATGGAAAGCTGAATAACTGCTTGCTTAAGAACAAAATGTGGACTGACGCGTTATTGACTTACTTAGTTTGTGAAGCTCTTTGTCTTGAATAAATAAGTAAATTTTTCTGAAATTGTTGAAAAAAATGGTTCAGATGTTTCTGAGCACTATGGGACTTAACATCTGTGGTCACCAGTCCCCCAGAACGTAGAACTACTTAAACCGAACTAACCTAAGGACATCGCACACATCCATGCCCGAGGCAGCATTCGAACCTGCGACCTAGCGGCCACGCGGTTCCAGACTGAAGCGCCTAGAACCGCACGGCTACACCAGCCGGCGCTCTGAAATTGTAATCATTTGTTTGTCTGACATGTACATCGCATCTACTGATTTCCGTCCCTTTCGGGTAATTCCTTTGTTGTACGGCGCTTTTGTTTCCTTTTTTCCTTCTCTGTTACAGTGTATTTTGCCTAACCTGTACACCGGAGAAGCGATGAAGGAAGTGAAAATAAATTTCGAAAATTAAATAGAAATAGAAGGGGAACAGCTACGTATGCTAAGGTTCCAGAAGGATACGGCCCTTGTGGCTCGACGAAATGAATGTTTTGACCGGTTGAAAGGAACGAACAGCATAACTAGCGGAGAATGTAAGGCTAAATAAAACGAATTCGGGGTGATCTTTAGCAGAAAGGTAAACAACATGTTAGTTTCAGAATTTGGAACGACGCAGTAGTGGAAAAAGGGATATAAATCTGCTATGTACCTCTATAATGGGCTATAAAAAAGGTCTAATCGATGGCGACAATAACCTCTTGCCTACACGTGGATGCTTATATACCAGGACCGGAGTCGTGTTGTTTTTTATATACGTTGTAACAACGTATTTAAACCGAAACACTCTGATCGCACTTTGTACGAGTACAGACACAAACCGCAAGCAGTTGTATGGTGTATGGCGAAAGATACCTTGTACCAATGCTAGTCAATTAGTTTATTTTTCCACTAACAAATGAAGCGGTCAAGTGAGACGTACGTTTCGGTCAGGAGAATAGTTCTGAATTCAGCTGCAAATACATTTTCCCCAAATTTTATCAATAGCAATTCGCGAAGAGAAAGTCGTCTTCGCTCCAGAGCTTCCCCTTTTAGTCCACGAAATATCTTCGAAACACTAGCAAGTTGATCGGAACTACCGACAACAAATCTTGCAGCACGCTCTTGAATTGTTTTGATATCTTCCCTTAATCCGACCTGGTGGGGATCCCAAATACTCGGTCAGAACTCCAGAATGGGTCGCACCAGCTTTCTACTCGCGCTCTCCTTTATTTAGTGAAGCGCCAAAGAAACTGGTCTAGGCCTGTGTATACAAACACAGAGATATATAAACAGGCAGAACATAAAGCTACAATTGACAACGCCTATACAAGACAACAAGTGTGTGGCGCAGTGTTAGATCGGTTACTGCTGGTACAATGAATGGCAGGTTATCAAGATTTAAGTGAGTTTGAACGTGGTTTTATAGTCGGCGCACGGATGATGGTACACAGCATCTCCGAGGTAGCGATGAAGTGGGGATTTTCTCGTACGACTAATTCGCGAGTATACCGTGAATATCAGGATTACGATAAAACATCAAATCTCCGACATCGCTGCGGCTGGAAAAAGGTCCTGCAAGAACGGGACCAACGACGACCGAAGAGAATCGTTCAACGTGACATAAGTGCAACCCCTCCGCAAATTACTGCTGATTTCAGTGCTGGGCCATCAACAAGTGTCAGCGTGCGAAACATTCAACGAAACATCGTCGATATGGGCTCTTGGAGCCGAAGAGCCACTCGTTTACCCTTGATGAGTGCATGACACAAAGCTTTACGCCTTACCTGGGCCCGTCAACACCGACATTAGACTGTTGATGACTGCAAACATATTGCCTGGTCGGATGGGTCTCGTTTCAAATTGTATCGAGCGGATGTACGTGTATGGGTATGGAGACAAATGCAAGAATCCATTGACCCAGAATGTCAGCAGGTGACTGTTCAAACTGGTGTAAGCTCCGTAATGGTGTGAGACGTGTGAAGTTGGGGTGATTTAGGACCCCTGATAGGTCTAGATACGGCTCTGACTGGTGACACGTACGTAGGCATCCTGTCTTATTACCTGCATCCATTCATGTGCATTGCGCATACCGACGGACTTGGCAATTCCAGCAGGTCAATGGTACACCCAGCACGTCCAGAATTGCTACAGAGTGGCTCCAGGAACACTCTTCTGAATTTAAACACTTCCGCTAGCTACGAAACTCCCCAGACATGAACATTATTGCGCATATCTGGGATGCCTTGCAACGTACTGTTCAAAAGAGATCTCTATCCCCACGTACTCTTACGGATTTATGGACAGCCCTGCAGGATTCATGGTGTCAGTTCTCTCCAGCACTACTTCAGACATTAGTGGAGCTCATGCCACGTCGTGTTGCGGCACTTCCGCGTACTCGCGGTGGCTCTACACGATATTAGCAGGTATACTAGTTTCTTTCGCTCTTCAGTGTAGGTGAGCTACACTTTCCTAAAAACAGAAGTCGATCATTCAGCTTCCCTACTACCATCATCACATGCTCGTTCCATTTCATATCGCTTTACAGCGTTACTCCTAGATATTTAAACGACGTGACCGTGTCAAGGAGCGCGCCACTAATACTGTATTCGAACGATACAGGATTGCTTTTCCTGCTAAATTAAGTTAGTTTACTTTTTCCTACATTTAGAAGGAGCTTCCATATTTAACGCCAAATTGAAATACTGTCTGAGTCATCCTGTATGATTCTACAGTCACTCAACGACGATACTTTTCTGTATACCACAGGGTCATCAGCAAAAAAGTCGCAGATTACTGCGCACTCTATCTGTCAGATCATTTATGTGTACAGACAACAAGAATACGCAGGTTCCCGAAGAAAGAAAGATATCAAAAGTGTATTGCGACAGGCGAGGAAAGCTTTCTACTGGTATTAGACTCGTGTATGGAAAAGAGGAGTAAGTTCCCGAGAGAGTATGTTTGCAGCACAACATTGTGTTGAACAGATGTGTCACAGGTCATTGTCAGAATAAGTAATTGGAAGTGTCTGAATTGTGGTGTTATCAAAGAATGTTCAAAATTAACCCTCTGATTACCGGAGAATCTGTATAGGATTGCCTACCAGTCGGTCATCTCAGACCCGTGTTGCTTAAATTGACATAAATTGACACTATTTTGACTACTTATGACGTGAACGACTTTTGAGGTGTAAATACTACTAAAATAATTTTATTTATTTGAATTTTACATTTTAAAAACACAATTTATGTACTTTTGCTGATGCCATTTTCTGTTACTGTAAATTTTCGAAGGGTTTACAAACAATAGCAGAATGTGTGTGTGTGTGTGTTGGGGCTTATGGGCGCTCAACGTCGAGGTCGTCAGCGCCCTGATACACATTAAAAGGAACGAATGTGGACAGACCTAATAAAACTGAAACACACACGCAGGTAAAGAAGGTAAATGCTGCATAAGAAAGTAAAACGCAAGGAAAGGGAAAAAATAGCAAAAAAATTCCACAGGAAATTGTCATTGGCTGGCCACTTACTTTGCTGTGAGAAAATTAAGATCCTCTCCCTAAAATCTTTGTAAAAACATTTTACATGGCACAGAACTTTAAAACTTTAACCACAATCGTCTGAGTGTTGCCTAAAAGAGATGGCAGGTCCGCTGGCAAGTCAGCCGCGGCCTGCTGGTCAGAAAATAAAACACAATCCAATAAAACGTGGCGCACAGTGACCTGAACGCCACAAGCACCACACATTGGAGGGTCCTTCCGCCGGAGCAGGAAGCCATGCGCCATAGGGAGCATATAGATTCGGTGCCCTTATAACATGTGCTTTGAATTTTTCAATCTTTCTTCTCTACACAGTATGCACGGCTTCTACTTTTCTTAGCTGGTGGTTTCGCTGCCCTTCCTGGATCCGATGCTACTAATGGTTTAATTGAATTCTCTATTCCTGCTAGTTCCTTTCCCAAATTGAAGTTACGTCTCACTTTTTTCATTGGTAACTAGCTTCATCCAAATTATGTAGGCATTCATTACACTTACATCAACCATGTTGAAGAAAACCACCAATGGCCTGCTTTCAAGCTTCTTTACTAGTGATGATAACACCGTTGGTTGGTTGAGAAGAGAGCTAAGGACGGTAACTTTTTTTTTTTTTTTTTTTTAAGCGACATAAGAGGCTGTCATCACATCTGGTTGAATACCAAATAATGTAGAGTACACGTCACGTCCTTCAGGTGTAAGAAAATCGGCAGGCTGTTCACCTTTGTTTTTTAGGATAGTAGCAACTAGTGTACGATATTCTGACAACAAATAATGAGCTAAATCGAAAGGTGTAAAAAAATTATCACAGGTAATGTAATAATAATGTCGTGTGACGAGGGCCTCCCGTCGGGTGGACCGTTCGCCTGGTGCAAGTCTTTCGATTTGACGCCACTTCGGCGACTTGCGCGTCGATGGGGATGAAATGATGATGATTAGGACAGCACAACACCCAGTCTCTGAGCGGAGAAAATCTCCGACCCAGCCGGGAATCAAACCCGGGCCCTTTGGATTGACATTCTGTCGCGCTGACCACTCAGCTACCGGGGGTGGACATCACAGGTAATACTAAGTCCAAACTTTTCAAGTTCAGTCACTAGGGTTTTCCTCCTTCACCAAACACACTTTCATCTTCCAGCAGTAACTTGTTACCCTGTTGCAAACGGCCCAGAACTTTATTCTGTATCTACTAGGTTTTGATGGGATGTACTGTCGAAGTGGATAGCGACCTCGGAATATGAACAACTGTTCGTCCAACGTCAAACACCATTCTATCCCTAAAGATAGTTTCCCACATCTCAAAAATTTGTCTGATTGGTTCCAATTTCTTACCTGACATATGTTGGCGTTGGGTTACTGCATGGTCAAAGCACAACACCCTCAGAATACCTGACTGATATTTTAATTTCTTAACTCCAGTCAGGATCAGAAAACATGTATTTGTATATCCGCCCGGTCCCCGTAAGCGATTCGACCTTCATTGTTGGTCCACACACACACTTTGTCAATGAGGGGTACACGAAAGAACTACAAAAAAGAAGATTCTTTACTTCACAGTTCCTAATTGAATAATTTTTAGGTCCTTGGTCGTCTTTCAATACATCGTTCCAGCTCTGCCTAAAAGAAATTACAGCTTGAGGAGCCGTGGCCCATATTTCATTCCCCTTTACGAGAAAACGAGAAGTCAAGAGAATTTGCGCTAAATTGTTCTTCTCCATCTCCGTAAAGAGATCCTTCATGAGCATCATCTTCGACTAATTCTGAGTTCTCAGTGACATCTACATCATTATCATCTTCGCTGGAAGATTCACATTCATTAGGTGGGTTTTCAGACTCAGAAGACGGCTCCGACAATTTCCTCATCTCTTCATCTAAAAGCCCTCTTCACCGTAACATTTTCAGTTTGTAGATCAGATAATTTTATGAAACAATGCACCAAAATATGTGTGTGCTAATGACAAGGAACACTGCTGAACAGTGAAAGATAACAGAGCGCATCACCAATGCCAAATGACGTAACAGACGCTGCGCAGACAGACATATGTTTGATGAAAAATTGCTTCGAACAACACGAACCTGCGAGGCCCCTACTGCAGAAAACATGCACCAACACTTTAACACAAAGCCGTAGGTAAATTTTTATAATCTTTTCCCAAAATTGTGACTAACTTCAGAAATGAGGTAAATTCGTAAAACTTAATTAAATTAAAATGTATAGTTAGTAATAGAGAACACATTAAACATCACGGACGGGCCTCTGGGACCATATGAAAGGTAAAAGGTTAAGAGAACAGATAAAATAGTTGTGCCATTCTAGCCAATGGCTGATCAACCGCTGCCCACAACCAACGGAGCTTGGCCGGCGTGAAGCGTACAGAACACGTTCTTTCACATCCTAGATGCGCTCAGCAGAACTGATACCACGTGGTGTGTAATACCTCTGCAGAAGACGGCAAAGATAGGCTTTTAAAATTATCTTTGTAACAAAAGAGCAATGTCAGGAGAATATTCAATTTTTTAACAACATTTGTTTTAGTTTCGCTTGAGAGTACTTATGTTCTAGATCTCACACGAAAAGGATGTGTAATTTTTACTCCTGCGTCAACAATGAGATTAGTGAATCCCATGTGTTATAAAAAAATGAATATACGAGTTATAATAGACGCAAGAATACTTTTTGTTTCTACACATGACTTTCACCTGCAATCATAAGAAGAGGCAATAATTTCTTTCATCTTGCAAAACATCTTAAAATGTACACACATCAAAAAAAGGTTTTGAGTCACTTCGGTTAATAGAGTTCCGGAACCTGTACAGAAAATAGGAATAGAGATCAGCATAAATCTCATTTCCACCCTCTTTATCGCTCATGAAAACCACGCATTGTATGTTGTACCACCATACAGCGAGACCTTCAGAGGTGGTGGTCCAGATTGCTGTACATACCGGTACCTCTAATACCCAGTATCACGTCCTCTTGCATTGATGCATGCCTGTGTTCGTCGTGGCATACCATCCACAAGTTCATCAAGGCACTATTGGTCCAGAGTGTCCCCACTCCTCAACGGCGATTCGGCGTAGATCATGCAGAGTGGATGGTGGATCACGTCTTCCATAAACAGCCCTTTCCAATCTATCCTAGGCACGTTGTATGGGTTCATGTCAGGAGAACATACTGGCCACTGTAGTCGAGCGATGTCGTTATCCTGAAGGAAGCCATTCACAGGATGTGCAATATTTAGTCAATGTTCAGCGTAACGGTGTCCAGTAGGGCAAATGGGCCAAGTGGCCACTTTGGCCAAACATGTTTTGTAATCTATTTTATCTTGTTTCAAGACAAGAGAACTGATAATAAGACAAGAGTATTTCATAAAACAAATATACTAAGGCATTAGTGCATTAACAACTTGTTGAAAAACGATGTTCTCTGGCAGCGCGGGATTAGCCGAGTGGTCTTAGGCGCTACAGTCATGGACTGTGTGGCTAGTCCCGGCGGAGGTTCGAGTCCTCCCTCGGGCATGAGTGTATGTGTTTGTCCTTAGGATAATTTAGGTTCAGTAGCGTGTAAGCTTAGGGACTGATAACCTTAACAGTTAAGTCCCATAAGATTTCACACACATTTGAACATTTTGAGAACATGCTGGCCACTCTAGTCGAACGGAGCGATGTTGTTATCCTGAAGGAAGTCATTCTCAAGATGTGCAGATGGGGGCGCAAATTGTCATCCATGAAGACGAATGCCTCACCAATGTGCTGCCGATATGTTTGCACTATCGGTCGGAGGATGGCATTCACGCATCGTACTGCCGTTACGGCGCCTTCCATGATCACCAGCTACGTGCGTCGGTCGCACAACGTGCCACCCCAAAACAGCAAGGAACCTCCACGTTGCTGCACTCGCTGGACAGTGTGTCTAAGCGTTCAGCCTGACCGGGTTACCTCCAAACACGTCTCCAACGATTGTCTGGTTGAAGGCAAATGCGACACTCGTGGGTGAAGAGAACGTGATTCCAATCCTTAGCGGTCCATTTGGTATGTGGATGGGCCCATCTGTACCGCACTGCATGGTATCGTGGTTGCAAAGATGGACCTCGCCATGGACATCGGAAGTGAAGTTTGAGTCGTAACACGACGTTATGTGGCTGCACGAAAAGCATTATTCAACAGAGTGGCGTTGCTGTCAGGGTTCCTTCGAGCCATAATCCATAGGTATCGGTCATCCACTGCAGTAGTAGCCCTCGGGCTGCCTAAGCGAGGCATGTCATCGACAGTTCCTGGGTCTCTCTGTATCTCCTCCATGTCCTAAAAACATCATTTTTGATCGAGATGCGTGGACACTTCCCTTGTTGAGAGCCCTTCCTGGCATAAAGTAACAATGCGGAATTGATCGAACCGCGGTATTGACCGTCTAGGCATGGTTGAACTACAGACAATACGAGCCGTGTACCTCCTTCCTGGTGGAACGACTGGAACTGATCGGCTGTCGGAACCCACCCGTCTATAGGCGCTGCTGATGCATGTTTGTTTACATCTTTGGGCGGGTTTAGTGACATCTCTGAACAGTCAAAGGGACTGAGTCTGTGATACAATATCCACAGTCAATGTCTTTCTTCAGTATTTCTGGGGACTGGGGTGATGCAAAACTTTTTAGATGTGTGTATACGCTAATCATCAAGATTTAATGGATGGACTGTATGATCGGCAACCGCAGAAAATCAGAGGCAATAGAAGAATGTTACCGTAAATTAATAGAGACGTCTATTAAATATATGTATGTATGTGTAATAATCGAACAACTGACTCTTTGTTAAGCACCAAGTTTTGTGCAAAATACAGTTTGTTTGACTTCAGTGTTGGTATGTTGCATTGTGTTTTTCTTACGTTGCGAGGAACCCTGTTCATCGCACCAAATTTAGTTTCAACAAGAATTCATGCTTTAATTACAGTACTGCAGGTAGTAATGATCTCTCATTATGTAGATTTCATGCCGATTCATACATACTCTTTGTGTTAGCTGTTGGGCTGCCTCCCAGCGCGGTTATTCCAGAATCTACCAACTGGTCTAACACGTGGCAACATCAAATAAACTGACAAACTGCCTATTGGCTTCTGTCTCGGGTTCTTCGGCCGACGTTCATCTAATGATTTTTCTGACGTTGGCACGAGTGGCTGGCATTGTCAAAGCTTCACCCTCCATTGCCGGTGGTGAACTGGAGCCTAGCTCGCGGGCGCAGACTATGTACCTGGCGCGCTAACGTCCGAGGGCTTCTCCCCGGTCATTTCCGGTGCGGTTCTCCTCTTGCTACCTGCGACGGTCGTTCGCTGCAGTACGGGAAGCCAGGATCCGTTTACCTTAAGGCTTTCCTCTTTCTTGTTCAAACTGTTCGCGTGTTTTTGTATTTCTACTGCTTCTCTGAACAAGCGCGTGTGATAGTGGTTCTCTACAGCCAGAACTTCCGTGTCGGCGAATTTTATTACGTGGTCGGTCTCATTCAGTGCGTGCTCTGCCACGGCCGATTTCTCCACCTGCCCCAACCTGCAATGTCGTTTATGCTCTTTGATCCTGGTGTTAATGGATCGTCCAGTCGCCGGCCGGTGTGGCCGTGCGGATCTAAGCGCTTCAGTTTGGAACCGCGTGACCGCTACGGTCGCAGGTTCGAATCCTGCCTCGGGCATGGATGTGTGTGATGTCCTTAGGTTAGTTAGGTTTAAATAGTTCTAAGTTCTAGGGGACTGATGACCACAGAAGTTAAGTCCCATAGTGCTCAGAACCATTTGCACCATTTGATCGTCCAGTCATTCCGACATAAACTTTTCCGCATGTGCATGGTATGCGGTATATTCCCGACATTGCAAGTGGATCTCTTTTCTCCTTCGCCGATCTAAGACATTCTTTGATCTTCCTTGTCGGTTTGAAAATCGTATTTACGCCATGTTTGCGCAGTATACGGCCGATTCTGACCGTCACTCTGGGAATGTATGGCAGAAAGGCCGTACCAGACATTTCTTTTTCTGGTTCCTTACTTCGCCGAGTGTTTGGCTCTGTTACACCTCTAATATAATTTGTGGAGTACCCATTGCTCCTCAGGACAGTTCCAGGTGTTGCATATCTCGTTTGAGGTGTTGCGGCTCACATATTCGTCCTGCTCTCGTTACGAGTGTACTAATCATGCCCCTTTTCTGGCTCGGGTGGTGGTTTGACAGTTTGTGCAGGTATCGGTCCGTGTGAGTCGGTTTTCGATACACGCTGTGTTCCAGGTTTTCGCCGTCCCTTGTGACCAGCACATCTAGAAATGGCAGTTTCTTGTCCTTTTCTACTTCCATGGTAAATGTTATGTTGGCATGGAGGCTGTTCAGGTGTCTTAGGAGGTCACCGAGCTGTTCTTCACCATGGCTCCACACCACGAAAGTATCATCGACGTACCTGTACCACATCTTAGGTTTGCAAGTCGCCGAGTCCAGTGCCTGTGCTTCGAATTGTTCCATGAAGAAGTTGGCCACCACTGGACTGAGAGGACTACCTATGGCGACGCCTTCCTGCTGTTCGTAGAAATCGCCATTCCACGTGAAATAGCTCATGGTGAGACATGCATTGAAGAGGTTTCTGATGTCTAGCGGGAAAATTGAACCGATGTGCTCCAGAGCGCCACTGAGTGGCACTTTCGTAAATAACGAAACAACATCAAAGCTGACCAGGATGTCGTTTGGTGCAAGTTTCAGTTTCTTCAGCTTCTCAATGAAATTTCCTGAGTCCTTAATGTATGTGTCGGTCTTCCCCACGTGTGGCTGGAGCAGAGAGGCCAAGTGTTTCGCCAGTTTATACGTTGGTGAGCCAGGAGCGCTAACGATCGGTCTCAGTGGAACGTTGTTCTTATGGATCTTGGGTAATCCATACAGCCGAGGCGGTAGGGCTTCTATGTTGCGCAGGTTTCTCTGTATGTCCGCCGGCAGAGAAGACGCCTTGATTAATCGATTCGTATTCCGTGTGATACGTTGCGTCGGATCTGCGCTTAGTTTTCGGTACGTCGTCGGATATAATAGGTCTCGGATCTTTTGCTCATAATCTTCGGTCTAATCGAAGTTTATGTCGGAATGACTGGACGATCCATTAACACCAGGATCAAAGAGCATAAGCGACATTGCAGGGTGGGGCAGGTGGAGAAATCGGCCGTAGCAGAGCACGCACTGAATGAGACCGACCACGTAATAAAATTCGCCGACACGGAAGTTCTGGCTGTAGAGAACCACTATCACACGCGCTTGTTCAGAGATGCTGTAGAAATACAAAAACACGCGAACAGTTTGAACAAGAAAGAGGAAAGCCTTAAGGTAAACGGATCCTGGCTTCCCGTACTGCAGCGAACGACCGTCGCAGGTAGCAAGAGGAGAACCGCACGGGAAATGACCGGGGAGAAGCCCTCGGACGTTGGCGCGCCAGGTACATATAGTCTGCGCCCGCGAGCTAGGCTCCAATTCACCACCGGCAGTGGAGGGTGAAGCTTTGACAATGCCAGCCACTCGTGCTGGCAAAACGTCAGAAAAATCATTAGATGAACGTCGGCCGAGGAACCCGAGACAGAAGCCAATAGGCAGTTTGTCAACAAGTGGCCACGAAAGCCTCAACAATTTTGTATCAAATAAACTTATTCAACTCCGTGAGGTTTTTCTCAAAATATTCTGATACCATTCGGGAGCGATCGAGATGTGAACTTGAAACGGTACAGTAATTTTCGCTCCATTAGCAGCAGGTTTCGCTGCTCGCTCGCACCGGGAAGTACAAACGGAAGCGGCTCCGCCGCCAATTTATTACACGATGCGGCCGGCTGCGGGTGCAACGGAACCCCATGTGGACGGATGTAGAATGCGTTAGGCTTCAGTACATATTTATATATGTCGCGTATCATGTATTTCTTATACTTGAATGTAAACTGCACGTGAACATTGCTAATCCCCCTTCCGCTTTTCCATAAATCGTGGCCAAATAGTAGTAGGGAAACAGCAGAAGTAGTTCTGTAGTGTAGTAGTGCCAACCTTACTCCTGGGTAGGGGATCAGAGATACAGCACAGGCAGGTCGAAGTCAAAGACGTTCCAGTATCATAAGATTTGGGGTGGAGAGGTTGGTCACGGCCAAGTGGTTCGACCATCCCCTCCACTGGGGTCCAGGAAGACCTCCGGGTGCCCGCTATATTCTAGGAGTTCTACAGAAGACGGGTAAGTGTGCAGACGTGCCCTCAGTGCGTCTGTCTCGATCCTGATTTAGGTTTTCCGTGATTTCCCTAAATCAATCCATGCAAACGCCCAGATGGTTCTTTTGAAAGGGGATGGCTGACTATCTTACCTAATCCGATGATACCGATGACCTTGCTGTTTGGTCTCTTCCCCCAAACACCCCCAAAGGTAATTGAACTAATTATTTTACTTCCAGTTTCAGATTATATAGGGAAATAAATGTACATAATGATTGCTTTCTAGTTTATTTCGGAAATTCTGCGTGGAAACAGAGTAGGGTCCCATCCTTTGTACAAAGCCACGTGGTGTCGCAAGTTGCAATGTCTCATCAGTAGTTCCAATGTATAAATTCTATCGCGCAAATCGAGTGCAAAGCAGTATATTCAAACGGGAGTGATTTATTTTGGTCGAAAAACTGAACTGTAAAAATGTTTCTTTGTGTGAAGGGGGTCTTAGAACACGTGGTCTGCCCCATGCTAGTAATAGTGAACGTGGTTGAGCATTGGGTAGCCAAATTATAACATCGAACGGTCACATTAATTCGCCGCCTTACGGCACAGTTAAATTAGTTGTCGCTTCGACTCCCTTTGTAGCTGGGTGTACTGTAGTTCCACGTGGTCGATCGTTCGTTGCCGGAGAGCACGAGTTTCAAGTAGCGACAAAACAGACATCGATCCGCTAAACTCCTTCGATCCCCAGTGTTAATGTACCTGGTCCCCAGTTTTCCCGTTATCCACCTCTCACATAGTGGATGTTCTATGTAAAGTAATGGTTGAATTTGTTGGTACACATTTGGCCAAACGCAGTTCCGTCTTGCCCGTAAAACAATAATGTGCGTGCAGATTAGCATACAATATAGCCGAGCTATAATTTGTAAAAATGTAATCTCTGTAAACTGGAATACTTACTGTAATCGCTGTAAAGTCGAATGACTATGTTTAAAATAAATAGGTTATGAATGGTCATCAATCATTAACATACCCAAAAAAATCACAAAGTAGTCAAGTTAAAAGAATTCAATTAAAGTAAAAGATATAGACCGCAGGGACCCACACATCAGCGTGAGAGCCCTCTAGCCCTTTGCCTAGTAACGTGCAAAACAGGGCACGCTCTGATGTCTAGGTAGCGCTCTCAAGCTCCCCTCCACAGTTATCCCTTGCGCCATTTTCATTCAGGGCTAGTTGCATTGACTGCCTCTTTTAATAATGCAGTGGCGGTTTTCCCCTGGTTGTGGACCGGTATAAAAACAAGAAAATCCGCAATAATCACGAGGGCTGCTTAAAGCAGAAATACGAGCGTTGCCAGAGGCTTTTAATCAAGTGCAGGCAAAAGCATAGTTTTCTCCACAGCAAAACAGATAACTTTCATCTGGCGTCCCTATGCCAAGAGTCTTGGCGGGAATCTTTCAAACAGTCATGCTAGCGGTGCAGATCTCCTGCAGGGCGCTGTAGGCGAACGAACAGGTACACGTTAGTGGACAGTGTCACCTGTGATGGACAATGGACGAAGGAGTTCTATTTCATTCATCCTGTATACGAGAATATCTCCACCACTTTTCCTGAGGGTTGCATCTTGGCAAGCCGAATGCTACATATGATGTAGCATAGACTTCAACACATCGCTACCGTTTTCCTACCACCGACGTGTATGAACATATTCCTCATCAGCCCTGGAGACCTTTTTCCACGGCTCGATTGTCCAACAGTCCAATAGTGGCGAATAGCACACACGCTAATCTCTGTGCTTCGTGATGTGCGATAGCCGGCCGATGTGGCAGAGTGGTTCTAGGCGCTTCAGTCTGGAACCGCGCGACCGCTACGTCGCAGGTTCGAATCCTGCCTCGGGCATGGATGTGTGTAATGTCCCTAGGTTAGTTAGGTTTCAGTAGTTCTAAGTTCTAGGCGACTGATGACCTCAGATGTTAAGTCCCATACTGCTCAGAGCCATTTGAACCATTGTGATGTGCGATAAGGAATGGTGCTGATATGAGCAGTGGCTTTTGTACCCCACAGTCGACCCGACCCTTAAGGCAATCATCTGAGGCTCTGCGAACCAAAGCTCAGACGGAGGTTTTAGGAATGTAGATGAAGGTCAAATTTGTAGACAAACAACCAGTCTCATACGTCTGAACTGTCTTTTAAGTAAGTCTCAAGATCTTACACTGAAGAGCCAAATAAACTAATACACCTGTTTAATACCACGTAGGGACTCCACAAGCACGCGGAAGTGCCGCAGCATGACGTGGCGTAGACTCGACTAATGTCTGAAGTACTGCTCTATGGAATTGGCACCACGAATCCTGAGGGCTGTCCTTAAATCCGTAAGAGCACGAATGGCTGGCGATCTCTTCTGAACTGCACGTTCCGAGGCATCCGAGAGATTTTTTCAATAATGTTCATGTGTGGTGAGTAGGGTGGCCAGCAGAAGTGTTTAAACTCAGAACAGTGTTCCTGGAGCCACTCTGTAGCAATTCTGGACATGTGGGGTGTCGCATTGTTCTGCAGGAATTCTGTCGGAATGCACAACGGTCATGAATGGATCAGACAGGATGCTTACGTACGTTTCAACTGTCTGAAACGTATCTAGACGCATCAGCGGCCCATACCACTCCAATTGTACAAGTCCCACACCATTACAGAGCCTCCACCAGATTGACAGTCCCTTTCTGACATGCTGAGCCCATGGATTCATGTGGTTGTCTCCATACCCATACACGTACATCCGTTCGATACAATTTGAAACGAGACTCGTCCAACCAGGCAACATGTCTGCAGTCATCAGCAGCCACGTGTAGGTGTTGACGGTCTCAGGCGAGGCGTAAAGCTTTCTGTCATGCAGTCATCAAGGGTAAACGAGGTGGCCTTCGGCTCAAAAAGCCCATACCGATGATGTTTCGTTGCATGGTTCGCACACTGACACTTGTTGTTGGCCCAGTATCGAAATCTGCAGCAATTGGCGGAAGGGTTGACTTCTGTCACGTTGAACGATTCTCTTCAATTGTCGTTAGTCTCGTTCTTGTAGGATCTTTTTCCGGCCGCAGTAATGTCGGAGATTTGAGGTTTTACCGGATTCCTGATATTCACGGTACACTCGTGAAATGATCGTACTGGAAAATCCTCACTTCATCGATATCTCGGAGATATTGTGTCCCATCGCTCTTACGCTGACTATAACAACGCGGTCAAACTCTATTAAATCTTGGTAACGTGCCACTGTAGCAGCAGTAACCGATCTAACAACTGCGCCAGACACTTGCCGACCTCAGCACCGTATTCAGCCTGTTTACATGTCTCTGTACTTGAATAGCCAAGCCTATACTAGTTTATTTAGCGCTTCAGTGTATATTTTGTATGAAAATTCAATATAATGTATCCGCCTCATGTTACGAAATATTAATTAACATTCATCTTTGAATTAATTATTAATGATAAATCACTAAATGTCCATACACAGGCTGGTGACAATAGTCATTTGACAGTTGTAAAGTTTGTAATTAATGTGAAACTAGAACCAGAATATGAAGAGCAGATATTAAACGCACGACATAAATAGTTATGATCGAGTCCAACACATCATGTCTACATAACCATTTTTATTGAACACAATCTGTGACTTAAGGTTCTGATGAAACTGTTGATGTACCTCCCATTACGAAGCACTACTAGAACGTACACAATGTAGGCACTAAACTATTTTGACAAACCTAGATAACAATAGAGCAGTGCAGAGCAAAGTCTTAAGCTTAGTGCTTTTGGTCAATATGGAAATGAATATCCGAGAAACCTGCGTGGCAGCTTCTCGTGAATGTCCATATAAACAATGTGGGCCTGCTGGTATAAATAAAACTGGTTCATCATAAGGTAAACAGATGTCAGGAGCATGCTTATAAGGTACGATCTCAAAATCTATGGCGGTGTCTTTTAGTCCCTTATCGTTCTCGGCGCCTCATATGATTTCGTAGCCTTGTCTCACCACAGACAGGAAGAACTTTTAATCTCGTATGAAGCGTGTCGCCAGTGTTACCTAGACCAAACTCGCTGGAAGAATTTTGCTCTCTGAGCTGCTTGTTGCTAAATTCTTAATTTTTTAAGTTAGTAAACCACTGTCAAGGTTCTGACATGTTGTCTATGTTCGTTTTGAAAAGTTTAACACATTTACTTTGCAATGATAATGTTTCATTGCCTTATAACCTGTATTTCCATACACCTTCCGTCATGTTTTCTCTTTGTCGGTTGTATAAGTTCTGGGACACTTTTTAGTTGGCTTATTGGAACTTTCCTGGTGTCCAGATTAATTAATTAACTGTACGCTTAAGCACAAACGAGCCCCATATAAGAAATTTATATTATGAATTTAAATCACAAAGCTCATTAAATTAAATCAAAGTATTTTGTTTCTATGGCACCTGTACCGGATGTGTTAATATTTCATTTTCCGCTAGTGTATTAAGTTTCAAATTGAACTCTCTTATGCTGTTTTTAGTTTGCGTCGGCTTCATCGTGTTCTTACGTAAATCGTACAAAAGATGAATTGAGAACAAAGCTCCACGTGCACTGTCACTTTGAGAAGGTCAGATAAAACAAACGATTGCATGTAAACAGCCATTTCTCATTTAACATGTCAGTGAGTGTTTTCTGATCGTTTTAATTGACTTCGTTGGCTTGTTGTAATATTTTTACAGGAGCACAAACATTGCGAAGGCTGCAGATCGGTAATTGGTTCTTGTAGCAATTTACTCTGCGCTCGCCAGGCGCCCTGTCGGTCTGCCAATTAGTCGAGCGCAGTCGATACCCAGCGGGGGGACGCGGAGTTCCCTCTGGATCACAAGTTATGCAGTCTCCCTAGACTCGAAAGCAACTTCTGCGCAACCAGGCGGAAAGCAAAAATTCCATCACATACCTCGCATCGTCACACACAAGGGGATACGGAGAATCTGTGTACTGTATATATACACCCACCTGTCCCCTCATCCCAGCCCCCCCCCCCCCCCCCCCACACACACACACACAGAGAGGGGGGGGGGGAGGAGATAGTATAGACACAGCTCCTCCTCCGTGCACGTGCACAACCACGCACGCCGTCCTATGGACTACATCGAGGTCATTACCTTTCTTTGAAGTAAATTCTGCTACCGACTGATTGTGCAACGCTCAGAGGGATGAGAGATTAGATTCTGACATCCCGTGGACATTGAGGTCGTTAAGAAGAAGCTGTAAACTGTAGAAGGATACGTGAAAGAATAGAGTGTGGAGTGATCCAGGAGACTTAGCATTGTCTGAGATGAAAAATGTACAACTCTTCCATGACAACAAATCTGAGTGTAACGCCTGGAGCGAGGTGAGCTTACCTATTTTTGTCCATTCAAATTTATCCCGCGGTTGTCCTCCACCACCCTGCCCTCCCTCATGTTTCCCAGTATGTTACAATTTAGCTAAATCTTAAAATCCGTTTAAAAGTTTAATTAATTTCTTGAATTAGTAACATATAAAAAAAGGCTTACTGTGCTTACTTTAATTCTGTAATATCCTATGGGAACATTGTATTGGCAGTAGGGGTGGAAGGTGGGATGGAAGAATGTCATCAAGCCTAGTTAAAGTCTTTCAACAGAGTGTGATACGAATTATTTGTAGTATGAACTTCGTCCTACAGTAACCTGTTCAAGAAAAAGGGGTCATGGTTTCACAGTATAATTATTTGTTGACAAAATCTGCCATCAGTTACACATATCTTTGTAAAGACAACAGATAACTTCGTAGAATATGTACGAGAAATAAGAGTAATCTACATAAATATTTAAAATCAATTAGTTTGGTCCAAAAAACTATTCATTATTGGGGAAAATAGGTTTTCAATAATACGCCAGCAGTCATAAAAATTTAGCTATGCGTAAAGTAAAATTTAAGGCAAGCGTCAACTATTTACTGACAGTTAAATCGTTTTACTCCGCTAATGAATTTAAAGAACTGATTTAGCCTACAGGACAGCAAATCAATTTTTTATCAAACATAAAACAACACTCTCAGGCACAATAGAAAATAAAGAGGCGAAAATGCTGTTTGGTGAAGACACGGTGAAGAGATGGAAAGAATACATAGAGGAGTTGTATGCCTGAACAACTCTTTCGAAGGAAGTAATAGGAAGAGAAGAGCAAGTAGACGAAGATGACAAGGGAGATGACATTCTGCAAGAAGAATTTGACAGAGCTCTAATAGAACTACGGGGCAACAAAGCAGCGGGTATTGATGACATCCCTGCAGAACTAGTAAAGAATGCTGGTGACAGCATGAAAATGATGCTGCTTAAACTTATTAGGTCCATCTATAACACAGGAGAGATACCGACAGACTTCCAGAAATGTATCATTGTTCCTATACCAGAGAAGACAGCAGCTACAAAATGCGAACAGTACCGAACTCTAAGCTTAATATCACATGCTTCAAACTTTCTCATAAAAATAGTTCTGAAGAGAATTGAAGAGAAAGTGGAGGATATGCTGAGTGAAGATCAGTTTGGCTTCAGAAGGGGATTGGGAACAAGAGAGGCGATTCTGGCACTGAGACTCGTTATCGAAAAGCAATTACAGAAAAATAAACCATCTTATATTGCCCTTGTAGACGTGGAAAAGGCATTTGATAACGTTATCTGGCAATAGATGTTCAGAGTGCTGAGGAAAAGTGGAATAAAGTACAAAGACATACGTGTGATACTCAGCTTCAATAAGAATGAGGTGGCAGTGATTAGGAACTGTCACCATGAACAAGAAGCAAATATTAGAAAAGGGGTAAGACAAGGATGTGCTCTCCCTCCTCTTATATTCAATGCTTACATCCAGGACGCTATAGACCAAGTTCGAGAAACTACTGAGGTGGGGATCAAAATTAATGGGCAGAAGATAGACATGCTACGTTATGGAGGTGATATTGCTATAGTCACGGAGACAAAAGAAGATCTAGAGGAAGTTCTCAGAACAATGGAAAAAATTCTATGCAATCAGTGTGGAAGGAGAATAAACAAGAAAAAGACAAAAGTGATGGTATGCAGTACAGGAGCAGAATATGAACCTTGGAGAATGAGAATTGGAAGAGAGAAGCTGGAAGTGATAGAGGAATTTACTTGCCTGGGAAGCAAAATCACAAGAGATTGTAGAAGCCGGAAAGAAATTGCTACCAGAATACAAAAGGCCAAAATTGCATT
Organism: Schistocerca americana; assembly: GCF_021461395.2. Taxonomy (NCBI): domain Eukaryota; kingdom Metazoa; phylum Arthropoda; class Insecta; order Orthoptera; family Acrididae; genus Schistocerca; species Schistocerca americana. Next base: position 571,857,968 of record NC_060123.1, read on the forward strand.
TAATCAGAGAAGGAACTTACTCACCAGCAACAACATCAGTCTGAAAATAACGAAACGTATCATTAAAGGCCCTATACGGATATGAAACTTGGACGATTGGAAGAGGAGAGAGAAGACGGCTAGAGGCCCTGGAGATGTGGTGCTATAGAAGAATGATGAAGATCAGCTGGAGAGACAAAGTAAAAAATGAAGAGGTGCTTAGAAGAGTGCAGGAAACCAGATATCTGTGGAGACACATCCAAACAAGAAGAGCCAATCTTGTAGGGCACAACCTACGACACAACAACATCATTGGAACAATAGCAGAAGGAGCTATTGAGGGAAGGAATCGGCGGGGGCGACCAAGGATGTCATACATGCAACAGATCATGAATGACGTTAGATGTAAGACATACGTGGAAATGAAGAGGAAGGCAGACAGAAGAGAGGAATGGCGCTGTGCTGCAAACCAGCCTCAGGGTTGAACACTAAAAGTAAATGAATTTCTTAGTATAACCACTTGATGTATACATATTATTAACAATCCCACAGAACGTGAGTGTTATGCATTTCTGCATATGTTCATTGCAGTAGTATGATCTTTGTATGTAAGTACTATATGCTGCTTTCTGTTCCATAATGTGTGAGTACAGTAATTTGAGAACTATCTTTTGCAGTTCAGTGTATTCATAGTGTCCCAGGAGGAATTATCTATATTCAGGGATACGGCAGGAATGATCATTCGAGGCAAACATGTCTAGCAAACATGCGTTCTAAACCGCATACCTGAAGAGCGATGAGCACTTGTTTATCACACCTGCTTAACAAGTGCTCATAGCTCTTAAGGCATGCTCTTTGTAACCCATGTATACTGGACACTTTTTTCCTGTTTTGGTCCATACTAACTCCTACCGAAACATGGAAAGCAAAGAGACTGCAGTAGGAGATATTTGTGTGACAGTATCGAAGGCGAAGAAGTGCTTATAGCTCTGAAGGTATGCATTTTAGAACCCATGTTTGCTAGACAGTTTTGCTTCCAATTACCTGTGTGTGACGAGTATTACTCCTGGGATACTCTGTGTACATTTATCTATTTGTAAGAAGTTTGGTATTACTTTTATTTATTCTTCATCCTTGGCACGATATCATGTAAAACTGTGGAAGGACATTTACATATCTCTGGATCACTGGCACACACGCGCGCACACACACACACACACACACACACACACACACACACACACATTATTTTGCAACTTGTTGTACATCTTTCAGGAACAAACAGAAAGTATTTATCTAGTCTTGTTGAAAGGACCTCCAGCTTAGTTCCTACTTGTAGGCTTGATTTCTTAATCGCAGCCAGCCGGAGTGGCCGAGAGGTTCTAGGCACTACATCTGGAACCACGCGACCGCTACGGTCGCAGGTTCGAATCCTGCCTCGGGCATGGATGTGTGTGAAGTCCTTAGGTTAGTTAGGTTTAAGTAGTTCTAAGTTCTTGGGGACTAATGACATCAGAAGTGAAGCCCCATAGTGCTCAGAGCCATTTGAACCATTTTTGAATCCTAATCGCATAGTGGTTAAAATTTATAAGTTAAGCAGCTCAGAAACTGAAAAGCGACAGTATACAACATAAAAGACATGTGCATAAGAAGTAGAAGTTATTTAATCCTTTATTGTTAGCAGTGAGATGCAAGTGGTAAAAAACAAGATAGACTCTATGATAAAAATAAATTAAGCCCCACGATGGGATTATCCGAATGGGACGAAATTCGATAGATCTGATGTACATTTACAGGCCAACAAATGATTACAATTTCGGAATATTGGATGATTTATCCAAAAGAAAGAGCTTCACAAGTTGAGCAATTCAACAATCCGCTGGCCCATCTCTGGCCCTATTCGGCTTGGCATTGATTGAGGAGTTGTTGCACGCCCTCATATAGGATATCGTGCCAAATCTGTCCAACTGGCGCGTTATATCGTCTAAATCCCGAGATAGTTAGAGGGGATACTCATAATGGTCTAAATGTTAAGCCAACCTTATTGGACAAGGTAGGGCTTAGCAATCACGAAGACAAGCGGTAGAAACTCTCGCCGCGTGTGGGCCGGCATTATCTTGCTGAAATGCAAGCCTAGGACTACTTGTCATGAAGGGCAACAAAATGGAGCATAGGATATTCTCGACGTATCGCTGTGCTGTAAGAGTGCCGCGGATGACAACCAAAGGGATCCTGCTATAAAAAGAAATGGCGCCCCAGACCATCACTCGTGGCTGTCAGGACGTATGACAGGCGACAGTCAGGTTGTTATCCCACCACTGTCTGGGGCGTCTCCGGACACGTTTTCACTTGTCATCGGGCCTCGGTTCGAAGCAGGACTCACCACTGAAGACAATTCTACTGCAGTCAATGAGTCAGCGCACCACTCTCCAGGTCTTGACCTTGGAACCGCTAATAATCAGTCGAGTAACTCCTCAGTCCGCTTGACGAGGCCTAGTACACTCCCACTTAGGAGAAATCCCTGACACTACCGAGAATCGAACCCAGACCCCAGTGTTGCTGTCAGCCGTTGTGACTGCTCAGCTACGGTGGCTGACTAACCTTATGTACTGTTTTTTAGTCATCAGTATTCTGGCTGGTTTGATGCAGCCTGCCACTAATTGCTTTCCTGGGCCAACCTCGTCATCCCAACACTTGCAGCCTGCATCCTCAGTTATTTTTTCTGGATGTATTCTAATCTCTCTTTTGCTCTGCAGTTTTTACCCTCATCAACTCCGTCTACTACCATGAAAGTTATTCCCTATCATTCTGTCCATATTACTTATCGCTGTTTTCCATATATTCCCTTCATCGCCGATTTTCTAGAGGACCTCTTCTTATCGGTACACCTAATTTTCAACATTATTCTGTAACACCACATATAAAATGCTTCGATTCTCTTCTTTTCCGGTATTCCCACAGCCCATGTTTCACTACCATACAATGTTGTGTTCCGAACGCAGATTGTTAGAAATTTCTTTCTCAAATTACGGCCTATGTTTGATGCTAGTAGACATCTAATGTACTGTCAGTGTATAATTAGATATGTCTCAACATATCTCCATCGACAAAAATCTGCAGAAGCACTTGAGAACTATTGTGTTCATAACTTTGTAAGGTGGTGAACTGGACACGTTTCAGAATTTGCATGTTACTTTGTCACCCCTTTCGGTTATTATATTATTATTGCAGGACGATATAACACCTCTGTCGAGGAAGGAGAGGTGACTGGTGATATAATATATTGGATAGTTCCAATAGCAGAAACAGAATGTAGAAATTTCCCTTGATCAGCCTCGTATTTTATCGGTATGGCCTCTTTAAATGATTATTTTGTAATTTTTTCATTTAAAATCAAATTTAATGAACACAACTATTGTATATCATTTTGATTTACTTTTGTAGCTATTATTGTTGTTATGTTCATTTCCCTGGTCTGACACAGTCGCGCCTTGTAGGCATTTACTTAATGAAAGGCGTCAGTGAGGACGCTGGAATTAATAAAAATCATAGACACGCACAGGGAGGCTGACAAAAAAAAACCTGAAGTAGTCAGGCGATGACAAACGATAGTTACTCATGTGTTAATGAGAGCCAAGGCCGGTCTCGCAAACGAACTTACACGAAAGAGGTGTACATAATTAAGCTTCAGAAATTTATGTCTGCTGTATGACAGGAATAAGCAGAGAAGAGATTCCGAAATAAGGTGAAAATAATTAGCCGGCCGTGGCCTCTTATGGACGTCTCTTACGAGAGATGCAACACGATGTGCAGAAAGGCTCATGAATATTGCCTCCATGTCGCTTGTTACAGAACTGTACAATCGAAACATGGTTTGAATATAAAAACGTGGTACAGAGGTTTAGGTAGGATTACTTATTTTGTCACTTTCGTGACATGCATTTGACCTTCAGTATTGTCCGACCCTGGTAGCTGAGTGATCAGCGCGACGGAATGGCCCGGGTTCGATTCCCGACTTGGTCGGAGATTTTCTCCGTTCAGGGACTGGGTGTTGAGTTGTCCTTATCATCATCATTTCATCCCCATCGACACCCAAGCCACCGAAGTGGCGTCAACTCGAAAGACTTGCACCAGGCGAACGGTCTACCCGACGGGAGGCCCTAGCCACACGGCATTTACCTTTATTTACCTTCAGTATTTTGATGATGTGGAATTTCCCTATAGTTTGGCGAAAACAATTAATCCATTGTTTTGTTCAATTACATGCCCAGTTTTCGCCAGTTCTTCATAAAATTTGCTCCATCGCGTTGAATCTAATAACTGTACAGGGAACGAAACTTTGAAAATATGTAAAATGAATAATTTAGAAAACTACAGTTTTCCGGTAATATTCGGGTTCTTTTGCAGTACGGAAAATTTCTGTTACCAATCACACTGGAATCAAATGCCTATGGTAAAATTTAATTTTATAGTTTTTATTAATGAACAAAATACTTATCAAAGGAATGGTCAGATAAAACCAGATGCTCCGGCTACTGTCGTTTGTGATTCGGTAACGAGCGCGCGCGCGAGAGAGGTCTGGAATTGTGCAGACCTTTAGTTAAGTTCTTGAAAGAATATTTCAGCACTTAACAGACAGAATCTCTTCACAACGGGTCTCATTTAAATTCCCATAGAGCAGTGGATAGGAACCATGGCTGTTTGAACCATTGAGCTTTTTACATTTTGTAGAGTGTCAACATCCTACTTTATCATGGAAACATTAGCATACTACGAGGTTAAAATATTTAGGTTTTGCAGGAGTCGTGTCAATGTTTCGGGCAAAAAGTAAACATTCTGACGAGAACAATCTATGTATACGAAAAAGTAATTTCTTCAAAGTTTCCCTTTGGATGGGCTGCCAGATAAATTACTAATAAGTTGTAGATGGTTTTTCACAATGTCTGGTACGAGACTTGCAAAGTGTTGTTAAGATTTTAAGCCAAGATTAACGTTTTCCAGCTCTTCTGACGAATGCGTATCAGCCAGAGCGGCTGATTTCGTAATGAACTATTCCACTTCATTTGGTTGTTGAGGACAAGGTTTTGAACACTGCAACGCGAGCGATATAGATCACAGAAATAATTTTTTTCTGCTTCTCGGTTCTTATAAATTTCTTCAGATTACAATGAATTTGCAGTAATACAGTAAGTAATGAAAGTGAGCAGAAATCTTATGTACAAAATGACTGCTAACCAGTGACTGCTCAAGTGTTGAAAAGAAAAAAGAAACATTTGGGTGAAATTTTTCAAAATTAGAAATAGGAAACAGCGGAGATCAGTGCAATACATCCAGAATTCCTAAAATTTTACTGACAAAGTGAGTAATTTACTATTCAAAATTATTATAGCTATCTATAAAAAATATGAAACCCGTGAAAACGTTTGTTAGAATAAGAACTATTTTGTCGAAAATGCGAAATTTAATATTTATTATTTTTTCCCATCGTCAAAGATATTATTAAATGTGACAAAGAACAGAATGAACCATAAGTAAACGGTTTGGAGTGAGGAACGAAGCAATTACAATACTGAGAGCATTGGACAGATGAATGAAAATTAATACGACGCTTTTGTAGCTTCACTGATCCTTTCATATCATTAATTGGAAACTAATTTTAGTCTATGCCGAGAGGGAAAACTCACTGATAAAAAAAGAGTCGATATTGTCCTCATTCACCACAGTATATCTATTAATATACTGACATGTTAGAGTTCAAAAGGAATTAAATTAAATGGAAAATAACGTTATTGATAAAATTACTGAATATGTTACTGCAGTTACGGATCCAAGAAAAAATTTGATAAGAATATTCAACGTAATAATAGTAGTAGTTAATCGGTGCAAAAGTAAGCCCGGGTAAAAATGAGCTCTTTTTGAGGGGCTAGAGTAGTCATCATGTCACTATAAAGTTCACATTCGGGATGACGAGCCCGGACAAGTGTAACTGTTTTAAAATTTAGAGTGTATCGTTTCTGAAGAGAAGAAAGGCATGTGAGAAAATACTAGTGTTGAACGGAGAAAAGAAATTCCCAGCAGTATGGAGGCAAGAAAATCCTTCGGGCAAATCTCGTATCTGTCACGCGTTACTCTGAGGGTAGGAGAATCAAGCAGATAGTAGGAATGATAGCAGCAACACGGAAAGCGCGCTGTGGATATGGTGGAGAATTATCAGAATCGGCTGGCTCCAGAGAGAAGCAAGTAGGATTTTCTGAAGTGTTAGCTATGAAAGAAACTATTTAAGGAAATTGTAAGAAAGAGCTGAAACCAGCAGATTTGATACAGAGACATCACAAATGAAGAAAAATATTCCTGAAAGCATGAGAAGAGAAGACTTTGAGGTGCCATGCGATGCAAAATAAAGCCAGAAACCGAGGAAAATGATTGCGGTTATGAGCGTAAATTCAAAAGAATAGACGTTATGCTTTTTCTCAAGAACTATTGTCTCAATATTGTGAAAGAATAACAAAATGAAAGGGGAAAATAGGGAGCGCTGAAGATGTATAAGATGAGAAACTAATATACATAATAATTTTTTGGTAACTGGTGGCCTCATGCCCGTAATGATAGATGCTTGAGTAGCTCTGAAGTTATTCCTTGTATGTAGCAGTATCATTTTATACATCTTTCAGAATTGCAGTGTAAATGATATCATCTTTAATTCATTAAAGATACAACAAGTATAGAAAGGAATTTCATGGGTACGGAACAATGGCAACATAAGAATACACCCTTCATCCTCACTACGAAAAACCATCGGGAATGGATCCAACAATATGCTCATTCTGCCAATTTCATCGCAGCTGAACTGTTGGTATGAGATGCAGTTTTAGTTCAGCCACATTAGGTTATTTAAGTTGAAGTTGTAGGCTCTTCAGCTGTTTGACAAGTCTTCCAACAACCAATAGCAAATGCTGATATAGCCATCTATTGCTCAACAATGCGGCACGTCTCTGACTGCCACGACGTCATTGGAACGTCGGTTCCTCATCTTCCTTAAAATCATGACAGTAAGTTCGTACTTAGTCGTAACTGAAGTAACTCACAGTACAGAAGCCGAGAATGTATTCCGTTAACTCCCGTAAGAGATAACTGTCAAAAGCAGTATAGTTATTGCAAGGATAAAGCAAACAAAGTCCGTTTCAGAATACCGGTAACCTAGATGTTTTCTGTACTAAGCGCTTGTATTACGTGCTGAATGAACAGTTAGCGGTTTCAATGATTTCAGTACGACCACTACAAATTTTAGTGAATCCATTTACAATCTCGTCATTTACATCTTATCATTTCGGACGGAAACATAATTTGTATCTGATGCCTTTGACCAGAAACGGTACGAGAAGAATTTCTTCATGAAATTCTGGATCTCGGTTATTGCAATCTGTGGCCTAACGGTGCCATTACTTTCCTGTAAAAAGTGACCAGTTTCAGTAACGCCCTACACATGGGAGTAAATGTTAAATTGTGTCTTGCTACTTTTATGAGCCTTGAAGTCGGAATACTCAAACCGGAAGTAGGGAAAAGAAATTCATACAACGTTACAGAACTCAAATACAGTTCAGAAAGACTCTCCCTTCTCTGAGTGAAATGCAAAATAAGCAGTATACATTTGTTAACTGCCACGCTCCAATTAATGATGACAATAAGAAAAATCCGAGTAAAGTAGAAGCACTCTGGGTACGTCTGGAGGACGAAATATCAAAAATTGCAAAATGAAATGTTTTGACAGTACTGGGGGATTTTAACGCTCAAGTAGGGAGGGAAAGACTTTTTGAAAAATATCCCGCCCATAAAAGAAGGAAAAAGATGTCACAAGTCTAACTAATATTTGTAAAACATTTCAGTTGAAGTTGATGTCAACTTCCTTCAAAAAATTGTCAAGAAAGGCAAAAAAAAGTGTATATCCAAATATAATACTATGGGAGTTCCACTTAGATCACGCGGATGTTTCTCAAAGCAATATTAAAGAAATCATGAACGTAAAAGTATCAAGAAACAGGGAATTTGATTCTGATCATTTCTTAAATTTCTTCCTAATAAAAATCAAAAGAGACAGCAAAAATAGATTAAATACAACACAGACAGGCTCAACATTACAAAAGAGACAATAAACCATTTTGAAGTAGAAATTAAAATGCCTAAATCAGGGGAAATGGAAAGAATTATCCAAAGAAATCAACAGGGCAGTGAAGAATGTATTTGGATCAACAAAAATGAAGAAGTATGTCTGGTGGAATGAAACCTGTGGAAAACCAGTTACGGAAGGAACAAAACGGTGGAAATTTTCTGGGACGGCAAAGCACCTTGATGAATTTAAAATGCAAAAGAAAGAAACAGCAAGAATAGTGAACCATGCTAAACGATCTTTTGGGAAGACACATCTTCTTGACATACAACTCCAGGAATCATCTTAAGGGCTACCAAGCTCCAAGTAATTGCTTCAGAGATAAAATGATAAAATTGATCTAAGCAATACGCAGAACTGTGAACTACTAAGAAAGTACTTTTAACAACTCTTGAAATGCGAAGAACCGAACTGTAAGCTAGAATTTCCAGACCTTCACCAAAAGACAGAAGCAGATCCATCACCTACAACGGAAGAAATTAAAAAAGCAATAAATAAGAAGAATAAAATCAGTGGAGAAGACTGTATTACAGCTGAACTTATTAAATGGTCTAGAGTTAAAATTGTAACTAATATTCAGACAATGTTTCCAGGAATATAGGAAACTGGAAAGATTCCAGAAGACCGGAAAGTTGCTATTCTGCATCCATTGCACAAGAAAGGTGATAAGCATGATGGAAATAACTACAGAAGTATGAGGCAAGGTGACAGCATGTCTCCATTCCACTTCAAGTGCGTCCGAGAGAAAGTAGCAAGAGAATGGAAACAAAAACTAAAAGTACACAATATGTTACCAGTAAGACTTGGGACTATGAACAAAGGTACTGAAGTTCACTGTCTAGCATCTGCGGATGATTTTTCCATTCTTTCCGAAAATATAACAAATGCAGCAACACAAATCAATATCTTAAAAGAAATAGCGAACAAAGCAGGTTTAAGGATATCTGTAGTAAAAAAAATTTTTTTGACAAACACAAAAAATGCTCCTGAAATCCTAGTAAGAGATATTGGACAGATAAAGAGGATTAATAAATTTAAATATGTGGAAGAAATGATTCAAGAAAATAGCTTAGAAAAATTCGCTGTAGAAGAAAGAGTACGCAAAACTGAGAGGGCATATGCTGTAACAAGGAACATTTACTACAAAAGATCTCTGTCTAAAATTATGAAAATACAGCACTACAGCGCAGTAGTAAAACTAGAATGTCTCAATGCAAGTAAATTTTTAGTGCTGAATTACAAATCACAGAAACATGAAGTACTTGAAAGAAGAATTATTCAAAAAATACTTGAACCTATAAGAAATGAAGAGGTATGGAAATTAAGAAGTAAGTAAGAGATATAGCGCAACATAGCAAACATAACCGAAACGCTACGGAAGAGGCGACAACTAATTTTTGGACTTGTATACAGAATGAACGTCAACAGGTTAATCAAACAGACTTGTAAATAAGTTTGGGGCAAGAAGTCAACAATATACTAGAATCAAGAAGTTGGGAAAGATTTGGTAAGAAACAACATAAGTGAAAAAGACGCATCAGAAAGAGAGATTTGTAAGAAGAAAGTGTTAAAATTGGAAGGATTCCAAGGCAGGAGGGGAAGACAGGGTGAAAATGGTGTGCGGAGAGAAAATTAACACAAAGTGAAACGATGATAGAATGCTAGAGGAAAAAGAGAGAAGAAGAAAGGAGTAAACACTGAAATTGGTGTTTGTTTCCTTATATGACACAAACGGAAAAAGGAAAAGAAGAAAATCCTTTGTTGTGAATTATCACTGGGAATTTACCTCCAACTCGTCTCAGAGTGAAATCCAAGGAGTGAAATTTGTAACTTACAATTAAAAATCACTTTTTTTCATTAAGTTGAATCAATCTGCTGATACTGTTGTCCGCTCGATAGTGATTTGTTGCTGTGGAGACACGTTTACTTATACTGGCAATTGTCTGAATTTGTTGTTAGTGTGGAATGAACGTTTTACAACTGTAGCAGTACGGTAATGAGTTACCTAGTATTATAGCAGCACTTGTCACGCACCATCTACGTCGAATCAGGATTTCAAAGAAAAAACCTTAGCTTTATTTATTGACCTATAAGTGACTTGCAACACATTGTGGAGACAAGGGGTAATATAAAAGATCTTTCTACCAATTGCATGAAAACCAACCTTTCGACTAATCGGCAGTATGTTAATCGACCGTTTGTTCCATGCATTCGTGGTATCCGGCTTCATCTCCCCTAGAAAAATAAAGAACGGCTTGACACAGGGATCAATCATTACCTCACTTCTCTTCAGTTTCTACATTTCAACCCCTCAAAAAGTAGTTCAAGTAAGTCTAATTACTCCGATGCGGTATTCAAGCATCGTCAACTTAGTCAAGTGGCTAGTGTGGCATTGGTGTCTTTCCGACGTGTGTGCGGTAAACGCGGAAACGTGAACTGTGGCGACGTTATACCAACGTGATGCCATACTTTTCTTGGTTGCCGAAAAACAAAAAAATGGTTCAAACGGCTCTGAGCACTATGGGACTCAACTGCTGAGGTCATTAGTCCCCTAGAACTTAGAACTACTTAAACCTAACTAACCTAAGGACATCACAAACATCCATGCCCGAGGCAGGATTCGAACCTGCGACCGTAGCGGTCTTGCGGTTCCAGACTGCAGCGCCTTTAACCGCACGGCCACTTCGGCCGGCCCGCCGAAGAACAAACACTGTTAGACATCCATCGCAGCTGAAGTATGTGCATGCCAGATATGCTCAATAACGTTCATGTCTGGGGAGTTTGGTGGCCAGCGGAAGTGTTTAAACTCATAAGAGCGTTCCTGGAGGCACTCTGTAGCAATCATGGACGTGTGGGCTGTCGCTATATCTTGGTGGAATTGCCCAAGTCCGTCGTAATGCACAATGGTCATGAATGGGTGCAGGTGACAGTATGCTTACGTACGCGTCACCTGTCAGAGTCGTATCTAGACGTATCAGAGGTCCATATCACTCCAACTGCACACGCCCGACACCATTGCAGATCCTCCACTACCTTGAACAGTCCCCTGCTGCCACGCTGGGTCCATGGATTCATGAGGCTGCCTACATACCCGTGCTCGTCCGCCCGCTCGATACAATTTGAAACAAGACTCGACCGAGCAGGCAATTAGTTTCCGGTCATCAACAGTCCAATGCCGGTGTTGACGGGCCAAGGCGAGGCGTAAAGCTTGTTGTCCTGCAGTCATCAAGAGTCCACGAGTGGGCCTTCGGCTCCGAAAGCCCATATCGACGATGTTTCGTTGAATGGTTCATACGCTGACACTTGTTGATGGCCCGGCACTGAAATCTGCAGCAATTTGCGGAAGGGTTGGACTTCTGTTACGTTTGAACGATTCTCTTCAGTCGTCGTTGGTCCCGTTCTTGTAGGACCTTTTTCCGGCCGCAGCGACGTAGGATATTTGATGTTTTATCGCATTCCTGATATTCACGTTACACTCGTGAAATGGTCTTCCGGGAAAATCTGGCTTTCTGTTTCGGAAATACCCATTTGAATGTTATAATCGGAAATCGTTCTCATACCTCTGAGAGTGGAATACAGGTGCCGGTATTGTTGTTGCTAAGTCCATAGGGCAAGCAACTTTCAGAAGTGGCAGTATGGACCAAAACACGAAGAACATGTCTAGAAAAAAAGCTGTGCAAATGCATAAATGCATACCTCAAGAGCGCTGAGCACTTTTTCATCTTCGATGTTATGAAACACATCTCTTCTATCTCAAGCTTTTCGGTTTCCATAGTTTTGGAGAAATAGTAACGACCCAAAAATGTATAATTTAAGAGCTATGGACCATGTCCAATAGAAGATGTATAGTATAAAATAGTACTGATGACATAGGGTATTCCTCTTTTACATTCTCTGATTTACGGCCACTTTGTTCGTGTTACTGGTTTGTGCCGTTACTGTGTCTGATGTGTTCATATGTAAGCTTTGAATTATTTTGACCAGATGTTTGAGATGAAGCTCCATTATTTACCATGATGTATTTCTGACTACATAGGCAAACACCTTTTTATAGTGCATTAATAAGAAAAAATGGCAAATAGTATTCCTTAATGTTATGAATCAATTGTCCAAGCACATACAAGCAGTCGGAGTAGGAACGACCGCTTTCTAAATCCATATTGTCTGTGGGTCAGAAAAGTGTCTGTAATCATATTTACACCTTCTTTCACTATTTTTGCCTACGTGTTGTATAGCGAGTACAGTAAACCTATCCCACGGTAGTTCTTAAATAAGTGTCTATCCCGTTTCTTATAATATGTCGCGTATCACATCGTCCAGCCATTCCGCTGGTACCCTAAATGTCCTCCAGAAAACTTCCTTAAAGTCCAACATTCTGTACTTAACTTTCTGTGGTGAACACTTAAGTAATTCAATATCAGTGTCATCCACTCTAAAGCTTTTCTATTTTTAGTTGGTCTGAGTGTTTCGTCGAATTCTTAGCACGTTACTAGAGCCACAACCGTTTCTCCTCGAATGTATTTGTCTACACATATTTATTGAGAACTTGCCTATAGTTATTTGCAATATTTTAACCAAGTTTCCTTTTTTATTTCACTATCTGAAAATCTATCGTCTGCGCGCCACGCACCATGCGGTGTTACATACATATTTGTTCCAGCTCACTTTATTCGCTCTATTTTTCTTCATTGGGAATGGAACATTTTCTTTTATTCTCACTACTGCCCTTAGGTGACTTAAATTATAGTCTTTTATGACTCGATTTTTTTTCTTTCGTTTGTTTTCCTCATTTTTTCTACCCACACTTAAAATCTCGTTTTGTTTGAATATTTGCTTCGTTCTTTTCCTTTAGACGTCTTCTGCAGTTTTCAGTATAGCACTGGTAAACTGCTGCCATTGCCTGTGAACCCTAAGGCTTGCATCTTATTTATCAATGTTAAGGTTCATTCTATTGGAGTGTAATATCCTAACACTCTTCTGCTGCAGGAGATTTGGTTTATAGCTACTTTTACGCGAGATTTGGTTTATAGCAACTTTTACTCTTCAGTCTAGCTTCCTCACTCTTGAAGGACACTCAGCTCCCTTTAGTATTGATTAAACAGATTTTATGCCTCTTGCACTCTCTGTGAAGTTACATGTTTGTTTTTATGCCAGAATGAAATCAATTAGTAATGTAGTGGAGTTAAATGATAGTAACTTTTGTCTTACCATCGTCTCTGATGTTTTCCAAAATTTTGTATATTGGTTGTTTACAACTCTAGCATCGAAATCTCCACACAGAGATGAAAAATATCTTATTTATTATTCGTATTCAAATGAGACTATAGTAAGTAGCAGCATTCTACATTTTCTTCTTTCCTTTCTTCCTCCAGAGACCTGTTACAGTCAAATACAGTCCCTGATGTATTGTCCTAAAATTAATTCTTTTATCATTTACGAATTTACAACTGTGAATTCTATTCCACTTTTTCTCAACTGATATTCTAACTCCAAGCAGGATCTCTTATTCTATAGGACACTACCGATTAGCAACAAATATTCTTGTAGGTCTTCTGTGTCCTTTAATGTCTTTTTAGTTTCAGTAATTACTGGAACGTCAATATTTGCCAACACGACTTAGCTTTTCAACTCTGGTTTTTTGCATGAAAGTCACTTTATGTTACAGGTGGCTTGGTTTCCTGTATTTATTATGCTTAATCATTTGTTCTTCTCCGTGTTTTTGGTCCACTTAGTACTATCCTTCGCAGTTTTTTAGTCTTGAAGGAACACTGTAAGACGAGTCCCATGGCTAAGTTACGCGATAACGTCAATTTTATCAATAATTTCTTGAAAAACGTGTGCCGAATGAAAAAAGAATCTTCACCACTCTTATTACCTTCTTTAGAATGACTTGTTCTCTGAATGCTAAGAAGTCTTTTCTGGTTTTGGATTGCAGTCTTGTATGCAAGTGAAATGTTGTTGAGAAACGGTTCAGATAAGAAGTGGACAGATGCTTTTGGAATGTGGTCATGTAGGAGAGCCTCGAAGACTAGGCGGACAGAGCGGATCGCTAATGAGGAGGTGCTAAATTCGACAGGGGAGAAACGAAATTTATGCAGAACTTGAGTTAAAGAAGCGGCTGGTCGACAGGTTGCATCCTGAGGTATCAAGAAATGGTCAATTTGGTAATGAAATAAAGTTGTTGGTGGCGGTGGGGGGGGGGGGGGGGGGTGTCGGTGTAAAAATTTTCGAGGAAGGCCAAGCTTTGACTAGATTAAGCGGGTTAAAATGGATTCCAGTTGACAGTAGCTATGCTATGACAAAGACACCTGCATAAGTAAAACTAGCGTGGAGAGCTGCATCAAACCAGTCTTATTAAAACCAGTCTTAGTGCCGGTGCAATGTCTTCTTTCACGTTCGTAACCTCATCTTGTATCTTCACTAACTCAATTCTTTGACATGCTACTATTTTATCACATGACAGTGATTGTCTTAATTCTACGAGACATCTGACACAAATCGCCTAAGAAAAATGTCAACAAGAAATGGATAGTTCAACCAAAATTATCACGGAAATTAAACTTGCAAGCAATAACATTTTCAGGTGTTTATTCGAAATTCACAAGTCTGATAAATCAATCATAGAAGTTTGTAGCTATCAATAGCTAAGTATCCAGATACGTACGCGATCCAAAACCTCTCTTAAGACACAAGATCGAATTAAATACGTGGATACACGAAGTGAGTTACAATGAGTTGTACACAATTCGAATTTCATGCTTTATTTTCTGGATGTCGGAGACACAGACCTCAATGTTATACTTCAAAAACAAGAGTGGAGAAACAAAGGCATGATAAACATTTGTTACAAAAACGTGCTTCACATCATGTAATAAATTCAAAATGTTCAGCATGAAACCACAAAAAGCTGCTTTAAGAATAACAACTTTATTGACCAATACTTTCAAGCAATAGATCATCTTATGAGAGACAAATATTTAATGTGACAATTAAGGGAGAATGTTGTTAGTGGAGGATAGTGTACCCAGGAACACGTGATGTTTCCTGAACGGTATTACCGTCTACTGATTGATCTTAGTATCATATGAAGGAATGCACTCTAGAATTCGTCATAAGCGCTGTCAGGAATTTTATGCTGGTTTTGTTGTTGTGTGTTCTGCGCGACATATGTAAATATTACGAGCTCTACGTTTTTAAGTGCTGTATAATGTATTGTAGCTATTTAGAGGATGTTGTTAATTCTGCAGTTAGATAATTTTATGGTGAGTATAATGGTAATATTTCTAGAACTATTTATGTAATAAGTGGACAGTTATGGCATACTTCGTCGGTTTTGCACTAGCTTGTAGCTTGGATGAGAAGAAAGTAATTTTATCGTGGAACTTGTATTAACTGCGAATTTACTGAGTTTCTTTAATGTCTTAACAATTTTACCTGTCTTGAAAATGAAAATGTGTGTTATTTTTTAACAACATGTATTTCAAAATGTTTTGAACTTGTAACTGTTTTTTAATAATTTTGCTAAACTTGATTTCACCTGCTGATTGTTGGTGTGTAATAGATTAATAATGTAACAGATTAAAGACAGCATTGTCTGTACTAAAGTCAGCATTGACAACATGTTCTCCAGTGCAATACTTTTAAATCTGTGTAATACACTTCTTCCTAGGTACATGACCACGCTGTACCTAGGGACAATTTTTCACATTTGGAAAAAAACTTTTATTTTCCGGAGTAATATTCGTAATTTCAGAAAAAAATTGCAACACACGTAAATAGAATGCCATAATTTCAAAATGGAATAAGAAAATGTATCAAACTTCTACTACTGGGCTCGACATAAGCGAATCTGTGAAAAGTCTTTGAAGCTACAACACTCTTCCCTACTTGTACAGGAAGCTCCTTTGCATCAAACATAAACAGTCACCTTTACGGTGATTAAATATTCTCGGCCTATCAGTTGAGTGCCAACATCGCTCTGAAACAACTTATCAGCGAGTCTTCAATTCATCTTCAGATGAGTAGGAAACTGCTTCAAAACAACGCTGCTACATTGCTGACAACCTGAGAATATTTCACCTATAAAAATTCACCAAGAAAGCCTGCAGTCTCACAGAATCCACCTCACGAGTTTGCATTCGACAATTAATAATTCCAGTCCAAGTAATTACCGTACTGACGACTGATGTCGACCACAAAGTGTTCGCTTGATCTGTATCTATTCGATACTAATAACGAATCTGTAAAATCGTCATGTCTATCTGTTTGTCTCTTTGAACACACAAATCACTAATGTTAGTAGACGAATTTTCATCGGGTTTCATGGGGTTCATGCAACCGTAAAGTGTAACTTGGAGCAACGAACAGGTTTTATTTAATCAGAATCAGAATACGAAAGAAAAAAGGAGCGTAATTTAAGATTTTATCTAAAATCATCTGCTCAGCTTAGTAGATTGGAAGTTTAATCATTACAGTGTAGTGAACCAAAGAACCATCAGATGGTACCGTTAATTTTGCAGCTCACCAAAGAACCAGTACATGTAGCCATAAGTATTTTTGACAAGTGACAGATCTGTCTTCGGAAGCTTACATCAGTGACAGAACGGCCGCAATCATATATTTATGACTATATACCAACAGCTAGGATGTATGGATTTACAGATTCTACTTTATGTATTAAAAACTTAACGACATTGCTTTGCTTCTTTTGATAGGTTTTATTTACATTCTTTCCTAGGAAAAATGGATTTAAGTTTGCCTTTTGATCTGGGTTCTGCTCATTACATTTTGATTTCATTTTCTTATGAGTAAAATTGCCTAGAAAGCGGTTGAGTCTTTCTAAAGTCACCAGAATGGCTAAAAGACTCCCGGTGTCAAGAAACTGGTGAATATTGTGAGGTGACACTTGCCGCAGCTTGAGAACATAAGGCTTTAACTCACTCCTTGGAAACTCCTTCCGAAAGCGAGACGTGACATAAATTGATCAAGAGCGTCATGCAATATCTCACTACTCAGAATCTTTCGCTCATATAGGCATAAAGTTACATTTCCCCAAAGTAACATCACAGAAGCGGAAATTTTGACAGGGAAGTGGTGCAAGCAAGCGAGTTTTTATGCCCCGGGTCCGGCTTATTTCTAACAATCCAACATTTCGATGTACGGTTCCCAGTGAGCTAACGGAATGCAATGGTCATACATATAGCAGAAGGACAGACGCTCCAAATTGTGTGACCTTAGAGTCAGCTGATTTTTGCACGGACAGCTCAACGTGAAATTCATCTGATTGTGGCATTTTAGCCCAAGATATTTTGGTACGTGTGACACTTCCAACGGCGGAGGTTCACATTTTACAGATGTTTGACACAATAATAACATTAAAAATTTAAAACAAAACAGGACCGTTTATCGCGTCTGGAACAAGTTAAAAACACAGCAGAAAAAGATAAATACACTCTGTGCAATGGCTGACTCACTTGGTCAAACATCATGGTGGTCGTAAGCTGGGGTGATTGACGGTAAATCATAGAGTTGAACAGAAGTGATATCTGGCGCTCCGCAAGGCAATGTCATAGGCCCTCTGCTGTTCCTGATTTACATAAATGATCTACGGTATAATCTAAGCAGCCCCCTTAGATTGTTTGCAGTTGACGCTGTAATTTACCTTCTAGTAAAATCCTCAGACGATCAATTCCAATTACAAAATGATGTAGATAGAATTTGCCTATGGTGCGAAAATGAAAATTGGCACTGAACAAAGAAAAGTGCGAGGTCATCCATATGGGTACTAAAAGAAATCCGATAAATTTTGGATATACGATAAATAGCACAAATCTAAGGGCTGTCAATTCGACTAAATACCTAGGAATTACAATTACGAGCAACTTAAATTGGAAAGACCACATACATAATATTGTGGGGAAGGCGAAACAAAGACTGCGGTTTGTTGGTAGAACACTTAGAAGATGCGACAAACCCACTAAAGAGGGAGCCTACATTAAACGTGTACGTCCTCTGCTGGAATGTTGCTGCGCGGTGTGGGATCCTTACCAGGTAGGATTGACGGAGGACATCAAAAATCCTTACCAGGTAGGATTGACGGAGGACATCGAAAAAGTGCAAAGAAGGGCGGCTCGTTTCGTGTTATCGCGCAGTAGGGGTGAGAGTGTTACTAATATGATACGCGAGTTGCGGTGGCAGTCACTGAAACAAAGGCGGTTTTCTTTGCGGCGAGATCTATTTACGAAATGTCAATCACCAACTTTCGCTATCGAATGCTAAAATATTTTGTTAGCACCCACCTACGTAGGGAGAAATGATCATCACAATAAAATTAGAGAAATCAGAGCTCGAACGGAAAGATTTAGGTGTTTCTTTTTCCCACGCGCGATTCAAGAATGGAATGGTAGAGAAGTAGTATGAAAATGGTTCGATGAACCCTCTGCCAGGTATTTAAGTGTGAATTGCAGAGTAATTACGTAGATGTGGATGTACTTTACCAGGCACACTAGGAATGATGACGGTCAGCCACACTTCATAGCTGGTAGATGGAGACACATCTTGTACAGTCAACTACCCTTTGCAAACTTACAGAAATGTCTTTTCATAGGCATTCTAACAATACCACCACTTGCAAAGAAGGTTAGAAATCAGATGAATAATGTTGCTCACGCAGCATATGTACGCTTTATCGGGCAACAACAAAGTTATTGACGGTGGATGGTATCGTCAGAATGTAAATAATGAAGTCACTGTAAAAAAGTCATTAATTTTGGCACTTACATTGGATGGATTCCCACGTAGATTTCGTCGAAGTTGCCATGGCTCATCTTGTTGATTCTAGGGTGATTCCACTTTGACTGCTAGAAGGTCCAGAACTGTATTTTAGCAATATTTGAAGACCTAACAAATGCGTTTTTCAGGAAATTCTTAATGATCAAACAATCCCAGACCAGAACAATGATATGGTAGAAATAATTTTTGACTTGGTGTTCACGATCCACGTTTTTATTAAACTTCTTGTAAATTCACATATACTTTTTCTTAATTGTCACATCATCAAGAAAACAGTTTTTGTATCAATCTTCATATATTTAATTTCCACTTTAACCGAACACAAGAGTTGACTGTTCTTTTACAAAGCGAAATAACAACGTAGCTTCTGCAAAGTGAAACAAAGACTGCTCTGTGCGCATTCGTGCCAAAACGGTTACAAGTAAGTCAAAGATTATGACAGTCTTACAGAAATGAATACACACAAGAACCATATCATTGTAATATGTCGATACATCGGAGTACCTATACATTAATAAAACCAAATGTGAATATTGTCACAAAAATATGTCCGTTACTCCGCAGAAAAGTAGTACGATATTACTGGTATCGAGAACTGGGGTTGGAGTGCCATAATGGTCATGTAAATAAAAACCATTACAGCATGCAATGTCAACACTACCTTGTTTCCCCTCATCTTAAAAGTTTCTCATCCATCGTCGCTAATTTCGTCGTGTAGTTCCGAAAATAAGCAAACTGGCCGTTCACAGTAATATTGAAAACGTTGACAGTATATTCTTTGTTGGCTGCGGACCTCGTGGCTATCCCGCAGCGCTGGGACGTCAGAAGACGGAGTCCCAGAAACTCCAGAGACCTCTCCGGGTTTACTTTAGCACCAGGCGAGATGTGTAGCCGTCAGGAATTCTCGTCAGCGAGCAATGAGTATCTGAGAAAAATTTGAACACCGTAAGATACAAATTGGTGCTGCCCGCAAGTTGTGCCGTTGCCGTACAGTGAATATCGTCATCTGCTGTGTCTTAATACACTACTGGCCATTACAATTGCTACACGAAGAAGAAATGCAGATGAGAAACGGGTATTCATTGGACAAATATATTATACTAGAACTGACATGTGATTACATTTTCACGCAATTTGAGTGCTTAGATCCTGAGAAATCAGTATCCAGAACAACCACCTCTGGCCGTAATAACGGCCTTCATACGCGTGGGCATTGAGTCAAATAGAGCTTGGATGGCGTGTACAGGTGCAGCTGCCCATGCAGCTTTAACACGATACCAAAGATCATCAAGAGTAATGACTGGCGTAATTTGACGAGCCAGTTGCTCGGTCACCATTGATCAGACGTTTTCAATTGGTGAGAGATCTGGAGAATGTGCTGGCCAGTGCAGCAGTCGAACATTATCTGTATCCAGAAAGGCCCGTACAGGACCTGCAACATGCGGTCATGCATTATCCTGCTGAAATGTGGGGTTTGGCAGCGATCGAATGAAGGGTAGAGCCACGGGTCGTAACACATCTGAAATGTAATGTCCACTGTTCAAAGTGCCGTCAGCGCAAACAAGACGTGACCGAGACGTGTAACCAATGGCACCCTATACCATCACGCCGGGTGATACGCCAGTATGGCGATGACGAATACATGCTTCCTGTAGTGACTTGGCAAGACAGCCAAGCCACTCGGAGGTAGCCGAAAGGCACGCGTTTACCTCACGCAGACTGGCGTGAGGTCTGGAACAGTTAAGGGAATTAATAGTAGCAAATAAAGTACGTAGTTGAAGTAATAGTTAACTTTAATCCACAATTGGTGTACATCGCTCTTTACGGTACATGTTTTACAATCTCAATATAAACTGGTAATGGCGCCTTGCTAGGTCGTAGCAAATGACGTAGCTGAAGGCTAAGCTAACTATCGTCTCGGCAAATGAGAGCGTATTTGTCAGTGTAGCATCGCTAGCAAAGTCTGCTGTACAACTGGGGCGAGTGCTAGGACGTCTCTCTAGACCTGCCGTGTGGCGGCGCTCGGTCTGCAATCACTGACAGTGGTGACACGCGGGTCCGACGTATACTAGCGGATCGTGGCCGATTTAAAGGCTACCACCTAGCAAGTGTGGTGTCTGGCGGTGACACCACACTTCCATTGTGACTTCACAGCGATGTCGCCAAACACGGATGCGACCATCATGATGCTGTAAACAGAACCTGGATTCATCCGAAAAAATGACGTTTTGCCATTCGTGCACCCAGGTTCGTCGTTGAGTACACTATCGCTCGCGCTCCTGTCTGCGATGCAGCGTCAAGGGTAACCGCAGCCATGGGCTCAGAGCTGATAGTGCGTGCTGCTGCGAACGTCGTCGAACTGTTCGTGCAGATGGTTGTTGTCTTGCAAACGTCCCCATCTGTTGACTCAGGGATCGAGATGTGGCTGCATGATCCGTTTCAGCCATGCGAATAAGATGCCTGTCACCTCGACAGCTAGTGATACGAGGCTGTTGGGATCCAGCACGGCGTTCCGTAATACCTTCCTGAACCCACCGATTCCATATTCTGCTAACAGTCATTGTATCTCGACCAACGCGAGCAGCAATGTCGCGATACGATAAACCGCAATCGCGATAGACTACAATCCGACCTTTATCAAAGTCGGAAACGTGATGGTACGCGTTTCTCGTCCTTACACGAGGCATCACAACACCGTTTCACCAGGCAACGCCGGTCAACTGCTGTTTGTGTATGAGAAATCGGATGGAAACTTTCCTCATGTCAGCAAGTTGTAGTTGTCGCCACCGGCGCCAACCTTGTGTGAATGCTCTGAAAAGCTAATCATTGGTATATCACAGCATCTTCTTCCTGTCGGTTAAATTTCGCGTCTGTAGCACGTCATCTTCGTGGTGTAGCAATTTTAATGGCCAGTAGTGTAGAATATTTATAGCGTCCACGTGTGTCCCTAAGCTAATACCCGTTCGTGAATGCCCGCATCCTTTCAGCCGACCGGTGTCAGAAGCTGGACAGACGTCGACCGCTCTGGCCGGCCACCGCGTTATGAAGACACCGGAGCGGCAGTCTTCCGCCGCACGGCCGTCGCGTGACCGCACGCTACGCCTCGCGGCCGGCCCACATTTCACAGGCGGGCTCCCCGCGGGATCAGTCAGATAAATATCCGTACCGCCTGCCGGCCACCTCATTAGAATAATACGCTGCGTCGATAATTCGTGGTCGCCACGCTCGCGTTCCCGCAGCTACGGACCCCGCATTAGTCCTCGTATACATTAAGGTCCGCTTCGTTTCTTGGGCGCTCTTCTGCGCCATAAATATTGCGTTTTTATCATTCTTTTGACGAAATAAAGAAAAAAGAGAGTTATCTCTAGCAGGTGGTCGCGTGCGTGCTTAGATCTGCTTAAGTGATTGTAGCGCCATGCTGGTGCGCCCAGGCCAGCGGGGGTTGTCTCTGACTGTGGAAACCTTCGTGTGAACGCAAATTAGATCGCTTACAACCATGGAGAATCGTTGCTTAATGAGGCTATTTTTTTCCCTCCGAAGAAATTTCGACTTACTGGCTTGGAAACTAAATAGCCTGCGGAAAGGGGGAAATTTAGTGCGTTCGCGATGTCATAAAGTGGAAGAGAAGCGCAACTTATTAAGAAAAAATTTCTTGAAATCCTATTACGTAGGCAGGCTTAATGTATGTCTTGCTTCTTCTCCAAGGTAAAATGATAACACTTACGGGAACTAAGAAAGCTGTAGGCAGACGATTGGGCCTACAGGATTATTATCAAGCACAGTAGCAGCGAGTTCTTTAGTGGTCATCTTACTGGAAAACTGCTATTAGACCTGGACTGACGAAAATCAGACTTCCGTCTGGCAACTTGTGCTAAGTCTTCTGTGGTTTTGCTAGTTCACTCACGGTAAAAGAACGGACCCGGGAAATTACGGACCAGTACCCTTAACGCCGATTTGCTACAGAGTTCTAGAACACAGTCTGAGTTCGAATACAACAAACTTCCTAGAGACCGAAAAGTCTACGAATCAGGACGGTTTTAGAAAGTATCTTTCGTGTGAAACTCATCTTGTCCTTTTCTCACATGATATACTGCGAACTATGGCTGAACATGATGGCGATGATGAGGTCCCATACACCGAGGAGCGTAGGGGACGATGCGGGAGACCCGACCCACTCCACTAGGAAAAGCCCTAGTGGAGGTGGTTTACCATTGCCTTGTTCCGACCGTAAAGGCGATGAATGATGATGATGAGGCAAGAAAAACCCTGACCCCGCCGTGAATCGAACCCGGGACCCTGTGCTCGGTAATCGAGAACGCTACGGCAAGACCACGAGTTGCGGACATGGGTGTATAACAACAGGCAGATTCCATATTTCTCGATTTCCGGAAAACATTTGCCAAGGTGCCCTACTGCAGACTGTTAACGAAAGTACTGAGATAGGGAAGAGGTTCCCAGGTATGTGAATGGGCCGAAGTAACAGATGGTGAGTGTTCATCAGAGACAAGGGAGACAAGGGTATCGTCGGGACTGCCCCAGGTAAGTGTGATAGGACTGCTATTATGAGGCAATACTGACCTTACGACTTATATTAGAAGAAAGATTAAGGAAAGACAAACCTACGTTTCTAGCATTTGTAGACTTAGAGAAAGGTTTTGACAATGTTGACTGGAATACTCTCTTTGAAATTCTGAAGGTGGCAGGGGTAAAATACAGGGAGCGAAAGGCTATTTACAATTTGTACACAAACCGGATGGCAGTTACAAGAGTCGAGGGGCATGAAAGGGAAGCAGCGGTTGGGAAGGGAGTGAGACAGGGCTGTAGCCGCTCTCCGATGTTATTCAGTCTGTATATTGAGCAAGCAGTAAAGGAAACAAAAGAAAAATTCGGAGTAGTTATTAAAAGCCATGGAGAAGAAATAATAACTTTGAGGTTCGCCGATGACATTGTAATTCTGTCAGAGACAGCAAAGGACTTGGAAGAGCAATTGAACGAAGTGGATACTGTCTTGAATGGAGGATATAAGATGAACGTCAACAAAAGCAAAACGAGAATAATGGAATGTAGTCGAATTAAGTCGGTTGATGCTGAGGGAATTAGATTAGAATAATGAGACACTTAAAGTAGTAAATGAGTTTTGCTATTTGGGGAGCAAAATAATTGATGATGGTTGAAGTAGAGAGGATATAAAATGTAGACTGGCAATGGCAAGGAAAGTGTGTCTGAAGAAGAGAAATTTGTTAACATCGAGTATAGATTTAAGTGTCAGGAAGTCGTTTCTGAAAGTATTTGCATGGAGTGTAGCCATGTATGGATGTGAAACATGGACGATAAATGGTTTGGACAAGAAGAGAATAGAAGCTTTTGAAATGTGGTGTTACAGAAGAATGCTGAAGGTTAGATGGGTAGATCACATAACTAATGAGGAGGTACTGAATAGAAGTGGGGAGAAGAGAAGTTTGTGGCACAACTTGACCAGAAGAAGGGATCAGTTGGTAGGACATGTTCTGAGGCTCAAGGGATCACCCATTTAGTATTGGAGGGCAGCGTGGAGGGTAAACATCGTAGAGGGAGACTAAGAGATGAATACAATAAACAGATTCAGAAGGATGTAGGCTGCAGTAGGTACTGGGAGATGAAGAAGCTTGCACAGGATAGAGTAGCATGGAGAGCTGCATCAAATCAATCTCAGGACTGAAGACCACAACAACAACAACAACAACAACAACTATCACGGGTAAGTAAAGAAATATTTCAGCATTTAAATCAATACACTGCATAAAGAAGTAAAAACTGCAAAATCATCATCATTATCAATATAATACTAGCAGAGTAACCTGTTGTTGCCCATGTCTTTTTATAGATGTGCCCCCACGCCGTTGGCACACTGCGCCTGGCTCTGTGCTTAATGTTTATGACATAATGCCTCTTGAACTCGACCAGCATGATTTAGGTTGTCTGTGATTTCCCTAAATCGCTTCAGGCAAATGCTGGGATGGTCCTTTGAAAGGGCACGGCCGACTTCCTTCCCCATCCTTCCCTTACCCGATGGGACCGATGACCTCGCTGTTTGGTCCTCTTCCCCAAAC
Source organism: Schistocerca americana (assembly GCF_021461395.2). Taxonomy (NCBI): domain Eukaryota; kingdom Metazoa; phylum Arthropoda; class Insecta; order Orthoptera; family Acrididae; genus Schistocerca; species Schistocerca americana. The sequence continues at coordinate 571,882,991 of NC_060123.1, forward strand.
CCAGCCAACCAACTTCCTGAACTATGTGTCGCATATGATACAATATTGTAGGTATATTCAGCGACACATGTGGATACTGTGTCCAAATTGTGTTGCGAATGAAAGTAGTAGCAACGAAGTGATAAATTTAAACGTCATGCGCGATACTGCAGTTTCTGACGCATCTCACTCCTTATGACTGCATACAGTGTGTGATAATAAGTATCTGGACACCCCCAAAAACATACGTTTTTCATATTAGGTGCATTATGCTGCCACCTACTCCCAAGTACTCCATATCAGCGACCTCAGTAGTCATTAGACATCGTGAGAGAGCAGACTGGGGCGCTCCGCGGAACTCACGGACTTCGAACGTGGGTAGATGATGGGTGTCACTTGTCATACATCTGTAAGCGAGATTTCCACACTCCTAAACATCCATAAGTCAACTGTTTCAGATGTGACAGTTAAGTGGAAACGTGAAGGGTCACGTACAGCACAAAAGCGTACAGGTCGACATCGATTGTTCACTGACAGAGACGGCCGACAATTGAAAAGGGTCGTAATATGTAATAGGCAGACGTTTATACAGACCATCACACAGAAATTCCAAACGGCATCAGGATCTATTGCAAGTACTATGACAGTCGTACGGGAGGTAAGAAAGCTTGGATTTCGTGGTCAAACGGCTGCCCATACGTCACAAATCACGCTTGTAAATGCCAAACGACGCCTCGCTTCGTGTAACGAACGTAAATATTGGATGACTGAACAGTGGAAAAACGTTGTGTGGAATGGCGAATCACGGTACACAATGTGGCGATCCGATGGCAGGGTGTGGGTATGGCGAATGCCCGGTGAACGTCGTCTGCCAGCGTGTGTAGTGCCAACAGTAAAATTCGGAGGTGGTGGTGTTGTGGTGTGGTCGTGTTTTTCATGGAGGGGGCTTGCATCCTTTGTTGTTTTGCGTGGCACTATCACAGTACAGGCCTACATTGATGTTTTAAGCACCTTCTTGCTTCCCACTGTTGAAGAGCAATTCGGGGATGGCGATTGCATCTTTCAAAACGATCTAGCACCTGTCTTAATGCACGGCCTGTGGCGGAGTGGTTACAGGACAATAACATTCCTGCGATGTACTGGCCTGCAAAGAGTCCTACCTTGAATCCTATAGAACACCTTTGGGATGTTTTGGAACACCGACTTCGTGCCAGGCCTCACCGACCGACATCGATACCTCTCCTCAGTGCAGCACTCCGTGAAGAATGGGCTACCATTCCCCAAGAAACCTTCCAGCACCTGACTGAATGTATGCCAGCGGCAAAGAAGCTGTCATCAGAGCTAAGGGTGAGCCAACACCATATTGAATTCCAGCATTACCGATGGAGGGCGCCACGAACTTGTAAGTCATTTTCAGCCAGGTATGCGGATAGTTTTGATCACATAGCGTATCTCGTGAACTACGTGCCGTACAATGACATAGTTTTGCAGGGAAGTTCAGTGTTACGCGTGGGTACTGCATGAAAAAATATGTCGCGAATACAACGTAGCCTGTTTGTATGTCGGCAGCGCTATAGACTGTTAAAATCGCTGACAGCGCTCTGCGCCCTCGGCAAGAGATTCTGTGGTTGGACGGACTAGAAGTTAAGGAATGGATAGAGAAGTGTATAGACATGTTTTTCTTAGTGAAGACTTTGTGATGGTAGGACACGAAATGCAGTGAGATGAAATATAACAAAATATGGAAGGAAAGGTATGGTAATGTATGTATGGTTGATAACGCTTGGGTAGTGGAATTATTGACAACTATATAATTTTTGGAACAGAATGTCACATGAATAAAGTAAAGTTTCCTAAATACATTGTTTGCACTTCAACAAAATCTTTATTTTGCTAACCATATGCCTCCTAGTAGTTACCGTCTATAGTAGTTACAATCCTTTTATTTGGCTGGCAGTTGTTGCTGCTTGTTGTAATTGCTGTTGTTCGTGTTATGACGATTTTCTGTGAGGTAAGTGAGTTATGAAAAATAATGGGGTTTCCACTGTCTGTATTCGTGATTGAAATGAGTTTAGGCAGTCAACAGAACTGGAGGTAGTTTCGTATTATTTTAATTTCATATTTTTTGGGTTTCTATTATTATTAGGATTTCTTGTAATTCAGGGCCATTCTTTTATCTTAATTACTGGATCATGTTGTCAATCTACAGCAGTCAGATTGCGTTGGGCTTGTGTATTGTGAGTAATAAATGAATAGGATAAGTTTATCAGAGAAAATTCTGTACGTCAGTGTTTTATGAAAAAGTAATTAGTTAGTTTCAACAGTTGATAGTAACGAAGTAATGAATAATAGCTTCATACCTTTCGCATGGACAGCGGAAAAGCAGTTAGCGATAAACTTTTTCCCTTTCATTTTTTTCAGGGTTTGTCAGCAAGAAATTTTTTTGTGAAGGTTTGAAATTATGTGTAAAGGTTGTTACAAGCCGCCAAGTACTCTCTCTCTCTCTCTCTCTCTCTCTCTCTCTCTCTCTCTCTCTCTCTCTCTTAAATACTAGGTGAATAAAGTCTCGGAATTCACGCATCGCTGGCTACGTTTCTTTTTCTCCCACATCCCCTCCTCTTTGATGGGTGGATGGTTCTTACCTCCAAAGTGATTGTTGCTTGATAGTAAGGTATTTGTATAGCAAGTTTGGTTGAAATCCCTCCCGTGGTGTAGGAGTAGTGGAGCATTGATACACACATAGACACATAACACATCCGTTTTTTAATATATATGGATATAATTAAAATTTCTCATTACATCTTCTTTCTATATTCCCATCATCCTTTTTTTTCAGTGGATATTAGAACAGCCCCAAGCACAGATTATCTTCTACATACGATTTTTCTTAATACAAACTAGTAGAATATGTGTTTCGAAATTTGTTTGTGTTTCACCGGTCGTGTGTGTAGCATAAACACATTAAAATATTTTCTTATTCTCGTTACTTTAGATATGTTTCACTAGAAAGAGCAATACTGTTTTTGTTATAAAATTCAGACGACTGTGGTATTTACAAATCTATAAACGACCAGCATGTAGTCAGACGCTTCAACAGATCATGTATATGCAGTCTATAAAATGACTCGTTCAACATCACTTCGTATAGTATTTAAAATGACCTATTGAAAATTGGTTTGACTAACAAAAAAGAATGGATTTCTATCCCAGGTTTGGTCAGATTCTCGATGAAGGTTATTGGCTACGGCAGCCAAAAATCCGGTCGTATCAAAAATGCGTGATAAGGGAGGGAGGGCACCGCATCTTGTTACTCTGGGTGTGGGAAGTAACTCTAAACTGCGTAAGACGAGGTAGTTGTTAGCAGTGAGAGACTGCGTAAGAGAAGGGAAAGTGTTGCTTAAAAAATGTTTCCTTCGCAATATTTTCAGCGATGTCTGGCCTGAAGGGGATTAGTAGGAAAACGAATAACTCCCGGGCCATTTTAATATGTCAATAAGTTTAAATTATTTACACCATAGCGAAAAATTCGCTCTGAAATCAACCGCTAGGCATTACTACTACACATCTTTTCTATTTCTACACGATATTGTAGGACTGTTGGTCTGGTACAGATTTCAGGAAAACTTCTGTGAAGTTTAGACTGAAAGAGAAAGTAAATGCATAACTGGAGCTGCGAGAAAGTGTCGTTAGAATAACTCAGTATATGAGAGCAATGTCCACGAACGACGAAACTCAAGTTTACGGGTTCCGGTCCAGGGCTGGCATACAGTTTCAAAAGGATATGAAATTTGGAAACTGCTCACGCTGCGCGGCAGAGTGGGAAATTCCTTCCGGAATCGAACAATTACCACAGTATGTGAAGGGGAACGACAATTTTGTGTTATTAATAAATTGTAATGGAAGGTAATAGAAGACAGTGTTACTGGAAAATACTGACAGAGACGAACATTTTTAAGCAGTATTACGGGAGTTTTCAATTGCTTGCTTGCATAGTTTCTTCCAGACTCACTAACGAGGAACTTATATTCGTAAACAACCGAGAGAAACAGGAAATTACCAACTGAAATACGACATTATCAGATGGAGGTTTGGGAACGTACTATTGGATTCAAATATACTTCTAAGACGATATGGAGTGATATAATAACCAAGTAGTAATGAGCAGTAGGGTTAGTAGGAAAGCAGGGAGAGAAAGCAGCACCGGAAGAAATGCAACATTGACAAATAAATGAAGATAATGTGAAACTCCTCAGGAGTAGAGGCGGTTCGGTAGGCAAAATGACGAAGGACAGTTTAGTCAAGGCCGTGTGTAATACTAAAAACAGGAGAAAGAAATTAAAACTGCACAGGTCGTTATAGGTACAATTAAAGAAAGACAAAAACCATGGAGAAATCGAGTATACTCCATCCGGCCAACAAAGGATAGAACTTTAGGAATGAAAATGTTGAAATCGGAAACTAGCAGAAACCAGGTGGGTTAACGTAATGGTCTCGTATTCGGAAGGAGAAGCGTAGTCAACCAGATTTATATTTTCTGTGGTTTCCCTAATATTCGTAAAGCGGAACCCGGCACAACTCTTTTGAAAAGAACACAGCAGATTCCCTTCCTCATCCTTGTCCTTTACGGGTCCACGCGGCTGTCTCAGATGAATGATGTCCACAACTACATAAATACTACGGAAGACACTCTACTGAAAATAGCGATGACTGCGCATTATCCGTCTATTATATAAATGAAAATTAAAAATAATGTTTGAGGTTTCAAGGTATGTACATAACTCAAGAGGAAAAACATCTGGTTATAGCATAAATGAAAAGATAAACCACTTTTTTCCTGTTGAAGTTGTAATTGTTAACATTCAAATTCATAATATGTAGATTTCTCGACAGCTTCACTTCTCTTGCCAAAATATTAAGAATATTACACAGGGTCTGATCGTTGACTTCGATTTGAAAGCAGGTTTTCTACCACTAGCCCAAGCTCCAGTTGCCAACATATTTTCTCCTCAAGTACGTCTATAACTGAAGAAAATTCTTCGATTTCTCGAAAACACCTAGCCTGTGAACTTTATAACATAAAATTTTGTTACTTTCGGTCGTTCTCAGACGCCATCTATTCCGAAACGAATTTTGCATCCTGACATTTCCCCTGTGTTTTCTAGAAAACGAAAGTGTGGTTACCTAAACCAGTCAACAGAAGTTATTGTAAATAACTTCCGACTAGTTTGTCGAAGCTCGTCGCAATCGGTGGATATACGGTGTCTGGCCTCTCATTCTTAGAAATAAAAATAAACAAACAAATAAATAAATAAAGGGAAAACTAATCTCTCAAAATAAAAATAAGTGCACGAACAACAGACAACAATGCTGATACGCCAGACGATAAAAAATGAAATGTCGTGTGACTAGGGCCTCCCGTCGGGTAGACCGTTCGCCTGGTGCAAGTCTTTCGATTTGACGCCACTTCAGTGACCTGCGCGTCTATGGGGATGAAATGATGATGACTAGGACAACACAACACCCAGTCCTTGAGCGGAGAAAATCTCCTACTCAGCCGGAAATCGAACCCTGTAGCCCTTCTAATTCCGTCTGGTAATATTTCCGCAATGCTTTGAAGATGAGTTGACTATAAAGAATAGCCTTCGAAGTACAGAACTTGCCTGTAAGATAAACAAAACGAATACTCAAAAAATGATGCAGAGTCGACTGGGGAATAGCGACTTTTTAAAAGAAGAAAATTCTGCAAGCCGTAGAAAAGCAAGAAATGAAATTATTGGCGTATATTAACAGTAATTTTATGCGAAATGACAGTATCTAGAGCGAGTGACGGAGATTCGTTTAATTAATTAATTCACGATGAGATAGTGAAAACGATGAAGTCAACTTGTGCGCTGTGCAATGATTAAACTTCGTCCGACATCTAACATAGAGACAAAAATAGACACTAAAGCTTCGTTATTCACGTGTTTACCTTAATAGTAGGAACTTCTTCTTTTTTTCTACATGCTCCACATGTTTTCACACTGCTGAACATCATTACTTTCTTCGTGGCGCTGTGAGACGGTTCCATTAAATAGAAAGAAATGGACTGCTAATGAAAATGTCGCTTAAGCCGATACTAGATATGTAGATATGTAACTTAATTACCACCTATGTTGTCAGAGGCAGATTTGTCTTGTGTAAACAGAAATAAAGGTCGCCTCCTGGCACGAAAAAAAAGAACGTATTTTGGAACAGATCATTTTGTAACGGTTGGTCTCGCGTGTATTACTAACGTAAGAGTAAAAACGTTTATGGTAATCATTTTTTATGGTCATTCTGTTAATCCGACAATTGAAACGGAACGTAAATATGTTAAATCGTTTCATTGTTAAACGATGGTCGCACATATGATCTCTTCAATTATGGTTACAAAAGATTTGAAGTGTGCAAAATATAAGTTTTAGTTACATGTTATGTGGAAAAGATTCGCAACAGTCTCACGCAGTATGGATAAGTGAGAACTTATTTTCTTATCTCCTTTTATCTTTTTTAAAGGATTTAAAAAAATTGTATTTAGACATTATTTAAGCATTTCGCATTCATTGACAAGTATGTATTTCGCCGATATTCAATAGTTTTCCTCTGCCTACCAACTCACTATTGTCTCATATCCCTCTATTGTTTCAATTGATTGGTCATTTGTTGTTGTGGTTGGTATTCTGAATGTTGTGCAATAACGAAAAAATTCTAACCAACTAGACTTGATACCTCATCATCACCAGCAACTCCAGTAGCCATTTGACGTTTACAGCGACTTAAAGACCTCTTCTGGACCCGTCCGTGCAGTGTGGTTTTCAGATTTAACCACTATCGTTCTTATACATATTTTCTAATATAATGTACTGAACACCTACAACATAGTGGCACCATCTGTAGGAATCCAGCAAACCCCGGACTCTCTACCGAGTATTTGCAAGGATATAAGTCCTGGCGATATCCATTTTATTTTCGTTACAGTCATTATTAACATCTTCCCTGATTTTTTTTTCCAGCCTCGCCTGGTAAATCACAACATATATCCCATTGTTAGCTGAGCAGTCTCAGTTTTTGAAAGGGCTTTCGCAATTTGTTTTTAATAAAACCACATAGTTACTTAATTTCTTTCTTTCTTTCTTTCTTTCTTTCTTAAGCCGTTTCGGCTACTGTCATAATGAGATAGAATCCTTGAACTTCGAAAACAATGGTCAGGGTCGGTATCAAAAACCTATGCCTACTGTTTTGATTGATATAAGTTCAGTTAACTAAGCTGACACCTCGATTACGTGTAGGTTTTTGCTACTCACACTGAACCTTTATTTTGAAAGGTCTGAGGTTTGATCTGATAATTGCAGCAGCCGAAACAACATGATAAATAAGATAAGTAATCTAGACCGTTTTATTCACAAAATATTCCCAGTGGTCGCGGAGTCATACAGGAAAATTGATTTCCTGTATTAATAGGTTTTCGCAATAACAGTCTATGTGTCACTGCCATAACTCAGACCTGGACATAAACTCTAAATATAACATATCAGTTTCAGACACTTTGGAAGCTTAATCTGGAAAACTGTATTTAGTTTACCCAACGAGCTCAAGGTTCATTACTTTTAATTTCCATGCGGTCATTGCCTTTAATTTCATCTACCGATTCTATTACGTCTGAAACGTCCCCTTTTGAAAAATTATATACGTGACTGTGCTTAAACTGACACACAATGTTTTTAGCGCAACACAATCTGACTTTCAATAATCCCTACAAAAGAATGGCCCTGACTAACATTAACCTATACCTTTCACAAATCACTTACCTCACAAAAATCTTCGTTACTCGAACTACTGCAATATAGCGAGAGCCACTACTGCCAGCTAAATAAAATATTCAAACTACTGAAGGCACTAACTACTGATAGGCATAGTTAGCAAATGAAAGATTTTGATGGAGAACAAATGATGTATTTACCTTAATAGTCATAATATATATAGCGGTTCATGACATCCAGTCTTACAAATTTCAAAACTCTGCCATCTCTCTCCCCACATCCACCACTGCTGGCGGCTCACCTCCAACTGCGCAACGCTATGCGCTGTTAACATCCAGCTGCCCAACACTACAATGGCAGACAACAACGCAAACTAGCCACAGACTGCACACAGCACAGCCAGTGATTTTCATACAGAGCGCTACGTGGCGTTACCAATAAGAAAACCTAAACAGCCTACTTACACTTCACTGTTACTTAGCAAAACCTTTTTATGTGTTTTTTGCATATACATTTTTCTTTCGTTTTGGCTAATTAGGGACCAAGTGACAATTTCAGTTCCTCCTAATTTGCTCTTTTCTTTTCCTCCAGTAGTCTTTTCATCTGTTTACTATGTATCTCTTTCTTTCTTCAGCTGGCTGCTGACCGGGCTAACTTATTACACTGCAGTTCTGGAACCTCACTGTCGAACAAGTAAACACCTTACATAATGTTGCGTGATTAGAGTACATTAGAGATTAGATACCTACGTCAACGTTCTCAATCCTCTAGCTGTAAGGTTGCAGAGATCGCGAGCTACTTCATGTCTCTATAATCGGAAGCATATCTTGTGACATTCATAAATGGTTTGTAACATTTGTTTCTGGTTGTACAAGATTGTATTTAACAAGTAACTTCGCAGGCAATTAGCTGAGGTGAACAAAAGCTTCTGATACAACGTGATTCGACTACTTACTTTTAATGATAAAAATATGGAAATATAGACGCTCTTGGAGAAACTAAGATTCCTCCACTATCACATCAAGGGCGTAGAGAATTTTATTTGAGTAACTACAGCCCAACATAACTAAACCTGCACTGGTATTTTCTTATGTGTGCAATACACGAAACGAAAACTAATAGGAAAATTGTTGCCGCTAAAACACACTGAAGTATTTTCGGAATACTGAGAAACCCATTCATTTCTACTGTTCGCAGAGCCGCCTGTACGAGAGGTTTATGAAGTCCATCCTCGCAGCTGTCGTAATAGAAGTCGGCACTCAGTAAGGGACAGTATATTCAACGTGGATCAGAAATACAACAATGTTCTATCACTTGACTCGAAAATCTAATTCGTCGAAATGGATGTAAGAAACCTACTAGATCAATGAGATAACATCTCTGTCTGGTGTCGAGATCAATGAATTTCAATTTTGTTCTGTTACTACATATTCCATAATATGGCATGAAAATTATAAACGTGATCTTCGGAATAGTTTTATTTACACGTCTTTTAACGGAAAACGCGTGTGTTTCGCATAAGCACGTAAGCTAAAATACCACGCCGCAGCCACTAAATTCTTTGTTTTGTGGAGGTTTACATTCATTATCCGTCTTCAGTTTTGACAGTTAATTGATGGATAGCCGAATTCATATTTATCTTATTTATTTATCGTATGGAGACCGAGATGAATACACTAACCAGATTCAGAAGGATGTAGGTTGCAGTAAGTACTGGGAGATTAAGAAGCTTGCACAGGATAGAGTAGCATGGAGAGCTGCATCAAACCAGTCTCAGGACTGAAGAACACAACAACAACAACATGGCATTATTACCAACCAGAGTAATGACGAAAAACAAAGAATAACATTCATAAAGAAGCATCTAGGAATTTCTACAAAAAAAGGCGTCTGTCTAAAACTTTGAAGATACAGCACTACAACACAGTAGTAAAACCAGAATGTCTTTATGCAAGTGAATGTTTAGTACTGAACTACAAATTACACAAACTTGGAAGTCCTAGAAATAAAAATCATTCGAATAACACTTGGACCACCAAAAAATATGGAAATTAAGACGCAATGAAGAAGTTAATCGCAACATAGAAAACGTGAATGAAACACTACGAAAGAGGCGACTGCTATTTTTTGGACACTTATACAGAATGAACAGCAACGGGTTAACCAAACAGATTTTTAAATATCTTAGAGACAAGAAGTCAACAATAGCCTGAATACAGGAAGTTAGGAAAGATTTGGAAAGAAACAACATAAGTCAAAAAGATGCAACAGAAAGAGAGAGTTTCAAGAGGAAAGTGTTAAAAATGGAAGAATTACAAGGCAAGAGGGTGAAGAAGACAGGGTCAAAATGGTCAGTGGAGAGAAAATGGATACATAGTGGAAAGATGAAAGAATACTGGAGGAAAAAGAAAGAAAAACAAAGAAGGAAACATTGAAATTGGTATGTGGTTCTTAGATGACCCAAACGAAAAAAGAAAGAAGAAGAAGAAAGAAACATCTAGGTTACAAATCTAGTTGATTAAACTATAATTTGTATTTAGGAAATCTTCAAATTATCCCTTGTAGGCTCTTAGTGAACACATCTACACTATACCCTCGACCGTCTGTCATTCCGTTTCACAGTCGCACTTCGGAGACGTGTTTAGTTTCCATTTATACAACAAGTCAGCACACTGGTCATAATTGGTTCTATTTTGGTTTAGGATATACCCAGGATTTTCTTGAGAGATTAAAGCCAACCTCCTTTTTTTTCAGAGATTCAACGGAATATCTTGAGCTCCTCAGTCACAGTATCTTTTCAGACCTTCTTACAGTATTGCTCAGTACCATAGTTTCTATTTTCTAAGCATGTAGGTTCAGCAAATGGTGGTTTTGTAGAACGGAATGGTTTAGTACTTATATAATCAGAGAACGATAGAAAATGAAGTTGTTGATTGTTTTGTATTTTTCTACTTTCTCTTAGAAATGCTTAAGCTTCCCATTTGTGGTGCAGATATGTGACTTAGGATTGGTAACAATGAGAGGGGAGTTCTCTTAATCGCGCGTAAAATCATTCATATTGTCTAATTTATTTCGACGTTTATTTTCTTGGTATGAAGGCGATTAAGCCAGACGTTACAGCAGTATTCTGCTACTGAATGAACCAGAGCAGCAGAAGTTGTTTGTAACGTAGATGCTGAAGAACTCCCTGTTGAGCCACACTGCTTCTAGTTTTGCAGCTGTCTTCGTCACGTGTTCCTTATAGCTTAACGCCCTCTCTAAAGTGTCTTTTAGATTCTTCAGTGTTTTATTGTGAGCTAAGATGGCTGTGTTTAACAAACTTCTGAGTTCTATGTTTGCAAGTTTATTGTTCGCACGAAATCATGACACGTCTGTCTTAGGTGAGCTGGGCTGGCACCTCCATTTGCTAAAATAGTTTCCCGCTGCAACCGAACCATTTGTTACATCATCCTCCGTTTTCCGTCTTGTGCAGCAAGTGCCTAATTTTAAAGACGTTGTTGCAGGCATATTAGCAATATGCGTGCTACAGAGAAGAGGAGCTAAAGCGGAGCCTTGAGGAACAGCATTATTTAATTTCATTTGCTTGCTCCATATATTCTCAATAATAACTTGGAATGTTCTACTGCTGAGCGTACTTTCTAGCAGCCTTGCAATCACACGAAAGAGAATAATGCAAAGAAACTTGTATATTAATCCTTGTCTTCACACAGCATTATACGCTGCTGTTAAATCTGAAAATACCGCAGATGATATCAGTATCCTTTCAAATCCATCTTGAGTATAAGTAGTTAAAGATAAAGTGTGGTTTGAGCAGCTTCTGTGTGGTCGGAAACCGGCTTTTTCAGATGTAACTGATTCCAGGATGTTCTACGCAGTCCTGTCGAGGGTGACTCTTTCTAGTAATTTACAGATTGTGCTAAATAGGGCAATTGGGTGATAGCTTTGAGATTTATGTATTTCTTTCTTAGGTTTTAATATTTTTATAATTTTTGACTTTTTCTCGTTTTCCGTTATTAGTATACTGGAAAAGAAACTAGCGAACCATTTCTTTGAGTACTTCCCACATCAATGAAAGTGCTGTGAATGAATGAGATCAAACACAGGATCCTTACCGACCTTCATGAAGTTTTCTCGTTTTCCGTTATTAGTATACTGGAAAAGAAACTAGCGAACCATTTCTTTGAGTACTTCCCACATCAATGAAAGTGCTGTGAATGAATGAGATCAAACACAGGATCCTTACCGACCTTCATTTTCTATACATCCAGAGTAGCTTCTTCGACCATGAAAGGATAAGAATGTAATGACAATTCATAAGATGTTATTTTCTAGTCATCTGAGTTCTCTTTAAATTGCAGCAGCATGACGACAGCATATATGTGGGGCTCTTGTATTAACTGTGCGCACAACAGTCACATTAGGAGACACGGGCTTCTTGTCCTGAAGTAATTTGCTGAGGTCTCATAAGCTTTCGCAAAACAGTCCAAGTTTGCTGCTTGATTTTGTGACATTGTTCTTCTCACCCAAATCTTGGTGCACTCAAGCTGTTCAAAAATTCATTTCCTACCTCTCTGTCACCAGCATCTGTGAATTTATTTTGAAGCTGTGCAGGCTCTTCGTACCTTCCAGTTATGTACTCTTTCCTTTGTGGATCTAACAACAACACCAATGAATCGTTGTTAAATCTTAACCAGGGGACACGTGTGAAGCTTCTACAGTTTTACAATTTTCAATAATGATTGTGTTTTGAATGAGTTAGTTATTAGGGTAAGCAGCCTTTCTCTCAGAGCAAGTGTTTGAGCAGCAGCCACTCTTTTGGGGTTACGCTTCTTAGTGACAGCTTCTAATGTGTTTTACCTAGGCATCGTAAACCTTCTTGGTCACAAAAATTAATAGTTAATTAGCAAAATCAAACACAAAATAATAGCAGTAAAGAAAAGTAATTTACTGCTGATGAAAATATCTGACTGTAATATTTACATTTACCTGCTGTTCAAGAGAAGTTTAATGAGAAATACAAATATACAATAAGGTACAAAGAAGTAAATAAACGTGAAATGTAGTGTTCGCTTTTTACGTGGTATATCCCTCAAGGCCACAATAATTTTAACTGCACTCCGTATTTCAAGTAAGCACGTCAGGTGGTAGTAGCAACAGGTAAATCACAATTCAAGACGATAATGACAAACAAGTTTGTCGTTTTAGAAAGTATATTGGTTTAGTGAAGTCAGCTTATGCGACGGGCAGAGATAAAGGACTACCGCAGTGGTCACGGTTATTATGTATGCCAAAGCTGTTTATAAATTATCCAGTTAATAACTGCTTTAAAACAAATAAGATGGTATTTATAATAAGACAATGTAGAAAAGGAATCTCTTGTTCGTGATTAATACGTTATCTCCGTAAAATGTAAGTACTGAGGTGGGCATCCAAGATACCCTTTTGGCTAGAATGATTGAAAAGTCACTTTTGATCAGAAACCAGTTAAAAAACTTTCAAACGATTCCTCTTTCATCCCTGTACTGTTAGTATGTGTTGAGAAAAAAGGAAGTTGACTTGAGAAATCCTCTAATATGATTGTTGGAGTCAAGGCATTTTTCAGGTGCCTCGGATAACTTTTTGAATTTGCATTAGCAAAATTCGATTTTGGGCGGGGATATGGTGATATTAGTAGAACCCTAATTCCTGTTTCTGTATCCAAAGGCCGGTTTCAGGAGTGAGGGGAATCTCTGAAGACAGTACAAGCTACGTGCATTAGCTGGGATGTACCATTTCTTAACAAAGCTTTCATTCAGCAAGGTTGCTGACCTACATGTATCACAGTCTTTTGCATCAAAAATTATTTGTATACTGCTCTCTTCAGACAAATTGGCTAGGTGGTCAACATTTTGGTCAGAAAGCATGTATTTCCACTGTGTGTATTGGCTGTTACAATCCCCCATATAAAATCCTAGATATCAGAGAGGTTGGAAAGTTATTTGGGGTGGGGTAGTTGCGGGAGACTTATAGACGTCGTTTAGACATACTTTTCCAACTTTAACAATAATTTCGTGGATGTTAGCATAAGAGGATACTTTCTCCAGAACAGTATTTTCTAACTCAATCCGTACAGATGTTGCTGAGCCTTACGTTTTATGGTATGTGTCGCAGATTAAATCGAACCTGGTAATTTTGTTCTTAGCTTCAGTTGTTCTTCGGTTTGTGAATGGGTTGCTGGAATTAGAGCTCTTTCAGTATAATTTCACCCAGTGTTTTGTGAAGACACTGACATTTAGCTCTACCAGTACTCTCAGTAATCAATTGACTGATTCGAATGGAAAGTCCAAATTTCGGTAGTAAAAAATTATTCAAATGTGTGTGAATCCCTATGGAACCAAACTGCTGAGGTCATCGGTCCCTAGACTTACGAACTACTTAAACTAACTTATCGTTAAGGACAACACTCCCACCCATGCCCGAGGGAGGACTCGACCTCCGGTGGGAGGGGCCGCACGATTAGTCACACGGCGCGTCTAACTACGTGCCTACTCCGCGCGGCCAAATTTCGGTAGCATCGCAATTGAAGTCTTTAGTGGTCAGGAAATCAAGCAGATTATCCGATCGCCGCGTTGTTCAGAACGCACCATGAGCAGGTGAACTAGCTTTACACGTCGTCTCTTCGAGGAGAGTCACATGTACAGATATCAAAATCTTCAACCACAGACAAAAAGACTCTGAAAAATGGCTGATGAGCAATTAAATGTGTATGAGATAGCTGTTGCTGCAGAAATGTCAGAAGGAAGAGTACTGCACAGTTCGCATCAGTATTTAAAACTGAGAAACTAAGCGAGGTGGCGCAGTGATCAGACACTGGATTCCCATTTGGGGGGACGGTGGTGCAAATAACAGTTCGGTCGTCCATATTTTTTGTGATATCCCTAAACAGTTCCGGGCTAAAGCAGGGATTGCTCCTTTGAAAGTTCACGGCCAATTTCCGTATATATCCTTGTCCAATACAAACTTGTGCTCCACCTTTACTCACTTCCATTGTTCACATCAAGAAAACGTAGGTTGGTATCACTCTTACTGTATGTTGACCGAAAACAAATCCGAATACGAATTCTGTAGTAATGTTCGGATTATTTGGAAAGTAATCCCATTTAACGACATAGATTCAATATTTGTTACGCAGTAGTCAGTATTGCGCAGTAGTACTTAACGTTTTAGTGCGGTACTTCCGGCTTGCGCAGTATATATTGAAGGAGGTTGCAGAGATTGAAAAATATTCATGCTCACTCTGCCGGCCGGTGTGACCGAGTGGTTCTAGGCGCTTCAGCCTTAAACCGCGCGACCGCTACGGTCGCAGGTTCGAATCCTGCCTCGGGCATGAGTGTGTGTGATGTCCTTAGGTTAGTTAGGTTTAAGAAGTTCTAAGTTCTAGGGGACTGATGACCCCAGTTGTTGAGTCCCATAGTGCTCAGTCTTCTGAACCTTCTGATGCTCACTCTGTACATTGGGCAATGTATTGCACCATGTAAGAGTAATACTGCGTAGTACACGGTGGTTTCTGCCGTGATTTCGTAATTTATGGGCTTGTAAACAACTGAAAGGGCGACTCCATATGAATGTGAATCCATCAGGAAAGAATTTTTTAATGGTTCAAATGGCTCTGAGCACTATGGGACTTAACTTCTGAGGTCATCAGTTCATCAGTCCCCTTGAACTTAGAACTACTTAAACCTCAACTAACATAAGGACATCACTCACATCCATGCCCGAGGCAGGATTCGGACCTGCGACCGTAGCGGTCGCGCGGTTCCAGACTGTAGCGCGTAGAACCGCTCGGTCACACCGTCCGGCATCAGAAAAGACAGACGAAAGGAATTGTCTCTTAAACACCATTCAGGGGAGCAGTTTGATTACACATGTATGGGGGTAAGTCAGTTATAATCCGCAAGGTAGTTACAAAATTTTATTGTAATCAAATAGGAAACTTATAAGAACATCATTTTTCGACATAGTCTCCTTGCGTTTCAGCCCACTTGGTCCACCGTTGTACAAGCTTCCTGATACCCTCATAAAAGGAAGTTCTCGGTTGAGCTGCGAGCCAGGAATGCACCGCTTCTTTCACTTCTTCGTCCGAGGCAAATCGACGGCCCCTTAATGCCTGTTTGAGTGGACCAAACCAGTGATAGTCAGAAGGGGCAAGATCGGGACGATATGGAGGATGATCTAGTACTTCAAATTTGAGTTTCTGGAGGGTTTCAGCAGTGTGGGCAGCAGAAGGCGGACGGGCATTGTCGCGCAACAACACAACGTCGTTTGACAGCAATCCTCGGCGTTTGTTTCGAATTGCAGTAAGGACCTCACTGTGACGTACACTGTTTATTGTTGTGCCCTTTCCTCATAATGTTTCGGTACTGGACCTTGTGCGTCCCAAAAAACCGTAAGCATCATAATACTTATTCAGTAATTAACTGTGGAAATAATTCATAAATTTGTTTAAGTGCAAGGAAATAGCACTGCAACAGTTGATTTATTCGATTTGGAGGTTTGCGTTATTTATTGTAGAAGTACGTAACAGCACTACCCACCGATCCTCTACAATAATGCACCTTACTCTTTTCATATTCCTAGATCGTTTCCAGCGTAGTGTAAAGTGATATCTGACGAGTGTATGAACAATAACTTTTTTCTATAAATAATGTGTAATGAAGTTCATAAACTCATTGAAAGATTCTTCGTTCATCATCACAAACGTCCGTTAGTCAACTGGCTTCTGCTACAAGTTTTCTTACAATTTAGTATGGCCATGTGTAAAGCGCCTTCCCAGCCACATTTCCGCCCATCGTATCCGCAGCATGTAGCAGTTGGAAATGCAATACATATGACTTCCATATCGGACTGTGTTCGCTGAGTTCTAACTCCGACGTCCTGGGCATAAATACTGCGCAATATTGTTGTGCCGTTATTGGTCTCGCACTTTTGAAATATACATTGACACAATATTATTTCGTTGTAAATATTAAGAGGTAAAGCCCCTTTACATAATGCAGCTGTTTGTTATTATAGGCCTGCCGCTGTGGCCGAGTGGTTCTAGGCACTTCAGTCTGGAACCGCGATGCTGCTACGGTCGCAGGTTCGAATCTGCCTCGGGCGTGGATGTGTGTGATGTCCTCAGGTTAGTTAGGTTTAAGTAGTTCTAAGTCTAGGGGACTGATGACCTCGTATGTTAAGTCCCACAGTGCTCGGAGCAATTTAAACCACTTGTTATTATAAATTAGACGCGGCTCCCATATTTCACCTGCGGTCCAAAACAACAGTCAAAGCACTGAGCGGAAACTTGTGGCCCTTTACCATAAACGAAGAAGCTGATTAGATTTCCTGGGAAGGTAATGATCGGTTCTACACGATATACAAATTACACATTGTCTGTATCACTAAATTGTTAACCTGGTGCAGGGTGCACAGTGGCTGTTGCAGGTAGTCTAACGGCTTCAAGGGGCACCAATAATTTTATTCTCAATATTAATATTATACTATTATTGACCGAATTTGAAAATTTAAAATGCTATCATAATGTAGCCCAACTGAAAGCACCAGTATTTTAGACTAAGAACACTTAGCGACTTCCAACAAACTTTGAACTCAATTTAAAAACATTTTTCGCTGGCAACCTCGCCCCACACGTCACAAAATACTTCGCAAGCCACCGCATTCTAATTGGCGCACGATACCCTGTACCGCTACTGCTCCTTTCCTTTCCTGTTCCACTCGCAAATAGAGAGCGAAGGAAAAACGCGAAAATGTGTTGGCGGCAGTAGAACCGCTCTACAATCAATTTCAAATGACAGTTCGTTAAGTTTTCATAATAGCAAGTTACTTGTGCTGGCCATTTTCGCAGAAGCTGTAAATAAATTATAGTAGCTCAAAAGAAAAACACCTTTTGCCTGCTGCGCATTAAGTTTCTTTATTTGTCTTGTGCGCCCAGACGCGTTTCGCGTTAGTTAGAAGGCATCTTCTGTGCGTGTCATATTAGCGTCCAATTCATTATTTTTCAGCGAAACAGCTTTCTGTCAAGTGGCAAACTGGTTGAAAATAGGAACTTCTCCTTTTGGGCACAGAAAATTGTGAAGTTTTATACACTGATATCAGTGACCGAAAGGAAAAAGTGCGCATTTTCTACCAGTTTGCCACCTGACACAAAGCTGACCACGTGGCTTAAAAATAATGAATTCAGTGCTAATCTGACACCCACTTTTACTGACACCCACTCGTAACTAAGCCGAAACACGTCTGGGTGCACAAGATAAATAACAAAGTTTAATGACCAGCATGCAGAATGCGTTTTTCTTTTGAACTACTGTAATTTTCTCAATAGCGTTTCGCGAAAAGAACATCTTCCCACCAGGGATCGCAGTCTGCGCTCACGAATCATTTCCGTATTACTCGCGTGCTGGTCTAAACTACTGGTAAAAAATCTAGAAGCCCGCCCCTAAATTGCTTTGACGTCTTCTTTCAATCCGGCATGGTGGGAATCCAAACACTCGAGGGTACTCAAGAATGGGTCGCACTTGTGTTCTATACGCTGCTTATTTACACATGAACCATAAGTTCCGAAAATTCTCCCAGTAAACCGAAGTCGACTATTCGCCCTCTCTTCTACCTCTCTTACGTACTCGCTCAGTTCGATATCGTTTTGTTACGTTAAGCCTAGATATTCGATCGACGTGACAGTGTCACGCAGCACACTACTAATCCTGTATTCGAACGTTACAGGATTGTCTTTCCTACTCATCTGCATTAACTTACATTTTTCTAAATTTAGCCTAAGCTGCCATTCATTACCCAAACCAAGTAGAAAATTTGTGTAAGTCATCGTGGATCCTCCTGCAGTCACTCAACGACGACAACTTCACGCATACAACAGTTTCATTAGCAAACAGCAACAGATTGTTGCTCGCACTGTCCGGTATACCATCTATATAAACAAATAACAAGAGCGGTCCTGTAAAACTTTGCTAGGGCACTCCTGATACCCTTGTCTCTGATACACTTCAAAAATGGTTCAAATGGCTCTAGGCACTATGGGACTTAACATCTGGGGTCATCAGTCCCCTAGACTTAGAAACTACTTAAACCTAATTAACCTAAGGACATCACACACAACCACGCCCGAGGCAGCATTGGAAGCTGCGACAGTAACAGCAGCGCGGTTCCGGACTGAAGCGCCTAGAACCGCTAGGCCACAGTGGCCGGCTCCGATCCAGTGAAATTTCAGCATCGACCACGACGTTTTAATTTATTACTCTTTTACCGCTAAAGCTATTCGCAACGCATTCTGCAGAGAGTATCCATATATACCATTGAATGCACCTGCAAAATTATATCATTTTACTACACGTAGTTCAGGAAGTAAGACGTCGTAAACATTGAGATGCGTGAAAAAACAACTTTTCCTTAAAAACGAGAGCAAATTACCTAGACCATAATCAGCCAGTGTTAAATAATGAAAGCACTTAGTGATCAGCTGAACTCTGCTGGGGACACTTTCAAAGAGGTGTCTGAATGTCTTTGGAGAATAGGAACTCATTGTTCAACAAGAGGTGAAAGTGAGGAAGGTAGTGATGTTGGGAGCTGGGGTCTGGAGTTCTAGCTCGTGCCAGGGGTGTTCCACTGGGTTCAAGTTGCGACTCTGGCAGGCCAGTTCATTTCAGGTATGCTGTTGCCTCACAGATACTGTTACACAGAGGTTGCACTACCATGTTGATACAATCATCAAAAATCAAATGGCTCTGAGCACTATGGGACTCAACTGCTGAGGTCATTAGTCCCCTAGAACTTAGAACTAGTTAAACCTAACTAACCTAAGGACATCACAAACATCCATGCCCGAGGCAGGATTCGAACCTGCGACCGTAGCGGTCTTGCGGTTCCAGACTGCAGCGCCTTTAACCGCACGGCCACTTCGGCCGGCGATACAATCATCGTCTCCGAACTATTCCTCTACTGTGTAGCGTTCACAGTGCTGCGACATCGAATATACACTCATGTTCAGAAGAAGAAGAACACCTTGAACGACTGGACGCAGGACTCTCACATTGACGGGACCTGTACATTAGTATGTTCTGCACAAATGATTAGCATTTCAGTCACCTCTGTTCAGCATGAGTCCCGTTGCCTAGTAGGCACAGGGTCTGCCATGGGCTCTGATAACTTGTTCCATGCGTGATGGCAACGAGGCGCAGAAGGTGCGAATGGCGTCCTGTGGTATAGCCACCCATGATGCACTGATCTGGTTCCACAGTTTACCTAACCACACGTGTTCTATTGGCGACAAGTGTGATGTTTTGGCGGGCCAGGTCGAAAGGCTGACGTCCTGTGACCTGTTCGTGCAGCAACATGTGATCGAGCATTGTCTTGCTGAAAAATGGCGTCGGGGGCGTCGTGCAGAAAGGATATGGCTACGGGTCGAAGGTTGTCATTCATGTAAGTCACATTGCTCACAATGCCCTGGATAAGCACCAGCTGTGATTTGTGGTTGTATCCAGTAGCAACCGCCGGCCGAGGTGGCCGAGCGGTTCTAGGCGCTTCTGTTTGGAACCGCGCGATCGCTAGGATCGCAGGTTCGAATCCTGCCTCGGGCATGGATGTGTGTGATGTCCTTAGGTTAGTTAGGTTTAAGTAGTTCTAAGTTCTAGGGGACTGATGACCTCAGATGTTAAGTCCCATAGTGCTCAGAGCCAGCCCAATAGCACCGCACACCACAAGGCCTTGAGTAGGCGCTGCATGTCTCCTGCGTCTGGCAGTCACTGTGATGCCGCTTCCCCCCGTCTGCTGCGAACCAAAATGAGACCATCGTTTTCAGACAAACACAACCTGGATTCGTGTCCAAACACTAGCTGATGCCACTCCTGTTCCTGTCTCCTGCGTCTGGCAGTCACTGTGATGCCGCTTCCCCCGTCTGCTGCGAACCAAAATGAGACCATCGTTTTCAGACAAACACAACCTGGATTCGTGTCCAAACACTAGCTGATGCCACTCCTGTTCCTAGTGACGTCGTTCCATACACCATTGCCCTATAGCATGTTTCTACACATTCATGAAAGGTAGGCGAGAAGTCGACGACGCGCACGTAACCCATGCTGTAATAAACGGCGACGGACTGTCTCCGCTGACAGTATACGATGTGCTCCACTGTTCCACCGGAGCCGAGGAATACGCAGATCTGTCTAGCAATACCATTCGCATGACATGCCAGTCTTATCGCGAGGTGGTCTGGGTGGTGCGACCTGACCCGTAGAGTCGTGTTCTACGTCCTTCCGTGAATGAATCTTTCGCACACACCAGTTGCACTGCCGAAACACTTCGTCCCGCACGAGTAGCAATTTTCCGAATGGATGCATCACGTTCTTTCATGCCAATAATGTGCCTTCTTTCACTCTGATTTCGTGGGACGGTTGGCATATATGTCTGCGAGGCGTCCTACACGCCTGCTCAAGTCAAACTGATCCATTACGTTCGGTTTATAGCGACAACGAGAGCCGCTAGCACATTCTATCAGTAGGTGGTGTTGCGCCGTGATGTCGAAGTTGACTTTTGAAACCGCTAGCCGACATGGTTCAAATGCTATTTCTGCAGGACATACTACTGTGCATGTCCTGTGAATATTAACATTCTCTCTCTAGTCATTCAAGGTGCTCTGTTTTTTCTGAACATGAGTGTACTTCAATCACAATTTCTTTTTTTTTTCTAAACTTTTTCTCGATTACGTGCTTCACACCAGATGTTTAACATATTAACTCATTTGTAAAGTAATCAGGCGTTTGAAACTTTTTTTCATGTTTGGGGAGTTCGATTTTTTATAGAAAATTGGGAGTCCGCTGGTAATAAAAAATTAGAAAAATTGATGGAGTTTCCAGAATGAAATTTTCGCTTTGCAGCGGAGTGTGCGCTGTTATCAAACTTTCTGGCAGATTGAATCTGTGTGCTGGACCGGCTCTCGAACTCGGGACGTTCGTTTTTCACGGGCAAGTCCTCTACTGAGATACCCTAGCATGATTCACAACCCGTCCTCACAGCTTGAATTCTGCCATTACCTCGTCTCCTACCTTCCAAACTTCACAGAAGCTCTTCTGCGAAACTTCGAAACTTGTAGAGCATATAACCGCGAAAGGCAAAGGTCCCGAGTTCGAGTCTTGGTCTGGGACACAGTTTTAATATGCCAGAAATTTACAATTAACGGTGTGTTTTGGAAAATGTCGTGGAAGAAACAATTGAGGACCTGAGTGCCAAAGGAGCAGAAATCCTCTGTTTTCAGGATAGTGCTCATGCCAACAACGGTGCTTTGGCGTCTTGGAACCCTCTGAAATTATAAGTAAATATAAGTCTGCCCTATTCACCAGATTTGGCACCCTCTGATCTTTACATTCCCTCAAGTAAGGATATTTATGGGTGGAAGACGTTTTGAACTCAATGAATAGTTTACGGCAGGCATTCACAGCTATTTTGCAAATGGTTCAAATGGCTCTGAGCACTACGGCACTTAACTTCTGAGGTCAACAGTCCCCTAGAACTTACAACTACTTAAGCCTAACTAACCTAAGGACATCACACACATCCATGCCCGAGGCAGGAATCGAACCTGCAACCGTAACGGTCACGCAGTTCCAGACTGTAGCGTCTAGAACCGCTCGGCCACACCGGCCGGCTACTATTTTGCAGACCGTCCATTTTCTCATCCGAGAGATGAAATATAGTCAGTGGAGTTCTCACTACAAAATGCATTAACCGCAAAGGCGATTATACCGGAAACCAACTGTTTTTTCTGACTTAAAAAACTCGTTCTTAGTGTAAGATCGATAAAGTTTCTCGCCTAACATGCGTTTTCTGTTATGACATACATACATTTCATAAGACGTTTATAAAATAATTTCTACAGCAAATTTTTTGTTCTGCAGCTTCTATATCACTTTCTTTATTCTCAGCTCTCACGACAGAAATGAAGAATTTTTATACTCCTTTACCAGTAACATTAAAAAAAAGCCAGTAGGCATTTGCAGTTATTAACAGTTTCCTTTTTTAATTTCATAACGACCTTTAGAGACCGCCTTAGGGATAATTGCCCGTTACTGGCATCCTTCTTTGAAGCCCAAAAACTTAGCATTCTTTCAGTGGCTGCCTGTCTTCTTTCCGCTCTCCACATCCTGAACAGTTTCGGTTCGTCATGGAAGCTTTTACATTACCTGTAATTTGTGTTTGACAAGTATTCTCGAACTTATCCAGCTCATTCAAGATTTCTTCAAACCTCATCGAACCACTGAAGGCAACTTTACGTCTGTTGTCTAATACATCATCTGATCAGAAGTATCTGGATACCTGTTGGTGGACATTATTACAACGTGTGAACCCTCTTCACCTTAGTGACCAGCTGAACTCTGCTGGAGACACTTTCAAAGAGGTGTCTGAATGTCTGTGGAGGAACAGGAACTCATTGTTAAACAACAGGTGTAAGTGAGGAAGGTAGAGATGTTGGGTGCTGGGGTCCGGAGTTCTGACTCGTCCCAGAGGTGTTCCACTGGGTTCAAATAGGGACTCTGGGGAGGCCAGTCCATTTCAGGTATGTTGTTGCCTCACAGATGCTGTTACACAGAGGTTGCACTACCATGTTGATACAATCATCGTCTCCGAACTATTCCTCTACTTTATACCGTTCACAGTGCTGTAAAATTCATTTATATTCTTCGAAATTTTCCATTTTACTTAAGCGGAATAGAAGGACCACACCCTACCACGAAATATACCCACCACAATAACACTACCTCCTCCGTACTTCACTGTTGCCAGTACACATGATGGCAGTCAAAATTCTCCAGGAATTCGACAGACCCAAACCCCTTCATCGGTCTGTCGCAGTCGTCCATTTTCCAGTGCTGTCGCCCTGCATACCGTCCCAAGCGTGAGACATACTGAAGCGCCAAAGAAACTGGTATAGGCATGCGTAGTTAAATACAGAGATATGTAAACTGGCAGAATACGGTCCTGCGATCGGCAACGCCTATATAAGACAACAAGTGTCTGACGCAGTTGTTACATCGGTTATTGCTGCTGCAATGGCGGGTTGTCAAGATTTAAGTGAGTTTGAACGTGAAGTTATTGTCGGCGCATGAGCGATGGGGCACAGCATATCCGAGGTAGTGATGAAGTGGGGATTTTCCTGTACGACTTTTTCACGAGTGTACCGTGAACATTGGGATTCCGATAAAAAATCAAATCTCCGACATCGCTGCTGCTGGGAAAAGATCCTGCAAGAATGAGACCAACGACGAATGAAGAGAATCCTTCGACATTACAGAAGTGCAACCCTTCCCCAAATTGCTGCAGATTTCAGTACTGGGCCATGAACAAGTGTCAGCGTGTGAACAATTCAACGAAACATCAACGATATGGGCTTTCGGAGCCAAGGGCCCACTCGTGTACACTTTATGACTGCACAACACAAAGCTTTACGCCTCGCCTGGGTCAGTCAACACGTACATTGGACTGTTGATAACTGGAAACATGTTGCCGGGTTGGATGAGTGTCGTTTCAAATTGTATCGAGGAGATGGAGGTGTATGGTATGAAGACAACCTCACGAATCCATAGACCGTGCATGGTAGCAGGGGACTGTTCAAGCTGGTAAAGCCTCTGTGATGGTGTAAGGCGTGTGCTGTTGTAGTGGTATGGGACTCCTGATATTTCTAGATACGACTCTGATAGGTGATATGTGCGTAAGCATCCTGTCGGATCACGTGCATCCATTCACGTCCAATGTACATTCTGACGAACTGGGGCAATTCCAGCAGGACAATGCGACAACCCACACGTCCCGAATTTCTACAGAGTGACTCCGCGAACACTCTTCTGAGTTTAAACACTTTCGCTGCTGGCCGCCAAACTCCCCAGACATGAACATTATTGAGCATATGTGGGATACCTTGCAACGTGCTGTTCAGAAGAGATGTCTACCCCCTCGTACTCTTACGGATATATGGACAGCCCTGCAGGATTCATGGTGTCAGTTCCCTCCAGCACTACTTCAGACATTCGTCGACTCCATGCCACGTCATCTTGCGGCATTTATCCGAGCTCACGGGGGCCCTACACGATATGAGGCAGATGTACCAGTTTCTTTGGCTCTTTAGTGTATCTTGACTACAGAAACGTGTGGATTATGAGGAGCTGTTCAGCTTTGTTACCTTATTCTTTATTGTCAGTCATTGTGCAAGTTGTACTTCCGGTGGGACTCAGTGATTTCTTTCGCTGGTTTCATACGATTTTTTCAGCAACCCTCTGCAGTGCTCGACGGTCTCTGTCCGTCAGTATGGCCTTGGTTTAGCTGAGGTGGCTCTTTCGAGCTTCAACTTCATAATCACATCACCAACAGTCGACTTGGGCATATATAAAAAGATTTAAATGCCCCTGACGCATTTGTTACTCAGGTGACATGCGGTGACCACTCTACTTTCTAAGTCACTGAACTGGCCTGACCGACCCATTCTGCTGTTATCGCTTCTCTACTGGCAACACAGCACACCCCACCTCCTTTTATATTGGCGGGTCCACCTCTCGTGACATCTAGTGGTCAAATTCCGCATTACATAGCGGTTTCTGGCTTCATTAGGCCAGATAACGTATATTAAAAAAAACTATTCCGTCAGCCATTTCACATACATCGGACCATTCCATAAGATTTTTAGCCTTCTTTTTTCAACTGTCTCCATTAATCGATAACTTTCTTGATACTGGATATCGATCATCGATCTTTCTCCCAAATTTCTCAGTTTTCATAGTCCCTATATTCCAGTTATTCCGAGCCATACACTGCAATACAGACACAGCTACATCTACATCACATCTACATCTACACAGATATTCCGCAATCGTCGTACGGTGCGTGGCAGTGGGTACCCTGCACCACTACTGGTTTTTCCCACTAGAAAACAGAGCGAGGGAAAAACTACTGTCTATGTGCTTTCGTATGAGCCCTAATTTCTCGTGTCTTATTTTCGTCTTCTTTATGAGCAATGTATGTTGGAGTCAGTAGAATCGTTCGGCAGTCAACTTCAATTGCTTGTTCTCTAAATTTTCTCAATAGCGTTTCTCGAAAAGAACGTCACCTTCCCTCCAGGGATTCCCCTTTAAGCTCCCGAAGCATGTCCGTAACACTTGCTTGTTATTCGAACCTACCGGTAGCAAATCTAGCAGTCCGCCTCTGAACTGCTTCGATGTCTTCCTTCGGTCCGACCTGGTACGGGTCCCAAACACCCTAGCGTCC
Source organism: Schistocerca americana (assembly GCF_021461395.2). Classification (NCBI taxonomy): domain Eukaryota; kingdom Metazoa; phylum Arthropoda; class Insecta; order Orthoptera; family Acrididae; genus Schistocerca; species Schistocerca americana. The sequence continues at coordinate 571,909,048 of NC_060123.1, forward strand.
TACATACGGTGTCCTTTACAGGTGAACCACTCTTCCCTAAAATTCTCCCAAAAAAACTGAAATTGGCCATTCGTCTTCGCTGCCACAGTTCTCACATTCTCATTCCATCTCATATCGCTTCGAAACGTTACGTCCAGACGTTTAAGCTACGAGACTGTGTGAAGCAGGACATTAATAATTCGCCGCGCAGTGTGGCCGCGCGGTTTGAGACGCTGTGTCACGGAGTGCGCTGTCCCTCCCGCCGGTGGTTCGAGTCCTCCCTCGGGCATGAGTGTATGTTCTGTTCTCAGCACATGTTAGTTTAAGTAATTTAACTAGTTTGTAAGTCTAGGGACCGATGACCTCAGCAGTTTGGTCCCTTAGGGATTCATACACACTCATATTTTAGTCGGTCGCTGCGGCCGAGCGGTTCTAGGCGCTTCTGTCCGGAACCGCGCTTCGGCTACGGTCGCAGGTTCGAATTCTGCCTCGGGCATGGATGAGTGTGATGTCCTGAGGTTAGGTTTAAGCAGTTCTAAGTCTAGGGGACTGATGACCTCAAATGTTAAGTCCCATAGTGCCTAGAGACATTTGAACCAACACGCATTTGAACATTAATAATTGCTAATGTGTCCGAACATTATAGGTTGACCTTCCTACTCTTCTGCGTTAACTTACATTTTCCCACATTTAGGGTTAGCTGCCACTCATCACACCAACTGGAAATTTTGTCTAAGTCGTCTTGTATCTTCCTACAGTCAACTTCGACACCTTACCGTACACCGTGGCATCATCAGCAAACAACCGCAGATTGCTGCCCACTCTGTCCGCCAAATAATTTACGTTTATATAGAGAACAAAAGCGTCCTATCGCATTTCCCTGGGGCACTCCTGACGATACCCTCGTCTCTGATGAACACTCGCCGTCCAGGACAGCATACTGGGTTCTGTTATTTAAGAAGTCTTCGAGTCACTCACATATCTGGGATCTTACTCCATATGCTCGTACCTTCGTTAAGAGCATATAATGGGGCACCGTGTCAAAAGCTTTCCGGAAATCTAAAAATATGGAATCAGCCTGTTGCCCTTCATCCATAGTTCACAGTATATCATGTGAGAAAAGGGCAAGCTGACTTTCGCATTAGCGATGCTTTCTATAACTATACTGATTCGTGGACATAAGCTTATCAGTCTCAAGAATGCTTGTTATATTCGAAATGAGAATATCTTCAAGGATTCTGCAGCAAGCAGAAGTTAGGGGTTTTGTTCTGTAATTTTGCGGGTCTGTTCTTTTACCCTTCTTATGTATTGGAGTGACTTGCGCTTTCTTATCTCAGCGAGGTGGCGCATTGGTTAGAGCATTGGACTCCCATTCGTTAGGACGACGGATCAATGCCGCTCAGACATTCTGATTTAGGTTTCTCGTGACTTTCCTAAATCTCTTTAGGCAAATGCTGCGATGGTTCCTCTGAAAGGGCACGGCCGATTTCCTTCCCTATCCTTCCCTAATCCGATGAGACCGACGACCTAGCAGTTTGGTATTCACCCGAAATCAACCCCCATTTGCGCTTTTTTCCAGTCACTTGGGACTTTTAACTGGGCGAGAGACTGACTTTAAATATATGCTAGATAAGGGGCAAATGCAATAGAGTACTCCTTGTAAAATCGAACTGCGATTCCATCCGGGCCCGGTAGTTTATTTGCTTTCAAATCTTTCAGTTGTTTATCTACGCCAGGAATGCTTATTGCTATTTCGTCCATACGGGAGTCTGTCCGATGGTCAAATGACGGCGCGTTAGTACAATTCTTCTATTTCTTGAATGTTAAATTTAAAACTTCGACTTTCGTTTTGCGATCTTCAAAATCAAATGGTTCAAATGGCTCTAAGCACTATGGGACTTAACATCTTAGATCATCAGTCCCCTGGACTTAGAACTACTTAAACCTAACTAACCTAAGAACATCGTACACATCCATGCCCAAGGCAGGATTCGAACCAGCGACCGTAGCAGCAGCGCGGTTCCAGACTGAAGCGCCTAGAACCGCTCGGCCACAATGGCCGGCTTTGCGATCTTCAGCTGCCCCATCAGACTGGTCAACAGAAGATTGAATGGAAGCCTTAGACCCGCTTAGCGAATTTACGTAAGTCCAGAATTGTCTCGAGTTCTCTGCCAGATCTTTTCCTAAGGTGTGACGGTGGTAGTTCTTGTATGCTTCGCGCATAGATCTTTTCACAGACGGACGAATTTCTACTAACCTTCGCTTGTCGTCATATGTGGGTTCTCTTTCGAACAGAGAGTCCAACAGCCACTGCTTCCTCAGCATCCCCAAAACTTCGTTATTAAACCGTGGTGGATATATCGCAGTGTCTTTGTTTACTTGCCTTGATATGGCTTTTCTCTATAAAGCACTAGTCCTGTGAAAGGCATTGTTTACCTTTTCTTGCCTAGTGCTCTTGACATCATTTTCGCTAGTTTTCAGTTGTAAGATGTTCTCTTACTATGCCTTGAGTTCAAGTTATGAGGGGCGGCTTTGAGTTTAACATACATTTTTTTGAATGAAAACTGGAGTTCGTCTCTTTCTTCGTGGCCGCTGCGTTAGTACACCTGGAGAGGATCGCAGGATCGTTAGCTAACTAAGGGCAATTATTTTTTTAATACAGAAAACTGAATAAAGTAATAAATATTCCCCCGTGTTGTTACTGCAGTGTGAATCAAGCGGTCGGGATGAAATCATGAAACACGACGTTGCAAACTGATGAAGTACAATCGTTGACACTCAAAAATACTGTTCGTTGACTACCCAAAACGACATAGAGCTGTATGAAATTATGTTTCGTAATTTTCTGAAAACAATTACCACTCTTAAAGTTTTTTTCCGTTGTAGTAACAGTCACTCACACTGTACTTAACAAAAGATATTAAATTTCCCTATTTACGTTTTATGGTTCAACAAAGTCGACCTTTAGTTTGCTTGCATAACTCGAGACAGTAACGAATGAGAGAAATTGCATGGTTTATGAGCAGCTTAACAAAACCACACTCGTAATTTAAGCAATCAGATTCATACGATATTCTCAATATGCTTCCAACAGATTCCGTTTACGTTCATAAAAGGCTGCAGGCACCGTAATGTAAGGCAAAGAACCATACACATTTCAGAAATATCTTCGTGCGTCAACTGAGCTGTGCAGATTGGGTTGTATTAGTGATGATTCAGTTACCACAGCCGTAGAGACTCTCTCAAAAATAATGTTATGTCTCGCAGAGAGCGTTCATTGGCACAGCAGTTAACGATGGCCGTGTCCAACAGTTTCTTAGAATCTATTCATGTCTGTCGAGACTGTAGGCCATAAAATTGTACTAAAGAAGTTAGAATAATTAGGAATACTGCGATCAGAAGCTGGCTCATTGCGATCATATTTCACGAACGATTCCAAAATACCTCTGGATAGCAATATTGCTATATATAGTAGTCATTGTTATTCCATACAGCATTAAACAAGGAGAAAACTCTCTTTGCTGATGTTTGGTCAATGTGCAGTAAACTAGCAATGAACATATGGAAAACACACCAATTTTTAAAATGGTAACATAAGTTATGCAGAATAAACAGTAACCGTCAGTGTGCATTAAACCTACAGATATATTAACAAATAGCAATGTTCAGCACGTTATCCTTTTCGAGTCTTGCAATCAGAAAGTAACATGCAGAATGGCTTCAAGTTGCATTTATGATTTCTCCGGTATCACGTTCTTTAAATATTGACATCATTTACTGAATACAGAATAGATTTGTAAGATTATTAACTAAATGTTTTAATCAGGTACACTGAAAAAAAATGTTTTTGTCTTCAATTATTATTTGATTTTCGTCTGAAGCGTACTAAAATTTAAGAGTGTTATACGGCAGACGAATTCCGCTTTTATTTACAAAGCATCGTCAGTAGTCCATCTCTAAGAAGTCCGGAAATCAAGACTTAGGCTTCACGCAGTTTCCATAAATACATTAAGTGATTGAGAAGATACGCCCGTTTGACTTCGCCACCCTCGTCCAATCCGATGTACTGCTCCATCTCCAATAATCTCTTCTTCGACGAGGGGTTAAGCAGTAATTATTTAATTTTATGTTAGTAAATTATTTCACTAAAACTCTGACCACGACCATCTAATGAGATCGAGAGACAAGTAGCGTTTATCCAAAAATAGTAAACGCAGTACGCATCAAAATACTTTCGGAATTAAAAACTTTGTTGTAAATTGCCCGGGAAATTGAAGAAATAATTAAAAGTAACGTATTTAAAAATTAGTGAAATCATGCATCTTAAATATCTACTATACAGTCAAGCTCTATTTGCATAATACTTGACTACAAGAAGGGATCAATTGATGGGACACATTCTGAAGTGTCAAGGGGTTGTTAGTTTTATAATAGAAGGAGTTGTGGTAGATAAAAAATATGGAAGGAGACAACCACTTGGTTACAGTATGCACGTTCAAATCGTTGTAGGTTGCAATATATTATAACATCTATGACGTTCTATAACACACTTAAAATAAATAATACACGTTACTAGAAAAGAGTGTGCGAAAGATATATGGCAGGTAATACTAATCTCCTGCTAGGTATCTGATGTCAGTTGTGGATTTAATTTGGTAGGATATTCAGGTTCTCAGATGTACAAATTGGATAGCAGAGAGAATGTAATGGAAAGGCATACGAAACATCATCGAACTTAAGTCAGCTGAAAGGATGAGTACGTAGGTTGTGGAGCTGTTTCGAAAACAGAGACAGACGACATACTAATTTTTTTGGATCTCACCTATACAGTAAACCGACAACCATGAGCAGACCATTCGCAGTCGAATTACTCACGGACACACCAACAAGGACGCTTCAGTTTCATGTCCCACAGATATAACAAAACACTCAGAAACAAACAGAACTATACACGGAAGCTAAATACGGTAAAACGGATAGTAGTGGAGGACGATTATATTACTTGTGAAATCGAGAAAGTAAATCAGAATATACGTATATTGACAAGGAACGAATAGGCCATATGCATACAAGGCCAAGCGCAACAAAAACAACATAAAACAGTGGCCAAAACAAGACACAACAGAGCAAGAACACACACACTAAAGAAAATATCACAGACTCACCTACAATACTGAAAGAGTTCACAGAATATGAAAAAGAAACAGCGAATTGATATAGGATACAGTACAGATAACACAACACACAAAAGTTTCAGAACACAAGAAACGTATATGGATGAATTCATCACATCAGACATATCAGAACTTCTATGCAGCTTTGTCATTGACCATACACAGGGAAAACATGTAGGAACTTTAAAACAAGATATTCGGAACACATCAGACCTCCAAAAAGTAGCAGCTCCCATAGCACATTTCCTGATCACTTAGCAGTCCAGAAGCATCACTTAACTACAAGTGAAATAGAAACAAATGTAACAGTACTAACATTCAGCAACAAGCTATACTATGATGTTACAATAGAAGAAAATGTCCATACACAAACACACACACACATACACACACACACACACACACACACACACACACACACACGCACACACACACACACACACACACACACACACACAACAGCGAGCGCGCGCACGCGCGCACATCCATGACACTTAAAACAAGGCTTTAGCAGAAAGAAAACACATTATAAACGACTACGCTACACAATGCAGTGTCACACTATTGCAAAACATTAAATGAACTGTACAGAAAAGCGACATAAAACTAACCCCCCCCCCTTTCCCACATACGCACACGGAAACAGGGAAAAAGTAAATAACGGCCAAATTTGGCGCCAAGCTGACACGTCAGCAAGTGAAGATCGCCAAAGGCAGAGTACACAGCAGTACAATTAACACGTGTTTTGGAAAGTAGAAAAGAATTATTTACGGGTGGAGATCCGAATAACATGTGGCAGTGTTGGTGTGTGCTCTTCAACACCAGATGCGAATGTAGATGAGAAAGGATTTTCGAAAGCTGTTAGCGACCGCAAAATAAAGCAACCAAATATTTGCGCACATCATTATGTACAAAGATAAAGTGGTTTGTTGACTTCCCAACCAAACTAACAGCAGCATAAGTTGATTGCAAAAATTGTGCGTATTGCATATTTGGCTGGCAGTCGCATGCTAGTCAGTTCGGTAGCTTGGTGCTAGTCTTTTATTTGAAGCCGCTAAGGAAGCTTCCGAGATAATTATGATGAAATGATGATGAGGACAAAAGACGCACGCACACACCACACACAGACACACACACACACACACACACACACACACACACGCGCGCGCGCGGAGTCCAGAGCGGAGAATGTGCTCGCACCTGTAGGAGATAGAACTCGCGACCCCTTGATCGACAATCGGGAACGCTAACTATAAGATCTCGAGCTGCAGACATTCAGTTGCAGATGACAAGGTACCAATAGCCAATGATTTGCGGAGGAGCCTAAATATCACAATAATGTGGTAAAATAAAGGTAACGAAATCAAGAGACGAAAACTGTTTTAGGCTGAATTTTCGTTACAATAATTATAACTTAAAACAACTGTACATTTTACAGAATTAAATAAAGAATACACACTGACGATGGCACAAAGGTGCTGAAATATGTTTGCGTTTATATGGAAAAATAGTTGTTTGTGTAACAGATGGACGTTATAGCCAAGAATGTGGCTCGTTTATTAGGACTGTCCCCAAAAATGTCAGTATCCTTGTTGCTGATATCGCGGGGACCAAAACATGTCAGTAAACAAAGCTAATAACTTAATTTCTATTTGTAAACCTTTCTTTACGAACAATGAGTGTTCTTCTTTCCTTCCATACCACTGCAAAGACGAATATCAATGCTAGCTTTGAATTCACAAGATGCCTGATTTCAATCGAATCTCTGAGAGGTTCTGTTTGGAATTTTCAACTGCATTAGTTGTACTCTCAACCGTAACTGAACGCAGCAGCAAGAAACGTATCTCAAAGCTAAAAGGAGGCACTGCTGTCAAAAAGGAAATAACTAATCTACAGAAATAATACTGTGTAATATTCATTACTGTATGTTCCATATTTCTAGGACGTATTTTTAGTTTACTCATAATAACCTATCTTATACGGAATGACCTTTACCATGGCTGATCCTGAAAACACCACGATTTAACTTACGTATAATGAAATCCATGGAGGAAATAGACTAGTTGCTTGAATGGTTTTTTGTCTTCAAGAAGCTTTCAGTTCAGAACTGCACCGACACGAGTTTAAGATAAAAGATTTGCTTAACATTTGTTTATAGATTTTTGGCTGGACTGAAGAGTCAGTTTCATGCATGTGAGCGCTGCATGTTATCCTCGACAGAGAATCTTACACAGATGATGAAATAATTTCAGCTATACCCTCTGGGATGTGCGACAGATCTACTACCTTTTGTATTGTAGTCGTGTATTTGTGACCTGGCAAATAATGTTAATTAATACCTAAAAATTTCTCAGCTATCATGATTTGCTAATAGAGAAGTTTTGTCTGTAAAAAGAAACTGAAAGTTTTCCAAAATATTCCTAGCATTAGCTGGTTTAAAAATGACTATGTGCAGAGAGGTCTAAAGTTGTTGAATTCAATAAAAGTGAATATTCTGTAAGATTTGGTTACGTGATTAACAATCCACGTCTGGGATCAGTAATTTCTTGAAAGTACCTGGGATAACTACGAATGGCCCAGTCATGAGTAAGGAAGTGACAGACTTCGATTCGTTGATCGGATATTAGAATACTGCAGCTAACAGGCGCCGTCTAGTGTACTGAAAGACAGAGAACTACAATCAGCGGCAACTTGAGTCAAATGAAAGTCTCACAGCTAATCAGAGATTGGAATACACCCACTTAGACAATTTCATTATTAGTTTTTCAGGATGTAGTTGAACAATTTCTTTCCTATTAGTTTCCATCACATTCTTGCGGTGGTGGTGGTTGTTGGGATGTTTAAGGGGGACTAAACAGCGAAGGTCATCATTCCCCCATTCCAGAATCAGGCGAGCCGAAAATCTACGGAGCAGGTAAAAACCAAAGGGGGAGGAGACGCCCCCCCAGGCGCTAAAAGAACACAAATGCAGCAACAAACACTACAGACAAGAACAGGACAGAGGAACACCAGACAGAAAGAAACAGAAGAAAGGAGGATGGCCGGAGACTGGTTGACTGACCATGAGAAAAAAAAAAGGGAAAGAGTCAACCATCTGACGGCACACCAGAACAGCAACAGACACAAGGACAAAAGACACAGAAAGGGAAAGGCGCAGGACCTCCCTAAATCGAACCATAAAAACGACTACGACGGATAAAATGTAAAACATTGTCAGCCATGGAGGCATCGTCGGATAAAACCAAAGCCAAAGTGCCCGGGAGATTAAAAGATTGCCGGAGTGTGCGCAGTCGAGGACACTCCAGCAAAATGTGGCCGACCGTCAGCCGGGACCCACACCGACACAAGGGGGGATCCTCCTGACGCAACAGATGGCCGTGCGTCAGGTATGTATGGCCGATGCGCAGCCGACACAGGACTACCGAGTCCCTGCGAGAAGCCCGCAGGGAGGAACGCCACACATCGGTCGTCCCCTTGACAGCCCGCAGTTTATTCGGGGCTGTCATGCCACGCCACTCAGCAGCCCACATCCCAATCAGCTTACGGCGCAACACCATCTGCTGGTCGCGAGCCGTAAGGCTGACCTCCAAAGCCGGGGCGTCGATCGCCCCTTTGGCCAGCCTGTCTACACGTGTAAGTGAACAGAACACAAATAAATCTTGATACATGGCACATAAAGAGTTTCAGATATGTACTTTCCACTGATTTACTTGGCTTTACGCACTATGGGACTTATCATCTGAGGCCATCAGTCCCCTAGACTTAGAACTACGTAAACCTAACTAACCTAAGGACTTCACAGACATCCATGCCAGAGGCAGGATTCGAACCTGCGACTGTAACAGCCTCGTGGTTCCGGACTGAAGCGCCTAGAACCGCTCGGCCACAGCTGCCGGCACTGATTTACTGAACGTCGTATGAACTTAGAAACAAAAAGCGCACCAGGAGACACTTAATATTATTATCTGTAGCGGAAATAGTTGCATGGTAAACCACCAAGCAAGTTACGTCGACAAGATAAATAGTTGGCGTTACGACTGTGGCTCGTCAAATGGTGAAAATAAAGCTCGCATGGGATGTAGTGTTACTGCAATAATAGTATTGGAATAGTTTGGACATGGAACGAAATATGACAGTTTGGGATGAAAGGCGCAACGGTGAGATAAAGACGGCACTTATATCTCCCCTGATGTGTTATGGTGCGTCATACGGGACAGATAGTACACTAGGTAACTTGGTGCGGAAATGGTTGCTACTGCATTGCTGTCATGCACGGTTCATAATATAGTGAATGAACCTGTGGATATGATGAAACTGAGTGGAGTGTACAAAAGAGGACTCACGTAAGTACAAACCATGTGACGAGGTTCGTGTTGAGTCCAAGAACTCATCCGATCACGTATTTACTAGCGCAATCCTTAGTGGTTATTATACTATGCTGCAAGTTCTTTTTCATAGAATAACATGTGGTTGTTACATATTTCATCTACTTTGCACCTATACGTATTGAAGACATTGCTTCAAAAATGCCTAGGCTCCCGGAACTTTACAGCGCAATGAAAACAAAACAGATGGCTGCTTTACTTCATCCAATGCCAGGCATTCTGATGAAATTTTCTCAACGTTTCTCTTTTATTTAGACGGTATCACAGTAATTTACAATTTGTGGAATATTAACACGGTGACAAAATTTTTACCCTACTTTACTGTATCGTTCACACAGAGATTTGAAGGAGGAAGAACAAAGCTGAAGGAGGAAGAAGTAACTCTCTTGCACAAAAAGTTTACGGCGATCATCTATCTACCACTGCGACGACAAAGACGCATGAGATAAACTTCAGTCCTACATACAGTTCACAAAAATTTGTTCTCAAGAGACTATATTTTCTATTTCCCGGTGTCAGGCTCCCAGTTCTGTTTATGTTGCGGATGTCGTTAGACGGGAACCTGCACCGGACTTCCTGCTAACCGGTCGGAAACAACCAGTTATAACATCCATTGCATGCAACAAGCTGTTGACTCCCGTAACTTCAGGGGTTGGCCTGAAATTAACTTTCAACAAACACACTGTCGTTATTCACTGTTTTGCGTATGTGACACCCAAGGAGAGTGTTAATCAACATGGTCGCTAAACTTAGTCTTAAATGAATTTTATCCATAGTGGATACTGTCGAACTCTGTGACTGTTCCTTTATAGGATGTAGAAAAATATCCGCTACCGGTCACAATAAACGGTCATTTATTTGTCACACCACCGGTATCGGGCTTGTGCTGGTCCTCAGGTGTTTATACATTCATGTACACGTTTATACTGTTGGAGATCACAGTATAAAGACAAAAAAAATTGCTGGTGACTACACAGATACAAGTGGGACAATTGTAAGTGGTAAGGCAGCATTTGACTAAAATATATATGCACTTACATAAAGATGAAGTACCATTATTACAGTTACGCTGTGGTGACAGTTTTGCCACTTAGTTACACACTTATTATCATTTTCACGTCCATATTTCAGTTTTACCAAGTATAGCTTCATATTTCACTATTACGATGCCTTCTCTGGAAGCTGGCTTTCCTCTTTCAAAACCAACGAGGCAGCAGACGCCGTTTCTCACACTGCTCGTGTGCACATGGCGTTCGAGAGCAGATTGCTGAGAGATGAAACCTTTGCTTGACGCCATGTTGTTTGCGTGAACGCCTGACGTGTTGCCAGGCTTCCCCCCCCCCCCCCCCCCCCCACCACCCCCTACACAAACACCCCCACACACACACACACACACACACACACACACACACAGTACGATTTCTGCAGGAATGTACAGGGGATGGGGGGAACACAGAAACACAAAAACCACATTACCGTGCCTATTACGGTGTAGGAAAGACGTTCGCATTCAAAACAGCTTCCAATCGTCTCAGAATGAATACGTACGAGTCATGTACGGTTTTCAAGGGAATGTTACGCCGTTCTTCCTGCACAAGAGTAGCAAGTACAGGCAACGATGATGGAGGTGGGTAGCAATCACACAGCCTTGTCTCCAGAGCAGGCCATAGAGGCTCAATAATTACCGAGATCTGGTGACTGTGGCGCCCGGGGCAGATGCCACAGTTCATCCTCTTGCTCGCAAAACCAGTCCTAGTCGATGTGAGCAGAATAGTCACATGATCCTTGGCAGTAATGCGATCCCGTAGAGTAGCCATGGGGCCCAAAGACTACCAACATTTAGCTACCCAAATCTTCATAGAACCGCCGCCATGTATCACCGTTGGAACGCAAACTCGGTCAGAAGTGTTGGAAGCAGAGTGCAACATGACTCGTCCAACCAAATGACTTTGTTCCACTGCTTCATAGGCCAGGTTTTAAGGCTCTGGTATTACGTTTTTAAGTTACTCTGGCATTTACATCACTGATTTGTTGTTTTGGAAAACCAGCTAGTTCTGCACTCCCCAGCTTATGGAGCTTCAAAAAAATGGTTCAAATGGCTCTGAGCACTATGGGACTTAACATCTGAGGTCATCAGTCCACTAGAACTTAGAACTACTTAAACCTTACTAACCTAAGGACAGCAGACACATCCATGCCCGAGGCAGGATTCGTACCTGCGACCGTAGCAGCCGCGTGGTTCCGGACTGAAGCGCCTAGAACCACTCGGCCACAGCGGCCGGTTATGAAGCTTGCTTCGCGTGGTTTTCTTGCTGACAGCGTTCGGGCAGGGAGGGGGGATGGGTGGGGGAGGGTGACATTCAGCACTGCTGTGGCTTTTGCGCCTGCCTTCCATTTATTTTTCGTCACAATCATCTCCAATGACCGTCTTTCACGATCACTCAATGCGCACCTTCGTCTGTATGGTGACTTAACGGATGATGCTCTTCCACTTTCTCTGAATGCCTCTTGACCCACCAGGCACTTCGGGTACTACGGTTCCGGAAGGATCCATCAAATGGGCACCAACAATTTGCTCACGTTCGAAGTCTTTTGCTACGACATAACGCACTCACAACTCTACAGAACACTGTTCTGATCACGACTAACACATGCAATGTATTGAGGACATTGAACAGGCGGCGTTCGTGGTCAAATGCAACAGCATTATCTGCAGGTTTAGTTAGCACATGCATTTATTTTCAGTCACGCATTTTTCTCGGTGCTGCCTTATTTTTGTCCAACCACATTAGTTAGGCTGGGGCAGCCACTGCAAAGCCCAGGGGCACCCATAAACAAGAGGTCTCCTGGCTCCCAGTGCACAGAAAGGAAAAAAGCACCAATTAAAATTGAAATGAGAACTGCAAAAATTAGTAATTTTTTTTACCCTTCCCAGCGTTTGTCGATATTCGCAGATCAAATTCCACCGCTGCAGGACGTGTGAGAAATTTCCGATGTAATTGCATTCAAAATATTGGCCGAAATTGCTTGGTACTTCGCTGTTCTATTGTGGGATAGATGAGAACGATCAATGGTAACCGAATGACCTCGTCGTCGACGGGACTACTTGATTTGGCATACCAGGTGGTAACACCACTTTAAGGGGTCATATCGATATGATACTTATTGCTATAAACTAGTCACACCGAAATGACGCCTAATATGCCGTCCTACAGCACACTGAGTCGTTTAATCACCATATTTAGCACCGTCCATTACCGATCCAATACCAGAAACATACAAGAATCCAAGAAATATAGTGGCCTTGCTCTCAGACTGAGGATACGAATTGAATTGACACAAAAAGCGATAAATTAGTTGTTTGTCAGCAGAAGCAACAATTTCAAATATCGCATTTCATTAGGTTTGTAGCCAAACTCTTAAAGTCGTCATTATTTCAAAGGCAAACTGATTACCAAAGAAAAAAGGGCTTAATGCTTTAAATCCATAAACAGTGCGTTACACATTCTGGTCGAACATTACCTACACGCGCGTATACAGAAGTGCTGTCGGTAAAACTACAGTCCAGTTTTCCTGTAGTTACAAAATTTTTAAAATCCAGCCTTCTCCAAGGCAAACTGTTTCAGAGAAGCCGTGGTAAATAGTGTGGATGACTGTTTTGCAAAATCAATTTACGGTAAATATAATTGCCGTGTCAAAAATCTCCAAATTAATTACATAAATACTCCCGTGATAATATATGTTGCGTATCCGCAAAAGAGTGCAATCGATTTGACGTCAGTGTTTTGTTTTCTTCACGGAATAGGAGAGTTAAGATGTTTGTTACAGGCTTACCTTCTGACCGCTTCAGCTGCTCCGCGTTCACAGTCGAACTGTTCGCTAATGGTCTCCTCTATGACTAATGCTAAGCAACGGCGTGAGCCGTTGCAAGAACTCTTGTATTGTTGAGAACTGCGCCACGCCCCTTATTCGTTGTTTGCTCTAAACGCGCGTGAGCACCAGACCAACCAACGACAGCCAATGGATTCGACTTACTTTGGTTGCCACCGCATAGGCGTTCCGTCTCTGATCCTCACCAAACGAAGAGTTGTGACCTAGGGTTACGGCCATGTGGAATCGCAGCTGGCTCTGTCGAGGTCACTCCCACTCTGTTAATGTTTTAAAGTAGCGTTTTAATTACGGTATTATAACCCTACCACTACTATTGTAATTTAGTGTGCTTTTACCTAAAGAACAGAAAACCCTGTCTCTATGTTGCCAGGTATGACCCTCTTACGAAATTTAGTTTAGTTTCCAAATAAAGTACACTATGGGAGGAACCTCCTGTTAATAGGAAATGTTAATCAATAGAGTTACCCTTTTTACAGGATTTGACCGTGTGTTGTATCTAATGGATAAGTAAACCAGACTATTCAATTCTTTTCCTAAGATCTTACCCAGGGGCTAGAAAGAAACGCAGTGTGAATAGTATTGTATTGAAGCTAGGACAACTCAGTACCAAGTTCATTTAGTGGTTTGAAATATGTGCTGACGGTCGCCAGACTATCCAGGCAATGAGACAGTGAAGTATTGGAAAAGCAGAAGTATGAACTTTGCCTATTTTCTCGCTACTGTTTAAGTAGATTCTTCAAATAAATATTACTTCACGTAAACAATGTTGGTTCAGACACTGGAATTCCTTTTTGACTACTACACCCTTATACACTACGTTTTTAAAAGAGAAAAAGTCCGGTAGGTAACTTCAAGGAAGGTAAAAAAATTTGGCCAACGGGGACCTTTACAAAAGTACTTCCCATAACCTACATTCTTAAATACTAAAATACTTAGATACTAAAGCACACACTTTTTATAATGAACATTTAACTTCAAGAAAACCTCTTTCTACTGGAATTTATTTTCAAAAGCTTTTACTCTTTGATATAACTCTGTATAGGCATTTAACAAATTTTAGTAACTTTTCTTCATGCTGACAGAATTTTACGTAAGCCAACTTTAACTATAATTATTAGCAATAGATAGAAAACTTTTAAAACTAGAATAGTCTGACTAAATTTCTCTGTAATGTACTAAAGCATGGATGTGTTATTACTCCAACTAAAATTTTCATTATGCCCTTCGTGAAACAACTAAGACAACTTTTCTTTGACTATTGCTCAAGATGAAAATATTTATGAACTGTAACTTTATGATGTGAAATTACATCTAAATTCACTCTGTTCAGTTTACACTCTTCCGCTACTGAGACGTAATTTCATTACTATGGGATTAGTCCCTCACACATGTATTTCATTATTTACACAAAAACAGTTTAAATGGTGTCCCTTTAGATTAACTTGGCACTTCAAAGGTCTGTAAAACAGGATACTCGGATTAATCAAACACCAGGAAGGAAACCTATATAGGTGTGTGATTAGGATGAAATAATAGGGTGAACCAGTTTCTTTGAAGTTCAAGAATGATTATTTTCTGATAAAACACAGTTTAAATTAGTGGTTCATGCTGTACAAAAGTAAAATATAAAACAAAAATTATCTGGTAGCTGTAGGTTTGAGTGTGACAAACAATTATGGTGGCTACACTACCCACAGTACAGTCTTCAAGTATCTTGCTGTATGGGCTCAATTTCTCTTCTCGGCGTCGTTCAATTTTACATACACTATCCCAACAACTCGCAGCTATGACGTAAGCCGTTTGCAGCCTTCATCCGAGGCATTTTTGTGTCAATTTGCAGGCAAAGCTTCTCCTACTTCACGAGGGTGTTACCTCAATCACTTCTGCTTAAAGACTGTGTGAATTCCTTCCCGAGTTTTCTCTAGGTAGCGCGCCAATTCGCCCGTGCCACCTTTTCCACGTGATTTCCCTAAATCACTCCAGGCAAATGCTGGGATGGTTTCTTTGAAAGGGCATGGCCGACTTCCTTCCCCATCCTTCCCTAATCCGATGAGACCGATGACCTCGCTGTTTGGTCTCTTCCCCCAAACAACCAACCAACCAACCTTTTCCACTCCCCAGAGCTACGTTCGCTTCAAACAGAAGCACAGTAGCTTTTACATAATACCTATTTCTTACATTGTTTCTAAGCGTGACCATTTCTTACAATTGTCAAATTTACATTGACATGAACAGTTTATACACGAGAATATTTACAAATACAAAATATTAGAAAATTATTTAACGCAATAGACAATTTACATAGCATTTTACGTACATTACTCACATACAATGCAAAGAGCCTCAACCTCCAGTATAGCACACTTTCCTTTACATATACAGAAAATGTGGTACCAATATGCGAAAATTTTAAAGCCAAAAATTATAAAAAATTTAGATGAACCATACACAAATAGTGTTATAATATCACTGGCCGATATTATGAGGAAAGAGGAAGATGTAGCAGTCGTTGCATTTGCAGCAGTTATTTTACAGCAAGCAGCTGATCATAAGAAAAAGAAGACCAAGAAACGACGCTGGTGGGCGATCTCTCTTTTAAAAAAAGGAGCAGTGCGGTGGGACAAAATTAATGTCTGACCTTAAACCTGAGTTGTAATATGGGGTATTTCATATTTTTAATGAATGAAGGAACAGATTTTGAACTATTATTGAATTGCGCAAGTCCTAAAATTTCTAAAAATCACACCTCTTTTAGGAGAACTGTACCTGCAGCACGAAGCTTAATAATCACTCCGAGAGTTTTAGCTATTGGGGAATGATATGCCATCTTAACATACACATTAAGAGTACACGTTGGTGATCGACAACGTTTTGGAATTGTGTCTACTATTTTCATAGTTTTTCACAAACCAATATTACTGACTCTACGCAAAACAACAACGACATTTCTGGCATGTGTATATTTGCACAACTTCTTAAGAAAAACCAAAGTATCATCCGACGTTTAAGTCCCATTTGGTAGTTTTGATGAAGATGATGTAGGAGTAATAATCCAAATAATTTGGAGAACGGTAAACCGAAACTGTGATCTACCTTCTTCACGTTCCTTACAAAAAAATGAGCAGAGAAAGTGCATCAACAGACACAGCATATCGCTGCTGAACCAACGATCATTCGACGCGGCGTCCATGCTAACAGAGTGCTCCCATGCCAACCCATCACCAACGCTTCGATGTTACCGCCGGCAGTCCGATCCGCAATGAAGGCTTCGTTGTCCCCGATTTGCTATACGTACACACTAAGCGAATATTGACCAACGAAATGGCTGGTTGTCGTCCCTTGACATCCGGTGGCCTAGTATATACAAAGAGCGTTCGAAAAGCTTTGCCCAGCCGTCTCTAATTTTCTTTATTTTTTGCAGGAGGAGAATGAAATTTTTTGTGAACATACTTGAAATATTTAACTATAAGTTGGTTTATAAAAGTATTTCCTTTTATTTACAGGTGAGCCATAATGGACCGTGAAGTAGATGTCAGATTGCGACAACGGTCGGTGATGGAGTCCTTCTTCTTGACCGGCGATGACTCTGCCCCATCGATTCAAGTGAAGTTGCTCCCTCTTTATGGGGAAGACACAGTGGATCGCAGCAGTATCCAGCGGTGGTTGCAGAGTTTTAAAGAAGATGATATCTCTCTACTGGACAATCCACGATGCGGTAGACCATCGACAGCAGTGAGTTATGTGAATATGGAGACCAGTGATCAAATCATCCAAAATAACAGATGTGTGACGACGCGACAGCTTGCTGAAATGACTCTTTTGTCACTGGTTAGTGTGGTATCACTGGTACAGTCATTAGGGTACAGAAAAATCTGTGAACGTTGGGAGCCTAGATTATTGACAAGAGAAATGAAAACGATGTGGAAGAATGTTTGTGAGGGTTTCATGAAGACCTTTACTGAAGAGTGGAAACAATATTTTGACGGTATCATTACCCAGGATGGAACACGGTTGTTTTTATCCGAACCTGAGAGCAAAACCCAATCACTGCAATGGCGTCATCCGGGTTCCCCTCGGAAGAAGAAACCAAGACTTTCAAGAACAGCAGGCCGAGAGGTGATGGTCTCCTTCTTCTGGGATCAGTGTCGTGTCAATTGACTTTTTGGAACCTGGATCCACAATTAACCGGGACCGTTACTATTTGCCATTGGAAAAGCTGCGACGTGCCATCAGGACCCACAGACCACAGCTTCAGGGTCAGCTCCACTGACTACACCTTGACATTGCCAAACCCCATGCAGACCTGATGACGCAGGAGAAAATCAGGAAAACGGGTTGGAAATTTGTTCCTCATCCTCCCTATAATCCGGACTTGGCTCTGTCTGATTTTTACCTCTTTGGTCGTCTGAAGGCCATCTCCACGGTAAAACATTTCATAGTGAGAAAGACCTTATTTCCTGTGTCAAGTAATGGTGTAAAAGTCAATCCCCAGAATTTTACCAAAGTGCATTTACATCATGGAAAGAATGTTGGACCAGATGCGTCACAGCTGATGGAGGCTACAGTGAGTAGGCTCAATGTATAGCTAAATGATCCAAGTATGTTTGCAAAAAATTTCATTCCCCTCCTGCAAAAAATTAAAAAAAGCTGGAGACGACTGTGTAAAACTTTTTGAACGCTCTTTGTACATGCCTTATGAGGATATCCGGAAAATAAGCACTGTATGATTACGGAAACTATCCAGCAATAATAAGACTTAACAAAGCGCATATCGAGGTACCGTGATATATGTTCAATCCCCTGCTACTGTGCGTTCTTTCTCGTGAGCAAAAACTATTTCAAAAAAATAACTTTTGGTGCTTGGGGTCCACAGTCAAAATAAATGTTTTGAAGGACACCATTTTCACGCCATTGACTGTCACGAAATTTTTTTCAATAGAGTCAGTGATGGAAGATGATGTCCTTAAAAAGTTGAAAACGTACTTACGTTCTACACTGAGTGCGGAAAGATTATTTGAGTACGACGAGAACAATGCGGATGGTTACTGGATTGTGTGACTGGAGAGCGCCTTTACGCTTCACTTTAGTCAGCGTTCGCAGCACCATTTCCAGCTGTTAAAACTCACTGTCCAGTTATAAGTCTGCTCTGTCTTTGACCTCATAAATTTTAATTAACACAGATCACCAGATTTTGATTAGCGTTTTGTCTCACTAACAACAAGAGTCTAGGGGACAAAAATTTCAACAAATAAAAAATTATACCGAGATGGAAACAAATATATATTCTGCAGGGACTAGAAAATACATTCGGCTCAGTCGAGAATATATTAATAAATAAATTATTATGTACTAAAAGGAATGTGTGCAATTTTTATTAAACTTTACAATTCACGTTCATACGTGGCCCTCATCCATTACCTCTTCCTGAGATGGCTCAAATGGCTCTGAGCACTGTGGGACTTAACATCTGAGGTCATCAGTCCCCTAGAACTTAGAACCACTAAAACCTAACAAACCTAAGGACATCACACACATCCATGCTCGACGCAGGATTCGAACCTGCGACCGTAGCACTCGCATGGTTCCGGACTGAAGGGCCTAGAACCGGTCGGCCACCGCACCCGGCTTCCTGAGACGAAACGACGGAAATCCAACAAAGTATACCTATTATCTAGTATTCACTCGCAATTTGAACGAAACGTTTCAATTTATTATATCGATATGTGAACAGTATATATTTTACTGACATGCTATGTAAGAACAAGATGTACAGTGTTTCAATGTGTATAAGGACCAGCCTAATAGCTATGAACCAAGCAATGCTGTTTGTTACAATCCTGAAATCTTTTCACGAAATAAAGTTTTATAAGAAAAGAAACAATCCTGTTTCCTCTGGTGGTATTTGAAAATACTGCTAATAAGAGTCTTTGTATTTATTACAACCGGTTCAGAGAGTTTCTGTACTGCAAATATTTCCATGCTTGCAACGCGTTCTTTGTTCTAATTGGCTGGCTGCATAATAGCGTTAAGTGTTCATGATTTCTTTACTTAATTGATCCATGGTTTGGGCTTTAGCCTTACTCTAATTTTAGTGATATCCCTAGGCTGTTATTAAGGTAATGTGACACTCTTTACAATTATCAAAAGCTTTTATTTTTACAGAGTTATGGGCAGTATGTCTTCCGACGTACGTCACCGAATATCTTACAAGGGAAATTCGCCATCGCATTACGGAGATGATCAACAATAGTGACAGTCGGTACAAGAGAGGCGTCGTCTGTGATGGGGCGTTTTGCTGCTGAAATTACGAGAGAGTACGTTCCGTGAGGAGTCGAGCGACATATCATTAATTCCCACATAGGCCTCGCGAAATAACGAGGAAATCTGAGAAATTTGAGCTAATACGGAGGTTTACCGACAATCATTCTGCCCACGCGCCATTCGCGAATAGAAAAGAGAATTATACCTGTACTACCCTCTGCAACAAACCGTAAAGTAGTTCAAGGAGCATGTATATAAGCGACAAGAAGATATGTAACTAGGCTCTGGTTCTGAGCACTATGGGACTTAACATCTGAGGTCATGAGTCCCCTGGACTTAGAACTACTTAAACCGAACTAACCTAAGGACATCACACACATCCACGCCCGAGGCAGGATTCGGAGCTGCCACCGTTGCGGTCGCGCGGTTCCGGACTGTAGCGCCCAGAACCCGGCCGGCTATGTAACTAGCTACAGAGCTTTATACGCCAACAAAGGTTTACACGCCAAGAAAGGAAGGTCAGCTTGTATAAATGACCAAATAGAAGACGTTTACTACTTGTCACATACGTTTTACTCAGAAAATAAGCTCCAAATTTAAGCAAACACGGCCAACACAAGCAGCTGCAAGTCCAGATGATGAAGCATAAATCGTTTATTGACAGTCTCAAAGAACAATTTCAGAATCTTACATGGCATCTTCTGTATGAATCGCAGTCCTTCAATCATTCGAAAAAACAATTAAACAGTTGTTGAATGTCGTCTTACGAGATAAAAATGGTTCAAATGGCTCTGAGCGCTATGGGACTTAACAGCTGAGGTCATCAGTCCCCTAGAACTTAGAACTACTTAAATCTAACTAACCTAAGGACATCATACACATACATGCCCGAGGCAGGATTCTAACCTGCGACTGTTGCGGTCTCGCGGTTCCAGACTGAAGCGCCTAGAACCGCTCAGCCACCACGGCCGGCTCTTACGAGATAGTTTACTCCCATTTATACATACGTTGCCGCCGTTGGTCCAAGTGTATGGGCTGTAATATACACATCCAAATCCAGTCGAGGAGCGGTCTCTTAATGATGTTAGGCTGGTGAGAGCAGTGGCAACATACTTAACTGGATGACCTACTGATGTACACTGTGTTATGAAAAGTATCCGGACACCTGGCTGATAATGACTTACAAGTTCGTGGTAACCTCCATCGGGAATGCTGCAATTCAGTATGGTGTTGGCCCATCCTTAACCTTGAAGACAGCCGCAACTATCGCAGGATTACCATCAATCAGGTGGTGGAAAGTTTCTTGGGGAATGGCAGCCCATTTTTCACGGAGTGCTGCAATGAGGAGAGGTATCGATGTCGGTTGGTGAGGCCTGGGACGAAGTCGGCGTTCCAAAACATCCGAAATGTGTTCTATAGGATTCCGGTCAGGACTCTGTGCAGGCCATTCCGTTACAGGGATGTTCGTGTCGTGTAGCCACTCCGCCACAGGCCGTGCGTTATGAACAGGCGCTCGATCGCGTTGAAAGATGCAGTCGCCATCCCCTATTTGCTCTTCAACAGTGGGAAGCAAGAAGGTGCTTAAAACATCAATGTAAGCTCAAAAAAATGGCTCTGAGCACTATGGGACTTAACAGCTGTGGTCATCAGTCCCCTAGAACTTAGAACTACTTAAACCTAACTAACCTAAGGACATCACACACATCCATGCCCGAGGCAGGATTCGAACCTGCGACCGTAGCAGGCGCACTGCGCGCCTAGAACCGCGAGACCATCGCGGCCGGCCTCAATGTAAGCCAGCACTGTGATAGTGCCACGCAAAACAACAAGGGTTGCAAGATCTCTCCATGAAAACCACGATCACACCGTAACACCACCGATTCTGAATTTTACTGTTGGCGTTACACTCGCTGGCAGATGAAATTCGCTGGGAATTCGCCAAACCAACACATTGCCATCAGATCGCCACATTGTCTACCGTGATTCGTCGCTCTACACAACGTTTTTCCACTGTTTAGTCGTCCAATCTTTACGCTGCCTGTACCAAGCGAAGTGTCATTTGACATTTACCGGTGTGATGTGTGGCCTATGAGCAGCCGCTCGCTCATGACATCGAAGTTTTCCCAGCTCTCGCCTAACTATTATGATACTTGCAGTGGTTGCTGATGGACTTTGGAATTCCTGTGTGGTGGTCTGGATATATGTCTGCGTATTACCCATTATGATCCTCTTCAACTGTCGGTGGTGTCTGCAGTCAACAGACGAGGTCAGTTTGTACCCTCTTGTGCTGTACGTGTCCCCTCACGTTTCCACTTCATTACCACAGCGGAAACAGTTGACCTAGGGATGTTTAGGAGTGTAGAAATTTCGCGTACAGACGTATGACACACACCCAACCACCGGACCGCGTTCGAAGTCCGTGAGTTCTGAGCAGCTCCCCATTCTGCTCTCTCACGATGTCTAATGACTACTAAGGTTGCTGTACGGAGCACCGGGCAGTAGGTGGCAGCACAATGCACCTAATAGGAAAAACGTTTGTTTTTTTGGGGTGTCCGGTTACATTTGATCACATAGTGTAAGCCGCATTCTTCAGTGTCCCTCACAGAGCGTGATCAGTTTGGGCTATAAATTACCCAGAGTTAAATACTATACAAAGTATTACAAAACTTCAGGCTACAAATTGTCCTAAACCGAATAACGTTTTAAAGTAGGGTAATACTTGTCAGAAGATATATTTAGTTATGTCTTGAATAAACAAACCACTTCTTACGTCAACAGCTTACTTTTTTTGTAATTATTCACACTGACATCCCCAAGTCCGAATAAATTCGTGGATAGTCCATTGAGAGAACTGGACTCTGTTTCCAAAATTGCTTGGGCCGGTTGCTTGCATACTTTGCTTTCGATGGAGTTCTGGGCTAACTTCTGCCCCACCAGTGCAGGCCACGCATTACTCTCTGCACTGCACGGAGCAAGACAACACACTGCTGAGATACTGCACCCACATTCGGAAGGAGGGTGTTTGAAATACTCGTTCAGACTTCCCGATTTGGATTATCCATGGTCTTATTGAATCGTTTAAGGCAAATTCCGAGATGATTCCTTTGGAGAGGACCCGGCTGTCTTCCTTCGCCAACACGAGTTTATTCTCTGTCTCTAATGTCTTCATCATAGAAGGGACGTTAAATCAAAATTTGCGAACCCAGCCGTGTAATTATTCCCGTGCCTCGCGCTTTGATCCAGCATGGCTTAAACCGACACGTTTCGGTGCGCTTTTCTGAAAAAAAAGTAGTAGAACTGTTAATTTAGTCAACGATTTAAGAAATTTTGTTTTGGGGAGGTGGGAGGCGGTAGCGGTTGCGAGGCAGTTATCAGTACTCTAAACGATTCCAGTTTTTGAGATGTCGTTCAGGAGGATGCTTAAGCTTAAGTGTACTGATAAGGTAGTTATTTCCTGACATATTAACACGAGCCCTGTCACCCTTCCTCTTTTTTGAGTCAGTTTTTTTCCATGTATTCCTTCCCACGCCATTTGTTCTGACGATCAGCTCGTATTCTACTGTATCAGCACAGTTTCAGTTTCCTTCTATAAAACCGCATCTCAAACGGTTCTGTGCTCTCTTTCTGCGGTTTTCCCACAGCCCACGACGCACCGCCATACAATACTGTGCTCGTAACGTACTTCAGTAGAATGTTTCTCCCCCGGGTGAAGGCCTGCTTTCGATACTAACTTTTCTTTCAACGAGGAAAGTTCTCTTACCCTATACTGGTCTACTTCTTACATCTTCCTTGCTGCGTCCTTTGTGAAGTATTGTGCGTCCGTCTGCTTTGCTGTGGGGTTCCTACAGCTGTCGCCGCATCTCACATATCAGTCGCTATCGATTTCTACTTCCGCATGTTTTGTCTTGTTCTGCTATTTCTCTTTTTCTCACGGCCTCCTTTACTCCATATAACCAGACACCCTTCAGTCTTATCCTTCTTCACTGAAGATATTATATCAAGATCCTCTTTGGCATCTGTCGTTCGCATTTCATATCCATACCAAGGAGATTAAAACAAAGCGAGCTTTATGTATGTCGAACGCAGACGTTATTAGAAGCCTGTCCGCATCTATCTTAGTCCTGCAAGTCTGTTTCTCCGTTTAAACCCTGCGTCATAACTATGGTCTTAAGCGCTTATGCGTTGAAGTAACAGTTGAAAACCTAGTTATTAACGCCAGTCGTCACTCGTCGAGCGTGATCCTCATCGCAACAAAACAGCCTCACGTTTTATTCCTATTTCAAGTGACATCGAAGAGCAGCACTGCGGTACAGGCACTTCACCAAAACTCGGCAATATGGCGGAGGTAGGCTTCTCTTTTTCGGCGTAAGGACGTTCCCTACAGTTCCATTCTAGGTGAGCTGCCGTTCTTCTGTTCTATCTGTTATTCCTTCTTGAGTCAGGCTCATATTCATAATCGTATTTCCCTAATAGTTATATTTTTTTCGTGGTTTCACCGAAATATTCTGTACAGTCTTGTGATACAGTCCATTTCTACGAGTTTTGTTTTTATTTATTACAGTAAGCTCCCATCACTCGAATTAGCAGGTCGTTAAAGATCCTACAACACGTATATAGAGCGTCTTCTGTTTTTCCGAACGTACATTAGAAGAGCATAACAGAGGCATTAGCATCTGGACTGCTGCTTTCCCATGGACTAATCGTTCCTACTTTCTCCAGTAACTTTCTCCGCCTTACAATAAGATGATACCCAAATATTTAAATTTTTACCAGTCTTGATGTGCCAGCCCTCTACTAGTATGTTTCCTTCGTTTTCTCCACTGTATAGGTGTTCAGTGTTCTGAAACTTTGCTTGCAATTCCCATTTACCACCTTCTTCTTATGCGTAAAACTGGTATCCTCTTCACTGGACACCACTATATGATCATGTGTGAAACACAAGATTTACAAACATTGATCTTTTCTTATGTGAATGCCCATTCCTCTACATTTACTACTCCACAGTTCTAAGGCTTTCTGGATGTATATTTCAAACAAAGTAAGAGACAATCAGGAGTCCAATTTTACTGTTTGGAATTTTGAAAGGCTGTGACGAAATTTTATTCTCCACTTTGATTACACACTTCGCAAACTACATGTCTACTCATATTACTTTATAGACTCTTTGTCGTGAGTTGTCTTAAAGCAAAAATATTGTCATTTCAAGATATTTCCTTACGGAATCCACTTTTCCTTGATTCCAATTCTTTCGCTTGTTTCGTGGTACCCAGTTTATCACTAATCTCATTTCTACTACTCGGCATTACTGTATTGGGCAAGATACGAATAAAGACGGTTCGTCCCACGCGATGAATGAGAGACCTGCAGTGCGGTGATCAGGTTTCACTTGACAGAAACTAAACACCGATAGTTTAGCTGGGGAACGTGAATGTTGCCTTCTGAGTTCGTACTGGAGCGTGCGACTTCACAGGAGATGTAGCAAGCCAACCGTCCTGTAAACACAGCGAAGTTCGTCACCAACAGAACATGAGCCGTGCAAAGTAAGTCCAATACAGATCACGAGAACACAGCGAGGTCATCAGCACCGGGATAGTATAGCGTGTTCGGAATCGCATCATGTAGTGAAGCGACGTGGGATTTTTTTTTTCTGCCCATCTACAGTAGGCTGTGTGGTATCGGTCCTCTGAGGCGACGCCATTCTTTTAGCCAACATCATAGTAGAGACGCGGTTTGTGATTTCTGTGGTGTCACCGCCAGACACCACACTTGCTAGGTGGTAACTTAAATCGGCCGCGGTCCATTTAGTACATGTCGGACCCGCGTGTCGCCACTGTGTGATCGCAGACCGAGCGCCACCACAAGGGAGGTCGCGAGATACGGAAGAGCACTCGCCCCAGTTGTACGACGACTTTGCTAGCGACTACACTGACGAAGCCTTTCTCTCATTTGCCGAGAGACTGTTAGAATAGCCTTCAGCTAAGTCCATGGCTACGACCTAGCAAGGCGCCATTAGCCTTATATAGTTTGATAGCTATCGTATGAAATGTCTCATCAAGAATGCTGTATTCACATCAAAGAATAAATAATAAGTATTCGAGGAGCTGCATACTTTTCTTATGAGAATTCACTACTTATCCTGTCCCAGAATTCACGCCCGTCTGCGTTAGATAGCGTGCATTTCGGCCGCCTGTATCTACAAGGTGTTGGCACATTTACCAACACATCAATTTCCAACTGTGGAAGTCTGCGACGTTTATCGATTGGAACTAACGTAGACCTCGGGCTACACAATGCATCAGCCTCTCACTACAACCAAGATTTCAGGGGGGGAGGATGGGGCAGGGAGGCAATACCACACTCTAGCCGCAAGTTTAAGTACTGTGACTTCTTTCCGTTTCATAATCAATTACAAAATAACACCAAAAGCTAACTCCAAGATAAAATCCATACGTACCGTAGCATGTTTATCTTCAGACGTCATATTTTCTGACACTTTATCCAACCGACGAGCTTTAGAGACATATTTAATATTGTTTATGTTAGCGTCGATGTTCGCTTAATATTTTTCGTGTTTTCAATTCTAAACCCGATCTTCAATAAGGTGCTACCTTGAAACGGCATACTTTCATAACATGCAATTTATAACATCAAAATAAGGAAGTTGGAAAATTCTTTAACCATCAAAACGATGCGTCCCATCATTTTCTTACGAGAAACCATATCAATAACGACACTTTCTCGAGAGGTTCTCAGTACGATAATGCTTTGAAACAGCCGTTATTTAAAGAACACACACAATTTATAGACTTCAACGGATTAGAACTGAACTTAATACCGCGTGTTCCAAGTTCCGCTGGTAATGGCGTAATATGACGTGGACCAGCTAGGCGCTAGCGACTGAGCCTACGGGAGGCCCGTGAGGCTATAGATGTGAGCCATAGAACAGACACTACTCATATTTATGACTCTATGGCCGCGACGGCCGTTTGATGAAAAAGTTTCAGTGCAGATGCAAAACCTGTGGAATGACGTATCGATACTACCCCACTGCATCGTTACATTGCTGAAGGTGAAACATTCCCTAAGAAAAATTTATGAATGACTGTGCTGATCAACCTCTTACGTTATTTGATTTTCAAACAGCTGAGCAGAACTGAACGTACTCAGACATTTCTCTCTTTACTTACTCTGATCAACACTAAACTGACACACAACATTTTTTAGCGCATCGCAGTCGGACTTTCAATAATCTCTACAAAATAATGGTCCTGACTAACAATAACCTATACCTTTCATGAATCACTTACCTCACAAAAATCTTCGTTACTCGAACTACTACAGTACAGCGAGCGCCAATACTGCCAGCTAAATAAAAGATTCTAACTACTGAAGGCATTAACTATTGATAGGCATAGTTAGCAAATGAAAGATTTTGATAGAGAACAAAAAAATGTATTTACCTTAATTATATTCAAAAGTCATTATATATATGATGTCCAGTATTAAAAATTTACTCTTTCTGATGGACACACGAGCAGACCATCCGCTCTCAAAATTCTGCCATCTCTCTCCCCACATCCACCACTGCTCGCGGCTCACCTCCAACTGTGCAACGCTGCGCGCTGTTCACATCGAACTGCCCAACACTACAATAGCAAATATTCCAACAATGCCAACCAGCCACAGACTGCACACAGCACAGCCAGTGATTTTCATAAAGAGCGCTACGTGGCGTTACCAACATAAAAACCTAAGCAACCTACTTGCAAAGGAACTGCGAGATTCAGTCGCTGTGACATCCGTTCCGGCGGTATCGATGCCACAAAACCGACGTCCGAACTCCTACAGGAATCGGAAATTTGCCAGAAGGGGGTTAATGAGCAGGGTTCTTGGCGGTGCGGCGAGTGGGAAGTTGGGAATTCAGGTCCGACGGAAACCGTGTGCGGATGCCTGAGGCGGTTAAGGCAACCGTTGTCGAGAAGCAGAACATCCGGATTCGAGTTCCAGTTCAGAAAAACTCTCGCCGTTGCATTGCAGAATGCCCTGCGCGGCTGGAAGTCATTATTTCTTTCCCGTCTCTTTCCCATCCTGTTTTCTTACCGTTCCTTTTACCCCAATTATTCATGTATAGGCTCATAAGATCTATGTTCTGTAGAAGCCACGATCCCACACCTCTACTGTGTAGAGATAAGCCTTAAGAATAGCTACTACCTGTTCGAAAAACGTCGCTTGATGTAAGATACAAACAGAGCCAAAAGTGTTGACTGTCATTACGTATGGTTCAAATGGCTCTGAGCACTATGGGACTTAACATCTGTGGTCATCAGTCCCCTAGAACTTAGAACTACTTAAACTTAACTAACCTAAGGACATTACACACATCCATGCCCGAGACAGGATTCGAACCTGCGACCGTAGCGGTCACGCGGTTCCAGACTGAAGCGCCTAGAACCGCACGGCCACACCGGCCAGCTGTCATTACGTTTATTCGTGTCGTAAATATTCGAAATGTTGCGCAGTAAATTAAATTCTGTGGTTAATTTTTGAGAAATATGGTTTAATATACCTTTTGAGGTGACTCCGCCTCAGATCCTTTAGCTATCAGCTGCGCCTGTCCTAGCAGAATGGCAATGGGGCAGAAGAATTCCCAAGTGGAAATATTTAGTAGGCAGTTCCGGCACTCGCCTGAGAACCTATTGAACCCTGCCAAAACCCTATATGCAACCGAGTGAGTGAAACTACTGTACTTTAACATATTTACGGGGCAGTGTCATCCATCGTCTCACACAAAAATGAATGTTTCGTGTGCATGTGACCATACGAATGTGTCTCTGGCATACATCACAGTGGGCCTGGCGATAGACGATTATCCTAGTGAGATCGGCTTCTGCAGCCGTCCTTAGGGCTGCCCGTGACCAGTATTGTGCTCTGCCTCTCAACGATATACCTTATACTGCTCATATCTACTTAGCGTATCACAGTATGGATTTCAGAAGAAATACGCAACTGAGATTGCTATTTGCACATTTCCCCACCGAATTAAATAATGAAATGTCACCATTTTTGTGATCTCTCCAAGGCATTTGATTATAATGATCATGTTACACACTTAGAAAAACTTAATTTTTTTTGGAATTGCAGCCTTTACACCCAACTGTTTTGTATCGTACTTAAGAAACAGAATACAAAAAGTTGTGCTGAATAATTCAAACTACATTGGAAGGATAGAAAGTTTTAACGACTGGGAAGAAATAACAAAGGAAGTTCCATAGGGTTTAATTTTGGGTCCCTTCCTTATCCTTAGATATGTGAAAGACATTCCACCTAAAATTCAACAAACAGAACTGGTAATTTTTGCAGATGATAGTGGTACTAGTGTTATAATAAATCGCATTAGAGAGAAAGCAACAGAGGCTATTGTTAATGATGCTGTACAGAGAATTATTAAGACTTTCTCTATAAAAGGGTTACTCATAAATTTTGAGAAAACATACTATATACAGTTCTGTGCAAACAAATAGAGGCAATTGATACAGCACATGAACAGGAGTCAGTAAATAGGCTAGCACGCTTCAAATTTGTGTATATATTTTGAAGAAAACTAGAAATGGAAGAAGCATGGTACTGAGCTTCTCAAACAACTAAATTCAGCTACTTCTGCTCTTCCTACAATTGCTAGTGTTGGCAACAAACAAATTAACCACCAGACGTTGCATATTTCCACTCAGTAATGTCTTGTGGAATAGTTTTCTGGGGTAACTCATCAGTTAGAATGGAAGTGTTGAGTGCACATAAGCGTACAGAAAGAATAATTCGTGGTCGTAACGTAGCCACTTTGGGGAATTAGGCATTTTAACCGCACCATCACAATACATATATTCGCTAATGAAATTAGTCATAAATAATCCATCACAATTTGAGAAAAATAGTGATACGCATGACTGTAAAATTAGAGGAGAGAATGATCTTTACCGCCCGTTACTGATACTCTCAGTGACTCAGATGGGAGTTCAATATACTGCAAAATTTTTTTGATTTTTTCACCAAAACCCTAAAATATCTGACAAATAGCGAAGCAAGTTTTAAGTCTAAACTAAAATCATTTCTCCTAGAATATTGCTTTTGTTCCATAGTCTAGTTTCTATTTTAAAACGAGTAACCCGTAGAAACATCCAACTCGTTTTTAATTATAGCAGAATGAGTTGGACTAAAAAGTAACGTGTTCATTAATGCTAAAAATTATCATGTATATAAATCCTGTAAACTGACTCTGTCCACACCATGTCGATAAAAATGGTTCAAATGGCTCTGAGCACTATGGGACTCAACTGCTGTGGTCATCAGTCCCCTAGAACTTAGAACTACTTAAACCTAACTAACCTAAAGACATCACACACATCCATGCCCGAGGCAGGATTCGAACCTGCGACCGTAGCAGTCGCACGGTTCCGGACTGCGCGCCTAGAACCGCGAGACCACCGCGGCCGGCCATGTCGATAAAAGAATTGTTCATATGAACTATGGAACATATAACTAAATAAATAGTTTTGTATAATGAGGAAACCACACAACAGTTGCTGAATCAACAATATTTTATTGCATACACTCCCGGCTTTGGAACTTTTAAAATTCCATATTGTTGTGTAAACTGTAATAATGAAAATGTTGTGTTACATGACAATGGGAGGGGACTCCCAAGTTTTTTTTAAAAAAAGTCACATAAGGAATTGAGCTGTGCTCACTCCGAACTATGCGTTTCCTTGAACTTGGCTGTCTATCCGTGTTTGGTTCCCCACCATTGTTGCGGTTATGCCGTGGTTCTTCCTCCTTCTACACGTAGCAACAGCAATGTTTATCGATATTTGCACTGTGTTCCATCTTTGGTCTTGTGTATATAGTTTCCGGCTAGGGGCTGTGCAGGCAGTCGGTCAGTTGGTGCGGACCAGGGAGGGTATTTCTGTGCGGTGCAGTCGGCTGGGTCCGCTGGCCGTCCCTGCGCAGTGTCGGAGCGTGTGTGGAGCTGTCCAATCGCTACGAGCTTCGTGGTTCACCGACCCAGGACGTCAAGGTTGAGTAGTGATTTAAAGTACCCAAGCCCCGTCCATTCATGTTGTGTCGTTCGTTTCGGTGGTTCGCTATTGCGGAGCTTTTCCTGTGAGCAACACCGAGTGTTTGTAGTGATGAAATCGAGCCGCTGTGCGGTGGATTTAACTATATTGGTTCACTACTATTCAAGTGCACCAGCGGAATTTTCTGCCTTGTGGCCGTTAGTGCTCTGGTTACTTGCCATGGCCACTGACGTAAATTCAGATAGTGCTCCTTTTTGGTGGAGTTAACTATATTACCTTATTACAAATTCAAGTGTACCAGGGAACTTTCTGCCTTGTGACCGTTAGTGTTCCGGTTACCTCCCCTGGCCACTAACGTAATTTCAGGCAGTGTCCCTTCCTCACCTGTTGTCACTGTCCAACATGGTGTGTAGTTTTGACAGCTTAATATATATTTCATTGAGGATGATCACACGTCCATAACAGTTTGGTCTTTGAGTTTTTATGTACCGATTGGTGGCTAGCAAGTCGTCTGGTCGGTTGGTCTGAGACTGTCTCTTTGGGTTATCGGCGGATCAAGTGTAGTTCACCTAAGTAAACGTTAATGTGTGGTTAATGGTCTGTTGGTAATCTATGCTTTAAAGAAAAAAAAATTATTGTGTTTTATGTAAATCAAGGGCGTTCAGCCCATATGAGTAAGTTGAATTCTGGGAAGTGAATATTTTGCTGAAAGTTACTGTTGTTGTACTATCTTTTCATTTAGTGCGCTGTCAGCCACTAAAACTTAAAGGTTTAAGCTATTTTTTTGAATTTTTGGAAAATCAGCTGTGGGCCTTCAGCCACTTACAGACTTATTCCTAAAATTTCCCCTTAAAAGAAAACTTTGCAGCCTTATGCCTTGAAAGATTATGGTAATATATTTTTAAAATTTTGAAATTTAATTGTGGTCTTCAGTCGTTGGTATTGCACCTTGTTTATGTTTGTTCTATCCACTTTTGCCTTGCGGCTTTCAGCCTAGCCGTGATATATACATATTTATGTAATTATTTTATTAGCAATTTTAAATATGTGTCTTCAGTCACTTGAAATTTATGTTATTGGTTTTTAAGATTTCTTGTTTGGAGGCTTTCAGTTGTGAAAGAATTAGATTTTGAAACTCGTAGTTGTAAAGGATCGGCTATGTGCCGCTTTGGTTTAAATGTGTTATTAAATTACAATAAATTACCATTTTGAAGTTAAACTGACCGCCACCTTATTTGGCCCTTACAACAATCCTAAACACCTGTTCTGCCCTGCAGGTTTAGCGGGCGGTATCAGGAACTACATAGCTAAAATTTCTAAAAACAAAATAAAATAAAATAGAGAACTGGACGTTATTCACAAATAACAAGACTTAATCACCATCCTCACCCAATGTTGTCATGTAACAGAAGTTCCATGTCAAAATACTGAAAGAGGGGATACAGAAAACCAGAAAAAGCCGACGAGACGACCGGACACCCAAAGTTACCGTAATTATAAAACAAGTACGATGGGATGAAGACGGGAAGAGAAAACACATACCGTATTACCTTCTGACATAAATTCCTTAAAAAGCGTTCCCCCGTGACGAACGACCAGGAATACTAACAGTAAAACAATGTACTAACAAATACTTGCTAGCCGCGATTGCTGAGGGCGAAGTACGAAACGGATATGTGATTAGCAAACTGTTCAAAACGGAAAAGCTGGAAATAACATCAGAGAGGAGAATGAGTGAGGGAAGAGAATCTGCACATCTGGAAACAAGGAAAAATATGTTATATGCACTCCTTATCTTGCCTGAATTATGACATAATTGTTGTTGTTGTCTTCAGTCCTGAGACTGGTTTGATGCAGCTCTCCATGCTGCTCTATCCTGTGCAAGCTTCTTCATCTCCCAGTACTTACTGCAACCTACATCCTTCTTAATCTGCTTAGTATATTGATCTCTTGGTCTCCCTCTACGATTTTTACCCTCCACGCTGCCCTCCAATGCTAAATTTGTGATCCCTTGATGCCTCGGAACATGTCCTACCAACCGGTCCCTTCTTCTTGTCAAGTTGTGCCACAAACTCCTCTTCTCCCCAATTCTATTCAATACCTCCTCATTAGTTGTGTGATCTACCCATCTAATCTTCAGCTTTCTTCTGTAGCACCACATTTCGAAAGCTTCTATTCTCTTCTTGTCCAAACTATTTATCGTCCATGTTTCACTTCCATACATGGCTACACTGCATACAAATTCTTTCAGAAACGACTTCCTGACACTTAAATCTATACTCGATGTTAACAAATTTCTCTTCTTCAGAAATTCTTTCCTTGCCATTGCCAGTCTACATTTTATATCCTCTCTACTTCGACCATCATCAGTTATTTTACTCCCCAAATAGCAAAACTCCTTTACTACTTTAAGTGTCTCATTTCCTAATCTAATTCCCTCAGCATCACCCGACTTAATTCGACTACATTCCATTATCCTCGTTTTTTCTTTTGTTGATGTTCATCTCATATCCTCCTTTCAAGACACTGTCCATTCCGTTCAACTGCTCTTCCAAGTCCTTTGCTGTCTCTGACAGAATTACAATGTCATCGGCAAACCTCAAAGTTTTTAATTCTTCTCCATGGACTTTAATACCTGCTCCGAATTTTTCTTTTGTTTCCTTTACTGCTTGCTCAATATACAGATTGAATAACATCGGGGAGAGGCTACAACCCTGTCTCACTCCCTTCCCAACCGCTGCTTCCCTTTCATGCCCCTCGACTCTTATAACTGCCATCTGGTTTCTGCACAAATTGTAAATAGCCTTTCGCTCCCTGACATAATTAGTTTAAATATTTTTGTGATACACATCAGCGCGTTCATTAATCGTATGAAGAGGATAGGAATCGGGATTTCTTAAGATTTCAATTTCTTCGGGAACGTTGAGTATCCGACCTTTCTCCACAATGTGTTAAGCAGTTTAGTTATCGCTAGTCTGCTGTTGGTTGTCAAATGCATTATGAAAGCTGACCTGGAACTCGTCAGGTCTTTGTGTTCTTTAAATGTCGTACGAAAATTCATACCTTTGAGGCCAACTAACAAACAAACACCTTGCCTAGTGAGGATGCGATATTCATTACTTTCATCTATCTTTGGTTTATTTTCAGTCCGTATCCTGTGGTCATTAGATTGATCATTCCACTTATTAGGTCTGCTTCGTATGATGACTGGGAGTTCTCTTTAAATGTCAGTAAATAAAAACAATCGCAATAAAAGGGAACAAAAGCTCGACAGTATGTATTTATATGAATAGTGGTAATCCTGTGGAGTCCATCATTTCGGGGATATTTTTCGATAAAATACCAGAAGCTTTATGAGAAATCAATAGCACGGAAGGATAATAAGAGTCTTACACCATTTGGAAGGGTTATGAAAAAATATGATGCAATTGTAAAAGAAACTACGTGGAATACACACGTGCGACCAATTCAAATATTCAGTTCCGCCGATTGGTGTGAGCAAATGCGCGTGAGAGAATACATCACAAAAATTCATAGATGCACAGTGTGGCGTTCGCTGAGTTATTCAGTGGTTTGATATTTAACTAATTTGTAAATGAAAATGATAATCTTACTTTATTACATTGAGTAATTAGTAAATAATTTTTCTCCCGGCTAAAGATTTGCTCAAGTTGCTAAGGAACTCCAAGTTAACGTCGTGTTGAAGTGTTGTCTGTAAGGTGTGTAAGTGTCACTAAATCACAGTTCATACAACAGATTCTATGCAACTGTGGATTATGATGGAAACAGTTATCTTCAGCAAAATGATCATTAAAACCACCGAATATCAGCCGCACACAACACTGACATATGTTACCTGAAACAATATTCTCCGCAACTCGTGCGTAATTAATTTCGGTTCCATACATCAACTAGAAAAGTTTGTTATAACGATCGTGCTATGAGCACTGTTTTTAAAGAACCAATTTTATTCGAATTATTTTCATTAAAATGAGTCCGGAACCACCGGTGCACATTTATTTTTACACATTTGTATTACCTTCGGCATTTATGTCTGCAGAGTTGCGTAATTTGAATTGGCCGCTGAGATAATTGTGAAGATGGCGGCAGATAGTTGGTAGAGACTTTCTATTGTTAGAGCAAATAAGATAAGTATTAGAAATGCTTATTAAACTTTACATTAGATTTTTTTCTAAGGAAAACACAGACAAAAATGCGATACAAATCGCTATCATCAATGGCTGCGCTCCTTGCAGCGGAAAGAAATAAACACAGATAATGCTTACCGAGATAGGAATTAAAGTTACAAATAACTATTCACTTATATTTATAATAATAATGAACTCTATTATCAAGTAATAATTAACAAATAATTACAATTTCTTAACAGACCTCAGTTTGATATGCGTCTGCAACCTACAAAAGCCAACCAACAAAAGGTAAAAAAAAAAAAGACAAACGCAGATCATAAAAGGAATTTACAAAAAAAAAAATGGCTCTGAGCACTATGCGACTTAACTTCTGAGGTCATCAGTCGTCTAGAACCTAGAACTAATTAAACCTAACTAACCTAAGGACATCACACACATCCATTCCTGAGGCAGGATTCGAACCTGCGACCATAGCGGTCGCTCGGCTCCAGATTGTAGCGCCCAGATCCGCACGGCCACTCCGGCCGGCAAAGGAATTTACAATTATCATTGTCTTTGTATGATACACATCGATATGTCCATTTACATCATAAAATATTAAATAAATAATTAATATTGATCATCGTTTTCACTGTTTTTCATATGTTGAATAGATAATGTTTATAATTGTTAGAGGCATAATTTCCTCTCGTCGCACTGTCGCTAAAATTTATCTCTTGGATGTTACAACAGCTAGAATCGTGATAGGTTGATATATCCCAGACAATAGTGTAAGAGTAGTGCTGTTTAAAAATCAGATGTCAGCGTTTGGAATAGACGATTTTATCTCAGAAACATGTTGGATAAATCTAGAGAAACGGTATTAGATATTTCTGCTACTTCCATCGTATAAGTCAGTTTGGGATCCTGAGAATAAGAGATTAGAGCGCAAACAATGGGAGCAGAAATACTCTTCCCCTCGCTCCGTACGTGAATGGAACGGCCCTTTAACGAATAATGTTAGAATAAAATACGCTGTACCCTGCACTGTAATGTCCGAGGCGGAGTATGTATCGGGGTACGGCAAAATAATGTGAACAATGGTAGTAATAGGATGGTTGTCTTTGACGGTCAACAACGCAGGTATGGCACATTTGCCGCTCGACTGTGCGTGTTCAGTGAAGACTAAACATCAGCGTAAGTTGTTTAGGCGTAGTGCACACTTCATATATGCATTCACAGGCCGAGGTCGACGTGCAATGGAAGACCTAACAGAGTCCCAAAGAGGGCAGATTATGGGGGCCTGATTAGCTGGAGCGTCAGTAACCAGGACAGCCACACTTATTGAATCTTTCAAGAGCAACTGTTTCAACAGTCGTGACAGCCTACACAAAACATGGAAAGACATCATCGTGCAAACGTAGTAGTGGGCGCAAATCAAAACTAAATCACAGAGATCGTCGTACGCTAACACGAATTTGGTCCAAACAACACAAACTATGGCGGCTAAAGTGACTGCAGAGCTCAATAGCCATCTTAGAGACCCTGTATCTATCGACACTGCCCGCCGAGAACTTCATAAAGCGAATATTCATGGACGAGCTGCTATACCGAAATCGTTAGTGACGACAACCCGAGCAAACAAGGGTAAAACGTGGTGTAAGGAGCATAAATCCTGGACGGCTGATGAGTGGAAACACGTCATATGGTCCGAAGCGTCAAAGTTTTCGTTATTTCCAACATCGAGCCGCGTTCACGTCTGGGGAACTCCAAAAGAAGCCTACAATCCTGATTGCTTGATTCCAACGGTTAAGCATGGAGATGGTAGTGTAATGGTGTGAGCAGTCATGTCATGGTGTCCTGATGGTCACATCATTACTCTCAAAGTCCGTGTTACAGCCAACGATTATGTGAACATTTTAGGTGATCAGATACACTCCATGATTCAAATGTTGTTCGCCAAAAACGATGCCATAAAAATGGTTCAAATGACTCTGAGCAGTATGGGACTTAACACTTGAGGTCATCAGTCCCCTAGAACTTAGAACTATTTAAACCTAACTAACCTAAGGAAACGACACACATCCATGCCCGAGGCAGGATGGGAACGTGCGACCGTAGCGGTCGCGCTGTTCCCGACTGAAGCGCCTAGAACCGCTCGGCCACAACCGCTGGGATAATGCCATATTTCAGGACGATAATGCACCCAATCACACGGCCAAGACAGTACAATCGTGGTATGAGGAGCATGCAACTGAACTGCAGCGCCTTCCCTGACCAGCACAGCTCCGAACTTGAACATTATCGAACCCTTGTGGGCGTTATTGGAGCGCAGTCTCCGGGGCAGATTTTCGCCTTCCTCGTGGCTATAGGAGTTAGAAGAGGTTCTGATCGAATAGAGGAATAACATTCCACTGGAAACTATGAAATCATTACATGCCAGTATTTCAAGAAGAATTTCATCTGCATTACGAGCAAATGGAGGTCCAACCTCTTGTTAATAAACCATTACCAAGTAAGCTCAGATGTTCACATTATTTTGTCTATCCTCTGTATGTAGGTGTAGTTTTTTCATGTCACATAATGTCACTACAAGAATTGGCTGCGGATGATTAAATTATGCTTATACTGCGTTGATTCAAAGTTTACGGTACTGACCAACGGAAATTCCCTTGTGTACTATGAACATCAAGAAATTAATTCGTCTTCTAGGAAAAAGATTATCAAACTGAAATTATTGACCTTACTTGTAAGCAGTTTGAAGAAGGAACAAGTGTCTTGCGAAACTGGCTTGGTATCTGCGCGTGTAGTGGGTAGATATCAGACTTCTTGTGGCGAGCGAAGAACGTGTGTGTGTGTGTGTGTGTGTGTGTGTGTGTGTGTGCATGCGTGTGTGTAGAGGGGGTCGGGGCCCTTGTTCATAAACTACGTCTCCGGTACACATTCCGTGCCGCTGCAGTCGCGGCGGATAGCGCGCTAATATTTACATATTTTTTCCTCTGTTTATTACGTGTCAGCGCTCGTACCTAACGCACGGTACACCCGGCAGCTGCATATTACCTTACGGCGATAAATTTTAGGGGGTGTTTCGTTCTTTTGTATTAAAAAAGAAGGTAGGGTTAAGTCTACTTCATGTGATCAGAAATGCGCACTGTGTTAATGACCTTACACGTGCTGCTGTCTGGGCATTTAGATATTTCCTTGTAATTCACTGGTCATTACGATCGCTACTCAAGTTAAATAAGAACTGAATTGTAGGTGCTTCCAGACCTTATTTTAACCAGGTGATGTATACGGTGAAGTATGGTAGCAGCTGGGAAAAGTACACAGGAAGTAGCATATAACGACTGTGTGTTAGTTTATCAGTGCAATAACCGTGTTGGCGCTGCTCAGTTTGTTTCCAAATTCGGTAACATTAATAAAGGACAAAAATTAAACAAGAACTGTACACTAATAGACCAATAATCCTAAAGTAAAGAAACTCGTGACCATGCACTATAAGTTTTGTGTGCCTTTAGTTTTCATAGTTTCACAGTTCACGAGCAACGTAGCTGTAATTCGCAAGGAATGTGTGTGTCTTAGTGTTCCAGTAGTACTTACAAAAAAGGAGTTACACAATGGTACTTCTACTGATCTCAGCCACATGTTTGTGATCATCCAGAGTACGACGCACATAGGGGTATTTCATGCAAAAAGTTGGCCAAAATTTGTATTTAATATTTTCTGTACTGTTATACCTTAGAGAACATTTGTAGGCTGATAACGTATTTACGTAGTTCGTAACATGAAATAAAACAAAATTATTGCATTTTATTAGACTCTTTATTTCTTAGCTATAATACTTTGTATTATCCAGATGCCTCCCAGTCTTCAGTAACAAGGAGATGATGGTGTAGGATATTTCCAAACAATTATTTGTGCAACTAAAAAGTTGAGAGGCACTAAAGGTGACTGAAATGTATTCGCATCGGAATCGCGGTTGTCTTCAAGTTTTTTTTTTAACTGAATTTGCTGCGAACCATGACAAGACCATTTACAGATAAATTCCAATGCGTTTATGTCATTATTTGTAAGATCATTCGAAACCTCTTCCAAATATAATATTCATCGCTCACGAGTACGAATAAACAAATCCATAAGTTGGATCTTCGCTCATGCTGCGGTCTCCTTATGAATATAGTCACAGGGTAACTCTGCGTTTCAGCCTCTTGAAGGGCACTGTAGCAGGGATAGACCTCCTTATTAGCCGTTCGAATGATTTCGTACTCTTTGCTTGTCAGGGAGGCTTCCACAAAGATTGACAAGTCTTGGATACGAGAAGGTAGTGTCTCGCTTGTAAGTCTCTATGGTTTTGATCTTTTGCTTGTATGTATGTAGCTCCTCGTGTGGGAGATAAAGTAATATCTTTAGCTATTTTGAACCCGTCAACATTTACACCTTCTTGGAGCTTCATCTGACTGGCGTACATTACTTCTGTGGCTTCATAATTATTTCTCAGTACCTGCGTCTTATGTCTTTTACTGCATGTGCTTAACTTTCGGAACAACTCTGATGGCCTACCAACTCGAGTTTCAGAACATGAAATTTTTATGGTACTTTGCAGCCACTTTAGGTTATTTTTTAAGAAAGTACTTTCAAGTTTGTGTGAATCAAGTCACTGTTTCTGCAAATGTGAGTTTATGTAAGACGCTTTATATTTAAAACTTTTCTTTTCTTCGTCAGGAAGGTATGGTCTAATAATATGTAATTTGTCATAAAGTCTAATCTTTTTACAAGCTCTTTTTCAGATCGTTTCTTCACAAGATAACTCAGGCCTTTTTTGTCGTAAGTTTGAGTTTCGAGGGGCCTAGATAGAAATAATATGCTTTCAGATTTCATTTCGGTGATGACATTTGTTGTAACTGATAACTCATCAATGTAAAACAGTAGAAGAAAATGAAACTGCGGTTTTCAGCGGCTGCTTCTTTTTATTTCCAGAAGAGGAATAATCTTTCTTTCATACTGTATTAACAAATATACAAGGAAACACATGAACTATAACAAAACAATATAATGATCAGAACAAAAGCAGTGAGTACCATGCATGAAAGTAATTAAAACATATTTTAACCCTTTGTTTCCTGACATAAGATAAAATTTCCTTTTTAACATTTTCTTTGCAGAATTTATGCTATTGTGGCCTCAAATGATGGTAGGATTTTTTGTAAAATTTTATTTTATTTTTCACAACTTTTTTCTCTCCTGGTACTCAGAAGTACCGTCAGACTCCATGGACAGAATCACAACATGCGCAGAAAAATGCTACAATTTTTATAACTTGTACTTTATGCCACATAAATACTAAATATTTTTACATTAGAAAATTAACAGAAATATATGTCTGAATTTTATTTTAAATTTTGCATAAATTTATTCTAGAGCAACTTCACAATACATAGTAACTTAGCTACACATTTTTGACAGTATATACATACCACATATTTAGCAATACCTCATGAAATTGTAGGAAACAGTTATTTTTCTCACTGCAGTACAAATACACTTTACATGTACTACAATGAGAATGTGGTCTCGACTGAATTTTATTTTTCGCACACATTTCGCATCGTCCTCTTTTACAACTGAACACTACAAAATAGTTCCCTAGGTTGCCAAGACGTACATCCTTCGGAACAGAAAAGCTATCCTTCCTTCTCTTTGGGAGAGTTATTTCATCTTTACCAGAGTCTCTCTTTTTGAGATTTGGCACTTGCTGTTTATTCATTAGCCCTAGTGCCACAGCATGCCTGAATTCCAGCAGTGGCAGTGCCCCATGTAGATCACTGAAAATGACGTAAGCATTGACAAAAGCAATTTCTATTGCTCCCCAGAAGAGACGGTGCCACCATTTCTTTGATCGCTTGTCAAGACCATAAGTTGAACGTAATCTGTCTGCATGATCCACACCACCCATGGTTTTATTGTAATCACATACAATAACTGGACATGGTATAGTCATGCTAGTTCCATCTTCCTGTTTTCTTGTCACTACGCTCTGTTCACTGCCATGGAAATTTGACGCAAAATACACTACTTTATTTTTCTTCCGTTGAAATACTGTTAGGTCTAAAGATGACTCTCTGTGATTTGATTTAGACATTTTTCTTTTGGTAAATTCCCTGGCAAACCTTTCCTGTTTGTTCTAATTGTTCCACAGGCAAATGTATTTAAGGATTTCTGTGTGAGAAAAATTGGACAGAACAACTTGTGAGAGGTAACGCATTGTTGCTACAATAGTGTTCGCACAACCTGACGGTACTAATAAGTCCGCCTTATATTTTCCACTTTATCTCATTCACTTGTAACGTAATGCTTCAAACTATTATAAAAAGACAAAGAAGGTAAGTACGTACAATGGAAAACTCAACGGAAGTTTCAATAAATTGCGCACAAATTCAGGCAACACCTTGGAAACAAGCACATACAATCTTGTGTTTTCACAGCAGCACGCGAAAAACAATTTCAAGCTCTGACCGCCAGAGAGGTCTATGTATTGCACAATAACATCTATGAAACAGTAGAGCAGAGTTACTGTTACGTACCGACAGGCTCTCAGATCACGAAACTGCACCACGAGAAAATAATGAGAGTCAAAACTTACTGGTACTTTTAAGTACCGTCAGGCAACAAAGGGTTAAAAGTAAGTATACAATGTGCGTGCGGCTGAAAGTCAGAAACGATCAAGGGAGTTATGTGGTGTCGTAGCCCTCTAGACTCCATCCATGAAGATGGTTCCCGTTTTCACCTGAAAGGCGTGTTTTTGAAGATATAATGGCTAGAATGTTTCACCCTGTAGAAATTTCTAGAATGTTCCAGAACATTCGAGAGTATTCGAGAACATTCCAGAACATTCGATAGTATTCGAGATCATTACGCAACATTCCAGAATGTTCCACAATTATCCGGGATGTTCCGGAATGTTTGGGAATAGTCTGGAACATTTGGAAAGATTCCAAATTATTGCGAAACATCCCAAAATATTCCTTATCGTCGTGGAACATTCCACAACGCTTTAGAGTGTTATGGAATGTTCTAGAACAATGGGGACCGCTCTATATCTTTTGGTACGTTCTGGAATTCTCAACTGGTGGAGCTATCCATTGGTACGGGTACATAAGGCAAGAGCCGTCATGGGTTCGAAAGCCCGTTGCTTATCACTGACGATGGGAGGAACCGAAAACGTAATGCAGTGAGTGAATAAAAATTAAGAGAGAAGTGTCAGTAGTCAAATTGCTACAGTGACTGAATATAAATCGAACGTAAAGTGTGAAAAGTTTGTAAGGTGTGCTTAGTGAGTTTGTTAGTAAAAAGTTGATTTGATTTATATTTAAGACAATGCCCAAACGTAAAGGAGTAGAGCTTGCCAGTTCTGGAACAAAATGGCGAAAACAAAAAGAACAGCGTGAAACCGAAACAGACGAAGAGCGCGAAGCAATTTTCCAGCTCACGAGAATGAGCGCCGTGAGGAGTGAAACCGAAGAATAACGAAATGAAGGAACAGAAGAATCAAGAATTGCGACACAATCTTATGATAAAAGGCTGCGAACTCAAGCCAGCCATGAAAATATCACCCAACGGGAAGCGTGGACGGGGACAAGTAAACAGTACAACCTAACAAAGCATTCCACTACGAACCCGACGAAAGAATATAACAAACACAAAAGAATCGTAATCGGAAAAATAGATTACATCTGCTAATTTTGCAACGTGACTATATGCAGTGGACAAACATCAGGATTCTTTTGTATGAATGGAAAAATTCGATTACTACCACCGGAAGGACCCTCCCCCCCCCCCCCCCCCCCCCCCTCCACAGGAATTTTTACGTTACGTGACCGGTGAAACTTCAGAATGGAAACACTTTCTTCAAAATATAAAAGCGTACGACGCCCGATTCCTTCTTTCTGCGCCACTTCGATCAGCACTAACGCAATGTAGCAGGATGCTCAGAATCCATATTGCTTTTCAACACACCTCATGTAAAAATACAGTTAAACACATTCAGAAACGCAGAGCGATTTCAAGCCAGTAGAGAAGCTTTAGATGCACTGCAAGAGAGACGTAAATGCAGACTAGCTCTGTCGCACGTCAGAGCAAATAATACACTGCCTTAGCAATGCCCCTATCGCAGGATGATATGTCTTTTAAAAGTGAACTTTTGGCCATCTGTAAGCGAATCGGGGAGGGTGGGGTTATAGTTCCGTCTGAGTTTGCTAACTGTACCCACTCACCTCGTAAATCCAATCGTCATTCGCTTCTTCCTTTGAAGGCTAGGAACAGCAGCTTCAGTATTGCTGTAATGAACAATAACTAACAAGGGGAACAAAGGAGTGCCAATTACCAAAATTCAAGTTTTAGCCTAGTATAATCCATTGATGTATTTTTTTAACACTTGCACTACACAGGGCTGCACTGTTACACTCTTCACAAAATAACAAATATGTTGATACACTGATACATACAGTAACACTACACCACAATACATT
This sequence comes from Schistocerca americana, assembly GCF_021461395.2. NCBI lineage: Eukaryota > Metazoa > Arthropoda > Insecta > Orthoptera > Acrididae > Schistocerca > Schistocerca americana. The sequence goes on from NC_060123.1 coordinate 571,952,462, forward strand.
ATCCCACACTGCAATCCAGCTACGGCGCTCGTGGCAATATTGGTAATCCAAGTTTCATTTACCGGCGCGGATGAGATGCCCGCGGGCATCTAATCATGTTCTCCCGATTGTTCTCGTGGTTTTTGACTTCGTGAACCGCGGATTACGTCTTGTGAGGTACACGAATGGTTACACAGCATCAGACACCTTTATAGTCACAAAATGTACTTGTTCTCTTAGCCTGATTCCGTAACATCTTCACACCACGCACGCGGTTAAACACCACCACATGACTTCTTCCCTCGTTGTGGCGCGAAGAAACAAAGAAGCGACCATAGCAATGTTATCATAATCGATATCAGTGCTACTCGATACATGCTTACACATCTATTAGGGCAAAATATGCCACCCCCCCCCCCCCCCCCCCCCCGAGTTTGTTTTGCTTTTGTGTGCGCATAATTCTGTTATGCTATCAAACGAACTTATATTCTTGATGTTTACGAAGTATTATTGCCTTTGTCTTTGGAAACCTTACTAAATGGTTCAGTCTTCCACAATAACCATGTATGAAACCGTGTGGCAGATATGGGGCATATTTTCCGTATATATCCTCAAGGAGATATGTCATCTGAAACCCACAAAGCATCGATGATGTTTGCGTTGGTTGATAATACTGTCGTTATTTGGAAACACACGCAGGATAGACAAACGAGTTTACAACCCATATTGCGACATAAACATAACATCAGTTCCTTTATTTGCTAATCATTCGTTCCTGTGCCGGCAGGTGTGGCCGAGCGGTTATAAGCGCTTCAGTCTGTAATCGCGCGGCCGCCATGGTCGCAGGTTCGAATCCTGCCTCCGGCATGGATGTGTGTGATGTCCTTAGGTTAGTTAGGTTTAAGTAGTTCAAAGTTCTAGGGGACTGATGACCTCAGATGTTAAGTCCCATAGTGCTCAGAGCCATTTGAACCATTTTTTTTCTTTCCTGTCTCAAGGGGGAGGAGTGTGTGTTGGCACTCTTTTCCTCTTCCCCTTACATGATTATTAAAATTTAAAGGACATTTCAAATTATTAAATCATGTTAAAAGTAGAGGACTAAAGTATGTAAAATATCAGACGGACTTGATAATCTGTATTCGATGTCTGCAGGTAGGTGAGTAGTTGCTCGTCAAACCGGTGGATAAGTGATACGAGGATATCGCAAGTAATAAAATGTAACATTGGGTTGGTGTCAGTTATGTGAGACGTTTGTGAAGGACGCTATGTGTGGGAATTTGATATGTAGTGCGATAGATGACAAAGTCTCACAGATATTTGGCAGCGAGTCCCATAAAAGGTAGAAACAATAATTTTCTATACAGATATCTGATTAGAAAGCAGAAGTTCCACTGAGATAGGATTTAGAGTATAGGGAGACGAGGACACAGATATCTGTTGGTAGAGATGCGTCAGCTTACGTGTTAGGTGACCGCTGTGGACACTACGAGGTTTTGCTAAGTAAGCCTCTGGATTTTACTGAAATTCCAGACGTACTCTAGGATTTTTCAAGGCGAGGGTGAGGTGGGGGTTGGTATTTAATTGTCTGGTAATTGAATCATGTCGGGAGATGATGAATTCGAGGCATGCAATATAAAATTTGCAAGAAGTAGAAAGCCAAGCAAAGTTAACAAGTGCAAGAACGGCTAGGAAAGGGCTTATAGAGTTGAGAATGATGGCTAAAGGACGTAGTCCCATTATTTGCAAAGTAAGAAGTTTCTGTCGCTTTCTTGTTGTATCGTCATTAAGGAAGATTTCTAGGGTAGTTCGCATAATAAAGCTATTCGCTGGGATTTTAGTATTTTATAAGATGGATAGAATAATTATCCATCGTGAGACGGAAGCTCATAAGGCATAGTCAGTGAGTGTTTTTCATAGAATTGTTGAAGGGGTTTGGCTGGATTGTCACGTACCAAAGGTTAAGACGGAGTTGAAATAATTTTTGGGACGACAATGAGCGAATCGAGGGTTACCCTGTCGTCTGCGCACTAGAGAAGGTGGACTGAAATAAGTGGCTTGAAAATGTCGGCTTCTCTATGGAGATATGGTAGTGGGGAAAGGACGGACGCTTGTATCCATTCTGCGGATACATGGAAAACTTGTTACTGGGTATGGCTGAGGGTCTGGCAGATATAATTCTTTGGAAGCGAGTAGGTTTGGACTTCAACTAGAGAACCAGAACGCCATATAAGGTCAAAGGCTTCCCTTAGGTCTAAGAAAAGAAAAACCAAGGAAAACCTGCTAAGGGAAGATAGCTGCCCCATGAACCACATGTGTTGATGGGTCGGAGTAGCTTGAGCGTCTCAACTTACCATGGATGCAACCACGGAGATGTATATGTGCGAGGCCACAGAAAGATGTTGTACCTGAAGAGGGAACAGCCTTTCCAGTAATTGTAGAGGGAATGATCTGGATGATTATCTGGTCTGGCATAGTAATATCAGCCAATATGATTTTGATTTGCTGGTACTGTGCACAACTGAAAACGAGGGGAATTTGCAGCCATTACTATACCCGAAGACATGCAGCTCTGGTTAACCAATAGGTGACACACCCCTATTTCTCAGGCATTACGCAGAATACTTATCATCTACATGTACATCTACATGTATACTCTGTGAATCACACTTAAGTGCCTGCCAGAGCGTTCATCGAACCACCTTCACAATAATTCTCTATTATTCCAGTCTCGAACAGAGCGCGGAAAAATAAACACCTATATCATTCCGTGCGAGCTCTGATTTCTCTTACTTTATTATGGTGATCGTTTCTGTCTATGTAACCCGGCGTCAACAAAATATTATCGCATTCGGAGGAGAAAGTTGGTGATTGGAATTTCGTAAGAGGATTCCGCCGCAACGACAAATGCCTTTCTTCTAATCATGTCCACCACAAATCCTGTATCACGTCAACGACACTCTCTCTCCTATCCGCTATAATACAGAACGTGCAGCCCTTCTTTGAGCTTTCTAGATGTACTCCGTTAATCCTATCTGGTAAAGATCCCAGACCACGCAGTAGTACTCCAAAGGAGGACTGACGAGAATAGTGTAGGCAGTATCTTTAGTAGATTTGTTACGTTTTCTAAGTGTTCTGCCAATGAAACGCAGTCTTGGTTAGCCTTCGCTACAACAATTTGTTTGTTCTTTCCAATTTAAGTTGTTCGTTATTGCCATACCTAGGTATTCTGTTAAATTCACGGCTTTTAGATCTGACTGGTTTATCGTGTAACCGAAGTTTGACGGATTCATTTCAGCACTCCCGTGGAGGACCTCCAACTTTTCGTTATTTAGGATCGATTTCCAATTTTCTAACAACACAATTTGTTTTGATCTTCTGGTCACTTTACTAGACGATAAACGACAGCATCACCTGCAAACGACCTAAGACGGCTGCTCAGACTGTCTCCTAAATCGTTTATATAGATATGGAACAGCAGAGGTCCTATAACACTATCTTCGGGAACGCTAGAAATCACTTATGTTTTACTTGATGACTTTCCGTCAGTTACTACGAACTGTGACATTTCTGACAGAAAATCACGAATCCAGTCACATGTCTGCTACGATATTCCATGTGCACGCAATTTCACTACAAGCCGCTTGTGAGTTACAGTGTAAAAAGCCTTCCGGAAATCAAGTAATACGGAATCAATTAAATCCCTTGTTGATAGCACTCAGCACTTCATGGGAGTAAAGAGAAGAACGATGTTTTCTAAATTCGTGTTGACTGTCTGTCAATAGGCCATTTTCTTCGAGGTAATTCATAATGTTCGAACACAATATATGTTCCAAAATTCTACTTCATATCGACGTTAATGATATGGGCGCGTCATTTGGTGGATTGTTCCTACTACCTTTCCTGAAGACTGGTGTGACCTATACAATTTTCCAGTCTTTGGGCACCAACCTTTCGTCTAGCGAACGCTTGTATATGATTGTTTAGTATTGAGATATTGCGTCAGCATACTCTGAAAGTAACCGAATTGGTATACAGTCTGGACCAAAAGACTTGCTTTTATTAAGTGACTAAGCTATTAGGTTGCTTCACTACTCCGAGGACATTTACTTCTACGTTACTCCTGTTGGCAGCTGTTCTTGATTCGAATTCTGTAATATTTACTTTGTAATCTTTTGTGAAGGCACTTCAGAAGGCTGTGTTTAGTAACTCTGCGTTGGCATCACTGTCTTCGATGGTATCTCCATTGCTATCGTGCCGCTAGCATTCTTCACATACGACCACAATCTCTTTGGATTTTCTGCCGTGTTTCCAAACAAAGTTTCGTTGTTTAAACTAGTATAAGCATCTCGCACTGAAGTCCGCGCTAAATTTCGAGCTTCTGTAAAAGATCGCCAAACCTGGGGACAGGTTTAAATTTGGCAGTGGTCAGACCCGTTTTGTGTACCAAGGAGGATTAGCTCCGTCGTTTGTTAATTTATTTGGTATAAATGTCTCAATTGCTGACGATACTATTTCTTTGAATTCAAGCCAGATCTGGTCTACATTTATATTGTTAATTTGGAAGGAGTGGAGATTGTCTCCCAGTAGGGTGATAAGTGAATTTTTATCTGCTTTTTTGAATAGGTATATTTTTCGTTTATTTTTGGATTTGGGGGTTACAATATTCAGTCTGTCTACTTCAGTCTTGTGTTCACTAATCCCTGTATCCGTTTTACTGCTTGTTATTAACTGAGGATTATTTGATGCTAAGAGGTCAAGTGTGTTTTCACAACCGTTTACTATACTCGTGGGGTCATGAACTAACTGCTCGAAATAATTTTCAGAGAATGCATTTAGCACAATTTCGGATGATGTTTCAGGCGTATCTCCGGAATTAAACATGTATTTTTGCCAATATATTGATGGTAAATTGAAGTCACCACTAACTATAGTCTTATGAGTCGGGCATGAGTTTGAAATCAAACTCAAGTTTTCTTTGAAACTTTCAGCAATTGTATCATCTGAATTGGGAGGTCGGTAAAAGGGTCCAGTTATAATTTTATTCCGGTTGCCCACAATGGCCTCTTCCCATACTAACCCAGGAACTATCTACTTCAGTTTCGCGACAAGATAAACTACTCCAAACAGCAACGAGCACGCTATCACCGACCGTGTTTTAGCCTATCATTTCGGAACACCGTTAGGCTCTTCGCAAAAATTTCGGCTGAACTTATCTCCTGCTTTAGCCAGCGTTATCTCCTGCTTTAGCTCCCTCGATGGATTGTCTGACGAAGAAATTCAGCACTACCTGTCTGACCAGGGCGTAACGGCTGTTCATAGGGTTATGAAAAGGGTTGACACGAACATCATTCCAACCCACACTGTCTTCTTGACATTTGACAAAGTTCAACTCCCATCGAAAATCAAAGCAGGCTATGAGATTATTTCCGTTCGCCCTTACGTCCCAAACCCTACGCGTTGCTATCGGTGTCAGCGGTTCAATCACACCAGCCAGTCCTGTTCCAATCCGGCCAAATGTGTTACGTATGGCAAGGATGCCCATGAGGGTGCTTGTCCACCTCCATCCCCTCGCTGCATCAACTGTATGGGTGACCACGCTGCTTCCTCTCGAGATTGTCCCGTTTTTAAGGACGAAAAGCTCATCCAGGAAATTAGAGTAAAGGAAAAGGTGTCGACCTTTGCTGCTCGAAAATTATTCGCCAGTCGACAGCCCACCGTGCCTCAGAAAGGAAAATACAGCACTGTCCTTGCTTCTCCTCGGCCGACAAAGGAGGCGGCCACGCAGACTTGCGACCTCACCTTTAGTGCCACGGTCGTCAGATCGGCCAGCGCAAAGATCGCCCGTTCAACCTCACCACTTTCGCCAGCCCACTCTCTGGCTCACCCTTCGTCGAGTTCTGCTAAATCTCGAGCCCAAAAGTCAGACACCAAGACTTCGAAAAAAGAGCATACTCGTGAAGAGTTTTTACGTACGGCAACTTCCCAACCATCGGTACCTCCTTCCTCTAAACATCATACTTCCAAGAAGGCTACAAAGAAACCCAGTTCCTCTCCTTCTCCGCCAAGGCGTGTCCCATCTACAGCACCACCTGGCGGAAATCGCCCTCGGCCGTCTTCTGTGTCGCCGAGGCGCACTGCTGGCGGCCGATCAACCGGCCGATCGCTGGTGGCAGGAGCTGCTCCTGACCAACCTATGGATCAGGATCTTCTGCCTTCGGCTGAATGCCATTCCATGCTGTCGGTCGCAAGCTCAGAGCAGTCGTTGAGTTGGCAGCGACCTTGGTCACATTCCTACATTTTCTGTTCACCCTATGTCCATTATCCACTGGAATATCCGCGGTATTCGAGCCAATCGGGATGAATTGTCGATCCTCTTACGATCCTACTCGCCGGTCATCTTCTGTCTTCAGGAAACAAAGCTGCGTCCCCATGACCGCTTTGTTCTCCCTCATTTTCAGTCCATCCGATATGATCTCCCCTCTGTTGAAGGCACTCCAGCGCATGGAGGACTCATGATTCTTCTCCATGAAACTCTCCATTATCACCCAATCCATTTAAACACTTCCTTCCAAGCTGTCGCCGTCCGTCTTTCCCTTTCCGGATACACGTTCTCTCTTTGTACTGTATACATTCCATCGTCCACACCAATGGCACGAGCTGATCTCCTTCATCTTCTTGGTCAGCTCCCACCCCCCTATTTGCTGGTTGGGGACTTCAATGCCCACCACCCGCTTTGGGGATCTCCACATCCTTGTCCACGTGGCTCACTATTGCTAGACGTCTTCCACCAAGCAGATCTAGTTTGCCTCAACACTGAGGTCCCCACATTTTTGTCTGCCTCCACGACAAATTTATCTCATTTGGACCTTGCGGTCGGTACTGTTCCGCTAGCTCGGCGCTTCGAATGGTTCGCCCTTGATGATACACACTCGAGTGACCACTTTCCATGTGTCCTTAGACTGCAGCCTCAACTGCCCCACATGCGCCCGCGACGCTGGAAGTTTGCCCAAGCCGATTGGACACTTTTTTCGTCTCTAGCGACATTCGATGACCGTCAGTTTCCCAGCGTCGACGATGAGGTCACACATATTACCGACGTTATTCTTACAGCTGCGGAACATTCAATACCACGCACCTCCGAATTGCCCCAGCGCCCCCCAGTTCCTTGGTGGAACGAGGCATGCCGTGATGCAATACGTGAGCGGCGACGTGCTCTCCGCGTTTTCCGCCACCATCCTACTTTGGCCAACTGTATCCGCTATAAGCAGTTCCGAGCGCGATGTCGTCGTGTCATCCGCGATAGCAAGAAGGCAAGCTGGAAATTCTTTATTAGCTCATTTAACACCTTCACTCCCTCCTCGGAAGTTTGGAGTCGGCTTCGACGGTTCTCAGGCGCGCCTAGTTTCTCCCCAGTCTCTGGGCTCACTGTCGCGCATGACACATTAGTGGACCCCGTCGCAATTTCTAACTCGTTGGGTCAGCACTTTGCTGAGATTTCGAGCTCTTCAAATTACCCGCCAGCGTTTCTCCCGAAGAAACGTGCAGCGGAAGTGCGACCTCTTGCTTTCTCCTCTCAAAATCGCGAAAGCTACAATACTGTTTTCTCCTTGCGGGAACTCCAACATGTACTCTCTTCTTCTCGCTCCTCCGCCCCAGGACCGGATGGTATCCACGTCCAAATGTTGCTGCATTTATCAACCCATAGTCTGCGTTACCTCCTTCGCCTTTATAATCGAATTTGGACCGACAGCACTTTTCCCAGACGATGGCGGGAAGCTATCGTCGTTCCTGTTCCGAAACCTGGAAAGGACAAACATCTCCCCTCTAGCTATCGCCCCATTTCTCTCACGAGTAGTGTCTGTAAGGTTTTGGAGCGTATGGTGAATTACCGTTTAGCGTGGTGGCTGGAATCCCGCAGCCTTTTAACACCTGCCCAATGCGGATTCCGAAAGCATCGTTCTGCAGTTGACCATCTTGTTGCTCTCTCCACTTATATCATGAACAATTTTCTTCGGAATCGCCAAACAGTAGGAATATTTTTTGATCTGGAGAGAGCATACGATACCTGTTGGAGGACAGGCATCCTCCGCACACTGTTCTCTTGGGGCTTTCGAGGCCGGCTGCCCCTTTTTCTTCGCGAATTTATGGCAGAGCGCACATTTAGGGTGCGGGTGAACACTACTCTCTCCCGTACTTTCTCCCAGGAAAACTGGGTACCCCAGGGCTCCGTGCTGAGTGTTGTACTGTTTGCCATTGCCATCAATCCAATTATGGATTGTCTCCTTCCTGATGTCTCGGGCTGCCTCTTTGTGGACGATTTTGCGATCTACTACAGCTCTCAACGGACCAGCCTTCTTGAACGACGTCTTCAAGGATGCCTCGATCGCCTCCACTCGTGGAGCATCGAAACCGGCTTCCGTTTTTCTCCCAGTAAGACCGTTCGTGTTAATTTTTGGCGACGTAAGGAGTTTCTTCCGCCCTCCTTACATCTAGGTCCTGTCAACCTTCCGTTTTCAGACGTCGCTAAATTCTTGGGTCTTATGTTTGACAGAAAACTGTGCTGGTCCTCCCACGTTTCCTATCTTTCGGCTCGCTGTCTGCGATCCCTCAACACCCTCAGTGTCCTGAATAGTACCTCCTGGGGAGCGGACCGAGTGGTCCTTCTTCGCCTCTATCGCGCCTTAGTGCGCTCGAAATTGGACTATGGGAGCATAGTCTACTCCTCTGCTCGGCCGTCTATTCTTCGGCATCTCGACTCTATCCACCACCGTGGATTACGTTTAGTGTCTGGAGCTTTTTACACCAGCCCTGTGGAAAGCCTTTATGCTGAGACTGCTGAACCTCCGCTGTCCAATCGGCGAGCAGTCCTTCCGAGTCGTTATGCTAGCCATCTGTCTTCCATGCCTGCTAATCCAGCCCATGACATTTTTTTCGACGCCTCCTTTGATGTAGGGTATGCAGGCCGCCCCTCCTCCCTACTAACACCGGGAGTCCGCTTCCGTCAACTGCTCCATTCTCTTTCCTTCCGCCTTCCTAAAACCTTCTTGACAACTTGGGGTACAGCACCGCCTTGGCTCCGTCCCCGGATCTGCCTGCTCCGTGACCTTTGTCGATTTCCCAAGGATGGTACCCCTTCACTTGTTTATCGTCGGGCATTTGCTGCTCTATGTGCACAAATGACAGACGCCACATTTATTTACACCGACGGCTCGAAAACATCGTTAGGTGTAGGGAGTGCCTATATTGTTGGCGACACCCCAAATCACTTTCGGCTTCCCGACCAGTGTTCAGTTTATACTGCGGAGATTTACGCTGTTCTCCAGGCTGTCCACTACATCCGCCGCCATCAGCGGATACAGTACGTTATCTGCTCAGATTCTCTCAGCTCTCTCCTCAGTCTCCGAGCTCTTTATCCTGTGCACCCTCTGGTCCACCGGATTCAGGACTGTTGGCGCTTGCTCCACCTGGGGGGCGTCTCGGTGGCGTTCCTCTGGCTCCCGGGACACGTTGGTATCTGTGGAAATGAGGCGGCCGATATTGCAGCCAAGGCTGCAGTCTCTCTTCCTCGGCCAGCTATTCAATCGATTCCCTTCGCCGATCTACGGAGCGTTCTATGTCGACGTGTTGTTCATTTATGGCACACGCATTGGTCGACACTTACCCACAATAAATTGCGGGACATGAAAGCTCTTCCTTGTGCTTGGACCTCTTCCTCCCGAACGCGTCGTCGGGAGGAGGTAATTTTAACTAGACTCCGGATAGGGCACTGTCTTTTTAGCCATCGACATCTTTTAAGCGGTGATCCTCCCCCACTCTGTCCCCACAGCTCTCAGCTATGGACGGTAAGACACCTTTTAATTGAGTGCCCCTATTTTAATCCGTTACGCTCCCGTCTACAGTTTTCGCCTGATATATCGTCGATTTTAGCAGATGACACGCGCTCAGTCGACCGCGTTCTCAAGTTTATTAGTGCCAGTGAAATGACGTCAGTCATTTGAAGCTTTTTTTGGGGACAACCAACCCCTTTCTGTAGCGGATTTTTAACCCTTCCTTCTGCTTTTAGTTTCTCCAATTTTATGACTTTCGTTTCCATTGCTGCTGGTTTTCAATTTCGGCTTTTTACTGTTTCCTAAGTCACGGACCGGGCGCTAATGATCATAGAAGTTTTGCGCCCTAAAACCAAAACAAAACAAAACAAAAACCTGATATATTCAACGGAACCTGAAACCCAACCACTCTTTGGCAGAAGTCGAAGAATCTGCTGCCTGCACGTCGCAGAACCGTCTGGGCTTCTGATTCAGACCCTCCACTCGGCCCTGTACGGTTTCTTAGTGTGATAATGCACAGATTTCATGAATTTCAGTTATTCTGGACTTTTCTTTGAGGGGGGGGGGGGGGGTTTACCCGTTTTGTACAGTTCCTTGGTTCTGACATCTAGCAAATAACAGTTAAACCTGGGGGCTTGTGATAATCTTTGTAGTGTAAAGATGAGGAATATTGCTTACAAAGAGTTTCCATAATCTTACTGTCTCCGAATTGGCTTCTATATTTTCGCTTACGGCAATTTTTGATGATGCTTTCTTTGTGTAGACTAATAGTTGTTGGCCACCAGCCCATGTCAGTTATTTAGGACAGTGGACTTCGTCAAATGAGAGTAAGAATTCGGCAACAGATACCAGATATGCCAAGCTGGAGACGGTATATCACTCCTACAAGAACATTTACATCTCCAAGTAGCTTTAAAAGAAGCTTAAAGTTAAAAATCACGACTCAGTAGCACGGCCCTCCGTACTGTACCCCTCTGAATGCCACTTGACGAACAGGAATGTTCCGCTCAGGAAACTAGAGCTCAAGGGATGGAAAATCTTAAGGAAAATACTAAGGTCAGTAAGAGAAGCGGATGGCACCTACAGGATAAAAGGCTAACACACAACAGTGAGTAGTACCATCTCCAAGCAGCCATAAAATGCGATTGTCTCTCTATGGACATCATAACACCATCAATCCTACCATACTCACGAATAAGATCTTCACCACGACAGATAAAAAATCTCGAAGAGAAAATGGATCACCACAATGAAACCAGCCTTCGAATAACTTGAAATTCCATTAGGAACTATACGAAACGGATCCAAATTACTGCGCATCAATGTACAAGGGGTATTTCCAGTGCAGAGAGGAAGCCTGCCCAAAGGCAGAAAAAGAAAGGTTTCTCGGCTAAGAAAAAAGAGAAGACACTCGTAAAGCGTCAAAACGAGCCTTGTGGACCTTAGTAGACGTAAAAGAAAAGAAAAAAAAGAGAAATTTCATACAACAGCTATTGAGGAAGATGGCCACGCAAACGATTATAAACGGAGGTGACAAGACTCATAGGATACCTCCTAATATCGTGGCCGACCTCCCTTTTGCCGGGCTAGTGTAGCATCCGGACTTTGCATGAACTCAACAAGTCGCTGGACATCCCCTGCCTAGAAGAGGCTCTGCAGGCGATATCGTGCTGTTAGCGAAGGCGCTCGGCCCTCTGTTGCCGTCGCTCATTAACGCCAGTTACATTCGTCGTACGCACCACATTGCTTTCTGCCGTTAATTCACGCAGTGTTGTTTCTCTGTTAACACTGACAACTGTACGCAACCGACGTTGCTGTCGGTCGTTAAGTGAAGGCTGCCGGCCACTGCGTTGTCTACAGTGAGAGATAATTTCTTAAATTTGGTATTCTTGGCACACTCTTGACACTGTGGATCTCCGAATATTGAATTCCCCAACGATTTCGAAATGGAATGTCCCACGTGTCCAACTCTAATTACCATTCGGTGTTCAAAGTCAGTTAAACCCCGTTGGATACCTCTTGATATGAATTACCTGAGTACAAATGGCACCTCCACCAATGCACTGCCCTTTTACACCTTGTGTACGCTGTACTACCGCCATCTGTATACGCTATCCGTGACGCTTGTCACTTCAGTGTATTACTACACTACTGGACATTAAAATTGCTACACCAAGAAGTAATGCAGATGATAAACGGGTATTCATTGGACAAATATATTAGACTAGAACTGACATGTGATTACATTTTCACGCAATTTGGGTGCATAGAACCTGAGAAATCAGTACCCACAACAATTACCTCTGGCACTAATAAGGGCCTTGATACGCCTGGGCATTGGGTCAAACAGAGCTTGGATGGCGTGTTCAGGTACAGCTGTCCATGCAGCTTCAACACGATACCACAGTTCATCAAGAGTAGTGACTGGCGTATTGTGACGAGGCAGTTGCACCGCCATCATTGAGCAGACGTTTTCAGTTGGTGAGAGATCTGGAGAATGTGCTGGCCATGTCAGCATTCGAACATGTTCTGCATCCAGAAAGGCCAGTACAGGACCTGCAACATGCGGTCGTGCATTACCCTGCTGAAATGTAGGCTTTCGCAGGGATCGAATGAAGGGTAGACCCACGGGTCGGAACACATCTGAAATGTAACGTCCACTGTTCAAAGTGCCGTCAATGCGAACAAGAGATGACCGAGAGTTGTAAGCAATAATGGTACCTCATACCATCACCCCGCGTGATACGCCAGTATGGCGATGAGGAATACACGCTTCCAATGTGCGTTCACCGTGATGTCGGCAAACACGGATGCGACCATCATGATGCTGTAAACAGAACATGGATTCATCCGAAAAAATGACGTTTTGCCATTTGTGCACCCAGGTTCGTCGTTGAGTACACCATCACAGGCGCTCATGTCTGTGATGCAGCGTCAAGGGTAAAAGTAGCCATGGTCTCCGAGCTGATAGTCCATGCTGCTGCAAACGTCGTCGAACTGTTCGTGCAGATGGTTGTTGTCTTGTAAACGTCCCCATCTGTTGACTCAGGGATCGAGACGTGGCTGCACGATCCGTTACAGCCATGCGGATAAGATGCCTGTCATCTCGACTGCTAGTGATACGAGGCCGTTGGGGTCCAGCACGGCGTTCCGTATTACCGTCCTGAACCCACCGATTCAATATTCTATTAACAGTCATTGGATCTCGACAAACGTGAGCAGCAATGTCGCGATACGATAACCGCACGAGGCATCACAACGACGTTTCACCAGGCAACGCCGGTCAACTGCTGTTTGAGTATGAGAATTCGGTTGGAAACTTTCCTCATGTCAGCACGTTGTAGGTGTCGCCACCGGCGCCAACCTTGTGTGAATGCTCTGGAAAGCTAATCATTTGCATATCACAGCATCCTCTTCCTGTCGGTTAAATTTCGCGTCTGTAGCACGTCATCTTCGTGGTGTAGCAATTTTAATGGCCAGTAGTGTACTTAGTGTCTTACTCTAAATAAAATTCTCCTTTGCCAGAATGTGCTTAAAAAATTTTGCTTTAGTGCGTCGCGATGTGATCAAAAATGAGATATGTAAAGAAACATGATAATCTGAGTGATATCAGTGCAGTGCCACTTATGATCTGTACCGGACGGAGATAAGACTCCGAGTGGTGCCATTATTTTCTCGGCCAGCAGGAGTATAAAGAGGGCCGGGGACAGGAGGCGTGCACCACAGCCCAGGATGTCGCGCCCCGCCACAGTGACCTGGTGCCCGTGTCTGTGGCTGCTGCTGCTGTCGGCGGCCGCGGCGTGGCTGTCCGCCGTCCGGCAGCGGACCGGCGCTCACGAGCGCATCGTCGGCGGCCATGAGGCCAGCATCGCCGACCACCCCTGGCAGCTGGCCTTCGAGCTCGGCGGCGACCAGCGGTGCGGTGCGTCGCTCATCGGCCCCTCCTGGGCGCTGACCGCCGGCCACTGCGTCGAGGACGTCCAACTGTACTACTTGGCGCTGCGGGCGGGGTCCTCCGACCGTGGCCGAGAGGCACACCGACATAAAGCCACATGGCTTGGGATGATCAGGTGCGACAAGCCGATAGGTCCAGAAACTGTAAGTGCGGTGAGGTAGGACATCTGGTCACGTCACATGTTCAACATTTGTCATCGTGGGGTATTTCCCGACATCTGCGACCTCAAGTGTTACTTCTTTTTCAGTCATCTACGTCGCTTCGGATGTTTTTAAACGTTAGCAAGAATAGCTCTGTATATTTCACGTACGTTCATGTAACATATTTCACTCATAACAGTACACATGTTTCAGCAGTATCTCTAGCGAATATCGCACTGCAGTTTCTTTTTCACGCTGCTCAATATTTTTAGCTTCACACCTCCTGAACTCTGAGCCTTCGAAGCATATGTTTTTGGAGATACGTTCCACGACTTACCTAAATACTGTCTGAAAAATTATTCCGAATATAAGTTGTTGAGAAGAAGTTATAACGTCCTACCTGAGGCGACGAACAGTCGGAATTTGCAAATTTGCGGTATGTTCCTATTGGACCAAACTGCTAAGGACATCGGTCCCTATGGCCGAGCGGTTCTAGGCACTACAGTCTGGAACCGCGCGACCGCTGCCGTCGCAGGTTCGAATACTGGCTCGGGCATGGATGTGTGTGATGTCCATATGTTAGTTAAGTTTAAGTAGTTCTAAGTTGTAGGGGACTGATGAGCTCCCACAGTGCTCAGAGCCATTTGAACCATCATCATCGGCCAGTAGGCTTTACGCACTACTTAATCTAGCTTACGCTAAGGACAACACCCACATCCATGCCTGAGGGAGGACTCAAACCACCGACAGGGGGAGCCGTGCGAACCGCGGTGAGGCGCTTCAAACTACGCGGCTACACCGCGCGGTGACGAACAGTAAAAAGGTAGTAGTCGATAAACGTTTCTCCTTTTGTGCGGAGTGTCAGCGAGTAAACGCCTCAAAGGTTTGAGGTTAAGTGTAAACTTCGCTGCAAGTCACTAAGCGCTCGCATTCTCAAACGCAGTATGAATGTAGTCTGCCTCTTTTCGCTTCATGAGGTAAGACACTTTTCCACCCCCACTGCTTCCCCTTTGAGATGGACACGGTTCTTACCCCACAGTGGCTCTAGGTGCTACGTAAACAAAGTTCAGTTGAATTTGGTAGAGTGGTTTAGGCGGATATGTGGGTCATACATGCACACATGCAAACGTATATACACTTTCATTAGATGTATGGCTATTTGCGAATAATGGCATAACGACAACCCAGACTACTGAAAGGTGAGAATTTGCTCCCTTTATGCCAATCCTTGGTGTCCTACGACGAGTCGAAGAGTGGTCAGTAAACTGGGATGCGACGGGAACGATCGCTTAAAGCAAAAAAACAAAAAAAAAGCAAAAAAAAAATTTTTCCCCATTCCGAGTGGTTATTGAACACATATAATATACACTGTTATTAGTCTTTTGAAATGTCAAGTTTACACATTTACAACAGTCAGTATACGTTACAATATGGGTTTCACAAAGTATAACTTCACATCACAGCTATTGTACAGTTCACAGTAAATATTGGAATATCCCACCCAGTGAGGTCACGAAGTGGTTAGTACACTGGACTTGCGTTCGGAAGGACGACGGTTTAGACCCACTTCCGGCCGTTTAAATTTAGGTTTTGTGTGATAGGTAAATGCCGGGCTGGTTTCTTTGAAAGGGCACAGCCGATTTCGCTCCCCATCCTTCCCTATTCCGAGCTTGCACTGGGTCTCTAATGACCTCGTTATCCACGGGACTTCGAACACATACTCCTCCTTCTCTGGAATATCCCACTGTCAACTTCGGTGCACTTGTGATTATAGGTATTTACCTTTCGTTTTTTACATCTACATCTACATTTATACTCCACAAGCCACCCAACGGTGTGTGGCGGAGGGCACTTTACGTGCCACTGTCATTACCTCCCTTTCCTGTTCCAGTCGCGTATGGTTCGCGGGAAGAACGACTGCCTGAAAGCCTCCGTGCGCGCTCTAATCTCTCTAATTTTACATTCGTGACCTCCTCGGGAGGTATAAGTAGGGGGAAGCAATATATTCGATACCTCATCCAGAAACGCACCCTCTCGAAACCTGGCGAGTAAGCTACACCGCGATGCAGAGCGCCTCTCTTGCAGAGTCTGCCACTTGAGTTTGTTAAACATCTCCGTAACGTTATCACGGTTACCAAATAACCCTGTGACGAAACGCGCCGCTCTTCTTTGGATCTTCTCTATCTCCTCCGTCAACCCGATCTGGTACGGATCACACACTGATGAGCAATACTCAAGTATAGGTCGAACGAGTGTTTTGTAAGCCACCTCCTGTGTTGATGGACTACATTTTCTAAGGACTCTCCCAATGAATCTCAACCTGGTACCCGCCTTACCAACAATTAATTTTATATGATCATTCCACTTCAAATCGTTCCGCACGCATACTCCCAGATATTTTACAGAAGTAACTGCTACCAGTGTTTGTTCCGCTGTCATATAATCATACAATAAAGGTTCCTTCTTTCTATGTATTCGCAATACATTACATTTGTCTATGTTAAGGGTCAGTTGCCACTCCCTGCACCAAGTGCCTATCCGCTGCAGATCTTCCTGCATTTCGCTACAATTTTCTAATGCTGCAACTTCTCTGTATACTACAGCATCATCCGCGAAAAGCCGCATGGAACTTCCGACACTATCTACTAGGTCATTTATATATATTGTGAAAAGCAATGGTCCCATAACACTCCCCTGTGGCACGCCAGAGGTTACTTTAACGTCTGTAGACGTCTCTCCATTGAGAACAACATGCTGTGTTCTGTTTGCTAAAAACTCTTCAATCCAGCCACACAGCTGGTCTGATATTCCGTAGGCTCTTACTTTATCAGGCGACAGTGCGGAACTGTATCGAACGCCTTCAGGAAGTCAAGAAAAATAGCATCTACCTGGGAGCCTGTATCTAATATTTTCTGGGTCTCATGAAAAAATAAAGTGAGTTGGGTCTCACACGATCGCTGTTTCCGGAATCCATGTTGATTCCTACGTAGTAGATTCTGGGTTTCCAAAAACGACATGATACTCGAGCAAAAAACATGTTCTAAAATTCTACAACAGGTCGACGTCAGAGTTTTGCACATCTGCTCGACGACCCTTCTTGAAGACTGGGGCTACCTGTGCTCTTTTCCAATCATTTGGAACCTTCCGTTCCTCTAGAGACTTGCGGTTCACGGCTGTTAGAAGGGGGGCAAGTTCTTTCGCGTACTCTGTGTAGAATCGAACTGGTATCCCGTCAGGTCCAGTGGACTTTCCTCTGTTGAGTGATTCCAGTTGCTTTTCTATTCCTTGGACACTTATTTCGATGTCAGCCATTTTTTTCGTTTGTGCGAGGATTTAGAGAAGGAACTGCAGTGCGGTCTTCCTCTGTGAAACAGCTTTGGAAAAAGGTGTTTAGTATTTGAGCTTTACGCGTGTCATCCTCTGTTTCAATGCCATCATCATCCCGGAGTGTCTGGATATGCTGTTTCGAGCCACTTCCTGATTTAACGTAAGACCAGAACTTCCTAGGATTTTCTGTCAAGTCGGTACATAGAATTTTACTTTCGAATTCAATGAACGCTTCACACATAGCCCTCCTTACGCTAACTTTGACATCGTTTAGCTCCTGTTTGTCTGAGAGGTTTTGGCTGCGTTTAAACTTGGAGTGAAGCTCTCTTTGCTTTCGCAGTAGTTTCCTAACTTTGTTGTTGTACCACGGTGGGTTTTTCCCGTCCCTCACAGTTTTACTCGGCACGTACCTGTCTAAAACGCATTTCACGATTGCCTTGAACTTTTTCCATAAACACTCAACATTGTCAGTATCGGAACAGAAATTTTCGTTTTGATATGTTAGGTAGTCTGAAATCTGCCTTCTATTACTCTTGCTAAACAGATAAACCTTCCTCCCTTTTTTTATATTCCTATTTACTTCCATATTCAGGGATGCTGCGACGGCCTTGTGATCACTTATTCCCTGTTCTGTACATACAGATTCGAAAAGTTCGGGTCTGTTTGTTATCAGTAGGTCCAATATGTTATCTCCACGAGTCGGTTCTCTGTTTAATTGCTCGAGGTAATTTTCGGATAGTGCACTCAGTATAATGTCACTCGATGCTCTGTCCCTACCACCCGTCCTAAACATCTGAGTGTCCCAGTCTATATCTGGTAAATTGAAATCTCCACCTAAGACTATAACATGCTGAGAAAATTTATGTGAAATGTATTCCAAATTTTCTCTCAGTTGTTCTGCCACTAATGCTGCTGAGTCGGGAGGTCGGTAAAAGGAGCCAATTATTAACCGAGTTCGGTTGTTTAGTGTAACCTCCACCCATAATAATTCACAGGAACTATCCACTTCTACTTCACTACAGGATAAACTACTACTAACAGCGACGAACACTCCACCGCCGGTTGCATGCAATCTATCCTTTCGAAACAGCGTCTGTACCTTCGTAAAAATTTCGGCAGAATTTATCTCTGGCTTCAGCCAGCTTTCTGTACCTATAATGATTTCAGCTTCGGTGCTTTCTATCAGCGCTTGAAGTTCCGGTACTTTACCAACGCAGCTTCGACAGTTTACAATTACAATACCGATTGCTGCTTGGCCCCCGCATGTCCTGACTTTGTCCCGCACCAGTTGAGGCTGTTGCCCTTTCTGTACTTGCCCAAGGCTATCTAACCTAAAAAACCGCCCAGCTCACGCCACACAACCCCTGCTACCCGTGTAGCCGCTTGTTGCGTGTAGTGGACGCCTGACCTATCCAGCGGAACCCGAAACCCCACCACCCTATGGCGCAAGTCGAGGAATCTGCAGCCCACACGGTCGCAGAACCGTCTCAACCTCTGATTCAGACCCTCCACTCGGCTCTGTACCAAAGGTCCGCAGTCAGTCCTGTCGACGATGCTGCAGATGGTGAGCTCTGCTTTCATCCCGCTAGCGAGACTGGCAGTCTGCACCAAATCAGATAGCCGCCGGAAGCCAGAGAGGATTTCCTCCGATCCATAGCGACACACATCATTGGTGCCGACATGAGCGACCACCTGCAGATGGGTGCACCCTGTACCCTTCATGGCAACCGGAAGGACCTTTTCCACATCTGGAATGACTCCCCCCGGTATGCACACGGAGTGCACATTAGTTTTCTTCTCCTCTCTTGCTGCCGTATCCCTAAGGGGCCCCATTACGCTCCTGACGTTGGAGCTCCCAACTACCAGTAAGCCCACCCTCTGCAACCGCCCAGATCTTGCAGACTGAGGGGCAACCTCTGAAACAGGACAAGCAGCCATGCCAGGCCGAAGATCAGTATCAGCCTGAGACAGAGCCTGAAACCGGTTCGTCAGACAAACTGGAGAGGCCATACGTTCAGCCCTCCGGAATGTCTTTCGCCCCCTGCCACACCTTCAGACGACCTCCCACTCTACCACAGGTGAGGGATCAGCCTCAATGCGGGCAGTATCCCGGGCAACCACAGTCGTAGTCCGATCGGGGGATGCGTGGGACGAGCTGGCCGTCCCCGACAAACCCCCATCGGGATCCCCACAGTGATGCCCATTGGCAACAACCTCAAGCTGTGTGACAGAAGCCAACACTGCCTGAAGCTGGGAGCGAAGGGATGCCAACTCAGCCTGCATCCGAACACAGCAGTTGCAGTCCGTATTCATGCTAAAAACTGTTGTGCAAAGAACGTCTGAACTAATCTACAGAGAGCGCAAAAATCGACACAAAATTTAAACGGTTATTAAAATACAAGATTGCCTAGTAAATGCAGTAATGCTGCTACTTGCGCACTGCTGACACACTGCTCGGCGGCGGAAGGAGACTACGCGATTTTACACTATTCAGGTACTAAAACGCGATGCTACAACTCTCAAATACTAAAATACGCCAGAAAACGTGATCCAGCACACAGACAAAAGTCTGATGGTATTAGGTCTGGAGATCTTGGCGGCAAGTTGATAGTACCGCAACGCGAAAACCAGCGATTAGGTTAAATGCTGTTGAGTTGCGTCACCTGCCGGCCGCTGTGGCCGAGCGGTTCTAGGCCCTTCAGTCCGGAACCACGCTGCTGCTACGGTCGCAGGTTCGAATCCTGCGTCGGGCATGGATGTGTGAGATATCCTTATGTTAGTTAGGTTTAAGTAGTTCTAAGTCGAGGGGACTGATGACCTCAGATATTAAGTCCCATAGTGCTTAGAGCCATTCGAACCATTTAGATGTTCCACCACATGTCTGGGAAAATGTAGAAGGGCACCGTCATGTTGAAAGTTTTATGTTTAAGGATGCACTTCTCGCTGTGTTTCCACGTTTTTGTCGAACCGCTGTACATAAACTTAATGCGACAGAACAGACGCCAGCTATATCAACGTTTCTATGGGAGCGGAGGCTGTTTTATGAAAAAGTTTCAGTACAGATACACAACCAACGTCAGAACTTCTACGGGAATCGGTCGAAGATCGTTATGGTGTAGCGAGCGAGAGGTTGGTAATTGGGGTCTGACGGAAAGTATTTTGGGATGGCCAAGGTGGTTAGAGCAACCGTTCTATAGAAGCGGAGGATCCGAAATTGAGTCCCGGTGCGGCACAGATATTCAACTCTCGACTCTGCATTGCGGCAGTGCCTGTGAGGCTGGAAGTCAGTATTTCCTTCCCATCTCTTTGCTATCCCGTTGCCTTTCCAATCCTTTTACCGCAAATGTTCACGTGTGTGTCACAGCTGCTTCATCACGAGTAGTGTCTGTCATGTCGACTTAAGAAGATTAGACAGCACAAAAATGGCAAATGGCTGTCGGTTACACTGTTCGTGCTCGATTCACAGGTCAACGGATCCTTCACGCTGGGTCCCAATGTACAGTTAGTGGGACTTCCAGCTGAGGGCTACGACCCTCCGAGTGGGCTGACTGTGACGGTCAGTGGCTGGGGTTACCAGCACAGCGGCAGCGGCCCGTCCAGTACATTGCAGGCGGTAGACATCAACGTGGTGGATCGCGAGACATGCCGCCAGGTGTTCGTCGCTGTGAATGCCGTGACGGAGCGCATGATCTGCTCTGGAGAGTTCTCGCGTGGGGTGTGCATCGGCGACTCGGGTGGCCCGCTGGTCAACAATGGCACGCAGGTGGGCATCGTCTCGTGGGGGCTCGCCTCCTGCCAAGTCGGCCTCTCCGTCCAGAGCAATGCCGGCTACCTGAGGGCCTGGATCCGAGACACCGCCGGCATCTAGACTTCACCAGCTCTCCTCAGCAGATACAACCACGTCAGGTATTATCATCTGTACCTTCTTGTTAAATAAATACACACGTTTTACCGAATGCTTGTATGGTGTCCTCTAAATACACATTGGGTTATTAAAACTGCAAGATCAGGAAGGACAGCAAATGAAGGAATTTTGGGGATGTCCTGCGAGGGGAATTTAGTCCACAGAGTTGCAATCTCTGGCAGCAATAATGACTCCAACCTACGGTGGCGCTTGCTGCTTTTCCTTGGTTTTGCAGGATGACTAGTGCAAAATACCTATAGCTTAAGTTTGACCAATTTATTTTGACAACTACGTTTAGTACGAGGAAGACATACAAATACGACAAGGGTTAAAACCTTTTAAAACGGAATACCAAAAGCATAATATTATTTTAGTTTTAAGAAACAGGGACAATAGTTTGGAAACTGGTTTGCTAACTAACATCTTCTTTTCCCTCACTCCGCTAAACAGCCAGCCTTAAAACTTTATGAAACAACGCTGGAGAGCCAAATAAACTGGTAAACCTGCCTAATATCGTGTAGAGCACACGCGAGCACGCAGAAGTGCCGCAACGCAACGTGGCATATACTCGAATAATGTCTGAAATGGTGCTGGAGGGAACTGACACCATGAATCCTGCAGGGCTGTCCATAAATCAGTGAGAGTACGAGGGGGTGGAGGTCTCATCTGAACAAGCACGTTGCAAGGCAACCCAGACATGCTCAATAATGTTCAGGTCTGGGGAGTCTGGTGGCCACTGGAAGTGTTCAAACTCAGAAGCGTGTTCCCAGAGCCACTCCTTAGTCAATCCGGACGTGTGGGCATCGCATTATCCTGCCGAAATTGAGGAAGTCGATCAGAAAGCAGAATCAATATGATTGGATGCAGGTGATCAGAGAAGATGCTTACGTACGTGTGACCTGTCAGATTCGTATCTAGACATATCAGGTGTCCCATATCACTCCGACTGCACATGCAATACACAATTACAGAGCCTACGCCAGCTTGATCGGTCCCCTGCTGACATACGGGGTTCATGGATTCATGAAGTTGTCTTCACACCCGTACTCGCTCATCCGCTCGATACAATCTGAAACCAGACACGTCCGACCAGGCAACATCTTTCAAGTTATCAACAGTCCAATGTCGATGTTGACAGGCCCAGGCGAGGTGTAAAGCTTTGTGTCGTGCGGTCATCAAGGGTACAGCGATGATGTTTCGTTGAATGGTTCGCATGTTGACACTTGTTGATGGCCCAGCATTGAAATCTGCAGCAATATGCGGAAGGGTTGCACTTCCGTCACATTGAACAATTCTGTTCAGTTGTCGTTGGTCTCGTTCTTGCAGGATCTTTTTCCGGCCGCAGCGATGTCCGAGATTTGACGTTACCGGATTCCTCATATTCACGGTACACTCGTGAAATGGTCGTACGGGAAAATTCCCACTTCATCGCTCCCTCGGAGATGTTGCGAGCTATCACTCATGCGCCGACTGTAACACCACGTTCAAATTCATTTACATCTTGATAACTTGCGATTGTAGCAGTAGTAACCGATCTAACAACTGCGCCAGAGCGTTGCCGACCGCAGCGCCGTGTTATGCCTGTTTACATATCGCTGTACTTGAATACGCATACCTATACCAGTTACTTTGGCA
Organism: Schistocerca americana; assembly: GCF_021461395.2. Taxonomy (NCBI): domain Eukaryota; kingdom Metazoa; phylum Arthropoda; class Insecta; order Orthoptera; family Acrididae; genus Schistocerca; species Schistocerca americana. The sequence goes on from NC_060123.1 coordinate 571,975,229, forward strand.
CCTCAGTTCGTAAGAATCATTACAAATAGAAAAACCTATTAAATAACTTCATTTAAAACTGTATGCTGAAAGCAAATTATGCCTCTAGCTTTAAGAAACGGTAATAATAAAATTGACAATTAGCTGTTTCCCAACATGTGCCCTTTCTGGTTCTGCGATATCGACAACCTTAAAATCGGTTTTTTCTGTTACATTGAACATCTCCTTAGCCGCCCAAGCACAAATAGTTCAGCCAGTTAGTCTTTCATCAGCTAACAGGTAACACCTCCTGTCTCAGCTAAGATAGCGTGCAATACGACACTCTTTTCAAAACTGAACAGTTCATTAACGTATCATAGAAGACATTAACAGATAATAATTACTAAACAGATTAAGCAGTTGAATCGGCCCGACACAACTTCCCTCGTATATTAAATGTGTGGTTGCTGGCCAGCGGTTCCACAGCTGACACTTATACGTCATTTCGGCAACAACCTTCCATGCCCCCACTGCTTCAGGAATTCCACACAGCGAATCGAGGACGTTGATGCGGCTTGCAGTAACCATCACAGTCCTTAAGAGCCTCTGCATGGGACGAGCTTTCAAATATTCACTATGCTGTCCACGCTACAGATACAACTTACAGCTCCACCATCGCCACAAGCTGGCATCTGTCCCCACTGACCGTCAAGAAGCAATTCTCTGCTGCCAATTCCACTACTCATCCATCCCTGACCGGCATAGACGACACTCGCTCCCAAATGAAGTGAGACAAAGACATTCATCCAGGAACTCATAGCAGCACAACTGGCTGTTTCATTCCACTCTTAGTCCAGGAAAAGTGATTCCGAAAGATAATATAGTGCTAGCTAAACATCGATTCTAACTGAGCTTAGACGGTAGACACAGGTCTGTCGTTTCATCCTACCTCAGCTCTGTACCAATAGAGTGACTGGTAAGTGATGAAGTTCCAGTCTTTTGGCGGCCTGTGACAGCATGTATTCATTGTGTGAAATATTTGGAGAACCTAGTGACCAGAATAACAGCTGAACACGCACTTATCGAGGTACCCCTGGACATCATGTGCTACATGTGAACTTGCGTTGTCTTGCTCTAAGATGATGTCATTGATGTCTCAAAGTTGGGCACATCCACTGGCCGTGGTGATCGTGTTGCGTTGCTGATGGCACCCTACATCCCGCCAGATGATGAACCCGCATGGCGATGTCAAATGCAGTCATGTGAAGTTCGGACTTCATGAAGCCTCAGCTCTTCAACGTGTGTGTTGTGATGCTGTACTCAGAGTGGAAATTCGTCTGAGAAGACGACGAGGTGCCACTCGTGTGTCAAGCTTTTCACTGGTGCACTACTGTCAACGGTAAAGGGAAGCTGAACATTGTGTTGACCGTCCTTGGTGCCTCAGACGTAATTGCACTGCCAATATATACTCTTCTATTGCTACAAACATACCCTTCTTCTGATCAAGGTAAATAGAGTAACTCTTCGACCCGGGACAACAAAGCACTCAATACTTCTGTCCTCTCAGCCACTAGTCGCATGGGGCCATAGATATCCTTCATTGTACTGAATATAGCCCTCGTGAACCTCCCGACCAACGCTACCTGCATATCGAGAAACGACGAACCACTATCTCGGTGGGTCACCTTCCTCCTCTTTCTGAGGGAGAAGCTCCCTGCGTATTCTTACATTACATACAGAATGTAGTTGAGGTTACTCTAATACACTTTTTACGATTGAGCTGAAATGATAATCATTTCCACATAGAAGCATATAGTACACGTTATATTAGTTTGGGGTTCGTTGCATGCCGTCTTCATAAAACTGATATTTCAATGATCAGTAATGTATATCCTGCACTCTCACTCTATACATCATTCACTAATCTAACATCATTCACCAATCTAACAATAGCAAGAGTTCCAGCAGATGAAGGAAGCCTAAGGATCTGATACTTTTTCCGAGCGAAAGTTAGCTATCAAATTCTAGCTTTGCGCAATACGTGAGGTGTCAACACATTTCGTTTCTTCCACCGATAAGTATGCAATTTATACATCTGCATATGTGATCAAGTAATTTTAATTAATGACAACTGATAGCGTGAATAAAATGTGGAAAAAATGACTGAGTGTAGTATGGGGTGATGGTGGTGAGATATGGTGGGTGAAAATGACGTAACAGAGGGAGGGGTGGATCTAACGGAGAGGAGAGTGTATTCACGTTTCTTATAGATAGAAGGGAATTACGTTCATTCACCCTTGTGGGTATGTTTGTATCAGAGATTGTCATTGCTGAATATAGAAAGTAATCGCTTATACTCACTCTGTGTTTGTTTATTCAGCTTGTCTGTGGATTGGAAAATCTGTTGCCTTTGTGTTACTAATGGATCTACTGCGTTCAATTTTATGAGTTGGTTTTACACTGGCGAATTGTGAGATGTTTATAGATGCTTTCTAGTATGTGTCTGCTATTATTTCTCGTTCTCTCGCATGGTGTTCACTATTATATTTACTGTTAAGACCGTTGGCTACCACTAATAATTTTTCCACAACTAGATAATGTTTTTAGGATGTGAATAATTGTGTAAAAATTTTAAAGCGACAACAGCCGTAGGCGAAAAATTGCATTCACAACAACGCATTAATTGCAATTTCTCGATATGGATGGTTATGGAGAGGCCCGATCTTTAGACACGTACTAACGTACTTTCAGTTCCTGTCGTCTTTGACCATGAAGGCTGCATAGTTTTGTTAAAATAAAAATTGTGCTTCCCTCAGGCCAATGTCAATGTCATTGTTTATACAACACCAGTAACGGTTACACTAAGTCAATTGTTTGATTATGCATCAAGAGAATGAATGGTAATCTTAAAGAGCAAATTGCCGGAATTAAACAGCAATCTAACGACCTTAAACTGGAAAGGAGAAAATCTGAAACAATAGCTGAAATGCGAATTAAATTTGATGGCGCATCAAATAAAAAAGAAGGTACAATAATTTTGAGAAACTTTAGAGAAGTCACTGATTCGTTCATAAGAAAACCAACTGAATTACGTAAGGAAGTTGTGAAAGAACAATCCACGCGTAAGTCAGATGTGAATGCATTAAACTCCAAACAACACAAACATCACTGTGCAGTAAAAATCGCATTGATCAGTTGGCAGGAAGAACCAACGAGCGCAGTGCAGAGATCCCGACAGCCAAAAGCGATTTTTCACTGAATAAACAGGCAATTGTTAAATGGTAGATGTCTCAATTTTTACATACCTAACAACCGGGACCGATGACCTCGTTATTTGGTCCCCTCCCCTAAATCAACCAACCAGCATAATAACCCACATTACACGAACAGATGTTAGAAGAAAAAATAATAAATATAGTACAAAATAATGTTCAAATGTGTGTGAAATCTGATGGGACTTAACTGCTGAGATCATCAGTCCCTAAGCTTACACACTACTTAACCTAAATTATCCTAAGGACAAACACACACAGCCATGCCCGAGGGAGGACTCGAACCTCCGCCGGGACCAGCCGCACAGTCCTTTACTGCAGCGCCCTAGACAGCTCGGATAATCCCGTACGGCTACTATAGTACAAAAATATGTCGCGGTATGCAGGCCTCGATGTCGAATCTGATTGCTGATGACAGTATTGGTACACGCTAGTGTCTTGATTTTAAACCGACGCAGGGGTTGCATCCTGTCACTTTCATGTGTAAGTCCATGCATTCTTTCTCACTACTGCGTTCCGAGATGTAAAAGATGGGCATCTACGTGAGCCATACAGTGCATACACAAGTGACAAATGAGTAGCTGACAGTTACCAGAGTTTCAATGAAATTCAAATCACCTTCATTCACAAATTTTGGTCATCCGAGCAATAATGGACAGTTAAGTCATAATTTTAACGTTGTCGTAGTACGATCGTAGTGACAGTAGGATTCGTGAATTTTTGAAGAGGTATTTGAACGGCCACGCATTATCGTATGTGCCTGTCGAAGACACGGAGATAACAGAGATTCTTATACAGCGATTGCCGTGAACTGTTCGTGAAAGATTAGCTATCACAAGATAGAAAGGCATTGAAATGTATATTTGATAGTCAACAGAACAGATGCTTTCGTCACCAGAAGAAGATGGCGGGAAAACAGTAATTGGGACTTTAGGAACAGATCCATCGAAGCAGTACGAAATTCAAATCGTAGGCAAAGTGATGGCTTAGTATGGGATTTGGGACACAAGAATCTCGCTCCGGTGTTTATTAATGGAACCTTCAATGGGAAGAGGTATCTTAACACGCTCCGTGATTATGTGGTTCCAACACTACTGAATCTGCAGGATGATTTACAAACCGTCTTCCGACAAGCCGCCCAAAATGCTACTGAAGTCAGACAGTTTATGGATCAACAGTTTGGAAGCCACCGGACTGGTAGGAGAGGTCCTATCCCACGGCCAACAAACGTCTCGAATTTTATCCGTGGCGAAATTCGAAATAAGTTGTGTATGAGGTAAAAATTAACAGTGTAGACAATCATTGCCGGCCTATCGAGGAAGTGTGTGCCTCTGTTGACACACATGTCCTGCGACAGGTGCAGCAGGGCTGGCAAAAAAGACTACGACTGTGTGTCTAGCGCAATGTCGTATCTGACAAGCGTCCTAAACTTTAATAGGTCATAACTCCAACAGAAATAAATATAGCTTAAAACAAATTTCACATATGTATGATTTGCCACATGACCCCCTTCCCACTTAAACACGTGACCCAGATCGAAGATGTCGAATTTCAAGACGGTCGCCGCTGTCACCATAAATCCTATAAGTTGACCCCCAGTTACAGACACCCCATACCGGACACCATTATGATTCCTCCCAGTGTACGATTTTTGTAGGGGCGTATCCAGACTTTTGCCACACAATGTAGTTTTCCTTCCACAGCAGAAGTCAACAACTACAAAACAGTTTTTTTTTCTCTGTGAAACATTATGTCTATAAGCGTGTAAAAGGTGTCGCAGAAGGGACTGTCAGTATTCAGGGATATGACGGAAACGATAATTCGAAGAAAAATTCTAGTGAAAAAGAGCTCTAAAATGTGTATCTTCAGATCTCTGAGCATTTGTTCAGTAGAATAGAACTGTTTCACAGTAGAGCATGTGAATAAGTGCTCGTAGTTGTGAAGGTATACACTTTAGCGCCCGTGTTCAATGGACATTTTTATCTTGTTTTCGTCCATCACACCAGCTCTGAAAATATGTAAAGCAAAGTGCGTGCAGTTGGAGGGATTTGTTTCACATTATCGAAGATGAATTAGTGCTGACAGATGCATTTTAAAGCTAATGTTTACTGGATTCTTTTGTTCCGAAAGATCGTTCCTCTCATATTCCTGAATATTCAACATTTCTCCTTGGACGCCCTCGAAGCAGTCGAAATTGCAGATCTGTGAGACAAATGAAGTCCCTCCCGCTGATACGTCTAACACAAACATCGAGTTATATGAATATCTGTGACCACCTGGCTCTGAAATGCGTCCTGTACGACACAAACCCGCTGCCACCAGTGCGTGTCTGAATTACCATGAAGCTGCTGTGATGTAACTCGAGTGGTCACCTCAGAAAGAAATAACTAATTAATTATTTGTGGCGGATCAGATAACGTAATTTTCATGCTTCCGAAGAGGAATTACAGTTTTTCACAGGGCAGCTGTCAAATTCGAGATTATAGTACTGAAGCGGTTACTGTTACGCAAAGAGCTATGTCCCCATCTCTTTGGAGAGAGCAGCACCGTGCAGAGCGACGCAAATTCGAAAAAGGTCACTTCCAACTGGGAAGGAGACTCGTATGAGAGTGGTGTCTGATTTTATCGGGCGATTCCGGGACAGCGAAATATCAATGTAGATTCTGACGAGACCGCTCCATGCAAATGATTTTTTGTCATGATAAGATACGCATCCTACACGTGTCCATTTGCATATAAGCTCCCGAAGACACGTTCTGATGTATTAGATAACTATCTTTGGCCTAGAACCGGTATTTGCCTAGAGTTGATGAGACTCCGTCGTCCTGTCCTAACGCTTTCTTGTTAATTCAGAAATATGTACATACCATAACCTTTATTTCACTGCTACTTTCTGCTGACTAGTTAACAGAAATAACTCTGCGTACTTGACACCATGTTTGACAGTGGGTAACGCATCTACTACATCTTCATTTATTTCTTGGCACTTAAGAGAAATTCGGCAAGAACTTGAACCCTGAACAACCGTGGGTTTGAAATAATAACTGTTCCTCTGTCATAAAGAAACGCAGTGAACTTATTTATTGTTTCACTATTATGGCCTAAAAATCTATATTACTGATCAAACGAGAAGACTATTATTTTGATAGGCCAAACAATATTTTGTGAATGACATACTACGCTTCAGAGTGACACAGACATATGACACTGTTTCTCAACATAGAAAGCAGTCTTTATTGTCTAAATGTTCAACCAGTCGTTAAATTCCTCGATTATAGAAATACATCATATATTTCGAACATTTGACCAATATTTTGTAAGAATAAATATTCGTGCTTGATCGTACACTCATGTGAACAATATTGTAACTTCGAACATTTTCTGGTAATATTTTTGGCTATGTTTGCCGTCAGTTTGATTCTGACTTGTATAATGAGCATAAGTATATTCTGACATTTATTTATCGTAACTGTGTGATGCATATATTGCCAATTATAGATGACTCTCATTAAGGTCAGGCACTTTCAGTGCAGCCTCAGTAGGTCAGGCTACAGGATGAACCAGTCGGTTCTACATTAGTCGCCAAAATGTATGTACTGCGACTGTGGCAGATTTGTCATAAACACTTCATGAGTTTTAAAACTCACAGCATTAACACCCTACTGTCTTGTAGGCTAATTGGTCACAGATGTGCACAAAAGTGGAGTGTTGTTATTGTGATACGTATTGTGACGAAGTACACCATCATCGAAAGACGTTTCTGAAGATTGTTGCCTTAAATTGGTAGTTGCTTTTCCATATCTTTTGTACAGGTATCATTTGCCTTCAATCCATTTATACAGAAAGCTTACGTTTCAATTATTCGACTGGTCTGATGGCAGTCTTCAACATTTACTGTCTTATGAAAATATTTTTGTCCCTACATAACTTTTTCACCCAGCAACAAGCTTTGTTTCACATTTTAGTCATTCTATGCCTCTACTATTTTACACCTTTACTGCTATTTGCAGTCCGAGGTTATCTGTTCATCTGTTCTTGGATGCTGCAGTAGATGTGGCACCAACTTACCCTTTCTCCAGAGCCTTCTTTTCTCATATAAACTCTTCAGTATTTCTTCATTCAGTGTTTTATTTATCCAATTCATTCTTAACCTTCTTGGATGGAACCGCCCTTCAAGTGCGATCAGTTTCTTGTTCTCGGGAATTTCAGCAGTCCTCTAGAAGGACTCATCTTTGCTTCATTCATCCTGAAGCTATATTCTGTTCTAAGCAAGCTGTTTATGCTTTTCAACAAATCTTTTAAGTCGTTCTTACAGATTGTAAATGAGTCATCTATAATTGGCAATATATGCATCACACAGTCACGATAAATAAAGGTCAGAATATACTTATGTTCATTATACAAGTCAGAATCAAACTGAAGGCAATCATAGCCAAAAATATTACCAGCAAATGTTCAAAGTTGCAAAATTGTTCACATGAGTGTACGATCAAGCACGTTTCTTTGTTCTTACAAAATATTCTTCAGATGTTCGAAATATATGATGTACTTCAACCATATCATAGTTCCATAAGCTCACCAAAAATAGAGTCACAACATAATAACGACAAAGGGAGCACTCGTTCTAATAAAGTCATCAAGGCTGTGAACCATTTCTAAATGAAAAGTTTAAAAACGTTAATTCTAGACAAAGTGATGTTCATTAAGGTGTGAGCTAACGTAAAAAGAAAGTTAACGTGATTTCCTGTTGTAGTTTATGTGCTGATAATACGAGTGTTAGCAGATCATAGTCCTAGTAACTGAGCAATTCGGAGAGGGGGTAATAGTTGTGATACTATAAATGGTATCTGCAGAAGGAATGAAGTATTTTGCAGCAGTACTTTTACTTGTCATTATGCAAAAATCCGTTAACATAACTACATATAGGGACTTTACTAAGAAGTTACACATGTTGTCCCATGCTAAGAACATTGCAGAACAAGAGTTTCAAAATGTCAGAAGAGAATAACTGTTCCGTATTTTCCACAGACAGAGTTCTACTGTGGTACGGATAGTAAGTGCATCACAGTGTGCGGCTAAAATGGCGCTTCAGTTGGAAACGTACTACGAAGTTGAAGTACTCGGATCAGTACGATTCTTGTAGACAAACCGACTAAATTAAACACAGAATCGTTGCGACATTCCGGCCGTATATGGACCGAACGCGACATCACGTCCAGCCGTAGTGAAATAGTGCCAAAAATGTGAATGTTGCTGATGACGAAGGGCGTGCGATTTCATCTTTTGAGCAAGGCGAAACAACTTTTGGAGGGAAATATATTTTCCAGCAATGAGGGTGCGCACACTGCAGCTCTCGAATGGCTCCGCGGGCAAGGAACGTATTTCTATAGTCGAGGAATTTAACGACTGGTAGAACATTTCGACAGTAAAGACTGCTTTCTAAGTTGAGAATTAGTCCCATGTATCTGTGTCACTCTGAAGCATAGTGCATCATTCACTAAAAATTGCTTGGCCTATCACAATAATAGTCTTCTCGTTCTATCAGTAATGTAGATTTTTAGGCCATAATTGTGAAAGAATAAATAAGTCGACCGCGTTTCTTTAAGATAGAGGAACAGTTATTGTTCCAGCCTACGGTTCTTCACAGTTTTAAGTTCTTGCCGAATTTCTCTTAAGAGCCAAGAAATAAATGAAAATGCTTTACCCACTGTGAAACGTGGCGTCAAGTACTCATAATTATTTCTGTTTGCTAGTCAGCTGATATTAGCAGTGAAATAACGGTTATGATATTTACATATTTCTGAATAAACAAGAAAGCGTTAGCACAGAATTACGGAGTCTCATCAACTCTTGGCAAATTACGGTCCTAGGCCAAATATAGTTATCTGATACATCAAAACGCGTCTTGGTGAGCTTATATGCTAATGGACACGTGTAGGATGCGTAGCTTATCACGACAAAAAGTCATTTGCATGAAGCGGTCTCATCGGAATCTACATTAATATTTCGCTGTCTTTGCATCGCCCGATAAAATCAGACACCTCTCTCATACGAGTCTCCTTCCCAGTTGGAAGTGACATTTTCGAATTTGCGTAGCTCTGCACGGTGCTGCTCTCTCCAAAGAGATGGGGACATAGCATAGTAACGGTAACAGCTTCAGTACTATAATCTCGAATTTGACAGCTGCCCTGTGAAAAACTGTAATTTCTCTTCGGAAGCATGAAAATTTCGTTATCTGATCCGTCACAAATAATTAATTAGTTATTTCTTTCTGAGGTGACCACTCGAGTTACATCATAGCAGCTTCATGGTAATTCAGACACGCAATGGTGGCAGCGGGTTTGTGTCGTACAGGCCGCATTTCAGAGCCAGGTGGTCACGGATATTCAAATAACTCGATGTTTGTATTAGACGTATCAGAGGGAGGAACTTCATTTGATTCACAGATCTGCAATTTCGATTGCTTCGAGGGCGTCCAAGGAGAAGTGGTGAATACTCAGGAATATGACAGGAAGGATCTTTCGGAACAAAAGAATCCAGTAAACATTAGCTTTAAAATGCGTATCTATGAGCACTAATTCATCTTCGATAATGTGAAACAAATCTCTCCAACTGCACGCACTTTGCTTTCCATATTTTCAGAGCTGGTGTGATGGACGAAAACAAGATAAAAATGTCCATTGAACACGGGCACTAAAGTGTATACCTTCGCAACTATGAGCACTTATTCACATGCTGTACTGTGAAACAGTTCTCTTCTACTGAACAAATGCTCAGAGATCTAAAGATACACATTTTAGAGCTCTTCTTCACTAGAATTTTTCTTCGAATTATCGTTTCCGTCATATCCCTGAATACTGACAGTCCCTCCAGCGACACATTTTACACGCTTATAGACATAATGTTTCACAGAGAAAAAAAAAGTGTTTTGAAATTGTTGACTTCTGCTGTGGAAGGAAAACTATATTGTGTGGCAAAAGTCTGGATACGCCCCTACAAAAATCAAACACTGGGAGGAATCGTAATGGTGTCTGGTATGGGGTGTCTGTAGCTGGGGGTCAACGTATAGGAATTATGGCGACAGCGGTGACCGTCTTGAAATTCGACATCTCCGATCTGGGTCACGTGTTTAAGTGGGAAGGGGGTCATGTGGCACATCATACACATGTGAAATTTGTTTTAAGCTATATTTATTTGTGTTGGAGTTATGACCTATTAAAGTTTAGGACACTTGTCAGAGTCGACATTGCGCTAGACACACGGTCGAAGTCTTTTTTGCCAGTCCTGCTGCACCTGTCGCAGGACCTGTGGGTCAACAGAGGCACACACTTCCTCGATAGGCCGGCAAAGATGGTCTACACTGTTAATTTTTACCTCATACACAACTAATTTCAAATTTCGCCACGGATAAAACTCGAGACGTATGTTGGCCGTGGGATAGGACCTCTCCTACCTGTCCGGTGGCTTCCAAACTGTTGATCCATAAACTGTCTGACTTCAGTAGCATTATGGTCGTCTTGTTGAAGACGGTTTGGAAATAATCTAATGGATTCAATAGTGTTGGAACCATATAATCACTGAGCGTGTTAAGATAGCTCTCCCCATTCAAGGTTCCATTAATAAACACCGGAGCGAGAGGTTTGTGTCCCAAATCACAGACTACACCATCACTTTTTCACAACCAGCACCTTTACTGAGGGATTTACATGTGACCAGTAACGATGATTTAGTTTGTTTTCTTCTCCTTGGAGATAAAAATTAGCTTCGACAGCGATAAACACCTTTCGTATGGAGTCTGGATTCCTCTTACACTGATTTAGAGCCCGTTCTACTAACTGCACCCGCCGATCAGGGTCATCCTTCGAAATATGGCGTTGCAACTATAAACTGTACGGGTGACTTTGGTGTGTGTGTAATACACGTAGGACCGAACGCTGACTGGCACCGGATGTTACCGACAACCGGTGCGTACTGCGATGTGGACTTTTCACAAACGATGCCACAATTGCTGTTGCTCTCTACTCGTCGGTAGCTATACTTGGACGTCCACTGCGTGGCTTGTTCACTGTTGTGTCTAGACAAGACAGCCTAGACACAATGAGAGGAAGCCGAAAGGCACGCCCTTAAACTCACGCAGGCTGGCGTGAGGTCTGAAACAGGATACATAATGAATGCTATAAAGAAAAGTACGTAGCTTCTGGAATACTTAAATTTAATCCATAATTGTAGAACATCGCTCTTGATGATACATGCTTCATATAATAAATATCAATTGAATACGGCGTCTTGCTAGGTCGTAGCAATTGACTTAGCTGAAGGCTATGCTAACTATCTTCTCGGCAAATGAGAGCGTATTTGTCAGTGAACCTTTCCTTGGAAAGTCGGCTGTACAACTGGGGCGAGTGCCAGGACGTCTCTCTAGACCTGCCGTGTGGTGGCGCTCGGTCTGCAATTACTGACAGTGGCGACACGCGGGTCCGGCGTATACTAATGGACCGCGGCCGATTTAAAGGCTACCACCTAGCAAGTGTGGTGTCTGGCGGTGACACCACATTCACCACGGAACTTGTTGCACGAAATTTGTCAAATAGCTTGGGTACTGTCATATGTGAAGTAATTTCTCTCAGGATTCCGGGCATTGAATTCAGCAGCTATCACTCTGCTACTTCGTCCACTACTCATTAACACCATTTCGATGCGTTCCTGCTATCTAAGTGTCACTGTGGATCACCTGCAACAATAAACAGAATTGATCACCTCCTTGCAATTCCAGATTTGAACGGGTCATAAGTCCTACACAAATAAAGATACCTTAAAGCAGATTTCAAGCACGTATTCTCGAAAACGAAGCAGTTCAAAATTGTGTACCTCACAACGCCCTTCCCATTTGGAATTCGTGATCAAAATCCAGATAACGTATTTCAAGATGGCCGCCGCTGTCGCCGTAGTTCCCGACAGTTGCGCCCCTACCAACAGACGCCCCACACCAGACGCCATGATGATTCCTCACACCGTTCGACTCTTATAGGAATGTATCCAGACTTTTGCCTCAACCTGTAAAACGAAAGAAAGAGAGCATGTAGAGTTTACTTTTAAATACACTTTATGGAAAATTAATATTATTTCTACTTGTGTGCAATTGCCGTGTTTCCATCAACAACCATTGTCTTACAGAGTGTTGTAGTCTAATGATACCAATACTGACTATTATACAGAAAATGCTAGTCGCTGATGAGTTTGGGTTGCATGAAAATTTTATGACTCATGTTAATCTTATAACTAATTTATTCCTCTTTTGTTCTCAACATTTCAACGTCGTTAACGTAACACACGCGAAAAAAACGGTCATACTACATGGAGTCCGGCCTGGAACAGTCACCAAGTGGAATTACATATAGCCAGTTCACAGCTATGTCATTCAAGTCATGGTATTCATTAATGAAATAATAACTTTTCTTTTTATACTTCCCTTTGAGTGTCAGCCATCACATTATTATTATCTATTCTGCTGATAATTTAAAATTTTACATAGAGATAATCTTAATATACATTTCGTTTATTATAGAAGTCTTTGATTTGATTTTAGTGAGGCTAATAATATCATTTCCACGAATAAGTTTTGAAAATAACAGAATTTTAATCAAATCCAAATATTAACACTAAATAAGAGCAATTTTTAATAATTAACAATAACAGCTGTTTGTACTTAACGGTTTGCTGTGGAGAATCTGAAATTTCACTGACTGTACATAATGACGGCCTCATCTCAAGTGAAAAAACAGAAAATAATGGTTAAATTTGTTTACTACTAAGAACGAGATAATGATACCAATACTGAGTGGTATACAGAAAATGCTGGTCTTTGTATTCAATATGTAAGAAGAAAATCACCAAAAAATTTAAAATATGTACTTGTATAGAAACAAAATCATCAATATTTTGCCGGGCGGGGTGGCCGAGCGGTTCTAGGCGCTACAGTCTGGAATCGCGCGACCACTTCGGTCGCAGGTTCGAATCCTGCCTCGGGCATGGACGTGTGTGATGTCCTTAGGTTAGTTAGGTTTAAGTAGTTCTAAGTTCTAGGGGATTAATTACCTCAGAAGTTGAGTCCCTTAGTGCTCAGAGCCATTTGAACCATTTTTTATAAATATTTTTAACTGCATCGTTATATAAATGCAAAAAAGTACTTAGCAGCTACAAATGTGTGGTTTTAGTGCAAATGACGAGCTAGTAATAAGTAAGAGACATCTTACTAGAGGCTCGTGTTCTACTGCAAAGGAAATGTGACTCGATGTCGTATTTAATTAGAGCCTGTATCGATTTTTTTCACTTAATAGCAGCTACAGTTGCAGACATCATCTTTGTTTTGATACCGATTCCTTCCTTTATATCATTTTCAAGTGACAAACTGACCACAAAGGCTGATATCGTCTTAATAGGTAGGTTGCAACAAAAATACACTGTATAAATTTCTGGAAATTTTCTCCACGCGCACACGAAGAAATTATGCTATTTGAACATGGATCGGGAAATGGTCTTTTCTCCATGTTACAACTCATTTTCTCCAACGTATTAGTCATGGGAGACACACACGAAAAGAAGGCACTAGTATGCACACGAAAAGAAGGCACTAGTATGCCACATGCAACTCTTTCTCACAGTAGATGTTCCATATGCCCTCCGTGAACATTGATAAATGCATCAACTCATCGACGTAGTGAATCTCTGATGCCTCGATGCATTTCTGGAGATTTGTGTATGGTTTCGCAGCCTTCCATAATATGGACATGGAGACTCTGAACATCTTGTATTGCGGTTCCATACACAAGAGCTTCCAAATATCCCCCCCCCCCTCCCCAGAAATAAAAGTACAGTGAGCCATGCAGATGGTCCATCTCTACCTACCCATCTGTCACCGAATCTGTTACTCGGAAGCCAATGGATCAAATTATAACAACTTAGTACGTTGAGCCTGGGAGAAAGAGAGGCCCTACAAAACAGCCACAAACTGTACCGGCCCGAACACTGACAGAAAATCTTTGTTGATGACTTGCTTCAACAGTGAGGATTGTCGTCTGCCCATATATGACTATTGCAAACATTTAAAATCTTATCTCTTTGAAAGGACGGCTCATGTGTCAACAGCACTAATGCACTAAAATCGGGGTTGACACTTTTTTGAGAAAAACATTCGCAGAACAGTACCCATGCAGGAAAATCAGCTGCCTGCATAAATTGTAAATGGTTTGGGTACGATTCTCCTCATGTAATACTCTCCAGCCATGTGGTCAACACTTAGTGTGGCCGCTATACTTCTTCTGCTGACACTATGTTCGTCGTGAACTGCATGAAGAATTGCGGTGTCGTCGTCCTTGTAGACCTCACCTCGTCGCGAAATGTCCCAAGTTTCCTAAGACGACATTCAATATCTTCAAACGTTTTCCTGTCTGGGCACCTTTGTCCTGGATATATCTCCAGATACAAATGCTGATCGTGTGCGCTATTGCTGTCAGCTAATCCAGTGCATCAAATGGGCTTCTACCATCTCAGCATTTGTGTATAGCGCCATTGCACGAGTCAAGTGTGTGATTAACTGTACGTAGTAACCCGTGTGCTTGCAACGGTCGTACTGATCACTGGAACAGTGGATATTACCTGTAAAACAGCAATGACGTACGTCGCTTGGCAACAGGGACGTGTAAAACAGAACACTTACTTGCACAACGTAACTATACATGGCCAAGAGTACACGTTCCGCATAGCTCTAACGTCCTGGCCTTTTGTGTTTCCCAAGATTAATCAGTTGGAGAAAATGAGTTGTATCACGGAAATAAAGCCTTTTCAGACCCATGTTCATATAACATGATTTCTTCGTCTACGTGTGAGGGATGTGTCCTGAAAATTGTGCCGTACATTTTTGTTACACCCTGTATATACACTACTGGCCATTAAAATTTCTACACAAAGAAAAAATGCAGATGATAAACGGGTATTCATTGGACAAATATATTATACGAGAACTGACATGTGATTACATTTGCACGCAATTTGGGTGCATAGATCCTGAGAAATCAGTACCCACAATAACCACCTCTGGACGTAATAACGGCGTTGATGCGCCTGGGCATTGAGTCAAGCAGAGCTTGGATGGCGTGTACAGGTACAGGTGCCCATGCAGCTTCAACACGATACCACAGTTCATCAAGAGTAGTGACTGGCGTATTGTGACGAGCCAGTTGCTCGGCCACCATTGACCAGACGTTTTCAGTTGGTGAGAGATCTGGAGAATGTCTGGACAGGGCAGCAATCGAACATTTTCTGTATCCAGGAAGTCCCGTAAAGGACCTGCAACATGCGGTCGTGCATTATCCTGCTGAAATGTAGAGTTTCGCAGGGATCGAATGAAGGGTAGAGCCACGGGTCGTAACACATCTGAAATGTAACGTCCACTGTTCAAAGTGCCGTCAATGCGAACAAGAGGTGACCGAGACGTGTATCCAATGGCACCCCATACCAGCACGCCGGGTGATACACCAGTATGGCGATGACGAACACACGCTTCCAGTGTGTGTTCACCGCGATGTCGTCAAACACGGATGCGACCATCATGAGGCTGTAAACAGAACATGGATTCATCCGAGAAAATGACGTTTTGCCATTCGTGCACCCAGGTTCGTTGTTGAGTACACCATCACAGGCGCTCCTTTCTGTGATGCAGCGTCAAGGGTAACCGCAGCCATGGTCTCCGAGCTGATAGTCCGTGCTGCTGCAAACGTCGTCGAACTGTTCGTGCAGATGGTTGTTGTCTTGAAAACGTCCCAATCTGTTGACTCATGGATCGAGACGTGGCTGCGCGCTCCGTTACAGCCATGCGGATAAGATGCCTGTCATCTCGACTGCTAGTGATGCGAGGCCGTTGGGATCCAGCGCGGCGTTCCGTATTACCGTCCTGAACCCACCGATTCCATATTCTGCTAACAGTCATTGTATCTCGACAAACGTGAGCAGCAATGTCGCGATACGATAAACCGGAATCGCGATAGGCTACAATCCGACCTTTATCAAAGTCGGAAACGTGATGGTACGCATTTCTCCTCCTTAAACGAGGCATTAAAACAACATTTAACCAGGCAACGCCGGTCAACTGTTGTTTGTGTATGATAAATGGGTTGGAAACTTTCCTCATGTCAACACATTGTAGGTGTCGCCACCGGCGCGAACCTTGTGTGAGTGCTCTGAAAAGCTAATCATTTGCATATCACAGCATCTTTTTCCTGTCGGTTAAATTTCGCGTCTGTAGCACATCTTCGTGGTGTAGCAATTTTAATGGCCAGTCGTGTAATACTACTGAACAGATCATTTTTAAAGCCCCTTTCTCATACTGTGTTGGTAAAAGAGATTTATTTTCCAGGGGTCAATGCATCGTACTTAGTTAAAGAGATCTATTTCCGGCGGCTGGTGTTTGCGAAGAAGCTAATATTTTCATGCATTTATGAAAGCCTTTACTTGGAAACATCCATTGTATACTGTGCTGAGGAACACGTTTATCGTCCAATGCTAAAGAAGGAGGAATATTTTTTATTTTAGGAGGCGGTGACCGAATTTCTACAAGAAAGGTGAACTGCCTTTGCTGTTCCGTGTAAGAGAACTGGAACGCAACATCCAGTGTTGTTAGTTGTTCGGAATTCAGATGTAATTCAAACATCTACATGTGAAGCAACATTTGAACAAGAAATTGTGTGATTTCTTTGATTGTCGGTTTAGATCGGAATGGTTAAAATAAAGGACAAAAGAATGGAAGACATCATGGTTATGAACTACGTCCAATACAAATATATAGAGTATTATATAGTTATGCCGACTGTCTGTCTTGAAGTGGACTAGTCTCACAGACTAGAACTTGCCAGGATAATAAAATGAAGGGTTACACATTCAGCACATCCACGAACATTATCTACGAGTCTTTTAAAAAATGGTTCAAATGGCTCTGAGCACTATGGGACTCAACTGCTGAGGTCATTAGTCCCCTAGAACTTAGAACTAGTTAAACCTAACTAACCTAAGGACATCACACACATCCATGCCCGAGGCAGGATTCGAACCTGCGACCGTAGGGGTCTCGCGGTTCCAGACTGCAGCGCCAGAACCGCGCGGCCACTTCGGCCGGCGAGTCTTTTAAATCAACTAGTCTTCTCTTTACCCTAGTCTTTACGTGAGTACATGTTTGCACAAAATCTAGACAATATTTTTCTGTCACCCAAACTGTAGCAAACACGATTCCGACACACACGAGCGGGAAAAGGAAAATGGGCTGCTGAAAGTATTTTCCCAAAATTCGGTATGTCAACATAAGTTCTTCTCTACTCGGCTTGCTTCTAACCCAACTGCGGTTTCAAGTAGGCATCTTTACTCAGTCACTGAGCTCTTGAAATAAGCTCTCTGCAGTAGTGCAACGAGAATCCAACAAAACATCAGCTCCACACACTCCTGTTGCAACAATCAGCCCGCATCTCGTGGTCGTGCGGTAGCGTTCTCGCTTCCCATGCCCGGGTTCCCGGGTTCGATTCCCGGCGGGGTCAGGGATTTTCTCTGCCTCGTGATGGCTGGGTATTGTGTGCTGTCCTTAGGTTAGTTAGGTTTAAGTAGTTCTAAGTTCTAGGGGACTGATGACGGTAGATGTTAAGTCCCATAGTGCTCAGAGCCATTTTTGCAACAATCAGTTTAAGGCGACCTTTGTGCATTGCTCATCTTCTCTTAATGCGTTTGCCATAATGTCTTATCCGTTGTCTATAGATTGGGACTGCTAAAGTTTACCCCATTTCCGAAAATTCACTTTCGGAATTGGTCACATCCGGGAACATAGTCAATTTTGTTGTTAATTCTAGGGTATAACTGCCTCATATTTCACCAACATTGTGGTGCGTACGCCTCACGATCGTCATTCCTCTGAAATTCGCGATGATATCCCTACTGTCTAAAGACGGTGGACTAGGATCCTCATATACTTGTGGTTCTTTGTGATCATCCCAACGATTCAGTGCGCTGAAGTTCCTTTTGCCTACAATTTGCGTTTCGTAGTGCTTCGTTGTGTCTGTTCCTAGCGTCCGAATTATTGTTTTCCCGCCATCTTCTTCTGGTGACGAGAGCAGCAATTCTGTTGACTATCCAATATTCATATCAATGCCTTTGTATCTTGTGATACCTAATCTTTCAAGAACAGTTTACGACAATCGCTGTATAAGAATCTCTGTTATTTCCGTGTCTTCGACAGGCGGATACGATAATGCGTGGCCGTTCCAATACCTCTGCAAAAATTCATGAATCGTACTGTCACTAAGCTGTTACTACGACAACGTTAAAATTATGACTTAACTGTCCATTACTGCACGGCTGACCAAAATTTTTGAATGAAGGTGGTCTGAAATTCACTGAAACTCTGGTAACTGTCAGTTACTCATTTTTCCCATGTATATGCACTGTATCACTCACGTAGATACCTATCTTTTACACCTCGGAACGCAGTAGCGAGAAAGAATGCATGGACTTAGACATGAAAGTGAAAGGACGCAACCCCTGGATAGGTTTAAAATCAAGACACTAGCGTGTACCAATACTGGCATCAGCAATCAGATGCGACATCGAGGCCTGCATACGCGACATATTTTTGTTCTATAGTAATTATTTTTTCTTCTAGCATCTTTCCGCGTAATATGGGGTATTATATTGGTTGGTTTATTTAGAGGAGGGGACCAAATAAGGAGGTCATCGGTCCCGTTTCTCAGATATGTAAAAATGTAGACAGCTACCATTTTAATAAGTGCCTGTTCATTCAGTGAAAAATCGCCTTTGGCTGTTGGGATCTCCTCACTGCGCTCGTTAGTTTTTCCTGCCACCTGATCAGTGCGATTTTTACTGCTCAGCGATCTATGTCTCGTTTGGAGTGTAATGCATTCACTTCTGACATAAGCGTGTATTGTTCTTTCACAACTTCATTACGTGATTCAGTTGGTTTTCTTATGAATGACTCAATGAGTTCCTTCAGCTAGTTTTCTAATGTTTCTCAAAATTCTTGTACATTCTTTTTGATTTGATGCGCCGTAAGATTTAATTTGCGTTTGAGTTACTCTTTCTTATTTTCTCCTTTCCAGTTTAAGGTCGTCAGACTGCTGTTTAATTTCGGTAATTTGGTACTTAAGATAACTATTCATTGTCTTGATGCATAATCAAACAATTGAGTTAGTCCAACCGTTACTGGTCTTGTATAACCAATGGCACTGACTCTGGTCTGAGAAGAGCACCATCTTCATTTTAAGAAAACCATGCAGTTTTCTTGGTCAAAGACGACAGGAACTGAAAGTACCTTAGTACGTGTCTAAAGATCGGGCCTCTCCATAACCATCCATATGGAGAAAATGCAATTAATGCCTTGTTTTGTGTGCAATTTTTCGCCTACGGCTGTTGTTGCATTAAACTTTTTACACAATTAATCAAATCCTAAAAACATTATCCAGTTGTGGAAAAATTATTAGTGGTAGCCAACGGTCTTAATAGTAAATATAATAGTGAACACCATGCGAGAGAACGAGATATAATAGCAGACACAAACTAGCAAGCATCTATAAACATCTCATAATTCGCCAGTGAAAAACCAACTCATAAAATTGAAAGCACTAGATCCACTAGTAACACAAAGGCAACAGATTTTCCAATCCACAGACATGCTGAATTAACAAACAGAGACTGAGTACAACCTATTACTTTTTATATTCCGCAATGTCAATCTCTGAATCCAACATACTCACAAGAGTGAGTTAACGTAATTCCTTTCTCTCTACAAGAAACCTGAATACACTCTCCTCTCCGTTAGATCCACCCCTCCCTCTGTTACGTATTTTCAGCCACCATATTTCACCATGATCACCTCATACTACACTCACAGCCATTTTTTCACAGTTTCTTTGCGACAGCAGTTGTGATTAATTAAAATTACTTGATCACATATCCATACTATAAATTGCATACTTATCGGTGGAAGAAACGGAATGTGTTGACACCTCACGTATTGCGCAAAGCTAAAATTTGTCAGTAAAGTGTGTCTCAGAAGAAGTATCAGATCCTTAGGCTTCATCTGCTGGGACTCATGCTACTGTTAGATTGGTGAATGATGATAGATTAGTGAATGATGTATACATTACTGATCATTAAAATTACAGTGGTATGATGACGGCGTGCAAGAAACCCCAAACTAATATAACGTGTACTACATGCTTTAATTGTGAAATGAGGATCATTTCAGCGCAATCGTACGAAGTGTGTTAGAGTAACCTCAACTACATTCTGTATGTAATGTAAGATTACGCAGGGAGCTTCTCCCTCAGAAAGAGGAGAAAGGTGAGGTACCGAGATTATGATTCGTCGTTTCTCGATATGCTGGTAGCATTGGTCGGGAGGTTCACGAAGGCGATACTCAATACAGTGAAGGATATCTATGGCCCCATGCGACTAGCGACTGAGAGGACAGACGTATTGAGTGCTTTGCTGTCCAGGATCGAGAAGTTACTCTATTTACCTTGATCAGAAGAAGGGTATGTTTTTGCAGCAACTGAAGTGTCCATATGGACGGTGCAATTACGTCTGAGGCACCAAGGTCGGTCAACACGAAGATCTGCTTCCATTGACCGTTGACAATCGTGCACCAACGAGAACACTTGACACACGAGTGGCACCTCGTCGCCTTCTCAGACGAATTTCCACTCTGAGTACAGCATCACAACGCACACGTTGAAGAGCTGAGGCTTCATGAAGTCTGAACTATGCATGACTGCATTTGGTATCGTCATGCAGGCTCATCATCTGGCGAGATGTGGGGTTGCCATCAGCTACGCAACACGATCACCACGGCCACTGGCTGTGCCCAACTTTGAGATATCAATGACACCATCTTAGAACAAGACAATGCAAGACCACATGTAGCCCATGATGTCCAGGCGTACCTCGAAACGTGCGTGATCAGCTGTTATTCTGGGCACTGGGTTCTCCAAATCCCTCACACAATGAATACATGTAGTCACAGGCTGCCAAAAGTCTGGAACATCATCACTTACCCGTGTCCGACCCCGGTAGCTGAATGGTCAGCGTGACGGATTGTCAATCCTCTGGGCCCGGGTTCGATTCCTGGCTGGGTCCGGCAATTTTCTCCGTTAAGGGACTAGGTGTTGTGCTGTCATCATCATCATCATCCTATCATCCTCATCGACCGCAGGTCGCCAAAGTGGCGTCAAATTGAAAGACCGGCACCCGGCGAATGGTCTGCCCGACGATTGATGAATCTGGCACAGAGTTGAAGCAGGATGGAACGACGCACCTCTGTCTGTCGTCTAAGCTCGGTTAGAATCGATGTTCAGCTATCACTATACTTTCTTTCGGAATCACTTTCCCTGGCTTGAAAGTGGAATGAAAGAGCCAGTTGTGCTGTTATGAGTTCCTGGAGAAATGTCTTTGCCTCACTTTATTTGGGAGTGAGTGTCGTCTATGCGGGTCAGGGATGGATGAGTAGTGGAATTGGCAGCAGAGAATTGCTTCTTGACGGTCAGTGGGGACTGATGCCAGCTTGTGGCGATGGTAGAGCTGTAAGTCGTATCTGTAGCGTGGACAGCAGAGTGAAGGTTAGAAAGCTCGTCCCATGCAGAGTCACTTAAGAATTGTGATGGTTACTGCAAGCTGCATCAAAGTCCTCGATGCGCCGTGTTGAGGTACCTTCCAGGAATTCTCGGAGCACTGGGGGCATGGAAGGTCGTTGCCGAAATGACATATAAGCTGGGGGCCGCTGGCCAGCGACCACACATGTAACATACGAGGAAAGATGTGTCGGGCAGATTAAATTGCTTAATTTGTTTAGTAATTGTTATCGGTTAATGTTTTCTGTGATACGTTAATGAACTGTTTTGAAAAGAAAGTCGTATTGCGCGCTATCTTAGCTGAGACAGGAAGTGTTACCTGTTAGCTGATGAAAGACTAACTGGCTGAACTATTTGTGCTTGGGCGGCTAAGGAGATGTTCAATGTAACAGAAAAAAACGATTTTAAGGTTGTCGATATCGCAGAACCAGAAAGGGCACATGTTGGGAAACAGCTAATTGTCAATTTTATTATTACCTTTTCTTAAAACTAGAAGCATAATTTGATTTCAGCGTACAGTTTTAAATGAAGTTATTTAACAGATTTTTTTCTGTTGGTAAGAATTCTTACACAATGAGGTGCCAAAGAAACTGGTATAGGTATGCGTATTCAAGTACAGCGATATGTAAACAGGCAGAATACGGCGCTGCGGTCGGCAACGCTCTGGCGCAGTTGTTAGATCGGTTACTGGTGCTACAATGGCAGGTTATCGAGATGTAAATGAATTTGAACGTGGTGTTATAGTCGGTGTACGAGCGATAGGGCACAACATCTTCGAGGTAGCGATGAAGTGGGAATTTTCCCGTACGACCATTTCACGAGTGTACCGTGAATATGAGGAATCCGGTAACGTCAAATCTCCGACATCGCTGCGGCCGGAAAAAGATCCTGCAAGAACGGGACCAACGACAACTGAACAGAATCGTTCGAAGTACAACCCTTCCGCATATTGCTGCAGATTTCAATTCTGGGCCATCAACGAGTGTCAACATGCGAACCATTCAACGAAACATCATCGCTATGGCCTTTCGGAGCCGAAGGCCCTCTCGTGTACCTTTTATGACTGCACGACACAAAGCTTTACACCTCGCTTGGGCCTGTCAACACCGACATCGGACTGTTGATGACTGGAAAGACGTTGCCTGGTCGGACGTGTCTCGTTTCAGATTGTATCGAGCGGATGAGCGAGTACGGGTATGAAGACAACCTCATGAATCCATGGACCCTGCATATCAGCAGGGGATTGATCAAGCTGGTGGAGGCTCTGTAATGTTGCATGCCGTGTGCAGTTGGAGTGATATGGGATCCCTGATACGTCTAGATATGACTGACAGGTGACACGTACGTAAGCATCCTGTCTGATCACCTGCATCCAATCATGTCGATTGTGCATTCCGATCGCCTTCGGCAATTTCAGCAGGATAATGCGATACCCACACGTCCGGAATGACTAAGGAGTGGCTATGGGAACACACTTCTGAGTTTAAACACTTCCTCTGGCCACCAGACTCTCCAGACCCGAACATTATTGAGCATGTCTGGGTTGCCTTGCAACGCGCTGTTTAGATGAGACCTCCACCCTCTCGTAATCTCACGGATTTATGGACAGCCCTGCAGGATTCATGGTGTCAGTTCCCTCCAGCACCATTTCAGACATTATTCGAGTACATGCCACGTTGCGTTGCGGCACTTCTGCGTGCTCGCGTGGGCTGTACACGATGTTAGGCAGGTGTACCAGGTTATTTGGCTCTTCAGCGTTGGTTTGAAAAGTTTTAAGGCTGGCTGTTTAGCGGAGTCAAGGAAAGGAAGATGTTAGTTAGCGAAACAGTTGCCAATTTATTGTCCCTGTTTCTTAAAACTAAAGTAAAATTGTCCTTTTGGTATTCTGTTTTAAAAGGTTTTAACCCTTATCGTATTTGTATGTCTTCCTCAAACTAAACGTAGTTCTCAAAATAAATTGGTCAATCTTAAGTTGTACGTTTTTAGCACCAGTCATGCTGAAAAACCAAGGGAAAAGCCACAAGCGCTACCGTAGGTTGGAGACATTATTGCTCCCAGAGATTGCAACTCTGTGGACTAAATTCCCCTCGCAGGACATCCCCAAAATTCCGTCATTTGCTGTCCTTCCTGATCTTGCAGTTTTAATGACAAAGTGTTTTTAGAGGACACCATATAACCATTCGGTAAAACATGTGTATTTCCTTAACAAGAAGGTACAGATGATAATACCTGACGTGGTTGATTCTGCTGAGGAGAGCGGGTGAAGTCTAGAATCGAGTACGAACAGTGTAACCGACAGCCATTTGCCATTTTTGTGCTGTCTAATCTTCTTAAGTCGACATGACAGACACTACTCGTGATGAAGCAGCTGTGACACACACGTGAACATTTGCGGTAAAAGGATTGGAAAGGCAACGGGATAGCAAAGAGATGGGAAGGAAATACTGACTTCCAGCCTCACAGGCACTGCCGCAATGCAGAGTCGAGAGCTGAAAATCTGTGCCGCACCGGGACTTAAATTCGGATGCTCGCTTCTGTAGAATGGTTGCTCTAACCACCTTGGCCATCCCAAAATACATTCCGTCAGACCCCAATTACCAACCTCTCGCTCGCTACACCACAACGATCTTCGACTATTACCCCCTACTATCAGATTTCTGATTCCCGTAGAAGTTCTGACGTTGGTTGTGTATCTGTACTGATACTTTTTCATAAAACAGCCTCCGCTCCCTTAGAAACGTAGATATGAGTGGCGTCTGTTCTGTCGAATTAAGTTTATGTACAGTGGTTCGACAAAAACATGGAAACACAGAGACAAGTGCATCCTTAAAAATAAATGCAGATTCTACCCATGCCTGTATTTGTTATAGTTGACCAAGAACGGCACCAGTTCAGTTATCTTCAGTACGTTCTATGGAGAACATTACATGTACCCGTTCCATTTACAGCGAGTCCACAATCTTCACATTAGCAACAGTGCCACAATGCTTGAATTTCGTCACTGCTTAAATGACAATTGTCCTTTTTCTTCCATTAATACTGTTCACTGATGAAGCCACGTTTACACGGCATCGAATCAACAATACACGTAATAATCATCGATGGAGACAGAAAAATCCACAAGGTACAGCAGAAACGAATTTCCAAGTATGTTTTCTGATCAGTGTTAGGTGTAGCATGATCTTCAACATGTTGATAGATCCGGTCATTTCAGAAGAACGAATGGTGCGACCGATTTACTTCCATCTTTTGAAGATTCGTTTGTTAAACAAGTTCAGGACTTTCTTGTGGCCATACGAACTGCACTGTACTTCCAACATTACGGTGCCCTCCTACACTACTGGCCATTAAAATTGCTACACCACGAAGATGACGTGCTACAGACGAGAAATTTAACCGACAGGAAGAAGATGCTGTGATATGCAAATGATTAGCTTTTCAGAGCATACACACAAGGTTGGCGCCGGTGGCGACACCTACAACGTGCTGACATGAGGCAAGTTTCCAACCGATTTCTCATACACAAACAGCAGTTGACCGGCGTTGCCTGGTGAAACGTTGTTGTGATGCTTCGTGTAAGGAGGAGAAATGCGTACCATCACGTTTCCGACTTTTGATAATAGTCGGATTGTAGCCTATCGCGATTGCGGTTTATGGTATCGCGACATTGCTGGCCGTGTTGGTCGAGATCCAATGACTGTTAGCAGAATATGGAATCGGTGCGTTCAGGAGGGTAATGCGGAACGCCATGCTGGATCCCAACGGCCTCGTATCATTTGCAGTCGAGATGACTGGCATCTTATCCGCATGGCTGTAACGGATCGTGCAGCCACGTCTCGATCACTGAGTCAACAGATGGGGAGGTTTGCAAGACAAAAACCATCTGCACGAACAGTTCGACGACGTTGTCAGCAGCATGGACTATCAGCTCGGAGACCATGGCTGCGATTACCCTTGACGCTGCATCACAGACAGGAGCGCCTGCGATGGTGTACTCAACGACGAACCTGGGTGCACGAATGGCAAAACGTCATTTTTTCAGTTGAATCCAGGTTCTGTTTACAGCATCACGATGGTAGCAACCGTGTTTGGCGACATTGCGGTGAACACACATTGGAAGCGTGTATTCGTCGTCGCCATACTGGCGTATCACCCGGCGTGATGGTATAGGGTGCCATTGGTTACACGTCTCGGTCACCCATTTTACGCATTGACTGTACTTTGAACAGTGGACGTTACATTTCAAATGTGTTACGACCCGTGGCTCTACCCTTCATTCGATCCCTGCATAACCCTACATTTCAGCAGGGTAATGCACGACCGCATGTAGCAGGCCCTATACGGGACTTTCTGGATACAGAAAATGTTCGACTACTGCTCTGGCCAGTACATTCTCCACATCTCTCACCAATTGAAAAGGTCTGGTGGATGGTGGCCGAGCAACTGGCTCGTCACAATGCGAGAGTTAGTACTCTTGATGAACTGTGGTATCGTGTTGAAGCTGCATGGGCAGCTGTACCTGTACACGCCATCCACGCTGTGTTTGCCTCAATGCCCAGGCGTATCAAGCCCGTTATTATGGCCAGAGGTGGTTGTTCTGGTTACTGAATTATCAGGATCTATGTACCTAAATTGCGTGAAAATGTAATCACGTGTCAGTTCTAGTATAATATATTTGTTCAATGAATACCCGTTTATCAGCTGCATTTCTTCCTGGTGTAGCAATTTTAATGGCCAATATTGTACATTTTACCAGACGTGTGGTGGAACTTCTAAATAGTTCAAATGGCTCTGAGCACTACGGGACTTAACATCTGAGGTCATCCGTCTCCTCGACTTAGAACTACTTAAACCTAACTAACCTTAGGACATCTCACACATCCATGCCCGAAGCAGGATTCGAACTAGCGATCGTAGCAGCAGCGTTGTTCCGGACTGAAGGGCCTAGAACCGCTTGGCCACAGCGGCCGGCCGGTGGAACATATCAACAGCGTTTAACCTAATTGCTGGATTGCTCGTTGCGGTACAATCAACTGGCCGCCAAGATCTCCAGACCTAATACCATTAGAGTCTTGTGTGTGCTGGACGACGTTTGAGGTACAAAAAACGAAAGGTAAATACCAAAAATCACAAGTGCACCGAAGTTGACAGTGGTATATTCCAGAGCAGGAGCAGTATGTGTTCACCGTCCCGTGGATAACGAGGTCATTGGAGACGGAGTTTGTTGTTTTTCCAATCACGAGTAGAGAGTTTGCCAAAAGTTGTCGCAGCTCTTCCAATGCGAGCATCAATTTCCTTGTCAACAGACATGTTTGATTCTTTGACCACCAAAATTCTTGCATATCAAACTTGCGTCCTCAACATCCTTTTGTATGCATAAGAAACATGGACCACCTATGCCAAACAAAAACGTCGCCTTAATGCTTTCCACATGCGGTGCCTGAGATCCGTCCTCGGAGTAACGTGGAAGGACGGAGTGACCAACGAAGCAGTGCTATCTAAATCTAACTGCAACAGTATTTCAGCTATCTTGTAGCAGAGACGACTCCGCTGGCTGGGACACGTCCACCGTATGGATCCTGACAGATTACCACATGAGGTGATGCTCGGAGAGATCTCTGTAGCCAAAAGACCTGTAGGACGACCTGTATTGAGGTTCAAGGACTCCTGTAAACAAGATGTGGAGAGCTTTGGAATCTACACAAACAGATGGTAGACAGGGGCGGGCATAAGACCAGAGTGGCGTGATGATATATCATCTGTAATGTCGAAGCATGATGGAGGCTTGTTAGACAGATTAAGGCAGAAAAAGCTTCGCAGTGCTACCACTGCTCCTGCCTCAGCAGCCAGATACAATAGTGACAATTGCGGCAAGAGATGGCGTGCTGCCATTGGCTTGACAAGTCATGTGAAAAAATGCAACCCATAAACACACAGACACTGCAACAATTATCTACCAAGATGTCGTGGCCAATATGTATGGAGACGGAGTGCAAGCTCGGAATAGGGAAGCATGGGGAGCTAAATCGACTGTGCCCTTTCAAAAAACCAGCCCGGCATTTACCTCTCACAGAAAACCTGAATCTGAACGGCCGGAAGTGGGTCTGTACCGTCGTCCTTCCGAACGCGAGTCCAGTGTACTAACCACTGCGTCACCTCATTCTGTGCGATATTCCAATATTTACTGTGGACTGTGCAATAGCTGTAATTTTAGGTTATACTTTGTGAAACGCATATTGTAACGTATACTAACTGTTGTAAATGTGTAAACTTGACATTTCAAAAGATAAATAACAGTGTATATCAAATGTGTTCAATGTAGGGAACCACTCGGAATGGGGAAAAAATCCGTATCAATATTTTTTTTATTTTGCTTTAAGCGATCGTTCCTGTCACATCCCAGTATACTGACCACTCTTCCTAGGACGCCCAGCATTGGCACAAAGGGAGGCAAATTCTCACCTTTCAGTAGTTTGAGTTGTTGTAATGTCATTATTTGCAAATATCCATACTCATAATAAAAGTGTATATACGTTTGTATGTACGTGCGCATTTCCCACATATCCGTCTAAACCACTAAACCAAATTCAACCGAACTTTGTATACGCATCACTTAGAACCACCGTGGGGATAAGAACCGCGTCCGTCTCAAAGGGGTAGGAGTGGGGGTGGAAAAGTGTCTTAGCTCATGAAGCGAAAAGAGGCAGACTACATTCATACTGCGTTTGAGAATGCGAGCACTTAACGGCTTCCAGCAAACTTTACACTTAACCTCAAACTTTTGAGGCTTTTACTCTCTGACAAAACGCACATAAGAAGAAACGTTTATCCCTTACTACCTTTGTACAGTTCGTCGCCGCGCGGTGTAGCCGCGTGGTCTGAAGCGCGCCTCCCCCAGTCGGTGGTTTGAGTCCTCCCTCAGGTATGGGTGTGTGTGCTGTCCTTAGCGTAAGTTAGTTTAAGTAGTGTGTAAGGCCTAGGGACGGATGGCTTTAGCACTTTGGTCCAATAGGAACTTCCCACAAATTTCCAAATTTCCACTGTTCGTCGCCGGCCAGAGTGGCCGAGCGGTTCTACGCACATCAGTCTGGATCCGCGTGACCGCTACGGTCGCAGGTTCGAATCCTGCCTCGGGCATGGATGTGTGTGATGTCCTTCGGTTAGTTAGCTTTAATTAGTTCTAAGTTCTAGGGGACTGATGACCTCAGATCTTAAGTCGCATAGTGCTCAGAGCCATTTGAATTTCCACTGTACGTCGCCTCAGGTAGGACATTTTAATTTATTACTTCTCAACTAATTTCGCAGGCAGTATTCAGACAAGTCATGGAATGTATCTCCGAAAACATATGCTTCTAAGACTCATAGTTAAAGAGGTGTGAAGCTAAAAATATTGAGCTGCGTGAAAATGAAACTGCAGTGCGAAATTCGCTAGAGATACTGCTGAAACATGTGTACTGATATGAGTGAAATATGTTACATGAACGTACGTGAAATATACAGAGCTATTCTTGCTAACGTTTAAAAACATCCGGAACGACGTAGATGACTTCAAAAGAATGTAATATAATACACATGAGGTCGCAGATGTCGGGAAATACCCCACAAGTAGATGACAAATGTTGAACTTGTGGCATCATCAGATGTCCTACCACACCGCACTTGCAGTGGCTGAGCCCATCCGCCTGTCGCACCTGATCGTCCCAAGCCATGTTCGCCCCGACAGTCAGTCGGCTCGCACCCGTGCCGCGCCGTCCGACGCTCCGCTCTCGGCGGTGTTTACTTCCGCGTCGCGGTGTTTTGTGTCTATCGAGTCCAGTACTAACGTACACCATGGCGCACTCGTACCGCCGTGCAACGATCAAAGTAACGTTTCAGGCCGAACATCCACGACCCAGAGCTTTCGAAGTCGAACAGTTCATACGTGAGGATCTACGTTTGAACCCCCAGGACGTAATCGGCATACATTTTTCCATCACTGGAAGTGTTGTCTACATCAAGATGTCGACGGAGGAAATTTGCAATGACATAATTCGCCGTCATGCCACCGGACTGAAATTTAAACACTCTGATGGACATATGGGTGCTGTGACAGTCGCCCATGCTGGATTCGGTCTCCGGACATTGCGGGTGTTTGAGCTCCCGTTCGAGGTGCCTCAGGATGTGGTCATTGCCGCTTTACCATATGGCACCGTCTTGGGTCACGTCGCGGAGGGCAAACATTTACGACCTACACCGTATTAAATGGCGTCCGGCAAATAAAAATTGAGCTGACGAAACATGTCTCATCGTACCTGCTGATTGGTGGTGTGAGGGCCATCGTCATGTACGATGGACAGCCACGAACGTGCGCAGGATGTGGACAGGATGGACATGTACGTTCCGAATGCTTACACCGCCGTTTAATGCAGACGCCGTTACGTGAAGAGACCCAGGCTTCGACGGTCACGTCCTTACCCATCACCTACGCCAAGGTTGCACAGGACCCCGTCGTACCACTCTCGATTGCGCCAGCAGCATCGTCAACGCCACCCGCCGCAGCACAACGCGCCGACGACACAAGCACGGCGTCGTTTCCAGTGCTCGCTTCAGGACCGTCCGGGTTGCAGACCGAAACTAATGTTCCTGTTGGAACCATGAACTTCGACCTCGGTGTCGTGCCGACGTCTGGCTTTGTCCAGACGGGTTCGGCGTCGGACGACGGGCGACCACATTCTGATTCAGAAGGCCACATCAGAAAACAGCGGTCGCCTCGCAAACACAGGAAACGACGACGAACGCCTTCCGATGACGCCCTTTCTCAGACGGCCCCACGAGATGTCGACCTGTTGTCTGACGGTGATCTCCCACATTGCGTCCAGTCACGCGATGGAGCAGCAACAGGCGCCACTTCTGTGACGCCTCCTCTCCCGGTTCGGGACGTGTCCTCGCCGTTGTCAACGAATGATGACGGCGGTCCCCCTGCCACTCACGTTGCGGAATCCACAACACCCGTTCCGGAAGTACGTGACCGTCACATGCCCACGTCGTCAGCTTCCTGGGCCGATGCCGTTGAAGAGGAAGTGGAACAGACCGCCAGCGTGGCTGCACAGGAGTCCACCTCGGCGACACTGGGGCTGGCGCCCCGCCAGTAATTACCATCACTGCGGGACCACCGGCGGGTCTCCACCTGCCGGCTACTTCTACCGCACGTTCTGCAAATACTGAGGATGGCCGTACTCAGCAATATCGTATCGCCACGGTGAATCTTGCCACCATTCGTGCCCCCCATAAACTGGCCACGTTCAGAGACACTATTTACTCTGCGGATGTGGATATAGCACTCTTACAAGAGGTGTTTGTGGCTGACTTCCTAGTTCCCGTCCGCAGCTCGTGGTCATGCGGTAGCGTTCTCGCTTCCCACGCCCGGGTTCCCGGGTTCGATTCCCGGCGGGGTCAGGGATTTTCTCTGCCTCGTGATGACTGGGTGTTGTGTGATGTCCTTAGGTTAGTTAGGTTTAAGTAGTTCTAAGTTCTAGGGGACTGATGACCATAGATGTTTAGTCCCATAGTGCTCAGAGCCATTTTTTTCCTAGTTCCCACCGGATACAACGCCCATGTTTTCCCCGCATCTGATACTGGTAGCGGCGTCGCCATCCTGCTACGCGACGGACTCCCTGCAGAGGACGTCATCTACCTCCCCACTGCGCGAGGTATGGTCCTCACACTGTTCGGCGTGCGTATTATTAATATCTACGGCCCGCCCGGCACTGGCCGCCGTCATGACCAACAAACTTTTTTTGCCGAAAGCGTCACACCCCTCTTCACCGGTACGCAGGACGATTTGGTACTCGGTGGGAATTTAACTCGACACAAGAGCCCGCGGACCAACTCCCGCGACATTCCCCTTGTGCATCTCTCTCAGTGGTCATCGACCGTCTACGACTTGTTGACACTTGGAAGAAGCTCCACGGAATTCAACCGGGCTACACATTCTACACCTCTCACTCGTCAAGCCGCATAGATCGCATCTACGTTACCCGCTCCCTTGCTAATGGCACATGTCATGCGGAAGTCTGGCCCTTGGCCTTTTCAGACCATGATGCGTACTTCTGTGACGTCACTCTCGTCCGACAGCGAGTGTGGCATAGCCGTGGTCTGTGGAAACTCAATGTCGCTCACCTGACCTCCTCAGACTGTCGCCGTATGGTCGAAGAAGCGTGGGCACGCTGCCACCATCGTCGAGAAGCTTATGACTTCACCTTATCATGGTGGCTCTCCTGTGCAAAGCCGACCCTCAGGAAGACTCTGATGAGTTATGGGAAGGAATTAAAGGCGTGGCAAACTAATACCCTGCACTTCTACTACACCACACTACGTGACTGTGCGACGATGCCTTTCTCGCCAGCCCGGCAGGCGATGGTCCATCGCACGAAGGCGCAGATCTCCTTGATCATGCGGCGTAACTTGGAAGGCACTGTAGTCCGTTCTCGAGCTTCTAATCGAATCCCTCAAGAACGTCCGTCGATGTACCACCTCCTTCAGGAAAGACAACGACGACAACGATCTCTGATCCAAGTCCTCACTGATGTGGAAGGGCGCCGGCACGACACCCAACAAAGCATCGGTCGTACTCTACATGCTCATTTTGCCGGGCTATACGCAGCCGTACCGCATTCTGCAGCACTGATCACAGAAGTCGCTCAGCTTACTACGAACACACTTCCGTAGGATGCAGTGCATGACCTCCAAGACGACGTAATCACAGATGAAGTGGTAGATGCTATCAAGGCGGGTTCCAATAACAGATCTCCTGGACCTGACGGTATACCCATCGAATTTTATAAAAGTTTTCACCATGTGTTGGCTTGCACGTGGACGGCAATCGCACAAGAGCTGATGTCACCGATGACAGTGGTCCCTAGCGCCTTTCTAGAAGGCATTATTATCCCCGTACATAAACCGCGCGGGTTATCGAGGGTCCAGGACTATCGACCAATTACTTTGCTCGACAGCGACATGAAAATATTCACACGGCTACTGGCATCGCGACTGAAGAAGGTCACACGTTACGTCACATTCTGCGACCAGACTTCCCTAGGAGGCGACAACAACATCCGTACGGCCCTTTGGCTTTACAGAGACATGATAGCATTAGCGCATTATCAGCGTCTCCCTGGCGCCTTGGCTTCACTGCACTTTAACCAGGCCTTCGACCGTGTTGACCACTTCTATTTACAGACAGTTCTTCAGCATATTGGTTTTCCTGGCGGTTTTGTCACAGTGGTTATGCGCCTGTTGAGTAGTGCAACCTCTAAAATCACGTACAATGGTCGCCTTACACCGTCCCTGGTCATCGCACGATCTGTACGACAAGGCTGCCCTCTTTCCACGATTTTGTATGCTTTCGCCTTGGAACCCCTGCTCCAGGGCATGCGCGAACGTTTGGAAGGCATGGCTGTGCAAGGCCACCGTTTTTGTTGTACAGCCTACGCAGACGACATAGTACTATATCCGCGCAGTGAAGATGAAGTACGAGCAGCACTGACATGGGTGGCGACTTACGGCGAAGCGTCGGGGAGCTGCCTCAACGTGTCAAAATCCAAGGTCCTGCTCATTGGTGAGGGCTTGCCGGAGAGATGCGCTGCCCCCCTTAGTGTCGCCGCCACCATACGGTGTCTTGGACTTGATTTCACAGCAGACCTGCGCCGCTCAGCGACTATCAATGGTAGACGCTTGCTACAGACAATCAGAGCAAATCTCGCAAATCACCGGCTACGAGCTCTCGACGTTATCCAACGCGCGAAATACGTGAACATGTATCATGCTTCCCGTATACCACACGTGGCTCAAGTACTACCAGTCCCAAATCTGGCGCGACGACTGTTGATGGCTTTCGGCTCCTTCGTCAGCTCGGGGATGTTATTCAAGGTGCAATACGAATCCCTTGCACTGCCACGGGATTGTGGCAGGGTGGGACTCATCCACGTGCCGACTCGTGTCAAGGCACTATACGTCAGCTCCCAACTAAAACTTTGGCATCGTTGCCCGCAGAGCCTTACTAGCCTCCTGCTTCACAACTTTGCACCGGCCTCCTTGTCCGCCTCAGTACTGGTATCGACCATTCCAACCCCCTTTTATTAGATTCAATGATTTTTCCTGGAGTTCAGTTATAGCTACCGGTCCTTACCACTTACCTGTTTGTACCTCACGAAAACAGTGTCTGAATTGTTACAACAGTGCCGCCCGTCCAACCCCATCGAACGCAAATATCCACAGTACGTGTGGCGACACATATGGAAGGCGATTCATGCGTCTTTTCTTGAATCAGACGTACAACCAGCGTGGTACATCACCGTGAATGGTAAACAAGTTAGCCGATATCGTCTGCACCGCATCCATCTCGCCGATTCATCCCTCTGCACCCACTGTGGAGTGGATGACACGGATGTCCACCGGTTCCACTGTGGCACAGCGTTCGACGTCTGGACACTTGCGCGGCGAATTTTTGCGTTTCTTACACGCCAGACACCGGCTCGGATCGACGTCCACATGCTTTTGTACCCCGATAAGACTTTCTACCCCTCCGCCAAAACTCACTCTGTGAATTGGATCTGTGGCCACACGATCCGCTATCTTTTTACTTCTGGCGGCAAGTCTACGCTAGGATATTGGACTTATCTCAACGAACGACACTGCGTCCTGATACGCAACCCACGCTATAGCCGGCCGCGGTGGTCTCGCGGTTCTAGGCGCGCGGTCCGGAACCGCGCGACTGCTACGGTCGCAGATTCGAATCCTGCCTCGGGCGTGGATGTGTGTGATGTCCTTAGGTTAGTTAGGTTTAAGTAGTTCTAAGTTCTAGGAGACTGATGACCACAGCTGTTAAGTCCCATAGTGCTCAGAGCCATTTGAACCACGCTATAAACAATATTTTTCCAATTTCTTACGGAGCGCTTTCGATGACCCCACCTAGTAGCTGGAACGCCCAAGCCCTGAGAAGCTGAAAACTGTATAAACCGATCCGAACTGAATAGATCCGCTACCCAGAACCCACGCCTACGCCATGAGAAGACACGTTTGGACGAGCTGGCATGCTGTAGGCGGAGACACTTCAGGAGCTCCTGTAAGAACTGGTCTTTAACTACAAGTCGCACGACGACTTTAATTAAAAAAAACTTTTCCTTATTTATTCCTCATAATTTGTTCTTAAAGGAAAAAGAAATTTTAGTTTGGCTTTGAGAAAAAAAGAGGGTTGGCTGCCCTAAAAAAAGTAAAAAAAAAAACAAAAAAAACAGAAAAAATAAAAAAAGACAGCTGTGTGGTCAGCGTGACGGATTACCGTCCTACGGGCCCGGGTTCGATTCCCGGCTGGGTCGGGAATTTTCTCCGCTTAGGGACTGGGTGTTGTGTTGTCTTCAACATCATTTCATCACTATGTGGCTCGCAGGTCACCCACTGTGGCGTCCAATGTAATAAGACCTGTACCAAGGCGGCCGGACCTGCCCCACAAGAGGCCTCCCGGCCAATGACGCCAAACGCTCATTTTCATTTCCATCCCAAGCTATGTAACTTCATGTCGGTGTGGCTCTCGGCCAAACTGCGTGACTTAAGCGCGTGGAGCTCAGGATTCGATTATTACGACTGGCGGGCAGTATTTTTTTCATTGTCTTAGACATTTAGGTGTTTACACTGACACAACATTTATTGTTTTATGTACCGGTCTTGCTGCCTCCGCTGATTTGTTGCAAAGTACAGTAGGACAGAAGCCTACTGAATTACGTCAGAAGTGTATGAGCATTAGCTTCCAAATTGCGTCGTTTCCAACAAATGACGTACGTTTTCATTACTAAATAATGTCTATAATCAAGAAAAGAAGGGACAAAAGGAAAGACACGCAAAATAAGAACAGCTTTTACTTGGTTACTGCGAGGACAATGATTTTGCGACTTCTACGGTTACAACAGATCACATTTACGAGAGGTGTTCGAATGCAAGTACTGGATCGCTCAGTCGTCCCTTCACGCCCAAGTCCAACAGCTGCTCTTACGACAGAATATGTCACTTGGTGACGTCACATGTTCAATATTTCTCGTCCATTTTTGAGGTATGTTCCGACACTGACAACCCCATCTGTTTTATATTAAATTACTTGCCTCAGTGTCATTTACGATGCTTCGGGCTTTTTTAAACGCTATTAATAACCTCACTGTATGTGAAACGTGTGTGTACACGCAAGCTCGCTCACAAAAACCTCATCCTAAACCTTTGGATCGATTTCAACCAAATTTTGTGCACTTGATATTTACTACCTGGAAAGAAATAGTGTGGGGTGTAAGAACCAGCAATCTCCTATTTGGGTGGGTACGATGACGCAGAGAGAAGAACGAGGAGCTGGACTCGTGTAGGGCGGAGGAACAGTTGGAGAGAGAGGGTTCAAAAAATGGTTAAAATGGCTCCAAGCACTTTGGGACTTAACATCTGAGGTCATCAGACCCCTAGACGTAAAACTACTTAAACCTAACTAACCTAAGGACATCACACACATCAATGCCCAAGGCACGATTCGAAACTGCGACCGTAGCAGCAGCGAAGAGATATGGGCAGGGAGAAATGGACAAAGATGGATAAGGGGAGGATATGTCGGTCATAAAAAGCTCATCCTGAATCTTTCCATCGGTTTCAACCAAACTATGTTCACTTGTGTAATTTACTATTTGGAAAGAAATAGTGTGGGATGTTGGAACCAGCAATCTCCTACTTGCTGGGTGTGATGACGCAGAGAGAAGAACGAGGAGATGGACTCGTGTAGGGCGGAGGAAGAGTTGGAGAGAGATGGTTCAAAAAATGGTTAAAATGGCTCCAAGCACTATAGGACTTAACATCTGAGGTCATCAGACCCCTAGACGTAAAACTACTTAAACCTAACTAACCTTTGGACATCACACACATCCATGCCCGAGGCAGGATTCGAAACTGTGACCACAGCAGCAGCGAAGAGATGTGGGTAGGGAGAAATGGATAAAGATAGATAAGGGGAGGATATGGAGTGAGAGAGAGTGGGGATGGAGATGGATAGAGAATGTAAGGGGGACAAGTTGAACAGAGGCAAGGCGTACAAGATATGTGCAGAGAAGGGGAAGAGTTGGAGACATACAGCTGAGGGTGATTGCAGATAGATATGGATATGGGAAGGAAGCGAAGGTGGACAGAGAGACAGAGGAGGAGGAGGTGGACAAAGAGAGGGGGAGGCGAAGGTGGACTGAGAGTGTGGTAGGAGGAGAGTCAGAGAGTGGAGGATGGAGAAGGTGGACAGAGAGAGGGGACAGGAAGAGATGAACAGAGAGAGGGGGAGGACGAGATGGACAGAGCGAGGGAAAAGGAGGATCTGGACTACTAGGAGATTGAAATAGATAAATATCTGTGCATCGCCGGGCACTCAGCTAATAATTAAATAAACTTTACTAACCTGTACGACTGCGATGTCGAAATCTAAAGTGCGGCTATCGTACTGCTGGTGCAGGAAGGCGGCTGCCGCCTCTATCACTGTGCCGCCGCTGCCACGGACGGAGGAGCCAGCGCGCAGCGCCAAATAGTCCAGTTTGACGTCCTCGACGCAGTGGCCGGCGGTCAGCGCCCAGGAGGGCCCGATGAGCGACGCACCGCACCGCTGGTCGCCGCCGAGCTCGAAGGCCAGCTGCCAGGGGAGGTCGGCGATGTTGGCTGGCCTCGTGGCCGCCGACGATGCGCTCGTGGGTGCCGGTCCGCTGCCGGACCGCATACGGCCACGCCACAGCCGCCGACAGCAGCAGCAGCCACAGACATGGGCTCCAGGTCACTGTGGTGGGGCGCGTCATCTACATCTACATCTACATTGATACTCCGCAAGCCACCCAACGGTGTGTGGCGGAGGGCACCTTACGTGCCACTGTCATTACCTCCCTTTCCTGTTCCAGTCGCGTATGGTTCGCGGGAAGAACGACTGTCTGAAAGCCTCCGGCGCGCTCTAATCTCTCTAATTTTACATTCGTGATCTCCTCGGGAAGTATAAGTAGGGGGAAGCAATATATTCGATACCTCATCCAGAAACGCATCCTCTCGAAACCTGGCGAGCAAGCTACACCGCGATGCAGAGCGCCTCTCTTGCAGAGTCTGCCACTTGAGTTTATTAAACATCTCCGTAACGCTATCACGGTTACCAAATAACCCAGTGACGAAACGCGCCGCTCTTCTTTGGATCTTCTCTATCTCCTCCGTCAACCCGACCTGGTACGGATCCCACACTGATGAGCAATACTCAAGTATAGGTCGAACGAGTGTTTTGTAAGCCACCTCCTTTGTTGATGGACTACATTTTCTAAGCACTCTCCCAATGAATCTCAACCTGGTACCCGCCTTACCAACAATTAGTTTTATATGATCATTCCACTTCAAATCGTTCCGTACGCATACTCCCAGATATTTTACAGAAGTAACTGCTACCAGTGTTTGTTCCGCTATCATATAATCATACAATAAAGGATCCTTCTTTCTATGTATTCGCAATACATTACATTTGTCTATGTTAAGGGTCAGTTGCCACTCCCTGCACCAAGTGCCTATCCGCTGCAGATCTTCCTGTATTTCGCTACAATTTTCTAATGCAGCAACTTCTCTGTATACTACAGCATCATCCGCGAAAAGCCGCATGGAACTTCCGACACTATCTACTAAGTCATTTATATATATTGTGAAAAGCAATGGTCCCATAACACTCCCCTGTGGCACGCCAGAGGTTACTTTAACGTCTGTAGACGTCTCTCCATTGATAACAACATGCTGTGTTCTGTTTGCCAAAAACTCCTCAATCCAGCCACACAGCTGGTCTGATATTCCGTAGGCTCTTACTTTGCTTATCAGGCGACAGTGCGGAACTGTATCGAACGCCTTCCGGAAGTCAAGAAAAATAGCATCTACCTGGGAGCCTGTATCTAATATTTTCTGGGTCTCATGAACAAATAAGGCGAGTTGGGTCTCACACGATCGCTGTTTCCGGAATCCATGTTGATTCCTACATAGTAGATTCTGGGTTTCCAGAAATGACATGATACGCGAGCAAAAAACATGTTCTAAAATTCTACAAGAGATCGACGTAAGAGATATAGGTCTATAGTTTTGCGCATCTGCTCGACGACCCTTCATCCTGGGCTGTGCTGCACGCCTCCTGCCCCCGGCTCTCTTTATACTCCTGCTGGCCGAGAAAATAATGACACCACTCACAGCCTTATCTCCGTCCGGTACAGATCATAAGTGGCACTGCTCTGATATCACTGAGATTATCATATTTTTTTTACATCTCTCATGTTTGATCATATCGTGAGGCAGTAAAGAATGATTTTTAAAGCACATTGTAGCAAAGTAGAATTTTATTTACTGTAAGCCACTAAGTAGTAATACACTGAGGTGACAAGTCATGGTATAGCGGACACTGATGGAGGTAGTAGAGCGTACACAAGGTATAAAGGGGGAGTCATTGGTAGAGGTGCCCTCCAGCGCTCCCAACACCTTCTCCAAACCCATCTTGACAGGTTCATCACTTGGTGCAACTAGTGGTTGCTTAAGGTCAATCCTTCCAAAACCCAGGCGTTCATTGTAGGCAAAACCACCCCTTCCTTCCGCCTCCTCGACTTCTGTCACCATCTATGGCCGTCCTATCGCCCTCACCCCCACTCTTAATTATCTTGGCGTCACCCTTGACTGTCACCTCTCCTGGACCCCCCATCTCCGTACAATCCAAGCCAAGGCACTCTCCTGACTCTGTCTCCTCAAGCTCCTTTCTGGCGGTACATGGTGTCTGGACCCCTTCACCATCCTCCACATCTACAAATCCGTCATCCGCCCTATCCTCTGCTACGCCCACCCTGCCTGGATCTCCGCCCCTCCTACCTTTTACAAATCCCTTCAAATCCTCGGACGCCATACTCTTTGCCTCGCCTATCGTATGTCTCCCCTCCCCCACACGGATTCTGTACGACCTTATGCCGTTCCCCCACCTCCTCCTTTTCCTCGAACGGATCCGGATCCTCTACATCTCCCATAAACTAGATCCCCCTCACCCACTCGTCTCTCACATCCTCTCCCACCCCAATCCGCTGCCGCACCTGTATTTCCACGTCCCACCTGCTCTCCATGTCTCCACTCTCCATACCCTCTCCCAAGGTGACTTCCGCCAGCTCCCCCTCCCTGATGATGCCATCCTCCCCTCCATTTACCACTCCTATCAACTTTGATACTCCCCTCCCACGTCCTGTTCTTTCCTATGGGCACACACTCTCCCTTCTCTCTCTCTTCCCTCCCTCCTCCCTTCCTCCCCCCTCCTGCCCCGGGCTTCCCCTACCCCCATACCTTCATTCCTCACACCATCTCCTCTGGCATTGGCATCTCTGCTCTCCCCTCTCCCTCCCTCACCACCTTCTTCCCCTCTTGACAGGTCCCCGGATTCGCACACGTTAAGTGGACATTTGCGCGCCTGAGATCATCGCCATCA
Organism: Schistocerca americana; assembly: GCF_021461395.2. Lineage (NCBI taxonomy): Eukaryota > Metazoa > Arthropoda > Insecta > Orthoptera > Acrididae > Schistocerca > Schistocerca americana. Next base: position 572,015,638 of record NC_060123.1, read on the forward strand.
GTTTTTCGTGTGTGTGCCGTCGTTTTTGTGATTCAGTGTTTTTCGCCGCCGACACTCCTTCGTTCACGTGTCTTGTCTAAATCATCCGTGTTTGTGCACAGTGCCGACAGTTTTTCATGTTTTTCGTCGAGTGTGTCGGCTTCATTTTTTTTTTTTAAATTATTGTATCTACTGTTTTTTAACCGCCATTATGTTACTTTTCTGTCTTCATTGATTTTCTCTTTTATTGTCCTGCTTGTGGCTGAAGAGCGGAGTAACATTTTCAGCTGCCAGCTCACCTTGTAAGAGGTACAAAATAACAATAAAGAAAAAAAAGTGGAGGTGCCATTTGTACCCAGGTAATTCATATCAAGAGGTATCCAACGGGGTTTAACTGACTTTGAACACCGAATAGTAATTAGAGTTGGACACGTGGGACATTCCATTTCGAAATCGTTGGGGAATTCAATATTCGGAGATCCACAGTGTCAAGAGTGTGCCAAGAACACCACATTTCAGAAATTATCTCCCACTATAGACAACGCAGTGGCCGGCAGCCTTCACTTAACGACCGGGAGCAACGTCGCTTACGTACAGTTGTCAGTGTTAACAGAGAAACAACACTGCGTGAATTAACGGTAGAAATCAATGTAGGGCGTACGACAAATGTAACTGGCGTTAATGAGCGACGGCAACAGAGGGCCGAGCGCCTTCGCTAACAGCACGACATCGCCTGCAGAGCCTCTTCTAGGCAGGGGACTTCCAGCGACTTGTTGAGTTCATGCCACGTCCAGTTGCTACACCAGCTCGGCAAAAGGGAGGTCGGGCACGATGTTAGGAGGTATCCCATGACTCTTGTCACCTCAGTGTATTATCGTTTGCGTGGCCATCTTCCTCAATAGCTGTTGTATGGAATTCCTCTTCTTCTTCTTTTCCTTTAGGCCTACTAAGGTCCACGAGGCTCGTTTTGACGCTTGACGAGTGTTTTCTCTTTTTTCTTAGCCGAGAAACCTTTCATTTTATGCCTTTGGGTAGGCTTCCTCTCTGCACTGGAAATACTCCTTGCACATTGATGTGCAGTAATTTGGATCGGTTTCGTATAGTTCCTAATGAAATTTCTAGTTATTCGAAGGCTGGTTTCATTGTGGTGATCCATTTTCTCTTCGAGATTTTGTATCTGTCGTGGTGAAGATCCTATTCATGAGTATGGTAGGGTTGATGGTGTTAAGATGTCCATAGGGAGACAGTCGCATTTTATGGCTGCTTGGAGATGGTACGACTCACTGTTGTGTGTTATCCTTTTATCCTGTAAGTGCCATTCCCTTCTCTTACTGACCTTAGTATTTTCCTTAAGATTTTCCATCCCTTGAGCTCTAGTTTCCTCAGCTTAACTTTACTGTTCGTCAAGTGGCATTTGGAGGGGTACTGTACGGAGGGCCGTACTACTGAGTCGTGATGTTTAATTTTAAGCCTCTTTTGAACCTACTTGGAGATGTAAATGCTCTTGCAGGAGTGATATTCCGTCTCCAGCTTGGCATATCGGGTATCTGTTGCTGAATTCTTACTCTCATTCGACGAAGTCTACTGTCGTAAATAACTAACTGCAGGTACCTCGTCAAGAAAGATTTTGCCGATACCAACGTTGGAACTGTTCTGTCAGCATACGACACCGCTCGTGCGTTGACCGTCGAAAGCCCGTCAGCCCAAACGTCAGTTTCTGCGGACCTCGAGGGGTGGCGCCAGCGTGTCAGTATATGCAAATCAGGCGCCGCATCACCCCTCATTAGATGACGCACCTCCCCTCTCCGGGAATACTGCACAACACCAACATTCGGGAGGACGATATTTCAGACCTGCATCCGGCCATGCTGATTTAGGTTTTCCGTGATTGCCCTATATCGTTTTGGCGAATGCCGGGATGGTTCCTTTGAAAGGGCACGGCCAGCTTCCTTCCTCATCCTTCCCAAATAAGATGGGACTGATGACCTCGCTGTTTCATTCCCTTCCCCAAATCAAACGACCAATCAGCCAACCCCAGGGATCAGTGTTGGGGTCACTATTGTTCCTTATTTATATAAATGATACACCTTCTAGTATTACGGGTAACTCTAAAATATTTCTGTTTGCAGATAACACTAGCTTGGTAGTAAAGAACGTTGTGTGCAACATTAGATCGGTTTCAAATAGTGCTGTTCATGACTTAAGTTCATGGATTGTAGAAACAAACTAACAATAAATCACAGTAAGACTCAGTTTTTACAGTTTCTAACACACAAGGCAACAAAACCTAACGTTTCAGTTTCACAGAATGGGCATATGACGAGTGAAATTGAACAGCTCAAATTTCTAGGTGTTTAGATACATGGTAAACTGTCGTGGAAAGCCCACGTTCAGGATCTTTTTCAAAGACTAAATGCTGCCATTGTTACTATTCGAATAGTATCTGAAGTGAGTGATCGTTCAACAGAAAAATTAGCCTACTTTGCTTATTTTCATTCGCTTATGACGTGTGGTAACTCTTCCCATTCTAAAACGATATTTTTGGCTCAGAAACGGGCGGCTCGGACAATAAGCGGCGTAAGCTCACGAACCTCTTGTCGGCCCCTGTTCACGAGTCTGCGTATTTTGAGATTGGCCTCTCAATATATATATTCCTTACTGTCATTTCTTTTTAACAGCATAAGCTTATTCCCAAGAATAAGCAGCTTTCACTCAGTTCAGAAATCAAACCTGTATTTGTATCGGACTTCCTTAACTCTTGTGCAGAAAGGTGTGCAGTATACTGCTACATCCATTTTCAATAAGCCACCACTCGAATTCAAACATCTTAGCAGTAATCCACGCGCTTTCATATCTAAACTGAAGATTTTCCCTATGGGTCACTCCTTCTATTCTGTCGAGGAGTTCCTTGAAAAATTAAACTGATTGTTGTTGTATTGTTGATTGTGTTTACGTATACTTATGGACTGACTTTTTTCGGGTTCATAAACATTTTATTTTTATCTATTATTACTTTTAAGTTGTAATTTCATGTATTGACACGTTCCATGACCTTGGAGATTTGCTCCTCAATTTGGTCCTATGGAACTTGACGAGTAAATAAATTTTAAAAAAATATCCAACAACACCAGCGCCCTCTTCGGCGCTGGCATAAGCGATGCCGACGACAGCGCTCGGGGAACAGTTCGTGAGTGCAGATTGTTCAACAAAAAAAAAATGGTTCAAATGTCTCTGAGCACTATGGGACTTAACATCTGTGGTCATCAGTCCCCTAGAACTTAGAACTACTTAAACCTAACTAACCTAAGGACATCACACACATCCATGTCCGAGGCAGGATTCGAACCTGTGACCTTAGCAGTCGTGCAGATTGTCTCCTCAGTTCGACAGCATAGCTCCATGGGGCAACGGCTGCCGACGTAATAGTTAGCTAGGTCTGCGAGAACTAGTGCAGCTAAAAAGATAGTTTACTATTGAGCTGATAAAATACTTTATTCAGAGATTGGAAACGCTTGTTGTGTTCTACATCACTTCTTCTCAAAAGATACGTAAATGTGTTTGATTTTTGAGTTACAGCACTGTCTTCTGATATTTTATAGTGTGTCCAATTACCCTGGTCTATCTCCTGCTTCCTAGTCTACGAATTACTGCTGCGAGCACCTGAGATACAACAAGAAGCCCCATAGAAAAGTAGAAAGAAAGCTGTGTCGATGTTGATGTACCGGGAAAACCTACAAAGTTTTGAAAGCAGCGCAACAGAAGAGGACTGACATGAAAAAAATACGTCCAGCCACCAAGAAAGGAAGAAATGAAAAATCGACTGTTGACGATAACGACTGCGCTGTGCACAAAAATTAGTAGCAAAGCAGTCGTCAATCCGAAGATTAAATTGTACACCGTAGTGCTAGGCATGGTCCAGTTGGAAGTGGTATTGGTATGCCGTTGACTTCTTCCGAACTTGGAACTGTCTTGCCCAGCCAGTTTTAGGAGACCTACAGTTTAACGTACACTCTGAACTACGGCACCACTCGACATTTTTCTTATCAACAAACACTGCCAAGTGAAAGAGGTGATAAATAGGATTGACATGGTACTGATCCCGAGACCTCTGGATTTGTATTCTGGCACTTCGCCATTTTTTTTTCTTCAGAAAAGTATAGAAAGGTTCTCGAAATATCGCAATATTGTCAGATACATCGAAAAAAATATCAAATGAAAAAAAAAGTCGCGACCGAGAATCTAACACGGACCATCAGCGGACCTTGGCGAGATCCTACGACCGCGGTAACGGGCGTCCGAATCGTCTTCTCGTCTGTTGGTAGGGGTACACCCTTCGCCGTTCCCAATTCTGTCCGTAGGGGTGAATATACTCCAGGATTCTTCTTCAGTCTTCGCGTCTCGCACCGGAATGCCCAAATAATCATAAGGGTCTGCAGATAATGAACCTAAACAATTCGAGGAGTATGTCCTGTACTTCGGGTAGCGGCTGAAAGTCGCACGTGTTGTCGTCAGTAGGGACCAAAAGTAGGGTGTGCTTTTGTGTGCATCACCAAATATGTAGTAAAGAGTCATGCCTTTTAGCCAATTAACGGCAGTCGTCCTGGCTGTTGGGAAATATTCTCTGTCGGGTCGCAATACGTCGTCATGGGAGATAGACTCCGACAATTGCTGCAGCAGTAATGCCAGCACGCTTTGCGTGAGGCGCCATCAGTTGCCGATGGCGCTGCAAGTTTAGGCGATGCGCATCCGATTCAACGACTGTGTATCTCGGACTCAAGGGTTCTTCCGTCAGATGAACGGAGCGCAGCCGCTGACGAGTAGCGAAGTTCCCGTTCACCGCCACGTGCCACAACGAACGCACCAACATAGGTAGAAAAGACATGTGTACTGCCACATCGTGTTCCAGCCAACTTCGGTGTGCCATATGTGCGACCGCATTGATGTTATTGTCGTTGAAGGCGGTAATAGTCTTTCGTGCTGGGAGTCCGTGTAGAGAGCTGGTTGATAAAGAAGTAGCTGACGTCTATCAAGAACTCTGTAATGTGGGCGAGTGACGGTGAAATGTGTTCCAAGAAACCGGTGCTTGTAGAAAGTGTGTTGCCACTTCAGTTATCAGAATGCTCATCAGATTGTCTTGGACCGACGTCCACATGCACTCATAACGCTGGGATAGAGTGCTCAAATGCGGTTGTAGACATGAATTGCACCGATACTGCGGGAGCGTCTGAGTGGCGTATCGAACTTTAAAACCGAGATCGGCGCTCACATGTCCATATGCTGCTTGAAATCTGTCGGCCATCGTAATCCTCAAGGGAAGGAAGTGGTTGAAATAGTTCAATTTTGACACAAGATAAGTTTTGACATAACGTGTTCGTAGGAACATGTCCGTTCGGCACAGTATGTTGCTCCGTATCTGAGCGTGTGTCTGGTGTAGTAGTCGCCATATTGAAAACATTTCAGCACAAGCACCCTGTCAAAGGACTTCGCCGTTGTTTGGGGAGCCCCTTTGTAACATTCAGGTATTTTGTATTCTTCTTTGTGAAGACGCTCTCAGTGAACGCCCCGTACTGGCATATCCACTGAAGTCCCATGTGTATTTCGCTCCCGATCTGGCCAGGATCATCACATCATCGGCGAATGCACCGTAACGAAAAATCACGTCCCGCATGTAACTCTCTTCCAGTCGCCGCAGTAGACTATGCATAGTTGGTTCGAGCGTTGCTGCAAGTACTATCCCCGACAGTGGGCATCTTTCTCGCATTGATCGTCCCATAACAGTGTGCCCAGACTGCTAAACGTTCACCATCACAACCCACGGATCAGGCGAAGGAGCACTCCTGCAGACATCAGAGAGAGGTCCATGCTGTTCAAAAACGCGAGGAAGTATACCATGGTCGACTGGTTCGAACATGTGATCTAAATCACCGGCGACGAGAGCTCCCAGTATTCTGCAGTCCACCGTCAATGCTCTTATGTCGTGGTATGCTCCTAGCGCTCTATGAATTTCGCTGACATCATCTAAATGGGTCTGATCAGTGTGGACGCTTTCAGGATAGCAGCACGGATACGCATGCGGAGGATGTGGGCAAAGATCTTTTAGTGAGGGTTGAGGTGCGCGAGTGGGCGAAAGTCTCGCCACCTACAACCACCAGTCAGTTTCGGTACCAGAATCAGGACACAGTCCGTGAATTCCGTGGAGACAGTGAAATCAGCATGTATGAGTTCTTGAAACATCTGGAGATACTTGTCACCCATAAGCTCATAAAAAGTGCTTTAGAATTCCTGGAGTAAACCATCCGGATCTGGCGATTTGTTCAGTGCTCACGTCAGAGCCGATGTAAACTCGTTTCATATGATGGGTAATAACAGATTATCATTGAATGCCAAGTTTCTAGTCTCTGGAAAATCGTGCAGGTCCCCTTCATAATCACGAACGTTCCGTGGATCTTCCATGGAGAAAGTCCCACAGTACCGGGCCAACGTGTGCGCTATGTACGTTTGTGTCACGGCGCGCTCGCCCACCTCCGTGTTGATCGCCATGATGAGCTGACGTCAGTTACGGCGGCTCTGGGTCACGATGTGATAGACTGACGTCATTTCGGTGGGGCTATAATCTTGCACTCTCGCACAGACGTGGGCGCCTTCTAGTTGCTCCCCCATGTGCGGAGTAGAAGGACTTAGATGCATTGCATGGCCAACTGATGTTTGGATGGTGGCGGTTGTGACGTGAGCTCGTGTAACTCCGATGTCGTCCTTTGACAGCTCGATCTGTCACATTTTTACTAGTTCAGGTTTGACGTATCACAGCCACCACAGTAACGTGGAAGCGTTCATGGGCAGGTACCAGAGACATCTGCGCCACGTGTCATCAACCGCTCGCTGACATGCTTCCTCGTGAAGGAAGGTGACATTTACCGTCCGGAAGCCTCTGCTGTGTCGGGTGAGTTGACGCGGTAGGGTGGTCCATGAAGTATGTCCTTCAGATTTCTGCATCAATGGGGGCATACATCCGATCCAGTCGACTGGTTTGAAGTGCGTGTATCTGTGCTGGTTTCTGCGGTGTAGGTGCCGTGTGGTGAGGCACCAGATCGTTAAGCCCCTGCTAGTAGCGCTGGGCACGGGACATGACACGGTATTTTGCCCTCAGGCTGCGGGACACTGGTCCGTATTTCCCTGCAAAGGTGGGCCACCGCCTCTGAATAAAAGATGTGCCTGACATCACGGGGTGAAGTACCGGATGGCGCATATACGTTAACATGGTGGACTGTGCCATCTGCGACTGCTATGTCTCACGCACTTGGCAAGTACGTCACGTCCGTCGCTTCTATGCCATCACAGAGAAGGATGGCCATTCCGCCTGCACCATCGCCAGATGGAAGGCCGCAGGTGGTGTAGCCATAAAGGTATAACAGCAGGTCTGGATGTACCTTCTGGAGAAGGGCAAGTCTGCCACTATTATTCTGTTGTGTAACATCCGTGTCTTGACGGTGATGTGAATAGCATTGACACTGACTGTTTCCATGCAATGTGACTGAGGCATCGCGAGATGTGGGAAGAATGCACAGGGGCAAGGCCACGACGGGTTCGGACACCACGCACGCGTCCAGCTGCATGACATGCATTTCTGTGCTGTGTGGTCTCCCAATGAGGAGGACCCTCTGGACTCAACGCCGGACGTGGGTGTCAGAGGAGCTGTCGGTGTGCTGCTCATCGTCTTCCTCCATGTCGTCTGTCCAATGGCGAAGAGAAGATTGGGAGATCCAATTTTCACGGGAGATCACTTTCCGGTGGGTCAACCCAATGTGTGTCGTTTTCAGGACGACCAGAAAGGGGCGAGTGTTCCAGACTGTCTTGCGTCTGCTGTTGAATGAGGTTGCTGGAAATTGTTGCTGCCGAAGACGTTGAGACGCTGTCGTTGTCTTCCTCCAACATCACATCCCCATATCCCCATGCTGCCGATCTTCTACAGCTGACATTCGTCTCTTCTTGCGCTGCTCGGGTGACTTTTACTCGTGGGTCCACTACTCAACATCAGCTGGACGGTTTTCTGACGTATACGAGTCCTAGTTGTAGCAAACATTGCAGACGAGAACAACTCGGTTGCACCTCCACCATTTGCGAGTTTTCAGCTTTTAGGAATCTGCTTCTGCTTTCACTGCATTTAAATTTTTGCACTTCACATTTATAAAACTTTAGAATAGTTACCTTCATAAATATATTACTGTGATTTCAACTGTTCTGCATTCACACATTCATAACTAAGACAACTGATGATGCTTAGTGCAAAACACCCATTGTAGTATGCTAAAACCAAACAAACGAATAGTAATTACAAACTAATAGAATACTTCTTGGAAGTATCTAAATATCTAAAGTGTAACGCTGCAGCTCTGTATCCATTTAGTATTTTCAGTTTTTCTTTTAATCGGTTGTACGTAATACATTGTTCCTCAACTTAGTACCTGCTGTGTAACTCGGCAGCTATATATATATATTTAGCATCGTTTGGAATTTACCAGTCATGCATTCCTTGTTACTGGAGGTTTTATGCACTATGGTTACGAAGTACCAAATTACTTCTTCCAAGGTTCTCGGGTGAACTACCGGATGCAATCGTCGAAGATCCACGATATTTCGGCGGGCAACAGATTCACCATGGTAGCGTTGGAATGAGGGATCTGCGATGCACTCCCAGTATAGATATCTGCAGGTCCAGCGTTCTCGACCCTCATTCCCACAGTACCAACTGATGACTGTTGTTCGCCGAAATATCGTGGACCTTCGGTGACTGCACCCGGCAGTTCACCCGAGAACCGTGAAAGCATCATAAATGCCGGCAAAGCCTCAGGTGGCATATTACCGAACCAATGTCCTCGGCTCGTGGTCTTGCTGTAGTGTCCTGACTTCTCGCGCAAGGGGTCCCGGTGGGGTCAGGGATTTTGTCTGCCTCGAGATGACTGGGTGTTGTGTGTCTTTCATCCTCATTCACTCGCAAGTCGCCGTAATGGCGTTAAAGAACTTGTAGAGCGGCGGCCGAAACGCCCCGTGAGAGGTCTCCTGGTCACCAATGCCATACGCTCATCATTATTACTTCTCGAATCTCCATATTTTGAAACTTCACAAATCACTGCGTGGGAACGGCAGCAAAGAGACGTCCACACTACAGATCTCTATACAGAGCACTGACGCGCCACTTGTTTACCCGTAAACGATGATTCATTATGAGGCTGGAACGCGGCGTTTACCGGCGTTCCACAAATGACTGTTTGGCGAGTACTGCGTAGACGTTTACACTAGAAATCATACACTTGAAATCATAGAGATTCACAATGGCACAGTGATGCAGATAAGGTTGCTCGTGGAGAATTCTGTACGAAAATGTTGCATCGGAAAGAGGACAACGAGACAGTCCTGAACTCAATAATCTTCAGCGATGAGTCAACATTTCATATCTGTGACATGGTAAATACTCAAAACTGCAGAATATGGGGCAGCGAAAATGCAAATGCAACACTGGAACACGTTCATGACATCCCCTAAGTTAATGTGTTTTGTGCGCTTAGCGAATTGAAAGTGTATGGACCTTTCTTCTACATGGAGAAAACAGTCGGTGGTACTGAGTAGCTGGAGATGCCTGAAAAATTTTTCATTCCACAGATCAATGAAGGTGACCAAGATGGGGCGGTTTACTAACAGCAAGATGGTGCACCACCTCATTTCCACGCGAAAGTTCGAGGTTTCCTCGTTAATCGCTTCCCAAGTCGTTTGACCGACTGTGAAGGGCCAATTGCATGGCCTCCTCGCTCCCCAGATTTGACGCCACTGGATTTCTTTATCCGCGGTTTCATCGAAGGCCGTGTGTATGTTCTTCCCCTACCGAACTATTTAGCCGACCCAAAAAATTGAATCGATGCTGCCGTTGCACAAGTTACGCCCGATTTGCTGCAAAGAGTGTGGAAAGATATTGATTACTGGTGGCATGTTTGCCAGAATGCAAATGGTAGTTACCCGAAACAAAAATTACACTTGAAACTTTTATGTGAAACTTCAGGCTGTTTGCTACAAAATGACACATCTACCGATTCTATAAATTATCTTAATAAATTTCTACATCATTGCAAAGTTATAAAGTCATTTTTGACTCGCTCTGTGTTATGTACCAGCTGACAAACTCGGCATTGCTCGAGTATTCATTCTGCCAATTTTCTATTAGAAACGAAAACAAAAAATGAACTGTATTTTTAGTGAGGTATCGGAAAATTTAGTTTGAATGTATTTGTGAAAACACCTTTGAAATTATGATACATTCGTACACAGAAATATGCATAATCTACAAATGTATACAGTATCAACATTAAGAAAGGTGATTCCGGACAGTTCCTGTTCGCAGGGCGAAGCTGATGCTCGTGTCCACAGTGCGACTCTCTTAAACGTCTCTGTTGCAACCCTCTTCATAGCTCTACAGACGGCTACCGATTTCGCGTACTGTCATTTGCGCTTCGCAGTTGAAAGCTGTCAAAAGCGCTGCCACTTGTCAGGAAGTGTTTTAGTAGTAGTAAAGTAGAAATATAATTAAAACTTGGTGCACGATGCGACAATTTTTCATGTATCTTAGAGTTTACGGGGTCATATCTCCCGAACTATGTTTGCTTCTGTAATACACTTTTGTAGACGCATTTAGCGGAATATGTGGATACAGTCTGCGACATTTACTGCGAATACATTTAAACGTCTTGCAAGACGAGGAAGTTTTTCACACATCTCATTGTTTATGGCGTCGTATCTCCTGAGCTGTTAGGTATTTGGTTGTTATCATCACGGGGATTGTTGCATGACAGTAAAGGATTTGTGTAGGAGGAAATGTAGGATACACCGACACACACACATATACACACACACACACACACACACACACACACACACACACACACAGACACACACACACACAGACGCGCGCGCGCTCACATACGCACACGTATATACACACACACATAAATCCATTTTTATAATGTAGTCCGTTTTCTAGTGCTCACTCTTTTCATCCCATGCGAAATTTAATGGTAGAGTATTGTGGATAATATAATTTTATTCCTTATAAGGTAGGGAATGACACAACTGATGGTGGACACGTCGGACCAGAGACTGCGAGGGGGGAGGGGCTGGGGAAAAATGATGAGTCATTGCTTGCTGAACCCCTTATAATTTCGCTTCTAATCATTCTATTTTATTTAACTTTTTAACGAAAGAACTAAGAACGTTCTACACATTATGTCATTAGCCCCTTTTACGTAAATGTAGCCGTTTCGGTTAAAATTTCAAAGAAACATCTCCGTCAGTTTGTCTCTTTGTCAATACATGTGTACGTTTAGTTTCCGAAATAAATTATAATCCATGTTTGATTCTAAATACTCATTTTACATCATATAGTTTTTTCCCATCTGGATATTTTCGTTTTAGGCAGCAGGGAAGCGAGGATATGAGTGAAAGTTTGAGGTCAATTGCAAAAGCAGTTTCTCTGGCGGGAGTAAAACGGAGAAGGTACAGTGTAATATGTGTGATTTGCAATACGGAAGGAGTAGAGAAGGTGATTGAAAATCTTGGACAAAACACCTGTCACAAACTCTCAGAAACTATAGCCAAGTGCTCTCATTTTGTTCTTGGTTTATCACATGGTGATGCTTCTGTTAGAAACATGAAGGAACCGCAAATCAAGTGCCACCTTACCTGCTACAAGAAGTTCACTCATAAAAGATGCTCCAACTATGTCAGAACAGCTTTCTGACAGAATATGAAGAAGTGACTCAAAAAGAGGATCCTGTTGTCTCTAAGCCTTTGACACGACGCCGGACTTCAGTATGTGATAAACAAAACTATTTCTTCCATGATTCCAAAGCAGTTCGAAAATACTAGCTCACCACTTTTCTTATGAGGAAGGAGGGGCTAATCTGAAAAACGCCGTTGAGTTAAGTGGAAATCAGACGTGGGTTGTGAGACTAAGTGAGGCAATCAGTCCTACAGATGTGCACGCATCGTGTTGCATGCTGGGCCAAAAATGTTACACACATCATAAGCCAACACAACGTAAGGTCAGAAGGTAAACTTTTCTTGAGAAAATACTTGTCACATGCATGGATGATCTCCACAACACATATTTAGATGTTTGCCATTCCGACGGATTCGAACCATCTTAAGAGTTTGTGACAAGGAGAGAAATGAAACCCGTTCTCGAAGAACAAATTGCAGGAATAAAATTTTCTGCTTCAAAATAAAGAAATTAATCATAAAGGATGCTTCTCGAGTGTAGCAAAGACGCAGCACATGCTAATCTTGAAGAAAACATCACTGAAGAAGATATTAAAGTGATTTTTGCAGCTGCCAAAGTGATACGAAAATATGCATTGAATGCTAATACCTGGAATATTAATGAAAATTTTAAAATAGATTCAGACCAAATTCCATAACAGCTTTTTTGTTTATTCTTTTCTTTTTTTAAAAATAGTGTTTTATTCGGAAAGGTTCTGTAACTATACAGAAAAAAAGAACTGATGAAATTGATTTCTGTGCTAGTCGTGTATCTCTGACATTAATCTATGAATGTTTACCAAACAGACGGGGTCACAAGATTATCAGACAAAAGTAAACAGACACGAGAACTTCTACCGCACGTTTCCATTCGCCTGTCTATTTCTCAGTTGACACGGAGCTCAAACCTTGTAAATTTCGTACCCAGCACTGAAATTTCAGTTCACTAGGCACGTGTTTGGGACATAGTGAACAACATACCCAAGAATGTATTTTTAAGGTGAATGAAAATGAAGGCGTTTACGTGCCGCCATATGCGATTCAAGGAAATTTTATCCGAAACGGCTACATTTACGTAAAGGGTTCAAAAATGGCTCTGAGCACTATGGGACTTAACATCTGAGGTCATCAGTCCCCTAGAACTTAGAACTACTTAAACCTAACCAACCTAAGGACATCACACACATCCATGCGCGAGGCAGGATTCGAACCTGCGACCGTAGCGGTCTCGTGGTTCCAGACTAAAGCGCCTACAGCCGCCCTGCCACTCCGGCACTCCGGCACTCCGGCCAGCCGTAAAGGGTACTAATAATATAATGTATAGAACGTACTTAGATATTTCTTTTAAAAAAAGAAAATTAGAGTCGAATGATTAGCAGCGAAGTTATGAGGGGGTTAAGCGAGCAATGACTCATCATTTTCAACTGCATCTCGCCTACGCCCCCCGTCTCCGCATCTGCAATACTCTACCATTAAACTGCGCACGAAATACCACTAGAAAATCCAATAAAATGTATGAATTAGCTTCTGTAGTAATTTATTAGATGCAGAGAATCCAGTATTTCTTTGTTTGTACTGAGTATATTTCTAATTTTTTGTGATGTATTGCGAATGTGTTGGATGTCAGATATACATTGGATTTATCTTTATCTTGAGTAGTGTAGTTTGCATCTGGACCTTTGTTTTCTCTGCCCAGTATTGAGTCAACCATGAAACAGTGTACTCATTTGCAACTGCCATATGTCTCATGCCTTTTATTTCCTGGTGTATATCTTTTTGCATCAAAAGTACGTTATTTCTCTGTGCGGCAGTGATTATGTGTTCCTTATTTATGAATGTTTTGGTGGTACAAAGTTGCAGAGATTGGTAATAGTTGCAGAGATTGTGGTATTTGATAAATTTTAAATGTGCGTGTATTGTTGTGGCTTGTGATAGTTATACCCAGATAATAGCTCTCGATAACTTGTTTACCTGATTATCGTTCAGATTGCTGAATGTATTAAAACTCTGAAGGGATGAAATTTCCCTGTGCATAAAATTCTTCAAGAGGAAATTCTTAAAGAACGATACGGAAGAAGATCGGCCGCAGCTTTACCAAGTAAATGACTGTCTAAATGATTTAGTAAAACCATGAAAAACCTACCCGTCGTTAAGAATCCATTTGTTAAATCCTACGCATTTTCCACATAGCATTTCATCATTAAACACGGTAGTGCTTGTGGGAGTCACAGCAGATATTGGAGGGCCTTCTCTGAGCAATAGCAGGTGGCTGCGTCATACACTTCACCACTCTGTGTCATATACCTTCAAAGTATTAAAAACTGAAATAAACTGAATTCATGTTTCACGTTCTTTGCTCTATATTTAATTGTGAACCAGCTTACCGACAGTGATTAGACAACACGTTCAGAACGTAGTATAAAATCAATATTGTGGAACCCTAATACTGTTTATTTCAATTTTTCTACGCCTATGTGCCTTCTCGTACCGACGGAATGTTGTGTAAATGTTGTCTTTGAAGTAATTTGGCTCGGATGCGTTTATCTACTTACTCTATCAGACGTGCTTGAGTTGACACTGGTTGCTTGTCATCTCGAGAGCGCTGCAGATAAGAAGTCCCTGGAGAGTGCAGATCGTAAATAATGTAACTTACGTCAACATAGTTTTCCTTCTTTGCCATACAAGTTACTTCGATCCTAGGTATCTTAAGCATTTCCTGTGGAACCAGTTTCTCTTCAGTGTACCTCTTCTCACAGGTCGAAGCTTAGCAGCCTGTTGTTTGGTTTCCATTAATTAATTCTATAGTCCTTCCTCTCCCACTTTATGACACAACTGTGACTCATTCTGGATGAAACACTGCACGTCGCTCTTCCACCAAGTTCAAGGAGGACGAGATTATGTATTACCACCTCACTGTTTGTCATTAAACCTTAGTCCATTTTTTTCCATTTAAGCTGTATTTAGTTTTCCTCCCAGTTTCTCGAACCTTTATTATGAGAATCGTACTGAAGCGGCAATGTAACCGAAGCCCTTATCTCCACATCTGAATTTGCAGATAAACAAGTACTGAAATTACATGTCAGATCCCGTCCTGTAGCAACCGGTGCAATTAGAACCGTTCGCAGGCTGCTAAAAGGGCGCCAATGCTACGAACTGAGAAGCTGTTGAATTGTTACTTAATTGTTTAGCTCTACTGATAATGAAAAACGCCGTAAATCATATTACTGTTCATGCAGCTGAGGGAAGGATGATAGGCGTTTACCACGCCATTGATGATCAGATCATAGGAGACGAAAATCAAGATAAATGTGTAACCATATCGAGACTCCATTTTCTTTAAAAAGAATGTCGGCGAGATGTGGCACTATGCGAATTGTGAAGTGTTCGCGCTGATGTTCAAATGGTTCAAATAGCTCTGAGCACTATGGGACTTAACATCTGAGGTCATCAGTCCCCTAGAACTTAGAACTTCTTAAACCTAAGTAACCTAATGAGATCACACACATCCATGCCCGAGGCAGGATTCGAACGTGCGACTGTAGCAGTCGCGCGGTTCCGGACTGAAGCAGATGTTCAACAAAGTAAATTACAATCTTGTTCAGAAAGAAAAGGACACCTTTAACGACTTCAGATAAGATGTTCATATTCACAGGTCATGCACATCAATATTTTTTGCAGAAATGATTAGCATTTGAACCATATCGGCCCGAGGGTTCAAGGTCAACGTCGATATTGCGGTGCAACACCACCCACGGATAAAATGTGCCTGCGGTTCTCGTTGTCGCTATATACCGAAATTAATGGACCAGTGTGACTTGAGCAGAAGTTCAGGATGCCTCGGAGATGTATGCGCGAAGCGTACCGTGTAATCATTGAGTTTGAAAGAGGGCGCCTGATTGGCCTGAGAGAATATGATGTATCCATTCTGAAATTACCACCCGTGTGGGACGAAACGTTTCGACAGTGCAACGGGACTGTGACGAAAGGTTCACGGAAGGTCGTAGAACACCATAAGATGGATCAGGTCGCACCACACAGACTATCCCCTGAGAAGATGGGCGCCTCTTCCGAATGGGATTGCAGGACAGATCTCCGTTCTCCTCAACTCTGGAGCAACAGTGGAACAGTGCAACACGTCGCCGTTTATTACACCACGTGTTACGTGCGCGTCGTCCACTTATCGGTCTGTCACTGACGAATGTGCAGAAACATGCTAGAAGATATATGGAACGATATCAGCTGGGACAGGAATGGCATCAGATAGTGGTTTCGGACAAATCCTGGTTCCTTTTGTTTGAAAATAATGGCTACATTTCGGTTCGCCGCAGACAGGGCGAGCGGCACCATAGTGACTCATTGTCACAAGACATACAACGACAACGCAAGGCCTTATGGCGTGGGGTACTATTGGGTATAACCACAAACCACAGCTGGTGCGTGTCCACTGCACTACGACCAGTGTGCCCTTTGTGAATGACATCCTGCGACCCACAGCCATACCCCTTCTGCACATCATCCCAGGCGCCATTTTTCAGCACGACAATGTTCGACCACATGTTGCTGTACGAATACCTGCCTTCTTGGTATCACAGGATGTCAGCCTTTTGCCCTGGCCAGCCAGATCACCAAACTTGTCACCAATCGAAAATGTGCGGGATATGGTGAAACGACGGGTGTAACGTTGTGAGCCACTGCCAGCCACTACTGATGAACTTTGGAACCAGATGGCTACAACGCAGGACACTATTCGTGCTCTAAAACTCGTCGATGGAATAATGTATGGAATGGCCTGTCTCTAATCGTTCAAGGTGTTGTGCTTTTTCAGAATATGAGTGTAGCAGGAGAGCCATCTGGAAGTAGGTATAGTAAGTCTTTGCATCTTACATTACCTTACGTATGAATTTCACTACCTTCAGTTCGTTTTTCTGGTGAATAAACATTTTCCTCTGCAGCTGTTATATAATAATTTCATGTGGCTCCATGGCCTAACGTAATTAGTTCAACTGGACGGCACCTCTGTGAATTTCGTGCCCTCGACATATCCCAGTTATCCAGAGGTGAATGCTATGTTAAAAGACAGACCGAAAAATCCACGATCCGACAGGGCTTGTATCCTACTAGTTTTCGGTTTTCGGTCACGCACTTTATAATTTTCCTTTTCTTTTTTTAAATAAGTTGTTTCATCGAGTTTCAATCCTGCAATTTCTCGGCATAGAGGCACGAGCATTACCGCTATTTTTTTTTTTTTTTAACGAAGATTGAACAATTGAAACGTCCCCTTTTTGAACAGTTATACAAGACTGTCCTTAAACTGACATACAATATTTTTTAGCGCAACGCAGTCTGACTTTCAATAATCCCTACAAAAGAATGGGCCTGACTAACATTAACCTATACCTTTCAGAAATCACTTACCTCACAAAAATCTTCGCTGCTCAAGCTACTGCAATACAGCGAGGGCCACTACTGCCAGCTAAATAAAAGATTCAAACTACGGAAGGCACTAACTACTGATAGGGATAGTTAGCAAATGAAAGATATTAATAGAGAACAAACAATGTATTTACCTTAATAGTCATAATATATATAGCAGTTCATGACAAATTACAAAACTCCGCCATCTCTCTCCCCACATCCACCACTGCTGGCGGCTCACCTCCGACTGCGCAACGCTACGCGCTGTTCACAGCCAGCTGCCTAACACTACAATGGCGAGTATTACAACAATGCAAAGCAGCCACAGACTGCACACAACACAGCCAGTGATTTTCATACAGAGGTGGCGTTACCAATAAAAAAACCTAAACAGCCTACTTACATAGCCCCCATGCTCCCCACAAAAAATTTTACAAATTGGTTTGGGCAGTGGCCAATACAGATTTGAAAAAAATTTTCATAATTACAATAACAAAGGAATCAAATGCACACACTTATTGATACAATGTTGGTCAAAAGCTAAAATTTCGTCACAGTCCATAAAGACAGTCCTGATCATTCATCATAATAGTAATTACAGTTTTTTTTGCAAAGTCTCATTAGTAAAAGAAATTGCACACAAAAGTAGTGGATTTCCATGCAGTCTTGAAGAAGTAGTGTTGTCCTTCCAACGGAAAGACAGCGCTGACTCTCGACATGCACACAGGTAATGGGCTACAACAGAGCAAACCCACAGCAGAGTCATTCGACGTTTTGAAGAATATTGGTAGGTAGGTCATCACGCTACACCCCTTCCTTCCCACAGAGAAACAGTATCTCTCATATTCATTAGAACCACATTATGCAGTGTTCCTGTTCTTCTGTCAGAAAACGTTTGCCAGTTCGCTACACTACTAGTTGACTAGTTGTACAGTCCCCTGTTAGCAGCCGCTTTAAGTTCTATTCTCGGAACAGTGCGGAAAACGCGCTATACGAACACGTAATAACGGAGAATAAATTCCGGATGACTGTACCTGTGATTCTGGCTGGGTTAGTGAAGTTAACAGGAGAATAACTTTTGACAACGTCGGAGATAGCTACAGGATTAGTGATGACAACACTGTCAGAACGAGGAAGGAGAGGAAACGGGGACATCACACAAATTATATGGAAGAATACGACGATTCCAAATTAACATAAAAATTTCGTGCTACAACTTTTCGATCTCATGCTTGAGAGCATATGAATAAAATGTGAAAATATTTTCTAACTAAAACTTTCTGCTTAGTAGGCCTAATAGGCATTTTATATTGGTACTTCGTGATTTATGTTCTTTTGTGTTATGTATATTAATGAGGTACATACAAATGACCGTTTGTGCCAAAACAATCTGGCTGGTTTGGCGTGTGTTACAATTGCCGAAATATTAGGAAGGTCTATTTCGTTTTATCTGGCAGAAAGTGACAAAACAGACGTAATCAAATAGAGAAAGCACACAAGTCTTGCGTACTATTCGTATTAACAGCTTTTTTCAGTATTAGCCAAAGAGATTTTGATTTTTCATGTAGCAAAATGTTTGACGAACTTAGGTAACAGATTTTTCGCAGAAAGGAAAGCGCGGCGTTTAAAGCTGTAGCAAAATTAGAAAGAAAAGAATGCTAGAACCTATACTTCTTTCTATGTCATACAAAAGGGAAAGCTGTTAATTAACAGCCCATAAAGAGAGCAAATTTTCTGAAGAGCCTTTATTCTACAGGTCACAATAAATCTCACACATTATTAATTGTGAGATATTTTTAAAGTGGCGTAGTGTGTCAAACTGACCGACTGGGAGCAGAAATGGCACCACAGGACAATTTAATTTCTACTGCCCTGAATATACGTTTGTTGGTTTCTATTACAAAATGTACATGTCTGAATTCCACAGAGCGAAATACATTGACGTGCGATAGAAGAATGCTATGTGAAGAGGCGTGGCCCTCACTTTGGTGTACCTAAGACCGAATACCACGTCTTACTTTTCCTCGAACTTATGTGTTTCATATATCAAATTCTTACGAAAGATATGTGCTGAAAAATGAACATATTTTTGAAAAATCGATTTTCTTCAGTTTTTGGCGTCCTATCTCAAACGTTCGAGGGGTGGGTGGGGAGTCGCCACTATCAAGGTTTTGCCCCGGTTCGGAAATATCGGAGATCCGGAGCTGTTACAGACGTAGCCATTGAGAAAGAGTACTTCCACCGTGACCCGAAAGCCAGTATTGCGCCATTTTCGATGTCAAATAAATCACCCCGTTTCCGCATTAGAACAACGACTGCACTGCTTTCCGCGTACCCCAGACACGCTTTACATATGCTTCACTGCTAGTGTTGTCATCTGCCGTCTACGAGTAGTTACTGCAGGCTTGCCTCGAACACAGCGGGGTCACGTTAATGTGACTGGACCGTGTAAAAGCTTTAAAGGTGAAAACTACTGCTCCTCAAGTAACTTTGGACAGGCAGCCGAGAGTAATGAGTCAATAAAACGACTCGTATTCAGACGAAACTCCATCTATATCACTTACCAGCCAGAAAGATTTTGGTATTATAATGTTAGATGGAACCACTTGAGAAGAATGTTTTAGCAGCAATTCATGCAGAGAAATGAAAGCCCGTTTCATCACTACACTCGTCCGATGTGTGCTTGTGCTTCATGTTTAACTTGCTCGACACAACTGGATACAGAGATTTATGTGGTTTCATTTATTTTTTTCTTTGATGAGTGTGCGCGTCAGAGGCAACACAGGTATAGTTTGATAAGAAATTTACAATATAAGTACTCGTTTTTACCACCAGCTTGATACTCGACTGATACCCGTTAACTGAACGGAAGTTCAGATACGACACTTGTCTCAGATTACGTCAAATTGCAAAAGGATGTTTCGTTTTGAGTGAGGCGGATATGATTTTTTTATCAATCAAACGACAGATACCATCTCATACTAATGAGGCTTTGAAGAAATGTTATCAGTAAAACAAAAGCTTCTCGACATATCCATCGATTTTACCTTTTAACAGTTGCTATGATTGTCCCTATAGCACGATCACATCATCTGCAGGTGTACTTTTTATTATTTTATTTATATATTGATTTATTTAACCTGGCAAGATTAGAGGCATCAAGTCGTGTTTTATACCTAACTAATTATTTGCACTTATATTCATTACGATAAACATTCGTTACATCTATTTTGTAACATTATAAAACATTTAGTAACTACCATAGAGCGAAAAAATAAAAAAAGCACAAACTACAGGCGCTCATGAGTTCAAGAATAGAGACAAGCTACAGGCAGGCAGATTTAAACTATGAACGCCAGTACTACTGCACTGTACAAGCCGCGATCAGTGTAACGGGTACCAGGAATGACTTATTAACAATTTGCAGCTTTCTTTTCCTTTACGCTTGACTTAAGGGGGTTAGGACGTTAAACTTGCCGACTGGGAGCAGGAGAGGCTCCTGCGGACATTTTAATTTCCGCTGTCTCTACTTTTACAAATAAATTCATAAAACTTTATCAGCACGACCAGGAAGGATTCAGGATTCACACTCATAGCAGTGGAAGTTCAGAAACATAACTTTTTTTTTACATGTGAAATTTCATCAATTTTTTTCACGTACTGTTGGCTGCATTTGTTGCTATAGGTACACTTTTTTTCACAAGTAAAAGAGATTCTTCGATGAATTTTGCACAGCATACAAACCATACTTGCAGGTGTATGAAATTATAGAACTTATTTAATTGATGAGAAAATGAAAATTTCAAACTTCATGCAAAAAAAACTCAAATTTTATAGTTAATTACCCCAATTTTTACCAAAGTTTTTGATAGATTTGGAAAATTCTAGAGTTTCATGCACCCTAATGCTCCCTCGGAAACTGGTTCCTTCAGTTTATCCAGGTCCCATCTCCTTAAATTCTCGCCTTTCTGCACTTTCTTCAGTTTTCATCTGCAGTTCATAACCAATAACTTGAGGTCAGGGTCCACATCTTTCCCTGGAAATGTCTTACAGTTTATAAACTGGTCCCTGAATCTCTGTCTTACCATTATATAATATATGTGAAACCTTTCAGTGTCTCCACATATACAACCTTCTTTCATGATTCTTAAATCAAGTGTTAGCCATGATAAGGTTATGCTCTGTGTTAAATTCTACCAGGCGGCTTCCTCTTTCATTCCTTACCACCATTCCGTATTCACCTACTACTGTCCCTTCTATTCCTTTTCCTACTATCACATTCCAGTTCCCCATGCCTATTAAATTTTCGCCTCACTTCACTATCTGAATAATTTCTTTTATGGCATCAGGCATTTCTTCCATCTCTTGATCACCCGCGGAGCTAGTTGGCACATACTTGTACTATTGTGGTAGGCGTGGCCTTCGTGTCTAGCTTGGCTACAATAATACGGTTACCATGCTGTTCGTAGTAGCTTAGCCGCGCTCATATATTTTATTCATTATTAAACATACTCCTGTATTACCTCCATTTGA
Organism: Schistocerca americana; assembly: GCF_021461395.2. NCBI lineage: Eukaryota > Metazoa > Arthropoda > Insecta > Orthoptera > Acrididae > Schistocerca > Schistocerca americana. The sequence goes on from NC_060123.1 coordinate 572,037,367, forward strand.
TTTTGTATTTATAACGCTGTATTCACCTGACCTGAAGTCTTGTTGCTCCTGCCACCGAACATCACTAATTCCCACTACATCTGCCTCAACCTATCCATTTCCCTTTTTAAGTTTTCTAACCTACCTGCCCTATTAAGGGATCTGGCATTCCACGTTCCGATACGTAGGACGCCAGTTTTCTTTCTCCTGATAACGACTTCCTCCTGAGTGATCCCCGCCCGGAGATCGGAATGGGGAAGTATTTTACCTCCGGAATATTTTACCCAAGAGGGAGCCACATCATTTAACCATACAGTAAAGCTGCATGCCCTCGGGAAAAATTACGGTTGTAGTTTCCCCTTGCTTTCAGATGTTCGCAGTACCAGCACAGCAAGGCCGTTTTGGTTAGTGTTACAAGGCCACATCAGTCAGTCATTCAGACTGTTGCCCCTGCAACGACTGAAAAGGCTGCTGCCCCTCTTCAGGAACCACACGTTTCTCCGGCCTCTCAAACAGATACCCCTCTGATGTGGTTGCATCTACGGTACGGCTGTCTCCACGCAAGCCTCCCCACCAACGGCAAGGTCCATGGTTCATGGGGGGAAGACGACCATACTGTCTTTTTAGTTTGCTAATATACGTCTATATTAGAAAACTAAAAAAATAAAAAAGGAGTCTTATCTACAATCCTTGGCTTTACCTAATACTATGAGTTATAGAGAGGATTACAAAACTAAAGCTCCTTTAGCAAAGATAGAAGCAAGAAAAATTAAATGGGAAAGTTGGAGTCAGTATGGGAGTAAAATGGAATTTTATATTCGTGGAAGAGGAAACAAAGTATACAAAAGGTTTTAAATATGGCTGTTCCTCAGCAACCGTATATTAGTTTCAACATAGGAATCATACAGAGGTGTCGAAACCTTGGTCAGTGCATCGAACTGGTATTTGCAACGGTTGGATATATGATTCCTATGTTGAATGATTGCGAAATTATTAATTACTTTAATAAATAGGAGCGACATACGGTACAACTAAATATAATATTCAAAAGGGAATGGTTAAAGTACATTAAAAGTTATGGACTGATAATGAAGATCATCCACCAAAAAACACCAGTATGAGCTATTCTGAAGATCTGATAACAGTGGGGAAAAAAAGCAAAAAAGCCCTGGGCACTTAACAATATAAATATGGAGATGATTAGAAATGCATGTTATCATCTATATCACCTTTAAATTTTAGGAATACTTGCTGGCTCAACTGACATGTGCCAGACGAAAGGTTCAAAATGGCTTTAAGCACTATGGGACTTATTATCTGAGGTCATCACTCCCCTAGACTTAGAACTACCTAAATGTAACTAACCTAAGGACATCACTCACATCCATGTTCAAGGCAGGATTCGAACCTGCGACCGTAGCAGCAGCGCGGTTCAGGAGTGAAGCGCCTACGACCGCTTGGCCACAGCGGCCGGCCAGACGAAAGGATTGAAGCTTTGGTATACCCTATCTCCAAGAAAGGCGATAAACCGCAGTGCACGAAATATCGAGAAATACAAGTAAGTCTGCTAAATTCCTGTTAAACTGTTACTAAAATTATAAATAAGAGATTAATCCCAATGGTCGAAGCACGTATGTATAAGGTAAAACACGATTTTAGCAAAGGTAGATGATGTAGTGACTGTCTTTTGATTTTGACACAAGGAACAGAGAAAAGACGAGACTTTAGATTTTCAACTTATTACGTTTCTATTGGTTGCAAAAAGACGTTTGACAAGGTAAGGTAAAATGCTACGGATATCAATAACAGAAATGGGAGTTCCAGCACATGCGATTAACGCAACTCAGTCATTATACAAAAATAATAAAGCAAGAAACCGTATTGTAAGGAATGGAACATAATCTGCCGATATCAAGCAAGGAGTCAGATAGTGCTGCCCACTGTTCCTTACCATTTTCAAAGCATATATTTACAGTATCATTCCTAAACGACTGCCTTATATTAACTAACACGTTAAGAAGCGATCATTTTAATTCCATGACAATGCCGTTGGCCGATGATCTGCTTACAGGCGACTGATGACCTCAGAAGTTAAGTCGCATAGTGCTCAGAGCCATTCGTTCGGGACTTAATCACAGCACTGCTCATTTCTACTGCAGGTGCTATTCGATAATGGACCGGTATGATGCTTCATTCCATCTAGAGCAGAGTATATCCACGTCAGTAGTATGCATATGCTTAGTGCTACTTTTCTTATTTAGAAGCAAACCAAGTACTTACGTGAATGAGATTTTCACTCTGCAGCCGAGTGTGCGCTGACATGAAAACTTCCTGGCAGATTAAAACTGTGTGCCTGACCGAGACTCGAACTCGGGACCTTTGCCTTTCGCGGGCAGGTGCTCTACCATCTGAGCTACCGAAGCGCGACTCACGCCCGGTACTCACAGCTTTACTTCTGCCAGTATCTCGTCTCCTACCTTCCAAACTTTACAGAAGCTCTCCTGCGAACCTCGCAGAAGTAGCACTCCTTCGTAGGAGAGCTTCTGTAAAGTTTGGAAGGTAGGAGACGAGATACTGGCAGAAGTAAAGCTGTGAGTACCGGGCGTGAGTCGTGCTTCGGTAGCTCAGATGGTAGAGCACCTGCCCGCGAAAGGCAATGGTCCCGAGTTCGAGTCTCGGTCGGGCACACATTTTTAATCTGCCAGGAAGTTTCAAGTACTTACGTGCTTATTCGACTGTCGTACATCGAGAGCCAGTTAACCAACAAATACAAGCCATACCAAATCAATGTTCAGCTACAGCAGTCATCTTATTATGTCTTACACGTCGACCCGAATTGTAGTGCCACAGTCTCTAGGTGACATTCCGATGGGATTTTCAGTCACTCGTCTCCTATACTGTCACTTCTTAGTGGACGGACTATACAATCCCCTTCAAAAATACAATGAAATGAATTTAAGCTTGGCATATTCTTCTCCTTTAGCTCACCGACTTGTCGGTTCTTAGTGCCTGCGTTGCCTCTCTTAAGATTCCAGCAAATGAATCCCAACCCAACGTATGCATTCTTCTTTAGCTCACTTTAGATACTACTGCTAGGTATTTTACTACAGTTAGCGCTTCCGATGATAATGTACTGTATTTGTAATCCTATTTGTGTGCGATAGATATAGTAACGTTCAGGTCAAGTACCAACCCCACCATACATCTATTTTTGTTGCTATAAACTATCTCCTTTGCGGCTTTAACAGGTAGCTCTATTCCTCCTTGCAGTTCTTTTAGACGACAGCATCGGGGATTTTTATTTGGCCCCTTATTTCCTCGATGTCGATTTTGTTAAATCAGTCCACACCTTCTTGAATGTAAGCCAACAGTTATTGGCCTACACTTTCTTGCGGAATTTCTGTGTAGAACTAAAATTTTACAACTTTTGCGAACGTGTGTCCATTAAAAGTAGATATTCCGTCGAATTTAAACTCTTCAGATTGCTGTTCTGTTGCTAGCTGCACAACATCCAGATCGCCACATTTAGATATAACATAACCTTTTTTTAAGGCAGTCCGAATGTGAATACAGGTTTATAAATTACTTTTTCGTGTAGCCTTTAATGTAGTAAACATTTTCGATTCCCTTGATTTCGTCCTGCATTCGAACACGTGACCAATTTCAAGCGCTGTTTACTGTGAAATCAGATATTTTATATTCCCCAGTCGTTGTCAGATATCTTCATACACTGCCTTTAAATCCCTATGTATATCTTGCTTGCACATCTGCAGCAGCTACTTCTTTTCCCAGTTGTATTTTATATGCTTTCTTTACGGCAGTTATCTTCGCTATATACTCTAGTCTAGATTTCGTTTCTAGACTTCAGTGTGCTCCACTTCCAGTCTTCTTTTTCGTGCTCATAACAACTTAACCAAACTTAGGGAAGTGATTTCCTTAATCAGGGCCCGCATCTCGTGGTCGTGCGGTAGCGTTCTCGCTTCCCACGCCCGGGTTCCCGGGTTAGATTCCCGGCGGGGTGAGGGATTTTCTCTGCCTCGTGATGGCTGGGTGTTGTGTGATGTCCTTAGATTAGTTAGGTTTAAGTAGTTCTAAGTTCTAGGGGACTGATGACCATAGATGTTAAGTCCCATAGTGCTCAGAGCCATTTTGAACCTTAATAAGGAATGGTTTAAGGGTGTTCCACTCATTGGTTCATTTTCTTAAGACTTGTGTAATAACATAGTTCGTTCTCCTTGCTGTGCTCTAAAATATCTAACAGCCTTCAAATTCTCGATAGAAGGACGAGTCAAACTGAGGAACAGTTTCAAATGTGTGTGGTGGCTTTAAAGCTAACTACGTGCTAAATTTCTCAATTCATCTCTGTTAAAGCTGAAAAATCATGTCTCATACGTTGGGATGTCAATGTGATGGTAGTAGGAGCACTAGGTAAAAACGATAAGAAAGCATCTAAAGACCCTGAACCACACCATATAGGTTGGAAATGACTGACGTCAAAATTGCGGTTGTGATGAACCAGTTGTGTGGAATATAGCAGTAGATGACAGTTCTCGCAGTTCTTTTTCCTATAGTTTACGCTTAGTTTTTTAGATGTTAAAAACCATTCAAGAGCCAAGACCGCACAAAATATTTCTTTACTTAAGACAACCGGTTTCAACAGACTGCTGTCATCTTTAGGTCTTAAAATCTTTTTGTTGTAAAACATGTCATTTTACTCTGACCGCACACACAAGGTGTCAAGTGGATAAAAATGGCACGTTATAAAAGGTTTGTCATCGCTAAAATATAAAAAAATAAATAAATGAAGCACCTTGTGCAACAGAAATCGGTCACGAAACGCTATTCTGTCAACGGCATTATCCTGTCGTATTTCTAGCATAGAAGAAATAGGAATACGATAAAGGAGATCTGGAGACGTACTGGGGGATATTTATACAGCATCATTCGATATCGATGAATTGTAGGTGTTATGATTCTGAATTTCTTTGCGAAGATCTCGTGTGCTCTGCATCGTTGTGAATCTCTTTCTGTACGTTGGTGTACTGTTTCTCTCGCTGTGAATAGCTCTCTACCTAGTAACTGAGCGGGGGAGGGGGGGGGGATGAGAAGACAATCTTCTAAATAGTGGAACAGCAGTGTCGGAAAGTGAAACGTAATAATTTTTGAGAGGACTAGCAAGGCTCACTGACTTGACGGGGGACATCTATCATTCGTCAGAATCAGGCGGATTCAGAGCCTGTATATCAAAGACTGGAAGATTCGGGAGAATATGGCGGGTAAGCGATACTCTCACAAAGGGGCTGTTGAAGGTGAGTTCTACACCACATCTGTTAAGTGTTGTGGGCTAACATATTGCAGTCTCTCAAATACGTTTAGTGAAGTGACCTCAACGAGGAAGTTAGAGGCTAATATGAAGGTTGCTACTGAGAGTCAATCAGCAACATAAGTTGTGTCCTCCGTTCCCTCGATAAATAATAGACAACTTTTTTCCATGAGTTTTGTGTGCCTATTAATGGATTTACATCTTAGTAGGTAGACAAGATTCAAATCTACCTCTGCATGCAAACTTCGCAAGCCATCATAAGGTACATGACAGTGGGTACCCTGTTATTTCCTTTCCTTTTCCTCTTAAAAACATAGCGAAGGAAAAAAAAAAGATATCTATATTCCTGCATATGAGCGCTAATTTCTTGTTTCTCCTCTTCGTGGCCCTTGCGCGAAATTTATGTTGGCTGCAGGAGGAACCTTCCGCAAATGTCGTTTTTCTAAATTTTCTCAATTCCCATTTGAGTTCTTGAAGCATACGCTCACTAACTTAGTGGGAACCAACAGGAACGCTTCTAAACAACCGTATTCTGAGGGAAGTCTAGGTCTACAGGATCACACACGTATGGGATGGGGTGGTCAGCCAACATGTATTTTGTTATGTTCACTGGGTAAGCCTTTCCGGCATATCTTGAAAACATATCTCTGAACGTTTCGGTTTGCGGATGGGAGGAGCGGAACCATATTGTCCGACATCTCGATATTTACTCCAGCGACAGTCAAGTGGCCAGTCCTTTTGAGAAGGATACGACAGCTTTTGCAAGTCTGGAATCATTAACAGCTGTCCTGCATGGTGAGTGGTGGGTTGTTGGCTAGAAATGGTACTGCCCTGATGTGCGGGGAGAGGTTCAAGATCTAGTGGGGGACGTGGCAGCTGTTTGCATGCGACTAGTGGCTGCGTTGGGGACGAGGCTGGAGACGTCATAGGGGTGGAGAAGACAGTGAAACTACCTGCTGTCCCCCCCCCCCTTCCCCCGACGTACAGCGACAGATCTGCCGGCCGCTGTGGCAGAGCGGTTCTAGGCGTTTCAGTTCACAACCGCGCTGCTTCTACCATCGCAGGTTCGAATCCTGCCTTGGGCATGGATGTGTGTGTTGTCCTTAGGTTAGTTAATTTTAAGTAGTTCTAAGTCTAGCGGACTGGTGACCTCAGATGTTAAATCTGATAGTGCTTAGAGCCATTTGAACCATTTTGAACCGACAGGTCTCAGGAGGATTACTTCTGAAGTAGTATACCAGAAATCTAAGAGACTTACTTACACCAGCATGACAGGGCAACCGACAGAGAGATCGTAAATAGCGTTGAATATCTGATGATTTTTGATATCGCAGTTAGTGATTACCTATCCTGTGGGAAGCCCCAACAGCCGTCATATAACGGTCTGTAATGGTTACCTGGCGACTGTAATCAGACTGCAGTAAAAAACTTAATCACAGTGGAAGGGACTCTCATGATCAATTTAATTAGTCCATCTACATGACGTCGATGATTGGGCGCCGCGGGTGGAAGCGAGAGCGAGAGTGCAACCGATATGATTCTCGAGGTCGAGCTGTAATCTGGAGTTTTTTCGTTCCGAAGACATTTTTTAAGGAAACTTCAGTCTCTCACCCACACAGGAAGAGGCTATACTGATAAAATCACCTGTATTATCGAATTTATTCAGTGATACGTCGTGTTAACCTGATATTTAGATCTTTTCTGAGCTAGTATTAAGTACCTTAAGAGACAGCGTAAGTGACAAGGCATTTGACTACCTTAAGGAAGTTAGAAAGTGAGGAAGCACCCTGGGACAGAGATAGAGCACGCTCTTCTTACTCCGTTATAAGCCTAAAATGAGTTTAATATTCTAGTCTTGTGATGTAGAATGTAACAAATATTAAGCTGGGAGAAATATGCTGTACCGTATGGTATACTGTTGAGGATTTTTCGCAATGAGCACCATCAAGTAACGATATTTTAGCGATGTGAAGGTGTGTGTGTGTGCTCCGGTTTCTTCTGTGTTCGGAAATAACGTGTGAAAAGAGAGGAATCTTCATTTCGCTAGAGAAATTCGACTTGAATAGACAACAACATCCCCGTTTCGGGTCGTGTAAATTAGATTTCTTAGATTTGGGAGTGTGTCGGAGGTGGAATTGTAATTAGAACTCTAGTTCAAGCCGCGCCTTCTTGTCTCTCCGTGTGATAGGTCAGCGGCTAGGGGCCAGCGGCAGGCATGGTCAAGAAGGCGTGGCCAGCCGGAAGCTACAGCTTAGCTTGTCGCGACTGGGTAGAAAGGCACCGGGCTGGTTGGCTCTTCAGGTACTCAATACACTCGGTCGATGCCGCTGGACTAAACTGGAGGTCTTGTTCAAGTACATAATAAGCACTGTTGTTGTTGTGGTCTTCAGTCCGAAGGCTGGCTTGATGCAGCTCTCAATGCTACCCTATCCTGTGCAAGCCTCTTCATCACCGAGTAACTACTGCAACCTACATCCCGCTGAATCTTCTTACTGCATTCATCTCTTGGTCTCCCTCTACGATTTCTACCCAACACGTTTCCCTCCAGTACTACATTCGTGATCCGTTGACGTCCTACCAACCGATCCCTTCTCTTGGTCAGGATGTACAACAAATTTGTCTTCTCCCCAATTCTTTTCAGTACCTCCTCATTAGTTACGTGATCTGCCCATCTAATCTTCAACATTCTTCTGTAGCACCACATTCCAAAAGCTTCTATTCTCTTCTTGTCTATACAATTTATTGTCCATATTTCACTTTCATACATGGCTACACTCCATACAATTCTTTTCAGAAAGGACTCCACGACACTTAAATCTGTACTCGACGTTGACAAATTTCTCTTCTACAGAAACGCTTTTCTTGCCATTGCCACTGACAGTATGCGTTTCAAATCCTCCTTACCTCGACCATCATCAGTTATTTCGCTTCTTAAACAGCAAAGCTCAATTACTACTTTAAATGTCTCATTTACTAATCTAATTCCCTTTGCATCACCTGATTTAATTCGACTACATTCCATTTTCTTCGCTTTGCTTTTGTTGATGTTCATCTTATATCCTCCTTTCAAGATACTGTCCATTCCGTTGAACTACTCTTACAAGTCCTTTACTATCTCTGCCAAAATTGCAATGTCATCAGTAAACCTCAAAGTTTTTATTTCTCCTCCCTGGACTTTAATTCCTACTCCAAATTTTTCTTTTGTTTTATGCTTGCTCAGAATACAGATTGAATAACATCGGGGATAGGCAACAACCCTGTCTCATTCCCTTCTCAGCTACTGCTTCCCTTTCGTGCCTCTTGACTCTTATAACTGCCTTCTGGCTTCTACACAAATTGTAAATAGTCTTTTGTTCCCTGTATTTTACCCCTTTCACCTTTAGAATTTGGAATAGAGTATTCCAGTCAGCATTATCAAAAGCTTTTTCTAAATCTAAAAGTGCTAGAAACGGAGGTTTGCCTTTCCTTCATCTATCTTCTACGAGAAGTCTTAGGGTCAGTATTGCACCGCGTGTTCCTACATTTCTCTAGAATCCAGACTGATCTTCCCCGAGGTCTGCTTTTACAAGTTTTTTCGTTCTTCTGTAAATCATTCGTGTTAGTATTTATTTGAACTGAGAGTAGGCTTCGGTTTCTTTTCCAAAATTTTCGCTTGGTTCTACGTGACCCTAAAATCCACAGCTTCTGTACTTTCTTTTCTCTCTTAAGACTGTCCGTGGACAAATGATGTTCCGCGTGGGAGATCGCTTCCGCCTGAAACGTTGGTATATCTTCAGTCTCGCTTTCCACTTGGTGACCATTGAAAGTTGTCGAGGAGTCTTTGTTTACATCGTTTTGTCCCTCTTCGCTACTACTCTTAGACTTCTCAGTCGAAACTTGACTCGGTTCTTCTGTACCAGCAGACTCAATAGTGTCCATTCATGGTTGCGGAATTATTCCAGATCGTGAATCCGCAGATGCTTGCACTTGATGTACCATCGATCTCGTTTCAGGACTTGGCTCCGGAGAGCCGTCCACCGCGTCACCCTGAACGACCTCCATCGCGGATATGTCTGATTCGTTTGTCGTAAACTGTCTGATGGTGATTTCAGTGTCTGTTTGATGGTCGCCCTGTTTTCCGCTTGTTGCCTCGGCATTACTAGTGTCAACACAGCTGTGATCTTCAACTTTACTACTAGCATGGGCTTCAGTGTTAGGTAATGGATCAGTATTCCCAGTTCCCAAATCTTTGTGATTCTTTCCACGTGCGCCGAAAGACGGAAGAGTACCGGAGACATATGGGAACCCACTGCTTTGTTAGGCTTCTTGTTTACAATCTCTATATCATTAACAACAAGCCGCGCGGGATTAACCGAGCGGTCTCGGGCGCTGCAGTCATGGCCTGTGCGGCTGACCCCGGCGGAGGTTCGAGTCCTCCCTCGGGCTTGGGTGTGTGTGTTTGTCCTTGGGCTAATTTAGGTTAAGTAGTGTGTAAGCTTAGGGACTGATGACCTTAGCAGTTAAAGTCCCATAAAATTTCACACACATTTGAACATTTGATTAACAACAATTGAATTCCTTTCACCTGATGTGGCTACCGATTCTCCTCTTACTCGTACTACGAGGTCAGAAAATCGAAGTTTCCATTTAGTCAGGTTGAGCTCAAGATTCAATTTTCGTCTGAGGCAGTTCTGTATAATGTGGTCTGTTTCACTACTCAGTGTGTTCGGGCACTCCCTTTAGAATCTTATATAACTTCGTGAGGGATGTGAGTACATGACATTTTTGTGTAGGAACCCATGTCCGGAATCGTAGCGCTTCCATTCTACCGGTTTTTATTCAGATGTATAACGTGTCGACGTCTGCTGAGGGAAAGAGAAGTCTCGAAGCAGCTTGTCCTGGTATGTAATAGGACAGACAAACTGACGTGTACTACGTCAAATGCTCATCTGAGGTCACTTAACGTATGCCTCGCAAAGTTTAATTTACGAGATTCCTTTAGAGACAGAGGAGGCTCTGCTAGCACGAGTGCAGACTTCTGTTCTAGAGAGTGAAGATGCACCAGGTGGGGTGCAGAGTGTGTACAGGAACACGCTTCTTAGTTACACTTGATGTAGCAACGTTGGTGGTCGTCACATCGAGCCGCTGTTGTAACACATCAGTACCGTACTGTACGTGCGGTATGTTGGGCTCTTTTTTGTTTTGAAATAATGTAAACAAATAATGTTTAATTCTTAATAACTAATGTGCATAAGTAATAAATGCATGTTTATGTTAAAACTATTACCTAGTAATTGTACTGTGTCACGCCTAATTCAGTTGCTCAAACAGAAGTGCATGAGTTAAACACCTGAACGGAAACCGTAGTAGAACGGAAACGCCACGTTTCCGGACGTAGGTTCCTATTCAAAATATTAGTCCTAGAAGGTTGTAGCGGGAATTTTCGAATGCCCTGCATATGAAGCATGCTGGTTGGTTCAAATGGCTATGAGCACTATGCGACTTAACTTCTGAGGTCATCAGTCGCCTAGAACTTAGAACTAATTAAACCTAACTAACCTAAGGACATCACACACATCCATGCCCGAGGCAGGATTCGAACCTGCGACCGTAGCGGTCGTGCGGCTCCAGACTGAAGCGCCTAGAGCCGCTCGGCCAAGGAAGCTGGTAGTTGCCCCATAAATGTCACATAAGTGTGAAAGTCCCCAATACTCATTGCGGACGGAATCGGCTTTTCAACTTCCATTTTGATAGGTCTGACTCCATTTGGGATGGGGAACGGATAAATATCTGCCCAGACATCGTTCAGAATTGCACGAACGTTTCCATAAGTCGGCGGTATGCGTTTTATTATTTCTTTGGGAACTTCCATGAGGATGCTAAAGACTCGCACATTCCTCAGTTTGCCTTCGGCTGGACAAACGGTATACTTAGATACAGAGCTTGTTGTTAATGTTAACTCAAACGCACCAGCACTCTCATCACTCAAACGCACCACCACTCTTATGGATTACTCGCTCGTACACTAAGTTAGAGCAAAGTTCGAAATAGCAAATCGCCTCGTTAGTATTGAACTGCACACTATCTACTTGCTGTCTTGTTAGTTTCGTGTAAGTGGTCACCCATTTCTGAATTTGGAGAGCTGTTGGCCGCTCGTTGTCCTTGACGAATTCCAGTATCATAGTATCCTTCCGGAGGTAGATTTCCATTGCTGTTTATAAATTTGGAAAACTCCAAAGACTACCATCTTTTGCATACGAGATGACCCGTGGTCTAGGGGTAACGTCTTTGATTCATAATCAAAACGACTTCGGTCCTGGGTTCGATCCCCACCACTGCCTAAATTTTGATAAACAGTCAGCATTGGCGGCCGAAGAAGTCAACCTCGTTCTGCCAACGGCCTTGTCAAAGAGGGCGGAGGAGAGGATAGAGGTTCAGGGCACTCTCTTGTCCTAGGGGTGGGAAATTGCCCCTAAAGGCGGAAGAATCAGCAATGATCAACGACATGAGGATGCAGAAGGCAATGGAAACCGCTGCATTAAAGACACGTAACGTGTATCCATAGGACATGTGGCCTGTAATTGAAGAAGTTTCATGATGATCTCTCCATTGGCCGAAGATTCCGGAATAGTCCCCCATTCGGATCTCCGGGAGGGGACTGCCAAGGGGGAGGTTACCATGAGAAAAAGATTGAATAATCAACGTAAGGATAACGTTCTACGAGTCGGGGTGTGGAATGTCAGAAGCTTGAACGTGGTAGGGAAACTAGAAAATCTGAAAAGGGAAATGCAAAGGCTCAATCTAGATATAGTAGGGGTCAGTGAAGTCAAGTGGAAGGGAGACAAAGATTTATGGTCATATGAGTATCGGGTAATATCAACAGCAGCAGAAAATGGTATAACAGGTGTAGGATTCGTTATGAATAGGAAGGTAGGGCAGAGGGTGTGTTACTGTGAACAGTTCAGTGACCGGGTTGTTCTAATCAGAATCGACAGCAGACCAACACCGACAACGATAGTTCAGGTATACATGCCGACGTCGCAAGCTGAAGATGAACAGATAGAGAAAGTGTATGAGGATATTGAAAGGGTAATGCAGTATGTAAAGGGGGACGAAAATCTAATAGTCATGGGCGACTGGAATGCAGTTGTAGGGGAAGGAGTAGAAGAAAAGGTTACAGGAGAATATGGGCTTGGGACAAGGAATGAAACAGGAGAAAGACTGAGTTCTGTAACAAGTTTCAGCTAGTAATAGCGAATACCCTGTTCAAGAATCACAAGAGGAGGAGGTGTACTTGGAAAAGGCCGGGAGATACGGGAAGATTTCAATTAGATTACATCATGGTCAGACAGAGATTCTGAAATCAGGTACTGGATTGTGAGGCGTACCCAGGAGCAGATATAGACTCAGATCACAATATAGCTGTGATGAAGAGTAGGCTGAAGTTCAAGACATTAGTCAGGAAGAATCAATACGCAAAGAAGTGGGATACGGAAGTACTAAGGAATGACGAGATACGTTTGAAGTTCTCTAACGCTATAGATACAGCAATAAGGAATAGCGCAGTAGGCAGTACAGTTGAAGAGGAATGGACATCTCTAAAAAGGGCCATCACAGAAGTTGGGAAGGAAAACGTAGGTACAAAGAAGGTAGCTGAGGAGAAACCATGTTGATTGATGAAAGGAGGAAGTACAAACATGTTCGGGAAAATCAGGAATACAGAAATACAAGTCGCTGAGGAATGAAATAAATAGGAAGTGCAGGGAAGCTAAGACGAAATGGCTGCAAGAAAAATGTGAAGACATCGAAAAAGATATGATTGTCGGAAGGACAGACTCAGCGTACAGGAAAGTCAAAACAACCTTTGGTGACATTAAAAGTGTGGTGTCACCGCCAGACACCACACTTGCTAGGTGGTAGCTTAAATCGGCCGCGGTCCATTTAGTACATGGCGGACCCGCGTGTCGCCACTGTGTGATCGCAGACCTAGCGCCACCACAAGGCAGGTCTCGAGATACGGACAAGCACTCGCCCAGTTGTACGGACGACATTGCTAGCGACAAGACGGACGAAGCCTTCCTCTCATTAGCCGAGAGACAGTTAGAATAGCCTTCTGCTAAGTCCATGGCTACGACCTAGAAAGGCGCCATTAGCCTTACCTAGTTTGAGAGTTATCGTCTAAATGTCTCTAGAAGAACGTGTAAACCAACAAAGATTAAAAGTTAAGTATAAAGCAGCTACGTACTTTTCTTGCTACCATTCAATAGTTATCCTGTTCCAGACTTGACGCCAGTCGGCGTGTGTGTACGCGTGCCTTTCTTTCGGCTCCCTTCCCAGTGTGGCGTAGCAAGCTTGTTACGCCACAACAAAAAGCAACGGTGGTAACATTAAGAGTGCAACGGGAATTCCACTGTTAAATGCAGAGGAGAGAGCAGATAGGTGGAAAGAATACATTGAAAGCCTCTATGAGGGTGAAGATTTGTCTGATGTGATGGAAGAAGAAACAGGAGTCGATTTAGAAGAGATAGGGGATCCAGTATTAGAATCGGAATTTAAAAGAGCTTTGGTGGAGTTACGGTCAAATAAGGCAGAAGGGTTAGATAACATTCCATCAGAATTTCTAAAATCATTGGGGGAAGTGGCAACAAAACGACTATTCGCGTTGGTGTGTAGAATATATGAGTCTGGCGATATACCATCTGACTTTCGGAAAAGCATCATCCACACAATTCCGAAGACGGCAAGAGCTGACAAGTGCGAGAGTTATCGCCCAATCAGCTTAACAGCTCATGCATCGAAGCTGCTTACAAGAATAATATACAGAAGAATGGAAAAGAAAATTGAGAATGCGCTAGGTGACGATCATTTTGGCTTTACGAAAAGTAAAGGGACGAGAGAGGCAATTCTGACGTTACGGCTAATAATGGAAGCAAGGCTAAAGAAAAATCAAGACACTTTCATAGGATTTGTCGACCTGGAAAAAGCGTTCGACAATATAAAATGGTGCAAGCTGTTCGAGATTCTGAAAAAAGTAGGGGTAAGCTATAGGGAGAGACGGGTCATATACAATATGTACAACAACCAAGAGGGAATAATAAGAGTGGACGATCAAGAACGAAGTGCTCGTATTAAGAAGGGTGTAAGACAAGACTGTAGCCTTTCGCCCCTACTCTTCAATCTGTACATCGAGGAAGCAATGATGGAAATAAAAGAAAGGTTCAGGAGTGGAATAAAAATACATGGTGAAAGGCTATCAATGATACGATTCGCTGATGACATTGCTATCCTGAGTGAAAGTGAAGAAGAATTAAATGATCTGCTGAACGGAATGAACAGTCTAATGAGTACAAAGTATGGAGAAAGACGAAGGTAATGAGAAGTAGTAGAAATGAGAACAGCGAGAAACTTAACATCAGGATTGATAGTCACGAAGTCAATGAAGTTAAGGAATTCTGCTACCTAGGCAGTAACATAACCAATGACGGACGGAGCAAGGAGGACATCAAAAGCAGACTCGCTATGGCGAAAAAGGCATTTCTGGCCAAGAGAAGTCTACTAATATCAAATACCGGCCTTAATTTGAGGAAGAAATTTCTGAGGATGTACGTCTGGAGTACAGCATTGTATGGTAGTGAAACATGGACTGTGGGAAAACCGGAACAGAAGAGAATCGAAGCATTTGAGATGTGGTGCTATAGACGAATGTTGAAAATTAGGTGGACTGATAAGGTAAGGACTGAGGAAGTTCTACGCAGAATCGGAGAGGAACGGAATATGTGGAAAACACTGATAAGGAGAAGGGACAGGATGATAGGACATCTGCTAAGACATGAGGGAATGACTTCCATGGTACTATAGGGAACTGTAGAGGGCAAAAACTGTAGAGGAACACAGAGATTGGAATACGTCAAGCAAATAATTGAGGACGTAGGTTGCAAGTGCTACTCGGAGATGAAGAGGTTAGCACAGGAAAGGAATTCGTGGCGGGCCGCATCAAACCAGTCAGTAGACTGATGACAAAAAAAAATAGACGCTACACGATAACACATGAGCAGCACTAAGCTTTTAAACACTGACTCCAGACGACTATGTTCCCGAACGCTGCGACCGCTGAAGGGAACTACCCGCTAACCAGGGTTTCGCATACTATGAAGTGAATAAGTGCTTCGCGAAAAACTTTTAATAACACCGCGTACTTTTTCGACATTTTGACGATACTATTCTATTAAAGATTTTATTATGATTTCTCTGTTATTTTTTTCAGTTAAAATTGATGTAATCACTGATAAAACAAGCTTTTCTCTTTTGTAATTTTTTTAAATCTTCAAAATAAACAAGGTGTTCCATCAAAGTAGCTGGGTTCGAAAAGCATTTCGTCAGAGCAAAAGGTTGGGAACCCCTTGCAGGGCGGAGTGTTAATAATAATAATAATAATAATAATAATAATAATGTTAATATCTATAATCAGTGATTAGTAATAGGAGAAAATATTTGAAACATTTGAATATTGTTGAATTGCTGAAAATACTGGAATATTGTTCGCCTTCTTTTACGAGAGCCTGGAAACTATTTATGCAGTCAGCCAGAAAGTGATGGAGAACACATTGACCATAGTTCCCAGTCTGTAAGTCCACATTCTTGTCTACCCCACTGAAAGAAATGTTCCTATTCTCTACTTGCTAGACAGGATCAGGACGCTGATTATAAATGAAGATTTTGAGTTCTACACTCATGTTCATAAATTAAGGATAATGCTGATACGTGGTGAAACAACGCTCTGGTCGGCGGTTTGCCGGTTTACATCACCTCGGGGTATGACCATACGGTGCATTTGATCTGCAGTCATCGCATGGTGGCGCTGGCAGCAGTCCACATACGCAGGGGTGTGTTGGTGCATGTTAGAGTACGGTGCTGCGAGTAAGTTTGCAGACGTTTTCAGACGTGTGTTGACTGTGTGTTGAAAATGGCTCCAAGAACACATGCTGATGACGTTATGAGGGAAGAATACTAGGGCAACTTGAGGCTGGTCAAACACAGCAGGTCGTAGCACGGGCCCTCCGTGTGCCAAAATTGTGATCTCAAGATTATGGCAACGATTCCAGCAAACAGGAAACCTGTACAGGCGCTACAGTTCGGGGCGTCCACAAGAAGACCGATATCTCACCATCAGTGCCCGCAGACGGCCACGGAGTACTACAGGTAGCCTTGTTCGGGACCTTACCGCAGCCACTGGAACAGTTGTCTCCAGATGCATAGTATACAAACGACTGAACAGACATGATTTATTTGCCCGGAGACCTGCAAGGTGCATTCCACTGACCCCTGGGTACAGCAGAGGATGTAAAGCCTGCTGTCAAGAACACAGTACACGGTCATTGGAAGAGTGGTCCCAGGTTATGTTAACGGACGAGTTCATGTATAGTCTGAACAGTGATTCTCGCAGGGTTTCCATCTGGCGTGAACCAGGAACCAGATACCAACCCCTTTAACGTCCTTGAAAGGGACTTGTATGGAGGTAGTGGTTTGATCGTGTGGAGTGGGATTATGATTGGTGCACGTACACCCCTGCAACTGTAACAGGTCAGGTGTATCGGGACGTCATATTGCGCCAGTATGTCCGCCTTATGAGGGTGGCAGTGGGTCCCACCTTCCTCCTGATGGATGATAACACACGGCCCCACCGAGCTGCCATCGTGGAGGAGTACCTTGAAACAGAAGATATCAGGCGAATGGAGTGGCCTGCCTGTTCTCCAAGCCTAAGTCCCATCGAGCACGTCTGAGATGCTCTCGGTCGACGTATCGCTGCACGTCTTGAAACCCCTACGATACTTCAGGAGCTCCTTCAGGCACTGGTGCAAGAATTGGAGGCTATACCTCAGCAGCTGCTCGACCACCTGATCCAGAGTATGCCAAACCGTTTTGTGGCCTGTGTACGTGTGCATGGTGATCATATCCCATACTGATGTCGGGGTACATGCGCAGGAAACACTGGCGTTTTGTAGCACATGTGTTTCGGGACAGTTTTCTCAACTTATCACCAATACCGTGGACTTCCAGATCTGTGTCGTGTGTGTTCCCTATGTGCCTATGCTATTAGCGCCAGTTTTGTATAGTGCCACACATTGTGTGGCACCACGTTCTGCAATTATCCTCAATTTATGAGCATCAGTGTAATCGAAAGATATATTTGGCAAAGTTTCACACAATCTACATTGTAATATTCATTATGTTCATATTGACAATAAATCTCTCTATGCTAAACAGCACTATGAGCAGTTTAGGGGCGACCTCTACGGTAAGTTCCGATTAAATTGTCTTTCGACCTGACTTCTTATAATCAAAATAATTGCTCGCCACTAAAGTGGAGAATAATTATCACCACTTGCCACGTGGATTTGTTAACATTACAGGCGGCCCACTGACGGTTACTTTTGCGAAATCCAAGCGATCCAGGATGGTGTACAGTCATCACGAGTTCACTTTCTATTGTTACTGGAAATATGCGTTTAGTAACAGCGTGTCTCTGACGTCATCCGAGTCAGCGCGCACTACGGCTTTTAACTGTCGCGGATCCTACATTGGCTGGGTGCGAATTGGACCCTACTCTTGCGTCTCAGGCTTTATTTATATGTGTGGCGCAGTGGACGTCCAAGGGAACACCTGTCATCCACCCTATGCCCACGGTAGGAGCCTCTAAACGGCCTGGAACCGCACGACCGCTACTGTCGCAGCATCGAATCCTGCCTCGAGCATGGATGTGTGTGATGTCCTTAGGTTAGTTAGGTTTAAGTAGTTCTAAGTTCTAGGGGACTTATGACGACAGCAGTTGAGTCCCATAGTGCTCAGAGCCATTTGAACCATTTTTTTCTAAACGGCCGCTTTCTCAGACGCATATTTTATAACACGGTTGTGTATTTATTTAGAATCTTCGTAATTTTTGTATGCATGTAGTTAAGTTGGTTAAAATCGGAGAAAAAGGTTTAGCTCGAGTGCATTTTAACTTTGCCCTCTAGTATTTTCAGAGCAGAACTGACTGCAGAATCTGACCTCTCAGCTACAATTTTAAGAGACCTTGCATTTGTTATTATTTACATCCAGGCCTTGAAACTTGTTATAGCATTATTATTTAATGAGTTTCATCACGTGCTGCAACCAAAAACTTTCTAGCATTAATATAGCACATACTTAATCTACTACAAATAAGTACATTTTAGTTCCAAATTTAGTTTTCTGCAAATTACTCGAAAACTATTAGAGGTAGCTCAGTGGGGTTACATAATTAACGTTTTTATTTTGAACTGGAGCTTCATACAAATTTTCATATTTCTAAGTCTAATATTTAGGCCTTCAATTTTTCTTAAAAACACAGATTCTGACCAAAATATTTCTTTAATCACGTTGAGACTTGTACCAGTTAATTTTGACATGCATTTGCACACTATGACAAATTTTTGGTTTTCTAGCTTTATTATTCAGTGCTAATTATTTTTTCCTTGGAACGATGTACTTAGTCAAGATCTTAACCTGATCAATCTGACATTTGACAGTTTACAAATTAATACACTAACCCGCATGGTAACAAAGTTTGGAAAAGCAACTTTAAACGTTTAATTATATTCTTAAATAATGGTGCAGTACTTGTGTGATACGCACAGACGCGTTGTAGTGACTAACTACTAGCAGTGAACTGGGATGTTCCCGGCACACTCGCTCGCCTCTGTATGTCTCCAATGATACAGCGCTTGTTTCGCCACAACCTGTGATAGACCACCACGGTCGTGGTAGTTCTGTTAAGCTTTGTTGTCCAACTTTAATTCTACTGTTTTATATATATATATATATATATATATATATATATATATATATATATATATATGTATATATATATATATATATATATATATATATATATATATATATCCTTGTCCATCTAGTCGTTGAAAACTGCCCTAAGTACAAAAGTAATCAACTGCTTGCATGACTTCATTGTGAATTTGTACTAGTTTATTTTCGAAGCCCCCTTTATAGATTATTTTCCTTTCATTACTATCGATTTAGTAAACTTTCAACCATGCTACATCTAGTTCATTTGCTTGATGTTGCAGTTTAAATGAACGGAGGAACCAGAATGCCATGTTATCAGACAAACGAAGGTACAGTGACTCCCAAAAGTATTCGGGCACCAGAGTTATGTTTTATTTTTACTTCATTATATACAGGCATCACATATTACAGGAGTAGTCACGGCACAAAATGGTATAGGACTATGTAATAAGTAACAGAACAGCATTTTCTTATTTGGAAACTTAACTCAAACAACATACAATAATACATAAAGAAACGTGCCCACTATCACAGCCACAGAAGTTTTCGGGCGGCAAGTATAACGATAACAACCTTGCACATTTTAATACCTTATATGCAGTCCGTTTTGCTGAATCATTAGTTCCAAGCGTTCAGACATGCTGTGAACGAGCTTTCGCGTATAATCAGGACTTATTTGTCGCCATTCTTCCAGTATCCGTTCCTTTAAAGCTTGTTTTGATGTCACTGGCGTTTGTCGTACTTTTCGCTTCAATTCTCTCCAAAGATTTTGTATTGGGTTCAAGTCTGGACTCTGAGGAGCGGTATCCAGTACCTTAGAGAAATTATACAGCGTCCATAGTCTCACAAGATCCGCTTTATGCTTCGGATCATTGCCTTGATACAATTTGAACGTCTTCGAAGCCCCGAAACTTGTAGAACTTTGCGGTAAGTCCTCTTTTAGGATGTTCAGATACTTATGCTTGTCCAATGTACCTTCAATGAATGCTAATTCGGCTACCCCAGAGGACAACATGGATCATGACACCTCCACCACTGTGTTTAACTGTGAGGTGCAGATGTTTCGATTGAAATTCTTCACGTGGTTTTCTCCAAGTCATAGGTTTTCTTCCATTTGAGGAGAACGTCTGCACTTGACATTCATCGACAAGAATTACTTCGTCCCACCAACTAACACTTTTATTTACGTGCTGCTTCGTGAACTCGAGTCGTTTCTTTATATTCCTCTCCTTTGTCGAAGGAGGGTATACACTCCTGGAAATTGAAATAAGAACACCGTGAATTCATTGTCCCAGGAAGGGGAAACTTTATTGACACATTCCTGGGGTCAGATACATCACATGATCACACTGACAGAACCACAGGCACATAGACACAGGCAACAGAGCATGCACAATGTCGGCACTAGTACAGTGTATATCCACCTTTCGCAGCAATGCAGGCTGCTATTGTCCCATGGAGACGATCGTAGAGATGCTGGATGTAGTCCTGTGGAACGGCTTGCCATGCCATTTCCACCTGGCGCCTCAGTTGGACCAGCGTTCGTGCTGGACGTGCAGACCGCGTGAGACGACGCTTCATCCAGTCCCAAACATGCTCAATGGGCGACAGATCCGGAGATCTTGCTGGCCAGGGTAGTTGACTTACACCTTCTAGAGCACGTTGGGTGGCACGGGATACATGCGGACGTGCATTGTCCTGTTGGAACAGCAAGTTCCCTTGCCGGTCTAGGAATGGTAGAACGATGGGTTCGATGACGGTTTGGATGTACCGTGCACTATTCAGTGTCCCCTCGACGATCACCAGTGGTGTACGGCCAGTGTAGGAGATCGCTCCCCACACCATGATGCCGGGTGTTGGCCCTGTGTGCCTCGGTCGTATGCAGTCCTGATTGTGGCGCTCACCTGCACGGCGCCAAACACGCATACGACCATCATTGGCACCAAGGCAGAAGCGACTCTCATCGCTGAAGACGACACGTCTCCATTCGTCCCTCCATTCACG
The DNA here is from genome assembly GCF_021461395.2 of Schistocerca americana. Classification (NCBI taxonomy): domain Eukaryota; kingdom Metazoa; phylum Arthropoda; class Insecta; order Orthoptera; family Acrididae; genus Schistocerca; species Schistocerca americana. The sequence continues at coordinate 572,058,476 of NC_060123.1, forward strand.
CCTGTCGCGACACCACTGGAGGCGGGCTGCACGATGTTGGGGCGTGAGCGGAAGACGGCCTAACGGTGTGCGGGACCGTAGCCCAGCTTCATGGAGACGGTTGCGAATGGTCCTCGCCGATACCCCAGGAGCAACAGTGTCCCTAATTTGCTGGGAAGTGGCGGTGCGGTCCCCTACGGCACTGCGTGGGATCCTACGGTCTTGGCGTGCATCCGTGCGTCGCTGCGGTCCGGTCCCAGGTCGACGGGCACGTGCACCTTCCGCCGACCACTGGCGACAACATCGATGTACTGTGGAGACCTCACGCCCCACGTGTTGAGCAATTCGGCGGTACGTCCACCCAGCCTCCCGCATGCCCACTATACGCCCTCGCTCAAAGTCCGTCAACTGCACATACGGTTCACGTCCACGCTGTCGCGGCATGCTACCAGTGTTAAAGACTGCGATGGAGCTCCATATGCCACGGCAAACTGGCTGACAGCTAGCGCCATTCGACGGCCAACACCGCGGTTCCTGGTGTGTCCGCTGTGCCGTGCGTGTGATCATTGCTTGTACAGCCCTCTCGCAGTGTCCGGAGCAAGTATGGTGGGTCTGACACACCGGTGTCAATGTGTTCTTTTTTCCATTTCCAGGAGTGTAAGATGAACATCAACAAAAAAGCAAAACGAGGGTAATGGAATGTAGTCGAATTAAGTCGGGTGATGCTGAGGGAATTAGATTAGGAAATGAGACATTTAAAGTAGTAAAAGAGTTTTGTTATTTGGGGAGCAAAACAACTGATGATGGTCGAAGTAGAGAGGATATAAAATGTAGACTGGCAATGGCAAGGAAAGCGTTTCTGAAGAGAAATTTGTTAACATCGAGTATTGATTTAAGTGCCAGGAAGTCGTTTCTGAAATATTTGTATGGAGTGTAGCCATGTATGGAAGTGAAACATGGACGATAAATAGTTTAGACAAGAAGAGAATAGAAGCTTTCGAAATGTGGTGCTACAGAAAAATGCTGAAGATTAGAAGGGTAGATCACATAACTAATGATGAGGTATTGAATAGAAGAGAAATTTGTGCCACAACTTGACTAGAAGAAGGGATCGGTTGGTAGGGCATATTCTGAGGCACCAAGGGATCACCAATTTAGTACTGGAGGGCAGCGTGGAGGGTAAAAATCGTAGAGGGAGACCAAGAGATGAATACACTAAGCAGATTCAGAAGGATGTAGGCTGCAGTAGGTACTGAGAGATAAAGAAGCTTGCACAGGATAGAGTAGCTTGGAGAGCTGCATCAAACCAGTGTCAGGAATGAAGACCACAACAACAACAACATCAAAGGCTTTTTCCTGCTTACTCAACAATTATACCCCTCTCGTCTGATAATTCATCGGACTGTTTCAGGGTGCACGTCCTTCCCGTATTCCTGCTGCACTCCGGCAGTAATTTTCGTTGCCGACAGCCTGGGATGTGTTTTAATTTTTCTTATTACTACGGTTTACTCTCTTCTACTCAGCTTCTTTGGTCATCCTGCTTTTGGATTATCCTCAATTCGATCTTCTTTGTTGAGTCTTCATATAATGTCACCTACAGTACTCATACTCATTTGTAACAATGCGGCAATCTGTCTTTCGGAACGTCCTGATGGAAAAAACAAATTGTCTCTTCTCAAATGACGTATTGTTTCCTTTCCACCCCCATCTCACTGTGCACAATGCGTTTTAACGACACGGAAACGCAGCACAGGAGGAGTCTTCTCGGTCTACAGCTAGCACCACCGCCGTCTGTACGACATAAAAAGCACTCCATCTTCAGGCCACGAGCGGCCTACCGGGACCATCCGACAGCCATGTCGTCCTTAGTGGAGGATGCGGAGGGGCGTGGGGTCAGCACACCGCTCTCCCGGTCGTTACGATGGTATTATGACCGAAACCGCTACTATTCGGTCGAGTTGCTCCTCAATTGGCATCACGAGGCTGAGTGCACACCGAAAAAATGTCAACAGCGCATGGCGGCCTGGATAGTCACCCAGCCAAGTGCCGACCACACCCAACAGCGCTTAACTTCGGTGATCTCAAGGGAACCGGTGTATCCACTGCGGCAAGGCCGTTGCCGCCTGTACGACATGTGCCCGAATAATAAATTGACTGCATGCTGTGGTGTCTTATAATGCAAATATACGTTGCACGTAGTTAATTACATTATACAGCCACCTGCTAGCGGTACAGTGTCAGACAATATTCACACTACAGAATGGGCCGGCAATTACTTCTCCTGGGGCCGGCCGGGGTGGCCGGGTTCTAGGTGCTACAGTCTGGAACCGCGCGACCTCTATGGTCGCAGATTCGAATCCTGCCTCGGGCATGGATGTTTGTGATGTCCTTAGGTTAGTTAGGTTTAAGTAATTCAAAGTTCTAGGGGACTGATGACCTCAGAAGTTAATTCCCATAGTGCTCAGAGCCATTTCAACCATTTTTGAACTTCTCCTGGGCCTCAAATGTTCGAAGAGAACTTCGCATTTCAAGAAGAATAAGGGTGGTCGAATATTTTTGCGATGCACTGTAGTTCAAATACTTTCCATTAACAAGTATTCCTTTTCATGGTATCATCTTAGGATCCCGGAAACTCTTCTGGGCAGCTGAGAAAAATTTTGATACTGAATCTCCTTTGCATAATCCTCTTTCAAAGCTTATTTTTTTACTGTCCTCATGTAACTTAATGGAATTTACTGAATCAGTGTTTTTTTTCCTTTTTCTTTTTTTTCTCCGGGACTTCTAGAACAGATTATATTGAAACACATTTCAACGCTTTCTCAGAGTCTATGAGTCCGAAGGAAAGACGCAGCTTCTGCTCACTACATCATTCTGTAATTTCGTTCAGTACTTCAAAAATTATCAGTGCGCTAAATCCACTTCTAAAATCTGCTTGACCGTATTCTGAATAAAATCCACTCTTGTCTGTATAGTTGGTGTTCAGTAAACATCTTGTGCGCTATGGAGAGGAAACTGTTTTTGGCTGTTGATGACTGCTTTTCTCCGTTCTTGAGAAACAGGAAGTAATACTTCAGTGTGAATGAGAGACAAATAATTAAAGATTAGCATTATCTCCTCACAAATAGCTCAGTAACTAGAAGACGTTCCCACAGTTTGCATTATCTGAAAGCACTTAGAGTGAAGTTCCGCTGCCACTTAAAAGACTTATAGCTACCTTCTCGATCAGTTTGCAATTCGACATGTTCTACATTATCACAGCAGATAATAAGACATAACTGCGCTGCCCTATCAAACACAAAAAATGTCAACGACATTAAAAAATTATAAAATAGAAGGTAGAAAAAGGTACCGTGGGAAACATTGTAGATAAGAGGAGTATCACGAAATCTGATATGAAACATAAGAGAACTCCGGAAATAAAAGTAATAGGCAAGAGTATGTTTGTTGTTGTGGTCTTCAGCCCAGAGACTCATGCTACTCTATCCTGTACAAGCTTCTTCATCTCCCAGTACCTACTGCAACCTACATCCTTCTGAATCTATATTAGCGGAAAAGATACCGTCTAAATGGCAAGAAGGCAAGAGTATATTAAGGGAAAGAGTATATTAACGGAAAAGTCTAAATGGCGTTCACGACAAGAATGTGAAATGGTCTCCGCTCTCTTCAAGATGTGTATTGATGCATTCGAGCCCCAAAAAGAAACAAAACTAATTGGTGGTGCATATCTGAAGAGTTCACACAGCAGTCAAGTCTCTTATTTGGGAATCGGAAATTTGTGATAAGGTCCTATGGGATCAAACTGCTGAGGACATCGGTCCCTAAGCTAAAACACTACTTAATTTAACTTAAACTAAGTTACGCTAAGGACGACACACACACACACACACACACACACACACACACACACACACACAGACACCCATGCCCGAGGGAGGACTCGAACCTCGGACAGGGGGAGCACGGACCATGACAAGACGCCTCTGAACGCGGCTACCCCGCCAAATTACACTATAAGAAATAATGAATGATATTCGACCCATGATTTATCAGTTACGCATTCGGCCATCCCGTTATACCATTTGCTGTTGATGTTGATGTGGGACCTTATCTTCTTTCCGTTTACTTCACTGACATCCACGGTTTTCGAACTGAGCCTTAGTATTTCCTTTTTTCAAACTGTCTAGCTCCCCGGCTGTGAGATCCATCCTTACATTTACAATATGTAAGGAAGACGTAAAAGACTTGTTGAAAAGAATAAGGATAAACGAAGCAAAGAGGAGGGTATAGAGTGGACAGCTGATAATCCCGAGAAGAAGAAACTCTAGGCATTTGATGAGCAATGCCATCGAAAAAGGTTAAGAATGAACTGGATGGATTAGGTACTGAATGAAGAAGTATTAAAGATAATATGCGACGAAAGATGTATATAGAGGAAGGGGAGGTTGTGGAACATCTGCTACGGCGTCCAAGAATAGATAACTGAGCACTGCAGGTATTAGTAGTAGAGATGAGAAATATTAGAAGCAGCTAAGGACTAAAGTATGCAACAAAGATTCTACACGATGTTGGGTTTCAAAGTCACGTAAGGACAAAAATATTTTCATAAAACAGTAAATGATGGCGACTGGCATCAGACCAGTCGAATGACTGACGAAGTAAGCTTTGTGTGTAGGTGAATTGAAGGCAAAGGATGCCTAAAGAAAAAATATGCAAAACCAGCCACCAATTTAAAGTAGGAATATTAAGAACATCGTGCGACGGTGGTGCAGCTTGTCACGATACATACCATAATGTGGTCACTCCGCTTCTGTGCACTTCTGTGGCCAATTAACCCAGAAGACAGTGGATTGTTAATCCTCTCCATTTTTAAAATTAATGAAGTGTGTTAGAGTGGCAGCACGTATAAACTGGAGAGAAAAGAAGCTGGTCTACCTGCATAATATCGTGTAGGGCGCCGGCGAGCACGTAGAAGTGCCGCAACACGACGTGGCATGGACTTGACTAATGTCTGCAGTAGTGCTGGAGGGAATTGACACCATGAATCCTGCAGGGCTGTCCATAAATCCGTAAGAGTATGACGGGGTGGAGATCTCATCTGAATAGCACGTTGCAAGGCATCCCACTTATGCTCCATAATGTTCACGTCAGAGGAGTCTGGTGGCCAGGAGGAAGTGATTAAAATTAGAATAGTCTTCCTGGAGGCACTCCGTAACAATTGTGGACGTGCGGGGTGTCTCATTGTCCTGCTGGAACTGCCCAAGTCCGTCCGAATGCACAATGGACGTAAATGAATGTAGGTGATCAGACAGGATGTTTACGTGCCTGTCACCTGTCAGAGTCATATCTAGACGAATCAGAGGCCCATATCACTCCAAGTGCACACGCCCCACACCATTTCAGAACCTCTACCTGCTTGAATAGTCCCCTGCTGACATTCAGGGTCCATGGACTCATGAGGTTGTCTATCCGCTAGATACAATTTGAAACGAGACTCGTCCGACCAGACAAAATGTGTCCAGTCATCATCAGTCCAATGTCGGTGTTGACGGGTGCAAGCGAGGCGTAAATCTTTGTGTCGTGCAGTCGTCAAGTATACACGAGTGGGCATTCTTCTCCGAAAGCCCACATCGATGATGTCTCGTTGAATGATTCGGACGCTGAAACTTGTTGATGGTCCAGCATTGAAATGTGCTGCAATTTGCGGAAGGGTTGCACTTCTGTCACGTTGAACAATTCTCTTCAGTCGTCATTGATCCCGTTCTTTCAGGATCCTTTTCCGGCCTCAGCGATGTCGGAGATTTGATGTTTTATCGCTTCCTGATAGTCATGGTACACTAGTGAAGTGATTGTACTGGAAAATCCCTACTCCACTGCTACCTGAGAGATGCTGTGTGCCATCGCTTGTGCGCCGACTATAACACCACGTTCAAACTGAATTAAGTCTTGATAACCTGCCATTTTAGTAGCAGTAACCGATCCAACAACTGCGTCAGACACTTGCCTCACATAGGCGTTGCCGACCACATCGCCGTATTCTGCCTGTTTACATATGTCTGTTCAAATGGCTCTAAGCACTATGGGACTTAACATCTGAGATCATCAGTCCCCTAGACACAGAACTACTTAAACTTAACTAACCTAAGGACATCACACTTCCATGCCCGAGGCAGGATTTGAACCTGCGACCATAGCAGCAGCGCAGTTCTGGACTGAAGCGCGTAGAACCGCTCGGCCACAACGGCCGGCCATATCTGTGTATTTGAATACGCATGCCCATACCAGTTTCTTTGGTGCTTCAGTGTATTTTGGCGACTAGTTTCGAACCGACTGATTCTTTCTGTAGCTTGGCTACTGAGGCTACAATGAAAGTGCCTGATCTTAATGACAATCATCTACAATTGACAATACACGCATCACACAGTCACGGTAAATAATTGTCACAGCATATAAATACTCAACTAAAGGCAAACATAGCCAAAAGTAGTTCCAGGAAATGTTCAAAGTTTTAAAATTACTCTCATGAGTGTACGATCAAGCATGTTTCTTTGGTCATATAAAACATTCGTCAAACGTTCGTAACATGTGATGTACTCCATGCATATCAGACATAACCACAACATAATAACATCAAACGGAGTACACATTCTGGTAAATTCATCAACGTTGTGGACCATATCTAAAGGGAAAGCATATAAACGATGATTCTAGACAAAGTAATATTCATTAAGGGTTGAAATAATGTAAAAAAAAATCAAAGTGATTTGCTGTTGTAGTATACGAGGTGCGGCTAGAAAAAAACCGGACTGATGCTGGAAAAAACATTTATTTACAATTATTTACAATTTCATGTTATCTCCTTCAATGTACTCTCCTCCTCGGTCTCTACACCGCTCCATACGAATTTTCCACTGTTCATAGCAATGCTGCAGATCATTTTCGGTAAGTCGATACATTACTTCCGTCGCTTTTTCTTTTACTGCTTCAACAGTCTCAAATCTAGTTCCTTTCAAAGCTGACTTGACTTTAGGGAAAAGAAAAAAGTCACAGGGGGCCAAATCAGGTGAGTAGGGTGGATGATCTAAGATGGGAATGTTGTGTTTTGCCAAAAACGTCTTCACTGACAACGCACTGTGAGCTGGGGCATTGTCTTGATGAAGGATCCATGACTTTTTTCTCCACAAATCGTTCCGTTTTCTCCGTAATCGCTCACGTAGGGTAGCCAGGACGCTAATGTAGTAATGCTGATTCACTGTTTGTCCCTCTGGTACCCAATCAATGTGCACAATCCCTTTGATGTCAAAAAAAACAATCATCATTGCCTTGAATTTCGATTTTGACATTCGTGCTTTTTTTTTGTCGTGGAGAACCAGGAGTTTTCCAATGCATCGATTGGCGTTTAGTTTCGGGATCGTAAGTAAAAAACCACGATTCATCGCAAGTAATAACATTTTGTAAGAAGGTGGGATCACTTTCAATGTTTTCCAGGATGTCAGAACAAATCATTCTTCGGCGTTCCTTCTGTTCAATTGTGAGACACTTTGGAACCATTTTTGAACACACTTTGTTCATGTTGAAACTTTCATGAAGAATCTGCCTAACACTTTCCTTGGCAACTCCTGTTAACTCAGACACTGCTCTGATTGTTAAACGGCGATCTTGTCGAACAAGTTTACCGATTTTTTCAATGTTTGCATCAGTTTTTGCTGACAATGGTCTGCCAGTGCGAGTGTCATCACTGGTGTCTTCGCGGCCATCTTTAAATCGTTTAAACCACTCAAACACTTGTGTTCGCGATAAACAATTATCGCCGTACACTTGTTGTAACGTTACAAACGTTTCACTTGCAGATTTTCCTAGTTTGAAACAAAATTTGATGTTAACACGCTGTTCTTTCTGTACACTCAACATTTTCCGACGCACAGACAAAACGTCAACTACTTAAAACAGACGCCACGGGCAGACTGAGTGCAGGAGGCAGATGAAACTCGAGCAGTAGGCGGAGCGAGAGTCACGTGACAGGCCACGCGACTTTCAGCCTTATTGCATTCGTTTTATTGTTTCACCAGTACTAGTCCGGTTTTCTTCTAGCCACACCTCGTATGTGGTGATAATACTCGTGTTAGCAAATCGTAATCCTAGTAACTGAGCTATTGTGAGAGGTGGTAATAGCGGCGATACTAAAACCAGTGTCAGTAGGAGGAATGAAGTATTTCGCAGCAGTACTTTTACATTTATTGGTCAATGTAATTGTCATTAAGCAAAAATCCACTAACATAATTACATCTAGGGACTTTACTAAGAAAGTTTCACATTTTATCTCACGCTAAGAACATTACACAACAAAGGTGTGAAATTGTCAGACTAGAAAAACTGTTCCGGGTTCCCCGCAGATACAGCTCTGCTGCGGTGCGTATTGACAGGTGCATCACAGCGAGCGGCTAAAACTGTGCTTCAATTGGAAACGTACTACAAAGTTGACCTACTCGTATCAGTACGCTTCTTGTACAGAAAACGTCTAAATTACACACAGAATCACTGCGAAATTCTGGCCGTTTATGGACCAAATGCGATATCATATCCAGCCGTAGCGAAATGGTACTGATGCTGATGAGAAAGGCCACGCGACCTCCATCTTTTGAGCAACCCGAAACATTTTCTGGAGGGAAAGATATTTTCCAACAATGAGGGCGTACACACAGCAGTTCTCGAAGGGCTCCGTGACCAAGGAACGGGTTTCTATCGTCGAGGAATTTTACGACTAGTTGAACATTTCGACAGTAAACACTGGTTTCTACGTTGCAAAACAGTTTCATGTATCTGTGTCACTCTGAAGCGTAGTGCATCATCCATTAAAAAGGTTTTGGCCTATCGTAATAATGAGTACCTTTTAAGTCTTCTCGTACAATTTAGTAGTGTAGATTTTTAAGCCATAATTGTGGAAGAATAAATAAGTTGACTGTGTTCCTTTAAGATAGAGCAGCAGTTATTATTTCAAGCCTACAATTCTTCAAAGTTCTTGCCGAATTTATCTTAAGAGCCAAGAAATAAATGAAGATGTGGTAGATGATGTTCCCACCGTGAAACATGGCGTCATGTACTCAGAGTTATTTCTGTTTACTAGTCATCTGATATTAGCAGCGAAATAAACGTTATGATATGTACATATTTTTGAATAAACGCGAAAGCGTTAGCACAGAATGACGGAGTCTCATCAGCTCTAGGCAAATACCGGTTCTACGCCAAATACAGTTATCTGGTACGTCAGATCGTGTGTTCGTGAGCTTGTATGCTAATGGACACGTGTAGGATGCGTAGCTTATCATGACAGAAAGTCATTTGCATGAAGCGGTCTCATCAGAATCTACATTAATATTTCGCTGTCCCGGCATCGCCCGATAAAATCAGACACCACTCTCATACCAGTCTCCTTCCCACTTGGAAATGACATTTTTGAATTTACGTAACTCTGTACGCTGTAGCTCTTTTCAGAGGGAAGGGGAGATAGTTTTACGAGCAACATTAGCAGCCGCCGTACTATAATCTCGAATTTGACAGTTCCCCTTCCAAAAGTTGTAAGTCTTCTTCGGAAGCATGAAAATTCCATGACTTGATCCAGGACAAATAATTACTTAGTTACTTATTTCTGACACGCCCACTCGAGATACGAGTTATACCCGATTCACTATCATTCAGATAGGCACTAGTGACACCGGATTTGTATCGTTCACAATGCAAGGTGACCACGAATACTCGTATAACTAAACGTTCATATTAGAAGTATGGTCGGTCGGAATTAATTTGCTTTACATACCAGAAATTTTTTTTCTCGCACTGGACGTGCTACTATACAACGCTTTCCACAAGGTGTGTTAGACGTTTGTAGAGATAATGTATTACAGAGAAATAAAGTATGGAAATTTTAGAAGGAAAACCAAAACGACTTAAACACCTGAATTTCTGGCGTTGCAATCGTTCTCTCATTCTAATACGTTCGACAACAACTGAAACGTCACTTGCAAACCTTGTATTTGAGGCGAGTTCCTTTGCAGGACATTCTCTCACATCTTGAGATGAAACAAAAAGAGGAAGTGGAACTTACACTACTAGCCATTAAAAATGCTACACCAAGAAGAATTGAAGATGATAAACTGGTATTCACTGGAAAAATATATTATGCTAGAACGGACATGTCATTACATTTTCACGCAATTTGGGTGCATAGATAATGAGAAATCAGTACCCAGAACAACCACCCCTGGCCGTAATAACGGCCTTGATACACCTGGAGATTGAGCCAAACAGAACATGGATGGCGTGTACAGGTACAGCTGCCCATGCAGCTTCAACACGATACCACAGTTCATCAAGTGTAGTGACTGGCGTATTGTGACGAGCCAGTTGCTCGGCCGCCATTGACCAGACGTTTTCAGTTGGTGAGAGATCTGGAGAATGTACTGGCCAGGGCAGCAGTCGAACATTTTCTGTATCCAGAAAGCCCGTACAGGACCTGCAACATGCGGTCGTGCATTATCCTGCTGAAATGTAGGGTTTCGCAGGGATCGAATGAAGGGTAGAGCCACGCTTCGCAACACATCTGAAATGTAACGTCCACTGTTCAAAGTGCCGTCAATGCGAACAAAAGGTGACCGAGACGTGTAACCAATGGCACCCCATACCATCACGCCGGGTGATACGCCAGTATGGCGATGACGAATACACGCTTCCAGTGTGCGTTCACCGCGATGTCGCAAAACACGGATGCGACCTGTAAACAGAACCTGGATTCATCCGAAAAAATGACGTTTTGCCATTCGTGCACCCAGGTTCGTCGTTGAGTACACCGTCGCAGGCGCTCCTGTCTGTTATGCAGCGTCAAGGGTAACCGCAGCCATGGTCTCCGAGCTGATAGTCCATGCTGCTGCAAACGTCGATCGAGCTGTTCGTGAAGATGGTTGTTGTCTTGCAAACGTCACCATCTGCTGACTCAGGGATCGAGACGTGGCTGCACCATCCGAAACAGCCATGCGGATAAGATGCACTGTCATCTCGACTGCTAGTGATACGAGGCCTTTGGGATCCAGCATGGCGTTCCGTATTACCCTCCTGAACCCACCGATTCCATATTCTGCTAACAGTCATTGAATCTCGACCAACGCCAGCAGCAATGTCGCGATACGATAAACCGCAATCGCGATAGGCAATAATCCGATCTTTATCAAAATCGGAAACGTGATGGTACGCATTTCTTCTCCTTTATACGAGGCATCACAACAACATTTCTCCAGGAAACGCCGGTCAACTTCTGTTTGTGTATGAGAAATCTGTTGGAAACTTTCCTCATGTCAGCACGTTGTAGGTGTCGCCACCGGCGCCAACCTTGTGTGAATCCTCTGAAAAGCTAATCATTTCCATATCACAGCATCTTCTTCCTGTCGGTGAAATTTCGCGTCTTCGTAGTGTAACAATTTTAATGGCCAGTAGTGTATTTTCAAATACACGCTGTGGTACATGAATATTATTTCTACTTACCTGCAGTAATTGTTTTTCCATCATTATCGTACACGACTCAGTAGTGTAGTTGAAGATTTCTGGTTGCAAGAGGATTCTGGGGTTCGTGTACAGTACATATAATTTCATAAATGAAATGTCTTACTCCGATATTTTAGTTATTTTATTCCTCTTGTGATTTCAACATTTCACTGTGGTTGACATGTCACAATGTAACGAAATCCAGCATGGAACTGCCACCAAGTAGAATTACAAAACAGCCAGTGCTCAACCGTGTCACTTCCAACTCATAGAATCTTTTATGAAATAGTAACTTTTCCTTTATATAATTTTCTTTCACCGTCAGTCATCGCATCAGTGCAATGTACTTTTCTTATGATTTAAACTTTTACTTAGAGATAGTTTTAATATACCTTGCATTTCATGTAAAAATCTTTGATTCGACTATAGTGGTACCGATACCAACATATGCACGAATAAGTTTTGTGGATAAAAGAATTTTCATAACATCCAGTTTCTGACAGTAATTAACGGCTATTTTTAATGATTAATGAAAAATCATTGTTTACGCATTATACTTTACAATTTTACTGCAGGAAATCTGTAATTTCACTTACTTAACACAATGACGGGCTCTCTTTAAACAAAAAAGTCCAACGTAATGATAAACCCCGAATACAAATATTAACAGTTGTTAGGAGAAAATGATGCCAGTAATCTCTGGTAATGTAGAGATGCCAGTCTTTTTATTAAATATGTAAGTAAAAAATTATCGAATACTGTAATACATATATTTGCATATTAAGCGAAATAAACGATATTTCTGAGTGAATAATTATGCAAATGTAATTGCAGAAAAACCTTTTTATTTTTGCAAGTGATCAGTTACTTATTCTGAGCACACAGACTTAAATCGAGAGAGTACGAGCCGTATACAATACAACTAAATCGATCATTTCTAGAAGGACCTTTCCCATATTTTTTTGGCATAAGTGATTTGGTGCCTTCCAGGGGTGGAAGCATCATACTATGCTAAAGAGGCTTCCGTCCGGTATGTGCTGTTGACACAGGAAACTAACAATATTTTCATTCCGTCTGAAAGCTTCCCCCTCGTGCAGAAGGGGCAATTTTTACGGGATCAGTCACGGTAAACTGTGCTAAGAACAACAAGTTTACAGTCCCCGTCGTGAATTCGGAGGAAATTTTGCACTTTGAGGGGCGCTGATGGAATTTTAGCGAGAAAGATAGATTCCCCTGGGAGTCTCGAGGAAGCGAAGAGATACGTCAGTGAAACATAGCATTCGGTCTTGATAATTATTCACTATTCAGGTACAACTCAAACAATCCACTCGTGGCTTCTCGTAAAGCAACTGTTCAATAAGAAAACATGAAATTTCCTTGCGGTACAGTTTATATAGAAATGCTTCAAGTAAAGCACTATAAAATAGAAGGCATCAAGAGGCTTATGAAATACGTCCAATATAAGAATGCACAGTATTATGTAGTAATGCTGTCTGTCTCTCTTGAAGTGAATTAGTGTCACAGACTAGAACGTTACCGGATAGTAAAGCAAAGGTTCACGCACGTAGCGCCTTCACTATCTTCATCTTGAAATCCTGTAAATCAAATTTTCATCTCTTCTTCCCAAATCTTCACATAAGCACATCTTTCCACAAAATCTAATGGACAACGGTATTCTGTTATCCAATATGCAGCTTATTCGATTCCGATTTTCAAGACTAGGATAACAAAAACTGCTGCGCAAGGTTTTCTTTCAAAATTCAGTATTCCAACAGAACTTTTTCTCTGATTGTTTTTCTTGGATTCCCAACTGCTGTTCCAGCTCCTAGCAGATTTACCGTAAAAGTAGACAGTGAAAGGCGTCCAGACCTTTGGACTCCCCTTTCTTTCACTTTATTTATTGAATTCGGATGGACACATGCAATTAGGGCATTTGTATCTGGTTAGAACGATACTGTGACCGATGGAATTTTGTTTCTTCTCCTTCTTCTTCTTTTTTCGAATGGGCCTCCTTTGGATCACGCTTGTTCAACTGTTGGGCTTTGGCCTTTGCCCTGTACTGTCGCACCCTCTGCCGATGTAACTCCTTCCTCTCTTCTGTCCAGGGGGTACCTTTCCTTCGAGACTTTTTCTGAAATTCTCGGACTTTCTTCAGCGTATGTGTCACAGACTGTCTGTTCGGAGATCGGTTATTCCCAATTCTTTAATGTCCTTTTCAGTTTCTGTCAGCCAAGTGGTGCGAACTTTCTTGTTTTGCCAGAAGGTGGACAATCTGTTTAGAGGCATTATTGCTACATGGCTATATAAAGCTACCCTTCTCGTTCTTGCACAGTCAGATAGCATCTCGATATGTTCGTAGAATTTCGAGTTTTGTCGCCTTCTGGTTTCCCCATCTTCTTCTACCGGGCATAGGATCTTCCTGAAGCTTCTCCTCTCTCTGACTTCCAATTTCCGCATCAAACATCTCCGGTTCATGAAAAGACATTCCGTGGCATACAGGACTTCGGTCGTATGACTGATGTGTAATGTTTAAGTTTAAGGTTGCGTGACAGGCATTGTAGGTGTTCATAGTCGATAGGCTAGTTCCAACTTTTTGACGCTCATGAATGACGACGTTTTTTTCTGATAAATTGTATTCTATCCATTCGCTGAGATACTTAAACTTCTCAGTTCTTTTGAAGTTTCCTTGGTCCAGTAACATCTCTTTGTTAGCTTCTTTGATGTTGATGAAGAACTCTGTTTTCTCCAGCGACACTTGGAGATCCTCTTTGGCTGCCTGTTTACTGAGGATGTTTTTTGCATTGTTGCCATTTCAAGAGAATCAGCAATCAGTGCCTTGTCATCTGCAAAACCCTGGCCATCTACAATCAGTCCTTCGTTCTTACGGCCCAGATAGACAAGACTCTGAACACCAATATTGGTCAGTTCCTTGCGCCATTCTCTCACAGCCTTTTCAAGGACACAGTTGAAGAGAAGTGGGGAGAGTGGTTCTGGCTCTGAGCACTATGGGACCCAACATCTGTGGTCATCAGTCCCCTGGAACTTAGAACTACTTAAACCTAACTAACCTAAGGACATCACACACATCCATGCCCGCGGCAGGATTCGAACCTGCGACCGTAGCAGAAAGTGGGGAGAGTCCATCCCCTTGTCTCACTCCATTTTTTGTCTCTCGCCTCTAAATTTGACCTTGAAATGGGTGTTGGTCAATGTTTGTAGAATAAGTCTGCAGGCTTTGTTGTCTAGACTTAGTTCATGGAGTATCTTTTTAAGCGTTTCTCTATCAACGGAGTCCTGAGATCAACAAAGGTGACGACCACCTAGCGGTAAAGTACTGAGCTAAGAGGCGGCAGTTGTCGTTAAAAACCAGTTTGCCCTGAGTCTCTGACGTAGAGGCTTGGCGGATTGTATTTTCTGAGTGTCTACTTGAAGGTTCTGTAGAATTCTCTGCAGTTTTTCTTAGAGAAGTTATCTTCGATTTGGGTTAGTTTGTTTTGTGTGAAGGTCCGTTTGGTTCCTCGAATTAGCTGTAAGCCTTCTTTGTTCCAATAAGTTCTCCCAATTTTTCTTGATTTTCTTACAATTCTACTTCCCCTAGAGTGTCTGTCTTTGGCTACTGCATTGTCACAGTCTTCATTCCACCACGGATGCTTTATTCTTCTCGTGAGGGAGGCAAGTTCATGAATGAGGTTTATTAAAGAGAATTGACTGTTGTTGTGTACTGAGATATGTGACTGAGTTTATGTTTTGTTGGTCAGTTATGACTGGGGCCACAGTATATCGTCGCATTGGCTTTCAGCAGAGTTTTTCTCCATTTCTTTAGCCGAGATGCAACGGATCGTCACCATGTCAATCGTTCCCTGTTGACGAGATTGCACTCTTCATATTTTGGGAGTGTCCATCTTCTGTTTTTCTGTGGATCTTCCTGTGAGATCTGCGTCTGTTAGGACCGTGAAAACGTTTCGCCACGATGATTCAAATGGGCCAGCACTACAAGAAGCCCGACAAGATTCGCGGGGATAGTTGTTGCCTTTTTAGAGCGATGTAAACACTCACGCCAGGCTACTTCCCATGCGAGCGGATAAACAATGCCTTGACTGGTACGCCGACAGTGATGTCAGCAGACGTACCGATGGACTCTTGTTCTACGCCACTAGAAGCAATAGGATTGGAGAATCAGAACTAGCCCGTCTTCTGGAGGGAGGATGTCCCTGTGACTGGTGTTTTAACTTTACAAGAATACTAAACGTGTGTTGTTTTTGGAAACGAAAGTGGTGAGACTGTGAAGTGTGCGGGTAGGTCCAGGCCCTGATGGTGAATAGCCTGATGCAGGTTTTTGGCCTGGTGTGATTATCCAGTAAGGTGTTGGCCGCAAGGAGAGGAGACCGAATTCTATTGTTCCAGTAGACGCTGAGGCGCACTGGTCGCTGCATTGTAGATTCCCGCAGCTGTGTGGTAAGCATTTCCCATCTCCGATGCATTATGAACCCTTAAGGCGAAATTTCACCTACCTTGGTGTGCCGTTCCAAATAGCAGTAGTAACCGTTCAATTTGTGTAAATCATACAGTTCACAAACAGAGTTAGACGAAATAGTCAGTCAGAATACTTTATCCACAGTCAAATTCAGAGATGAAGTTAATTTTCCACCACTCACCTACTTTGCTAACCATACGTCAGTGCATACTTCATTTCATTAAACAGGAACTTGTACATTGAGGTAACAGCGATTAGAGCATACATAGGTGGCGGTATTATCGCGTACACAAGGGGTAAAAGGGGCATTGCAGTGGCGGAAAAGTCATTTGTACTCAGGTGATTCATGGGAAAAGGTGTTCGACGCGATTATCGCCGCGCAACGGGAATTGATAGAATCTGAAATCGGAAAGTGTAACGTCACAAATATGGAACCCCTAATGAAAGTCCTTTTGTAGTAAAAGAAATAGCAAAATTAGTTATCCCGACACTGACTGGAGCTACTGACAACAAAATTACCACTATTGCAAGTTTGACTAACAGAAATACTATGTAACTAATAACGCTTATTATAAAGAAATGACTAAATGAAAGACTGTCAGAAGATACGAAGCCTGAAACTTTAAATAAACAATTCAAAATATATTCTTTACGAAGGTTTATAGCCCAGACCATAAACAGATCAGAGATAACGTTTATCCGAAAAGAGAGTTGTAGCCGCATAGAGCTGCAAGTTCGTTGCCACTACAATGTAACACTGCAATGGAGATGTTAATTCAGTCTCTCTTGTACACGTTGCAATAGTGGTAAGCCTATTGAACGCTACTAGATTGTTTCAAACCGATCTGAAGTTTTAAAAGATTTCCAGTATCGATTTGACGTACTAGTCAGAATTTCGAACTGAAGTAAAACAACATTTACGGTTTAGCCAAACAACGGAGCAGTTACTGTATGTGAAAGAAAAGTAAATCGTGTGTTACCTGATTAACGCTTGGACTTAGCCTTCGTGATGTGTGATTGTCAGCCGCGCGGGATTAGCCGAGCGGTCGTAGGCGCTGCAGTCATGGACTGTGCGGCTGATCCTGGCGGAGGTTTGAGTCCTCCCTTGGGCATGGGTGTGTGTGTTTGTCCTTAGGATAATTTAGGTTAAATAGTCTGTAAGCTTAGGGACTGATGATCTTAGCAGTTAAGTCCCATAAGATTTCACACACATTTGAACATTTTTTTGTGATTGTCACGAACAGCAGAGGACACAGCAATATACCAACCGCCAACATAGACTCTATTATTAGCCTTGAATAGGAAACGGCTACACGCGATCACGAAGAACTAACAGTTACGCCGTGTTGTCGGAAGCTGTAGTCAGTGTCAGAATTGCTGATGCAAATAGATTCAAGACCCTGAATGACAGATCAGTGTGTTTTCAGTGCAGGTTTAAATAATTACGAAGTTCAATAAACTCCAATATAACCTCAATGCTTCGTGTCATCTACGTCATTTAATGGATATTTACTGTGTAATTGTGAAATTAACTATTTCTTGACAGAACGCAGAAGTTAAAGGTGATTTAGTGATTTTATTAACAGTGAACAGCAAGTTTACACCGAAATATAACGCTTTCTGTACGTTATGAGAAAGGTATTTTATCTCTGGAATTACGTTGTATTAGTTGTTGAATTAATTCCGTAGCGACACCGGAACGTCGCAATGTTAATTAATAATCAACATCCTCGCAAAACTGTGATGTGGCATCGGCTTCATTGATGAACTTCATAATTCCCGATATCCTATTATCTGCGTTTGAACACTGATTCGCAAACCGGGCCTAAGAACTGCAGTTATCAAGTTCGCGTAAGCTTATCAGCCTGTCGCCAAGACGCGAAGCATATTTGGTTAATTGTTTCAGATCAAGGGAGTTGTTGCGGTACCGAGTGGTGCAGTCGCTGTGTGTTCGAAGTAAAGAAGACAAACAGACTTCGAACACCAGTGCTTCAATTTTAAACAAGGGCTGCTTACACATTCCGGCGCGCTGCTACATCGATACGCTGATATTAACCTAAGGGAGATAGTGTCTGAAACTAATCAGCCAAGCGAGGAGTTCGTTTTTAATAGTTACAGAGGAACAAGACTTCTGGTCAGGTGACTACAGGGTTATAAACACAAAATCAAATAGAGGTAATGCAGGAGTAGGTTTAATAATGAATAGGAAAATAGGAATGCGGGTAAGCTACTACAAACAGCATAGTGAACGCATTATTGTGGCCAAGATAGATGCGAAGCCCACGCCTACTACAGTAGTACAAGTTTATATGCCAACTAGCTCTGCAGATGACGAAGAAATTGAAGAAATGTACGATGAAATAAAAGAAATTATTCAGATTGTGAAGGGAGACGAAAATTTAATAGTCATGGGTGACTGGAATTCGAGTGTAGGAAAAGGGAGAGAAGGAAACATAGTAGGTGAATATGGATTGGGGGACAGAAATGAAAGAGGAAGCCGCCTGGTCGAATTTTGCACAGAGCACAACATAATCATAACTAACACTTGGTTTAAGAATCATGAAAGAAGGTTGTATACATGGAAGAACCCTGGAGATACTAAAAGGTATCAGATAGATTATATAATGGTAAGACAGAGATTTAGGAACCAGGTTTTAAATTGTAAGACATTTCCAGGGGCAGATGTGGACTCTGACCACAATCTATTGGTTATGACCTGTAGATTAAAACTGAAGAAACTGCAAAAAGGTGGGAATTTAAGGAGATGGGACCTGGATAAACTAAAAGAACCAGAGGTTGTACAGAGATTCAGGGAGAGCATAAGGGAGCAATTGACAGGAATGGGGGAAATAAATACAGTAGAAGAAGAATGGGTAGCTTTGAGGGATGAAGTAGTGAAGGCAGCAGAGGATCAAGTAGGTAAAAAGACGAGGGCTAGTAGAAATCCTTGGGTAACAGAAGAAATATTGAATTTAATTGATGAAAGGAGAAAATATAAAAATGCAGTAAGTGAAACAGGCAAAAAGGAATACAAACGTCTCAAAAATGAGATCGACAGGAAGTGCAAAATGGCTAAGCAGGGATGGCTAGAGGACAAATGTAAGGATGTAGAGGCCTATCTCACTAGGGGTAAGATAGATACCGCCTACAGGAAAATTAAAGAGACCTTTGGAGATAAGAGAACGACTTGTATAAATATCAAGAGCTCAGATGGAAACCCAGTTCTAAGCAAAGAAGGGAAAGCAGAAAGGTGGAAGGAGTATATAGAGGGTCTATACAAGGGCGATGTACTTGAGGACAATATTATGGAAATGGAAGAGGATGTAGATGAAGATGAAATGGGAGATACGATACTGCGTGAAGAGTTTGACAGAGCACTGAAAGACCTGAGTCGAAACAAGGCCCCCGGAGTAGACAATATTCCATTGGAACTACTGACGGCCGTGGGAGAGCCAGTCCTGACAAAACTCTACCATCTGGTGAGGAAGATGTATGAAACAGGCGAAATACCCTCAGACTTCAAGAAGAATATAATAATTCCAATCCCAAAGAAAGCAGGTGTTGACAGATGTGAAAATTACCGAACTATCAGCTTAATAAGTCACAGCTGCAAAATACTAACACGAATTTTTTACAGACGAATGGAAAAACTAGTAGAAGCCAACCTCGGGGAAGATCAGTTTGGATTCCGTAGAAACACTGGAACACGTGAGGCAATACTGACCTTACGACTTATCTTAGAAGAAAGATTAAGGAAAGGCAAACCTACGTTTCTAGCATTTGTAGACTTAGAGAAAGCTTTTGACAATAGTGACTGGAATACTCTCTTTCAAATTCTAAAGGTGGCAGGGGTAAAATATAGGGAGCGAAAGGCTATTTACAATTTGTACAGAAACCAAATGGCAGTTATAATAGTCGAGGGACATGAAAGGGAAGCAGTGGTTGGGAAGGGAGTAAGACAGGGTTGTAGCCTCTCCCCGATGTTGTTCAATCTGTATATTAAGCAAGCAGTAAAGGAAACAAAAGAAAAATTCGGAGTAGGTATTAAAATTCATGGAGAAGAAATAAAAACTTTGAGGTTCGCCGATGACATTGTAATTCTGTCAGAGACAGCAAAGGACTTGGAAGAGCAGTTGAATGGAATGGACAGTGTCTTGAAAGGAGGATATAAGATGAACATCAACAAAAGCAAAACAAGGATAATGGAATGTAGTCTAATTAAGTCGGGTGATGCTGAGGGAATTAGATTAGGAAACGAGGCACTTAAAGTAGTAAAGGAGTTCTGCTATTTGGGGAGCAAAATAACTGATGATGGTCGAAGTAGAGAGGATATAAAATGCAGGCTGGCAATGGCAAGGAAAGCGTTTCTGAAGAAGAGAAATTTGTTAACATCCAGTATTGATTTAAGTGTCAGGAAGTCATTTCTGAAAGTATTCGTATGGAGTGTAGCCATGTATGGAAGTGAAACATGGACGATAAATAGTTTGGACAAGAAGAGAATAGAAGCTTTCGAAATGTGGTGCTACAGAAGAATGCTGAAGATTAGATGGGTAGATCACATAACTAATGAGGAAGTATTGAATAGGATTGGGGAGAAGAGAAGTTTGTGGCACAACTTGACCAGAAGAAGGGATCGGTTGGTAGGACATGTTCTGAGGCATCAAGGGATCACCAATTTAGTATTGGAGGGCAGCGTGGAGGGTAAAAATCGTAGAGGGAGACCAAGAGATGAATACACTAAGCAGATTCAGAAGGATGTAGGTTGCAGTAGGTACTGGGAGATGAAAAAGCTTGCACAGGATAGAGTAGCATGGAGAGCTGCATCAAACCAGTCTCAGGACTGAAGACCACAACAACAACAACAGTTACAGATCGGAGTCGTCGCGATCGACGGACACTGTTCCATGTCAACCATACTGGGACAACCATCACCATCGACACAAAAAAACGCCACAAAAGCTAGTTGGCGATCGACACAGGGGACATTCCATTTCCGAAGTTGTTAGGGAATTCAATATTCCGAGATCCACGGCGTTAAGAGTGTGCCGAGAATACTAAGCGACCGAGAGCAGCGAATTTTGCTTAGAGTTGTCAGTGGAAGAAAAGCAACATTGCACGAAAAAATAGTAGAACCCAATATGGGACGAAATTTGATATTAATGGGCTATGGCAGCAGACGACCGACGCGAGAGCCTATGCTAACTGCACGGCATCCTATGTAGCCGCCTGTCCTGCGCTCGCGGCCGTATCGGTTGAAGCCTAGATGACTCGAAAACCTTGGGCAAATCAGGTGAGTCCCAATTTCAATTGGTAAGAGCTGATGGTAGTGTTACAGTGTGGTGCAGACGCCACGAAGCCATGGACCGAAGTTGTAGGCTATATTTATAAGGAATGGACTGAGTCCTCTAGCCCAACTGAACCGATAATTGACTGTAAATGATAATGTTTGGCTTCCTGGAAGCCATTTGCAGCCGTACATGGACTTCATGTACGCAAAAAACGATGGAATTTTATGGACGACAATGCACCATGTCACAGGGCCGCTGTTGTTCATGATTGGTTTAAAGAACATTCTGGATACTTCGAGCGAATGATTTGGCCACCCAGATCGCACGACATCGAACCGTTATGGGACATAATCGAGAGGTCAGTTGTTGCGCAAAATCCTGCACCAGCAGAACTTTCGCAATTATGGACGGCTATACAGGCAACGTGGCTCATTGTACATGCAGGGGACTTCCATTTACTTGCGGAATTCATACCACGTCGAGTTGCTGCACTGAGCCAAGGAAGAGGAGGTCTGACACGATATTAGGAGGTGTTTCATGACTTTCGACACCTCAGTTCATGTATTCAAGGTTGCTTATGCCTATTTATCTCCATTACGCCATCCGTTATTAAAAGATACCACTCTTCGGTCGTTTATTAATTTGATCATTTTTCTGTAAGATAGGGGTTTCTTGGAGTCTTATGCATCGTCTCAACTTCAGTTTCACTACTAGTAACCCAACCAGTCATTTGAGTGCATATATCTAATTGCGTTTAATTTCTCAGTACCCTAACTGTAGGTGATTGGGTGTCGTAGAGTATTCCGGAGCAGAAGTTCAGTGGTGGTGCCACACGTATCTTCCCACAAAATAGATGCTTTGTAGTGTCTGTAAGGGGCTACTGAGCTCTTTAAATAACTTTGTAATTACGCAGCCAGAATCCAACATAATGTCAACATCAGCATTGATACTCCTGCTGTAGCAATCTGTTTGATGGAATCCTTAGCATCTTCTCTTAATGTACCTTCTATTGTCTCTCATCCATTGTCTATCTGTATGGTTTGGATTGCTATAGATGAACTTATTGCCGTATATTCAGTTTGGGGAAAGCCGTAACCAAAAATAAATTCAATTTTCCTACGACTCCTAGAGTGATACTGTCTCTTTATTTCTCCTATGTTGTGTCAATCGATCGTAATTCTCACGATTGTCATTCCTCTAAAACTCGCTACGTACGATGTGTACGAGGGTTGGAACTTAAATAGTGGCAACTATTTGTTCACAACCGATACAAAAAAAGTTACGTGTTTGCAACTGTTCCTGTCCGTCAAAGTAGTCACCAGAGTTGTGTATAACCCGTTGCCAGCGATGTGGAAGGCGTAGTATACCGTTATCAGAGCCTGTTCTTTTGATGGTGCGAATGGAGCGATCTACTGCCTGTCGAATCTCTGGAAAAGCTCTGAAGCGAATGCCACGAAACCAAAACTGAAACACCAGTCCAACGAATGGCGTCATTATGGGTTAGCGCGAAAGTCGGAAGTGCGTCAGAGCCCAACTATGGTGAAAGTTATGGTGATTATCGTGTACGACTGAGATGGTGTTATCCCAACGCATTACGTTCCTCCATGGCAGACCGTCAGTGCACCGTATTGCTGTTCCTTTTTGGAGCATCACCTGCGACTAGCTTTGCGAAAGAAGCGGCGACACACACTGCGCAACGCACCCATCGTTTTGCATGACAATGCGCATACAGCGCAAGCTCTGGCTGCTCTGTTCGCTCGATGGGACTGGGAAGTACTGTACCATCCGCCATACTCCCCGGACCTAAGTCCTTGTGACTTCGATTTGATTCGGAAGATGAAGGAACCACTTCGTGGCATTCGCTTCAGAACTGTTCCAGAGATTCGACAGGCAGTAGACCGCTCAATTCGCACCATCAACAGAACAGGCTCTGCTAACGGTATACTACGGCTTCCACATCGCTGGCAACGGGTTCTACACAACGCTAGTGACTACTTTGAAGGACAGTAACAGGTGCAAACATGTAACTCTTTTGTATCGGTTGTGAACAAATAGTTGCCCCTATTTAAGTTCCAACCCTCGTACACTGCCTATCGTACAGTGAACAACCATCGTCGTACTCTCTTGGTTCGCTCTGATCATTCCATGGATTCAGTTGCCTGACAATCCTTTCATTACAATTATCATTGAACGGTGCGTCATTGTCTCTCTTCCTAGCGTCCCCGCTACTGCTTCCCCATCCCATTCTTCTGGAGGGTTACCATCAGTTCGATCGACTATCAGATGTACATGTTTGACGCCTTTGCATCTTGTTCACGCCTGTCTCTCACGAACAGTCGAGGACTGTGCTGTATGAGATTATTAAGTCTTTGTCCTTGAAAGGCTCATACATACATAGGTACTGGTACTTCTGCAAAAATTCGCGAATGGTACTGTCTCTACGATTGTACTGTGACGGAATCAACAACTTTGACTTGACTGCTCATTATTGTTCGCCAGATAAAAATTTCTTCAAACAGATGGTCTGTAATTTCGGCAACTGTCAGCTACTCTTATGTCCCACGTCTGACATTGTCTTTCAGATTGGTCACACACCTAGTGTTTCTAGGGCTGTAATTCCGAGAGAGCACGCTTGAATTGGCAGATAAAAGTGACATAAAGCAGCCTTTGAGTTGATTTGAACTCAAGCATCTTGAGTCTACCTATAATTGCATCAGTTGAAATGTTCGGTGTCGCCCTCTTCGTGCTGCAGCATCTTTCTTGTATTGTAGCACCCGTTCGTATAAAGTGGGTTGTTGTCTGTGTTCAGATTTATTCAGCTGCCATATTAGTTCGTGACTTTCCATGCTGTGCACAGCGACTTTTCGCTAAGTCATGTTGGCGCTGTGCTCGTTTGTTTTTCCAGTTTAACCCATTCACTTCTGATTTGAGCTTGGATTGTTCTGTCATAATTTTGTTATGAGATTCAGTTTGTTTTTTCTTGAACGTATCAGTCAGTCCCTTTGTAAAACCAAATTCAATTGCAAACAGTTTATACTGTGTAATTCTATGTATGTGACTATGAAGTGGTTGTTCTTTACCGATTAAGTTCATTGAGTTCTGAAAGAAAAGTTGATATTTGTAATAAATGTAATATAAAAACTTAAAAAAGGTTTAAAAATAATGAAATTTTGTAAAATATATCTGTTTATAAATGAGAATTTGTAATTTGATTGCTGGTTCATACTTAGGGAAATTGTATGAAGTAACTTAAAGGACGTAGGGAACCCCCTCCGCTACGGAAGGGGCTTCACGCGCGGAAAAAGGTGGATCTGGCGGTCAATCGGGGCTGCAAGAGAGAGAGAGAGAGAGAGAGAGAGAGAGAGAGAGCACATTACGCAGTCAGTGGCTGGACGTTGTACTGTTAACAACGCGGGTGCCAAGTGAGGCATTTGGAAGCCCATTTATGTTGAAATTGCCTCGGATGTGGTTTTGGCTGTCGTATGGTGCTCTTGTTATCATGGAATGGCTCTGAAATGAAGGAAATACGTCGCCAACAATAATTTATAAAAAGCATTCACTTTCATGAGCATGGGATCACTTAGTCGCCACTTGCTTGCCACCACTATTGCGCCACTGCTCTAACAACTGCAAGAGTTCAGATATGTATCACAGTATGGACCAGTATATTGATGTGAGTGTTTTTCAATAATAATTCTAGTGACATAAAGCTGCGTCTGCACATTAAAATTTGTCCGAATCACAAACCAATGCAGGGTACTGTCCTTAACGTACAGATAACAGAAACAGGATGTTTCTGAAAATATAATGGTTTGTTGTTGCACCAAAAGTGCTAAAGTTCATTGCTAAAATGTTTAAATGTTGTTATTATAGTTACCTGGTTCACAGGTAATGAGAAGAGCACGTATATTGGACTATTACGAAAAGTAAATTGCATTGATTAGTATCATGAACTATTTTCTGAAACTGACTGAGCTTAATATTTGAATAACTTGTTTTAAAGCATTAAAACATAAACAAATTCAAGTGGGGTTAGAAATCCACAATAGTGTAATGTAATTTGTCTCTGAAATAGTTACAGAATTTTCCAGTAGAGTAACTGACAGTTTATGCCCCCCCCCCCCCCCCCTATATTGTTTTCTATTACGGGAAAGTTTATCTAAAGATTGTTTTGCTAAAGAAATCTGAAGTATTTCAATAAATGAGAGAGAATAAAAAAGTGTTTGTACAGTGTTATTTATCTGCATTTGTGGTGTGTGTGTTAGTTAAACGAGGACTCTTGTCACATTTAATTTAGTCTCGTAAGGTCTTTGATAACTTTTTGGTGCTGAATTGGTTAATGGTTGAGATGATGATTATCATTAAAAGGAGTCAAGTACCATTTATCTTTCTGTGATTGCTAATTCATGCGAATGGTAACTACTGCTAACCACTGGTCAGTTCTTCAGGTAGTTGTGTGTATTCATTGCACCTCACAAACAGTGAAAGAATGAAAGTCCCTCTTGCAAAACTACAGTTAAATTCTTTGAGATTAATGTTTTTAAATTATTGTGCCTAACTGGGCTGGCGACCGTGTGTTGTTTCATTTGAATGCGTTTACTACGTTCTTTGTCTTCAAAGTATGATCTGTTCAGCTTTCTATGAATTGTCATGGTAACGAAATTCATGTTCGATACCCTCTGTCCATTAGGTTAACACATAGTCAAACTTCAAAATTTCTCCCAGAGGATAACGCTTACTGTCTGTTAGTGTCATATTTGGCACAACGTACATATAGGTGTTATACCTTCCGCGAATTTTCTAACGCTTCCCAGAATTCTTGTGCACTTTCTTTGACTTGATCTTCCACCCAATATAATTTGCTTTTATGTTTGTGTTTCGGATTTTCTCCTTTGTCGTTCGAGATCATTAGGCTTCTGTTCAGTTTCGGCATTTTGCAATTAAGATTATTATTCATTGTCTTGATGTAATCAAAAAATTGACAACCTAACCGTTACCGGTTCCTTGATAAACAATGGCACTCACGATAGTGGAGGAGCATCTTTATGTATTTTATGAAAACCATGTAAATTTGGTGGTCAGAACTGTAAGCAGTTAAAAATACCACAGTACATGTCTAAAGGTAGGGACTCCCCTTAATCCTCCATCTGGAGAAAACGCAATTAATGTGTTATTGTGTACATAATTTTTTGCTACAATCGTTGTTGAAATCAGCTTTGCAGACGATTATCCACATCCTAACAACGCTGCCTACCTGTCGCAAAATTATTAGTTATAACCAAAAGTATTATTAGCAAATCTTTTGATGAGACCATGCGAGAGAAGTAGAAATGATAATACACAGAATCGAGCAAATATCACTAAACATCTCACACTGTGCCACTGGAAATCCACAAACATAAAACTTAACTTCCTAGAGGCACTAATAGTACACAGACAACAGGTTTTCCAACCCAGTGACACGCCGAATGAACAAATCAACAGTGAATAAAACTGACTACCGTCTACATTCAGCAATGACAGTCTTCCAATAGAGTATCCTCACAAGGATGGCTGGACGTAATTCTCTTCTCGGACGTAATTCTCTTCTCCCTTTCAGAAACATGAATACACCTTCCCCTCTACATTAAACGCTCCCCCTCCTTCAACTCTGTCGAACTCTCCCACCATGTTGCACCACCACCACCACCACCCCATACAACGTTCACTGACATTTCACCACTGTAGGCTTTTACATTTCACCCCATCGGTTATCATGAACTAATAATTTATTGATCAGGAACTCAAACGTATGACTTACATGTCTGCAGCTGAAAAACTAAAGGTGACGAAAAATTAGAGGTGTACAGTTCGCTAACAAGCATACGATGTTTGTCAAAGAAGAGATGACACACTTCAGAGTAATTGGATTTGATTCTATCTTATTTCTTGTATTTATGTATAAGAAAATGATTCTCATTAGCTTTTTAATGCTAAAGAGACGTCATCCCCCACTCTCAGACAAGTATTCCACCTTTTGTAGACAGTAAACATAATAAGATGATCGTATAGGAAAAATTAATTGGACATGTCTCGAAGATGTTCAAAGAGAATTTTTTTGTATCCCGTGATGAAACTGGTTCTGAAATTATCGCAACATAATTGTGCCATGAAGCTCAAATAAACTTATAGCTTTCATTAGCGTTTCACTCTTGAACGAGACTTCCAGCTTCCGGATTGCTATTTGCAAAACTTGTGGCACTTGGCAGATTCCTCCGGAAACGCGAACGCAGATGATAATATCCCACTCGACTGTCGATTAATTTAACTACACCTTTTTATTGGTATACTACAGCGAGTTTAAATCTCCGCGGCACTGAAATTCGTTGTTGCAACAGGGGATGCTAAATCACTCGTTGTTGCAACTCGCGGTTATTGTAGCTGTTATTGTATCGACCCTATTTCGCTGAATAGGTCGAAATCCAACTACGGTGAGCTCAAAATCTAGACTCACAGATTGAAATGTTTCATCTAAATAATATATGCCTTCAACATCTTAGAGTATTCGAAATGAAAGTCATCCTCATAATACTTCATTTGTTCGTTAATCTCGTCTGAGACGCTTTTCTTATAAAACTAACATTATCTTTACGTACCGAAATGTCAACCGAAGCAGGCGTAACGCTCAGAACCATAATGTAGTCTTTCAAAATAAAGTTGTAGCTCCGAAACACATTGGATCTGAAGAAAAAAGAAAATATTTTGACTGGTGTCAGCTTATTACTAGCAAAAATATTTCTAATGGTGGAAGCATGAACATCATGGCGTTAGCATGCATATGTTTGTTATCGAACTGGAGGTTTTGTGTTCACTGTTAAATGCTCATGATGTGGTATGATGTGTTTAACACCTGTGGAAGAAACAACCAATGAGAGGGAATAACACCTCTCATGTTACTCAAAGTAAAAATGGTTAACAATGTTTCGCTCGTAAAAAGTATCAACTCCTTAGGCTTCATCTGGTGGGACTCGTGTTACTGTTCGATAAGTGAATGATGTAAAGAAACGAGAGTGCAGGACATACACCAGTGGTCATCAAAATTTCACCGGCGCTAAGGCCACATGCAATAAACACCAAACCGGCTTGTAGTGTACTACATGCTTGGATATGGAAATGATTATTATTTCATCACAACCGCACAAAGTGCATTATAGTTACGTCATCTTAATTCTGTATGTAAGGCAAGGTTAAGCAGGTGATTTCTCACGCAGAAACAGCATTTGAATGTCGGTTGTTGTGTCTGGTGTAAGAAGGACAAAACGTATACCAGCACATGGTGGAATTCGACATTGCCAGTGAGATAGCCTATCGAGAGTGTGGTTCATTGTTCCACGTTGTGCTGAGAGCATGGGCCTGGATCCCACGATTATGGTGCTAATATCGAATCTAACGGAGCAGAAGGGCCATACTCAGCTCCATGAAGGATGTCAGTGACCCCATACAACAGAAGTGTTGGTTGCTTGGCTGTGCAGGATCGTAGAGTCACTTTACTTACTTTGAGTCAAACACGGGGTAAGTACTTTGTATGTAGCAGTACAAGTATCCCAACGGACAGGGCACCTACTTCTGAACCATCGAGGACAGTCAATATGAAGATTGTTGTCACAACGTCTCTTAACTGTTGATAACCAAAGATAAAACGATAACGATAAGACTGCACACATAAATGTCACCACGTCGTCTTTGCAGACGAGTCCTCACTCAACCACAGCATCATGATGGATGCAACCATGTGTTGATGTTCCATGGAGAGTGAATGTAGCAAGGCTGCATTCGACACCATCTGTAGGGCTCATCACTTGACGAAATGGTATGAGATGCCATCGATCGCACATGATCACCACGGGCAGTGGCCTGCCCTATCTTCTGGTACTCTGCGACATTATTTTTCAGCAAGGTAAAGCAAGAGCACATGTTACCCTTCTTGTCCTGACCGACCACAATACTTGCAGGTTTGACTGTTGCCTTGGCCATGTTCTCTAAATCTCTCACCCACTGATATACGTAGTCACAGGCTGCCAAAAGACTGGCAAGTCATCACTTACCAGCCAATACGATTGATGAATTTTGGGACAATGTTGAAGAAGCCATCTTCTGAGTTCAGTTCGAATCGATACCCAGCTAGTGTACCAATTTTGGCACTGTGACTGCTTTTGAGATGAATTCGTCCAGGTTGAGTGTGGAATTAGTGTGCCAGTGTTGGCACCACGAGTTCCTTAAGGAAGATGTTTGCCTAACTTGAGTGTAGGGTGAGTGTGCCGATGTTGGCAGTGTTAGTTCCTTGAGGAAAATTTTGACTAATTTGAGTGTGGAGAGAACGTGATTTATGTGGTCCCTGGAATGGGTGGCCGATGGGATGTGCAACAGGGATTACCTTGTTGATGGTTGGTCGGGATAGGTGCCAGCTGTTGGTGACTATGCTGCTCCATGTGGATTCAGGGCAGTTACAACGATAGCTGCCTTCCAAGAATCCCCGTAGCAGTCCATTTACTGTCTGAGTGTATAAGCAAGTATGGTCCCTGCCGAATTCATATATAAGCAGCACTTGAGGGTTGGCAGCCCAGCTAGACTTAGCAACAGAAAAGGAAAATTGCAGTGGTCTGGTTAAATTGCCTAATATGTTTAATAACTGTTCTTCGTTAATATTGTCTGTAATGTGTCTATAAATTGTTTAGTTCTGAAATGGGGACTGTATTGAGTGCTATCTTAGCTGGGTCAGGAAATGCTATCTGTTACCTGACAAAAGACTAACTGGTTGAACTATTTGTGTTTCGACTGCTAAGGAATTGTTCAACTTAAAAGAAAAACTGATATTTATGTTGTGGACTTTGCTGAGCCAACTAGTAGTAGATGCTGGATAACAACCAACTGGCAATCTTGTTACTGTCATTTCTTAAAATTAGAAGCATTTTTTCATTTAGACTTTCAGGTTTAAAATGTTTAAAGACTGTATTATCTAACAGTTGCTGTTTGTTTTAAATGTAAAACGTTTTAAGTTTGGCTGTTTTGCGGAGTTAGCAAGCGGAATGTGTCAGTTAACATACCAGTTGTCAATTCATTGACGCTATTTCTTAAAACTAAAAGAAAGCTTTCCTTGTGGTAGTCAGTTTTAAAAGGCTTTAACAGTTGCCGCATTTGTCTTTTTCAGACTACACCTATTTGTCATAATAAACTGGTGAAACTGTAGTTGTATGTTTTTCTACCTAATCATTCCACAGAACCATGGGAAAGCCATAAGCACCACCCTAGGTTAGAGACATTATTGCTGCCGGATACGGCTATTGTACCACATCTCCAAAATTCCCTTCCAGGGCCCGTCCAAAATTCCCTCACAAGACATCTTCAAAATTTCGTCATTTGCTGTTTGCTGTACTTCCTGGTCTTGCGATTTTAATGACCCACAGACTATTTAGAGGACGCCATATAAGGATACGGCAAAAAACGTGTTTTTATTTAACAAAAACGCATGGATGATAGTATCTGCTGTTGAGTTAAACCATTGTATCCACTGAGGAGAGCTGGTGAAGTCTAGATGCCGGCGGTGTCTCGGATCCAGGCTCTCAGGTAGCCGACATTGGTCTGGACGGAGATGCCGACTTCGCAGTAGGTGGGCCCCCACGAGACGATGCCCACCTGCGTACCGTTGTTGACCAGTGGCCCACCAGAGTCACCGACGCATACTCCTCGGGTGAACTCTCCAGAGCAGATCATGCGTTCCGTCACGGAATTCACAGCGACGAACACCTTGCGGCATGTCTCACGGTCCACCACGTTGATGTCCACCGCGTGCAGCGTATCGGCCGGGCCGTTGCCGCTGTGCTGGTAACCCCAGCCACTGACCGTCACAGGCAGCCCGCTCGGAGGGTCGTAGCCCTCAGCCGGGAGTCCCACTAGCTGCACATTGGGACCCAGCGTGAAGGATCCGTTCACCTGTAAATCGAAACAGTGTAAGCGACAATTAGCCATTATTTTGTACTATCCCATGACCTTACGCCGCTATAGGAATATAAAACTAACTTCTCGATCAGAACCACACGACACTGACCAGACACTGTCCCATCCACTGACAAATGGCATCACTTAGATGCAGTACGGAGAGTCTTAGGGTCAAAACAATCTCATCTTCCCAGACCTTAGACCCAATGTGAATTCAAATGGTTCAAATGGCTCTGAGCACTATGGGACTGACCAAAGGAAAGACACGCAAAATAAGAACAGCTTTTACTTGGTTACAGGGAGGACAATAATTTGGTAACTTCTACGGTTGCAACAGATCACATTTACAAAAGTGTTCGAATGCAAGTACTGCGTCGCTCAGTCATCCCTTCACGCGCAATCCCAACAGATGCTCGCGTGGCGGAGTATGTTATACGGTGACGCCACATGATCGACATTTCTCATCCATTTTAGAGGTATTTCACGACATTTGCGACTCCATGGGTCTTATATGAAATTATTTGTCTCAGCGTCATCTACGTCGCTTTGTGGTTTTTTAAACGTTAATAAGAATCTCCCTGTATGTGAAGTGTGTAAATACTGGCAAAGTCGCAGATAAAAAGCTCATGGGTCGATTTCAACCAAACTTTGTACACTTACTATTTACTCTCTAAAAAGAAATAGTGTGAGGGGTAAGAACCAGTAACCTCCTTTTGGGGTGGGGGTGATGACGTGGAGAGAGGAGAAGGAGGAGGGGACGGACAGACGAAGAGGGGGAAGGAGAGATGGACTCATGTAGGGCGAAGAAAGAGTTAGAGAGAGAGAGATGGTCAGGGAGAAATGGATACAGGAGGCTAAGAGTAGGAGGTGGAGAGAGAGAGAGAGAGAGAGAGAGAGAGAGGAGGCAGAGATGACCAGAAAAAGGAAGTGGCAGAAGATGACCGAAGCACAGGGTGGAAAATACGGTCAGAGTAAGAGAAGAGGTCAATATGGACAAGGAAAGGGGTAGACGAGATGGATTGGGCAAACAAAGACGCGAAGATGTACGGAAACATGGGGGAGGAGAAGATGGAGAAAGAGAGTGGGGAGGAGCTGATGGACAGAGAGAGGAGGAAGTGGACAGAGCGGTTGATGGAGGAGGTGAACAGAGAGAGAAAGAAAGAGAAGCTGGCTTTATATAACACTAGAATAAATACAATGACATGAAAAAATAATCGAAATACCGAGAAGGAGTGGCGCGACAAAAACGAAAGCTGGTAGGCATGTTTCTACATCCGAAAAATGATGTCTATTCAGATTTCGCGCCAGTCGCGTGAGAGTGGCTATAGTACGTTCTAGGCGCTGCAGTCTGGAGCCGCGCGACCGCTTCGATCGCAGGTTCGAATCCTGCCGCGGGCGTGGATGTGTGTGATGTCCTTAGGTGAGTTAGGTTTAAGTAGTTCTAAGTTCTAGGGGACTGATGACCTCAGAAGTTAAGTCCAATAGTGCTCAGAGCCATTTGAACAATTTTTAGTAGCTACACTATGAGGATGCAAATCATGTTTTATGTAAGTACTCGGTGCAATGGTTACCTTCGAGATACAATGTGGTGAGTTACTGGTGATCAAATATACTTTTCGGGCGACAAAGACGCCATTATCAAGATCCCACTGAGTTTGAATGAGTTCGTGTAATAGGAGTATGAGAAGCTGGATGTTCCTTCTGCCATATCGCAGAAAGGCGTGGCAGGAATGTTGCCGCTATACATGATCACTGGCAACTACGATAGCGAGAATGTAAGCTCACAAGAAGATCGGACTCCGGATGACCACGTGGCACTACCGAGAGGGAAGACCATCGTGTCCGGCGTGTGGCTCTGGCCCATTGTACTGCATCTGCAGCATCAATCTGAGCAGTATCTCGCACCACAGTGACAATATTGTCACGTAGAGAAAGGTGTAAGTAGATGAAAGACGAACACTAACTTCAGTTAAGGAAGGTTTATTCAGCACTTGCACATACAGAAGCGCGGAGCGAATTGCCTCCGGCCAGAACACAAAAAAAATGGCTCTGAGCACGATGGGACTCAACTGCTGTGGTCATAAGTCCCCTAGAACTTAGAACTACTTAAACCTAACTAACCTAAGGACATCACACACATCCATGCCCGAGGCAGGATTCGAACCTGCGACCGTAGCGGTCATGCGGTTCCAGACTGAAGCGCCTTTAACCGCGCGGCCACTCCGGCCGGCTTGCCAGAACACATACGGTATATATACACCTACACAACATTCCAGTACAATGATTCTTGTATTTTGTCGATACTTTTAGAGTATACTCGAACCGAACGCAGAAATTAAAATTTTTCACTTCGGGTGAGGTTTTAACACACGACCCTCCATGCAACAAATAACATAGCCACTACACTATTTTTTATCTCATTTTCTGTTCTATCTTGTTCGTTGAATTTGTCCGTTGCGGACGTCCGATGTCACCCATTCAGGTTGATCGTTGATCCCGTCAATCAGTTGCTTTTTCTAAAAAAAATTTTATTGCAGAGGGTAGCTAAACCCTCTGACGGAACACACTGAGCTACCGTGGCGGCACACCACGGCGACTGTGCTACGCAGCTTCTTCTGCAACATTGCTGCCTCAAGAGAACAGCGTCTCGGTGTTACATCCTCCTAGTCCGGGAACGAGTCATCGGTCCTGCATACTCTGACTCCCAATGGTTGATGTTCGCCTGGGAGGCAGTCTTATGATTTCCCTTCCCGCTTTCCGCTTGTTGCCTGCCGGTGGAGCTTCGAATTTATCCTGGGTTCCGGGATCCTTACAGGGCTTCATTCGAAGGACATGGACCGTATCTCTGATCTTTCGGCGTCTTGTGTCGGGGTCGAAATCTTCAACTTCATAAGTAACATCAGACAACTGTCCTACAACCTTATAAGGTCTAGAGAAGCACCTGAGGAGTTTCTCAGAGGGACCAGTCTTCCGAACATGAGTAAAGATCCAGACGAGGTCACCAGGCTGGTAGACGACAGGGCGGTGGCTCGCGTCATATCTTCGGCGATCGATTTCTTGAGTCTGCAGCGTGCGGAGTCGAGCTAACTGCCGAGCTTCCTCAGCTCTGGTTAACACCTGACCGATGTAGTTGTCGTTCACGTCATCAGGATGTAACGGAAACACAGGGTCCATCGTCGTGGCCGTCGCCTCACGCCCATGCATCAGGAAAAATTGCGTAAATCCTGTGCTATCTTGTTTGGTGGTGTTGTAGGAAAACGTCACGAAAGGTAGCACCTCATCCCAGTTGCTCTGCTCAACATTGACGATCATTGATAACATGTCGGCCAAGGTCTTATTACGGCGTTCAGTAAGCCCGTTAGTTTGCGGATGGTAGGCAGTCGTCATGTGTTGAGTAATGTTGCACCGACAGTTTATCTCTGTCACAAGATTCGATTGAAAACTTTCCCTCGATCCGTAATTAACGAGTTTGTTGCACCGTGTTTTAATGCAATGTCTTATACGATGAATTTGGCTACCTCGAATGCTTCGGCTGTTTTCACGGCTTTTATAATGGCATATCGCATCAGATAATAAGGACAAACAATAATCCATCTATTGCCACTAGCAGACGTTGGCAATCGTCCGAGGAGGTCAATCCCAACACTCTGGAAAGGCGTTTCGGCTGGTGGAATTGGTATGAGTTGGCCAGGTGGTTTCTGAGGTACTGCCTTCCTCCTCTGGCACTCTCGACAATGCGACACATAGTGCCGGACACTCCTAAATAAACCTGGCCAGAAAAATCTCTTCCGGATCCTATCATATGTCTTAATAAATCCTAAATGTCCGTCCTCAGGTGTGTAATGGAATTTCTGTAAAACATCTAAGCGCATGTGTTTAGGAAGCACTGGTAGCCACCTCTTTCCAAACGGATCAAAGTTTTTCTTGTAAAGTAATCCATCAACTACCTTAAATTGTCCTTTCACATCCTGATAGGAGCCACTGTGTCGTCGATATGTGCAGCATCACAAGTTCCAATACCCAGCGCCTCCACCAGAATAATGTCACATAGAAAAAAGTGTAAGTAGACGAATGACGAGCACTAACTTCACTTAACGAATGTTTATTCAGCACTTGCACATACAAGAGCGCGGAGCGAACTGCCTCCGGCTAGAACACATATGGTCTATATACACCTACAGAACATTCCAGTACAATGATTCTTGTCAGATGTGGATACTTCTACAGTGTATGCGAACCGCACATGGAAATTAGAGTTTCTCAGTTCAGGTGAGTTTTGAACCCACAGACCTCCAAGCAACAGTCTAGAATCATTGCCACTACACTAAGCGACTGAGACAATGTACTGTTATAAATCGGTTACTTCATGCACAGATCCGAGCCGTTATCCCTGCAGCGTGCATTCCACCGGTCCCACACCACCGCCATTTGCAGTATCAGTGGTGAGAAGCGAAAGTTCGTTGGAGGGCATGCTAGAGGTTCTTCCTCGGTGACGGTGATGACCGAGTGTTGGTTAGAAGGAGACCAGCTGAGGGCCAGCTACCAAGTTGTCTGCGTGCTAGATACACTGGAGTTATGGTCTGGGATGCTATTTCATTTGATGGCAGGAGCAATCTCGTGGCTATCCTATGCACCCTGACTGCAAATTTGTACGTCAGTCTTGTGATTCGAACTGCTGAGCTTCCATTGCAGGAGGTATTTTCCAAAAAGATGACTCTCGCGCACATACAGCTGTTGTGACCCACCACGCTCTACAGGGTGTCGAAATGTTCCCTTATCCTGTTCGACCAGA
Source organism: Schistocerca americana (assembly GCF_021461395.2). Taxonomy (NCBI): domain Eukaryota; kingdom Metazoa; phylum Arthropoda; class Insecta; order Orthoptera; family Acrididae; genus Schistocerca; species Schistocerca americana. The sequence goes on from NC_060123.1 coordinate 572,094,513, forward strand.
AGATCTGTCACCATCGAGCACATATGGGACATCTTCAGACGACAACTCCGGCGTCATCCACCAACAGTATTAATCGTCCTTGTATCGACCGATGACTGATGACCGCGCAGTTGAGCGCCCCACAAATCAGACAACATCATCATCATCATCATCGACCGACCAAGTGCAACAGGCATGGAACTCCATCCCACACACTAACATCTGGCACCTGTACAACACAATATATCCACTTCTGCATGTTTGCGTTGAATATTCAGGCGGTTACACCACCTATTAATGTACAAGCATTTCACATTTGCAGTAGCTTACAGCGAGCTTGCTGTAACCTGTGATCTTACAATGTTAATTACTTAAATATGTTACCTAGACAGATTTATGATCGAAATTTCATCACTCTACATTAATTATTTCTTGGTGTTGCGACTATTTTTCCTACAGTGTACATGTAAAACGTGCGTACACGGGCAAACCCGCAGGTAAAAAGCCCATCCCAAACTCATGGATCAATTTCAACCAAACTTTGTACACCTATTATTTTACTATCAGGAAAGAAGTAATGTGTGGCTAGGAACCAGCACCCTCCTATTGGGGTGGGGGTGATAATGTGGGGAGAGAAAAAGAAGAAGGAGATGGACAGACAGAGAGGGGGAAGGAGAAGACAGTCGGAGGAAGGGGTGGACAGAGAAATGGGCACAGAAAGAGGAGGAGATGAAGAGAGAAATTGGGAGGCGGATATGGACAGAGAACAGAAGGGTAGAAGTTGGATGGAGACAGGGTTTAGAAGAGATGGACAGACAAAGGGAAGAGTGGAGACAGGCAGGGAGAGGGGGAGAAGAGATAGAGAAAGGAGAAGCGAAAATGGACAGAGAGACGAAGGAGGAGGAGGTGGACAGGGAGAGAAAGGGAGGAGCAGATGGATTGAGGGAGGAATAGGAGAGGATGGACAGAGAGTGATGGAGGAGGTGGCCAGAGAGAGGGGATAGGAGGAGATAGACAGAGAGAGGGGGAGAGGAGATAGAGAAAGGAAGAAGCGAAGATGGACAGAGAGACGAAGGAGGAGGAGGTGGACAGGGAGAGGGAGGAGCAGATGGATTGAGGGAGGAATAGGAGGGGATGGATAGAGAGTGATGGAGGAGGTGGCCACAAAGAGAGGGGATAGGAGGAGATAGACAGAGAGAGGGGGAGAGGAGATAGTCAGAGAAAGGAAGAAGCGAAGATGGACACAGAGACGAAGGAAGAGGAGGAGGACAGAGAGAGAAGGAGGAGCAGATGGACTAAGGGAGGAATAGAAGGGGTGGACGGAGAGTGGGCGATGGATGAGGTGACCAGAGAGAGGGGATAGGAGGAGATGGGCAGTGAGAGGGGGAGGACGAGATGGGCAGAGAGGGGGAAAAGAGCAGCTGGACTGCTGGTGCAGCGCTGGGTACTCAGGTAGTAATAAAGTAAACTTCACTAACCTGTACGACTGCGATGTCGTAGTCGGCGGTGCGGCTAACGTACTGCTGGTGCAGGAAGACGGCTGCTGCCTCTATCACTGTGCCGCCGCTGCCACGGACGGAGGAGCCCGCTCGCAGCGCCATGTAGACTAGTCTGATGTCCTCGACGCAGTGGCCGGCGGTCAGCGCCCAGGAGGGGCCGATGAGCGATGCACCACACGACTGGTCGCCGCTGAGCTCGAAGGCCAGCTGTCAGGGGTGGTCGGCGATGCTGGGCTCGTGGCCGCCGACGATGCGGTCGTGGGCGCCGGTCCAATGCCAGACCGCGGACGGCCACGCCGCAGCCGCCGACAGCAGCAGCAGCCACAGACAAGGGCACCTGGTCACTGTGGCGGGGTGCGACATCCTGGGCTGTGCTGCATGCCTCCTGTCCCGGCCCTCTTTATACTCCTGCCGGCCGAGAAAATGATGACACCACTCCCAGCCTTATCTCCGTCCGATATAGATCATAAGTGGCACTGCACTGATATCACACAGATTATCGTATTTTTTACATCTCTCTTGTCTGACCATTTCGCAAGGCAGTAAAACATGATTGTCTAAAGCACATTGTGGCAGAGGAGAATTTTATTTACCTTAAGTCACACAAACGTCATGGAACAACGGTATGTACACTACTGGCCATTAAAATTGCTACACCACGAAGATGACGTGCTACAGAAGACAAATTTAACCGACAGGAAGAAGATGCTGTCATAAGCAAATGATTAGCTTTTCAGACAAGGCTGGCACCGGTGGTGACACCTACAACGTGCTGACATGATGAAAGTTTCCAACCGATTTCTCATACTCAAACAGCAGTTGACCGGCATTGCCTGGTGAAACGTTGTTGTGATGCCTCATGTAAGGAGGAGCAATGCGTACCATCATGTTTCCGACTTTCTTAAAGGTCGGATTGTAGCCTATCGCGATTGCGATTTATCGTATCGCGACATTGCTGCTCGCGTTGGTCGAGATCCAATGACTGTTAGCAGAATATGGAATCGGTGGGTTCAGGAGGGTAATATGGGACGCAGTGCTGGATCCCAACGGTCTCGTATCACTAGCAGTCGAGATGACAGGCATCTTATCCGCATGGCTGTAGTGGATCGTTGAGCCACGTTTCCATCCCTGAGTCAACAGATGGGGACGTTAGCAAGACAACAACCATCTGCACGAACAGTTCGACGACGTTCACAGCAGCATGGACTGTCAGCTCGGAGACCATGGCTGCGGTTAGCCTTGACGATGCATCACAGACCGGAGCGCCTGCGATGGTGTACTCAACAACGGACCTGGGTGCACGAATGGCAAAACTCGTTTTTCGGATGGATCCAGGTTCTGTTTACAGCATCACGATGGTCGCATACGTGTTTGCCGACATCGCGGTGAACGCACATTGGAAGCGTGTATGCGTCATCGCCATACTGGCGTATCACCCGGCGTGATAGTATGCGGTGCCATTGGTTACACGTCTCGGTCGCCTCTTGTTTTCATTGACGGCACTTTGAACAGTGGACATTACATTTCAGATATGTTACGACCCGTGGCTCTACCCTTCATTCGATTCCCGCGAAACCCTGCATTTCAGCAGGATAATGTACGACCGCATGTTGCAGGTCCTGTGCGGGCCTTTCTGGATACAGAAAGTGTTCGACTGCTGCCCTGGCCAGCACATTCTCCAGATCTCTCACCAACTGAAAACTTCTGGTGAATGGTGGCCGAGCAACTGGCTTGTCACAGTACGCCAGCCACTACTCTGAATGAATTGTGGTATCGTGTTGAAGCTGCATGGGCAGCTGTACCTGTACACGTCATCCAAGCTCTGTTTGACTCAATGCTCAGGCGTATCAAGGCCGTTGTTACGGCCGGAGGTGGTTGTTCTGACTACTAATTTCTCAGGATCTATGCACCCAAATTGAGTGAAAATGTAATCTTGTGTCAGTTCTAGTATAATATATTTGTCCAATGAATACCCGTTTATCATCTGCATTTCTTCTTGGTGTAGCAATTTTAATGGCCAGTAGTGTACATATACCAATAAAGGTCGCGTACACACCGTATAAAAGGACAGTGAACTGGCGGAGCGGTCGTTTGTGCTCAGTTGATTCACGTGAAAAGGTTCCCGACGTGATTACTGCAGTACGACAGAAATTAACAGACTCTGAACGCGAAATGATAATTGCAGCTAGAGGCGTGGGACATTCCATTTCGGAAGTCAAATTCAATATTCCGATATACAAGCTACCAAGAGAGCGCCAAGAATACGAAATTTCAGACATAACCTCTCACCACAGACAACGTTGTGCCCGATGGCCTTCACTTCACGAATGAGAGCAACCTAGAGTTGTTTGTGTTAACAGATAAGCGACGCTGCATGAAATAACCGCAGAAATCAATGTGGGACGTATGGTGAACGTATCCGCAAGAACAGTGCGGCGAAATTGGGCGTTAATGGGCCATGGCAGCAGACGACCGACGCGAGTGCCTTTGATAACAGCACATCGCCTGCAGCGCCTTTTCTGGGCTCGTAACCTTATCGGTTGGATTCTAGACGACTGAAAAACCGTGGCGTAGTGAGATGAGTCCCGATTTCAGTTGGTAGGAGCTGATGGCAGGGTTGAAGTGTGGCGCATAACCCACCAAGCCGTAGACCCAAGTTCTCAAAAAGGCATTTTGCAATCGGGTGATGGCTCCATAATGATTTGCGCTGTGTTAAATGGAATGGACTTGGTCCTCAGTTATATTTGGCTCCTTGGAGACCATTTGTAGGCATTCATAGACTTTAAGTTCCCAAACAACGAGGGGATTTTTGTGGATGGGAATGATCCATGTCACGAGTCCACAACTGTTGGTGAATGATTAGAAGAACATTCTGGGCAATTCGAAAGAATGATCTGCCACCACCCCGATAGCACGACATGAATCTCATTGAACATTTATGGGACATAATCGTGAGGTTAGTTAGTGCGCAAAATCCTACACAGGTAACATCTTCGCAATTACGGGATGGCCATAGGGGCAGCATGGCTCAGTATTTCTTCCGGGGCTTCCAACGGCTTGTTGAGTCCATGCCACGCCGAGTTGCTGCACCAGGAGGGGCAAAGAGAGATCTGATACGATATTATGACTGTTGTAACCTCAGCATAAGATCTTTTGTATGATCATCTTCCTGAATAGCTCTTATATTAAATTCCTCCTTCTTCTATTCATTTAAGCCCACTGAGGACCATGAGGCTTCTTTTTCTCCTTCTTCTTAGCCAAGAAAGCTTTTATTTTCAGCCTGTGGGCAAGCTTTCTCTCTTCCGTCCCTTTCTGCTGGCAAGGGACACTGGAAATACCCTTTGTACATTGATGTGCCGCAATTTGGTCCGTTTCTGTATTGTTTCTAACGGAATTTCATGTTATTCGAGGGCTGATTTCAAGCGCCAAAGAAGCTGGTATAGGCACGCGTATTCAAATACAGAGATTTGTAAACAGGCAGGATATGAGGCTGCAGTCGGCAACACCTATATAGGGTGTTACAAAAAGGTACGGCAAAACTTCCAGGAAACATTCCTCACACACAAAGAAAGAAAATATGTTATGTAGACATGTGTCCGGAAACACTTACTTTCCATGTTAGAGCTCATTTTGTTACTTCTCTTCAAATCACATTAATAATGGAATGGAAACACACAGCAACAGAATGTCAAAGCGTGACTTCAAACACTTTGTTACAGGAAATGTTCAAAATGTCCTCTGTTAGCGAGGATACATGCATCCACCCTCCGTCGCATGGAATCCCTGATGCGCTGATACAGCCCTGGAGAATTGCATTTTGTATCACAGCCGTCCACAATACGAGCACGAAGACACTCTAGATTTGGTACTGGGGTTGGGTAGACAAGAACTTTCAAATGCGCCCATAAATGAAAGTCAAGAAGGTTGAGGTCAGGAGAGCGTGGAGGCCATGGAATTGGTCCGCTTCTTCCAATCCGTCGGTCACCGAATCTGTTGTTGAGAAGCGTACGAACACTTCGACTGAAATGTGCGGGAGCTCCACCGTGCATGAACCACATGCTGTGTCGTACTTGTAAAGGCACATGTTCTGGCAGCACAGGTAGAGTATCCTGTATGAAATCATGATAACGTGCTCCATTGAGCGTAGGTGGGAGAACATGGGGCCCAATCGAGACATCACCAACAATGCCTGCCCAAACGTTCACAGAAAATCTGTGTTGATGACGTGATTGCACAATTGCGTGCGGATTCTCGTCATCCCACGCATGTTGATTGTGAAAAGTTACAATTTGATCACGTTGGAATGGTGCCTCATCGGTAAAGAGAACATTTGCACTGAAATGAGGATTGACACATTGTTGGATGAACCATTCGCAGAAGTGTACCCGTGGAGGCCAGTCACTTGCTGATGGTGCCTGCACACGCTGCACATGGTACGGAAACAACTGGTTCTCCCGTAGCACTATCCATACAGTGACGTGGTCAACGTCACCTTGTACAGCAGCAACTTCTCTGACGCTGACATTAGGGTTATCGTCAACTGCACGAAGAATTGTCTCGTCCATTGCAGGTGTCCTCGTCGTTCTAGGTCTTCCCCAGTCACGAGTCATAGGCTGGAATGTTCCGTGCTCCTAAGACGCCGATCAATTGCTTCGAAAGTCTTCCTGTCGGGACACCTTCGTTCTGGAAATCTGTCTCGATACAAACGTACCGCGCCACGGCTATTGCCCAGTGCTAATCCATACATCAAATGGGTATGTGCCAAGTCCGCATTTGTAAACATTGCACTGATTGCAAAACCACGTTCGTGATGAACGCTAACCTGTTGATGCTACGTACTGATGTGCTTGATGCTAGTACTGTAGAGCAATGAGTCGCATGTCAACACAAGCACCGAAGTCAACATTACCTTCCTTCAATTGGGCCAACTGGCGGTGAATCGAGGAAGTACAGTACATACTGATGAAACTAAAATGAGCTCTAACTTGGAAATTAAGCGTTTCCGGACACATGTCCACATAACAGCTTTTCTTTATTTGTGTGTGAGGAATGTTTCCTGAATGTTTGCCCGTACCTTTTTGTAACTCCCTGTATAATACAAGTGCCTGACGCAGTTGTTAGATCGGTTACTGCTGCTACAATGCCAGACTGTCAAGATTTAAGTGTTACAGTCGACGCAAAGCTAGGTAGCTATGAAGTGGGCATTTTCCCGTACGACCATTTCACAAGTGTACCGTAAATATCAGGAATCCGGTGGAGCATCAGATCTCCTAGATCGCTGAGGCCGGAACATGATCCTGCAAGAAGCGATCAACGACGACTGAAGAGAATCGTTTAGCGTGACAGAAGTGCAAGGCCCTCCACAAATTGCTGCAGATTTTAATTCTGGACTATCAGCAAGTCAGCCTGCGAACCATTCAACGAAATATTATCGACATGGGCTTTCGGACAGAAGGCCCACTCTGTATCCTGGATGACAGCATGACGCAAAGCATTACGCCTCGCCTGGGCCCGTCAACACCAATATTGGACTATTGATGATTGGAAATGTGTTGCATGCTAGGACAAGTCTCGTTTCAAATTGTATCGAGCGGATGGACGTGTACGAGTATGTAGACAGCCTCATGAACCCATGAATCCTGCATATCACCAGGGGACTGTTCAAGCTGGTGGAGGCTCTGTAATGGTGTGGGGCGTGTGCACTTGGAGTGATATAGGACCCCTCACACGTCTAGATACGACTCTGACAGGTGAACACATACGTAAGCATCACATCTGATCAGCTGCATCCTTTCATGTCCATGGTAATTTCGACGGATTTGGTCAATTCCAGCAGGACAATGCGACACACCACACGCCCAAAATTGCTACAGAGTGGGTCCAGGACCACTCTTCTGAGTTTTAACGCTTCCACTGGCCACCAAACTCCTCAGAAATGAACATTATTAAGCTTATATGGGATTCCTTGCAGCGTGCTGTTCAGTAGAGACCCCCACCCCCTCGTACTCTTACGGATTTATGGAGAGCCCTGCAGGATTCATGGTGTCAATTTCCTCCAGCACTACGTCAGACATTACTCGCCTCCATGCTACGTCCTATTGCGGCACTTCTATGTGCTAGGGTGGGGGGTGGGGCTACACAATGTTAGGCACGTGTACCAGGTTCTTTGGCTCTTCAGTGTATAAACATAACACACTGTCATGCCTAACAGGGTTTAGAAAAACAGGTCACTTTCAATACAGCTTCCAGTCTTCTCGGAATGGATTGATACAGATCCTGTATCGTTTTCGGGGAAATTTTATGTATTATATTCTAGCAAACATTTGCAATATCAAGTATTGTGAAAGTGAATACCGATCACGCAAGCTTCTCTCCTAAGTAGACCACAAAGCTTCAATTACACTGCAATCTGGTGACTGTGATGCTCGGGGGAGATACGACAATTCATCCTCGTACTCATAAAACGAGTCCTGAACGACACGAACTGTGCGGCCAGAATTACCATTGAGGAACAAAAAATTTACCATGTGAAACGAATCAGGTTGTAGAGAGCCTGATGCTTCATTCTCATTTTTACTCAGCACACTTAATACATCGATAAGATAGGTCTAATTAACCAATAAATTCTGATATGTAAGCAAAAGAACAGTAATATCGATGAGAGGGTGTGATGATTGTAGATTTACTTTAATTTCATTTAGTTGTATAGTGGGTGGTGAATTTATTCTGATGGTTATCAGAGCGTGAAAACATGGCCCTTGCAATTTATGCTGTCTTTACCTACCTTCAGCAGGCTGGTTGGAGCACCAAACACCTGTGAGCGACCGCCCACTGTCGCATTCACTGCGGCGGAGGGTGGCTTACGTCCTTCAGAGAGATTTCTCTCAAAGACAGACCACCCATGCATATGGTGTATTCCGTGCGACAACATCTCAGTATTGTGCAGTAACTGTGGGGCTTCTCCACAAGCGAGTTCTTTGTCTAGTGCCGACGGGACGCTGACCCCTTGAGCATAAGAACTGAGAAGGCAAATTTGAGGAAAGTTTTTGGCGGGACTCCATTTGGTAGGCCGGAACTCGGAATCTTTTGGAACGGCGATGTGGCTTAGGGAATTACTGGCAGGTTGCTGGAAAGAGGAGTCCGGACAAATCAGCGTCGGGAATCTTTCAAAAGAATCCACGCCGAACCTTCCAGAAGAAAACTGTTAGGAGGTTTCGGATTGGTGAAATAAAGTACACGGTCTCACATTGGTCATAATGATAGTTTTGGAGGGCTCACATCGAAAAGGATCAGTAGACTAAAGTATCAGAGGCTTCCTTGCTGAGATCCCTGCTTCGCCGGGAGCCGTAGGAGACGGACTTGGTCGTTAAGAGGTCTGGGAACTGCCTTTTTCACCGCTAGAGGAGAAGACAGTTCAGGAGTAGGCGGGCTGTGCCACGGTAGCGCCCGAGTCTACCTGCCATCTCACCGCTCCTCGTCTTCCCTAGATGGTGCGAGAGTCGCAGCCAAGGTGTACATAATTCGTAGAGGGTGATAGGAACGAGGATTCAGATTGATCAACCACTCACTGTTTGGTGCCCTTTGGGCCATGAGTTTCCTCTTTGGGCTTCTATTTCTCTTTACTCACTAACCTTCCGCTGCAATCATCACCAACACTTCAATTTCGAGATTGAGAAAGTTAGAACGATTTCTTATTCGTTAGGTCTATTTTACGAGAACTTTTCCAGTCCTTTCTATCTGAAAATCAGCAATTATTACACACTCATACATGTATACGCACTCATTCTATCATGATGAGTATTTGACCCTTGTTTGTTCTGAGCAATCATTGAGGTCATGACAATAAATGTTCATAAGGTGCAACTCTAGTTTCATTACAGTAGCTGATTGTTTCCGTCACTACTTAGTAATCATTAATGTTTAATCAGGACACGCAACTACAGTTCGTGTGTTAGTGCCAACCCTTTCCTTGTGTTTCCGTGTACACATTTTCCTTTGTATACACCTGGACCGTAGTGGGGGCTGGCACCTTGAGATGCGACACTCTCTGCAAAACAGTGACAAAACAGATCAGCTACAGCCTTAGCCCAATGGCACCTTGCACAAGGTGTGAATGTGATCAGCCAAAATGGTCACGTAATCCTTGGCAGTAACATGAAAGTTGGCAGCTCAACAAATCACGAAAAACACTCATATCACATATGCACTCTCAAAGGAACTATTATTGTAAGTCATCACTCCCCGATATTTCAACATATGCCATGCATGATAATCAACCAAATATTTCGTAAGCTCTGTGAATTCACTGACATTGTCGTTGCTGAATTTGAGTGTTAGACGCGTCAAATTATATCTATCTTGTTACCAGGTCCACTACATCTTACCAGAGGTGTTATCTCTGATGCACACGCAATTATTCTACAGTATTGTGCAAAGTGATTTAAAGATCTGTCAAGCCGACTCACCTTGAGAATAGCTGATAGGTTGTCAGGTGACATATCGGAACAAGAACAGATAACATCCCAGATACACGCCAGAAGGATAATGGAATAATTGTTTGAAATTGCTTATTGGCGTTTAGATGACCTATTTAACTTTAATTATCGTTTTTGCTAATAAAGACGTCAAGGCAATGAAAGAGAAACTGAATAATGAATATATTATATGAAGCTGCGAAACGTGTCAGGTGGTCAGCCTTGACTCATTTCTTATTCGTTTGTCGTTTATACCTTTCTGTTATTCGCTTTGTAATAACTCATCAGTCTCTTTCTTGTTTTATCTTAAATGGCTCTGAGCACTATGGGACTTAACATCTGAGGTCATCAGTCCCCTAGAACTTAGAACTACTTAAACCTAACTAACCTAAGGACATCACATACATCCATGCCCGAAGGGTCTTGCACTGGGCAGCAGCTTAAGCAGAAATATTCATTACGGTAGTAGTAATAGTAGTAGTAGTAGCATTATTCATCTGTAGTTCTCTTTTTACAAGGATATATGACATGTCAAAGTATTTGCAAGTTCAGATCAATGTAAAACCAGCTAATTCGTATACACATATATTTACAGACTTTTAGTTAGACACTATCATTAGATTTACTCCTGGTATACAATACCTTTTTTACAGATAACTTATTAAATAATGTAATGCCACACTGTTCACTCATATCTCACTATTAGTCACTGCACACACTATACACACATTGTTTCATAACACTTCGCCCACTACACACACACACACACACACACACACACACACACACACACACACACACTGGTGATCTCTGGGCCATTTTCTGTACCACAACTTCCCATTTTCTATCCTGAAAAACTGAGTCAGCATCCCTCCATAATGAGTGAGATATTGAGCTCACAAAGAGGAAGAGGTGTTAGTATCGTGATATGCATAGTTTGGGGGTAAGTATTTCCTGAAAGGAAAAAAGAAGCAAAAACACATAAAGTAAAGGTGTTATGTGGAATGTTGGATATTTTATAATCATTATTGTTATTATTTATTTGTACAACATTTTTTGTCAAACCCCTACTCTGTTTTATCTAAGTAATCCTTCAATGTATAAGATGTATTACACAACTGATCTGAAGAACAAGTTTCTTGAGAAATACGATAACTTACAGCAGAATATCATTTATTACAAACGATACCTACATGATAAAATTCTCCACTTTAAAGGCACTAATTAAGAGATGGATAACTTTGCACAGACAGTAAGTTTCAAGCACCCTAAAATCAACTTCACTCCAGCATTAGAGCATGACAATTGCATTAACCACATTAATATAGTTGTAAACAGAAAACAACATGAAGCTTCATGTGCTAAAATGCGATGGGCCCGTAAGTTACCACATACAGAAATGCTCATTACCAGTAAAAATGTGCCTCTTTTGGAAGTGATAGATGTAAGCTATGTGAACTTGCGTTTCTTCTGTTTGAGAAAATCAAACCTCGTAAATGTTTGGCGACACCTCAGGCTCCCTTCATTTGCGTGCGCTACGAACTGTTTAGGTAACTTCAGTCCTAAACACACCTACGGTAAAAAAATCGCAACACCAAAAAATAATTAACGTAGAGTAACGAAGTTATGGGAATACATTTATCTACGTAACACATTTACGTGGTTAACACTGCAAGAGCACAGGTTAAAGTAGGCGCGAGATAATTCGATGCAAATGTGAAATGCTGGTGCTGTAATAACGAGTGTAACCGCCAGATTGTTGAATGTAAGCATGCAGACGTGGATGCATTGTGTTGTACAGGTGCCGGATGTCAGCTAGCGGGACAGATTTTCATGCCTGTGGCATTTGGTCCGTTATACATTGGCTGTTAATATTGTTTGTGGGTGACGCTGGAGCTGTCGTTAGATGATGTTCCATATATATACCCGATTGGAAAAGATCTGGTTACCGATTAGGCCAAGGAAAAATTTCGACACTATGCAGAGCATGTTGCGCTACAACTGCGGTATGTGGGAGGCCACTATCCTGTTGGAAATCACCCTCTCGAATGCTTTTCATGAATGGCAGCACAACAGATCGAACCACCAGATTGACATATACTCAGTAAGGATTCGTGGGATAACCACAAGAGTGCTCGTGCTGTCATACGAAATCACACCCCAAACCATAATTCCATGTGTAGGTATACTGTGTCCAGCATGCAGATAAACTGGTTGCAGATCCTCGACTGATCTCCTTCTAACCACCACACGGCAATCTCTGGCACCGAGGTAGAACGAGTTTTCACCATAAAGCACAACTGCCCTCCAAAATGTCCTCCAATGAGCTCTCGCTTGACACCACAGAAGCCCCAAATGGCTGTGGTTTGGGTTCAGTGGATGGGCGCTGCAGGATGACTGGCTCGGAGCTGTCCTTGAAGTAAGCCATTTGTAATAGTTCGTTGTGTCAATGTGATGCCATGTGCTCTTCAAACTGTTGCTGCAGATGCAGTACGATGCGCCAGAGCCATACGCAGAACACTGTGGTCTTCCCTCTCGGTAGTGCTACATGACAGTCCGGAGTCCAGTCTTCTTGTGAGCGTACATCCTCATTACCTCCGCTGCCAGCAGTCATGTAATGTGACGACGTTTCTGCATCATCTTTCTGGAATATCGCAAAAGGAACGTCCAGCTCCTCGTTACCCTGTTATAAGACCTCATTCAAACTTAGTAATGTGTTGCTAATGGTTTTCTTTGTCTTCATAAAGGCATTTTTGAGTAAAACATCAACTCACCATGTCCAGTCTCAAAGGCAACTACTGCTCTACCGTTATAGTGTGTATTTAAAACAAACCTGGTTTACATCTTCACAATGGCGCTACTAGAGCCGCGTCTGACGCGAAATTTGAAGAGACATCATCTTCCAGATGTACATTCCTTGTTGGTGTTGCGATTTTTTTTTTTCTGCCAGTGTAACTTGGAGACGGTGCAACGTATACCATTTGTTTCTAACAGTATTATTTCCCAGCAAAAATTCTACAACACACTTGCAAGCCTTTCAGGCTGTTTCTGACCACCCTGTAGATTAGTTGAGCACATTTGAAACCATATTTACTATTAGCCGGCAGGTGTGGCTGAGCGGTTCTAGGCACTTCAGTCTGGAACCGTGCGACCGCTACGGTCGCAGGCTCGAATCCTGCCGCGGGCATCGATGTTGTGATTTTCTTAGGATAGTTAGGCTTAAGTATTTCTGAGTTCTAGGGGACTGATGACCTCAGATGTTAAGTCTCATAGTGCTGAGAGCCATTTGAACCATTTTGAGATTTGACAGTTTACAAATTAATACACTAAAGCACATGCTAGCAAAGTTTGGAAAAGCAACTTTAAGCTCTAATTCCTTTCTTAAATTATGGTGCAACAGAGTGAAGTGTCTATTCGAAACCAGTGGTCCTCTTGAATTAACAGTCGACTCTTTAACACTGAATCATAACTGCAGGCAGTATTCAATACTGCCAGTGACTGCTCAGTTAATAACGTCTTCTCTTGCTTCCCTTTGGCCGGCCGCTGTGGCCGAGGGGCTCTAGGCGCTTCAGTCTGGAACCGCGCGGCCGCTACGGTCGCAGGTTCGAATCCTGCCTCGGGCATGGATGTGTGTGATGTCCTTAGGATAGTTAGGCTTAAGTAGTTCTGAGTTCTAGGGGACTGATGACCACAGATGTTAAGTCCCATAGTACTCAGAGCCATTTACCATTATCAGAAGCAGGAGGGGTACAGGAAGATGAGAAGATTGAAGGGAGAGTGAAGTAGCTGTTATGAAAAGACAGCATTTAAATAAGGAGCCGTACTGTCAAGGGGGAGGGAGAAGTTGTAGAAAATTGGGTATTGCTGAGTATGAACTGCTGACTGGTATGTGGAAGAGATGGCTTTTGTGACAGAAGAAATTTGGAAAGAATTTAATTAGTTTGAAATTTTGAGGACGATTGTACCATTGTCGTGTTCCTGATACGTAAATTGATTTAGGGAACATGAGAGTGTTACGTGATGGCACAGAGAGGACTTTACTTTGTTGAGAAAGAGCATTTTTGCTGTGCTGGTCGATAGTAGTGTAAGAGCTGAAGGCAAATAAGAGGGAGTGCAATGACTGAGACTATGACGGAGCAAACATAGAATATGGAAGTCTCTATACATATCGCCACGTAACCATGGTAACCTGAGACCTGAGTTTCTCCCGGCGAATACAGTGTTCAACAGGAATGCAGCGGGTTGGGACAGGCTGAACTGTGCTTCATGGTCGCAATCTGAGTGATAATTTCATTCTGTGACTGCCTGGCGTTTGACGAAGTCTGAATGTTTCCGTGGCTCGGTATCTAATACTATATCTCGAACCTCTGAGATAAATCTCACGGAGAAACCTTTTAAAAATGCAGATATATCTTTGGTAGGGAAAGGTTCAAATTTTGCACGGACGCCCAGGCGTTTGCAAGTGAATGATTTTATTATTTCTATTGAACAGGCTGTTTTTTAAATTACCTGCTGAGGCTGCAGGGGAGGGTAGGAGGGAGGCATATCGTGTGGTGACTGGAGCTTGTCCACTCAACAGTAATATCTCAGCGGCAGAGAGGGCTCCTGTACGTTCACTTAGAGTTGATTCGGATATTGTTATTTTACCGGCGGACAAGGGAAATGTTACAGTTGTTCTGGAAAAGCAGGATTACATTCAAAAGATGCAGTGTTTGCCATCTAATTCAGTGTGTGGCAACATCGGAGCCGACCCCACAAAATGAATTGAGAGAAAGACTGACAGCCTCTTGAAGAAAAGATCTTAGTCGCAGAAGACTGTCAAGAACCTTAAAACTAACTGTGGTGTTCCCCCGAGGTTATATGGCCTGCCGAAAATGCAGAAATAAGGGGTTCCTCATCGTCCGACTGCCGGTAACAAGTTATAGTTCGGTAAAACACCTTGCTAATCTGTTCAGGATTAGTTACGTCGCTTATAGGGAAAGCGTTTCACAGACTCTGATATTCTAGTAAGTTTTGATGAGGTCTCTCTTGCCACTCGTATTTTTTTTCTGAATGATTCGTTGCGTTAACTGAGGTTAGGTTTGGTGTTGAATTAACGAATATTCTTCGACATGTGTTGACTTCCATTTAACTTTTATTCAATGACCAGTACTACGAGCAGACGTAGTTGTGATGGGAAGCGCGTTGTGTCACTTACTACTGCAAAATTGTTTATGGAAGATTTCGTGGAACGTGCCTTAGAGTCGGCGGGTTTGGAAGCTGCGTCTTTTTTCAGTTATGAAGCCTACACTTTCGTTGTTTGACCGCATACAGTGAGAATTGCAGTTAATTTTAGAGAATCTGAAGTCAATCCACTCGAATATTTGTTTCACGATGGGAGTGAAAAAGAATGGGTGCCTTCCCTTCCTCGAACTGTTAGTCAGGAGGAAGGATGATCCTACACTGGGACATGCTTATAGGTGCCCTACTCACACTGACTTCTATCTACAGGGTGATTGTTGTCATCTTCAGACTCAGTCTGAAGGGTTTCTTCGTTTCTTGGTTCACAGGGCCCACGTCATTTCACACCCCGAGAGTTTGTCGGCTGAGGTCACTCACCTTGAGATCACCTCCCGTCAGAATGGATACAGTAAAAGACGGGTCAGACGGGCGTTTCGCTATAAACCAACCGTTCAGCGGGTGAGTGATGGTAATACCGAGTTGGCATCTCGAACAAGACTGGTCGTATTTTGTGGAGACTCGGAGGGCCATAGACAGGGGTTCCCAGGCAGATGCCGTGTTTCTTGACTTCCACAAGGCGTTTGATACAGTTCCCTATAGTCATTTAATGAACAAAGTAAGAGCATATTGACTATCAGACCAATTAAGTGATTGGATTGAAGAGTTCCTAGATAACACAACGCAGCATGTCATTCTCAATGGAGAGAAGTCTTCCGAAGTAAGAGCGATTTCAGGTGTGCCGCACGGGAGTGTCGTAGGACCGTTGCTATTCACAGTATATATAAATGATCTTGTCGCTAACGTCGGAAGTTCACTGAGGCTATTTGCGGATGATGCTGTAGTATATCGAGAGGTTGTAACAATGGAAAATTGTACTGAAATGTAGGAGTATCTGCAACGAATTGACGCATGATGCAGGGAATGTCAATTGAATCTCTATGTAGACAAGTGTAATGTGATGCGAATACATAGAAAGAAAGATCCTTTATCATTTAGCTACAATATAGCTGGTCAATCGTCGTTAAAGCAGATTCCATATTTTTAGATTTCCAGAAGGCTTTCGACACCGTTCCTCACAAGCGTCTTCTAACCAAACGGCGCTCCTACGGACTATCGCCTCAGTTGTGCGACTGTATTCGTGATTTCCTGTCATAAAGGTCACAGTTCGTAGTAATAGACGGAAAGTAGACGGAAAGACATCGAGTTAAACAGAAGTAATATCCGGCGTTCCCGAAGGAACTGTTACTGGCCCTCTATTGTTCCTGATCAATATTAACGACATAGGAAACAATCTGAGTAGCCGTCTTAGATTGTTTGCAGATGATGCTGTCATTTACTGTCTTGTTAAGTCGTCAGATGATCAAAACGACTTGCAAAATGATTTAGATAAGATATCGATATGGTGAGAATAGTGACAATTGACCCTGAATAAAGTAAAGTGTGAAGTTATTCATATGAGTGCTAAAAGAAATCCGCTAAATTTCGATTGCGCGATAAGTCACACAGATCTGAAGGCTGTAAATTCAGCTAAATACTTAGAGATTACAATTATAAATAACCTAAATTGGAACGATCACATAGATAATATTGTGGGTAGAACAAACCAAAGAGTGCGATTCCTTGGCAGAACACTTAGAAGGTGCAACAGGTCTACCAAAAGGACTGCTTACACCACACTTGTCCGCACTATTCTGGAGCATTGCTGTGCGGTGTGGGATCCGCATCAGGTGGGCCTGACGGATGACATCGAAAAAGTACAAAGAAGGGCAACTCGTTTCGTATTATCGTGAAATAAGGGAGATAGTGTCACAGGCATGATACGTGAGTTGGAGTGGCAATCATTAAAACAAAGGCGTTTTTCGGTGCGACGGTATCTTCTCACGAAGTTTCAATCACCAGTTTCCTTCTCCGATTGTGAAAAAAAGTTCTGTTGGCACCCACCTACATAGGGATAAATGATCATCACGATAAAATAAAAGGAATCAGGGCTCGCACAGAAAAATTTAAGTGCTCGTTTTTCCCGCGTGCCGTTCGAGAGTGGAACGGTAGAGAGACAGCTTGAAGGTGGCTCATTGAACCCTCTGCCAGCACTTTACTGTGAATAGCGGAGTAATCACGTAGATGTGGATGTAAAAAATGCATCCTTCACTCCAGTGGAAGGATTTGAGATTGTAAAGTTCCTTTCATTATGTTCTATCCAACTGAGAATCAATACAGCGTAATTCTGGGGACAGACATTCGTCATTGACCAAATAGCAATTACAATTGTACATTTGAAGGAACAATTTTTTCGGTGCTTATATCACAACATCTTCAAATTTTGTATTCTTATGCATGAGGGAACTACATAAACGGTTTGTAATTTATTGGATGTTCTGTGCGAGTGGGAGAGTGTCGGTGTGACAGTGTGGATGAATGTGTGAACGAGTGTGTGAATGACAGTGACTGTGAGAGTTTGTGAATGACTTTGTGTGCTTTGTGTGTATGTGTGTGTGTGTGTGTGTGTGTGTGTGTGTGTGTGTGTGTGTGTGTGTGAGAGAGAGAGAGAGAGAGAGAGAGAGAGAGAGAGAGAGAGAGAGACAGAGAGAGAGAGAGACACTGTGTGTACAAGTGCCTGAAAAAATTAAAAAAAAAACATTGTCAAGAACTGTGTTCACTGGCACCAGGATGTAATACGTCCGTAGTGAAAGGTTGTAGTGATAGAGATTCTTTTTGCACGGAGATCAGCGGTCGGATGGCACTGAGAAGGCCTGTTTGTACACTTTGTTTTGACTCTGCTTGCTGAGTTTAGAGACGAACAGTGTTTGCAACTTTTCTTCTAGGATGCAACCACGCCCACCGACGGAAACGTACTTTTCTAGGCCTGCGAGAAGCGAAATGGACGTATCGACGGTTTGCTGCACATGCTGGGCACAATGTATCGGTTGTGTGTCGCTGCTCTCAACAGTTGCTTGCGGAACATTGCCACACCTGCAAACCAGGTTTTTGACGTCTGCGTAGTACAGACGCATGTCAAGATCGATACCTTCTGGGAACAGCGGTGGCTGAGCGAACATCAACCGGGGACGGGATATGGGACATATTGAACCAGCTGCGCTATCACGGACCATTGGAAGAGTAAGTTCACGTTGTTACTGGCCAGGCAACCAGTGATACCACGACATCGCCCAGAATGGCTACTCTGTGGTCGTGAAAAAGTTGACTGGAGGCTGGAATGGTACTCTGTTGTCCTTAGTGACGAGGGTAGGCTCTGTTTGTATGCGAGTGGTCGACGTACTCGTATGTGGCGTAGATCTGCCTATCCCAGAGTACATCTGCTAACGACACGCACTTCCTATCCCGGCCTTCAAGGAGTCAAGGAGTGTGTGTGTGTGTGTGTGTGTGTGTGTGGGTGTGGTGTGGGTTGGGGGGGGGGGGAATGATGGGAACGAGGGGCGTCAGTTGCGACTCGCAGTCACATTCGGTGATTCTGCAGGGTAAGGGAACCAGTGTTTGTTACTTAAGTTCAGAGGCTGTGCTACTGCCATTTCTTGGACAGGAAGGCGATGCGCTTTTGAAGCAGGACAACGCAGGTCCATGTACGGCTGCTGTGATGGAACGTGCTCTTCGTGGTGTACAGTGAGCGGTCTAGACAACGAGATAACCAGACATCCCGCTGATTGAACACCTATGGGATATGATGAATCCCAAAGTTATTAGTTGACCAGGGTCTACAAGAACCACTAAAAGGCACAAGACCTTTGCGACAACATATCGCAGGATGCCATTCGGCACCTTCATGATGATTTGGGTGGTGAGAATATAGGCCCGCGTTGCAATCAGATGGGGGTGCACAATGTGTTGATTGTGTTGACACTGTTTACTGTGGCATGTGCGTTTCCGTTGATGTGAATTTATCATCATTTACCGCCTTAATGATGAACTATCTGTCACTTCACTTGTTAGTAAAATTACATGGTCCTTGAGATATTTTTCCGGCAGTATACTAGCGTAGCCATCATCGAAGTTAACCATCGTGTGGTGTGGCGTCAGCTTAATGGATTACGACATCAAAAACAGACTGCTTATGACTGTTCCGTGCTGAGATGAGTGATGTGATATATAATCTTAAGACCACTTGACGTCTGATTTCAAGTGGGCGGAGATAACGTGATCATTAGCTCCACTTATTTATAGTGCAGCTAGTGTATAAAGACGAACACGGAGCGGTGAGGTACAGGCCGAGTCCACGATGTTTCGCCTGGCAGTACTGCTCGTATGCCTCCTGTCCCCAGGTTTGGCATCGCCAACCAGGGGCCGGCTGCGGAGGACCGGACAGGCTCGCATCATCGGCGGGTCTGAGGCCAGCATCTCCAGTTTCCCTTGGCAGGTGTCTGTAGAGTCGGCGGGAGACCACACTTGTGGAGGGTCCCTCATCAGTCCCGACTGGGTGCTGACGTCCTCGTTGTGCCTAGATGGCTTCAGCGGCGTTTTCGAGCATATACTGCAGTTCGTCTCGCTGCGTGCGGGTACATCTACGAGGGGGAGCGGCGGTGTCGTGTTGCTCGCAGCTGAGATGTACGAGCACCCACTTTACATCCCCCTCACGGTTGATTATGATGTCGCACTCATCAAGGCAAGTCGAACTGCAATTTTATTTCTTAAATTCCTTTTCACTGATAATTACTTGCCGGCCGCGGTGGCCGAGCGGTTGTAGGCACTTCAATCCGGATCCGCGCGACTGCTACGGTCGCAGATTCGAATCCTGCCTCGGGCATGGATGCGTGTGATGTCCTTAGGTTAGTTAGGTTTAAGTAGTTTTAAGTGCTACAGGACTGATGACCTCAAATGTTAAGTCCCATAGTGCTCAGAGCCATTTGAACCATTCGATAATTACTTAGTAGAAATAGTTTATATTATTTTGCATCATCATGGCGATTGCCATAATTTTCGTACGATATCATAGATTCCCCAGGTCTTTACTGAATGTTAGGTCTACAATTCAAAGTTTTCAAAAAGTGTCTCATGTGAGCTAGATAATTACTCCGAAGCTTTCCTTGTTCTCTGACTTGAGCCCTAATATTGTACATACTTTTCTCTGTACCTTTCCTTTTTTTATCTTTCCCAGACCACCTGCATAGAGCTTGAAGAAATGTCCTTACGGTGGACTGCTGCCTCACTTTCCCAGAAAGTGCCCAAGTTTGATGTGGATGCATGCAAACTTCAGGAACCAAACACATAAAAATGTCAGAAGGAAGTCTTTGACGTACGATATTTCACGTCATGTTTCGAATCACCTTTGCTGGAATACTACTATTTTCTATATAATACTCCATTCGTCTACGAAGCTAAAGTTCAGGTTTCAGATATCGTTAGCAAATATAGCAGTGCACAACACTCACTTGATGTTATCGAGAACCGGAGGAGTAGTTCTGTTGTTAAAAATCTTATTTGTTACCTGATCACTGGCGCACTGCGATTTGCGGAGTCGTTCTTCACAGTGCGAATGAACCGGAGCATACTGACTGAAGACATGCTTCCGCAGCTTCCACACCTGAAAGAGCACCACTTGCATTGGTGTAAATCGAGAGCAGGCGTATCTCCATATAAATCAGCCCAGTCTTAGGGTTCAATGCCTCAGTCGGTTAAAACGGAACCCGTATAGGATCACTTTATTGCCTCTGTGTCCGTGTGTTAAGAAGCCTTTTTCTCAGAAACGGGTAAAGATATCACGCTGAAATTTAAGTTAAATACTGAGGACTATCGTCCCTTGACAGTGTACAAAAATTAAGCTTCTATGTCAATGCAATTAAAAGTTACGGTCATATACAAGAGAGGCGTTGTGCATCACGGAGAAGTTTACTATTGAAATTTCGAAAGAGCGCTTTCCGGGAGGAGTCGGGCAACATATTATCACCTCCCACATACATCTGGTGAAGTAATCATAAGAAGAAAATTCGAGACGTGAGAGCTGATAAAGAGGCTTACCGACAATCGGTTTTCACAAGCTGCATTCGCGAGTCAACAGGGAAGTGAGGGACCGTTGGTGGTACCAGAAGTACGATTCGTCGTACACAGATAGGTGGCTTGTGGAGTGTGATGCAGATATAAATGAAAGCCACAAGAGATCTGCAGAGCATTATGTATGAAATCTAAGGGTGTTTTAAACAATGAGGTAGATTAGAGAGATTTAGATCCGTGGCTTCAGTCCATGTGTTGGAACTCAGTCGTTAAAAATAGTTCGGATCGCCACCAAGTAAGAGTATAAAGTGATCTTCCGCCCTCCAGCGAAGACAGCAGCACTTTTTGGTCCCGTCACGGATGACCTGAGGGTCCGCAAAGCGGGTGTTTACAAAATCCCTTCGTACATCGTACAGTCATGCACAGAACACGGAAGGTACACCGGCTGCTACAGCTCAACAAATCGGTTGCGACAGAATTCTGCATCGACACTGGCCACATTCTGCTGTACGATAATGTCGGCAACCTCATCATTCTGAGACTCGCTAGTCAAGGAAGCTATAGGAATTCCTTCAGCGAAGTGTGTAATTAAGAGAGACAGACTAAAGAAAAATCAAGACACATTCGCAGGATGTCAAATAGTGCAATATGTTTGAAATTTTAAGAAAAATGGGGGTAAGCTGTAGGGTTCTTGCACAATATTGATACCCCAAAAACTCTCATCAAATCCTATAGACAACTAACCACTGCCGGGAAAAAATTTTTGTCTAGCCTTTTAAAGAATTCCAATTCATTCGAGATTTATTGTTGCAACTGAACGTACGGAGTACAAGAAATAATTACATTTACAAATCTATAGTACAAGCGATTTTGAAGTATCAGGTATCGAGCCTTGCTGAAACACCCATATTAGTACGTGGTGTAGCCACTACGGGCCGCAATCAGGCGATGACTACGAGAACATACCTTCACCGAGGAGTCAAGCAGTATATTGCTCCCTCCTACGTATATCTCGCGAAGAGACCATGAGGATAAAATCAGAGTGATTAGAGCCCACACAGAGGCATACCGACAATCTTTCTTTCCACGAACAATACGAGACTGGAATAGAAGAGAGAACCGATAGAGGTACTTTAGGTACCCTCCGCCACACACCGTCAGGTGGCTTGTGGAGTGTGGATGTAGATGTAGATGCAGACTCTGGTATCCAGTCAATAGTACAGATGGCGAATACTTCCTGGGATATGTATGCCATGCCTGCTCGACTTGTTGACGCAATTAAGTGAGAGTTGTTGATCGGCGAGTCCCACAAGTGTTCGATTGGAGACAAGTCCGGAGATCGTGCTGGCCAGAAAAGTTACTTCACGTCTTGCAGTGCATGTTGAGTTTTGCGGGCAGCTTATGGGCGAGCATTAGCTTTTGGAACAACACATCAACTTCCTGTTAAAACAAGGGGTCTAACAATATTCTCCACATGCCGAGCGCTCGTTAGCGACCCCTCCAGAGACACCAAAGATGGACGAGACTTGTAGCTTGTCGCACCACAGACCATACGGCCTGTGGTGAGGCCAGTGTGTCTTGGACGCATACTCTCTACCAGACAGCGCTCACCAGATCTACGTCGATGTGCAAACGACCATCACTTGCATGCGGGCAAAACGCTTTTATCGCTGAAGACCACGGCTCGCCATTCCTCCTTCCAAGTGATCCTCTGGCGGCACCAATCGCACAGTGCACATCGATATCGATGCTGTGGCATACGTGGAAGACGGGCTACAGATGTGCGTGCTTTTTGTCCCACTCCTTCAAACTCGGCCAGTTGGCTATAAAATCTTGATTTATGGCATCTACAGAAACCTTTCGTTGAACCGACACATTCCACATTATTACTAAGTGTCGTATTCACTATATGTGTAACAAATATTAATCTATTCTAACCTGATCTAAAAATCATCATCATTAACATCATCGTCTTCAAATTTTAAGCGTTGCCGCATATTTTGCCTCGGAAATGTTCGCGCCATCTCAATAAGCGTTGTCCAAAACTTCTCTTTTTGTTGAATAAATGTTATACTGCAGCTTTAGTAACCCTGGTTTTACACACATTGGAAATGGTCTTTCCATTTCAGTCGGTATTTCCGAATTATGTTTGTGATGGGTTCGGCATTTAGTTCTTGTGTAATATCGGTGTTTCTTTTATGGTCAAATAATAAAGATATGCAAATATTTTAATATGTTATTCTACAAGTAAAACGAAAGAAGAAAGTTCAATCAAGCATAGGTCCGCAAATGTTTAGTTACGGAGTTACGGGTAATAAAAGATTTTGCCTGAAATTTAGCAACTTGGTTAATATGAATCCATCGAAGAACTGTACACGGTTAAAGTAAAGTACGATTTCCATTTATTTTGTTGTTATTGATGTGGTGAATCTAATGAAACATGTCTCAGACGTGCATCTCCAGTAGTTTTCCAGAACATCCAGAGAACCAAAGAAGCGATTTCGTAAAATTTTTAATTTATTAAGTACTTGGCCCAATTTGTTTTTTTAAATTCCAGACGAGTGCACAAAGTTTTCAACGGACGTTGTAGAGAATTTAATTGTGGAAAAATGATGGCAATGAGGTTAACTGAAACTGTATCAATATGTGAGATAATCTGCTTTTATTAATACCACAGCACACGTGAATTTATGTTAAACCGGAAAAAAACAAAGCTCAGTGTTAAGGAAGTTGTACAGTGTACATAAAATTTCACAATACATTCACAATAGGTATTCAAGAAGCATCCACCGAGTGCACTGCATTTAGCTACACATGTATGAACAGCGTTTTTCATACATGAGGTGATTTCATTGGTCAACCTGACCTGACATAGTAGTATTGTAAAATTATTGAGAATGGGAGGACGTTCGAGGAGAACTGGCGCTTCTCATTAGATGATTCCTCGTGAGAGGCTACGGTTGATCCCGAAGAAGGGGCGAATGTTACGAGGGAAGACTAGAGGAACTAAGGAGATACCTCGTCCGCTGCTAGTGAGAGAAACACTTTGAAATTTTCTTGTAAAATTCTGAGTGAAAAGCAGTCATTTCACTTTACAGCTACCTAAGGCAAATTTTACATCATACCCCAGCTCCAATTGGAGCATGATAAAAAGTGTGCGTATGGTAGCTTTTCGAGATTCACAGGCATCGTATCCGATAAAGTGGCACCGACAGCAGCACAACGACCCTGTCAAAAGGATGTTAAGATCTGCAATCGTCTTCGGGTGTATAGGTCGCAATGTATTCAGTAAATGTTAGGTAATAAGTAGGAGGAAGACGCCCTTTTAGCATTCTTAATTTTACGAACTCAAATTTTGCCAAGCACTGTCTTCAGATAGCGGAAACGGAGCAGTGTACTGAAAATATAGTAACTTACCTATCGGTTCCTTGTCTTGAATCTCTGTCAAACTTAGTTACTTGTAGCTGTTTCGTTTCCTTGTGACAATTTGTCAGTGAATAAGATGTTATTAAACATGTTCGTGTCATACAGTGCACCTACTACACTCGTTTTCTGCGAGGATTTATAATAAACAATAGAAGTAATAGTAACTTTGCTTTTCATTACGTACATATCTCAGCTGCTCACAAAATGAAATTACGATGTCACTGTTCCACAACCCTCTTGAAGTCAGTAGGTCATAATTTAGCTTCAAAAAAAATCCTTGTGATACAAGTGGTAGTTTACGGTCTTCATTCTGCATCTACATAATGATACAGGTTAGTTACTAAAAGGGGTAGGCGGTGGGGTAGTACAGTCCATCTACGTCAATTTTAGCCCTTATGAGTCGTAGTCCTTGAAATGCGTCTACCCGTCGATGTTGCAATTCGATACGTAGCAGCAATTTTACTCGACTGACGTGTTGTAATTTGAACATTTTCTTCAGATTCTTCGGTTATAAGCTCATCATCAGGCAATAGCATAGCCATTGAATCAAAATGATCACTTCTTAATGTGTCAGTTGATATAAGCAACCACTTATGTCTGACACTACCAATACCAATATCCTTGACTGATATTGGCAGATTACGTACCATTCCTTGCAGTACGGATCTTTTTATCTTATTATTTTTGTACAATGATTGACTTTCGGTAACCACGTGTGTTGGAACTCCCAACTCACTTAGTGATTTCCATACCACTTTACGCTTTACCTTGTCAAACGCCTTTTCGTTGTCGATCGAAACATAAGTTGGTAATATAAATTTTCTTCTTTCATCAATTGCTTGTGTGAAGGTGAAGAGAGAGTCTCCATATCATCTGCCTTTCCAAAAACAACATTGCATCTTTAACAGACGTGCTTCCACCATCGGCACTAATCTCTCATTTATAATTTTAGCATACAGCTTAACAGGAATTTAGCAGACTTATTTCTCGGTACTTTGTTCGTTGTGATATACTGTCTTTCTTGAAGATAATAAAGCTTCATTCCGTCGTCTGGTACATGTCAATTTAGTCGCCGGCCGCGGTGGTCTAGCGGTTCTAGGCGCGCAATCCGGAATCGCGCGACTGCTACGGTCGCAGGTTCGAATCCTGCCTCGGGCATGGATGTGTGTGATGTCCTTAGGTTAGTTAGGTTTAAGTAGTTCTAAGTTCTAGGGGACTGATGACCTCAGATGTTAAGTCCCATAGTGCTCAGAGCCATCAATTTAGTCAACAAACATTTCTAAAACTTAAAAGTCTATGGTTTAGTTAACCACCTGCGTTCTTAATCATCACCATCTTTGTACTAGAAGTGCCCATGGCCATTTTTCTCTTGGATCGTTTTTTGCTGTTGTTCCACTGCTATCAAATCTACAGAGTCGCCGATACTGGTGTTTCTTGTTGGTTCATCTTCATTATCAGCCCATAAATATTTACAGTACCTTTCCGTATATTACATTTATTTGTAAAATATCTCGTTCTTGTTTATTCAAGTAATTAATAATTTTATATACTTCATTTTGTCTTCCATGAATATCAGATTCTATCTCACTCCCATATCGACCCAAACTTCCCGTTTAATTTATTGTACTTCTTTCTTTGTTGAAGCAGCTTTACTTTTGTAATTTTCCCCGTAATTCGAATAATAAGGTGAATACAAGGTCTTTAGACGAGTTTTCTTTTTGTCTTTTATTGGTTCCTAATTCGGACGTTCCAAACCGTTAATCCCATTTTAGAATTTTCCGTTTTCCTCATTCTTAATGCTTCAGCGGCTGCTTGCGTCATGTCTTATTTAATAGTATTCTCCATTTATGTTAGTACCTATGAGTTCCATTTGACATTTCTCATTTAGTCTCTTTTGGTACAATGGACCGATACTGTGTTCTTGGAACAGGTACGCTTAATCCATTCTTACTTAAAACCCTGTGTTTTTGTGTGGTTTTGTTCCATCTTTTAAAAAAGTTACGTACTTCCTACTAAAAAGTGATCTAATAATACATCCAGGTTTCTCTAGACTTGATTGTTAGTTGCGCGGTTGTATTTGCAGATATGGAATCCATTATTGAAGCTCTCTCCCGACTTACCTAGGTAATTTTATGGACGTCACGATGTTTTAAAATGTGTTTGTAATTTTTCATTCATTAAGCGCAGCAAGCTGTGGTAGCCTCTTCTATCGTTATTCAATGTATTTTCACCCACTATACCTACTACATACTTAGTAGCTATATTACCCCCTCAGGCGTTTAAGTTTCCCATCAGAAACATATAATCATTTTTATTTATTTTTCCTACAGTGTTCTGTAACAGGTCATAAAATTCATTAGTATTTTTTCTTCCTTCTTCCTGCGCATACAAGGACAATACGGAGACGAATCCTCTCTCAGCTTTAAGAAACAGCGCTATTATTCTTTTATTTATAAAAGTGTTTATAAAAATGTATTAAAGTGTTCTGTTCAGTAATGCTTTCCCTTCCTACATGGGGTTCCAGCAGCAGCTCCTCGTTCTTTTGATACTCCGCAGCAGATCATCACATAATTCTGAAACGTGATCGTTCCCTGCAATTTCTTTTTAGTTACAGTGATGGCAGCAGTATCGATAAAAGCTTTTCCTAGTTCTTGTTCCAGTTCTGTTTCTTTGTGTGTCATACCTAGTACATTCTACGTTGTTATTTTAAACATTTCTGATATACGTGATTATCATTACTCTTTACCGTATTTCTTTCTTAGGTCGGGATAACATGATCAGTCCGGCGTTGGAGAAGGAAAGGGGCGGAACTGCCTCACTATTCAGTCCGACATCGATTACTTTCTTTTACAACTCTGAGGTTTCACGTAAACCGGCATTTACCCTGCCACAATCGAATTAAAATAGGAAGGTTCTGTAAGGTAGTCAGAAAATTTAAGTTTCTACAATGATTCATTTTTAAAAATTTTGTGAACAGTTAGAACCGCAGTAATTTTAGAACAATTGCTGGTGTAAACAATATACTTTTTGTCTTTATTTGAGTTTTATGTTTTTGTCGATTCTGTTCCACTTCTTGTTGATTACCAGCATATGTATTAAAGGGGCGAAACTTTTCGAGTGGTTCTATATACGTGAAAAATTGGGATATTGTGTGGACAGTGTGTCAGTTGCAATAGGTTTGAAATAAGAGTTGTGCCCATGTTAAATGATTGTACACGGATTTCGTACTAGAACAGAAAAGAATAAGTGCGAAACCTCAGTTCTGGTGGAGTAACGATGTCTCGACAAGTAGGGCTCAGCGATAAGTTGAAAAAACGGGATTCTGGCGACATACACAGAGAGTTTAGACGGCATTTGAAGAAGAGCAGTTTGTACCAAATTATATATATACACAGTGTAACAGGACGGGACATCGTGCTCCTTTCGATCAATCTTTACCACCAGTTCGTTGTATCTACCGGAGGTATGGACGCCTGGCGATTGATTGTGGCGAATGTACCTGGCTGGCCATGTGTCATCAAGAATATAAATAACAATCAGACGTCGAAATGAGCGGGACGTACGTTAAGGGTGCAGACAGTAAATGTAAGTCCATATATACACTCCTGGAAATTGAAAGAAGAACACCGTGAATTCATTGTCCAAGGAAGGGGAAACTTTGTTGACACATTCCTGGGGTCAGATACATCACATGATCACACTGACAGAACCACAGGCACATAGACACAGGCAACAGAGCATGCACAATGTCGGCACTAGTACAGTGTATATCCACCTTTCGCAGCAATGCAGGCTGCTATTCTCCCATGGAGACGATCGTAGAGATGCTGGATGTAGTCCTGTGGAACGACTTGCCATGCCATTTCCACCTGGCGCCTCAGTTGGACCAGCGTTCGTGCTGGACGTGCAGACCGCGTGAGACGACGCTTCATCCAGTCCCAAACATGCTCAATGGGGGACAGATCCGGAGATCTTACTGGCCAGGGTAGTTGACTTACACCTTCTAGAGCACGTTGGGTGGCACGGGATACATGCGGACGTGCATTGTCCTGTTGGAACAGCAAGTTCCCTTGCCGGTCTAGGAATAGTAGAACGATGGGTTCGATGACAGTTTGGATGTACCGTGCACTATTCAGTGTCCCCTCGACGATCACCAGTGGTGTACGGCCAGTGTAGGAGATCGCTCCCCACACCATGATGCCGGGTGTTGGCCCTGTGTGCCTCGGTCGTATGCAGTCCTGATTGTGGCGCTCACCTGCACGGCGCCAAACACGCATACGACCATCATTGGCACCAAGGCAGAAGCGACTCTCATCGCTGAAGACGACACGTCTCCATTCGTCCCTCCATTCACGCCTGTCGCGACACCACTGGAGGCGGGCTGCACGATGTTGGGGCGTGAGCGGAAGACGGCCTAACGGTGTGCGGGACCGTAGCCCAGCTTCATGGAGACGGTTGCGAATGGTCCTCGCCGATACCCCAGGAGCAACAGTGTCCCTAATTTGCTGGGAAGTGGCGGTGCGGTCCCCTACGGCACTGCGTAGGGTCCTACGGTCTTGGCGTGCTTCCGTGCGTCGCTGCGGTCCGGTCCCAGGTCGACGGGCACGTGCACCTTCCGCCGACCACTGGCGACAACATCGATGTACTGTGGAGACCTCACGCCCCACGTGTTGAGCAATTCGGCGGTACGTCCACCCGGCCTCCCGCATGCCCACTATACGCCCTCGCTCAAAGTCCGTCAACTGCACATACGGTTCACGTCCACGCTGTCGCGGCATGCTACCAGTGTTAAAGACTGCGATGGAGCTCCGTATGCCACGGCAAACTGGCTGACACTGACGGCGGCGGTGCACAAATGCTGCGCAGCTAGCGCCATTCGACGGCCAACACCGCTGTGCCGTGCGTGTGATCATTGCTTGTACAGCCCTCTCACAGTGTCCGCAGCAAGTATGGTGGGTCTGACACACCGGTGTCAATGTGTTCTTTTTTCCATTTCCAGGAGTGTATTTTAGATATCTAATGGGGAATAATAGAAAGTTTAGCTATTTGAACTTGCCTAAATTTCCATTAGGGGGAGGGGGGAAGGGGGGGGGGCGTCTGAGATTTTTCTGAGAGACGGTGACATAAATAACGTTAACAAAGTGATGGGGTCTACAGTAACTTTAAAATTGATCGGAGGCAACAACTCATCTCTTTCCTATAAGATATATTGCGTCTTGTTAAACTGAGGCGTAGGCGTCACTGTGCAAGACTGTCCACTTTGCGGACTTGGAGAAGATGGCATAAAAAGCAAATCCACTATACTCCTGTAGTGGAGTTTTCGATCCATTGGTAGAAATGCTTCGATAACAGATCATTGAGCTGCAATGAGGCAACTAAGACTTTAAGTGACACCAGCACTGTCCCGGCTGAGCGTATGAAAATAATCGAGTGGAATCCGGCAGCAGAGTGTGTTGTGATCATATTTAGATAAACGCAAATGCGAAGAACATCGAACAGAGCATTGGAGACCTAAAAGATAAAAGCTGATTCAGACGGCCGCAAATTAATTTCTTCTGTAGAAGGCAGTCTATAATCGATAAATCTGTCTCAAGACAAAAATCTCTCCATGGAGGCCATACTTTGAACGTAAAATTCGTGTAACAACATTTGGTGTCTAATGCTCAAGGGCTTCTCAAATTGGCTCTAAGCACTATGGGACTTAACATCTGAGGTCATCAGTCCCCTAGAACTTAGAACTACTTAAACCTAACAATCCTAAGCACATCATACACATCCTTGCCCGAGGCAGGATTCGAACCTGTGACCGCAGCAGCAGCAGCGCGGTTCCGGACTGACGCGCCTAGAACCGCTCGGTCGCATTGGCCGGCCAAGGGCTTCTCCCCTACTTCCTCTAAAAGGGCATTTGTGGACGTAGACATGTACGAAAGGCTCTGTATTGAAGAGTATCTAACTTAGAGAGATAAACCTTAGCTGTATTGTGATACAATAGGCGGAAATAATCTAGTAGAGATCGAATACGATCTCGGTATACGGTTAGTAAGGTATTGTGATGCGCTCATCTCTATACAAAAGTGAGCGAGTGAATTACACTTAAACCTCCCTCACTCTTGGTAACAGTATTAACCGAGTCACATGTAATTCCTAGGAAAAGAGCATCAGATTTAGCTGGAAAGCGTACTTTCCACACATGGCATGACCATCAATGTGAGCAGCGATAGATTTGTAAAAAGGGGCAGTCACAGATTTCTTAGCCGAAACGTCCAGCCTGGTAGTCGACAGCCGTTCATCGATACGTGATACGGCAGTAAGTAACGTCGCTTTGAGCTGAAAATAATAACTCGGCAGTGTAATAAACACATACGTTGTCCGCATACAGCAATATTTTGGTGGGGAGAGTATAATCCGTTCTGCGAGGGGGTACTGTAGGTGGCCAGACGTCCCGTATTTTACGGTATCGTCTCTTATTTAGCTTAAGTGTCCCGTTGTCCTACATTGTTCCGCTTTTTATTAACCGTCCCGTATATTTTGAAGCAGTGTGTTTTTAAATAACGTGTAGCGTAACCATATGGAGAATAACTGTTGTCATAACCAAAGAAAAAAGTAAATAGTCTGATTAAATTAAGCTCAATGAGATGTTCTTTGGTTGGTGTCATAGAGCAGAAATATTTGTACCCTATGGTTGGTGTTACGTAGTGCTTTCACATGGCAGCTTTTCCGTGGCGTGCAGGACTTGGTAACGGCGCGATGTATCACGGGAAATCCAGACGACCAATCCCTATTTCGTTCCTCATTTGTTTCGATGCCGACGCCGGGCACTAAATCACGAGTACTTTATTACTTTGTGTTTCTTTTTGCGTTGTCTCTTGCCTCAGGTTACAGCGTTTAGAAGTGTGAGTTAACTGATTCTAGACGGTTAGAGTCGCAGATTACGTTACCTGGTGTAACATACTGCGAACTTTTACATTTCTCAGAAATGCCAAAAAGGAAGTGTGTATTTACCGACAAAATGAAAGTTGAATTTCCATATTTCAAATTAGGACCGCATACCCAGAAATTGTTTTGCACATTGTGGTTCAAATCGTTCAAATGGCTCTGAGCACTATGGGACTTAACATCTGAGGTCATCAGTCCCCTAGAACTTAGAACTACTTAAACCTAACTAACCTAAGGACAGCACACGCATCCATGCCCGAGGCAGGATTCGAACCTGCGACCGTAGCGGTCTCGCGGTTCCGGACTGAAGCGCCTAGAACCGCTCTGTCACACCGGCCGGCCTGCACATTGTGTAAAAGTACTTTTTCAGTAGATCATGGGGGTCGCGCTGATGCTGTGCAACACATTAATGTGAAGAAACACAAGCTAGCTGTTTCAAGCAAAACTTCGTCTCGAAGTATGACGTCTTTTATTATTAAACGTGAGAAGAGTGCTATTATGAATGATGAGAAAACCGTCTTGTTGCTGAGGAAGGTTTGGTAGCTTTTCATGCAATGAAAAACAACCATTCCTGCATATCAATGGACCGCACTGCTGCGAATTATCAGGAAGCTGTTTGAGAAAAAGTTTACTAATTCGAGAACAAAGTGTGAATCCATGATAGTGAATGTGTTGGCTCCATACGCATTGCATCAATTACCGGGTGATCAAAAAGTCAGTATAAATTTGAAAACTTAATAAACCACGGAATAATGTAGATAGAGAGGTAAAAACTGACACACATGCATGGAATGACATGAGGTTTTATTAGAACCACCCCATATTGGTAGACGCGTGAAAGATCTCTTGATCGCGTCATTTGGTGATGATCGTGTGCTCAGCCGCCACGTTCGTCATGCTTGGCCTCCAAGGTCCCCAGACCTCAGTCCGTGCGATTATTGGCTTTGGGGCCTCCTGAAGTCGCAAGTGTATCGTGATCGACCGAGATCTCTAGAGATGCTGAAAGACAACATCCGACGCCAATGCCTCACCATAACTCCGGACATGCTTTGCAGTGCTGTTCACAACATTATTCCTCGACTACAGCTATTGTTCAGGAATGATGGTGGACATATTGAGCATTTCCTGTAAAGAACATCATCCTTGCTTTGTCTTACTTTGTTATGCTAATTATTGCTATTCTGATCAGATGAAGCGCCATCTCTCAGAATTTTTGTATTTTTTTTTTTTGTTCTAATAAAATCCCATGTCATTCCAAGTATGCGTGTCAATTTGTACCTCTCTATCTACATTATTCCGTGATTTATTCAGTTTTCAAATTTATACTGACTTTTTGATCACCCTGTATGTGCGGATCTGAAAGAGGCGAAATATATTTCAGTTATGGTGGACACATGAAGCAAGTGTAGGTACGAGAGCTACTATATACATCACGTTAGCTTTGGAAACCAAAAAAATAGCTTCGTGTCTTCGTATACTGCGGGTGTATTAATTCCCGCGTTTGTCTCTGCCTGCGTTAATGAGTGTCGTCAAGATCGGCCATATTGTATAACTTTAAACGGTTGACCGCCATGTTGATGAAGCCACACGTTAAAGTCGAGGCTTGGTATTGCAATCTTCGGTACTCATAATCTTCATGTCCCGTATTTTGATTTTGGAAATCTGGTCAGCCTAGTGTACTGAAAACTAATGCCTCTGAATTTTTTATTCTATTCTGATTGTCAGTCAAGCGATTTCATATCATGCGGGTTGCTCGGTCGGCTTTCGCTCTCCGTTGACATAAGTTGCAACCCTCTGCTATTAGACGGCTCCAGATTGAAGCGTGTAATATGGCGGTGTGCAATGTAGCGATGTAGTTGTGCTGCGAAATCCCCTAGATAACTGGAAGTTCAAAGAGTTCTTCCGCAGATGGTGCACCCTCTCCTTCAGCTAGACAATACCAGACCACAAACGAGCGCTGCGACATCTACAACAATGCGAAACAAAGGTTTCTATCGAAAGCAGAACATATGCCAAAAGCTGAAAATACCATGATATGAAACTTCCTGGCAGATTAAAACCGTGTGCTGGACCGAGACTCGAACTCGGGACCTTTGCCTTTCGCGGGCAAGTGCTCTACCGACTGAGCTACCCAAGCACGACTCACGCCCCGTCCTCACAGCTTTACTTCTGCCAGTACCTCGTCTCCTACCTTTCAAACTTAACAGAAGCTCTCCTGCGAACCATGATAGGAGCTCCATCGTTGGCAGTCACTAGGTTATTATATATTCAATATCAGTCAACAAAAACCTGTTATTTCTCTGTGTCATGTCTCCTCCCCATGCTACAAGATGGGAATTCTAGTCTTCATCTTATATTAAATGAAGGCCAAAACTGGCTTATTAATTATCGCCAGTCGTCTTGCACGATAAAATGGTAGGGAGCTTTATATCCTAAGACAACTGTAAAGATATCGTAAGCAACTATCCGCACAGTACCTCATTCAGTGTAGTTGTTTCTTACACTGAGCGGGTATAGTTGAATGTTTTACCAACATAGCAACGCCAACCTTCCTATCGAGACGGTGATCCATTATTATGAAATAATTTTTAAAGCGAACAGTCTTCGGTGACTTGAACCATGTTTCGCGTAACAGGACCATATCAGGCCTACTAATGAATAACTCACTTTGCAAAATTTCTGTATTCAAGCCAGCTGATATAGCGTTCCACTGCAATACTTTTATAGTCTTCATAATTTAGGCAGAAGGTGATCGAAATATGTCTGTAAGGAGGTGCCAGATATCTGTATCATTTCTTAAAACTGTTTTGTCACTCATTCTGAGGGACAATCACGAATGACATTTATTATCTTATCGATGGGTTCAGCTCGGTCTGGAGGCTGTCGTTACTATTCTTGGGTAGTTGCTAACCAATGAACACCAGACTGATAAGGACTCTGGCTTACAGGTGCGGCTGAATGGTGAGTGGGATATAGCACGCTGCTGTAATGAGCTCACTCATGAGCAATTCGTCCTTTACTTACTTCCCCGTTCGGTCTGGGTCAGTGAGAGGTGCTTGTCTGCTGAGGCACATCCTCACTTCCGACACTGCTTGCGCACTGTTGACCCTTGCATGCTTTTGGCGGGCAACAGCTGTAAACGTTATGTGTTCCGAACATGTCCGAATGAACGGACACCACGCACTCATATAATTGGTTCGTCTCGATAGGTAAGGAATCCACAATGTTCAGTGCGGATGAATATTTACGTTCGAACTCAGTGGGAATCTGTAATCAGCGAGCATGGAGGCACATGCAGGGCCTGCGGGTGGGTGGCGCTAACTGGCAATATGATACGGACGGGGAGAGCGGAACACTGTGTCTGGATGGCGCAGTGGATAATGCAACCGCCTAGCAAGTAGGAGATTCTGGGTTCGAATCCTGGTCGAACACACATTTTTATTCGTCGCCGCTGATTCCGCAAGAAATCCCGAAGCAGCTGATAATATTATTTCATTTCCTTTCTTTTCCCTTCTCCCGTCACCACCATCAATTTACGATGACAGAATGAGGCCTACCACATTTAACGTATCTCATCTGGAACCGACGTTGTTTACCGGCGCGCGCGCAACGAAGGCAATTAAAGCGCTGCTAGACAGCTGGCAAATAAGTATCTAGAGGACATCTACAATACTGGCCTTTAAAAATGCTACACCAAGAAGAAATGCAGATGATAAACGGCTATTCATTGGACATACATATTATACTAGAACTAACATGTGATTGCATTTTCACGCAATTTGGGTGCATAGATCCTGAGAAATCAGTAGCCAGAACAACCACCTCTGGCCGTAATAACGGCCCTGATATGCCTGGGCATTGAGTCAAACAGAGCTTGGATGGCGTGTACAGGTACAGCTGCCCATGTGGTTTCAACACGATACCACGGTTCATCAAGAGTAGTGACTGGCGTATTGCGACGAGCCAGTTGCTCGGCCACCATTGACCAGACGTTTTCAATTGGTGAGAGATCTGGGGAATGTGCTGGCCAGGGCAGAAGTCGAACATTTTCTGTATCCAGAAAGGCCCGCACAGGACCTGCAACATGCGATCGTGCATTATCCTGGTGAAATGTAGGGTTCGCAGGGATCGAACGAAGGGTAGAGCCACGGGTCGTAACACATCTGAAATGTAACGTCCACTCTTCAAAGTCCCGTCAATGAGAACAGGAGGTGACTGAGACGTGTAAGCAATCACGCCGGGTGTAACGCCATTATGGCGATGACGAATACACGCTTCCAATGTGCGTTCACCGCGATGTTGCCAAACACGGATGCGACCATCATGAACCTGGATTCATCCGAAAAAATGACGATTTGCCATTCATGCACCCAGGTTCATCGTTGAGTACATCATCGCAGGCGCTCCTGTCTGTGATGCAGCGTCAAGGGTAACCGCAGCCATGGTGTCCGATCTGATAGTCCATGCTGCTGCAAAAGTCGTATAACTGTTCGTGCAGATGGTTGTTGTCTTGCAAACGTCGCCATCTGTTGACTCAGGGATTGAGACGTGGCCGTACGATCCGTTACAGTCATGCGGATAAGATGCCTGTCATCTCGACTGCTACTGATACGAGGGCGTTGGTATCCAGCACGGCGTTCCGTGTTACCCTCCTGAACCCACCGATTCCATATTCTGCTAACAGTCATTGGATCTCAGCAAACGCGAGCAGCAATGTCGTGATACGATAAACTGCAATCGCGATAGGCTACTATCCGACCATTATCAGAGTCGGAAATGTGATGGTACGCATTTCTCCTCCTTACACGAGGTACCACAAGAACGTTTCACCAGGCAACGCCGGTCAACTGCTGTTTGTGTATGAGAAATCGGTTGGAAACTTTCCTCATGTGAGCACGTTGTAGGTGTCGCCACCGGCGCCAATCTTGTGTGGATGTTCTGAAAAGCTAATCATTTGCGTATCACAGCGTCTTCTTCCTGTCGGCTAAATTTCGCGTCTGTAACACGTCATCTTCTTGGTGTAGCAATTTTAATTGCCAGTAGTGTAGTTCCATGGACGCCGTAGCTACCGGTGAAGTTTCAGAGTCAAACGTTAGCACGCAGGTCTGCAGGGACAGTTTGCTCTTTACATCTTTCATAAAGCGGCGAAGAGAACGGGGAAGAGAAATTCCTCTCTACGAAAATATCCAGTGCTTCAATTTCTGTATCAGCTTTTCTTAGTGCTGTCAGTTTGTGAACAAAGAAAAAAGAAATGAAATCTTTTATATTTCTAGACTTTAATACCTCGCTGTTGATTGACAAAATAGCCTTGTCTGGAGTTTCCACTTCGATCTTCACTTCGGTTTTTGGCACAGAAGTGATATTAACTATAGCGTTCTTAATCTCTAGTAAGGAAAGGTGCAAGACTTTCCCTAGAGCCATACGGTGCAGATAGTATATGTTTTTTATCCAAAGTTTCCATACGGAAAAGATACGACCCAGTATCTATCCGTTTGTAGAAGTTAGGAGATCGCTGAGTTGTTACAGTCGCCACGGGAATGGTATTGCTAACTTTTTGTTGTTTGGGAGCGAAACAATAAGCTACTGCTGCAAGGGAACAAGAAACATTTGAAACATCAGTAGCAGATAAGACTGCATTATCTTCTGGTATGAAGTATTTTGAATTTATTAAATCCAGACTATGTTCGCTTTGCCGCTTATTTCTTGTACTTGAGACGCTGGTGGGATCCTGTTCTGACAACTGCATCTTTTCTTCGTCAGAGGATATTCCAGATTCATCACGAACGACTGCCAACGTGTGGCTTATAGCGTCCATCGTGGACTCCATAGTAGTTCCTGGAGAAGCGGGAAAGGAGCTTGCATCTTGATGTAGTCGTCGGGTAGCCAGTCGTTTTTTGACGTTTTCCGGTGGGGGCATGAAGATTACCACCACCTTCACCATGGCGGGGCTTGTCACGACAAGGAGGAAAACCAAATGTTCAAGTTTCTTACAGATAACAGTACCAAAAGTAAAACTACTGCGTACACACTAGCGAGGAGAGTCCTTCGCTTGTTCGCTAGACGTGAATAACTCGACCAACATGTGCGATAGTTGTCCGCATCACAAGCGGAACTGCAACATTTACTGTTTTGCCAGACGATAGATCAGAATGTAGCATTTTAACATGATGGAATGTGTATGTATGTTTACGAATAGCACAGAGCGTGAGATAGATAAAGTACTGCGGCATTCCAGCAGTGCATGTAATTTGTGTATTCAGCATGCTGGTGAATTTTGACTGCAGATTATGTGCACAGGAAGATTTTCTGCAGTACTGAAATATTTCAAATTATTTTGAAATAAAAGTTTTAGAGGTAAATAATAAGTCATAACCATTAATGCACTTAAATATTAACCGACATTTAAATATAGGGTTTGTAACAGAGTCCTTACTGCATCCTCCATAGTTCTGTAGCCATTCCACTGACTTAACGTTCTCTGGTTTTTCTTATTTTTGAATGATCAGGACTTGCGGAAGATCTTCGCAGACATTTTATCACTAACACTCAACACCAGACCATCCTCCGGTATCCACACAATGAAAATGACCATAATTAGGCACTAATAATTACATACACATTTGCATCCACATTTGTTCCCCGCAAGTCACTTTGCGGTGTGTGGCAGAGGGTACATCTGGTATCACTAGCTGAACCCTTTTTCCGTGCGCCATTTGCTAGGCGCAACAGTCTGGAACCGCGGGACCGCTACGGTCGCAGGTTCGAATCCTGCCCCTGGCATGGATGTGTGTGATGTCCTTAGATTAGTTAGGTTTAAGTAGTTCTAAGTTCTAGGGGACTGATGACCTCAGAAGTTAAGTTCCATTGTGCTCAGAGCCATTTTGAACCGTACGCCATTCACGACAGGTGCATGGGAAGAATGATTGTCTGTATACCTCTGATTTTGTAGTCCTTAGCATGTAGCGAAACGTTTGTGGGAGGAAGTAGTATGTTGTCCAACTATAACCGAAACATACTCTGTCTGATTAGTAAACCTTCCAGTGATAAGCCACTCTTTTCTTGCAGCGGCTGCCATTGGAATCCGCTCAGTATTTCTGTAACGCTCTCACGCCGACTAAATGATCACGTGACGAAACGCGCTTCTACTCAGTGGGTCTTATTTATGTCTTCTATTAATCCAAACTAGGAAGTATCCAAGACTGATGAGCAATAAGAATCGGTCGAATAATCGTTTCGTGAGGGACTTTTTTCGCGGATGAATTACGTCTCCTTAAGATTTTCCCAAGAATATCAGCCTGGCATCTGCTTTTACCATTTATTTTTATGTGATCATTACACTTTAGGTGGCCCTAAAGAGTCATTCCTAGGTATTTGACGCTAGTTATTGTTTCTAGTTAATTGTTATTGAGCTGTAATTGAATAGTACAGCTGAACAGTGGCACAATCCATTAATAGATGTCGGTGACCACACGTGGCTTCTTTATGCTGTGAACCGCGATATGTAGCATTTGCTCTGCACTTTGTAATTCTGTATATTGCTACATGTTATCCCGAAAGGCAAAAGCCATTCGGCTTGTAGCTTTTCAATCAGTGTGATAAGTAGCTTCAATGAGAGGATAATGAATAGAAATGATTGAACAGTACTAGCTTTAAAGAGTAAAAATGACTATATTGACTGTAAGTGCTAACTCGTTAATTACTTCTTGTATCAATTAGCATTTATGAGACTCTTTCGGAATCACTCGCACGAAGGACTCAGGGCAGGAGCTGCAGGACCAGACGAAAAAGCAGGGCCTGGTAAGCAGAGGAACTCGTGCATTCGCAGAAATGGCGTTGTGCATAGCCACGTGTAGGGAGCGGTGTGTTCTGTTGTGTTCTCTGCGTCGCCAAGCGACCTCACAGGGAGTGAGCTTTTGTTTGTCTTTATAGCTCCACTCTGGTTGGGAAAGCGCAGCTGTGGAGTGAGAGAAACAACCTGCGTCAGTTGGAGGGCGGCGTTATGTCTTGTTTAGTATAGTGCTTGTACCAAATAACGACCTCCAATTTTCTAAAAATCGTGAGGAGGCTGTAGAATTAGAGGTTAACTTCAGCCCAGTATTTTTAACTTTCCTAGGACCTTGGAAGTAAGGCTAACTGATGGATTCGAAGAGCACCGATTGGTAAAAGTATATGTGACGTCATGAGCCACATCACGTAGAGGCAAGTTTTTTTTAGAGAAGGAGGCAAGTCAGAGAACTTATTGGTGTCCTTTATGTGACACTTTTTTCGTGAAATTTTTTCTGAGGAAATGATTAAGCCAGTTTTGGAGAATGAGGGCTTGAAAATGAATGGTGGTCATGTTGTCTTGGTGAGAAGGAAAGAGCAGACTGCTCTATTCTCGCCGAGAACAAAGGACTTCGAAACGAGCCTTGGAGCTGAACTTAACTCTTTAGGCTGCAATAGCCACTGCAGCAGCTGACTGGGGGACCAGTGTTCGAGTTTGCTGCAGTGCAATTCTTGCGTCGCACTTGAGAGAGACAGGGAAAAAGTCAGCACGCTGCTTGTCTTCTGCTGATAATTTATGGTGAGCATAAAGCAGCACGGACACGTTAGGATAAACTCTCATGAGAATTCAGTCCGAGCACTGCAAGGATCTCCTCTACATCCAGCACTGCCTTCGTAGATACATGCATATTTTTCAGTTTAACATTCAGCTAAGCAGTCACTGTAATCGATCTGTAGGAAATTTCGAGTTATCTTCAGAACGCCACATGCATTTATAGCTGCCATTCTCAGCTTTTAAACAGTAAGGTTTATTTTCAGAATGAGATTTTCACTCTGGCAGATTAAAACTCTGTGCCCGACCGAGACTCGAACTCGGGACCTTTGCCTTTCGCGGGCAAGTGTTCTACCAACTGAGGCTGTGGCTAAGCCATGTCTCCGCAATATCCTTTCTTTCAGGAGTGCTAGTTCTGCAAAGTTCGCAGGAGAGCTTCTGTAAAGTTTGGAAGGTAGGAGACGAGGTACTGGCAGAAGTAAAGCTGTGAGTACCGGCTGTGAGTCGTGCTTCGGTAGCTCAGCTGGTAGAGCACTTGCCCGCGAAAGGCAAAGGTCCCGAGTTCGAGTCTCGGTCGGGCACACAGTTTTAATCTGCCAGGAAGTTTCAGGTTTATTTTGTTCGGAGTTCTTAATACAATTCACGTTTTTTAGCTTTAATATCAGATAGTCAAATGCGTTCCCGTATTTCTACCTTATTTCAGTAAATTAATATGATCGTTCAAATCGTATTTTTGTTAACAGCATAAACATTTCCATACTTATATTACACAATTCCCCCTCTTAGTCTCCAAAGCCAAACAACTAATATCAGATTTCTTGTAAATCCTTTTTTCGTACAGTAATTTAGCTGTGGCCCTGAAATCTGTCTGTTTCGTTCACATACAACATACGCGGATTTTTGCAGTATAGCCAGGATACTT
The DNA here is from genome assembly GCF_021461395.2 of Schistocerca americana. Classification (NCBI taxonomy): domain Eukaryota; kingdom Metazoa; phylum Arthropoda; class Insecta; order Orthoptera; family Acrididae; genus Schistocerca; species Schistocerca americana. The sequence goes on from NC_060123.1 coordinate 572,135,445, forward strand.
TTCTTTGCCCCTTTTCTTCTTTTACCCCCGATCTTCCCTCTATTACCAACTGTAGAAGTACATATTTGGTGTTCCGTAAAATATGTCCTAGGTATGAAGTTTTCTTCTTTTAAAAGTTGTTAACGTTCCTTGCAGTTTGTGTATTCTTTACAACATTTCAGTGTTAGTAATTCTTGTTGATCCATGATGTTTTAAGCACTAAACAAGAAACCCACATCTCAAAGGCCTCTATACTGCTGGTACAATTAGTTTTCATCTTTCAGAACCATACAGAGGTGCTGTAAGGTTTAAGTCTAGGGATGTACTTGAGAGAAGTTTCTTAAATTTTATGAAAGCGTTATGAAGGTCCTCCGCACGATATTTATCTGCATCTCTGATCTCCAATTTTCACATAGCACTGAATGGTTACTTTGCATTTATAAACGAGTTCTGCTGTCGTGTGACAACCATAAAATGCGACTTTTTGGTGTTGATATTCAGACCTAGAATATTGCTGCCATCTCCTACTACCTCGACGAGTTCTTGAAGGTGATCTAAATTATCAGCAATCAGTAGTGTATCATCAACACCGGTTGATGAAGACTCCATTTACCCATACGTATTTTTCTGTATCACATAAGGGAACATTACCAAGTGTAAATAAATGGTCTTGATGAAACTTTGTGGGAGTGCAGGAGTGGCAAAATAATGCAATATGTATTTTTTTATTTCCATCAAATTTCACTTTTAAGGAGTAAAACACACCCCGAATTATAACTTGGCGTACTAGCTTCAGAATGAATATATATATATATAATGTTTTCCATATAAAATTTGACACGTAACTAACGTTCTTGAGGCTGTAAAATCAATTTCTGTAATAATTTGAAATTTTGCAACATACCCCCACCACTCATTAATTCTACAAAATGAAAACATCTGTTACAATATATTATGTTGGTGCATAAGCACGTAACGCTCTTTTTTTTTCTTGATGGTATTCTGGTTGGTTTGGGTTTATTTATCGATTATCATTTTCTATTTGTAGTTCAGTGTTGCTATTTAGGTTTAGATATTGTCATTTTGTGATTTGGAGATAGTGAGTGGAGCTCTGGGCGCTAGAAAATGGAGTGTCAAGTAGAGAAATCGGAACGTTTCCGACGTATCCTTCTGTTTGAATTCAGCAGAAGGGTGACAGCAGCTGAGGCAGCCAGAAACATTTGCGCCGTGTATGGGGATAATGCCACTGGACAGAGCACGGCAAGAAAATGGTTTTCTCGTTTTATGGAAGATCGTTTTGACATTAGTGACTCTTGATGTTCAGGAAGACATTCGCGGTGTGACGATGACCGTTTAAACAGATCAATCCACAATGAGCCACATCACTGTACTAGAGAACCGGCAGATGCTATCAGTCCACTATCGACCGACATTTGCATGCAATGGGAAAGATTCAAGAACCGAGTGTATGGTTGGAAACTAGCAGAGTGTTTGCTAGTGTGGGACGCCTAAGTGATATGAAAGTTGAGGGACAGGGTCACATCCAACTGCGCTCATATTCATCTACATTTGCATCTAGATGGCTACTCTACAAAACACACTCATGGGCCTGGCAGAATGTTCATCGAACAACCCTCCCACCCATTCCCCATTATTCCACTCACGAACAACGCGCGGCAAAAACGAACATCTATATCTTTGTGTGCGAACTTTGATTTCCGTTGTTTTGTTATGATTATCGTTTCCCCCCACATACGTAGACGTCAAAAAAATATTTTCGTATTCGAAAGAGGAAGCTGGTGATTGAAATTTCGTGAGAAGAGCCCACCGCAACAAGAAATACATTTCTTTTAATGATGTGCTCCCCAAATCCTGTATCATGTCCGTGACACTCTCGCCTCTATTTCTCGATAATACGAAACGTGTTGCCCTTCTTTGAACTTTTCTGATGTACTCCGTTAATCATATATAGTAAGGAACCCAGACGGCCGGCCGGAGTGGCCGTACGGTTCTAGGCGCTACAGTCTGGAGCCGAGCGACCGCTACGGACGCAGGTTCGAATCCTGCCTCGGGCATGGATGTGTGTGATGTTCTTAGGTTAGTTAGGTTTAATTAGTTCTAAGTTCTAAGCGACTGATGACCTCAGAAGTTAAGTCGCATAGTGCTCAGAGCCATTTGAACCATATGAAACCAACACGACGCAGCAATACTCCAAAAGAGGACGGAAAAGCGTAGTGTAGGCAGTCTCTTTAGTAGAACTATTGCATTTTCTAAGTGTTCTGCGAATAAATCGCAATCTCTCGTTCGCCTTCCCCACAACATTTTCTGTGTGTTCTTTCCTATTTAAATTGTTGATAATTGTAATTCCTAGGTATTTAGTTGAAATTACGGCTCTTAGATTTGATTGGTTTATCGTGTAAACGAAATTTAATGGATTCCTTTTAGCACTCACATGGATGACTTCACAACTTTCATTATTTAGAGTTAATTGCATCATACAGATACCTTATCTAAAGCGCTTCGCAATTGACTTTGATCTTCCGCTGATTTTAAACGAAGATAAATGACAGCATCATCTGCAAACAACCTAAGACGGCTGCTCATACTGTTTCCTAAATCGTATATATAGATAAGGAACAGAAGGGGGCCTATAACACTAACTTGTGGAACGCCGGAAACCACTTCTGTTGTACTCAATGACTTTCCATCAGTTACTACGCACTGTAACGTCTCTCACAGGAAATCGCGAATCCAGTCGCATAACATAGATATGCCATAAGCACGCAATATGATTACAAGTCACTTGTGAGGTACGGTGTCAAATGATTTTCGATGTCTAGAAATGCGGAATTAATTCGAAACCCCTTGCGGATAGCACTCTTTTCTTCGTGTGAGTAAAGAGCTAATTGTGTTTCACAAGTATGGTATTTTCTAAATCCGTGTTCGCTTTGTGTCATTAGACCGTTCCCTTCGAGCTGATTTGTAATGTTCGAACAAATATATGTTACAAGATCCTGTTGCCTATCGACGTTAATGATATGGGCCGGATTACTCCTATTGCCTTTCTTGAATGTTGGTGTGAGCTGTGCAACTTTGCAGTCTTTAAGTACGGATCTTCCGTCGAGAGAACGGTTGCGTATGAGCTATTGCGTCAGCATACTCTGAAAGGCACGCAACTGGTATACAATTTGGCTGGAGGACTTGTTTTTGTTAAGTGATTTAAGTAGCTTCACTACCTCGAGAATATCTATTTCTAAGTTACTCACGTTGGCAGCTATTCTTGATTCGAATTCTGGAATATTTACTTCGTCTTCTTTGGTGAAGGAATTTCGCAAGGTTGTATTTCTAAATCACTCTGCTTTAGCAGCTCCGTCATCGACAGTATTTACATTGCTATCAGAATCTCTTTGGATTTCCTGGCACGTTTCAAATCCAAGTTTCGTTGCGAAAACTGTTGTAAGCATCTCGCATTGAAGTCCCTCGTCAATTTCGAGCTTCTGTAAAAGATCGCCATCTTCGAGATTTTGCGTTCGTTTGAATTTGGCATGCTTCTTCTGTTGTTTTTGCAACAATATTTTGAACTGTTTTGTGTAGCATGGAGGATAAGTCCCGCCCTTTAATTTATTTGGTATAAATCTCTTAACCGCTGTCAGTATTATTTCTTTATACTATTTCTTTGAATTCAAGCCACATCTCGTCTACTCTTACATTGCTAACTTGCAAGGAATGGAGATTGTCTCTCAGGAAGGCATCAAGCGAATTTTTATCTCTGTTTGGGAATAGATATATTTTTCGTTTATTTTTGGTGGATACTGAATCTGAACAAGGTGTGCAACGGATCTTACAATGGACCTGATATAAAACCTACGTGGGGTGACTAGCCTCTCCTATAATTTACTCATTAAATTACGAGAGCTATTCGGAATGTAAGGAACGATAGGTTGCGAAATGGAAACCACAGTTAAAATCAAAACTGTTTTCTTTGCAACGGTAAAAATACACCTTCCAGCAACATCTCTACACAGTCGCCGCTCAGACTTAGACATCTGTCGTAGCGTTGTACCAACTTTTAAATTCCCTCATTATAGAAGAGAGCCGCCAGCGCTTTTCGACAATTTTCTGCTCTGGACTGCAGCTTGTTGTCTGTGTCGAAATATTGTCTTCATAGTCAGCGGTTCATTAGGGCTGTATTGTGGGCAATGAAACACTTCCCATCGAAAACGCTGCGGGAGCATCTTCATTGCCGCTGCAGAGTGCGGCCGAGAATCGTCGTGTAGAACGAAACTCATGACAGTTATGCTATGTGGATTGCATAGCTTCAGGCGAAATCTTTCCCCAGGCTCTCATACTTGGCTAATTTCAAGCCACCTTTACGTTCTCACTGTGAGCTCAGAACTGAAAAGAGTGACATGATGCGATCGATGGGCGTACTAGACACAGTGCCCAAGGCATCTGTGCAAAGCTTCCTCAGATTTTCACTCTATTTTCCATTTCGCGACCGATTGTTCCTTACTTTCCGAATAACCCTCATACTGATCAAGGCTCACCTCCGTAAACGATAATGGGGAAGGATTCTGGTGAGTGTGAATGTTTAACAGATAATTGCCGTCCTAAAAAATTACAGTTACATTTATGTTCTTTAAATGAGACACAAACGTGATCAGGAATTTGTACAAGAAAGAATCATGTATGTGAACGTAAACTAAACATGCAAATAGTCCTCAACTGCTACAGGTCTTGGCAAGATCCTATTACAAACGAGACTGCATGGAGTCTAATGAGCTTCTCTACCACTTGAAGGGTGAGCAAAGAGAACGTGTCAAATGTATAATAACGATAAACAAGTTGGCGATAGGATGTAGTACACGATATCACCCAAGGAGACAACGTGGTTCTACGTATGCAGCTGCTGAGAAACCGCATTTCGAAATTTGGGTGGCTGACAAATTGACTGAATCCGTACCGGCCGGAGTTGCGTATATTAGCAACTGCACGGCGCTAGGCTGCTACTCGTGGTCGGTTCAGCTGCACAGAGATGAGCTCCGCCTTGGAGACCGTTCGAAGCATGAGCAAGAAAAACCTTACAACTGTTAGTTCGGGGTTGCTGGACAGATGAAAGTGCGAATGGAATTACTCTGCAGGAAGGGAGCAAAGAACTTAACCTACTCCTGCGGCGGCCGCGAGCCAACAGCACGTCAAATTCTCTTCCTCCCCGCGGCCAGAGAGCGACTGCTCTGTTATGCTAGAACTCGAACAGTCGTTCCCGATTAACAAAGCTTTCGCCAATTATGGCCTTACAACAAATTCGTCTAGACTTCCACTACCATACTCCACAACCTAGTCGCAAATACCTTTCCATCCCGCCAATTATCGACGGTGACTGCAAACGTGTGCTGATATACCAGTCGGCCGGTCTGCCACAGCCTCCTCGAGGACTTCATGTAGGAAGGTTTCTGGAGACGGGTGCCAACAGAATATGATAATTGGAGTGTTTCGTACGGCGCCGTCCCGTCGGCTATCCCATGGATATCAGAGGCCGTTTTTCCGAAACGTCCCAAACAATAGCACAACTGTAGCACCGAGTTCGCGCGTTCCTGCCCAACACATCAGGCTTCCGCGAGGAAACAGCCCCCACCCATTGCAAAAATAGCGACCATCAGTCGATCTGGCCGCTGAGACACGACATCAGAAGAAAAAACCACCACCGATGGCACGGTCTCCACCCACAGTTCCCAGGGACCAGATATTCTAAATCTACATCTACGTCTACGTGATTACTCTGCTATTCACAATAAAGTGCCTGGCAGAGGGTTCAATGAACCATCTTCAAGCTGTCTCTCTACCGTTCCGCTCTCGAACATAACGCAGGAAAAACGAGTACTTAAATTTTTCTGTGCGAGCCCGGATTTCTCTTATTTTATCGTGATGATCATTTCTCCCTACGTAGGTGGGTGCCAGCGCAATGTCTTTGCAATCGGAGGAGAAAACTGGTGATTGAAATTTCATGAGACGATCCCATCGTAACGAAAAACGCCTTTGTTTTAATGATTGCCACTCCAATTCACGTATCATGCCTGTGACACTATCTCCCCTATTTCGCGATAATACAAAACGAGCTGCCCTTCTTTGTACTTTTTCGATGTCATCCGTCAGTCCCACCTGATGCGGATGCCACACCACACAGCAATACACCAGAATAGGGCGGACAAGCGTGGTGTAAGCAGTCTCTTTAGTAGACCTGTTGCACCTTCTAAGTGTTCTGCCAATGAATCACAGTCTTTGGTTTGCTCTATCCACAATATTACCTATGTGATCGTTCCAATTTAGATTATTTGTAATTGTAATCCCTAAGTATTTAGTTGAATTTACAGCTTTCATATTTGTGTGACTTATCGCATAATCGAAATTAAGCTGATTTCTTTTAGTACTCATGTGAATAACTTCACACTTTTCTTTAATCAGGGTCAATTGCCAGTTTTCGCACCAAGCAGATATCTTATCTAAATCATTTTACAAGTCGTTTTGATCATCTGATGACTTTACATGACGGTATACGACAGCATCATTTGCAAACAATCTAAGACGGCTACTCAGATTGTCTCCTATGTCGTTAATATAGATCAGAAACAATGGAGGGCCTATAACACTTCCTTGGGGAACGCCGGATATTGCTTCTGTTTTACTCGATGACTTTCCGTCTATTACTACGAACTGTGCCCTTCTGACAGGAAATCACGAATCCAGTCCCACAACTGAGGCAATACTCCACAGACAGGCAGTTTGGTTAGAAGACGCTTGTGAGGAACGGTGTCGAAAGCCTTCTGGAAATCTAAAAATATGGAATCAATTTCTTCGAGGTACTTCATAATGTTCGAATACAGTATATGTTCCAAATCCCTACTGCCAATCGACGTTAGTGATATAGGCCTGTAATTCAGCGGATTACTCATACTTCCCTCTTTGGGTATTGGTGTGACTTGAGCAGTTTTCCAGTTTTCAGGTACGGATCTTTCTGTGAGCGAGTGGTTGTATATAACTGCTAAATATGGAGCTATTTTATCATCATACCCTGACAGGAACCTGACTGGTATACAATCTTGACCGGAGGCATTCCCCCACCTTCTGCAATTGTAAGCGGTAGGTCTCATCACAGCCCAAAAGTTCCCACTCATCTCTGGTGTGAAATAAACAGAACTCTGATATTCATGCATCCTACTCCCAGTCATGCACATGCAGGTACGTAGCATCCAATTACCTGCCTTGCATGACATGTAATACAGTTGCGATATGATTAATTCAGATTTTATTAATGCAAGACAGACTCGTTTCAAGATCCTTAATCAGTATATGAAAAGACCAGAGGACCAGCTGGCTTGCATTAAACTGCAGCCAGACTTTATGCAAGATGTGTGCATCACTTCAGAAATGAGCATAGCGTGACAGGACGCAAGAAGAAAATCACACCTAATTCTAACGTTTCACAACATACCCAAAGGAAGCAAAGAGTTCAATAAAGAAAAAAAAGGATAAGAATTGACAACCTCTGTCCAATCATCACACATATACAGACAAGGAGACGTCCTCTGGGACACCACACTTATTCACACAGTTTATCACACACATTCGAAGAACTGGGCACCAGGCTGCTGCCCAAGGCATTCGAAATGAGTGTACCAGATCGGACAATTATTTTACGGAAATGAAACTAACCACAATAATCAAAACGTCTACTAGGCCAGTAAAAAATACATGACAGACGTCCACAAAGAGAAAATGGAGGCCAACACGCGGCCCGGCTGTATCTTCAACTGATGAAGGTATCATACAAAAACATGTGTCCCAGAACAACGAATGTTTAGTGTATAATCAATTAAAGTTGGCCTAATGTCCAGTTACGCTCATTCAGTCGAAAAACAGGTGTAAATCAAGAGTCAATCACAGACATACACGTCATAAAAAATTAAACAATGTGGCACAGTAAAACGCGTAATGATGTGAAGCATACTAGCTCAAAGTGCATAAGGGTGATGTACATAGACACGTAGATTATCACAAAACTGAATGACAGGTATGGTAGATTCGACATCCCTAAGATCATATAACAATGAGAGCGAATATGATCACGTTGACAAAAACATTGAATATCAGTGTAGTTCATGAGGAATATGCACAAAAAAAGATATTTAAACATTACTTAACTAAAACAATGAAGAAAATACAAGCCAAAAAAAATTCTACAACTGACCAAAATCCATTGTTCATTAAATACTTTGTAAGCAGTCTGTAGTCGAGAACAAATTACTAGTATCGACGACTTAAAGATACCCAGTGTAGAATTGTATTTATATTTCAAAATAATCAAAGTGTTTATCAGCCTTTAGTGGCAGACTGCTTCGACCATATGCCAACTTGGTCCTAATAGCGGATACCAGAGAGAGAAAACACCCGCAGCAAACAGATGGTCTGCCGCCTCCGTATACTGCAACCATGTTCCAAAACGACATCCATTATGTAACGATTGGTTGTTTTATTCCAGTTCCTGTGTTGAATATTTGTAAGTACGCTACGGGAGTGAGACGCGGTTAATACCTTTGAGAAGGGAGTTGAAAATACAAACGTCAGTGCTTCAAAAACTGCCACTGACTCCTCCGTAAAAATAGAACCGCTTTTAAGCAGTTTTAAAGGTTTCCGGACATGGAGCTGAAGGCATAATATGTAAATTCACTATACTCAACTTGTGGAACTTGAGATCCATTCGTATAAATACGTACGTAATGGGGCTACTGACATGCTACGAGATGACTAAAGTTGCAGTTGTTATCGATATTGTTCGAACAGGTCGTATGAAAATAATAGACGTTCATACATAAAACAGACCACGTTGGCTAAAATTTATGTTACAACTTTGTCGCCTAATGCTCAAGGGCACCTCCTCTACCTCCCCTAAAAGGGCATTTTTGTGCATCGAACGCACGACTCCAAGACAAGTTCGAATGGCTCTGCATTGAAGAATATCCAATTAGGTGCATTTTGATACAGCAGGCAGCCATAATCTAGTCCAGATCGAATAATTCCTCAGTAAATGGTAAGTAAGATACTTTCATGTGCTTCCCACCACACATGACCGAGTGAGCGAATTACACTTAAACCTTCTTCACACATAATAACAGTATTATCCAAGAGTCAGGTATAATTCCTAGGAATAGAGTATCAGATTTCACCCTGGAAAGTGTACTTTCGACACGTGACATGACAATTAATGCCAACAGCGTTCGATTTTTAAACACGGGGAATCATCGGTTTCTCAGCCGAACCCTCCAGCCCGTTAGTATGCAGCCATTCATCAGTGTGTGCTACGGTAGTAAGTAAGGACGTTCTTTCCTGAAGGTACCACACAGCAGTGGAATGAAGCATACCTTATTTGCACAGTGTAATATTTTAGCTGAGGGAGTGGTCACTCATTGTAAATCAGAGTATTCAAAATATATGTACAAAAGGGGGCTTGAAATAGAAGCCTGTGCAATCCCAAGGAGACAAGAAAAGTTCCAAGCACCCTGGCTTTGAATCTGACGTAATCTGTTCCTTCAGCCATTAGGGTATTGTTACCATAGATGATCCTTGAAGCAGTTCCCTATTCTTCCAACCTGTCTAAGAGAATCGGTATATTTACGTGACAATAAGTTCCTTAATCTCAAGAAAGACGATGATAACCGTTAGTTCCATTTCAAACGCCCATGTCATATCCATAGCGAGCCTATACAGATTGCTTTTCCTGAACCAGTACTGACTCCAAACCATTAAATTACTATTTTCAAGCCACAATTCCAGTTTACTTTTCATAATTCTCTACAATTTGTTTTGAACACATGAAGAAACAGGATCGGTCGATAGTTAGAGCTAATATATGGATCTTTCCCACTTCCCAGAACTCTAATTACGATATTCGTCATTTATACGGCCATGTGGTGGTATTGTACCCAATACCAAGTAACGATGTACAAGAGCATATCTTTTGTTTCCATCAGCAGTTTTGCAAGCAATTACTCTATGATTTAAACATTTATTGAGTTCTTGAGAGAAAGGCCGAAGTAGGACATAATGCCGGTTACCTCGAACAGAAAACGGATGATGTAGGAAAGCAACCATGAGAGGAGTGAACGTATAGATAAATTCATCCAACCACACAGTGGTAATAGGAGGAGGGACAGGCTAGTCGGGTATTTCTAACAGCCTTTGTACTGTACCAAATGCTCGTCATACTTGTTCCTTTATTAAGCAAACAATAAAATTTAATCCATCTGTTCTTCCTTTTGAGGAATACGCTAACACGAACATTTACTTCGCACGTTCAAGAAGTTATCCAGTGTAGAATTCTAGCTTTATGTTTTCAAAGGAAGTTTTTGTTTTGTTACTATTCGAGAGAATTCGGGATTCCACCTAGGAGGGGAATGCAGCTCCATAACAGTAAACTCTTGTCTCCTAAGAATGCTGATCTCCACTGCCAATTCCATAGCATTTGTGAAAGCTTGGCAAACAGAGTCTTCCATTAAGTCATCGTACCATTTTATTTGTTCCAGCTGACTTCCGCAATAGTACACTTATTACTAGCGAACATATTTGTGCTGTCAACGCTAATACTGAACTCTATTAGAAGATGATCGGATCCAATGGAACCTGTCTTAATGTGCCAGTTAGAAAGTTCAGTACAATAGGAGGTACAAAGGTTTACATCTATTGCAGAACATCTACTGAAAGATGAAAATACCATGGTGGGTACTCCATCATTGACGAACACTAGGTTATTATCTTCAATAACATTTATCAAAGCCCTACCGTTTCTGCCTGTCATTTCTCCTCCCCACACTAGCTGTTGGGAATTTAAGTCTCCAGCTTTCTCTAAAGGGATGCCGAGACTGGCTTATTGAGTGTCGCCGTTCGTCTTGCTCTATAAAATAATAGGACGTTTTATACATCGAGACAATTGTAAAGATTTTGTGGACAGACTGTATCAGCACAACAACTAATTAGATGTAGTTTTTTCTTACATTGAGCAAGTATACATGATGCAACAGCGAATGTTATACCATTACTAGCTATACCTGACGAACTTCATTCCGCCTCTGAAAATCTTTATATTTTATAGCCGACCCGGCAAACGTTGTTTTGCCATGTAAATTATCTCTAGTCTGTAAGAATAATGTATACATGTAACACAATGTGTAAGTGTAATACAATAGCCGTTGCTGGCGGTAGCTCGTGACACAAACAATAATAATGGCCGAAAACTGTGTAGGAAGTGAGAAAAGTCTTAGGGGGAAGGCCGGCAGTATCGGCCCACATTAGTTCTAGCGTTTTTACGGTAGATCGCGCGGATTTAACAATTACAGCCGATACACGGCTCGTCCATGAGCATTCAAACATAGCGGCAATTTCGTGTCGAAATGTGTTCGCCAGCATTATGAAGAAGGCCAAGTGCACACGCATCGATTTTTATCGTACGGAGATGTATCGTACGATTAAATTATTTTAGAGGAACAAAGGAGAGCATAGGAGCATCTTTGTTCCACTAAAAGAATTTGATCGTACGATATATCTCCGTACGATAAAAATGGATGCGTGTGCGCTAGGCCTAAATGACGGTTTGGCGAATGACGCGAGCTACCTAATTAAACTTCTCGGTCTAGTTACGTCGATTGAAAGAGGGATATTCGAGTCGTTGCTTTTGGTATGTTTTCTTCAATTACTTATCTATCGAATAATGAAAGACTATCGCCGGTAGACACCTGGCGGGGATAACTGATCAAGTGATAATTGATCAGTTGTCGATCGGGGTTGAAAATTATTAAATGACTAAAATCGCTATTTAAAAATAGAGATTAGTGGTAGAAGGGTGAAAATTTAGGATTGTGTGGATTTTTAATGCCACATCATAAAAAAACAAAAATAAAAAGTTCTGTCCCAAAAATAAGAAAAAATTTTTGGGGTGGATCACCCTTATCACTTAGGGGTATGAAAAACAGATGACGACTGATCCTCAACTCTACCGAATATACATGTAAAATTTTACCAGAATCGATCGAGCCGTTTCGGAGGAGTATGGCAACTAACACTGTGACACGGAATTTTATATGTAAGGATAGCAACGCCAGCATTCCCGTCGAGACGGTCCTCTCTTATTATGAAGTAATTTTTAAGTGAACAGTCTGTGAGACTTGAGCCATGTTTCGCGTAAAAGGATTGTACCTGGCAGAGTAATAAGTAATTCTGTTTGCAAACTTTCTCTACTGGAATTAGATGACACAGCGTTCCACTACAATAAAAATGAAACGAGCGTATGGAATCGTTGACAGGGAGGCCCCATCCCGGCAAGTTCTGCCGCGAAGTCTGTCTTATTTAAGTCGACGGCACACTGGGCGACTTGTGCACCACTAATGAGGAAGAAATGATGATGATGAAGGCAACGCAACACCTAGTACCTGAGCGGGGAAAATCTCCAACCCTGCCGGGAATCGAAACGGTGCCCGCTTGCATGGGAGGCGAGCACGTTACCATCCAGCGAAGCAGGCGGGCTCCACTACAATAATTTTATGGGTCTCATAGTTTGGGCAGAAGGAGGATGAAACGTTCCTGTTATGTGGTTCTGGTTATCGTTATCGCTCATAATAGAGTTTTGGCGCACATTCTGAAGGACAAGGTCAGATAACATTTGGTATGATAGCTGTGAGTTCAGCGTAGACTGTACGCTGGTGTTGATTTTGTACTTCAGTAGTTGCTAACCTGTGAGCATAAGAGTAATAGGGATTCCGGTTTGTAAGTGCGGCTGAATGTCAAATAGGTTGCAGCAAGCTGCGGTAGCGAGACCACTCAAGTGCATTACTGTGTTTACTTAGTTCCGCCTGCCGCCGGGGTCGGTGACCACTGTTTGCTGAGGCACATCCACACATTGAGTTCCGTCCCACGGGGGTGAAAGCTGTATGGGCGAAGAGGCAACAAGCCACGTAGTTCCATTCCAGACCACTACAGGCGCTAGGGGCCAAACGAAGCTGGAATTGACCAATGAGAGCTGTCTAAACTCCAATGGTGGTTGTTTTGAAATATTATATCGTCTTGCTCTGCACTGAAGTCTGTGGTCCTCGGTTGTAGTCGTCCTTGTATTTGTTGCATATTTACATACTACTTATATTCATTAGAAACATACTTTTTACTTTTAATTCATAAAGTTCACCGTGGAATTCAAGAGATTTCCTGCTGGAAAATGTCCACAATTAATTGCAAGGTAAGACATTTAATTTTTCATTAAATAATCTCGTAGCCTATAAATGAAATGTATTCTCTTCTATCGTGAATTAAGCAGTGTGGTTTCCGTTTGTTTATTTAAATAACGTTGATATGTCTGTAGTAGTTTTATTTAATGAAGACTTTTATGTTTTTTTTTTTCAGAAAATTCAACACAACAAATTGACATTGAAATACTCCTGCATGTTCCCCAGCTGTTCATCTGGCTATTACGTGGGTTCAACGGAGGAAATTTGCTACAAGCATTTCTACAGGTTTCCAAAACAACCTCAAGAATTGCTTCTAAAGTGGAAGAATGTTTGTAAACTGTCATCAGATGTGAACTGTGCTTCTTATTTTGTTTGTGAAGATCATTTTTTCGAAGAAGATTTTATGAGTAGAAGTAGGCATAGGCTAAACAGGGGTGTGTTTCCAAAACATGTGACAGGTGTTCCTGGTGAAATTGCCAAAATCGGTAGTGAATCACGTGACACTGTTGTTAGTAGTGAATTGGGCCTACCAAGCACTAGTGGTGCTATGGCAACTGTTCATTTTACAGCTGCTAATACCAAGGTGGAAGGAGTATGTAGAGGGTCTATACAAGGGCGATGCGCTTGAGGACAATATTATGGAAATGGAAGAGGATGTAGATGAAGATGAAATGGGAGATACGATACTGCGTGAAGAGTTTGACAGAGCACTGAAAGACCTGAATCGAAACAAGGCCCCCGGAGTAGACAACATTCCATTGGAACTACTGACGGCCTTGGGAGAGCCAGTCCTGACAAAACTCTACCATCTGGTGAGCAAGATGTATGAAACAGGCGAAATACCCTCAGACTTCAAGAAGAATATAATAATTCCAATCCCAAAGAAAGCAGGTGATGACAGATGTGAAAATTACCGAACTATCAGTTTAATAAGTCACAGCTGCAAAATACTAACACGAATTCTTTACAGACGAATGGAAAAACTAGTAGAAGCCAACCTCGGGGAAGATCAGTTTGGATTCCGTAGAAACACTGGAACACGTGAGGCAATACTGACCTTACGACATATCTTAGAAGAAAGATTAAGGAAAGGCAAACCTACGTTTCTAGCATTTGTAGACTTAGAGAAAGCTTTTGACAATGTTGACTGGAATACTCTCTTTCAAATTCTAAAGGTGGCAGGGGTAAAATACAGGGAGCGAAAGGCTATTTACAATTTGTACAGAAACCAGATGGCAGTTATAAGAGTCGAGGGACATGAAAGGGAAGCAGTGGTTGGGAAGGGAGTAAGACAGGGTTGTAGCCTCTCCCCGATGTTGTTCAATCTGTATATTGAGCAAGCAGTAAAGGAAACAAAAGAAAAATTCGGAGTAGGTATTAAAATCCATGGAGAAGAAATAAAAACTTTGAGGTTCGTCGATGACATTGTAATACTGTCAGAGACAGCAAAGGACTTGGAAGAGCAGTTGAATGGAATGGACAGTGTCTTGAAAGGAAGATATAACATGAAAATCGACAAAAGCAAAACGAGGATAATGGAATGTAGACGAATTAAGTCGGGTGATGCTGAGGGAATTAGATTAGGAAATGAGACACTTAAAGTAGTAAAGGAGTTTTGCTATTTAGGGAGCAAAATAACTGATGATGGTCGAAGTAGAGAGGATATAAAATGTAGACTGGCAATGGTAAGGAAATCGTTTCTGAAGAAGAGAAATTTGTTAACATCGAGTATAGATTTAAGTGTCAGGAAGTCGTTTCTGAAAGTATTTGTATGGAGTGTAGCCATGTATGGAAGTGAAACATGGACGATAAATAGTTTGGACAAGAAGAGAATAGAAGCATTCGAAATGTGGTGCTACAGAAGAATGCTGAAGATTAGATGGGTAGATCACATAACTAATGAGGAAGTATTGAACAGGATTGGGGAGAAGAGAAGTTTGTGGCACAACTTGACCAGAAGACGGGATCAGTTGGTAGGACATGTTGTGAGGCATCAAGGGATCACCAATTTAGTATTGGAGGGCAGCGTGGAGGGTAAAAATCGTAGAGGGAGACCAAGAGATGAATACACTAGGCAGATTCAGAAGGATGTAGATTGCAGGAGGTACTGGGAGATGAAGAAGCTTGCACAGGATAGAGTAGCATGGAGAGCTGCATCAAACCAGTCTCGGGACTGAGGACCACAACAACAACAACAATACCAGAAGTGAAGCTGGTGTTAATGAACTTCAAAGCCTTAGTTGTGCTGTGGCAAGTAGTTCTCATGTAGGTGTTTGTACCATATGTGGATCAGGTGAAACTGGTGTTAATAGTGAATTAGACTTACCAAGCACTAGTGGTACCATAGAAAATCTTTATTATACAGGTCCCAATATCAGGGGTGAAACTGGTGTCAGAGAATTACCCAGCACTGGTTGTGCTGAGCAGAGTAATCCATTGAGTGATGCACCTCTTAAATTTTTTATCTCCTCTCAAAATGAATCTGCAAATAGTGAGTACACATTCTTATGTGAAACATTTTGTAATGAGGAAAGTGGGGTTTTAGGTAGATGGGTTTCAAAAGCAGACTTAACTCCAACAAAATCAAAAATGTACAAGATTCATAGGAATACGTTAACAAGGCTATCAAAACTGAAACCAAAGCTACATCATGAAAAATCAGAACGGATAGCACTTAAAGATTTATATGACAGCAATGCTTTCTCTTTCATAGAATCTAATTTAAACTCTGTTGTCAAAAATTTCATAAACAGCCAATTACGAAATGCTCATCGATCAGCAAAAGCAAAGTGATGGACACTGGAGGACAAAGTATTTGCTTTATCCTTATACAAACGAAGTCCCCACCTGTACATATATTTGTCAGTTCATTTTAATCTTCCTTCTGTGAGGTATCTGAAATGTCTGTTGTCTTCTGTACCTTTTGAACCAGGATTGAATACTTCAGTCATGAATGTATTGAAAGCAGAAGTTGAAGTAATGAACAACAGTGACAAATATTGTGCTTTGTTGTTTGATGAAATGTCTTTAGAAAGAGGGTTGTATTATAATGCAAGCAAACAAGAAATTTCAGGGTTTCAAGGTTTAGAGCATTTAGGGACGTCAAATGTTCATGCAAATCATGTATTAGTTTTCATGGTTAGAGGCATACATAAAGCTGGAAGCAGGTTGTTGCTTATTATTTCACTCACAAATCAGTTTCAAGTATCACTTTAAAAAGTCTTATTACCTATGGCATAAGGCAAGGTAGTTTGTACAGTTTGTGACCAGGGTGCAACCAACCAGAGAGCACTGAAGGAACTCCGCTGTGAGAAATCTACTGAGTCTAGTCCATTTCATTTTGTAGTAAGAGATGAACCTATTGCAGTCATTTATGATGTCCCACATCTATTAAAAAATACTAGAAATGATCTGCTAGGAAATAAAATACAGTTTGGGTTTAAAAAAAAGGCCAGTTTTGAATATATTCACAGGGCTTTTCTTCTGGACCAGCAGAAGATGTTTAAGACATTGCCAAAACTACATAGGAATCATTTTGAATTAAAGGATTCTTTTACTAAAATGAAAGTCAAGGTAGCTGCAGCCCAGCTTATTCATACAGTTGCTGCAGTTATTGAAACTTAGGTGGCATTTAATATCTTACCTGCTAAAGCAATATACACTGCAGAATTTGTTGAAAAGATGAATTTTTTATTTGATTCACTGAACAGTTCCTATTGTTATCCACAAGATGGCAAGTCTTATAAGTGTGCCCTCTCTGCAGAGTCCCCACATATTGAAATGTGGTACAGTCTGTTAAAGGAAATGGAAAATTCGAATGTGTTGGAGCTAGGCACAGGGAGAGATAAGACAAATATGTTCAGTTTCATAAGTGGGTGGCAAACTACAGTAAGATCACTGATGTTCATTTGGAACAGATTAAAATAATGGCTTTAATTTTTTAAGCATGAGGGCTTTCAATCAAGACCCAGTGGAGAATGTATTTTGTTGTGTGAGGCAGAATGGTGTTGCAGACACCAACCCAACTTGCTTTCAGTTCAAAGCAGCATTGAAAACAGTGATAGTCAATAACATGCCCTTAACTACAAATTCACTAGGTAATTATGAGGATGATAGACGCATGTCATTAAAAAATTTAAGGCAATTTTTGGGAGCTAGTGATGACAACTTTTCTTGACTCCGCAACAGACCATTCCATTATGGATCAAAGTGCTTTATACTGTGCCCTTGCTGATAATGAAGCTGTTGCTGGTAGTGGTGGGGCTGATGTAAGAAATGACAGACAAGCACTAGCATATGTAGCTGGTTACATTCTACGAAAGATGGGTGTAACACCTGAAACCAACTGTAGTGACTGTAAAACAACTCTGTTCTCACCAACACCCACAGAGCATCATTTATTTACAAGTTTCAGAGAATATGATGCTTTAAACTCAAAATTATTGTATGCTAGTAACAACTTAATGCCCTTTGTAGCAAATGTTCATAGTCAGTTGTATGCAATCTTAGATAAATGTGGCCACCAGGAACAATTGGAGAATACGTTATATTCACTGTTTAAGTTACCAGAGGAAATAACATTTTGCAAGGCCCATTTTTCTGAACAGTTTATTTTAAGACATTGTGTACCTCTATTGCTTTACAAGTATGTGAAAGATTGGAAACACAGCATCATTAATAAAAGACTTGATATTGTTAAAGACAAGTTCAGTAAACGGTTTAAAGCTTTATAACAGTTAAAATAAAAATTTTCTTGTGTGTCTGAGAAATAAAAAGTAAGTATTGTTTTCATTTCACTGTTTTTATCCACCTTTCCTGCTTTTGCTACTTGATATTGCTGTTTTCTTTTTTGTGTTGAAGCATTTAACAGTAGTAAGATGTAGGAATCTTTTTAAGAAATTAATGGTCAATAATGAAAGATTGCTGGGCAGTTACTCAGAACTTATAGCCCTGAAAGATAGTTGTAACAAATTTTAGAATTCTTCATTAATTAATATTGTGATAAATATTTCTTAATTGAACCTCTTTAACTGCTTCTTATTCTCTTCATAATATGCTTTTTTTCTCCATTGATCCAGCAGCTTGTATGAGGTAAAAATTATGACATTACTCAGGAATATTTGCAGTCCAGTTTAGCTGCTACAATGTTATTTTTGTTTTGCTTTAATTATTTACACTACAAGCTTGTTTCGACTTAGTCTCAGTTTCAAGTGTTGCATCTAATTCTCACGAACCATAAAACAAGCTGGAGCTTTTACATGTTGATAGATAACAATATAAGCAAGTCAATTTAAAAGTCTGTTTTTGACGTTTGCGCCTGACAGTCGCTCCTCCTATCATGTTTTCTTGTCTGTCAGACGCAAACTTCGGAAATAGGCTGAAAATATTACTGAATAGGTTTCTCTCTGCTGTAGTACAGTGTGCTGTAGCTGTGTTTGAATTATTTTATTATGATGCCAGCCAAAATAATTACATAGCACTCCCATAAAAATAAGGTAATAGAATTAAAAGACAAATAAAAACCTACAACGTAAGTAAACTAGGAGAGATGCAACCCACAATGTTTTCATATTTTAGTTAATCTCCATACCACTTGAGACGCTGCTGTCGGTCTGTGTTTCCCATTTTTAACACGGGAGTTGCGTTTCTCTTTTTTCTTGTTCTGTGTTCCATCCCTACTTCCGCGCCGTTAACTGTGCATGCTTGTGGCGGGGAGCGGCGGGAAAAGTTGTGTGTTTTGGGGATCTGCAGCGCTGAAGTTTGTACGAGCTTCAATGACCGGTGCAGGCAAAAAAATGTTGCTGTCCGCCATTACCCGGCGCGTAGGTTCAGTGTATCCCCGAAGTCAATGCTACTGAACGTAGATAGTTCTTGAGCTCGTAGGCGCATATGATATTCAGTGCAGGACCAATCCGTGGATGGATGTTGTCCCCCACAGTGACCACAAGTAGTAATAGGAGGGGTGGAGGATTCAACAGAATTATGCCAACTAAATTTGTCGTATCTCGTCTGGCCTCGACAATGTTTACTGACGTGCGCATAACGAAGGCAGTTAAAGCACTGCCTGACAGTTGACAAGTAAGGATCGGCAGGACATCTAGTTCCTTCCGGTATAACTTGAGAGTCAAAGGTTAACAAGCAGGTCTGCAGTTTGACAATTTGCTCTTTACCATATCTCTCGCATATCTGGGAACACCTATAACAGGAAAGACAAATTGTACGACTTCTTCCCTATGTACTTTTCTTATTACTTCAAGTTTGTGAACAACGATAGATGGAATGTAAATGTCTACATTTTTAGACTTTAGCAGTTTACGGTTGACTAAGAAGTTAGCCTTGTATGGAGTTTTAAGTTCGACTTCTACTTTGGTTTTTCTAACAGAAGAGATATTAATTATTACTTTCTTGAGTCCCGGTAAGGAAAGCTCCAAGAGTTTCCCTACACCCATGTCCTGCAGACGGCGTATGTTTCTATCCACATTCTCCATATAAACAAGGTACGGCGTACTACCTGTGTGTTTGTGGAAGTTAGAAGACCGCGGCATTGCTACACTCGTCACGAGACACGTGCTGGTAGTATGTTGGTTGTAAGTGGAACCAGAAACTACTGTTGCAAGGGGCTGAGTTACATTTGAAACATTGGTAGCAGGTGAGACTGGATTAGGCTCTGCAGGAGCCGCAGGGACCCTGTTCTGACAACTGCCATCTTCTCTTCCTGAGGGTCTTTCCAGATTCACCCTTGACGACCGCTAACGAGTGCCTGATAGCATCCACCGTATAAGTCAAAGCAATTCTAGAGGCAGCTGAAAAGGGAACTGCGACTTGATGTAGCTGTTATTCGGCGTAGATCCCTCAGAGTGGTTGGTGGGTCACGTCGTCCATAAACAGTCCTTTCCAATCCATCCCAGGCATGTTCAATAGAGTTCATGTCTGGAGAACATGCTGGCCACTGTAGTCGAGCGATGTCGTTATCTTGAAGGAAGTCATTCACAAGATGTGCACGATGGGGGCGCGAATTGTCGTCAATGAAGACGAATGCCTCGCCAAAGTGCTGCCGATATGTTGCACTATCGGTCGGAGGATGGCATTCACGTATCTTACAGCCGTTATCTCGCCTTCCGTGACCACCAGCGGCGTACATCGGCCCCACATAATGCCACCTCAAAACAGCAGGGAACCTCATTCTTCTGCACGCGCTGGACAGTGTGTCTAAGGCTTTCAGCCTGACAGGGTTGCCTCCAAACAAGTCTCCGACGATTGTCTGGTTGAAGACATACGCGACTCTCATCGGTGAAGAGAAACATGAGCGGTCCATTCGGCATGTTGTTGGGCCAATCTGTACCGCGCTGCATGGTGTCGTGGTTGCAAAGATGGACCTCGCCATAGACGCCGGGAGTGAAGTTGCGCATCATGCAGCCTATTGCGCACACTTTGAGTCGAACATGGCCTCTTGTGGCTGCACGAAAAGCATTATTCAACATGGTGGCGTTGCTGTCAGGGTTCCTCCAAGTCATAATGCGTAGGTAGCGGTCATCCACTGCAATAGTAGCCCTTGAGCTGCCTGAGTGAGGCATGTCATCGACAGTTCCTCTCTCTTTGTATCTCCTCCATGTCCGAACAACATCGCTTTAGTTCACTCCGAGACGCCTGGACACTTAACTTGTTGAGAGCCCTTCCTGGCACAAAGTAACAATGCGGACACGATCGAACCGCGGTATTGATCCCCTAGGCATGGTAGAACTAAAGACAACACGAGCCGTGTACCTCCTTCCTGGTGGAATGACTGGAACTGATCGGCTGTCGGAACCTCTCCGTCTAATAGATTTAGTGATATCTCTGAACAGTCAAAGGGACTGTGTCTGTGATACAATATCTTCAGTCAACGTCTGTCTTCAGGAGTTCTTGGAACCGGGGTGATGGAAAACTTTTTTTGATGTGTGTATTACATGCCGAATAACTGGTAACATGACGTGCGGACTATACGACGGGACGTTAAAATTGAATATAAGAAAGGAACGGGACACTTAGCTTCGTGAAAGTAATTGAGTACGAAGTTTGAACGACTGTATCGAAGTATTGTAGCCGGCCGTGGTGGCCGAGCGGTTCTAGGCGCTTCAGTCCGGAACCGCGCGACCGCTACGGTCGCAGGTTCGAATCCTGCCTCGGGCATGGATGTGTGTGATGTCCTTAGGCTAGTTAGGTTTAAGTAGTTCTAAGTTCTAGACCTCAGATGTTAAGTCCTGTAGTGCTCTGAGCCATTTGAACCATTTTGAAGTATAGTAATTGGCCATAGTCCTAGTTATAATATCTTTGAGTGACGAACTATAAAAATCACGGACATTTTAGTGCCGTAAATGCTGAGAGTAATTGTGGAAGCATTCCTCCTTTTCCATCTACACAAAACGGAATCATTCATGATCATTTGATTATTATTGAATGTTGTTAATAAAAAGTAAAAGTGATTTCCATAATTAAGTGTATATTAGTAAATAATAACTAACATCCAAAGACGTTATTAACTATCTTGTCTTTGGTAACGCAGCAACAAATGAGGGGTGATCGACTGAACAAAAAAGTTAACATTAATTATTATGAAAACCCGAAATTTAGTCTCCGTTACAGTGAAGTTTTCCATTAGCCAGCATCTTCAGAAAAGAAGAATAAGATACACAGATTTCGACAAAAGGCTTCAAAACATTATAAGAAATGTGACGGCTCTGGGCATTTCGGAAGATGTTTAAACCATCTGGGTGTCATCCAGAAAATTGAGTGAGAAATTGAAATCCATTAAATGTAGGAAGAACGAAAGGTAAAAATAAGAGAATAAACTAAAAGGGTAAAAATAAAAAAAATACATTTACCTTCTGGTGACAAACAGACCCGAACTATTTGAAACAGTTAACGCAGAACACGGAATCAGTGATCAAAAAGCGGTTGCAGCATCGATGATTTCAGATGTAAATAGAAATATTAGAAAAGGTAGGAAGATTTTTCTGTTTGGCAAAAGTGACGAAAAGTAGATTTCAGTGTACTTGACGGTTCAACACAAAAGTTTTATCTCAAGTACAGATAGTGTTGAGGATCAGTGGACAAAGTTCAAAATCATCGTACAATATGCATTAGATGAGTATGTGCCAGGCAAGAACGTAAGAGATGGAAAAGAGCCACCGTGGTACAAAAACCGAGTTAGAAAACTGCTACGGAAGCAAAGGGAACTTCACAGCAAACATAAACATAGCATTACCCTGCAGAGAAACAAAAATCACACGAAGCGAAATGTAGAGTGAGGAGGGTATGCAAGAGGCGTTCAGTGAGTTCGAAAGTAAAGTTCTACGTACTGACTTGGTCAAAAATCCCAATAATTTTGGTCTTATGTCAAACGATGGATCAAAACGAAATGTCCAGACACTCTGTGACCAAAATGGTACTGAAACAGAGGATGACAGACTAAAGGCCGAAATATTAAATGACTTCTTCCAAAGCTGTTTCACAGAGGAAAACTGCGCTGTAGATCCTTCTCTAGATTGTCGCACCGATGACAAAATGGTAGATGTCGAAGTAGATGACAGCGGGATAGAAAAACAATTAAAATCGCTCAAAAGAGGAAAGGCCGCAGGACCTGACTGGATACCAGTTCGATTTTACACAGAGTACACGAAGGAACTTGCCCCTCTTCTTGCAGCGGTGTACCGTATCTAGAAGAGCGCACCGCTCCAAAGGATTGGAAAAGGGTACAGGTCATCGATGTTTTCAAGAAGGGACGTTGAACAGATGTGCAGAACTATAGACCTATATCTCTAACGTCGATCAGGAATTTTGGAACACGTATTATGTTCTAGTATAATGACTTTTCTGGAGACTAGAAATTTACTCTGTAGGAATCAGCATGGGTTTCGAAAAAGCCGATCGTGTGAAACCCAGCTTGCGCTATTCGTCCACGAGACTCTGAGGGCCATAGACACGTGATCCCAGGTAGATACCATGTTTCTTGATTTCCGCAAGGCGTGTGATACAGTTCCGCACAGTCGTTTAATGAACAAAGTAAGAGCATATGGTCTATCAGACCAATTGTGTGATTGGATTGAAGAGTTCCTAGATAACAGAACGCAGCATGTCATTCTCAGTGGAGAGCAGTCTTCCGAAGTAAGAGCGATTTCAGGTGTGCCGCAGGGGAGTGTCATAGGACCATTGCTATTCACAATATATATAAATGACCTTGTGGATAACATAGGAAGTTCACTGAGGCTTTTTGCGGACGATGCTGTAGTATATCGAGAGGTTGTAACAATGGAAAATTGTACTGTAAAGCAGGAGGATTCTTCATCCGTGTCCGGATGCACCAATTATATCTTCCCTTCCCAGTAATTAGCAACGTAGATTGCTTTGTCATTGACTTTCAAAATATCATCTTTAGTGCATGTCATAGACATGTCTGGGCAGATCAGTAGGTGGTCCAAGTCCTGTATTGCTCCGCATTCACACCTATCGCTATCACTGTAACCCCATTTAAATAGGTTTGATTTGCACCCAGTTACTCCAGTGTGCAGCCGGTTTAATGACCTCCAAGTTGTAAAAGGTAGTTGAAATCCTGCAGATCCATCCTCAAGTAGTTCCATTGTGGAGTGTGGCACCATTTCTTCCCAGAGAGATAGTCGCCTTGCGACGGTCTTGGTGGCGAGCTCTTCAGTAGTTTCCATGAAACTCCTGCGGGATTTCAGCCGGACACGTTGTTTTCGGTGCATATACATCGGGTGTCGAGGATTATTCTTTTGTTTTGGTCTTTCGATCTCGGCGGCTACTTGTCTGCGGATAGTGGGTGGTGCTATGCCTATGATGGGGTAAATGATGTCTGTGAGAGTTGGTTTGAGGCATCCTGTGGCAATACGTACAGTTTCGTTTACGGCGACGTCAACTTGCTTAGCGTGGCCAGAGTTTCTCCAAACTGGCGCCGCATATTCCGCAGCTGAGATACTCAGCACCAGACCTGTGGTGCGCAAAACATGTGGTTGAGCTCCCCACGATGAACCTGTTAGCTTCCGCTGTATGTTGTTCCTGGCACAGACCTTTTTTTTAGTGTTGTGACAGTGCTGCTTAAAAGTAAGTGCTCTGTCCAATGTTACTCCCAGGTATTTTGGGCTGTTTGTATGTTTCAGCTCTTTCCCTTGCCACATGACTCGGAGTTTCCGTTTGGCTTGTTTGCTCCTAAGATGGAAGGCGGATACTTGTGATTTACTGGGGTTTGGTTTGAGATTATTGCCGTCGTAATAGGTAGCAAGTTCTGTTAAGGCTCCTGTGAGATTCTCCTCCACTTGTTCAAAGGCTTTATCCTGTGTGGCCACTGCTGCATCATAAGCATATATGAACATTTGTGCCTGGTGGCTGATGGGAAGATCATTGGTATAGATGTTAAATAATATTGGAGCCAAAACACTGCCCTGTGCAAGTCCATTTTTCTGTGTCCTCCATCAGCTGATTTTAGATTGTAAGGTTACATAGTAGCGTCTGTTCTGTAGCATACATTGCACGAAAATAGAAAGGGTGTAGTCCTTAGTGACATTATACACTTTCTGGGTAAGCAACTTATGGTTAACTGTGTCATATGCAGCACTGAGATCCAGGAATGCGACCCCAGTTACTTCTCCTCTCTGATAGCCGTCTTCGATGTACTGTGTGAGATTCAGGATTTGGCCACAGCATGATTTTCCTGGTCGGAATCCAGCTTGTTCGTTAATGAGGACTTTGTCCACATAATCAGCTATGCGTTTGAGGATCATTCGCTCCAGCACTTTAAATAAATGACAAAGCAGTGAGACAGGCCGGAAATTTTTAGCTTCAGCTGGGACTTTCCCTGGTTTTAGTAACGCAATAACCCGGGCTTTCCTCCACTGTTTAGGAATTTGCATTGTTGTAATTCAGTTATTCATTAGCTCTAGGATCCATGCTTGTACTCCCGGTCCAAAATGTTTAATTTGCTCAGATCTCAGATCGTCGAGGCCAGCGGCCTTATTGTTTTTCAAATCTTTGATGGCATCTTGTAGCTCCTGAATGGAGAACGGGTGAGCTAGGAAGCTAATCTCCTCGTTCAATTTTCTTTTAATTTTGCCATTCCTGATCTTCCTTTTAGTTTTTCCATTCATGAGTAGTTGGTGAGCTATCTGATCAGGTGTAACTTCACTGTAATTTGGTTGTGGTTCTGTTGGGTCGTTGTTGAGACTTTTGACCAGTTTCCATGCCTTCCTACTGCTGTGCTTCATGTCCGTCTCTTGTAGGAGGCTGCACCACTTTTCCTTTCTCGCTTCGGAGATACCAGGCATCAGTACCTCACCTGCCTGAATCGTTTCCTCTGAGAAGGGGTCCTTATTGTACAGTTCTTCATACTTTTTCAGAGCTTCCTTGCTGCTACCATTGAGTCCAGCGATATACTGGGTGCGGCACCCTCTAGGTATGCGCCGACGAGAGATTTTCTTGACAAGGTCTATAAAAGTTTCATATGTTTGTATCTCTGGTTTAATTTCCAGGATCTCCTTATCAAGGTCCTCTGTGAAAAGTTCCCAATGAGCTTTTTTGAAATTGAAGCGTCTCTTGAAGGGCATTACATCTGATTTGATTACTGCAGTAATGCAGCAAGTTATTGCTCTGTGTTGCGATCTTGGAATTGGGTCCTCGATTTGCTTTACAGTTTGCAGGGATACCTTTTCGGAGACAAAGATGTTATCTGGATTATATCCTCGTTTCCATCTTCCGCTGTTAAATGATGCAGGCAACTTTCGGTCATGTATCAATTTCAGTTTAGCCTGGTCTGCCCAGGTCTCCAGCATTTCGCCATCGTCATTTGTCTCTTTATAACCCCATGCGAGACCGTGACAGTTAAAATCTCCTAGTACAACTTTCATGTTTTTTGAATGGAAATTTCCAGGCTCCGTAAATTTGAACCTCGCACCGGGTGGTTTGTACACGGATGTTACAGTACATGAATGTACCTCAATAGTTAAAATTTCTAAGTTTTCTTCGCAGGTCAGAGCACAGGAGCGTACGTCTAAGTTCGGTTTCACAAATATAGCACTTCCATACCTTTCGTGTGGTCTCTCAAGAACTAATTTCATGCCCTGTATTTTTGGTCTATGGCTAGTTGGTGCTCTGTGTGTTTCTTGTAACACTAAAACATCACAGTTGTTTCGTTTGCACATGTCAGATAATAAAATTTCTTTATTTGCAGATAAGCCTTCAATATTGCAGGAAGTTGTCACTAGTGATGGCCTTGATAAAGGCCTTTTTTGAGTCTCTTCGGAGAGTTGTTTTGTCATCTTTGGTTTTGGTGCTCCGGTTTTTGCAGGATTGGCCGACTAGGTCGTTTCCAGGGGACGCCCGATTGCTTGTTGTTCGAGTGGTGAACGCAATCTTCGTGGAGGCTCCTGCAGTGTCCCCCAGCAGGAGGATCTGCAACGAATTGACGCATGGTGCAGGGAATGGCAATTGAATCTCAATGTAGACAAGTGTAATTCGATAAATTATCTGGGAGTAGACATTAGGAGTGATCTAAAATGGAATGACCATATAAAATTAAGCGTCGGTAAAGCAGATGCCAGACTGAGATTCGTTGGAAGAAACCTAAGGAAATGCAGTCCGGAATCAAAGGAAGTAGGTTGCAGTACACTTGTTCGCCCACTGCTTGAATACTGGTCACCGGTGTGGGATTCGTACCTGATAGGGTTGATAGAAGAGATAAAGAAGATCCAACGGAGAGCAGCGAGCTTCGTTACAGGATCATTTAGTAATCGCGAAAGCGTTACGGAGATGATAGATAAACTCCAATGGAAGACTCTGCAAGAGAGACGCTCAGTAGCTCGGTACGCGCTTTTGTTAAAGTTTCGAGAACGTACCCTCCTACGTATATCTCGCGAAGAGACCATGAGGATAAAATCAGAGAAATTAGAGCCCACACAGAGGCATGCTGACAATCTTTCTTTCCACGAGCAATACGAGACTGGAATAGAAGGGAGAACCGATGGAGGTACTCAAGGTACCCTCCGCCACACATCGTCAGGTGGCTTGCGGAGTATAGATGTAGATGTAGAGGTAGATGCTTATGTGCTATGTGCATAGTCAGTCCTAAGCCAGGATAAAATATGACGGGGTGATTTTATTAGACAAAACAGGCTGAAATATTTGTGGTCGTAACCACCAGGGTTCGCAAAGCCCACAGTCGGAAATATCACTACACCTACGGCACAGCCTTCCGTTTTCTGTAGCCACAGGAGGGGGAGGGTGGTGAGTCCATAGCCCCAGCCGCATTTTACCGCCGGGAAAAATCCCGTCACTCAAGTTGACAGCAAGCTGACTAGACCGGGGTTGCCGTGGAGAGACTACAATGAGAAAAATTCGCCGCCGCCCATCCATTCGCTCATTTTGTTGCTTTCTCGGCTTCGCTTTTGTGCCTTTTATCTTGTTCGTTAAAACGTAATATTTCTCTTGGACAATGAAAAAAATTAACTGAGATAACCATGTACTTCATTTGATGGTGCAGCTACTTTTTTAATTAAATTATATTTCATCTCGACAGTAAATTACACGAAAATGGAAAAATATCCTACGTCTCCTGAAATCCATTATGTGTCTGTTCTAAAACTGAAACTTGTGTTTTTTAGCAATGTATACATGCCGATATTTTGTCTAAATCCAGTCAATTCGACACCTACAGAAACTCGAATTCTTGTTTCTCGTCAAAGAAATCTGCTTCGTTGAGAAATTTTTCCTCCGTCGATTTCTGTCGCGTATAAAAACTGTTGGAGGCAGTCATTTTTCGCTTAGATTACATTCTGTTGATATTTAAAATGCAAATTAATTTTGATAGGTCATTAATGCCTTTTGTGGTCGTGAATTACTTCTTCTCTGTTCTGGTGTCTATACGTGTTGTTCCTGGCCTTGGAATGGTCTTGGATTTTGTACTGAGAGTAAGTTTCGTTTCTCTTCTCGTAAATTTCCGCTTGGTTCTACAAGACTCTACCGTTCGCAGTTTCTGTACTTTCTTTATGAATGTTCGCAGACAACTGATGTTCGGTATGGAAGACCGCTTCTGAGTCAGACGATGGTATGTCTTCAGTCTCGCCTTGTCGTAGTTCACCATTGGAAGTTATTGAGAACTCTTTGTTTACATGGTTTTGGCCCTCTTCGTTACTATTCGCAGAAATTTTCAACTTGGTCTTCTCAGTCAAAACTTGACTCGGCATTCCTATAACAGCAGATTTAGATGTGTCGATTCGCAATTATTCTGTTGTTTCAAATGATGAATCCACAAGAGCTTCCGCTTGATGTACCATCGATCGCGTCTCACGACTGGGCGTCGGAGTACTGCCCATCGCGTCACCCTGAAATACCTCCAACGCGGACATTTCTGGTATATTTGTCGTACACTACTTGACAGCGATTGCGACTCCTCTTTGACGGTCGGGCTGTTTGCTCGCTACATGGCCCTGTAATTTCGTTCGATACTTGAAAAATTATCGCTGCTTGAAATCCACTTCTAAAATCTACTTGATCACATTCTGAATAAAATCCGTCCGTGTCTGTGTGGTTGGTGTTCAGTAAACATCTTGTGCGTTATGGAGAGGAGACTGGTTACAGCTGTTCTTGATTGCTTGTCTCCATTCTTAAGAAGCAGAAAGTAATACTTCAATATTAATGAGACACAAATAAGTAATGATTAGCATTATCTCCAGAGAAATGGCTGTCTAAATAGAAGATATTACCACAGCTACATTATCTGAAAGCACTTAGATTCAAGTGCCGCTGCCACTTAGACTTATAGCTGTCTTCTCGGTCAGTCTGCAATTCATCATATTCTACATCATCTCAGCACATAATAAGACCTAATCGCGCTGCCTTATTAAAGACAAAAAATGTTAGTGACATTATAAACATGATAAAAGAGATAAAGGCTCTAGAGAAGGTAAATAAAGTACCGTGGGAAGCATTGTAGATAAGAGGAATATCACGAAATCTGATATGAAACATAAGAGAGCTCTGGACAGTGAAGTAATAGATAAGAGAATATTAACGGAAAGATACTATCTAATGGGCGTTGACGGCAAGGATACGATAAGTCATTCGCTGTCTTCAAGATGTGTACTGGTGAATTCTAGCGCCAAACGGAAACAAAACTAATTAAACACGCTGTCGACTCTCTTATTCACTGATGACCAAATTATAACGAAAGAAACAGTGCATGATCTTCAATGTATAATTCATCAGTTACATACACAATAACCTGAACATGGTTTTAAGGTATTGACTAATAAGACTGGGACTATGGCTTTTGCCGGAAGGACACATAACGGCTGTCGTCTATCCACTCTAACACGTGAACAACTTAGCGTGTTAGGATGAGAGGCAAAATTACAGCGGAAATTCAGATAATAGTAGTACAAGGAAAGAAGCATAGAAAATAGATTCGGTAAAGTGCTGGCTCACCAGTTTAGCATACCCCGTAAAATGCCTTAAGTCCGATCCCTGTGAATCTACAAAGAAGGGGAGTTCCCCATAAAATCACCCAAATTTAAGAAAAGAAAGAAATGTTACTCAATGGAAACGTCTTACTGAAGGAAATCATGGAGTGGCCCAGTCAATCACTAAAACACATTTACCATATCACACATGGGAACACATTAGTGAAGACGGCAACGGTAATGGTTGGAAATTCTGAGTCCAGCTCAACCTGTGTACTTAGTTCTCATATAGATAATCAGTCTATACAGCTTCTCGGCAGCAACAATGTCTCAAGGTCGATAGTCTCCACTCCTCGACAGACTAGCCACAAGTGCCTTCTCGCTTAACTCTCTGCAACTTGACTGTTTCTCCAGTGTAGGAATCTCGCCAGCCAATGACAGTAGACCTTGCAAGCCCCAACCGATAACAATTTTGTGAATAAGTGAAGCAAATTTCTGCTCTTGTGGATTTTGTCATGGTTAGCCAATGATTGTCTGCCAGTTACACGTGGCTTCACATGTTATCTATCCAGAAGAATGAAGTTTTACAATAGGTAGCCCTTTAGCTGCCCACTGGGCTCAGGTGAGATGGAGCGAATGCTGTGTCGTCTACCTGCTGTGCAGGACAGCTGTCAGCTTCTGGTATGTATATGACTCTGTGCCCTATTAAGCAAGCTTCTATATTGCGTGAACCACCTAAATACAGCTATTCAAGACTGAAGCAAATCATAGGTCCCTCACTGCAATAAAAGGAAAGCAAGAGAAGACGTTATTAACTGAGTAGTCACTGATAGTATTGAATACTGTCTGAAGGTATGATTCAGCGTTAAAGGATCGACTACAATGACCATGGGGATGTGCATATAACATTATAATATATGTTGGGTGATAGTCTGGGGATTAATTTGCCATGCAAAAATTCTAATGCTGTTAAACAGTGGCGGTATCAGAACTAGAAATATCTGGGCCTGCCCACATATCCTGATCACTCCTTATGTGACATCTATATTGTTGATGTCCTCAATAAAGACATTCGTTGCCGTTGACTTGCTAGGGATGAAGAAGTACATGTTTGAGTACAACTACAGTTCCTTAACCAAACATATACATTATTCCATGAAGCCAACGACCGTCTTATCTCACCGTGAGATAAATGTACTGATTATTACGGCAGTTACTTTGGAAAGAAAAAACAGTTTACTTCATTTTCCCCCTCTGTCTCGTTTTCATTTGACCACCCCTTATAGTTCATATGTTGCTGCAATACGTGTGATACTTTCTGTAAAAGAAATACCTTACACTTTCTCAGCTGGTAATTTAGTGCTTTCCACGCTCTGTAAGTTCTGCTTGATTGCTTCATGTAAATGGGTTCCATCCACTGACCAGTATCAAGAATTTCACGACATTGTCTTTCACGTTTACAGGTTTGAAGCAGGTCCAGACGACAATTTTTCTGGTGCAGCACTGTGCGACACTGAAGAAATAGGCAACAGTGGTTAAACGAAAAGGACATAATAATGGAGAATTTCGTACTCTATTTCCAGAATAATGGAAGATGATAAGAAACGTTTCGTTATGGGATTCACGTTTTCTCAACGAATGTCGAGGACTCAGGTTATCAGCTTAGTCAAGGTGTCGTTCTGTGGCAAAGTTTCGTCTAGTTTCGTAATCGTCATCTTCAGGCGAAGAGTCAGGTTCGCTTCCGCTTCGTATCTTTATTGCCACTGGACGGAGTTGCGAAAGGTTTCCCTCTCCACCATCCAGCACAATGCAGATCTGTGCTCACCATCCTGGTGCACAGAGCACGAGACATATGCCATAATGAAAGTCTATCCTTCGAGTTGAGAATCTGAGGGAAATCTTTCGCCAGAATGGCTACTCGAATACACAGACACGACGCGCTATCCAGCAGAGCAAGAAGAAGAAAGAAGACAATCTGGAAGAAGATATGAAGCGTTGCACTTCTTCCGTGTGATGAGCCTTCCGCGGCCAAGATTTCCACGATATTGGAGAAAAACAACATTGAAACCATTTTCCGATCATCGGTTACAATTAAAAACATGCTTGCCTCAGTGAAAGACAGACTAGAACTGCGGACACCTGGAGTCTGCAGCATCAGTTGCGAATATGGAAAGCAATATATGTGCCAGACACTGTTGTGTATTTCCTTGTGCCACTCAGAACATGTGAAAAACATTCGTCTCGTCCAAATCGACAAATCTACGGTGGCAGAACATAGTCTTAACCAAGGTCGCATGTTTGATTCTGAAGAGACAGAGGCGTTGTATCGAAACGGATTCTGAGACTTAATCGTCAAAGAGGCAGTGGATTTACAGATCCGTGACGATCTTGTCAGCTGGGATAGTGGCTTCCAACTGAAACCGCATGACATGTATCGACAGCGAGAATTGACAGTGAGAATTCGTCAAAAGCACTCTGACGTGAAAGAGGCGAAGGCAGAGGACGGGTTAGAAAGGAGGGCACCAGAACGGGACGCCAAGAGTCTCCATCACGCCGGTGATCCACACTGTCACCATCCGACAGCCCTGTAGGCATGCGATCGGCTCAGCCGTTGCAGACGAGGCAGAAGAAGCCGTAGCCCAATGGCTACCCGACACTTCACCTGTAAGATCAGGAGTGGGAAACTCGTTGAAACGTTGCCGCAGAACGATACCTTGACTAGCTGATAGTCCGAGAAGACTTCATCATAGATACTTTTCCTTTTTGTCAAGCGAAGTTAAGCTGTCCTTCACTAATCTTTCTGTAACCTAACTTGTCGGAAAACGTTATAGAGAATGGCTATTTTGACAGATTATCTTTTTCTGTGTTTTAATCTATCAAAATATTCTTGAGCTGTAAATAAGCTCGTATAGCTCACCGTGCTACGCACCAGCTTGCAACACGTTAAGGTGAGCCTAAATCGCATCGAATCCGCGTGGCGGATTAACGGTTAATGGTGTGGTACACGGGCCAACCTGACTGGTAGTTGTCAGTCGATTTTCCACGCTCGTTTATGCAAACAACGAGTTGGTCCTAGATGTCCGACAGAGGATAATATGAAGGGCTTATTTCAAAAGTGGTAAAAGTCCATTACCTCCACTTTTATGTCCATAATGCTTCTGAAATTAATGAGCCAAACAAGCAGAAAGAAAGGTTAATCATCCGGCCGCGGTGGTCTAGCGGTTCTAGGCGCACAGTCCGGATCCGCGCGACTGCTACGGTCGCAGGTTCGAATCCTGCCTCGGGCATGGATGTGTGTGATGTCCTTAGGTAAGTTAGGTTTAAGTAGTTCTAAGTTCTAGGGGACTGATGACCATAGATGTTAAGTCCCATAGTGCTCAGAGCCATTTGAACCATTTGAAAGGTTAATCTCTAACAAGAAGCCATATACTTGAATATTTCTGGTATCTCAACTGCAGATTTTTCAGCGCTCATTTATCTTTAGGACTCTGTATCTCAATATGAACAAAAATGGACTTGTATCACTACTGAAATAAGCCCTTCATATGATATACACACACAGAACAAAGCTTCCGCTAGACACAGACAGAAAGTGCCCTCGACATCACTACCTTCGGTTAGCTGACGACTCTGGTGACAAGCAGGGCGTGCGGCCACGAAGTTAAAATAGATGCGCCAAATTACAAGAAACAGCGGATTTTCCAGTAAAACGGACTAAACGTTAGGAAAAAGAGAGAGAGAGAGCACTAAATAGACAATTAGAAATTAACTGAAGCCACTTTCAATGTAACTGACTGATAGCAGTTATTTACCCTTAAATACGAAAATTAAATCCAAACAAGCGGTAACACTTACTTTTTTGTCGAATAAACGTTGCAAGTAGCTCGTCACATGTACGCGTACGCTATACTGCTGAAGCACAACTACTGGAGATGCTTGCAGTACGAGTATTGGTTCTGCAATCTCAATGGCGTGGCACCTGTCTTCCACATTGCGGTCAATATCTAGCAGCGCGCATGTTGTAACCAATGTCGCCCCAGAACATAACATTTGATAATTATTCGCTGCATCTAAAACTAAAAAACTAAACTCCTCCCGAACAAGCCATGAATGCCCAACGGTACTGACCGGCCACCGTGTCGTCCTCAGCCCACAGGCGTCACTGGATGCGGATATGGAGGGGCATGTGGTCAGCACACCGCTCTCCCGACCGTATGTCAATTTACGAGACCGGAGCCGCTACTTCTCAATCAAGTAGGTCCTCAGTTTGCCTCACAAGGGCTGAGTGCACCCCGCTTGCCAACAGCGCTCGGCAGACCGGATGGTCACCCATCCAAGTGCTAGCCCAGCCCGATAGCGCTTAACTACGGTGATCTGACGGGAATCGGTGTTACCACTGCGGCAAGGCCGTTGGCATTCGCTGCATCACTTAGCAATTTGGCCACACTGCAGTCACCATGGTAGCCATCACCAAAATAGAGACTGATGTGGTACCCGACAGATTTCGCCACTCAGGTATTCAGTGAGGTTATTCATGTGCCCATTACAGTCTGTTCATTATTATTTCTGAACAATAACAGATATATCACATTTTCAGTCAGCATTAACAGGTGAACATTCGTTGGAGCAGTCCAGCATCGACTACCATAACACGAAACTACACGTTCCTATACGACCACATGAAAAATGAAGCGATTAGCTCTTGCTGCGGACGTACTGCATAGTCCTGCACTTGCACGCTACGACATAGGACCTTCATCCAACCACTGGTTTAATACATGCTTCACTGTCGTCTTTCCAAGCCCTGCACGAGCCGAAACGATATTAACAAATCCACTGGATACCGATTATTGTGCCCTATTTGTAGTCACTCATATGCTCCCTTTGAGCGCGACTGCACGTTTGCAGCTGGTTTAACTGTCAGGCAAGACGTTCTAGCGGTAAAGCGCATGACTGGAAACAGAGACGTCGCGATATTGATTCCCGGTGGGACTAGGAAGTTTCATTTGCCTTTGGCCTAGTCTTCATCTCGCAACGATGCGAGAATTCACCAGGAACGATACGTGGTTCGGATTCCACGTTAAACTGTAGGTCCCCTCTCCCCAGTTGAATCACAGGGGTAGATTATGAACATACAAGCCACAGAAGTGCTGTCCAATTCAAAGATTTGCGTCCTGCTTTTCAGCCACAAGGAATTCTTATTATTATCATTATTTACAGTGTCTGCTCTTCACTGCATGGACCTAATGTAACATTCTTTCTGCTCACATAAGTAGGGAGGCTACTGGTGTGCGCTTTCACTATTTCTCTACGATGTTTATCAGCTATTGCTGGTACACCCTTTTGAGTATGGATTTGTTCGTGTCATTCATTCTATGAGTTAGACTTTTCGCAATTATCGTTCTATAAACTAAAAGGAATGCAGCAGTAAGACTGACGATGCAGCCCTCTCGCTCGCCTTAAGCCCTTTTAAACGATCGACTTTATTTTTTCACTAGTCTACTTGAGACAAGTGAGTGTACTGCAGTGCTTCTGGTGTTCTATTCCTGTGCTGAGTCTAAGTGGTCAATTTCGTTTACATGCCAGCGCCAAAACTTTGCGTGTTGTTAGTGCTGTATGCTGTGCACTTTAACACCTAAACGCTGAAAGTGAGGTTATGAGCGACTATCCTTTTGCACATAAAGCGAGACATAGTAACAAAATGTAGGAACAGGCGATGTAACTAGAGTTTATTACTGACCAAAGCAAAATTCATAGTACATGTTCTTGTCAAAAGTCATGTGGTACAATTGAAACGTCCCCTTTGAACAATTTTTACATGACTGTGCTTAAACTGACACACACTATTTTTTAGCGCAACGCAATCCGACTTTCAAAAATCCCTACAAAAGAATGGCCCTGACTAACATTAACCTATACGTTTCACAAATCACTTACCTCACAAAAGTCTTCGTTACTCGAACTACTGCAATACAGCGAGCGCCACTACTGCCAGCTGAATAAAAGATTCAAACTACTGAAGGCACCAACTACTGATAGGTATAGTTAGCAAATGAAAGATTTTGATAGAGAACAAACAATGTATTTACCTTAATAGTGCTGAAAAGTCATAATATACATAGCAGTTCATGACATCCAGTCTTACAAATTTCAAAACTCCGCCATCTCTCTCACCACATCCACCACTGCTGGCGGCTCACCTCCAATTGCCGAACGCTATGCGCTGTTAACATCCAGCTGCCCAGCACTACAATGGCAGACAACAATGCAAACTAACCACAAACTGCACACAGCACAGCCAGTGGTTTTCATACAGAGCGCTACGTGACGTTACCAATAAGAAAACCTAAACAGCCTGCTTACACAATCTCTACACTCCCGAGAACTGAAAGATTAGGATAAGTGTTGACCGAACGTTTCAGATATATATATACATTTATTTGCTCGAGAAAATACGTACTTTGAAACACACCAAACAAACGCTAGGATGCAGTGAATAATGGCTTTTTACTTTAACTTTTGTATTTTTTTTTTTTTTTGTAAGTCCCAAATAACATAAGAAACTATTTTTCTCGTCAAATAATACTCACTTCTCCATTGTTGAAAGAACTGTAATCAAAATGCGTTCATCTGTCTATATTTTTATTCACGCATAATGTGGGTTTTTTTCTCAGTTAAACGTCAGTATCTTTTTACTTGAAGATATTTCGTCTGTCTTGTAGGAGAATACACAGACGCAATAGACCCCGTCTGTGAGCATGCTGAATATGCAGCAAACTCGGAAACTGACAACTCCACACTCGGTAAAATCTACGGATAATTCACGTTTCGACAGACTCGCGATAGGGCAGTCTGCTGATTTACACGCGGTCACGAAATGCGCACGGACTTCGAGTAGTCGATTTTGACCAAAAAGTTGCCCCTGTAAAACGGTCTTCATGAACACGACGATCACGCTATTGCGCACGTGGACTTAGATTACCACAGTCGCTTCATCGTCACTCGGGTGACAGAAATACGCACTATTGGTACGTCCCTTATGACGGACACCGTGTCGCATGGTCTAGTTTATGAAGACAGTAAGGATACTCAGACATTGTCTATAAGAATGATCTGACTATTTCAGGTTCTGAACGCCACATTTATGGAAGTTAAAACTGCCGTCGTGATGTCATCGGCGCATATAAGGCGCGAATGGCGTCCTAGTATAGCCATCCACGCCGCGTTCACCTGATTCCAAATGTCTATCTGTGGCGGTTGGCAATGGGTCACAATGCGCTGCACCCGCCGTTTCACTGTATCCCACACATTTTAGATTGGCGATATGGTCACAGGGCAAAACGCTGTCATCCTGTGAGAACAAGGAGGCACGTGTTTGTGCAGCAACATGTGGTCGTGCATTGCCTTGTTGAAAAATGGCTGCAGGTCGCAGGATGTCATTCACGTCACGCTGGTCAAAGCGCCCTGGACACGCGCCAACTGCGATTTCTGGTTGTACCCAACAGCACCCCACATCATATGGCTTTGAGTTGGCATTGTATGTCTTGTATGAACGCAGTCACTGTGATGCCGCTCCCCATGTTCGCGGCGAACCAAAATGCGGCCATCATTTTCAAACAAAGAGAACCTGGAGTCGTCCGAAAACACCATCTGATGCCATTCCTGCCCCCAGTGACGTCGTTCCATATACAGGGCTATTACAAATGATTGAAGCGATTTCATAAATTCGCTGTAGCTCCATTCATTGACATATGGTCACGACACACTACAGATACGTAGAAAAACTCAGAAAGTTTGGTTCGGCTGAAGCCGCACTTCAGGTTTCTGCCGCCAGAGCGCTCGAGAGCGCAGTGAGACAAAATGGCGACAGGAGCCGAGAAAGCGTATGTCGTGCTTGAAATGCACTCACATCAGTCAGTCATAACAGTGCAACGACACTTCAGGACGAAGTTCAACAAAGATCCACCAACTGCTAACTCCATTCGGGGATGGTATGCGCAGTTTAAAGCTTCTGGATGCCTCTGTAAGGGGAAATCAACGGGTCGGCCTGCTGTGAGCGAAGAAACGGTTGAACGCGTGCGGGCAAGTTTCACGCGTAGCCCGCGGAAGTCGACCAATAAAGCAAGCAGGGAGCTAAACGTACCACAGCCGACGGTTTGGACAATGTTACGGAAAAGGCTAAAGCAGAAGCCTTACCGTTTACAATTGCTACAAGCCCTGACACCCGATGTCAAAGTCAAACGCTTTGAATTTTCGGCGCGGTTGCAACAGCTCATGGAAGAGGATGCGTTCAGTGCGAAACTTGTTTTCAGTGATGAAGCAACATTTTTTCTTAATGGTGAAGTGAACAGACACAATGTGCGAATCTGGGCGGTAGAGAATCCTCACGCATTCGCGCAGCAAATTCGCAATTCACCAAAAGTTAACGTGTTTTGTGCAATCTCGCGGTTTAAAGTTTATGGCCCCTTCTTCTTCTGCGAAAAAAACGTTACAGGACACGTGTATCTGGACATGCTGGAAAATTGGCTCATGCCACAACTGGAGACCGACAGCGCCGACTTCATCTTTCAACAGGATGGTGCTCCACCGCACTTCAATCATGATATTCGGCATTTCTTAAACAGGAGATTGGAAAACCGATGGATCGGTCGTGGTGGAGATCATGATCAGCAATTCATGTCATGGCCTCCACGCTCTTCCGACTTAACTCCATGCGATTTCTTTCTGTGGGGTTATGTGGAAGATTCAGTGTTTAAACCTCCTCTACCAAGAAACGTGCCAGAACTGCGAGCTCATTGATGGGGACATGCTCCGCCGAGTGTGGGAGGAACTTGATTATCGGCTTGATGTCTGCCGAATCACTAAAGGGGCACATATCGAACATTTGTGAATGCCTAAAAAAACTTTTTGAGTTTTTGTATGTGTGTACAAAACATCGTGAAAATATCTCAAATAATGAAGTTATTGTAGAGCTGTGAAATCGCTTCAATCATTTGTAATAACCCTGTACTATTGCCGTCTAGCATGTTTCAGCACATTCGTCAAAGGTAGTAGGAGAAGTGGACGACCAGTAGTAAATCATGCCATAATAAATGTCGATGAACTGTCACACTTGACAGTGTACGATGTGTTGCATTGTTCCACTGTTGTGCTAGAGACGAGGAGGAAGCAGATCTATCCTACAATGCCATTCGGATGAGGTGTCAATCCTGTCGGGGACTGGCCTCAGTGGTGCGGCCTGACTCATATCTACGGCCTTCCGTGACCCATTCGGCTCACACCCGTCAGACCCGTTGTACTGCCGCAATTCTTCGCCCTACACAAGTAGCAATTTCCCGGATGGATGCATCGCATTCTCTCATGCTAATAATGCGCCCTCTTTCAAACTCACTGATTTGACGGTACGGTTCGCGTATATGTCTTCGAGGCACCTAGCACGTCTGCTCAAATCATACTGATCCATTACCTTCGGTTTATAGCGGCGACGAGAGCCGCAGGCACTTTTCACCGATATGTATTATTGCACAGCGATGTGGATGTTGACCTTGAATCCGCGGGCCGACATGGTTCAAATGCCAATCATTTCTGTGGCTTACGAGGAGTTACTGGACCATTGTACCCCCTTCAATGAACTCACTGGACTGCTGATAGTAATTTGTAACTCATGAGTGATCCATCCCGCTGATTTCATCCTTTTTTTTTTTTTCCAATCATCCTCACAATATTCGACGGTCCCTTCTCGTCATTATATCACGTCTGCTGTGGTTGTTCCTTCGTGTTTCCACTTACAAGGAAACCTCCCCATCGCACCCCCCTCAGATTTAGTTATAAAATGACTCAGTGGATAGGCCTCGAAAAACTGAAGACAGATCAATCGAGAAAACAGGAAGAAGTTGTGCGGAACTATGAAAAAATAAGCAAAATATACAAACTGAGTATTCCATGTTCCGGATAAGCAACATCAAGGAGACTGTGAACTTAGAAGCGCCTTCGTCCTGTGGTTAGCGTGAGCAGCTGCGGAACGAGAAGTCCTTGGTTCGAGTCTTCCCTCAAACGAAAATTTTACTTTCTTTATTTTCGCAAAGTTACGATCTGTCCTTTCATTCATTGACGTCTCTGTTCACTGTAATAAGTTTAGTGTCTGTGTTTTGCGACCGCACCGCAAAACAGTGCGATTAGTAGACGAAAGGACGTGCCTCTCCAATAGGAACCGAAAACATTGATCGCAAGGTCATAGGTCAACCGATTCCTCCACAGGGAAACACGTCTGATATATTCTATACGACACTGGTGACGGCATGTGCATCACATGACAGGAATATGTTGTCGACCCACCTAACTTGCACACTTGTCGAATGGGTAAAAAGATTCTTCTACCTTGCCCGATTTAGGT
The DNA here is from genome assembly GCF_021461395.2 of Schistocerca americana. Classification (NCBI taxonomy): domain Eukaryota; kingdom Metazoa; phylum Arthropoda; class Insecta; order Orthoptera; family Acrididae; genus Schistocerca; species Schistocerca americana. The sequence goes on from NC_060123.1 coordinate 572,175,524, forward strand.
TTTCTTGTGGATATGATAATCACTCCCAAAAAAGTGATGAAAACATAAGAGTTTGTCACATAAGCTGCAACAAATGAATGCAACAGTTTCACAGTTTTCCCTGTGGTCTGTCAAAACATATGTTTTTTACGTTTTCAAATCTTTCCGTGTGTAGACCGTCAAATCCTGCATATGTCCAAGCAAATCTGAACATGTTCTGGAATTTTGGAGAGCGAAGTTGATTATGTGTGAGTGCCTGAACTTTGATAATTGTCTGAAAATAAAAAATTAAACTTTTCACTCGAGAGAAAACTTGAACCAAGGACCTCTCGTTTCGCAGCTGCTCACGCTAACCACGAGACCACGGCACTCGTAAGCTCAAACTCTCCTTGATGTTACCTACCTTGCACATCGACTACTCAGTTTGTATATTTTGCTTATTTTTTTCATAGTTCCACACAACTTCTTCCTGTTTTCTCGATTGATTTGTGTTCAGTTTTTCAAGGCCTATCACTGTGCCAACTTATAACTAAATCTGAGGGGGGTGCGATGGGGAGGTTCCCTTGTTAGCATTCATATCACCAACAGGCGACTTGGGCAGTTTCAGAAGGACTGAAGTAATGCTGATGGCTATGTTACTCACGTTAGAAGTTACTGAGCTCTCCTAACAGACCGATCCTGCGGTTATTGCCTCTCTTCCGACAATACACTGCGCCCCGCTTCGTTTTATACTTACGAGTCCACCTCTGGCGACATCTAGTGGTAAATTCCGCATTACAGACGCTTCTGATAAGGTAGTGCACGTTCCCTCATAGCCAAGCCACCCACAAATCTCATTTTTCCAGAAGAGCGCGACGGATTGACAGGCGAGACCTACCGCATGCATTACCAAGTCGCGCAAAACATCGTAATTTATCCCGGTATTTATGTTTTCCAATTTTCGCCTCACCGGGCAGCGGCACGGTAATCCCTGATTTACGGCGCTCACGTCCGGCTTGCAATTAGCGTTTAAACGGCTCGCAATGCCGACCCCCGCCCCCGTACGTGTGCGTGCACACTGCGAGGCCGTCATTAGCATGTTGGCCGTAAGCGCCAGGTCGCCATATTTATTGTTTCTGGGACGCGCTCCAGGCACCTCGCGACTCGGAGAATATTTACGGAGCCCATTGTGATTTGTATGCTTGTAATCGCCGCAATCACAAGATAATAACTATATCCCGAGCGCGGCGCCCAGGGTGCGTCGCATAAATCTGACGCTGTGACGCAATGCACGGGAAAGTTCAGAGCCCTCCGTCGCGCCGAGTTTTCTGTACCGTTCACTAAATAAGCACCCACGGTCGCGTACCTGGTCGCTAAAGAGTGCTGGCGGGATCACTCTGAAGCAAAAATATCGCAGTCGGAACCCGTTGGGTGATGGAGCTTTCAGTCACAGGTCGGCCAGCGACGAGGAAAAAAAGTCGCCGGTGTGGAACTGCTTGTCACCATACTGTGGGGAAATTTCTTGCCATCTCTATAGCAATACACGGGAGCCAGATGTATGGTGTCTCGTTTGAGTCGTTTATTTCAGCAATTATTTCGATATTGTCCGTCGGTAGGACACATGCCGGCCCTAAGTTTAGCTCCCACTATTCTCTTCTTCATATTTGCCAAGACGTTGGCAGAGAGCACCAGTGAGCACAGTACCATCAATACAACGAAAAAACAGGCGCAGCAGTAAATTTAACTTTCCTTTACTTGATGACTGGTTTCTGGTCAGAACCCATTTTCAATTCATCGAGATAGTCAAAATTGAATTTTCCAAATACGAGGGTGAGTCAAATGAAAACCTTAAATTTGTAATAACAAATCGAAATTTCGCGCTGTTATCCTGTAATTTGGTAAGCGTGCTACAAACAGCGCGCAGAATGGCGTGTAGGTGGCAGCATAGTGCAGATGCACACATACCGTCGCAGTATCAGTATAAAGATGGCCGCCCCACTTACGCTTGCACCAGGGAAGAACAGCGTTCTGTTATTCGGTTTTTGCGTAGTGAGGAAGTGAAACCTATTGAAATTCATCGACGAATGAAGGTTCATTACGGTGATGCATGTTTGTCACAGCAGCAAGTCTACGAATGGAGTAGGAAGTTCGCAAATGGTGTGACTTCAGTGGAAGATGCTCCTCGTCCAGGCCAGGCACAACGAGTTGTGACTCCACAGAACATTGCAGCAGTTGCAGCCATAGTGAAGGAAAACCGCCGAGTGACACTGAATGACACTGCAGCATGTTTACAGGTTAGTCATGGGTCAGCACGCCACATTGTGCATGATATGCTCCAGTTTCCCAAAGTGTCTGCAAGATGGGTGCCACGGTAGCTGACTCCTGAAATGAGAGAACGACGTGCTGATGCTTGTGAAGAACTTCTTCGGCGCTTTGAACGAGAAGGTGATGGCTTCCTTGCAAGAATCGTTACTGGGGACGAAACCTGGGTTCACTTCCACCAACGGGAAACGAAGAGAGCGAGCAAGGAATGTATCCATTCCTCATCACCAAAGAACCATCAGCAGGAAAGGTTGTGCTGACCCTCTTTTGGGACGAAAAAGCCCTCATTTTGGAGCATTACATGCCTAGAGGGACCACTGTAACCAGTGCATCATACACAGATCTCCTAAAAAATCATCTGCGGCCTGCAATCAAATGAAAGCTACATGGATTGCTGTCAGCAGGTGTCCTTTTGCAACATGACAATGCAAGGCCCCACACTGCCCATACAACAGTTTCAACAATCACAGACCTGCGTTTTGAGTGTCTTCCTCATCCACCATACTCACCAGACCTTGCCCCAAGTGATTTCCATACGTTTGGAACACTCAGAGACGCAATGGGAGGAAAGAAGTTCCCTTTTGATGAAGAGGTATGCCACGCGGTGCATGAGTGGTTGCGCGAACTACCAAAAGAAATTTTTGTAAAGGAATTTATGTACTTTGTAAGCGCAGGAGAACTTGCATTGATCGTGAGGGAGATTATGTTGAAAAGTCATACAGCTTTGTACCACTGCTGCACAATAAATAATATATTAAAAATATTTAGGTTTTCATTTGACTCACCCTCGTATAAAAACTATGTCAAAATAACGAAGGGTAAATGAGCACCTACAAAGCATACAGATAACTCTGTAACCTACATCTCCAATTATTTTCTGGATGTATTCCAATCTCTGTCTTTCTCTACAGTTTTTACCACCTACGGCTTCCTCTTAGTACCAAGGAAGGAATCCCTAATATTTTAACAGGTATCGTATCATTCCGTCCCTTTTATTTGTCAGTGTTTTCCATATGTTCCTTTCCTTGCCGATTCCGCGGAGAACCTCTTTACAGCTTACCTTATCAAACAAGCAACACAACGTGCGAAGAGTCCTTGAAGCCTAGCGGTACCAACAGGCCGCTGTGTCGTCCTCACCCCTTAGGCGTCACCGGATGCGAATACTGAGGGTCATGTGGTCACCACACCGCTCTCCCGGCCGTTGTCAGTTTTCGTGACCAGTGCCGCTACTTCTCAGTCAAGTAGCTCCTCAACTGTCCTCACAAGGGCTGAGCACAGCGAGCTTGCCAACAGAACTCTACAGACCCGGACGGTCACCTATCCAAGTGCTAGCCAAGCCTGACAACGCTTTAACTTCGGTGATGTGACGGGAACTAGTGCTACACTGCGGCAAGCTGTTGGCACCTTACCTTATCAATTCCACCCAATTTTCAAAATTTTCCTGTGCATCACATCTCAGAGTCTTCTATTCATTTCTATCCAGGTTTTCCCACAGTCCATGTCTCACTACTATACAATGCTGTGCTCCAAACGTAAATTCACAGAAATTTCTTCCCAAATTAAGGTCAATGTTTCATACTTGCAAATTCTTTTAGGCAGGACTGACATTTTTGCCTGTGCTATTCTGATTTTTATATTCTCCTTGCTCCGTTCATCATGGATTATTTCACTGCCTAGGTAGCAGAATAGTTTAACTTTATTTACTTTGTCATCACCAATTTTGATCTTAAGTCACTCGCTCTTCTCATTTTTGTTACTCTAATCACTTTTGTCTTTCTTTGATTTGATCTCATTCCATATTCTGTAGTCATTGGACTGACCATTCCCCTCCTCACACCCTGTAAGTCTTTTTCGCTTTAACTGAGGATAACAATTTCATTAGCAAATCTCATCATTGGTATACTTTGATATTGAATTTTTAACGTACTCTTAAACCTTTCTTTTATTTCCGTCATTGCTTTTTCGATGCATAAACTGAACAGTTGGGGCGAAAGACTACAGCCCTGACTTACTCAATTTTAAATCCGAGCTCTTCGTTCTTAGTCTTCTAGTCTTAAAGTTCCCTCTTGGTTCTCGTACATATTGTACATCACCTGACTTTTCCTATAGATTATCCTTACCCTTGTCACAACTTTTAACATCCTGCACTATTTTACGTTCTCTAACGCTGTTTTCAGATCGACAAATCTTCGTGTCTCGATTTTTCTTCAGTCTTGCTTCCATTATCAAGTGCCTCTCTGTTGCCTCTATTATTTCTAAAGCCAAGCTGATAGCCATCTAACAGATCCTCAGTTTTCTTTTCCATTCTTGTCAGTAACTTGGATACATGAGTTGTTAAACTGATTACGCGACAGTTCTCGCACTTGTTGGCTCTTGTATTCTTCGTTAACTTTGAGGATGATGTTTTTCCGAAAGTCTCCTGGTACATCGCCAGTCCCATAAATGCTACACATCAACGTGAATAGTCGTTTTGTTACCACTTCCCCCAATGATTTTATAAATTCCGATGGAATATTATTTTATCCCTTCTGCCTTATTTGACCTTAGGTCTTCCAAAAGTCTCTTAAATTCTGATTCTAATACTGGATCCCCTATCCCTTCCCTATCGACTCCTGTTCCTTCTTCTGTCACGTCATCAGACAAGCCCTCGCCTTCATGGAGGCCTTCAGTGGACTCCAACAGTCTATTCGCTCTCTGCTCTCTCCTCTGCATTTAACAGCGGAATTCCCTTTGTACTCTTAATGTTACCGCCCTTGCTTTTAATTTCACCGAAGGTTGTTTTAACTTTTCTGTATGTTGAGTCAGACCTTCCGATAACCATTTTGTAATCCATTTCTTCACATTTTTCATGTAGCCATTTTGCGTTTCCTTCCCTGTATAGCCACACGCCTTCTCTTCTGTATTACGTTTCTGTGGTGTACGAACACTTCACAAATGCGTACAAGACACTGCCTGTCTAAAAAAATAGAAGCACTGAAAAGGGAGTGGGGAGGGGGAGGAAACGAAATGAAGCTTCTCGGGTTGAGGGGCTATGTGATGTTATTTGTATGAGAACGAAGTCAAACTACTTGGCGTTATAAGCCCACTATCAGTATGCCGTTGCACCCCCTCTGGAAGAATCCTAAGGAAATGCAATTCGAAAACAAAGGAAGTAGGTTACAGTACGCTTGTTCGCCCACTGCTTGAATACTGCTCAGCAGTGTGGGATCCGTACCAGATAGGGTTGATAGAAGAGATAGAGAAGATCCAACGGAGAGCAGCGCGCTTCGTTACAGGATCATTTAGTAATCGCGAAAGCGTTACGGAGATGATAGATAAACTCCAGTGGAAGACTCTGCAGGAGAGACGCTCAGCAGCTCGGTACGGGCTTTTGTTGAAGTTTCGAGAACATACCTTCATCGAGGAGTCAAGCAGTATATTGCTTCGTCCTACGTACATCTCGCGAAGAGACCATGAAGATAAAATCAGAGAGATTAGAGCCCACACAGAAGCATACCGACAATCTTTCTTTCCACGAACAATTCGAGACTGGAATAGAAGGGAGAACCGATAGAGGTACTCAAGGCACCCTCCGCCTCACACCGTCAGGTGCCTTGCGGAGTATGGATGTAGATGTAGATGTAGATACATGCGCTACTTCGACTGGGAAGGGTGTTATAGGGTTGTTGTATCCTCTCGTGATGTAAGTTGGCTCACAACTGTTGTAACTGTCCTTGATATCCTCATTGTTGGCTCTGGAACGGAACTGACAACCTTACTGTTCCTGGACGTGTTCTGCTGAGGACAGATAGGTATCCTGTTGGCCACGATGGCACCTCAGCATCACGCAGGCGGTCCACAGAGAAACGTGCCAGCGGTGGACGAGGGCTGTGTTGGAAAAAATGGCACGAGAGTACTATCGTATGGGAGGTAACACAGCTGATGGCTGCCCCCACAATGACGCCAGCAGTAACACCCCTGTTCCTCTCCAAAACATTGTTAGATCGTGACTTCTCACCAGGTCGCAGCCATACTGGCCGACCGTTGTCATACGGTTACCCGCCAGGTCGGAGATTTTTCTCCTCTCGGGGACTGGATGTTGTGTGTCCTTACACATAGGATAGTACTGAATCGCGATTCATCAGTGAAAAGAATGCGACGCCATTCGTCCAAACGCAGCCTCTATACCTGACAAAAGCCTAGCCTGGTTGCTGGTAGTCTGCAACCAACCGTGTGGAATGGCAGAGAATGTTTTAGGGAGTCCATTACTGTCTCTCAGATGCATTCACAGACATGAATGGGCTACGATGTTCTTGGAGGACAATACGGTGATGCTCGTTTCCGGTGAGTAGACGAGGTCGACTGGGACCTTGACAACGAGTATGCTCCTGAAACTTCCTGGCAGATTAAAACTGTGTGCCGGACCGAGACTCGCACTCGGGACCTTGGCCTTTGGCGGGCAAGTGCTCTACCAACTGAGCTACCCAAGCACGACTCACGCCCCGTCCTTATAGCTTTACTTCTGCCAGTACCTCGTCTCCTACCTTCCAAACTTAACAGAAGCTCTCGTGCGAATCTTGCAGAACTAGCACTCAGGACGGCGCGTGAGTCGTGCTTGGGTAGCTCAGTTGGTTGAGCACTTGCCCGCCAAAGGCACAGGTCCTGAGCTCGAGTATCGGTCCGGCACACAGTTTTAATGTGTTAAGAAGTTTCATATCAGCGCACACTACGCTTCAGAGTGAAAATCTCATTCTGAGTATGCTCCTGCCCTCACGTTCTCATGCACTTCAACGCCAACCATTGTTACGTCCGATATACTCCACAGATCTTGATATCATACGGTTCAACCAGTTGTCTAAATGGAGACCCACAATGACGCAGCCTTTCAAGCTTCGCCAGGCGCTGTCTGTCAAGTACACGGTATTTCCGTGTCCTTCACAGCGATCGCTCAACATACGACCATATTCATGCCTCTTACATCCACTATGAACCTTGGTATCAACACTAAAAGTGAACAACACTGATGCACTTTCGTGGCTGCTCTACCTATCACAGAGGATTGCAGCTCTATTGATTTTAGTACACCTGGCGTATACATGTACGAAGTTCCATTGATATTCGAGCATGCGTGCTGGTTGTTCCTTCTGTTTATGCTTCCGTACCTCAGTCTGTAAAAATGGAACTCTTACGGGATTCTTCTGTTGTCTGTCCGTCTGCCTGACTGTCCGAGAGTTAAAAAAAATGCTAATCAATTTGAATTTTACGTTACGCTCAAATGGTTCAAAAGGCTATGAGCACTATGAGACTTAACATCTGAGTTCATCAGTCCCCTAGAACTTAGAACTACTTAAACCTAACTAACCTAAGGACATCACACACATCCATGCCCGAAGCAGGATTCGAACTGCGACCGTAGCAGTCACGCGTTTCCGGACTGAAGCACCTAGAACCACTCGGCCACAGCGGCCGGCTTTACGTTGCGTACTAAACTCAGTTGTCCCTTGGCGATGAAGAAACCGGAAGCTTCTAAGTCAATGCAATCAAAAGATACGACAATTTATGTCACATACCGTATTTTGATACTCCCAAAGTCACTCTTCAAAACCTCTAGGATACTTCATGTTGACCTAGAATCATGAAATTTGGCAAGAAACAAGATTTCATAGTACAACGAAACGCAAAAATTTTGATAGTTGTTAATCTGTAATTATGTCACACTTACAAATACTTGTATTTTTTGTCATTTGTTATCTAACTCTTAGTCTGTCTGTTAACATACATTTTTCACGGGAGCAGGTGGATGTATCAAGTTGAAATTGATGTCACTTACTAAGGTTTATGGTGACCTGACTGCATAAAAATACTTAAGCTTCTAAGGGAATGCAATAAAAAACTACAGTTATCTATGTCACGTATTTTGATAGTCGCGATCACACTCACCAAAACCGATAAGGTACTTCCCGTCGACCAAGAATCATGAGATTTGTGAAGAAGCAAGATTTCTTAGCACCGGTACAACTAAAGGCAAAAATTCGAACATTGTTAATTTGTAATTGCAGTAAAACTCGCTAGAATCGGAATCACTTGGGACTAAAATAATATTCCAAATTGGATAAGTTTGCGGACTACACAAAACTAACCACCTTAAATTTTTTAGGTACCATGCACAAAAGTACAGTAAAAATTTTTAATTATGCATATACTGTATTTAGGTATATCCACTCTAGCACAGTAGACGTTCATTTACTGTATATTGCACAATATAACACTGGACTATTACACTAATTGATAAATAACGCGGTGTTTCTACATTTTTATTCGAACTCTAAAAAGTTAATTATTGTGTGTACGTACATATTATTCCCATGTTATTTGCTTTACATTTAACTTTTTTCGCCACATACCAAGGAGGGAAACTTGTCTTAATTCCCCGTTCAAAACTGTTTTTTCTCTAGGCAATTTTTTGCACCACACAATAGTCCCAACAAGTTGGGACAGTTTCTGTGTGCTGCAAATTGCATAACATCTTTTATGCATGCAATGGCTTCTTCAGGCGTATTAATGTTTCTAGGGACATCATTTTTCTCCTCTTTTTCTTCCTTTGTTTCTTCTTCATCATCCTCTGAGATGCAGATTTCTATTAAATCTGTTCCTGAAGTGAAAGTGGAGTGAGTTGACAGAAAGTCATCACTTCGAATGTAATCTTCTGCGCTACATGAAATGTTTTTCATTTTCATTAATTTTCATTAATTCAGCAATTGCTACTGCATTTTCTTGAACTTCGATGGCCACAGAAGCATCTTGTTCTTGACCACCAAACCCCGCTTTGTTGAAGCACTTGGTGATAGTTTCGGATTTTATTTCCTTTACTACCAAGCCAATCCAATTTACTGCATCTAGGACAGATTAACCGTGCAAGAGCAAACGCACTTTCTGCTTCTTCAACAATGCGAATGAGAGATTGCATCAGTAATCGCCTGTAATGACACTTGAATGTGTAAATAACCCCCTGATCCACGGGCTGTATGAGGCTGGTTGAACCTGGAGGGAACCAAGCCAATTTCACATTTGATAAAGTTACTCTCGGATCGCAGGTTGCATTGTCTAGGAGAAGCAGACCTTGGCGATTTCATTTTTTGATTTTGCCATTGAAGGAGCCCAGCCATTCTTCCATAAGACCACTCACCATCCGCGCCTTTTTATTGCTTCGCCATGTGACTGGAAGCTTACTTGCGTCTATGTTTTTGAAGCAACGCGGTTTTGCCGTCTTTCCAATAACCCATCGCTTCTCCAATACACCTGTTTCCCCATAGCAGTACAATGAGTCTTTCCTCGGACATTTTTCCACCGGTGCACTTCTCACCTCGAATTGCTAGCGATTTTGAAGGCAGTCCCGTTTCATCGGCATTGAAGACGACTTTCGGATCATAATCGACAAGTAAGTTAGACAGTATTGTCTTCCATTCTGTTGCTACACTTTCCTGCATGTCCTTAGCTTCCCCACACACAACATTCCACACGATGTTGTGCCTAGCTTTGAAACCGTCCAGCCATCCTGTGGATGCCTTAAACTCCATAATTCCAAGCTCTTTAGCGACTTTCAGAGCTTCACTCTGCAACATGGATCCAGATAAAGGTAAGTTTCTTGCCCGCGCACTTACGAACCATTCCCACACTTTTTCGTTAATTTTTTCATTTCCGGTCTTCTTCGCCTTTCTTTTCATCTGCCCGTTCCCTTTCATCCATTCGTCTTGAATCTTATCCTTGTTTTCTTAAATTTTTGTTTTACCGAATTTGAAACATAACATAATTTCGTGCACAGAGATTTTGTCTTCACCCGCCAGGGTAGTCGAGAGCGCTAACGCGCTGCTCCCTGGACTCGAATAGGCGCGCTGGGCCCGGATCGAATCCGCCTGGCAGACTAACGGCGAGAGTTTGTGTGCCGGCGATCCTGGATGTGGTTTTTAGGCGGTTTTCCACATCTCTCTAGGTGAATACCGGGCTGATCCCCACGTTCCGCCTCAGTTACACGGCTCGCAGACATTTGCAACACGTTCGCACTCTTTCATGATGTACACTAGACACAGACAGTTGGGGTACACTGACTCCATCCCATGGGGGGGGGGGGGGGGAGATAGGGGGTGGCGGGTGGCGACAGGAAGGGCATCTGGTCCCCACGCCAAATGAAGTCGGGATTAATGCTTGGAAAGAGAAAGAGTTTGTCTTTCTCGCTCGCCTCGACTACGTTAATCTTTTCGTAAAGTGTTAACAACACCTACCGTTTGCTCGACATCATATTACTGTATCTCTTAAAGTGCTAATAGTCAACTAAACCTGACACAAAATAATGACGTTGCCGGGTAGAACCATTGTTTAACGGAGCAATACCCACCTCTTTCACGGCGCACATTGCAGCAAAGTGTTGGTAGACATGCAACAATGTTCCCATATGCGCAGGCGTGCGTCAGTAATGAGGAAAACGAGAAAACCGACAAGCAGAGCGCTGACGTACGAATCGTTTCCTTTAATGTATTGTACCGACACTGAGCGTAACTTATTCGTCGAGGGACGCGGTTTTACGTCCATACCAGCAGCGTCTCTCTGAGCTGGGCCTCTTTTCTTGGTTTTGCACCACTTAACAGAGGTATTAAAAGTAACGAACTTGTAGAAACATGAACTGTATTGGCTGAACTGTATTGTCTCTTTTCGGCATTATACAATGAATTGTTAAGTGGGTTCTAAGACTTGGTTTATGTTTCCGCGTTAGGCACGTTCCCCTTTATACGAAAACTCAGCATATAAAAGGGCACTGAATGAGTCGGGACTGAAATACTTGTACGATTTGGGCAGATCTCCGAATTATACACATGCCGATTTGAACATGTTTTACTGTATATGACACTTACAATGTTTGGTCATTTGTTATCCAACTGTATGTCTGTCCGTCTGTTAAGAACCCTTTTTCTCAAGAGCAAGTACACACTGCAAGTTGAAATTTATATGCTAAGGTCTATGTTTCCTTTTCGGTGTAATAAACGCACGATTCTACGTCAAACAGTCAAAGGATATGGCCGTTTATGTCAAATATTTTAATACCCGCAAAGACACATCAAAAGCTGTAGGGTATTTCCCGTTGATCTACAGACATGAAATCTGGCGAGAACCAAGGTTTAGCAGTCCTGGTAAAGAAAAAAATATGAAACTGATAATTTGTGATTATATCACACAAAAAAGATATATCTTTTGTCGTTGTCGTCCCACTTCTCACTCTAAATTAAAACATTCTCGAAAGTCTTGGAATTCCCCTCACCGATATCTTTCCAGGATTAATGTCGATAATACGCAAAATCGTCATGACTGTAGATTCCTTGGATGGATGAACTGTTTATGTACGTAATTAAGTTAACCGAACGCGAGTTCTACTCTTTTTTCTCATGGAAGTTTGTAAGCATCGGTCTGGTGAACCCCTGGTAAAGCCAGTATGGAACTGAAGCACCCCGACCAGAAATACAAATCATAGCGAATCGTTTCATGTGATCGTAATGAAGCATGGGTCTCTGCGGGACATGCTTACAGATTAGGATTACGAGTTTCAGAAACCAAACCTGTCTACGTTTCGCAGATGTGTGATTGAAATGGTCACTCCACGCGCCGAGCAAATTGTTGAAGTTTACCTTTGAAGATATTCTCTGTCAGAACTAAGTGAATAATACAGTGCAGTGGTCTTTTAGATTTTAATGAACTCCTACTGTGCTAGCGTGCAGATTGTTAATTGACTACTTCTGCCATCAGTAGCCACCTAATGTAGTAGTCACCTCACCCCGACTTATTAGGAAATAACATACACTGACTAGGGTCTTCATCGCTATTAATGTTGCAAAAATCTTGCATTTTGACGCGTCGGCGCTTATTTATACGTTCATTAGCTTTGAGCCCGCTACCCCGATCGCGTAGACCGTGCGCCATGCAGAGATATTTTTGTTTTTATTTAATCGAATTTTTATGTTGTTCACACCTTCTAAGCATTTCTCGTTAATTAGGTCCATATAAGCATTGTCTTTTCCGAATGTACTTCTGACCAAAAAGCGATTCTGGTAGCAGGAGTCCAAAATTTTTGTTAAGCATTTTGTGGAGATATTTCCCCTAACAAATATTTCTTTATATCTAACCGAGAAGTAAAATACCAGTTTTTATAAATATGGCTTTAAAATTTTTTAACGGAACGAAATATTTCCTTAAAAATTTTCATTCCCTGTTAGACTTCTTTACGGCTTGGATTTCCAAAATACGCTGACCTTCGTATTTTTTATTTCTAAACGAGAAGCCAAATACTAATTTTCATAGATGCAGTTCTAAAAATAGTTTAGTAGTTCTTTAGCAATTATTTATTTTCAAAAAAACTTTCACCCTCTATTTTACCCCCTTAGTGGTTGACATTCCAAAAATGCTGAAAAGTGTATTTTTTTAATTTCTGACTGAGAAACCAAATATCGCTTTTCGTAGTTCTAGCTTCAAAATTCCCTTAATAGCGACGTACTTTCAAAAAGCTTTTCATCGCCTATTTCACTGTCTTAGGAGTGGAATTTCGGACAGTCCCCTCTTAAACGATTCCTACAGTATAAGATCCACACGTTCTCTAAACTTCAAGCTTCTGTTGGGGCTGGGCGATGATGAGTCAGTAATTCAGTCTGAACCTGTTTCACTTCCTTAGGTTTTGAATTTCCAAAAACAGTGAAACACGTATTTTATAATCTCTAAGCCGATAAGCCAACCATCAGTTTTCAAAGGTTCAGCTTTAAAAATACTTTCGAAATGAAATATTTTTGTAAATACTTTCATTCCCCGTTTCACAACCATATCGGTTGTTTCTCCAAAAATAGTGAAACACGTATTTTGTTATTTCTAAGTGAGAAGAAAAATTTCACTTATCATGATTTAATTTTAAAAACTCTTTCATGAAAAAATATTTTCATAATAAATCGCATCCACTACTTCACCCCCTTAGGGATTCCATTTCCAAAAATACCGAAACAAGCATTTTTTATTTGTAACCGAAAAGTCAAATACCAATGTTTATAGACGTAGTTTTAAAAATACTTCAGTAGTCCTTTAATAATGATATATTTCCAAAAAATGTTTCACCCACTATTTCACACCCATAGGACTAAATTTCCTAAACGACGTCTGCAGTATAAGATCCACACCTTCTCCAAATTTCTGTCCTTAGTGGTTTGGGATAGGCCTTGATGAGTCAGTCAGTTGGTCGGTCAATCAGTCAATCAGGACATTTCCTTTTGTATATAGAGAAAAAGACAACATTCCGCAAATTATCTAAATTTGGGTCGCATCACAAACATCAGTCTACACTCAAGCGCGCTTGACTGGAAACTTTCGTGTCTTGGCGAAGATTAGTTCTGTTCTCCTAATTTCAGCATAACAATATACTTTGTGTTGTATGAAAATATAATATAGGCAAATAATAACATTTTGTCTTTAAACCTGTTATACGCATTCCTGCGCTATGCTATTCCTCTGATTACCATACAGGCTGTAGACAAGGGTTACCACCTCATCAGATTATAACATTCCTGTTCCATGTGGAAAGTTGTGAAGGACTGTGTGTTCATTTTAGAAATATTCTGTCCCAAGCACCCGTTCGTGAAGGACAGAGCCTTCAGTTGACTTGCAGTCTTTAGGCATGCAAAATAGAAACGCTTCACCCTCAGCGAACAGTGTATAAGCACCATGTCGTCTCGCATACTGAACTGCCATCACGGATTCTCCTGCTGTATTCCTCTCAGACGTGCAGTTATCTGCTGTTGACAGAACACACTGATTGCAACGTTGGAAAGCAGACGTTGTGCTATAGACTATTGGAACGAAGCACCAGTCGTAAGTAATTTACTTTTCAAGAAGTTTAGCTGATTATGCAAGAGAGAGAAAGCGAAGAAAAAAGGTAGGGCTGTGTAAGCTATAGGAAACAAGCACAACTAATTGAAAAAAACAAGTTATTACAGGCATGGATGAGCGTGACGTTGATAAAGCAGCAAGGCTTCCCATTGGCAGTACCACTAGTGAAACATGTTTACAGGTAGTGGCGTGCATCGTGCATATTGCGGAGTCATTAGTGGTTGTTAAAATTCGATTGCAGTAACTAAGCACTTCTCCAGATAAAAAGTGTGAAAGGGTTCGTGGGAATATTTGTCGCTATGCTGTTAATGGACAAGGCGGAAGATGGAATGATTTACAGTTATTGATCTGTAAAGGATAGTACACATTAACTCTTCCAAGAAAGCAATAAATATTGAAAAAAACTTTATGTATAATCGTTGTACCTGCGCTTAAATTGTATTTGCCTCTACGTAAAGGACAGAAAAAGGAAGACCTATGATTTGTGCAACACAGAGATTAATATTAGTCCTATATGAACACTGATGTACAGGAGATACACCTAATGGACAGGTCTGGATTTCGGGATGTGAACCTATTGTCACAGATTAACTTTAAAATTACGGAACACTGAAGAACTATTATTACTTAAAACAACCAATCTATTGAAACAGGACCGCAAACAAGCAGATTATCCATGCCTTTAGTTTGAACTGGAATGTGAGTGGAAATCTCATGTACTTACGAAATACGTGAGGTGTAACCATCACGAGAAATATTTCGTTCAAGTGCAAGATGGAAACCGGTCAGCTTGCTCTCAAGAATAAGGTTCTCGGTGCTTCCAATTAGTTTTACGTGGTGGGGTGATTGGAATAGGACGCATCCAGTCCGGCCATGATGATCGCTCGCAGTGCTGTCAATCTCATTGCTTTTCTCACACACCTCCTATTGCAGAGTGAGTTCGAACGGGACAGAATGATCGATCTCTGACAAATGGGATAGTGATTCTATGATTTTTAACCTCAAACAAAAAAATGGTTCAAATGGCTCTGAGCACTATGGGACTCAACATATGTGGTCATCAGTCCCCTAGAACTTAGAACTACGTAAACCTAACTAACGTAAGGACATCACACACATCCATGCCCGGGGCAGGATTCGAACCTGCGACCGTAGCAGTCGCGCGGTTCCGGACTGAGCGCCTAGAACCGCTAGACCACCGCGGCCGGCTTAACCTCAAACAAGATACGCTGGAATGATAGTGATGCAGCTGGAGAGACAGTGCATATATTAGTTTCGAACGAAGCAACGATCGTGCACTGGTACCTTATAATGCGACCTCAACGCAAAATGACCGTCATCTTGTGTGCAGAGTAGTGGCGGACCCTACAGCTTCGTATTGCCAAGAGACCAAAAAATACCTCAGATCATAACGGGCACTCGATCACATTCACTGACGTAATCAGTGACGCCGGCCGGAGTGGCCGTGCGGTTCTAGGCGCTACAGTCTGCAACCGCGTGAACGCTACGGTCGCAGGTTCCAATCCTGCCTCGGGCATGGACGTGTGTGATGTCCTTAGATTTAAGTAGTTCTAAGTTCTAGGGGACTGATGACCACAGCAGTTAAGTCGCATACTGCTCCGGGCCATTTTAATCAGTGACGAAATGTTCCGGTTCCTGTCAAGTTCCAGTTCAACCCATACCACAACGAGGGACACGTGCGTGTTAGACGCTAGAGAGGTGACAGCAGTCTGGCAGTGGATACTGTAAAATGACATAATGGAGAAATTCTAAGAAAGATGGATCTACACTGCTGCATATAGAGATTAATCTGAACAGCAACCGATAATTCATGAAGGTATTTAAGCTCAAGGTACAACTTCTCATTAAGGAAGTGCATTACATGTCATTATCACCCAGTCACTTGTGGCGACGAAGGATTCAATTTTTAAGACGAAGGCAATAGTTTTTCTCTGGTTGGCCAGTTCGCCCGACGTGATACCCATCGAACATATGAGTTAGGTGCCACTCTAAAACAATCACTGTTGATGCTTTCTAGACTCGCATGCAAACCTCGTCGAGAAAATTTCCGCAAATACATATTCAGGCCCATTTAATTCCATGGCATGAAGCTTAGACTCATTACAGTGCAGCATTTCTGAGCTTCAAACCATTACAAACTCTTAAAGCGAAATATTGCGTACACTTTTGTAACCTAAATCATTTATTTTCGTGTACCTAATCTGAAAATTCATTTTTCTTCACATCTTGCCTCCTTGGCGTTGCAGTTTCCGCGACTGTTAGCGTACTGTGAAAAGCAGGTAAATGTTATTGCGAAAGGAGCGTAGTGTACAATGTGTGCGTAGACCCAGAAGGAACAACAAGAATGGAGAATCATGGCTTGCATTAAAAAGAGAGTTACACAGTACTTCTCCACAACTGGTCAATCTGGACATCGAAGAAGCAATGGGGGAGAAAGAAACAAGATTCAGAATTAGGATTAAAAACCAAGGTGAAATAGTATAAATGACATGAATAAAATTACAGCACCTGTTAATGGAGTAAACAGTGTACACAGCACAGGTTATGGATTGAAAATAAACCAGAGGAGGACGGAAGTATTGAGAAGCAGTAGGAATCATATTAGCCTAAAACTTAACACAAAAATCGAGAACATTGTAACAGAAGAGTGAAGGAATTGTATATTCTTGGGAAAAAATAGCTTTTGGCAGACGAAGCAGAAGTACTACACGTGTAGAAAGAGCAGTCCTCTCCAAAGAATTCTACTAGTATCAAACACACTTTTTAATTTGAAAACGAGTTACTGAAAAAGAAAGTCTGGAGGATAATAATGCACAGAAATGTATGATGGATTGTAAGGAGTCTTAGAAAAAGGAAAAAAAATATATACCTATGGAAAAAGAAATCTGGAGATGAATTACAGCACTGTAAGAAGCTACACACGGAAAAACTCCAAGTGAGCAACACCGAAATGAATACAAAACAAAATTGAAGTTGTTGCATATACACTACTGGCCATTAAAATTACTACACCACGAAGATGAAGTGCTACAGACGCGAAATTTAACCGACAGGAAGAAGATGCTGTGATACGCAAATGATTAGCTTTTCAGATCATTCGCACAAGGTTGGCACCGGTGGCGACACCTACAACGTGCTGACATGAGGAAAGTTTCCAACCAATTTCTCGTACACAAACAGCAGTTGACCGGCGTTGCCTGGTGAAACGTTGTTGTGATGCCTCGTGTATGGAGGAGAAATGCGTACCATCACGTTTCCGACTTTGATAAAGGTCGGATTGTAGCCTATCGCGATTGCGGTTTATCGCATCGCGACATTGCTGCTCGCGTTGGTCGAGATCCAATGACTGTTAGCAGAATATGGAATCGGTGGGTTCAGGAGGGTAATACGGGACGCCGTGCTGGATCCCAACGGCCACGTATTACTAGCAGTCGAGATGACAGGTATCTTATTCCAATGGCTGTAACGGATCGTGCAGTCACGTCTCGATCCCTGAGTCAACAGATGGGGACGTTTGCAAGACAACAACCATCTGCACGAACAGTTCGATGAAGTTTGCAGCAGCATGGACTATTAGCTCGCAGACCATGGCTGCGGTTACCCTTGACGCTGCATCACAGACAGGAGGGCCTGCGATGGTATACTCAACGACGAACCTGGGTGCACGAATGCAAGACGTCATTTTTTCGGATGAATCCAGGTTCTGTTTACAGCATCATGATGGTCGCATCCGTGCTTGGCGAATTCGCGCTGAACGCTCATTGGAAGCGTGTATTACATGTTTTAAGGATGCCATTACGGCCTTATCACTTTAGGACATGGTGTAGAGAAGATCTGGGGATGGCGTATCACCCGGCGTGATGGTATGGGGTGCCATTGGTTACACGTCTCGGTCACCTCTTGTTAGCACTGACGGCACGTTGAACAGTGGACATTACATTTCAGATGTGTTACGACCCGTGGCTCTACCCCTCATTCGATCCCTGCGAAACCCTACATTTCAGCAGGATAATGCACGACAGCATGTTGCAGGTCCTATACGGGTCTTTCTGGACACAGAAAATATTCGACTGTCGCCCTGGCCAGCACATTCTCCAGATCTCTCACCAATTGAAAACGTCTGGTCAATGGTGGCCGATCAACTGGCTCGTCACAATACGCCGGTCACTACCCTTGATGAACTGTGGTATCGTGTTGAAGCTGCATGGGCAGCTGTACCTGTACACGCCATCCAAGCTCTGTTTGACTCAATGCCCAGGCGTATCAGAGCCGTTGTTACGGGCAGAGGTGGTTGTTCTGGATACTGATTTCTCAGGATCTATGCACCCAAATTCCGTGAAAATGTAATCACATGTCAGTTCTAGTATAATATATTTATCCAGCGAATACCCGTTTATCATTTGCATTTCTTCTTGGTGTAGCAATTTTAATAGCCAGGAGTGTAATTGTAGTGCTCATATAAAGTGTCAGGTAATATCGCATTAAAAACGGAAGCAGGAGTGAAGTCTCTCCTGTACTGCCGCAAATCTAAAACTACGCTGGGCCTCTGCAGTAACCACTGCGACAGACGGTTAAAACCCTGGGTTTGGCGTTGATAAAGCTGATAAAAATACATAACTGAGGACTGATGGGCTACTGAGAGCTTCGGTGCCGATTAAACAAGGAGTACGACAGGGATGCCCCCTCGCAATGTCGCTGTTCGCCATAGCACTGGAAACTTTACTGAATAAATTCCATAGTTCCGTACAAGGTCTTCATACACTTAATATTAAAACAGTACGAAAAGATGATGCAGACGACGTGAGTGAGATAGTGAATTCCGGATGTGAGATTATGTTGTTAGACGAATAAAAAATACTGCAGATGAAAATGTTCCCAACCAAATACATCGAACAAAACTGCCTGCAATCTGCTAAAGAGATTGAACGTTAAACTAGACCCTACCTGATTTTATTAGAGGAACTGAGAAAGTATCTCCCTAAAGAATTATTGGGATAGCAAGATTAACACCTTTTATTCTTATGAACTTCTCTTCCTACATTTAATAATGGACACTGCATTTCAAATATATCCTTTACGTAAAGTGAAAATATCGTGATGTTAGGAATTATTATTTTAAGATACATTTCACTGTTACGAAAAATTAGCTCTGGCATGGATATCAATTTTTTTCTGACTCGAAATAAATTCAAAATTCTTTTAGTTCTGAAATATTACACAAGCTTCTGATAGTGTGATTTTTCGTAAAAAAAAATTTCAGCAGTCAGAGACAACCGTGCTGCTTTAACTCAAAATCAGACATCGTAAATAACTTCAAAATGCTGGTTGTTCAGAAGGTAGAGCGCGAAGAATGAAAACTGATTTTAAGCTACATTTGGAATTAAATTAGAATACCATACGATCTTCAACCCATACAAAGCATTGGCCACATTTACGTAAACTGTAAGGAGAGGAAAAAGTTACCGTTTCATAGAAAGAACAGTTTTTAAAACCCAACTCTGGTAATTATTATTTAAAAGTAATTCAACTTACGTTAATAGGCAGCAATCCTCTATACGTCGAATGGTACACAAATCCACGAGCGCAAGACAAAACAAGAGCTAAGCAATAAGATCAAAAAGACAAGCGACAAGAAGAAGATAACATGGTGTATTTCCTTTATATAGCAGTTAATGAAATTTTTGTGTCACCGACAAATCTAAAGTTCCGATGCACTACTTGTGATAAATATTCTTTGCTAAGCGTATAACACTTTAATTACTTTTACCACTAATTAGAGGCATCACAACCGACCGGTGTGGCCGAGCGGTTCTAGGCGCTACAATTTGGAACCGCACTACCGCTACGGTCGCAGGTTCGAATCCTGCCTCGGGCATGGATGTGTGTGATGTCCTTAGGTTAGTTAGGTTTAAGTAGTTCTAAGTTCTAGGGGACTGATGACCTCAGAAGTTAAGTCCCATAGTGCTCAGAGCCATTTGAATTTAGAGGCATCACAAACTCTAGGGGTCACGTCAACGCAGAATCCGGACACGAAAAAATTGAATTGGGAAATGAAACTTAGCGCACTATGGCATGCGATCAAAGAGCGCGCTAAGAGGAATTTTACCCGAACTCAGAGAGTTACCTTTCTCCATAGGTACGTATTAGCAGAATATATGCCACATGGCTGCGATACTTGCCACTATAACGTATATAACGAGTAAAATATTAGCCTTCGCGTGTTGGTATGTCTGGTAAAGCCCTGTTCGGAGCGTATTTTCGTCCGGAAAAGAAGTTCCTCGAAGGTCGTTTGATAGAGAGCGGAAAAGATGAAAAACTGAGAGCGCAAGATCAAGTGAATAAGGTGGGTGCGGAATGACTTCTCAACCCAGCTCCTGTACAGTGTTTTTTTGTCAGTCTAGCTGAAAGCGGGGGTGCATTATCGCCGAAAAGCGTCACTTCACGCAGTCTTCCTGGTCTTGGACTGCGTCTGCAAGATGTCTCACTTGTTGACAATAAATATCAGCAGTGATGTTTACACAACGTGGAAGCCTTTCGTAGTACAACACACAGTCGCTGTTCCACCAGATGCATAACATTATCTTTTGAGGATGCGCGCAGGTCTTTCTGCGCGGAGTTGCTGCTTTGTTTTGGGCTCAACCACACCTTTCTTTTCCTTACTTTAGCATACAGGTAGCGTTTCCCGTCATCAGTAACGATACAGAATAGGAAAGGTCGTTGTTGTTCACGAGCCAATTCAGGACGAGAGAGCAGAGATGTAGGTATGGCCACCAGAAGATTTTTCTGATTTTAACTTATTTTTATAGCATGCAGTACCGATGCATCGGATTTTTTACCCTTCCCCATAGCATGCAAATGTCGTATCATGATGGAATGATCACAATTTATCACAGGTGGCAGTTATCGAGTACAATGACGTAGCCCATTCTTGATTAATGCGTTTAAACGAGATTCATCAGACCCCGAAAGTATTCATGAACGTGGAGATCAACTAATGTCAAGACGATCCTCTTTAAAACGAGAAATCCATTTTCCTGCTGTGCTCTGTCCGTACACGGCACAAACGTTCCTCGTTGCCTCCGCTGCAGTCAGCCTTCCATTGGACTCAAACAAAAGAATATGTCAAAAATGTTCGTATTTCTCATGTAGGCACTCGATTTTCTAGCGTCCATAGCTCCTAATGGTATCTCCAAGTGACTAAATGACAATTTTCAATCTAAAATAACGACAGTGAACTGCAAATCAAAAACAACAATCGGTAAATAAACCGACAGCAACCATAATAACAAACTCGCAAAACAAAAACGACGAATTAATGCACCAACCTAATAGTAAAGGAGGTAGTTCCCACAGGTGGAAAACTGTATAACATAAAACTCGATATGAATGCGTATTGCGAAAAATGTCACTTCGTCGCTACGTTAGCACACAATTTCAGTTACAGTGATGGCATAAAAAGATTGACAATCATTAATCGGGCACTCGAAACATTGATAACCCGACTGGAAATTATATTATACTACGAACAATATCAGTTCTTAGTGGATCTTCAGTTAGTATCTTTGTTATGTGATGACAAAAGAAGAGCAACAGTAATGGAATTCATAATACAGGTCTTGGAGATTCACCAACATATAGCCAAACATTCAAAATGCCACGAATGTTTTCCTGGATTTTTATTTGTTGTTTTATTACAAGAAGGAGAATATTGTTTTGGTATTACTTAAGTCAAGAAGAATGGGTTCATTTCCTTCCGTAACAACTGACTAGTGGACCATCTGAAGCAGGTAGTTTTAAAACTGTCGAACCTACAATCAGAGTTTAATAAATTTGTATTTTGCAGCTGGTTGGCTGTTATTTCCAATCTGTTGGAGCTAATTTTGAGGGATATTCCTTGGGAATACAAAAAAAAAAAAAAAAAAAAAAAAAAACAGTGTCCATCACCTTACCACCTGACAAAATGGTCATTGCCTCCTTCGGTTCACTTTCAACAGCCTTTCTACGCTGTTTTGACTGCCGTTTTGACCCCGATTTGTAATAGTGGATCCATGTTTCAGTCAACAGTCATAAATCGGAGCAAAAAGACTTGCGAACTACGAATGACATAGACATTGTTTTGTAGTACTGTGCCAGACGCTCTTTTGGACGACTGTTAGCAGTAGCGGCACCCACCTCGCACACAACTGCTTCACAGAAAATTCTCCATGCAGGCTGCGCGGGATAAGCCGAGTGGTCTTAGGCGCTGTAGTCATGGACTCTGCGGCTCGTCCCGCCAGAGGTTCGGGAATGGTTGTGTGTGTTTGTCCTTGGGATAATTTAGGTTAAGTAATGTGCAAGCTTAGGGACTGATGTCCTTAGCAGTTAAGTCCCATAAGATTTCACACACATTTAACATTTTTTCTCCATGCAGGATATAATGCAGCCGCTCAGTTGAGATGCGGTGGCTTCACGGTTTGGAAAGTCGGCGAAACAGCTAGCAGAGCGGTGTGTTGAGCACATACTCTTCCTTACCGCATCCGCATGGCGCCGCAAGGAAGAGGATGAACCGGCTGCCAGACGACATACCTTGGGCTTCAAGATCTGGACGAGGAGTTCGCCATTTCCTTGGACAAAACGCGAAAATTGTTAGAGATGGGTTTGGCAAAGAAAATCCAAATAAAAGTGTGGTGACACTGCCAGACACCACACTTGCTAGGTGGTAGCCTTTAAATCGGCCGCGGTTCGTTAGTATACGCCGGACCCGCGTGTCGCCACTATCAGTGATTGCAGACCGAGCGCCGCCACACGGCAGGTCTAGAGAGACTTCCTTGCACTTGCCCCAGTTGCACAGCCGACTTTGCTAGCGATGGTTCACTGACAAATTACGCTCTCATTTGCCGAGACGATAGTTAGCATAGCCTTCAGCTACGTCATTTGCTACGACCTAGCAAGGCGCCATTATCATTTGCTATTTATCTTGTGATACATTTACCGTCAGACCGATGTTCACCAATTATGAATTAAAGTTAAGTATTCCAGTAGTTACTTACGTTCTTTGCTACTATAAGACCTTGACCTGTTCCAGACCTCACGCCAGCCTGCTTGAGCTTAAACGCGTGCCTTTCGGCTTCCTCTCCTAATGACTTGGCTGTCTTGCCAAGTCACAACAAAAAGAATACCAGAAAAATTTTGTATGCAGTGACATCCCTTCAGGTCATAAGCAAAATCAGAAGAAAATGCAGTAAGAAAAAATTACACCTTGATATCTTGTGAAACCAACTGTTCAAATCTGCGACCAAAACTGAGATCGTAAACTTGTTTGATTTCACACCATTGACTATGATGTTAGCAACAAAATGGGAAGTGTGCTGTAAAGTAAATGAACCATTTTGAAAGTTAAAAACAGATTTTAAGTATCTGGAGTAAGAGGCCAAAGAATGGCAAGAGACAATCTCCCTACCTAACAGGTGGCTCCCGAAAAGCCGTTACTTGTGGGTGCGACTAACAGAGTTAAAACTGTGCAAGGAAAAAAAAAACATTCCCTTTGTCAGAAAAATTCCAGTACAGGTTTTTTATGTCTGAGTTTGCTGTACTAGAAAGGAAAAAATGTTTTTATGTCACCTGATATGCGTGTGTCGTCGAAATGGCCTTGACCATCCTTCCGCACAAACTCACCACGAGGCTGAGCCGTGCTTAGCAACACACTGTTTTGCTTCTTTACACACTAGTTATAGCGACACAATGGAAGCCGATCGTGAATGAAGAGTGATCATTAAGTTTTGCTTTAAGCAAGGGAAAACCCTTATGTTATGTTATGTTAACCAGGGACGTAGAAACGACGGAGAGTCTCCGTCCCCGCCGCAGCCACAGCGATCCACAACCCCACTAAGACTACCGCAGCCCGCCTCACCTCTCCGCCGCCCCACACCGAACCCAGGATTACTCTGCTGTTCGGCCCCCGGTGGACCCCCCAGGGAACGTCTCACACCAGGCGAGTCTAACCCCTATGTTTGCGTGGTAGAGTAATGGTGGTGTACGCGTACGTGGAGAACTTGTTTCCGCAGCAATCGCCGACATAGCGTAGCTGAGGCAGAATAAGGGAAATGAGCCCGCATTTGCCGAGGAAGATGGAAAACCGTCTAAAAACCATCCACAGACTGGCCGGCTCACAGGACCTCGACACAAATCCACCGGGCGTATTCGTGTCGGGGACCGGCGCTCCTTCCCGCCCGGGAGGGCTAGGGAAAACCCTTAGTGAAATGTGGATAATGATTAAGCAACGTTATGCAGGCGAGGCACTTTCAGTAAATCGTCTTTTCGAGTGACGCAAAAGGCTTTGTGGAGAACGAGATGCAGTGCAAGACGATCGCAGAGCTGGTCGCCTGTCAACTGCACATACCGATGCAAACGTGTAGCGCGTAAGACAGTTGTTGGAAGAAAATCGTCATGTAACTGTGTGTGCGATATCAGAAGAACTTAATTTGAATCGTGATGTGTGTCATAAGATTTTACGCGAATATTTAGGGTTCAAAATGGCTCTGAGCACTATGGGACTCAACTGCTGTGGTCATAAGTCCCCTAGAACTTAGAACTACTTAAACCTAACTAACCTAAGGACAGCACACAACACCCAGCCATCACGAGGCAGAGAAAATCCCTGACCCCGCCGGGAATCGAACCCGGGAACCCGGGCGTGGGAAGCGAGAACGCTACCGCACGACCACGAGATGCGGGCGAATATTTAGGGAAACAGAACCTTAATGCAGAACTCGTACCTCACATACCAACAGACGAATAAAAAGAGGAAAGATGAAGAATTTATGCTGAAATGTAGGACAGAGCCTAACGTGATCCCACATTTCTGTCAAAGATTATTGCTGGACGCGAAAGTTGGTGCTACCAGTATGAGCCTCATACGAAAAGGCAAAGTGCTAAACGGCAGGAACCTGCATCACCAGCCTCGAAAAAAGTCAAACGACAACCATTGAAAACAAAAACAATGTTAATCGCACTTTTTGACAGTAAAAGATTAGTTGACCATGAGTATGTTCCTCCAGTTCGCACAGTGAACCAAACTCTTTTCATCGAAGTCTTGAAACGCTTGCGACAAGCGACGTCACCGCCCCGATTTGTGGCATTCGCAGGACTGGTGACAATGAAGGACCCAATACTGCTTTATCTATTACTGAGTGTCTCACCAAACATTCTGTAATTGCGATCTTACATCTGCCATATTCTCCCGACCTCCTGCCTCCCGGTTTTTTCTTGTTTCCGCGAGTGAAAAGCCGACTGAGAGAAAAGCTTCATCAAGATACACCCCCAAACACAAACGTTTTTCATATTAGGTGCATTGCGCTGCCACCTACTGCCAGGTACTCCATACCAGTAACTTCAGTAGTCATTAGACATCGTGAGGAGGGAGAATGGGGATCTCCAATCTCTTCGAACGTAGTCAGGTGATTGTCACTTGTGTCATACGCTTGTATGCGAGATTTCCACACCTCTAAACATCCCTACGTCCACTGTTTCCGATGTGATAGTGAAGTTAAAACGTGAAGGGACACGTACAGCACAGGCCGACCTCGTCTGATCACTGACAGAGAACGCCGACAGTTGAAGAGGGTCGTAATGTGTAATAGGTTGACATCTATTCAGACCATTACACAGGAATTCCAAACTGCATCAGAATCCACTCCACGTATTATGACAGTTCGGTGGGAGGTGAGAAAACTTGGATTTCATGCTGGAGCGGCTGCTCATAAGCCACACATCACGCCAGTAAATGCCAAGCGACCCCTCGCTTGGTGTAAGGAGCGTAAACATTGGACGATTGAACAGTGGAAAAACGTTGTGTGGGGTGAAGAATCACGGTAAACAATGGGGCGATCCGATGGCAGGTTGTGGGTATGGCGAAAGCCCGGTGAACGTCATCTGCCAGCGTGTGTAGTGCCAACAGTAAAATTCGGAGGCGGTGGTTATGGTGTGGTCGTGTTTTCCATGGAGGGGGCTCACACCGCCGGCCGGAGTGGCCGAGCGGTTCTAGGTGCTACAGTCTGGAATCGTGAGACCGCTACGGTCGCAGGTTCGGATCCTGCCTCGGGCATGGATGTGTGTGATGTCCTTAGGTTAGTTAGGTTTAAGTAGTTCTAAGTTCTAGGGGACTGATGACCTCAGAAGTTAAGTCCCATAGTGCTCAGAGCCATTTGAACTATTTTTTGGGGCTCACACCCCTTGTTGTTTTGAGTCGTGTTGAAGAGCAGTTCGGAGAAGGCGATTGCATCTTTCAAACGATCGTCCAACGATCGAGCACCTCTTCATAATGCACTGCCTTTGGCGGAGTGATTACACGACAATAACATCCCTGTAATAGACTGGCCTGCGCAGAGTCTTGACCTGAATACTATGGAACATCTTTGGGATGATTTGGAACGCCGACTTCGTGCCAGGCCTCACCGACCGACATCGATAGCTCTCCTCAGTGCAGGACTCCGTGAAGAATGGGCTTCCATTCCCCAAGACACCTTCCAGCACCTGATTGAACGTATGCCTGCGAGAGTGGAAGCTGTCATCACGGCTAACGGTGGGCCAACACCATATTGAATTCCAGCATTACCGATGAAAGGCGCCACGAGCGTTTTCAGTCAGGTGTCCGGATACTTGTGATCACATAGTGTATATCAGACATCCAATGGGCTGTGACAATTGAGCTTACAAGCATCGCAGTTGAAAATTTCCCTGCTTGCTTGTAAGCCCTCCAGAAACGTTGGCACTGTGTACAGATAGCAAGGGGGACTACTTGGTTGGGAGCTTGAATCGTTACTTGGTAAGTGCAAATTTTATTTCTTTCTTTTTTTTTTTTTAGTTTGTCAGACGTAAGATTGTGCACAGAAACACATAGTAAATAGCATAAGAGTGTGACGTTGAAAACTGTTTTGCTCGTGTCCTCTGCGATATTATTCGCGTAGAATTTCCGCGGACCGATTCGATCTGCAGACGTTTCTTTCCCTGGCTGAGGTCAGCGCTGCAGCCGGCTCGCCTTTGGAACAATGCATGCGCCCGGGGAACCGGGCCTCGCCTTCTCCTGGCCGGCTACACACACGGTCGGTCGGTCGGTCCTTGGCGCCGGGATTTAGGGCCGCGTCACGCCAGACGTATGCCCAGCTCGCGAAATAACACTAACTCTGGCCGCCGAGCGGCGCACAGCCGCGCACCGAGAGCTCGATATTTACGCGATCTGTGCTGCTGGCCTGTCTCCTGTTTTCATTACTGCCCCACGTCCGTGTTGCGGCGCTAAACATGAACGTAAAACCTGCGATCATAACTTTCTTAAGATTTTTTTGCCCCCTCCTCTTTACTTTTCTTGTTCTTAGCATTCGCAACGCATGTATGCTGGTCGTTTGGTAAAGGAGCCGTGGAATTTCACTGGCCGCGTATGCATGTTTGTCGGCTTCGTAGGTGCCTGCTTTCACCACCTCTCTGCCATTACTAACGCCTGCGATCGTTTATACACGTAAATTGTCCACTCGCTGGGCGACCTTACTATAGCGGTAGTTTCCAGTATCACAGGTTAGCAAGATGAAGGTTCCAAAGTATGCCGCGTGTAGCTAGCATTTAATGGCTCGTTCCATTTTTTTGAGAAAATCGCCAAGTCAGTTCTCTGTAACCTGATGTAACAGATGGAACTAGATTTGCCACGGGTGGTAGTTACACTATGGGGAGAAGCAGTACACTGCTAAGTTTGAACCGACTGTCGTTACGTACCACATTTTAGATAATTGTAGTTTTAAGGTTGTTAGATGAATTTTGGGATTACGTTAGGGCTAGATTTCACTTTGCTGTTATGTTTGCTTATTCTTCAACACTTTTGTAGCCGGCCGCCGTGGCCGAGCGGTCCTAGACGCATATAGTTGCATATAGCTCCTACAGCTATAAATTACCTTTTTCATAATAATACAAAGGTGTTCAAAAAATGGCTCTGAGCACTATGGGACTTACCAGCGGAGGTCATCAGTCCCCTAGAACTTAGAACGACTTAAACCTAACTAACCTAAGGACATCACACACATCCATGCCCGAGGCAGGATTCGAACCTGCGACCGTAGCGGTCGCGCGGTTCCAGACTGAAGCGCCCAGAACCGCTCCGCCACTGCGGCCGGCATTGGTGTTTCACCTTACTAAAAATGTCTGCAATTCCATTTTGTTGTCGTCAGAGGAGTGAAGAGGCCACGTTTACAGACAAGAACTCTACGGAAACCAGATGAATGTATTGGTTCAAATAATAGCGTAATCGGTTAGATGACGTACCTAGGTATGAGTATAGGGAACTGAAAATGGTTCCAATAAGGCACACAAACTGGTAGCTAGTTAAAGTTGGTAAATAAAATTATGACTGTTGGTGATTGTTTTCTTCAAGTTATCGCAAGTAGTCTCGCTACCTCTCCGGTGTTCATTTTTGTCGCTATTGATTTATGGATTTAGTCATTTTAGTGTTCCCTTCTTTATTTACGTCTTCTAAATTCTGCACGAATATATTACTTCCCTTACCTCTCCACTTAAGCGTACCCAGCTACAAATCTCATTTCGTTAGTATCCCACATTCATCTTTTTTGCCTTAGAATCCAGTTATCATTGATATTAATTTCAGAAGGGAGCCTTTGTGAACACTTCTTCCCCATTTTCGTAGCAAAGGTGAGCAGAAATAACCTGTATAAATTTATTGAGGCAAGTTTTCATTTGTTTGGCAGTAACTGCTAGGTAAATGGCTGTAGATTCCGCATAAACAGCTGATTTAGGTCTTGTGTTTGAGAGGTCTGTTCATATGGGAGCTATCTGTGCATAATGACGACTTGGAAATAGCGATAGACGCTGAAATCAACAGATTGCGTGAGTCGTACAGACGTACAGGCGTGCAGACTTTTATTCAGTAATTACAAGCATATATTAAGAAAAGAAAGAAAAAACCGGACAAGTGCGAGTAGGATTCGCGCTCTCTGAGTTTCGTAGAAACTTAATTGTGTGTATGGAGAGTATCAAAATATGAGGCATAAGTGACAGTATCTTTTGATTAAATTTTTTACGTCATCAAGCGGCTGTAAAGCTTAGTACTAGACATAAATTTAATCTTGATACCTCAACCAGTTCCTGAGAAAAAGGTGTCCTAACAGACAGACGGCCGGACGGACAAGAAATGGCAAAAAAATATTTTTATTTTATATAATTACAAATTAACAATTTTTTAAAAGTTTTCCTTCAGTTTTGCTGTGAAGCCTTCCTTCTTGCCAAATTTCAAGGTTCTAGGTCGACGGGAATTACCCTATAGATTTGCAAGTACCAAAAGTACCCCCCCCCCCCCCCCGTCAGAGGTTTGAGTCCTCCGTCGGGCATTTAGTTTAAGTTAGATTAAGTAGTGTGTAAGTCTGGGGACCGATGACCTAAGCAGTTTGGTCCCATAAGACCTTACCACAAATTTAGAATTTATTTTTACCAAAATATCTGACATGAGTCTCAGAATCCTTTGACTGTATTGGCTAACGGCTTAAATTTCGTACATCGCGCAAGGTATGGTAGACCTTAGTATGTGACGTAAATTTCAACTTAATACCCTTACCCGCTCCTGGGTAATTGGGGTTTAATAGACGGGCAGACAAACGGAGGGACAAGAAGTTGATATTATAAGGGTTCTGTTTTTACCGACTGAGGTAGGGGAGACCGGTACGGGATGCATTACCCAGGCAGAACGGTCTCTGTTGTCTAATTTCGACTAGAAGTGCTAGAATGTGTACAGAATGACACGTATTTACTAAACCAATGACTGTTATGGTTTAGTAAGGCTGCAGCTGTTGTCGTGCGCCTTATTGGACCCCAACTAAGTCAAGTGTGTCATACTTTTTTCTTCACAACCACTGTGTAGTCCACCTGAATCAGCATCGTCGTAGCTGTCTTTGTGCACAATGCAGTTGAAAAAACAAATTTTTACGCTGGTTACTGAATATTTTCTCAATAGACATGCGTTTGGGGCGGAATGGTCTCCTGATATAGTCGTCCTTTATTCTTCATTTGACGAAGTCTACTTCATGTTTTGTCTTTCTGGTTTGCAAACATAACGATGCACGGAAAACGCAGAGACAAGATTGGTCCAGGAGAAACATGGAACAAGCTATGGAATCGGTAATCAATAAAACGATGACCCGCGAAAAGCATCGAAACAATTTGTCGCGCGTTAGACAACTGTAAAACTACACGTAAAAAAAAAAAAAAAAAAAAAAAAAAAAAAAAAAAAAAAAAAAAAAAGAAAGACCAATCCTCTTTCGACAACTGACAAAACTTGCGGAAAATACCAATGTGTTTTCAGTAAGGAACTAAGAGTAAGAACTTGTTAAATATCTTAAGAGTCTGTAAAAGTCACTTCGGTATGACCACAATAGAACAGCGCAGATTAGCATATCAGCTACGAGAAGGAAACGAATGTCCGCATCCATTCAACAACGCAACGGAAGTGGCGAAAGAAATCAGAAGCCACATCCGGGACGCGTCCTACGGGATTCAATAGAGTTTGACTAAAGTTATCGACGAAACAAAATTAGGGGAGAAAGAATTTAAACTATGACGAGACCAATATGACAATCGTACCGAAACAGCACTCTCAAATCATTGCAAATAAAGGACAGTGTCAAGTTGGATTGTTCACATATACAGAAACTAGAAATACAGTGACAGCTGAAATTTGTTGTTCAGCAGACAGAAAATTCATGCCTTTGATGTCGATTTATCGCAGTAAAAGGTTCAAATGGTTCAAATGGCTCTGAGCGCTATGGGACTCAACGGCTGAGGTCATTAGTCCCCTAGAACTGATGATGATGAGCGTTTGGCGTCATTGGCCGGGAGGCCCCTCGCGGGGCAGGTCCGGCCGCCATATCGCAGGTCTTATTACAGTCGGCGCCACATTGGGCGACCTGCACGCCGGATGGGGATGAAATGATGATGAACACAACACAACACCCAGTCCCTGAGCGGAGAAAGTCTCCGACCCAGCCGGGAATCGAACCCGGGCCCAGAGGACGGCAATCCGTCACGCTGACCACTCAGCTACTGGGGCGGACCCCCTAGAACTTAGAACTAGTTAAACCTAACTAACCTAAGGACATCACAAACATCCATGCCCGAGGCAGGATTCGAACCTGCGACCGTAGCGGTCTTGCTGTTCCAGACTGCAGCGCCTTTAACCGCAGTAAAAGGAAACAGCAGGAATTCCAATCTGATTCGCCACTACGTGGTTGGGATGAAGCTCATGAATTACTGGAAGCTAACAAGAACAGAGAAACGATCAGGACGCTAGCTCAGGAAGAGAAGGAGAAAGTGAAATGAAAAAGTCTTCAGTCAAAGAAGTCGAAGACAGAAGAAAACGAATTGGCTCTACAGAAAATGAAACATCCGAAGACGACGGAGATGCGGCATGTATATATTGTAAGAAATTATATTCCATTTCAGCCAAGGGTTAGAGTACATGTCAGAAGTACAAGCAGTGGGCTCATTAGTTCGTGTGCTGGCATAAATAGAGAGGACGATAAACGCCAGCTTATTTGTAAGACATGTCATCGGTGGGAAAAAGAAAGAACTGGTTCCGCTCTGCCCCATGTACGGATCCGAAGGGATTCGGAGACACTTTCTTACTTCACTGATGTAACAAACGAATTATATAATTTTATGATATCTTCATTTGCAAACTGTGTCACAAAAATGTTCCTAAAACGGTTTCGAACGTTTTCAGAAATTTTTTTCATCAATTTGCTCCAAACGATACACGGGCCGTTCCGCGCCAGCCTCATCTGCGGAATGTCACAAGTTGTGTAGCCTGAAGGACTCACACAATTCATCCTTTAGTTATTTGTTTCATCTGCATGTGATGACACAGGCGAAGCATTTTAAATATAGTAGACGTATTTTTGCCAGCGCTAATATTGGGTATATACGATGAAGAGCCAAAGAAACTGTTGCATTGCCTAATATCGTGTAGGGCCCCAACGAGCACGCACAAGCGTTGCAACACAGCGTGGCATGGACTCCACTAACGTCTGAGGTAGTGCTTCAGGAAACTGACACCATGAATCCTGCAGGATTCGTAAGAGTACGAGGAGGTGGATATCTCTTCTGAACAGCACGTTATAAGGCATCCCAGATATGCTCAATACCGTTCATGTCTGGAGAGTCTGGTGGCCAGTGAAAGTGCTTAAACTCAGAACAACGTTCCTGGAGCCACTCTGTAGCAATTCTGGACGTGTGGGGTGTCGCATTGTCCTGCTGGAATTGCCCAAGTCCATTGGAATGCACAATGGACGTGAATGGATGCAGATGATCAGACAGAGTGCTTAAGCACGTGTCACCTGACAGAGTCTGATCTAGACGTATTAGGAGTCCCATATTACACCAACTGCATACACCTTACACCATTACAGAGCTTCCACCAGCTTGAACAGTCTCCTGCTGACATGCAGCGTCCATGGACTCATGAGGTTGTCTCCATCCGCTCGGTACAACTTGAAACGAGGCTCGTCCGACCGGGCAACATGTTTCCAGTCATCAACAGTCCAATGTCTGTGCTGACACGTCCAGACGAGGCGTAAAGCTTTGTGTCGTGCAGTCATCAAGGGTACACGAGTGGGCCTTCGGGTCTGAAAGCCCATATCGATGATGTTGAATGGTACGAACGCAGACACTTGTTTATGGCCCAGGATTGAAATCTGCAGCAATTTGCGGAAGGGTTTAATTTCTGTCAAGTTGAACGATTCTCTTTAGTCGTCGTTGGTCCCGTTCTTGCAGGACCTTTCCGGCCGCAGTGATGTCAGAAAGTTGATGTTTTACCGGATTCCTTATATTCACGGTACACTCGTGGTGTGGTCGTACGGGAAAATGCCCACTTCATCGCTGCGTCGGAGATGCTCTGTCCCATCGCTCATGCGCCAACTGTAATACCACGTTAAAACTCACTTAAATCTTGATGACCTGCCATTGTAGCAACAGTAACCAATCTAACAACTGGGCCAGACACTTGTCTTATACTCGTATGGCGTTGCCAACTGCTGCATCGTATTCTGCTTGTTTACATGTCTCTGTATTTGAATACATATGCCTGTACCAGTTCTTTTGACACCTCAATGTATATTATCACACATGGTATGTACTATTAACAGTACTAGATTTTGAGTGATCAATTACAGACGATTAACAACGGATTGACGCGCTGCATCTTCACGTCTGTGAAATAACCTTATGATGTTTACCCCGACCAGTTCCATTCGTGAATGTATCGTAACGATTTCGTAGAAGTTTGGAATCACCTGTACTATTGTTTAGTGGTAAATTAGGAAATACAAGCTCGTTGGTCCAGATGTTACTGACCCCTTTAACAGGGCATACTGATCGCTTTCGAGTACAGTAAATCTGATCATGTGACCCTCCACCGCTGACGTATGTGATGCCATCGAAGTGGTGTCAGAGTGCAAGGCAGTTGTATGGGATCACCGCAGTAAGATGGATCGACGTGAAGAATTGACAGAAAGACAGAAAGGATCTGTAGCGTTTGGACGTGCCTAGGGGTGTTCAATATGTAACGCAACACTTTCTTTCCAGGCCAATTTCGGGTGAAAAAATTCGAAATTTTTCGTGGGACATCGTGGAGTATTCGCGCTTCAGCCCCTATGGTTTCATGAAGTTCTGATTTGTATCGCGCTATACGTAGGCATCAAAATGGCGTCTGTATCGGAGGTGCGTTCCAAGTTATTGAATTTCTTTTGGCAGAAAAGCAGGAAAGCACAAATATTCATAGACGCTTGCAGAAAGTCTACGGGACCCTGACAGTGAAGAAAAGCACGGTACATACACTACTGGCCATTAATTGCTACACCACGAAGATGACTTGCTACAGACGCGAAATTTAATCGACAGGAAGAAGATGCTGTGATATGGAAATGAGTAGCTTTTCAGACCATTCACACAAGGTTGGCGGCGGTGGCGACACCTACAACGTGCTGACAAGAGGAAAGTTCCCAACCGATTTCTCATACACAAACAGCAGTTGACCGGCGTTGCCTGGTGAAACGTTGTTGTGATGCCTCGTGTAAGGAGGAGAAATGCGTACCACCACGTTTCCGAGTTTGATAAAGGTCGGATTGTAGCCTATCGCTATTGCGGTTTATCGTATCGCGACACTGCTGCTCGCGTTGGTCGAGAACCAATGACTGTTAGCAGAATATGGAATCGGTGGGTTCAGGAGGGTAACATGGAACGCCGTGCTGGATCGCAACTGCCTCGTATCACTAGCAGTCGAGATGACAGGCATCTTACCCGCATGGCTGTAACGGATCGCGCAGCCACGTCACGATCCCTGAGTCAACAGATGGGGCCGTTTGCAAGACAACAACCATCTGCACGAACAGTTCGATGACGTTTGCAGCAGCGTGGACTATCAGCTCGGAGACCATGACTGCGGTTACCCTTCACGCTGCATCACAGCATCATGATGGTCGTATCCGTGTTTGGTGACATCGCGGTAAACGCACATTGGAAGCGTATATTCGTCATCGCCATACTGGCGTATCACACGGCGTGATGGTATGGGGTGCCATCGATTACACATCTCGGTCACCTCTTGTTCGCATTGACGGCACTTGGAACAGTGGACGTTACATTTCAGATGTGTTACGACCCGTGGCTCTACCTTTCATTCGATCCCAGCGACACCCAACATTTCAGCAGGATAATGCACGACCACATGGTGCAAATCCTGTACGGGCCTTTCTGGACACAGAAAATGTTCGACCGCTGCCCTGGCCAGCACATTCTCCAGATCGCTCATCAATTGAAAACGTCTGGTCAATGGTGGCCGATCAACTGGCTCGTCACAATACGCCAGTCACTACTCTTCATGAACTGTGGTATCGTGTTGAAGCTGTATGGGCAGCTGTACCTGTACACGCCATCCAAGCTCTGACTTAATGCCCAGGCGTATCAAGGCCGTTATTACGGCTAGAGGTGGTTGTTCTGGGTATTGATTTCTCGGGATCTATGCACCCAAATTGCGTGAAAATGTAATAACATGTCAGTTATAGTATAATATATTTGTCCAATAAATACTGGTTTATAACCTGCATTTCATCATGGTGTAGCAATTTTAATGGCCAGTAGTGTATTTCGGCGGTGCGTCTGTCACCATTGCATCGAACTTTCGCAAACGTGTTGGGTATCACTCATGCCGGGCGGCCGCATACAAATGTGACTCCTGCAGTGTTGTTACGTGCAGACACACTCATCCGAGGCGATCGATGGATCACAAACAAACACCTCGCTGCACAACTGGACGTTTCTATTGATAGTGCTGACACACACACGTCTACCAGTTGGAGTACTCGAAGGTGTGTGCACGCTGGTTTCCTCACTGCGTAACAGAAGAACGTAAAGAGCAACGAAGGACCATCTGCGCTGAATTGCTTGCGCATTACGAGACTAATTGCGATAGTTTTTCGTCGGACATCGTCAAAGCCAATGAAACATGAATTCATCACTTTGAAACGGAAACAAAATTGCAATCCATGGAGTTGCGCCACACTGCCTGTCCCCCGAAGAACAAGTTCAAAGCCGCACCCTCAGCCGGCGACAGTCTGCTGGAACTCTGAACGGCTTATTCCATTTTCTGTCCTCCGTTACGATATAACAATCAACACTGAAATGTATTGCGCTATCCTGAGGAAATTAAACAAACGATTTCAGCGGGCTCGTGGCCACAAAAATGTAAACGAACTTCTCGTTCTCCACGACAATGTAAGGCCTCACACAAGTTTGCGCACCCGAGAGAAGCTCATAAAACTTCGTTTGAATGTTCCTCCTCATCCATCCTACCGCCAAGGTCTCGCACCTTCCGACTTTGTTTGGCCCAATGAAGGATGCATTTCTTATGAAGCAGCACGTGGATGTTGGGAGATTGTTGATGCATCAGTCCGGAACCGCGCGACCGCTACGGTCGCAGGTTCGAATCCTGCCTCGGGCATGGATGTGTGTGATGTCCTTAGGTTAGTTAGGTTTAAGTAGTTCTAAGTCTAGGGGACTGATGACCTCAGATGTTTAGTCCCATAGTGCTTAGAGCCATTTGAAGCACTTGAACGTTCGCTCCGACTTCGACCATTAGAGTCGTACCACGCGGGCATGCCGTCGTTCCCGGTGAGGCGGCGTAAGGCTGTCTCATTAAACGCAGATTATGTTGAAAATTAGGGGGCTGAC
The DNA here is from genome assembly GCF_021461395.2 of Schistocerca americana. NCBI lineage: Eukaryota > Metazoa > Arthropoda > Insecta > Orthoptera > Acrididae > Schistocerca > Schistocerca americana. The sequence continues at coordinate 572,211,962 of NC_060123.1, forward strand.
GCCAAAAGAGTGGGTAGCAATATGGTGTATTTGAATCGCCAATCAAACCAACCTGCTTTCAGCAAAAATATGTTGCACGACTTACTGAACGAGTCTCGTATGTGGACTGTCCAAGCTGTCTACAGGAAATGGTATACCACTTCATACCATGTAACACGACGTAAGAACAGTAGTCGCGAAAGATCCAAAAAGAGAGGGACTGAAGACGATAGTCGCGTCTTGACAATGACAGTCGGTTTCAAACCAGGGAGGGCTTGCTACCGTCAGAAAATGCTAATACGCCTGAACCAGTTTCGGAACTAACAGAGCGAAAGGAACTAGCTACATGCAAAGGGCGTTTGGTGTCTGGTACATGTAAAAGGCAATAACTCACGATTTCAGATAAATAGCATGTTTTCATTGGCCCAAGCAGCACATAAATAATAGACACCTAGAAGCATGTTTGTGATGCGATGAGTTGTGATTTTGAAGGCACTGAGTGCAACGGCAGCCCACTGAGGTATTAAAATCTAGGTGTGACGAGGCTGCAGTTCAGGACGGAAGCGATTCTGTGGTTATTTTGCGGGTGTGTTCAGTACCGATACTTGAACCCCCTCTGTTATGTTACCGTGAACGCGAACCAGGATATTTATTTCAATATTATAGGTAGTCAAGCATACACGTTCTTCCATATCTTCGTCATAAGTATGCTGTGTACACTCCAATCTTCCGTGATGACAACAGTGGTCATACAGTGAAGTCTTTCAGGACCTGTTGTCATAGTAGCTGACAAGTCTTCCAGACTGTATTGCCCTGGTCGAAGAAACTTTTCGGTGCTCCTTGCCGGCTGAAGAGTCGGATGTTGGAAAGCGATATAAATACTGTGTGAAGTGGGTGTGGTCGAGTTTACAAGTGATCAGCAGAGATAATCTTCATTAGAAATAAAACTTAACTATCGATCTACGCCTGTAAAGGAAAAAAACTTGTCTATCGATTCTGCGGAGCCGTTTTCCACGTAACACTCAGTTTCATGGCTTCTTCATTTCTATTAAAATTATCACTATATTTATATATTTTGATGGCTTCTCTATATAGTCTCTATACAGTCTATAACAGTAGGTAAATTTTTTGATTTCAGGAAACTTCATGATTTCCTGACTCTCTACAGCTCACTTTTCTGATTTCCTTCGTTGACAAAGAATTTTATGTTCTTTCAGTCTAGTAATCACGATGCTCTTGATAGTTCCAACGTAGATTTTTCCACAAGTACCCGTAATCTTTTATACTTCACTTGCTGACAGAGGAGGGCGTATGTCCATTAGAGAACGGAGTGCTGGACATACTTTCTTGTTTAGTCTGAAAACCGATCTGAGCTCATGTTTCTCTAAAATCTTGCCGATCTGGTCAGTTAATTTTTTGATAAAGTGGAGATAAACGACGAACTTCCATTGTTGTATTTTATCGTTGCCCGTTTTCCTATTGATATTCGTTCGCAGAATCCTATTTCTTGTTTGTCTACTAGCCATTATTCTCGAAAGCTTACTTCAGATGTTTTAAATCGGCATCCAAATTCTTTCGTCTTTGTCAACAAGACGCTAAATGGCGCATTTCTTTTGCTGCGGATGATGGTTAGAGTTCTTATGCAAATATCTATGTCAATTATCTAGCCGAAGGTGTGACTTGCCGAGAAACTCAATGCTTCAACCTTCCATCATATTACGTTGTCTCCTTTTTTCTCCGAAGATTGAAAATTTCCAGCGCGCTCTGGACGAAACCTCGGGAACCGAAAGGTTTCTTCGACCAGGGCAATACAGCCCGGAAGACTCATCAGTAATAACGACAGTGGTGTTTGGTGTTAACATGGCTGCACGTGTATGCTCCTGATCTGACTAACATTAGACATTCTATCACACTCCTTCTCCCTCAGATCACTCGATCTCTCTAGGACCATAGAAAATACCTGGGACCATTTGGAACAACGTATGAAATGTAAAAATCAACAGCCCCGCGATGTGCTAACTCTTCGGATTCTGACCAGTAATGATTGGCTACAGTTGAACATTGCGCTCCTGAAGGAATTTGAAGATTCTCTTTTTCGTCCAACTGAGACCATTTTCAAGGCTGCAGATGGTGTGACACGGCATTACCGTGATAACTCCTAGTGGGTTTTTACCGATGTGTTTACATGAAACAGTCTATACTAACGATGTTAAATGCAAAGTTGTTTCCTGACTGTTGATAGTACAGTGGTAGCGAGGTTGGATACATTCAATGGAAGGCCACTATGAGTAATAGATTAGCTTAACAGTAACATTTCACGAGACGGAGTGAGGAATGACGAAAGTCTGGATGCCGTAGGGAACCTAAAAAACCTGAAAAAGCAAATACAGACTGAGTTTAGGTATAGTACGAGTCAGTAAAGCGAAATGGAAAGAAGGTAAGGATTTTTTTTAAAATGAATTTAATGTTAAAAGGAACTGATATAGGAGTAGTTGGACTGTTTACAAGGATAAAAGTAGATGAAAAAGTAAGTTACTTTTAGTACTTCAATCCTATGACTATTCTCTTCAGAATCGACAGCAAAGCAAACCGAGCAGCAAAAGAACAGACATATGTGTCAACTTCACATGCAGCAGATGAAGAGATGCAGAGAATATCTGAGAACAGTAAACGGATGTGAGGGGAAATGAAAGTGTAATAATAAATGGGAGGTTGTAATAGGGGAAGTGATACGAGGCAAATTTACGAAAGAATACGTGCTCAGCAGTAAGAATGAGAGATGAGCAAGACTGAGTTCTGCAGTACATTCCAGTTAGTAACAGCAAATACGCTGTTCAAGAAGTGCAAGAGAAGTAGTGTATTCGGAAAAGGGCTGGAGACACTGGAAGATAACAGCCGGATTACATCACAGTGGAAGACAGATCCAGAAATCAGATTGTAAACGGGTAGGAGAGAGCGGGTAGGTGGAAGGAATATATTGAGAACCTGTACGATGGGAAGGAAGAAGTCTGCTGAAATGATAGATGGGGAAATGTGTGTCGATCCGGAACTATGGAAGCTATGGAAGAACTTTAGAATTTCTAAACTTACTGGGGAAAGAGTGACCAAAAATTATTCAACTTAATGTGTGGAATGTATGAGACTGCAGACACATATCATCTATCAAAATTGATCGTGAAGACTTCAAACGCAGATAAGTGGGAGAAATATAGTATAGTCAGCATAACTCCTGAATTTAAACTCATATCAAGAATAATATGCAGAATAGAGGAAAAGAAGCTGGAGGATCTGTTAGATGATCAGATTGTCTTTAGGGAAGGTAAAGGCTCTAGAAGCGGTGGTGGCGCTACTCTTGACAATGGAGGCATGACCTTCAGAAAATCGACCAAGTTCAAATGGTTCAAAAGGCTCTGAGCACTATGGGACTTAACATCTGTAGTCATCAGTCCCCTAGACATAGAACTACTTAAATCTAACTAACCTAAGGACATCACACACATCCATGCCCGAGGCAGGATTCGAACCTGCGACCGTAGCAGTCGCGCGGTTCCGGACTGAGCGCCTAGAACCGCTAGACCACCACGGCCGGCAGTCGACCAAGTAAACGCGTCCAGCATTACAGAATGACCCATGATGTTTGAATTCTCATAAAAATAGTTGTAAGCAATGGGGAAATATTGGTAATACACAGTATGGGCAGGAACCAAGAGTACAGTAAGAACTGAAAACTATTATGAGGTATTTGGATTAAAAATGGCTTAAGACAGTGAAGCAATCTTTTCCTCCTAGTGTTCAACCTCTACATAGAAAAAAAAAAAATGTGAAATTAAACGACGAATTAAAATAAAGGAGGAAAGGTATCAATAACATTTGCTGATGTTATTGCTACCCTCAGTGACAGGATAAACAGGATAAACAGTCTATTCAGCATAGAATATAGACAGAGTAAACCAAAGAAATATGAAAGTATTGAGGAGTAACTTAGAAAAACGTAAGTCTGGGACCATTTTATAGAGGATGTGAAAGAACTGCAACATTGGAAGCAAAATAACGAGTAGTGGAAAGCCTTCTGGAAATCTAAAAATATGGAATCAATTGGACATCCCCTGTCGATAGCAGTTATTACTTCATGAGTATAAAGAGCTAGTTGTGTTTCACAAGAACGATATTTTCTGAATCCGTGATGACTATATGCCAATAAATCGTTTTCTTCGAGGCATTTCATAATGTTCGAATACAGTATATGTTCCAAAACCCTACTGCAAATTGACGTTAGTGATATACGCCTGTAATTAAGCGGATTACTCCTACATCCCTTTTTGTGTATTGGTGTGACTTGAGCAGTTTTTCAATCTTTAGGTACGGATCTTTCTGTAAGCGAGTAGTTGTATATAATTGCTAAAAATGGAGCTGTTTTATTAGCATACTGTGAGAGGAACCTGACTAGTATGCAATCTGGACCGGAGGCCTTGGCTTTATTAAGTGATTTAAGCTGCTTTGTTACACCGAGGATATCTACTTCTATGTTTCTCATCTTGGAATTCAGCAATATTTACTTCGTTTTCTTTGGTGAATGAGTTTCGGACAACCGTGTTTAATAACTCTGCTTTAGTGGCACTGTCATCAGTGGCTTCACCGTTGTTATCGCGCAGTGAAGATATTGGTTGCGTCTTGCCACTGGTGTGCTTTATGTATGACCAGAATCTCTTTGTGTTTTCTGAATTATAATTGAATACTAGACGAAAAGTGTCACACATCGGAATGATTTCTTATTATGATTTGTACACGTAATTGACGCTGCAAACAATCGTTCACAGGTAGATTTAAATGTATGGAGATATAACCAGACGCTAATAATTCTAGTTTCTACGTAAATGAACGGGGCTTCATATGACAGGAATTGAAGTTATTCGCAACACAGCTTTCTAATGGTTTCCAATAAAATGCAGGAATGGAGCGCAGAGTTTTGTAACGAGCCACTAAAACTGGTTGGCTATGTGTGAAATTAAAAGAAGGCATTTTTTCTGTGTCGACTTAAGTGAATGTTTAGTGTTTTTCAATTATAAATACAGTCATTAATGTGCAAAGTAGTGGTAATAAGTTTGTTCACCAAGTAAACGAATTTCCTTTGTGTCAAATGTTTATACTGCGTCCTTAAATTCGCTTTAGGAAAGGAAAAAAATACCATTACAGGCGCCGCAGAGAATCTTATCGCGCCCCTTTTAACGGGAAACAGAACAACCACGTTTTCCTGCAAAACGGCAGCGCAATGAGTCGAGACAAGATAAAAACACTTGCCCTCGCGCCGGCCGGCCGTTTTCTGGAACATCTGCTCCGCCGTTGTTACACACGAGCGAACATGCTGGCTCTATAGCGATTCGGCTCGAAACCGACGTTTATCGCGAAGCGGAATTAGCCAGAGAAGCGCCTGGGTTTCTTATTTGATCGTATTTTACCGGGAAAAGTAATTAGAGGCGTGTAATTACCAAGATCAGATAGGGGAGCTGGTGGCCGAGCGAAAAGTAATTGACTCTCGCGCTGCTGCCAGTATTGCAAGTGCCGTGTGTACTCAGCGTATACCGGCGAACCGACGGCAGCGCGCGGTGGTAGCTTTGCGTACCAGGTGCAGGCTGAGCGAACTGCGAACGCTAGCGAGATGAGGTGGGCGCATCTTGATGGTAATACGAGTGGGTGCTGCGAGTACGTTCATTTTATGAAATGAAGTTCCGCTGGTGGAAAGGGGACTGTTAGGTGCTATGTGTGAGAATAATGGATCAGCAGCACTATAAAACTGCGTTGCGACGGTGCTGTTGTTTATGGGGAAGTAGTCGTATCGTCTCTGGACGAGTATAAGGAAATACAAAAATATGTGAAGAAAATTTTTACTTGTTATAGAGAATGGCAGCTCTTTTGAAAATTCTGAGAATGAAAACATGGTCCAAGTACCTATGCAATTGATCAATTTCAACCATGGGTCATTTTCAAGCACCTGTAGCGTAAGGTCGGGTAAGAGTACATGTCTGAAAAGAGTTTGCAGTGGCATTTTCTCTACAGTGGCAACACTGACAGACAAGGAGAAACCACATTCAGTTGTTGCTTCTATAGTGACACCATCACAAGTAATCTTGAAGATCTCCACCGGATTTGTTGGTTATAGCAGGTAAAAATAAGTTTTTGATTCAAAGTAGGTAATCTTTAAACCGTATATCGTAAGCGATAAGCACTACCAAGGTATGCACTAGAAAATAAAATTATTTGCCAAAAGAAGCACAGTTTTGTGAGGGACAATCCAGGGCACGACAAACAGTGCTACCAAGCAGTGACTGCCTTTTCTGATATTTTTTTGAACTGTGCGGCGAATCGGTTGACAGTTCGCTGTAAGATAGTGGGAAAGATTACGCGCGTACTCTTAACTCATCCCCCCTCCGCCTTTGTTTCTAACGGTTACTGATCCAGGTAGGTGCATTAGGCAGAGAGATGTGAGTGCTTTGTTTCGAGCTCCATGTTCTAGACTAACACCAATCTAAACAGCTGAGAAATCCTTCGAGTCAACTGAAATGTTCCCGTTCAATCTGGATGTTTGCACAGCAGAAGACTTTTCTCCAACAGAAATCACTGAGAGAGCCGAATTTCCAACAACTGAAGAAGGCAAATGAGTTCAACAGGAGCCCACGGACAAATGCTGCTCCCCAATGACAGATGATCTGTCTGCGTAGTCACCAGTGGAAAATCAAGAAAGTGACACAAATTAAGATCAGAGTGCTAATGCTCGATCTGTTGTATGCCTACCATGTATTTATCCGCTGACAAAATATGATCGACCCACAACAAAAAGAAGAAAATGAAAAAAAAATCCGGGGTTATATCTAGGTCTCCGTAAAAAAATGCTAAAAAGCTAAACCAGACAAAACCAAGAAGAGACAAAATACGAGTAACGAAACATGAAAAATCTCTAGGGTTAACCTGGACGCGCCATAATCTACAGGAACAACCACGTCGAAATCCAAGAATGGATCTCATGTTTTGAATTGCCCAAGGTGTATTGAAGTGTACAAGGAGCCTATCATGGAAGACTGGATTACGTGCATTGCTCCGAATGGTGGTAAGAAAAACCCAAAGTTTATGAAGGAAATGGTGAATTTTCTTGTTATTTATATTAAGCGCACTCTTTGACTGCAGTACGCGTTCTCTTACCAAAAGATGCGGCTAAGAGTACGATCGAGCAGTGTCTTACACATATTGATATTTATTGTTTGTGTTAAAAGTTAGGCAGCTGTAACTGTTATACGTTGTTCCTAAAGAAACCAGCAACAATTTGTTATAAGAAGTGTTTGTCTTAACCTTCTGATCTACTAGATATGAGCGGTTAAATACTAAGTGCGTACTCTTTTTTCAACTTTCCTCTAATACACTTAGAAATGGTGACATTAGTATATACATCAATTGTTTACAAGCTTTCATATCAAATAACTTTATAAACCAATTTACTTATGTATCTCAAGGTTCCAGGTTCATATCACATTGTTATAATATATGTGACAGATATACATCGTATTCTTGAGCGTATGTGGCACAAAAAGAATGCAATAGTGTACATGATTACGTCCATTAGCAGGCATTAACAGAAAACTGTCATATCATAGTATAGGCCCAGCCATTATGATTATGACTAAAAATGTTTAGAATCCTCTATGTGGATTGTCGATAACATTAAGTAAGCTACTGGCGTAATGTTCACTGGAATATTATGTGCGTTACTCTAACATTTGCTGTCTTATTAAAAATAATGGATCGAAGTGCATACATCACATGTCACGTCACATGTAATATTATAAATTATAGTACAAAGTCCAATCTAATGTTAAAAATTACAGTACAAAGTCCAAAGCACAAAAGATTATATCGGGCCTTTTCATGAGGTGCACCAGTCAGTCTACGAAATAAAACAATACTGATGTAATAAATATGTCATGTGGTTCAGTAGAAGCAGCAGGTGATATATAAGTCTACGAGGCTTTTTCCCTTAGCGTTATCATTTACACTCTGTTGTAATAAAACTGGAGAGCCATAATCGGATTACATCATGTCGGTACAATTATTTTACAATATTTTACAGTACAGATGTTGATACCTACAGGCGTTACGTGAAGGAAAACGGACAAAACTTGGATTTTGTGTATGAGTCATGTAAATTACTGTACAACTTAATGAGAACTGGAAGTAAATGATAGCTTTTTTAGGAAAATGGTCTCATTTAGAGCTCATTTTTGTAAGTCTTTTAGTACTACGTGATTCATAGCTCCTATACAAAGTATCGTGTTGCACGAGCAATTGTAACGTTCATAAAAAATATGCCAGACATCCTCGTAGGGCATATTAGTTAGACTAGAAGCTAAAATCTCCGTTAGTAAATTATTAACAAGAGGAACAGAATAATTTAAAACGAAATAAACATTCATACATAATACACTAAGCTGAAGTGCTAGTCCATTGTACACATGTGTAAAACAACTAGATCTCTTGAAAATGCCAATAAGAAAGAGTCAGAACCCGATAGTTTCCGTTTACAATGTTAGAGGTGAACACCTAGCGAAAGTCACACATTGTAAATATTAGGCATAATACTAACAAGCGGTACGAAATGGGACAAACTCGTAAAATCTGTATTAGGGAAGTCAAATGAAACACTGCAAATATCTTGAAAAATCACGAGGTAAAAGTTAGATTCTCTACAGCTAATAAACAACAGAACCTAACACATAGTATTAATGTGTACTCATGACCCATATTCAGAATCTGGAATATACAAAAGGCATGCCACAAATGCTCCGTCTAGGAAAAACAGGGGGTAATTTCTATATCGGGTATACAGAGCATGCTACAGCCTATACAAACAACAGACTCACGACATTAGCAATAGCCACAAACAAACAAATGCAGAGCACCGATATGCAAATGTAGAGCAAAATATCAAAATGCTCCACCCGCTGAATATAGATCATAAAACTAATCTGATGGAAGAACTGCAGATACATTCACATCACAAAAAATACGAAGAGCAAATATTGTGAACCAGTGAACTACCTCAGAAGCTTCAATAGTTTCCTTAATGAAGGAAATAAATAATGATACGTACAAGTAAGTAACTTTGTAAATAATATATAAGCACACAATTATTCAGAGTACACAAGAAAAATACCCTTTGCACGCAAGAACAGTGTATAATATTCTTTAGCGATATACATTTGATTATGTGTAAAAACATCTCTGATACTTTTTTGTTTGAGTACGGTTTACTGTTTTCAACGTCCACTGTGCGCTGTATATTATATATGTAATGTTTCATATGCGGGAGTTTCTGTATAAATGAATTACAAAAAAACAAAAAGTGAAAGTGTTATACAAATTCGTCGTTAACTCTCAGTAAAGATCAATCATTAATACAAAATACGAGCGGTTTAGATATTACAGTAAAGCTAACAAGCCAATACAGCGCCTGACGCATCGAAAACATCACACTTAAATGGCATAATACAGGAAAACCTAGTTTAGTATTGGGAACGATTGCCTGAAGTGGGTCTTGCTTGTAATTATTAAAAATAAAATTTTTAGATATGAAACTGATTGGCAACAGTCAAAGTTGTTTTGTAAACAAACTTATTACTTTTACAGTTGAAGCCTATCGCCAACCATTTCTAAAGTGTAAAACAAAATTAATCTCTGTCACTGCGAATTAATACATTAATCGTATTACCACACTGTATGTTGCACAAGGCTAGTTTCCATCACCAGGTGCGGTAAGTTGATTAAACTATTGAAAAAACGGAAAAACAAAAACAGAGCCAAGTTAGGTCACCAATAACAATTAATTACTTCCGCACAACAGAATTTCCTCGAACCCCATAAACAAATACAATATATTGTATTGTATCAGCGTAATCTGAAAGGAACCTAATCGGTATACAATCTGGACCTGAAGACTTATCCGTATCAAGCGATTTGAGTTGCTTGGCAACCCCTAAGGTATCTACTTCTAAGAAACTCCTGCTAGCAGCTCTTCGTGTTTCAAATTCTGGAATATTCCATTCGTCTTCCCTGGTGAAGGAATTTCGGAAAACTGCGTTCAATAACTCCGCTTTAGCGGCACAGTCGTCGGTAACAGTACCATCGGCACTGCGCAGCGAAGATACTGACTGCGTCTTGCCGCTTGTGAACTTTACATACGACCAGAATTTCTTCGGATTTTCTACCAAATTTCGAGACAATGTTTCGTTGTGGAACCTATTAAAGGCATCTCGCATTGAAGTCCGTGCCAAATTTCACGCGTCTGTAAATTTTACCCAATCTTCGGGATTTCGCGTTCTTCTGAACTTTGTATGCTTTTTCCGTTGCCTCTGCAACAGCGTTCGGACCTGTTTTGTGTACCATGAGTCGAAACAAGGCCCCGGGAGTAGACAACAATCCATTAGAACTACTGATGGCTTTGGGAAAGCCCGCCAAGGCAAAACTCTTCAATCTGATGAGCAAGATGTATGAGACAGGCGAAATACCCTCAGACTTCAAGAAGAATATAATAATCCCAATTCCAAAGAAAGCTGGTGGTGACAGGTGTGAAAATTACCGAACTGTCAGTTTAATAAGCCACGGATCCAAAATAAACATCAATTCTTTACAGAAGAATGGAAAATCTTGTAGAAGCCGACCTCAGGGAAGATCAGTTTCGATTCAGGAGAAATGTAGGAACACGCTAGGTAATACCGACCCTGCGACTTCTCATAGAAGACTGGTTAAGGAAAGGCAGACCTGCGTTTGTAGCATTTGTAGAGTTAGAGAAAGCTTTTGACAGTGTTGACCTGAATACTCTCATACAAATTCTAAAGGCCGCAGGGGTAAAATACAGGGAGTGATAGGCTATTTACAATTTGTACGGAAACCAGACGGCAGTTATAAGGGTCGAGGGGCACGAAAGGAAAGCAGAATGAGACAGGGCTGTAGCTATCCCCGATGTTATTCAGTCTGTATATTGAACAAGCAGTAACGGAAACAAAAGAAAATCTGGAGTAAGAAGTAAAGTCCAGGGAGAAAAAGTAAAAACTCTGAGGTTTGCCGATGACATTCTAATTCCGTCAGATACAGCAAAGGACTGGGAAGAGCAGTTGAGCGGAATGGACAGTGTCTTGAAAGGAGGATATAAGATGAACATCAACAAAAGCAAAGCGAGGATAATGGAATGTAGTCGAATTAAATCAGGTGATGCTGAGGGAATTAAACTAGGAAATGGGACACTTAAGGAAGTATATCAAAATAACTGATGATGGGCGAAGTAGGTAGGATAACAAATGTAGACTTCCAATGGCAAGAAAAGCGTTTCTGAAGAAGAGAAATTTGTTAACATCGAGTATAGATTTAAGTGTCAGGAAGTCCTTTCTGAAAGTATTTGTATGGAGTGTAGCCATGTATGGAAGTGAAACATAGAAGATAAACAGTTCAGGGAGAAAGAGAATTGAAGCTTTCGAAATGTGGTGCTACAGAACAATGCTGAATATTAGATGGGTAGATAAAGTAACTGATAAGAAGGTACTCAATAGAATTGCGGAGAAGAGGAATTTGTGGCACAACTTGACTAAAAGAAGGGATCGGTTGATAGGACACGTTCTGAGGCATCAAGGGATCACCAATTTAATACTGGAGGGAAGCATGTGGGGCAATAATAGTAGAGGGAGATCAAGAGATGAATACAGTAAACGGATTCAGAGGAATGTGGGTTGCAGTAGTTACTCGGAGATGAGGAGGCTTGCACAGGATAGAGTAGCAAGGAATGCTGTGTCATACCAGAGTTTGGATTGAAGACCACAGCAACAACATTCCGACCTGTGTTGTTCCCTTAAGTTTTTGCTTTTTGCGGTTCGCTCCTGTTGTGGATTGGGAAGAGAGCCAACCCACTATGAGAGGAAGCCGAAAGGCACGCGTTTTAGCTCACGCAGGCTGGCGTGCGGTCTGGAACAGGTCAAGGAAATGAGACTAACAAAAAACGTACGTAGCTGCTGGAATACTTAACTTTAATCCATAATTGGTGAACATCGCTCTTGGCGGTACATGTTTTACAGCATCAATAGTAACTGGTAATGGCGCTTTGCTAGGTCGTAGCAAATGACGTAGCTGAAGGCTATGCTAACTATCGTCTCGGCAAATGAGAGCGTAATTTGTCAGTGAACCATCGCTAGCAAAGTCGGCTGTACAACTGGGACGAGTGCTAGGAAATCTCTCTAGATCTGCCGTGTGGCGGCGCTCGGTCTGCAATCACTGATAGTGGCGACACGCGGGTCCGACGTATACTACCGGACCGCGGCCGATTTAAAGTCTACCACCTAGCAAGTGTGGTGTCTGGCGGTGACATCACAGCTCATACAGTACTTTGAAAGTTTTTTCTTGATGTCTTAACGCATGTATTATCACACTGTCCCTTTTTCTAGCACTAGAACAGCGAAAGTGGTCAAAATACACCGTTGAGATTTTACTTTTGGCAATAACGAATTACGATTTCAACTGGTTTCCCTCGAACTTTGAAGCTTGTCCTTATTTCTTCTACTTTTGACGGTGGTGTACTGCGACTGACTGAACTTTCACGATTTCATGGATTTTTCGTGAAGCATATTTATAACAGCGGGAGGTGTCAGTTCACTCCCGGCGTCTCTCCTTTTTAGTATGTTTCTGTTCTCAAAATTACAAAGGTACTTGCGCTGCATTTTGAATTGGTCAATAATCGCTTTCTCGAATGATGATATGCGTGTTTTTGGAATCGTTTCCACGCTAGGCAGTGAAACTTAACTTTTCAGTCGTATTTCGCGGGTTACTGTTGTTGCTCGGCACACCATTTTGTGTTGTTTTGCCTGTAACAGGCATTTTTTATTACGTCGCGCAAGCGCAGTCATACTCATTAAGGCATTTTGCCTACTCTGCAGAATTGAGATGTTGAATCAGAAAGTCAGATGGTGATGCCACTGAGGATAGCAAGACTTAGGAGGAGTTACCGTCAGTGGATGTCTCTGCATCTCAATTCTTTCCGTGTCCCAGGGGTCGACTGGCGCAGCGATGAAGATGGTAAAAATGGTTCAAATGGCTCTGAGCACTATGGGACTCAACTGCTGAGGTCATTAGTCCCCTAGAACTTAGAACTAGTTAAACCTAACTAACCTAAGGACATCACAAACATCCATGCCCGAGGCAGGATTCGAACCTGCGACCGTAGCGGTCTTGCGGTTCCAGACTGCAGCGCCTTTAACCGCACGGCCACTTCGGCCGGCTGAAGATGGTAGCTAGAGACTGAACGGAATGGGAGGTCTCTAACACGTACTGAAGGAGAGAAGGGAACCCACAGCATATGAACGACACCGAGTGGATGAATCTGTCATCAGTGCCTTCTTAATTCTTTTTAGTGAATCTATGCTACGTATCACGTAATCAAACAAACGGGATGAAATAAAAACCACCATTTTGACCAAATCGTAGGGGAAATAGGAGAAAATGAGTGGTATCATATACGCCAGAGGTGTTTTTTGTGTTAAAGGTTTTTTCTAGCAGGACCGGCGGCTGCGTTCTTGGGTGCCTAATTATATCCGGAATAAAATGATCAGTAAGAGATTCCGCAAAGATATTAGATTCCTGCGCTTCGCTGAGAAGTCGTTTCGAACTCAATGCGTCCATAAAGACAAGTTCGCTCTTATTTCTGAAACTTCGTGTAAAACTGGTTCAGTTTTGCTGCTCTGGTGAAAATATTACACTTGGTGAGCATTTACATAGCAAGAGGTAATTTTACCCAGTTTATGCTAAACAAACCTAGCGAACGTGGATTCAGGTATTGGGTACTGCAGCCGTTGCATCCAAGTATATTTCACATGCCTTCGAGTACATTGTTAAGGAGGAAGGCCAACCAGACAACCAGCTATTGGAAGAGTACTTCGTTCTTCACCTCATAGAGCCATTTCTAAACTAAGGACGGAATATGGTAACAGACAACTTCTAGAAACTTCTAGAAATTTCACAGAGAGAAACGTGGTTGGTAGGAAGATTGAACGAGACTCGCCAAGAAATCCTCGACAGCGGAAGAAGTTCGGATGATTTGGGGGACGGGACCAAGCAGCGAGGTCATCGGTCCCACCGGATTAGGCAAGAGTGGGGAAAGAAGTCGGCCGTCGCCTTTCAGAGGAACCATTCCGGCATTTGCCTGAAGCGATTTAGGAAAATCACGGGAAACCTAAATCAGGATGGCCGGACGCGGGTTTGAACCGCCGTCCTCCCGAATGCCAGTCCAGAGTGCCAACCATTGCGCCACCCCGCCCGGTAGCACGAAGAAGAGTAATTTTAAAGCAGTTCTGCATTAAAAAAAGAAAAAAATTACAAGATACAGGGTGCACCTGGACGGTACACCATCCAACGGAAGAAGAACAACGCCAATAATCTCTGCACGGTACATCCTGAAGTAGCAGCAAGCGAAAAAGGAATAAAGAAATCCTGAACTGTTACCCTTTACAGGGCCGGAAAGTGTAGTGTTTACGTCGTTGGTCAAATGATTCTTAGATATACAACTATGGTTTCGTGCAGGAGATGGACGATGCATGTCCTTTACAACGTCCTAGGCATGAGAGCAAGCGAACGAGTAATGCCTGGAGAACCGAACAAATAATTATAAGAAAAACAACAAAAACGAAAGATGTTTGAAAGTGGAATGCGCAAAGGGAACAAGAACCACGACGTCCGTGCGAAATACGAACTAGCCGTATGGGGAAAATGTGTGCAGACTCCAACGTTCAGGAACAAACTACATAAATGAAGAAGTTCTAGGAACTTGGGGAGTAGGTCCCATTAATGGGTAAGTGTGCGCTTTGTACCGTAATAAGAATCTAAACATGTTAGAACTTCCACGTAAAGCATTGATTCAAATGAGTAGATGAGATACAGATGAACAAAAATAAAACATAGATTTTACTTTAACCATGTTGTGTGTTTTAAATGAAAATCACTTTATGACTCAAATGACGATTTTTCGCTGCTCTAGGAGTATCACATTTTCCTTCGTTCTACTGCTAATCAGACTGTTCTACACATTCTTATTCCGATCCTTTCTGCGGGCAGCCTCCTCATTTCTTATACTGTCACTACACACATACTTCCATAACACTACAACTCAGATATTTCCGGTTTTTCTCGCAGTCTGTGGCTCGTATCTTTAAGTGTCTGACATTGCAGATATTTTAGCATTCTCGTGATGCTACCCCGTGGGTCAAACAGATCTATGACCAGAATGAGATTTTCACTCTGCAGCGGAGTGTGCGCTGATATGAAACTTCCTGGCAGATTAAAACTGTTGCCCGAGCGAGACTCGAACTCGAGACCTTTGCCTTTGGCGGGCAAGTGCTCTACCAACTGAGCTACCGAAGCACGACTCACGCCCGGTACTCACAGCTTTACTTCTGCCAGTACCTCGTCTCCTACCTTCCAAGCTTTACAGAAGCTCTCCTGCGAACCTTGCAGAACTAGCACTCCTGAAAGAAAGGATATTGCGGAGACATGGCTTAGCCACAGCCTGGGGGATGTTTCCAGAATGAGATTTTCACTCTGCAGCGGAGTGTAGCTCAGGTGGTAGAGCACTTGCCCGCGAAAGGCAAAGGTCCGGAGTTCGAGTCTCGGTCGGCCACACAGTTTTAATCTGCCAGGAAGTTTCAGATCTATGACCATTTGTGCTGCCTTTCTTTGTGTAGATATGTCATCGAAATGTGCATTCCCAGAAATTTTTTCCTTCCAAATTCAAGCCTTTGTTTGATACAAATGCAATGGAAACGAGTGTTTGGCGTCAATGGCCCGGAGGCCCCTTATGGGGCAGGTCCGGCCACCTTGGTGCAGGTCTTATATTCGACGCCACATTGGGCGACCTGTGCGCCGGATGGTGATGAAATGATGATGGAGTCAACACAACACCCAGTTCCTGAGCGGAGAAAATCCCACACCCAGCTGAGAACCGAACCCGGGCCCGTAGGACAGCAATCCGTCACGCTGACCACTCAGCTATCGGGGCTGGCTTTTGATACAAATAAACTGTGTTAAGGTGACATATAGAACGGGACAGCTTCACTCCAGCTCTGAGGATTAATGCGCTCGCTTCTTGACAAAATATGGCCTTCTAGTACTGCTCTATGTCACCTCATTTTTCAAGATTGTCCTCGCCATTACAGTCTGTACACTAACGTCATTACTTGCTATTAGAAAGATCTACCAACCACTTTTCATTCTTTGCCAAATTTGTTCCTTGAGTGCAGCTGAGCGTGGAGAGTGACACGTAAGGCCTTGCATGTTCACCTTCTAACCGTGGTCTTCTAACTCTGCGCAAGCGGATAATGAAAACTTTCTACTGCAGAGAAACCCACTTCTGTCGTATCAGATGCTAGCGCATAGAATACTTAATGTTTTCACGATCAATGTTCAAGACTCTGTTTTTACGCCTTTGGCACATAGCGATTTTGAGTAGCTGTCAGGACGCGTGATGTAGAATGTCCCTCTTTCACGATCCAGTTTCATATATTACTGGGTTTTTTCAAGTAATAAAGATACATGCGGGAATGGTTTCTGAACGAACACGCTGTCGGATTCCATATTGCATCCTTGTCCATTCGAGATTTTGCTCTATATTTAATGACCTCGAGACTGAGGGGACGTTACAATCAAAAAGTCCTATCCTGTTTCTCTTTTTGGTAAGATACCAACACTGTACATGCCATCAGTAAATTTTATCACACTTTTCAGACCTGATGCTACGATGCATATTGCAGCTATTACTCTTCACATCCGATGCCGATATATGATGTGTATTTAGTACATACAGCCGGCTGGGGTGGCCGAGCGGTTCTAGCAGCTACAGTCTGGAACCGGGCGACCGCTACGGTCGCAGGTTCGAATCCTGCCTCGGGAATGGGTGTGTGTGATGTCTTTATGTTAGTTAGGTTTAAGTAGTTCTAAGTTCTAGGGGACTGATGATCTCAGAAGTTAAGTCCCATAGTGCTCAAAGCCATTTGAACCATTCAGTACATGCAGTAAACAAAACTTTGTTCCACGAATTTCAAAACAGGCTTGAAAAGTTGACTCAGTGGCAGTGTACTTCGGACTATATTTTGCTCCGGTGAAACTGTTGTGTAGTGGGTATGACACATATAAAGAAAAGGAGACTGATTCTGCAACTTCGTGTTCACACATGTAGGTTCACAACGATCCGTTAGAAAGGGCTGTGCTATCTCGAAGGAAGAGGAAAGAGAATGCTCATCAACTGAATTAAATTCACTGACAATCAGTCTGCAGTTACGCTCTCCGCTGTTTTACTGATGGTATTTAATTTAAGTGATCGATTTCGAAACTGTGCAATCTTCTGGCATGACTGTGGCAATCCAGCTCAAGCGAGACACTGAAGTAATTAAAGTGACCACTTAAGGTTCTTCAGCTGAATGGATTATTCATTGCTTTAAAGTATTTCGTTGAAACACGAAGCTGGAAATTTTTTTATATGTCAGGCCCACTACACGACTACCGATTATAGTAATGGAAAAAGGGCCCAACCGTATACCAACAACAGATGTGTTGTTCACCACGGTGGTAAACACGTTACAGCTGTAAACAGAATACTGGAAAAATGCAGTGAAACTACGAGAGACATTGCTTACAAAACACTGGGGTGACCTCTTCCAAGCTATTTCACAGTTATATGGGATTAGAAATAACAGGCGACGACATAGGTATACAATGAAAGGCAGCAGAAATGGTCATAGATCTGTTTGACCCACGGGATAGCACCAAAAGAATGCTAAAATGCTTGCAATGGCAGACACTTAAAGATACGAGGCATATTCGGAAACTAAAGGTCCGATTAGGTACGAAATGTAAACCACTATGAAAATCCGATGGAACTTTGCACATATGTGCTGAATAGTGTCTTCAGAGTGCCTGTCGATCGCGTCACGTCGCTCTTTTCGGTTCAGAGCGCAAAGTGATCACGTAAATGGAAATGCCGTGTGGCTAAGGCCTCCCGTCGGGTCGACCGTTCGCCTGGTGCAAGTCTTCGAGTTGACGCCACTTCGACGACTTGCGTATCGATTGGGATGAAATGATGATGATAAGGACAACACAACACCCAGTCCCTGAGGGGAGAAATTTCTTCGGCGCAGCCGGGAATCGAACCCGGGCCGGTAGGAATGACTGCTTAGGTAGCAGGGGCGGACAGTGATCACGTAGAAAT
This sequence comes from Schistocerca americana, assembly GCF_021461395.2. Taxonomy (NCBI): domain Eukaryota; kingdom Metazoa; phylum Arthropoda; class Insecta; order Orthoptera; family Acrididae; genus Schistocerca; species Schistocerca americana. Next base: position 572,230,218 of record NC_060123.1, read on the forward strand.
GCCTTAAACAATAGTGTCTCCCACTAAATATGTAGATCTGGTGAGAGATTTCGCCTGAAGCTATGCAAGCCACATAACATAAATGTCATGCGTTTCTTTCTTCTCGACAATTTTCAGCCGCATTCTGCAGGGGCAATGAAGACGCTCCTCCAAGGTTTTCAATGGGTAGTGTTTGATCACCCACAATACAGCCCTTAGTTGGCTCGCTCCCTTGTTCATCTCTGCTCACAATAACCGCTGGCTACGAAGAAAACATTTTGGCACAAACGACGAAGGCAGACCAGAGTAGAGAATTGGCGGAAAGCACAGGCGGCTGCTTTCTGTGACAAAGGTACTAGAAAGTTTGTACAACGTCACGACAAATGTCTACGTTGGAGGGGCGACTACTTAGAGAGGTATCTGGAGGGTGTGGCTAACTGTTGTTAATAAAAAAAATTTGATTTTCACTGTGGTTTTCATTTCGTGACCTATCAGACCTTACTTTCCGAACAGCCCTCGTACAGACGTGACTACCTGTCAAAGGACTGAATATCCATCTTTTGCAGTGCGGACCGCTGCTTGACGTGCAGGAAGACAATGAGGGCCATTCGAATTCCAGCGTCATGGCCAGCTGTGATAGATTTCTCACTGAGGATCACTCTGATCGAGGTGGTCCCGCAGATTCCCGATTGGGTTTAAATCCTCAAGTATGGCAACCTGTGGAGTACAGTAAACATGTCCTAGTGCTCTTCGAACCGCGCGCGTACACAGCGAGCTGTGTGACATTCCGCATTGTTCTGCTGGTAGATGCCGTCGTGCCAAAGGAAAACAAACTGCAAGAGGGGGCGGACGTTGTCTCCAAGGATAGATGCATACACATGTCGATCCACTACGACTTCCGGAATGACCTTATCACGCATGGATGCCACGATTTCCAGAACTACCATGCTCCCTCTTCCAGCCTGGACCCTTCCAAAATTTCGGACATTTAGCATCGTTCACGCCAACGCCCATCTTTCCGACAGAGGATGACAAGCGATTCATCTGAAACGGCCATCCGTCGTCACTCGATGGGCGCCCAGATGCGTTACTGGCGTCCCGATTCTAGCTTTCTTTGTCGACTAAGAGCAGTCATCATGGAACATTAGCCAGGTGCCACCTGGGGAATCCCAAACAAAGTAACGCTCGCTAAATGGTCGTTGAGGAGACACTGTTGCTAGTTCCTTGGTTCATGCAGAGAGTTAGTTGCTCCACTGTTGCTCGGGTACGTCTCCTCAGATTTACCCCTGTCATCTACGGCTCGTGTTGCAACGCAGTTGCCTCGGCGCCGATTTTCGAATCACCATTTTGCCATTTACAGATATTTTAACCAAGGCGACACACGAACAGCTTACAAACTTAACCGTTCCAGAAATGATTGCAGCCTTGGCCCGAAAGCAAATGATCATGCCATTTTGGACGCGAGATAAATCGCTCCGTTTCTGCATTGCGACAATGGCTTCACTTTTTTCTGCGCCACTCTGGCACGCTTTACATACCCTCGACTACCAGTGCTGCTACCTGCCGTCCGTGACGGTTGTTGCACGTTGTCGTCGAACACAGGCGTGGCCACATTAATGTGACCGGACTGTGTAGACGCCAACTAGCCCGTGACAGCCTACCTCCAACGTCTCATGAAACAGTATTTAGTGGGTAATCCTGCAATATACAGCAGATGCCAAAGCATTGCTTTTGTGGGAAGCATGAATCCGCATTAGACAACTGCACCACACGCAGGGGCATTTCAGTAGTCATTTTTCTGACGCCACATCGGAAGTTCGTTATGGAGTACCCAATTCCTCGTTAGAGGATACACCCTCCATCTCCTTCATCAGAGCAATTTCCCGCACCTCCCCATCCCGGACATCTACCCTTCCTTCCAATAATAACCTGGCCTTCTCGCCCCCCCCCCCCCCCCCGCTCCGTAGGGTCCCTTTCTTCCTCCCCTGAGTCCCTGCACCTCCCACCTCCTCCTTGGCTGTGTTCCTCTCCCATCCCTTAGCTCCCCAGCAATCCCTCGGCGTGCCCTCCACCTCATCCCCCTTTTCTCCCCTCCTCCTCGCCTCCTTTTCCCCTTCTTCCCTTGTACCCCCCTGCCCCAGCAGTTCCTCCCAGGATTTTATCCTTTATCTGTGTGCTGCGTTAGTGTTGTGTTTCGGTGTCGTTATAGAATGGCATCTAGTGATGTGGTTTTCATTGTGTGATCGACCTGTTTTTCGTCCATGACTGTTCCTTGCTACGACGTCCGTCAAGTGGCAGTTTTAATCGTTCTACGAAGTTTTATGCTCCAACCGTACTTTGACTGGTGCCTTTTACTGTAGTGTATGCTTTTTGTGTAACAAACTTTTTTAGATTTTTCTCTCCAATTTACAGTCACCGCTTTGTACGCTTTCTTTTCTTCTGTTCCGCCTTTTTTGTTTCTATATTCCGCCATGTTATCTTCTTTATATTGTTTTTAAATGTGTTCCTGTCTATTTATGTCTCTCGGCTGAAGAGCAGGGCATATGCTGCTGCCAGCCTGCCCCTGAGGGGGAATGTACATGACAATTAAGAAAAAAAAAAAGGCTAACAGGCGGACTCTGGTAGCCAAAATGTGCAGTAGAGGCGAAGTGTATGGTTCCTGTATGGAACATCGTCAGACTCTGTTAGAGAAATCTCGAGTGCTCTCGTCTTGGTTCAATGGATGTTCCCCAAGGACGTGATAATTTAAGCTCGACTTCAGGTAACTCTGACCCACTCGGGATTTACAACAACTACACTCCTGGAAATGGAAAAAAGAACACATTGACACCGGTGTGTCAGACCCACCATACTTGCTCCGGACACTGCGAGAGGGCTGTACAAGCAATGATCACACGCACGGCACAGCGGACACACAAGGAACCGCGGTGTTGGCCGTCGAATGGCGCTAGCTGCGCAGCATTTGTGCACCGCCGCCGTCAGTGTCAGCCAGTTTGCCGTGGCATACGGAGCTCCATTGCAGTCTTTAACACTGGTAGCATGCCGCGACAGCGTGGACGTGAACCGTATGTGCAGTTGACGGACTTTGAGCGAGGGCGTATAGTGGGCATGCGGGAGGCCGGGTGGACGTACCGCCGAATTGCTCAACACGTGGGGCGTGAGGTCTCCACAGTACATCGATGTTGTCGCCAGTGGTCGGCGGAAGGTGCACGTGCCCGTCGACCTGGGACCGGACCGCAGCGACGCACGGATGCACGCCAAGACCGTAGGATCCTACGCAGTGCCGTAGGGGACCGCACCGCCACTTCCCAGCAAATTAGGGACACTGTTGCTCCTGGGGTATCGGCGAGGACCATTCGCAACCGTCTCCATGAAGCTGGGCTACGGTCCCGCACACCGTTAGGCTGTCTTCCGCTCACGCCCCAACATCGTGCAGCCCGCCTCCAGTGGTGTCACGACAGGCGTGAATGGAGGGACGAATGGAGACGTGTCGTCTTCAGCGATGAGAGTCGCTTCTGTCTTGGTGCCAATGATGGTCGTATGCGTGTTTGGCGCTGTGCAGGTGAGCGCCACAATCAGGACTGCATACGACCGAGGCACACAGGGCCAACACCCTGCATCATGGTGTGGGGAGCGATCTCCTACACTGGCCATACACCACTGGTGATCGTCGAGGGGACACTGAATAGTGCACAGTACATCCAAACCGTCATCGATCCCATCGCTCTACCATTCCTAGACCGGCAAGGGAACTTGCTGTTCCAACAGGACAATGCACGTCCGCATGTATCCCGTGCCACCCAACGTGTTCTAGAAGGTGTAAGTCAACTACCCTGGCCAGCAGGATCTCCGGATCTGTCCCCCATTGAGCATGTTTAGGACTGGATGAAGCGTCGTCTCACGCGGTCTGCACGTCCAGCACGAACGCTGGTCCAACTGAGGCGCCAGATGGAAATGGCATGGCAAGCCGTTCCACAGGACTACATCCAGCATCTCTACGATCGTCTCCATGGGAGAATAGCAGCCTGCATTGCTGCGAAAGGTGGATATACACTGTACTAGTGCCGACATTGTGCATGCTCTGTTGCCTGTGTCTATGTGCCTGTGGTTCTGTCAGTGTGATCATGTGATGTATCTGACCCCAGGAATGTGTGAATAAAGTTTCCCCTTTCTGGGACAATGAATTCACGGTGTTCTTATTTCAATTTCCAGGAGTGTATAAACAGAGATAGTCCCTACAATTTCTTTATTGCTTGTGCGAAAAAGGGCAGCACCATGCAGTTCCATTGCTGCGCGACTTACAATCAACACATGTCCAAACAGTTTTTATCCGAAATGATCTGAACCATCAATCTAAAAGCTAACTATGTAAAGATAAGTGTGTGAACGACTAATAAATGGTCTCTGACGCGTATTGACATTGGGGCACAAGAAATGCGTTCGCGTTTTGCTCTCTAATACATCGTGGTTTATCGCCGTCCCCGAGAACTGATGCAGCAGTGAACATAAACGAATTTCATACTTATTCAGGAACACTGCAGTATAAAGTTTTTGACCCTCACAGGACTATCAACTATGAACATTCAGGTTTTCAGTAACTGTACTGTTGTGAATAAAACATATAGCGATCATATCACTTGATCTTCTGAAAAGAAGTCATATTGAACAACCACCAAGAGTACGAAATATCATTAGACACTATAAGTGCTCTGGGGCCATTTTCTAATGCTTATAGAGTTCAAAGAGTTGTTTGGTTTTTATTTTCTTTCTTAAATGAATTCTCTGTATATTATAGAAACCGTAATTTAAATGTTTTTATTTGGGGTGTTTTCGTGAGCTCATAGGTTCGTAATATTTTATGTTAAACTTTGTGTCTGTGGCGAATAAGCGTTGCTTATATTATCTATGTTAAATTTGGACGGTGTGGCAACTAAATAAATAAATATGCAAGTTAAATGGAATTTTTCTTTGCGCTCAGCACCTTGCCACTCCCAGATCCTAGGTCCCTCCCTTTTCAGTTCCATTCTCAAGTTCGTGATTCCTGGTGCTGCTACCACTATTGCGTGCACTGATCTCATCTTTCCTAGTTCGACAGTAATGGGTATCCCCCTCCAACCTCCCCCCCCCCCCCCTACAACACACACACATTCCCAAATTTCTTCGAACTTGGAACTGAGAATTTGTTTTGGCTTCCAGATCTCTCTTCGTTTCTTTCTTAGTAGCCTCTCTTCATTTTCTTCTATACCGGTTCCTCTCTTTACTTGCAAGCCCTTCACCAGCGGGAGAGTATCTGGCTCTTTCTTTTTTGCGTCATCAGTCTACTGACTGGTTTTGGTGCGGCCTGCTAAGAATTCCTCTCCCGTGCCAACCTTTTCATCTAGCAGGGTAGCAGTTGCAACCTACACTCGTCACTTATTTACTGGTCATTCTCCAATCTCTGTCTTCCCTCACAGATTTTACCCTCTTCAGCTCCCTCTAGTACCATGGAAGCTAAGCCCACCCGGTTAGCCGTGTGGTCTAACGCACGGCGTTACGGAGTGGGAAGGAGCGCCTGGTCCCCGGCACGAATCCTCCCGACGGACTTGTGTCGAGGTCCGGTGAGCCTGCCGGTCTGTGTATAGTTTTTAGGCGGTTTTCCATCTGCCTTGGCGAATGCGGGCTGGTTCCCCTTATTCCGCCTCAGCTACACTATGTCGGCGATTGCTGCGCAATCATGTTCTCCACGTACGCGTACACCACCATAACTCTACCACACTCGTCTGGTGTGAGACGTTCCCTGGGGAGGGGGAGGGGTGGAGGGGAGGGGGTGGCCCACCAGTGGCCGAACCGCACTATAACCCTGACAGAGTGGTTCGGTGTGGGGTGGCGGATTGGTGAAGTGGACTGCGGTAGTCGTCGTGGCGCTGTGGACCACTTTGGCTGTGCCAAGAACAGAGCCTCTTCGTCGTTTCTAGGCTCCCGGTTAACATACAATACAATACGTTGGAAGTTACTCCCTGATGCTTTAACAGATGTCTTATGATCCTGTCCCTTGTTCTTGTTACATACCTGGCTAGAAAATAAAAGTTTAGCACTATTTTGAACGAGGGAAGCAACCGTATTTTTGACTGTGGTACCACTTTCAGGAACTGACATAGGTCTTCCTTCTGAGTCCCTCACCAACGGTCTGCAATTTGAGTAATGGTGATGGCGCGGTCACTAGAACCACTTTCTTGAGGTGGCTGATAAATGTTATAGTTTCCCCAAATCCCATTAGCGGCATGCCTTGATATTGGCCTCTACAACTCCATTACCCATTCTTTTTCCACTTCCATTCTAGTTAGTCCCTTCTCTGGCAGCCGATGGAACATTAGACAGCAATAAGAATAAACAATGGAGCAGCGAAAATAGCAGTAACCATCCTCTGTTAATAACGCTATTTCTTTAAGTAAATAGCGCCGTAACCGGCTTCTAACCAACAGGATTACGTTCGGACGCCTGTACACAAATGTAGCAAACCATCCACTGTTAATAACGCTATTTATTTCAGTAAATAGCACCATAATCGGTTTCGAACCAACACGATCATCTTCAGTAGGCTGTTGACAACATGCATGAGTGAAGAGCGGCCTGAAGATGAACCTTTCGGCTCGAAACAGATTACGGTCCAATTTACTTAAATAAATAGCATTATTAAGCGTGGATGTTTGCTGTCTATTTGCAGATTATGGCGTTGTCTTCAGGTCCAGATTGTATACCGATTACGTTCCTTTCAGATTTCGCTGATACAACAGCTCCCTACTTAGCAATCATATAGAACCTCTCGCTCACTGATAGATCTGTACCTACAAATTGGAAAATTGCGCAGGTCGCACCAGTGTTTAAGAAGGGTAGTAGGAGTAATCCATCGAACTACAGACCTATATCATTGACGTCTGTTTGCAGTAGGGTTTTGGAGCATATGCTGTATTCAAACATTACGAATCACCTCGAAGGGAACGATCTATTAATACGTAATCACCATGGTTTCGGAAAACATCGTTCTTGTGCAACGAAGTAATGGCCGCTATCGACGGGGGATCTCAAGTTGATTCTGTATTTCTGGATTTCCGGAAAGCTTTTGACACCGTTCCTCACAAGCGACTTCTAATCAAGCTGCGGGCCTATGGGGTACCGTCTCAGTTGTGCGACTGGATTCGTGATTTCCTGTCAGGAAGGTCGCAGTTCGTAGTAATAGACGGCAAATCATCGAGAAAAACTGAAGTGATATCAGGTGTTCCCCAGGGAAGCGTTCTGGGACCTCTGCTGTTCCTGATCTATATAAATGACCTGGGTGACAATCTGAGCAGTTCTCTTAGGTTGTTCGCAGATGATGCTGTAATTTACCGTCTAGTACGGTCATCCGAACTCCAGTATCAGTTGCAAAGCGATTTAGAAAAGATTGCTGTATGGTGTGGCAGGTGGCAGTTGACGCTAAATAACGAAAAGTGTGAGCTTATCCACATGAGTTCCAAAAGAAATCCGTTGGAATTCGATTACTCGATAAATAGTACAATTCTCAAGGCTGTCAATTCAACTAGTACCTGGGTGTTAAAATTACGAACAACTTCAGTTGGAAAGATCACATAGATAATATTGTGGGGAAGGCGAGCCAAAGGTTGCGTTTCATTGGCAGGACACTTAGAAGATGCAACAAGTCCACTAAAGAGACAGCTTACACTACACTCGTTCGTCCTCTGTTAGAATATTGCTGCGCGGTGTGGGATCCTTACCAGGTGGGATTGACGGAGGACATCGAAAGGGTGCAAAAAAGGGCAGCTCGTTTTGTATTATCACGTAGTAGGGGAGAGAGTGTGGCAGATATGATACGCCAGTTGGGATGGAAGCCATTAAAGCAATGACGTTTTTCGTCGCGGCGAGATCTATTTACGAAATTTCAGTCACCAACTTTCTCTTCCGAATGCGAAAATATTTTGTTGAGCCCAACCTACACAGGTAGGAGTCATCATCAAAATAAAATAAGAGAAATCAGAGCTCGAACAGAGAGGTTTAGGTGTTCGTTTTTCCCGCGCGCTGTTCGGGAGTGGAATGGTAGAGAGATAGGATGATTGTGGTTCGATGAACCCTCTGCCAAGCACTTAAATGTGAATTGCAGAGTAATCATGTAGATGTAGACGTAGGTGTAGAATTAAGTAGCACAGTTAATGGTGGCTTTGAAAAACTCGGTCTGTATGTTGTACACAGCCACGGTCTCGAAAACGTGTTCGACAAAACAGCAACAATAGAGCAATTCAACAAGTGTGCTATGCCTGGAAGCGTTGAGCTGCAAATAACACTTGTCCCTGTGTTGAAGGATGAAGATCAGAAAATGTCACGTTATGCGGCCAGAGCTTTCGTTCACGTAGAAATGAGAAATATGGTGAAAGCTTTCCACACGCGAGCGACGCGAGATGCGGATGGCGCAGGCCCGTCGCGTGCTGGGCTGCGATGGGCGCCCAGATAGCCGCGCCGGACTGGTTGCTGGGATTTAAACGGCGCCCGGACCATAAAGCGGCGCAATCTTGATGCTGCGGTGCCAGTCCGGCAGCGGGGAGGTGGGCGGCCGAAGCATACCTGCCGCCGCGTCCAGCCTGCCCCCGGCCTGGCCGTGGGCAGTGCTGGAACTGGGTGAAGGACGCGCCCGGCCGTCCCACGTCTGCAGCCCGGGAACGTCTGACGTGACCGGCGGCGGCGCGAGTAGCGGCTCCTGGTCCAAAGTGGTCCCAGCTATGGCCAGTGGGTTGGTTCAAATGGCTCTGAGCACTATGGGACTTAACTTCTGAGGTCATCAGTCCCCTAGAATTTAGAACCACTTAAACCTAACAAACGTAAGGACAGCACACACATCCCCTGCGACCGTAGCAAACGCGCGGTTCCAGACTGTAGCGCCTAGAACCGCTCGGCCAAACCGGCCGACAGGGTGGCCAGTGGGAAGTGAGACGTTGGACTGCCTCATTCCGAGAGCTCCATATACACTGAAGAGCCAAAGAAACTGGTGCAACTGCCGAATATCGAGTACGGCCCCCGCGAGCACGAAGCAGTGCCGCAACACGACGTGGCATGGACTCGACCAAAAATGTGGAGAGAACTTGAAACGTCCCCTTAGAAAAATTAATGAATTACTGTGCTGAAAAATCTCTTACGTTATTTGATTTTTAAACAGCGGAGCAGAACTGAACGTACTCAGACATTTCTCTCTTTACTTATTCTGATCAACACTAAACTGACACACAATATTTTTAACGCAACGCAATCTGACTTTCAATAATCCCTACAAAAGAATGGCCCTGACTGATAATAACCTATACCTTTCATGAATCACTTACCTCACAAAAATCTTCGTTACTAGAACTACTGCAATACAAGCGTGCGCCAATACTGCCAGCTAAATAGAAGATTCTAACTAATGAAGGCACTAACTACTGATAGGCATAGTTAGCAAATGAAAGATTTTGATAGAGAACAAACAATGTATTTACCTTAATAGTGTTCAATAATGACATCCAGTCTTACAAATTTACTCCTTCTGATGGACACACGTCCAGATCGTCCGCTCTCAAAATTCTGCCCTCTCTCCCCACATCCACCGCAGCTGGCGGCTCACCCCCAACTGCGCAACCCTACTCGCTGTTCACATCCAACTGCCAAAAACCTAAACAGCCTACTTACATAGCTCCCATGCACCCCACAAAAAATTTTACAAATTGTTTTGGCCAGTGGCCAACAATGATTTGATAAAATTTTTTAGATAATTACAATAACAAATAAATCAAATGCACACACTTATTGATTCAATGTTGGTCAAAAGCAAAAATTGTTCTCTAAAAGACAGTCCTGAACATCCATCACAATAGTAATTACAGTTTTCTCATTTTTCTTTTTTGTTTTTCTTTTTTGTTTTTTTTTTTTTTCGAAGTCTGAGCAGGAAAAGAAGATGCACACGGAAGTAGTGGATTTCCATGCAGTCTTGAAGAAGTAGTGTTGTCCTTCCAACGGAAAGACAGTGCTGTCTCTTGACATGCAGACAGGTAATGGGCCATAACAGAGCAAGTTTTGAAGAATATTGGTAGGTAGGTCATCACAGAGCAGACCCAATGTAGTCCTCGTAGAGAGTATGGTATTGGTGGGCCATCAACCCACTTCAGTCCTTGTAGAGATTGCCAGCAGCCTTCTGTTGCAACCGTGCAGATGCACAATCACCATCGAAGAGTCTTGCGAACAATATAGCAAGTCCATAAATCACCACGTGTGCACTCACAAAGTTTTTGGAATTGTCCTTAGAACCAGCAATGCTGTTAACCAGTCCCTTGCTGAATTATTAACACACGTGCAAACACTAACAGTCCCAACTTCTCACATATTGTGCATTTACTATGACGAACAGAAACGTGTGCAGTGAAATGTAACTTAATTTGAAGAACTGGTGTCTGCCATCTCTCTCCCCACATCCACCGCTGCTGGCGGCTCACCTCCAACTGCACAACACTACGCGCTGTTCACATCCAACTGCCGAACACTACAATAGCAAATATTCCGACAATGCAAACCAGCCACAGACTTGACAGAGCACAGTCAGTGATTTTTATATAGAGCGCTACGTGGCGTTACTAACATAAAAACCTAAACAGCCTACTTACAAACTGACACCATGAATCCTGCAGGGCTGTCCATAAATCCGTAATACAGGGGGAGCGGCGGTTGAGCTCTCTTGTGAACAGCACGTTGCAAGGCATCCCACATATGCTTAATAATGTTCATGTCTGCGGAGTTTGGTAGCCAGCGGAAGTGTTCCTGGAGCCACTCTGTAGCAATTCTGGACGTGTAGGGTGTCGCATTGTCCTGCTGTAATTGCCCAAGTCCGTCGGAATGCACATTGGATATGAACAGATGCAGGTGATCAGAAAGGCTGCTTAAGTGCGTGTCACCTGTCAGAGTCGAATCTAGACGTATCAGGGGTCCCATATCACCCCAACTACACACGCCCCACATAATTACAGAGCGTCCACCAGCTCGAACAGTCACCTGCTGACATGCAGGGTCCATGGATTCATGAGGTTGTCTCCATACCTGTACACAATTTGAAACAAGACTTATCCTACCAGGCAACATGTTTCCAGTCATCAACAGTCGAATGTTGGTGTTGACGAGGCATAAAGCTTTGTGTCGTGCAGTTATAAAGGGTACACGAGTGGGCCTTCGCCTCCGAAAGCGCATATCGATTATGTTTCATTGAATGGTTTGCTCGCTAATACTTGTTGATGGCCCAGCATTGAAATCTGCAGCAATTTGTGAAAGGGTTGTACTCGTGTCACGTTGAACGAGTCTCTTCAGTTGTCGTTGGTCTCGTTCTTACAGATCCTTTTTCCGACCCCAGCGATGTTAGAGATTCCATGTTTTACCGGATTCCTGATATTCACGGTACACTCGAGGAATGGTCACACGAGAAAATTCCCACATGATTGCTACCTCGGAGATGCTGGGTGCCATCGCTCGTGCACCGACTATAACACCACTTTCAAATTCACTTAAATCTTGATAACCTGCCATTGCAGCAGCAGTAACCGATCTGACAACTGCGCCAGACACAAGTTGTCTTTCATAGGAATATCCGACCGCAGCGTCGCATTCTGCCTGTTTACATATTTCTGTATTTGGATACCAGTTTCTTTGGCGCTTCAGTGTATTAAATGACATTTATGGTGTCAGATTGGACCACGTGACCTATTTTCGAAAATACCTTTTTATTAACTTTTCTCTTGATCGAGTGAAACGGACGTCTGTCTTATCCACTGATAAGTCACAACGTTATCACCACTGCCCACCGCGACGATGAATGCCGCCTAGTGGCGCTGTGGCCATGTGACGCGGTAACAAAAGTACCAGAGCGGAGGAGACACGGAGGGTGATAATCCTAGCGAAGATATAGCCTGTAAATGGGAGACACCATTGAAATATGTGACTTTGACATCACCATCATCATCATCATCATCATCAGTGTTCTGCCTAAAGGTAGATTTCACATGGTAGTCCTCCAGGCTGTCCGGTCTTCTGCCATCCTCTTCAGGTCTGCATAATTTCCTCTTCCCGTTATGTCGTCTATCATCTTGTATCTCATTCTTCCTCTCAGTCTTCTCCCACAAACCAATCCTTCCAAAGCATCTACAAGCAAGCACTCCCTTCTCAATGAAAGTCCTAACCAGTTCTTTTTCCTTTCTCTTACAACCTTCAGCAGACATCTTCTCTCACCAACCCTTTCCAATACTCTTTCATTATTCACTCTTTCCATCCAGCTTATTCTCTCCATTCTCCTCCACATCCACATCTCAAATGCTTCTAACCTTTTTTCATTCTCTCTTCTCAGTGTCCATGTTTCTGCCCCATACAGTGCCACACTCCAGACAAAACATTTGCCAAGCCTTTTCCTTAGTCCTTTATCTAATTTGCCACCTAAGAGTCTCCTCTTTCTGTTGAATGCCTCCTTCGCTATGGCAATTCGAGTTTTCACCTCCTGGTGACATCTCAAGTCTTCAGTTATTGTGCTTCCGAGTTATTTAAATTCACTTACTTGGCTAATGGTAGATTGTCCTATTTCAGTATTGGACAGTCTGCGTCTTGTATTGATGACCATACTCTTTGTTTTTGCTTTGTTTATTTGCATCCTATATTCCACAAAAGCTTCATTCAGATCTTTCAGCATGTTATTCATTGTCCGCTCACACTCTGCCACTAATACCATGTCATCAGCAAATCTTATACATTCTATTCTCTTTCCACCAATACATAGTCCTCTTTTCCCATCTAAGCTTTTCGCAACAATCTCTTCAAGGTATACGTTAAACAACAGCGGGGAAAGGCAACAACCTTGTCTAACACCTCGTCCAATGCTGCTTCCTTCTGACATTTCATTTCCAATCCTTATCCTTACTTGCTGGTGTAAACATAGATTCTGTATCAGTCGTCATGGTATGACTTTGACAAAAGGCAGATTATTATTACGCTAAGTCTATGAACGAGTATCTCGAAAACGACGAAGATGGGCGAATCTTCATATGCTACTGACGTGAGCATCCACGGAAAGAGGTAGAAGGACAGTGAAGCTGCCACTCGGAGCTAAATTGTTGGACGTCCACGACTCGTCACTCAACATGGGATTCGGAGGCTTGTTTGCTCTGTGGCATCTCTGCCGAAAAAGCACGATACTGGTGCACGCACCAGAGTTCTGCAGCACACCGCCAGAACCGTGCTACAATCGTTTGAGAAGCATTATAGTGAACTCACTTTGATGTCTCGGTGACCAAATTCGCCTGATGTAAATCCAGTGGGATCCATCTGGGTCGCTATTGGGTGCCGTCACCGCGTACGCAAATCAGCGGCCCGTTATTTACGCGAATTAGATGACCTGTGCGTAGACATCTAATGCAACATACCTCCATACACCTACCAACAAACTGTCGGATCCCTGATGTGCAGAATAGGTGATGTATTTCATTCCAAAGACGGACAAACAAGCTGATAATCAGATGTCCATAATGTCTTCGCTCATCAGTGTATACTGCTGACATGATAAGTGTGGGAGCGATCTGCAATGTACGATGACTGAAGAATACTTCACCAGCCAAGACTGCCAAAAAAGCGATTTATTGTATGAACGGCTTTGACAGAGCTATGCTGTCATCAATAGATGTGCTGTAAACCTTCTAGATCGTAAGATCCGATGATGGCAGCCTAGTTCTGTCGAAACCGGTCATCCAAAAAACAGTCTTTAGCGATGTTGACTTGTGAAGTTTTTTCAGTTACCAGACACATCTGTTTACCGGTTTCGATCCTTACGAGTGATTATCAGAACCAATTACTTATAGTAAAAGTAACACGACATTCTGTCATCTAGCACCTATTTTGCTTACTTCAGTTTCAACTGATAAGCGCTAAACAACTTCACCGATTATGATGACGACTCCTTAGAGTCGAAACCAGTAAACTGTCGTAAGTCGACCCAACGTGGTGAGGATATTTGTCAATGAAAGAAATCGTACTGGTAATGGACAAAAACATGAAAACACTACACTTACTTTACTTTTTCGTGTCCGGAAACTAAAATTTGTTTGCCCAGTATTGGGCAATGTCCAATGCTTCTTCTTTAGCCAGCCACATAGATCGTCGAGGGTGCATCTGTGGGGGCAGGCAGGGCATTGTAGGAGATGTTCCATGTCCTGTCGAGTGCCGCTGTCGCATTTGTCGTGATTTTCGTCCAACAAACCCCATTTGATCAGATTAGAGTTCACAGGAGCCACCCCAGTTCTGATGCGGTTAAGCCTTCTCCAGGTTTTCCAATCTACAGAAACGCCGCTTGGTGGATCCTCTCTTAGTGGATAGTAGATGGGGGGCTCATCTAAGGCGCAACTTAGGAAACGGCGTCTGGATTTGAGTCTCCTGGGGCCACATTCTAGGCCAAATATTGAGTGACGGGCATCAAAGGTTTGTTTTAGCTTCTCGGTATGTTCATGGGCTTTCCTACGTGAGTCAGGGTTTGTGAAACCTGCGGCCCTGTGAAGATTTTCTATGGAGGTTGGTTTCATGCAGCCTGTCACTATCCAGCATGTTTCATTCAAGCTGATATCTACCTTTTTTTGCATGGGCGGATCTGCACCATACCGGGCAGGCATATCCGGCAGTTGAGAAGCACAAAGCTTGGGCTGAAGTTCTGACCACGGTAGGTTTGGCACCCCATTTGCTGTTGGACAGTTCTCTTATTAGGGAATTTCGTGCTTCTACTTTTTTGCGTGTTTTTTCGCAATGATATTTGTATGCCAATGTGCTGTCTAGCACGACGCCAAGGTAGGTGGGAGTATCTGTGTGTTCTAGTAATGTCCCATACCAGGTAACACTGAGCCTGTACTTTGCCTGCCTCGAGTTCAGATGGAATGCACTCACTTGAGTTTTGGAGGGATTGGGTTTTAGAGAATTCTTTTTGTAGTAGGTTGACATTGTAGAAAGGGCGGTTTCTAGTTTCTCCTCGATGGCTTCAAACCTGTTGCCTTGAACTGTTATTGCCAGGTCGTCTGCATATAGAAAAGTTTTGGTTTTGTCTGCAGTTGGTTGGTCAGTTGTATATATGTTGAATAGGATTGGCGCCAAAACACTAGAAACACAATACATTACGTCTATTACATCTACATGTACATCTACACGGATACTCTGTAAATCACATTTAAGTGCTTGGCAGAGCGTTCATCGAACCACCTTCACAATTCTCTACTATTCCAATCTCGTATAGCGCGCGGAAACAATGAACACCTTTATCTTTCCGTACGAGCTCTAATTTCCCTTATTTTATCTTGTTGATTGTTCCTCGCTATGTAGGTCGGTGTCAACAAAATATTTTCGCATTCGGAAGAGAAAGTTGGTGATTGAAATTTCGTGAGAAGATTCCGTCGCAACGAAAACCGCCTTTCTTTTAATGATGTCCAGCCCAAATCTTGTATCATTTCAGTGACACTCTCTCCCACATTTCGCGATAATAAAAAACGTGTTGCCTTTCTTTGAACTTTTTCGATGTACTCACTCAGTCATATCTGGTACGGACCCCACACCGGGCAGCACTATTCTAAAACAGGACGGACAAGCGTAGTGCAGGCAGTCTCCTTAGAAGGTCTGTTACATTTTCTAAGTGTCCTTCCAATAAAAGTCTTTGGTTAGCCTTCCCCATAACATTTTCTATACGTTCCTCCAAATTCAAGTTGTTCGTAATTTTAATACCTAGGTATTTAGTGCAATTTACGGCTTTTAGATCAGACTGATTTATCGTGTAACCGAAGTTTAACAAATTCCTTTTAGCACTCATGTGGATGACTTCACACTTTTCGTTACTTAGCTTCACCTATAACTTTTCGGACCGTTCAGATATCTTTTCTAAATCGTTTTGCAGTTCATTTTGGTCTTCTGATGACTTTATTAGTCGATAAACGACAGCGTCATCTGCAAACAACCGAAGACGGCTGCTCTTTTATATAGACCAGGAACAGCGAAGGGCTTATAACACTACCTCGGGGAACGCCAGAAGTCACTTCTGTTTTACTCGATGACTTTCCGTCAATTACTACGAACTGTGAGCTCTCTGACAGGAAATCACAAATCCAGTCACATAACTGAGACGATATTCCATAAGCACGCAATTTCACTTCGAGCCGCTTGTGTGGTACAGTGTCAAAAGCCTTCCGGAAATCCAGAAGTACGGAATCGATCTGAAATCCCTTGTCAATAGCACTCAACACTTCATGTGCCTAATACGGTATATGAAAACCGTTGGCATTCAAAACATCTTCCAGTCGTCTCGGGATGGACAAATACTGGTCTGGTACGATTTTTAAGGGAATCTTATAGCATTCGTCCTGCACAATAGTGGCAATTTCAGGCAGCAATGATTAAGGGCGACAGCAATCAAGCTCGCTTCTCTGGCAAGTAGACCACAAAGGCTCAATAGTCTTGAGATCTGGTGAATGTGCTGGGCAGGGGAGATGCGACAATTCATCTTCGTGCTCACAAAACCAGTCCTGGACTATGGTCCTGGACTATGGTCCATGTCTTCTTGGGACACAGTGTCGTCATTGAGGAACTAACATTGTATCATGGTATCGAACTGATCAGCCAGAATGTCGCATAATCCTTAGCAGGAATGTGACGTTGCAGAATAATTATGGGTCCCATGAAATACCAAGACGTGGCTGCCCAAATCATCAACGAACCCCCGCCATGCCTCAAATTGCAAACAGTCATAAACGAGACTCATTCGACCACATGACATTCTACCATTGCTCTGCAGTCCAGGTTTGATGGCTTCGGCATCGCGTTATCCCGTTAGGATCTACGTCACTGATGTGTGGTTCTGCAATTCCAGCCCGCCGTTCAGTTCCCAGGATCTCGATCTCCCTTCGTGTTGTTTTGGTGCTGACAGTTTGACATTCATTTTACACTAATACGCTACTGGCCATTAAAATTGCTCCGCCACGAAGTGGACGTGCTACAGACGCTAAATGTAACCGACAGGAAGTAGATGCTGTGATATGCAAATGATTAGCTTTTCAGAGCATTCACAGAAGGTTGGCGCCGGTGGCGACACCTACAACGTGCTGACATGAGGAAAGTTTCCAACCGATTTCTCATACACAAACAGCCATTGACCGGTGTTGCCTGGAGAAACGTTGTTCTGATGCCTCGTGTAAGGAGGAGAAATGCGTACCATCACGTTTCCGGCTTTGACAAAGGTCGGGTTGTAGCCTATAGCGATTGCGGTTTATCGTATCACGGCGTTGCTGCCCGCGTTGGTCGAGATCCAATGACTGTTAGCAGAATATGGAATCGGTGGGTTCAGGACGGTAATACGGAACGCCGTGTTGGATCCCAACGGCCTCGTATCACTAGCAGTCAGGATGACAGGCATCTTATCCGCACGGCTGTAACGAATCGTGCAGCCACGTCTCGATCCCTGAGTCAACAGATGGGGACGTTTGGAAGACAACAACCATCTGCACGAACAGTTCGACGAAGTTTACAGCACCGTGGACTATCAGCTCGGAGACCATGGCTGCGGTAACCCTTGACGCTGCAGACATGAGCGCCTGTGATGGCGTACTCAATGACGAACCTGGGTGCACGAATGGCAAAACGTCATTTTTTCGGATGAATCCAGGTTCTGTTCACAGCATCATGATGGTCGCATCCGTGTTTGGTGACAATGCGGTGAACGCACATTGGAAGCGTGTATTCGTCATTGCCATACTGGCGTATCACCCGGCGTGATGGTATGGGGTGCCATTGGTTACACGTCTCGGCCACCTCTTGTTCGCATTGACGGCACTTGGAACAGTGGACGTTACATTTCAGATGTGTTACGACCCGTGGCTCTACCCTTCATTCGGTCCCTGCGAAACCCTACATTTCAGCAGGATAATGCACGACCGCAAGTTATAGGTCCTGTACAGGCCTTTCTGGATATAGAAAATGTTCGACTGCTTCCCTGGCCAGCACATTCTCCAGATCTCTCACCAATTGAAAACGTCTGGTCCATGGTGGACGAGCAACTGTGTCGTCACAATACACCAGTCACCACTCTTGATGAACTGTAGTATCGTGTTGAAGCTGCATGGGCAGCTGTACCTGTACATGCCCTCAAAACTCTGACTTAATGCTCAGGCGTATCAAGGCCGTTATTACGGCCAGAGGTACTGATTTCTCAGGATCTATGCAACCAAATTGCGTGAAAATGTAATCACATGTCGGTTCGAGTATAATATATTTGTCCAATGAATACCCGTTCATCATCTGCATTTCTTCTTGGTGTATCAATTTTAATGGCCAGTAGTGTATTTGCACCTGTCGTCCTCTTATTGTTCGTTGCAATCACCTTCTAAGCCCTTCTGTCACGATAACTCAGTACATATTTTCGTTAGCGTTGTGACTTAGTGGATGATGTTTTCTCGCTTTCCCTTTATCCAGTATAAATCTTCGAAACAGTGTATCTTGAGACACGAAACACTTCGGCTCCCTACGTTATGGAAGCACTGACCATAAGACATCACCAATTAGCCCCCGTTTCCATTAAGTAGCTCCGAGATAATGCTTTGACAACTACAGGATGCAGCGCTTAAATCTTGACAAATTTCAGTTTGAATTCCCCACCATACCGTAGATCCACCAGAGGTCGCGATTGCCGTTCTTGAAAGCTTTAAGTATCCAGTAAACAGTCAGAACCTCAAAATGGCCGAGATGTTATGAACAAGTGCAGAGTACAACCGAAGAACTGCAGCAGTCATCGAGGAGGCTAAGGCGCTTATTTAGTAGGACCAGGGGCAACAGCTGAGATTCTTGGCGTCAGAAGTGAATGTCAGTGAGCAAACACTGTCGGATTGCATAGGAGGACCTCATACGAGCCAGTTAGTCCAAAACCGACTCGCGACTAACGTTGACATGTTCTGCTCGGAGGAGTTCTGGCCATCGAATAGCCCGGATTTGAACCCCCTCTATGTTTGGAGCTTAGTCGCTATCGAAGCAGCAAACTCGAATATTGACAGCGCTTTTTTAAAAGTGTGTGTGCAATAGCTTCAGGAAAAGATTGTAGGTGGTCATTGTGGTTGAAGGGAGTTACGTTGAGTAATATTACTCATGAAATATACCACTATTTACATGCAAAAGGAATTTCATTTTCATTTGTATTTTGTTTTAACAAATTTACTTTTAAGAAAGCTTTCATTTATCCGGATTCAAACGCCGCACCCTGTACATAGAACACTGTTCTGACCGTGACTGATACTTGTAGCATACTGAGGACAATGCACAGGTGCTATTCGCGGTCAAATACAGCAACGCGGATACAATCTTGTCTAGCACCTGCATTTGAGCTCAGAAATCTATTTCTTGCTGTGTTTCTGTATTTTTGCCTAGCAGATGCATGTTTAAAGGTTCCTGGTATGTAGGACTGACTCAGTAATAACTCAGAATTAGACTTCCTACGTAACAACGTGGGTCAGAGAGTTGGTTATTTGGAACAATGGAGTTAAAGAACTTTTCTCGACAGCAAAGGAACATCAGCAACAATAATTCAGGTGTACAAGTCGATATTACAGCCACAAAATGAAGAGATGGAGAAAGTGTACAGAGGATATTGAAGATGTACAACTAAGACGGACACGAATGCTAACATGTTTCTTTGGCCCGTGGGAGAGCGTCAGGGAGACACCAAAAAAGATGAACTGGCGAACGCCTGAAGAGGGGAGCAAACTATTCTCGGAAAGCCTACTTTCAAAGCAGAACAGACAGTAAGTGATGAATATACTAAAACCACCATACTTAGGAGTTCCATACGCGAATGGAGCTCTTAAGTAGCCGTAGTAACTGGTGCAACGGGAAGCACTCTCTGCCACGCACCTCACAATGATTTAGGGAGCAAGCATACAGATGTTGATGGCTTCATTCCGAAGAAAGTCCACTTTCCTCGAAGTACAGTCATTTGGTATCCAGATAATACAAGGCCTATATCGTTGACTTCAGTCTGCTGTAGGATTATGGAACATGTTTTGTGCTCAACTGTTATGACATTTTTGGAGGACCAAAATCGGCTCTAAAGGATTCAACATGGATTCCGCGAACAGTGATCTTGCGAAACTCAGCTCGCTCTGTTCCTTCGTGAGAGTCGTAACGCTTTAGATACTGGCGCTCAACTTGAGCCGGCCTCTGTGACCGAGCGGTTCTAGGCGCTTCAGACCGGAACCAAGCGGCTGTTACGGTTGGAGGTTCGAATCCTGCATCGGGCATGAATGTGTATGATGTCCTTAGGTTAGTTAGATTGAAGTAGTCCTAAGTATAGGGGAATTATGACCTCAGATGCAAGTCCCATAGTGATTAGAGCCATTTGAACCATTTTGAGCTCAATTTGATGCCATGTTCCTTGACTTTCGGCATTTGATTCCGCCCCTCATAATCGTTTAATGAAGAAAAGACGAGCTTACAGAATATCGGAGCAGATTTCCTTTCAGATAGAACTCAACAGTTCGATCTCAACTAAACAAAATCTATAGAAGTAAAGGAAATTTCCTGAGTACCCCAAGGAAGTGTGATAGCGCCATTACTCTTTACAATTCATATTAATAATCTAGGATAATGTGTCGGAGCTTTTGAAGATTGTTCGCAGATGGTGCGGCTGTCTACAAAAGAAGTAGTGACGCCAGAAGGCGATATCGATTTGTAGAAGGACCTGGAGAGGATTGATGGATGGTGAAGGCTCTGGCAGTTGATCCTGAACGTAAATAAATCTGACGTATTGCACATATATAGGAAAAGAAATCCACATCTCACAACTATAGTGCTCATGACAAACCGCTGGAAACAGTTTTTACAGTGAAACATCTAGAGGTAACTACGCACAGCGATCTTACTTGGAATGACCACATAAAACCAATAGTAGGTAAAGCAGATACCACACAGAGATTCATGTAGCTCATCCATGAAGGAAGTGTCGTACAAGTGGCTTGTTCGACCGATTCTTGAGTATTATTCATCAGTCTGGGTTCCTTACCAGGCAGGACTCACAGACAAAGTTCAATGAAGAGAGGCGCATTTCGTCACGGGTTGGTGTAGCCCTCTCGGGAGCGTTACAGAAATGCTTAACAAAATCCAGTTGGTGACGCTACAAGAGAGACGTATATCACGGAGTGTTTTGCTCTTGAAATCTCGAGAGAACTCTTTCCGTGACGAGTCGGACAATATATAGTTCGATGCTGCTGTGCCTGTATTGTTCACAAGTACGATGCTATGTTTCTTCGGAGATGCATGCATGTAAGAAGGAACTGGTCCCCTCCCCCAGATCAACCAACAAACCAGACGAAGGAATATTGCATCGTACTTCTGAACGGCACAGGCACTGCAATATCGCATTTATCCGCCGGCACTGGGCAAGCGACTGTCAATAGAAAATGTCTCCCCTATGTGTGAATTCACATAATAAATGTACGAGTACAGGTTGTAGATACATGGTTAACTACATATGGAAGTTTGGGCCTGGCCGTTGACTCGTGCTCGGATAGCCTAATGGTCGTCCACCCCGAACAACTGCAACGAACATTAACGATCAAAATGAGAGAAAAAAATATAAAAAATGGTAAGGCAAGTGCTCGGGATAAGGGAGAAATCCAGGTTCCAGTCCCGGTCCGGCACAAAGTTTCCTTCTCGTCATTCCATTATATAGCTGATAGTTTTTCATATTCACGACTACGAATAGATTTCAATTTCATATTTCTTCCTCCCACATACACCTCTCGAAATGACCACAACGAGAAAATACAATAAATTAGAGATAATAAAGAGGCTTAGTGACAATCAATTTTTTCCCACACGCCATTCGCGAGTGTAATAGGGAAGGGGCCATCAGTTAGTGGTACCAGAAATACCCTCCGGCACACACCGTTAGGTTGCTTCCGAAGTACACTGAAGAGGCAAACTGATACATTTGCCTAATATCGTGTAGGGCACCAACGAGCGTGCAGAAGTGATGCAGCACGACGTGATATGGACTCGAGTCATGTCTTAAGTAGTGCTGGAGAGAACTGACACCATGAATCCTGCAGGGGTCTCCATAAATCCGTAAGAGTACGAAGGGGTGGAGATCTCTTCTGAACACCACGTTGCAAGGCATTCCAGATATGCTCTTTAATCTTCATGTCTGGGGAGTTCGGTGGCCAGCGGAAGTGTTTAAACTCAGAAAAGTGTTGCTTGAGCCACACTGTAGCAATTCTGGACGTGTGGGGTGTTCCGTTGTCCTGCTGGAATTGCCCAAATCCGTCGGAATGCACAATGGACATGAACGGATGCAGGCGATCAGACAGGATGCTTACGTATGTGTCACCTGACAGAGTCGTATCTAGGCATGTGTGGGGTCCCATATCAACCCAGCTCTTCACCCCCGACACCATTACAGAGCCTCCAGTACCTTGAACAGTCTCCTGCTGATATGGAGGGTCCATGGATTCACGTGGTTGTCTGCATACCCGTACACGTCCATCCACTCCATCCAATTTGAATCGAGACTCGCCCGACCAGGCAACATTTTCCAGTCGTCAACAGTCCCATGTCGGTGTTGATGGGTCCAGGCGAGGCGTAAAGCTTTGTGTTGTGTGTTCGTCAAGGGTACACGAGTAGGCCTTCGGCTCTGAAAGCCCATATCGATGATGTTTCGTTGAATGGTTTCCATGCTGACACTTGTTGATGGCTCAGCATTGAAATATGCAGCAATTAGCGGAAGGGTTGCGCTTCTATCTCGTTGAACGATTCTCTTCATTCGTCGTTGGCTCCGTTCTTGCAGTATCTATGTCCAGCCGCAGTGATGTCGGGGATTCGATGTTTTACCGGATTCCTGATATTCACGGTACAGTCATGAAATGGTCGTACGGGAAAACCCCACTTCATCGCTACGTCGGAGATGCTGTGTCCCACCCTTTGTATGCCGACTATAACACCACATTCAGTCGCACTTAAATCTTGATAACCTACCACTGTAATTGCAGTAACCGATCTAACAACTGCGCCGGACCCTTGTTGTCTTATATACGCTTTGCCGACCGCAGCGCCTTATTCTGCCTGTTTACATATCTCTGCTTTTGAATACGCATGCCTATATCAGTTTCCTTTGCGCTTTATGGTAGGAAGGGTTGCTCAGGTGATGGTACCAGAGGTACCCTACACCACACACCGCAATGTGTCTGCGAAGTAAAGAAGTAAATGTAACTGTAAGTATAGATCGCAGTAGCTATATATGTCCTTTTTCGTTGTATATAGATACTGGAAGAGGGCGTGGTGTGCGACAGAAAGTGATTGCAATAAAATTTCAAAACAGCTCCTGTGAAAATCATGATCGTTTTAAAATAAGTAATCCTATAGACCATGTTAAATCAGTGAAAAGACTGCAAAATTATGGAGACCGTGTTGAGGACCTTGTTACAAAACCATTTATTGAAAACTCATTAAATACAAATTTGTATTAAAGGTGATTAACCTCTTCCACATGAATCCCAACATATTTCATAGAAGTTGTACTGCACAGGTTTCCAAAGCAGCTGTTACTGTTTCAGTACAGCTGAAAATCATCCTGTGCGAAGGGGTGCCTCGCCCAGGCGAGGCGTAAAGCTTTGTGTCGTGCAGTCATCAAGGGTACACGAGTGGGTCTTCGGCTCTGAAAGAGCATATCGATGATATTTCGATGAATGGTTCGCACGCTGGCACTTGTTGATGGCCCAGCATTGAAATCGGCTGCAGTTTGCGAAAGGGTTGCACTTCCGTCACGTTCAATGATTCACTTCAGTCGTTGGTCCCGTTGTTGTAGGATGTTTTTCCGGCCGCAGCGAAGTCGGACATATGATATTTTACCGAATTCCTGATATTCACGGTACACTCGTGAAATGGTCGTGCGGGAAAGTCCCCACTTCGTCGCTACCTCAGAGGTGCTGTGTCCCATCGCTCGTGCGGCGACTACAAGATCACGTTCAGCCTCACTCACATCTTGACAACCTGCCATTGTAGCAGCATTACTGCGCCAGACACTTGTTGTCTTATATAGGCATTACCGACCGCAGCGCCGTATCCTTCCTGTTTACATATCTCTGTATTTGTATAGGCGTGCCTTTGTCAGTTTCTGTAGCGCTTCAGTTTATGACGTAGATGTAGAAGCGGATGTGAGGGATGAAAGCAAATAGGACAGACAGAAAGGCAGGCATTTCCCCTCCGAATGCCCGCGCGTTAGACGGCGCTTTCGCAGCGTTCCCCTGCAGGGGCGCCGCGTCCTTGCCGACCCGCGGGGAGCGTCGCCATTCCTCGTCGGGCGCACGTCATCCGTGACGCGCTCGCAGGTAGGACGCGGACTCGTTAAGATGCCTGCCGCCGAGGAATGAATCAATTACTGTGGGTGCGCGCGCCGCCGGGCCGCCATACTAATGAGGCACTCTGTATGGCAGCGCGCGCCACCGTTCCCATGGCGGCGCGCAAGCTAACGATAATGGCCGCCCCCGGCTCCCCGCACCCACGCCGGCGGCGGACGCGTGGTTCGCGGTTTTTGTGCTCTGCCGCCGCCGCCGAGCTGTGCGCATTCCGATGCCTGCCCGCGGTCCGAGGAGCAGCCGGCGGTGCGCGGTTCGAGGCCGCGGACGTGCAGCGGTTTCAGTTTCACACGGCGCTCGGGAGGTCCGCGCGGGTATAAATAAACATGTCTCCTCCGGAATGAATCTTTCACGCAGCAGCGTTGAGTGCCCTGTTTTTCGACACTTCTTGCCACTTTAAAGCTACCTGCAAGGCTGGGACTCGAACCTCAAACATTACCTTTAGCGGCCAGAAGTGAAGCTATGGGGGCGTGCCTGGATAGCTGCGAGCGATTCTCAGCAGAGGTAAGGACTGAAAATGATGGCGGAAACATTAGCAGCACATTCACCTGACGGAACTAGACACTTGGGAAACTCAAATACAATAACGAAGAAAGTAAACTTAAAAGGAATCTTTTGTAAGTAAATAGGATGGCACCGCCTTATCGTAGCACTGTCTGTAAGGACGCGAGAGTTTGAGCGTTTCAATGAAGCTGAGAACTACACTACTGGCCATTACAATTGCTACACCACGAAGATGACGTGCTGCAGACGCGAAATTTAACCGACAGGAAGAAGATGCTGTGATATGCAAATGACTTTCTCTTCAGAGCATTCACTCAAGGTTGGCGCCCGTGGCGGCACCTACAACGTCCTGACATGAGGAAAGTTTACAACCGATTTCTCATACACAAACAGCAGTTGACCGGCGTTGCCTGGTAAAATGTTGTGATGCCTCGTGTGAAGAGAAGAAATGCGTACCATCACGTTTCCGACTTTGATAAAGGTCGGACAGTAGCCTATCGCGATTGCGATTTATCGTATAGCGACACTGCTGCTCGCATTGGTCGAGATCCAATGACTGTTGGCAGAAATGGAATCGGTGGGTTCAGGAGGGTAATACGGAACGCCGTGCTGGATCCCAACGGCTTCGTATCACTAGCAGTCGAGATGACAGGCATTTTATCGACATGGCTGTAACGGATCATACAGCCACGTCTCAATCCCTGAGTCACAGATGCGGACGTTTACAACACAACAACCATCTGCACGAACAGTTCGACGATGTTTGCAGCAGCATGGACTATCAGCTCGGAGACCATGGCTGCGGTTACCCTTGACGCTGCATCGCAGACAGGAGCGCCTGCGATAGTGTACTCAACGACGAACCTGGGTGCACGAATGGCAAAACGTCATTTTTTCGGATGAATCCAGGGTCTGTTTACAGCATCAAGATGGTCGCATCCGTGTTTGGGGACGTCTCGGTGAACGCACACTGGAAGCGTGTATTCGTCATCGCCATACTGGCGAATCACCTGGCGTGATGGTATGGGGTGCCATTGCTTACACGTCTCGGTCACCTCTTGTTCGCATTGACGGCACTTTGAACAGTGGACGTTACATTTCAGATGTGTGACGACCCGTGGCTCTACCCTTCATTCGATCCCTGCGAAACCCTACGTTTTAGCAGGATAATGCACGACCGCATGTTGTAGGTCCTGTACGGGCCTTTCTGGATACAGAAAATGTTCGACTTCTGCCCTGACCAGCACATTCTCCAGATCGCTCACCAATTGAAAACGTCTGGTCAATAGTGGCCGAGCAACTGGCTTGTCACAATATGCCAGTCACTACTCTTGATGAACTGTGGTATCGTGTTGAAGCTGCATGAGAAGCTGTACCTGTACACGCCATCCAAGCTCCGTTTGACTCAATGCCCAGGCGTATCAAGGCCGATATTACGGCCAGAGTTGGTTGTTCTGGGTACTGATTTCTCAGGTTCTATGCACCCAAATTGCGTGAAAATGTAATCACATGTCAGTTCTCGCATAATATATTTGTCCAATGAATACCCGTTTATCATCTGCATTTCTTCTTGGTGTGGCAATTTTAATGGCCAGTAGTGTATAACGGTGAGCTTTAGTTTCCGCGGCATGTCCACCCAGCGACGTAGCGAACGTAACCGGCGCTCGGGGCACAACACTTTATTGGCGACGCACCCCCCCCCCCTTTCCTCCATCGGCGCCCAACAATATTTTATTGGCACCCCGCCCCTCGTCCTCACACCTCTTCCCTCTACTCGGCGCCCAGAGTATGACATTACCCATTACTCTAATGAATTCCCAACTGCGAATAAGAACTACCATCAGCTGTAGGATGGAATGACAACGATGAAAATTTTGCCAGATCGGGGCTCGAACCCGTATTTCCCGCTTACAGCGAGCGGTTGCCTTACCATATACATGCATGCATGACTGTCCAAAGCTAATAACACACGCATTGCAATACCGTATTAATCTGCTGAAACCGGGCAAGTGACTTTGAACTACGACGTCTGACTTGTACGGGAATATACACTCATAATCATAAATTAAGGATAATACTGATAAATGGCGAAACAACGCTCTGGTTGGCGGTTTGTGGGTTTAAATCACCTCGGGGTATGACAATGCGGCGCATTTGACCTGCGGTCGTCGCACGGTGGCGCTGGCAGCAGTCCACATGCGCAGAGGTTTGTTGGAGCATGTCAGAGTACGGTGCAGCGAGTAAGTGTGCAGACGTTTTCAGACGTGCTAATGGTGACTTTGTGTTGAAAATGGCTGAAAGAACACATATTGATGACGTTATGAGCTGGTCGTAGCACGGGCACTCCGTGTGCCACAACGTGTGATTTCAAGATTATGGCAACGATTCCAGAAGACAGGAAACGTGTGGAGGCGTTACAGTACGGGCCGTCCACAGTGTACAACACCACAAGAAGACCGATATCTCACCATCAGTGCCCGCAGACGGCCACGTAGTACTGCAAGTAGCCTTGCTTGAGACCTTACCGCAGCCACTGAAACAGGTGTCTCCAGACACACAGTCTACAGACATAATTTATTCGCCCAGAGACCTGTAAGGTGCATTCCACTGACCCCTGGTCACAGGTCATCCCCTAAACCCAGGTGTAAAGTACACAGTATATGGTCATTGGAACAGTGGTCCCACGTTATGTTTACAGACGAGTCCAGGTATAGTCTGAACAATGATTCTCGCTTGGTTTTCATCTGGCGTGAACCGTGAACCAGATACCAACACCTTAATGTCCTTGAAAGGGACCTGTATGTAGGGCGTGGTTTGATGGTGTGGGGTGAGATTATGATTGGTGCACGTACACCCCTTCATGTCTTTGACAGAGGAACTGTAACAGGTCAGGTGTATCGGGACGTCATTTTCCACCAGTATCTCCGACTTTTCAGGCGTGCAGTGGGTCCCACCTTCCTCCTGATAGATGATAACGCATGGACCCATCGAGCTGCCATCGTGGAGGCGTACCTCGAAACAGAATAAACCAGGCGAATGGAGTGGCCTTCCTGTTCTCCAGACCTAAACCCCATAGAGCACGTCTGGGATGCTCTCGGTCGACGTATCGCTGCACGTCTTCAAAGCCCTACGACACTTCAGGAGCTCCGACAGGCACTGGTGCTAGAATGGGAGGCTATACCCCAGTAGCTGCTCGACCACCTGATCCAGAGTATGCCAACCGGTAGTACTGCCTATGTACGTGAGCATGATGATAATATCCCATACTGATGTCGGGGTACATGCGCAGGAAACAGTGGCGTTTTGTAGCATATGTGTTTCGGGACGGTTTTCTCAACTTATCATCAATACCGTGGACTTACAGATCTGTGTCGTGTCTGTTCCCTATGTGCCTATGCTATTAGCGGTAGCTTTGTGTAGTACCACTTTGTGTGGCACCATATTCTGCAATTATCCTTAATTTATGAGCATGAGTGTACATAATGGATGTACGAGTCCAGGTCGCAGACGCATGGTTGACGACATATGGAAGTTTGGGTGTGGCCGTGAGTCACGCACGGACAGCCAATTGTAAGGCCACCGCTCGCGATAAGCAGGTTCGAGTCCCAGTCCCACACAAATTTTTCATTGTAGTCATCCCATTCTACAGCTGACGCCTTAATCACAATTGCGAATTTATTTGATGTTTTTCGTAACGGCTGTGGTCGCGCAGTGCCTGTTCCTTTGCACATGCATGCATGTCCAAAGGAGCTTTGCATCGTAATCAGAATAGCACAGGTACTGCAATATCGTATTACGCATTATTGGCGTGCCCCCCACGCTCCATATATACACATAGTGATATAATATGTTAAATTTACCCTAACAGTAACATGTTTTCCGGAAAAATCTTGAGTCGCATATTTAAAAAATGCAACGCGTGAAAGGCAACAGAACAGCTGCCAGAACGAGTAAGTTTTCTAGAAAATACAAAGGAAACGCCACAGGAAAGGAACTGGTTTGGGCGTTGGCCGGAAATGTTACAACAACTCCCTAAGCATCACGTCAACGAACTAAGAGGCGCTGCTGTGCGTTGTCGGCGACCATATATGGTAATACACTAGGCGGTGTCCGGAAGTGTCAACGTGGAAGGGGCAGCGTGGCCTGTCACACAGTATAAAGGCGGAGGCGGGGTAGCCTTTCAATAATAGTTCACCACAGACAGCGGTCCAGGAGGAACGTCCGTGTAGATCAAGCCCGGAGCCTGGACTTGTAGTATTCACTCGAGCTCTGCTCGCTCTCACACTTTGCCGCGTATCTCCCTTCATGAGATTTTGCAATCAGCAGCAGTGCACTTTCACTCAAATCATTATGCAGTTC
Source organism: Schistocerca americana (assembly GCF_021461395.2). NCBI lineage: Eukaryota > Metazoa > Arthropoda > Insecta > Orthoptera > Acrididae > Schistocerca > Schistocerca americana. The sequence goes on from NC_060123.1 coordinate 572,259,494, forward strand.
TTGTTCAGAGGAGCAGTTAAAGATAGTAGTTATTACAGTCTTGCCTTTGTTCGACTATTTCCCAACCGAGTTCCATTACTCTTTCCAACACCCAGTTCGATATCTCCACGTTAGCTGACTGTACGGACCTATTCTAGTCTCCAACGTTATTGAGCATCTAGACCGCTCGCCAGATGTGACACTTGTTTGTATTGGAGAACATCAGACGCACCTCCGCAAGTGGCGCCCGGGGGATGATAGACACCCTTGCCACCCTCTTCGCTACGCCCTGGACCCGTCATAGCCGAAAAGGTTTCCACAGAGCAGCAGGACAAGGTGTGCCTCACAGCGATCTGTCTCCCCTTGTAACTTTCTCGTATAAATAAAAAATAATAATAATGATGTATAACCTTCCCGAACAGAAAATAAAAAATAAAAATAATTAAATTTGGATAACTAAATTCTGACCTATGAAAGCTGATAAATCTTAACTCATGAAAAACTCATAAATTTTGACGTAAGCATCGCTACGCCATGGTCCTGTGAAATCAATCTGAATCTGTCAGTGAGAAATAAACTGAAAAATTCTTACCTCGTGATGGTGTCGCTAGATTTCGCTGTCTATATTGTAAGTAGGCTGTTTAGGTTTTTATGTTGGTAACGCCACGTAGCGCTCTGTATGAAAGTCACTGACTGTGCTGTGTGCAGTCTGTGGCTGGTTCGACTCATTGTTGGAATATTCGCTTGTGTATTGTTGGGCTGTGGGATGGGAACAGCGCATAGCGTTGCGCAGTTGGAGGTGAGCCGCCAGCATGGCGGATGTGGAGAGAGAGATGCCAGAGTTTTGAGAGGTTACTATATATATGATGACTTTTGAACATTATTAACGTAAATACATTGTTTGTTCTCTATCAAAATTTTTCATTTGCTAACTATGCCTGTCAGTAGTTAGTGCCTTCAGTAGTTAAGAGTCTTTTATTTAGCTGGCAGTACTGGCGCTCGCTGTATTGCTGTAGTTCGAGTACCGAAGATTTTTGTGTGGTAAGTGATTCATGAAAGGTATAGGTTATTTTCAGCCAGGGCCATTCTTTTGTATGGATTATTGAAAGTGTGGTGTCACCGCCAGACACCACACTTGCTAGGTGGTAGCTTTAAATCGGCCGCGGTCCATTAGTACATGTCGGACCCGCGTGTCGCCACTGTGTGATCGCAGACCGAGCGCCACCACAAGGCAGGTCTCAAGATACGGAATAGCGCTCGGCCCAGTTGTACGGACGACATTGCTAGCGACTACACTGACGAAGCATCGCTCATTAGCCGAGCAGATAGTTAGAATAGCCTTCAGCTAAGTCCATGGCTACGACCTAGCAAGGCGCCATTAGCCTTACATAGCAATTGATAGTTTGATAGTTATCGTATGAAATGTCTCATCAAGAACGGTGTATACAAATGGTGGATTAAAGTTAAGTATTCCAGCAGCTACGTACTTTTCTTTATAGCATTTATGAAGTACCCTGTTTCAGACCATCAAGTCCGCCTGCTTGCTTAATGGCCGCCTCCCTTAAATAATGTGCGTAGTGTTGGCAATCTGTCAACATTACAGAAAGTCAGGTTGCGTTGCGCTAAAAATATTGTGTGCCAGTTTAGTGTTGATCAGGATAAGTAAAGAGAGAAATGTCTGAGTACGTTCAGTTCTGCTCAGCTGTTTGAAAATCAAATAACGTAAGAGGTTTTCCAGCACAGTCATTCATAATTTTACAAAGGTAACGTTTTAATATATCTGCTCGTAAATGGCACAGCTTAGTGCAATGCTGGCCTATCTACCAATACTGGATAACATTTGTCTGAGATCTGAATTACGAGAGAAACTGATTTTACTTAGTGACACAGCTGCACAGCTGACAAAAATTCTGGAACATTTTAATTTAGATAAATGACTGGATCGTGAGCGGCAATGACTTAAGGAAAAATAATAGTTTTGTGGTTGACTGGTAAAAACAATTATATTCTGAATTTTTTTACGTTACTGATAAAGATCTATAATCCATTGCACGGGAAAATTGAATATATTATAAATCGCGGTCAATTGGTGCTGACGAATCACAAAAGAAAAGATTGAAACTAATTCATATTAACATCTCAGACAAGTGACTTAACTACGCGCATGCCAATAAAAATAATAAATTTTACCTTACAATATATGGTTGACTTAATTACACTGCTGATTTTTCATTATATTAAAACTTATTTATTTGTTCATCATCATCTCATTCCATGGTATCATTTAGCTCTGCGGCTGATCACAATTATTATTCAATTCCATCTAATAAAATTTGACAATTTGTTCTGCACTGTGGCTTTAACGGCTACTAACTGTAAACCGCGCTGTACCAGAGACAGATTGCAACTACTCTGCAGCAGCGAGCGACTGCAACTGCCGCAGAGACTGCTCTGACCTGCGACCCTATTGCAGCTCTCTTTTGACAGGGGCAAAGATATTTTTTGTATTTTATATTTATTTGTCGTTCTAGCAACTGAGCAATACATCGAGATTACATTTGCTCCAGCAGGGTGGTGAACCCCTTACACCCCGGTTACCATTCTTTAAGCATTTTTCCATTCTATAGGACAAGGGGAACACTTCATGTGTAGTGAAACTTAACGTAGGGGAAAAATTTTTGAAACCCATGACAGTCACTGATCGCAGGTATTTGTTTTTTCCGTTATCTGTTTCGATCGTTTTCACCATCTTCAGACTGATTTAAATACAGACTTATGTGTATTATTTTATAAACGTGTATATAATGGTAGGCTATCGACTGTACTAAGCAGTGTCGCAATGTACAAGACTTGAAACTTGGTAAAAACATACCTATTTTTATGAAGCTAAGAGAAAACTCATTTAAAATGTGTAGCCATAGGCGGCATTGTCAAACGGATTAAAATCGGGACAAAACAGTAACCACACATCTCCTGTAATGTCGCGTCGTCGCTCGAGTACCGTGCTTACAACACCGATGCAAACAGCTGAGTGCCGGCCGGGGTGGCCGAGCGGTTCTGGGCGCTACAGTCTGGAACCGCGCGACCGCTACGGTCGCAGGTTCGAATCGTACCTCGGACATGGATGTATGTGATGTCCTTTGTTAGGTTTAAGTAGTTCTACGTTCTAGGGGACTGATGACCTCAGACGTTAAGTCCCTTAGTGCTCAGAGCCATTTTAACTATTTTGAAACAGTTGAGTAGGTGTGGCCGCTAGACGTCGTTGGCTGAATACAGTTTGAAACTGTGTAATACAAAGTTATAAATGTAAACTTACACTACGCCTGCAAACAGCTAAATTGAATACACATATTCGATTAAAAGTGTGCTAGACTTAACATAAGCCAAACGGGAAATATTTGTGTACATTCTGAGGGGTAGCTGTAAAGAAACGTATGTGTCATATGTAACACAGTGAAGCTGATTGACAGCAACTGTGTCTGCATACTAGTAATGGCGAGAAAAGCCTAATGACAAATTTAGTCCTCTCAGGAGCAGAAATGTAGCAGCCCCATTACTGTGCTAACCTTGAGAAGCGCATGTAACGCGACAGGAGCATTTATCATTACCAAAAACATTACAAGTCGAACAATGTAAGACTAAAATATCTAGATGCATCAATTTAGGAATAGGCACGTCGAATGTTAGAAGTCTACATAGTTCAGATGTCGGAATTAGTGTCCGAGTTGTAGGGACATAAAATTGATGTCATTGCATTACATGAAACTAGATGATGTGGGGAACGGGCTTTACTCGACAATAAATCAGTAATCTGATGCAGATGCTGCGAAGAGAATGAAAGACATGTACCTCGAACGGGATTTGTAATGACTGACCATTTGGTATGACAAGTGTAGGACATCGGTACAATCAGAAATAGAACATCATGTCTGTTTCTAAGGCATAATTATAGCAATGTAGCACTTGTCAATGCAAATGCCCCAACAAACGTAAGCGACGAGGGTGACAAAAGTCAGTTTTATGAAGAACTAGAAAGAACAGTGAAAGATATATTAAAATTCTTATAGTAGATTTCAGCACCAAGCTGGGACAGGAAGACACGAATAGGCCAACAATTGGGCAAATAAACGACAATGGACTGCGTGTAATCATTTTAGCGCTAAGCCAGAACCAGGTGGAGAGATAAAGGAACTTTCCCCCTCAAGCCGATACACAATGGGACATGGACTTCCCCACAAGGTAATATCATCAATCAGTTTGATCATATGAGACAAGAGGTACAAGAAATATGTGACATACATTAGGGCTTACAGAGGGGCTAAGGTGTATATGGACCATTACCTAGTAATCGGAAAATTACAACTACAGTTGTGCTATAAGAGAAAGAAGAACAACATAGTTAAGAGACAGTTTGACGTTGAGAAGTTTAAGAGTAGTGTCTCTATAATAGAATCAGATTGCATAACAAATATGAAGTGCTGGCATCAAACCACAGTTACGAAGGAAGTGTTAATAATCAGATATAAAGGCAGCTGTAGTTGAAGCCACATACGAAATTCTATGAGAACCAAGAAGAAATGTTTCAGCGATTCATGTGAGAAAGCTAAGAATACCAGGAAGGTAGCAAGTGAAACACACGCTGGATAGAAATTGTGCAGAGGAACAGGAAGAAACCAAGAACATAAAAACAGAAATAAACGGCATTCTGAGGACACAGAAAAGGACAGTGCTATGGTGGAATATGACTGCAGAGAAATGTTTCAGTTGATGAATGATGTATGTTGAGAATGTAATACAGACTAAACTAATGTTTGTTGTAACATTTGACTTGATGTGTGTTGTATTTCATGTTAATTTTGTTATGTATACTTTGCCATTGACAAATATTTGGACTATTCACTTCCTTCTACGACTAGTTTGAACGTATCATTCATATCGTTAACATGTATACCACAAGTTAACTTTCTTTTGACACATAAGAAATTCTTATTTTAGCTAAACGTATATTCTGTGACAATTTTGCTGTTAAATTCGTCTAATTTACATTTAAAAAAAAACAGTCCAAATAATATATCAACGTAGCATAGAGAATATGTTCTGCAAGAAGAAGTTGAAATCATTTTTTTTAAAAAAATCACCTTCTTTTACGTACAATTTGTATAGTGAAAGAGTCACTTTTTAAAATTGTTTTCTTAACGTAAATAATTTGAAGGATCCGTTGCTAATGGATAGGCTTTACGGCAGCGTTTGTATAACACTGTATGTCACTACAATAACATATTTTTAGCAATGTCCGTATTGTAAATGATCACGCCCATGTGCGTATCTGCCAATTCGATGAAAATTTCAAGTCCAAAATGGCGGCGACGAACAGCGTATCTCTGTAAAACTGTAAGCAGTTGTTTACAAAACGTGTTTAACTGCTCAAATTTGAAAGTGATCGTAGCGCCTCGGCTTCTTGTCTCCAGGTAGATTTCATCGGTAGTTTTCTGATAAATGAAATTATGCGTCTAACTGGTGCGCTCTACCGCTAACGTAGCGACAAGTCGCCGCTGCAGTCAGGCAGGGATGGAGCGACAGGACCTCCGAACCCACACGTACACATAGGTGTAAAACAAGCTACTACTGGGTATCATTAGGAGAACTAGGAAAACAGAAACAGCAGACTCCCCATTATCCAGACGCGGATTGTCCGTGCTTATACATGAGATATTTTTAAAAACCTGAAGCTTGAAGTTTTCTGCTAAATTTAGAAGTCTATATTCGTGTAGAATACGCTATTACTACTGACGAGTGTCAGTCATGAAGATTAGATGGGTAGATCACCTAATGAGGAGGTGTTGAATAGGATTGGGGAGAAGAGAAGTTTGTGGCACAACTTGACTAGAAGAAGGGATCGGTTGGTTGGACATGTTCTGAGGCATCAAGGTCTATCATTCTGCGTGGTGTCTGTTGTTCTATATCGTGTCTCCCTACCGCTTTCGCGCAACGACGCTCTGAGCGTGTTTTTTAGGGAATTGACTAGTTTGAACCTGGGACCTGTTGTTGGTAAGGAGACGTCAGACCACACATGACATGTAGAGTTCAGAAGAGTTCAGTGAGACTAGCGATGATATAACCAAATACGCAATGATTTCAGCGTCAGCTCCACTGCACTTCCTGTAAAAGAATTTTAATACTAACTAAATTTAGTGGAAGGGGTTCAATGCTTTCCTATTTTTAGTTAGCTGGTAAAATAACGTCGAAAAAGCAGTTAAGTTTACCATTGGAAATTTTATTCTACTCACGAAACATCGTTTATAAATTGCACTATTGATAAAAGGAAATGTTTTAATACAGGATGGTAAAAACCAACTGCGTTCAACAAAAATGTGAACGAATATTCCCTGAATGGGTTTCCAAGTTCTACAATGGATCGAAGGATGACCTATGCCATATCACATCTATAATCTAGGTTTAAATTAAGCTTCACAAAAGAGAAAACTATCAAAATGGTCTACAGTGACCCTCAATTATCTTTAATTACTTATCTAACTTGTCATAAATTACAGTGGCTGATGTGGCTTCTCAATAATTACATAACAGAAAAATCATCGCGTTTCAGATTTTAACTTACGTAGCAAATGTGAATACCATGAGCTTTGATTGACGATCGACACTAGTATTAAGCAAAACGGGGATGTAACAGATGAGACTTCTGCAGTTCTGAGTGAAGCCTTATGCGCTCAAAATTGCGGCATCGCGTGCGTTCACTACCTTGTCGGTATTCGTCAGGGGGCGGCGGCCGGCGCAGCTCCATCCAGCTCGCCGTCTCCGAAGCAACTCTTTCCTAACTTCTCCTTACTACAATTTACCGAAGTTGGTAAAAAAAAAAACTATCTGGCTGTGTTTTCATCTGACCAATCACGGTCTCAATGCTAACCCTAAGCTCCGCCTACAAAAATTCTGTCTATCCAATGAGAAACGTTATACTTTTCGTGGTGGGGAATGTTTTTAAAGTTTTGAACGTAACAGAGACGCGAAAAAGTCTCACGCTAAAACTTGCAGCTGGTGTGGCCCTTTTAGTGTTATCGTAAGATCTATAGTGTTCTTCTGGAGGGCTCTATCTTTTAACATGGGCTGGGGGGTGGTCCTGTCGGTTACTTTTCGTGGTGGGGCAAGGTTCTTAACGTCTGCAACGTAACAGAGACGCGAAAAAGTCTCACGCTAAAACTTGCGGCTGGTGTGGCCCTTTTTGTGTTATCGTAAGATCTATACTGTTCTTCTGAAGGGCTCTAGCTTTTAACATGGGCTGGGGTGTGGTCCTAGCGGTTAGCTGGCGACGCGGGTGTCCGTCCCGTATCGTGGGGCCTTCTAGCTTAACACGGTTCTGCTCTCGGCTTCTGTTCTCATTTCTCCCCTCGGAACTGCGTCTGTCTCACGGTGGGAAGGTGTGACATGCATTTAGGCATTCTTGTGTTAGTCTGTGGTATTCTATTTGCTCACTCGTTACTCGTATTACTTTGGTTAATTTAATGTCACGATTTATTCGGAGCTATGTGACATACTACTGGATTTGCTTATCAGGTCAGGGTTTTCATGGAAGGTGTTGCATTTGCCTGACACCTTACAAACGGGTCACCAATTTAGTATTGGACGGCAGCGTGGAGGGTAAAATTAGTAGAGGGAGACCAAGAGATGAATACACCAAGCAGATTCAGAAGGATGTAGGTTGCAGTAGGTACTGGGAGATGAAGAAGCTTGCACAGGATAGAGTAGCATGGAGAGCTGCATCAAACCAGTCTCAGGACTGAAGACCACAACAACAACACGCTCTTACGCCCATGGCTAGCGCTTTGCAGCACCCACTCATACCGTTGGACATCCCTTACACATTTTTTCAGTTTTTTTTTCTATTCGATATTGAATCAGATGCGATTGTAACACGTCCGCGACTAATTTTCTGTCTACACGTTTCCCCAGCCATTTTTATAAACGCTAAAGATCGGTAATTTCCAACTCACTTAAAGATGACAGTAAGTTACTCTGTATTGATACTAAATGAAAGCATACCATTAAACATCGTCATGAAAAATTCTTTTTTCATTGTACTTTTCTAGCCACTGACGGATCGGAATGGTACCGTGGCTTCGAAAATGAATAACTGACAATGAGCCTTGAATTACAGTAGTAAGTTCCTTGTAGTTTAGGAACTTAGAGATAGTTTATATGTGATAAGAAAGTGGCGTGCATTTTCCTGATGAAAATAGAGCTTTTCTTTTAATGTGCGTTTTTTGGCACCTATTGTTTCATGGGGCTGGTAGTTGCTTCGTCCACTGTAAGATATTTAATGAAAACCATTCAATATGAAGTTCTCTAAAATTTATTATGTAATGCGATACAATTTATGAAATATTAGGATTACATTTGAATGTAGGAACTGCTGTTGAACGTGGTATTACGTACATACATTCACTATGTGTTGCTCGGTGTCTAAGTGAATCAGTGCCAGACTAGGTGAGTGTCAATTGACAACTGGGGAGGTTCGCAGTTCATGCGTAGGTTGGCCCTAGGATTTTGTCCATCATTCATCATTTCTTTCATCTCTGGCAATATTTTAAGAGCGTCAATAAAGCCAAGTTACTTAATGAGTCGGAGTGAATGCTACGCAGTAGGTTCCCCCATGTCAGTCAGTATAAGTCAGTAAAAGGCTGGAGGGGAGCAAGAGTATACAACCTCCACTCGAACCGTGTCTGCTGTACAGTCGGAGAAAGGTGACAGAGATAGCTGGTAGTATTGTTATCAGCTTTCAACTGAGAAGCACAAACAGCTGCAGATAAAAACACTCGTCTATGGAGATACGACAATAATGAGACGTTGCCATGGAGACGTGTACAAAATCGTCTCATGTGATTAGTTGGTGCAGACGCAAGAAGCAGCCGCTCCAAGTCCAGTGCAACAATCAGGAATCCTCTTTCGCCGACTCTCCTTGCTTATTTATCCTGATCAGATTAGGGCATTAAGGTTTTACACCTGACCAGGAGCAGCACATACAAAAGGTATTACAGAACTTCCCAGTAATAATAATAATACTTCATATGAACAACAACAAAAAATTATAACTATTGTAACAGTAGAGAGCAGTGTTACAGATTATCCTAGCGCACTTGAAGCTATGTTTACTATTATAAGAATAAATGGATGGAAGAAGAGAAGACTGAAACTGCAGTGATTGTGACAGTTAGAAAGGACAGGACATTAGTAGAGAGCTTTTATGATATATGGTAGGGACATGTTCTGGGGGAGGTGGACCGACGAGAATGAGCTGCACAGAATGTAGGAGATATGGCTATTGTGACAGAAGGTGGACCATTAGCTGCCTCTTGAAATTTTGGAAGAACTTAAATTCTCTAATATTTTAAGAAAAATTGATCCACAGTCGAGTTCCTGATTCGGAAAATGATTTAGAGAAGGTGGCAGTGCTATGTGGTGGTCAAGAGAGAATTTTGTTTTGTTGACAAAGAGTATTTCTAGTGCAGTGTTCAGATAGTAGAGTCAGAGTTGGAGACAAACGAGTGGAAGAGCAACGACTGAGAAGAGGATAGGGCAAACATAGAGTATGATAGTCTCTACGCTTATCAGCACAAAGCCATGATAATTCTTCGTACACTGGTGTGATGTGATCAAAATAGCGTAGTTTACAAATTTATCGTATACAAGCATTCATCGCCAGTGGCAGCTAGCGTCGGGTTTCGTAAGCAGTCCTTGGAGACTGGCATGACCATAGTCAAGTGCGGGGAGTATTAGTGTCACTTCAGGCTTCTTTTTAAGCTCGGATGTTAACATTTGTTTTATGTTTCTGTAGGGAGTGAAGTGACACTGACACTTTCTTACAGGCTACAGTTATTTGTTCAGTCCACTCAATGTGATGGTACGGGATTGTCCCCAAGTTCTTTGTAGAAAAAGGAAAGGTTATTTCTGTGCCGTTTAGAATTAATAATGGGAGAATTATCTGAACTGAAGGGTAGTAATCCTTTTATGAGATACTAAGATTGCATCCATTTTTGATGGACTAAGTTTTAAGACTATGCTCTCCGGCCACACCAATAGGCATTTACATGCTGGATAGCTGTGAACAGGTTTACTCAACTTGTCGTTATAGCTAGGCTCAATACTGTTTCTCCAAATCCACTAGAAGCAAACGCAAAATAATTTCCAGAATGAGATTTTCACTCTGCAGCGGAGTGTGCGCTGATATGAAACTTCCTGGCAGATTAAAACTATATGCCCGACCGAGACTCTAACTCGGGACCTTTGCCTTTCGCGGGCAAGTGCTCTACCAACTGAGCTACCCAAGCACGACTCACGGCCGGTACTCACAGCTTTACTTCTGCCAGTATCTCGTCTCCTACCTTCCAAACTTTACAGAAGCTCTCCTGTGAAACTTGCACAACTAGCACTCCTGAAATAAAGGATATAGCGGAGACATGGCTTAGCCACAGCCTGGGGGATGTTTCCAGAATGAGATTTTCACTCTGCAGCGGAGTGTGCGCTGATATGAAACTTCCTGGCAGATTAAAACTGTGTGCCCGACCGAGACTCGAACTCGGGACCTTTGTCTTTCGCGGGCAAGTGCTCTACCAACTGAGCTACCGAAACACGACTCACTGCCGGTACACACAGCTTTACTTCTGCCAGTATCTCGTCTCCTACCTTCCAAACTTTACAGAAGATACTGGCAAAAGTAAAGCTGTGAGTACAGGGCGTGAGTCGTGCTTCGGTAGCTCAGTTGGTAGAGCACTTGCCCGCGAAAGGCAAAGGTCCCGAGTTCGAGCCTGGGTCGGGCACACAGTTTTAATCTGCCAGGAAGTTGCAAAATAATTTTATTTAAAAAAGCAGATAAAGTGTCACTAGAAGCCTTCCTAAGAGACAATCTCCATTCCTTCCGAACTGACTATGCAAATGTAGACGAGATGTGGCTCAAATTCAAATATATAGTAGCAACAGCAATTTGAGAGATTCATACCTCATAAATTGGTAAGAGATGGAACTGATCCCCCGTGGTATACAAAACAGGTAACGGGTCCGAACTCTGCTGCAGAGGCAACGGAAAAAGCATGCGAAGTTCAGAAGAACGCGAAATCCCGAAGATTGGCTCAAATTTACAGACGCGCGAAATCTGGCACGGACTTCAATGCGAGATGCCTTTAATAGGTTCCACAACGAAACATTGTCTCGAAATTTGGTAGAAAATCCGATGAAATTCTGGTCGTATGTAAAGTACACAAGCGGCAAGACGCAGTCAATACCTTCGCTGCGCAGTGCCGATGATACTGTTACCGACGACTGTGCCGCTAAAGCGGAGTTATTGAACGCAGTTTTCCGAAATTCCTTCACCAGGGAAGATGAATGGAACATTCCAGAATTTGAAACACGAACAGCTGCTAGCATGAGTTACTTAGAAGTAGATACCTTAGGAGTTGCGATGCAACTCAAATAGCTGGATACGGGCAAGTCTTCAGGTCCAGATTGTATACCGATTAGGTTCCTTTCAGATTACGCTGATACAATAGCTCCCTACTTAGCACTCATATACAACCGCTCGATCACCGATAGATCTGTACTTACAGATTGGAAAATTGCGCAGGTCGCATCAGTGTTTAAGAAGGGTAGTAGGAGTAATCCATCTAACTACAGACCTATATCATTGACGTCGGTTTGCAGTAGGGTTTTGGAGCATATACTGTATTCAAACATTATGAATCACCTCGAAGTGAACGATCTGTTGATACGAAATCAGCATGGTTTCAGAAAACATCGTTCTTATGCAACGCAGCTAGCTCTTTATTCGCACGAAGTAATGGCCGCTATCGACAGGGGATCTCAAGTTGATTCCGCATTTCTAGATTTCCGGAAAGCTTTTGACACCGTTCCTCACAAGCGACTTCGAATCAAGCTGCGGGCCTATGGGGTATCGTCTCAGTTGTGCAACTGGATTCGTGATTTCCTGTCAGGAAGGTCGCAGTTCGTGGTAATAGACGGCAAATCATCGAGTAAAACTGAAGTGATATCAGGTGTTCCCCCGGGAAGCGTCCTGGGACCTCTGCTGTTCCTGATCTATATAAATGACCTGGGTGACAATCTGAGCAGTTCTCTTAGGTTGTTCGCAGATGATGCTGTAATTTACCGTCTAGTAAGGTCATCCGAAGACCAGTATCAGTTGCAAAGCGATTTAGAAAAGATTGCTGTATGGTGTGGCAGGTGGCAGTTGACGCTAAATAACGAAAAGTGTGAGGTGATCCACATGAGTTCCAAAAGAAATCCGTTGGAATTCGATTACTCGATAAATAGTACAATTCTCAAGGCTGTCAATTCAACTATAACCTGGGTGTTAAAATTACGAACAACTTCAGTTGGAAAGATCACATAGATAATATTGTGGGGAAGGCGAGCCAAAGGTTGCGTTTCATTGGCAGGACACTTAGAAGATGCAACAAGTCCACTAAAGAGACAGATTACATTACACTAATTCGTCCTCTGTTAGAATATTGCTGCGCGGTGTGGGATCCTTACCAGGTGGGATTGACGGAGGACATCGAAAGGGTGCAAAAAAGGGCAGCTCGTTTTGTATTATCACGTAGTAGGGGAGAGAGTGTGGCAGATATGATACGCGAATTGGGATGGAAGTTATTACAGCAAAGACGTTTTTCGTCGCAGCGAGATCTATTTACGAAATTTCAGTCACCAACTTTCTCTTCCGAATGCGAAAATATTTTGTTGAGCCCAATCTACACAGGTAGGAATGATCATCAAAATGAAATAAGAGAAATCTGAGCTCGAACAGAAAGGCTTTTCCCGCGCGCTGTTCGGGAGTGGAATGGTAGAGAGATAGTATGATTGTAGTTCGACGAACCCTCTGCCAAGCACTTAAATGTGAATTGCAGAGTAGTCATGTACATGTGTAGATGTACTTAGATATTACTGAAATCGTCAGCGTATAGGTGTTAGTTGCAGTGGCACAGTAAGGTTGACATATCATTAACATATACTCATATTGTGAAGAGTAATGGGCCCAGTGCTGATCCTTGTGGGACTCTGATACTACATCCCTCTACTGTAACATTTTTTTAAAGTGTTGGAAAAATGTAAGGCATGAGTGGAACCACTGTACAGCACTCGAAGTAAAATTTATACTTGTAAATTTAGCAAGTATAATGTTAAAATCGACAGTGACGAAAGCTTTGCTGAAATCAGAAAGACACAAAATATTCGCCTGTTGTTTATCTGTAGCTTGTTTTAGTTCATCAGTCACTTTTATAAGAGCAGTCATCGTGGCGCTATTTTGCCGGAAGTCGGACTGGTGTTGTTCTCAACGGTTATTCGATTTTAAATAATTAGCAAGCAGTTCGTATTCTAAATTCTTGAATAATGCTGGTAGGATGCAAATGGGCCAGTAGTCAGAGGGCTGTTTGACAAATTCCTTCTTGGGTGATGATTTTATGAGTCCCCGCTTCCAGGCTGCGGAAAGGATGCTGGAGGTCAGAGAATAGTTACAAATGTCTGTTATTTTGGGCAGTATAGGACTGAATATTGATCATTTGCACTATTTATTGTCGACTGTCGAGCCCTGCGGCTGCCGATCGAATTCGCGCCACTGACTTCCAGGCTGTGTCCGGGCCTATTGACTGCAGAAAAAATGAATTACTGATGTGTTCAAACTAAACTATGGATTGAGGGTAGCTTTAGTCTTTAGTATCAAGTTGTTTTTAGAAAAATATCAGCTTTAGATTTACGTGAGTCATCACATGCACGTCCCGTCAGAGTAAACCGCAAGTTTTGTACGAGGGCTGTTCGGAAACTAAGGAATGGTCGGTCACGAAATGGAAACCACAATCAAAATCAAAACTATTTTATTTGCAAGAGTTACCTACACTTTCCAGACACTTTTCTACATAGTCGCCGCTCTGACTTAGGCATTTGTCGGAGCGTTATACCAAATTTCCAACACCATCCTCATAGAAGGCAGCCGCCTGTGCTTTCCGATAATTCTCTACGCTGGTCTATAGCGCGCTGCCTGTGCCCTAGTGTTATCTTCGTATCCAGCGTTGCCTGAGTAACAGAGATGATACTCGGGACGAGTCAATTAGGGCTGTGTTGTGGGTGATCGAACACATTCCATCGGAATGGCTGCAGGAGCTTCTTCACTGCCCCTGCAGAGTGCGGGTGAGAACTGCCATGGAGAAGGAAGTGCGTGGCAGTTGTGTTATGTGGGCTGCATTCATTAAGGCGAAGCCTCTCAGCGGGCCCTCCTACTTGGCGGGAGACATAGTTGCTCTAGGCACCTTTACTCGCTCACAGTGTGCTCACAACTGAAAAGAGCGCCTTGATGCGATCGACAGGCATACTAGAGACACTGCCCAAAACGTCTGTGAAAAGCATTGTCGGATTTTCACAGTGGTTTCTACTTCGCAACCGATCGTTCCTCACTTTCCGAATAGCCCTCGTATACTATTTTATGAGCGTATGAATCGTAAGTGTTGTTGACGAAGCCGTATGATACGCTTATTGTTAAACAATCGTAAGTGGCTTCATTTCATTTCTGCACCATATGGGTTTAGCGATTTGCTTATTGCGATGCAACTTAAGAAAGCAACTGAAGGCCTTCGCCGCAACTTTCACGCACTATATTGTACAAACTTCAGCACAGGCTTAAATTTTTACATTTTGTAAGAGCGTAGAGCCTCTGACACGTGAATACTTTGGCTCAGTTAGTTCAAGAGCCCATGCTAATAGTAAACGGTTGTGAAAATAGACTTGGCCTCTTAACAACAAATAATCCTGAGTTAATGACGAGCATCAACACGGATAAAGAGATTAGTGAACACAGGGCTGTCGTAGTTAGACTGAATATTGTAACCCCCAAAACCTCCAAAAATAAACGAAAAATATCCCTATTCAAGAGAGCAGATAAAAATTCATTTGACACCTTCCTGTGAGACAATCTCCACTCCTTCCAAATTAATAATATAAATGTAGACCAGATGTAGCTTGAATTCAAAGAAATAGTATCGGTAGCAATTGAGGAATTTATACCATACAAATGAACAAACGATAGAGATGATCCTCCTTGGTACACAAAACGGGTCAGAACGCTGTTGCAGAAACAACGAAACAAATATGCCAAATTTAAACAGACGCAAAATCCCCAAGATTGGCGATATTTTACGGAAGCTCGAAATTTAGCACGGACTTCAATGCGAGATGCTTATAACAGTTTCCACAACAAAACTTTGTCTCGAAACCTGACAAAAAATCCAAAGAGATTCTGGTCGTATGTGAAGTATGCTAGCGGCAAGAAACAATCAATGCCTTCTCTGCACGATAGCAATGGAGATACTGTCGAAGACACTGCTGCCAAAGCAGATTAACTAAACACAGCATTCCGAAATGCATTCACAAAAGAAGAAGAAAATATTCCAGAATACGAATCAACTATAGCTGCCAACATGAGTAACGTAGAAGTAGTTCTTGAGTTTCTCCCGGCGTATTTGATAATCAAAATATCCACGGGTGTACTGCCGGTTGGACACTGTAGACCGGCAGTACACCCGTGGATATTTTGACTAACGTAGAAGTAAATATCTTTGGAG
This sequence comes from Schistocerca americana, assembly GCF_021461395.2. Lineage (NCBI taxonomy): Eukaryota > Metazoa > Arthropoda > Insecta > Orthoptera > Acrididae > Schistocerca > Schistocerca americana. The sequence goes on from NC_060123.1 coordinate 572,275,102, forward strand.
TAGGGAGGCAATTTAAATCACTTAATAATAGCAAGCCTTCTGGTCCATACTGTTTACCATTTAAGTTCCTTTCAGAGTATGCTGATGCATTAGCTCCATACTTAACCATCATATAAAACTGTTCGCTTGACGAAGGATCCGTACCAAAAGAGTGGAAAGCTGCACAGGACACACCGATATTCAAGAAAGGTAGTAGGAGTAATCCACTGAATTACAGGCCAATATCATTAACGTCGATATGCAGCAAGATTTTGGAACATATATTGTGTTCGAACATTATGAATTACCTCCAATAAAACGGTCAGTTGATACATCGTCAACATGGATTTAGAAAACGTCGTTCTTGTGAAACACAACTAACTCTTTACTCGCATGAAGTGTTGAGTGCTATTGACAAGAGATTTCTGATTGATTCCGAATTTCTAGATTTCCAAAAGGCTTTTGACACTGCATCACACAAGCAGCTTGTAGTGAAATTGCGTGCTTACGGAATATCGTCTCAGTTATGTGACTGGATTTGTGGTTTCCTGTCAGAGGGGTTCGTTGTAATTGATGGAAAGTCATAGAGTGAAACAGAAATGATTTCTGGCGTTCCCCAAGGTAGTGTTACGGGCCTTTTGCTGGGAGACAATTTGAGTAACCATCTTAGTTGTTTGCAGATGACGCTGTCATTTATCGACTAATAAAGTCATCAGAAAATGAAAACAAATTGCAAAACGATTTAGAAAAGATACCTGAATGGTGCGAAAATTGGCAGTTGACTAACGAACGTGTGAGGTCATCCACATGAGTGCTAAAAATAATCCGCTAAACTTCGGTTACACGATAAATCAGTCAAATCTAAAGGCCGTAAATTCAGCTTAATACCTAGGAATTACAATTACAAACAAGCTGGAAGGAACACATAAACTCCTGGAAATTGAAATAAGAACACCGTGAATTCATTGTCCCAGGAAGGGGAAACTTTATTGACACATTCCTGGGGTCAGATACATCACATGATCACACTGACAGAACCACAGGCACATAGACACAGGCAACAGAGCATGCACAATGTCGGCACTAGTACAGTGTATATCCACCTTTCGCAGCAATGCAGGCTGCTATTCTCCCATGGAGACGATCGTAGAGATGCTGGATGTAGTCCTGTGGAACGGCTTGCCATGCCGTTTCCACCTGGCGCCTCAGTTGTACCAGCGTTCGTGCTGGACGTGCAGACCGCGTGAGACGACGCTTCATCCAGTCCCAAACATGCTCAATGGGGGACAGATCCGGAGATCTTGCTGGCCAGGGTAGTTGACTTACACCTTCTAGAGCACGTTGGGTGGCACGGGATACATGCGGACGTGCATTGTCCTGTTGGAACAGCAAGTTCCCTCGCCGGTCTAGGAATGGTAGAAAGATGGGTTCGATGACGGTTTGGATGTACCGTGCACTATTCAGTGTCCCCTCGACGATCACCAGTGGTGTACGGCCAGTGTAGGAGATCGCTCCCCACATCATGATGCCGGGTGTTGGCCCTGTGTGCCTCGGTCGTATGCAGTCCTGATTGTGGCGCTCACCTGCATGGCGCCAAACACGCATACGACCATCATTGGCACCAAGGCAGAAGCGACTCTCATCGCTGAAGATGACACGTCTCCATTCGTCCCTCCATTCACGCCTGTCGCGACACCACTGGAGGCGGGCTGCACGATGTTGGGGCGTGAGCGGAAGACGGCCTAACGGTGTGCGGGACCGTAGCCCAGCTTCATGGAGACGGTTGCGAATGGTCCTCGCCGATACCCCAGGAGCAACAGTGTCCCTAATTTGCTGGGAAGTGGCGGTGCGGTCCCCTACGGCACTGCGTAGGATCCTACGGTCTTGGCGTGCATCCGTGCGTCGCTGCGGTCCGGTCCCAGGTCGACGGGCACGTGCGCCTTCCGCCGACCACTGGCGACAACATCGATGTACTGTGGAGACCTCACGCCCCACGTGTTGAGCAATTCGGCGGTACGTCCACCCGGCCTCCCGCATGCCCACTATACGCCCTCGCTCAAAGTCCGTCAACTGCACATACGGTTCACGTCCACGCTGTCGCGGCATGCTACCAGTGTTAAAGACTGCGATGGAGCTCCGTATGCCACGGCAAACTGGCTGACACTGACGGCGGCGGTGCACAAATGCTGCGCAGCTAGCGCCATTCGACGGCCAACACCGCTGTGCCGTGCGTGTGATCATTGCTTGTACAGCCCTCTCGCAGTGTCCGGAGCAAGTATGGTGGGTCTGACACACCGGTGTCAATGTGTTCTTTTTTCCATTTCCAGGAGTGTAGAAAGTGTTATGGGGAAGGCTAACCAAAGACTGTGTTTTATTGGCAGGACACTTAGAAAATGTAACAGATCTACTAAGGAGACTGCCTACACTACGCCTGTCCGTCCTTTTTTAGAATACTGCTGTGCGGTATGGGATCCTTACCAGGTAGGACTGACGGAGTACATCGAAAAAGTTCAAAGAAGGGCAGCACGTTTTGTATTATCGCGAAATATGGGAGAGAGTGTCACTGAAATGATACAGGATTTTGGCTGGACATCATTAAAAGAAAGGCGTTTTTCGTTGCGACGGAGTCTTCTTACGAAATTCCATTCACTAACTTTCTCCTCCAAATGCGAAAATATTTTGTTGACACCGACCTACATAGGGAGACACCATCACCACGATAAAATAAGGGAAATCACAACTCGTACGGAAAGAAGCAGGTGTTCGTTCATTCCGTGTCCTATACGAGATTGGAATAACAGAGAATTGTGAAGGTGGTTCGATGAACCCTCTGCCAGGCACTTAAATGTGATTTGCAGAGTATTCATGTGGATGTAGAAGTAAGCATTCGCTTGCCACTGAATCTTACCTAAAAGTATTTTCCGTTGTTACGCATCTATTCTGGCGGCTGGGACTTTATCGTGTGGTGCCGACAATGTTTGCAGTAGCGTGGAGTCAACAGTAGTATTGGAATTACAGATTGAGGTCGACTGAGTTTATATCTAGATGCAGAGTCGCCGTGAATGTTAAGGTGGGAAGTATTTCAGCAGTTACGTCGAGTGGTATTTTATCTGCACTTACTTTAATGTCCCCCATCGATTTTTTTCCTGTGTTTGTGAAGGCTAATCTCAAGAAGTGCTGTACGGATTTTCATACGGTTTTCACTGATTTACGCGGAGGGTTCCTGGATGTAATTTATTAACTTTACACCAGCAAAGTCGTTCAGCTGTAGATTAGTCTGTTATCCATCCGAGGCCTGGGCGAGTAGCTAGTTTTGATATATAAACGTTAATTAGAAGATATGAATAGATAGAAGTTCCGCGTAACGCAAAAGTGAATTTAAGTGACCATATCTCAACTTACGTGGTTCGTGTGAATATGCACCGTCAGCGTTGATACCGGGGCGCCGAATTTATTTATAGATGACTTTGCTATACTAATTACAATCAGATTTATACTGATCTAACATGAACAAACTGAGGCTTCTCTGGAATAAGGGGTTTTGATTTGTAACTTATGTAAGTATGAGTGAGGAAGACATAGGTGTATTCTGTTGTTAAACAAACTAAGTTTTACAGTTTTTTTATTGCGAAGAATTCTTGTGAGTGATATAGTTATTAATTTTTCTGGCAGTTAATTAAAGACACGTCGAGGCAGCAGACAAACGGTTTCATTTGCTGGCCATGATCTGCTTGTAAGTTGCCTGCCTTCAAAAGAGCTGAGTGCCTGCAAATTAAGTGAGCTGTAGTATTTTGAAAAAGGAAGGGAGGGCGGATTTACATTTATGCTCACAAGCACTGAGAAAAAGTAAACGTTTCTTTGGGATCTTGCTAAGATAGGAGGTAACTCTCACCATTAAAAAGGGAAAACAGGTAAGCATCAAACAAGATTTCCTCCTCCCCCACCCCCTCCCCCAGAGAGAGTCAGGATGTTCTTAATCGTATTCCGTAGGCGTAACGCACAGCTGAAGGTGGAAGAATTATGGTGGTTATTTCGATGCTACTTCGTTAAGCGGATAACACGTCAAAGTAATGAGTGACGGTTAACGCTCTGACTACCCTTATGCATTTCCCAAAACGGGAAAACAGGGTTGGTCGATACGGGTGATGCAGGTGGCTCGTTAAAAGTTTCTGGCGTCGCTCTGCAGTGGCGTATGCCTGCGCAGTGCATCGAAGTTTACCGAGCAGCGAGATCCACGGCTGTCTTCTGTAAAGGTGAGTACACACTGAAAGCACTTGTGCGAAAAATCCGCTGATCTCTTTCCAATAGGACAGCCATACAGCTGCTCCCGTCATTTGCATACTTCAACTGGAGGGACTAGGCAACAGATTCGAACTTTCATTATTTTGTGTTTCAAGGACGATGCTTAATTACAGTGAAAGAACTTGTGTAGATGTTGGTTGTCAAGAATGCCTCGCGCAAGTATATTGAACCGTGATGCCATGTGGCAGGTAATTTATTTTCTTGGCCAAAACTTTGCGACTACGCATGCAAGAAATGAATTTGTAATCCTTCGTAGTTGAACGACGGCGATTGAGCCAATCGTGGAAACAATAGGCTTTTGTCCTCGGACGTTTCTTGATCGGTGTTTCAATCTAGCGACTGCTTTTCAAATCACATGTAGAAAAGACCGCTAGACACCGGCACAAGCAGTTTCTGCAATTTTCTACTGTTTTTGTTGCTGTGTGACTTCAGACTGTCTTTTGCGCGGCGTTCGTAAACATTACGAGAGGGGTATACAAATTTAAGGGCTGTAAAATACATACATCCTAGTTGGAGGATATTGTTGACAGTCAAATTGCAGACTTTTAAGGAGAGTAACATTCTGCGTATTTTTAAAACTACTTATCTAACATGTGGACGGCTAAGCCATACTACGTCAGTCGCGCAACATCTTGTGCCTTGAAACACGTGATATCTGGTCGTGAACTGAGTTCCTTTAAAGTTTCAACAGTTTTTCCTGTCTCTAAAATGGAAATCAGTGTTACCAGCTCCAATTTCAAAATATTTATAACTTGTAATTGGTTCTAATACTATTTCTTGTTAATTTGATTTCACTTCCTAATTACGGACGACGACGTGTTAGAATACGGCAAGGAAGATTGTTTTCTTCTTGGTAATGCTGTTGTTATTGTCGCTGCTGTTGTCTTCAGTCCGAAGACTAGTTTGATGCAGCTCTCATGCCACTCCATCGTTTGCGAGCTTCTTCATCTCCAAGTAACTATGGCATCCAACGCCGTTCTGAACCTACTTACTGTATTCATCTCTTTATTTTTACCGCCTACAATTCCCTCCAGTACTAAGTTGGTGATCTCTTGATGTCTCAGTATGTGTTCTGTTACCTGGTCCACTCTTTTGATTAAGTTGTGCCACAAATTTCTTGTCTCCCCAATTCAATTCAGTATCTTCTCATTAGTTACGTGATCTACGCATCTAATCTTCAACATCTTTTTGCAGAATCACTTTTCGAAAGTTTCTATTCTCTTTTTGTCTAAACTGTTTATTGTCAACGTTTCACGTCCATACGTGGCTAGGCTCCAGATCAATACTTTCAGATAACAAATTTCTCTTCAGAAATGCTTTTGTTGCCATTGCCAGTCCACATTTTATATCTTCTCTACTTCGGCCATCATCAGTTATTTTTCTGCCCAAATAGCAAAACTCATCTACTACTTTTAAGTTTCTGGTTTCCTAATCTGATTCCCTTAGCATCACCTGATCTAATTCGACTACATTCAATTATCCTCGTTGATATTATCCTCGTTGATATTCATCTTATACCCACCTTTCAAGACATTGTCCATTTTGTTCAACTGCTCTTCCAATTCCCTTACTGTCTCTGACAAAACTACAATGTCACTGGCAAACAACAAAATTTTTATTTCTTTTCTCTGAACTTTAATTCCTACTCCAAATTTTTCCTCGGTTTCCTTTTCAATGTACTGATTGAATAACATCAGGGGCAGGCTACAACCTTATTTCACTCCCTTCTCAACCACTCTCTCCCTTTCTTGTTCCTTGACTCTTATTACTGCCGTCTGATTTCTGCACAAATTGTAAATAGCCTTTCGCTTCCTGTATTTTACATCTGCTACCTTAAGAATTCCAAAGACAGTATTCCAGTCAACACTGTCAAAAGCTTTCTCTAAGTGTACAAATGCTAAAAATGTGGGTTTGCCTTTCCTTAAACTACCTTCCAAGATGAGCCGTAAGGTCAGTATTGCCTCGCGTGTTCCTACATTTCTCCGGAATCTAAACAGATCTCCCCCGAGGCCCGATTCTATCAGGTTTTCCATTATTCTGCAAAGAATTCGTATTAGTATTTTGCAACCATAACATATTGAACTGATAGTTAGGTAATTTCTATACCTTTCAGCATCTGCTTTCTTTGGAGTTTGGATTATTACATTCTTGAAGTGTGAGGGTATTTCGCTTGTCTCGTATGTGATAGTGGAGCTGTCTATAAAACTAAAAATCATTCACATGGTTTAATGGTTCTCGCCAAATCATGGGTATAGGAAAGTGCTTGGATGATCTTTCACGACTCAACCACGAATGAAGATATGGAGATACGCAACATACATGACGAGCCCAGGGCTTGTCCTGTTCCCCTGTTTCAAAGCCAAAGTGGAATCTAAACGCCTTCCTAACGTGAAAAAGCGAAGTTGAGTCCATTACATAAGAAAGCTAAAGGATTGGACCCGCAAAAATAGAGACCAATATTTCTGGTTGCTGCAGAATCCTTGAACATATTCTCAGTACGAATATAAGAAACTTTCTTGAGGCTAAGAAGCTTATGTCTACGAATCAGCATCGTTTTAGAAAGCATCGCTCATGCGAAACTCACCTTGCCTTTTTCTCAGATGGTATACTGAGAACTGTGAATGAAGAGCAACAAGCACATTCCATATTTCTATTTGACGTATTTGACACGGTGCCCATTGCAAGCTACTAACGAAGGTACGAGCTTATGGCATTGGTTCACAGATATGTGAAAGCCTCGAAGAATTTCTTAAATAATACAACCAACATCTTGTCCTCAACGGCGAGTTTTGGTCAGAGACAAGGGTATCGTCAGGAGTGCTCCAGGGAAGTGTGACAGGACCGCTTTTGTTCTCTACATACATACATGATTTGGCTTACAGGGTGGGCAGCAATCTGCGTTGTTTGCTGATGATGCCGTGGAGTCTGGTAAGGTGTCGAAGTTGAGTGACAGTAGAAAGATACAAGACGACTTAGATGGAATTCCTAGTTGGTGCGATACATGGCAGCTAGCCCGAAATGTGGAAAAATGTAAGTGAATGCGATTGTGTAGGGAAAACAAATCTGTAATGTTCGGATGCAGTATGGCTATTGCCCTGCTTAACACAATGAGGCCGTTTAAATAAGCCGGCCGCTGTGGCAGAGCGGTTCTAGGTGCTTCAGTCGGGAACCGCGCTGCTCCTACGGTCGCGGGTTCGAATCCTGCATCGGGCATGGATGCGTGTGATGTCCTCAGGTTAGTTAGGTTTAAGTAGTTCAAAGTCTAGGGGAGTGATGATCTCAGATGTTAAGTCCCATAGTGCTTAGAGCCATTGAAATAACGTTGCAAAGCGATATGATGTGGAATGAGCATATGAGAACTGTGATAGGTAAGGCGAATGGTCCGGTTTATTGGGAGACCTTTAGGAAAGAGTGGTTCACCTGTAAAGGAGACCGCGTATAGGACGCTGGTGCGACCTATTCTTGAGTACTGGTCGTGTGTGTGGGATCTGTACCACGTCAGATTCAAGGAAGACATCGAAGCAATTCAGAGGCGGGCTGCTAGATTTGTTATGGGTAGGTTCGAACAACACGTAAGTGTTATGGATATGCTTCGGGAATTCAAATGAGAATCCCTAGGGGTGGGGAGGTTGGAGGGGGGGGGGGCGGGGAGGAGGCGATGTTTTTTCCCATGAACGCTACTGAGAAAATTTAGAGAACCACATCTGAAGCTGACTGCCGAGCGATTCTACTGCCGCCAATATGCATAGCGCGTAAGGACCACGAAGATAAGATACGAGAAATCAGGGCTCATACTGAGGCGAACAGACGGTCGTTTTTCCCTCGGTCTGTTTGTAAATCAACAGGAGGGGAAATGACAAGCAGTGGTTCAGGGTACCCTCTGCCACGCACTGTAAGGTGGATTGGGGAGTATTTATGTAGATGTAAATATAGATGTGTGGCGTCATTGACCTTCTCTGCGGTTTAATTGTAGCCCGCCGCAAATGTAATGTGCCAAAAATTATTAGCAGTGCTTACACATTTGCGAAGCGTACTCAATCCCAGGGATTACAATGACCACACGCACCTAGTACATTTCAGTAACCCGTCTTTCCAGCACACGAAAAGAACACAGCCTGCAATAGACTGAAACTACGCTTAAATGCAACATGCTTCTCTCCTCCCTTCCTCTTCCCCCTCCATTTGTTGTTACGAGCTCGGCCTATAAATTGTGACAAAATACACACAGCTATTGTTGCCACAAATTTCATCATTCTACCATCAGCGGGATTTCGAAGCCTATACGGGAAGGGCTTGACAATAAATGCTAATAAAATACAGTTGTAATTAAATGCAACCACCCCTTTAACTTGGAAAGTAGAGCTAATTCGAGTTTTTCATTGTCGTTTCCGTTATCAGCGTGGTCTACGCAGTCATCAAACATTTTTTAAATTCCAGTTACATATTCATTATTGGCTAGTGTTATGTAGTAGAGTAATAATGTAACACAGACTATTAGATACAGTATTGACAACATTTTCTCGACTGCAGAACCTTTTAATTTGAATAGAATATTCATTCCTAGGTACATGGTCGTGCTGTATCTTAGTACAGTTTTTCATATTTGGAAAAACCACACTTTTCCTGAGTACTTTTTGTTATTTTGGAAAAAGAATTCAGCACGCATTAAGTGAATGCTATGCTTTCAAAAGGGAGTAAGGAAATACATTAAATTCCTACTACAGAGATGGCTAGAAACGGAAGTCTGAAAGGTGTTCCGAGATACAGCAGTCCCCCTGCCCCGCTACTTTATGCAGCCATATTTAATTTTCGTTTCATCCACAACACCCTTTTTCTTCTAACTTTTTTTTCCTGATCTCAAGCTATTCATTTCTGTTAAAACATCTTGATGCTCGATCTTTTATACAAACGTTTGCATCTCTCTCGTATTCCTTCCTAAACTCGTTCTCTGAGTAACGCCGGTAAGCATATATTAGTATAGTTAATGGTGGATGATTCCACAGACCTTTTAGGATGACTAGCTTTTAACAATGTTAGTTCACAGGTCCCATCTTGTGCTCTCTAATCACGTTCACTACTTCACGCTGTTAGTTACCGGTTTACAACCCACCATAGATTCAGGTAGACAACGTTTCCAAGATGTATTCAGATTCATTCGTATTAAAGTGAGCACAAAAAACAACATAGTGACGATAGCTGGGGTAAAGAAAACTTGCACTGTGAAACCAAATCAACAGTCATACGTAAGAACGTTTCTCAATGAAGAAGACGCTCTTTCCCTCTTTGTGCAGTAACACCTAGAGATTGAACTCAGACCGTTTCAGACACGACATTCATCACGCTATGTACAGTGATAGCGTGAGTGATATCACAGTTAATGAAATTAAAGTTTTCGCAGTGCGTCGGTTCAATAAAATCTTCTTAGATGTTTGATATCCGTCTCTGCTGCTCCTAAAAAGTGTGTGTTTATTTTACTATACGTGTTTAGTTTTAGTGATTTAAAACATCGTCAGTGGTCTGCAGTCAAACAATTTTACAATTTTGGTTTGCTTATACACCATCTGATCAAAGGTATCCGGACAGCTATTAGTAGACATTAGTATGGGGTGTGTCCACCCTTCCCCTTCATGACGGCTTAAACTGTGTTTCGAAGACTTTAAATGAGGTGTCCGAATGTCTATGGAGGAATGGCAGCTGATTCTTCTTCAAGAGCCGAAACCATAGAAGGCAGTTGTACGCCGGGGTCCGCAACGAAGTCGATGCAGAGTGTTCAGATCGACGCTCTGGGCAGGCCAGTCTATTTCATGGATGTTATTGTCCGCAGACCATTGTCTTAGATTCGTAGGTTGGAACTTAAATAGTGGCAACACTGATGTGAAGACACTATGCAATGGGATCTACTGTTGTCGCTGACAGCACACGTTGTTGACATACCTACCTTACCTCCGAGCAAATGGACTCGCCCGTCCCACGTCACCGGCGTGCGCACAATCGAGGGAAACACAGTCGCTTGTGAGCGAGAGGTCTAAAGTAACGGTGTCACTATGTTTTCGGAACAGGAACAAAACGGAGATGGATCAAGATTGAGTTGTGCCAGAGGTCGTACGGAACGACAGTGTCATCAAGGTCTTCAAGAGGCGTGCGTGGAATCGGCATTGCTGTACAAAGCAGTGGCACTTTGGGTAAAATCCTTCAGCGAAGGTCGACAAACTGTGGCAGACACGCATCGGGCAGGTCGTCCTAGCGTCTCTGAAGAAGAAGTGCATGCTGTTGCCGCGTTAGTGGACAGTGATCGGCGCCATACGATTAGTGAGCTCTCCCACGAAACCGGATTAGAGCATACGACTGTGCTTCGCATCCTGAAGGAACGCCCGAGCATGCAAAAAATTGCATCACGATGGGTTGCGGGAGACTTGACGGAAATGCATAAATGGATGCGTTACGACGCTGCTCAGACGCACTTGGAGCGCTATGAGCGTCAAGGAGAGGCTTTTTACGCCGTATCGTAACACTGGAAGAGACATGGGCCACATCGTACGAGCCAAAACTGGAACGCCAATCCAACGAATGGCGTCATTATGGTTCGCATCGAAAGTCGAAAGTGCGTCAGAGCCTCAGTATGGTGAAAGTTATGGTGATTCTCGTGTACGACGGTGATGGTGTTATCCTAACACATTACGTTCCTCCACAGCAAACCGTCAATGCACAACACTATTGTTCGTCTTTGGAGCATCCCCTGCGATCAGCTTCGTGAAAGAAGCGGCCACGCTTTCTGCGCAACCCACCCATCATTTTGCACGACGATGCGCGGGCGCATACAGCGAAAGCTGTGCCTCCTCTGTTCGGTCGATGGGACTGGGAAGTACTGTACCACCCACCATATTCCCCGGACTTAAGTCCTTGTAACTTTAATTTCATTCCGAAGATGAAGGAACCACTTCGTGGCATTCGCTTCAGAACTGTTCGAGGAATTCGACAGACTACTGGAAGAAAGGATATTGTGGAGACATGGCTTAACCACAGCCTGGGGAGATGTTTCCAGAATGAAATTTTCACTCTGCAGCGGAAGTGAAGGCTAAGGTCCGGAGTTCGAGTCTCAGTCCGCCACACTGTTTTAATCTGCCAGGAAGTTTCATATTCCTCTACAGTACTTAGTACACAGTGTTGTAAAGTGTGATCGTATCCTTCTGCATTTAGCGTTTTTTGATCGTAATAAGCGACCACACCATAACTACGAAAAACAACCCCAAACCGAAACATCACTTCTTTCGTACTGGTATTGGTACGACACATGGTAGCCGGCAAAGTTCTACAGGTATTTGTGAAATCCAAATACTTGGCCTAAATGCCACAGGCTATGACGTGATTCATCACTCCAAATCACTCGTATCGATTCATCCACTGTCCTGTGACGTTGCTCCCTACACCATCTCAAGCGTCGCCTAGCACTAACCACGGAAACGTGTGGCCTATAAGGAACTACTCAAAGATTGTACCCCATTGCTTTGAACTCCCTACGCATAGTCGTTGCGCCATCTGAACTACTTGTAGCTGTTAGGAACACGAATGTGATTCGTTCCGCTGACTCCATGCGATACTCTAGAACAAACCTCTAACAAGGGGACCCTCCATACTGTAAATCACGGATTTTTATGCGCTTCAAATATGTTGTAGAGGCACTTACCCTGAGTACCAGGATATCCGGTTTTTTAACGACGGGCCTTGGTTTTTGAGAAAATCGATTTCTAAGTTCAGAGCGTTATTTGTATACCCGTAAATTGACATATACAGGGTGGTCCATTCATCGTGGCCGGGCCAAATATCTCACGAAACAAGCGCCAAACGTAAAATCTACAAAGAACGAAACTTGTCTAGCTTGAAGTGGGAAACCAGATGGCGCTACGGTTGGCCTGCTAGATGGCGCTGCCATAGGTCAAACGGATATCAACTGCGTTTTCTTAAATAGGAACCCCCATTTTTTATTACATATTCGTGTAGTACGTAAAGAAATATGAATGTTTTTCGCTTTGTGATAGATGCCGCTGTAATAGTCACAAAGATATGGCTCACAATTTGAGACGAACAGTTGGTAACAGGTAGGTTTTTTAAATTAAAATGCAGAACGTACGTGCGTTTGAACATTTTATTTCGGTCGTTCCAATGTGATACATGTACCTTTGTGAACTTATCATTTCTGAGAACGCATGCTGTTACAGCGTGATTACCTGTAAATACCACATTAATGAAATAAATGCTCACAATGATGTCCGTCAACTTCAATGCATTTGTAAATACGTGTAACGACATTCCTCTCAACAGCGAGTAGTTCGCCTTCTGTAATGTTCGCACATGCATTGACAATGTGCTGATGCATGCTGTCAGGCGTTGTCGGTGGATCGCGATAGCAAATATCCTTCAACATTCCCCACAGAAAGAAATCCGGCGACTTCAGATCCGGTGAACGTGCGGGCCATGGTACGGTGTTTCGACGACCAATCCACTTGTCATGAAATATGCTATTCAATACCGCTTCAACCGCACGCGAGCTATGTGCCGGACAACCATCATGTTGTAAGTACATCGCCATTCTGTCATGCAGTGAATAACATCGGTACAACATGTAACCTCCCCACAAAATAATTTAAAATCATTAATATAAATAAATATCGTCATTCAGTGTAACCTCCCCACAAAATAAAATAATCATTAATATAAATAAATATCGTCATTCAGTGTAACCTGGTAATACAACAATGTAACTAACCTCTCAATTAAATTGTCACTCACTTATGACTTTTCAATAATTCACTGTGAATTTAACCTGGTACATTTTGGACGACAGCAGTGCTGCGTCATGGCCCTGAAAGATCATTCTGAATAAAAAAAGGAAAAATTCTTACCTCAGTGAAGTCGCCGGATATATCTGCTCTTACAATAAATTTTTCCGGCACAGCTCTGTGCAATGCTGGCCGATATATCTCTCATTTATGAAAGGAAGCAACAGATTTTTTTTGTCTTTTGCAACAATCGGGATGATCATGGATGGGAGAAATTAGTAAATTCTTTAAATTGAAGTGAATGGTTGTTAAAAGTTACTTTTTATGAGGAAGATTATTATTACGAGAGTTTTTAAAACATTTACATGCGACTTGAGATAACATTACTACATATGCGCGAGGATGCTTTTTACCTTATACAATAATACTCAGGCTCCGACACCGCTGCACCGCGACCGGGCCAGCCAACACGGTACACCGTACCAGACCAGAGCAGACTCCAGACTAGCAACAACTTACTGCTACAGCTACACAGTTCCTACTGCAATCAACACTGCTCTCTGGTCAGAGATTTTCTTATACCTTGCATATCGCAGGCAGCGCATGAGCAATACATCGAAATTACATCTGCTCGGACCTCTTACAAACATTACGTAGGAAATCAGCATACATTGCACCATTTAGATTGCCATCGATAAAGTGGGGGCCAATTATCCTTCCTCCCATAATGCCGCACCATACGTTAACCCGCCAAGGTCGCTGATGCTCCACTTGTCGCAGCCATCGTGGATTTTCCGTTGCCCATAGTGCATATTATGATGGTTCACGTTACCGCTGTTGATGAATGACGCTTCGTCGCTAAATAGAACGCGTGAAAACAAAATCTGTTATCGTCCCGTCGTTTCTCTTGTGCCCAGTGGCAGAACTGCACACGTCGCCATTCAATTCCTGGTGCATAGAAATATGGTACGGGTGCAATCGGTGTTGATGTAGCATTCTCAACACCGAAGTCTTTGAGATTCCCGATTCTCGCTCAAGTTGTCTGCTACTGATGTGCGGATTAGCCGCGACAGCAGCTAAACACCTACTTGGCCATCGTCATTTGTTACAGGTCGTGGTTGACGTTTCACATGTGGCTGAACACTTCCTGTTTCCTTAAATAATGTAACTATCCGGCGAACGGTCTGCACACTTGGATAATGTCGTTCAGGATACCGAGCAGCATACATGGCACACGCCCATTGGGCATTTTGTTCACAACAGCCATACATCAACACTATATCGACCTTTTCCGCAACTGGTAAACGGTCCATTTTAACGCGAGCAATGTATCACTAAGCAAATACCGTCCGCAACGGGGGAATGTTATGTGATACCACGTACATATACGTTTGTGACTATTACAGCGTCATCTATCACAAAGCGAAAAAAGTGGCCTAACTAAAACATTCATATTTTTTTACGTACTACACGAATATGTAATAAAAATCGGGGTTCCTATTTTTATAAAACGCAGTTGATATCAGTTTGCCCTATGGCAGCGCCATCTAGCAGGCCAACCATAGCGCCGTCTGGTTTCCCCCTTCAAGCTATACAAGTTTCGTACTTTGTAGTTTTTTCGTTTGATGCTTATTTCATGAGGTATTTGGCCCGGTCATGATCAATGGATCACCCTTTACACCGTGCAAGACAGCGTAGCGCAGCGCTTAAGGTAAACGGCTACCGTGCTGCAAATACTGTGTTCGAATCCTGCTCATGTGTTTTTTTTTTTTTTTTAATTCTTCAAAATCACAAAGTTCGTCAGCTCTAAAGAATTAGCGACGATAGACGAAGTTTTAGCACCTGACGAACAATTCCGCATACATACGGGAATACTCATGGAGAATTTCGATCTTGACTACGTAATCAACACTGATCAAACTGGCTGCCAGTATCAGGCAACGTATAATAGACCACTTTCGGAAAAAGGAACGAAAACCGTTCTCGTCCGAAAAAAAGATTTAACCCTTTGTGCGTCATATTTAGAAAAAAATAGGGGAAAATTTTTTTGTGATGAATATTTACTGTATATGTTGCACATATGCCATATCCATTCCAAAAGTTCTTTTAAAGCTATTGGTTATTAAATAAAATAATGATTCCAAATGGCATCATTAGAAATTACATAATAATTATTCAAAAAATGCATACATAACTGTATTGTAAACTTACTGTATTTCTTTCCCTTGCCCTTGAGGAACTACGTAAAGTTCCATAACCAAGAATTTCAGTTTACACAGAATAAAACTAAACACAACGGTTATTGTTCACTCACAAATGCAATAGCACAACTGACGACACTTCTCTGTTCTGCTCTTCAAACAAACGGCAACTCATGAAAGCAAACGCCACTGTGATCTGTTGGCCAAACTTGGAACTACGTGAAGCGATGCCAAACGGTATCATTGAAGCATTGGGAAGTTCAAAAAAGTCTGGAATACTTAATGATGCCATTTAGACTCGCAGACGCAGAAAGGGTTGAACAAGACTACTCATTCTTATACGGCCCTGTATACCATAACAGCCTCAGGGAAGGTGATCCAATATGTTTTTTTTATGTATGCAAGAACCGTCCGGAAAATTTGGTCCCAACGTTCAAAAACGAGTAGATGAATTAACTGGGAAATACAGAAATGTAGTCGTGTTCTGCACAAAATCCGGAAAGTTCACGAAACTGGTGTACAAAGAATTTTTGCGTTCTGTAATTCTTTCGTACGTGGGACAGAAAAATGTTTTGTACATTATAGATTCGTTGGGAGGGCAAACCTATTCATCTTTATACGATCATCTATTCACTGATGAAAGGAAAGCGAGCACCTGCACCCTAAAAGTGGTCCCACCAACTTCTCTGCCTCGTGATGACTGGGTGTTGTGTGATGTCCTTAGGTTAGTTAGGTTTAAGTAGTTCTAAGGTCTAGGGGACTGATGACCATAACTGTTAAGCCCCATGGTGCTCAGAGCCATTTGAACCATTTGGTCCCACCAAAGTGCATTCCTTATTGCCAGCGCTGCGATGTTTATTTTTACTGACAGGTGAAAATCTTCACGAAAACTATTCAGTGTGCTTCCCGACTTGATGAAAGACAATAGAGAGATCGCTTCTAGGGAAGATTCGATAAAAGTACATTCGCTAATCCTACATCAATTCAGCGCACCTAATTTTGAAAGCGTGATTAGATACGCATGGTTCGCATCGAAATTAGCAGATGAGAGAGAAATCTTTTTGAGCGCAAAAGAACTGTGTTTCCCGGTATCGCTCATGGAGAAACCGTGCGCCTTCAAGACGGTTGCTTTCATAAAATGCCGGTGGTGCTGCGAAAATTTGTGTTTCGATTGTTTCTATGATAAGTTTCACCCACAATATTGTTCTGGCACATCAAGCAATGTGGACAGTGAAAAATAAGATTTTGTAATATTGTATGACAGAAAAAATTAATAACTGAATATATCTTCAAAATTTCGCATTCTTGTACTGTTTGTTGATATTTTTTGAAATAAAATTGAAAAATTCGGACGAAAAACTACACCAACAGGATTCGAACATGGTAACGCTAGTACGGCAGCTGTGAAGCTTTACCACTTTTTTTTTTTTAATCTCATTTTCTGCACTTTTGTTCGTTGCATCTGCTCGGGGCGGACGTCGTAAGACATCCTTATAAGTTCATTGTTGATCGATTAGCTCAGTTTATTTTATTACAGAGGGCTGCTAACCCTCTGACCGAACACGCTGAGCTACCGTGCCGGCGTGATTCCAAATGGCACCACTGCGCTACGCTGACTTGATCGGATTCTGTGTAATGTTACGAAATACACGCACGCAATGAACTTCAAAATAGATTTTCTCAAAAACCAAGGCCCGTCGCTAAGAAACCGGATAGCCAGGTACTCAGGGTAAGTGCCTCTACTACATATTTGAAGCGCATCGAAATCCGTGATTTACAGTAGGGAGGGTCCCCTTGTAAGTTCAACAGTGCCTTTTTGTCACTGCAAGGCGTCTGCCTGGTCTTGATTTAGATTGCTCACTTCTTTGCATTTTCAGCACACAATTACATTGCCAACAGTCGATTTTGGCAGGTTTAAAAGAGTTGAAATACGCCTGATGTATTAGTGATGGTGGTGGTGGTGGTAGTTAGTGTTTAACGTCCCGTCGACAACGTGGTCATTAGAGACGGAACGCAAGCTCGGGTTAGGGAAGGATTGGGAAGGAAATGGTCCGTGCCCTTTTAAAGGAACCGTCCCGGCATTTGCCTTAAACGATTTAGGGAAATCACGGAAAACCTAAATCAGGATGGCCGGAGACAGGATTGAACCGTCGTCCTCCCGAATGCGAGTCCAGTGTGCTAACCACCGCGCCACCTCGCTCGGTTATTAGTTATTCGGGTGACTAGAAACGATTAGTCCGCGTCAGACGTCACTGAGGGCGTTTGACTGCCCCATTCTGCTGTTGATGCTTCTCTACTGGCAACACAGCAATCTCCGTTTCGTATTGGTGATTAATATTGCATTAAATAGGGGTACAAGGATGCTTTTTATCGGGCAGTGTAGATACAAAAATAGTTCGTTCCAAAAAATAGTGAAAGATGATTTGCACTTGTGCACGTTCTCGTAAGTGAACTCCGTAAGATACGGTCCGCTTCGATTTTCAGACGAAGAAAAAATCCAAATGTAATCAATTAAACCACACTCAATACCAAGATGGCAAGGAAAATCCATTCTGCAGTGTACAGACCGAAATGGAGATGCCGTGAAGGCATTTATTCGGTCTGGGGTACATTTAACTTGGGCTCCCAACAGGTGGAAAAATCGTGAGACTAATCAGAATAGCAAGCAAAACACAATGTGCATCACATGAAAAGAAATGAAGACCGCGTTAAAGGATTTATGTGGTACTGAGCGAGTCTAGGTGTAGCTCCAACACATGGCTCATCACCCAAAGATATGTGTGAATCCGTAAGGGACCAAACAGCTGAGGTTATCGGTCGCTAGACTTACACACTACTTAAACTAACTTATGCTAAGAACAAAACACACACACCGATGCCCAAGGGAGGATCCGAATCTCCGGCAGGAGGGGCCGCGCAGTCCGTGACATGACGGCGCAAACCACGCTGCCACACCAAATGGCTCTGAGCACTATGGGACTCAACATCTTAGGTCATAAGTCCCCTAGAACTTAGAACTACTTAAACCTAACTAACCTAAGGACATCACACACACCCATGCCCGACGCAGGATTCGAACCTGCGACCGTAGCAGTCCCACGGTTCCGGACTGCAGCGCCAGAACCGCTAGACCACCGCGGCCGGCGCTGCCACACCGCGCGATCAGCACCCAAAGGAAATAGTTACAGTTTACTTCCTATTCCCACAAAAAGATTTATAGAAAAGATACGCATGTAACCAGTTTACTCCAAAAAACTGACAATCCCTCAATGTAACCACACGATGAGTGAAACTTTCCTCGCTAAATTTTCTAGGCTATTCAAACGGTTCAAATGGCTCTGAGCACTATGGGACTTAACTTCTAAGGTCATCAGTCACATAGAACTTAGAACGACTTAAACCTAACTAACCTAAGGACATCACACACATCCATGCCCGAGGCAGGATTCGAACCTGCGACCGTAGCGGTCGTGCGGTTCCTGACTGTAGCGCCTAGAACCGCTCGGCCACCACGGCCGGATCTAGGCTATTAAGGCAGCAGCAAAACAATATAAGTGAGGCTGAAAACCAAAACAGTGCAAGAGAGACAAGTTTTCGTACAAGATAAGCGGTAATAACCTACACATTCGGTCAATACGTTCCCTGAAAGATTCCTTTATCATCTACGATTAAAAATATTCGTTAATGAATTTAAATAGAAATCCCAGTTGCTTCAGCATTCACGTAACACCTTGGGACACCTGCAGTAGACAATATCAGCTGCTCACACAATGCTTACACACCGTCCAGTCGCAATAATATGACCATTTGTCGAAGGCCTGAGTAACCACCGTTGCGAAACGTGCAGGAAGTTAGTGTGGCTGCAAATAGTACCGACAAGTATGTGTTGTGGTATCTATAGCTACGATGCCACAACGTAGTTCGGCTCTGCTAGGTTGGCACTACGAGAGACACCGACGACAGCCCCCTCTACCCGGCGCTGTTGAGGTCTACGAGCTCCGCGACTGCTTCAGCCCATTTCATCAGATACAGCCAGCCGGGACACTTCGCTTCAACTTCGCACCAACTTGCAAGTTATGCAATATGTTTGCATATGTTTATCCATTAGTAAAGGTGCTTAAACCGTATTTGCAGTACCGAGAGGTTAGTACCTTTTCCTGTTCCTGTTCCTTACCCACTTGCTGCCTCTCAGGCGGGATACAAAAAGTGTGTAGCCACACCGACTCCAGTGCCGTGGTCAGCCGTGCGAAGTTTTTCGACTGAAGATCCATCGCACGGACAGCGCGTTCGAGGTAGTCCCACTGATCCACTATTGGATTTTAATTCGGGGTGTTTGGCGGCCAGGAGAATACGACAAAGCTATCGTCGTGCTCTTTGAACCACTCACGTGCATTGTTAGCTGTGTGATTTGCTGCACTGTTTTGCAGGCAGATGCCTTCTTGCCGAGGTTCAAAATGGTTCAGATGGCTCTAAGCACTAAGGGACTAAACATCTGAGGTCATAAGTCTCCTAGACTTAGAACTACTTAAACAAAACTAACCTAAGGACCTCACTCACATCCATGTCCCAGGCAGGATTCGAACTTCTGACCGTAGCAGCAGCGCGGTTCCGGACTGAAGCGCCTAGAACCGCTCGGTCACAGCGGCCGGTTCGTGCCGAGGAAAAAGAAACCTCATGTAGAGGTAGACATTGTCCCAACAGATAGATACATACTTCTGTTGATCCTCTGCGCCTTTTAGAATGACGAGAACACCGAGGGAATGCCATAAAAACATTCCGCAGACTCTTAACTCTCCCTTCTTGTTTGCTTTCCGATGTTTCACGCCGTACACGCCAATGGCAGGCTGTCTATCCGCTGGAGCATAAAACGTGATTCATCTGAAAAGGCCAGCTCTCGCCACTCAATGGGCGTCAAGTTGCTGTACAAGAGCAATCAGCATAGCTGCACGAACCAAGTGTCTGCTGCAGAGGCGCATATACAACAACGTACATTGAGTGCTCAGTGTTCAACAGTTGCACGTCTGTTCGCACGTACACATTTGAGCAAGCGTCGTTCATCCTTGTCACCTATGGCGTATGGTGCACCACTGTTGCCAAGGTATCGACTTTTGGTAGCGCCCTTTTGCCATGCATGGTGTATTTTAACCATGGCGGCACGCGAACAACTTACAAACTTAGCCGTTTCGGAAATGCTACCACTCTTGACCCGAAAGCCAATGATCATGACCTTTTGGGCGTCGCATAAATCGCTCCGTTTCTGGATTGCAACAACGACTGTGCCGTTCTCGGCCCCTCCTTCCCCCTCAGCTCACCCCCTCCCGACACGGTTTATATACTCTCCACTACTGGTGTTGCCACCCGCCGTCTGTGACTGATTACTGCACGCTGACGCTGAACACTGACGGTGATCACATTTATGTGACTGGACCACAAACCTGCGGTCTACATCCTTCTGTTGCTATGTACTATGAAGTTTACCTACGATTATTTGCAATTACCCATTGAGGGCCTTATTATGTTACATTACATGCAGTGTTACAGACTACGTTCTTCAGCTAGTCATAAAGATAAGTAAACCTGTCAAGCCATTTGTGTGACTTTGTTACTACTTTGTTGGAGTATTGTAGAACTTTCGTTCTCGTCCGCTAGTCTCTTATTCACAGTGGTTTCCGTTTCTGTCAATAGGAGGCACACAGCTAAAAGTTGCTGCCAGCGTTTGCTCAATGATCTGTCATAACTTCTCTGCCCAGATAGTACTCAGTTACTTTGAAACTGCTGGTGGAATTGTTAAAAATAGCTGGCTGAGGATCCCAGCCACTATTACTATGTTAACACAGGACAAATAGAAAAAAAGTGCATGATAGTCTCCAAGATACAAATTAAAATGCTTTCAGATACCCACAGACGAACTGAAGCTTCAGGAAGTCAATGTAGCAAAGCATCCATCTCCATAGGTGGTGGTTTGGATTGACGAAGAGTCCACTGACGCAAGGATGCTGGGATACATTCTCGGATCACGTGAACTCACCTATGGGTGATGTATAGGACGCATTCTAATGAAATGTGAGAGCCAATTGAGTTGTTGCCGGTCGTCTCGGTCCGGGATCTGTCCGCTATCAGTTGGAGTCTTTGCCAAAATGTGCCGCTGTCATCGTAAAGGTGTATGGTTATGCTTACTGTTCCTAAACAGATGCCAGTAATCCAAGAGCTGAATAGTGTGTATTAAAATTAATATCTCTGGACATAAATGAAGTCTACAGTTATTTTCCAACTCATAGGAATTTCTGATGCATCGTGTTATATTTGAATGTTAGGCATGAAACCTTTTGTATCTATGAAAGCGTTTTTGCAAACCTTCGTCGCCAGTTTCAGGTCTCGTCGCTACTGCTGTGAAGACCCAGTTGCCACTATTTTTACGGTACGTCGAGTTTTGTGAGATCGTGAAACATTTTCTGGTGCAGTACACCGCTAAGACAGTTTCTCCTTGCCACTATTACACAGTTATGTCCCAAGGTCAGGTATGAGGATGCGAGAACGAAAGTTCTACAGTACTCCAACAAATTAGTAACAAAGTCACACAAATGGGTTGACAGGTTTACTTATCTTTATGACTAGCTGAATAACGTAATCTGCAACACTGCATGTAATGTAACATAAAAAGGCCCTCAATGGCTAACTGCAAATAATCGTAGGTAAACTTCACAGTACATAGCAAGTGCAATAACAACTGTCTCTTCACTTCTAAGAGTTCACTAAACGACATTCCCCGTCTCAGTCAGCCATGGACGATGATCTGTAACCAAATAGGAGAGCTAAAAAATGGTTCATATGGCTCTGAGCACTATGGGACTTAACATCGGAGGTCATCAGTCCGCTAGAACTTAGAACTACATAAACCTAACTAACCTAAGGGCATCACACACCCATTCCCTAGGCTGGATTCAAACCTGCGACCGTAGCAGTCGCGCGGTTCCGGACAGAGCGCCTAGAACCGCTCGGCCACCTCGGCCGGCGGGAGACAGCTGCTCTTTTGTCTTCCGAGTAGGCTTCTATCCGTTCTAGTGCGGTCATTCACGGATTGTAATCGGCCGGCAATTGGCCGAGGCGAAGTCGATGTCTCTATCATCAGCGCCGCACGTGGCGGTGGGGGAACTCGCGCAAGCGGCTAGTCTCTACGGCTCTGACACCAGCTCACATCTTTGCTCCTGTAGCGCTTTTGTCCAGGCTGTGTCTTGTTCTGATGACACACCAAGTGTTATGCCCGTGGGCATGTGGAATACTTGCTTTTAGTTGCTACAGATGTGTTCTCCTGTACTGAAAAGTTTGCGTCCCTGATCTTTTTACTGCAGTCTGTTAGTGTTCAGTCATAAGACTGAGGACTCAAAACAAAAAGTGTTTCTAGGCAGTGCGGCGTTTATCGGCGTTATACACGCTGTCAAAATTTCGCTTTGATAGCTAACATCATAAATTCATCAAAACAATAAGCCAATAAAAAACCTCATCCTCTCGATGATTTTTAATGTTAGCTTTGGAAGGAAGAATGTAGCATGCTTAAAAAAATTGAGCTAAATTACTAATTATTGCCACTTCTTCACAGATATACTGCATCGACAGGCAACTTGAAATTAATGTGTGTCTTTATGTGAAGTGTAGGTAAAACCTAAGCATCGTTCTCATAATCCAGTCCACATGTAAAATGTTCGATCACCAATTTCAGTTAATATACACTACTGGCCGTTAAAATTGCTACACCATGAAGATGACGTGCTACAGACGCGAAATTTAACCGTCAGGAAGAAGATGCTGTGATATGCAAATAATTAGCTTTTCACAGCATTCACACAATGTTGCCGCGGGTGGCGGCACCTACAACGTCCTGACATGAGGAGAGTTTCCAATCGATTTCTCATACACAAACAGCAGTTGACCGCCGTTGCCTGGCGAAACGTTGTTGCGATGCCTCGTGTAAAGAGGAGAAATGCGTACCATCTCGTTTCCGACTTTGATAAAGGTCGGATTGTAGCCTATCGCGATTACGGTGTATCTTATCGCGACATTGCTGCTCGCGTTGGTCGAGATCCAATGACTGTTAGCAGAATATGGAATCGGTGGGCTCAGGAGGGTAATACGGAACGCCGTGCTGGATCCCAACGGCCTCGTATCAGTCGAGATGACAGGCATCTCATCCGCATGGCTGTAACGGATCGTGCAGCCACGCCTCGATCACTGAGTAAACAGATGGGGACGTTCACAGGACAACAACCGTCTGTACGAACAGTTCGATGACGTTTGCAGCAGCATGGACTATCAGCTCGGAGACCATGACTGCGGTTACCCTTGACGCTGCATCACAGACAGGAGCCCCTTCAATGGTGTACTCAACGACGAACCTGGGTGCACGAATGTGCAAAACGTCATTTTTTAGGATGAATCCAGGTTGTGTTTACAGCATCATGATGGTCACATCCGTGTTTGGCGACATCGTGGTGAACGCAAATTGGAAGCGTGTATTCGTCATCGCCATTCTGGCGTATCACCCTTCGTGATGGTATGGGGTGCCATTGGTTACACGTCTCGGTCACCTCTTTTTCGCATTGACGGCACTTGGAACAGTGAACGTCACATTTCAGATGTGTTACGACCCGTGGCTCTACCCTTCATTCGATCCCTGCGAAACCCTACGCTTCAGCAGGATAATGCATGACCGCGTGTTGCAGGTCCTGTACGAGCCTTTCTGGATACAGAAAATGTTCGACTGCTGCCCTGGCCAGCACATTCTCCAGATCTCTCACCAACTGAAAACGCGTGGTCAATGGTGGCCGAGCAACTGGTTCGTCACAATACGCCAGTCACTACTCTTGATGAACTGTGGTATCGTGTTGAAGCAGCATGGGCAGCTGTACCTGTACATGCCATCCAAGCTCTGACTCAATGCCCAGGCGTATCGAGGCCGTTATTACGGCCAGAGGTGGTTGTTCTGGGTACTGATTTCTCAGGATCTATGCACCGAAATTGCGTGAAAATGTAATCACATGTCAGTTCTAGTATAATATATTTGTCCAATGAATACCCGTTTATCATCTGCATTTCTTCTTGGTGTAGCAATTTTAATGGCCAGTAGTGTATTTAATTTGCAAACGGTCTATGTGGACTGTGTGATAACAGACTATCGTGGTTTTAACTTTTACATGTATCAAATTTACATGACACGGTGTAAGTCCGAATCAAGTCACCGGCACTTTCCAGAAGGAGGAAAAAAATAAAAAATACTGACTGTCGGTGCGCTTCCATCTTCGTCAATATATCGTCTGTAATACACTTTTGTCTTTGGGGCGCAGTTGTGAAATATCTTTACGCTTATAGGGAGATGTTACGGTCTTCAGTCGATGCGTGGTTTGATGAAGCTATTTACGCAAGGCGAAGTTGCGCAAACCTTTTCATCTGTGCGTAAGTGTTGCAACTACTGCATCCATTCACACCTGCTTACTGTATTCAAGCTTTTGGTTCTCTCTACAATTTATACATCCCACATTCCTTCCAAAGATATTTACGGTTCCGTGATGCCCGGGATGTGTCCCTTCAACCGACCCTGTCTTTCATTCAACTTCTCTCCTTAATTTTTTTCTCCAAATCGATTCAGAACCCGTTCATTAGTTACTCAATCTGTCCGTCAAATATGCCATGGCACCGAAATTGCAGAGCTTCGGCTCTTTTCCTTTCTGAACTGTTTGTCGTCTACGTTTCCCTTCCGTACAAGGCTACACTCCAGGCAAATACTTTCTCCAAAGACGTCCAAACATTTCAGTTTATTGCCGTGTTAATTAAGTTCTCTTCTTCAGATATGCTTTTCTTTGCTATTGTAAGCCTGCATTTTATATCCTCTATACTTCGGACGTCATAAGTTACTCGCTGCCCAAATAGTAAAACTCATCTAGTACATTTAGTGCCTCATTTCCTATTCTAATTGCCTGAGCATCGTCTGGTTTAATTTAACTACAGTCCATTATGCATATTTTACTTTTGTTGATGTTCGTCTCAAAACTTCTATTCAAAACGTCATCCATCCCGTTCAACTGACCTTGCTAATGACTCTGTCCTCAGTTCTGCACTTTGACTTTTTCAAACAAACTACAATCAACAAATCGAAGAGCAAATAGTACGACTTAACACTGAATTGATTTCTTGTATTTAAATTAGCAGAAGCCAACAATGAGATCGGCACGAAAAGAAAGAAAGAAACAGTGGAACAGAAGTGGCATGTGATGTTTCTAGTCAACGAAAGAGGGTTTCAGAAACTAAACCTCTAATGATTCTGAAACGTAAGACTGACAGTGAGACTGTATTACCAGTGTTGACTTAGGGAGCAACACATAAACTTTCAGTTTAAAGACCACTTAAGAGCTGAGGGCTGATCAGCAGACAATAGCGATTAGAGATTACTTCGAGCAACAGAAAAACATACTTGCTGGAATCTAGAATGGAAGGTATAATTACGATTGTAATTGAAAAGACATGAAGGCGGGCGGGAAATGCTTGCCAGGTGAATGGATAAGAGGCTTATAAAAGTCTTAGGTTGAAAGTAGCAAGAAAAGACGGGGAAGAGAACTAGATGTAAGGTGGGTAGATGACATTAAAAAAACATTAGGTGTCAACACGGATACGCACATGTGGAGACTTCAGTGAAGAGAAAAGACTGAAGCGGGCTTTTATGCAGCAGCGGATAGCAAGTGGCTGATTACAGTAATGGGGACTATGTTACCGTTAATATAGAAATTGATTACAATCTCAATAATCTCACGAATCGTTATGGGACGATGTCATTTATTTTCAGAATGAGATTTTCACTCTGCAGCGGAGTGTGCGCTGATATGAAACTTCCTGGCAGATTAAAACTGTGTGCCGGACCCGAGACCCGAACTCGGGACCATTGCCTTTCACAGGCTAGTGCTCTACCAACTGAGCTACCCAAGCAGGAGAGCTTCGTAAACTTTGGAACGTGGGAGACGAGATACTGCCAGAAGTAAAGCTTTGAGGACAGGGCGTGAGTCGTGCTTGGGTAGCTCAGTTGGTAGAGCACTAGCCTGCGAAAGGCAAAGGTCGGGAATTCGAGTCTCGGTCCGCACACAGTTTTAATCTGCCAGGAAGTTTCATCATTTATTTTGTTGACGGTGTCTTCAGACGAACCGTACGGTGCCCAAAACATGCCAAGTCTGCATGACCGAGTTTGATTCATTCTCGTGATAGTAAACAACTGATTTAGAGCGCCGATGAGGTACTCTTAACGTATGTTCCACCTGGGTCACAACCTTTTTTTTTTTTTTTATGAAGTAGGTGTACATTATCGCCGCACTGTGATCGTTTTTAATAACTTCTGCTACAACTTTGACATCAGTCACATTGCAATAATTACCAACAAGCAACCGACAGTCGTGTGGGTCAAGGAATCATATGCTATAATAATCAATGCTACCATCAGCAGAGTAGTTTAGCAAAGATTCCCAACATTTCTTAGAAGCCAACCAGGCTTGTTCATTCGACTGCCGTAAGTATAGAATTGGCCATTCAGAACCGTCTGGAGGCTTTTGGTGTCTGAGAAGCGCAACGTGCATTCCTTCTCCGACCGGACGCTCTCTGTTTCACAAACGGCAAGGAAGAAGTAAAAAGGGGGCAGGCAGAAGACAAAAGGGACTCGCATTTCCTGCTCACCATTCCAGGCTGCGCCTCGCGTGCACATCGTGAAGCAAAGAAAAAAAAAGGGCAAAGTGCACGATCGGCGTTCTTGCCGTTTTTGCCTTTCGTCACATTTCTGTGTCCTCTGCAACCAAGTTCGCCCGCCAGCTGCTGCGACCCGCCGTTTCTTTTGTTCGACTT
This sequence comes from Schistocerca americana, assembly GCF_021461395.2. Taxonomy (NCBI): domain Eukaryota; kingdom Metazoa; phylum Arthropoda; class Insecta; order Orthoptera; family Acrididae; genus Schistocerca; species Schistocerca americana. The sequence goes on from NC_060123.1 coordinate 572,302,232, forward strand.
CTCGGAGTGATTCATCTCATTCTTCCCTGTGGTTTCCGTCCTTCGCTCGACCCCGCTCCCTCCCCTCTCCGCCCCCCCCTTCCTCCTCCTCCCCCCCCCCCTTCCCACACACACACACATACGCACACATCACATTCGCTCCTATATATTATGCTGTGAGGATACCTTGTCTTTCTGCAGTGGGAACGGAAGCATTACAAAGAAGGAAGGAAAGTATTACAACAAAGACATTCTCTAGTTACAAATTAAGGGACTTCTGAATCAGCAAAAAAGCCTTTATTTCTTTATTTATTTACCATTAAAACTACTTCGTTAATAGCTGAAAATATTTTTATGACCGCTGCTGCACATTAAGGTAAGGAATAGGTGAAAAAGGCGTACAGCTCAGTAAAAAGAATTAATGCTTAAATCCTGTCGTCCAGCATCCCCATTAACGATTTAGACGTAAGACTTTTCACATTAAATCGCTTGCAGTACAGTTATGAACGTGAAATCATCGATTGACTGTTTCTTGTACGATCAACACTTTCACTGAAACGTAGTTTTAAGTGATAAAATTTTATAACGAGACTGAGGTTCATTATTGTTCACAATGAAAATGTTTCACTGTAAGTGTATGAACGGTGTACTTACATTCAAGCAGTTGCTGAATATGAACTGTCTCAGTACGAAGCTAATAAAGTCAGCGAGAAATATAATTATTTTGATGTTCCATATATTAGGTGGTAGCTGTTTTATGAATCCAATAAAGCGGTTCAGTTTGACAACTCTGCTATTGAACGAATGGAAGGTTACGGTCCAACGTCCTGTCAAAATTGTAGTAATAATAAACGAAATACCAGTTATGACTGGACAAGAATGGGGGGCTAAATTCTTTTATGCCACTTTTTTATGTAATTGGCATTAAATTGGTTTCTGAGGTACTCTGGCAAACCAACCTCACTGTTATAGAAAGTGATAAATATACTAACATTTTGCCATACGATCCCTATTGTTATTTGAATTATAACATTATTTCTATAAACTACTTAAAGATGTATGTTTTCACTTCTACGAATGGTTCAAATGGTTCTGAGCATTATGGGACTTAATATCTGAGGTCATCAGCCCCTAGAACTTAGAACTACTTAAACCTAACTAACCTAAGGACATCACACACATCCATGACCGAGGCAGGATTCGAACCTGCGACCGTAGCGGTCGCGCGGTTCCAGACTGAAGCGCCTAGAACCGCTCGGCTATACCGGCGGGCCTCACTTCTACGGGAAAATGTTAAAAGATTACATGTAAATCCTGATAAGCTGCTACTAAAAATTACAGTTCCTACGTCCAATGGTTCCTGATATCGGCAAAGTGAGAAACCATTGTTCAAAATACAACCCTGCTGAATTGTTTGCGTTAACTGCATCGTATGACCCATATTCCTCAGATGTAAATGCTTCTAAGATAATTTTGTCTTGTAAGCAACTTAAAATATAATCAATAGCAGCAAATTGATTGTAATCAAATTTCTGCATAAATTCTCACTGATTTGGAATATCAATTTATTTATTATTGCTTGTGATCTCGCCAGAAGCCATTTAGAAACAAATGCGTGTCGTATATCCATATAGCTACTGAGGTTGTGTACCACTGTATGCAGATGTCATTAAACATTCGCTTCCTGATTTGTGATGTAGTTTAATCAAGGTTGTGTACCATTGTATACAAATGTAATTAAACATCATCTTCCTTATTTGTGATGCAGTTCTAAAATTTACACTAGACTAAATACAAAGTAAAAAAGGAAAAATCACCGGAAATTCTTAAACTGTGGTACTATTTTTTTTATCTTATACACTACCACCGGAACACATGACTTACTGGCACGCTCTGATTTTAACAAGTGGGACACCTGAGGGTTAAACCCCTGGTGTGGGATTCTACATCTATGACCTATACTAACATTACTTACGTTTATGCAAGTGAGTCCCAGACTGCAGGGGACAACATGTTAAATCTTTAGAACCAGAGACACAGGTAACACATACCATCCTCAGACAATACAGAATCGCACGTCAGCCCAGAGATGAAGCCACAGATGAGACTGCCATCTTCTACAGTCCTACTGAGGTCAACCAGTGGGACCTAAAGGATCCACAGCACCGCCCCCTTCCACCCCCCCCCCCCCCCCCGTCCCTTCCCCGTCACTCTTCACATGTCACAACTTCTCATTCATTGTGTTGGTTCTGCAATAGCTGTCGTCTTGCTGGCCACATGTCCACTGTTCCCGTCGTGTTCTGTGTGGGAGTTAATTCCAGCGTCAGTGTGTCCCGGGTGATATTCACTGCTCTCATTGTGTTCTCTTCAGCACTGTCACGTACAGATGGTTGGTCTCCTACACTGCCTATAGTTTCTAAGTTACCTCCCTCTAACAAAATAGCTTGGTGTTTCAATATAAAATTTTATAATCAGCAGAAGATTGCTAGGGCAACTGAAACAGGTCATATTGTTGTATTAATTTGCGCTCTAGACAAATAAAAAAATTCTTATTGAAAATTAAGTCCGCTACTGCACATACTTGACCATGTCATCTATTATAAAACTTAATGTTCAAATGCCTATTTGTGTTCTGAGATCTTCATAAACAGGACACAGTACATATTGTATGGTGTACCAATAGCACCATAATCACATGTAATTTGTCGGCTATGAATGTTCTGGATATGATCCATGGCCTTTCAGGCAATGAATCACGCCTCTAGATGGATTTATATGGCTCATAAGCATCGTGTCCCCGATTTCTGGAAACACGTCATAAGCTCTGCGACATGTTGTATTATTGTCTCAGTCTCTTTGCCAGTCATGCACTTTCCGTAACTTCAGCTCTAGTTTGATATGTATTTACTGATCACTAATTTCCTCGAGTTGGGAAAATTCCCTTTGCGAAATCAGTAATGAGAGCCTATCTGACAGTAATATACATTGGATGGTTGCTTGATTTCGGGGAGGGGACCAAACAGCGAGGTCATCGGTCCCATCGGATTAGGGAAGGGTGGGGAAGGAAATCGGCCGTGCCATTTCAAAGGAACCATCCCGGCATTTGTATGAAGCAATTTACGGAAACCACGGAGAGCCTAAATCAGGATGGCCAAACATGGCTTTGAACCGCCGTCCTTTCGAATGCGAGTACAGTGTGCTTACAACTGCCCAACCTCGCTCGATGAATACACATTGGTAACCAGTCTAATGTGACCAAATGTGTTTCCACCGACGTTTGTTACTAAGGGCGCTCAGTACGCCTTACGCCGATTGTATCGTATAGTTTGTGTGTCCAGACGGCTGCAAATAGTATGATTGCAGTGAAGATTACATCACGACAAAGTGGTAGCATGTTGCAGTACGATCTTAAAGTCAATTACGCCCATTCGTGATTTGGAATAGCCACGAAAATTTTCGGTCGAAAAATGTGAATGGGAAATTGGAAGCTCCACTCTTCCAGAATGGAATGACGGTAGCCTTACCGCTAGCCATCAGTGTCCGAGTATCTGTGTACAGGATAAACTTCTAATCTGAGTATCGACATTGCCGATGTCACAAAACTGCTTCAGAAGGATCCCGATGAAACTCATGCAATAAAGCTACTTGAAAACTTGGGTGCGGCATCGTTTCTACTGCTAGTGCTGTCCAGATGAATTCCCCATCCAAATCAAATAGAAATTCGTAGAGAACATAAAATAAAATTCATGACAATATCAACAGCACAAGATACGCTGATGACATTGTCGTATTTATATATTCAATGGACTGACTTCACGATTAAACAAATTAATGATTTTCCGTACGATGTTAATATCGGTAAACCGTGCGCCTGTTTAGCTGGGTGGTACTGTAGTCGCCTCCGATGCAAGTGGGCCCGGGTTCGATTCCCAGCTGGGTTGGAGAAAAATATTCAAATATGTGTGAAATCTTATGGGACTTAACTGCTAAGGTCATCAGTCCCTAAGCTTACACACTACCTAACATAAATTACCCTAAGGACAAACACACACACCCATGCCCGAGGGAGGACTCGAGCCTCCGCCGGGACCAGCCGCACAGTCCATGACTGCAGCGCCTGAGACCGCTCGGCTTGGTTTGGAGATTTTCTCCTCTCCGGGAGCGGCTGTTGTGTTGTTCTCATCATCGTTTCATCCTCATCGCCGGCGCGCTAGTCGCCGAATGTGGCATCAACTGAAATAGGACTTGCACTTGGCACCCGAAATTCCCCGTATGCGGCCTCATGACCAACGATGCCATACGCTCATTTCGTTCCCTTTTGCAGGTAAATTAAAATATGGTGTGGTTAGGTCTGTCTAAAATAAAGATTGTTCCACAGTCGTCAGTAATCATTAGGCATTCTCTGTCTTCGCAAAATTTTCCATAACTGTCGGGAAGGTACACTATGTGATCAAAAGGATCCGGACACCCCCAAAAACATATGTTTTTCATATTAGGTGTATTGTGCTGCCACCTACTGCCAACTACTCCATATCAGCGACCTCAGTAGTCACTAGACATGGTGAGAAAGCAGAATGGGGCGCTCCGTGGAACTCACGGAGTTTGAACGTGGTCAGGTGATTGTGTGTCGCTTGTGTCATACGTCTGTACGCGAGATTTCCAAACTCCTAAACATCCCTAGATCCAATGTTTCCGATGTGATAGTGAAGTGTAAACGTGAAGGGAAACATACAGCACAAAAGCGTACAGGCCGACCTCGTCTTTGACTGACAGAGACCACCGACATTTTAAGAGGATCGTAATGCGTAATAGGCAGACACCTATCCAGAGCATCACACAGGAATTCCAAACTGCATCAAGATCCACTGCAAGTACCATGACAGTTAGGCGGGATGTGAGAAAACTTGGATTTCCTGGTCGAGCGGCTGTTCATAAGCCACTCACCACGCCGGTAAATGCCAAACGACGCCCCGCTTGATGTAAGGAGCGTTAACGTTGGATGATAGAACAGTGGAAACACGTTGTGTGGAGTGACTAATCACGGTACACAATTTGGCGATCCGATGGCAGGGTGTGGGTGTGGCGAATGCCCGGTGGACGTCATCTAAATGAGTCTGAGCACCATGGGACTTAACTTCTAAGGTCATCAGTCCCCTAGAACTTAGAACTACTTAAACCTAACTAACCTAAGGACATCACACACATCCATTCCCGAGGAAGGATTCGAACCTGCGACCGTAGCGGTCGCGCGGTGCCAGACTGTAGCGCCTAGAACCGCTTGGCCACCCCGGCCGGCGAACGTCATCTGCCAGCGTGTGTAATGTCAACAGTAAAATTCGGAGGCGGTGGTGTAATGTTGTGGTCGTGTCTTTCATGCAGGGGGCTAGCACCCCTCGTTGTTTAGGGTGGCACTATCACAGCACAGGCCTGCAGTGGTGTTTTAAGCACCTTCTTGCTACGCTCTGTTGAAGAGCAATTCGGTGATGGCGATTGAATCTTTCAACACGATGGAGCACCTGTTCATAATGCACGGCCTATGGCGGAGTGGTTACACGACAATAACATCCCTGTAATGGACTGGCCTGCGCAGCGTCTTGACCTGAGTCCTATCGAACACATTTGCTTGCTTGCCCGCGAAAGACAAAGGTCCCGAGTTCGAGTCTCGGTCGGGCACACAGTTTTAATCTGCCAGGAAGTTTCATATCAGCGCACACTCCGCTGCAGAGTGAAAATCTCATTCTGGAAACATTTGCTATGTTTTGGGACGCCGATTTTGTGCCAGGCCTCAACGACCGACATCGATACCTCTCCTCAGTGGAGCAGTCCGTGAAGAATGTTCTGCCATTCCCCAAGGAACCTTCCAGCAACTGATTGAACCTATGCCTGAGAGAGTGGAAGCTGTCATCAAGGCCGAGGGTAGGGTAACACCATATTTAAATCCAGCATTACCAATGGAGCGGGCCATGAACTTGTAAGTCATTAGCGAAGTGTCCGGATACTTTTGATCAGATAATGTAGCTCACTAAACTTTTGACACACGCCTTAATCACGGATTGGAATTCAAAAAAGCCACTCTAATGAACAAGGCATTCACTAAGCACTTAATGAGATGAGATATTCTACGACATATATTTGAGTATGTTACTCGTATTTACAGACATGCAGTAGAGGAGCCACATTTTTAGAGACCACATGGGTCAGCATTTCCTGGTTTACTGAATTAAAACAGAAGGGTATACAAAGCTGCACTGGGCTAGGAGCTCACCCAGTTACAACCTGTATGGGAAGAAACTGTAATGGTGGTGGTTCCACAAGGCTCGATTATGACCACACACTGTTCTTGCCCTGTGTTACTCGTACGATCTACAGTTTTATTTGCTACAGAACGCAGAAATTTTAATTAGTTATTAACAGGACTTGCTTTAAAATTTGAAGGAATATGTCTCATCCAATTTTGTTATCGTCAAGAGAACCACACCTCATAATAACATTCTGCAGCAATAAGATGCATAAACCAAGTAGAAAGTTGTACATCCGTGAATGTTCACAGTTGTGAAAACGGGAAAAACTTTACCATGAATCTGCTACATTAAGAAACTCAACATGCAAACTCGGTAAACAGATGTGTATTCATTATCCTCTGGACCGAAATACTGAATGGAAGGGATAGGCTCACAAAATGTAAACACGAGTGCCAAAATAATCCTGCAGGTCAGACATTTAAGGAGTGGGTTTCAGGTTTCATCCAGCTCCCTCTTCCAGTTGGTGATGGACAAAGACAATACGCCATATGGACTACCGCCATCTGGTAGCGGTTCAGCTCCTGACGATGAAAAAAAAAAAAAAAGAAAGAACATGCGGAAGAAAAACAAATATTTGAAAAGAAACTATTTTTTCCGCTATGCCCACACGGTTCAACTCAACTGGTCGACGTCGGATCCAACGTCTTCCTGCGTAACTACCCTCCCCATCATCCATGGAGTGCATCCTTTATTGAGCCAAACGGATGGAAGTGCAATGAAATTTTGTGAGCTCCTCTAGATTGCGCAGACATGTATGAGGCTTTGCGTTTTCATGGAGAAGGAGCAGTTCGTTTGCATTTCTGTCGTTTCTTCAGTGTCCTGAGGGTAGCACAGTACACTTCAGAGTTGATAGCTGCATCGTGGAGGGGGACATGAAACATTATAACCCACTGAGAGTCCCAGAAGACCATCTCCATGACTTTACCACCTGAGGGTGCAGCTTCGAACTTTTTCTTCACAGACGAGGTGGTGTGGCGTCACTTCGTGGATTGCCGCTCGGTTCGACCGGCACGCGGGAGATCGGACTGTTTTGCGCGACCCTTAGGCGATGATGACAGTGCCCTCGTCCAACGATTCAACGTGCTTTTGTTCACTGAAACGTCTCTGCAGACATTTTGCAAGCGCCTAAGAATATCTGCGATGCTCTGGTTTCCCGCCGAAAGAAACTCAATTATAGCTCTCTGCTTGGAACGTACCTCCGTTACAGACGCCATTGCGAAGGCAATACAGGATGGTCCATTGATAGTGACCGGGCCAAATATTACACGAAATAAGCATCAAACGAAAAAATTACAAAGAACGAAACTCGTCTAGCTTGAAGGGAGCAACCAGATGGTGCTATCGTTGGCCCGCTAAATGGAACTGCCATAGGTCAAACGGATATCAAATGCGTTTTTTTAAATAGGAATCCCCATTTTTATTACATATTGGTGTAGTACGTAAAGAAATATGAATGTCTTAGTAGGACGACTTTTTTCGCTTTGTGATAGATGGCGCTGTATAGTCACAAAAGTATAAGTACGTGGTATCACGTAACATTCCGCCAGTGCGGACGGTATTTGATTCGTGACACATTACCCGTGTTAAAATGGACGATTTACCAACTGCGAAAAAAGTCGATATCGTGTTGACGTAAGGCTATTGTAAACAAAATGCCGAACGGGCGTGTGCTCGGTATCCTGGACGACATCATCCATGTGTGCGGACCGTTCGCCGGATAGTTACGTTATTTAAGGATACAGGAAGTGGTCAGCCACATGTGAAACGTCAACCACGATCTGTAACAAATGACGATGTCCAAGTAGGTGTTTTAGCTGCTGTCGCGGCTAATCCGCACTTTAGCAGCGGACAAATTGCACGAGAATCGGGAATCTCAAAAACGTCGGTGTTGAGAATGCTATATCAACATCGATTGCATCCGTACCACATTTCTATGCACCAGGAATTGAATGGCGACGACTTTGAACGTCGTGTACAGTTCTGCCATTGGGAACAAGAGAAATTACGGGACGATGACAGATTTTTTGCACGCGTTCTATTTAGCGACGAAGCGACATTCACCAACAGCCGTAACGTAAACCGGCATGATATGCACTATTGGGCAACGGAAAATCCACCATGGCTGCGACAAGTGGAACGTCAGCGACCTTGGCGGGTTAATGTATGGTGCGGCACTAAAGGGAGGAATGATAATTGGCCCCCATTTTATCGATGGCAATCTCAATGGTGCAATGTATGCTGATTTCCTACGTAATGTTCTACCAATGTTACTACAAGATGTTTCACTGCATCACAGAATGGCGATGTACTTCCAACATGATGGATGTCCGGCACATAGCTCGCGTGCGGTTGAAGCGGTACTGAATAACATATTTCATGACAGGTGGATTGGTCGTCGAAGCACCATACCATGGCCCGCACGTTCACCGGATCTGACGTCCCCGGATTTCTATCTGTTGGGAAAGTTGAAGGATATTTGCTATCGTGATCCACCGACAACGCCTGACAACATGCGTCAGCGCGTTGTCAATGCATGTGTGAGCATTACGGAAGGCGAAATACTCGCTGTTGAGAGGAATGTCGTTACACGTATTGCCAAATGCATTGAGGTTGACGGACATCATTTTGAGCATTTATTGCATTAATGTGGTATTTGCAGGTAATCACGCTGTAACAGCATGCGTTCTCAGAAATGATAAGTTCACAAAGGTACATGTTTCACATTGGAACATCCGAAATAAAATGTTCAAACGCACCTACGTTTTGTATTTTAATTTAAAAAATCTATCTGATACTAACTGTTCGTCTAAAATTATGAGCCATATGTTTGTGACTATTACTGCGCCATCTATCACAAAGCGAAAAAGTGGTCCAATTAAAACATTCATATTTGCATACGTACTACACGAAAATGTAGTAAAAATGGGGATTCCTATTTCAAAAAACCCAGTTGATATCCGTTTGACCTATGGCAGCGCCATCTAGCGGGCCAACCATAGCGCCATCTGGTTTCCCCCTTCAAGCTAGACAAGTTTCGTTGTTTGTAATTTTTTCGTTTGACGCTTATTTCGTCAGATATTTTGCCTTGTCACGATCAATGGACCACCCTGTATAGCGCCACCACCCATCGGAACTTCATGAAACTACAGGGACTGAAGTGGAAATATTCGACGATGTGCCACAACAATAACGATGTTGCTACAGTGTTACAAAGCTGCTGCAAAATGAGTGGAAGCTACTTTTGGAATCACTGAAGTCTTGTCATTGTCATGCGTGCGTGGTTGCCCATCAACATGAGCTGCCGATTGCTGAGCAGTGCGGTAGGCCTACCCGAAACCGAAAGAGGTTTTATCATTACCTGTTACCTCACAGCAAAGGAAAGTTTGGATTTCACCTACAAATGGTAAACACGTCCGAATCTGTGGCATTCTCCTGCCTTGTGGAACCCAGAAGCATATCTTATCTTGCTCTCACGAATATGTTTTTCAAAGTGGTGTTGGCAGTGCTCATGATAATTCCTCCTACATTAACGCAGTCCTTGATTTTATAACAATATGTGTCACACTTCTACGTTTAACATTACACTTGTTCTGTGCATAGTGGGGGGTACATTGTACGAATATTAGCGCACCTCTGCCTTCCGTCCACCTATAGAGCTGAGACGGTAGGGCAGTGGTTGGACTGGGAGCGGTAAGGTGCTGGTACATGTTAAATAACATTTAATTTTAATATGAGTCAGTTTTATTTTCCCTTTTGTGTTAACAACAGCACTACTACACAATGCTTCTAAAATTGCGAGTTAAGCAATCCATTAGGCTTACTTAATAGAATCCAGAGACCTATGTCATCACAAAGAAAACGTCAAGTATTCACATACAGGTATTATTTAGTCAGGTGTACACTGAAAGTTGCTTCATCAACACAAGGTCTTACCTTCAATATTTATCCTAACGACTACCCAATGGTTACATCAAACAGTGAATGAATACCAAAATTTCGCAGTATGTGATTTACGCACTTTTAGAATTTACGTCATCCCACGCAGTTCCACGATCCTCTTGTCTTGTTAGCCATGAACCAACGTTTTCGTTTCTCGGAGGAGGGAATAGGGTGCGCATTCCTTCACCAGTCCCATCGGAGAATGGTAACCAAATAAATTAAAAGTCTCTGGGGAGCGTGCATAAGACACAGCCTTTAACAGAGGTGGTAACCATTACATGTCAGTACCCAAAAATTTTGGTTTACGAGTTCAATGTAATTAACAGAAGTGGCCAAAACGAAAATACTCTCCGTAATAACGTTAAGAGATTATCAGTTAACGGCCACTTTTATTAGTTCACATTTGTTAAAAATTAGCCTACGGTTTTAGTAACTTTGAAAAAATGTCTCAAGGATCATACTTCTGCAAGTATTAATTAAACAACAACTATGAGTTGAACAAAAGGATTAGTACTGCCACGACAGGCACACTATCAAGCAGATGACATGAAAAACAAACGTACCCTGGACCTTGAGAAATAAACCATCAAATACAGATGCCGGGCCGGCCGCTGTAGCCGAGCGGTTCTAGGCTCTTCAGTCCGGAACCGCGCGGCTGCTACGGTCGCAGGTTCGAATCCTGCCTCGGGCATGAACGTGTGTGATGTTCTTAGGTTAGTCAGGTTTAAGTAGTTCTAAGTTCTAGAGGACTGATGACTTCAGACGTTAAGTCACATAGAACACAGCCATTTGAACAGATGTCGGTGCGGCGTCAAACAGAAATGAATGCACTCTAAATGGCTCCGAGCACTATGGGACTTAACATCTGAGGTCATTAGTCCCCTAGAACTTAGAACTAATTAAACCAAACTGACTTAAGGACATCACATACATCCATGCCCGAGGCAGGATTCGAACCTGCGACCGCAGCGGTCGCGTGGTTCCAGACTGAAACGCCTAAAACCGCTCGGGCTCTGCGGCCGCCGAATGCACTCTGATAATTATAATATTCGTCCCTGTAACACACGTAATAGGCAGTCGTAGTACGCTTATATCGTTGATAATGTCAAGCGAAATATTTACATGACGGAATGACGTAACAGATCTTAATCGATGAGAAATTCACAAATACTGCATGCACAAAACAGCAAACAAATATGTACGATTCGCCGCACAAGACGTGCCCTTACAACCAAACCTAAGGTCTAAAGCATGCGCTGTCATACAGAACTTTAACTTAAGAACGATATCCAGTGCCCAAGCCACTACACAGTTAAACTAAAGCAGCCATGACAGCTAAAAGTTCAGAGACAATATGAAAGGCTTACAACTGGAAGCTAATATCGCTGACACTCACTTGCGAGCGTTAGTAAAAGAAGCACAGCTTAACAACGTCAGCTAAACTAACAATCCGTACTGATTTGTAAGCAGCACTTCTCTTGAACACACAAAGGTCGATTCAGGTACTCAAATGACTTCAGCTTAATCTTAATCAAAATACACCGGGCACGTTTCATCACTACTAAACCCGTAACGTAATTGAGCGGCACATACTCAGCTCCAAAACATAAGTGACTCTCTTACACGAACAAATGCATCTTGAATCGACAGTGGTCTCCTCTCTCTGGGTGCTGAACGTAGTGCAGGTTCCGCAAACTGTTGTTCCTGCGCTGGCGACATCACGTATGAACGCCAACTGCCCACTGGTCCCGGTCGCACGGACAACTCGTAGCGGCGTCGCCTGTTCTTCACCAAACCCTGCCTGTCCGTGTCAACATTATTCTGCAGCGTTCTCCAACAAGAGCCGCACCAACTCTTACTTCCCGGGATCAACTTCCTCCGGAACCAGCACGGTATTTGTCCAAATACGCTTGTCACCGGTGATCACTGCGTAATTCACCGTCACCGTAAAGCCAAATCAAAGAGTACATGCGCGAAATATCGATATCGAACTGACACCAACTAGCAGTTACACGCGCACGGCACACGAACAAAGGAATAATGACTGTCTGTGTGACTCAGTAGGCACCTTAATCTCTCTTAAATTATTTTCATGGTCTATTCGCGTCATACATGATAGAGGCAACAGAATTATTGCACAGTTTTCCTCTAACAGTAGACCAATACATTTGCCCAGTAGGGTTTCGAGAGAGGGACGTCATCTGTCATCCACAGACAGTCGTTTACTACGCAGTTACACTTTCATGTGGACAGTACTGACCTCATACGGTCGTAGCATTGCATTGTTTAGCGTCTGTCGGCACACTATTTCATGCGGATTGCGGCCAGTGAACCAGTAATCTAGAATTAGTAGCGCTGTCTTACTGTATGCCGTTCACTTTACAGATCCACTGAACTTCCCACAATCCTCCTAACAAATTTTTGTAATCTATTAACCTCTCATATAAATGTTTTCCCGTGTTTCACGAGCTGTGTTCCACGCCAGTGATTTTTCCGGAATCCGTGCTGATTCTTGGAAAGAAATATCGTCTCTCACCAAGAGTGTCATAATTTTTCACCTAGGAATAGTGTTCTAGAATTTTGTGTGCCATTAGTTTTTTTTTGGAATATTATACATCTGTTCATTTATTCACAGGAGTCATCTGCGCTCTTTTCGAATCAAAAAAATGGTTCAAATGGCTTTGAGCACTATGGCACTCAACTGCTGTGGTCATCAGTCCCCTAGAACTTAGAACTACTTAAACCTAACTAACCTAAGGACATCACACACACCCATGCCCGAGGCAGGATTCGAACCTGCGACCGTAGCAGCAGCGCGGCTCCGGACTGGAGCGCCTAGAACCGCACGGCCACGAGCGGCCGGCATTTTCGAATCACAGGGGAATTTTTTTGCTTGTTACATTATAGAAAAGAGCCATATTAATAATTTCGTATGGCTCATTGGCCTAGCGCAAGTTTTTCAATAGGACGCTTCTTCGACGACACGTCCCTAACCTTCACCAGTTATCCAGGCGTTCCTAGGGACTTCTCATACGGTCGGAAGATAAAATCTAGATTAAAGGTGGACTGATAATTTCCGTTGGATTCGATCCCTCCACCTTTTGGATTTCAGGCACACGCTTTAAAACTAGACCACCAAGCCCAACGAAATGTGCTGCGCAGTCAACTACCCTGAATGCGTTTTCAGATACGAAATTTGGTGTTTCGTCTTTCTTCCTCAGTGCTGCGTTAAGCTTCAACGCGAGACTGAAGCACGAGAGACTGAAGGGAAGGTTTGGATCCTTTCATTGTCATTACTTATTAACAGAAATGTCTAAGATCTAATGACAGATTTTTCACCAAGATCTGTATGTGGAATTGGTTCATTGGCCTTATTTAGGAGTAGATATTCTTAATTTTTACTGATAGATCTTCCTGAAGGATCTGACTTTGGAAATTGTTGTAAGCTGCACTCATAGCCCTTCTTGTGAAATCATATATTATTATTTCTAGCAAGAGCTGTGATGTAACGCGATTAATGTTATAGATCGCTGAACTCTGAGGTCATCAGCGCCGCTGTATGATATAAACAGAGATGAGGGTGGTGAGAAATCTGCTAAAAAAATAACAATAAATCTTAAAACCAAGCTGTCTCAGGCAACAGGTGTTAAAACAGAACATTGACATCAGGAGATTCGTAGAATACTATCCATGAAATGGAGATAGAAGAAAGCAGGATAAATCGATAAAATAAGGTATAAAATATCTTTGTAGACACATTTAGAAGGGGACCAGCTTACTATGGCTTGGTGTCTACTTAGAAATTGTGGATGGCCAAATCACTCTGCGATACACTATAATCGCATAGGCAGTATTTTGAGAAGGTATCCTGACATCACATAAAACGTTAAGTCACGAACCACACTCGCCTCACTATCAATTAAAATAGAGGTCCGGTCCTGTGGTAGATCCAGGTATGCCGTCAGGTTGGTATTTAAGAAAAACTAAAATATGCCATGTCGACAGCTGTGTTCCACGAATGTGACATACTGGTGACTCTTCGCGGTTTAAGAGAAACCCATTTGTCAATGGACAATGTCCCACTCTGGGCCTTGTCAGTGCTGCTTCTTCAACTCACCATGGTTATAAGGAGGTACTCCATGGTCGCAATGAGAGCATAGAAAGAGTATGCTAACTTCTACACCTACTTCGTTAAGCTAGTTAATGATCGAATCAAACGTAACACATCTTCAACAGTCTCCTTCCTACCCACAAAAAATTTTAGCTGGTTGTAAATATGCTTTACACTCAAATTTATGTATGTTTTCTACAACACTGAATGCAACTTTATTATTTTTATTATCCTGTACAACATTACAACACTACTAAGTAACACAATCATTAAATAATAAGGAAAATGATTCCTAAACAATTACTAAAAGGAGCCAATAATTATAAAAAACATACTAGTTCGCATTTAGCAATAACAACATTAATAACAATAATACAGATACTGGTCAATGAGTGAAACGGAATAATCAGTAATTTACTAAAGGTAACTAAATCACTCTTTATCGTATCTAGCCAAATCTCGCACTTTATAATTGAGTCCTGGTTGAACTATACAAGAAACCATTAATCAGAGAATAAATCAAAAATCAAACGTAAAAAATTTAACCCACGAGGCATAAGATTATCTTACGAGTAAAACGTAAACTACAAAGATTAAATACAATATTTAGTAACCAAAAAGGCACAGCACAATTCTGGGTTGAGCCAAATTATTACAGTAATTGACGTACTTACAGCCTTCCGCCTTACACGAAGTATGTCATCCAATATTACAAACAACTTGAGATAGTACGCTTATAACAATCGTTTAGCGCAGCTAAATATAGATACGGAAGGGTATTGCAATAAAAACCAAAAACTAGGCATCTTTACAGTATCGACACGAACCTGCTCCAAGGTCTTCCCACAAGTTGCAGTGAGACTTAACGAGGTAAGCAAAGTCACCGTATGCCAACGATAGAGAACCCCTGGAATCGCCTGTCAGAAGCAGTGGTCGCACAGGCACAGAACCACACAAATTGAACGTGGTACACCAGCGAATCCATAAGAAGTATCAAAACTGTTAATTGCACCGTTAAAGGCCTTAAAAGACGCCCACTGCATCGACGCTATCAAAAACGTGTGAATATTGGGAGCTAATTCTTTTGTGCGACGATCTTTCTCGCTACAACAGGAAGTCTTCTTAGCTCCGAGCTTCCAGTTGAAGAAATCGTTTAACATCCTCTGCCTTGCCCTGTGTGTCAAGTCGTCTGAAGTTCCGGAAATGTTAATTGATGTTAGTCATAGCTCCTCACAAAGAAAAAAATCGTACAACGGAAGTCTAGCTGCTAGACTTAAGATCGACCGTTCAGGAAGTGAATTTCGCTAAATGTTTTCTAGTACGAGGGTTGCGCAGAAATTAATGCAACGCATTTTATTTTCTTCAGCATAAAACTATGCTACGAATGCGGAACGTTATGAATGTATTGTTTGAAGTCTCCTGAGTCAGTGCGCCAAGTTTCCGTCGTTTCCGACAGGTAGCGTAGCTGCAGGACAGTTTCAAAATGGCGTCTGTAGGTGATGTACGTTACAAGCAACGTGCAGTCATTGAATTTCTCACTGCAGCGAAAGATTCTGTGGAGAATATTCACAAACGCTTGAGCAAAGTCTATGGAGCATCTGCTGTCGACACAAGTACAGTTAGTCGCTGGGCACGGAGGGTGAGGTCATCAGAAGGCGGTTCGGCGGAGCTCCACGATTTCCAGCGGTCGGGGATACCATCCACGGCTGTCACACCTGACATGTTGCAGAGAGTTTCCACTTGTTTGGGCCATTGAAGGATGCCATTCGTGGAAGACATTTTGAGCACGATGAGGAGGTGATTCACACAGTGAAGCACTGGCTCCGTCACCAGGCCAAGGATTGGTACCGACAGGGCACACACGGCCTTGTTTCGCGCCGGAAGAAGGACATAGAACGGGATGGAGGTTACTTGGAAAATGGGGTGTGTAGCTAAAACATCATTATTTCGTGTGTGTAATTCTCATTATGTTCAATAAAGAATAGTTGAAGAAAAATAATGCTCGTTGAAGAAAAATTTTGCGGTGCCTTACTTTTTGGGCAACCTCGTAATTCTCTCTTACAGGGTACGTAAGGTCAGTGACCACAGGAGGAATGATGGAGTGCGGATATGCACACTGGGGCAAAGTCTGACGAAACTGAGAGGACATTTACATACAAATTGGGAAGTACTTTTGAACTGCATTAAACATGGAACACGTACAAAACCCTAAAAATACGTTCCATAAGAATAAGCTGTATTTATCATCATTATTCAGCGATTATTGGCTGGGTCAGGGGGGTGCAACATACACGCACATATGCTAGACGCAAATTCTGTGACATTCACAAAATTATTACCAAAGATAATACTAACCATTCTCTCGTTAATGTTGATTCGTCAAAACCGGCATGTGCGTCGTAGCGGCAAAACGTAATAAAACGTAATAAAAATAGCGATGCATGAAGTTATCGTGATGGTTTTAAGAACATGTTCTGCCCCGCATGTATTCAGTTGAATGATAGCAAAATTATCTTCGTGAGAACCCCATAGTGCTTCTACACTCATGCTCATAAATTCAGGATAATGCTGATACATGGTGAAACAACGCTCTGGTGCGCAGTTTGCAGGTTTAAATCACCCGGGGTATGACCACGCGGTGCATTTTACCTGCAATCGTCGCACGTTGCCGCTGGCAGCAGTCCACATACTCAGAGATGTGTTGGTGCATGTCAGAGTACGGTGCAGCGAGTAGGTGTGCAGACGTTTTCAGGCGTGCTAATGGTGACTGTGTGTTGAAAATGGCTCAAAGAACACATATTAATGACGTTATGAGGGGTAGAATATTAGGGCGACTGGAGGCTGGTCAAACACAACAGGTCGTAGCAAGGGCCCTCCGTGTGCCACAAAGTGTGATCTCAAGATTATGGCAACGATTCCAGCAGACATGAAACGTGTCCAGGCGTTACAGTACGTGACGCCCACAGTGTACAGCACCACAAGAAGACCGATATCTCACCATCAGTGCCCGCAGACGGCCACGGAGTACTGCAGGTAGCCTTGAGCGGGACCTTACCGCAGCCACTCGTACGGATGTCTCCAGACACACAGTCTACAGACGACTGAACAGACATGGTTTATTCACCCGGAGACCTGCAAAGTGCATTCCACTGATCCCTGGTCACAGGAGAGCCCGTAAAGCCTGGTGTCAAGAACACTTTACACGGTCATTGGAACAGTGGTCCCAGGTTATGTTCACGGACGAGTCCAGGTACAGTCTGAACAGTGATTCTCGCCGGGTTTTCATCTGGCGTGAACCAGGGACCAGATACCAACCCCTCAATGTCCTTGAAAGGGACTTGTGTGGAGATCGTGGTTTGATGGTGTGGGATTGGATTATGATTGGTGCACGTGCACCCCTGCATGTCTTTGAGAGAGGAACTGTAACAGGTCAGGTGTACCGGGGCGTCATTTTGCAGCAGTATGTCCGCCTTTTCAGGGGTGCAGTGGGTCCCACCTTTCTCCTGGTGGATGATAACGCACGGCCGCACCGAGCTGCCATCGTGGTGGAGTACCTCGAAACAGAAGATATCAGGCGAATTAAGTGGCCTGCCTGTTCTCCAGACCTATACCCCATCGATCACGTCTGGGATGCTCTCGGTCGACATATCGCTGCACGTCTTCAAACACCTAGGACGCATCGGGAGGTCCGAAAGGGATGTTATACCCCAGCAGGTGCTCGACCACCTGATCCAGAGTATGCCAACCCGTTGTGCGGCCTGTGTACGCGTGCGTGGTGATCATATGCCACATTATGTTGGGGTACGTGCACAGGAAACAGTGGCGTTTTGAAGCACACGTGTTTCGAGACGGTTTTCTCAACTTATCAGCAATACCGTGGACATACGGATCTGTATCATGTATCTTCCCTACGTGTCTATGGTATTAACGCCAGTTTTGTGTAGTGCCACGTTGTGTGGCACCACATTCTGAAATTATACTTAATTTATGAGCATGAGTGTAACAAACAATTTTAAAGTTACACAAAGTTCTCTTGTTGTTGTTGTTGTGGTCTTCAGTCCTGAGACTGGTTAGACGCAGCTCTCCATGCTACCCTATCCTGTGCAAGCTTCTTCATCTCCCAGTACTTACTGCAACCCACATCCTTCTGAATCTACTTAGTGTATTCATCTCTTGGTCTCCCTCTACGATTTTTACCCTCCACGCTGACCACCAATGCTAAATTTGTGATCCCTTGATGCCTCAGAACATGTCCTACTAATCGGTCCCTTCTTTTGTCAAGTTGTGCCACATACTCCTCTTCTCTCCAATTATATTCAATACCTCCTCATTAGTTATGTGATCTACCCACCTAATCTTCAGCATTCTTCTGTAGCACCACATTTCGAAAGCTTCTATTCTCTTCTTGTCTAAACTATTCATCGTCCACGTTTCACTTCCATAAATGGCTACACTCCATACAAACACTTTCAGAAACGACTTCCTAACACTTAAATCTATACTCGATGTTAACAAATTTCTCTTCTTCAGAAACGCTTTCCTTGCCATTGCCAATCTACATTTTATATCCTCTCTATTTCGACCATCATCAGTTATTTTGCTGCCCAAATTTCTCTTGCTTAAGGTAATTCCCTCTTAAATGCAGGCGTCATTCTCTCCTGTACAGCAAATCGACTCTTCCGCGAACCAGCAACTTCTCCTTGAAGTCTAACCCGTCTCGTCTCCGATCGCAGATACCGAAAAACCTGCAGGGAACGGATCGAACAGTCATAGAGTGGCTACAGACGCTGGATGCGTTCTAACTGCACGTGTTACGTTTTCCATCCGCATCGAGAGTATATAATGACCTACATAATGGCGTCAAAGAGCACTGATTTCATCGTCGTCAGTCGAACGTGATGTGCCTCGCTACTCTTCAGAATTATGCAGCAATTATAACTGCGTCCATGGGTGCACTTAAGCCTCGGATAGCACTAAAGATAACTGATTTGAGTGCTTTTCTATCGAATTAGCTATCGCGCGTAATTTGTGAAAATGTGCAAAAGTGAACTTGAGAGCATTAATAATTTTCTTGGTAGCCCGTGTTTTTGTTTCGCTGTTCTAATTTTTGTGTGCTTTCTGTAGTTGTAGGAAACCAAGCGGCAAGTGGCCTACCTTAATCACCACTTTTAAAGGGAGAAATTAAATGTACCTAGCACCTGATGGAGCGAATATCATCAATACTTCGAACTTTGCTTAGAAATAGTCTCTGAACTGTGTCGAGTGCTGAATACAATAGGAATTCTTTAATGAATTCCAAAGCCGTTAGTTTGTGTGTGAACTTTTAATGAATACGTTGATTTGTTAAGACAGTAGATGTCCATTTAACATCTAGTTTCCAACTCCTCTGCATTAGAAATAGAGAATTAGCGCACTTTATTTCAGTTGCGGCATGCTCAATTGTGGACTTGTAGACTAAAGATTGTGGGCAGCACAGAAAATGGTTCAAATGGCTCTGAGCACTATGGGACTTAACTTCTGAGGTCATCAATCCCCTAGAACCTAACTAACCTAAGGACATCACCCACATCCATGATCGAGGCAGGATTCGAACCTGCGACTGTAGCGGTCGCTCGGTTCCAGACTGTAGCGCCTAGAACCGCTAGGCCACACCGACCGGCGTGGGCAGCCCATTGTCTCTCGGTTTCTAGGTGTCCGCACATGTAATGTTCAGGCTCTTGTAAACGGAAGCGGTATTTAAAAATCGTACAAGTAACGCACACAAACCAAATAACCCAACTAAAAAAAGAAAATTCAAAGTCACCAACCCATAACGTATAGCGTTACGTGTCGTTATAAACTTTTTATATTTTTCTTCCTGTTAAAAAGTTGCTCAACAGTTGCACGTCCGTTCGCCGGTACACATCTACGCAGCCGTCGTTTGCCCGTGTCGTTTACGGTCCGGAATGGTTCAAATGGTTCAAATGGCTCTGAGCACTATGGGACTCAACTGCTGAGGTCATTAGTCCCCTAGAACTTAGAACTAGTTAAACCTAACTAACCTAAGGACATCACAAACATCCATGCCCGAGGCAGGATTCGAACCTGCGACCGTAGCGGTCTTGCGGTTGCAGACTGCAGCGCCTTTAACCGCACGGCCACTTCGGCCGGCAAGGTCCGGAATGCACACAGTTGCCTTGGCGCCGTTTTTGGATAGCGCCACGTTGCCACGCACGGTGTGCATAAACCACAGCAGCACACAAACAGTTTACAATCTTAGACGCTCTGGGAATGCTTCCAACCTTGGCACGAAAGCCAATTATAGTAACCTTTTGGGCGTCAGAAAAATCGCTCTGTTTCTTCATTACGGCTACGAGTGCAATGGTCCGCAGCTCGTGGTCGTGCGGTAGCGTTCTCGCTTCCCACGCCCGGGTTCCCGGGTTCGATTCCCGGCGGGGTCAGGGGTTTTCTCTGCCTCGTGATGACTGGGTATTGAGTGCTGTCCTTAGGTTAGTTAGGTTTAAGTAGTTCTAAGTTCTAGGGGACTGATGACCATAGATGTTAAGTCCCATAGTGCTCAGAGTCATTTGAACGAGTGCAATGTTTCCCGCGTCCCCGCCGTCCCGCTTTATATACCGGGTGGTTATAATTAAACTTTCCGTATTTAACACGTTATAACTCGGAAACTAATTACCGTACGAGAATCAAACTTGGTAGCATTAATGTCCAGGGTATGGGGTTCATGATTTCAATGCGCCACAGCGCCACCGTCCAGTTCCACCTATGGGCATCAGGTGCCGTGATCAGCCATCGTGGTTCATAGTATTACACACCTGATCAGTCGCAGTGCATTTTTTGACGTGTCAACATGGGCTTGGGCAAAAGGAGTACTGCTGCAGCTGCACTCCGAGAATATCGCCGGTTGAAAGGATCACGGAAGGGTCCTCTTCGTCCACCTGCTGTGCGGAGCATGATGATGATGTTCGGATCAACTGGAGAACTGGGCATCGCTCCGGGAAGAGGCCGACAACCTGTTGCATCACAGTTGTATGATGAAATCGCTGTTGCTATGGCAGACAACGCTGCGCCCAATTCCAGATCGTCAGGATGTGCGCGTACTGTGTCTCCCCATGGTACACTGTACGGAAGGTGCTTCGAATCATTCTCAAATGGTATCCCTACAAAGTCCATACCGTACAGCAGCTTGCACCACAGGACGGTCAACGACGTTTTGACTTCGCTCTCCACTTTCTCGCAATGATTGAAGTTGACGAGGGCTGGCCGTGGACCGTCCTATGGACAGACGAAGCTCATTTTTCTCTGACGGATGAGTTGAACGCACAGAATTGCCGTGTGGGGGATCTTCAGCACCAATCACTGTCCACGAAGTTCCTCCGTAGGGTGAACATGTCACCGTATGGTGTGGCTTCACTGCTACGTTCATCATTGGACCATTCTTTTTTGAACAGGATGGCGCTCAAGGACCAAACACGTGCAGTGTGACTGGCCAGAGCCACTGCGATATGCTTCGCCAGCATGTCAAACCCGCCATGCAGGAGCCGGCACGGTAACTCAGCGTGTTCGGTCAGAGGGTTAGCTGCCCTCTGTAATAAAAAAAAACTGAATTAATGGATCAACGACGAACTGAAACGGGTGTCTTGCGACGTCGGCCCCGAGCAGATGCAACGACCGAAAACGAACAAAATGAGATTTAAAAAAAAAAAAAAAAAAGCAGGGGAGACACGCATTGACCCTAACGGTTTCACGCAAGGTGGGGCCCCACCGCACATCTCTCGTGAAGTTCATCTGTTTCTCAAAAAAATGTTCAAATGTGTGTGAAATCTTACGGGACTTAACTGTTAAGGTCACATCAGTCCCTAAGCTTACACACTACTTAACCTAAATTATCCTAAGGACAAGCACACACACCTATGCCCGAGGGAGGATTCGAACCTCCGCGGGACCATCTGTTTCTCAGAAACACATTTGGAAATGACCCAATTATCAGCCGATCGTTTCCATATGCTTGGCCGGCGCGATCACCTGATGTCACTCCCTCTGATTTTTGGTCGTGCTACTACCTGAATAACAGGGTTTACCAGAGGAACATTCTCACATGTGCTGACCTGAAGCACAGCATATCAAGAGAGGTAGCTACCATAGCTACAGACAATCTTCATTTGCTGAATGCAATCCTGCGCTTTTAGGTTCTTCTGGACTCTGATGGGCGCGATATTGAGCCCCCTTTTTTTTAGTAGTATTGGTACTAGTATGTAATGGTATGATGTACCGTAGCAGCAAATCAAAAGCGTTTCAGCTGAACTAATTCTGCATTACTTCTCTTCCCCACGTCCTTGGCATTAGTGCTACGAAGTTTGCTCCTTTTACGGTAGTTAGTTTCTGTGTAATTACGTGTTAAATAGGGAAAGTTTAGTTATAACCACCCGGTACCCTCCACTAATAGTGCCGCCACCTGTCGTTTGTCAGTAGCTATTGCACGTTGACGTCGAACATAGGCGGTGGTCACTTCTCTGTGACTGGACCGTGTATATTAAGAAGAGCTGTGGATGGGGGTGTCTAGTCGAAGATACAGTTACTTAAGAAATGAGTGGATAAATAGGGTCACGACGCACAGAAATGAGTAAACCGACTAATGATGCTGAGGATGATGGTTAGGGATTATATAAATCTTCGTGTTACGCCTTACGGCAGGTCGTGTCATGGGGGAAGCCTCATCAGAGAGGTCCACCACATGAGCGTCTAGAGAAATGACTGCAGTGGTTGTTTCCAGTTGCCTTCCACTGATTATGATGAAATGACAATAAGGACAACAGAACACCCAGTCTCTGAGAGGAGAAAATGTCCGACGCAGCCGGGAATCGAACTCGAGCCCCTCCGCGTGACAGATCGCCGCGCTGACCACTCAGCTATCGGGGCGGACCAGTGATTATACAGACAAGGACTAAAATCATGATTAATGTCGCAACTGGTATTTTTCAAGGTGGCTTCTCTTCGTAAGAAGCGATAGGATTTGAGCGCAATTGCAGGACGCTGTCTTCTGGTCAAATTCTCGTAATGTTGGACTCTTAAGAGAGACAGAGTAGTGTCATCACACGGTCCTCGCGAGGCTGTAATCCCTAAATCCGGAGCTGTCCAGTGGCAGGCAGGTAGCTGCGTCGCGGTTTGGTGCACACATTTCGTTCCCTTCGCTGTATTTCTTTTTTCGGCGGCGCCACGCTCTCGACTCCGCAGCAGACTTAAAGAAAAGGAACAGCGGGAAAGGGAGCGCTGCATGAGATGTGCGGTCCTGTCGGTTTAAATTCCCGGGGTGGCCGGGTAATTGAAAAAAGGAAGAGCGGACGTCGTCGTCGTCGTCGGCGGCGGCGGCGGCGGGGGCAGGCCGCTCCCCTGACACGACTCTAAATAATTCGCGGCGGCGTTCGCGCCCGGCTGGCGCGGCATCCGCGCAACACGCGCGCCCGCGCTCCCTCATTAATGCAGGCCGCTCCGGCGCTTTTCATTTGTCGCTGCCCGTTACCCGCGACGACAGGCAGCGGCTACCAGGCCTTAACTTGAGGCTCGGCGCGCCAGACGTCAGCCTATTTGCTTCCAATAGTCGTCGTGGGTCGGCGGAGTGGCTACCTCGCTAGACGAGGCAGCACATCGTCGTGTTTACGAGCTCACTCGGCAGCCATAAATTAGTATCTCGCGTACTGCAACATATTTCGTCGCTTCTGATGAATGACGCTTTGGAACTTTCATCATTGCTTGACTACAAGCATACAGGATGACTTCGGCGTAAGTCATATTTAGTGTAATGAACGGCAGCTTGTTCTAAATGTAGAATTTTGTGTTAGCAGAAGAGCCAACATCGTGTTACGAGTGGAGGCCGAAATGCACGCGTTTTAGCTCACGCAGGCTGGCGTGAGGAGGGAAGAACTATACTGACGTGAGGTCTGGAACATGACAAGGAATGAGAATTCAGAAAGCGGACGTAATTAGTTTGATACTTAACTTTAATCCATTAGTGACGAACTTCGCTCTTGACGGTACAAGATTCACAATATTATCTGTTCAGAATACATTCTTGAATACAGAATACATTCTTGAAGATAGTAATTACAGTAACTGAATATGGCACCTTGCCAGGTCGTAAGCCGGCCGCGTTGGCCGAGCGGTTCTAGGCGCTTCAGTCCGGAACCGCGCGACTGCTACGGACGTAGGTTCGAATCCTGCCTCGGGCATGGATGTGTGTGATGTCCTTAGGTTAGTTAGGTTTAAGTAGTTCTAAGTTCTTGGGGACTGATGACCTCAGATGTTAAGTCCCATAGTGCTCAGAGCCATTTGAACCATTTGCTAGGTCGTAGCAAATGACGTAGCTGAAGGCAATGCTAAACTGTCGCCTCTGCAAATGAGAGCATATGTAGACAGTGAACCATCGCTAGCAAAGTCGGCTGTATAACTGGGGCGAGTGCTAGGGAGTCTCTCTAGACTAGACCTGCCGTGTGGCGGCCCTCGGTCTGCAATCACTGATAGTGGCGACACACGGGTCCGACGTGTACTAACGGACCGCGGCCGATTTAAAGGCTACCACCTAGCAAGTGTGGTATCTGGCGGCGACACCACATAGAAAAATGTAGGTTAATACAAATCAGTGGACAAAACAATCCTGTAATGTTCGACTATACGCTGAAGAGCCAAAGAAATTGGTACACCTGCGTAATATCGTGTAGGGCCACCGCGAGCGCGCAGAAGTTCCGCAACACGGCGTGGCATGGGTTCGACTAATGTCTGAAGTACTGCTGGAGGGAACTGACGCCATGAATTCTGCAGGGCTGTCGAGAAACACCTAAGAGTACGAGGGGGTGGAAATCTCTTCTGAATAGCACGTTCCGAGGCATACCAGATCTGCTCAATAATGTTCGTGTTTGGTGAGTTAGGTGGCCAGCGGAAGTGTTTAAACGCACAAGAGTGTTCCTGGCGCCAAACTGTATCAATTCTGGACACGTGGGGTGTCGCAGTGTCGTGCTGGAACTGCAAAAGTCCTTCGGAATGCACTATGGACATGAATGATGGTTCAAATGGCTCTGAGCAGTATGGGACCTGACATCTGAGGTCATCAGTCCCCTAGAACTTAGAACTACTTAAACCTAACCAACCTAAGGACATCACACACATCCATGCGCGAGGCAGGATTCGAATTTGCGACCGTAGGAGTCACGCGGTTCTGATCAGAAGTGCCTAGAGCCGCTGGGCCACCGCGGCCGGATTACATGAATGTATGCAGGTGATCAGACAGGGTGCTTACGTACGTGTCACCTGTCAGAGTCGTACTACACGTGTCAAGCGTCCAATATCACTCCAACTGCACACACCCGACACCATTACTGACCCTCCACCACCTTGAACAATTCTCTGCTCCATGGATTCATGAGGTTGTCTCCATACCCTTACCTGTACAATTTGAAACGAAACTCGTCCGACCATGCAACTTGTCTCCAGTTACCAACGGTCCAGTTTCGGTGTTGATGGGCGCAGGTGTAAAGGTTTGTGTCGTGCAGTCATCGAGGATACACGAGTGGGCTTTCGGCTCCGAAAGCCCATATCGCTGATGTGTCGTTGAATAGTTCGCATTCTGATACTTGATGATGGCCCAGAGGTACACGTTAACCTGTGCCATGCGCCGTATGGTGGTTTGCGTAGTATATGCGTAGATTTAGATGTAAGGGCAATCGTTACGCAAACAGCAACTCGTATGCACACGCGCACGTAGCCTTCTCGGAAACGCTGTCCGACTGCTTGCACCGGTACAAGTGGACGCCAGCCGCATTGTGGCTGTCTGGCTCGCTGGCCACCTGCGCATGGTAAACTGTCATCGGGCAGTTGTTTAACCAGACGAGGATCGGACGAAGTATGAGTCGTACTCGACTTCACACTGCCGAGTCTCAGTAAGTCTGTAATTATTCGGATTCGGATGACAGACACATTGATGGCGGGATGGCTGCAGCATACATATTATTGTAACCTGTATTTGTGAATAAATTTGTTAAAATTACGTACTCGACGTGTTTCCACTCCTCATGAACCCAATATCTACGGT
This sequence comes from Schistocerca americana, assembly GCF_021461395.2. NCBI lineage: Eukaryota > Metazoa > Arthropoda > Insecta > Orthoptera > Acrididae > Schistocerca > Schistocerca americana. The sequence goes on from NC_060123.1 coordinate 572,328,642, forward strand.
ACTTAACAATTAGCGTGTGGTTTCCTCAGCTGAGCTTAGCCTGTTGTGACAATACCGTCACGTATTGTTGCGAGATACTGATTCATATTTGCAACAATTTTGTGGATATTTTTACTTACCAGGAGGAAAGGTTTGCGTTTTCCTCACTGGAAAGGTGTCCTCCTGGTGAGTCTCTGGTTCCTCTTAGTCGGCAGGAGGCAATCAGTGGAGATCCACTGCAAGTTGGGCAGTTTTCTCGAAGTAAGGATTCAGCCCGTACCGTGCTTTCGTCGATAGAGCCGGCGCCCCTCCTAGCCCAGAGTGGAATGTGCCATGCCGCCACTCTCATCACCAGGGAATAACTCAGCACGATATTTTTGCCTTTTCTGTTCGGACATTGCGGAAAGATACACCGAGATGCAAGCCTACTAGCAAGGGAAGGTCCATTGCTTTTGATCCAAGGTTTGGTGTATCCAGTCGATTTCAATTACGCTGGCACGGCGCTTGGTGCGAAGAATAGTCATCCAATCGACGGAACACTGCTCCATCCAAATACAAATCTCTCATTGTTAAGGTCGTTTTGTATGTCAAGAGTGGGAAGTTTCTGCAGCATTCTCCCACTTATTCCTGAAATAAACAATATTATCGTCCATCACATTCGCAACATAATTGCGTTGTTTCATCATTCGAGTTTCGCCTGCCTTGATGACCACTTGTGTCTTACCCACCGGTAGGTACTGATGGTCGCAGAGTTTGCTGGTTTTGGGAAAATGTAAATGTCGCAGCTGTGGTTGCGTTATCCATATTCTGAGCAGCTCACTGCTGCTTACTTCGTCGTCAACTTACGTTGCTTAATTTGCGGGATTAGCGGGATTAGCCGAGCGGTATAGGGCGCCGCAGTCATGGACTCTGTGGCTGGTCCCGGTGGAGTTTCGAGTCCTCCCTCGGGCATGGGTGGGTGTGTTTGTCCTTAGGATAATTTTGTTAAGTAGTGTGTAAGCTTAGGGACTGATGACCTTATCAGTTAAGCCCCATAACATTTCACACACATTTGAACATTTGCTTAATTTGGTTATAAGTTTCGCCATGCTGTTGTAGAACTATGATTTTGTGAGCTCCCCAAATGAGGAGATCTGGTTGTGCTTTCCCCATATAATCTTCCACAATTTTTGGTACCCTTCTCCGGTGTTAGAGTCATTTAGTAATTAAATTTGACTTTTAAAGAACCTTGTTCACCGTTGATGTTTTCGTTGTGATTTTTGTCAGCGAGTAGAGCAAATAAATATCTGTTAATCTCAGTCTTGATCTAGATTCCAAGATCATTTGCATTGTCTACAACTTTTCAACGATTAGGCGACCTCAGCTTGCTGTTCTTCCTGTAACGTTGTTATCGTTGTTCACAGTGGCTAGGAAGACTGCATAACGACCTCTTTTTTCTTTTTTTTCCTTTATTGTTGTTTTAATACCTGAACAATCAGGTAGGCTATCAGCGGCATGCAACGCTGCTCTTCAGCCATAGTGTTGATAATAACAGTACACAGAATGGAGAATTAGAATGAACATAGTGACGGGCAAAAAATAGTGGTCACAGATACACAAAAAACACGGAGCCGTTCACACTCGACGATAACGACACTGAAAACACGTTGACACGGCGCACATAACACTGATGAATCCGACGGCACAAGTGAACGTAGAAGCGTGACGGCGGACACTAAAAACACAAAACGACGTCACACACACGAGACACTGATGGCGATGATCTCCGGCGCGCGAAAGTCCACGTAGCTTGCGCGAGTCTGGGGACCTGCCAAGAGGGGAAGAAGGGTGAGGGAGGGTGGAGAGGGTGGAGAGGGGAGAACAAAGATGCCAATGGCTGAGGAGATGGGAGGATGAGTAGAGGGACAGGGGAGGGGAGGCCTGGGGGAGGAGTGGGGAGGAAGGGAGGAGGGAGGGAGGGTGCCCAAAGGAACAGACACAGGAAGAGGGAGGGAGGATCAAAGATGGTAGGAGGGGTAGATGGAGGGGAGGAGGACATCATCAGGGAGGGGGAGCTGGTGGAAGCCACCTTGGGAGAGGGTAAGGAGAGTGGAGAGATGGAGACCAGGTGGGATGTGGGAATACAGGCGCAGCAGTGTGGGGGGGTGGGAGAGGATGGGTGAGACAAGCGGATGAGGAGGATCGAGTTTGTGGGAGATGTACAGGATCCGTATCCTTTCAAGGAAAAGGAGGAGGTGGGGGAAGGGGATGAGATCATACAGGATCCACATGGGGGAGGGGAGACGGATGCGATAGGTGAGGCGGAGAGCATGGCATTGAAGGATTTGTAGGGATTTATAAAAGGTAGGGGGGGCGGAGATCCAGGCCGGATGGGCGTAACAAAGGATAGGGCGGATGAGGGATTTATAGGTGTGGAGGATGGTGGAGGGGTCCAGACCCCACATATGGCTGGAAAGGAGCTTGAGGAGACAGAGTCGGGAACGTGCCTTGGCTTGGATTGTCCAGAGATGGGGAGTCCAGGAGAGGTGACGGTCGAGGGTGACGCCAAGGTACTTAAGGGTGGGAGTGAGGGCGATAGGACGGCCATAGTGAGATAGAAATCAAGGAGGCCTACAATGATCGGCTGGGTTTTGGAGGGATTGACCTTGAGGAACCACTGGTTGCACCAAGCGGTGAACTGGTCAAGATGGGATTGGAGAAGGTGTTGGGAGCGCTGCAGGGTGGGGGCAATGGCAAGGAAGGCGGTGTCAGTGGCAAACTGGAGAAGGTGGACGGGGGGTGACGGCGGCGGCATGTCCACCGTGTACAAAAGGTACAGAAGGGGGGAGAGGACGGAGCCTTGGGGCACACCGGCGAAGGGGAAAAAGGTGTAGGAATCCGTGTTATGGATGGTGACGTAGGAAGGACGGTGGGAGAGAAAGGAGCCGATCAGACGGACGTAGTTAACGGGAAGGGCGAACGTTTGGAGCTTGAAGAGGAGACCGGAATGCCATACGCGGTCATAAGCACGTTCGAGGTCCAGGGAGAGGAAGATCACACAGCGACGGGAATTAAGCTGGTCAGAAAGGAGATGAGTGAGGTGAAGGAGAAGGTCATCGGAAGAGAAGGACGGCCGAAAGCCACACTGGGTAACGGGAAGGAGGCGGAGCCGGCGGAGATGCTGGTGGATGCGTCGGATGAGGATAGATTCCAGGACCTTGCTGAAGACCGAGGTAAGGCTGATGGGACGATAGGAGGAGACAGCGGACGGCGGTTTGCCAGGTTAAAGGAACATCAGGATACAGGAGGTTTTCCACAGGTCGGGGTAGTAACCGGTGGACAGGACTACATTGTAGAGCCTGGCCAGGGTGGAGAGGAAAGAGACAGGAGCTTCACGAAGGTGACGGTAGGTGACACGATCGTGACCAGAAGCGGTGTTGCGTTTTGTGCGGAGTGTAGCAATGAGATCCTGTGTAGTGATAGGGGCATTGAGTTCCGTGTGTGCAATGTTGTCCAAGTACTGGAAACCAGGAGCGAGGGGAGGGACAGAGGTGTCAGTTCGATCGCGGACATCCGGGAAGAGGGAGTAATCGAACTGGGGATCATCGGGGATGGAAAAGACGTCGGAGAGGTAGGAGGCAAAGTGATTGGCCTTACTAAGGGTGTAAGGAAAGGGGTGATCAGCATGGAGAAGAGGATAGTAGGGGGAGGGTTTAGTTCCGGTAAGGCGACGGAAGGCTGACCAGAACTTGGACGACTTGATAGGTAGCGTAGCATTTAAACAGGTGCATGTCTGTCGCCAGTCCCGGCGTTTCTTAGCCGCGAGCGAATTACGAATGTGTCGCTGGAGTTGCCGGTGGCGTCGTAGTGTGCCTGGGTCACGCGTACGGAGGAAGGCACGGTAGAGGCGGCGGGATTCACGGAGGAGGAGGATGGCCTGTGGGGGTAAGGTAGGACGGTGGGGGTGGATGGCGACAGTAGGGACGTGGGCCTCCACGGCCTCAGACAAGGTCTGCTGGAGAAAGGAGGCGGCATGGGTTACATCGTCAGGGTGGTGGTCGGTGAAGGGGTGGCTATCGACCTGGGCACAACGACCTCTTGAAGTTGAGTATTTGTTTGTTATTGAAGGAATGTGTGTTTTGGAAACAGAATTGTTGTCATTTCACTAGTTGAGTTAATACGTACAGGATGTCCAGAAAAGGGCTCCCTAATTTCAAAATTAAATATCTCGAAAACAAAGATCGATAGAGGAATGCAGTAAACGGTATGTTTATCGTGAAAGTTGTAAGACGTTTATACAGCAGTGTGAAATAATAGTTACAAAAGCTGCTAACAGCTGTGCTTCATCTGTAAACCAGATGCAGCCAACATCAAATCCTTCACTATCAATCATTGTGAGCATCTGATTAGCAAAGACTACCCTTTGTTGCACAGCTCGTACGGGTATGGCCTGGTGCGTTTGAATTTTGAATGGAAACATGTGTAGGCTCTTTCTCAGTATTTTCTGCGTGCTAGAACGCTTCAAACCAGTCTCAGATGCAATTCTACGGACGTATGACATTGGATTCCGCTCAATAATTCCAGAAACTGTGGCGATATTTTCAGGCGTAACTGCGGTTTGCTTGCGGCCAACATGCCCCACTAGATCATCAGTTACGCTGCCTGTTCGTTGAAATTTTGCGAAGAGCGTACGAATGGTTTTCGCATCGGGTCCTTTTGGAACATTAAATCGTGCTTGAAAACTTCGCCTTGTTGCCGTAGGACTCTCTTCTAACCTGTGATACTCTAGCACCAGAAAAACGCGTTGTTCAGTGGGGTACATGGTTTTAATCTCTTCCTTCGGTACGCTAACCTCCTTTCATGTTTCAATAGTGGAACTGATCGCTCTGGGCTTCGGATCACTAATTATACTAGGAATTACGCATGGCGATTACAGCGCCATCTGTTAGCAGCTCTTGTAACTATTATTTCAAACTGCTGTATAAACTTCTTACAGCTTTCACAATAAACATACCGTTTACTGCATTCCTCTATCGATCTTTGTTTTCGAGATATTTAATTTTGAAGTCAGGGAGTCCTTTTCTGGACACCCTGTATGTCTCAACGGTCTGTTATACTCAGAATTCAGAAATTCGTAAAAAAGAGACGAATATTGAACTCACTAGTCTTGTATGTTCGAAGATTTGTTTTGTAACGCGCATTGCATCTACGCTCCTCGACTCTGATCGACATCTGGTATGCAACTTTCGTCATTATAAAGATGCAGATGTAGATGGACGAGCGGAACGTGTTAAAATTTTCAGTGGTTCAGGTCCGGACGCAGGAGAAAAGAAAGAGTAGCCGTCATGTTTGTCACAACCGCCCTCTCCCCCAAGAACGTTTTAATATATTATTACATACACCAATTTCCAAATTTCCAGACTAAGTTTAGGAGAATAAAGAGGCATGAAAACTATGGGATCCGAAATGTAATAGCCGGAAAATTACAAGCTGTGCTTAATAAAGAATACCTTTCAGTATATGCTTGAGCAGTTGCCCAAGTGGATGTGCTTCTGGCCCTGCTATCTCCAGATAAAATTCCAACCGAATCACGGTGCATAGTCATGATCTGACCGTGCCTGCTGCCAACAACGAATCCTAGACGTCCGTGAGGCCAGTGGGAAAACTGACAAATCACAGGAGGTTTAATAATGCAAGACAGAGAGACTTTTCACCCAGACAAAAGCAGAGAGATTGTCTTTCCATATCGCAGGTGGAAACCGCTGAAATAAACAGCATCCTTCCTAGACATTCCAGTCACATTCATGTGATCACTGCCTATGTTCGATGTCAACGTGCAATTACCACTCGCAGGCAAGATCTGGTTCAAATGGCTCTGAGCACAAATTTTACATATTCACAAGTACCTTTCCCTTTAATCCAAATAAATACAGTTTCATTTACAGATATCTTACGTCTATTACGTGTATACAAGGAAAAGGGTGAGGGTGACATGTATGATGATTTGCCAAAGTCTTCATTTGCATTTTCACATATGTGGAATGTGCGGTAGGCTATGACGTCACGGTCGATGAAGCTTTCCAGTCCCGATACATTGGGTACGCCTGTACCACCTCGTACGATTGCGACGGTTAGCCAACCATTACCATGGGAGAATGTATCGTTCAGATCAATACTGAAGTTAAGTCTACATCCACAAAAGACTGCAGGTCCATCTAGTAGAGAGTGTGCAGCGACAGATTTTATGGTATTTTTCTTTTTGTCAGCGGCAGATGTGGTCATCAGTCCCCTAGAACTTAGAACTACTTAAACCTAACTAACCTAAGAACATCACACACATCCATGCCCAAGGCAGGATTCGAGTCTGCGACCGTAGCGGTCACGCGGTTCCAGACTGAAGCGCCTAGAACCGCACGGCCACTCCGGCCGGCTGCAACATCTGGCAGCACTAGCAGTGGAGAGTATATAAAGTATGTCAGGGGGTCGCGGGAAATAGTGCCTTCGTTGTCGTAATGTGGAAACGGAGTAAATTATCTGACGTCCAAAACATCATGATCTTTGGCTTTCAGGTCAGGGGTGGAAGCATTTCGGAAAAGGGTAAGTTAGTAAACTGTTCGCGTGCCGGCGACGTTACGTTATATCGTGCGTGGCAAAATAGTGCGATTCAAAACCGGCGCCGAGGCAACTGCGGTGCACTTCAGACTATAGATGACAGGTTCAACGACGCCAGTGGAGAGGCGTACGGGCAAATAGACGTACACTTGCTGACCGACTGACAGCTCAGACGAATCAAGAGGCCAAAAACAGTGTCTTCTCAACGACCGTCCGACGAACGTTGCTGCGTGTGGACGTCCGCAGCAGGTGGCTTGTTCGTGCGCACATGCTGACTGATGTTCACTGGCGACGAAGTTTGGAATTTGCATGATAGTACTGCAAATAGACGTCCACTGAATGGCTACAGGTGCCGTTTTCAGATGAATCACGTTTTATACTGCATCGACTAGATGGCCGTTGGCGAGTAGGGCGTGAACCATCAGAGAGCGAACATCCTGCAACGGTCGTCAGAAGCGTCCAGGTCACAGGGGAGAGCATTATGGTGTGTGGAATGTTTTCGTGGCATTTCCTGGGTGATATCGTCTTTCTGGAAGGCACAATGGATGAACACAGGTATGCATGTGCCCACCACTGCATGCAGTTTGTTTTTTCTTGGAGCAATGACATTTACCAGCAGGACAATGCAACGCGTGATTCAGTTCCCAGCGCGCGGGTTCGAAGAGTATGGGGATCAGTTCACCATGCTCCCCTGACCATCATACTCTCCGAATTCAGGACGTACTGAGATTATGTGGGACCACCTCGATTGGGCTGTACTCGGCATGAATCCTCAACCGAGAAACAAGGCGCAGCTGGCCACAGCGCTGCAGTCGGCATGGCTCCACATCCCTGTCGGTAACATCTAAGACCCCCCTGACTCTCTTTCTGCACATCTAACAGTGGTGCGCGCTGCGAAAGATGATTATCCAGGCTTCTGAAAGGTGGTCACGTGAATGTGACTGGATAGTGTGTTTACATACTGACTTAGCCGTAGTGTGCAGCCCCGTGTTCACAATTTTAGTTTTAAGTGAAGTACTGATATTATTATCTATAAACTTTTATTTTACAATTTTTAATGTACTCGTATGATGATGTTAAATTTATAGATTTTTCGTGCTATTAGAGATCTTTATTAAACAGCACGGTGCATGTACACTACTGGACATTAAAATTGCTACACCAAGAACAAATGTAGATGATAAACCGATATTCATTGGACAAATATATTATACTAGATCTGAAATGTGACTACATTTTCACGCAATTTGGGTGCGTAGATCCTGAGAATTCAGTACCCAGAACAATCACCTCTGGCCGTAATAACGGCCTTGATACACTTGGGCATTGAGTCAAACAGAGCTTGGATGGCGTGTACAGGTGCAGCTGCCCATGCAGCTTCAACACGATACCACAGTTCATCAAAAGTAGTGACTGACGTATTGTGACGAGCCACTTGCTCGGTCACCATTGAACAGACGTTTTCAATTGGGAGGGATCTCGAGAATGTGCTGGCCAGGGCAGCAGTCGAACATTTTCTGTATCCAGAAAGGACCGTACAGGACCTGCAACAGGCGGTCGTGCATTGTCTGCTGCAATGTAGGGTTTCGCAGGGATCGAATGAAGAGTAGAGCCACGGGTCGTAACACATTTGAAATGTAACGTCCAGTACTCAAAGTGCCGTCAGTGCGAACAATAGGTGACCGAGACGCGTAACCAATGGCACCCCGTACCATTGCGCCGGGTGATACGCCAGTATGGCGATGACGAATACACGCTTCCAATGTGCGTTCACCGCGATGTCGCCAAACACGGATGCAACCATCTTGATGCTGTAAACAGAACCTGGATTCATCCGAAAAAATGACGTTTTGCCATTCGTACACCGAAGTTCGTCTTTGAGTAGACCATCGCAGGCGCTCCTGTCTGTGATGCAGCGTGAAGGGTAACCGCAGCCATGGTCTCCGAGCTGATAGTCCATACTGCAGCAAACGTTGACGAACTGTTCGTGCAGATGGTTGTTGTCTTGCAAACGTCCCCATCTGTTGACTCAGGGATCGAGACGTGGCTGCGCGATCCGTTACAGTCATGCGGATAAGATGCCTGTCATCTCGGCTGCTAGTGATACGAGGCAGTTGGGGTCCAGCACGGCGTTCCGGATTACCCTCCTGAACCCATCGATTCCATATTCTGCTAACAGTCATTGGATCTCGACCAACGCGAGCAACAATGTCGCGATACGATAAACCGCAATCGCGATAGGCTACAATGCAACACTTATCAAAGTCGGAAACGTGATGGTAAGCATTTCTCCTCCTTACACGAGGCATCACAACAACGTTTCATCAGGCAACGCCTATCAACTGCTGTTTGTGTATGAGAAATCGGTCGGAAACTTTCCTCATGTCAGAACGTTACAGGTGTCGCCACCGGCGCCAACCTTGTGTGAATGCTCTGAAAAGCCAATCATTTGCATATCACAGCATCTTCTTCCTGTCGGTTAAATTTCGCGTCTGTAGCACGTCGTCATCGTGGTGTAGCTATTTTAATGGCCAGAAGTGTATATGTAAAATTTTTGGACAAATCTATTTCAATAGATGTTTTTTCTCTGATTGTAATTTGTTTAAAGTTGTTGCAAAGCAATGCATTACTAAAACCGTAAGCATATGAGGCATTTTGAAAGTGAGGATGACTGCAATCTCGCGTTAAGTCGAGGATAAGACAGGAGTAAACTATAACTTCTTCACCTGCCCCCTGCAGTAACATGGGATCGTTTTCGCTGCACTGCTCTGGTTAATAGACATGGTGTTATCTGGGGAGATACATGTAGGTTCTTAATAAAAATTGAAACAGTAACTACCCCAGCATTAGCACTCTATGTAATGGAGCCGTTGTCGCTTTCTAACCAAGCAGTTACGCAAAATAAGCTCTTAACGAATCTTAGAGAGGCAGCTACGATTTGTCTCAACTAAAGTATAGGCTGAATACATTTTACACCACTCGTGGCGGTGGTTTCGACTGCAACTCCTTTAGTAGCGAGAAAGTAAATCATATTTTAAACATTAAAGGCATTATAATAACCCCTTCGTGTACCCCTGAAATTGCCTTTAGATCTGTAAATTTCGTCCCGCTAAATATGACTTGAATCAGATTTGCAGGTAAGGTCTGAATCTGATCACAAATCTGGTACGATACTTGAGAACATCATATTCGGTTCACCAGAGCACCCTTCTTCAACCGTAAGTTTCAGTAGACCTCGTTTGTGCTGGACATTTTCTAGCAATTTCTCTTCCAAAACGAGAAACGTCAGTCTCATGTATACCGATGCTTCCATAGGCGAAGAAATGCTGTCGCACATACCAATTTTGTTATCTACCGGCATCGTAGAGCAGTAGAGCCGTCAGATTAGAGCAGTCCTTCTCGGTCTCCAATTTGGATGTCATGAAATGGAAGAACCTACGATCATATTAGCGGATACTTACTGTCTGAACCATTTGTACCGTAAAAAAAGGTAATGATTTCGTTCCGTACGTCTTTTAGTAACTGTAAACAATATTTGACGACCGTCACACGTAATTTGCCGGATAAAGATTGCAGTTTCAAAGGAAGCGAACCTGTACACATAGTGGTGAAAGCAGACATTGTGGAAACGTTGACAGCAATTTTCTACAGCGAGAGTTTTCGCAAGAGTATGCTCTTCGTTAGCAGTGAGTCACTGGTATGACAAGTTCCGATTATGACAAATACCGATCTTCAAGGAGTTTCAGTCGCTTGTCAGATCTCTGACGGCTGCTTTAGAAACCATCTGCTCCGTGTCGGGCTTGAACTACCCTGCTCTCTACATACGGTAAAGAAGCCGACAACAATGACACCTTCTTTGGTTGTATAAATCGGAATGTGTCCACAACTTCTCTTTTGCGTCATTTGTCCAGAACCTGAACATTCATTGGCGGCGTAAATAATACCGTGATGATGGAAGAAGAATTGTAAAAAATGCGGACTGTGAAACAAGCCTTCTTGGACGTCAGTCACTAACTAGTACTAGTGAAAAGCAGCCAAGGTTGTGTGAAGTTACTAATAATATGAAACCTGTTCGCTTTATGCCTTGTGTTATTAAAAGGAGCAGTCAAACGAAAACGAGACAGATGTAAAAAAGAAAGTAAACTTTTCATTATTTCAGAAGTAATCGACATAACTGTTAATTTAGTTATCGTTATGTGAATTCAAGACATTTAATACTGTTATGCTAAAACGTTTGTGGTTGCTTACGGAACCATGACTACACCCAGGCGTCCACCTCTTCATTTCAAGCAAATTGATGGGCATCAATGACTTTCATCAAGGCTTAAAAAACATGGAAAACGCATGGGGAGAGATCGGGACTGTTCGAAGAATGTGTAAGAGCTTCGGAGAGAAACTTCAGCAGCGTAGCTGAAAAAACCTGCCGACAGAACGCGCTCCCACATGTTTCCAAGGTTGTTTCGAGTACCCTGCAAAAGTTTAGTAGGAAAGCCCTTACAGTTTCCCCATACAGTATCGATTACTTTGTATTGCATTTACATATTTTTGGAACCCTAAAGAAATACATTCACGGCCGCCGATTTGCTTTGGAAGGAGAGATACAATAATCGTTCGTAGGCAACCGCAAACATTTTTCCATGAAGGCACTGGACTATCTTGTCTCATAGTGGGATAAATGTTTTAACAGTTACGGCGATTCTTTTTGAGATAACAAACACTTCACTTAATTTTTTACCATCTGTCACGTTTTCACTTGACTGACCTTTTAGTTGTAAATGAAACAAAGCGGGCTGTTAAGGACGTATACAAGTACCTCTAAATACTCTGCCTTTTCTTCAATCGGCTGCTCACTTTTAAATAAACGACTTTATCAGTTGTTACGTAACTTAATTTTAGAAGTGCCGACACGGGGGTTAGGCAAAAATATGGAAAAACCGCGAGAAATGGATGCTTTAACAGAAATACAGACGCTAGCCAAGCCTGGAGGTTGCGCTATTTTATTTGACCACGAACAGCACCTGTGTTACGTCCTCAAAACGTTGCAGTTGTCTGTCGACATCAGAACAGTGTTGTATGTTGTGGGTGCTTTATGTCGGAACTAAGTGGGTGAATTGTTGGCGCTTGTATGGTGGGTGCTTCCATAACCAAGATAGCCGAAGTTTCTGGTGATTCAACAGGTGCCGTAACGGAGATTTACAAACACAGGGATAGCAGGAAAACCTCATCAGCTAAGTCACAATGAGGAAGAAACTGTGTGTTGAGTGATCCTGAGGGACGATCATTGAAAAGATTTGTGACGAAAAATACAGGAACACAGTTGCAGAAGTGAATACCGCATTCGCGATCCATGTCAGCATGGAAACAACGCGAAGGTGTTCCATAAGGAGGAATTGGAGGGTAGAACCACTCATCATTGACAGGAAAACGCCTGTGCTGTCTTGGAAAAAATTCAAAACGGCTGGAAGCGACATTGCCTCTGGTCTGGATCCCGCCAGATTTTCACTGTGAATCTGCGTCCGATTTAGACGTGTTGCCCACAAAAATCTTCGTCCCCGTATATATCAACTTTGGAGTACGTTTTAGGTTGTCATACCATTTCACACGCACAACGTGATGCACATACACCGAAGAGCCAAAGAAACTGGTACATCAGTCTAAATTAATGTACGGCTCCACGAGCACGCAGAAGTGCCACAACACGACTCGACTAATGACTGAAGAAGTCCTGGAGGGAATAGACACCATGAATCCTGCAGGGCTGTCCACAAGTCCGTAAGAGTACGAGGGGGTGGAGAACACTTCTGAACAGCTCCTTGCAAGGCATCCCCCATATGCTCAATAATGTTCATTTCAGAATGTTTAAATTCAGAAGAGTGTTCCTGAAGCAACTCTGTGGCAATTCTGGACGTGTGTGGTGTCGCATTGTCCTGTTGGAAGTGGCCAAGTCCGTCGAAATGCAGAATGCACATGGATGGATGCAAGTAGTCAGACAGGACGCTTACGTACACGTCACCTGTCAGAGTCGTATTAGCGGTCCCATATCACTCCAAGTGCATTCGCCCCCCACACCATTACAGAGCCTCCACCAGCTTGAACAGTCCCCTGCTGTCATGCAGGGTCCATGGATGCATGAGATTGTCTCCATACCCGTGCACGCCCATCCGCTCGATACAATTTGAAACGAGACTCGTCCGACCAGGCAACATGTTTCCAGTCAATAACAGTCCAGTGTCGGTGCCGACGGGTCCAGGCGAGGAGTAAGGCTTTGTGTCGTGCAGTCATCGGGGGTACACGAGTGGGCCTTCGGCTCCGAAAGCCCATATCGATGGTGTTTCGTTGAATGGTTCGCACGCTGACACTTGTTGATGGCACAGCATTAAAATCAGCAGCAGTTTGCGGAAGGGTTCCACTTCTGTCATCCTTGGTCCAGTTCTTGCAGGATCTTTTTTCCGGCCGCAGTGATGTCAGAGATTTGATGTTTTACTGGGTTCCTGATAGTCACGATATATTCGTGAAATGGTCGTACGGGAAAATCCCCACTTCATCGCTACCTCGGAGATTCTGTTTCCCATCGCCCGTGCGCTGACTATAAAACCACGTTCAAACACACTTAAAGCTTGATAACCTGCCATTGTAGCAGCAGTAAACGATCTAACAACTGCGCCGGACACTTGTTGTCTTATATAGGCGTTGCCGACGGCAGCGCCGTATTCTGCCTGTTTACATATCTCCGTATTTGAATACGTTTGCCTGTACCAGGTTCTTTGGCGCTTCAGTGGATTATCTGTACCGTAGCAGAACCGTGTCTGGAAGACACCTGTAACATGTACTCTCTTCTGATAATGCACATTTGTTCTGTAAAGCTGTAACCTTTACGCGTGAGACAAGAAGCGTAATTTACTTTCTGAATTCCCTACATATCATTAGTTTATCTCTCAAACGGTTTATGTTTGTTTCTGCCCTAATTCTCGTAGCTTCCAGCTACTTTCAAAGAACCCTGTAGCCTAACAAAACTGTCACTTTTGACACCCTCGGGTGGCTTCAGGCGGCTTTCTCGTTCTGTTATTTGTTAGTTCTGTAAGAAAAGAAACTGAAGAGACGAGAGAAAGATGGATGAAACGAAATGCGAGGAACTAGAGAAAATGGAGAGAAAGAGAAAATAGGAAGTGATTTACAGATGGCTAAAGACTGACATAGAGATAGAATGAGTGTACGACACGTTAGCTGGAGAAACACTCTGGACTGCCTCTATAAGAGGGATCAAATACCAAGTGAAATCTAGCTTGAGGAGGAAGAATTTATGCCGGAAGATGGAAAGGGTTACAGCATTTGGAAGCAGAAAAATTTTGGAAATTTGGAAATTTGTGGCAAGGTCTTACACTACCAAACTGCTGTGGTCATCGGTCCCTAAGCTTACACACTACTTAATGTAACTTAAACTACCTTACGCTAAGGACTACACTCACGCACCCATGCCCAATGGAGGTCTCGAACCTCCTACGGGGGGAGCCGCGCGGACCGTGACAAGACGCCCAAGACGTCGCAGCTACCCCGCGGAAAAGGAACTGAAAGAGATGAAAAATCGGAAGGTATATCGAATCGTTAACGTGCCAGCAGAAGTGCTGAAGAGTTTAGGAAACAGGGGAAGAAAAGGAATAGTTTACTTCTGTAATGAGATATACGACAATGGGGAATGGCCTGATGCTTTTCTTGCACCGGTAATTGTTGTGTCTACGAATCTTGCCTACTCGGTTCGGTAGACAATCAATCAAACAACTCGTGTTAATGAGTTTTATTACAAGCAATCAAATACAATACTTAACTTTGGCAATTAGACAGATGAGTCGCAAGCAAAGGGCGACATACGAATTAATCAGTCTTCACAGTGACTGCTGATCTCTAACTGACAAAAGTCTGCTGTGAACTGCTATTGAAGTGGCTAATCTTAGAAGGAGCTGAAACGTCTTAGTGTTTGTGAAACTTCTTTGTATGAGCCTACTGAAATAACTGAGTAGGTGAAACTTCTCAGTGTTTACTTTAACTCCTGAGTGAAACTGAACCTACTGTCTCGTTCCTTATTTTTATCAAAAGGCTATCAGCACTATGGGACTTAACATCTTAGGTCATCAGTCCCCTAGACTTAGAACTACTTAAACCTAAGGACATCACACTCATCCATATCCAAAGCAGGATTCGAACCTGCGACCGTAGCGGTTGCGCGGTTCCAGACTGAAGCGCCAAGAACCGCTCGGCCACACCGACCGGCTTATTTTTATCATTTAAGCACTGACCTATGGAATTTTCCCTGACAATGACAACTCAAACTTAACGTATTGATTAATTAGCCACAATATACAAGCCCAACGCATTCTGACTGCTCTACAACGACAACATGACTTCAAATAATTAACTCAAAAGAATGGCCTTGAACTGGAAAATATCCTAACAACAACCAATACTTTACCTAAGTTCAAATGGCTCTGAGCACTATGGGACATAACTTTACTTAAGTCTCTTTTCTCACAGGAAATCTTTATAACACGAACTACTGCAGCTACAGCAAGCAGCAACTACAGCCAGCTAAATAAAGGATTGTAATCGCTATAGACTCTAACTACCAGGAGGCATATGGTTACAAACAATGTCTTTAACAGATTTTAGCTTATTCATGCGACATCCAGTTCCAAAAATTATATAGTGGTCAATAATTCCACTACCCAAACATTTCCAACTACATCCATCATCATTTTACAATGCATGTCCTATCAACACTGAGTCTCCACGAAGGACACATGTCCAAGCCGTCTGCTCGCTAACTCTGACTGATAGTCTGTGCAACCACAGAGTCTCTTACCCAGGGCACAGAGCGCTGTCAGCGATATTAATTACAGTCTATAGCGGTACCAACATACAAACTTGTAAACAGGATACTTACACTGCTATCCACGTGCCGTAGGTTGGCGCTGCTATCCAAGTGAGTTGCACCAGTCTGGTCTAGAGGCCGCTGCTATAGTGTTGTCGACCTGGAGAGAGGTCGGTCAGCATGCGATTGGCTGATTTCTTCTCCCAACTGGCGTGCCGGCGCTTGACTCTGCGCCGTAACATACCTCCCCCTACCCACCCCAAAAGGCGACGGACCATCGTCGTATAATGGGCGCAACAACGGAAAGCTTTTTAAACCGTTCCTCACAAGCAACTTCTAACCAAGCTGCGGACCTATGGGGTATCGTCTCAGTTGTGCGACTGGATTCGTGATTTCCTGTCGGGAAGGTCGCAGTTCGTAGTAAAAGACGGCAAATCATCGAGTAAACTGAAGTGATGTCAGGTGTTCCCCAGGGAAGCGTCCTGGGACCTCTGCTGTTCCTGATCTATATAAATGACCTGCGTGACAATCTGAGCAGTTCTCTTAGGTTGTTCGCAGATGCTGTAATTTACCGTCTAGTAAGGTCATCCGAAGACCAGTATCAGTTGCAAAGCGATTTAGAAAAGATTGCTGTATGGTGTGGCAGGTGGCAGTTGACGCTAAAAACGAGAAGTGTGAGGTGATCCATATGAGTTCCAAAAGAAATCCGTTGGAAATCGATTACTCGATAAATAGTACAATTCTCAAGGCTGTCAATTCAACTAAGTACCTGGGTGTTAAAACTACGAACATCTTCAGTTGGAAAGGCCACATAGACTATATTGTGGGGAAGGCGAGCCAAAGGTTGCGTCTCATTGGCAGGACACTTAGAAAATGCAACAAGTCCACTAAAGAGACAGCTTACACTAAACTCGTTCGTCCTCTGTTAGAATATTGCTGCGCGGCGTGGGATCCTTACCAGGTGTGATTGAAGGAGGGCATCGAAAGGGTGCAAAAAAGGGCAGCTCGTTTTGTACTATCACGTAGTAGGGGAGAGAGTGTGGCAGATATGATACGCGAATTGGGATGGAAGTCATTACACAAAGACGTTTTTCGTCGCGGCGAGATCAATGTACGAAATTTCAGGCACCAACTTTCTCTTCTGAATGCGAAAAAGTTTTGTTGAGCCCAACCTACATAGGTAGGAATGATCATCTAAATAAAATAAGAGAAATCAGAGCTCGAACAGAAAGGTTTAGGTGTTCGTTTTTCCCGCGCGCTGTTCGGGAGTGGAATGGCAGAGAGATAGTATGCTTGTGGTTCGATGAACCCTCTGCCAAGCACTTAAATGTTAATTGCAGAGTAGTCATGTAGATGTAGATGTAGGGAGGCAGGAGTTAAGTATCAATCACAGTTTGTGGGCTGACTGTAAACTTAAAGTCAACACACAGTCGAATACGACCTGAAGATTTGAGGAGCACAACCAGTGGACTTGCCCATTGACTAGCTTGTGTGGGCGTAATAGCTCCGCTATTTTGCAATTCTTTAAGTTCGGCAGCCACTATTTCCTGTAAGGGAATAGGAAGAATTCTGGCAAACTTTCGGTAGAGCATCGTCTTTCATAGTAATATGTGCAACAAAATTGCCAGCCTTGCCTAAACCTTCAGAAAAGAGTTCAGGGAATTCTTTCGGCAAGCTAGCTACACTGTCTTTGGCATTGAATGCAGTCGCTGGCAACACATTGCCCTGAATTTGAAAGCCAAACAAATCAAACGAATCAAGATCACATAAGGTCTCACAATCAGTAAAAGTCACAGTTCACCTATGCGAGCGATACATGGCAGGCAAAGTACATTTTCCGAGAACGGGAATTTGAAAGCCAAACAAATCAAACGAATCAAGATCACATAAGGTCTCACAATCAGTAAAAGTCACAGTTCACCTATGCGAGCGATACATGGCAGGCAAAGTACATTTTCCGAGAACGGGAATGTCTTGTCCATTTAAGCCGTTAGGTGCGTGTTAGATTTAGACAGGCGTGGGGAGCCAAACAGTTCGTATGTGTTATGATTCAGCAATGTAACAGAGGCACCAATATCCAACTGAAATTTCCCACGTTTCCCACTAAGGTGCAAATCAACAAAAGATTGGTTGGACTGGCGTTGCACTGAAGAGACTGTTTGCTTGCTAGTTTTGCTAATGCCTGCAGCCGGCTTTGAATACACTCCATTGATCACATGGGCCTTGTGATTAGATTTTTGTGTGTGGGCAGAATTCTTATGTTTGTTCCGCTGCAAACATATGGATTGTACGTGACCTTTCTTGCCACAAGCGTAACACTTCGCATGTCTAGACGGGTGATCTTAGCGTATGTGGCGTGAGTGGCACCGAGGGCATGACCTAATTCTATTCACCACTGTAGCCGCCTGTTTAGAGAACTGTCTACAGGACTTCGGCACGCACGTGATGTTGCTACCTACTGGGCTGGTCGTGAGCAAGGGACGACTCAACCTGACAAGTTGATAGCTGCTCAAATTGATCCGCCGACACGGCACCTGAATCATTCTGATCTAGGATTTGCACTGCGTGATGAAATGATCGATCTGACTGTTTCAGAATCTGTTCTCTAAGTTTGACATCAGTTACATTGTACACGATCGCATCACGCAACATAACATCTGAATATAAAGCACCACAAGCACATATGAATTTGCATTTCCTCATCATGCCCTGCAAATCTGTTACCCACTCACGGTACGTTTGTACTAGCCTTTTCTTGCGATGAAAGAATTGGTACCTAGGTACCACCATATTCACTTGTTGGTTATAATACACTCCTGGAAATTGAAATAAGAACTTCACAATAAAGGATGGCAGCCAAAAACAGTTGCAGGATAGAATTTTTTTTTTTTTATTAAATTCTTGACCAAGGTTTCGGTACATATAAATATACCTTCATCAGAAGTACATTTCCTGAATAGAAAGACACATACATTAGAAAAGCCATATCAACGAAAGTGAGAAACAGAAGCTTAAATAACGGTGAAATTGCTAAAGTAATACAGGCACACAATCTTTAGTACTTACTAAAATTACATCATGCACTGGAGAATAATGAAACAATTATGCCAAAAGGCGTCGTCAGTAATTAAAATATCATCTCCATTTGTACGACATGTGTAATGGCACATGTCGTACAAATGGAGATGATATTTTAATTACTGACGACGCCTTTTGGCATAATTGTTTCATTATTCTCCAGTGCATGATGTAATTTTAGTAAGTACTAAAGATTGTGTGCCTGTATTACTTTAGCAATTTCACCGTTATTTAAGCTTCTGTTTCTCACTTTCGTTGATATGGCTTTTCTAATGTATGTGTCTTTCTATTCAGGAAATGTACTTCTGATGAAGGTATATTTATATGTACCGAAACCTTGGTCAAGAATTTAATAAAAAAAAAAAAAATTCTATCCTGCAACTGTTTTTGGCTGCCATCCTTTATTGTGAAGAATTTTAACAGTTGCTGCTGCAGCCATGTTTAAAATCTTGAAATAAGAACACCGTGAATTCATTGTCCCAGGAAGGGGAAACTTTATTGACACATTCCTGGGGTCAGATACATCACATGATCACACTGGCAGAACCACAGGCACATAGACACAGGCAACAAAGCATGCACAATGTCGGCACTAGTACAGTGTATATCCACCTTTCGCAGCAATGCAGGCTGCTATTCTCCCATGGAGACGATCGTAGAGATGCTGGATGTAGTCCTGTGGAAGGGATTGCCATGCCATTTCCACCTGGCGCCTCAGTTGGACCAGCGTTCGTGCTGGACGTGCAGACCACGTGAGACGACGCTTCATCCAGTCCCAAACATGCTCAATGGGGGACAGATCCGGAGATCTTGCTGGACAGGGTAGTTGACTTACACCTTCTAGAGCACGTTGGGTGGCACGGGATACATGCGGACGTGCATTGTCCTGTTGGAACAGCAAGTTCCCTTGCCGGTCTAGGAATGGTAGAACGATGGGTTCGATGACGGTTTGGATGTACCGTGCACTATTCAGTGTCCCCTCGACGATCACCAGTGGTGTACGGCCAGTGTAGGAGATCGCTCCCCACACCATGATGCCGGGTGTTGGCCCTGTGTGCCTCGGTCGTATGCAGTCCTGATTGTGGCGCTCACCTACACGGCGCCAAACACGCATACGACCATCATTGGCACCAAGGCAGAAGCGACTCTCATCGCTGAAGACGACACGCCTCCATTCGTCCCTCCATTCACGCCTGTCGCGGCACCACTGGAGGCGGGCTGCACGATGTTGGGGCGTGAGCGGAAGACGGCCTAACGGTGTGCGGGACCGTAGCCCAGCTTCATGGAGACGGTTGCGAATAGTCCTCGCCGATACCCCACGAGCAACAGTGTCCCTAATTTGCTGGGAAGTGGCGGTGCGGTCCCCTACGGCACTGCGTAGGATCCTACGGTCATGGCGTGCATCCGTGCGTCGCTGCGGTCCGGTCCCAGGTCGACGGGCACGTGCACCTTCCGCCGACCACTGGCGACAACATCGACGTACTGTGGAGACCTCACGCCCCACGTGTTGAGCAATTCGGCGGTACGTCCACCCGGCCTCCCGCATGCCCACTACACGCCCTCGCTCAAAGTCCGTCAACTGCACATACGGTTCACGTCCACGCTGTCGCGGCATGCTACCAGTGTTAAAGACTGCGATGGAGCTCCGTATGCCACGGCAAACTGGCTGACACTGACGGCTGCGGTGCACAAATGCTGCGCAGCTAGCGCCATTCGACGGCCAACACCGCGGTTCCTGGTGTGTCCGCTGCGCCGTGCGTGTGATCATTGCTTGTACAGCCCTCTCGCAGTGTCCGGAGCAAGTATGGTGGGTCTGACACACCGGTGTCAATGTGTTCTTTTTTCCATTTCCAGGAGTGTAGATAGTTAGAGAATCTGCAACCTGATCATAGGAAAATTTACTCGGAGTAGCGTTAGGGAACAATTTCTGAATGAGGCGAAAGACTGCTCTTCCTGCTGTTGACAAAATGTAATGTTGTTTCACAGTACCTGGTACTTTGTGAGCAATGATGTGGGCTTTATACTGTTGCAACCACTCGAGCTATTCCTGTTCTTTTTCGTTAAACTGGCGAAAGGGCGATAAGGCACTGGGAGCTACAGTTTGTGCATGTTGCGCAGTGTTGGTTGCGTGATTTGCGAGTAACTGTTTTACAGTATTGAGAAGGGTTGCAATCTGCTGCGTCTGAAACTGAAACATTTGGTTTAGCTGCGTTGCATCCATCGTTTGCAGCAGAGGTATCTGAGCAGGGGGTGGGAGAGGTGGGTTGCTCATTTTGGAATAGTCAAATGCAATAAATATACAATGCAAGCAAGAAAAAGAGGCACACAAGCAAATAAAATCTCTGTAACGCCCATCTGAAAACACTGAATAGAAAAGACACTATTAAAACATGGAAACACACCCCGAGGCAGATTCGAACCTGCGGTCGTAGGGGTCGCGCGGTTCCAGACTGAAGTGCCCAGAACCGCTCGGCCACTCCGGAAGGCTTTTTTTTTATTGACTTTGAAAAAAACTTTCAACAGAGTACAACGGAACAAGCTGATGGAAATTTTGGAAAGGAAAGGAGTAGATTGCAAGGAGAGACGATTGGTATAGATCCTACATTTATAACTGAAAGTAAGATACGGATTGGATAAGAAATATTTTAGTGAAGCAGCATTGGAAGGGGCGTTAGACAACGTTGTGCCTCTCCCCATTATTGTTAAACTTATACCTGGAAGAAATCAATGTGAAAAGCTTAGATGGAAAAAGAGGAGTGTGTGTTGGTAGAATGAGAATAGAATGTATATGATTTGCTGATGACCTGGTGCTAATGGCAGAAAGTGAACTAACTGTAAATAAAACGCTTAAAGTTCTGATTGATGCTTGGGTGGAATACGGTATGAGACTCAGTGCGGCAGAAACAAAGAGTATTGTGTTCGTCAAAAGAAGACGGGGCAAATTGTTATTAACCAAGTAAAAGCATCTTTTGAAGTGCGATTAATGGTAGACTTAAGAGGACATCAGGGGGTCAGGCCTCGCATTGCTATAGCGAAGGAACTATTCAATAGAATGTGATGTGTCTAGCTAGATGAAGGTCTGTGGGAAAGACTTGGCAACTGTTTCGTCTGGAATATGGCACTCTATGGGGCAGAAACATGAACACTTAGACTAGAGGATGAGGTAAGGCCTGAAGCATTCGAGATGTGGATGTGAAGGAGAATGAAGAGAACACAAGATGGATGGAAAGAGTAATTAACGAAACAGTGTTGGAAAGTGTCGGTGAGAGGAGAAGACTGCTGCAGGTTATAAAAGAAAGGAAGAAGAACTGGATGGGATACTCGTTGAGAAAAAACTGCCTGCTAACAGACGCTTTGGAAGATCTATTTAGAGGGAGGAGAATGAGAAGAAATGACAGACACAAGATGGTAGACGATATAAAGGGAAGCAGAAAGAACGCAGACCTGAAGAGAAGACAGAAGAGCTCGGAGAGCTGTCACGCGATACTCTGCCTGTGGCCCGAACACTTCCGATGATGATGACGTTTGTGCAGTGGCCTCGCAATGCGGCGGTAATAAATACGACATTGAGAAATAAAATAAAGCAATGGCAAATTCGAGACTAGTGACAGTCAGTTCTATTCGGATTCTGGAAACGAGATTCGACGCAAGTAAAGTGTGTCCGTCTCATAAGGGATGATATACGAATTCAAAAGCTTTGTTTACAGTTAGAACATATGTCATAATTGTATGTTGGTAAGAAACAGTGAAAGGATTGAAATTAATTAGCAGTAAGAAAAGCTGTTAAACAAATATACCGTAATAATACTTTACAAGACAAGAAAAATTATTGGAAAAAATCCACAGTAAATTTCAGCATATACATGCCATGTCTTTTCCCCCAGAGATAAAACATAAGCTGCATCCCTTGATAATACTTCAGATTTGGAAAGAAAGTAGAAATTTCGCTTTCATTACATAATATATCAAACAGTTGATATTCCTATAGTACCTCTTTCGTAATTGAATGAGCTAAGCGATTTCCTATAAAAAGTCCCAGTTGATAGACATAATAAGAGGATAACAAGGAAAACACTAAAGGAAATAAATGTGTATCACGATTTGTTGACAACTTAAGTACGCTGTGTTGCGTTAGTCCTCACAATCTTGACGGCGAGAAGCATGCTAATATGGTTACGTAAATAGTGGTGACAGTCTTTCTAAATGGAGCAAAGCTGTCGTGGAGTTGTTTTATCATCAGCATAATAACCATTACATATATGTAATTGCAACAGACTGCTGTTCGCTCTTTTGCGCTGATCTTACCTGTAGACAACACCTGTAGACGCGATTTAGTCACTTTAACAGAGCTTGCTGGATATTTTACATAATTAGGGGACTGCATTATTAAACTTAATCATTTAAATGCAACTTTGGAATAGTTACACAGTAATACGGCCATTAAAACAGATTGTTTTTCAACAAACTGTTGTGGATTTTGCAGTTAAATAGAATACAGTCGTCGTTATTCTGGAGGAATTGCTTACAACAAGATCTGTTTTTAACATAATTATTTCTTCTCTTTAGAAATCAAAACATATTTAAATTGTTGCTGTTGGAGTCCCAGTAGAGTTTTTAGACAAGGTAAGCCACGGGTGTACTTCCAGTAGTTGGAATCCAATTGGCACAATATTTCGACGAATAACCCAAGCATCTATGGCTCATGAGCTAACAGACTGTAAACTCACCAGTGCTGAAAACCTGAGAACCGAAATACTGTGCGAATGGGACACCAATAACAAATAGTATAAACGTGGGTTATTTTGTCATAGTAATACAGTTATATTTCTCCGAGTCAAATGTACAGCACATCTTTTTTCCTTGACAGAGCAGTAGTCTTTTCCATTATTTATTCTATGTTTTCTGTATGCCGTACCCAATCATATCACAGTCCGAACCCTATCTGACTCGCTTCAAGTCTACAGTGCTACAGCGTAACTATGACATGTGAGTCGGTACACTCTGTAAAATTCCCTTGCATGTAGTGTCCTCCACGCTGTAACGCAGTATAAGGCGTAATAGGAAGAAAGTGTCGTTATATACTCTAAAAAAAAAAAAAAAAAAAAAAAAAAAAGGGAAACCGACGCTCCACGATGGATTATTCGAATGGGACGGAAATTGGTAGATGTGATGTACGCGTACAGACAAACAAATGCTAAAAATTTCAGAAAAATTGGGTGATGCATTCAAGAGGAAAAGCTTCACATAGTGAGCAAACCAATGACGTGTTGGTCCATCTCCGACCCTAATGCCAGCAGTTATTCGACTTGGCGTTGATTGAGAGGGTCGTGGACGTCCTCCTGAGGAATATTGTACCAAATTCTGTCCAATTGATGCGCTAGATCGTCTAAGTCCCGAGCTGACTGAATCATTGACCACTATAGTTCAATTCTTTTATCTTGGCGGCTCGCGCATGACCGCCCAGACGCGGGAGATTGCTGCGTTGCCAGTTGTACACGACGCACGCGCCAATAGAACCAGCGCCATAGTATAGCATAGTTCGCAAGCTTACGTTTAGGGGGGAGCGCGCAGTTCATGAAGTAAAGCCACCACGGCCGCATGAACCCCTTCGCTGCTACAAAGACGTGCTCCCTGCATTCCGCGCTGAGCGCGATTTTGTCACTGCACTGCTCGCCTGTGCAGACACATCGTGTTCCGACTGCTTTGACACACTTTATCATTCGATTCCACAAAAATTATCTGGCCCAAAAATTATATTTTTACACATCTTCTTGACTGATACCTTCCCCCCATAAATGACTTAATTTTGTTTCGATGTTCAACGCAGTTATTATGCAGCATTAAATATAGTAAACCATTGCACGAAATTTTAAAGAGTTTGTAGAGGTAAAAGTCCATAGAGTATACTTTCCGTATGGTCGATTTTAGTTGCCACAATGTTGAGAATGAAATGTGGAGAAGATACCTAAATTTCATAAAAAATTTACTGTATAACAATATCTCATTTAAGTACCACATAGGTGTCATACGTAATATTGAGAAATATTCCGTCTTTCGCGACTGTAACAAAAGTTTTATTTACACTGAGCACGTTTGGCTTTATTTTAAAGCACTTCAATCAATCAAAAGGAAGTAGACAATGTATTAAACAAAACTGTGGACTTACAAAAACATTAGGACTTGAACATACCGTCTATCAGTGAAGTGCTCTGAACTATGTCAAATATAATTTTTGTGTGTGGCACACACAAACATCATTTATTTGCTAAAACACTGATCAGCCAACACAAACGTTGAATATTGTGTTACCGCAGCACAAAACTACGAAAGGTGACTTGGCAATGGAGGAGACAAAATACTGTCCACTGAAGATGCTTCAAAAGAGAAAAACGCGTCTGGTCTAAGTAAGTCGCTTATTACAGTTGCAGAAGAGGAATATATTTCAGTACCATTGGTAAAACTGCGACTGTGGAACAAAAACAAGAAAAAGAACATGGGTACCTTTGTGTATGTGCCATACCTTTCATTGATTGAAGTGCTTTAAAATAAAGCCAAACGCGTCCAGTGTAAATAAAACTTTTATTATAGTCACGAAAGACGGAATATTTCTCAATATTACATACGACACCTATGCGGTACTTAAATTAAATGCGATATTGTTATACAGTAAATTTTATATGAAATTTAGGTATCTTGTCCACATTTCATTCTCAACATTGTGGCAACTAAAATCGACCATACGGAAAGTATACGCTATGGACTTCTACCTCTGCAAACTCTTCAAAATTTCGTGCAATGGTTTACTACATTTAATGCTGCATAATAACTGCGTTGAACATCGAAACAAAATTAAGTCATTTATGGGGGGAAGGTATCAGCCAAGAAGACGTGTAAAAATCAAATTTTTGGGCCAAACAGTTTTTGTGAAATCGAATGATAAGCGTGTCAAAGCAGTGGGAACACCATGTGTCTGCACAGGCGAGCAGTGCAGTGATAACAAAATCGCCCACATCGCGGAATGCGGGGAGCACGCGTCTGCAGCAGCGAAAGGGTTAATGAAGAGACAAAGCACTAGAATTTTCAAAAAATTGCATTCAAACGAATATAATTCGTGAAGTAAGGCACTTCGATATTGTTTTTAAATAACGAAAATGTTAAGCACCACACAAGGTTTGAATTCAGAACCTTTCACATAGAAGCCAAACACCTTAACCGTTACGCTATTGCGGCTCGTCCACTTACAGGATGCCATGAGGACTCTAACACGTCACGCAAACTACTGACAAACACTGTTGGTATAACTATGAATTACTCACGCTTCGTCGAAGTACAATAGGAAATAAACAATTACCGCTGTTCTTTATTGCAAAAAAGCAGTGTAAAAGAATGTCTGCTATCAAGACATTGCTTTTGTTCTATTACTTTATTTATGACTGAACGTTTCTAAAACTGAAGACACACGTCCATGCTCTGCACTGCAGTCGAGATCTGGCAACGTCGTTCTCTGTTCATTGGCTGACTGTGTTTTGTGACGTCAGATGCGCAGAACGTACCTAAACTCGGCCGCCAACATAAATGACGCGCACTTTAGTAGCTTTTATCGTTACAGCTGTGGCAATGTAAGCAAAGGGTGCTATTAATAATCTCATCGTCGTAAAATACAATTGGAGTTTAATATAAGAATGATAGAAAATACAGCTGTATTGAAGAAAAAAATAAAATACACCGACTGCGTTGTGAGCTAAGCGCTGAAATTTGAGATGGGTGTTAGAAACTATGTGTGGTGGTCCAACCCAAGGGTTGTTACATGAATATGGTCCTAGAAACTAGCTAATACCTGCAACGGATCCCTCCAGTAATACCCGCTTGAGCAATGTTAGCGAAAATGCCAGCTTGCAACCTGTCGTATCCTGAGCGGGCGTTAGAAAGACACGCGCAAAGTGCGACACGGGAACTTACCTCGTTCGAAGACTTCGATGAGCAACTGCTTGTGGACCGCCGTCTGTTGCCCCGACCTTGACTGAAAATAGACTACCGAGTGGTGTAGGGCACGGATCTCGGTAGGGTTCCGTCTGGAACTGGATTTATATCATATAGTGATAGGAAGGAATACATTCCCTGGAAGAACCCCTGACACATTCTCTATGTATAAGTTACTATTTACAAGTATATAGAAGGGCTCATATTAGATCGTACTAGTCTTGTCTTCCAAGTACAAGTCCTACCGTGGTGGAGGCTAATGAATCTTTCAGAGCACTGCCTGTTCCAAATGATACAGGTCCAGCCCTTAACCCTCAGCGACTCGGAGATAGTGCCGCAGATAACTACATATCTTCTCTCCCCATCCAGAAGGTGGTTGGCCTGTTTATGAGGACCCGATGCACACTGCACCACCCTTCGGAAGTGTTTATGGTGACTGTGTCGATTGCGATACTTTTCTGTCGTATACGTTTCGGCGCTGTTGTCTGTAGTGTTCAAGGATCAAGTTGCTTAGCTCGCTGCTAGCCTCGTGTTGCTCCAGTGTCCACTTCTTGTTAGCTGATCAAACATTAGACAGTGGCATCTGACTCGTCACGGAAATATTTCACTTCCTCTGGCCAAGAAACGATTTCCCAACTTTGTAACTAACTTTAAGCGGAATAGTTTACTACTGAATATTTTGCCCTCCGTGACAAACCTATAATCTGCCTAGTCACACAGCATCCGTAAATGGAATAAGAAAAGTGGAGTAGGAAAATAATTCCTGGTATACTGCGTATTCTCGACCACACACCGCACGGCATCTTGCGAGATAGACACGTAGGTGCACAAAGGATTTGGAGAATCAACAGAGCTCCTATGTCTGTTTGTATCAGCACTCCAACAGGCTTCAGTGCTGCGGGGTGGACAAATTAAAACTGGAACCAAAAACAATTATAAGACTGATGTGGAACTCACCATTGTAAATTAAGAGGGGAAAAGCCCAACACAGAACATGCTGGAAACCGTATCTTCGATACGCCGTTCAGATGCCATCGTACATCTGAGCACAAGCGTCTCAGGCATGATCTGTGACGAGTAGTTCGCTGTATCATTACGTTTGACTCAGTGAGAAGAGCAGATTTGTTTGGTGACCAGTTGAACTCACTGGTGCTCATAATAATGAAGCGCACGTTCATTGCCGAGTGTTGTGCGAAGTACAGTACGCGCAGAACGAGTGCGGAAGTGTTTGTGCGGGAGTTTAAGACTGGAAATGTTTCTAAAACTCATACAGTGAAATCTGAAATGGAAAACTTAGTAATAAAATGACGTGAAACGGACTCGGTAGCGAATAAAATCCGTAAGTATCCGAAAAGAATTCGATCACCAGAAGACACTGCTGGATGAAAGCCTGGAACAAAGCTCAACGAAACCTCAACGCCATTTTTTTAAATGCGAACATTTTTAGGTTAGGCTTTACCGTGACTGTTACTGACATTAAATGAAACAACAAGTTTACTGTTACCAGTCACCGTTTTATTTTTTCCACGACGCGTTTCGAAGGTTTTAACCTCCATCATCGGGTGGATTTACATTAGTTAGTATTACATATGTGTGTATGTTGTGTTACGGCTTTGGAGGAACTTGTGGCAATGCCTAGTGAAGAAACAAGACACTATTTCAGAATATGGTTTTGGATAACATTTGACAAAAAATTAAACTGATATCTAATGGCAAACTTTAATAAGTAAACTAGAGTACCTCCAGTGGTCACAGGTTCCTTTTTCTGTCGTAACACTTCACATATATACTGCCACATTTGTAAACAAATATGGCATCTGGAATCAGCTGAGTGCAAGGTTCATACAGCAGAAGAGAAGACATAATCGCAAAGTGCAAAGAAAATACATCGTAACAATATTATTACAGAATAATCGTTTAAACCATTTGCAGGTGTTTGTTTTGAGGTGTCAAATATATGTGAGTGTACTTCAGGTGGTATATAAATCCAATTTTGAAAGTTACGGTATCCTTTCAAACAATTTGTAGGTTATGCACAGTAATGAGATTGGCCTGAAGTTCCCTGCGTCAGTTTTCACAGGTTTCCATTATTCCCGTGAATAGTTTGCATAGCAATTTCAGCGCTTTTGGTCCAAGATTTTCCTTTCTTTAGTGCTAATTGCCACTTTTCGCACCGCACAGAAAGAAAATAGCGAGGTCATCCACATGGGTACTAAAGGAAATCCGATAAATTTTGGGTATACGATAAATCGCACAAATCTAAGGGCTGTAAATTCGACTAAATACCTAGGAATTACGATTACGAGCAACTTAAATTGGAAAGACCACATAGATAATATTGTGGGGAAGGAGAAACAAAGACTGCGCTTTGTTGGCAGAAGACTTACAAGATGCGACAAACCCACTAAAGAGACAGCCTACATTACACTTGTCCGTCCTCTGCTGGAATATTGCTGCGCGGTATGGGATCCTTACCAGGTAGGATTGACGGAGCACATCGAATAAGCGCAAAGAACGGCAGCTCGTTTCGTGTTATCGCGCAATAGGGGTGAGAGTGTCACTGATATGATACGCGAGTTGGGGTGGCAGTCACTGAAACAAAGGCGGTTTTCTTTGCGGCGAGATCTATTTACGAAATTTCAATCACCAACTTTCTCTTCCGAATGCGTAAATATTTTGTTGACACCCACCTACGTAGGGAGAAACGATCTTCAAAATAAAGTAAGAGAAATCAGAGCACGAACGGAAATATTTAGGTGTTCCTTTTTCCCATGCGCCAATAGAGAGTGGAATGGTAGAGAAGTAGTATGAAAATGGTTCGATGAACCCTCTGCCAGGCACTTAAGTGTGAAATGCAGAGTAGCCATGCAGATGTAGATGTACACTACTGGCCATTAAAATTGCTACACCATGAAGATGACGTGCTACAGACGCGAAATTTAACCGACAGGAAGAAGATGCTGTGATATGCAAATGATTAGTTATTCAGAGTATTCACACAAGGTTGGCGCCGGTGGCGACACCTACAATGCTGACAAGAGGAAAGTTTCCAACCGATTTCTCATACACAAACAGCAGTTGACCGGCGATCCCTAGTGAAACGTTGTTGTTGTGAAGCCTCGTGTAAGGAGGAGAAGTGCGTACCATCACGTTACCGACTTTGATAAAGTCGGATTGTAGCCTATCGCGATTGCAGTTTATGGTATCGCGACATTGCTGCTCGCGTTGGTCGAGATCCAATGACTGTTAGCAGAATATGGAATCGGTGGGTTCAGGAGGGTAATACGGAACGCCGTGCTGGATCCCAACGGCCTCGTATCACTAGCAGTCGAGGTGACAGGCATCTTATCCGCATGGCTGTAACTGATCGTGCAGACCCCTGAATCAACAGATGGGGCCGTTCGCAAGACAACAACCATCAGCACGAACAGTTCGACGACGTTTGCAGCAGCATGGACTATCAGCTCGGAGACCATGGCTGCGGTTACCCTTGTGACTTAACTACTGAGGTCATCAGTCCCCTAGAACTTAGAACTAACCTAACGACACCACACACATCAATGCCCGAGGCAGGATTCGAACCTGCGACCGTATCGGTCGTGCGGTTCCAGCCTGTAGCGCCTAGAACCGCTCGGTCACTCCGGCCGGCCGCTGCATCACAGACAGGAGCGCCTGCCATGGTGTACTCAACGACGAACCTGGGTGTACGAATGGTAAAACGTCATTTTTTTCCGATGAATCCAGGTTCTGTTTACAGCTGTACGTAGCCTGTTTAGGTGCTATGTAAGTAGGCTGTTTAGGTTTTTATATAGGTAACGCCACGTAGCGCTCTGTATGTAAATCACTGGCTGTGCTGTGTGCAGTCTGTGGCTAGTTTGCATTGTTGTCTGCCATTGTAGTGTTGGGCAGCTGGATGTGAACAGCGCGTAGCGTTGCGCAGTTGGAGGTGAGCCGCAAGCAGTGGCGGATGTGGGGAGAGAGATGGTGGAGTTTTGAAATTTGTAAGACTGGATGTCATGAACTGCTGTATATATTATGACTATTAAGGTAAATGCATCATTTGTTCTCTATCAAAATCTTTCATTTCCTAACTATGCCTATCAGTAGCTAGTGCCTTCTATAGTTTGAATCATTTATTTAGCTGGCAGTAGTGGCGCTCGCTGTATTGCAGTAGTTCGAGTAACGAAGATTTTTGGTGAGGTAAGTGATTTGTGAAAGGTATAGGTTAATGTTAGTCAGGGCCATTCTTTTGTAGGGATTGTTGAAAGTCAGATTGCGTTGCGCTAAAAATATTGTGTGATAGTTTAAGCACAGTCGTGTATAATTATTCAAAGGGGATGTTTCATACAGCATCATGATGGTCGCACCCGTGTCTGGCGACATCGCGATGAACGCACATACTGGCGTATCACCCGGCGTGATGGTATGGGGTACCATTGGTTACACGTCTCGGTCAGCTCTTGTTCGCGTTGACGGCACTCTGAACAGTGGACGGTACATTTCAGATGTGTTACGACCCGTGGCTCTACCCTTCATTCGATCCCTGCGAAACCCTACATTTCATCAGGATAATGCAAGACCGCATGTTGCAGGTTCTGTACGGGCCTTTCTGGATACTGATAATTTTCGACTACTGTCCTGGCCAGCACATTCTCCAGATCTCTCACTAGCTGAAACATCTGGTCATTGGTGGCCGAGCAACTTGCTCGTCACAACACGCCAGTCACTACTCTTGGTGAACTGTGGTGTCGCGTTGAAGCTGCATGGGCAGCTGTACCTGTACATGACATCCAAGCTCTGTTTGACTCAATGCGCAGGCGTATCAAGGCCGTTATTACGGCCAGAGGTGGTTGTTCTGGGTACCGATTTCTCAGGATCTATGCATCCAAATTGCGTGAAAATGTAATCACATGTCAATTCTAGTATAACGTATTTGTCCAATGAATACCCGTTTATCATCTGCATTTCTTCTTGGTGTAGCAATTTTAATGGCTAGTAGTGTAGATATATACATAGGAATTTGTCGTAATACAGAACCCCTCATTTAACTGGAACTACCAGAGTGGCGTCCGCTTCTCAGAACTCGGTTTGACCACGAAGGTGGATAGATATCCCAACCGGTCGAAACTGGGGTAGAACACGTTATCGTGATGTGACAGAGATGTATCACGGCGGTAAGTCAAAAGTTTCCCTAACCACAGTGCTGCCAGAGTTCTCAGCATCCAAACCCGACCGTATATGTAAGTAACTTTATTTACGATCACGTCGAACAAGTCTACATTCGACGTAAAGGCCATTAAGCCTGACAGGTAGCCCAACGTCGGCCGCTAGTTACAGATAGTAGTTGGTGTGTTCCATAATGCACCCTCACGAGTAGCAGAACATACTCGTTCCCAAACACGGAACGCACCCTATTTGCCTGGTATCTATCACCGACGAACGACCGGTGTACCATTCATCAGTTGGCGCGGCTGGTCCCTGAATCGGCGCTGCCTGCGGAACGCCCGCCACAGTGCAGCAGGGCGCACTGGTCGTTTTGTGATCGGGGCCGGCGCGCTGAATGCATGAATGAAATGTATATACGGGGCCCGGCCGCTCTGCAGGCCTGCTCGGCCTTTTTTGCGGCCGCTTTAAAATACAATTGTTGTCTGCGTCCGACTGCGCAGCGCGTCCTTTTGTGTCGCGCCGGCTCGCCGGACTGTCCCACGCCGCGACTGCGGCTCCACTCGACTGCCCGCGCTCGGCTGCGTAGCACGCACTCACGCACCGTGTGCGCCCCGTGTCACGGCCGGCGGACGACAACGTGATCCAGCTTTTTGCTGGGCGCACGCAGCCTCCCGAGACATGCGAGCCATCGTCTCCTGCTGGCAGCGAGCGAACTCCGAGCACTCGACGAGCGTGAGGGCCCTGCTGAAAGGGAAGGCTTTTTAGCTGCGTACGTGTTCCACTCAGTGGATGTCTGAGATGGATTAAGTACTGTTTCGCCTGTGGGAATTGGAAGTGTCTATGGAAAGCTGCGACAATTGCACGTCGCATAGTGTAAAGCATTCAGGAGTAATGCGAGGTGTGGCAAATAAAGCTGGCTCAGAAAATATTTCAGGCGTCTTATGATAAGCAACCCAACTTACGTCACTTATCCTCGACCTGGGACATGCAACAAACAAGCTGGGTTGCATATCTTAAGGTGCTTGAAATACACTGCCTAACAAACAAAACGAGGACAATGGAATGTAGTCAAATTAAATCGGGTGATGCTGCGGCAATTAGATTAGGAAATGAGACGCTTAAAGTAAATGAGTTTTGCTATTTGGGGAGCAAAATAACTGATGATGGTCGAAGTAGAGAGGATGTAAAATGTAGACTGGCAATGGCAAGGAAAGCATTTCTGAAGAAGAGAAATTTGTTAACATCGAGTGTAGATTTAAGTGTCAGGAAGTCGTTTCTGAAAGTATTTGTATGGAGTGTAGCCATGTATGGAAGTGAAACGTGGACGATAAATAGTTGGGACAAGAAGAGAATAGAAGCTTTCGAAATGTGGTGCTACAGAAGAATGCTGAAGATTAGATGGGTGATCACATAACTAATGAGGAGGTAATGAATAGAATTGGAAAGAAGAGAAATTTGTGGCACAACTTGATTAGAAGAAGGGGTCGGTTGGTAGGGCATATTCTGAGGCACCAAGGGATCACCAATTTAGTATTGGAGAGCAGCGTGGAGGGTAAAAATCGTAGAGGGAGACCAAGAGATGAATACACTAAACAGATTCAGAAGGATGTAGGTTGAAGTAGGCACTGCGAGATGAAGAAACATGCACAGGATAGAGTAGCATGGAGAGATGCATCAAACAAGTATCAGGACTGAAGACCACAACAACAACAACAAAAAAGGTGAACCACCCAGAAGGCCAAGAGGAAATGACATAAAATTACATGGACTGAGAGCGTATGTCATGTTATTGCAGTGATCACAAGCCAATCAAATTTATAAAGAACTTGACAGTACAAGTCCACTAATTAAGTGGACCCCTCTGGCTTGCACTGAATCTGTTGGGAAAGGTGTTATGCAAACCTCAGGCAAGCTAGCGAACATGTGGTAACTGGTCGTTGATATCCTTGATATTGCCACTGAGACGGTGTTAGCGTCCTACCTGATTCCACGCATGTTCTATTCAGGGACAGACATCACACAGACAATTCATACAGACACGTGCCATATGTGGACTAGCAACGTCCTGTTGAGATGTGGTCCCACGATACTGTCACATAGGATATTGCACAAGGGGATGTATGGTGTCCGTGACGTACATTTGTGCCGGCAGAGTCACTACAAGCAGTGATCTGAAGACATACCTGATAGTTCCCTAGCGCCTATCGTAACACAGCTGTGCCTCCCCGAACACTGGAAGCACTGGAGGATTCAACACTGGACACAATGCGACGTCATTCATAAGCAATCCATGCTTCTCATTCACGGCACCATTCCGAACGCAGCCGTTTGAGTTATGGTGCTTACGACAGCCTACGCATACGACGGTATTTGCTTCAGACCGGATGCTACTGGTCTTCGAGAAAATGGTACGGAATGTCACAGAATGTTGAAGGAAGTCCATTACTCGTTCTCGGACGGTAGGAACATATGTGGAAGTATATGGTACACGACACGTTCGGGCATCGTCCAAAACATAAATCAAGTCAACATTTTACTAACTACACTAAGTACACGTTACACACTTTATTTTCGATTTGTATTCAGTCACTGTATCACTTTTGCTACTCACACTTCACTGTTTGTTTTTATGCACTCACTGCACTACTTTTTACTGACGTCCGAACCCACGACGGGTCTTTCTCTGTACAGCCCTACCAATATGTAACCACCCTCCCCCCCCCCCCCCCTCTCCCGCAGTGACGAATTCCAAAGCAGACCAGAAAAGCTTATAATGGTCCACAAAGTTCCAGAACGTTCGAGAGTGTTCTGGAATATTGCACAATGATCTGGGACGTTCGAGGATGTTCCCGAACATACTGGAATCCTGCCGAATGTTTCAGATTACTCCCGGACATTCCAGAACATCCCGAATCATTGTAGAATGGTTCAAATGGCTCTGAGCGCTATGGGACTTAACATCTGAAGTCATTAGTCCCCTAGAACTTAGAACTACTTAAACCTAACTAACCGAAGGACACCACACACATCCATACCGGAGACAGGATTCGAACTTTCGACCGTAGCGGTCGTGCTGTTCCGGACTGAAGCGCCTAGAACTGATCGACCATCGCGGCCGGCCCATTGTAGAACATTCGTGGAAGTTCTGGAATGCTTTCGAATACTCTACAATATTCTGGAGTGTTCTCGAATACTTTTGAATGTTCTGGAATGATCTAGAGCTTTCTAGAGGCTGAAATTTCCCAGGCTTCTATCTTCAAAAGCATGCCCTTCAGGTAAAAACTGGATCCTTCTTCATGGATGGGGGATAGAGAGCTAACACACCATGTAACTCTCTTGATCGTATTGGGACTCTTTTCTGAGTTTTAGCGGCACACTTACTTTTATAATATATAATGATTAACATCTTTTAAAATAAAAAATAAAAATAATGTTCCAAAGTATTTAAGAAAACTTGAAAAAATGTGGAATTTAAATAAATACTTCTATATAGTACACCGACCCCATACGCTCGCGTCTTGCACTGCAGACTTCCAGATTTAGGTAAACCGAAGCTGACGAAAGAACAGAATCGCAAATTTCGTTAAACGGACTTATGATCGTAATCTACTATTGATCACAAATTCCCGTTATTTTGCCTAGTTGCAGTACACACAATTATTGTACTAGCTGGACTGCTGGTAGCACTGTGGAAGTCACGAGTAATTCCTCTGGCTGATTTCATACGGTTTCTTACAGGCACCCTCCGCAATAATCGACGGTCCGTGTCCATCAGTGCATGAGGTCTGACTGGTTCTGGACGAGCTGTTGCTGTTCGCTCGCTTTTCCACTTCATAATGACATTACCGAGAATCGACTTACGCAGTTTTAGAAAGGTTGGATTGTCCCTGAGGAGGCTACGTTCTAAGCCACTGAGCTGTCCAGACGGTCCCATTCTGCTGTTACTGATTCTCTATTATCAAACGCATTAGGCCAACACCCCCTGCCCCTCCTGTCCTTCGTACTGGCAGGTCCACCTCTCGTGACACTAGCATTAATGCCAGTTTTCCGGAGGGTTGTCCGGATACTTTGATCAGATAGCGTACATTTCATGACAACCGTATTCCATTCATTCTTCTCTGGTTTTCCCATATTTTCGATTGTCCCATTAGGGACTTTTACAGTTTTCAAAGTAACGGTCTTCGGGATGAAAACTGTTCCTCTTCAGTTTGTGGTTCCTTCTTTCCTTTTGGTCTTTTCTTTAGTAATTCCAGAATCTCATCTGTCATCTGTGGTTACGTCTTTTCAACGTCTTTCAATCCTGGCACGTTTGTTGTTAACACAGATATGAGGGCTGAATCAAACAGTGCGAGATTCACCTCCAGTATTTGCATTCTTGTTGCTTTTTGTTATGTGGGCATTACGTCGTGTTTTAAGACATGATTCTGCGTAGCTTCTTGAGAAATTTTCAGAGACCGTAAGGATTTCGTTGGGCGATTTTCGAACCAAAGCTTGGTCAGCAAGCCGGAATCTTTTGCAGTACAAGTTCCTTAAGACTCGCCGGCAGCTGTCGGATAGAGCCACAACCCGACCGCTACTTGGGTGTGTACGGGGTGTTTATGTAAGAGCGTGCATAAATTTAACAGAACATAGAGGACTCTCCACTGTACAATTTGAGGTAGGGCACTTAGGGTTGGACAGGCTTAAGCAGATAATAGGAACAAAATCACATTACTGTGTACCTTTTTATCTTCATTAGTTACAGTTAACAGCAGATAGCATCACTGACACAATGAACATACGATTTGTACTGTATCTTACAAAATGTGCTGTAACTGACGGCCATCAACCGCAACGCAAGGATCACATCGTTAAACAAGATTCTAACGCGCCCTGATAAATATCCCTGGTGTGATCCTTATGTTGCCAGGTCCCTCGTTTCTTCTTTCCAATGAACCGGTCTCCCGCATTCGTCGATCGAGAGAAATACACTCGTCGTGACGGATGGATCCTGTTAGGAAATCGTTCCCTGTTCAGCCCTTTAGCAGCGAGAGCATTGCAACGTACTTCCCCATATACAAGGTGCCCGTCAGTGAGTTCTGTTAAACTACACCGATACTGCTCCATCGTATTGTACTTTGCGTCTCTGAACAGCACTGAGTAATGAATGACAATGGAAATACGATACAACATAGACACCTTATGGACAAGTTAAATAAAGAAAACCTACAGCATGTTTTCCTAGTAATCAAGCTCGTTTTTTACGAATATACATGTAAATAAACAGAGCTGTAGGTGTAAACTTGTAAGCATCTTAGTTGTATGTTGTTGTTGTGGTCTTCAGTCCTGACATTGGTTTGATGCAGCCCTCCATGCCAATCTATCCTGTGCAAGCTCCTTCATCTCCCAGTACCTACTGCAACCTACATCCTTCTGAATCTGCTTAGTGTAATCATCTCTTGGTCTCCCTCTACGATTTTTACCCTCCACGCTGCCCTCCAATGCTAAATTTGTGATCTCTTGATGCCTCAGGACATGTCCTACCAACCGATCCCTTCTTCTAGTCAAGTTGTGCCACAAACTTCTCCCCAATCCTATTCAATACCTCCTCATTAGTTACGTGATCTACCCACCTAATCTTCAACATTCTTCTGTAGCACCACATTTCGAAAGCTTCTATTCTCTTCTTGTCCAGACTATTTTTCGTCCATGTTTCACTCCCATACATGGCTACACTCAATACAAATACTTTCAGAAGCGACTTCCTGACACTTAAATCTATACTCGATGTTAACAAATTTCTCTTCTTCAGAAACGCTTTCCTTGCCATTGCCAGTCTACATTTTGTATTCTCTCTACTTCGACCATCAACAGTTATTTTGCTCCCCAAATAGCAAAACTCCTTTACTACTTTAAGTGTCTCATTTCCTAATCTAATTCCCTCAGCATCACCCGACTTAATTCGACTTCATTCCATTGTCCTTGTTTTACTTTTGTTGATGTTCATCTTATATCCTCCTTTCAAGACACTGTCCATTTCATTCAGTTGCTCTTCCAAGTCCTTTGCTGTCTCTGACAGAATTACAATGTCATCGGCGAACCTCAAAGTTTTTATTTCTTCTCCCTGAATTTTAATACCTACTCCAAATTTTTCTTTTGTTTCCTTTACTGCTTGCTCAATATACAGATTGAATAACATCGGGGAGAGGCTGCAACCTTAGTTGTAAATGAATTGAAAAACAGAAATGCTAGACAAAGCAGTAGACAAGTTCCATATATCC
Organism: Schistocerca americana; assembly: GCF_021461395.2. NCBI lineage: Eukaryota > Metazoa > Arthropoda > Insecta > Orthoptera > Acrididae > Schistocerca > Schistocerca americana. The sequence continues at coordinate 572,366,559 of NC_060123.1, forward strand.
TTAAGCGGGCTTGTTCGACCCCAGGTTCAGCACCTCAAATTGTTCAGTGGAGCACTCTCTATATGTTCTGTTACATTTTTGCGCACTCTTATGAACACCCTGTATACGCAGTTCGGTTTACTGAGCCTATTTCAGTTCGAGAATCAATTACTGAAGTCTTTATAGGCTCAAAGGATGTCTCCAGCATTAGAAGATGTTGGGCACCGCAGGTCACGTACTGCCTGTTTTCTTTCCCATTCCATTTGCGTATCGAACGAAGGAAAAGTAACTGTCTAATTACCTCTGCACATTCCCTAATATCTTTTGCAGTTCTCTCATGATCGTTACGCGAGATATAGCTTGGCGCCAGCCTAGTGATCGTACAATGATTTTCGAACACAGATTCTCCAAATTTGCGCAACTAGATTTTACAAAACTATGTCGTTTATCTTCCAGTGATTCTCATTTAAGTTCTGCAACTATTTCCGTTGCAGTTTCTTATCAACTAGACCGAGCTATAACCCTGGTAAGGGGTGTGAACAGCGTCATATGTTGAGTGATCGTTGTGGAGGACACGGATATCCTACGTACTCGAGTGAGACAGGGTTATCAGCGTTTGGCCAGGTTTGAAAGGGGCCTCATAGAGGGTCTTCATTTGGCTGACGGAATCGTGCAATGTACAGATTTTTGGGGCATTGAGTTGTGACAGTGGCGCGAAGCTGGACTGGATTGGAACGTCAGGTCAAGTACACTGTTACATGAATGGAAAAATTCAATCACCACCACTGGAAGAATCTCAGCAGGAATGTTTACATTACATGACCGTATAAATCCAGAGTCAAAACACTTTCTTAAAAATATAGAAGCATACAACACCTGCTTCCAAAAGACTTCTTTCGGTGTCACTTCGATCACAACTAACAAAGATAAAACTGATTGTGTGTGTTTTTTTTTTTTCGTCCAAGGGCAAATCTATTACAACATGGGATCATTATTAACACTACACAACGAAGACCATAAATTTCTGAAACTATACTTCATAGGAAATGAAGAAAAAGAAATTGATGAAAGATACACAAATATCAGTGGGTTGAGATGAGAAGTAGGCAGAGATGTAGAGAGGATCTTAACACAAATACAACCAACTGATTCATTTGAAATTTCCTGGCAGATTAAAACTGTGTGCTGAACCGAGATTCGAACTCGGGACCTTTCCCTTTCGCGGGCAAGTGCTCTACCATCTGAGCTACCCAAGCACGACTCACGCCCCGTCCTCACAGCTTTACTTCTGCCACTACATCGTCTCCTACTTTCCAAACTTTACAGAAGCTCTCCTGCGAACCTTGCAGAACTAGCACTCCTGAAAGAAAGGATATTGCGGAGACATGGCTTAGCCACAGCCTGGGGGATGTTTCAAGAATGAGATTTTCACTCTGCAGCGTCGACACCGAGGTCATTAGAGACGGAGCACAAACTCGGATTTAGAGTAGAGTGGAATAAAATGTTTTCCGTTCTTAGGCAGTATTGTACTTATCAGTTACAGGGAGGCCCCTCCCGCCGGAGGTTCGAGTCCTCCCTCGGGCATGGTTATGTGTTGTTCTTAGCATAAGTTAGTTCAAGTAGTCTGTAAGTCTATGGACCGATCACCTAAGCAGTTTGGTCCCTTAGGAAAACACACACATTTGAAAATTTTTTGAGTTACAGGAACAAAAGGGCAACATGTTCTATAACATGTGACATGGCCAAGTTTTCGGAGTATACGACCTTCTTTTTCAATATAAAATGAATTAGTCTTGATTGGAAATTTATACAATAATGCTAAGGCAATCATATTCCGGTCATTAAAAGTTCGTTATAGCAACCAACTCGCCACAAGTAAATTACGCATATACTTCGTTATTAATTAATCTGCACCGACGGGTAACTCTCCGAAAAACAGGAAGTACGACACTGTTAATTTTATGCTGTATTTTTGCAAGTACGGTTCAGTCGTCACCATGCTATCTGAATAGATAAATGTCACTTATTTGGATTCTTTATGATTCACAATTCCCTCTCGCTTCAGCATCATCGTATTTCGCTTCTTAGTTTTATATCTAATGTAGCGACGTTTTTAAACTAACATAAAATTATGTCTCTACTGCAGAACGTTTACCTCATTTCCAAGCGCCTACGATTCAGACTGCGTAATAACTTTTTTTTCACTGAGTCGACCACCGCATGCGAAAGTTATGCGTTTGCATAAACTAATGTCTAATGGGTGGAAACATGTGACCGTCGCTTTCCCACGCAAGCCTCTAGCCGACTGATTATGTCATCGTTCTTGACACATAGTGTACTGCTGTGAACACTCATTACTCATGTACGCGTCGCTACGTTTAACTTGAATCCACGTGCACCTTCGCCGAGTTACTTGACTACACTCTGAGATAAAAAAGAACGACGCACCATGAAGAAATTATCAGAATGCGACGAAAATCAGTGGATGTGATGTACGTGTGCAGGCAATCAAATGATTGCAGTTTCAGAAAAATTGGATGATTTGTTCAAGAGGAAGAGCTTCACAAATTGAGCCAGTAACGTGTTGGTCCATCTCTGGTCTTTATGCGAGCAATGAGTCGGCTTTGCATTGATTGATAGAGTCGTTGAATGTACTGCTAAGGGATGCAGTGTCAAATTCTGTCCAACTGGCACGTTAAATGTCGTGTGACTAGAGCCTGCCGGCCGCTGTGGCCGAGCGGTTCTAGGCGCTTCAGTCTGGAACCGCGCTGGTGCTACGGTCGCTGGTTCGAATCCTACCGCGGGATAGATGTGTGTGTGATATCCTTTGGTTTAATTCAAAGTCTATGGGACTGATGCCCCATTGTGCTTAAGCCATTTGAACCACTTTGTCTTTTTTTGTCTTTTTTTCTTAACTTAGGCCTCCCGCCGGGTAGACCGATCGCCGGGTGCAAGCCATTCGATCTGACGCCACTTCCGCAATTTGCGCGTCGCTGGGGATGAAATGATGATGATTAGGACAATACAACACCCAGTCCCTGAGCGGAGAAAATTTCCGACCCATTTGGGAATCGAACCCGGGACTCGCACGTTAGATCGTCATAATCCCGAGCTTGTTGGAGGGCCCTGTGCACTATGCTCCAATTGGGGAGAGACCTGGCGACCTTGCTGGCCAAGGTACGGTTTGGAAAGCACGAAGACAATCAGGAGACACTCTTGCCATGTGAGGGCGGGCATTATCTCGCTGAAATATAAGCCCAGGGTGGCTCGTCATGAATGGCAACAAAGCGGGGCATGAGAATATCGTCGACCTACCGCTGTGCTGTGAGGATGCCATTGATGAAAACCATCGGCGTCCTGCTATGATATGAAATGGCGCACGAGACCATCATCTGTCCATATGGCGGGCAACAATCGAGTTGGTAACCCAACACTGTACGGGGCGTCTTCAGACACGTCCTCGCTGATCATCGGGGCTCAGTTCGAAGCGGGACTCATCACTGAAGACAGTTCTGTTCCACTCAATAAGATTCCAGGTCGATGACGTGTCTGGAGACGGTCGCCCGCCGTACTGATGCTTCCCTAATCGGGTGAACTTCGAAAGCGCAGGAGTTTATTATTCTAGACTCACACCTGTGTACCTGTATTCCGAACAGAATTTAGTGGAAATTTCCACAACGCTGCGCTTCGATTTGCTTGCCCAATCGAGGTGGACGTCTGTCGTCCCTGGTCACATTAGGCCACAAACCAGTTTTGAAAGTGACACTCGGCGTGAAGTTTGCAGGCGTCTTTAATGTGAAATAAGAAAACAAACACCCTGTTTATTATAGTTAAGTGTGCACATTAGATTACCTACACGTTCACATGTTGTCGAGAAAGAATAACACTAGTTGCTGATGTGAGACACAAAAAATCTATGTAATTCTTCTCCCAGCTATTGAAGTAATTTAAGTACTACAGGTAACAATCATTAGAAAGTGCTTGAAATATTCAGATGTTCGAAATACTCAGAAAAGGGAAAGACTGGTGCCGGCCTGGGTGGCCGAGCGTTTCTAGGCGCTACAGTCTGGAACTGAGCGACCGCTACGGTCGCAGGTTCGAATCCTGCCTCGGGCATGAATGTGTGTGATGTCCTTAGGTTAGTTATGAAGTGTTGGCAGAAGAGCCAACACCGTGTTGCTAGAGGAGGCCGAAATGCACGCTTTTAAGCTCACGCAGGCTGGCGTGAGGTCTGGAAAATGACAAGGAATTATAGTAGCCAAAAATAGTACATAGCTTCTGGAATACTTAACTTTAATCCACAATTGGTGTACATCGCTCTTGACGGTACATGTTATAACCTCAATATAAACTGGTAATGGCGCCTTGCTAGGTCGTAGCAAATGACGTAGCTGAAGGCTATGCTAACTATCGTCTCGGCAAATGAGAGCGTATTTGTCAGTGAACCTTTCCTAGCAAAGTCGGCTGTACAACTGGGCGAGTGCTAATAAGTCTGTCTAGACCTGCCGTGTGGCGGCGCTCGGTCTCCAATCACTGACAGTGGCGACACGCGGGTCCGACGTATACTAACGGAACGCGGCCGATTTAAAGGCTACCACCTAGCAAGTGTGGTGTCTGGCGGTGACACCACATTCCTCCCCCGCAAATCGGCGAACGGTTGTGTTATAAGGCTTCCGCCCACCGTGGGGAGGACCCCATGTTGACGTATGCGACGAGGTGGGGAGCCTAACAACAGGCGAGGCCGTGCCACCCGCACCCTGCCATTCGGTCCAAGGGGAGCTAGGAAACGCCTGAAAACCTAGTCCAGGGTGCACGCCAACATGCGGTGCATGCGCCCGCAGAGAGACAGGAGGGGCCGAAGGGTCGACCTCCATCAGAACGGGGCACCCGACGGGCGAAGACGACATCCGGTCCCGAGCGGGCAAGAGTTCCATGTCGGAGGACAGCTGGTCACGGGAAGCGATCGGCGGCGCGTGACCCAGGGAGGCACCCGGCGGCTGCAGCGACGCGTCCACTGCGGGCGGCGCCGACGGGAGAACAGGCGGCGGCGGCGGCGCGTCGCCATAGGGCAAAATGGAAGGCAGTGTCGGTAACACCTGGGGATGAGGCGAGCCAGTAGATGGGTCCCCAGGGCGCTGACCGGACGGCACCGTCGCTGAAAGCAGACGGGGAGCGGCAGAACTCGTGCGACGACAGAGGCGCAGCTGATTGAGATGCCGACGCACCTCACCAGAGGCCCCCAAAACCAGATACATAGCGCGGCCGAGGCAGCGAAGAATGCGCCCTGCGAGCCAACGCCGTGAACCTCGAAAGTTGCGATAGTATACAACGTCGCCTGGAGCAAAAGCAGGTGGCTGCCACTGCACAGGAACCTGATGCGGCGGATGTAACAAAGACATCAAGGTTCGATGAGGACGACCGTGGAGCAACTCTGCCGGCGAGCGACCATCTCGGGGCTGAGAGCGATACGAAGACAAAAAGAGCAATAACGCGTCCTCTCGAGAATGCGACTCTTTCAACTTCAACATCTGTGACTTGAAAGTCCGGACCAATCGTTCAGCGGCACCGTTTGACTGAGGCGAAAACGGCGCGGATGTCAGATGTTGAATACCATTGGCCTTGCAGAATGACTGAAATTCTGCGGACATGAATTGTGGGCCATTGTCGGAAACAATAGCTGCGGAAGACCTTCAATGCAAAAGATAGCGGATAACGCGTTGATGGTGGCAGATGACGTCGTGGAAGACATCCTGACAACAAAAGGAAAATTACTGAATGAATCTACCACAACCAACCATCGAGCATTCCAGAATGTACCAGCAAAATCAATGTGCAAGCGTTGCCAAGGGGAAGTGGCTTTCGGCCATGCAAAGAATTTCCGCGGTGGTGCGGATTGTTGTTCGGCACACGCCGTGCAAGAAGAGCACATATTCGTAATCGCGGCATCGATTCCGAACCAAGTACAGTGCTGACGAGCAAGTTGTTTCGTTCGTACGATACCCCAATGTCCTTGGTGGAGAAGCCGTAAGACAGAGGACTGTAACGAACGTGGGACCACGACCCGGGACTGATCATTATCAGAATGCAACAGCAAAACACCACGTCGTACAAAAAGTCTCTCCTTGTGAGCAAAAAATCGGCGAACCAACGGATCCTCGATCCGTGACTTTGACAAGGGCCATTGCGTAGCAACAAAACACAAAACAGCAGCAAGGACAGGGTCAGCAGCTGTGGCCGTAGCTACACAACGAAAATCAATCTGAAACGATTCGACCACGTCATCGGTTTCCGCAACAACGAACATGCAAGCAAGTTCGGAAGAATCGAATACTCTATCCTCAGTAACAGGCAAATGGGACAACGCATCGGCGTTTCCGTGCTTAGCAGTGGACCGATACAAGATATCGTAGCGGTACTGCGAGAGGAAAATAGACCAGCGAATGAATTTCTGCGCTGTACGTGGAGGTACAGGCTTGTTCGGATGAAAAAGCGATGTCAAAGGTTTGTGGTCTGTGATGATGACAAAGTTACGACCATACAAGAAATCATGAAACTTTGTAACACCAAATACGACAGCCAAAGCTTCTTTCTCTATCTGTGAATAATTTCTTTGTGCAGACGAGAGCAATTTGGACGCAAAGGCAATAGGGCGATAATGCGATCCATCTTTGTGCGCAAGCACAGCACCGCTCCCGAAATCCGATGCATCTACCATCAACAAAAAGGGTTTCTGGGGATCGAATGGCGTAAGGCAAGTATTGGAAAGCAACGCCGATTTCAACTGGCGAAAGGCGCGTTCGCATTCCGTCGTCCAGACGACGGAACACCTTTACGGCGTAAGCGATGAAGCGGAGCTGAAATGGAAGAGGCGTGGCGCACATATTTGTTATAGTAATTTATTTTTCCCAGCACACTCTGTAGCTGCTTCAAATTCTGCGGCAAAGGCAAGTCTTGTATGGCACGGAGGTGTTCTGGACTGGGATGTATGCCTTGGGCATTGATTACATGACCCAGATAGGGTAAGTCACGAGCAAAAAACACACATTTGTCCTTCCGCAAGCGAAGACCATTTTGTCGCAAGACCTGAAATAATGTTCTGAGATTGGCTAAATGTTCTTCTTCCGTCTTTCCGGAGATCACAATATCGTCCAGATAGTTTGCTGCAGTAGGGACCGACGCACAAACAGTTTGCAGATATTGCTGAAACAATGCAGGGGCGGATGCACACCCGAATGGTAGTCTTTTGAATCGATACAAACCAAGATGCGTGTTAACCACCAAAACGCGCTGGGATTCTGTGTTCACCGGTATTTGCAAGTACGCATCTGCTAGGTCCAATTTCGAAAAATATTTACCCGGGCACAGTTTGTCAAAAAGATCTTCCGGGCGGGGTAAAGGAAAAGTTGCAATCACTAGTTGTGGATTCACTGTAGCCTTGAAGTCCACACAAAGTCTCAATTTTCCGGAAGGGTTTGGCAAAATTACTAAGGGTGATGCCCAGAGAGAAGCCTGCACACGTTCAATCACACCTTGTGATTCCAAATCGTGTAATGTTCGTGCGATCTTATCACGCAAGGCGTGGGGAACATTGTGCGCTCTGAAAAATTTCGGTTGCGCGTTTACTTTCAGTTCCAAATGTGCTTCATAGTTCTTAACACAACCAAGGCCCGGTGGAAAAATGACTGCAAACTCTTCACATAGACGAGAAACACTGGCTGAAGGCACAGTCTGGTTCACTGAGAGGACCTGATTGACTATAGACAAGTTAAACGACTGAAATAAATCTAAACCAAACAGGTTCACTGCAGAAGAAGAATGAAGGACGTAAAAAGACACAAGTTTTGTTTGTCCCTTGTATGTTGCAAGAAGGCTGCACTGTCCTAACACAGGGATATCCTGACCGGAATAGCTAGTTAACTTAACATTTGCAGCACGCAACAGAGGTGTGCCCAGTCGCTTGTACGTGTCGTTATTGATCAATGAAACTGCAGCTCCAGTATCGAGCTGGAATGGTATCACGGTGCCATGAATGTCCAAATCTACAAAAAGTTTATTGTCCTGCTGACGACAAGAGAGACTGTCTCGTGCAACGTGAACAGACACTGGTACAGAAGCACTTGCGACTTGCCACGATTTCCGGCGATGTCGACGCACACTATTTGTGGGACGAACACAGTCACTGTTAGAAAGAGCGGCACTGGGCGGAGTGGAATGAACTACATGAGTGTCCATGGGCGAAGGTTCACGAGCCTGAGTATTCTTGGTTCGATTCCGGCGTGAAGCAAAGGGCCTGGAATGGTTGCGAGTGTCTGTTCTGAGCTTTTTCTGGCAAACACTTTGAACATGTCCTTTTTTATTACAGAAAAAGCAAATAGCTTGGCGTGACGGGCAATTCTCACGCGAATGTCTAGTAGCACACTGCGGGCATGATTTTAGCACTGCATTTGCTTGCCTGCGCGGCACACATGGCTGAGAGCCTGGCGGCCGCTGTGCGGACGGGCGCGAGGGCTGTTTACTGTTCCGTGCAGCGCGCCCGGCGGGCCGGTTAATGTGACACACAGCTGGCGAAGTTTCAAATGATTCCTGAGCAAAGTCAAGTGTGTCTTGCCTATCTAATATGTCCATCACTTGTTGAAGGGAGGGATTGACTAGTTTCAGAATCTGTTGTCTTATACGAACATCAGAAACGTTCTGTGCAATTGCATCATGTACCATTGTATGTGAATAAGCGCAATCCCTAGTAAGGCCTTGCAAAGTGGCAACCCACTCCCGATTAGTCTGACCGGCTGTACGTTTTGTACGAAAGAACGTATACTGTTTTGCAACGACATTGACTGATTCTTTGAAATATGCATCTAATGCAGACAAAATTTCGTCGTAGGACAGAGTTTCTACGTCACGGCGGGGAAACAATTTCACTATCCCTCGGTACGACTGGACGCCTACACAAGAAAGCAAAAAAGGCTGCCGCTCAATACCTTGAATTCTGTAGGCGGCGAGATGGAATCCCAATTGGCTTGACCACTCCGTCCAGCTTTCCAGTGCCGCATCAAAAGGACGAAAAGGTGGTGCAACTGCGTGTTGTGGCTGCGGTAGCGGTGGAGCGGCGGCCGCCGCATCGTTTTGCATTGCACGTTGACCCAGTCCAAGGGCATCCAATAAGGCCTGCATCTGCTGATTCTGCAAGCGATAAAATTCGGACAGTACATCTGGAGATTGTGGCGAAGCCATGACACAAGTAAATTAGTGAAATAGAAACAAGAAGACCGGTTTTATACTCGTCGCCAAATGAAGTGTTGGCAGAAGAGCCAACACCGTGTTGCTAGAGGAGGCCGAGATGCACGCCTTTAAGCTCACGCAGGCTGGCGTGAGGTCTGGAAAATGACAAGGAATTATAGTAGCCAAAAATAGTACATAGCTTCTGGAACACTTAACTTTAATCCACAATTGGTGTACATCGCTCTTGACGGTACTTGTTATAACCTCAATATAAACTGGTAATGGCGCCTTGCTAGGTCGTAGCAAACGACGTAGCTGAAGGCTATGCTAACTATCGTCTCGGCAAATGAGAGCGTATTTGTCAGTGAACCTTTCCTAGCAAAGTCGACTGTACAACTGGGCGAGTGCTAGTAAGTCTCTCTAGACCTGCCGTGTGGTGGCGCTCGGTCTGCAATCACTGACAGTGGCGACACGCGGGTCCGACGTATACTAACGGACCGTGGCCGATTTAAAGGCTACCACCTAGCAAGTGTGGTGTCTGGCGGTGACACCACAAGTTAGATTTACGTAGTTCTAAGTTTTAGGGGACTGATGACCTCAGCAGTTAAGGCCCATAGTGCTCAGAGCCATTTGAACCATTTGGTAGACTTTTAAATCAGAACATCAACAAGAACTAGGGGCAACAATAAGAATGGAAGGCTAGGAACGAAGACCTCGGGTTGATTGATGCTTTTTATGCGGTTTTTGACCTCAGGACAATTAAAAAGCGATGTTATTAACGCTTTTTATTTAGCTTTTGGCCTCAGGACAATTAAAAACCGATTTTTCCCATCCGATGTGATAAGATGTTGCCATGGTAGATGGGCTTACGTAACTAACAGTATAACACCTGTACACCCAAGCACACTGAGTAGTGCATACACCTCATGCATTGTTGTATGATTCATTTGTCATTTGTTGTCAACCACTATTAAATTATGATGCTTACAGCGCAATCTGTCGCTACATTTCGTAACTATGTACTTTTCTTCTGCAATATGTTTTCCCCTTTTTGCGATAATATTTCGTTGCAATTTGTATCATTCTGACCAATAATGTTATTCCTACAGCGGTTTGAAAGTTTAATTATAATCACCCTGTGTTTCAAAGTCTTTGTCTTTTTGTTTAAGTCACATTCCCAAAAATTCCTTGACCACTTCGTTGTTGCTAAACTTTTTTCCACGTAATGCCCCCTCAAGTGAACGAGAAAAATGAAAATCAGAGGCATCACATCTACACTGTAGGGAGGATGAGGAAGTATCTCTCAACCCATTTTTTCAATAATTCCTTGGGTCAGCTGGGCGGCGTGAGGGCGAGAATGTCATGTAGCAGTATCACGCCTTTCATCTACACCTACATCTATGTGATTACTCTGCTATTCACAATGAAGTGCCTGACAGAGGGTTCAATGAACGACCTATAAGCTGTCTGTCTAGCGTTCCACTCTCGAACGGCGGGCGGGAAAAACGGGCACTTAAATTTTTCTGTGCGAGCCCTGATTTATTTTATCGCGATGATCATTTCTCCCTACGTAGATGGGTACCAACAGAATGTTTTCACAATCTGAGGAGGAAATTGGTGATTGAAATTTCATGAGAAGATCCCGTTGCAACGAAGAACGCCTTTGTTTTAATGATTGCCACTCCAGTTCACGTATCATCTCTGTGGCACTATCTCCCCTATTTCGCGATATTACAAAACGAGTTGCCCCTCTTTGAACTTTTTCGATGTCAGCTGTCAGTCCCATCTGATGGGGATCCCACACAGCACAGCAATACCCCAGAATAGGGCGGACAAGCTTGGTGTAAGCAGTCTCTTTAGTAAACCTGTTGGACCTTCTCAGTGCTCTGCCAATGAATCGCAGTCTTTGGTTTGCTCTACCCACAATATTATATATGTGATTGTTCCAATTTAGGTTATTTGTAACTGTAATCCCTAAGTATTTAGCTCAATTTACAGCCTTCAGATTTGTGTGATTTATCGCGTAATCTAAATTTAGCGGATTTCTTTTAGTACTCATGTGAATAATTCCACACTTTTCTTTATTAAGGGTTAATTGCCACTTTTTGTACCATCCAAATATCTTATCTAAATCATTTTGAATTCATCTGATGACTTTACAAAACGGTAAATGACAGCATCATCTGCAAACATTCTAAGAGGGCTATTCAGATTGTGACCTAAGTCGTTAATACAGATCAGGAACAAAAGAGGGCCTATAACACTTCCTTGGCGAATTCCGGATATTACTTCTGTTCTACTCGATGACTTCCCGTCTATTACTACATACTGTTACCGTTCTGACAGGAAATCACGAATCCAGTCGCACAACTGAAGCGATACTCCGTAGGCACGCAGTTTGGTTAGAAGACGTTTGTGAGGAACGGTGTCGAAAGCCTTCTAGTAACCTAAAAATATGGAATCCATTTGATATCCCCTGCCCATAAAACTCATTACATCATGAGTGTAAAGAGCTCGTTGTGTTTCACAAGAACGATATTTTCTGAATCCGTGCTAACTATGTGTCTGTAAACCATTTTCTTCGAGGTAATTCATAATGTTCAAACACAAAATTAGTTCCAAAATACTACTGCAAACCGACGTTAGTGATACGGATCTTTCTATGAGCGAGCGGCTGTATATAAGTGCTAAACATGGAGCTATTGTATCAGCGTACTCTGAAAGACACTGGTATACGAGGCCTGTTCAGAAAGTAAGCTCCGATTGATTGCCAAATTGAAACCACAGTGAACATCAGAAATGTTTTACTTGTAACAATTAGCTACACCTTTCAGCTACTTCTCTATGTAGTCGCCGTTCTGACTTAGACTTTTGTCATAGCGTTGTACCAACTTTTCAATAGCCTCATCATAGAAGGCAGCCGCCAGTGCTTTCCGCCAATTCTCCACGCTGGCCTACACCTCGTTGTCTGTGTCAAAATGTTGTCTTCAAAGACAGCGGTTCATGTGACCAGAGATGAAACTCAGGGGGAGACAATTGCGGACTGTATTGTGGGTAATCTAACATTTCCATTTGAAAATGATGCAGGAGCATCTTCATTGCCCCTGCAGAATGCGGCTGAGAATTGTCGTGAAGACGAAACAGCATGACAGTTATGTAATGTTAGCTGCATAGCTTCAGGCGAAATTTCTCACCAGGCCCTCGTACTTCGCGGCAGACACTATTTTCTAGACATCTTTACGCACTCACTGCGAGCTCAGAAATGAGAAGAGCGACGTGATGCTAACTGGGGTTATACTAGAGACACTACCCAACACATCTGTGCAAAGCTTTATCGGATTTTCATAGTCGTTTCCATTTCGCGACCGATCGGAGCTTACTTTCTGAACGCCCCTCGTAGATTCTGGACCGGAGGCCTTGCCATTATCAAGTGATTTAAACTGCTTTGCTACATCGAGGATGTCTACTTCTATGTTTTTTATCTTGGCAGTTGCTCTTGATTGGAATCCAGGAATATTTTTGGTGAAGGAGTTTCGGAAAACCGTGTTTAATAACTCTGCTTTAGTGGCATTGTCGTAGGTGACTTCACCGTTGTTATCGAGCAGTGAAGGTATAGACTGCGTCTTGCCACTGGTGTGCTTTATGTATCTCTCTTTAGGTTTTCTGTCACATTCCGAGACAGAGTTTCGTTGTGAAAATTATTAAAAGCATCTCATATTGAAGTACGTGCTATATTTCGAACTTCTGCAAAACTTTGCCAATCTTGGTGATTTTGCGTTATTTTAAATTTGTACTCCACCACCAACTGTATTTAACCTGAACACTGTTAGGTCTTTTGAAAAAATTTCGGCTGAACCTATTTCCGGCTTTAGCCAGCTTTCTGTACCTATAGCTATTTGAGCTTCAGTGCTTTCTTTTGGGTCTTGGAGGTCTGGTTCTTTCCCAACACGGCTACCACGATTTACAGCTACAAATCAGATTGTTGCTACAACTACCTTACTGTGTCTTACCTACAGCTTTCAGACAAATGCCCTTTCCGTGGTTTCCTGAGACCCTCTAACCTAAGAAACCGCCCAGTCCCTTCCACACAGCCCCCGCTACCTGTGCAGCCGCTTCCTGTGTGTAGTGGACTCCTGACCTATTAAGAGAAACCGGAAACCTACCACCCAGTGGCGCAAGTCAAGGAATATGCGGCCTACTCGGTCACAGAACTGCCTGAGCCTCTGATTCAGATCCTCTACCCGGCTCTGCGCTGAAGGACCGCAGTCGGTTTTATCGACGATGCTGCACATAGTGAGCTCCGCCTTAATTTCGCAAGCAAGTCTGGCAGTCTTAACCATTTCTGCTAGCCGCCCGAAACAGAGAGAATCTCCTCTGACCCACAGCGACACGGGTCATTGGCACCGACAAGAGCCACCACCTGCAGTTGGCTGCACCCTGTACTCTTCTTCATGGCATCCGGCAGCACTCTTTCTACAGAATGACTACTCCCGGTACATGCACGGAGTGTACGCCGGCTTTCTTCCTCTCTTGGCAGCCACGTTCTTAAGGGTCCTCATTATGCGTCTAAAGTTGGAGCGCCCAGCTGCCAGCAAACCCACCCCCTGTAAAAGCCCAGACCTTGCAGGCCGAGAAGCTTTCTCTGGAACGGGGTGGACGACTACATCTGGCTTAGAGACTTCGTCAGCCACAGATAACGCCCGAAACCTGTTCGTCAAACGAACGAGACAGGCCCTACGTTGGCCCCTCAGAAAGTCTTTCGCTTCCTACCAGACTTTGGAATGATCTCCCACTCGAGCACAGGTGAGGGGTCAACTTCAGTGCAGGCAGTACCGGGGCAGATACGGCAGTGGACCGAGCGGTGGGATATGTGGGATGTCCTCGACGTCCCTCGCATCCCCTTGTCCGACCCTTCACAGTGGTGCCCCTTGGCAGCAGCCTCAAGCCTGTGTGACAGAAGCCAACACAGCCTGGAGCTGTGAGCAAAGAGTCACCAACTCAGCTCGTCGCATCTGTACACAGCAATCACAGTTCCTATCCATAACTGAAGTCGCTACTGTTTGAAGCTTGTAAAAATAAGTAACAAACGAACAGTGTACTCAGCTTATTAGCAGCAGGAACTCGAGGTGCTCTCTACTAATGGTCTAACATCTTTTGTTTGAGATACACGATGTTTCATTCTCTTTGCTAGATTTACTTTGCTCATCAGCGCGTCTCATTAGTAGTAAGCTGATCTTCCAGGTAATAACAAAAGACGACTTCTTGGACGTCCAAAATGACGGGCAACGTGGTCGTGCGGTTCTAGACTCTACAGTCTGGTGCCAAGCTACCGCTACGGTCGCAGGTTCGAATCTTGCCTCGGGCATGGATGTGTGTGATGTCCTTAGGTTAGTTAGGTTTAATTAGTTCTAAGTTCTAGGTGACTGATGACCTCAGAAGTTAAGTCACATAGTGCTCAGAGCAATTTGAATCATTTTTGACGGGCAACAGGACTTTCCTGCTTATGCTTATGTTCTGAATTTATTTCGGACAGGTGAGCTGGTGTGCTTCCATTCCATGCTTAGTCTTTTGAATTCTTGTTTAGAATGATGAATCAAGTTTCATCATAATTTAAAATCTTGTTTAGCAAAGGGTCAGCTTGCCTTTCATTCTTTCAGGTCTGTACATACTTTCAGTCTTTTTTCCTTGTGTTGTTGCGTTAAATCTTTCGGGACCCACCTTGCACTTGTTTTGCTGTACTTCAACTTCTTACTGATAACGTTACGAACAATACCAACAGCTACTGTAACTCTTTTCGTTATACGTTCAACTGTTGCACGTTGGTCTTCACGAATAATGTCGACAATGTGGGTGTCAAACGACATTTCAACTGGCCGGCCAGGGTACTGAGGTTCGACCGTCTTTTGGACTGTTATACCCATTTATGAAAGTTATCGCTGTTTTTATAACTTTCACCATTCTGCAAAATCATTCAAGAAAAGAATTTAGCCGGTGTTTCACTTTCATAACACAGAAAAATCGTATCACAGAACGTTATCATATTCGTGTGGAACCTTCGAGCGGACACGCCATCGTAAATGCAGTAGTGAGGTTACAAACAAAACAGTTTCTATCTGTTAACTGTTCTCAGCTCATCCCAGTGATGTCAACGTAGAGTAATGGAGGTACAGAACTCCTCCTACACACAGTTTCATTTCTACATCACTTTGTCTCTTTAATTATTGAATGTCCCTCGTATATTGATATACAAAATTGATTTTGTCTAGCTTGCACTGAAGGTTCTAAAGAGAATATTTTTACATATTGCTGTAATTACAAAATTTATTTTACAATTTCATGTATTACATGATGAATGAAATATATATGAGAAAATAACGAGTTTAACATTCAGTAAAGTGCAGGTGATGCTGAAGGATTAATGCTATAGAAAAGCGTATATGTACACAGATATTTTGGGAGGGATAATATATGGTTTAGGAGGTGGTAGTAAGGACTAATCCCTTATAACATGCATCCAACTTTCGTTGGTTATAGAGATAAGACTGTCAAAATGCAACTCAAACAAATGCTCAAGCAAAGTATAATGCAAAGATAAATAATGAAGTTCAATGTTGACTTTCATTAATTCCACATCCGACATCAATGATTTTGGATTGTCTTGTCAACAGCACTTGTAGCTCTTCTCAGATCGTCTTACCGTTCTTTTACAAAGACATCAGTATTCATAATGTGAACTATCAGTTCTTGACTTGTGTTTACATTTTCTTTGTATGCTTCTCCTTTCAACCATCCCCACAAACACAAATCTAAGGGGATGAGATCCCGGCGCCTTGGTAGTAAGGACTAATCCCTTATAACATGCATCCAACTTTCGTTGGTTATAGAGATAAGACTGTCAAAATGCAACTCAAACAAATGCTCAAGCAAAGTATAATGCAAAGATATAATCCCTTATAACATGCATCCAACTTTCGTTGGTTATAGAGATAAGACTGTCAAAATGCAACTCAAACAAATGCTCAAGCAAAGTATAATGCAAAGATAAATAATGAAGTTCAATGTTGACTTTCATTAATTCCACATCCGACATCAATGATTTTGGATTGTCTTGTCAACAGCACTTGTAGCTCTTCTCAGATCGTCTTACCGTTCTTTTACAAAGACATCAGTATTCATAATGTGAACTATCAGTTCTTGACTTGTGTTTACATTTTCTTTGTATGCTTCTCCTTTCAACCATCCCCACAAACACAAATCTAAGGGGATGAGATCCCGGCGCCTTGGTGAGCAAAACATGGCTTTTTCTCCCGATCCATCCGCAGGGGTATGTTAGGTTTATACGAAGTGTCACCTGAAACTGAAAGTGGAGAGAAAAAAAAATCCTTATAGCCAAAGGAATCTCCTCCAGTAATACTGGTTTTCGAGAAATTATAGATAACACAGTTCTGTAAGACGGTGCAGTAACGCAATAGGCACAGTCAATTGGTTGTTCACCGCACCACACCACACATTTACAGAGATGTGTTCTTGAAAACATGTCTCCAAAAAATTATGTATATTTTCGTGGTATCACCGTTGTGAGATACGAGTTTTCATGGTGCCATCGGGCTAAAGTGCTTCGTCAGTAAATGGTATCAGTGTGTTTGGTCAGTAACCGCTCCAATAGCTAAAAAGTTATTTCTCTTACTCCACGGCCGGATTCGGATTTTATATTGACAACACTCTCCAGATTCCTCAATAACGCAGTAAACAGTTGTGGACCAGCAGCGTTCTCCATATAAACTAATAACTGATGGTGTTTACTGGCGATTTGGAATCAGGCAACAACAAAATTCCAATCTTATACCTTCATCTCCTCGAGTGGATCGAATATACTGTAAATGATAAGGATAGAGGCCATGCATACATAATGTCCGCTGTATTATTATATCTGCTTGTTCAAGGATTACGTTCTGTCAACTGTATAATGTCTTCTATGTCATCGACACTGTTCATTTGCACGTTCAGATGAGATATGACTACTTGACACTACACCAGTCTGATAGCATGGAGTAAGGAAATGGTCTAACGTATTATCTACAAATAGTAGTAGCAGCATTTCCACTATAAATACCATACCGTCTTACTCAGCATTCGTAAGTACGTGGCGTGTACTGAAAACCTACAGTAGAACTGGTCAGTAATGACGAGCACAGTAACCATTGAAACATTCAATTATGTGAACTGAATTACAACTTCACAAATTGAACTTAAAAATGACGACCGATAAACAAACCCATAGAAGTTGGAGTGACATTATGTGAAATGAAAATCACTATCTGTCACCAGACCACTTGTACCTCTATAACCAACAAAATCTGGACTCGTGTTATATGGAATGTTTTTTTTTCTTTTTTGCCTTTCTACAGAAATAAAATAACAACAAGTGACGAATGATATCAAACAGCGAAAATGACCTACATGGCTGACAAGGAATGGCTTAAAAACTCCTGAAACAACAACCAAGAAAGATATTCTGCACGATTACACGTAATAGACAAATAAGCTTGAGTAAAACACTATCAAAGGTTATGAATAGAAAACAATGATGAAGTTGCACTAACGAAAATAGACCGAGACAAAGAACAAGGCGGAGATACAAGGGACGTTGAAGCAGGTAAAGAATAGAAGACAGAAGGACCCTATATTATTAATTCAGAATGTATATAACTTTTTGAGGTTTAATATTAGAGCTGAGGCAGTTGCAGTTATTAAATGAGTGCTGAACATGGAAAATCGTACCCGGCTCTTGGAGAGTGTTGGAAGTAATGTCACTCTATAAAAAAGGAACTAACAGAGCTTGTGAAGAAAACTACGGGTGAATAAGTCTGTTGAACACTGGCTATAAATTATGTGCACGAATAACTGATTACAGAACAGAACAGAATAGTTTTTGAAAAGGACACTCATGAAGTGACAGTATTACAGTAGTGGTGCAGATATTTGAAAAGAGGCGAGATCACTAAGTTGAGACTCATATTGCATTTGTAGATTATGAAAAAGCCTTCGACAGAGTGAATAGGTTTTTGCAGTGGAATGTAACAGTGAGACGTGGTTACCCTAAACATTTAATACAAATAATAGAAAATTGTATTTAAATAACGACAGTTTAATTAATATTGGCAAAGAGAGAGCAGGACTAATAGCAATTAACAGAGGAGTACGACAAGGGGCAGTGTCCACCCACTTTACGAAATACGTAAATCGATTGCGTTGTCAAACAATGGAAACAAGAAGTTAAGCCTGGAACAAAAGTAGCTCCAAGAAACACATATTTAAGTACTGTACGCTTTGCTGCTGGCCAAATAATTTTACAAAAGACGGAGAATAAATTACAATTGTCCCTACACCACCTGGGCTCTACAGGTAAACTCCGTAACTTAATAACAGCAGAAAATAAAACCAAAGTTATGGCTTTTTAAGGAAAAACCCAGTGCGCTCTAAAATAATGATGAATGGAAAATCAGATGAATAGGTCTCTCAAGTTCAGCTATTAGGATGTGATGTAAGTTAAAAAAGTTTCAAATGGTATGTGGCACTATACACAGAACATTGGCCAATAAAGCCAGAAGAGACAAAAAGACAGAATTCTACAAAGTAATCGAAAGATCTATGCCCATATGCGAAAGTGAGATCTGGACAATAAATAATAAGGACCAAAGAAGGATACAGTTTGCTGAAACGAAATTTTTAAAGAAAGTAGGAGGATGAACTCTCAGAGAACAAGTAACGAATTCTGAATTAAGGAAAAAAATAAATATATTGCCTGTATGAAAGATTAGAAAACTGGAAAAAATTAAATAGGTTTCGCCTGAATGAAAGATTAGAAAACTATACAACAAAATAGAAGAATCACATTGAATGAATGGGAGCAGAAAGAATAGAGAGGTCACAGTTCGTAGTGATAGACGGTAAATCATCGAGTAGAACAGAAGTAATATCTGGCGTTCCGCAAGGTAGTGTCATAGGCCCTCTGCTGTTCCCGATTTACGAGGGTTATTCCAAAAGTAAGGTCCGGTTATAAAAAAAAAAATCAAAACTAAAATGTTTTTTCAAAACAATTGTTTTATTTACATTCCTTACATCTTTATCTATTTTTCTACATAACTTCCATACTTATTTAAACATTTGTCACATCGTTCAACAAGCTTTTGAATGCCCATGTTATAGAAATCGGCCGCCTGTGACGATAACCAGTCCTTAACTTCTTCTTTCACTTCATCATCTGTGTCGAAGCGCTTGCCGCCGAGAAACTCCTTTAAGTAACGGAACAGGTGGAAATCACTTGGCGCCAGGTCCGGACTGTAAGGAGGATGGTCCATCTGTTCCCATCCAAATTTCTTGATCAGAGCTTGCGTTTCATTTGCAGTGTGGGGTCTGGCATTGTCATGCAACAACAAGATTCCAGACGACAAAAGACCACGTCGCTTATTCTGGATTGCACGTCGATGTTTAGTCAGGGTAGCGCAGTAGGCGGCTTTATTAATCGTTGTTCCTCTCTCCATAAAGTCGACTAACAATACTCCACGTCTATCCCAGAACACAGTCGCCATAACCTTACGTGTTGAGATTGTCTGCTTTGCCTTGACCTTGACTGGCGATGACGTGTGACGCCATTGCATTGACTGACGTTTAGACTCTGGAGTGATGTGAGACACCCATGTCTCATCCCCTGTGACAACATTGTCTAAAAGACTGTCACCTTCCTTATGATATCGCTCCAAAAAATCAAGAGCTAAAGCCATTCTTTTCATTCGTTGGGGCTCAGTAAGCAGCCTGGGAACCCAACGGGCACACAATTTGTGAAACTTCAAATGTTCAGACACAATTCTGTACAAAGTTGTTCTACTCACATTCGGAAAATGCATGTCTACGTCTGTAATAGTGAATCGGCGATCTTCACGAATTTTTTTGTCAACCGCATTGACCAAATCGTCTGAAATCACTGATGGTCGGCCACACCGTGGTTCATCGTGCACATTATCCCGTCCTTCATTAAAAGCTCGCACCCACTTGCGCACTTTACTGTCGCTCATTATGTTAGGACCGTACACTTCAGTAATCTGCCGATGGATTTCCGCCGCTGAATTGTTTCTTGCAGACAAAAACCGTATCACTGCCCTTACTTCACAATCGGCGGGCTGATCAATTGTCTTAAACATTGTAAAGTGACACTGTGAACTACATTCAGCAACAGTAACAAAGCGAATGGCGGCGTTTGGCGCGCAAGGCTTGCCGGGAGTCGGCGCGCATGCGTGTTTTGTCATTGGCGCCAAATTTCAGTAGTTACGGCGAATCGGACCTTACTTTTGGAATAACCCTCGTATATAAATGATCTAGGTGATAATCTGAGCATCCTCCTTAGAGTGTTTGCAGATGACGCTGTAATTTACCGTCTAGTAAAATCATCAGACGATCAATTACAATTACAAAATCATTTCGAGAGAATTTCTGTATGGTGCGAAAAGTGGCAATTAGCACTAGACAAAGAAAAGTGTGAGGTAATCCACATGGGTACTAAAGGAAATCCGATAAATTTTGGGTATACGATAAATCGCACAAATCTAATGGCTGTCAATTCGACTAAATACCTAGGAATTACAATTACGAGCAATTTAAATTGGAAAGACGACATAGATAATATTGTGGGGAAGGCGAAACAAAGACTGCGCTTTGATGGCAGAACACTTAGAAAATGCGACAAGCCCACTAGAGAGACAGCCTAAATTACACTTGTCTGTCCTCTGCTGTAATATCGCTGCACGGTATGGGATCCTTACCAGGTAGGACTGAGGGAGGACATCGAAAATGTGCACAGAAGGGCAGCTCGTTTCGAGTTATCGCACAATAGGGGTGAATATGACACGCGAGTTGGGGTGGCAGTAACTGAAACAAATGCGGTTTTCTTTGCGGAAAGACCTATTTACCAAATTTCAATCGCCAACTTTCTCTTCCGAATGCATAAATATTTTGTTGACACCCACATACGTAAGGAGAAATGAACATCATAATAAAATAAGAGAAATCAGAGTGCAAACGGGAAGATTTCGGTGTTTCTTTTTCCCAAGCGCCATTCGAGAGTGGAATGGTAGAGTAGTAGTAGGAAAATGGTTCGATGAACCCTCTGCCAGGCACTTAAGTGTGAATTGCAGAGCAACCATGTAGATGTCGATGTAGATATGTAACGGTCTATACACCATGTAGGAAAGAGAAACGTAGTAAGACGAAGAAAAGGTGGCTTTTGTGAAGACAGAACAGGCTGTAAACCTACTCTTTGAAGGGGAGAAGTATTATTCCAATTAGTCTCTAACACAGCCTCACAAAATGTAGATATACTGAAAAAGCAGAATGGTCTTAGAAAAGCTATTCGTTGCATGCCAAGAAATTCGAGAGCTACTCGTTCGACAGTGCGATTCCTTATCGGTTTTTGATTCATATTAATTTGTTTTCATAGCACTTCCTGTGATTAATAGCACACAAGCCTATTTTAAGCCATATGTAAATTTATTTGACTGTTAAATTTATATGTCTTACTTCAATTTTACATTTAATTTAAAAATTTTTGAATCTTCACGGTGTGTTGTATGTACACAAAGCAAATAAGTGTAGTGACTGTTACTTGTCAATATTTGTTACCGTTATTAGTATAAGAATTCTGTTCGAATCACTATTGAATTATTTCGAACGTAACTCAAAGAATGAAGTCATTTTTAATACGTTCTTCAGAATACCAAAGCACGAATTAAAGTATACTTTCGTAATTCACATAAATCACTAAAATTCTGAAAAGTTATAATCGTATTGCAAGATGTGAAAATGTATGCAAGATATGTATCGTATGTGAGTGTTCTCCTGTCACGATGGAAGTTATTTTCCTGCTGACAGGCCGTATATTTTTTGAGTAAATGATGAACTCATACCAGAGAAATAGCCTTGCGTATGATATGTTATACGTCGCAGGAACAGTGCGTTCAAGAAGTGGGATCACCGACGAATGTAATAAATGCGATACATACTGTCTACTGGCATTTACGGAAGATGAAGGACGGTAATGTATTTTGTCACCATATTTTACCTTGTACGTGTGCTCGAACAAATTGTCGTCCTTCGACTTTTGAGGTAATTTCGAAAATTTATGACGTCTTCGGGAAGGATCGTTTACCACATTTACCACGGAAGGTGCCGGCCGCATGAATACCATTTCAGCGATAAACATTCGCGAACACTTCTAAAGATTAATAGCGTCGTAGCGTGCTTATAGTCGCTATAACCAGCACAGCGGGATGCAAGACTGAAGTGAGAATACGGGCGTAAAAGTTTGTGAACTCCTGTAATTGCTCTTGGAACAGGTGTACCAATGCTCTTAGTGTCCTACTTACGACGCGCGCTAAACTTTTTATAATTATGAATGATACCGCAGCAGCCCTTTGATCCTGCGACATCTGACGTCAACGGTTCTCAGACTACTGATAGACTCTGAACTCCTGTTGGTTGTCTGGAGATTAATTACTGAGAGGGTCAGTTTATTCTAACTTTGGCGAGGCATAAACTAATTCCACCTCAACTGTTTTATTGACGAGTTATTTATGAATCAAATATGGCGCTTATCAGAATGGAATTGTTTGTCGACAGCTGAAAATTAAACTCGATTCCTTTACTTTTCAAGTGTGAATTTAATATTTACCCCCCGGACTAAACAGTATGTACAGGCTGGATAACATACCCACAGACAAACTTTCAGACGTTGTTCGAGGAGCTTTGTTGAGAAGTTTGACGCAGGGGAACGAATATCTTCAGTGACGCGTTACCTAGTAATGTAATGCAAACAAATTAGGCATACACTGCCTCCGGAGAAGGAGGTAATTAGCGTTTAACGTCCCATCGACAACTAGTCATTAGAAACGGATTACCCGCTCACATTAGGGAAGGGTGGGGTAGTATCAAGACTCCTTTGAAAAAAAAAAGAAATTTTTTTTTTGTTTACCACTACTACTACTACTAGGCTAATTACTGTTTATCTCTACAGGACCTTTATACTGAAATGTTTCCCCACACCACCTAGTATTGTCTTTCTATGTGTGTGAGTAACTGTATGTTCACTGTTGTGGGTAAATACATACAGCGTACACAGGGCGATGTGTGAAACTAATAGCAATTACATGCTTCCGTTGTTGTAGAAATCTGCTCCAGATGCTGCAGATACCGTGTTGAGCTGAAAGTGGTAACCAAAGTACGGAGAAATATTCTTCGGGGCTCTGTTGCATAGCAATCAGATTGCTTTCAGTGCTGAGAAATGTCCAGGTACTATTGTGGATTTGAATGATCCATGAAGTGACTTCTTTTCCGAAGAAAACACCGAACTATTTCACTAGAACTGAACGCCCCCGTCGGAACTGTTCTAAAGCTGGTGTTTATTAGTAAATCATAATAGAAGTATATCTCTGGGTGTATAATAACACGTACCATCTTGAAATGAACAATATTTTATTGTTCTATTAACTGATTTCCTTCCATGTACACATAGATTTTACAATGTGAATCAAAAACTCGCAATGACGTCGGTTTTTGCATCACAAGAATGGCTCCCCTCGCCTAAAATTTTTACTCTTAAGAAGAACAAAAGCTCTATCTCCTTAGAATAATTATGTGAGCGCTGACCGCCACAGAGTAATAAACAATATCTTTGTCTCTCTCTCTCTCTCTCTCTCTCTCTCTCGCACTGTCACAGCAAGTTACGCTGCATGATACATCATAGAAGGAAGTCGGCGGTGCCCTTTAAGAGGAAACATCCCGGCATTTCCCCGAAGCCATTAAGGGAAGGCAAGGAAAACCTAAATCAGGGTGGTCGGACGCAGGTTTTAAACATCGTCCTCCCGAATTTGAATCCAGTGCGCTAACTACGGCGCCACGTCATTCAGTGTCTCCGGCGTAGCGACAGGTCGAGTTCAGTATTAAATACGGCCATGTCAGATGAGCAGGAATAAATGCTAAATAAATCACACGAATAGCTTTGAAGCCAACAGAAATAAGCACGTGTATTAATGTCACATTACTGTTTAACCTATTTCTGTCGCTGTGCATAATTTTTTATTTAAGAAACCGTTCAAAATTTCACCGCTACGGTCGCAGGTTCGAATCCTGCCTCGGGCATGGATGTGTCTGATGTCCTTAGGTTATTTAGGTTTAATCAGTTCTAAGTTCTAGGCGACTGATGACCTCAGAAGTTAAGTCGCGTAGTGCTCACAGCCATTCGTTCGAAATTTCGAACATAGCAATAGTCTATTTCGACGCCTCGTACACTGCCAAATTAGCTTAAGCACTCCGTGAGACTGCCGAACGATTTTTGAGGCTGCAAAATTCCTAACAACCAAGTGTCACTTTAGTCTCTCTTCACTTAATTTCAGTCGCCGTAACAGCTGGGACTTGCTTCTGCACAGAACGAGGCAGTGAAGCGCCAAAGACACTGGTCTGGCTACTGGGAAAAAAATGTTCAAATCCTTGTCCAGTTATCAAGATTCAGGTTTTCCACTGGTATCTAAACCTCTTGAGGCAAATGTCGGAAAAGAACTGGGCCGAATATCTTCTCCACCTCTCACTAATACGAACGTGCATGCCCTCTTCAATTGCCAGGTTGTCGACTCTGCTACTGTTTCCTTCCTTTCGACCTATCCCTGGAACTAATCCACCACGATCAACAAGCGCTCCCCAAACACACAGTCGTGCTGGCCCCCAACATTGGACGCACTGCTTGTTCGAGCCCCATCTTATTCAAATCATACAAATATTCAAACTGTCAACGTTAAATGTTTCAGGAAATGGTCAACAACTCCAAGGCTTGTTACAGAGTAATTGATTTCCATTTGACTTCTTACTGCCATTTTTCGGTACCAAAACCCAGCCACGTGTTTCGAAATGGCTATGCACAGCAAAAGGGTGTATTTTTTACGATGTATTCCTAAGATCCCGATACCGAACAACCTTGGAAATTTTTTTCCTATATTTATCCGTTTCCCAGATACAGAGGTTCAAAGTTACCTTCTAGTACACCTAAAACACCCACGTAAAATCCGATGTGAGTCGGAAACGTAGTTTGTAAAGGGACGTGGCACGGAGAAATATGCGGTAAAGCGTCTTCGTTCTCATCTGGGAACTCTGTGTTGTAGTGCTGAACCACATGTAAAATTATTTTGCACATAAAATCCTGTCTGGGGTGTAAAATTAGTTATCTGAATTTGAAATACGTAAACTATCTACTCGCAAGTTTTACTGACGAACACTTTTCTTTTCATCTGAGTTAAATGCCCCCTGGAGCAAGGAAAAAAGGAAACCAGTAGAAAAATACTCTTATCGTAGCATAAAAAGGCGAACATGCTCTATTGCAATAAAAGACTGACTGAAAAATCAAGTACCAGCTGCCTCATTTTACCTTCCGCAGCTCCTTTAAAAATGTTCACAAAAAATTCAAGCATGTGAACAAATTCGAATTTTTTTTTTGTGCCGGGACAGAAGACGACAGTGGCAGTGGAAAAAAGACTGAAAATTAATAAACACTGGAAGATAGTAGACGGTGGTTGTGTTACAGAAAGAGCGAAGGAGACAATGGCAGTGCAAGAGAAAGAGAGGGACACGGTGGCAATGGAACATAGTTGACTGTGACAGAATAGTGCTAGGAAAATAGTGAAGGAGACCACGCCATGGGGGGAGTGAAGAGAAAGAGAAGGAGAAGGAGAAAGTGGAAGTGGGTGAAAGACAGTGTATATGAGAATGATAATGTAGAAGAGAGAGGTAGTGACAGTGAGAAGGGACAGCAGCAGTAGGGAGGAGGAAGTGAGAT